>NC_065557.1:11304929-14068655 GCF_022605725.1 Anthonomus grandis grandis
GTGCTGACTCCAACTGCATCGTGAACTTGATGCTTGATGTTATTGAAAGTAGGAGTTACGAAGAGGAACCTCCTTTTGGACCTGGTCAGGAAATGATAAAATAATTTAAGAAAACTCCAGAGGCGTAGGTAGTGGAAGTACAACACCCTGGATTGCCCTTAATAAAATATTGAAAAATGAAAGTTTTCGCCTCGCATAATGTATGTTTTTAGCAGTTTAATGGAAAGTTTTGGCTTCAAAATATTTTACAGTTTTACTCTTAAAAAAATAAGAAATGTAAAATTATAATTTTCTTTGTAAAATTTTCAGTGGCATAGAAGATCGGTAGACGTGCTGAGCTACAGTATCTATGCCATCGAATAATTCCTTTAAATCATTTTAATCAATACTTACTCGAAGACTTTAGAATTTATAAGGAGAAAATAATTTTTCATATTGTGTCTGTTTCAGTTCTTTTTATAATGTTATTCTATAAATCTGAAAAAATTAATAAAATTTTATTTAGATCTTTCAGTATAGGATGGCTTGTGTATTGGTTTATATTTTGCAAAGTCCTCAAATTTATGTCAATTTAACTGCGAATCTTCAAAAAAATATTAAAACAACCAAACTAAGCAACATATAAAAAGTATATAGTTGGGCCATATATTAAAAATATACCAATATAGAGGGCTGAAACACCCTGACAGTTTCCCAATAAAATATTTTTGCTTCTTCACGTAAAACCTGCCTAGATAAAAAATCATTGTAAAAACAAATTCCATATTTAACGTATTTTTGAAAAGTCAATTGGAATGATAAGCTAAACGTTCAGATTTCCATATATTTGTTCGAGTACTTCGCAAAATTGTAACAAAACAACATTTTTATGTGAAATTCTATAAAATGCTCTGGATCTATTTCGGTTATACAATTTTCGTCACATAAAGAAAAAGTTATCATACTATTTTTGTTTAAAGAAAAACGGTTTTTTGCTTTACGCAAAAACTTTGGCAGATCATTTATTTACATCGACATAATTCTAAAAAATGCATACACAGACATCCCTTAATAAGAAGCACTAGAAGAATTAAGAAATTACTCAAAATACAAAGTGTGTTTTTATTTTGTTATTTTTTATTATTATATTAGATATTTAATGATATTTATTGGTATAAAAAAATGGAAAATACAAATATGTTATTTTATGCATATACATTATATTATTCTCTCTTACTTTTAACTGACCTCTATCTTCCCTGCCATTATTATTTTAGTTTAAAATAAATAAAAATACATGTAATACATCCGCTTAGTAACGTTCATTTATAATTATTCTAATTAGGTCATGTTTATTATTATTATATATTATGCAAAATATAATAATAAAGTCAACTTGCATTTAATTAAAAATGATATATGAGTATTCGTGTAAATTATGAAATCTCTAAAAAACCATAGTATAACACCAATTAGAAAATGCTCTTTGTAAACATAATAAAAAAAAGTGGTGGTATAAATTTTCGTTTATTACTGCTGTTAGTAGGCGTGTTCAAAAAAAATGTGAAGATACAATTGATTATCCAAGAAATATGTAAGGAAATACAACATCTTGCAAAAAATCATACTTCTAAACACTTATTTTAAGTAATGCTACTTACTACTAAAAAAATAGTAAGTAAACTTAGTTTTGGACTTTTAGGGTAGTTCACATATATTTTTCATATGTCCACATATATAAGGAGTATGGGTAGCGGTTTTTTATAATCGATGAACAGTCCTTTTCGTCACAATATCTACTGTTTCATGAAATGTAGTAATTTTTCTTCTCGGCAAATAAATGATTTTGAAATTAGATTTAGATTAAGCTTTGGAGACTTGAAGGCAAAACTATTATTTAAACTTTTATGCAGAGAATGAGAGGTTGTAATGAACCATTTTCAGCTTCGTAGAATCAATTTTAGAATTGTATTTGCTTAAAAAAGGTAATAAAAAAATCCAAGGTCCTAATGCTCATCTCTGAAACTAAGGAAATTAGAGACTTAAAAATTTAAATATATATTAACAAATAATAAAATTTTTTAAGACCTATTTTATCGTTTTTTTAAAAATTTTCAAAAGAAAAAAAAACCCGCTTTGAAATACCAAAATTTGCATATTCTTAAAAAAGATAAAAATTCTGGGAAAAAAATACTCATGTCTCTAAAAATAATAAAATTGGAGACTTGAGAATTGGAACACAAATTCATCTTATAAAATAATTGATTTGTATTTAAGTCTCGTTTTAGACTCCTTTATTTTTATCTTGTCTCTTTAACTTTCTTTTATATAATCATATACGTTTTTCTTGTCGAAAATATGTAAATAACTTTTATACAAATTTTAAAATAAATATAACAAGGTGATTTTCACATTTGATTTTTAATATTTTGCTAGGGCTTTTTAAATATGAACCGCTATAATTTAACATGAGCTACTCGAGTCGAACGCATAAATGAAGTTGATTCAAATAAAATCTTTGATGAATTAGCCAATTGTGCATTTGTCAATTTCTGCCAAGGAATTTCAGCTCTTATAAGAAAAACAGTTTAGTCATCAGTCCCAAATCGGACATTCATAGCATTTTAAGATATTGGTAAAGCAAAATATAATCCTAGCTACTTCCTACTTTGAAGAAACTGAAATACCACTAGAAAAATTAAAAAAACATGCCAACGGTATGCAAAATGGGAAGCGTTCGGAATGGTTGGCGTTCATGGTTTTGAACTGAATATATATTTTTTTAAAGCAATGGGTATGCCACTGGTTTTTCTTTAATAAAAAATATTTTTGAATTCTTCATATCTGGTCTCTTTGTAACTTTTCGCCCGGTGCACGGTTTTCGCATAAAAAATAAAAATCATTATTGTGGATGGCTATCCACGCTAAATCTGATTATCTTAATCAAGTTTTAACTTTTATAACTCTATTTTCAGCATTTTTTTGAAGTTTTTTCTGTAAAACATTCACATACACGCCTATCTGATATGCATTGAAAATTTACTTCTTTTCATTTAAAACATTTAGGTACTTTTATCATACTTCACGGGCATCTTTTAACTATATTCTTCTCTGGCCCAAAAAAAAATTGATTGCCACCAGTTTTTACATTTTATAAGTATTGTTTTCATCAGTTGACATTGGCACTAGTGAAATCATTCAGATCAGAATAAGTTTTTATAAATGTTACAATCATAGAAATTTATAATACAAATAATGAAATGTGCGGTTTGCACTTTGTTTATGGACTAGCTAACGTCAATGCACGAGAAGCCTTGCGTATTTATGTTGAACGTTATCCCAATCGTGTTATTCCCCATTACTCAATGTTTACTCGTTTGCAAAATCTTCTAAAAGAAACTGGCTGCTTTAAAAAACTTACCGGACTTACCCAAACAGTTACTCCTCAATTGAAAGAACAGGTGCTCAATGAAATCGAGGAAAACCCTTCCACAAGCACTAGAAAGATTGCTCAGAGGTTACACATTAGGTAGCTATTTTACAGTTTGGAATATCCTTAAAAGGAATCTTTTATATTTCTATCATATTTAGCGTGTGCAGGCACTTGCCGGAAAATCACACGTTGCCGGATGATTTTCCGAAAAGAGTGGCATTGTGTGCAAGAACGCACTTTGTGTGCACTATTGCTATCGGAAAACGGTCATTAACACTCGGTTTCGCTTAGTACTTGGTTTGGAAATGATTCGCCAGCACTTCTGCAAGAAGTTCCTATTCAGCCAAGACAATGAATGTTCTTGTTACATGACGGTGCTCCAGCACATTTTAGTTTAGTTGCTCGGCAGTATTTAGATATTACATATTCAAACCCGTGGTGGACAGGTCGGGGACGTACCCAATCTTGGCCCCCACGGTCTCCCGATCTAAATCCACTTTTTTCTATAGAGCCACCTAAAAGATTTGGTTTATATAACTCCAACTGAAAATTTGGAGGAATTGCGGAACTGCATTATAGGGTCTCTAATTCCCAGAAATTTTCGAACTTGTCCGCTAATCAATGAGACGTAGACTAGACGCTTGCATTGATGTTCAAGGTGGCCACTTTGAACAACTCTTGTAATCTTGTTAAGTAATCCTTAAATAAATAATAATTAAAAATTGCGTATTTTATTTCAAAATCTAAATCACTCAAAAACTGAATTATTTTAAGAAAAGAATGGAAGAGCGAAAATTTTTCATTCTTAAATTACAAATTTCCAGTTCTGTATCAAATGCCATAAAATAATAAAAATAATATAGAAAATATAGTTTATATATTTTCATGCGAAAATCGTACATTGAGCAAAAAATAACCAGGAGACCAGATATGCTCTAAAAGAAATAAAAAATATAAAAATCTTTTTTATTACAAGAAAAACCAGTGGCGTACCCTTTGTTTAAAATAGATATTCAGTCCAAAGCCTGGATCAACGCCAATGGCGAATATAAAAATTTAAATTGTGTATAGAAAGAACTCTACGGATACTTATAAACTGCGTACTAAACTTATCGAAAAAAGTAAGTTTTGTCTTTCAACTTTAACACCATGTAGTGTAAAATCTTAAAGGTTTAGGACATATATTCATAAAAACTTTTTGTTTTGATTTCGTCAAAGGAATACGTCCCTGAATTTTGTTGCAATATTAAAAAAAACACCCTGTATATAACAAACTCGATCTTAAGACATTGAAAGACTAAAATTAGTTAAGAACAACTTTGTTTTAGTTCAACATGTGCACAGGGGGAAGGCGGCTGTTTTGTTTACAAACATATTCATCGATTCTCTATTGTCAAATTTACACACATCTTCAAAAAAGAAAATTTTTAGCTAAATAACACATGATGTTAATTTAAATTACTGGTGTTAGATTTTGGATGAAAAATAAAAAATAGAAATAGATATATCTTATTTTAAGCAAAAAAGTAACATCTTCAAAGCAAAAAATTTACCAACATTCTTATTCCTGAAACCGCTTCTAAAAAATTTGGAATAGCAACACCGCAAGTAAAAGCTAATGACATTTTGTCAAACGGCTTTGTGTTTACATTCGGCATTTGTGAATTTTTGTGTTTTTTGTTTAGTTTATGGTTGACGATAGTAAAAGCTTGTGCTGTTTGTGCTGCACCATGGAAAAAATCCGATTCAAGCCGATCTTTACACAAGTAAATACCGATACTGTCATAACATCATATTAAGAGAAAACCGTCATCATAAACGTAGAATAATAAAAACTTATTAAGAAATTTATATTAATTATAAATAATTTCCATAAAAATGCTTTTTCTAGATAGGTACCTGTACTCTAATAAAGTACGTTAAAGAGTTTATAAATGGTAATATTATTTATAATTTAAAGCATAATCTATTATTAATGAATATTCATCATGTTTATATTTTTGAAGACGTCACTGGTAAAGATTTTTTGTATCGGTGGAACCAACAATGCAATCGAGCAGCGTTGCAATGTTGTTGGCTTTTTCTCTAACATACGTTATCTGCATTCGTTTAATTTTGAATATTGACTTCTTGAAAAGAGGAACAGTAGTACTTTTTTTGCCTGTCAAAATAAGCGACACATTTTTATGATATAATTATTATAAAGTGTTTTTTTTTGCCATTTCTTTCTGATTCTGAAGGTGCATTACTCAAATTGAAAAAAAAAACTAAAAGACAAACTAAAAAAAATATAAAGAACGAAATCTCCAAAAAAAAAACAAACAAATATAAATAATAAACATCGCCAACGTTCCTTAATGCCACGTCTTCATAGCCCGGGGCGACTATTTTATCTTAGATGTTCCGCCAAGATAACCCGGCTAAGGTTTTTTCATATTCATGGAATTCGAAACGCTCGCGCGCCTCCGCGACCTCATTCCCTTCCATTGTCATGCAGTTCTTAATAATATTTTTAATCCCGTTTCATCCGGCCCTTCGTCCTGTGACGTAATAAAAGGCAGCCAGGAAGCCGCGCAATTGTTAAAGGTAACTGCTCGTTCTGACGAAAAATTGATGTCGGAAATTGCGTTATAGGCATAATGAGGTGGATAAAAGGAAGAAATAAATTGAGTCCATATACAGTTATGACGTGATATTCAGAATATAGTTTTAATAAAGATGACAGAAGTGGGAAAACAATGGCTTCTCTGGCGAATCTAATTTTGAATATCTCTAATTAGAAGGGTTGTAATAGGATTTTTTCTTCTCTTCCCTATAGTCTCTTAAGAGAGATAGTTAATTACCTTGATTCTTCGGTGGTGCGACCCTTTCTGATTGTTGCTACAGGTCCTTTAGACAATACGATTTTAACTCAGTCTCTATATCTAACTTCGTAGCCTAATAGCTCTTATTGTTTCATATTTGGTAAGTTATCATGGATTGTATCTATAATAGAGCCACAAGATTTTTTCTATTTCTGAGTGATCAGAGGTATCAAAGCTTTAGTTTCCTTTATTAAACGCATACCAGGATTCGTGCCATCCAACGTTTAAAGTCGTTTTTTACTTCTAGATATGCAGAAGGTTATCCATTTACCTCAAATTGAACGAGCTATCAATGTAGTTGCTGTATTTTCAATCTTCATGACTTTCTTGCATTTATATCTCTAAAACAAAGGTCAACATCCTTGACATTGTTCTTACGGACTTGGAATGTAATGTTGGGAAAGCTATTTTGCCTCTGGTACCTGAGGATGTTTACTATCCTGCAATTGATGTTTCGCAAATTATTGATATCCCTAAGTACGCAAATTTTAAAGTAAATGAGCAGAATCAGAAGTAAAAAGCCAATTTTTTCTTAATATGAAATCTGGTTGTTTTCCTAAGGTTAAGATTATGTAGGATACTTTTTAGTGCCAGATATTCTTTCAAATAGGGTAGAAAGCCATTCTTTAGAATGCGATGTATAAGCAATCTAAAATGAAGGTCAACGATAAGTTTACTTTTTAGAATTTTATCAAACTTTCATCCTCCGTATACAAAGCGCATGCAAGCCTTTTTGGCCAGTTGAATTTCTCTCTTAAACTCTGCTTTAAGGAATTTGTAGTATACATCACAGTAGTAAGATGAGATATAAACAGAGATTCAACCAATGAACATTTAATGTGTTAAGGATGTAGGTATTTAAACTGGTATAGTATTTAATTTAAAATATACAGAGGTCAATTTCTTAAAGACAAGCTGTTCGAAATTTAAGCCAACATTAAATATAACTCTAAATTTTTGTTCCACTATATAAAAGTTTCTAATATTAATAATATTCACAGAATAATTTTTCAATTTATATGAAGGCAGTACAAAAAAAAGAGATTAAATTTGGATTTAATGGAGTCAGATTAAATCATGAAGTAATTACTCTTCTTTGAATTAAGCAACAAACTCTTCCCAAATGACTAATCTGAAATAGCTGCAAGTTTTCTATTCACAAGACTCAGTTCCAAACCCGCATCCTCAGGACCAAATCTTAATAAAAACTCAACTTTATGGTGAGTGTCATCACCATAAAGAAGAATAACGTCAAGTGAACATGTGATCGCAGATCTGACGTGTAAATAATAAAAAGAAGTGGACCAATAATGGAACCCTGTGGAACTCCATGAAGCAATCCACAATCCTCTACAACTTGCTTCCTAAACCTGAGACATGCCGAAAACCACCTACAGATGTGAGCAGAGAATCCAAAATTATGCAGCTTAGTTACCAACATCATGATTGATGGGATTAAATGCAGTCTAGCACGAAAGACAGAAAAAAAGTTGGATATGTCACTGGTAACCTTGCTAAGTGCAAACATGTGTCTAGGTGCAACAAAGTCATTGGTCATGTGCGATACCAACAACTCTTTTCAACGATTTTTTAATAAGTTTTTATTATTCTATGTTCATGATGACGGTTGTTACTTGATATGATGTTATGACAATATCAGTATTTACTTGTGAAAAGATCGACTTAAATCGCCTTTTTCCTATGGTGCGGCACAAATGGCATAAGTTTTTAACATCGTAACAGTTCACAAAAAAAGCTGAAAACACTCAACCTTTTTCCTTTTTTTAACTAAAAACCAAAGTAAAAACACAGACCTTAAAAAATGCCGAATGTAAACATAAAGCCGTTTGTCAAGATGACATTTCGCAAAATGACTTCAGCTTTTACCTGTGGTGTTGCTATTTCAAATTTTTTAGAAGCGGTTTTAGAAATAAGAATGTTAATAATTTTTTTTTGCTTTGAAGATGTTACTTTTACGCTTAAAATAACGTATATCTATTTTTACTTTTTATTTTTAATCCAAAATTTAACATCAATAAGTTAAATTAACATTATTATATGTGTTGATATATAGCTGAAAATTTTCTCATTTGAAAATGCGTGTAAACTTGACAACAGAGAATCGATGAAAATCAGTATGTGTAAACAAAATACCCCTCTTGCCCCTGTGAACATGTTGAACTCAAACAATTTTATGTTTATTTTATGTTAATTTTAGTTTAGTTTATGTTTACTAATTCTAGCCAATGTTCTAAGATATGAGATCTCCTTAAAAGTCCAAAATAATACCATCTAGGAGTTAAAAATACTTAAAAATTAAAGATTTAATGAAAATCTAAAATTTCAAATTTGGAGTAGTGAAAAAGTTTTACTTTATCCATGATTTTGACAACCCATTGGTATCATGAAAGTTTTTGACTTTAAAATAATATAGTATAGTTATAAGATCTGAAGTCATACGTCATAATTATCAAGAAAATCAATGCAAAACTTAAGAGAGTTTTACAGAAGATAACTGAAATATGCAGTTAGATGATAAAGTAAATTAGGTGACGAAATATTCAGTTTTCGAGCCCACCCCTTAGAAAAAAGGAAAAATATATCTAGAGCTTATTATTTGTTGTGAATAGTCCTCCTTATAAATAATAATCTCCTTAAATTTAGCCTGTCACGAAATCCAAGACTATGCCACTATATCTCGACGGGAATAAATTACTTCAGGTGCACATGATAAGATTAGAAAACAACACGTCGCGCGAGCAAAAGGATTCTCGATCCAATATTTTCTTTGAAATTGGATTTACCGCTGCTCGACTAGTCTATCGGGAGGATTCGGGATTTTCAGTTTAATAAATGCCAGAACACGAATGTTTTCAATAGGCGTATTTAAAATGCAATTTCTAGCGAAAGGGGCTTATGCCTGTTACTTTAAAATGAATTTATGTGCATTTGAACATTTTCATTTTAATATTTTCTAATAAGGGTGTTATGAAATTAAATTCTAATCTAACTATAAAATGGATTTATATCAGCTTGAAGACAAAGAATCGTTCAACGCTACCCCTAAATCAGCCAGGCTAGGCGAGATTAAAATTTTAACATATGGGCACGGGCTTGCGGCCAAAAAGTTAATGGATAATTCTCTCCTATTTCCTCCTGTATTGTAGCTTGCTTCTTGTGCGGGATTAAATTTGGTTTAATTTTTGAGATTCAGTTGGGGCTATTAGGCTTTAATCAGCGAATATATCCTTTTTTGTAATGTACTCATTGAACATTTTCTTTGCCTCTTAAGCGGTGCAAAAATTTGTTAAAGTTACTTTTGCCCCATAGTGCAAATATGTTAACCACGTTTTTTTTTAGTTAGGCATAAGATTTATAAAAAAAATGGCAAATTCATCTATGTATTTCACTTAAAGAGGTGATGGATATGATCGTGCAATTCTGTCAAAAGTCTAAATATTAAATGCTCGACTTAATAAGAACAGCAAGTAAAACAAAAGTTTTGGATTCTAAGATATATTTTTTTAGTTAAGAGCCTAATAATATGACATGCTTCCAAAAGACCTTAAGTAGAAAAAAATATTTTATGGTTAAAAAAATGAAAATCGAAAATTCGAACTCGTTAAAAAAATATTAAAGGCTTTACTGAGAGTCTAAAAGTTCTAGAATCTAAAACGAATTCTAGAGGTTAAGAAGTTCTTTTCACAATTTTTCTATACTTCAGACTGAGATGTGATAAAATATTAGAAATAAACAATTTTTGTCTATATAATCTTTAATCTTTCTGTCTTTTAATTTTCTAGCATAATTTACTTAATGTGATAAAGATAACATCATTTTATTGTCGTTCTTTTTGGTACCTTAGATTAGATATCATCATATATAAATGAAGATTGAACATTTCCTCCTTATTCTATATCTAAGATAGATACAACATTATTTTATTATTAATGTTTGTGACACCTTAAAATGAGATCGAAATATAAGTATAAAAAGGTGGAAAATTGAAATAAGAACCTTAAAAAAAACGAAAAAGTAGTTAAAAATTAGGAATTTATAAGCAAGTTCGACTTTTTTGCGAAATTGTATTTGTAGTATCCTTGCTATAACTAAAAATGGCAAAACCACTTAATAATAACAATAGTAATAATAATAAACTTTAACAAACTTTATCTAAAGCTTAATATGCCCAGTACTATATATAATTGAGAAGGTATTCAAACTGCAATAAGAAAATGAGGGAAAACTACGAGTTCAGAAATCATCAGAAGAAGTTCTACAAGTTACTACTGAAAACTCAAGCAAGTACACTCGAAGAAATCAATAAAATACCAGATAAGTAAAACATTGCAACTTACTGGTGATCCCTATAGAGTGAGGGCGAACCATACAATGATAATGCAAAGTGAGAGAAATGGAGAAACCGGAAGTAAATGAGTCTCTGAAGTTAGTTCATAACTGGAAAAGTCCTGGTAGTGACCGTCTGCATACGTTCTGGTATAAAAGCTATCCAGGACTCGCAAAAACTAGCAGAGTTTATGGAGGATTTTCATAAAAATCCTGAAAAAGTTCCCTAGTTCATTGCAAATTTATAAAAGCTATTTTTTATCAAAAGGAAAACAGTCTAGAAGTCTCTCTCAGAGTAAATGTCGATCACCTACCTATAGACTATTTACAAGATTATAACATCGTGCCTTGAAAAACTAGTGAAATAAAAAATAATATCTAGCTATAATGAGTGAAGAGCAAAAAAGATGTGGGAAAGGAACCAAAGGGTGTTAAGAACAGCTCATCCTTGACTCCACTATACTTAAAGAGGTTAGAAGCAAAGGAGACTGGCTTGCTGCGACGCCGACTGCCAGAAGGCGTATGACAGTGTACCGCATTCTTGGTTAGTTCGACTTCTCCAAAATACACTCAAAGTGACCTCCTTGCTTTAATACCTCATGAAAACCTGGAAAACGGTTATATCAACTAATGGGTCTTACATCATTAGTCCTGAAATTAAGATTAATAAAAGTATTTGCCAAGGAGAATTTCTAAGTGCTCTTTGATTCTGTTTAGCCCTAAACCCTCTATCTAATATACTAAATCAAATTGGAATAGGATACATCCTGAAACACCAACAAGAGACGCACACTACATCTCATCAGTTATCCATGGATGACCTCAAACTTATAAGCTCGATCACAGGACAAGCTTAAGCAATTTATCCAATTGGCAAAAGTGTTCTCCAACGACATCTGTATAAGTTTGGACTGGATAAATGCAAGATTATAAATATGGAAAAAAGAGTGTTTATCAGGAGACATACTCATAGCGAGTATGGTAGGAAAAGAAACGTACAAGTATTTTGGGTCAAGGGAACTACACACAACAAAATAAACGAAAATCTCATAAAAGGGTACCTCGTAAGTTGGCCATAATAAGAATTCAAGTTGTTTCTCAAGTTTCTTTATTTCTTCGGTGATTTCAAAAAATGTAAACTAAATAACTTGTATGTTGTTTTAATTCGGTTAAGAATTCATTCTTCTAATCGGTTTGTATAATGGTCTATTTTGTGGTTAGTGGATCAGGTCATGCTGTTGGGAACTTTCCACTAGCGTAGTGAGGTGACACACCATCGAAGTTTATGCCGGTAGACAAGAAATCTATGCCTTCCAACCTAGCAAGTAGGGAGAGAATAAGAATAGAACAGATATATAGCAAGGAGGAGAAACATGCTCCTTCCATGCAATGACTGATATCGGAAATAGCGAGGACGGTCATTGCATGGGAGACACCTTTATAAACTCGATCAATAAAATTTGTCAATAAAATTGCATTGAACGCGTGGTTGAAGAGACGAGAGCTGTTTTCTGAAATAGAAGCGTTTGCTATAGCCATTCAAGACCAGGTAATCAACACAAGGAGCTACTCAAAGCATGTTTTTGAAGGTGGTAGACAATGGTACAGTGAAAACATCTTGTCGAACTTGTATTGTCTTATTTATTTAATGTAACACGACGTTTCGGTTGGTAAGTATCTCCTACCGTTATTAAGTGTAAGTTGATTAAATAAATAAGACAATGCAAGTTCGACAAGATGTTTTTTTTTACTCAAAGCATATTGTGAAAGATGCAATATAAGTTGATAAGTGTAGAAAGTGCAAAAACAAATCTGAGACACTTCAACATGTCAGAGCAGCCTGTAGTTTGCTTGTTCAAACCCACTATCTATAATCCACTAGAACCTATGTTATAAGAAGGGACTTATCGCGTTAACAGTCGAAGGTACCCTGCAGTCATTGACATCAAAGTTCACGATCTACTATGACCGCTCTATCATTACCAATTGCTGCGTATCCTTTAACAAACCTTGTGAGGAATAAAGAAAAAAATTAAGCTATCATTATTGATATAACCATCAGCAAGATAACCATCATGCACAACATTGTCACAATAGCTGAAAACAAGAGGAAGTACACCGAGCTGGCAGACGAGATCAAGAAATTGTGATACCTGGCAAAAAGTGACCACCAATTGTCATCTCGAGCATGGAAGTCATTCCAAAAGAGCTGCATAGAAGCCAGGAGTTGTTGGGACTGCACAAGAACATCTACCTGGTTTTACAAAAGCAATCATCATGAATACCACCAGAATTGTTAGGAGATTTTTTAGTCACGAATACCGAATGCCGAGTAGTCTAATCTATCTTAGAGTAAACTAAAGAGTTTTGGTTAGTGGGAAAACTGTCTTGTATTTTGAGTATCACATCAAAGTTTCCAACCATAGAACCAATAATAATAATAATAATTAATGAAATTGGTAGCCCAGGAAGACCAAGGGTATAAAATCTGCAATACAGAGATCTCAAACTGAACATAAACTCCAAACTCCAAAGCCCAACAAGAACGAGCTGCATAGATGGAACAAGCTCTACATGCTAAGTTCTCAAAGAGTCTACGGCCGGATAATATTGACAAACTGTCTTCGTTAGTATGGTACCAAGAAGAACACGAAATTTTCGAGAAACATTGCCTTCAACTTAAAATCGAAGATGGATATAGAAAAAGTGGCTCTCAAAAATGGTTTTCTTGAAACGTGTTCACCATTTATAAAAATGAGCCAGAAGCAGTTTTAGAAATACCCACAATTCGAACCATAACGACAGTTGTTGAGACGGGATAGTAGGTCTCATCAAACATCGTCATTATCGATAAAAACAGGAAAACTGATCTTATTGTCAACGTAGCAGTGCCACCGAAAAAATCAGAAATAATGAAAACCGTGCTATAGAACTGAAGCAAATCTGGCAGTTAAACAGAATCTCTAGAGTTTCACTGATAATTTCGGCAGAGGGAATAATATCGACAAAGCTCTGCAAAAACTATCAGGACATCGGAAAATCACCGACGATCATAACACACGAGAAGGCTAAATTCTGCAAACAAAACATATAAATACCAAAAATTCCTGAATTTTGTCTGAGTGGGAGGGACTGATGTGTTTTTTCACCAGGATACCAAAAAAATCACAGACAAAAGCGGAGAAAACGCAAAAACAAAAAAAAAATAATGGTAATAATCGTCTTTTTTTATTAAATTAGAACATGCAAGAAAAAGTTCTACTTATTTAGAAAGGCCTTTGAATAATGCAGTCTAGCTTAAGTAGCTTCTACTGAACTACCTAATCTCTTATTTTACAATTTCATATAAAAAATCTATTTATAAAATATACAGATTTATGTACCCACGAGTATAACTAAACTATACATAATATTATACTCTCCAAATAAACATAAAAAATTAAAAACTACCTGATGCTATGTAATAGGTTATTTTAAAAATTTGAAATTACAACACCTTGTCTTTGTAATAGTACTTTTTAAAGGAAAACGATCATCAGGCAGAGAATTAAAAGATCAACTTTATAAATGACCCTTGAAATAGAGCTGAATGAGGGTAAGGAATTGTTAATATATTTTCAAATCTAATATTAACAGTATAAAGGACGATACAGTTTTACTACTAACCTCAACTCTTTATTTTTACTATCAACACAAAATTTGTCTTTGTCATAATTTGAGTGTCACGCCAAAGGTTCCAACCATAGGATTATCAGTATAAAGTAGATAGAGGAGCGACTTTGGGATAGCAAATCAAACCTGAAATTTTAAAATGCTAATCTTTTGGTCCTGGTTGGTTGATCTAATATATCTGAACATATGTTAAAATAAGACTATCGTAGTTCAAGTGAACCTCTAAAATAAGACAATTTACTTTGAAGAAGATTTCAAGACATTGACCAGTTTTTAATTTTGAGGTTTGATTTACTGTATTCGACCCGCTACTCCACCTCACCTTACTGTATGAACTGGGTTTCGAACAATAAACGTATGGTTAAATTGAATCTTAAAAAAATATCACTTTCCACCCTTTATTATGTAAACAAGCATTTTTAATTTCATATACTATATTCCTTTCACAAAAGGTTAAAATGAGTCTGTAAATAAAACTTCCATAACCTTACTTATGCCAATTATATCCCATGAACAAATAAAACTCTGCAACACGCGGATTCATCGATTCCGCTAAGCAAATATTTATAAAGTAACCTGAGAGGGTGCGGCTATTCGCAGTATAATTAACTGTAACCGAGCATTAAACGGCCGAAATACAAATCCCAAAATGCTAATTTAACGTTAAACGCTTACAGATGGACGCCTTCAAAGGGAATAATTTGCAAAACGGTTTATGTCGAAACCGCTTACATAAAATATCTCGTAAAATATTAATCCGGTAAAAAAAAAATACGTAAATTAATGGCTCGGCTGACGTTTTTAACTTGTAAAATAGCGGGTGGCAATCGTATCAATTTATAAAGTGGTCGGCCCTAGTTCAAGCAATAAAAGATAACTTACAGTTGTCAGAATAATTAATTATTTATTTATATAAACACTGTACTTTCATTGAAAATATGCATAATTTAAATGGATATGACGCGCATTTTTTATTATTTAAAATTTTGTAAAACAAAAATGGAAAATACCATTTTATCATTAAAGTCGAAAGCATACTGATGCAATTTAAATTAGTCCAACTTTTCCGGCTTATTTATCCATAGATCTTTTGTTCCCCCCCAGCAATCAACAATGAACTTCAATAATTTTTGACTGAAGAGGTGCTTGATGGCTCTATTAACTGTTATGTTTCCCCATACATTTTCATATATGAAGTAGGATAATCCACTAGTTATATCTGTAGTAACCCCTAATTTGCTTCTCTAAAATTCTACTTATACTTGACCCAAAAAAAATCTAGCAGTGACTTTCATGATACTTAACACCGAAGCTAATGTATAAAAAAATGAGACAGGAATGAAAGACTCAAATATAAAAGTGCAATTATAAGCGTTTACTGCTTTTAGCTGCCTATCGCGAACCTTCTCCAATTCGTACTTGGGGATTTCACAGAGGCAAAGAGCTAATTGCGTCGGGTTTTCGGTGAGGTAAATAGCCCTCGTAACTGGACAGCCCTTTATTTATTTAGTGGGTATTTAGTTGGAAAGTTTCACGATAAAAGAGAATTTGACCTTGGCTTTAGGGTGCTGGGAGTATTCTCCGGGGTTATTACTCTAGACAAAGCCATAGAAGCTGATAGAGTGAGATTTAATGTCCTGAATGTAATGTTTTTTGCTTGGGGCTTGATTATTAAAAGGTTTTTAAGTGATTTAATGGATAATTAGCTTTGTCGTTTGGTCTTTATAACATTACCAGTGTATCCACATTAACATGGAAAGGCTAATCCTGTAAAAACTAAAATTTTTTTATTGATTCTCGAGAGAACCATTTACGGAATAGAAAACTTGTCACCAATCAAGTCATGACTACCTACAACTAACTTTATAGGTACGAAATTATCGAAGTACTTATCAGTAAATTATTAATTATTTGGCTATGATCAAAGTTCAAAACTGAAGTTTGTTGATACTGTAAATAGTGATTTAAAAAACTGTAAACTAAATAACTTGTGTGGTTTTAATTTAGTTAGGAATTCTTTTCCCTAATCGATCTGCATAATGGTCTATAATAGTCTAATTTGCGGTTACTGGATTAGCATATTTTTTTAAACCTTTGAACTATCGATAAACAACTCATCATTTTATCAAAGCTTATTCTATATCAATACAAATTAATAAAATAATTCGTTTCTCCTTGTTTCTAATTCTGAAATCGTACTTAGACTATTTTGAAAAAAAGATGGTCTACATTTAATATATTCTAGATATAACTAAAGCTTAACTAATATTATGAAACTAGGGATCATGACTATTTTAATTATGCATAGATCTGCTCTATTTTGTTTTTGTTTATATATCTACGAATACTCGGTAAAATTATTCTGAGTTTTAATTATTTGTATATATACTGCATTACTACCGTGTATATACCACAAAACATATAAAAACCAAAAAGCAAAGAACCTGCCGTGTTGGCTTGAATACAAGCTTTTAAAAATGTAATTAAGACATTATGAAAGAACGTCATTAAAAAATAATTAAAAAACCCTATTCTTTGCTTTTTGTATATTTACACAATGTAATTACACCCTTTACTTTAACCCTGAGCACTGGCTTAACAATTAGGTAATATCACGTGTAATAATTACTACTATTTGAACACACAATTCTTGTCCTCTAAAGATATTGTTAACCCATGTGCTAACCCGACAAACCCATATGAAATGTGATATTTGCTGTTAAACACTGTAACCGCTAATGCTCTCTAAGTTCTCTGTACTAAATGTTTGCTTCGTTGTTTCCAGCACCAAGCCGCAGCTCAAGCTCTGGTGAGTGAGAATTAAAGCTTTCTTTTTTTCTCAGTTCTCACCCTGTATCTATTTTTTTTCTTTGCTACTTTGTACACCTGTTTTATAATTTATTTTGCATGTTTTGTTCTTTTGTTGCTGTCTGCTAGCTAGTAAGATGTTTCAATTAGGTTTACACGTTATAAAGAAATTTAATTTTTTAACGATAGTTTTTTATAGCCGTAGTTAGGTAGTTTAAAAGAATTATAAAGTGCCGCAGATTTTAGAATAATTTATATAGAAATTTTAAACTCCTGTACTTTGATGGAAGAACTACAAAGGAATGCTGAAGAATTAAAATCCGAAATGAGAAAAATATTAGTTTTAGAAGTATTGAACGCTCTAGGAGAATTAAAAAGTAACCATGTTATATAGAAAAAACATAAATTTATATATTTATAATTATTTTTGATAGTATTACTACATAATTAGTTTACAGAACTACAATAAAAAACCGTAATTTTATTAGAATTTTTTATGATTCCTCAGACTGATACAATTGAAATTCTATCTGGATATTCTATAAATTGTTTTATAATTTTCTATTGTAGTTTATCTAAATATATAGAAAAAAGACCATTATATTACTATTCATTATATTATGATTACTCAAATTGAGATACAGATATGGAAATATTAATTTTTTTACGTCACATATATCATCATTTCATTTCTAATCTACTATCTTAATCCTCTAAAAATTCTGATTTTCTTGCATAGTTTATCCAATTACAATAAAAAAGTAACAAACCAAGAACAATGATGAATAGAAAAAAATAAAAATGGGGATAAAATATAATTTAATAATCCTTCTTAATGTAGTATTAAAGAAAGATTGATTCTAATTCCACATGAATATTATAGAAAGGAGCACAGTTTTTGCTTTTAGAGAATAATTAGACTTAAAACTAAACATGCAATTAATTGAAACTGCTTTAGAAAGTTATTCGAACCCTGTTGCTGTTTCCAGAAAAATTATGGAAATTTCTCGTAAGATTACCGAAGATTTGCAAAAGGATAAAAAATATTAATTAGTGAGGCAAAAATTGGTATGAAAGCTAAGGCAAAACATGATAAAAAGCAAAGAATGCCGCTACTACACACTTTTTGTTTATTGTTACAGTTGTTTCAAGTCAAGGGGAAGCAGAAACTACCAAACTCGAAATTGACTTTAAAGGCATAGAAGTAGTTAGGCCGAAATTCCAAGAAATGCTGTTCATATAAAAAAAGAAATCGATGATTTAGACATAGACGGGACAAAAGTTGAAGTAGAAAAAAAAATATCATTTCCTTATTTGCAAATATTAAAGATCTATTATTGCATGAGGATTTTCATATTCTGGCATTAATAGAAACGTAGTTAACAGATGATTATCCATCAGTCTTATTAATATTCCTGGTTTTCAAATATTTAAGCATGACCGTTTGTCAAGCGAAGGTGGTGTGAGGACCTTTTTTTAATATAAGCAGGAATATTGAATACATTTGGGTAGACATAAGGATTAAGCAGTTTAGCTGTTTGGTGAAAGTAATATACAAACCGCCATCTGTTAGCTACACGCAGCTGAGTGGTATTGAATTGATTTTGTCCACACTATGCAGCAAATATGACTATGTCATAATACAACTTAACACAGGTTATTGGTGAGCATACTCGACTGAGTAGAGATAATAGTTTAGAGCTAATAAACTCTTTAGAAATATACAACTGAACTGATCATCGCTTTTTTATACGAAATTTAATAATGTTCTTTAAATCTGTTCCTAAATTCCTAAAGTATGGAGATTTTCATAATTTTAATAAAGAATTGTTTGAAATTTGTATGAATCAATATTTTATTACAATAAGATTCGATTGATGCATCTGTTAAATCATTAACTGATTAACTGACTGAAGTTCTTGACATATTTGCTCCAATAAAATTAATTAAACTTAACTCACGTCAACTTAAATCCTATTATATAAACCCTAACCCAGCAACCATTAAATACCTAAAATTAAAAAGGTAAGCTTATAATAAATATAAGCACTCACTTTTCCAAACTATTGGATATACCTTAAAAATTATCTATCATTTCCAATTCGCAGCAAAAAGAAAGCCTATATGGCATTTGAACTAGCTAAAGTAAAGGGCAATTCTAAAAAAACTTGGAAGAAGCTCAGTGACTAGAATGTTTTCTATAAATCAGTTTTTGAAATACCCTGTAACATAAAAAACCTATAAAATATTTGTAAGCATCCTATAAATATAAGCTCCATAGCTACTCCCGTTGACCAAGGGTTGATTGACATCCATTCCAATAACACATTCCAATAACACATAACACATAACAAAAACCCTTTTCGTAAAATTCCCTTGTTGCCGAGGTTGATATTTACAAATCACTTTGGCGGCAAATAAAGTCTAAATGTAAAGGCTTTGACGACATTATTTATGATATGCTATTATTTAGTATTAATTTTATTGCTCCTGTAATTGCCAAAATATTCAATGGCAGGTTTAATGAAAACTGCCAATCCTCGGAAAAATGCTTGAAATTCTTGTCTTTGAGATGGTTCTCGAGTTTATTGGCCCTAAACATGTGCTTCATTATTCAGTCAGACAAAGAAAATTTCAATTTGCCCAAAAGGCAAGTATTATAATAATACTCCAATATATGTCAATTATAACAATCTGAAATTTAATTTACGTGTTGATCTTCACTTTGCTCTATTTATGCATGGCATAGTGAGCCCACATTCTCTTAACTACCTGGTTCAGTAATCTGGTGCCTAGGGAAAACCTCTTTAAGCTGACTCTTAGGAATGTTCTTAAATAGAATATTCCTACCCACAAAACTGACAAATTTAAAAACTGTTTTGCGTCCAGAGCAGTCTTTATGAATTCTTATTTTTTTGTGTAATTAACTAGCCTTAGTCGATTTGTATTTAGGAATAAATCTTTTATTCTTATATTGTAAAATGCATATACAGTAATTTTTTTTTAAAATTAATATGTTGTTAAGTATTTTCAAATATGTTTATGGGGAGCTATATAGATAGTTTAATTCTTGCTGAGTAAGTTTTAACTTGCTTGTTTTTTCTTCATCTGTGCCATATATTGCATGCTGTCTTTTTGATAATTAATATATTCTATTTTCATGTATGTATAGTAAATGTTATAAATTGTAGAATATAGTATATGGTAGTACGGTTTGTTGGTTGTAATCAGGTATTATGGAGGAACGCACCCTGCGAATAACACCATTTGTATGTACACATATGTATGTTTATGGTATATGCAACAAATATTTTCCTTTCATTCTTCTTTCTTCAAATATCTCAAAATATAGCTTTTGTATTTCACGATTTAGAAAAACCACTTCACTAACCCCAATCAAATCACTATGTTATGAGTTCTGCTTAATAAAAACTTTTTAACATTTATGTTTTTCTAGATCTCCAGAACTTTACTTACTTTATTTATTTTAGTTTCCACTGAAACGATGACAATTTATAAATCCGAGAGGGGCTTTTCCTATATGTTCGAACAGTAATATGTACGTACATGGCATCAAAAAAGCTAATAAATGTTTAATAATTTAAAAAGTTACCTTGATAAGCTCTCTTATGTTCTATGATGGAATCGTATGAATGAGGATGTAGCGAGGTTCTTAAATACATACTTTAATTGAAGAGTTTTTGTCAAAAATTCAATATTGACTTAAAGCAGAAATTAACTAAACGTCAAACTATATGAAGCTGTCAAAATTCTATGCTATGTTTTAAAGCAGTGTGAAAAAGTTACATTGTATTACGCAAGTTTTTTCAATAAATGCTTGTTTCGGAGGCCTCATAATTTTGGCCTTAATGGCCCAATTAAGCTCATTCATATCTATGACTTATCGTCAGTACAACTAAGGATTATTCTAAGAATTAAAACTCTAGTAACTTTTCTTAATTTTGTAAGTTTCTAAATTAAGCTCATTTCATCGTTGCTTTCCTTGCAAATACTAATTAAATGAACGTTCTCCGAAGAATATGGACGTGGTTACAAATGCATGTTGAAGAGCCTACTTGGACAGCTAATTCTTCTAGCATTATTGACTATGTTTGTACCAATTATCACAGAATGGTGTTGGCTAAATTTAAGTAGTAATAGAGATCCAGTTTCCAGTTTTTATACTAAGTTCTATTTAATAAGGCTTCTCCTATTCAGTTAATTAAAAAAAAGGCTAAGATACCCTAAACTCTGGCTTACTAAAGGGCTTAAAGCGTCAGGAAAAAGCTTGCGCAGCCTGAATTATTAGAAGAAATTTATTAATCAGTAGTTTTTCAATTATTGTAATAGTTACTTTAGAATTTATAGAAGACTTCTAAAATCAACTAAGTCTCGTTATTACAGTGGTCGAATTACAAAGGCGAAAAATAGATAAAAAGAAACCTGGACCGTAATTAATGATTTTCGCAATACTTTAGTTAAACACATTGATCCTGAGAGCCTTAACAAATTCTATTGTAATGTAGCAAGTGGTCTAACTACGGACTGGTCTTTTAGAATTGAACCTATGTCTTATCTTCAGAATATTAACTTTACAAGTAATTTTGCTTTCCATGAAACTGACAGGTTTAAAATTAGGGAAGTTATTTTAGGCATAAAAAATCAAAAATCCAAGGGGTAGATAAAATTTCTGCTAAAATACTTTAACGAAGCAGACAGCTCTAAACAATCTACCAGCTTCTATCAACTAGTCTTGGCTATAGATCATATTTTCTGCTTGTCTGAAATTATCTTTGGTTCTTCCGTTATTAAAGGGTGGGAATCCTGAAGATCCAAAGTAATTACCGCCCAATCGCTCTTTCACCTACCCTATATAAGGTTATCGAAAAACTTGTCAAAAGGAGGGTTTTGAATAATTTACAATAGTTCAATATAATCAGAACAAGGCAGTTTGGCTTTCAGGCATCGCAGGGTACTCAGGGAGCTATATAGGACTTTTTTGATAACGCTTACATTAATATAAGCCAATACTACATAATGGCAGCGGTTTTCTGTGATCTATCTAAAGCTTGTGATTGTGTGCATCACGAATAACTGCTGCCTAAAGTTGTGTTGAGGAGTGGCTCATGCCTGGTTTAAGTCGTATCTTAGCAATCTTGGCCAGTCTGTTGTGAAAAAAATCATTTATCTAAAGAATTACTTGTGGAGTCTCACAGTTTTGGGGCCAATCTTGTTTTTGGTGTATATAAATGACCTTCTCATCACCGGGGACGATACATCGATATTATGACGAGAAAAGGTGGTGCAGGAATTTCAACAAGCCATGGAAAACGACATGAACATTATTCATAAATGATTCACATCCAAACGTCTTTGTTTAAAGACCCTTTGCAGATCATGTACTAGCCTTACGTAGAAAGCTTTCATCAGGATGTTTTGCTGAAGGATGGTAAGGGAGTAGTAATTGATTTGCATCTCAGGTATGGAATATCATTTTGGTGTGTTGCCAATAAAAGACTTTTGAGTATGGTTTTTGTGGTCCACAAGAAAACTGTTCGTTTTTTTACTGCAATAAATTAAAGAGAGTCTTGTAGACCACACGTTCTTGACCTAAATATCTTAGCTCTTACATGTTTATTTATATTAGAAGCTTTTACTCTTATTTTTGAAAATTGTTTTGAATTCATGAGTAAATGCACTTATCACAGCACATGACAAAATTACTTTCTGCCTCTACCGCTTCTAAGATCTGCACTGGTTAAAAAAGTAACTTTGAAAGCAGGTCAGAATTCAACCATTTACCAACAACAAATCTAAAAATACTAAATTCCTTAAAGATCTTTCGATACTTAAGATTTTACTATTGGATAGGGCTTATTATTATTATAGTATGCAAGAATTCTACCAGGATACCCTTAAAAATATAACTTTATTTTGCTTTTATTGCGATTTGTCTGTTAATGTAAGATTATATCTGATATCAATGTTTATATTTTCTAATTCTTCATATTTAGATTATTATTTGGAATTGGTTTATTTAAATTTTGCGGTTTTGTATATATTTAATGGTGTCTGTTCACTTGTATACCAATTTTGCTTTGTCAACAAAATTTTTAATTTTTCGACTGATAAAGAACTTTTAAATATTCGGGTCTTTTGTTGATGCATAATACGTAAATTATTATTAAGAACTATATTAATAGAGCTATTTTACTAGATTTATATAGACAGACCAATTTGTTTTAAATCAAGTTTCAAAGAAAAATTAAATACTAGACAGCCAAAAAAATGCCTAATATATTGATTTATTCATCTTAGGCCCAAGTAATCTATAAAAAAAAGTCATCTATACTCTATACTCTAAGATACTGATTTTTAATCCAGGTTAAAATAAAAATTCATCTACATTCATCTACAGTATCAGTTAATGTAGTACTTATGGTGACATGTTTCGTTCAACGTAACATTCGCATGACACAATTTATTCTGAATGTTGTGTTGAATATCTGGTCTGATGTTCCCTTAAGGCAAAATATGTCACCATAAGTAGTTAACCTGGACCAAGTACTTGAAGAATATTTCCTCTGGTTGGGGATTATTTATTCTTCAGCTAGCATTTTCTTAAGCTATTAACTAGAATTCCCTTTTTCGGTTTTTGAAAACAAAAAAAAAAATAAGAAAAACACGTCTGCAATCAAATGACAAACAAGATGTACATTAAAGCACGCTACAAGCGAAATATATTTCAAGAATATACGAAAAGAAGAAAATCAAGAAATTTCTAAAGCAGAAAAATACTATTAAAGCAAACTACTTTGACACACACAGGATAAGATGGGATAAGGAGCAAAATAAGGAAAACTACTTAGTAAAAAATATTAAAATTTTACATTTATAGATAATTTAGTAACATTTTTTTTAAGACAAAAATAAAAGGAAAAGTATAAAAGCTGCTTATACAAAATATTAGGAGCAAAACCATAAAGTAGAGAATTTAAGAAATTTCTACAGTAGAAAAATGTTCTTAAAATACCCTACAAAGCAGCTAAAAATATATAAAATTTTATACCTAATAGTCTAAATTCTAAAGAAGGGTCTAACGGAATAAATATTACTAAAACGAAACAATATGCACTATTTAAGTTTTAATATACTTACTTCTTTATGTGTTTTAAATTTATATTAAAATAAATTTAAAACCCTCTGCAATGGCGTAGATACTGGGGTGGACACCTTCTTGTTTAAATTTCTCGCTTAATGTTGGATTGAACTATTAAGATTATAAGATATGAGAAACAAAATTTTTAAAACAATGGAGAATTCAATGTTCCTAAGCAGAACCCTCAGTATCTCTACCACTGGAAATTTTAATTAAATGATCTTAATCATTCCTTCTCATTTCTATTATAAAATGACTGCATAGCAACATAAACCCATCGACAATAAAAGCCACTACTTTATGACCTACCCCTTCTAATGCACTCCAAATATTTTGTTCCGAAAATAAAACTCGAAAATCTAAATTATTCTTTTATCGTTATCGTAAAATAAAAGAGGTTCGTAATAATGTTAAAATTTTAAATACCACTTTCCGCTCGTCGAGCATCCACTTTATCCATTTTCTATTGGAGTATGCTTCTTTTTTGTGCTTGGCTGACCTCATTTTTTCAAAACTTTACTTTGAGCTCAAGCTACAGAACACGTGGGTTTTGTGTTTCTGTTTACCTTGATCTTGCAGCCTGCCTGGGTTTTGCACCGAGTATTGATTAGTCAATTTATTTGGCTTCTGTAGTAAGAGCATACATACTAGTTTACCTATTTAGGCTTTTAAACATACTGTTTTTTGTAAGGGTCTTTTGTAGCTTTTCCGTTTATCAAAAAATATATATGAATTTTAATGAACAAGAAATGTGATCAGATCTAATGAAATATACTTCATTCTCCATTTCTTTTGCAATAAGTTGAAAAAGTTAATTCGCGCTAAAATTAATTAGATCCTATGGCGACCTTCATAGCTTAAAAGAGTATTTCTCTTTTTCCATGATAAAACCATTATTTTCATACATATGCAACATTAAACACTAGTTAGTTTCACAAAGCAAGTACTTTCTAAGTGACTGCATGCATTTGAAGTAAGTAACTAGTAACTAACTTTCCCTGTTAAGGGGAAGGTCACTTTTCAATTTTGAAATAAATAATTCAAAAGGAAAGAACCGTCGGCTCAAGCAAACTGATAGCAATAATCGATATAGAGCATTTTAATAGAAGTGGGCCAAGGACCATTTTAATAGATATTTCGTAGGAAGGTTTAATGTCATAAAATAGTATTCGATTTGGAAGGGATGCATAAAATTTTATGTCTGCCGAAATTTGAATTGAGCATGTTGCAAAATGTTTGTTCTATTGAATTACGTTTTTTTTCTGGTATAAGACAAACCTTGTCTTAAGTTACAAGTAAGAAATTTTCTTGCGGTGTTTCAGATTTTTGCTAATGTTTATAGTCATTAAATCTGTTTAATTACTCATTGTAAGTTGCCAAAACAAGATAAACATATCGAAAAAAAAATAATGCTAATACTATTTAAACGCTTTTCAGCTTAAGAAAAGAACCCTGGTTAATGCTTTGGGAGTTTAATTCGGTTCTTAACCTTGATTTTCTCGTCCTATTCATTATAATTAATAATAAGGTAATCATAACAGGATATTACCAGTCTCCAGGGATTTAATTTTTTTAAACTTTAAAAAGCGCCACTTCTGAAATAATTTCTTATTTAAGATCCGAATTCGAGCACAGAATTGGTCCATCACTCTAAAATTTTGAAATATTGATTTCTGTACTTAAAAAATATAGAAAAGTTTAGTTAAAGAATTGATTTTTAGAACGGTAATAACTCAATACACAATACTCATTTATTCATGTAAGTACAAAGCTTTTGTTTACATATATAAAATATAATAAGAGAAAATAAGAATAAATAAAGGAGCTAAAGAATTGGTTTGAGAATTAAAATTTTTTCTCAAGGTCAAAATTCACTAAGAATTAGAAAATGTATTAGAAAGTATAATGCAACCAGGCTGGTTTTACTCCTAGTATCATGATACTATATCAGGAGGTTAATTCCTCGTGAGTAACACTGTTTCGTTGTTTGTTTTTATGAATAGCAGGTTTTCACAGATATAAAGAGATGGCAATGTTAAAATTCTATGCAGAGAAAAAGCATGTTTGCAATCCTCTTAATAGACTTGCTTTGTATTTTGTCTCTATTCAACAGCTTAATTACATCAACAACAAGTTAATTTGACAGCCAGACACTCATTATAAGTCAATTCTAGACTATCAGCGAGAGTGAACTACACATTGCTATTACTGACGGATACACAGATCATTGACATAAATAAACAAAAATATTGATCTTAATACTGAACCTTGTGGAACTCCTACATTTTCTACCCTATCAACTGAACACTATTCTTATTGAACTAGTAGGCACAAAGTTTTTATAATAGGATGTTATGGCTGACACACTCAAAGGCTTTACGCAGATCAGAAAATACTGCTGCCGTATATTACTTCATGCCTCCAAAAAGGGTATCAAAGTTTTTTAAGCTTAAGCAGTTAAATGAACGTTTTGGTTCCCATGTAGTAGGACCTTCTTTACTAAAAATTACCTCCTCTGTTACCTTCTTAAACATCTTTTCACTTCTGAATCATTATCCTTCAGTTATGCGATCCCCTTTATGGATATAAAAAAAACTATTTAAAAAATGTAAAACTAATTCAGAATTATATTATTTCAGCTAAGGTGACAGGAACAAATTAGCAACCCAAATGAAGCAAACACCCACCTGCGTCAGTTTTGCACCTTCCAACGAAAGTTTGTCAAACTTCAAATTCATTCGTGCTACCCTCTAAAACAACTAGGAAACTACATTTCCCTAATTCTTCACAGTGGAAAGAATTTTTGGTATTTCAAAGTTTAGTTAGAATGGCATTAGTTGAAAATCTACCATAACGTAATGCCTATTGAGAATTGGGTATTTTTCAATAAATAATTTACAATAAAACATAGTTTTCTGTAGCAAAGTATTGAAGTATTTATTGGTATAGAAAGAATACATTTAGGATATATGTGTGAAACAAAATATATGTAATTTAATATACTTGTAAATGGCCGGCACAGCTTTGCTGGGATATGCAGGGTACGCATATGACGATATCTTCTTTATATGATATTTTCAGTAACGCTATTGTATACATGTGGTGGTGACACAGCGTCTATTTTCGGCTTTCATTACTTTGATGGTTGCAGACTTATTGGCATAAACCTGTGACTTCGGATAACCTTACAGCCAGAAGTTTAAAGGTCTTAAAATCGCAAGAGCGAGGAGCCCTTTTTTGGTCACCAAATTGGGACATAAAATGCACTGTTCTGCTGAACCCACATGTCGTCAAAATCAGTAGCTTTCGAATGAGACACAAGAAACTGTGTTTTCAATAAATGATAACGTTCACCGTTACTGCATTACCTTTTTTGCTTTCGAAGAAAAACGGTCCAATTATTTCTCCAAACCATAATACACACAATAAAGTGCCACGTTGTGAATACATTGCTTTTTGATGAATAATTCATGAATTTTCTATGCTGCAAATGCGACAATTTTACTTACTAACGAAGCCATCGAGGTAAAAATGGGCTTCATCACTGAAAATTATTTTGTTTACAAAATTAGCAAGTTGCTCAAGCATCCAGTTGGTGAATTCGCTACGCTGTTCATGGTCAACGTGCAGAAGTTGTTGAGTCAGTTGGATTTTTTAGGATTGAAGCAAGATGCCTACAAGCTCGATCCTTAGTCTTTAGTCTTATACCTTCAAAGCCAAAAATAGAATTTATATTCTAATTGTTAAATTAAAATTCTTAATAAAATAGAAATTTATCTTTAAACTTGCAATTAAGAATCTTTTTTAGACTATATAGTTGTGGTAAAAGAAATTTCTTTTTGTTAATAAATTTACAAATTATCGCCTAAACTCAGCCATTTTACCGAAAAGTGTTAAACATTTTATCTTTGGTGGTTGATCTGGAGCTATATAGGAACCCCTTTAAAGGAAGTTTGAATTGTACTAATTCGAATCAAATTAGGAAATCCTGAAAAACTAATTGGAGATGACGAAAACTATAATATTATTGTTACAGCCCATGTCTTCCTTAAATTTTTTTTATAATTATATTTCTCTATTAGTTTTAGAAGGAGCCTATATTATTAACTGACCGTAATATCAATATATCATTTTTGACCTTGCTGGAGGAGGAGAACCAATTCTTTATCAACACTTATTTTGGTTTTTCGGTAGTATATTTTTGAGTATAGTATACCTTTAAAGTTTTAGGAATAATTTATGCTATATTAGCTATTGGACTTCTAGGGTTCATCGTATATTTACTATTGTAATAGATAAGGATACACGAACATACTTTACATTAGCAACTATAATAATTGCTATCCCCACAGAAAATTTTTAGTTGACTTGCAATTTTCTACGGAGCACAAATTTCTTTTAATGCATCTACTTTATGAGCTTTAGGATTTATTTTTCTATTCACAATAGGTGAACTAACAGGAGTGGTTCTTGCCAATTTTTCTATTGATATTATCTTTCACTACACTTAGTACCTTGTAGCTCATTTTCATTATGTTCTTTCTATAGGAGTTGTTTTCGTAATTTTAGCAGGAATTACTCAATGATTTAGCCTATTTACAGGGCTTTCATTAAACTCTTTAATTATTATTTTATACTTTATTTTTATTATCGGAGAAGCTTTTTCCTCCCAACGAATAAATATATTATATTTTAATTTGGCCTTATCGCTTGAATGATTACAAACTACTCCCCTATATCATCATAGATACATTTTTTGAAATTGCAACAGAATAAAATCTAACTCTTCAAGATAGAGCCTCTCCCTTCATAGAACAATTAATAAGTATACTTCCATGACCGTACACTAATAATTCTCAATATTATTACTACCCTAGCAGGACATATACTATTATCAAAAATTATAAATAGGTATACACATCAATTTAAATTAGATTAGAAATAATTTTAACTATTATCCCAGCCATTATTCTTACTTTTATTTCACTTGCCATAGATGGGACTAGAAGATGGGAACTTGAGCTCCTATCGTGTGTTTCTTATCACTAACCGAAGCAGTACTTTCGATTTTTTTGTTTCAAAAAAATTCAAAAATCAAATAAAAAAGAGGTGCTTTCATTTGGAAAAATTAAGTTGATGGTCGTAATTTATTTTTGAGCAATCCTGTATATACAAACTTCACGTACAAAAATGCGCAACTTGAAATAAAAATCGACGGGTCCAAGCGTTTTTTTTTCGAAGACACCCCTGAATTTTAAATGAATTTAGACATAACTTTTGGGATGCACTGTATATGCACGTACAATTATTTGCATTATTTGTCTTTGTTTTAGGCTTATGCTTTTTCTAGAAAATTTAATTATATAAATAAAATACAAGATATTCATTAAAAATAAGGAAATTCTCTTAAACTGTCCATATTCCGATATATCCAATGAAACCTCAGTTTACTTTTTTAAAAATAGAGACTCGCGCTTGTCCTTTGACCTTAAGATAAAACACAATCCAAATATTGCTACCATAAATAAAATTAGAACTGTTTGCATGCTCGGTCAATATCCAACTCTAATCTGTATTAAATGACATTTCCATCATGAAATCTTTAAGGGGAGCGTTACATTTTCCACAATAATAATCTGAGGTAGTTTTTAAAAGTGAAATTGACCTTGTTGTTGTTAAAAACAAATGTTAACTAATTTTGTAATAGTATTAACGCAAAATTTCTTTTAAGGATTAAGCAGGAGCATGGTATTTATTTGAGTTGCTTCCACCCTCTGAATAAATGTATATTCCATTAAGGTAATTTCATGTATTTTTAAATCTATATGGATGCATCGATATCGGTTATCCCATGACAAAGAAAACTGTTGTTAGTGTTGTACGTTGAAAAAAGATGAAGTAGGACTAGTGATTATGTGATAAGGGTGATACTAAATCCGAGTTGCAAATAATAGCTGATTTCTTTCTGTTAAGAGATGATTGATAGTTCTGGATTGGTATTAAAACTTTGTGAGTTAAATTATTTATTTCACTAACTAGTGGTGAATCGTTAAAGATATAGACCGCGATAACTCCTATAATATGAAATTAATTATTTGAATTTCCCAATCTTTTTATTAAGATGAGTTTGAGAAGACGCGACTTTTTGAGGTCTGCAATTTTACCATCTTTATGTAGAAATTGACATGTAGCTAAAGGTAAATGTAAAATTTCCCCTAAAATTTAATTCTTAACTGTCTATCTCTGTTAGGGTGTTTGAGATGCATAATTTGGGGATGCTATTTACATGGAGAGTATTAATTTACATATTGGTTACTTTGCCTTAAATTGAGCGGCTTTCACATTTTGAGTTATTTCAAAAATCAAAATATTTTGCAGGTTCCAGAATTGGAGAATCTCGCATTATATGGTTAATCCTATGACTAAATGAATGATGCATTTGCCTTTAGATTAAAAATTTTATTATTTGAGTATTATCGAAATAATAAAACTGATTTTTCTAGACTTACCTATATTTTTTATCCCCTTAATCAAACTTAACGACTATTATTAAACTCTATTAATAGATCATCATAAAAATACAAGAGATCAAGAATATCGAGCAAGAATTATGGTAAAGTAAAATACCTGGAAATCCCAGGATGCTGTCTCTAAAATTATCAGTTTAGTAATCTATAGCTAAAGCCTATTCGACATAAAAGCCTTGTACTATCAGCAAGAATAATAACGACAACTAGGATTAAGAGAGACAGGAAACATGTGAAAATTTAAGGTTTCTACAATACTGATTCAACACTATTGATTTATGTACTACAGAAAATTAACTACATAAAGTATTTTGAGTTTAAAACTAACTTTACCCACTATAGCACCTTACAAAGATATTTCAAAAGGTGTATACTAAACTCAGCAAGCAAGCATGTTGCCATTGCGTCAACATTATGTCTTGTTACAAGATATATTGCCAGTGTAAGCCTCGAATATATCTACACAAAATTTCATTCAGTCAGTGCTGTTGTTCTAAGGGCTATGTTCCCGATATGTTTATTGTGTGGGGTAAATAAGCCAGCGAACTTAATATGACTTCACGTCAGTTGCGTAAATGGGACAGGGATGACGTATAGAAGAGAACATTTTGGGGATCTGCATAAACTATTTCAAGATACTTGTCATTTTCTTGTTTATTTGAATATTACAAAGACATTAAACTGATTTTATTTATTATGTCCACGATAGAGCGCTAAAGTGAGTGGAACAGATTAAGAATTTGGGAGTGCTTTTATGACAACTGACTTTTATCGGTGATGCGTCGCCTTATATACTCGGATTCCGGAATGACGGAGAATCAGCTGGTTTACAATATCAATTACATTATTATCTACTTCTTTTTACAGGAAAAAAGCCCGATTCATATATAGTAAAACAGTTGCAAAAGAGTATTACCCAATTTCCAATAGGCATTACGTTTTGGTAAATCTTTAAATGCCATTCTGACTAAACTTTCAAATACCGAAAAGTTTTAATCAAATTTTATTCTAGGGGTTATCTTTCCACTGTGGAGAATTAGGGAAATGCAGTTTCGTGAGAGTAACGCGAACGAATTCGAAGTTTGGCAAACTTTCGTTGGAAGGTGCAGAACTGACGCAGATGGGTGTTTGCTTCATTTGGGTTGCTAATTTGCTCCCCTCCCCCTAGATGGAATAATATAATTTTTATTTAGTTTTACATTTTTTAAACAGTTTTTGTTTTGTCTATAGAGGAGATCGCAATTTTTTCAGTTATCTAAAACCGATTTGAAGAGCCTATATTCAAACTATGTTGATTTGTGAAATTTCTTTAAGAAAATATTTATAAATATATATTCTTTCAAACGTACGAATCAAAAACGTATTATCTCCTATGCAACGTGGCTTTTTTATCATCAGATTGGCTGATACAAATCTGGTATTTTATTCACAGTATATTCTGGATAACATGAAGGACAATAGAGTCCAGGTATAGATTCTGTTTACACTTACTTTAGTAAAGCTTTCGATAAAATTGATAATACTGAAAATAGTTTCTAAAATACAAAGGGAAACAAAAAGAAGCATATTATCTCACCCTTATTTGCAACCTCTTGGACAGGGTAAGATACACCTCTTAACTATTAAATAGAAATGGTGGTCGAGTGATACATATTCTTGAAGCTTTTGAAAATTGCTTTCCAATCATATCATAGAAAGCTACATTTCAGAAAATTCTTTTCTGTTTGTCAAGAAAATAATAAATGAGAAAGTATATATAACATTAAATAAGTCAGCAATAATTAGCGGTCAGATATCTTCAAAACTAAACACAATAGCGAATAGCGCCTGCCCAAAACTCGTACGCCAACATTTTACCGCTCAAATATCGGCTAATAGCATATGTCCCAAGCCTTTATGAAAAATTCCGAAATATTTAAAATTTATTAGTAAGATGTCAGTGGAAAATATAAATTGATGGAAACCTAAAAAATGAACTGTCGTCCCATTTTTAGACATGATAACTGCCCATGTTAAAACCAAATGTCTTTGACAACCGCAATGAAATAAATAGTCTTCTGTACCCTTCATATTAATCATATTTTTTTTGGTTAAATTAATTTAAAAGGGCTTTTTCTTAAGCTGTGATTCTTTTGGCGCGTTTAAGTTTTACAGTAGTAAAAAAATATATAAAAATTAAAAAGTTAAGTTTTTTACTCAAAATACAGATGAAAATGTTTTGTTAATAATAATCATTTTTATTTAGCATTAGAAAGCTACATATACAATATTTAATTTCTTTTTATTATTATTATATTATTTATTTCAGTATAAATTAAAAACAAAAATAGATATACAAATAATATTAATAATTTGTTAAATTCCTGAAACTTGGAAGATTGCACATGATATTTCTTTGTCCAAAGTTACTAATCCATGTCATTATAGTGATTTGTGACCTCTTAATATTTTGGCTGCTTTATATAAAATTTAGGAATATATGGTAAGAAGGCAGCTTTTAGATTATTTAGTTACCTATAGTATTCTTTCTGACCTACAAGCTGCTTTTAGATCAATATATAGTTGTGTAACTAACTACATTACTGAATGCTACAGACCATGTTTTCCAATCGCTTGACATCTTTTGACTTTTTTAAGTAATGGTGTCCCCCAAGGAGCAATTTTTCCCCAAGGCCGGTTTTGTTTATTTCCTTTCTGCTTTCCTTAATTAAAAATTGTATAGTTCAAATGTATGCCGATGATACGCACATTTTCCATTCTTTTTCGTCCAGAATTTACAGAAGTCGCGTCCATACTGATTAACCATAATCTAAAGATGATTACTTCTGAATTTAAATAATAATAATAATTTTAATAATAATAATTACAATAATAATAATAAATATAAAAATAATAATAATCTGCTCGTCTACTAAATCCTTGTCTTTTTTATTTTAGAAAACACGAAAAATATAAATATTTTAATTTAAGCTAAGACTTAAGTTTAAGGGATATAAACTGTAAGCTACCTAAGCTAGTTCATACTATTAATTTGCTTAATAAATTTACATAATTTTCTTTTTTTAAATTTAATTTAGTTTAATTTTATTTTTGTTACTTTCGTTTATTTTAAGTCACCTGAATATATCATCATGTAAATTATACAATGTTATTTTTTTTTAAATCGTATATATCGTACCAAGGTCTTGATATAATTTGGCAGAAGATCGTATAGGTTATATATGTTGTATTTAAAAATATGTCAAAGAAACCCATTCTATTCGTGGGAGATACCTTCTCTTCCTATATTAATGTTTTGTATATCTGTTCGAAATGATAGCTTGTTATATATAAGTAAAATGGAACTTTAGACGTCGGTATCTAGTGATTAAAACAGAGACAATACACTTTGATTCAGGCAATTTATGTGAGACATGTTCAAATCTGATTTCCTAAATAAATCAAATATCTTTATATCCTGTTTTTCGTTTGTGTATTAGGGGAAAGCCCATAAATAGGTGCACAATAATTCAATTCAAACTGAGAAAGAATCACAGTTTCTTACTTTCTAGGCTCAGCTCTTTTTTTGAAATTTTTGAAACTAATAGTAATTTTGATTCAATCATTATATATTGATGACTGACCAAACATTTTTTTCCATGAGTTCGCAATTTTTATATTACCAAAGAGTATGGCTACAAATCTTTTAGAATTCGGTGGTAAAGAATGATTAAGCAATAACATCAACATCCCTATTAATTACTTTATCGACATTTACCAGATATCAACAGGGAAAGTAAAATCTAAAAAAGATTTAAAAAGTTGTAGAGACTCTTGACATGCATCACATGATTTCAAAATTGCTAAAATAAAATTGCTAATTTATTTTTCAAGAATTATTTAACTATTAAGCCATTATTTTTTTAGTTAAGATAAGGGCATTGCTATTTTGTTTGAGGGTCAAGATTGTAAGAGAAAAGATAAATGAAGGCTCTTTATTGAAGGTGATTCTGTTTCTTTCTAGGATGCCAGACGAAACCTTGAAGACGGTGGACTAAAGTTTATAAAGTATGTTAGTAAATGTACAAAAAAGTTTTTTTTAAACTAAAATTAATATATAATTCAAAATCTATATTAAACTTAAATCTTAAAAAGATACTATGTAGCTAACTCTTGTCCAATTAACCTTTGACTATGCGGATGTTGTTTATAGTCGTTGCCTTACAGGAGCTCTAGCCCAATATATCCAGAGAATACAAAATTGTTGTCTTCGGTTTATTTATGAGATAAGAAGACGTAAACCTGTTAGCCATAAGCTTAATAAGGCTAATTGAATATGAATAATAGGAATCGATTTCATTGTAATAACCCGTATGATAGAGTTACAGTTAATAGAAATTAAAAAAAAATAAATAAAAATCCCGCTTTTATTATACAACGGTTTTTGCGAAATTTTTTCTTTTTTTTACAGTATTAGTATATATTATTAGAAAATCTACACTCATATGGATTTTATTCGTATAAACCTGGCCTTCGTTTATCGACTATTTAAATCGTTGTTTTTCTTTCTCCAATTTTATTATTATTTTTCTATATACAGTGCAATAACACACTTTTGCTAGTAACAGTACCACATGTAGAGACCGTAGTTATTGTTCCCTTAATAGCACAGTTAGAAACATAGGAAAAATTCATAGCAGTGTCTTTTAGCAACTTTTTTTCCCAAAAATCTTGGATTATTCGATGCCGAGTTATGGTATAAGGGTGGCGAAGTATTAATAAAAAACACTTTGTCTATATTTCATCTCAAAAAATGACAATAATCATGATATGATCTAATAATATAAAATGAATAATAATAATAATAATAATAATAATAATAATAATAATAATAATAATAATAATAATAATAATAATAATAATAATAATAATAATAATAATAATAATAATAATAATAATAATAATAATAATAATAATAATAATAATAATAATATTAACTGATTTCAAATAGTATTAATCCATATTAAAAGTTCTTAAGCCAGTTTGTAAGATTTATTTTAGGAATAATAAAGTAAATTAGGTATTTTTGAGGTATATAAAAAACCTGCTTTAGTAAGAACTTTAAATAAATGTTTTGTATAAACCTAAGAGTTAAAATTAATTTAATCACAGTCTAGTTTTAATAATTAGTATAAATCTCAAACAAATCTACATTTTCGGCTCTATTACAGTAAAATATTCACGGAAGGGTGACTATTTCGAACATTAATTTAAATTATTTCCGAGCCATTGCGACGACCCGAGAAAGTCTATTTTCGTACCAAAAACCATCAATCCGATCTCCTTAAAAATAAATATCCATACATTTTACAAAAGCTTCCATAAATTTATAAAGAAAAAAAGAGAACTCATAAGCTTGAAAATAGGATGGCAAGCAAGCACAAAAATTGAATTTTTTCGCGTCTGCACGCGATTTACTTTTACAACGGGTTATTTTTGCTCTTACTATGTGATACTGCACCCGAGTCGTGACTCCCAAAGGTTAAAGGTTAGATACGTTTAATAATATAATAATTCCTATCGACCCACTGAATAATTTGGGAAGTAAGATAGGTTTTGGTAAGCATCAGGTTTCTATGAGAATCCAAATGATGAATTATTTATATAAAACTTTAGAAGAGTAAAATGTTTATTATTATTTATTTTGTGTCGTGAAAGTGTTTAAGCATTATTGTAAAAAATATTAATCAAACGTTTATTTTCTTTTTCAGTCCGCTTCGGTCAGTGTCATAGACAATGAGAAGGTCAGTGAATATTTAGTTTACTGTTGCCTAAACCTTTGTTGTTTGATGTTTCTCCTATCTTCCACACCTACACTACCTTAAAATATCTTTTAGAAGCATTTACCAGTATTATATGCAAGAAAAATATTTAAAATCTGGTAAAACAGACAATCTACAAGATAATTTTAAGGTATCTATGAATACTTCTGAACAACTATATACCCCTGACTTTCTACAGGGTGAACCCTAGCATATTGCCAGTTCTCTAGCTAAGTCAGTTATAAGGAGCTTTTGCACAAATCACGGTACCAATTAGAAATATTCTGAACAGTATTTGACACTATTATTATATTTAGAACAATAGATATATGAGTACTTGATAGATACACTGTGTTGTTTTTTGATATAGATTATTTAAGAGGAGAATTGCACGTCAGAGAGCTTTGTTTTTTTGACACCAGTTTTATATAATATACATAATGGGTCTATAATTATAGAAAATAACTAAAATATTGATAATGAAATAAGCAATAGAGAACTTTAATTTACAATCTTTAATCCAGGGTTATAATAGAAATTAGCTTGAAACGCACGAGTCTTTCTAACTTAATAAAAAAATAAGTATTAATAAAAAATAATAAGATTAAGATGTGACTATTTCTTCTTATTAATAATATATTAAAGTTTTTCTTATTTTTGGTAAATTGAACTACTATCTACAATAAGAATAGATGCAAATTTACAGCATATACCTCAGGTATAATTATAAATTAACAAATTTAAATTAAACGTCCATCATTAACATTGGTAAAGTAACAAATATTCAGATTTTTCCAGTTATGGTCTTACCACATGGATTCAATGTAGTTTCGTTGGATCCTGTATCTTTTTACTTAATTTTTATTGGCATTAATTTCTTACATGTTAAAAGACTTATTTTATATTAAATATCTTCTTGATGTTACAGGCAATACAGATAAAATACAGAAATTGATAAGAAAGAATATCCTTTTTGTAAAGTTTAGTGTTAGATTTTAAGTAATATTTGCACTTTCTAAAATTTTATATAATTTTTTATCTAATAATTTTCAGTATTCTAAAGAACTGTTTTAAAGACCTCAAATTCAAGTTTAAATAATAAAATAACTCGTCGTAATATATATTTAATCATTTCCGATAGTCTTGATTGACAAGTACTTTTCAGTATTTTTATCATCTGGATGTTGTAGGGATACTATTTTAGGTATGTGTTTGAATATGTTGTTTCCAACATATGCTAGATATATTGCCTCGTGCATTGAGTGTCCCGTTAATTCTTTTAAATTGCCGGCCATCTCACTGGAGACCAATCTCTAGGTATTTTCCCTTGAGCACGAAGTTTTGCATCTTACCTGTCTTGCTAGTTATGTGGTCAATGTAACTGAGATATGCTCTATTAATTTGGTTTAGTAGACGCTTTTCGATTTTTAGTTCTTGTAGAACAGAGGAGTTTGTTCTGTCTTCCACCCATGACACTCTTAGGATTCGTCTGTACACCCATAATTCGAACGCTTCATTTCTTATTCGATCTGTTTTCTTTAGTGTCCATATTTTAGCGTTGCAAACAGCAATTGAAAATTTGAATTGAAAGATGATTTGATCTCTCCAGATTTTTATGAGTTTAGTTGCTGTCATTGACAATCTGCTCTTTATTTCGTCTGAATAGCCTTCATCTTTAGAATATCAACCATCTCAGGTATACAAACTTGTCCACTACATAATATCTCCCAACGTTTTTAATATTGAAAGTGTTATTGGATAATCGGTGATCATTACTTTGATTCTTGTTTTGTTTTTTTTTCATAGTTAAACCATCTTCCCTACTACAATTCTCTAATTTGTTTATTATATTTATTAGCTTTTCTTTGTCAGCTGCAATAATCACGTTGTCATTCGCATACTTTAGGTAACTAATTTTTATTCCTCCAATTGGATCCAATTCCAACCTCTCCAATTCTTAAAGACTTTTCTATCTTTCTATCTTAAAAGCTGTAGATACTGTTTGTCCTGTTCTAACAATAATATATCTATGTTGATAGAGTTAAATGCAATGGCAATCAAATACTAATGAATTATTCTAATATTAAATAAATTTATTGAATTTTTAAAAGCCACTTCGTAGGATCAAATTATTAAATCTTGGGATCGTAAGAAAAGTTCAGAGTCTTCTCAGATCAAATAGAAATTGATTAGTTTAAGTGTGTATTAATTTCTTAAGTTTTTGAGGGTTACTTTGAAGGACTCTTTAGTAACTCTAATATAATTTCAAGAAATTGGTATTAAGTCTATTTTTAGTTAGGATTATTAGGATAATAATATTAGGTATAATATAATTTGAACAACATAAGAAAAACGGGGAAGATTTAAAGAAGTAAATTGATTAAAATCCAAAAAAATAGTTAAAAAATCTCTTTTAACAAATTTTTTTGGATGTACTTATTCATTTGATCTCCAACAGTAGAAAAACAATTCAAATAAATAAACTTTATCAAATAAATGATTTACATTGAAGTTAATGATGATAAGATCCAAAACCAAGTGGAATATAAAACTTTCTAGAAAGGCACCATACTAATTCATAGAAAGATGAACATGGAGCCAGGAAAGATGGGAAAAAAACTAAGCATTAAAAATGAAAACTCAAGAACAAATTAAAATACAAAATATTCTTATTAACTGTCACAATTATCTTATTATTCCATTAATTCAAAACACACTAGCGAATTAGAGAAGAACTAATTATGAAAACAATAAGCAAGCCATAAAGGCCAGAAAACTTAAAATGCGAAAACAAAATAAAAATAGGATAAATCTACAATTTGCTAAATGGACGTACACATTCTGAATAAAATATGATTAATCATTGAAAAATATCAAAAATCTTCCCAAAATTAAAACCTTTGTAAGAACTTTGTACTGCTGTCAGGTACATTAAAGAAATTCTGCAAGATTTTGTAATTTCTTATGTTGATTTTATTGGAAATAATTTTATTAGATAATGATGTAAACATTTCTGTCTTGGAGTGGCCATCGTTAAGTCCAGATGCAAACCCAATTAAATATGTTTGGAACATGTTTGGGCGAAGACTACGAAGTTGTGTTCCTGCTTCTTCAATGTTAAATGAACTACAAAATACGCTCTTTTAAAGGAATAGGACCTTATTCTTTAAGAAGGCATTCGCCACTCGCAATGCAAGCAATCATTTCGGGCACGTTGAGGTATTAAAAATGCCCCTTTGAAGGTCTTATTGAAGATCTATTTAGCAAACTACCAATTTATGTGTTTTTGTAGTGTTGTATCAAAACAATTTTTTTTTTCAAATAGATGATTAACTGTTATAAGAATGTACAAAAATTAAGTTATTAAAGCGATACAACAGAACAAAAGTAGTACAGTAAGCAGAAAAGTAGTACAGCACCAAAAGAGTAGGGACTTTACACACTTCCCAGGGTTTATAAAGTTCACTTTTTACGCACTAGTGTAAAATAGTACGCACAAATTTAAAATTTTCCCATTCTTAAAAAACGGATCATTGAGCACACTTGTTACATAAATAACTATTCATTGTTAACCCATTTTTTAAACTTACTGAGATCCGTCTGAGCTGGAATGGTCTATACTGGGCAAAAATATAAAAACATAACATTTTTAGATGATTTGGACAATAACTAAGTGCTGTAGAATAACCAAAAATGTTGAGTCTATAAATAATCTTTTTGGATCATTCTTACGATTAAATAAACATGCATTGTTATAAACTTTAACAATATATCATTTCAGATAGACTCGGTTCGAAGGGTCAAATGGTCTAAAATGGAATCTTAATTTAAAAAGATGTGGATTTTTAGAATTTCGTTCTAAAAAGTGTTACTTTATTAGTCTTATAATTAGGTTATAATATTGAATATATAAAGAAACAAGGATGAGAATGATATCCAATTTAATGAGGGATGTGAATTTGATTGACACTTTAATTTAAGCTTAAGAAAGTTTCTTTTCTCAGTTATTTTTGAATAAAGTAAGGCAAAATCATAACCAGAAACTATTTTCTCACATTGATATTATCACAAATTTTTACTTTCATGACTAAAAATTTGTCATAATGCTAACGTTAAACTAAAATTTAAAAGATAAAATCTCGGCAGCGAGGGGTCAAAACAAAGTTAGTTTCCCCAAAAGTTTTCAGCTATAAATTACACTTCGTAAATTTATGTGCATTAGGTTCAAATTGGAGAGCGAAAATTCCGAAATTGGGTGTTTGATATTACGACAAGGAGCAAAGCCATTTTAAAATAGGAAATATTGGCAATTTTAAAATATATTTATTGCTAATTTTAAGCCGTACATATCGGTAAGCCCAGATTTGTGCAAAAGTTTCTATAAAATAACCGACAATCCTTCTATCTCTCAATGCTCTATGTAAAATATCTATATAAAAGCATGCGAATATATATGTATTCTTTATTTGTATTGCAACTTGTTATGAGAATCGAAAATGCATTTTCCATAAATATCTACTGCCATACTTCGGGAAATTTATATTCATTTCCTCTAGGACAAAATATGGGAAATAAAAGTAGAGTCTTGCCTTCTTAGATGTGTATAAAGATATTTTCTTCTTAGTATTCATATAAAGGGATATAAAGCTTATAGCGAGTTTTATAGAAACAGATATGTTGTTACATTACTTATATTTTACCAAGAATCTTTAACTGGATATTATCAGAAATATTGACAATTCATGAAATTCAGAAACTAGAAATATTGGGGTCTTATTTTGTTTAAATCGGTTCAAGAAGTTTATGGGCTAATATTTAATTACGCAATCAATAATTTTTTCCTTAATAAGAGAAACGTTATATTAAGTTTTTTTAAAATCAACTACTTTTCCATTCCTTTTTCTTTCTCATTCACTTTTTACCCACTATAGTTAGAGTAATCAGAAATACATAAAAAGCTGAAAATGCCAAGAACTATCAACTTTAATTAAAAAGAAATTTTAGAGATTTAAGAAAGTTTTAACTAGAAATTTTTATTTAAATACAGGTCCAAACTCTATTTACACACAATTTTTTTGCCCCTTTTTTTCCAATGATATTGAAACAAAATTGAGATATGAATTGCTTATTTGGAAATACTAATTTTGTTGACAGTATTGGAAAATGTACAAAGTGTCTCAAAAACGAAGTTTTCATTGTCAAGTAAGTTTTTTTAAATGGAACGCCCTATATATTTTACCAAACTTTTGCTCTTTATTTAATGTAACTCTACATTAAAAATATTTAAAACACTATACGTCAAATATTGATTAACTTATTAAATTATCGATTTAATTCCAACGCTGCTGCAAGAAGTTACTCTAGCTGAACGACGTAATATGTGGCTTCAACAAGATGGTGCTCCACCTCATAACTCGCAGATTGTATCAAATGTCCTTGGCAATAGATTTGGAATGTACTGGATCGGATATAGAGGTCCTGTCAGGTGGCCAGCCCGGTCACCTGATTTACCACCGCCAGATTTTTTCTTGTGGGCATATTTAAAGGGACAAGTATACGCTGAAGAGCTAAGAAATTTAAAAGATTTAAAATACAAAACTACACGGGCTTGTAAAGCAATTACGAAAGAAGTAATAAGAAGCCCCTGGGCCACTGAGGTAATGAAAAGGTTCGAACGTAGTGTCAAACTGAGAACAGTTAGTAGTTTGAACATTCTCTATAATAGTAGATTGCAAATGAATTAAATAATATCATCATAATACACAATTATCTTAAAAACCATCAATATTTCACGTATTATACATTTTTATGTAGAATTAAATGAAAAGTAAAAAATTTTGTAAAATATACAAGGCGTTTCATTTAAAAAAACTTACTTGACAATGACAACTTTGTTTTTGAGACACTCTGTACATTTACTAATACTATCAACAAAATTACTATTTCCAAACAAAAACTTTTTATCTTAACTTTTTTCATATCATATACAGGGGCGAAAAAAATCGTGTGTAAATAGAGCTGGGCCACCCTGGTTAATAAATGAAAATACAAAAAAAACAACAAAATTACGGGTTAAAAATACACGAATAATAAATATATAATTTACTTCTTTTATTATTTTTGTGTTATCATACTCCTCTAGAAACTGCACTAATTGATCATGGGTAAACTGTAAAACTTTGAATAAAGCTTAACCATTTCTGATATCCAGAAGGATCAAAAAGTAGTTTGACAGAATTAATTTTTTCTAATCGGTACACGTCCTTAGTAGTCTTCGAACTAAAACCCTTGTGCTTCGATATAACGCGATTTCCACGGTACGCTTTCTGGAAGTTGCTTTTCTCCATCACCTTCAGAGCTACCTCTCGCTTGGGATGAGGAAAGAGTTCAAGCAAGAGATTAGAAACAAAAGTCCGTCAGTGCTAGTTCTGGACAGTAAGAGGGATGAGGCAATGTAAAAACCTTGTGCTTGGCCAGAGACTCTCTCATCAGCAACGTTAAAACTGGCATTCACAATTTATGATCTGACAATCAGAAAAGGAGATGAGCTTGGAGTTGATGGATTATCTGGTTTACATTCTGGCTTTCTTTGGACGTGAGTCATTATTAGTATGTGACTTATCAATAATCAGACAAGTGATTTTGCGCCGATCAAAGTCTAGAAACGTCTTGACGTCGGTCATATTTTCATCAGTCCTTGAAGTTGACGCTGTCGACTTTCTAAGGGTTCCAACGCAGTTTTCCCGAGTTCCTGAATTTCTGACTTAGATTTTTATCTTAAATTGTGATATTTTGTAACAGGGGTGCTTATACAAAAAAATTATAGATCTCTTCTAAATGTCCTCACTACAACGTCTAGGTGCTCCAACCCTTCTCCATCATAAATTCAGTCCTGCTACTTCTTGATCCATCGTGTATTTCTAGCTCATAAACTGACCCAACGTTAACTTGTAATTATTATCACTTATTAATACAAGAGTAACCTAAAAATTAAAAATAATACTGCTCAGCAGGTTCCACTCTATTAAATATTAAGAATTGGGGGTTAATTTTGAGGACCATTTTGTTTACAAGGTGAACCAAAAAGAATTACCGTGGATTCGTAAGGTCTTTTAATCAAGTCGGAAAAAAATAGCAGTTTAAATGTTATAGTAGAGGGTACTGAAAATACCTATTTGCAACCCTCTATCTTCAATTTCAGTTATATATTATATTAACTCCCTCGGGCATATTACCAAGTTAACAGCTTACTCTGTAAACCGGTCCAGGCATTAATTAACATCGTTTAAGTGTTGACACTATACCAATAATGAAGTTATGGATATAATGCGTAATACTGATGGTCATTACAAGTAATACGTTAATTCAATTTTAGTAATAAAGCAGCTTTGTTCTAAGCATATATTCTGATATACAAGGGACTTTAAAGTTGGGTCGTTTACAGGGAAATTTTTTTATAAAAGTACAATCAAAATATTAGAAAAAAATACTTGACAAAATTGTAAATTTATTTACGATCTTGTCGTTCTAGTTCGGGATATAAGTCTACGTATTAGTAGTAGTCACACGTATTAAAGTGACTGATTTATTTCGAAATATACTACCACAAGACCGTACTTGATTAATAATTTTAAAAAGTATTAATGACAAAATATTAAAAAAAAAGTTTTTTTGTTCTAATTTTTAATTTATATACTGTCAAAATAAATGAAATTTTCTTAGACTAAAGGGAACTTGTCCTCACATTTACCCCCATACCTTCCTTACCCTGCATAATACCTCCCTACAACCAAATTTGGAAAATATGGAAAACAGAAACGAGCGTAAACAGATACTAACTAATACAAACAATCACGTTGCCCCAAAACGTGTTTATGCAAAATTTATGATTAAAAATAACCCAATTTACCAAATGAAACTTTTCGGCAAAAAAACAACCCCTCATATTTTAAAATCTTTTAATGCGTTTTTGTTTTATAACAATATTAATAATAAAAGACTATTAGGAAGGACATTTTATTGCATAACCAAAACAATTCTTTTAAGTGAGCATTTAAATTTTATTCTGGCTTGAATGGAACTGGTTATATGCATGATCTCAATCTAAAGCTCGCTTGACATGACGCAATAAGACAAGAAGTTTTGTTGAGCTTGAAGTGTACATGTCTTTTTGCAGGCAACATGTCAAGGGGACTTAACAAACTGAAACAATGCCAATCATGCTTTTATAAGGCAAGTAAACCAAATATTCTGCTGGTCTTGTATATGTTTGTAGATAGTCAATATTGTGTATGTCGTTTGTGTCTTGTGTCTATTAATATATTGTATTTGTATTGCAGATTTTTAAATTTACAGGATATGTCCTAATTTTGACAGTTGGATTAAGGTAACAATTAAGTAAAAAGAGAGAATAAATTGGTGCTCTAATTGGTTTCTATTTAGCAAATTAATAATCTTTAACCTTAAAGGACCCTTTATTCTTCTGAATCTGAAGATAACCTTTACTCTTCGCTAATCCAGAGTCAAATTTAATTGATTTAATTCTTATCTACCATGACCACCAATAATTATATCAGATATTAAAAATAAATTTGTTATGAACATATTATGGAACACCAGAGATAATTTGCAGGTTTTCAGTCAGATGATTGTTTAAACCTCAGAAGATCAAGAAGATAGGGTCTTCATCGGCTTGACCATCAATCTCTTGCGATCAAAGATTAAATTTGATTTAAGAGATGAATCAGCATCACATTAAACATGGTGTCCAATTAAATGATTAAAAACTATAACACATGTAATGATTGTACCTACTTAATAGCAGTTGTAAGTTTTTTGTATGTTTTGTTGTATTTTTTGTTTTTTCTTTGTATATATTTTGTTTGTATGATTTATTTAAATAATAACTTTGTCGACAAAATTTTAAATTTTATGATAATAAAGCATTGATTGATTGATTGATTGATTGATTGATTGGTAGTGATTCTTTCAAAACTTTAAAAAGTTTTTGCTATTGGCTACCTCCATCTACAATGATCATCAGTATTTAATTTAACTAAAGTTAAGGAGAAATGTGTTGAATAAATATCACCGAATACCAGAGATATGATTTTAAGATAGATACCAGAGACTTTTATAGTTGACCCCAGATCTTATATGATTCTTGAGTGAATTTAGTTTAGAATTGCAATTGATCCAGCTTCTTTTTGCATAACTATTTATTTTGTCATTAATTTACTAAACGGTAAAGGATAACAAGCTAATAAGCAATTTAAATATATTGAGTATACATGATACTCAGTTGTGAGCTTATTGTAGTTCTTATCACTGTAATTCTTCAGAAACTTCAGAAGCAGTGAGAAAGTTTTTGCTATGCAGTAACTAACATCTATCTGTATGTCATATAAAATACTGACTATTAGTATTTTATCAAGAGATCTAGAGGAAATATGTTGAAGTATTTTATCTGGTAGTCAGATTGATCTATTGTTAGACTATCATAAGGCGCTTTTATCTTTAGAGCAAATAACTTCATCAATTTCCTGTAATGAAGGATCAAATTTATTTGATATAGATTACTTAACTGATTTAAGACTACAATATGATGTAAATATATATTGTGGTCTTAAATCAGTTATTACTATAATCTACCAGTACGATTAGCACCTAACCTAGATTAAGAAAAAAGGCGTTATGTATACACCAAACAACTCCAGACAGATAATATGAAAGATTTGAGTAAGGAGTCGAAGATATTGGAAGCTCCAAATCAGATTTTTATTGGTTCATTAGAAAGTTCCTATGAACTATATTTTTTGCTTTTAAAAAGACTCAGCAGATAGTCTTTATTGACTTCATCACCAATCTCTTGTGTGTCAGGAGTGAATTTGGTTATGTAGGATTGAAATTGATCGGGCTTCACAATTGCTTCAATGATTGAGATGACAGGATATCCTTGTTATTGTAAGAAAAGCAAGGATGTACCAAGAAGTAATTAAATTTAAACAAGATCTTAAAGGAAATACGAGTACCTTACGTAATTTTAATAAAAACTTTCTTTATTTACTAATCGATTAGCCTTGAACTAACGTGAACTTTATTAATTATTAACAGGTAGGAAAGTTGCATCATTAGTTCGACAAACCTTAGACCAGAAAATAAGTGTTTTCTCAAGCTGTAAACTTAATAATAAAAGTTTCTTTTTGAGTTGTTAGTAATTACTGTTGAGCTCTAATGATGTCTCCGGAAGGTCAGTTCGCTTGTTATCAATTTGTCAGTGGAATATTAAAAAGTTGTTATTAGTTTTCGGTTCATAAAGAAAAATTTTCTATAATGAGCAGCTAAAACTTTTAGAAAACTTGGATTATTATTTTTATTTGCCAGTAAGTAAAAGTTTTATAAGTTGTGCATAAACTATGAAGTAATTTAATAAATTAGTTAATTTAATATGGGTTAACCTCACGGAATAATTCCATAACCAAACAAAAAAGTTGTGTTTAGTTTGATGTGTTAAATATTTAGGATTTTGAAAAACCTTATATTTTATATGTAATAAACAGCCATAAAATGGTTTATAGGCAATAAATCGTGGAAAAGACTAATGTGGTTAAATGTTTGATCTTGAACTATAAAACTGAAATGATATGTGTTCTTTTTGCGGTATTTATATTCATTAAAATATTAGAGAAGAACGTAAAATAGTTTTGACAGAATTATTAAGTTCAACTATTAAGCTCAAATTAGAAAAGTAAGAAAACGACTAAGATAACTGAGCAGAGAAGTTGCTATTTTCGGGAAGAAATATTAGATAGAAAAGATAGATGATAACGAAATGTGGAAGCAGTGGTAGAGATATCGGTCAAATCACTCCAAAGCCTGGAACTGTAGTTCAATAGTAGAACCAAAATAGATGCTTTATTATGACTAGATTTATACTCTTTTTGGTCATATACATATGTATATTTATTCCAATTCCAACGAGCAAAACTATGCTGTGAGTATAGACTAATGACCTTTATAAGCCTAATTTTTTTAACATTATTTACAGGAAAATAACCTCCAAAATTGAGGCAGAATTGGATGAAACCCAATTTGGATTTAAAAACACTTTGGAAACTATAGAGGCACTATTTGCTCTGAACATATTGCTACAAAAATGTCGCGACCAGCGCAAGGACATTTTTGTGGTGTGTGTTCGTTGATCCAAATACTACATATACTCAGGAAAAATTTTAAACAGGTTTCTCAAGAACAAGAAATGGAGGTACAAATCAATGAAGAATACATAAATACGATACGATATACCTACGACACTGTTGTTGTGTGACAACCTAGAAGACCTACAATATCTACTAAACTGTGGGAACGCAGAAGGACACAAGGAATAAAAGGGGCTAAACATAAATATCAATAAGGCAAAATGTATTGTTTTAGTCGACAAGCACATTCTAATGCTATGAAAAATATAGACAAAGTAATCCAGTTTAAGTAGAGTAGAGACAGCCCAAACAATTCCAAACAATGAAACCATTATTCTGCAATCCTATATATGATCAGTGTTGCTGCACGGGGCAGAGATCTGGACAATTAAAGTTAATTGGTTAGAAACTTTCGCAATGTGGTTACACCGGCAAATGGTGAACAGCTATGCAGATCAACGAAGTAGTACTAAACAGGACCGACGCAATATGTTTGCCACGAAATACATTTTAAGTTAAGTGCAGGAAAAATCTCATATCATGGACATGCCTTCAGAGGAGAGTGTTACAGAAGCCTACACCTAATGATGATGAGAAAAGGACGTAGAAGAGTGGGAAGAAAATAAACTTCTTGGCTGAGGAACATCCGTCGTAGAATTGAGAAAGACTTGCCCAAGTAACTGCTAACTAAAGAAAAACCTGATATGACACAAGAAAAAAAAGAAGAAGAAGAAATACATCCATTATTCTCTTTCCATTTTTTTTTTATTCTCTTTCCATGCTCTGTCAAAACTAGTTCACTAGAAGTAACATTAACCACAATATATAACTTAGCTGATATGGAATTTGTTTATTTAAATACATATTTATCGTATTGTGCCTTAATACTTTTAATCAAAAGGTAAACCAAAAAGGATCAGAAGATAACAAATTTATGAAAATGTTAACAAAGTAATAGATTTATGAGAACAGAACCAAGAAGATAAAAAATCTTTAGAAAAAATATGATTAAAGAAAGATAATGAATAAAGTTTAAAGAACAATCAGAGCAAGATAAAGTAAGATTAGGCATAAGAAAAAAATTAAGCAACCATTGAAAATATGAGATCAAATTGAACTATTAAAGTCAGATTAGAAGTACAGGAAGAATGGTAAATGAAATAAAATGTCTAATAGATCAGCGAAGACGATTATTAGACAAGAAGATACCGAAGTTCTAAAAAAGGGTACCAGAATAAAAACAACTTAATATGTAGGACTTTATATGGATAAAGCATACCAAAGCTCATCTACAACTTTGCCGAGCTCATTAAAGTGCGAAAAATAATAGCCAAGCTTCTTTAGATAGTTTGATAAACCTAATCTATTTATCCTTCTCACTTTAAAGAACACATCCCTATTTATAATTTTATTAGTGAACTTTGACCGATTGAGTTATGATTCAGATGCCAATATCTTAATTTCAGTATGTCGCAGTAATCAAAAAGGTTATCAAAAAGTTTGATCCAATACATGAAAACTATCCACCCATTTTGTGGATTGCTTGTAATATTTATTTATTCATTTATTTATCTATTAGTATCATCAAGCAAAGCACTCTTACACAAGTCAAGAAATATAAAATGCAAGGACATATAGCTAAAAAATACAATAAAGGATATGACTAAAAATTACTTAAATCTGAAAGTCTAGTTTAACAAACACTTCGATACATCTGCATTATGAGGCAAATATTTTGAACATGAGCAGAGTGACCCCAGATAACCAAAGATATAGCATTCGGAGAGAAGTACCCAAAAATAAGCCGAAACTTAGGTGGACATAGGAATACATATACATCTCAATATCACCATGTGACATTAAGGAATGTTACAACTTCATCTAAAGTCTGTTGACTATGACTATAATCTCTAGCGGAAAAAATTATCTTTTTGATTTAAACTTAATCGATTTGATACTCACTTCCTCAGGTCACTGCATGACTGCTATAATATCATGGCCAGATAAGCTGCAATCAAGGATGCTGTGTCATTAGCATAAAGATAAAATACCCTACCCAGGATGATAGCTGTAAAGATCATTGACAAACACCAGAAAGAGAATGGGCCCAAGAATAAATTCATCAGTAGGACCAATCACTCTCAAAGTGAACATATTGACTCTTGCCTGTCAAAGTGGGAATGGAGTAAGTTAATACTTGAATTGTCAATTTTAAAGAAGTTTACTATGCTCAACACAATCCGCAAAGGCTTCTGACAAATCGTAAACTGTGGTCTGAGAGTGGAAACTGCACTTAAAATCTTCCAGAATCCTGGTCACACAAGTCCCCGACCGCTGTATCTGTTAAGTGTTTATGTCTAATTGCCTAACATAAAGCAATGAATTTTGCTTTTCTATTTGACTCTTTCGTAAGCTCTTAAATATTTTACCAAGCTTTGTGTAAAGAAATTGGCCAATAATTCTCGGGATCTATCTTTCATCAGGATTTTTTTTACTTTTTCATAGAACTAATCACTTGACAGAACTAAGTATAAGTCAATTACCTGATGGAGAGTGATATGTGGTATATATCTAAGACTGACCATACCTAAGCCCAGCAACAACTTGCAAGCCTCGTTTGCTGCTGGTCACTAGAATTGAATACATCCAACTTTTAATAACTTCAAAGAAATTGATAGAAATAAAATTTCACTGAGGTAATGTTCTCTTAAAGTCTCTTAAAGGAATATATATGTTGATCACCAATAAACCTAATCTGATTAACGGTTAATTAAATACGTTTCATTACCACTGTTCCTACTGCATTAAGTGGTATTTCTTACCAATAATTGGAATAGATTGGGTGTTAGATGATAGCTTGTATACCGGCTCATAAACTAACAGTATTCTTACTTCGTGACCAAAATTGAAGAGCAGTTTTAGTAATTTTTTGTAATGGTTTCTAATTTATTTAATTAATTGAACTAATTAGGGATTTGGATTAAAGAAAATAAGTTGGTAAAAGATAAGTGGTAAAAGGTATATTTTAAAAATTTAAAATTTTTCATATAACATTTGTGAAAAACAAAATCAAGAGTCAATTTTTAAATAAAGGATAAATTTTAAATTAGCCAATAAGGCATTTATTTCAAGAAGGCTTCTAAAATAAATGTAAAACAAAATGAAAATTTATACAGAATACGTATTTGGAGTCGAAAGGGCTTATTGGTGTTCCGTTTTGTCATCGATTTCCAGGACGCCCCGTTTCCTGTAGAAGTCGCACGTGGGACAGGATCGCTTGAACGCCGTTTCGACTTCGTCATAGAAAGTTAGGGTCGTTCTTCCATAATTTAGTGACGTCAGGGCGGGCACCGGCTTATCCTTTTCCTGCACCATAAATAATTTATTAGCTTAAAGACATTTTAAGTTTTAAAGAGGGTCTGCTCTCGTAATTGGCCTAGTGAGGGGTTCAAAAATGCAGTAGGGCCATTTAATTAGTATTACTTTCCTTAAACTGTAAAAGATATCAAGATGATTATGTTTGGAATATAAAGCAATTTTAAATAATAATAATTTTTTTTTAATGGCATATTACTAACTTTTGAGATCAGCTGCTCAAAGTTACATTAAGAAAAATATTCTTATAGTTAAGCCTCCTGCTCTAATGATGTAAATGTCTACCAATCTTTATAGAGTGATACAGATTTTATTTAGCTTCTTGGAAGGAATAACTCTTTCAAAAATTGGTGCCATAGTGACCAAAAATCATGGCCAATCATCGTTAATCTTGTTAATTCTAGCGAATTTATGTGACTTTTATTACGTAATGATGGTCAAAGTAGAGAGTAACAATAAAGCTTTAAGACATTTTTCTGTCCTTTTTTAGACCATAGACGCTTTTTAGTCATTATGATATACAGGGTGGTCCAGTTTAAACGTCATTAATTTTAACACGTAATAGAGAATTTAAAAAGAAATAGACTTTCATTATAAATTTTTTCTCAGTAATGCTTAATAACAAAGATACAGGGTGTTAAAGTTAAGAATAATTATTTGTTTATTTATTATAACTTTTAAACTACTGGCTCAATTTTAATTAAATTTCGCATGCGGGTTACTATGGTGAATTGTCAATTTCTGATAAAGACAATTTTTAAAAAAATTGCCAGTGGCGTAACATACGGAGGGACTTGGTCCTTTTTTGCCACAAATCTGCGAGGCGATAAAATATTTTTTTATAAGAAATCAACTATTAGTTTCTCCATTTAATTTGAAAAAAAACGTAATTCTTGCAAAATTATTATTTAAGGCACTGTTTTTCTTAATTTTTATAATATAAAATATCTTAATTTTTATAATAATTTTTTCGTCATCAGTATTTAAGTCCTGATTTAAAAGAAAAGTACAAGTAATTTTTTTCTATTAAGTATACAGTGTGTTTATTAATTGAATATCAATAATACAGGCTAAGAATACTGAAAATTCTATTGTAGATCCAGTAACGGCAATAAAAATGAAGAGTTTTAAAAAATATGTTAATAATAACTTTCCTCCAAGTATTCACGCCCTGTATAATTGGACCAAAAACCCTATGTAATTACTTATAAGTACTAAAAAACACAATTTATTGCGGTTTTTATGACATATAATGGCCAAAGTGGAGAAATCATAAAACTGTTTTTTTTTTCTATTTTTAGAGAAAAACAGAACATTTATTAGCTTTTATTGCAAAAAGCGTGATAAACTAAATTGCAAAAATGCTTTAAAAATCCACAAAATGCAAAATGCAAATAAAATAGGTAAAATTGGTAATAATAACACTGAATGTTAGTGTTAATAACTTTATACACTCCAGGTACTTTATGTAATAGATATAAGAAAGGACGGAGGTGATAGGAAGAACTGATTGGGCAGCTTTTTCACCACAATAATTTTTGGTAATTTGAATTTAATTTTTATATTTGATAAGAAATGTACTAAAGGAGAGGTTTTGTGATATTGCGCAACACATGTTTTTACTTATCGGATTCTTCACGACAAAGCCTTCATAAAATAAAAAAAATATAAGGATCACGAACAGGAGTGAGCTTTTAAAAATTCCACTTTATGTAGGTATGTAGATACATTTTCATTTTTAATAGCAATCATTTGCCACCATATATTTGGACTTTTGTTGTAATTTTTTTTGTCTATTTTCAGAAGCTACCCTTTAATATTACTAGCGTATTCTAGTCCAGTTTTGGTAATTGGCTTTTTATAAAATTTTGAGTAAACCAACAAATAATACAAAGGAGTGTCTCTGAATCTGTGTCAATTTAATAATATTTGTAATGTATATGGTAATATCCTTGATCTGATATTTGCTGATTTCTCATGCATTGTTGATGGTGGTGTTTCACTTGTCCCAGAGATCGCATTTTATACTTCTATTGTTATATCAATTAGAGCAAAAATCAATTGTAACTTTAAACCAAAGCCTCAAAGTGTCAACTATAATTTTATAAGGCCTAACTTTCTCACGCTGAAGCAGTTTATCTTTGAGTTTCAGTGGAATTTTATTCATAATTTTAATAATGTTAATGGGACAGTTTTCAGTTTCTATGGATTTTATCTTTGAGCAGTTCTTCGATATGGATATCGTAAAAATAAATATTAGGTTTTATAATTAAATAAAAATTATACTATTCCAGCTTGTATATTACCCAAAATATAGCAGCTCTAAAAGAAAAGTACAGGTTGCTTACTAGATGCAAAAAAACAAAATCTGTTCACTTTACTGCTTATGAAGCCTTGCAAGAACCCATAAAATCCTATATTGATGTATCGTATATGGTTTATATTACAAATACTGCAAATTATATATATCATGATCCAAAGAGATTTGTATAACAAGAAAGAAACACATCTAGCATCCTTAATATCTTAAACTACATCTGCTGATTTCAGTCTGCAGATGTACAATCTGCTTCTCAAAATATTCATAGTTATCAATTAAATCATGTGGATGTATTGTCATCCTTAAAAATACTAAAGAATAAGGAGTCTACTTTCGCTGAACCTGTGTATACTTTTGAGTTTGTCTTTACGGATAAGCATTTCTTCCAACGTCTAAAAACAAGCAAGAATTTTTCCTATCTTTAGGTCAGGAGAGAAAAATATGGTGAAGAACTAACACCCAATCACTAGTTTGTTCAATTTTTCTAAGGCCTTTGATACCTTCATTTATAGCAACCTGTTTCATTAAATCAAACAGCTTATTTTACCTTAACAGTATGATTTGTCAGTGTAGAGCAACATTTATTAATTTAACATCATTTCTTCGAAATGCTACATGCAGCTATAAGTAAATAGTGCTTAACAAAAACTTGATAGCTTTTTTAAATAGCGTGAAGTGAATAGACTACTTTAATTTTCAGAAATGTAAGAAGATGTCAATTTCTTTGCTTAAAGATCAGATTGACTTTGTTTAATAAATGATACTACACTTCCAAATTTTAACTCTGTTAATCACATAGAGGTCGATGTTGTTAAAGTTGATATTTTTCACAAGCGCTTGCAGTTGAACCATTCTTTAAGGATAATTAAATCATCAACTATGGTTAGCTCCAGCCGCCCAATCTCAATGTCCTGCTATAGTATTAAAGTATCGTCGGCAAAAAGGGTGAACTAGCCAGACATATTCAACTGAACAAGATCATTAATATATAGCAGAAACAAAACAGGACCCGAAACAGAGCCTTCCAATTATGAAAACTTTGCTCCTGAGCATACAAAATGTTGATAACGGCAATTAAGATAAAATGAAAACCAGGAAATAGCCAGGCCTCGAAAGCTATATCTCTCGAGCTTTAGCAGCAGATTCGGTAATCTACACAATCGAAAGCCTTGGATAGATCACAAAACACCGCTGCCATCAACCCTCCCTGATTCAATCAATAGTATCCCTAACATCATTGTAACTGATAGCTTTAAATTTAAACTCAGGTATATTATTGACTTAGGGCTTTAGTGTTTATTAAAAGTGATAAGCTGATGGTCAAAACTATTTATTACATTTTCGGCAACTGAGCAGAAAAAATTATCGAAGCTGTTAGCATTAAGTAAGATATTTGCCTTGACCCTTATTGCTCTTTAGGGATTATTTGACTTACTGATAAAGTTGTCATCGGCTTGAATTGGCTTTTTCCCTAGTTTTCTTCCATACCCAATATACATATTAGAAATTGACCACTCATATGTTGTTTTTCTAAAAAACCCATTTTAAGAAAACTCGAAATGAAACATTTTTCAGACAGTAATTGAAAAAGCTTATAATTTATAATTATATTCCTGATAATCATAAATTTTGCATCAGGAAACCCTCCTTAACTAATTTTGTATAATACTACTAAATTACCCTAGAAATTTTTTATTAAAGCCAAAAAATGTACCCTCATAATAAACTGTTAAAGCGTCGTAAAAACTCGAAAAACTCTTTTTATAAACATCCATTTATCCAGGTTTTGTGAAAAACGCCTCATCTATCTCTCAAATCGCGACTATAATACCGATCTTAGCAGCGAACTTTTACAAAAATCCGGTCGTTTATTTCTTCCACGCTCGAATTTCACCTTTACATGGAACTTTTTCATTCTGGAAAATGGGTTATTTTGGCGAGAGTCCAGCCGAAGCAATTACTTGAAGCGCCTTATTATCGCTTTTGCAACGGAAGCGAATTACCTGAACTCACTGACCCGTAAGGAGGTGTTTGCTTTATCGTATTTTCATTACGAAAATAGATAAAGCCAGTGCGCAATAATTAAGTTTTACTTTTTGTCAACTATTTTTTTTTAATCTAATACGTACCTGCTGGAAAATATTTTCCCGGATAGTGGGGAGAAATCGTCGATTATCCTTCGCCTTTTTTGGATCCCACAAGGGAAATGTCTTCGTAAAAGCAAAATAATGATCGTACTCCAGTAAACGTGAATGTTGCTGCCTATTGTTAAAGTAGTTTATCTCCAGTTCTAAGTCCATAGGGATGGTTTTCTAGGAACAAAAGGAATTTTACCATTTACGGCAAGTTTTTAAATAAATGATGAAATTTCCTTGGAGTATAACTTGTGTGAGAGTTCTTAAAGATAATGAAAGGACAATGTGTGTCATTTCGTATAAAGTTATGCATTTCTCGAACTTAAATTTTTTATAATATATTTAAAATGAATTATAAAGTCATTCAGAAATTGTTTTTTTTTAATTTAATAAGACGTTTTATCGATTAGTCGGACGTCTAAAGTATTAACAAATAAAAAGAAGTTAATGTGGCAATGAATTATTTAAGATATAGAGTGTTAACATCGAAAAAATATTAATCACCAAAACATATTAATTTTTTGATCTACTTACAGTAATTATAGGAACGGAACATAATTTACAGCGATCCCCAATAATTTTGGTCTTTCAGATATACATTTATAAGTCAAAATTAAATTTTTTCTTTATTTTATTTAGATACCCTCTGGGTTCCCTGTAAATGTGACTTGTCTGATGTCCATATACCAATTATAGATGAAATATATCTATTTATACTGATCGTTCATATTTTCTAGATCTCAGATAGACATTTATTGGATTTTATGGATCAAAAGTATTTTTTTAACTTTTAATCGCATTTTGTACTCTAAAAACATTTTGGATTACTTGATATTATGATTTTTTTCCGGATTTAGATTAACTGCGGACAGAGGATATTATTTTATAGCGATGGTTGTCAAGTTCTGGATCTCAGATAAACATTAATGGGACAAAAGCGTATTTTATATTTTTTTGCAATTAATAAAACATCTTTTTTAAAATAATAAAAAAGAACATAATTAGTCAAGTTTTAACTTTGTCATGGTTTAATGATTTTAAGCTATAAAATACCCTGATAGCACAGATCGTTTAAGAAATATACTATTAAAGTTCTTCTAATATTTGAGTGTTCATAAAACGAGCTCTGAGGGAATGTTTCTGGAATGTTTCCTTAAAAATGTTTGCTATTCATATTCTTTGATTATAGCAGGAATATTTTGTCGGACTGTTTATATACACTCTTTTAAATCAAACGATATGACTTTTTCCATGGAAGTCCATGAATGCAGTTTAATACGTTTAGAGGATACTGGATCTTCTTATAATAGAGGAAATAGTGATAGAACACATGAAAATTTATATTCTTATAGTAAATAAAATATTTCCAAAATGTTCAAACTGCTGACTCAGGCCATGCTACGGAAGTTCTTTTAAAAAACTCTATTTGTATTACCTTGCCTATGATAAAACAAAAAAAAATCTACAATCTAAAAAATGAAAAAATGTCTTTTGATCATATACGGGGTGTTTTCAAAGTTGAGTCATTTGTTTCAACACCTTGTAAAACTCCTCAAAAGAAGCTGATATACTATAAATCCTGGTATCCACGAATTTAATCACAAGAATTTTTAACGCGCTCTTAAATTTCTTCTGGAGTATTTACTGCTCCATTTTGATAAACCAATTCTGTCAAATAGCCCCATAAGAAAAAATCACAAGGAGTTGAATCTGGGAATCGAGGAGGCCAAGGAATGGATCCATTGAATCCAATTCAATCAACAAACTAGCTGTACTAAATCTGATGTAGTGGTTGAAAGCTTAAACGAATTTTTGAAAATATTTAAGAATTGTGGCAAACTCTAACACTGTTGATCATAAGTTTCGACAGCAGTTTTTCTGGAATCCTAAGAGATCATAATAATCTCAATACAACAATAAGAAAAGACTTTTGAATTCTTAAGAGATCAAAAGAATTCAGGAGACTTTTATTTCAGAAATGTTGGAGTTCATGACCAAAAATATTCCAACCAGAATCAAAGAACAAATACTTAATATACGCCAACTTATTTAAAAAGCTCGAGAGTTCAAAATAACAACGTACTTCTAGACTATTCCAAAGCCTAAAGGTAATGGAAGTTGCATCTGGTATCACTCATCCAAAGTCCGGTGTAAATTAGGGTTGTATACTCTCGCCAATGCTATCTAATATATTCACATTATGAGAGAAATTCTGGATGGCTGGAGAAAGAGAGAGAGCGAGAGATCTATTCCAGTCCATTATATGTATATATCTAGGACATCATACATTAACTTGTTTTCGTTCCTGCCTATCCTCTACTACACAGAACCAGAATTATGAACAGCTAGTTGATATCCTACTAGTTTGGCTTTAGGAGTAAGGGAATTACTATATTACATGCAGCTACATTATTTTGTGACTTCAGTAAGGCCTTTGATTTTGTCTCATACTTGTTTCTCAGCGCAATAGCTCCTATTTCAACGTTAAATAGAATAATTGCTTATGAAATTAATATTAAACAATTTGTATGAATGAAAGAAGGTATAAAATTTCTGTTCTTATCGAGATATGGTATACGAACGAATAATTGTGTATAAAAATTAGGATTTACTTTCTTCGTTGCACCACATTTATTTAAGTTTCCATGGTGACATTAAAAAAAAAGCATTCGAACGATCTTTACTCCATTGTTAGCATTAAGTGGTTCTCAAGTATGTAAATTGTTTAAACTGGCAACTAAGTAAGAAAATCTGTTTTATGCCATTTTTTTACTGGAACTTTAGCACACGTTTAAGACCAAAACCTACATTTAAATTTAGTATGATAGGATGGGACTGTGTGGTTATTGTTTTCTTATCCATGTTACGTATAAGCTTATCATGGAGCTTGAATTTAAATTTAATATATCCAATCTTAATATAAACAACATCCATATCACCATGCAACTAACCTAAAACTAAAAGACATTGTATTTGTTGCAAAAGTTACTTCTGGTAATATCAAGTCTCTAGATGGGTAAGAAACTGATGAAGAAGTAAAAAAAAGATTCGACTAATAGCCATTAATACCTTTTTATATTTGGTTTTAAGGTATATTAATAGTAGACTTTTTTCTATATTTATTTCCATTAGTTTGATGATTTTTATTCCAGGAACATTAAGAGTTCCTAAGATCGAACCAAAGATTACTGAAAATCATACAAATTTTGATAAATGGTAAGAGCAGTAAACAAAAAACGATAAGAATTTACACGGCATTCACCAAGAATATCAAAAGAATTGTTTATTAACATTCTTATTTTTCCAATTTTTTAATGTTCTAGTATCTGTTTTATTATGAAACTTTTATAAAGGTCATTTACATGGTATATCAGGTTCCTTTGACGAATCCTGCAAGCCATTAAAATAAATAACTCAACTTTGAAAACACCCTGTATAATATAATTTATACAAGACACAATCTAAATCAGGCAATCATACACAAACAAAACGGATGATAAATGTGTTATATTTAGGAGTGTTAAAAGGTATTTTCTTTTATACTTTTTTCACCGTATGGGTTTTTATTAATTGAATAACAAAAGAGTTTAAATTAAAAATAATATTTGTTTCTCATTAAATTATGCTTATAAACCTAAAATTGTAGCAAATCCTTAGAATATCCATGAAGGTTATGCAAACATAATTACCCATCCTTTGTTTTCGATTCTGCTCCACACTTCTTCGCGATTTTTTAAACGAGCTATGGGGGTATACCATGTAGCTTTCGGCATTTTAAGCTTTAAAAGAAACAAATATAAGCAAATTTGGCAAGAAATGCACTGATTGACAAATATTGACAAACTTCATTTTTGACCATTATATTTAACTACATTCAAAAAATTACGTTAATTAATTCTATTCAAAATTATAATAATCAACCAAAATATGCAAATTTATAGTGAAAAGTGTGTGTTTTAAACAGATATAATGTGCGATTAACCACATATCACATAAATAACTATATCGAATCAGCTTAACACCCCCTAAATAATTTATAAGGGACAAAACATATATTGCAGATAGATCCATCAGCCGTGCTTTGTCATTCGTTCAAAGGCCCCGCATAGTATCAAATTGAACGTGCCGCCATTTAAATTTCCCTTGAATAGACCAATAATGGACCGATTCCCATCCCATATACTAATTACAATCAAATAATTGAAACTACGCAATATATTCTGCATCATTTATTTTACCGTAGGCGTATGCCCTTTGTCTATATTATCGATGGAAGTGCAAATATCGAAAATAATTTGATATGTGGCTCAATTGAGGAGGAAATATTATATTATAGGAAGCGATTTTTGATAATTGTAAAATCTTAGTAAGTTTTTGGTAATAGATGAAGACTGTTGCAGTTCACATGTGTCAGAAATAATTTTTTTTTGGTATGTGAGAAGCCATAGGGGGCGAAAGTTGTTAAGAAGATTTGGGAAAGGCGAGACAAAAATAAGACTCAATTAACTTTAAAGATGAATACCAGTTATATTGGTTCCAATTCTTAAAGTATCCAAACAAATTTGTTTGTGATAATTTGCGATTGATGTTTTTATATCTCTTTCAGTGTAACCTTTTTGACTCAAAAAAGGCGTTTTTGGGTTAGCAACTGCAGGGTGGGACAAAAGTCCCCAAGGGATCTGAAAAATGAATAACTTCTTTAAATTTAAGTTTTAATTTTTATTCTATACACAAAACTACAATACAATATTTAGAGCTTTTTCAAATGTAAAGAATTACATTACGCAAATGATTGCCATTTTTAACCTCGCAAAGTGCACCTCTTGCAAGAGCATTTTCCATGGCCCAAGTCAGAATATCTAGCCACAAAGCCCTAACTTCTACTCGAATATTATTGTTTAGTCTGGGGTTATAAACATACACCTTTTCTTTCATATATCTATAAAGGAAATAATTAAAGGCTGTTAAGTATGGTGAGCGGGCGGGTGGGTCAATTGAATCCTGAAATTCTCTAAATTAAACTTTCGGCAAAGATCTGCCTTAGAAGGAGCATATTGGCTCAAGCATTAATCCCATCTTGTTCGAACATCATCGCTTCAATATCAGCAAATATCGCTTGCCATCTACAGATACATCACTGCCATTGTGGTCTTCGATGAAGAATGGTCCAATAATTCGTTAAGACGTAACTACGCACTATACTGGACATCTAATATTTCTTTTGCAATACAGTTTATTTACAAAGTTGTTTAAATGAAAATAGGCTTTATCACTCATGATCAGATAATGAAGAAATTCATTCATTACCTACTCTAGCCAATTTTTGCAAGTTAACTGTATAAGCTAGTCGTTGTTGGAAATCTGCTGGTTTCAGTTCTTGCACTAGCTGCACTTTAGATGGAAACACATGTAAATTTCCCTTTAATATTCTGCGTAAAAACCTCCAAGATCTCTGCAGTTTAGCAGAATGTCTTCGGGTTGAGGTTTCTGAATTCTCCTAAACGTGTTGAATGCTCTCTTCATTTCTTGCGGATTGGGACCTTTCCCTTCGTGGAAGATCTATAACTGTACCTTGTTGCTAAAATCGTGCCACTAAATATTAAATCATCGATTTAGAAAATCCGCAAATTGATGAAATAAATATATTCAAAATAAAATTATATGAGTTTAGTACGCTGATTAAGGTTGTACGCTCCATAATCTCCTAGATTTAATTTTTCATAATTGAAAAAAAAAATATTAAAAAGTAATTAATTTTTCAAATCCCTTTATGACTTTTGCCCCACCCTTTACTTCAACTTCATCATTTGTACTCGTACTTGCAATATCCCCTCTAATTTTACAATATACCCTAACATTTCATCACACTCAGATACTCCCCAAGAGAAAAGTTCTCTATGCATTTTTGAACAAGGATTTCAAAAACCTATTTAGGAAGACTTTGCTGCCAATTTTCCTTTAATCTCTCTTCTCCAGTCGCCCCTTTATTGAACTAGATATAACAAAATACTTGAATATGTCATTTCCTATCCCATCTATAGATTGTAGATCCTCATGATTAGATTTAGACTCCCAAGAAATTCTCAGTTTCGAGTTGTTCAGTTTTGTCTTTTAATTTACATTTTTGTTTTTTAATTTATCGTACCCTATTAAATTTGTATATAATTTGTTGCAGATAAATCGTTTACTAATGAAATAGAAGTCCACTTAGTTTTATCTTTAAATCCAAAAAATACATGCATCCTTTCTAATTTATTTTCATCTAAATCTTCGAACAATAACGTGGCAATCATGGGTTTCCATTCAGATAGCAGCTTTCTCACATTCAATAATATGTCCTACTCTTTTTCAGAAAGTGAGAAAAATGTATGTTCAAAAACAAAAAATACTTTCTTTTATGGAGCTGTAAAACGAAATAGATTATATAGGAGCTATTAAGAGTTAAAAAATAATAAAGCTTAAAAAAATTGGATTTACATAATTTTTAAATTAATGTACTATAAATGCATTATCCACAATTGAAATGAAATCTTATTATCTGGCTCGAAGGACCTTATGTTATATTTTGGTGTGGACTGTATCGGTATGTGTGGATTGTGTATCCGTTGCTCTAAATTAAATTTAAGTATTTCCAAACATTCCTATATTCAAATTAACATTCAATTACAAAACAACCATGATCATGACAATTATTCTGCAAAAATACGCGTATTTTTTTTCTACATATGCGCTCTTTTTAATGTCTGTCATATGTCATACGTGAACGCGTTGTCAGATATTAATAGTGCTTCCAGATTGGTGGTTTTACCACTAAATTTAAGGGTTTTTAAACACATTACTGGGATTTTTAGGATGATAAAATATTATTATGAAAATGTAAATACGTTAATTATTCTCCTAGTTTTTGTACAATTTTATTAGTATTCTGTAGTTAAAGTTACAGAACAACCATGATCATGACAATTATTCTGCAAAAATACGCGTATTTTTTTTCTACATATGCGCTCTTTTTAATGTCTGTCATATCTCATACGTGAACGCGTTGTCAGATACTAATAGTGCTTCCAGATTGGTGGTTTTACCACTAAATTTAAGGGTTTTTAAACACATTACTGGGATTTTTAGGATGACAAAATATTACTATGAAAATGTAAATACGTTAATTATTCTCCTAGTTTTTGTACAATTTTATTAGTATTCTGTAGTTAAAGTTGATTCGTAGGGTTTCTTTAGGGTTCTACTTACGTTTGGTTTATTATTTTATCTATAGTGTTTAGTTTTTTAGTAGTTCATCTTGTTCGAAAGCCCCATTTTGGCCCCAATTTAGGTTATTTAGGTTATATTATTGTAAATCCCTGTAGTTCTAATTTTCTAGAATTTGTATACTTGCTTGCTTTGACTGTCAGTATTCTCCTAAAATTATTGGTCTCTTTGGGCAAAAACAATGAAGATAATTCTAAATATTTCGAAACTGTTCCATCGGGTTTTAAAAAGGACGCGCTTCATGACAATTCATTCAGTTTTAATTGTTTAGTGAGTTTTTACCTTGGAAACAATTAAACGACAGTCAAGGCGAGTTAGGTTAAGTGTTTTTGACGTTGACAATAAAAGTGTGTTCCCGAATTTCGTTACAATATTATTGGGAATTTTGGTGAGAACTTTTATGATCCTTTTTGGAAATTAGAATTTTATTGGTAACATAATTAGCGAGATGATGATTTTCTTTTTATCGCAAGAACATCTTGCGTCTTTGTCTTCATAAATTTCTCCATGTTCATAAATATCCTTCATGCAAAAAAGACGGATAGAATACTCAGGTGGAGATACGCAAGTGAAAAGTTCTTGTAGAGCGACGAAGACGCAAGATGAAGGAACCACGCGATAGAAACAAATGTAAATCTTTATTTGTATCATCGTGCACACGAAATAAAAAAGGTCTTATTCAACCGTATGACCTATAAATCGAAAGTGTGATACATTTTAAGCATCGTATACTAAATTATATTACTAGAAAAAAAATGTTTAAAGCCCCTTTTAGTGGGAAACTGGAGGATCTCTAATAGAAGAAAGACCTATCTGACGACACTGCATGTTATGATCCAACCACCTTACCACATTCACTATTTGTCCACAGTCTTCTTGCTCTATCAACTTTACTCTTGGCATGTGATGTTTTAAATTAAAAATCAGTTTTTTAACTTTCTAACATGTCATATTCCAGGAACATTGCCCTAAATTGCCCGAAACTGATTTAATTCTTTTATAGCGATCTTCAATCACGTTTGGATTTCAGATGTATATTTATGGGTAATAAGTCCTTATTTTCACTTGAAAAACATTCTAAATAGTTCAAACACATTTGCTTATTGACATATATTTGACAAGTGCAGGCAGACGGGATTAGTTTATAGCAATCGTTAAAAATTTCCGAATATTATGTAGACTTTTATGGTGATCTATAGATCAAAAGTTCAGTTTTTCACTTTTTAGGACCTTCTGGATTGCTCCAACATATCACTTATTAAACGTATTTAGACCAATTGCAGAAATAATGCTTTTGAATCATTTTGTAATGATAGTCAGTAATATTTGGATCTTACCATTATGGCAATTTATCAGTCAAATGTCCATCAGTAATATGCGAAAGGAAAAAAAGAGTAGTATTATGAGATTCCATAAAAAAAATTAAGCTTGAGTTTCTGATGGTATTAAGACAATAAGGAACTTTAGCTCTGGTCATTTTATAATTTCCCTATAGTCTAGTGGTCCTTAATCCGGAGACTGGCCTAGTTATTACAATTTTATATTAAACAACTCTAATTTAGTAACAAAAAAACCTGCTATAATTGCATTTTAAAACCGTGCTTAAAAGTACAACTGCAACTTCTCATCGCACTTCAATCAATTCAATAATGATTACTCGAGCACGCAAAGATAAGGGTTTGACAGGGGAGGATTAACACTTTGTAAGCTTGATATGGCTTGACATTCATTATAAGGGATAAAAAAGGTCAGGGTTCAATTCATCCATAGAAGGTATTTTGACACTAATATGAGAGAACACCTTCGTTCTAATAATTGCATAAAACATTATAGAGGAAAATCAGGAAGTGTAGAGGGTATGTAAATTATTTTATTTAAAATTGTACCTTTTTGCTGAATGATTTTATTGCCTTGTTGCCGTTCGTTATCGATTCTGTTTATATATGACCAATTTATCGAGTTTCCATGGATGTAAATTATCGTTTTATTTTACTGTATAAATTTGTTGGATGGGGATTTTGCACACGAATGATTGAGTTTAAAAAATATTTCGTGGCAAATTAATACATGAAGGTTACGTTTATATACTAGTGTTTTTTTATTATACTATCAATTGCCTTTACTTAGTTTGTGATAAATAAAGAAAACACATTTAAAACACGCATATAAATTTACAGAACAAATAAGTAATTTTTTCCAGCCTTGTCGTTATTTGGAGTAGACAGTGTTGAGTATATCTGTAATATTTCTTTTAATTTTTGTTATTTTTTCATTAAAGGTTCTTTCGAGGGGAGAATGTTCGGAAAACAAACAAAAAATATTTAATATTAAAAGAAAAAACAGGTTGGTTTGCTTATATATTTACTAAGACGGCAAAGCTAAATTACAAAAATAGATATCGTCCTATAATAATAAACGACTATTATAGAATTTTCATTAATTTTAATGATGTTTAGACCTATAAAAGCTTTGATGTTTAGGCTTACATTATCCGTAATGAATATTTAATCAACTTCAGGTATATGATTACCTTAATCATATATATTTTTTTGTCGATTTTGGATCGATAAACTTTTAGATTGACTTTGCTAATTCGTAAATTAATTTCAGATAAAAAATACTGAACCATAACAAATATTAAGGTGCTGATCCTTTACGATCACTTATTATTGCTGCTTAAGCACTTTTAAATGATTTAAGGGACTATTTACTTAAGTTCATCTTAATATTTTGCGGATTTTGGATCTTTTTTGTATCTATCTATATGGAACTGATAAAATATACTGCAATAATAGAAACTCATTAATACAGGCACATGGAATGTTTAAGTCTTACTACAAGCTGGAAAACTACACAGACTAGAAAAAAAACTAGAAAGACATAACGTGCTGTGGAATTTAGCAGAAACTCATTTTTAAGGATAGGGTAGTACCATATAGGGTATCATTCAAAGACAGGGTAATATCGTATATATGTCTGGAGAAGAAAAAACGGAACGTAATAGGGCCTTGCCTTTATAGGTAATAGGAAAATCAGCGTAAAAGTACGTAAAATTTTATGAAATGACAGAGCAGGATACTAGTATTGAGCATTCACTCCAAATCAAATAATTGTCACATAATACAAGCATATAAGCCAATGACGGAAGTTAAAGAGATATACGACAATATAAAAAATATAATAGTAAAGATTTAAAAAAAAGATATACTGTTAGTATATCAATGCCAAGATAGGTAGGACTGTTCTCAAGAACCATTTGCGCAACTTCATTGGTAAATACGGACTAGGTACCAGAAATCTACGAGGAGAACGTCTAATACTATACATGAAATTTGCAGTTTTCAATAACCGGGTTGCTATAGCAAACACTCTTAACTTCTCACTTCAAGCACCACCGATGTATATTATCGACATGGACAAGTCCCAATGGAAAGAACAAAAACCAAATCTAAAAAGTAAGAAACTAGATTGAAAACATCAATAAAAAACGTGAAAACAAAACCAGGTGTTGTTTACTATAAACACCTAAATCATCAAAAACCAAAAACACTAAATGAGAAACTCCCAACAGAGAAACTTTTCATGAACATTTAAGAACAACTCAAAAGTCTAACATCCCGAAAGCATACCAACCAAATTAAGAATAATCACAATAAATATCCAATTACACAATAAAATTGATAGACCGAAGAAGACAAATTTATAACTAAAAACATGGAAACAGAAAAAGACAACTTATTAAACATCTTAACTAACGAATCAAGCAGGATTATAGACGGGACAAGAACAACCATTAAAAAAATATATGGATGGATCTACCACGCCGAAAAGGTTATAGTAGATCCAATTGTAATACTGAAAGTATGGAGATACCACTACAAAGACTTATATAAGTTAGTAAGCCCGACAACATCCAAAGAACAAGCAACACCACCAAAAACAGAACTTGGGATTTCAGAAAATTAGGAAGTAAGTGGGACAGACAGCATCACAGGTGAAATACTTGAAGCCAAGGGACACTACGATACATGGAACGGTCAATGGAATGATGCGAATCGAATGACGAAATGTAACAAGTACAGAACAGTAATTCTCAAAGCATTACTCGATCTGAGCAGTTAAAAATATTTTTACTCCCATAAATATCGGATAAATAGAGAGTGTTTATACCAGGTAAAGTAGGGTACATAAAAGCAGCTAGTCAATGCCTGAAAAATCATTAAAAAAACGAGGATTGAAAAAACACACAATTTAAATTTTATTTTTCTTCGTGGACTATACGAAACCTTTGGAGTCTTTGAACTGGTCACTTCTGTGTATTCCACAAATGGAAGTGAAGTGATATTATTAAATAAGAGATTCTACCAACACAATAACGGAAAGGTTAGAATAGAACAATCAGTTTTCAGAGCTTTTAAGATACAGGTAGATGTCGGACAGATATGTATACTCTTGCACCTCCTTACAACATACATATATACATCATGAGAAAAGTTCTTGACGATTGGGAAGGTGGAATATCAATTGGAGGATAAAAAATAATCTGAGAACAGCTGATAAATATAATAAACAGGTTAAAAATCTATATTAGAAAATGTGGGTTAAAAATCACCAAAACAAAAACCAAGCAGTAATGATCGCGGATTGAACCAATAATATATTCAATATTAAAAATGTAGTGGGAAATGATGTAGTAGACACATTTGTATACCTGTGATCGTTGATAACCAAAGATGGAGGCTGTTCAAAGTAAATAAAGAGAAGATTAACAATGGCCAGACTAGAAGCAACTAAACTCATAAAAATATGGAGAGATTAAACCATTAGAAAACAGTGAAAGTAATGCTGGCCAGTTCCTTGATGTTTTCAATTACTGTTTTCTCTGCTGAAACATGGATGCTAAAGAAAACTGTTTGAAATGGTACGGTGTACAGATGAATCCTAAGAGTGTCAGGGGTGGAATACAGAATAAACGCCTCTGATCTACAAGAACTAAAAATCAAAAAGCGCCTACTTAATCAAATCAATAGAGCATACGTCAGTTAGTTTAGCCACATAGCTTGAAGAACAGGTGATATAGAAAATTTTATGGTCTAGGGAAGTTGAAGAAAAAAGACCTAGAGGACGGTCCAATTAGCTGGACCGACATATTAAAATGACGAGACTCTCAATGCAGTATAAAATAGGAACACAAGGGAAAAAAAATTCAAACACATACCTAAAACTACCACTACACTCTCCATAGGGTACAAAGGCTGAGAAGGTTCTATTTAGCTTTATTATTTAATTTATTGAAGGCCGAAAAAAGATCATATGAATTATTTGACTGATTTTAATTTCAATCATAATTATTTCTTTATTTTTGTAATACATAGGTGTCAATTGTCGGAAATCATTGCATAAAGTCTCTTTTTGAATTTTTTATATAGTGGTAACACCAGTTTCATCTAAATTGTAACTATCGAGTACTGAAAACTGGTGCCGTTTTAAAATAGATTCAGCAGGTCGTATTTTTGAGCTTCAGAGTAAATTCATCACAATCTATGCTGAACTTGGACTTAGCGAGCTGTAAGTAAATATAGGGTGAGCTACATGAGATGTTGACTCTATATCTTGTCTGAGGATCTACAGTGTATTTAAAAATTATATAAGTTTTATTGTATTAAATTTTTGTATATGACGTTTTATTTGTTGGAAATATATACCAATTTTATTATTTGGAATATACCGTAAATATTTAATTTTTTTTCATTTTAATAAACCTATATAAAATAATTCTATATAATTTCTCAAATCCAAATAATATCTGGCTTATCCGAATAATAAATATTAATCAGTTTTAAAATAAATGGAGATTAAAAAAAAAGCGTTTTAAGTGAGCGCTGTCAACATTCGACGCTTTAACTTCATAAAATTAATAAAGGAATTTGCATATAGAAATATCAAATAATATTTATTGATTTTATGCAATGAGATTACCATTATAATTGGTTTGTAGCTCATAAATTGAGTAATTGTATATTTATATCTATATGAAGGAATATTTGTAACATAAGCCAATAAATTCAAAGCTGAATATGAACCAATTTAATGAAATCTATTTTAGTTTAGTCCCAAATTGGTAATAACCGATTTATTTGAAAAGGTAAATTATTACTTTTTAAATATTTTTCGATTTTTTCAGTTTTCTGTAATTCCAGTTTTTATTGCATCACCTGTATTTTATTAGCATTTTTCTTCGTAAACGTTCGTGTTTCCATTCCATATATTAGTACAGAGGTAAGACACTGATTAAAGAATTTTCTCTTAAGAAATATCGGCAGCTTGAACTTTAGTACTGTACTTAAATTACCAAAAATGGTAAACCTATCTTTCATCGAATCTCATGTATTGTCTCGTCCAATGTTAATTTCGTATCCTGAATGTTTATATACGTATATTTGTTCTATACTTTCGTTTTTAATTTTTAATGTGTCACTTAATTGTGTAAACTTAAATGTGTCAAGTACCAGATTTGTCATGAACTGTGTTTTTGCTCGATTAATTTTCAGGTAATTTCAGGTATAGGTGATTTAGTCTTTCTCTGTCTATGTTTATCCTTGTGTTTTCCCAGTCAATTTTATTTAGTAAAGTAAAAAGAAGCTGCGGCAATATACAAACAGTATTCTTTAGGTCAGCTAGTTGACATCAATAAAATAGTTATAATCGACAAAAGACAAAAAGTCGAAACCTGGAAAGAGTTCACTACAACAGATTAGCTACATCTCTCTATTTTTCAAAGATTATAGACCAGAACAAAATATAATCGGTATTTTTGGGAGATGACATAGGCGCACTTATACTGAGATATGAGATTGAAAAAGCGATAAAAGTATGAAAGACAATAAAGCACCCAGACAACATTCGCTCTGAGCTTCTAAAACTTCTCGATGACCAGGGAATAAAATGATAAATATTTTTAACAACATATACACTCTCCAAAATATGGCTGAAGTCAACATTCATACCAGCCCCTAAGGAGCGCAGCGCTAAACTATGATCAGAATATTGATTAATAAGTCTCAAGAGCCATCTCTTGAAGATCTTTCTAAGGGTTATGCACCAACGTATAAGGTGTGTGAAGAGCGCATTAGAAGAATAAAGCACTTTTGGTGCACAAGTGCTATTTCAGAGATTTCGTGATATGAACTGCGATGTGTATGCATGCTGCGTAGATTATCAAAGAGTCCAGTATAGAAAAATAGTAGAGATCCTTAGAAAGTCGGATTAGATGGTCGGGGCTTTATCGTCAACCTTTATTAGGGTCAAACTGCAAATCTACGAATAGAAGCCGAAAACAGCTTCTAAAAGGGAAGAATGACAAGGATGTATCTTCTCATTTCTTACCTCTATTATTTAACCTATATTCAGAGGCGATATTTAAAGAAACTCTAGATGTTATAGAACTGGGAATTTTTATAAAAGGCTAACGATTGAACAATATAAGGTATATACCGTAGTATTTGCTGATAATATTAAAAGCCTACAAGAACTCATGACAAGTATCAAAGATACCGGTGAGAAATGTGGTCTATTGCTGAACATAAATAATACAAAATTCATGATATTCTGGTTGTACCATGTGTACCTAAATGTACCTTGCCAACTTACTATCAGAAAGTAGTCAATCGAAAGAGTTGATTTATATACGTATAATAATAAGCAAAGAAAGAATGGCCAAACAAAGAAATTTTACGAGAATAGTCCTGAATTTTCAGATTTTTTCGAAGCAGCCTTTCTAAAATCATCAAACCTCTTTAGAAGCCACGACCTTAATCTAATAATAAAAGTAAGAATGCTTTGCTGTTACGTGTTCTCAGTGTTGGTTTATGGAGCAGAATCATGGAAACCCACTCACAAGCGCTCAAGAAAATAAATATAGATATGGAGAAAATAAAGAAGATCAAGGCTAGGAATGAACTACTTAAATTACATAATTTAGAATAATAATATAGAAACGTTATGAGCTCCTATCGCTGATTCTCTAGAGAAGAGTCCTAGGAGAGAGGACCTGGGAGGAGGAGTATCTCTTGGTTAAAGAATTTGAGAACTTGGTTGGATACCACAATGACCGGTCTTGTCAGGACAGTTATTTTAATGGTTCAAATTAACAGATTTTATTGAGCATACTTTGCAATAAAGCTATTAATAGCTTGGGATAGTAGTTTCCTTGTCTCAATTCTCTCGCGATTTTAAATTTGTCTGTATACTTATTTTCTGTAATTTTGACTTTTACTGTTGCAGACTTGCATATATATTTAGTTGTTGCAGAGTAGCGATGGTTGATGCGGCACTTAGCAACTGTTTCTAAGAGTGCCTTTTCAAAATCGACGAATGTTGATATGAGTGGTTTGTTGCATTTGACTTAAGTTGAGCTGTTAGCAAGTGGTGGTTTGACACATATCTCATACGAAAACTTGCTTATTCTTTCAAACGAACGGCTTCAGTTTTCTAGTAATAGACGGTTGGTGATGATATATTTTGTATATATGACTAAGAAGACTTATCGGTCTATAATTTGCATGATCTGCGTTGTCAGCTTTTTTATGTAAAATGGTAATTATGGTATTTTCCCATTGTGAGGAAGTTATCCCTTTCAGGAAGCATTTATTAAAAAGGATTTTTTACGACTTTTATGAGGCCTTGGCCACTTCTTCACTGGTTTCTATTACCAGTCGCCAGGGGCTTTATTGTCTTTCATATCTTTTAGTAGATCTCTTGTTAGATTATCGCAGGGTTATCTTTAGACTATTACACTTCGGATGAAAATAATTGTTAGGTTATCACATATTTGTTATATTTTTACTTTTGACTCCTCTTTAGCTTTTATTTTACGGTTTCTGTTACTCGTCTATACACTTTTTGTTAACCACTGGCCAGGTTTAACTTTGGGTGGATAACATTTTCATTAAGTTACTATTTATGTTTTTGCTTTTTTGGTCGAAAAAATAATTTTTATTAATTCTTATACTAGAATTTAAAAAACATATAAAAAAAAAAAACTCCTAAAAAATTTTTGATTTCATTTTCCATTACTTTCAGTCTCTACTAGCGGCAAGAGTAATGCTTCTGCGTTTGGATCAGAAGGTTCCTGGTTTGAGTCCTAGACTTAACAAATTTGCTTGTTTTACACCATATAGTCTAAACTACTATCGTTATGGAAATGTTTTTTGTATATAGTTTTATATTAACCTTGACATAGAGTTTTATTTATATAAGTTCAATAATAAAACAAAGAGTTTCGCTCGACTTATACTCCCAACTTAAACAACTTTATTGCTTGTAAACGTTATAAAGTATATAAAAAGCGAACGAAACAAATAAAAACATAAATACGCCTACACAAACCCCATTTCGCATATTTCACCTTCTACACCCTAAAATAATGGCGAGGAAGTGGCCCCCTACCTTAATGCTTTATCCAATTTAAAGAAAATCAGAAACAGGGCCATTTATTTCAGGAAAAAGGCCAAATTATATGGGGTCAGTCAGTCATTTATACGGGTTGTTTCCTAGAACATTAAAACTAAACATTATATTTTCCTAAATTATTTTAGTTTTATTAGAAATCACTACTATGTTCCATTTATCTTTGTCTCTTAAACATCTTAAGTCCCCGCCAACAACAATCGATTTCCAAAGATCAACCAAATAAATTGAAGAAAAGCAACAAAAACAATTTACCACCGTCACAAGTAGTAAGTCTGTTGCGGTCTGAGATAGACGTCTGATACTTTATTTTACACGCCAGAGAGGGCAGCTGTCTTCGCCTTTTACGGAAAAAAACTTTTCCTTTTTGTTCCGATATTGCGGTGGAAAAACTCGTTCTAAGCTGTTTTAAAGAAGAGAGGACAATTTAAAAAAACCCTTAAATTGTTTATTTGGGAATAAATCGTTTTTTCCAATGAGCTTTTAATGCATAACTTAAATATATATGATACATATTTTCTTATTAAATTATTTACGAGAACTCAAAGGGTGTATAAAGGTTGGGTTCAACCAATTTATCTTTTTGACAGAATGTTTACATATACAGTGTGTTTTAAGTTAGTGTGATAACAATAAATGAATATGGCACGGGAAGAAAGGCAAAGTGCAAAAAATGTAACGACCATCCAACTATCAGTCTAATGAGTTACGCTATCAAAATATTCCTAAACATAATAGATCAGAGAATCCTTAGGAAATTAGAACAAGATATTAGCGGAACCTAATTTATATTCGGAAATGCAATGGAAACCAGAGAATTACTTGTCTTTAATGTGCTGACTTAAAGATGACCAGATACAGAGAAAAAGCAGAGAAAGAAGAACCATTTCCTACTTAAATAATTTAAGAAAATGCCACAACTATAGCTCCGCTGAGTTGTTTAGAGCTGTAGTATCAAAATTGAGATTAGCTATGATGATACTCAACCTTGACACTTGAAGAAAAAAACAGTAGGGAGGAAAAGTAGGGAAAGTGAGATCAGTCACAAACACTTGTTTTAACAGAAACAAATTCCTATTTCATAAATACGATTTTAAAAAATAGAAGCCTATAGAATTATAAATATATCGACTTATTCACTTTACAAAAATACTTATATTTTCTTTTTTTGGCATAGTTTGTCAAGCACAAGCAAAATGTAACACAAGCATAAAAAAATAAAAAGGTGCTCAAAGTCCAAGACTTTAATGGTTTTAGAATTTTTAGTACAAAACATTGGCCAAATTATAAACAATATTGGAAATGCATATGATTAATTTACAGTAATAAAATTTGACACTATTTGATTTATATGCACTGAAAACACTTTTTATTATAGTTGAATAACATCTTATAAGTAAACTTATGTTACATAATTTCTGATCTTGGGTATGGATAAAGGTACAGATCCATCAAATTTGAATATCCATCGCTTTTGTTCTATACTTTTTCATTATGTTTAGCACTATAGCATTTTTTGAAATAATGCGTTATATACTTTTTTATATTCCAATAAGTTGCAGTGATCTTAAGTTAAACGAAACTGTTTGTTTGGCCTGGTAGGGAATGGACATAACTTCCAGTAATAAACGCTCAGGTATTTTTCTCAGTTTTTGAACACATCTCGCTTTTAATCTGTACCATTAAATGTGAATGAATGTCATCTATTGTTGCTTATGATTCTCCTCCAATCATCAGGTGTCTTAGATATAACTTATTGATTAATCAATTCCATATTCCGGTCATATTTTAAACAAGAATATCCGCGAACTAGGAAATTAATTTCAATATATTTAGATCGTTTTATTTGCGAAGTCAAATAATGCAGAATCCGAAAGACAGTGTAGTTCTTATTCTGACTGGCACATAAGTCGCAAAAAATAATGAGGTGTGGGACCGAATTGCTCATAATAGAATGATCAAAAGGGTAGAGCATATAACATACGTTATATTGGCCTTTATTCGCCACAGTTTCATCGTAAGTGTAAAAAAATCATCCTTGCTTGGAAAAAGGATGAATACCTATTAAAACTATAGAAGGACAATTGCCGCCGATAGTACACATTATTTATGCTTATGTTTGGCAAAGGCTAATTTTTTTGTATCATGGATCACTTCTAGGGTAACTAAATGAGAAATTAAATTTTGTTGAGACAATTTCCTGGAATTTTATTTATGTTGTGCACGTTTCAGGAGTTTTTGATATTACATTACTTGTACTTAAATGCTGTGATTGTGATCGTTATTACGAAGGTAAATTTTTGTTTTTGCTAATAAATGATTTTTATTTTAGTTATTATAATTTAGTTTAATAATAATTTAATAATATACGTTAACAATATAATTTTGACAAAAAATATTGGAAAAAAAAATTAAGAAAAGAAATACTTGTCTCTTTATTTGAGCTTGAAGAAGATCGAAATAAATGATCAAAACGTTGCTTAACAGATTGGAATGTCTTTTAATTGCCATCCTATTTCCCAATATTTTCGTTACTATTTTGCCTTGTTACTTTTTCTCTTGGTTTTCTATTAATTTCTTCGCCTCGCCTTGAAAGAATGATTAAGTAGAAACATCGATCCAACTATCAGCCATACTTTTTTCTACTTCCCTACTTACAGAATATTTCTTTTATTCTCTTATCTCAGTTTACATATGAAAGGGAATATGAAAGGGAAAAAATTAGCCTCATTTAATTGAATTTATTTTTCCAAGAATCGTTAACAATATTATAATTATTAGCAATGGTAATAAATGCTGCTTAGTTTTTAATTAACACAGCAATCGTCACAGCTGTAGACAAGCGTCAAGAATCGCGGAAAGAAGTCACTGTAAGTTTCAACAAAGTGAAATGTCACCACCAAACGTAAACTTAAAATCTTATTATATAAAGATTCTAGATGGTATTTTATTTTTTTGATGAAAATTCGTCAAATAAGACTAAATCTAACAAAATTTCCGTTGCGTCTGAGCTTCCACCCCAAATTCTTGGTAGAAAAAAAAAGATAATTAATTACACTACACACGCGAGTAGACTTCTATTAGATGAAGTAGACTTATATGAGATGAAAAAATATATACAGACGTATAAAAAAAGCCATTAAACCTGACCTGATACTAAAAGATAAAAAAGAAAAAAAATGTCTTATAATAGACGTCGGCTGACAGACTACAACGCCACGCGGGAAAGAAGTGGAGAAAAAGTGGAGAAAAAGCTTAATCCAAATGCAAAGAATGTGGAACGTGCACACTAAACTCAGCCAAATCGTCATACACAAGTCACTCAATAACAAGTCACAGCCAACGTAATAAAGGAAGTCCCTGAAACACAATCTCCTGAGCATGCAAAGAAGGAATATAGCACTGCTCAGTGCTGGGATATTTATTTGGAATTATCACATGGACCCAAAGCGATATTAACCACCTCCAAAGGAAAATTAGGACACTACTTACTAAGCACAAAAATACAAAAATCCCCAACCAAGGAGAGCTGTCGAAAAGACCATCTTCCATGATCTAAGGGTAGAACAGAGCTTGCAGACTTAAGCAAATACCTAGATCAACAAGTTACAGAAATGTTTTTACAAAAAGTCTGCTGAATCACCTCCACATGCAGCCATATGTCAAGTTAATGAATTTTTTTCACTCAGGTTAAAAGAAAATAACATTTAACTATCCAACAGCCAAACCAAACAACAGCCGAAAAAATACAGAGCTAGAAACAAAAAACCCCTAAACAAAAGGCGTATTAATGAGATAATTTAAGAACATGTTGACAAAGCCGCGTCAAACTATTGTCGGGTCTTGAATCAAATGTTTTCTGAAATAGAGGGTTCACTATTTGCTATTCAAGAATCCCTACTATAACTACACATAACTATTTAAATTCTATAGCAAAAGATGCAAGTGTTACTGATAATAGATATGGATGCCAAAGCTCTGAAATCATCCAGCATGTAACATGAGGACCTACTCATTACAAAGAATGACTTGATGCGATAGCGACAATTATACACCAGGAGCTGAGTTTAAAATTAAATCTCTTGCAGGGTAGGAAATCTCCATACTATAGTTACCTCGCGGAAACTTTTTTTTAGAAAATGATAACTACAAACTCTACTGGAATCATACCATCTTGACGGATTAAACAGTTACAAATAATAGACCAAGTAACAAAGTGTTAATGGATATAGAGATTAAATGACTACGTTGAGGTGCATATAAAAAAACAAACAATCTGTTTCCAAAACATGCAGAGAAGATTTCTAAATACCGCGACCTTCAAGTTCGTCTACAGTGACAATGGCGAATAACGAGAGTTAGAACTGTACCAATCATATTGTCAACCACAGGATTATACCGAAAAACTTGATTAGTAACATACAAGATCTAGGACTCAACCGGCACATCTATAAAGAGTTACCGAAAGCGGTGCTATTATATACTCAGATTGCTCAAAAATTTTTGGAAGCAACATCGTAGATCGATAATCTAAAGATGGCTCTGTAGAAGCACTTTGATATGTAGGCATCTGGGATGACTGAAAATTTCTCTATGAGTACATTAATAATTCATGACACAAGAGATGAATGAACAAATCATTTATAAATGAGCGCACATTTTATTCGCCATCTGGTAATCACGAAAATGCAGACAAAAACCATGCAAGTATTAAAATATTATAACTATTGCGTGATTTGTGACTAACCTCACTTCCCATAAGAAAAAATAATAATAATAAATGTGCTAATTATTACAAAAATACATGTTTGCACAAAAATTTGCACTTTGCTTATACTAAATTAAACAATAAAAATTTAAAAACTACTAAGTAGTGAAGTTGTAAAAAATATGTTTTTTTTTATATGTTTTTTAAAATATGATTACATTTAATCGAATTTAGATGAAATATTTGTAATGTATAACTTTAATATTGAAAATAAATTATTAAAAAAATAGTTCTAATTTTAATGGGGATGCATTCGACGTATTTGATAGATGATAGCAAATTATCACTATTTGGCTCTAGTTTTTTTAATGATCACCGTCAATCTCTCCGTCCGTGAGCTCAAAAATGGGCATCAAAAATGCCATATCTCGGTTATTATAAAAGCTGACGGATGGTCTCGTTGAGTTCAAAATAACGAAACTAAGACAAAATCGTTGGAATTTTCCCGATAGTTCCCATAGAAGCCGAGATATCGGCCTTCAAATTTTGGGTTTTTTCATTTTTCGGGTATACCCCTCCGTTTCGATTTTTTCCAGAAAAAATTTATTTTTTCGAATTTGAACTAACTATACAATGCAGATTGTTCTCATCAAGTAGATCACGAAAATACCGGGTTATAAGGGAATCCGAGCAGAACTAAGAAATTGAGTAGTTTTTGACGTCAGTTTTGAGCTCAAAAATGGGCATCAAAAATGCCATATCTCGGCTAATATAAAAGTTACAACCTTGCGGATAGTCTCGTTAAATTGAAAATGACGAAACTAAGAGAAAACCGTCGGAATTTTCCCGTTAGCTCCTATAGAAGCCGAGATATCAGCCTTCAAAGTTTGGGTTTTTTCGTTTTTCGGGTATACCCCCCCTGTATCGATTTTTTTCGAATTCGAAGTAACTATACCAGCGGATTGTTCTCATTAAGTAGATTATGAAAATACCGGGTTCTAAAAAAATTCGAGCAGAACTAAGAAATCGATCTGATCTGCAACTTGTATAATCAAACATAAATATTTTTTATTATTTTCATTATTTAGAAAGCCTCCGTTCGTACTTCTGAACTTGGCCAATACGAGCATATTGCTTCTTTCAAAATGAAAAAAAAAATCAGAGAAACATCGAAAGAGACCGTAACACGTAGCGAGGTAAAATCTGAAATAAACGTAATGTTATCTCCTCCGTCGGACCGAGCTTTGTTGCCTGGTGTTCAGGAAATCAAAAATTAATGGTTCTATATCCGGAGCCCGAAGCGAAACGGACGATCTGGCTAACAAAAAGAAAGGTGATCTTCGGATCGATGTGTAACAGTGTAGTTGATTATCGTTTTCATATAAACTGGAGTTTTGTACTAGTTTTTGCAAGAGATCCTTGTAATTAGTAGAAAACTGTGTAAACGGCTTCACTAAAATATGAACTTATGAATTAATTAATTTCGGTCATTCTAATTGAATCTTAAGTTTCAAGCAGTTAAGTCTGATCTCTTTATTTTCGTATACTTCTAAAGTAATATTGTTCTCACGCCAAGAAGTAAAGTAATTTTTGATCTGCTTTCAGGTAGTTAAGATCAGTTTTTCCACCTTCCAGGACCTAAAAGTCATTGTCTTCTCATTCCAAGAAGTAAACGAAATGTTGATCTATTTTCAGGTAGTTCCCTTTTTTCCAATCTGCTAAAAGTCATTTTAATTTTATTTGAAAAAAATAAACGTTCTTCTAGGCAGCTAAGGTCTATTTTCCTTCTTCCAGGTTTCTAAAAGAAGAAACTGGATGACATTTTAATGATGCAAGCATTTGAAATAAGTTTTTCTTTTAATCAAACTCGTGAACACTACGCTAAGACCATCTTCACACTTTTCAGGCTTTTAAAAGCCAACTTGGTCCTACTCAAGGAATGGATAAAATTTCGATTTACTTTCAGGCCATTGAGATCAAAATTATTTTAAAATAACACGTAGACTTACAATAATTTTTTTTCTTAAAACTACTATTATTAAAAAAGTGAATCTCAACTTTCACTATCCTAAAGAGCTTTTGCTCTATATTCTCTAAAAACGAAATAAAGGCCAATTTTCAACAGTTCAAGCACAGCATATGACGTATTCAATTCCAACGGAAATTTTCTCAATATTTCATTTGAGAAAAATGTGAAACTGAGAAAACTAATAGTCTTTGTTGAGGCAATTGTCCAAGCTCCGTATGTATTAAAAATTATAGTTAATTTTTTTTGGGACATTTTGGACATTAGGTACCGAAAAAAAGGCATACACATGCCCATGCTCAACTTTAGAACTAAAGATGCATCGATGAACTTATGTAAGAATTCGCATTCTCAATCAATTTGCATATTACATATTTTTTCAACTCTACTTGAGGGATGAAAAATTTGATAAAACTGGAGCATCTCCCATAGATCACCCTTTAGCATCGTTTGCTTAATTTACTTTTTACTGTTTTAAATGCAAATTTCTTACCTTCTGACAACAAGCCGTGCAATATTCGCACATTTTATTCGCTCCCAAGTCGAAAAATATATTTTAATATTTTATAGTGACATACGCGGAATTTAAAATGAATATTAAAACCTAAAACTTCTGTCGAGTCGGATTTACTACGAAGGACTTTTTAAAAAATGCGGAACTTTTGTGAGAAATTTGCGGCAACTTTTCAATCTAAGAGGATCTTTTTACGTGAAAATATGCAAGTCTAAGTCATCAAAAAGAACAAAACCAAAAATAATACCACGATATTGACGATGACGATATATAAGTTATTAATTGTTATATATCATGAATAAATCTTTGCAAATTGTGACAAACTTATTTTTTTTGGGCAATTTATTCTTTATCGAATTTAATTAAAATGGTTGTAAAATTATCCTTAACATTCTAGATATCTCAAACTGCTACTTGTTTACCTTATTATTACAATCCGACTATATAGATAATTATTACCGTGTACCGAAACCTGCCCTGAAGAATTATCGGATTATCACCATTAAGTCTAAGGCCCTTCAAGATAATGGCGTTTTTATTGTTAATCGATAAGATGGAAATCGCACGGAGAATTTCCGTGGGCGTAGGGCCATTACCTTCAACCGAATTCGGTTCTCGGACTGGGGGAAATTATGTAAATATTTCGCTCCAAAATTCGGCTTATAAATCATTTTGGGCATGGCAGCGGTTTTGAAATACTTTGAAACTGAGGAAAATGCGATTGCGATGCGTCCTATATAAAAGCTAAGCTGGTAAATATCTAAAACTACATAGTGTAAAAGAAATTATTGTTTAATACTAGTTTTTCTACCTGACCGAACGTTTTCTACTTTGATATGATAATTTTAAAACAATACGAACAGTAGAAATTCCTATATTTGATATTATTAGAAATATTTCAGGTTACTTCAAATAAAAGAAGCATCATAAAGAGCGGACATGTGTATAATATCCTGAAGGGAGTCATATTTATTTCAATAATTATTACAGGATAATTGTAAACATTTTTAATGTTGATAGTTTTCTGTTTCTATCTTTCTTTAAAAACTGGGTCTAAATTAAAAAAAAAATAAAAACACAATTTGCCAACAAGAAAAGTAATTAAATCTTTACTATTGCATTTACGTTTTACACAGTTTAAATATGAAGCCAAGATCTGAGATTCTAGGATCTATGCAACATAAGTGTTTGCCAGAGGTTCAGGTTTTCTTTATTTAACAATAAGTATAAGAGTTAAAATATTTATGCGTCTTATATAATATTATAATAAGAGGATAATTTTCTTCTCAATGTAATGTAAATAAGATTTACATTACATTGAGAAGAACTGGGTTCTAATAAATTCTTATTGACGTCTTTAGATCCCGCTGTTCGTACAGCTATTACATCTAAAACCTAAACACAAAAAGACCTTTTATCACGAACGGCTTAAACTTTTCGCCAAAGAAAAATCACCAGAAACCCCCTACAAATAAAATGGGAAAAAGGAGACATAATTCACCATCCCGACCTGGCTAAAGCACCTCGAATATTTCAAGCAAAAATTTCATGATCAGCGGCACTAAATCAAGCGGAATCCACCGTTGTTCGTTGCAACAGACACCCGCCTAACTATATATGCTCCATCGGCCAAATCGATAACTCGAAAACCGTCTCGTGATTTTTTATTTTCAACTTCTCACGCCTCTCTTTAAGCAACATTGTCCTTGTCCGATCTGTCATCAAATGGCGCTTTTGGCCCTGGGATCTTTGCTCGCTCCTTTTTTTATGACATAATTATAGAGGATCTCGTTTGTAAATCGAGTCTTCCCGGATGTGTTTCGAGAAGGATATGAAACAGCTGTCGCTTTCCACTTTTGTCCTTTATGAAGATTTATTGGCATAAAATTAAAAATGAATTATGGCTTCTGAGGAAAATTATTGATTAATTAGATATGATTCTAATTACTTAAGACTATATCCTGCAGATTTGAGATTGTAAAACTATTTTATAGAGGAAATTATTTTGAATTCTCAACTCCTTTAATACAAAAAAAATATGTTTATCCTATACACTTAGTTATGCATAGGCTCCCAAAAAATCCCACTGAATTCGTGAGAAATAGAAGCATTCCTAGAATATAAGTAACACTAAAAAATTTAGTATATTATAGTAACAGCATTTAAAAAGCTATAAAGGGTTTTTAAAGAAGACATTTCAAAAAAATATACCATAGTTAAATAGAGAAATAGAAATATTTCCCAAATCTAAAAATACTTTTTATATTTAAACGATTTTGAATTATTTATTATTGTTGATGACAAATTTTTGGTCAGTAATCGAAAAAATCGTAAAAAGTTATTCCATATTTTCCATATTTTTTTCACCGAAAATCGTTGTTTGACAGTTTTTGGTTCTTTGTTATCATTTCTATAGGTTCATTTATTTGTTTGGAAGCAAAACCGAATAAATCCCATTTGAAACGTTAAGTAAACTTCGACATTTGGAGCAAAACCGGATATATCCAAATTTTGATAACAAATAAAGCGGATATATTCAAATAAACAAGTTGTGCGTATTCTATTGCACTTTTTTTTATCTATTCTAGTAGTTGTTCGGACGTTAAGTTGTGATTCCACGCGCTTTTAACTCCTGTAAAACCAGTCAAATAAAAGTGTTCTTGTAGTGTTTTAAGTTCATAAGACATCCAGTCATTACAACAAAAGGAAAATACGTTAAAATATATTCGGAAGTGGGTTTGGTAAAAACACTGGGCCTTGACTGGCAAATGTATAATGGTTAAGATGTCTCAATTTTATCGGTTTACATCATTGGGTGACACAGTTTGGGAATCAGAAGATAACACACAGCTTAGCACGCTACCACTAGGTAATTCGATACCAGAAAAAAAGTTTAAATCATTTGATGGAGCATTTTGGGGACGATTGGCGAAACAGGGAAGATTTTTTGTGGTACAAAAACCTATTACATAGTAACAATACTGGAGCCAATATGGATACTTCGGAAAATTTTGAAACCCAAGAAAAAAATTAACTATGCGATTGCCTGCATGAAGAAAATGCAATACATATTTAATTTTCCTTTTATTACTTTTGTCAAATTAATTAACTTGATCCAAATTGTTTAAAGAGAAATAAATATATATTTTTACTTACTAATCTCATTTGTGTGCAAAAACGGATATATCCAAACTTTTATTGCTAATAATGCCGAATTGTTAATTTCTTTTTGTTTCTTTTTATGTTAATAAATTGGTCAACCCCGCTTAATTAAAGCTATTTTCTTAAAATATTACTATTTTTAAATATAAATACATAGGGTGTTTTTCGTGTTTCCTGAAAGTGGATATATCCGGTTATGCAAGCGAACTTCTCAATTGTTCAGTTTACCGCTAAGTATTTTTAAAACAGTTTGAAACCACTTAAAAGTGATAAGGTTTTGAAGTAAAATTGCTATACCCCTATTACGTCTATGTTAAATATACAACGTTTTATCCTACTGTATGTGTGATAAGCTGAGAATGTTCGTAGATGTTCACAGTCGTAGCTTCACAGTCGTAGCGTATTAGCAACCATAAAGGCTTTATAATACTAGCACAGATTTACAGAATACAGATGCGAAACTGATCGAAAATACGCGTGCGAGCGCCAGACTTCAGACACGCCTCCTGGGTGATGGATTTCCATCACCCGCCTAGTACGGTGGTAAGGGGTTTAATTTGCTGCAAGCCTCCGCGCCGCGGGCTTCTAATTTTCTTTGCGTAGTACGCGTGTTTATGATTAATAATTAAATTGAAATAATATATTTGTATTTTTTTTAAATATTTTTGTTAGTATTATTTTTGTTGAAATAGGGGGGGGGTATAAGTGTGTATATCTTTATTGTTCCAGCCACAGTGGTGGAGGAACGACGTTATTTAGATTTCCAAAAGATGAGTTAATAAGTTAATATTTCGAGATAATGAAAAGCATTAATTTTACTCACCCATGTGATAACTTTCCTTTCCAGTATTTAATAAAATTATTTATACGACTTAAAATATTTTATACTTTAAAATTCGCCAACAGAGATTTATCATCTGCCAAAAAATCAGATAAAACTAAAAGAAAATTAAAAAAATTGTTTCATCTTTAATGTTTTATTAAATAAGATCCTTAAATCTGTTAAAAGAAATAAAAATGTACTCAAGAACCCTTACATTCTGTTTTATTTAAGCCTATTTCTATTTTGACAGTATAAATGCATTATAAGATCCCAGCGAAATTATAGTGCAGAACATCTATCCCTACAAAAAAAAAAACTTAAAAATGCATTGGTGCGGCCAAACCATCCTTTTCAAGGGCATCGAATATCGGGAGCTTATATCCGCGATCTTTCGCATCTGGTATTCTGTAAATCTGTGATACTAGTAAGTTACTTAATTCTCTACAAACGATTAATGGAGTTTCTTCCCCAGCGATAATTTGAATCCGTTTAGGAGTCTCTTGAGAAAATTCATTTAACTGTGTGAAATGTTACTTTTTGTTAACTATACATTTGATTATATTAACCTTAGTTTAAGTTTTATTTTTACAAATTTTATTTCATTTTTTAACGTTGGTTGTTATTTTATGGTAGTATTGTAGGATTTGTTTTAAAATATCTGTATATGTCCATTTTTTTGTTTGTCTATACTTTTCATAATTTTTAACCCTATTTTAAGTAGTACCTTGGATTTACGTAAAGTAAGTTGTACCTTTTTTTAGTATGAGATATTATTGTATTGCATTTCAAAGGCCATTTACTTGGCACACACTAGGTTTTAAATTTAATAATAAAATAAATAATTTTTGGCTATATCTAAGAAGATAATTACTAAAACAAAAAAAAATAGTGTTTCATGAATTTTGAGAAAGTTTGATTATTTTTATAAAAAAATATAAATATTTATACATATTTTAAATATTCTATGAATTTTAAAAAATGTGTATTTTTACCATAAATTTCTTATAAAAAAAAATTTTCATTGGTGTCTATCAGTTGGTTAAGTAATTTTTGTTTATGTCTAAACACAATTATTACTAAAATAAAACAAAATTAGTTTTCATACATCTTGAGAAAGTTGCTTATTTTTTATAAAAATATTAATATAAATTTTTAATTTCGTAAGTATTTTGAGAAATTGCTCGTTTACTTGCACAATTTTTTCCAGATTTTCTAAAAAGAAAATTGATTTTCATCAGTCTGTCTATCGGTTATCATAACCGAGTTATTTTATTATAAGTTATTTTCACTTATGTTTAAAAAAATCTATTATTTAAACAAAAAATTTGCATTATCCATATATTTTGAGAAAGTTTGAATATTGGATAATTCAAATTTTGAATGTTCTAGGTATTCTGAAAAATTTGTTTATTTTTACCACAGTTTTTCTCAGATTAAAAAAAAAAAAACTCTTTGGTATTTGGTATACTGATTGCTCAGTGACCATTCAGGGCTCAGTATGAACTCAAACGACCCAAATTAACTTAAGTTTTTATTCTACAATTTCTTATCGGAAAAATAATTATTGGTAATATTTTGTTTTGGATTTTGAATCGAAAAATATACATAGAAAACTACAGTTATTATAAGATTATTTAATTGGCGAGTAGCTTTTAGTCAAAGTTTCATTTTGCAATGAATTTTTATAAAAAATTTACTTTCTTTATTTTTTCCAAGAATTCCTATTGGTAATTGACGTTCAAAATAATACATTATGGTTTATTGTTTTTGCATACATTTTTTTCTTAGTTAGGTATTTTTTAGATAATTTTGGTCAAAAAATGCTAATAATTTCTTTTATGTTCATTGTTGAAAAAAAAACTTGTCAGATTTAAAATGACAAATCTAAATTATTGCGATTTAATTAAAATTAATTTATAGCTGCTGATGAGGCTTCATATAATAAAAAAAAAATTAAATAAGTAAATATTATAATTAACTGTATTTGTATAAATATGTCACAGATATACTTACACGCTTACATATATACAGTGGCGGCCAAAAGTATGGAAACTTTTTTAATTTGTATTTTTTAAGAAACCAGGAACTATAATAAAGTTACTCATATTGTGATAAAGTATATATAATATATTACCTAACTTAAGATATTTATTTGAAATTAAACGTATTATAAAAAGAAAACGAAATAAAATTAATATTTTTTTGGCCAAAAGTTTGGAAACTGAAAAAAGTTATTTATATAAATTACATCTAAATCAAAATCTGCTAATATTTTGTGACCTATCCCTCCGGATTTATTACTTCTCTACATCTTCGTGGCATAGAATCGACAATTCTTGCACAGTCTTCACTGGAAATGGCAGCCCACTCAGTTTGCAGTATTTCCCGCAGTTGAGCCTTGTTTGAAATCGAATGGTTTTGTCTTCCTGTCCAAATGATCCCATAAATTTTCTATAGGATTCAGATCTGGGGACTGTGAAGGCCAATCCCTAGAATGGAGCTAAGATCAGCTAGAATGGAGGAAGATTCTCAAACAAAAGAAATAGTTTTAGATTCAAAAACGTTGAAGGAAAATTCAGAAAGATACCAGAAAAGACCTGAAAAGGGAGTAAAAGAAATGGAGGAAACTCAGGATAAAAAGAATATCGACAAAATCAACCATTTACTAACATTCATTTTAAATACAACAGGAAGAGAAATAGCAAAGCCGAAAAGAGAAAAAACATGCAACCCTGAGGGATGAAACAAAGAAAAGTATAAAAAAAAGAGACAACTATTGAAGGAGAAAAAGTTTCAAGAACTTAGAATATTAGCAAAAGAGACAAAAGATGGTGAGGCACGATCTAAATGAACAGTATGAAAAAGTTAAAAGTAAAGGCCTTAGAAATCTCAGAAAAAACAATTATAAAAAACAGATAACACTCCATGGAAGGATCAAACGAGAAACGAAATAAGGGATAGAGAAGAGAATATACGAACAGCCCAACATTTTTATAATAATTTATACACTCCAAAAGTTCAAAAAGAAGCGAAGCATAAAAACCATAAGAACATAAACGTAGAATCAGAAGAGTGTCTCTGAAATAACGAGATCAGATATGCTCTAAATCATATGAAAAATAATAAGGCAACGGTTGAAGATGAAATTCTGATAGAAATGCTAAAAGAAGGAGGATATGTATTGATGTCAAAATTGTGTGATGTCAATATTATGCCTAAGAATTAGAACAACGTTATTATAATATTAATATAGAATGAAGAAAATAGAATTTAAAAAAATATAGAATCAAGAATTGTACAAGATAAAACAAATTTAGAAAATTACCGCCCAATATCACTATTATGACAGGCAAGTATACAAGCTATTCACAAAAACTCTTACGAACAGACTAAAATATACATACAAGTTAGATCAATATCACCCAGATAAACAAGCGGCTTTACAATCAAAAATACCATGTTTCGACAATAAGAATCTAAGAAAAAAAGCGATTGAATATAATTTTGATATCCGTTTAGCGTTCGTAGACTTTTAAAAGGCCTTTAATAGCCTTAAACATTGGGCGATATTGCAATCATAAATGCAATAATAGACAGCAGGAACTCCAGCCTCATTAAATACATATACAAAAACTCCACCTCTAAGGCATAAGAGAAGAGGATACGCTATCTCTAAAGTTATTTACCTTAGACCTAGAAGATGTTTTTAAGCATTAAACTGACAGGATAGTGAATGGACAAAAATAGTGAATGTATCAAACTGTATATAAACCTAGATCATATACTAGTACTAGAAAAAGAAAATTAAACCCAGGAGATATAAAGAAAAAGAAGAAGAAGAAGGCTAATTGGAGCAGCTAGGCAGGTTTGGTATAGATGAGGGAAGCACAAAACCGAAATAAATGAAAACATAAGAAGGAAGCCACGTCCAACAATGGAATCCATAAGGCTCAAGAAGATATGGAATGTAATATAATTAATATGTAATTGATTGGAATGGACTAAAGGAAGTAGATCATGTTTATATTATCCCATTACGACCAGAAGCCTTATTTATTATATTATATAGTTTCGGGTTTATTTCAATATTTAGAAGAAGGAAAAATATCGCATTTTGATTAATTTTTCTTAAAATTTCACAGGCTTTTTATATAATTTTTTATAAAATTAACAGTTTGCACAATTCTGTTAATATGAATACTTTCGGTATGAAATATTTCTTATTGCCTTTTTTGCTTTTAAATCTTCATTAACTTTTTTTTTAAATCTTCCTATATTTTTCTGTCGAAAACCAGAAAACGTGAAAAGAAAATTTCCATTGCATTGCCAGAAAATTCCTTTTTAAATAAAGAAAATTCATCTAAAATATTTTTTATTCAAATAATTTCGATAACTATTTTGCTTCTATGGGAGCCTTTGAGAATTTAATGATTTTTAAATTAAATGATTTTTTTAACACTTCGTGGTGCTTTATGTAGCAAACCAATTTTTCACTTCTAGTGCAGTTAATTATTAGTTTTCCCTAGAGTCAACGTAAACGAGATAATCGCTTATAACCCTCTAGAGAAATCGCTGAATGTGTTATCGTGCCCAAGAGCATAATATACATTGTTGCTATAATACCGAAAAATAAATTTTAAAATTTTGAAAGAGTTTTTTTCTTTTAATTTCAGCATGGAACAGTAGCGACCTCTAGCGAGACCAGCGTGGGCACCCAACCGGGCGGTAGCGTGACCTCACGTACGGCCTCAGAGACGCCCCAGGTGCCCAGCACGACGTCCAGTGGGGCCCATCATACCGGCGCTAAGTTCCGTCATGGCCTTTTGCAACTTATGATCCATACTATTGACCCCCTTCACGATGGTCAGTATGCAGGTAGCGCTACTATTTTTTTTCTCGGCACTCACGTATAAGTCGTATATGTTGTTGTACATGTCGTACATGTGACGTTTATTATATAAGGTGTTCTTTTAAGAGTGTACACTATCTATATCTTAAGAACTCTTGATTTCAGCCAATTAGAAAAAAGTCATGGCAAAAATTGCAATGAGGAATCGTCCAAACATTTTTTTTAACTTTGCAAAGTGGTCGTAAGAGTAACTGTCAAAATTAAAATACAAATTTAAAATTTGATCAAACTTATTTAACTAAAATACAACTTTGATAACGCCATTGAAAAACTTTGTATATTTTCTATGAATTTGGTTTAACCCACATTTTCATTGGATCAATAATAAAAGTGGGGGAAACTAATGAATGTTGTCATTTTATAATCGATGTACAAGAGAACACTTCTTAACCAATTTTAATGAACAAGGTATCAATTTTAATAACTTACCATAGATAACAAGGACAAGAACAAAATTCTCAAAAAAATAAGGCACTTGTTTGATGTGTTCGAACTGTTTTTCATCATTCTGAATATAGCGGTACAGCCTTTGTTGTGTTTGGAGACATTGAGAGCAGTTTCAATTTCCGCCACTGTTTCTAGCCGGTCCAATTCTCTCGATCTTATTATATTTCCCTGTATTGTTTGTCGAGTTTTGTAAACAAGATCTTTTATTCTTTCTCATAAATAAAAATCGAGATATGTTATGTCCAGAGACCTTGCAGACCAAGGAAGTAAACTTCCTCTTCCAATACACCGGTAAGGGCATTGCTGGTCAATTAAGGGTACATTTACTGTCCAACGATGTTGACAGTTTTCATCTTATTTAGTAAGCATTATTATAACATCAGTAATGCATGCTGTGCAGGTTTACTGCATCCTTGTTGATAAATTACGCTTCATCTGTCCATAACACTTCCAAAAAACGGCGATCGTCGCTTGTAATGTTAAAAAGCCAATGAAAATAATTTAAGCTGTTATTAAATTCCGCTTACAGTAAAGCCTAGTGTAAACAATATATAGGGATGCATTTTAAAACATATCAAAAATTTCGATGATACTAGCATGTGGATCAATATTCCTATTTTGAATGTTAGCATTTGCGAATTTATAATTATAATTGTAAGTAAAAACTTTTATGATATTCATCATTCATATCATTTCTGACTCTGTAATACCTTTTTTGAGTCGAAGTTGGTTGGACTCTGCCAGCTTCTCCAAGTTGTCAGGCTAAACGAGAAGCTCGATTGATGCTTTTGAATAGGGTACTTAGAATACTCTATTGAAGTTCTGCATGCATTTCGAAAGGACTCAAAATACACACATAATATATCCAATGCCTAATTTGTAAATGACATTTTTTACTTTAATAGCGGAAATAAGGAGTAAACTTCCTTTCACAAGACAATAAACAAACCAAAATGGCAATTTGGTTTGATATTTTTTGTTTTTGCTTCTATTATTTCCAGTTATTTGGCAATAACTCCAAAATGAATAAAGCTGTCGATATACAGATTTCCAATAACGTTATCAAACTTATATCTAAATTTAGTAACTTCGTTAAATTTTAAATTTGTGTTTTGATTTTGACAGTTGCTCCTTCTTGCGGCCACTTTGCAAAATTAAAAATATTTTTGGACGATTTCTCGTTGCCATTTGGGTTATGATTTTTTTTTTCTTAAATTTGCTGATGTCAAGAGTTCTTAGAGATATGGATAGTGTATACCCTTAACTGATACCTGTATATGGTGTTTGGTTAAGGGTGGTGAGTTACTATTTATAAGCAATCAATCCAAGAGGTTTGAGAAAAAATGGTTAATAATATTTATAAAAGTTAACATTTCCGTAAAGGAGATAATGGTTTATACAATTTTAGTGTCCCGGAAATCATCTTAGGAAGGTCGAAATGTCAACTTTTTATCAAATTTGGTTGAGCAAAACCAAAATTGTAAATACTTTTATCTATAGACTTTCCCCGTCGTCTTGTCTCCTAATTTGATATTTTATAGCAAAATTTTTTATGCTGATGTTTTTCAAGAAAACTTACTCTAGCGGTAATATTATAAACTTAAAAATTATTTCAAGTAATTAGTTTTGGACACCTTTGTTACGTGATTTTGCCCCAAAGCATCTAGATTATTCATTACTCAAGATATGGTACCTCACCACCCTTAATGGAACACCTTTTACATAGAATAGCTGTCAACAATAATATATTTTCTTTAATTTAAAGCCGCAATAGTTCGGGCGCATATGGTCTTTTATTGTAATGTATTAAAAAAAATTTAAGTCTCACATTTTCTATTAAATCCAAACGACTGTAAACCAAATTTTGGTTAAAAAAACTTTTTTAATTAAAATTCAATAAATAAAATAAAATCGAGACGTAGAAACTGCACATTCCGGAGTAAATAATAAACAAATCGGAACATTTGTCACAGCCGTACTAGAATAAAATCTGTTTTGTTGTGACAAATTCATAATGAGTTACTTATTACTACGTCACTTATAGTAAAAATTAATTTGGAAAATACTATCTCACACGCTGAAAAATTGAAAAGAAGAAGAAAATAGACGTATTTAAAAGAAATATGAACTCAAATCTTTAATGATACTTTTCGATATACTTAAGTTTAATAAGTTGTAAATACAATAATTTACTTGAAGTATATTAGATTTTTTTTAATATACCTAGGAGTTGAGATTTAATCTATTAATCTCTGAGCTCGTTTCTTCTTTTCAATATCCTACCTAACTTTGTTATGAGTATTAAAATTAAAAACGATAAAAACAATGAGAAGACATGCTTTTTTAATAAAAATACCCAATCTGAACCAACACTTCGGTAGTCACATCTGTGTCACATCATCAACTTGTCAAACTGTTAAATATCTTGTGAATAAAGGGTGAATCGTAGCGGCATTTTAGAGGTATTCCTTTTTCAAGCAAAATTGTTTGCACAATATATATTTTAAATAAAAAAGTCTAAAAAAGTTACGAAATTTAAAAAAAATCAATATATTGCTAGCATCCTACATGTCTATATAAATATTGGCGTTTGTAAATAATGATACTTGTTAATTAAATATAAAAAAATCATAAACGTCCGGACTATTCTGCTGAGATCAAAGAAAATACCTGACCGTAACTACATTTGCATGATTATGACGTAGATATTAGATACTAAAATTCTATAGTATAGCCAATATTTTAATATTTAATATTATAAGGTCTTTATTTGAGTTTGTGTAAAGCCGTTAAAGTCAATGCATTAGTGGCATGCTTTGTTTGTCTGACCTAAAGAAGCTGTTCATGACTATTGATTAATTTTATTAGCAAATAAAAGTCTCAGAAATAGATGTTTTAACAATATTTCTGTCAGGTAATATAAAATTCATGCAATAAAATAGAAATAAAATATTAAAATACAAGTAAAACATTAATAAATGGTAATAAAAAACACAAAAATAAAACGTAAAAAGGTAAGTTTGCATGCTTTATCAAATGCATAAACCATACAGAGCTGGATGAAAAAACCTTTAGAAGCTGCAGTGGGAGTTTTTTCAATGCCTTTAATTCTTCACCTTAAAATTTTAAAAAAATGACTTTAATTTATGGATAAGCTACTATTAGGATAATGCAGTATACCCAGTGAGTTTCAAGTTAAACAACAACCTTGTAATTTACACCGCTAGTAGTGATTTATCCTCATTCGACCTGTGACCAGCTTTTTGCATTTATTGGCCCACCATTTTATTATTACACCAAAGTCCATTACTTAATTATGACAACACTCTTATAACTAATTTAGATTTATTAGCTTTTATTAATATATAAATTTTTTAAACATTCCCTTTTATCTAAATTATATTTAACCAGCTAAGCCGGCTCATTCATGATTTTAGCGTAGCGACTAAAATAAGTAATAGTTAAAAAAATGTATCTTTTTATTTTGTTTTGTGTGTTATTTTTAGGGTAAGTTTTAATATTAGGTAAGTCAAACTTTCAATCTTAAAATTATAATTTTTAGCCCTCATTTAGTTTTTTCCGAGACTTTCCCTGAATACTTTAAATTTGCTGTTTCTACTTCAGCATATCAAGTGGAAGGAGCATGGAACCTTAGTGGTAAAGGTCCGTCAGTATGGGACTGGTATACCCATACCTATCCTGAAAAAATAGCAGATGGCAGCAATGGCGACATTGCTTGCGATTCTTATAACAAATACGAAGAAGACATCTCGTTTTTGCAAGACCTAGGGGTTGATTATTATAGAATGTCTATATCGTGGCCTAGAATTTTCCCTAGCGGTTATTTTAATGAAATTAACTTGGAAGGGGTTGAGTACTACCTTAACCTTTTTAAGGTGCCCTAAAAATATATTTTGCAAAATACTTACATTAATCATTATTATAAATTTAAAGCTTTTAAAGGCTGCAGGAATAGAACCATTAGTAACGTTATACCATTGGGACCTGCCACTGGTTTACCATAATATGGGTGGCTGGACTAATCCACTTTTAGCTGATTGGTTTGGGGAATATGCGAGGAGATGTTATGAACTTTTTGGTAGTTATGTTAAGTAGGTTTGCGTGTTATTAAGTCTTGAAAAAATTTCAATAATGGTTAATTATTAGGTACTGGATAACTTTAAATGAACCACAAACTACATGTACCAACGCGTATTCTTATGGTACTTTTGCTCCAGGTTATAGTTTAAATGGTGTGGCAACGTATATTTGTGCTTATGTACATTTATTGGCCCATGCCAAGGCTTATCATATTTATCATGATGAGTTTTATGCAGAGCAGCAAGGTAAAAAAAGCAAACAATATACGGGGTGTTTCAGAATAAGGTGCTAATGTCTAAAAGGGTGAATTTAGGAAGAAAAGTAACTCTCTTAAATTTTGAGCTACAGTGTGTTTTAATGTAGAAGATTTACTCAGAGTTGTCAGTATACTAGATATTTTCTGGGACATACTGTTTTTTTTATAAAATTAATTTTTCAAATTCTTATTTATTTGACGCGACACGCGATTTTGCCTTAAAATGAAAAAAAAAAGGATTTTTGTGATAAAGTTATTAATAAATATCCTATGTATACACATCAAAATTGCCTAAGTCTTACATGAGAAGGTGGAATTATTTTATTTGGAAATATTGAAGTTAAACACATCTGAATTGATTTTGAAAACACCGTTAAACATTCATTTATAAAAAACAAAAAAATCCATCATAGTATAACGGGGTAATAATAGTCTATGACAATTAAAAAAAATAAAATATCAAAAATTCGAAATAACAAAATAGAAAAATATACTTGTTAATAGAGTGTGTGTGGGACCATCCCTGTTCATAACAGCTCACCATCTGTTTGGCATGCACCTAATTAAATTGTCAATGTCGTTTTGCTCAATTTGTAGCCATTGCTCTTGCATACAATTTAGCAACTTGTCTGGAACAGCATTCCTTGATTTAATATACGTTTGACATACTCGATAGCCTTTAAGTCAGAAGAGTGTGCAGGCCATGGTAATACTTACATATTTTCATGCTTCAAAAAGTTTCTTCTTTCGTGGATAAGTACAAAACTTTCACCAAATTCTCTAGGGCGTGGATGGAGAAATAGGTTTTAGAATTTGATCCCCATAATTCCTTGATGTTAAAAACCCTTGAATGGGAATCAGGTTAGTCTAAAAACCTATCGAAACTCGATCTTAAAGTGTTCGCCACATACTCAATTTTCCTGAATCAGGACGTTTCAATATCAAAAAAGAGATACACTCTGTATGTACAAGAATAATCATATAAATATAATCAAATATCAATAAAATAAGAATAATCAATAATAAGGAATATTCATCGTTCCTATAATACAGAGTGGATTACTAAATGTGAATCTTCTTGTTAAAGTAGTGTAATCCAGTACTGTAAAGATTATTTTTATGTAACTTATTCCTTATTGTTCTCTGTCTAGTTTTTGTTGTTCTTGTTGGACCCGTATATCTTTCTTTCTCATCATTAGTGTCTTCAATCTCTGCCACAATTTTCCTATAGTGCTCTTGGTAGAATTTATAGCTTCTGCGACGTTGCAAATGCTCATACTACCCTGTATCCTACCAACAGCTTGTGTTTCACGATCAAGATGTTGCCTTTGCATATTGACTACAATTTCATTAACATTGCTTTATATATTTAGTTAAAATAATAATTGTTTTGATCGATCGATTCAAACAAGTGGAGTTATTGGCAAAAGTATACAGGTTGGAGAATCGATTATTACACATAGAGAGATACTATTATTTATTTTTTAACTTATTGTGGCTGTTTATACTCCTTCCGAAAGGGTTTAAATTATTAAGTGGTTTTATGGAGCCAATTCTTTGATCAGATCGATTCTTTGTGAAAAACAATGTCACACTAAAGCAAGATCTTTCTATCGAAAAGGTTCGAGAGCAAGAACGACTGGAAGAAATGGCTAATAGCGCCCTAGAACTGGTTTCAACTCGATCAAGTAGAAGTATTGTAGAGGAATTGGTATGGACCATAAAAGTGTTACCAATATTTTGAAAAAAACATAGGTACAAATATTTTAAATGTTTTAAAACTCAGGAGATATTTTTTGAAGACCAGTGGCAAAGAATAGAACTTTCTGAAACCATGATGGCAAAAGCAAATGAAAGTGAAAATTTTTTTACGAAATATTTTATTTTTAGATGAATCTTCTTTTCCGTTAGGTGGGAAACATAATCCTTCCGTTGTTCAATATTGGTCTCGGTAAAATAAGTACTGAAGTTTTTAATTCCATACTCAGTATCCTCAAAAATTGAATCTTTGGGTAACATTATTATAGAATTTTTTATTATTGGTACTTTTTAATCAAAGAAGGAGGTCTGTTAAGGTCTTTTATTTAAACAATTAATTTGTTTAGTTTACTTTTAATTTTAGTTTTTTAAATAAAGTTTAAATTTTTCTAGTTTTATCAGAGTTTATATTTTATTTTAATAAGAGTAACCTGCATTGAAATAATATTATAAAAATGCCTGAACTTTCCCGTCATATTTTGCAAAATGTTATTGCAACTAATACAATTATCCCCATCAAAGTTAAACGCTTACTAGCCTCGTACTGAAAAACATCGACGTAGCGTGCGCTTTGCCCTATTTTGGCTTTAAGCATCTCTCTATGCGGAATCGATTCCCCAACCTGTATACAAGCAACTTGATCATGCATAAACATTATTTTTTTATTATTTTTACACGAAAAAACACATGAGTGTTTAAAAAAAGGGAAAAAAATAAGTTATCCTATAATTAATTGCGATTTAAAAATAATAATTATTAAAAAAAAAACAGTGATATACATAATATTTTAGATATATATAATTTTTTATTAATAGATCTAGTACACATCTTGTATATACGCCACTGGTTAAAAAGTTATTAAAGTTGTACCAAAAATTAAATTAAATTATTAATTAAATATGTATTTACAATATTTTAAGAAACCGACTGTTTCTTGTCGTGATTTGACAAATCCATTATGCTAATGAGCTAATTTTATTTGTCCACTGCTGGCATGCCAATAGACACCTAAAAAATATAAGCAAAATTCACAAGATTTTTTGATATTTGAGTTAATGCAAAAGCAATGATTTTTCAATATTGTGTTCAAACAAGAAATAGAGTGAATTTGTGAACACAAATATTTGGCAGAAACCTTAAACGGACTACACACATAAATAACAGTGTATACCACACTGATAATAGTCATAAGAAATATTTAAAATTTGCAGATGAAGTAGTCCCTATATTAAATCGCCTTGAACATGCTACAACAGATAAACTCTCCCATAAAGTCGGACTAAAAATTTACTTGTATAAAAACCCAGCCTTGTACCCAATGAAGAAGTATAAATAGATGACATCCAAGTAGAGAAAACTACCTCATTCAAGTATCTTGTCGACGCAATCCGTATAAGTAGAGATAATAAAACTTGAGAATTACTTAGTCGAATAGGATTAACTTCGACGACATTTGGGAACTTAAGGCACATATTTAATTTACCTATTTGTCTGAAGAGGCAAATTTTTCAACCAATGTGTTCTGCCTGTTCTAACTTATGGTGCTAAAACTTCGACATTAAGAAAAAAGCCTGTAAATCAAAGTGACACAGCGGGTAATGGAAACGTCAAAGCTGAGATCCTCCGAGATCACATCACAAACGATGGGCTATGTAGAAGAACCAGAGTGATTGACATAGTAGAAAGAATAGCAATCCTAATGTAAATTGACACATTGCGAGAAAGCGGGACATCAGATGGGCTAAGAGGACCATAGAGAGTGAAAGCCTAGATAGAATTAATACATAAGCAGAGGACCACCAAATAGATGATCCGATGATTTTAAACGATAATCTACACACATTGAATACAGGAGACACAAAATAGGAGATTGTAAAAGCAATCAAGGGAGGCTCACGTCCAGCAGTGAACGAATGATGACTAAACTGATAAAAAGCTAAATGTTATGAGATTGATCACAAGAGAGACCAACAAACAGTAAATCTATCACTTCAAATATTTAATGAAAAAAATTAGAGATTCAATGAATAGCATTTTTTTGTATGTAATCCCTCAAGCAAATTAAATGCTTTTTATTCGGATACCCTCAGTAGCTATTTTCTTTTTCCCGGTTTTGTGGTATCATCTCGAAAATTAACAAATATAACACTATGGAAGAAATGGATTTTACTTTCCTAGTACATCTTCAAGATTCAAGCTCACCATTAATGAAGAAGAAAAATTATAATAAAAATAAAAATTCTTACCACTTTATTAGGTACGCTGTAGCTCAGAAGTTAAGAGGTGTATGAGATTATTAGAGGGCTGATTTGCTTTTATCTTTTTCTAAAGATTCACACTCTTAAAAACATTTTTTTTCTGAAAGACTCTGTATTTTTTATTATGAAATGTCTCCTAGTCATATTTAAATGCTTTTAAAAAAAGTATACACTCTTTAATAAATAAAATTTCTCCTAAGGCCGCTTTTAAGGCTTTTCAGCAGGTTCTTTGAAGGTTTTAAAGGAAGTTTCTAGGGCCTCGTTAAAAATTCTCTTAGAACTTCTTCTTAGGAATGTTTTTCTTAGCATTTAAAATTCAAAATTTACATATAATTGCGATTGTAATTTAAATTTTTTAAATACATTTATTTAAAACAAATAGTTATACTTTTTTTTAGGAAAAGTTAGTATAGTGTTAGTGACATACTGGGGTGAGCCAAATAACAGCTCTAGTGAAGCTGATGTGGCTGCTGCTAAAAACTTTCTACAATTTTCTGTAAGTAAAATGTTCTTTTATTTAGGATATGTAAATATTTGGTCGTGATGACGGCTTTACTTAATTTCCTCTAAAGGCGAACACCTCAATTCATTGAATAAGTTCTACAGTTTCGTCTTTCTTGATAGCACCTACTCTACCTACGGAGTCTACCAACTAATTTTTGTAGTTCTCTAGAATAATCTGCCTATGATGAGTCTTGATGTCTGTCCCGATGAGACCTAAAAAATCAAAACTAGCTCTCATTTCTGCAATATACATAGCAGGCAACTCATTGGAGTGGTGACTTACATTCCATAAACTCAATTGCTGCTTGGCATGTAAATATAAAATATAAATATATTTCAATAACTTAAACCTTACATGCAATCCGGTATATACAATGCGACCACTAATTTCAAGAGTTTCGTCACACTAGGATTACGCTTTCTTACTGATAACATCTATGATTTGGATGAATCTTTAGAAACCGTGGATTTCTTCAATTATTAAAGTTTTGCATATTGTTCTGCTTCTACCAAATTTATTACCCTGGTTATTTTCCAAACTGCCTAAACATCTTAATACATTAAAAAATGATGCCTGAATCGCTGGTCTTTCTCGATTATTTCAATCTTTGATAAAGTTCTTGTTCTCTTCATGATAACTCCCATCTCTCTTCGCTTCAGACTTTTTATTCACTAACTCCAAAAGTACTAAATTGAAATCTGATGATTCCAGTCAAAGTAATACTGTAACCAGATTAAAGTTATTCTAAAAGGATAAAACTGAATATTTTTAAAGCAAAATATCACATTGTTGAGTGTTTAAAACTCTCGCTAAATTGTCGAGTCGTTCTACACCGTAAAACTCCATATATATTCAGTTTGCCTCTATGTATAACCTCCTCTAACCATGAGCACTATCCAAAATATCTGCTAAACGTTTCCAATAAACACTTATTGGCATAGCATCAGATACATTAGGTTTTTATTATCCAAACAAGATAAAGAAGTTTTTGAGGTAATTTTTTTCACCAGTAGCCGTTTCTATAATAAATTTTCTACAAGCATTAGAATTAATGAACACTATGTTAATTCTTTTCTGTATCTGTTATAAAAAGATTTCTTGGTAATGATGTTTGATGTGGATGAGTCTTCTAGTTTCCACTAGGAGTAAGTAAAATTCTTATTTTCCTTGCCTTTTGTTGACTATCTATAGATTTGGATAAAGAATTGCTGACAATTAGATGCGTACATCGATACGAGTGTACATAAGTTTGTCATTTGTTCCTCTCCAATTTGCACTTGCATTGCAACCTCCATCCAGTAAAGGCTGTTTTTTTGAGTTGCTGTTACTTGGATCTTATCTTTTGAAAGTGATCTGATTTTATTCTCAATTGCTTTTCATCTGAAAATTATTTTCAGATGGGTTTATTAGCTCATCCAATTTTTATTGGCAACTGGCCTCAAGTTGTTATTGATGAGGTTGATCAGAAGAGTGAATTACAAGGATATACCAGATCCAGATTACCGAAATTTACTGATGAACAAGTTGCTTATATTAAAGGCACTGCTGACTTTTTCGGGCTCAATTAGTACGTATGAATAAAAAATGAATTAAACAATCATATTTAATATTACTCATAACCAAAACATGTTGTTCAGAAAACCAGGTGTATATAGGATGACATTTTTTAGCTATTCAACATACATGATTTCTGATAATACTAATGCTGCTGAAATACTATATCCTCCAAGCTATGGTACAGATATAAAAATCACTTTAGGTTTAAACAGTAGTTGGCCAAATTCAGCATCCAGCTGGCTATACAATGTTCCATGGGGGTTAAGAAAACTAATAAACTGGGTTTCTAACCAGTATAATAAACCTGAAATAATAATTACTGAAAACGGTTATTCTGATGATGGAAGTTCAATTGATGATGCTGGTAGAATACATTATTTAAATGTAATTCCATTAGACTTAGGTAAAAATAAATTAAGAATAAAAGTAAGATTTTAGGGCCATATGTGTGAAGTTTTAAGAGCTATAAGTGACGATGGTTGTAATGTTACTGGATATACGCAATGGACTATGATGGATAATTTTGAATGGAATGCAGGATACACGTAGGTTTTTTTAAGAATGAGTTGAGGGTTTATTATTTAATATTACATTATTTTAGAGAAAGGTTTGGTCTAATTCATGTGGACTTCGGAAGTGACAATCGGACCAGAACACCAAAATCTTTTTATGAGTGGTTCAAGAATGTCGTGAAAACCAATACAATTAATTGCACTGGGTTTTAGGTTGTTACCTTGGAAATAAATATGTTTAAAGTAATTTTTTTATGTTTTTTTTTCTCCAAAATTGTTTAAAATTTTATGTAAAGATGTATGAAAATACCAGAGTTAAGACTAGATGCTAATGATAAAATTGATTCCAGTAGAACAATTTTAACTTTTTTAAGTGTTGTATGAGTATTAGATAAAAATCAAGAGATTACTTGTTATTATTAAATATTTTGTTTTGTGAAAATTTACTTATTAGTTCCTGAACGAAAATTATGGGTTATTATGTTTGTAATAAATAAAAAATATTCAGTAATGTTCAGTATCCCTGGGTCATTCGAGAAAAATTTTTAAAAAATATGTTTTAAGTGCCAGGATGTAATTGCATATAAGAACATCGTTTTTAGTTCTAACCAAATTCTCTTTATGGCAACTTTTGGTATAAAAATAAAGATACTTTACTGTTGAGCAAAATTTAAATTTTTTGCGAAACCTTATATACGACTAATAAGATTTCATATTTGATTATTGTATTTTAGGTTTTGGACCATGCAGAACTTTTTATAAAGAATAAGTTTTTTTCATAAAAACAATAATTAGAAATTAAGTGTCAAAAGTCTACTTTTTTACTTTCTACCACATTTCACTTTCCAGGAATATTCTGCATCGTTTGGAAATATTAAATTTTTTGGGCGTATTTGGATCATATACCGATGAAATATACGCTTTTTACCGCATTTCACTTTTTAGGAACACTCTGCATCGTATCGAAATAATACTTTTAAGACATATTTAAGCTATATAAGAGATATAATTTTCTAGCAATCGACAATGATTTCTAAATCTTAGGCGGACATTTATGCCGATTTAGGGGTCAAAAATATATTTTTTACTTTCTACTGCATTTTACTTTCCAGAAACATTCTGCATCATCGCGAAATGTAATTTTTTAGACATATTTCAATAAAGTACATACGACAGGTAACATTTTATAGCGATCGTCAATGATCTTTGGACCTTAGATGGGCAATCATCCCGGATCGCCTGGAAATATTGTTTTTCAAACGTATTTTTACTAAATACAGATGATGGACAATATTTTAAGGAGTAGTTATGATTAACGGTTTTCTGAATCTCAGAATTACATTCATGCCCCCATAGAAAGTAAAAATGATTCTTTTTCACTTTCTGTCGTATTTCTGTTTCCAATAACATTCTGGATCCTCTGAAAATGCAATTTTTTCAGACGTGGTTGGTCCGAATACAGATGAACGATATTTCATATTGTGATATTGTGATCGTTTATGGTTTTTGAATATAAGTCTGACATTCATGCCTATTTAGGGGTCAAAAGTACACTTTTTTACTATTGTTTGTTTGGATTGTTTAAAAACATTACTATCATCTACATCTCATCTCTATCTATCTACATCTCTATCATTTACCTTGCAGAACTACACCTAATTAATTTCGTAAAATCTTTATTTTTACCGAAATGTTCTAAAAGCCACTGGCAAAATACAGGTCAGACTCAACTTTGAAGAGAAAATAGGGTAAATCAAAAAACCAAGAATATTTAATGATTTAATGACTTAAAATACATTTACTTAAGAAATCATTTAATATTAGGACCATAAAACAAAAAAGATAAAGATGTTACACATTTGTGTTTTACATACACGAGTAATATATATTAAATTATTTTACTCAATCTTATTATAGAAATGAGATATCGATTGTACAAATAAACAATAAAAAGATAAATAATCCTTTTTTATCCTTGTGTATTAAAAAAGGATTTACGGGTAGATATTTTATATATTAAACTAAGCTCAATTTGAAAAAATGAATAATAATTTATTATGTATGGCATATTGTACGTACATTTGCATAAATGTATTTATATAACATGATGCCAATAGTACAAATACGATTAATATGATACATACGAATTGCGATTGCCAATATAACCTAAACGTAGTCAGTAAAACTAGGACTGTTCGGTGCGATACGAATTTATACGAATACGAAAAGGTTTTGACGATTCGTATGAGTCGACAGTACAATGAGATTCGTATCATTGATATGAATCATACGAATACAACCATTTCTAGTTCTAATTCCAGTTTGTTGCTTTCTACCTTCTTTGACTTTTACTCTTGTTAAGTATCTATATAGTTCTTTAGGGTAAGGCAAGCAAAAAAAAAAGAAAAAACAAAAAGGGCCAAGTACCATTGTTTCTTTTTTTCTTTCCTATGTCTGAAATTTCTCAAAAAACTTTATTATCAATCGTAAATTAATAAGATCTCAAGTTTTGGTGTTTTTAGTTTCCAAGATCAGAAATTCTAGAAAGATTAGAAAGATTAGCAAGCTTAGAAATCTGTTTATCCCAAATATTATATTTATATGTTAATCTTTTATTGAAAAATAGTGTAAATCCTCAATATTTCATTCTATATAAGGGAGGATTTCATTCTCAAATAAGAGGAAAAAGCTCAACAGATTAGATTACGATCTTTACGATTAGGCTATTAATATTAATTCCTAATTTACTTACTATTTACTTTTCTCCGTTTTATATTACTTTAATTAAAATATTTTGGTTCTAATCTTAGCAATATAATTGAACCTGTTAAAAAAGATAAATAACACTAATACCGATAAAACCTAATTACTGATAAGAGGCTCAATTATAAAATTCAGAGACAGATACTGCTATATTTTCTAATTTAAAAAAAATCATGAACCTGCTCGGATTTGTGTTTTCGCTGTTTATCATTGGGTAAGAACTATTTAGTTTAATATACAGGGTGACAATTTAAAAACTTGAAATAGTCATATATTAGAAGGGAAAAACTGAATAAAAAACGCTGAAAACAGTTTCTATAAAACAAAGGGAGAACAAAAACAAGTATGGGGCTGAGAGAATCACCCTTATCTGCAACTTTTTGGACAGGGTGAGATACACTTCTAAGATCTTAAATAAAAAGGGGGGTCGAATGATACATCATCTTGAAGCTGTTGAAAAATGCCTTCCAATGATATCATAGAAAACCAGATTTCTGAGAAATCTTCTTTGTTTATCAAGAAAAACAATAAATAAAAATACTTTTTCGATTTTTTTATTACTATTTAATTAAATGTTGAAAATGATTTCCGTTATTTTAAAGTCAATAATAAGGCCTACTTTCAAAATCTTCACGAATATTTACAAATGTTTATATATAGCACGGCATTCCTGAACTATTTTATGCTGGAGTTGCTCTAGTAACTCAGATTGCGTTTTACAAACCACAGATTTTAGGTGACCCCACAAAAAGGAGTCAGGAGGTGTTAGGTCATTAGGTCGTCATTTAATTTCCTGGTATAAATATTGGTCCGGTAATACCATCTTCCAATATACCAACCCAAACATTAATTTTCTGGAGGTACTGGGTATGGCCTTCTCTTAATACGTGTGGGTTCTCGTCACTTTAGTAACGCCACTTTTGCTTATTAACATGCCCATTTATATAAAGGGTACTTTCATCACTAAAGTCAATATTTTTAACTAGTCGTGGTTCTGCCGTAATTTTATCTATCATTATTTCACAAAACTAGATTCTTCTATATGGGTCGTCGTCACCAAGTTCTTGCAGTACTTGCAAACTGCAATAGGGATAAAACTTATAAATTTAAGTACTCTTCTGATTTACAAGAAAGTCTAGTTGCTGCAGCTGCTTGACGAGTTGAGTTAAATTCATTGCAATCTGACCCAGAATTTCAATTTGCACTGTTTCGTCGACTTATCTCAGTTGATTTCACTTTCTCTAGTTTATTCAAATTTGGCTACTAATTGGCAAACATTTATCATAGACACCATAAATAAAAATAATATTTACATGTTCAGCTGTGCTGTACACTCTCACTCTGTCTAAGTGGTTGCAAAAAAGAATGAGATAATATGCTTATTTTTGTTTCCCCTTTGTCTTATAGAAACTGTTTTCAAACGCGTTTTTTATTCAGTTTTTCGCTCCTAATATATAGCTATTGCAAGTTTATCAATTGTCACCTGTATAGTTAGATACCATAATACTGAATTTTTTTTAAAGAGTTTCCTCAAAATGTCAACGTTGTTTTGGAGAGGATTTTATGTGGGGAGCAGCAACTTCAGCACATCAAATTGAAGGAGCATGGAATACCAGTGGCAAAGGTGAAAACGTGTGGGACTGGTTTACCCATAACTATCCAGAAAAAGTACGAAATGGTAGCAATGCCGATATTGCTACTGACTCGTATAATAAATACCAAGAGGATGTAGATCTATTAGGTAACCTCGGAGCAAATTTTTATCGGTTTTCTTTGTCATGGAGTAGAATATTACCTAATGGAACTACTAACAACATCAATCAGGAGGGAGTAGATTATTACTTAAACGTCTTAAAAGTAAGAAATCCTAATACTCAATATAGAAACAATGGTTTTAACAATCTTTTAGGCCCTACAAGAAAAAAATATCACCCCAATAGTCACACTCTACCACTGGGACCTTCCAATATCCCTACACGAAATGGGAGGTTGGAACAATCCATTAGTAGCTGATTATTTTAATGATTATGCCACTTTATGCTATAGTCTCTTTGGAGACTATGTTAAATACTGGTTAACCTTAAATGAGCCCATTTCACAATGTTATTATGGTTATGGGTCTGGTGGTCACGCTCCTGGATACACTGAGTCTGGTACTATGACCTATATGTGTGCATATACTCAGTTATTGGCTCATGCAAAAGCATATAGGAGCTATAATGAGACTTTTAGGGCTAAACAAAATGGTAGGTGAAAATTAACAGTCGTTTTTAAACATGTTTTACTTATTTAAGTTCATTATAATACAGTTCTTGGTGGTATTCCATTATTTCTTCAGTTGCAAGCACGTGTAGACTCCTTTTAGTTCCTAATAAATGTGATGATATTTGTAGCTTGGGTTAAAGTGTTATATTATTTCAAAACGTGTAAGTAAACTATAATCAATTAATTTCTATAGTTTAAGGAGTTTTAAAATAGGCCTAGACAAGAAGGTCTAGTCAAGTTGGTGGACTGTCTACCATACGAAAAATGGTATTATAATTCAGAATAGAGAAGATGTTCTAACTTCTGTTGAGACAAACTGTAAATCCTTTATGAATCTGATTCTGATCAGTTTAATATAGGACTGATTACATTGATATTGTTCTATTTTGGGCAACCTCAAACAAAAAAAAATAAAGCAAGCCACTGGCTCTGGAGCAATATTACATTCTTCTAAAAGGTGTAAGCAAGTTCTTGTTTCTTATTTTAGGCAGTTTCTACAGATTAAAATAAGGCCAAGAGTACTAAGAGATAGAGATGCTCCACATCCTGCTTTGAAATATTTTTAAGATAAGTAAATATATGTAGGTTTTCTTGTAGTTTTTGAAAGTTGTATGTACTTTCTGCTTGCTGCAGTTTAGGCAGAACTATAGAAGTGAGTAACTTCTATAGTTCTGCCTAAACTGGTGATTTAGATGACTTCTCTTACTCGTTCATTTGGAGTTCCATTGCCATCAGTGTTCTGAAATACCAAATATTTCTTCCTCACTGCTAATGGTAAACTTTATCTCTTTTTTTTTGACTTCTTTTTATATGCAGTTTGTCACTTTATTTAAGTTCTTAGTTCACTCTGACCATCCACTTAGGGATATGTGTTGCAATTGGTTGGTCCCAGGTAATATACACCTCTGAGTAGCTCTGTTCATACAATCAAGGTATTCTCAGGTATAGGAGTACTTCAATCTGAATCTTATTGGACATTTAATACTTACTACTTTCCTAATCTTTATTTTTTGCTACTATAATCATAGAAGAGTACGTCACAACATCCTCTTCCTTCCGTATATGTCTTTACATCTCTGAACATAAAAAAGGATCATGTTGAGCAGAATTCCATACTGATAATGTAATTAATATCCCTTGTTATTTAGGTAAAGTTGGAATAGTACTTGTAACACTATGGTACGAGCCTGCAACTGAAAGTGATGCCGATAAGCAAGCAGCCGAATGGGCTATTCAATGGGCTGTACGTTTTCTTTTTTTTTATTTAAACTTATTTCATTAAATTTTTGTATAGCTTGGTCTCTTTGGACATCCCATTTTTATTGGTAATTGGCCTCAAATGGTTATAGATAGAATCGGAAACCTGAGCGTAGCTCAAGGATTTAACACATCCAGACTGCCAGCGTTTACTGAGACTGAAATAGAGTTGATTAAAGGAACTTATGACTATCTGGGACTTAATTAGTGAGCCAAATTTTAAAATCATTTCTTTACAGTGATGCAGCAATTAAGTGATTTTTTAGCTACACCACACTATTAGCTTCACCATTACTGGACTTTACAGACTACGAAAATGTTACTGTTGGATATGGTTATGATCGAAATGTGCTTTCCAGTTATGACCCAAGCTGGACCCAATCGCCGGTGTCCTGGGTAACACTCTTTGATGTTCCAGCAGGATTTAGGGCCATGCTTAATTGGGTGGCCAATAATTTTGGGAATCCTCCGGTTATAATAACTGAAAATGGCTGGTCTACGTATATTGATCTTTTAAATGATACTGATAGGATTCAATATATTAAGGTAAGTGAATAAGGAGTTGTGTATTTGACTCTTTTTTAATTGTAGATATTTGTAGATAAGTTCGATTAACTAAATTTTCGGTTTCTGCGTTTTGTTAGAGGAATAATTTTCTTAAGCGTTATTTTTAACTGGATTCAGTTATATTGAATCAACCAGGTTCTTTTTTCAAAGATTTAAAATAATTTTTCCAAATCCCTAAAAGACGTGATAAATAATTCTTGATAATATAAATAATAATAATTAATAATTCTTGATAATGATAAAAGCTTGGAAGACATACATATAGAACATGAACTATATATAGATATAGAACAGAAAAATAATTTTAAATGCATAAAATAAATAACAAATTTCTTCAAAATAAAAATAACCTTTAATGTCTAATAATTGAAAATTAGTTAAAAATCTGAAACATATAAGAATTTAAAAATTAAATTTGAAAATCAAAAGTCTGGATTATTTTTTAAAATTAAGAATGATTTTTTTTGACAAAATTTTTAGGAAACATACAAAAATAATATCAGATACCAAGAAAATAAAAATTATAAAAGAAGTTGGTTTCAAAATACTGGAAAACGTAAAAAATACTAATTTTAAGAGGCTAGAAAAATTATATCATGAAATAAAATAAAAAATAACTTTAAATAATTAAACGATATTAAAAATGCTTTAAAATCTCTGGAAAGTGTAGAAAATTACGTAAAAAACACTTCAAATACTTGACATAAAATTTAAAATGAGTCCAAAATCTAAGAAATATAAAATCAAGTATATAATAATAGTCGGGGATTTAAAATAATTTCTAAAATTAAATATTATTTTAAATTTTTGGAATACATACAAAAATACATATAAAATACATACAAAAATAAAGTTAAAAATAAAAAAAATTTAAAAGATTAAAAAAAAATTAAAAATTAAAAATTAAAATCTTGGCAAAATAATAAAAAAAAAATTTAATTTGAAAAGGCATAATTTCAAAATGACCTCAAATGCCTGAAACAAAATAAAAAATTTAAATATAAATAATTTGGACTAACTTCTAAAATTAAAAATTATATAAAATCTCTAGAATACATTAAAGAATTACGTCAAATGCTAAGAAAACATAAGACTTGAGACCAAAATCTTGATAAATGAAAAAAAAATTATGTGTCTAGAAGAACTACGTCATGGAATAAAATAAAAAATTATTAAATAACTTTAAGTACCTGACAATACTTAATATCAACAAATTGTTGCTTACGTGACCAAAAAATTTTTTACGCTTCTTGTTAACTTAATTGGATGTGGGGGTTAAATAAATCTCAGGTTTTAAATTATTAAATAAAAATAATAATCGGGGATCTAGAGTAATTTGTAAAATTAAATATTGTTTAAAATCTTTAAAATATATAAAAAATTACGTCAAAAGCGAAGAAAACATAAAAGATCAAATTCTCAGGAAAACGCAAAAATATTATTTTAAATTTGGAAATGCAGAATTTCAAAATTGACTAAAAATAAATAAAAATAAAAATAGTTTCAAATAAATGAACATACAAGAAATGATGTCACATTTCTGGAATAAAATGATCAATTATTTTAAATACCCGGAATTAAATTTCAAACTATCACAAGTTTCTAAAATATATAAGAAATTTAAAATCAAAAATAAAATTTGATAGTAATTTCTATTGGTTTATCTATAATGAAGAATTATTTCAAAAATCTAAAATAAATAGAATATATTCTAGATCTAAAATCTTAAAATAAAAGCTTTGAGATCTTGGATTTCGCGTAAAAAACATAATTTATTGATATTAATTGATAATTGAATAGCTTAAGAAATAATGTCAAATAACTGAAAGATAGGACACATCATTCTAAATTTCTGGAAGCATAGAAAATAACTTAAATACCTGGAATAACATGAAAACACGTTTAAAATGACTGAAAAATACGTTTAAAATGCTTTTTTAGAATTTTTGGATTCTGTGGTGGTTTTGACCATGTAGAACATATTCATTTTAACTTAATATATTCGAAATTCAAATAAACTTTTAAGATCACAAATTTTTCCCTCGTGATCAACATAACCAAAGTCAAATTTTTCTTACATATCATATTTTTTAGGGTCACTTATGCAGTATTTATAAAGCCAAATATGTGGATAAAGTAAACCTTTTCGGCTACGCACATTGGAGTTTAATGGATAACTTTGAGTGGTCTTCAGGTTATTCGTAAGTATCAAAAACCGTTAAATAAGCAAAACTAAGTTAAAATGTTTATTTTAGGGAAGGTTTCGGATTGGTATCAGTAGACTTCACAAGTCCTAATAGAACCAGAACTCCAAAAGCATCTTACTATTACTATCAAAAGATCATTAAGTCAAACTGTCTGGAACATTGTTCTCTAAACAATTAATTTGTAAATTATTAATAATAAACGATCTAGTTTGGTATCATATAAATTTCGTTAATATCGGAACAAAGCAGCCGGAAATAAAGTGAAACATTGAACGCCGAGTGAAAATCACTTCACTTCGAGGAGCATGGCGAGTTTCGGAGTTAATACATTTAGTGCCACGCCATGGCATCGCGGCCCTATTCGAGCGTGAATATCAGAAACTAAAATATATCGTTAATTAATTTTGAATTTATGTGGTAGCGGGTCGAATTTTACTGAAAATACCTTCTAGTGAACGAACATTCCTTGAATCTGAGCCAGAATGGAAAATTTCGCTTTGGTGGTCCCAATTATTCTTGATATGTTATCACATTGGGAATAAAAATTAATTATTTAGTACATAATGACATCAAAATAGGCTAGTTATTGTTTGAATGAATTAAGAATGTATTTGCTGCTTGGTCACGTATACTATGATTGCATATTATTAAGATAATTAGATTGATATACTAATCAAGGGCGTAGATTTTCTTTGATAATACAATACAGGATGTTAACTAATTGATTACCAATAAACAGAGTGTGAATCCTTGGATGATTTAAAAAAAAAAGTTAGTTTTCATCATAATTTTTTATTACTCTTAGATACTTTTATGAAATTTTGCACGCACCTTCATAATTTTGTGAGTATTTCTTGACGTAATTTTTTTTTTAATTTTCACCAACTAAGAATTTAAGAAGAAAAAAATAGTATGAGAAGGTGTGTACAAAATATCATAAAAATATCTAAGAGTGATAATAAACGATTATCAAAAACTCTCCTTTTCCTAAAACTTTATCACCCTGTAGCTAAAGACTAAAAGGGTATTGGTACATATTATATGTTAATATAAATTTTTCTCTTTAAAATCATTTAAGAATTAACATCTCGTATTTTAGGCACTCAATTAAATAACATCCTGTATGTACCGTAAAAATGAAGCTAAGTTGTGTTAAATGTAACTTTAAGTATATTTATTTTAAGCAGGAACATGTGAACTATTTAACTAAATATAGAACCTGTAGAGAAAGAAAAAAAATTGAATATTAGAATTATTCCTTGTATACTAAAACGCTACGCCACTGGACTAAGAATTGACCAATAAATAATATTAGGTAAAGGCACTTAATGACCGAAAAAGATTTAAAAAATCGCTCCAAAATTCTGGAAAACATGAAAAATTCCTTTAAAGATAAAAAAATGATTTTAAATGTCTAAAAAGTATTAAAAAATTACTACAAATGCCTGGAATAATAAGAAAGAAAATAAATGGAAGATCCAGGTTTTCATTTTTCATCACTTTTAATATTTGGAATAAAATAAAAAATTAGTTAAAAAATCTCTAATATGTAAGAACTCTATAACTAAATTAAATATTTGGGGACTGGAATAATTTCTAAAACTAAAAATTATCCTTAAACCTCTGGAAAACGTAATGAATATGAAATGCCTAAGAATCTAAATGCCTGAAGAACTTAAAAATATTCCAAAAACCTAGAATAGTATTTGACCTGGCACAGCCTAGCGTAGGTTCCGCAATATCCAATATCTTTTCTTGTATTATGGTTTTTAGTAGAGAGTATCTATCTTTATTTTTCATAACATGCCCCCGTTATTCTAGATTCCTTTTTTTAATGGTGTACAATAGTGTAAATGATATCTAAATCGTTTTTCATCCATCTTAGCACTTTTATGTTTGTAATGTGAGCTGTCCATGATATTCTGAGCATTCTCCTATACAGACACATCTCAAATGCTTCTAGATTTTTAATGGTAGCTTCTGTAAGTATCCAGGATTAACAGAAAAAAACAAGCATCCTAAGTACCTTACTTTCGTATTAAGAGATATGTTATGACTTTTTAGAGTAGAACTCATTTTGTGAAATACCGTCCCTGCTTTTCTTATACGACATTTTATTCCTTGTGCACTGTCCCTTTTTTCATTTATAATTGCTCCAAGGTAGCAATATTGTTAAACACGTTTAATTTAAATTGCGTCGACATATAGGTGATCTCCATTTTTTGCTGTTAATCATTTGTTTCTTTACATTAATATTAAGACCATATTATTGACTGTACTGCGCGATATGGTCCATAAACCTTCGCAGTGCTTCCAAGCTATTTGCTATAACCATGGTATCATCGGCGTATTGAGCGTCTGACTCCGTTCAAAAGGATACCTTCTTTTACTCCGTTAAGGGCTTAGTTGAACATTTTTTTGGAATATAAGTTGAATATCAAAGGCGAGAGGACACATCTCTGTCTGATCTCACGTTATATTTTCAAGAGAGCTTATACATCGAATCTTAAGCATGCTGTCTGATTTCAGTACAGATTTGAAATTAATTTGATATCTTTATTGTCCAAGTCATTTTGTGATGTTGAATGCAATCAAATGCTTTTTCATAATCGATTACTAACTCTTCATCTCTGAATTAGGACTTCAATTCTAAAGAGTGTCCCTCTGAATCCGACTGCATTTATAAAATCAAATTGGTTTTCGGATACTTGTTCTTCTCATTTGTTGTAAATTCTGTAGTAAAGGTTTCTAAGAAACAATTTTAGCATGTGACTCATCAGTCTGAAGGTCCTCAATAAAAGAAAGTTCTGATATTCCTCGTACGGCTTTGATCCAGGTTTTTGGGCAACGCTATAAATTCTGATTGCAGCCATTTTTCAGGGATATAGCCAAAATTATATATTTTGTTGCAGATGTCTCTAATCCAGGATATTCCTTCATCATCCAACAGCTTAAGAAATTCAGCCTTTAGGTTATCTGATCCCACCGCTTTTTTGTTTTTTATTGGATTATTGCTATTTTTACTTTGTGGATTAGTATGGGTGGGTCTGCAGCTTCTTCCGACAGTGAGTATGTGACCTTCGGTCTTTGATCCTCAAAAAGCTTTTCTAAGTTTTCTATGACTTTCACCTGTTTTTTAAATCATGTTTGTCAATGATCGTTTTTCCATTTGTGTCTATGATCTTCATAATGCGTCGCTTTATAAAGGTGCCATTACCTTTTTTATTTTTTTTATGTAGGTAATAGCTATTGTGTCTGGCTTATAGTATTTGTATTTTTATTTTTTCTTGTAGTATTTTCATGGTATTTCTAATCCATATACCTAAAACACTTAAAAAGAAAATAGGATTAAAGTCCTGGAAGATATAAAATTTACTATAAAAGTCTGGAATATCATGAAAAGATGGTTGAAATACCTGGAATAGTTTAAAAAATTATTCAAAAGCTTAATTCCAAAAAACCTGAAAATTTTGCCTAAAATAAGTATTAAACCTATGATAAATCTAGAGTTGAATATTAATAATGGATTTTTAAAGTTAAAAATTATTTCAAAGCTCTAAAATACATACATATTTATGTCTGAAAGATATATAAATTTTTTTCAAGTGCCTGAAAATTTAAAACAAAATTAGATCCCTGAAGAATATGAAAAATTATTGTTAATATCTGGTAGATATAAGAAATATCCAAATAATAATTCCAGAAATAAAATAAAAAAAAAATTCAAATAAAAGACATAAAAAACTACTTTAAATACCGGGAATAAGCAAAAGTAACTTTGAATACCTGAAAGTTTTCATTTTCCATTAAAATCACTCAAATATTTGAAATAATATAAAAAATTAGTTAAAAAATCTGGTACGTAATTTCTAAAATTCAAGATTATTTTGAAATCTTTTAAAAACGTAATCGATGTAAAATGCCTGGAAAACCTAAAAATTCTTCAATCTTGGAATAGCATAAAACAAATAATACTTTGACGTAAAATTTTGGAAAAAAAAATCATTTTAAATTCCTGGAAGGCTTCAGAAAAGACTTTTATTACCTAAAAAACATGAGAAATTATTTCATATTAAAACTTGAAACAGAAAAAATATACTATAAAACTCTTGAACATCGTAAAAAGTTATTTGAAATACCTGAAGTAATTTTCAAAGAGCGTCAAAAGCTTAACAGCAAAATACTTAAGTTCTGCTACCTAAAAATTAGTTAAAAAGTATGAAAAATCTTGAATTTTAATACCGAATTTCTTAAATAAAAAATTATTTGAACTCTTTGAAAAATATACAAAATCATTTAAAGTGCTTGAAATAAATTAAAAAATTACCTAAAAATACACGAAAAATTATTTTAAATCCAGGAATAATATTTTAAATGTTGTATGTCTTGAATAAATTAAATTACTTTAAATGCCTGTAAGACATGAGAAATTATTGCTATTCCTCTTATAGTTTTACTCCATAACACCCCTCAATATTATATCGCAATCTTTTGGTAATTTATATTCACGATCATACATTATTAGTGACCATATATTTTGTGCCGGGTAAGATATATCCAACTTTAATCTTAGACGGAAACGAATACAGCAAATTGCCGACATTCAACGGAAGTACATTTCATATATGTACCCAAAGTGCCAAGCTAAAATATAAATCCAGGCTACTAACTAATACCGATCAGTTACAAATTAAAAAGTAACCACATTTCCACCCGAGAGTTTTTAAGGGCGATTTTAAGAAATTATATTCCGAGCAATTGAATCTGCAATACTGTGAGCCTGTAAAGGCTATTTAAATTACGCTATTGAAGTACCGCTAATGGCGCCTACTTGCGGTGTTCGTAGGCAACATCTTCAGTCAGTTGTGTTGTTAATGCTATCCTTTGACACACAAATTGTTTGTATTTTTGTTTTTAATAACTCATTTAAAAGCATATAATTTACGATATTTTGTTATTTGAGGGCCTGACGATTCAGCTAATGAACTATTTGTCAAGAAACAGTTGCCGTATATCGGGAATGCCAAAATAAAGATAACTTAGTTGCACTGATCATATTTCATTTGTTTTCTTAGAAATCAAAGAATTTATGAAGTGTTTCCTTGATCTAGATCAGCATTACTCAAAGTGTGCTCCGCGGAGCACCGGTGCTCCTCGAAACCTCCGGTAGGGCTCCGCCAGCAGTCATAATAAATGAATGCATGTATTAAAGTGGACCCTATAAGAATAAAGTTACCTAAGATAAAGATAAACAACCAAAACGAAACGCCTACTCATAGGTGTTACTGGTACATATACGAAAATTTAATATATGTATTATTAAGTAAATGCCCGACCTATTACTCATCAGAGGCATCGTATTTGGTTAGTTACCGCATTGCTTAAGCAGGAGAAGCGCACACTATCACTGAAAGGCTAATAAAACCATGTGTGTAGACATAACAAAATGTATGCTCGAAAAATCTGTAAAGCATGTTTCTACAGTGCCGCTTTCGAACGATACAGTTACGCGCCGAATTGGGGATATCGCAGCAAACATAAAACAAGAACTGGTTTCACGGCTTCAAAATAACAAATTCGTCTTGCAAATGGATGAGTCGATTGATGTTGCTGGACTGGCCATCTTGCTAGTTATTGTGCGATATTCATATAAACATTCACTCGAAAAAGACTTGCTTATGTGCTCATCGCTGCCTACTAACACAACCGGAGAAGAAATTTTTAACACGATTAACATATTTTTTGAAGGAAACCAACTCGATTGGAATGTTTGCATTGATATTTGTACCGATGGAGCCAAGGCAATGACAGGTAGAGTAGCAGGAGCAATATCACGAAAAAAAATGAAAGCGCCAAATTGTAGTTCCAGCTACTGCATCCTGCATAGACAATCACTTGCGGTTAAGAAAATGCCACCAAATCTAAAATTGGTTCTTGATGAGTCAGTAAAAATAATTAATTTTGTTAAGTCACGTTCACTACAATCCTGATTGTTCTCAATATTATGTGAAAAATATGGTAGCGATCATAAAACACTATTGCTCCATACTGAAGTGAGATGGTTGTCTCGGGGTAAAACTTTGACAAGGCTTTTTGAACTAAGAATAGAATTAGAAGCTTTTCTTACAGATGTTCCTTTTAATTTAAAAGACCGTTTGTCCGATAAAATCTGGTTATTTAGACTAGCATTTTTAGCAGACATGTTTGAAACACTTAACGAATTAAACCTGTCACTACAAGGAAAACAGACAACAGTTTTCAATGCTAACAACAAAATAACTGCCTTTAAAAGAAAATTAGATTTTTGGATTACTTATTTTGGTAAGAGAGAAATCGAAAGCTTTTCATTGCTAAGTAAGTTCCTTAGTCACCATAGTCTTAGTGATACAGTGACAGAAATATTTGTTGAATTGGTGCAATATCTCAATGATCTGCAAGGGACTTTTGAATCTTACTATTCTGAAGAACAGAATACAAAACTGAAAATGAACTCATGGATTCAAAACCCTTTTTCATCTAAATTGCAGAAGCCTGAAAATATGTCAAATCAGATTTATGAATCAGTTCTAGAAATGACATCGGATAGAAGCATGGAATCATTGTTCAAAACAATTTCACTAAATGATTTTTGGTGCAGGGTTCGTGATGAATATCAACAACTTGCCACAGAAGCTTTGAATGTTCTTCTGCCGTTCCCAACAACGTATTTGTGTGAAGCGGAATTTTCAGCATATACAGCTACAAAAACAAAATACCGCATTAGACTGGATGCCGAGCCAGACATGAGAATTCAACTTTCCTCTATCAAGCCTGACATTACCCAGTTGATGAGGAATAAAGAACAATTACATGCCTCGCATTAAATGAACTTAGTGTTATCATTTGCTTACTCACTACTTACTGTATCTATCTTTTTTTGTATGATTATTAATAAACAATTCACATATAACTGCTTTTGCTTTTCGTTTAGAGTTTAGAGTTCTGTTAAAAATTTAGTTTTTTAAAAGGGTTCCGTCCCAAAAAAAGTTTGAGTAACACTGATCTAGATCTTTAATTTCTCTTTATCCTGGAGCTCCCGTAACACAAGGTATCTAGTAACTAATTCGAGATAGGTTGATCCATGATACTTGACATCAGAGCGAAAATGCTGTAATTTTTATCAACAAAGCATACATTGGTTCAGTAATAATTTGGTCTCGAGTAACTTAATAAAAAATGCAATTATATTAAAATATAGCATTAACACAACTGACTGAAGGAAGATGCTGTGCTCTGACTCCTTAAGGATGCGCGTGGGTCGCGAAATTAAGATGCTTTAATAGCGTCTCGTTCTATGGAGTTTTTAAAACAATGGAGAAACATTTTAGGTTGTCACCAAAAATGGGGTCTTTTCACGAATTTAAGTTCGAAGCTAACATACCCATAACACTACATTGAATAATAACAGTGTGATTAATGAATACATAAATTTATGTATTCATTAATCGTTGAACATTTATTATAAATTTCAAACTTCTAACATTTTTTTATTTAAAGTAACAGCATATTTTCGACAAGGAAAATGAATCCAATTCTCATAATCGACAGATACAAATTCAAGATTAATCGGCACGAATCTGCTAGGACACTGTGGATTTATACAAAAGCATTTTTAAAATGTAAATCCAGGGTGGTACATAATCATGACAAGACTGCTGGAGATGTATTTGATAATTTAGCGTCTAAACAGTTTAAGATTCAATACTATAATATTAAAGAGGGTTTAATGTTTTATTCAGTTTTGATTTCTAAATTGGATGGGATTTGTAATAAACTATTTAAATACTAATAAATTCTTTAACACTTCTTTAACACCAACTTATTTTATGAATATTTAACACACTCATGCAGTTTATGATAAAATTTGCATAAAAGTAAAAGCTAATGCCTTTCCTTATAGGGTTACTAGAAACTTCCATTTACTTTTAAGAAAAACCTAAATACTTAGCAATTAAACAGTGATATTGGTCTGTTTTTATGCATGTTATAAGATAAAAGGCATGTCTTAAGTCCCAGGCAACCACTAAATAGTATAAATTGACACCCTAAAACTTATTTTCTATATTTGTGTAGGAGTACCCTAAGCACTTAACCTTCAACTACTCTGAACTCCTCATTTTATTGACACATTTCTCGCTATGAATTCCAGGTAAAGTGGACGAAAAAGCAACTCAGCTCCACGCTATTGCCTCACTAAAGGTTCTGCTCGACGCTACGAAGCCTCAAAATGGCGCAGCGACAAGCTCAGCAGCCAGCTACGTAGCTACGGCCACAGCCTACATGGATAAGCAAGAGACGACGCTGGCGCCGTCTAGCTTATCTTCGGATATGCCCAATGGTATTCCGAACGCTTTAGCTGATATTAATTTAGATGCGGTGAGTTCAGGTGTTAATGTTTTTTTGTTTATTAGTTAGAGATTTCTTTGTTATCGTTTTTTTGTTAATTTTATATTAAAAAGAGAGTGGTCTGATTCTGAGCATAAAGCTTAAAGAAAAATTTTGTTGAATATGGAGTACTACGATATTAATCTTGGTCACAATAAGAATTCTTAAGATTACTATCATTAGGGAAGCTTATTATAGCGAAATTTATTATTATTATTATTTCATATACTAAAATGTTACGCCACCGAAATAAAAAGGTGCCACCATAACTTACAAAAAGAAACTTACGGGTGACCAGTGGTGGCTCCTACATTAAAACATTTGATCAAATATTATCTAAAAATATTATTTACAATTGTAATTATTGTAGAAATATATTTAATAGGAACAAGCTAAACAATATTCAAAGTGCCTGCAAAATATAAAAAATTAAGTAAATTGTCTGGAAGACATAAAAAGAGACTTCAGAAAAATTGCTTGGAAACATTATTTCCATTATCTGGAACAAAAACTGTGATATTAAAATTCCGAAAAACATGACAAATTGTTTCTTAAAAAAACTCATATAATTTTTTTATTAAAAAACCTGAAAACGATTAAAATCTCTGAAAGGCACAAGAAATTACATAGAAATGCCTGGATGAAATAAAAAAAGTCCTAAAAATTTAATTCGACTAAATTATTTATAATACACGTACAACATATCTAATGCCAGAAAGACATTCAAAACTACGTAAATCAAAATAAGAAAAATTACGTTAAAAACTTGGCATAAAGTAAAAAAATTGCTTTAAATAGCTACAAAATAAAAAAATGCAAAATATATTTTTTTAATATTGTGACAGACATTTATAATTAATTAACGAAGGTAAAAGTAAGAAGTATGTCAAACCTTGGAAAATTTTTTTTATTAAATATATTTATTGAGTTATGTGGCCAAAGAAAAACTTTTAAGAAATACAATAAAAATACTAAAATAAGGAACATAAATAGAATGTCAATAAAAATTGAAAAAAAACAAGCGTTTAATTTTATTTATTAATTATTTTTATCTAACAGTTTTCAAGTAGTATTTAAATATAATATAATAATTTGTAAAATCAGACTAATTAATTAACCTACTTGCTTTTATTAGCAAAATAATCTATTTTTTTAAATAAATTTAACGATCAGCAATATTTCCATGTTGTGCAAAAAAATAATATTTTTTCCACCACAAGAAAATATATAAAAAAAATATAAATAAACATATATACTCAAAAAAAAGGAGTTATTTAATTTTTGTAATTTCTAAAACAAAAAAGATTAATAAAACTCTATACAAAATGTTAGAAAGATCCATACGATAATAAAATGGAAAAAATATATTATTGTTATCATAGTTTTCTAATATTACAAAAAAAGGATAAGGAAGAATATTGAAAAATTTATTTTAATTATTTAGTTTTTATTATTTCATTACTTATCACATACACATAGGACCACACTTCTAAGCAGTACAACTAAATAAAAATTAAAAATTTCCTAAAAAAATATATTTTTTTAATTCCATATTTTCAAAGAAATCAAGAAGAGTCTAAATCTCAAAATTAAGATTTTAACAATATTTGTTTACGGTTTATGCCAATCAGATTACTCTTCTCAATAGGTGTTAAAGGCTTATCTATAGATAACGATTCAATTTAAAGAAAATTTAAATATGTTTTTTGATATATGTAAATTAAGCCACACAAATTCAATAAAAAATTTTCATAATTACAAGGCTATTCAACAGCCAATTTTTGGATTTAAAAGGCTTAATAAACGGTAAAATTAACAGCACTATATTTGAACATATATTTTTTAAGGTTCAATTTTTTTTTAATTTGATCTTAAAAAAACATTTTTGCAACAAATCGCATTTGCCTAAATAATATTTATGTTTTTTTACTATACACGTCTTAAATAAAATAAATATTGTTCTATTTAAGTGCATGTTATAATTTTTATTTGCCCTTGTCGTAACTAACGAGAAAAAAGCACGAAACAAAGACAAATAGAAACGAAATCTCGGTATATGCAAATTCGCCCGTGGTTTTAGGACTAAAGAATTTATTTATGTCGTTTTTATAGCCAAACGACTTTCGTGCTTTTTATATCTAGGTTTATTTTATCTAGAAACAATTTGATTTAATTAAATAAGTAATTTTTTATACATTGGATTTATTTAAACGAAATACTGCGCATTTTTTTAAATTTTTAATACCAGCTTAATCCGTGGAAACAAATAATTGTAAGTCTTTGGTGTTATTAAATGTTGATTGTCAATGTTTTGTACAACCTAATTGGTATTTTGTGTTAAGTGTTGCTTAAACCCCGTAAAATGTCCCTTTTAGAATGGTTTTATCTTCTATTTTTTTTCTTGTGTAGATTTTTTCATTATTGGGATAATACTGTAAAAATATTAAAGAATTATTATAAGGATCAAGCAAAATCAAGGATTATTAAAAAATATGTTTGGTATCCTTTTATGTTATGCTTGATTTTGTTTGGTAAAAATATTATCAATTCATTTTACTTCACAATGGCCCTTTAAAAGAAGCAAAATCTAAACAAATTAGATTTTAAAAAGTAATATTTGTTGCTTTTTATAGTTTGCTAAGCATTCTATCATAGAAGTTATAAATTAAGGGAAATATAAAATGGATTTTACTTTTTCTAGCGCTAATTAAGCAAAAAACTTTAGAAAAAAAGTCTAATCTCACAGGTTAACTTAACTACTACTATCTGGAAAATTGTGTTTTTGTCAAATATTTTGCATAACTTTCTATGAAAATATTATTTCATTGCCAGTTTACCAGTAGTAATATATTGTTTGATATAATTCTATCAAGAACAGAAACTGGTCATTTAAAAAGACTGCATAAAGTGATTATCGAAATTATTTTTGTAGCTAAATAGTACAACCAAAGCCTACATATTTTATCAATTTTTCCGTATAGTCACGCTTAGTTTGAACGCTATCCGTCATCGACAGTACTCAATTTAATAATTAACCTCAAACGTGTTTTAGGAGCATTCAAGAATTATGTAAGGTACAAGGGAGGGAAAGAGGGCTCAGGCTGAATGTTATGGTGTGTTACAGGGGGTGGGATAATATCGATATATTAGTCTAAACTAAGGACATAATTGGTAACATTTATAAAATGTAGTACACCTTATATGTAGGTCTCAATCAAGTTTTTTTCTTGATTTGCCAAACAGTTTACTGAATAATATACATATAGTTATTTATTGTTAGAAATAGAAATTTAGATATATTTAATCGGTAATTAAATATCTTGTAATCGTATCCATTTAATTTATGCATAGTTATTGGGCTATTTGTATTTTACGCAATATTTTAAAATGATTTTTTCAGTAGATCCCAATAATATAATCAATATCAAAAACTTCTCTTTGGATGCATGACATTGTTGAAACATCACATAAATCATTTGTAGTAATTCAAAATAATTTTTATTCTATATGTATTATCCCATATGTCAATTTTAATGCATTTTACGCCAACTCTATGATATTTTCATACGTCAATGGTAAATTTCTAAAAATAAATTTTATTTAATAGCGCTCCGCTCGGCGATATCTCTTTAAATAAAATTATTATCTCAATATTTCTATTTATAACTACTCAGCTGCAAGCTACAGCATATATTTTATGAATGGATCTCATAAACTCTATGAAATGTTATTTTTGATTCATTTTTCTAGTTATTTATCTTTAATATTATAACACCAGATAGATTTACAGTTCATCACTTCCCTATTATTCTTTGCTTTTTTCTGTTGATATTTTTAGTATTAATTAGGATTTAATGTAAATAAAGCAAAACTTGATAAATAAATATTGTAAATTATATTTGTATATAATATACAGGGTTGACCAGTAAAGTTTTTATTCTGGTCATTTTCATGTAAGAAATATTATAGAAAATGTAACATATTTCTGGTCCTTGCTGTATATTTCATTAATAATGTAAATAATCCCAGCTTGACATATTTTGTAATTTTTATTAAATGTTTGTTTGTTATTTTATATGCTACAGTTACTATTTTATAACAAATTTTCACTTACACCAGACACATTTTTAACTAAATTCACTTCTTTTCTACCAAATTTTGCACAAAACTACAACAAAAACTTAACACAATTTTAACCAGAATGTTTTAATTTTAAACACCCCGAGACCACCACAACACTGCTTACCGGCTTTAACTTGAAAAAACGGTAAATTAAGGTAATTTAAAGTAGATTTGAACCAGCAAATTAGTTCAGTTTACTGTCGCTTATAGACGCTTTTGAGCTGCTTTAGCTGTTGATAATAAGATAAACCATGACTTAATTAACTGTAATTAACTGTTTAATTTTTTATTTAAAACCTTGATTAAACCAGGTGGGCACTTATTGATTTTTTCCCGGCGAAATGCTTTTAAGCGATCCTGTTTTAAATTTATTGACTCTGTTAGGAAATTGCAGCGAAAATTTATCTTGAAATCTGTTTTCGCAAGTTGTTACGTTGAAAAGTTCGAGAGTTCAAAGGTCAACGTGATTCGCGATTCAAATTAAAACAGTTCTCTCAAAATAAATCAAAATCGGAATTTAGAGTGCAGAACTGTTGTTATTATGGGTTTTGTTAACTTTAATTAAATTGTAGTTAGAACCGTGTGGGTTAACATTCTGCTTTGAAAAAAAGACTCGTAGTTATTTCAATCTTAGGAGAAACGTGTTTAAATTATAGAAACACGTAAGTCGTAACCCTCATTATTATGCATTTTTCTTAAGTATTATGTTATCTTGATACATTTTTTATTAATATTTTTTCATCATGACGAGGACGTTTATAAATATTAAAACGTCGCCAATTTAAAAAAAAAGTATTACAAAAATTGGAGATTGATATGCATTTAAGTTATGAAGGGTTTCTAAAAATTAATTTCAATTTATAACATGGTTTCCACCCTGATCACATCCAAAATCCAAAGAAATTTGCCCATATTAAGTTCAACTGGACAAAATTTGATCTTGGAATAAAATAATACATAATTATTGACTTACTGAAGGATTTGTTAAAAAGGGTCCTAACGCCAAGTCTATTGTCCTTATTAAAGAACGCTCCGTATAATGTTAGACAGGCAGCATTTAGCTAATACTTTTATATTTGTGAAATAGCACAAGTGGTATATTATTATTGGAGAACTTCAATTATACCTTGTCAACTTAATCAATCAAATTACCAATATTCACTTTAAAACAATCCAGAAAACTATCTTAAACTTGCTAAACTATATTTTGAATAGTCTTTGATTCCCAGCTAAGAAATAATTCCTTTTCGGTATAGACATAAAATTTAGGAATAATTTATATAGTGTTCTGTTGAAACAAATTTTGACAAACCCTGTTTATATATTTTTTATATGAGGAGCAACTATCCAAAATGTATTAAATCAATTTTTTAACATTTTTCAGGTGAATATTAAAATTTCCTATATTTTAGACAACCTATTATCCTGACAGTCCAGTTTCATCAAAATGATTTCAATCCATTAGAAACAGCTATAGTAAAATCGGGGAATTAAGCAAAATGCATTAAATCTATTGTAGTATATCGTATGTATAGTAATCTGTGAGGTATCATCTGCACTTTTGGCCCATCTGAATTACCTGGACCTCCTAAATATACAGAAACTTCGCCTTTTCTGTGACGGGTGTGGAGGGCAAAATAAAAATTCCTATGTATGCCCTTTATTACTTTTAAAAAAAACAATCACCCGAGAGTTTAAAAGAACTAAATATTACTTTTCCAGTAAGAAGACATAGTTTCTTACCTGCCGATAGGGTATTTGGCCGAGTAGAGAAAGTCTTAAGAAAACAAATAACAATCAAGACTACAGAAGAACACAACAATATATATAGCGAGTTTGGAAAAGTAAAATATCATGGGGAAGACTGGCTATTTTATGACATCAAACACCTACAAGAATTTCTAAAAAAGACTGACGGTATATCCGACATGAAAAGGGGCGTGTTGCGAAAGAATCAAGCTTCACCCATCTCCATAACACTCTTCGAAAACTTTAGGTATGAAAGTACTTCTAAAACTCCAAAAACTCTGCTTAAAAAAGGTAAAAAGGACTCTCAGCTATAAATGGAACGACTTGAACTTGGAAGACCTCTTAAGGAAAAAAAGAAAAAATCTTTAAAACATTTATTGGCTCAAGAGTTTGGTGAAGAATGGGAGTAAGAAGATGAACTGGAATGGTACAAAACTATTATGGAAACCAGTGGAAATGAAATAGAGGAAGACAACACGACACTGCTGGAGCTACCTGTGACTGCTTAGAAGAAGATGTCGGTTTACATATTTGATTTCTTTGTAATTTTCTTAATAAAATAAGTTTTTCACTAAAATTTCAGGTTTTATTAACCTTGTAAATAATATGAAATATTTGTTTTGTACAAAACGCAATAAATCCAAAAAAGAATTGAGCACAAAGAAATAAATCCACACTAACTAAGCAAAATGACATAAATCCGCATTCCAATTAAGCAAAACGAATTAAATATATTAAAAAAATGAACATATTTCTATTAATGTTATACATTTTATAATGGAGCCGCACTTTTTTTTGCGATAAAACTTCATATTATGAATTTAATGCCTTTTGGATAGTTGCTTCTCATATATTCAAAATTTTTTGCATAACCTAAATGAATCTGATGTTTTCTGACAAATTTTATTTTTAAAAATTATAATTTTTCCAACAACATCAAAAACTCGAAAAAATGTCGCATTAAGTTTATTTGGACAAAATTTAATCAATAAATAAAATGATACATAGTTATTGACTAATTGTGTAAAGTTAAAGACGTTATTAAATAGTTTGTTGAAGGTGGTCCTAATAACCTATAATCCTATTATCCTTATTAAAGAATGCTAGCATTCAGCTAATAGTTTCACTGTTGTGAAATTACGCAAGCGGTATATTATAATTGGAAAATATCAATTACAACTTATTAAGTTAATCAATCGACTCACTAATATACACACAGAAACCCATTTTAGTCTTGCTAAGGTGAATTTTGGATAGAGATCTTAGATTCCTTAGACACGAAAGAACCTCATTCATTATATACAAATATTTTGGATCATGCTATATAGGGTTTATTTAAATAAACTAAATTTATGTCAAGTTTATATTTGGAGATACCCGGTATATATTTCTTTTACATATTTTCAAAATTTTCAAAAGTGCATAACTTAAATGGAGCTGTTGCTCATTTTTCTTTAAACGAAGAAATATAAAATTGATTTTCAGCCTGATAATGATACTTATAGATATTGAAACAATTCTTATAAATTCTATTTTTAAAAATCATAATTTGTACATTATTTGGCCACGTTCAAAAACTAAAAGAACGAATTTGCTCGCATTAAGTTGATTTGAACAAAATTTGATCAAGGAATCAAATGATACATTATTGACTAATTTTTTAAAATTAGTGACATTACTGAAGGGTTTGTTGAAGGAGGTCCTAACACTAAGCCTATTATCCTTATTAAAGACTGCAGCATTCAGCTAATAATTTCATTTTTGTGAAATTATGCAACTGATATATTATAATTGGAGAATATCAATCAACTTACTAATATGCACTTAAAACCTATTTAGATCCGATACAGAAAACTACCTTAATCTTGCTAAGGTACATTTTTGATATCATTGGATTCCTTAGGCAAGAAATAACCTCATTCATATATACAAATATTTTGGACCATCGTATGTATTAGTCGTATCGTATAGTATTCTATTTAAAAAAAGTAAGGTTTATGTTGAGTTTATATTTGGAGATACTCGGCCTTATTATCTTTTATATATTTCCAAAATTTTCGTGTATAACTTAAAGGAAGCTAATGCCGATTTTGTTTTAAACGTAGAAATATAGATTTGATTTTCATTCTAATGATGATGAATGTAGATATTGAAATACACATAAAGCAGCAATTTATTTTTATTAAAGTATAATTTGGATCTAAATACTTCAGAATAAAAAAACAATTGAAAAATTTGTCTAATATCCACTTAATTAAGGGTATATGGTAATTAATCTCCCAAATCGAAAATTGTAAAAAATTAAAATCACTTTTTTTAAAATTGGATCTAGCAATAACATTAGTAGAGCAACTAACTTATAGAACATTGTTGAAAATTTTATCAAATCAGGACCTAACACAAAACCATTTTTTTTAAACTCTCTGGATTGTTGTGTTGTACTGTGTAATTGCACAAATGTAAAATCATTTGTATTTGCAACAAAAGGAGAATGACTGAGATCATTTTCAGTAAAAACTACACTTTTGTTTGTTTTTTTCTAAATAGAAACTCGCCAATTAAAAACCATTTAGATCTAACGCAGAAAACAATCATAATCTTGCAAAAGTAAACCTTGAACAGTTTTTTTCTAATATTGAAAACTTAACCGAAAACCTCTAGAATAAAGACTAATACTTTTTCCACACTCTATACTTAATCCAGTATTTATAACAAATTCTCTTCTATGGAGTTAAGGATTTGGCTTTAATTTTGTCCATACTCCCCTGGTGTTTAAGCGAGAAACGATATTATCCTACTGTACTATAAGTTAATTCGGAACTTTCCCTATATTGGCTTCTCAGCTCTGCTCTTCTACAGTACCACCACCATTAAATCTTTAATGGTAATTAATTGGTGGTAATAATTTTGTTGTGAAAGTTCATTGTCTTCGTCTTCATTGGTCTACTTCCAATCCTTGGGCTGATATTCTAGATTATCTATCAAATTATTTGGGTTAGAAATTTATCCTATACTTCTTGTGTGATTTCTGGATAAATCAACATATATCTGCATTTCATTCCTGTGAAGCGTACTATTCTTTTATTATTTTAATTGGGACTGTTACAAGTGTTTCTGAAGTTGCACACCGTAAGATTTTGTCAGGTATGTGAGAACTTGAGATAATCTTTGAAAACACCCTCTATAGTATTCTGTTTAAACATTTTATATTAACTTTATTTTTTTACCCTGTGTACATTTCTGTTAGTGCAAAAGTGGTGTTCACTGTATATATTTACATATATATTCACAATTCTGGTGCATAACTTAAATGGACCTGTTACACATTTTTCTTTAGACAAGGAAATATAAAATTGATTAAAGCCTAATCCAGCCGTACACGTTTACCGTTTTTACAATACTGTTATAAACTACATTATTACCTCGATATAATGTAGAGCGCCAATAAATCGTAAGCATCTCATAAATTAAATGATTTACTGCACTATCAAAGCTCTGAAGCAGCGTCACTTGGGTCTATTAAACTTGCAATAATGTTCACCAAAATTATGAAATTTTCTTAATAAAACTCAATTTATCCTTGCGCTCTCGTTCTTTAATTTTATAGTGTCCTCGTAAAACGTCCCTTGAACCAGACGAGATTTTTCGGTCGGATTAACTGTATGTAAAAATGTTCAACGAAGTGGATTCTTATCTAGCCAGAAATTCTTACCGAATTTTATAAGCAATTTACTTATTAACGTTACAATACGTGACCTAATTTTACAAGCCCCAAAATATTCTCATAATCATTCGTGTTATAGCAGAAAGTTTTTCTTAATCTTAATGACTTAATTTCATTTATATCCTTCGTCACGCAAAACCCACATAAAATTCTATAAAAAAACTAGATACTAGTTAACTTGAGGTTTGAGAGCAATAATATCTCCGTGGTACTTTCGGGTCGTATAAAAACGGTCTGTCGAAACAGCCAAAACTGTTGGCAGAAATTTACTGCCTGTTAGTTTGCACGAGTTAAAACCTTTTACTTCCTGGGGGACCTATTTCCTATTAGAGATAGGGATGCATTTGTCATGGCCGCTATACCGCATTGTATTATTTTTTGTTGTTTTAAACATTACGAGGCTTTTTTTGGAGTTTCAAGCCTTAACTTTGAGAAACGGGTTTTTAGTGCGTTATTAAATTTTTTATATAACAAAAAGGTATTAGAGACCTTTAACATAAAACATTTTGAACAGTCGTTCGAGATCTTTAGCAGAGTTTCTTTGGGTTTAAGTATCAATGATCATAGTCAGGCCGTTATGAGTCGCATATGAGAAGTAAGATTAGTGTGGGGATTTGACGAGTTTGTTTGGAGGAGTAGGTGGTGCTAAAGATGAATAACTAAGCCCATAAGGTCAGAGGACTGAAAGAAGTTAAGCTCTCAACATGAATTTTTCACCAAGAGGCATGTCAAGAAAACGAAAACTAAAAATAATACGTGGATCGCTTGAAAAGGATTAGATGCTTAATGGAAAACCATAAAAATTCCCATTAGAATTAGGTGTGACGATTTGATGATTATTAACTATTGACAGGAAAGGGGAGAATATCAAGATTGGGTATTTAATATAATAAATCCCTGTAAAAAGAAAGAGTTACAAATAGAGTACAATTTGCTTTGCACATTGATAACCAGAATCTGGATTCCAACAAAATTGAAGTAAAGTAGAGGAAGAAGAATAATTGTCTTTTAAAATGCTTAAATGTTTTTAAGAAAAACGTAGATGCTCACTGTAATTTTTTTTAAAATTAGAACTGAGTTTAGTGTGACGAATTTATATTAAATGGAATTTGGTGGAATAATTTAGTCAATATGGATAAAGACAAAATGAGATGCTTACTACAAATCCGCAAAAATGCCTATCAGAACTGAGATCAGTGGAAGGATTGTATTAGGAGTTTGTTTGGAGATTAGGAGGATTGAATAACTTAGATCAAAGGAGAAAAGGTCCAATACTAATAAAATCAGGAGGAAAACCGAAAAACGATAATAATTAACTTAAAAAACTACTAGGAGACTCTCTAGACAAAAATTAAATTAAATTCGAAATTCAATTTTTGAGAAAAACGAGATGCTCAGTGCAAAGCTGTAAAAATTCTGTAATCAGCGTAAGAATTTGGTAAAGAGTTTGAAGTTGAGAAGGCAGTGGAACTGATTAAGTTGAATCCAGATGACAAAAGGAGTAAAAATGATTTGTAGAAATTACTGTACAAAAACTAAAATGTCAACCAAACCAAAAAAAGGAGGCCAATGTGATTTGTCTGATGGATCTTAAACGTCAGAAATGTAATGATAATAATTAAAATCAGAAAAAATTATGATCAGTTAGTATTGAAAAGAAAGAAAGGAATATCAAGATTGGATAATTTAGATCATAAGGATAAATATAGTGAAAACATCTTGTCGGACTTGCATTGTCTTATTTATTTAATGTAACACGACGTTTCGGTTGGTAAGTATCTCCAACCGTTTTCAAGTGTGAACTGGTACAGTTCTGTACCGAAACGTCGTGTTACATTAAATAAATAAGACAATGCAAGTCCGACAAGATGTTTTCACTGTACCATTGTCTACCACCTTCAAAAATAGATAAATATATTGTTATAATTATACTATAAAACGATAATAATTTTATCAGAACTATTTATTGTGAAAATTTTATAAGCACCTAGTCAGAAGATAAGTATGGATTAATCTAGTGAAAACGGTTAATGAATCAAAGGCCAATGGACCAAAAAAATAGTAAGATTTCATATATTTAAAAAAAAACTTGATGCATATTACAAATCCGCAAAAATTTCTATCAGAACTAATGTTTTATGAGGAATTAGGCTAAAGAATAAAAGGTTATGAGAATTGGATATATTAAGTCAAAGAGTGAAACGTCAATACTAATAAAACCAGAAGGAAAACCAAAAGACAACAAAAAAATCTAAAAAGTACTAGACGACTCTCTAGATGACAATTAAATTAAATCTAAGTGAAAGTCCTTTTTAGAAATGAGTGTCCAAAAGCTAACATAGAATAGAAAACTAAAAAGAAACATAAGGTCATTGGGATCTTCTAAAAATGTAGATGCGCACTATTAAATGAAAATAATTCTTATCTGAACTGAAATCAGTATTTAAGGAGGAAACTCTTTGTAGATTAAGACATTGTAACAATTTGATAAGATTATTTTGGGAGTGAATTTGAGTATGACAAGTTGAGATGAAAAAATGAAGAAGTGATGTCATCAAAGCTTGATTGCTTTTAAACCTCAAAAATTTTCAAATTTCTTATTTGGATATTTTAGATTTTTTGAACAAATCCCATTAGCACCTAATTTGGAGCACAAAGTACGTAAAAATGGTCAAACCACGAGTTCCGATAGTTCTTTTACCTGGTTGAATCAATTTTTTTCTATTTGCACTTCTTAAAAGACACTTACCCTGCGGAGTTTTAAACACACAAAGATCATCAATATAAATTTTGCTAATTATTTCAATACGTGGTACTACCATATAACATTATTATTAATGCTTTAGGAAGGTATACGAGGCCTGGCTATTAAATAACGAGACTGCGTGCCTAGAGGGCGCCCTAGACGGGTGGGGAAAAAAACGAGTAGTGCGTTGGATATCTAGATATCTTGTCTATGCACGTACCAAAACACGTTTTCGTCACTATTATAGCATTCGTGCAGTAGCGGTTTGAAACGAACGTGTTTTTTTCTCGTGCCGAAAACCATGTGTGACGAAAAACAAGAGCAACGCATCATTCTTAAATTTCTCGTTAAATTGAAAAAAACTCCGACTGAGTGCTATAAATTGTTGCAAGAGGCCTATGGGGAAAATTCTCTCTCTCGTGCGCGTGTTTTTGAGTGGTGCTTTTGATCGCGTGCGACTATTTATTGTTTCCGAAAAAAAATCTGCTTTGAAAGGGATCCCATTTGAGTCGATGGAAGCGATAAAGCAAAAAACGGCAAAGCTCCTAAAGGTCCTCACCAAAGAAGACTTCCAGCACTGCTTCGATCAATGGAAAAAACGTATGGAGCGAGGCGTATATTGAAGGGAAGCATTCGAATTTATAATCATTTTTATAATAAAACCCTTTTTCGTAACCAGTCTCGTTATTTAATAGCCAGACCTCGTAGAGGCAAATATGCAGAAGAAGAAGAAATCTTCATTGATAGAATTTCCTTTATTATCAATAGACGAAAAACACAAATATTTAGGAGTAAAGCAATCGATCAGTACCGCAAACGGAGATAAAAGAATTGATGGAAAAGCAGCTCATGGAAAGACTTAAAACTATACTTCAAACGCACCTGTGTAGTTCAAGTAACAGCTATTAATAGCTGGGTAATGCCAGTATAACGCAAACGTTTGATATCTTAAAGTGACTCCGACCGACTCATAAATAAATGATGAATGAACTATAAGAACCAGTCTAGAATAATACAGATGTTATTATTGTAATGCTTTCATGTACCCTCTATATCTAGGAAGAAGAAAGGAGGAAGAAGATTAATTCTTTTAGGAATTACACATCACAAGCAATTAAAAACGTTGTAAGGTTTTTCTCATTCGATAGGTGTGAATTAAATACTCGATTGCATAAAAATAGTCAACTAATTTATTTACACACTTACAATAGTGTATCATGATCCGTTATCAGTACTGAAAATATTTATTTTCACCCTATTTATATACAATTATTTATGCACTGAACTGACAATTGACTCCCAGCGGCGAAGTGGTTCCTTATATACTCGGCTGACTATTCCGAAAGATTCGCTGACTTTCGAGACGTCGTGCAGTATACCACTTGTGTCATTCCGGAATAGAGGAGAATCAGCTAGTTTCCGGCATTTCCAATATTGTTACACATACTTTCACCTAAAACATGATCCACGTGTACGTGCTAAAATTACCTTCCAACGATGCACATACAACATAAAGAAGTAGACGAAGAAAGACGAATAAAGAAGTAAAACTATCAACCAGATACCTAACCCAGGGACTATACATGCAACAGAGGATTTTATCCAAGCAATACAAAATCAGATAATTAACACAAAAAATTATAGAAAATACATTCTGGAATAGCAATTTACCGCTGCAGACTTTGTAAACGTTCTACCGAAACTGTGCAATATTTGGCAGCAAAATGCAGTTGCCTAGCTCCAAAAGATTACACCAACAGACATAATAACGTAGCAGCCATTTTACATTAGAAGATCTGTTCAAGGCATGGACTGTTTGACGGAAGAATGCCAAAAACCCATATGAACCAAAACAACTGGTACAAGAAGGGAACATAAAAATTTATTGAAATCATGAAATAATTAAGGACGAAGCAGTAAAGCACAATTGTCCAGATATTGTAGGTTATGGCCCCTTGAAGAAAATGAGGGGCTTCGGTCGATATCAGTGTGCCATTAGATTAGAATGTGTCAGAGAAAATTGATGAATAGCAACCACTGGGTCACAAGTTAAAAAGATTATATCAGCTAAAAGAAGTAAGTGTCACACCCATAAGCACTAATGGACTTGTAGACAAACAAATAGATAAAATAAATTTACATAACTTGGGAATCCAGCAAGTCAAATCTGTAGTGTCACAATTTTAAAAAGCAGTAGTGCTATCGGTGTACTCTATGTTTCTTCGCATTCTAGCCCACAAGTAAATCGTTGGCTTTTGTCATTAGTCGCAATTTCGTTATCAAACAAAACATTCGAATAAACTGACAAAAAAAAATTAATTATACTAATTAATTAATATCGTTTATTAGTCACCAAAAGAAGAAACTACAATAAATCACAAAGTATAAAACTACTAGCTATGTATACTTTTAAGGATTCAAAAAAAATATTGAATTATAAATGAAATATTACAGCTTCAAAAATTTCAATAGATATTTACGTGTTTTTACTACTTAACAAAAAAATCTAAGAAATTGTAATAAAAAAATAGGCAGATTTTCAGGGATATTCAACTAGACAAGGTTATGCCCATATCCTATTCAGACCTTAAATATTAATAATAATTTGACGATTTAAAAAAAACTTGCTACTAAAGAAATACCATACCCAACGAGAATAAGGAAGAGGATAAGGATATAAAAGGAAGTTGGAGAAAAAGGGGATATTAACGATACCTGCTGGCGTTTTAATACTGTTTAGTACTACAAGTAACTAATCGAATAATCGTCTAATTGATATGTATTACGTAATTTTACGATTTTGTTAAATCTTCCCCCGCTATTTTTATAAATGTTTAGTATGAATCTTTAACAAAACCAATAAGACAAAATTGAATAGCACGCACTAATAAAAATTCCGGTTATGCAAAGTCCAATATGACCACTAAGTTAGTAGGGAGAATTCCTGAAATATATTAAGATCATACATCGATGGTGTGTGAAATTCACTCATAACTCATAACACATTTCCCTCCTCTTGTATCACAATGTTTCCCGAAATTCGATTAATTAGGGCGAGCATCGGTGAGTTGCTTCCATACAAGAGAGTGTGAAATAGCAATTTTAACCCAATTGACTTATGTATTGTCACCGATATACAGTGCGGGAAACCGGTTAATGTTTAATAACACGTTTAAGCCTAATTTAATTTCTTACGTATTTACTAAGCGATCTCTTGGCTATAAATAACAGTAAACTCCCTCCTTACCTGTCAAATCAGAAATTCCAAAATTAATTTTGAGGTATAAAATCTGAAGAGGGGGTGTATAGAAAAAGCCGGCTTCAGCTCTTCCCTCGCTAGGGTGAGTGACAGAAATGGGCCGCAAGCTAAAAGCTTATGTCCTGACCGTATTTCGGAAGCCCTAAGTATCTTGTCAGTGACTTGGTGTCAAGCAGGATCAAAAGGATCCCTTTCCGGTTTTAAAGATTCGACTATTCTGAATTATTGACTTTTAGAAAATAATTTGTTTATACTGACGATTTTCATATATCATGAAACTTTATAGTGCAGAGGAAAGTTATTGATAAGTCGCTATTATAAAGCATCATTACTGGCGCACCCTCACAGCGTTGGCGCGCAACATCTTCAGTTAGTCCTATTGTTAATGCTATTTTTAGCATGCAAATTACGGCTATTTATTTTTCTAATAGTTTCAAATTGAAAAGAGAAAAGCGCATTAAAAAGTCTTAGGTAAAAGAACATTTTTAAGCCGTGAAACTTGATTGGTTTCGACGTAAGTCTATAAAAAAATGTTTGTTAAGCTAGTATCCGATCGGATGCCAGCAATCATATTAAGAACGCAGCATATGTCGGTTGAAAGCGACAATTTATTTATCCGTGCCCGTATAAACGTGAAATACTATTACATGCTTAATCATATTACAACCAAATTGGAGCTTAAACTCCACATTTTGTACTCGTTACACGTTTTTTCCAAAAATTAGCAATATTTTTTTATTTATTAATGTGTGTTTATTTACAGCCCGTGTAAATATATAAATTAAAATACGAACGACGAAGTAAATTAATGCAACAATGAATATTGAGGTTTTACTTTAAATGTTAAAAATATTATTATTTTAAGATAAAATATGTTATTTTAGCAGAATTGCCAAGAAATCTTTATGTTTTAATATTAGTTTAGCCAATTAACATTCTTTTATAAAATTACTCAATTGCACTTAATTCTAAATTTCCAATTATTCCTACTGGTGCATTTTTTGTTTTTTGTTTTTTTTTTATACAAATAGGCAAGAAATTAGTAGGATTCTTTCAGACATAAACAACCAGAAATCTAGTGGAGAAGATGGAACGTCTGTCGAAGTGCTTTCACGACTCTCTGATAAAGCTTTAGATATCCTCGCAGCCTCTATAAAAGAATGAATGAAGTCGCAGGGTTTCCCAGCCATTCTGAAGTTTACTTTACTGATTCTCCTATTTAAAAAGCACTTAGCAAGCAATCAGTTGTTAATAAAAACCAGAGAAAATCTTGAAGACTTATTCTTTAATTAAAGGGCGTTAACTTTCATATCTATTTCAATTTTGGAAACCTCATCTCATATCTTTATGAATCGAGAAAAGCTCCAAGGCCCAACTACTCAATGGGTCACGCGCTAGGATCTCAACTTGGCCCTACCAATACCGAAAACTACCTTAATAAAAAGATCATTTATTTACAAGAGACGGAAAATATATAATCACTCGCCATCAAGACTTAGAACTGTTAATACGTTAAAGACTTTTTATCACTTACTTCTTTTTAGTAAGTCATATTATAATATGGATGAATTCTACCAGGATATCCTTAAGACTATTTCAAATGTCATATCTGCAATACACTTATTTTTATTCCATTGGTTTTAATTTAATATTTTAACGATTCTTTTAATCTTTTATTACATATTGTCTATGTTAAAGTTAGAACATAAGATTTATTATGTACAAATCCTTATGCTTTGGTGACAAAATTTATATATATTATAACAAAAGTGTTTTTTTAATTAAATTGAAAAACAAATGACTACATTTTCGAGACCTTTAGGGTATTTCATTAACACCACTGAATGACATACTATATAGGGTAAAAAATATTTTATTAAATTTTTCTTAGCTCCAGTATATGTTATTACAGTAATAATTTTTTTATAAAATAGTTTCTTGTTATAACAACGGTCTTGGTGTACTTTTTTATTTAATATTAAAAAAAGCGATATTTTTTTTTCTTATCTTCTTTATGTAGGTGGCTTATGTCTCCCGAAAATAGCTAATCTATTAAAATAAAAATTACTAAACAAGCAATTAAATAATTAATTCGAATAAAATAATGTATTAGTCACTAAAACCATTGTTCTTCACATAATTGATGAATGTACTTTTTTTTGAATGGTAATGTTTATACACAAAATGTCCGTTATTGGAGCGATGTAAATCCCCACATATTTCGTGAAACACAGACACAATACCCAGAAAAAATCAATGTGGGGGCTGGCATATTAGAGAATCACATTGTTAGGCCTCTCTTTTTAGACCAAAATATTACAGAGGACCCTTCTTAAATATGTTGAAAAATGCAGTAGAACCACTGATCCTTGAGATAATTGGAGACAATAATTTATCCTCATAAATTTGAGTTGGAGACAATTTTTCAACAAGATCACTTTAACAGAAATATTAGACAATATTTGACTAATAATTACCCTAATCGGTGGATTGGTCGCCTAGTGGCCAGCCAGGTTGCCCGATCTTACACCACAGGACTTTTTTTATGGGGTTACTTGAAACAAAAAGTCTGCGTCACCCAGCCAGAATCTATCTTCAATCTACGTCAAAGAATATTTGATGCATATCGCAATATTGATGTTGCCACTTCGAAAAAAGTGCTAAAATTGCCTCATGTTGGGTGCCAAAGTTTACCGAGAAGAAAGCACAGAAATACCCGAAATAATTAGACTTATATGCACATTTCATTTTAAATTTGAGTAAAAGAAAAAAATTGAAAAACGGAATTACGAAAACCTTGCTTTTGGTATCTTTCTGCGAATCCTAGCTATTTTACCTTCACGTTTTTCTTTTTTTTCTCCTTTTCTAATGATTTGTAATGGAATCTGATTTTAATTAAATAATTAACTAGGACTAATTATTCAAAAAGTCAAATAGGGATTTTGTGCAATTTGATTATATCAAGTATCCTTTAATTACAAGAAATTTATTAATAGTTGACTGAAAAGCTCGAAACAAAAAACCATAAAATATTATAAAAATATAAATAAAACTTAACGGTTTTACATTATTGAATATCAAATAAGCCACTCGAGGTAAAAGACTTTTTTACACTTGCGTTTAAAATGAAAAATTTAATTAAAAATTTAGAAAAACATTGAATTTTAACTAAACAAAATATTGCAACAAAAATAGTTTTTTTATAAATACAATAATAAATTGATTTACCGACCTTTCTTTAATTTAAATGTGTATTTCCATATTTTTCTGCCAGTAATTATTTTTTAATTACGAATGAATTTCGATTCTCAACTGTTTTAGACATATCACAATTAAAACAATATAATTAATAAATTCGATTAAAATGCGGCAATAATAATTGTTCAATGTTGTTATGTCATAAACAGGTGAAAACTGACTAAGGTGTTTTATTAAAAAATAAAAGTTTTCATGTATAGCGATATTTTAACTAGTTCTGTAATATATTAAAAATTGATAAATATTAAATCGAGTTTGTGTGTTTTGCACACCTTCATTTAATATACAGGCTCTTGGAAAATGGGGATTTTCCATTCTTTTTGCCTCATTTTAAAAGTAAAATACTCTCTACTGGTATAAGTTGAAATACACCAATCCAGAGAATTATGAAAAAAAGTAAGAGAATAACTTGTAAACAGGATCGTAAAAATAAGAATAGAGCGTCCATTTATGTTATGCGTGCACAATAACCAGAAGATAATATGCAACAAATATTGGTTTATAATAAAACATCAACGCACCAAATATTTTTTTAAAGAATTTTCCTTATATTCATTAATTTTTACGCGTAAATTGGATCTAGCCTTCTATAAAACAATAATGGGTATCTCTCTAAGTACAACAAAAAACTTTATTCAAAAATAAATCGGTGGTTACAAAATAATTGATAAATGCACTAAGCAGTTTTAGGCAAATCTGCCGCTACACACTCACACTTTTCATGCAAATTTATTCGCAAAAACATAGTTTGTAGCCTAACATACTGTAAATACTTACATAGGGTTAATAAGCTTACATAAACACTATTTGCCACATAAGCATGAATTTTAAGTATTATATTATACAGGATATCTCGAAATTACCCCAAAAAAATGCAATGTTAAAGTTAATTTACAGGTAAATAATCGTTTATTTTTTGTTTGATAAGCATTTTGAGACATCCTGTATAATATTATATTTTATAAAGGTCACCAAAGCAAGCTTATTGTCCACTATATAATAAAGCTTCTTGGCATACAACCAAATTACCATTAGGCCTCTTCTAATGTCAACTATTTTATAAATTAGACGGATCCCGTGACCTTAACAAAAGTTGCGTGAGCAAAATCACGTCAGAATTGATGTAGAAAATGGATGAATTACTGACGGTGACGTCACATAGTTTTTGTAAGAAAACAATGGAGAAACCATAGCAGTTAATAGAACACGAACTTAAATTTTCTTTAGGAATTTTTATGGGGCAATTAAGCAGATACATTAGGATGATAAAAGAATACTTAATACAGGGTGTTTCACTAAGCGTGGATCGCGGGTAAAATAGGGGAAGGTAGTAAAAGTATAATTGTTTAACTGGCTATAATTTTAAAAAGAGACTTCCGATTTTATTCAATTTGGGCTTGTTTAAAAGTAAATGGTAAGTACTTTTAAATATTGTGTACAATAGTAGGCGAAAGTTTTAGTAAAATTGGTAGGAGGCGTCATTTGAATTAAAAACTGTTAATTTTATTTTTTCACAAGAATTTAAATGGCACGGTTTAATTTTGATGGTAGAATCAAAAAATAGATTATATTTTCAAGAATAACTCTGTAACTAGTTGGCTATCTTTTTTACTTTTCGAGTTATTACCGAAATAAGAATTTTTGACACTTAATGTCACTTGGCATTAATAATTATGGAGTTTCTCTTGTTTATTTGGCACCTCCCTTTGTAGTTTATCTAGGCAACGGACTAATCTAAATTATGTCATAATAACAATATTTCTAAAAATTCTGAAGTTATTATAATAAAAAGATACTTTAACTAAACTAAACATCAAAATTCTAAAAAATTTAAAGCATGTTTAAAGGCGAACGGGTTATAATCAAAAACAAGAACACAAACTTTACAAATGTTCAAAATTTCCTCGATTTTGTAAAATACACTTTTTAGTTTTTCCCTCCATTGATAACAGCTGTTTTAATTTCCGCTTGACGAATGGAGTTTAGAGCATTTTGAATACGCTCTATGATATCTTCTTTTGTTGTGGATCATGTTTTGCATAAAGTGTTATTTATTCATCCCATAAGTATTAGTCTAACACAGTTAGATCAGGAGAGCTAGATGGACATGTGAACAAATTACCCCTTCCAATCCAGAGATCTGGGTAACTGTTAGTCTATGTAACTTAGAAAATCACGTACTATGAGATTAATGTGCTAGGCAGCCATCATCTTGATTGCACATATTTATACTTAGGTCAATGGGAACATTTTCCAACAGTATTGGCAAAGTATTTTGCAAAAAGTTGAGATATGATTCTCAATTGAAATGTTTATCAATAATAAATTGCCCAATAAGTCTATTTCTCAAGTGAGCATTTTTTCAGGACCAATATTGCATGCTGTGTCAACTATCATTACCACTACTAGAAAAACTAGCCTCATCAGTCCATAAAATGAAGAATTTTTTTTCTTTCTGGTTAGTCCTGAAATAATAAATATAGTCCTTTCCAGGCAAAACATCTAATTTGACAAAAGTGACTAGAATTCTGGTGGCCAACATGAGAGTATCTTAAATGGACCCTATTCCACAAATAACGTAAGCAGTATAAGAACTGAATATTCAATTATCAGTATTAAAACTATAGGCGAAAAATCCCATTTTCCTACACCCACTTTTATTCTCCTTGAAAGGTCATTATTTACATAGTTAAGTCTACTATAGATTTAAATGAACTTTTGGACTTAAAGGCCAAATTCTGGAATAATGAATATGTTATAAGTAAGATGAGTATATTGCTTTCCTGGCAAAAATATATATCAATTTGACAAAAGTGGGTGAAACTTTGGCGCCCAACATATGGGTATCTCCAATGGACCATACTCCACGAGTATCCCAAACATTATGAGAAAAGAATATTCAGTTTTCGATATTGAAACTATAGGCGGTAAACTTCCTCTCCCTGGGTTTTGAATATTTTAAGTACGAGTTCTACTCATTGAAGAAGAGAAATAATAAACGTAAAAAACATTTTAGTTGGTTTATCTAAGTCACTTCAATCAACCATCGTCGACTTACGTCTATACTCTCTTCCTTAGTTTACCTGGGAGAGACCAATGATAATCGTCCTGGACGTTCTAGCACATCAACAACAGATGAAAATATTGAATAAATGAAATAATGATTCTTCCTCAAACATCACCATACATACGACTTTTTTTTATTTCCGTTACCGAAAAGTTTCCTTAAAGAACAGACGTTAAAAACGGAATTGCTAAAGAAATTAGTCTATGCCATCGCCTATAAATAACTTCAAGAAAAATAACTCGAGAAGATTAACATAAATAAATATTTTTTAACGTACCAAAACAGACTTTATTTAACAAACCTCGTTTGTTAAACTTGTGGCAATTTTAATTTATTACCTGAAATAAACTACAGTTTGTTAATGAAAAATGTTGGTTACAACTCAAAACCATTCAACAGCCAAAAGTGTTATTTAAATTTAATTTTATCAACAATCATTGAGTGAACATTTTTAAAATGGACGTGCATTAACTTGAGTCATTTGAACAATAAAAGCACACCCCAAAAATACAATAACGAAAGATAATTACAATAATTAATTTGTATTAGAATACTGTTAAAAATTAATATTTAAAATTTCATTTGTTTATCTTCATGGGAACCTGCTGATGATTTTCCATATCTATCTAGATTTACCTTGCATAATAGTAATTAGATTAAAATTATGATGTTTAAATAGAATTATCGTTTTATTACAATAACTTCAGAATTTTTAGAAATTTATTTTTTACATAGTTGGATTAGTCCAATGGTACCAAATAAACAAAAGAAATCTAATAATTATTAATGTCAAGTGATATAAACGTATTACGAATTAAAAATTTTTCTATCGGTAATTACCTGAAAAAAAAAGTTAAAGCTAAGTACTATAATTACCGAAAAAAAAGATGCGGTTTTTAGGTTTTTTCTAGTAAATTTATTCTAGTTTTCGATTCTGCTATCGAAATTATACCGTGCCGTTTAAACATTTGCGGAAAAATCAAAGTAACAGTTTTTAATTCAAATGACGCCTCCTACCAATTTCACAATCACAAAAATATTTCACTTCTTAACAAGCCCAAATTGAAGAAAATCGGATAAGTCTTTTAAGAGTTATAGCCATTTAAACGAATAGATTTTCACTACTTTCCTTTACTTTATGAAGGTCGAAACGCCAATGAGCTTTTGACCAAAATGATGGAAAATATTTGAAGGTTTTTAATTATGTTAAAAAAAAAGTACCTTAAGCTGACATTTTCCGGAGAAGATTGAATTTCATTATTAACCTTCCAGTTATGTCTCCTAGTGGGCAAATTTTGAACTGTAAAATAATTTCCGGTATTTTCTCTTGGACACTTTTATAATGTCAAAGAAAATCCAATGATGTCAGATTGACAGTTCCCGAGATTTAGGCGCGATCCACGCTTAGTAAAACACCCTATACAAAGGTTTGCTTCTTCTTTGAGATTTTCTAGTTTTTAATTTTTCTGATACAAATTTTGCTCACAATTTTTAATGCATTTTCGTCTCTGGAAAACTACTGCAAATTTCCAAGATACTTTATACAGAGCAATTCCGATAGTGAATTTTTAAAGTAGGGGCTGTCGAGAAGGAATTCATAATTTAAATGGTTGATAAATTGTAGTGTTTTTGTTTCTTGGTAGTTTTAAGTACAAATAAAGGACTACCTTAAGTTTTAAGACTTTATTAGCGATGGTCAAACATTTTTCAAAATTTATTAGTTACTTGCTTGTTTGCTTTACATTTTGTAATATTTAGTAGCATTCTATTGTAAATTTTAACAACCTCCTTCTAAACACGCTAAACCAAAAGTACACTCCTATTTTCTCTCCTTTCAACACCTACACCCCACAAAACTAGGCTTTTCTCACCCAGTGGTTCACCCACACATACACACTCACACAACAAACCAAACTGAAACCAGGAACCCTCTCTTTCTATTTCTAGAGACGTATGTCCGCTGTGCGCGCGCGCGCCTCGCGTAAATCCCTCAGCACTCACGCAGTCGTCTCTCTGCAGGTGGCGGACGGATCGACGGCAGGGGGCGCAGGCGTGAACGACAACGATGACCCTCAAACCGAGGCCATGGACATGAGCTGGCCCCAGGGTGCACGCAAACGCATCACCTACGTACTGCTAGCTCCGATTGTCTTCCCGCTCTGGTTGACCTTACCGGACACGAGAGCACCTAGAGGTAAAAGCAGAGCATTCAGTTAGCATTCTTAGTTGTCAGTAGTAGTTACAAGAATTAGTATCAACCAAGTTAGTTAGAACCTAGATCGAGCCCAAGGAGAATCAACTTTTGGATATATCATGAAGGTCAAATAGACCACCATTTTCTTATTACGCCCTCTCCTCACGAAGGTTGGTGATTTATATGGCTAACATTGTCCTGCATACAGCAGCTCTAAAAATCTCAGTCGAAGTGTACCCCAACTATCTTTTAATGTCTTTCAACCAGGAGTATACTGACGTCCTCCAACAAATCTTCTTTCCTGAATCTTTCCTTCAATTAGCCCCAATAATTTGTATTTTTCGCCTCTCATGATATGACCTATGTATCTTGTTTTTCTCTCTTTAATGATGTCTAATAACTCTTTTCACTTTTTCATCCTTTTTAATACCTCTTCGTTTGTAACTCGGGGAATCCATAAGATACGAAGCATCCGGCGATGTATAGACATCTCAAAAGCCTCAATCCTTCTCTCAATGAACGGATTGAGAGTCCAGCCTTCACAACCATACAATAATACACTAAATATGTAGTACCTGACCATGCGAATTCTAAACTCTAAGCTCAATTCGAGACTGGTAAAGAACTAATTCATTCTGGTGAAAATTTTCCTGGCTTGCTCTATTCCAGAATGTGTCTCCCACTTCGGGTCATACAGCGAGTTGATTATGGTGTTAAGATATTTGAAGAGTGATACAAATTCGATATATCTGTCATTGATTAAAACCGTTTCGGTGATCTGTACCTTAGACAAAACGGTTAATTTGGTCTTGGAAGTGTTTATGTATAATCCAAATCGTTCAGTGTGTTGTGTAATCCGGTCCATAATTTTTTGAAAGCGATTTGTTATCTGCTAGGATTTCGGTGTAGTCTGCGTATCTCATATTGGTGATGCAGACTCCATTACCTTTAATACCTCCCATATCTTGTACTAGACTTTGTCTGAAAATAGCTTCCGATAAATAAATATTAAAGAGGATAAATGTTAAACATGAGCGTAGACAAAATAGACCGGACCACTGCCCTACTCTTTTCCTTACTGACATGACATTCGAAGTTTCCCTGTCTATTCTCACCTCCCCAATTCGATTACAGTAGAGCTGTGCTATGATTATAATATCTCTCTTGTTAATGCTGATTGCTGATAATATCTCTACCATCTTCAATCAACTGTTTTACGATAGTCAATGAGACAAACGTATACATCTATGTTCATATCTCTACATCTCTAAATTAGCACTCTTTGTAACAGTAGATCCTTTCTCTCTGTCAACATCCACCTTCGTGAGACACATCGGCCGGTCATCATCGAACAGTTCCTCTACGTACTTCTTCCATCTTTTTAATTTTTCTTCAAACTCATTTATAATCTCATTATTCGTATTTCTAAGGACTCCCAACTGCTTTTTTCTCTTGATTCCTGTAACTCCTGTTACTTTCTTGTGCATGTTGAAGCAATCATGGAGGGAATCAAATCTCGACATTTCTCGAACAGATGCAACTCTCTTGCTTTTCTACACGTCCTGTTTATCTCTTATACTTTAGCGGTACTCCTTTGCACTTTCTGTTCTCCGTCATAAGTTCCAGAATTTCCTCTGTCATCCATTCCTTTCTTTTTGTTTTCTTTAAACCCAATGTCCTATTCCTAAACTTTCACTATCTTTCACTATCTTTATTTCATCGTACGTATCGTCTGTATCTAGTAGTTCTAGTATAGCAATTGCTTTTAAGTTCTTCTCAGGTTTTAGGCCTACTCTTGTTTGAAATTATATGCCGTTAAGTTTTATTTATTTATTTAAGGTGTTGTCTTTCACTTTTGTGAAACGTTTGATTCTGAAGTCTATAACAACATGGCTCTGATCACTACTGACATCTGTTTTAGGATATGTTTTTACTGATTTACCTTACGTTTTGATTTCGAGGCTAGTCATTATGTAATCTATCTGATTGACTAGAGATGATAGGATTATACTCATCGCAAAACTGTGCAAGCCAATCACTTCTTGCGTTTCTTTTATCGAGACCAAAAGCACCAACAGCCTATCTGCACCATATCCTACTTTATTATTTAGATCTTAGGAGTATCATTACTTCATGGATCGTGCTGTAAAGTTCGTCAGTGTCTGCATCTGACTTGTCATTGGTTGGCGCCTATAATTGAATGACGTTCCTAATACGATGAGATGCCTGAACTCTCTATCTCGTCTCTAATGAGTATTGCCGTGACTATAAAAAAAAAGACCATAGACTCACCTAAATCAAGCTATAACCTCTCTCTTGGTGAGAGTGAGTTTCACCCCCAAAATATAAAACTAATAATGGTGTTAAAGGTATTTTAAAGATCCTCCATACTGCTTTACTTCTAGATACAATATTTAGAGATAGCTGCTCCTTATTTGAATATTCCAGGTAAAAAGTTCTTCCCGCTGACGTTTCTGGGTAGCATCGCATGGATAGCGATCTACTCGTACCTGATGGTCTGGTGGGCAAACCGAGCGGGCCAGACCTTCGGGATCTCCCCGGAGGTGATGGGTTTGACCTTCCTGGCAGCGGGTACCTCCATTCCAGACCTGATCACGAGCGTCATCGTAGCGCGAAAGGGTTTCGGGGATATGGCTGTGTCGTCTTCTGTCGGCAGCAATATTTTCGACGTTACAGTCGGGTAAGAATCTTTATATTTTTATATACACGAACGGCCAACTCAGGGCTTGGATGCACAACTCGCTATAGTTTAAAACAAAAGTTGCAAGGTTTCGTGCAAATCACAAGGTCTATTAAAACGGTTTTTAAAAGTACGAAGCCTGTAATTACAACCAGAAGAAACTCAATGTACACTGTAAAGTATGACGAACTGTGGTTAAAAAATATATCATTGTGTCTCATTTAGTAAAAGTCGTAAAGCCTGATAATAAAATCGGTAGTAAAGCTTTTAAACTTGAAATACTCGCAGTACTAAAACTGTATACAGCCTTCGTAAAATATATCATGGAGCTTCTAATCACGTAAAGTTTTCCTATTTTTACACCGTCAAAACAAAGAAACTTCTTTAATAGGCTTCTACTGTGTACCTTTAAGACTCAGCTTTAAGTATGTTTTTATTAAAGCTTCAAACAGCTCCTTATCAATTTTTCTGACGTAAGAATTAACATTAATCCATAAGGAATGATTATAAATTATTAATCATCTCATACATTATGCACTCGAGCCCCAAATGGCGTTTGAAAGATTGATCGGTCCAGAGTATGAAATTTCGAGGCTCTTTATAGTCAAAACGGCGGCGCTTTAGAGTAGCCCTATTGTCGAGAGCCAGTTATTTATGAAATGACCATCCATTTATTATATGTTGGAAATTGATTAGAGGCAGCTAATGTTAAAGTCTTTTTGGTTAAGACAGACTGGCGCCCAATATTTTGCTTACTAATAATGTATGCTCAGAGTAGTTTGCGAAAACTGTTAAAACTAAGGGTTATAGTCACGAATATCAGAAAAATCAATAGCCAAAAAGAAACAGCAAAAGTACAATTAGAGGAACTAACCAGGAGCTCCTACGCTGTATTCCTCTGCAGTCATCTTCCATTTAAATGAAAATTAGTCGACCTGAAAAGCTACAGACTTGTTAGTCTCTTGTCAGGTATGATGAAGATAATGAAACTCTATCACGCTAATGGTCAGTTTTCTCAGGTCAATCGAAGTGCATTCAATCACTCACTTATCGACAGATCAAAAAGGTTGTTCCTTAAAAATTGCACTACCCACTTACCAGATGTCTTAGTTTACAATCGCACAGCACCATAGCTTCTAAATGAACTTCGATCAGATCCAAATATCAAGAAAATTATAAGAAGAAAATGGTGTCTACAAATAAATCCTACGAAGCAGTGACGATTATCAACACTATTGGAATTTATCATGGAAATATGTAGTTTAAATTGACAAATTAAAAGAGAAATAATAAAAATTAAACTAAAACACGTGAGATAATTAAAAAACTCTGTATCGATCAGCAGATGTGGCAATCTTACGTGGACTAGAAACTAGCAAAATGTGGATGCTTTAGATAAAAAGGAAATATGGTGTTCTTTTGAAAAGAAATGGTTGGGCGAAAAAAATTTAGATGAAATCTATATTTCTTTACAGGCATTTTCCATTTAAATGGATATAAGTAATGAATTTAAAAAGCTGATGGTCTAGTAGTCTCTTATCAGCCAGGGTAAAGATGATCGAATATTTGATGTTGCATGCTTTATATTTTAAGGATTCATTTGGATTCAGGTTCAAACATTAGTATCCACCTGAGCGTAAATTTTTGAATTATTTTAAGATCCTTGGACCCTAACCGATGAAAATATTACATCGAATAAGATCTCTCGACACATCAGCCGTATTAAAATTCGTATTAACCATATCTGCATTTTTGATATTCTTACCAGGTCTGTCTCCTTAAAGTTCAATAGCTACAAATTGAATAAACATGACACATCTTCGAGTTTGCAAATGACAACACCAGCACTATAGTTTCCAAACGGATTTAGATCCAGGTTTCTAGATCGACCAGCGGCGTTAACTTTTCAGCAGCAAAAATCATGTTTAGATCTATTTGTATTAATGCATGGAACACTATCCTATGAATTATTGCCTAAAATATGAAACACTAATTTTGTACATTGTTACGAATTATGATACATTAAAAGAACTATATTATGAATGTTATAATATTTCAGATTACCAGTGCCTTGGTTGCTGTATGGCATCATTTATAGCGAACCGGTAGAAGTCAATTCATCTGGTATGGTTTGCTCCATAACCATTCTGTTCATGATGCTGCTGTTTGTCATTATGTCGATCGCATTCTTCCGGTGGCGAATGAACAAGGTAGTGCTCTATAATAATTTATATTTTAACAATATTTCTGCTTGTTCATGGAAGTGCTTTATTTGTCCAAAGTTTGATACAAGTAAACAAATCTTATTGACAATTTTTGATGCCTTTCAAGCATCATTGTTCTTATATTTAAGAGTTTAATTTAATATCTTATAACGTTATCCAAGGCGATTGTGAACATGCATTTTTAAATTGGGGCAGTCATGTAGGATTTTATAGAAGTATCAGTTTACATCAATTTAAATACTAACTTAAATTAAGGTATATCCTAAGATTTGAAAGTTTATTAGCGATAGTTAAAACTGCACTTCTGCAAACCAATATTAAATAATAATGTTTTGATCATAATCAATATTTTATTTTTTGTTTTCAGGGCCTCGGATTCACAATGTTTCTTCTATACTTCGTGTTTGTAGCTGTTTCGCTTATGTTCGAATACCATTATATAACATGTCCGGTATAAGACAAATGCGCGTTGCTTTATTTAAAAAGACTTAGTACATTTAACAAAACAAATAATAATTTATTTAAATAGCAGTTTAAAATATGTTTGCGCGGATATAAATACAGAAACAAGCAAGAAATAATGATATAATTTGAATGTTAAATTAATATGAAATACTATTATCACATATTTAGGGGTAGAAAATAGATTTTGCTTGTTAAAATGTTTAAAAAACTAAATAATAAATAACAAAGGCTGACAAAGATCCACTGAAATTAAGCTTTTAAAAACTTTTAGTTTTAAATTCCTTCATTTTGTAATTTATTTAACACAGTAAGTTCCGAGTTCTCGTTTATTTTATAATTTTAATAACTATTGTTAAATCTATATTTTATATGTATTCATATATACCCTGTTGGGTTACCTAAAAATTTCATTTTTTTTCAGATTTATTCGTTAAGCTTATGATTGATTTTTACAAAATTAATATAAAAAAATTTAAAAAACGAAAGAAGTTAAAATTTACGTTTTTAATTGATGCGATGTTCTACCAAAAATGTGACTTTTTTTGAGTTTAGATTTCATTCATTTGAACAGAAGCAAAAACTACTTCCTCAATATATTTCGTTGCAATAAGTTTTTTTTTTTAAGAAAAATAAATAGTATAAATTAGCAACAAATTAGTAAATAGTAAAGTCTAGAATGCTCCCCTGACCATGAAGCAATAACTACATAATCCACCTAATATTCTGATTTTGCAGTAGGAGACATTCTTCTCGAAAAATTTTTAAAAAGCAGCAAATAAAAAAAACGAAATAGGCGACGAGCGTTTCTTTTTTACTTTAATACTTGATGGTAGATCGGTAGCTTAGATGAAAAAAATAGCGTTTTTTAATGAAAATACATTGTAATATTTATAAAAATATAGTGCGTTGGTTAAATCGTCTTGGACATCCAGAATTTGATTGTTGAACTTTACCAATTACGGGGCGTATTAAGCTTTTCATGGATTCAATCAAGAAGTAGGTGTCGTAACCATTTAAGTTATGCATAATTTCTAACTTTAAAGTTAATAAGGTTGTAAACGTCGTGTAAAATGAAAAACCAAAATGTTTTTAATATTTTAAACGTTTTACATAAAAGAAATGATATCAATACAAAAGTTAAAGTCATATGTTCAAAAATTGTTATGCAAAGTGTTCGTAAATTAAATAAGTAAATGGGAATTGTATCTATGTAAGATATACATTATTTCTTAATCTTATTTTAGTTTTGCAGTTTTTAGGAGTAATCAAGCGGTGAAAGTGATATTTCTATTAAGTTTGGGAATATTTACTAATAGTTTTACACAAATCTATTTAAAAACAGTATTTCCTCGGTTTTACCATATTAAACAATTATCAGATCTCTAAACTATTTTATTTTAATATTTAATCGATTTTGTGGTATCTACGTCGGTTCTGGTAAATTTTTAATAAAGTTCGTAGAAAAGTTTTTATGGAAAACACAGGTTTCTCTATTCTCTTATGGGAAATTCTTTTTATATCCTTATGCTGTACAACCAAACCTGTACAAGCAAAAAATTAGATAGATTATCTTTAAAATTTTAAAAATTCCAGATTTATTTGTTCAACACAAGATTTTCGATTAGGCTAATTTTTAAATTTTCCAGCCAACAACAATAAATGCCAATAACTTCCTTCTTGTTTATTGCTGGCAAAATTTGACGAAAACTTTCCCATTTTGTACTTACCGATTTTTTTTACTTTTTAAGAAAACTTCCTATTTTGCATCAAAGTTCTCATTATTTCGAGTAATTTTAAAATAAATCATTTTCTTCCAGGCTTTTAGTGAAAACAATTTTGTAAAAAAATTTACTTCTTACTGTAATGGAATATCCATTACGCGTACATCTTTACATATACGTGCATATAAGTAAAATTTGTATGTATATTTATATATTCCGTGACATGAATTCGTAATATTTCATTTTTCAAAGGTTTTAATTATGATAATAATATTCTTGATTATGTTTCTGAAAAGTGCTAAGATATAAATGGCAATGGAATCATGTCTATATAATATGAATAATTCGAATATACCATGAAAATTCTTGTAATATGACATTTGTGTAAATTCCATGATTAGTGAAAGACAGATCAGAGGATTATTTAATATAATTTGTAAATTATAATTTAGATAATAAATGCTGGGACTTATTAAAGAAGGAAAAATCCCCAATTAAATTCTGGATAAGCCGTAAAAAACTTCCCGAAAAACCTGAATGAGAATATAATAAAAAAAAACAATCTAGAAGTTTTAGCTGAAATATACATACATATCTAGCTGTAGATATTGATAGTGATTTAGATGATATAGATCTAGAAGCAAAACTTGTATATATAAATAAAATATTTGATGGCACTTGGACTTGACGTTCACGCTGAAAAGTGCCTATTGTTACTTTGTTTTAAATATGTGATAAGGTTCTTATATCGCGTATCATATAGCATAATCATTTTAATAAACGTATTACTAATCCAATTACTAAATTAATCTGGATTTTTTTAAAAATACATATTAGTATAATAAATTAGATGAAAATGCCTTATAATGTGTGTGTAATTGGAGAAATTACATTAAATTAGACATAAGCATTGTATCGGGTTAATATAGGTAATGGATTTGTACGTTTATTAATTATTTGTTAGGGTAATTAGGTAGTAGGCAATTTTGTCTTGGTTCTCATAGATTTTTTTAGAGAAATTTTAGGGAGAGGAAAAATCAGTTTAGAAGGTGGAGGGTTAATAGATAGACCTCGCTGGAACTGACAGAAATGTTATTAAACTTTACTTTACTTAAGATCACTTATATACTTAAAAAAGTACAATTTTCTATTTGGATGCAGGATGTCTGAATTAAGTCTGCACTATGAATAAGCAAAAATTTTACAAATTTAACCATCCTCATAGCTTCAAAAAGTCAACAATACGCTGTTGAAATATCGCTAGTGTCGCGCCCTCACAACCTTGGTTCGAAACATCTACAGTCAGGTGCTGTTATGTAAATGCCTTCTTTGACTCACAAGTCGCTGCTTTTTGCCTTTTAATAATTGAAACAAACTTTTAAAAGCCTTAAGCAAGAGACCTGTGATAATCAAAAAACAACTCTCAAGCCGTGAAATTCGATTTGTTTCGACCAAAGTCTATTAAGAAATATGTGTGAAAATCGCAACATATAGAGAACGTAGCATATGTCGGTTGCTAGCGACCTATTTATTTATCCGCACCCGCTGGTATTTGATCATTATAATGCCCCTATCTCCTAAGACCTCCAAGGGATTTTAATAAATTAATCATCTCGATTCATAGGGGTTCAACCGAAGGTTGTTTTTCGTGAGAATTTATTAAATATCAAAATGTTAATGAAATTAAAACAACGCTTCGTTTCACAACTTCCAATCATAATTATCTGAGTTAATTTCTGACATTAAAAACCTCTATAAACGAAGTTTTTTTGTAAAAACATCATTAATAAAACAAGCTTAAAATTGGTTTTTTAAATAACACACGTCTCTTGGTAAAGATGATTGAATGCGAATAAAATGCGTTTTTTTTAAGTCTCTCTAAGTTTTTTAAGAAGTTGCGCACCGACCGTGAGGGAGCGCACGAATCAATATGCATCAAAAGCGTCAGACTTAATTTAGATTCCCACCAAGATTCGATAACCCTTCACCAATTAACTTATATTTAATTATTTTATAATTATTATAATCAAATGAATAGAGGTGAAACGGTATGTTTTTTTATTAAATAGTTTTTACTTAACACCTCAATAAAATTGTCCAGTGCATAGAGGAGAAGAAATAGACAATTATTAAGCTTTTTAAAAGGCATTGTTACAAGACAATTATATAATTTTGTAATAATTTAATTTTATAGCGATTTACAGTTGTTAATGTACAATTTTTATAGAGCCACTGATAACCAATAATTTTCGTACAAATTTCTATTTCTATTTGTTGAATTATTGTTAGAAATTTATTTTCCGACTTCTCTTGATTTTTATAAAATACCTTTCTTAAATTTGCACAATTGTTTATTACACTTTTACTAATAAATTCTTTATCTTATTTACTTAAACAATAATAATACATTATATGTACTTATTGCTACAGTTATATAAATAATATAAAAGTGTGTATTTAAATAGCTGAAAGGCTTGACTTACATACAAATAGAGAATGTTACTAGAATTGTTTTAAAGTAGTATATCTTTATTTTACTTATAAAACGTTTTGTTTATAGCCTTTTGCAAAATATTACTCATATTGAGTGGTGTAAATTTTGTAAAAAAATGCTGAGTACTAGAAAAACTATGTTTTAAAAAATTGTTTTCATAGAAAAATGTTATTTCTTGTTAAAAATTATACTATATTATAAATATACCCTTACGAAATATCATCATATCAGGAATGACCCTACCTTTTGACATGCTTGGTGCTATTCCATGGTGGCCATCAATATGCGAACCTAAAACAAAACGGTGGCATTTCGAAAATTATCGATCTCATAATGGTAATGGCGCCAAACCATCATTTTTAAATTTTATTTTTACGCCAAAAGTCTACAATTATCACTATGATCCGCGTCCAAATTTAAAAGAAAAAGCGAATCAAAGGTAAGAAGGGAGTATTGGTGAATGAGTTGCCTTAATGTTTATTGTTAATTAAAGTAATTAATATTGTTTTACTCACTCTTATTGACTTAATCATTCTTTTCTTATTTCCACTGCTACTTATAAGAATAATTCCCGAAAAGAGTGACTGTTCAAGAGTTCCTAAATACGTCACTAAAGCGCTGCATTTGCGATAAGTAAAAAAATAGTTAAAATTTCTTTATTGGCAACTTCTGTAAGGTTGTTTGTGTTAAAGTCATATGTCATTATTGTTTGATTCCTGCTAACAATCAAATTAGAGGAACATTACTTTTATCTCACTAACAATGTGATGTGCACAGGACCATTTCGGTAGAAAATGACAGAGTAGACTTTATCCTTCTTCCAGCTATATTCCTTTTATATTATTTTCTGAACAATCTTTATCTTAAGCAGTGGCATTAAAATCACTTTAGGCAAATGTTTGCAACACTTTCTGAAGGTTCCAAAAGATTTTAGTTGGGTCTTCCACATCTGAAAATATCGGACTGTTTACTTTATAAAATGATATTACGTATCTTGATTTAACTGGGAGGTTCCTTATTTGCAGAAGAGACGACAATGGCTTTACTCTGACCAACCAAATCTTAAAGAAGCTGTTCTCAAAGACGTTCAAAAGCTCAAGTCCTCATGTGATTATAATCTCCTATAAGAAAATTTTTCCAAAACAAATATTTTGAAGAATTTTTTTCAAATGTCAGTCACTGTTAATATTAAATTTCGATAGAAGATATCATTTAGTGTAATGGCAAAATTAGTCTATTATGCCTTGATAGAATCAGGGTTGTGATATGGTCTTTGTTTTTAAGGGCCATCTAATCAAAACTTCAAAAAGTCAATTTTGGTGTTGTAGAAAAGAACAATAACCACATTTGTGGTCACCACAATGTCACATTTGTGACATTGTGGTGTGATCATCAAAAATTTTGCCCTGTGCGTGTGTATAACTAATGTTGAAAAATTGTTTGCTACACAATTTAAAGGGGTATTAAAAGCATTTCACGTTATTGTATTTTTGACTAAAGAATCATAAGCAAATAATAATATAATATAAATAACGTCTAACTTCTTTAAGTGCAGTACGCATGAAAGTGAATCATTTCGTCATCGAATAAGAGCTCAAGATATGAAGTACCAGTTTTCCTCAAATGTTCCTATCTTTTACGAATTTCACTTGAATCAATGTTGACAGTAATTAGTGAAAATGATTGTAGACCCTTTCAAAGGCTAGACGCCTTTGTCTTAATTCAAAATCGACGTTGCCAAGGATGACGTTAAAAGTATTCACCCGAAAATTATCACTACTTGACAACTAAGCTTCGCTATATTATCAGCCTGTAACTTTCTTTTTCTTCTTCTAGAAACAGTCGTCTTGACACTTTTGTTAACAGCATGCAATCTTAATAACAAGAAGTGCCAAAGGATCTGCATGAATACTGTTATGAGTGAGTAGTTAAATTCGAAGTCCTCAAGCTTCTTGTCGAGTAACAGAATCTTCTTCAAATAAGATCAAAGTTTAAATAATTTTCTCCAGCTTGAGTCTGTGTAGAGTTGTAAATGATTAACGAAAAATGAACGCTTGAACTATATTAAATATAGAAGCTGCTTCGGTACAACTTTTAAGAAATTCGAATTCTCTCTTGGGACGATCATTCAAACGTTCTTCAAGAAATGATACTTTAACATTTTATTGACTTTGAAAAATCAAACACGAATTCATTCAAATGAATATAAGTAAAAACGCTCCCAAGATCCATACATTACACTACATATTTAATACATAAGTCAAGAAATTCACTTAAGCGTTATAAAAATTTCCCAAATGTTATGGTTCAAATTTCGCCATCCTTACGATATCTGTCGTCCTATGCGCGCGCAACAGAAGCACTTAGTGTGAATCTTCTATTATTTATAGCGCAACCAATAGAGATCACTATATCCAATGTGTTTTAACCCTTTATGGCTTCCTTAACAGCTAGAATCAACCTAACAATGTCACTCATATGACTCGAAATGCTTCTGAATTGAAATTACCGATACCTCATTCATCATTGGTAAAAAGGTCCATTGTTTACGCGAGCACTAAAATCTGAAATCATCTAGCCCATGATTTGTGTACCATACCTTCCCTCAAAATAAGTAAAGTTAGGGGATTGCTAGCTGGTACATCCTTTTTCAAACATATTAATAAGTTTTATTGACAATTGTGTGGTATCATGTTGCGTCCATGTTTCACATACTTTTACTTCTGTTTTTATATTATATTTTAACCCATATTTTAATTTTTTGTCTAGTTGTTTTATATTTTTTATTTATATCTATATGTTAAGTTAACTTTTATGTAAGTACCTAGTGCTGTTATGATATAAAAATTTGAACACATACAACACACTTAAGATAACAAAGCTTATTTTCACTTGACTTACAATTAGTATCTCTTTGTTAAAGTCATTTGCTGTTATTGTTTCAATTGTGGCAACTACATAATTTTATCGAGAAAACAGAGAATGAATGACTCAAAATGCATTTTTATTTTAACTTCAAATTTCTTAGATTTTTGTTCTCACTGAGGTGACTACTTAACTTATCATTTCTTGGTCTACTCATTCAGAAAAGAAGTGGCCTGTCATTTTTATATTGCGTTGCATATACCATTTATGCCTGTCACATTCGGTTTGAGAGGTTTTGAGAATTAATTTAAAATTAGTCGAATGTATCTGAGATAAGTTTACACAAATTCTCATCTTAACCCCCGTAGTTAATTTTATTCTATTTATCTTAAAATAAGTAAGTTTTTCTTCTTTGTAAAGATCAACGTACTTCTAAAAAAAGTAATTTTTATTAGAAGAAAAAAAATATTTTTCCACCTTGCCATCATAGTAATCAGCAAATCTCACCAACGACTTTTCAACCTTATATTCCAACAACCAGTCGCCCATTTAAACTAACCGTAGTAAAAATTAATAAACATGATGACTTTTATATTAGTCGACATTAAACATCTTTCCATACATTTAATCCAAAAACAACGTTGGTATACCTTGGTTTTAGATTAAGCCATCAAAACGTCTTATTAAGATAAAAATGGTTACTTTAGTTATAATTCCTTACAGTACCTTTAAAACCAATGGGTTAACCGTAGATAAATATTTGGATTAAAGTGTATTGAAAGATCTCTAATACAGACTAACGTAATATAGGTCATGTCTCTTAATTTTTACTACGGTTAGTTCTAATGGGTGACTGGTTGTTAGAATATAAGGTCGACAAGTCGTTGGTTCTTGGTCAAATTTGCTGATTACTATGATTAGATGGTAATTTTTGTGCAATTATCACTAAAAGTCATATAAAAAAGTGGGGTCAGTTTTGTAAAAATTCGTTGTAAATGTAGTTGTTTCCAAAATCTACCATATATTACGTTTAACAAAGTCTTTTACCGAATGTATAATTCTTAATAGATCATTTGGATCCTTAAGGAAGGCAGAACAAAATTGTGCATGTCCTGCGGAAACTTTCTTTTTCAATTTTTTATATTAGAAACAATTTTTCTATGACTTTTACATAAATACTTCATGTCAAATTCAAGCTAAATTAATTTTAGTCGTAAAACCAACATTGGTGTTACCTCGAAACTCGGTCCTTGTCCTTGCCTTGGCTCACCGTTGTTCACCATCAATGCAAATGCTACTATGTTCTTATATTTTGTAATGGTATATTTGTAGACAAGGTAAACAAATTTTTTGAAAAGTATCAAGATACTTTATGTTGCACCAAATTAAGTGATAAACTCTTAAGATAGCTAATTGTAATAATATCGTATCAAATAATGGAAAACTAGTCCAGTAGAATAGGCATATTATTGTATTACTGAGAAAAAATCTGCTTGCGGTACCTTTATCTACCACATATGTGTAACTTTTTATCTTTAAAGAGTTCGAACAACAGTTTTCAAAGAAAAAATATCTGATCTCAATCTCTGTTACTTATAACGTCTTAATGAAGAAAGATTATGGCTGTTGTTGAACTCTACATTTAAAATATGAAACTTTTCTAGAAAGTTTTAGGTTACTTTCTAGTTTATTATCCATTTTCAACATGTTAAATTAAACTATTCTAGTGTTATTCATTTTTAGAACTTTAGTTGTTTCGACATTTTATCGTCAGTTTTAAACATATCTCGGTATCTATCACGTTGTTATGAAGCATATCTTTTAATCTGTGTTATAACATTATTGGTCCATGCTTTTATTAAATGTAATATTTAATAGAATATAAAAGTAACTTGTATTATTATTGTTATGTTGGCACCCAATTTACTTTTTTTTTTAATGTCTGTATAAATATATTAGGGTATTACATCTCCAATACATTTTATTTATTATATTCGACCCTTATATACATACCTTCTCATATCCGTTACATATTTATATATACTTATGTAATTAATTGTCGAAAATATTGTAATTTTAGCTCAATTTTCTAAGCATATTTGTTAGGTGTTTTTTGTCTTACATGTTTTATTATTTTCTACTTTTATTTGCTTTGTTTTGTATTAAATATTAACATACTGATATGATTAAAAATGTAAATGAAATTAAAATAATATAAACATTGTTAATGATGTATCCCTATAGATTGTTATTGCTAGAAAATTTTTATTATATCATAAAAATGTATTTACAGCCATTTTAAGTAATGGTATGTTACTTTTGCCGACAATATACTTATTCAAAAGTACTTGTGGTGGATTTTATTCTCTAAAAATTTCCAATGGTATATTAGTTAATGTGAATACAATTATTCAAATTCAAATTGTTTATTCATGTTAATTTTAGTACTTACACACGTCCTAGAAGATTAACAATGTACAAAGTGAAGCTTTTGGTTAGTAATAAAAACTATTTGAATTACTTATACAATAAAACCTGGCTACACATAATTAAAATACGATATAGTCCATAATTGAACTGAGATTTTAAGGCCTGTGACACAAAAATGTATCATATGAAGAAAATGATTGGGTAGTCAACAGATCAACCTGATTACCATTTTGAATTTTAAATAGGGCAGTGATCTTATTGGATTTATTGGATGGACATTCCAAAGTTTGAAACTCTGGTACCTATATCTCCTGTATCCACTATAGATCTCGATGTTGTACATCCTGATTGCTCTCAAAATTGTTTTCATTTCTTTTTATATACAGTAAATGTTCAAGAATAAACACGGATGGAAGAGTGGATATATTTAATGTTTGCGCTGGAGGCCAAATTTACGAGATGCCTGAGTAGCATGTCCGGTATAGGACAACAACAAGCAAGAACCGTATAGAACATGAGAGACTGAAAGCCTGCAAAGTAGACTGAGCCGACTGCGACCTATAAAATGCAATTCTTGAAATTGCGTTTTATAGATCGCTATAGGTGTATTGCGAAAGTTCTTTGTAAGTCGACCCGCCAGAATCTCCACATGCTCCTTCCATAGAAATGAAGGTCAAGAACGACCCCAAAAATTTATTTTTGAGAAACTATTGCAGTCTTCCAGGTTCCGCACGGAAAACACAATCCTATTTATCTTCTCTTTATTAGTTTGTTTGCTATGAACCATTCCTCAGTCAGTCGAATCTCCGGAGTAAAGATTGCAGAGATAAACGAACCATGATGCTGATGATATAAGCAAACAGTGTGAATTTGCTTTTCTTTATTATCAAAGGAAGATCTTTAATATATGCAGAAATACGAGGGCGGGTCAATAAGTCCGTGAGTTTTTGGATAAAAGACAGGTTTTTATATAAAAAGTTATTTTATTATTTAACATAGTCTCCTTTGAGTTCTATACACTTAGTCCAACGTTTCTTCAATTTTTTTATCCCTTCGGAAAAATATGATTTGTCGAGTTCATCAAAATAGGCATTTGTTTAAGAGATGATTTCGTCGTTGGAGTCAAATCTCTTTCCGCCGAGCCATTTCTTTAAGTTTGGGAATAGGAAATAGTCACTGGGGGCTAAATCTGGAGAATAGGGCGGATGAGGAAGTAATTCGTAACCTAATTCATGGATTTTTGCCATGGAAACTGCACATGTGTGGACCCTTGCATTGTCCTGGTGAAAAAGAACTTTTTTTTTTGCCAAATTTTTGCGTTCTTGTGACACCTTAATACACACTGCTTGCCAAAGTAATATTGAAATGTTGGTTAGTACCTTTACTTTGACATATGTTGGTTAATAATTTTCCACATTATTTTAGGAGAGTTTTGTGACAATTTGATTACTCAATTACCTTTTAGTAATTAGCCTCAATATAAAATTCTTTACACTCTCTATCCAAAATGTTATTCCTATCTTGCTTTTTGGCATCACCAACAAAATTATGATCTCTTTATTATCAAAGATCAATAATTTGTTAAAACCCTGGTCTAAGCGCACTACATATTGTTTATCTGAAAAAATGTTAGAACTTACTTTTTTGAGGAGGCATCCTCAAAAAAGTAAGCAAATTTAATAAATTTATCGGCCACTTTATAATTGGTATTATTAATAAGCTTGAAACTACTAGATTTAATTTTATTTTAAAATTAAATAAACCGTGCTAATTTATTGACCTAAAATCTTTTTAGATTTAATATTTTTATTCGAAGGTATATCTATGTTGATTTAGACCATTTGCGCTTCATATGGTCAGGTAAATTTGCATTAACGACTTCTGAAGCTAATACGTGAGATTCCTCATTCACAAAAATATTATCAAGGTTTTATTATAACTTACCACAAGAAATCCAAGGCGTTCCTGTCACCTTCACCAAAACGTAAATGAAAATTTCCCGCTATTAGAAGGTTTGAGTCCTGCTTAAGTTTATTTAAAATGGATTCTATTTCTGATAAAAATTTATTAACATTCTCAGAAGGTGATCTGTATATTACTAAAATATGCAAATCTAAATTAATTAAGTACACACAAGAACATTCAATCTATTTTTCTAACATAGGGTCATGGACATTTAAAATTTGAAAACTTGAGCGATACAATTCTTAATAAAAACAGCTGTACTATCTGAAAAAAACTCTTGCCTAAATGAAAAACCTAGTAAAGTGCAAACCTGTTGTTAAAAAATATATTTCCTGTTTTATGAGCCAGTGCTCAATTACACAAATTAAGTCACGGTTTTTAACTGATAAAAATGCTTCTAGTAAAGGAATTATATTTCGTTATATATTTAACACGCCATTAAATCTTTCATATTTAAGGATTTTTTAAAGATGAAGTTACGTTTTTGGCTTGAAAGCGCAATTATAGTAAAGTAGCTGCTTTAACTTACTTGTAACCAAACCAAAACCAAATTTAAACTTTCTAGCACATATGGAATTCTAAATATCCGCTTTTACGCGTTGCAATTTTTTAACTTAGATATTAGAAAAAAATAAAGTCAAATAACGTGTAGGCCACAGAAAAAATAATTTATTGCCCTACCCTTTTGTTTAAAAATACTGGGTTTTAAATTTAAAAATTTACCACTATTAAAACCTATATTTTATTTCAAAGCCCTGCATACCAAATGCCAGTTTTTTAACTCAATTGATTTCTCAATTATCGGATTTAGTTGGCCCTTGAGCAACCATGTATATTAGAAGAAAAATTAAGATCAAACACCTTGAAAACGACTTTGGTGTTTTTAAGAAAACCATTTAATGTTAAGCTCGTTACTTTAATTTATTCCCCTACGTATAGTTAAAATTTATTTTTTCTTAATAATTATCGGCAAAAAATTAAATCTTTACATATAAAAAGTCGACAAGACGTGCCAATAAGCGGTCAATATTTGAGCCAATAGAAACGATTCGTACTAGTCGTACAATCTTATAACGGATCTATGAAAATCCAGCCTTACGCTGCTGAAATTAATCAGCTGATCTATGTCAAAGTTCGTTAAAACCTAACCTAACTTCACTTTATTGTTTACTTATCTGGAAGGCTAAAATAATAAAATTTTTCACTTTCCATTTAATTATTTCTAGAAGTTCTAAAGACGCATTTTCCTTTTAAATGTCTTGCAACCACTGTTACTCAAAGTTCGGTTTCTTTAATAAGGAGGTATGTCGTAAGTATGTAAGAAAAACTTGAAAAGAAATTATCCTGGAAATTTTTATAGCTGGGCTGCACCAATTGTGGGCTTTCTCTATGCAGCAAATGTCTGCAGCAAAAAAGTAAAATTCCCAACAAAGGCCACGAAGAACATAAAGTGTGCCGAACGTGCTTCTTAACGATATCAAATGCATCTAAAAACAGTTATGAGACTTGCATTGTACCTCCGGACCGATTTCTAAAGTATGTAGTTCGTTAATTAGGCCCATTTTAGCTTGTCGTTTGATTATGTTTTATCGAAACATCGATTTTATATTTAATTACAACTAGGAGACTGGAAAATTTGGAAAATCCAGCTGCTCGACCCATCACTGTATACAAACACAATCAAAAAATGGATGCTTTACGCACAGGCTTATCAGAACAAGATCGAGAGTTGGTTGATAGGCTTGAAAAGCTAAAAGAAAAACAACCACCAGCTCCTGCAGATAGTGAAATAAGAGAAAGATTGGCTAAGCTAAAAGGGGAAACTTTTGCTAGTGGATCAGATTCAAATAAGCCCGTAAGTATTTTACTTATTTGTTAAATGTATCAACAGCTATGAAGCTTCTTACCGATACTAACTTGATAACTAAGATATAATGAAATGTACTGATGAAATAAATAGCAATAAAAATACAATGCATATAATAACCCAGAAATTACCTAGACCAATAAAATAGAATAATAAATATCTAACATATTTTTGGTCAGTTCAGTTCTATTTCAGTTAATATAGTATTATTGTCTTAAACTAACTCAAACTAGCTGAATGAATGTCAGAAGCATGTTAAAATATCCACAAAGTTTATAAATGGGAGAGCTTTTATAAAGGTTGGTTCATGTGTAAGCATGATAAAATACTTTTGGATGGCAAGTGTTCATTCTGTTTAAAACATAAGGTAACTGACTAAGATCCTCAGGACAATCTATTTTGGTTTTCAGCATTTTGAAAATAGTGCACAGAAATATTTTAATTCTTTTTTTACTCAAAGACAGTCTATCGAAAAATCCTAACAAATGATCATTATCACAGCCTCTCTAGGGATAAACACCTGATATTTATTATTATTTCCTGAAATACATGCACTTCAAAAACTTCCTTTGAACCCTTTCAATCATTGCTATCCACACACAGTACTGGGGGAACTAAATCTTAGACCCATTTTCCAGGTTTGGCAAAATAAAACTTCAAAAAGATGAACACACTTCAACACTTATGTAGCTCCTTGGTGGTTCTAGTAATAAATCCAGAGATTTTTTGGGCATTTTCTACTTTAGATAAAATGTATTTCAAAAATGAAAAAGGGGGGTAAAAAATTACTTATTCTGCTCTCTTGCTATGCTTCAAAGAGCACTCTTTGAAGTTGTGCACCATTTAAGGTGTAATTAAAAATTTTAAGATTAGGATTTAGGTTGAATATCAGCACACTTACTGACATTTAATCCAGATGACTCCAGATAAATGTACAAATTGTGATACTTAGCTATTTAATTTGTAGGTATGTACATTTAAGTAGAGTAGCAATTATTATTTATACATTAAATGGCAAATATTCCTTGATTGAGACTGTAAGTAGAGATCAATCAACTAAAATATGTCTGAGCATTTTGTGTTTAAACTGGTATGGTTTCCTCCAAATGTAAATATTTTTTAGTTAATTTTTGTGTATTAATAAGGAATTTTTGATTAAAGTAAATACTTTTGAGCAGAAAAAACATTTATCTTACAAATTTTGGGCATAGGTTTTTCATTCAACTCACTTTTCTTTAACACTCCTCAAGAAATGTTTACTTACCTTGTTATAACTCAAATTCCTGTATTATAGTTCTTCATACCACCAGATACAAGATCTGAACAAGAAAAAGTAGATTCACTCTTGGAGCAGTTCTCATCTCAACAAGGCATCGATGCAGCATATAAGCCACATGATGATCTTGCTCAGAGATTAGCTACTTTAAAAGGAGAGGAGCACAAAGAGAACAAGATAGATTATATGGAGGAGTCAGATTCTGAAGATGAAGTAGACAGAATCACTCAAAAGGTATGAATTTAATCATGGTTATAGATCATCCTTTTCATTTATTTACTTTTTTATTATTATCATTACTCCAAGTATAGAAATTCACAGAGTTCAGCACTCTAAATAGTACCTATAATTAGAAGGTCCATGAAAAACCACCTATATTTATTATTAACTTTATCTCTAAATAAATTTAGGTTGTACCTAAAAATGCATTTTAATCAAATAATGACAAACTTAAGTACACTCAACTTGTACTTAACTTACATAGAATAAAATAATTGTAATTCTTTGCTTTTTTTAAGGAACTTTGTAAAAAAGTTTACTTACTAATTAATACACTTAATTTTGTGCATGAATTACTTTATATTGATAAATTGCTAGGGCTTTCTCCCATCTTACTTTAAGGCTTTTAAGACCAGCCAATTGAATGTGGCCTGATATGTCCTGATATATATAAGTTAAGGTTGTTAATAACAATTATATGAAGGACACTATATGAGCCTCAACCTCAACAGTACGTTAATATGTACAACAATTATACAATGATTTTATTGCTTTTATATCACAAATATTGAAAAGTACGAATTATTACTTCCCTGATGTTTAGAAGATTTTTCGGTGGATTTCCTTCTCTCAGGATCAATTGATGCTTCAGAGAGATATACTCGAAAACATACTGTTTGCCTGGTGTAAGTATGATGAAACGTCATTAATGTTTTGGTATTACATAGACTGGAATACAGTAGTATTGTATGTTCTTGTCATACAACATTTTTGTAATACATGTTTTATAAAAAATTTGGACTATGTCCACCACCATTTACTTTTAAAGAAGTTTAATAGATTATCCTTAGAAAACTTGTCTTGTTTATAAAAATATAAGTATTAATATATAAAATCAATTCCGCAGAGCTTCATTCAGTACTCTCTTGGTTTGTAAATAATAGAAGTGTAAGGCAAAAAAAAAGACTTCTCACCTGGAATTTCCTAGAATGAGTTTATAAAATAAGTAAATATTTATAAAATATGTAATACTTTTGTTAGTTAATTTGGTTTGAATACCTTTGTAAAAATAATTGGGGATAGACTTTTTACTTCCTAGAATCAGACCCATTGGGCAGTGGAATTAGTCGATATTTGACACTTATGTAAAATACATACTAATTCCTAACCTATTTTGTTCTTATGTTTAGTTAATATGTATTAAAGATCTCTAGCTGTTGATATTGGTAAATAAATTAAGTATTGTGGGTTTATAAAGTTTACTCTTTAAGGGTCTCCCCTTCTTGTCAATGTATTATTGATGGTATTCCCTTTAAGCAGATTGGCCCAATTAAGGATTCAATGGTATCTTTTTGGACCCAAGCCTTACTCTTCTCCCATCAATTTGAACATACTATAAAGAGCTCATAAGCTGCTAAAACGTAACAGATCTCTTTTTAAATTCTCCAATATAATTTGGTCACCTCATTTTCTGATCCATATGTCCTATTTAAATATTGACTCCTTATTATGCAAAAGGCAGTTCTTTGATGTTTGCTTTGCATTTAAAGTTCTGAATGGTATTGTTAGAAATCCAAAAAGTGTGTACCTTTTTTCTTTACATAATATATTCTCTTATACAACACGAGGCACTTCTCCATATTTCCTTTTGTAGAACAACCTATTTACTAAAGATCTTGAGTTTTTGGTACAGCTTCAAATGTTAACTATTAATATGTACTTAAAATATTATATACGTGGACAAATAAAGTAATAATTTAATTTAATTCAATTCAAGTTAATAGCATGGGCTATAAAGGCAAGTATTCTCGATGACTTTAAAATATTTATGTTAATATGGAAAAAGCTTAAAGTTCTCAAAGAACACTTCATTAAAATGATATGCCACACGATTAAAAAAGGTTAGGAACAACACTGGGCCAAGGACGCATCCTCTGGGTAGTAAAAGAAGAAATTACTTATTCACAAAATTCCCAAACTACCCTCTGACACTGGCCATTTGACTCGTCGTGTAAATGATGTTCCCCTACCTATTCCTACGTCTTCCCTTACCAAAAACTCATTAATTTACATAAGTAAAAAAATTTACAATCATGTTCCTCTGTGTGTTAGACATATATCGGATGTTAAGAAATTTAAAAGAGAATTAAAGTCGCTTTTATTGGCTAAGGCATATTATAACCTGGATGACTTTTTTAATGATAAGTTTTAACCTTGGACATGTTGGAAAGTTTTCTTTTTTTTCTTTTTTCTTCTCTAGTTTTGTCAACATGTTTACCTTTATTTAGTAATTGATTGTTTTATTTAGTTATCTTTAATTCAAGTATGTTCAAAAAGTTTTGTCTTCTTGTGTTTAATTTTGTTCATTGTTTTGTCAATTTTTGAAATTGTATTTGTGTACATTTTCTTTCTTTCTTTCTTATAATTCTAGGAGAATATTTTTATAAAGAGACTATTCGTTTTATGTTAAGTGGCATTGTCATTGACTCTAAAATCATCTATCAAGTGTATAACTTATATTGTTTTCAATAAAATAGATGTAATATTGATTTTACTATTTTTATCATGTTGCTAATACATACTTCATTATGCTTGTACAGAAAATACAACCGTCGAAACATTTTCAGATCGTATCTCAAGTATCAATAGACGAGCGCTGTCCAATAGATCCATCCAAAACCCTACCAAACGATGATGACGAAGAAGAGTTCAAAAGAACCTCCCCAGAACTACCATGGTGTGTCCTCTGCAACAATGACGCAAAGTTTAAATGTTACGATTGCGGGGGAGACTTATACTGCGGCTCTTGTAACACTGAAGTGCACAAAAACTGGGGTGATACTGACCATAGGGTCGTTGCTTACAAACCGGAATAATTCCGACTAATTTTTAATTCACTATTCCTAATATAAATTTAAGAAAATATTCCTTATACTGTAAGATGCTATGTTGTATTGTTGTGCCTTTTTCATATTTAATAATAAACTTCATTAGTTATATTTATATTATAAAGCATAAATGTAATATATTATATTATTTTGCAAAATATATAAGGTATGATAGTTTAATATTTTTTTTAATGCTTAATTTACGTGGCAGGTAAAAATAAAACACCAGTTTATTTTTATTTTAAACATTATATGAATAAATTTTTCGAAAATGGAACGTTCCGTTCTCACCAAAAAAATTCAAAAGTTAAAAGACCAAATCGACGAAGTGAACGAGGGAATCAAAATCCTCTGTAACATCAAGAACGAGATAATTTTAAAGATCGAGGAATACAAGCAAAAAATTCGGAATTATCGACCTAAGAAACCCCGACGTAAAAACCATTTACCTCTTGTCTTAAAAGAAAAGTCGCTGTCATTGTTAGACAGGTGAGAATTGACATATTTATATAAGTTAAAATCGTTAAATATTGAACTTTAAAAAATGGCAATCATGATGACGGTACAAGAAGTGGTTCCTATTATGAGGGAGATTAAAAAGGATTTCGATAGTAGTTTATCCACGATAAATTTAAGAATTCTGGATAGTCAAATAAAGTTTGAAGTGCCCGAGTAAACAAAGGTCTTAATTTAGTAACTTAAAACACTAAACTAGCGCTTATTTGCAGAGATATAAGCCAAATCCAAAATTTGCACGATGTAATTATCCAGGACCTTGAAGAGTTAAAAAAAACCATATACACCCACTGTGGCATAGTCGAAAAAACCGAGCTCATCATGAATATTTTAAACTACAAACTTTACGAGATCCAGTACAATTTCAGGACCGAAGTGGACCGACTAAAGGCCAAAAAAGAAAGTTTATCTCTGGCTTCTTCGGAAAAAGAGGATCCGACTATAGCGCTGAAAATCGTCGAGATTGACGATGAGGTTTCTAGGATCGAAGAAACTCATCAAACCAATTTGGATTGTATAAAAGAACAAAAAATTGTAAGTATTTTCTACACTTGTGCATTCAATTATAAATATTAAAGAATAGGTTCTTCGGTGTTTATCCTGTATATAATCTGGTGTCTTCCTTGCATATAATAAGTCGTAACCATTTACCTAATATCTTTTATGCATCATGTATTTTTTTTGAGGTTTGTATGTATTAGTGAGTTTGTGATTTGCTCGAATGTGCTATTGTTCTTGAGTGCTGCTAGAGAGTTTTCTCTAGGCCTTCTCTTCGGAGATTTCGCGCACCTCTGAACTAACGTGCGCCATTTGTTTAGTTGCGAATTTTGCATATTAAACCTCCGTTCCTAATTGTTTCTTAAAAGATTGTTAAGTAGCAGGTAAGAGTTACGAGATATTAACCTTGCTACATTTTCCCCACTAAAAGGTGGCGCTTTGAATTTTTGATCGCGATTTCGCCTTCAGTTTTGCAATCAAAATATACACCGTTTCGTTAGTTACTTTACTGAAATTTAGTTTGTTCTGCCGCCAGGGTTATGCCATATACAGGCTGGTCCAGTTTAAACGTCATTAATTTTTATATGTGAAGTTTTATATGTGAGAATTTAAAAAGAAATGGATTGTCATTATAACATTTTTCTCAGAAATGTTTAGTTACAAAGATGTTAAAGTTAAGAATAATTGTTTATTGATCATAATTTTTAAGCTACCAGCTCAATTTTAATTAAATTTCGTATGCAGGTTATTGTAATGAATTATCAATTACTGATGAAGCCAATTTTTAAAAAAATTGCCAGTGGCTTAACATACGACTTGGTCCTTTTTTGTCTCAAATCTGCGAGGCGATAAAATATCAACTGAAAGTCAACTGTTAGAGTCTGCATTTAATTTGGAAAAAAAAGTTACTTCTGCAAAGTTATGATAAAAAGCACTGTTTTTTAAAATATCTTAGTTTAATTGTACAGAAGCGCCAGTTAAAATGGTGCAAAAACTTAAAAAAAAGAAAATTAGGCTCGAATCTTAAATTAAACCTGTCAAATAAAATAACTTTTATCAATATCTTTTATATTATCTTTTTTACAAATCCAAGTCCGGTTTCCTTTTTTTTTATAAATGTTTGCAACATTTTAGCACATATTTCTGAACAATTAAAGTAAGATATTTTAAAAATAGTGCGTTAAATCATAATTTTGCAAGAGTAACTTTTTTTTCAAATTAAATGGAGAATCTTTGATATGAACAGTTGACTTCATATAAAAAAATATTTTATCACCTCGCAGATTTCAGACAAAAAAGTTCCTCAGTATGTTACGCCTCTGGCAATTTTTTTAAAAATTGAACTTGTAGTTTAAAAGTTATGATAAATAAACAAATAGTTATTAACTTTAACACCCTGTATCTTTGTTATTAAACATTTCTGAGACAACTTTTATAATGAAAGTCTATTTCTTTTTCACGTATTATCACGATTCTCTATCACGTATTAAAATTAACGACGTTTAAACTGGACCACCCTGTATTTCTGTTTGAAGCACAATTGGAATAGCCCTAAATGCTTCCATTATGTTAGTGATCTTTAGAGTGTACGCCACAGCCCTCACCTGTCTTTTTTGAGTTTGCCGTTTGAGTAGTAAGTCGACACGTGTAGAATCTAAATTGTCGCTCCTATCTGTCGATACCTACATAAGTATTATTGCTGCGTAAACTGTTCACATTTATTCCATCGTAGTTGTTTGGACTTCAGAGATCATGCTAAATTAAGTGAAAAATATATCGCTTAACTTAGTGTAATGAGGCATATGAAGATGATCAAAGGCCAAGTCCTTTCTTTGATGAACTGGAAAATATGAGACAGAAAATAAATTATTGAAGATCTAGCTTGCTTAGAAAATTGACCAACTTAAAAGTTTATGTGCAGAAAAAGATTAAACCATCCTTGATTTCAAGAACAGATAGATGAAATGAAATCCTCTTATAATGAGGTACAAATTGCAATGAGAAGGGAATAAGGATACAGGATTTTAAAGAAGTTTCTGCCTCTAAGAAACAGTTATGAAGTGCATTAAATTCCGAAAGAGAAGAAGTCGTCGCTATTAGAAAAAGCACTGCTGATAATAATGATAAAAAATAGTTATAACAAGTGTATAAAATGATCCTTTTTCTATGAATGGAAAATTTGACAATTCCCATAAATAAAAAAAAAGATTCTGCACATGTGTAACATACAAACATTTTTTTACTATTGAAAAAACACTAAAGAACATTAAAAAAATCAAAAATACCAAATTACTTTACGCATTAGTGGGTAAAAAAACGTCAAATTTTTTTTTGATAAATTATTAATTAAATGTGAAATAAACGTCAAATTACTTATTAATTACGTATAATCTGTCGCGTTGTAAACGCTAATATACATATTTTACATACGCTACTATACTACCTTATAAACATATAACTTAGCGTTATAAATATGTAATAGCGTTATTATATGTTTATAACGCTATACGATTTGTTTTTAGGGGCACGCACGGTTCAGCTTTGTTTTACCGAGATTTACTATAATAACGACTCTTTTCTTTGGTTTCAAAAAAATAAGGTTTCTTCTTATTTATATTAATCCTTGCAAATAAATAATTATTTTAAATATTTATTAGGAAGCTCAAAAGGCATATGAAGATGCGGTCCAAGAACTAGACCAAAACTTAAATAAAATGACAGATGGTTTAAACAAATTGTTAATCCTTATTGAAGCTGAAAAGGCAACAGTTGGAGAATCACAAAGCGACTTGGTAGACGCAAAATTTGACCAAGAAGTGGAAGAGCTGAAAACTCAAATTGACAAATTTGCCGAGCTCCAAACGACCGGGTGGAAGGTGCTGTATCCAGAAGAGAAGATTTCAGGTAGCTTACGAAACCTAATTACTTCTTTTAAAGTTATTTGTGTTTGTTTGATGCAGAAACATGTAAGATTTTTAAAAGTTCGGGCCTCGTAATAAATTGTTTGTTGCTTTTTGTAATATTTTTGTTTTATTTAACAGGTTGACCCTTAATAAATAGAATAATCGCAAAAATGCCATTGAGATTAAACTTTTAGTTGTACTTAAACTAGAATCATCTTTCAAAAACTGCATTAAGCCAGTTTCAAATTCATGCTTTTTCACACTTAGTTACTTTCAGACACAATAAATTGATGAAAGTGCTTACTAGAAATAAAATTATATAAACAAATATAAATTTAACTAAGCAAACCTATAGGAACATCGATCAGAAAAGTCTGCGTTATCAACTAAGAATTCTTGCATCGAGTTATATGATTTCTATATTAAATAATGTATTTTGATTTGAAAGTTCAATATTGTTGCTGATCGAAAATTTTAGTTGCATTGTATTGAGAAATAAAAAAATTTCTCCAGAGGGTGCCTCAAATAGAAACTATGGCGTCAATGTTCATTTTTTTAAATAGAACGCCCTGTATATTATGACGTTTTACAATATTGTATGGTATATTCTGAATATGCTTTGTATAGCAAACCATATGCCTAAACTCAATGCTTTGTCGAGTATGACTTAACAGACTAACGAAACTTATCAAATTAAAACATAAAAATATATTCTAGATTTATTGCAACTAATGCTTAATTTGTTGACCATTTGATTCAATGCGTTGTTTGCAATGAAAATTTTGGTTATAGTGTCTTAGGTAGAAACTATGACGCCAACATTAATTTTTTTTTGTGATTTCTTAGAAAGTAAAAAGAGCTTATTATTTTCGAACCGTTTTCAATTTTAGAACCTACTTGATAACGGTTTGTCATATTAGTTGTCATTTCACGCATAATTTTTTTATTAAAATACATTTATCTGAGAAAGAACGAATTGAAATACTCATGATAATTGGTTTTGGAGACCGGTTGAGTACACAACAAGAGCGCTACTTGGACTTTCTACAGTTTGAGCTTATCCCTACTTTTTTTTATTCCCTGATCCACAAGAGGCTGACATACGAGCCTGATACATCGATGGGACCTGTATCGCTATTACCAATAATGTTTCTTTGAATATTGGTAAATTTTTGTATGCATCTAATTTTCGATTATTAACTAGTTTTACCAATTTTAACAATTTAAAACATGTAGAGCGAAACTTGATTTTACAACTTTTTCATATTTCCATAAGCTACAATGATGTTCTTTATATTAAATTCTAACCTATTATTAATGCAACTAATATTAATAATTATTGCAACTTTACCGAACAGATGGATGGGACAAAGAGAACCGATTGAATGACCACCAAGAACACCGGATATAACCCCATTAGATTTTTTCTTATGGGGCAATTTGAGATCCAAAGTGTATGTGAATAGGCCAAATAATGTCGATGATTTAAAGCAAATAATTCGACAAGAAATTAGACTAATCGATCCGCAAGTGATTGAACATGTGGAATTGGAAGTTATTTACCGGCTTCAAAAATGCATTGAAGTAAATTGACAACAAATTGAACATCAGTTGCAATAAATATTGTATACATTTTTATTTTTTAATGTAGTATGTTTCATTAGTTTATTAGGTCAAATTTGACAAACCGCTGACTTTAGGCATATGGTATTATGCTATACAAAAAGTATTCAGAATATACAAAAAATGTCGTATACAGGGTGTGCCATTAAAAAAAATAGGTTAACGCCATAGCCTCTACTTGAGGTACCCTGTATAAAAAACGTTTATTGCAAAAAACGCGCAAGTAAGAATGCTAATCGTGTCCGAAAAATAAACCTGAATTTGAAATTTATTTGTTCCTTCATCGTGAATGCACTGTATATTATATACATATAATTGTTATAATAACTAGTATTCAGTAGTATCTCAAAAACAGCTTTACTGATGCAAAACCATTTTTTTTTTACAGGAGTTAATAAACGCACCCCTAATTAATTTGTGTGTATGTGATAAAGAAAGGGGAAGTTTGTGAATGGTGAAGTGGTTCTGGAGAAATCTATTAAATTTCTGAACATAATTATGTTGGACAATTTAAGATTTTCTAGCCTTAGAGCATTAGAAAAAGTGTTTCTATGATCAAGTTATAAACCTTAGACTAAAATTAGAAAGGATTTTAGCCAATAAAAGAAATAGCATATAAGCAAAGTCTTAAGCTGTTACTAAAATGCATTTTATTCATGAATTATAAACGTTATGACTACAACAGGTTAAATTGTGCTATAATCTTTGGAATGCTTCACAACTCTTATTCTAGGAATCTGAGATAATTGGAAGAGTCCTCTAAACTCTTGAACTAAAACTCTCAATCCTCTTTTAGGCAATTGAAGATGAGTGAGCCAAGGTATTTCCTAATTTAAACAATGAGTAATTTGATAGCCTTATTCCAGGAACCTGAAACAACTAGCATGCTTGGAAGAGTCTTCTAAGTATTTTTACTTTTTAGTGCTCTTCTAGACAATTAAAATTAAACTTCTTAGTCTTAAAATTTTACTAAAATACATTACTACAAATTTTACTGAATACCTACCTAACTATAGTACCCAAGTACATCTGTAACATAGTGGTTAGCTGTCAGTTTACACTTGATGTACGTATATACCAGAACGTCTCTTTCATTCTTTAATATTTTCAATTAAAATATTTTCCTACCCGATTGACTCTAATCAGGTGTTATTTAATACAATTCAAAAAGTTATACTGTATATTTTTTGCTGAAAAGATTACCCTTGCTAGCCCTGTTATTATTTATTATTGTTTTAGAATGTTTTTATTACTATTATTCTTTTAGAGATGCTTCAGGAACGCGGCTTAAAAATCCTCCAAACCGGACATCTAATAACTGACGACGGTTTGCCAATTACATATCGAGAAGCAAAAGAATCGAAAATGCTAGAAAATCTTTCTCCGGACGTCTTAAAAGAATTGAGAACTCATATTCTAGGCGGCGGCGACGATTCTACAATCAGATCAAGTAAGTATTCAATTTTTAGTCAAAATATTGGTTACAGGTCATACCCTATTATAATTTTTATGTTTAGATTAAAGTAATAAAAACCTAAATCTTTTTTTAAAGAACACAGCACAAAATATATGCAGGGTGGCAATTTGAAAACTCACAATCTATATCCGAGCAACCCAAAAACTATCCAAGTTTTCAAATTGTCTCCCTGTAAAGATTCATGCAACCAATTTGTCTTACAATATTATTCTGTATATCAGCACTCTCCACGTTGTCAATCGGAAGTAGAATTTCCTCCGAAGACGTCAATTACTTAAAACAAAGCTTAGGCAAAGCGTTAACGCTTGCCATAGCAGAAATCACCGCGGTACAACCCAGAGATCCAATTCACTATTTGGGACATTGGTTGTTTAAGTACAGGTACAACCAACAAATGGAAGACGTCAATAGTGCAGAATTTGAGATTCTAAATGAGAAGAGGAACAAGATTGCTAAAGAAAGATGGGTAAGGCGGGCGGATATTTAACATCTGTCTAAAGTGTTTGAAATAAATTCTTTCAGCATAAATTTGTGGAGGAGGAGGCGAGAGCTGCCGTTATCGACATGATCATTCGAGCGGAGCAAATAGCGATTTTGAATGAATTGAGGAGGATTCAAGAAGAGGAAGAGAATGAAGAGCAAGTTGAAAATTACGATGATGAGGCGAGGGATATATTAGGGCCATTATAATGAAAACAAATGTAAATATTATATTATTATACAATTTTATTGGGAAATGGCTTTTCTTTTAAAAAATTGGAAAAGTTATAAAAACACGAGTAAGTTAAAATTCATTTATTTAGTAACCTGGTTAATATCAATAATTTCAATTTAAAAATTATCTGTAATTTATCCGATTGCTTGTTCCCTGATGATTGGTAAACTGAAATGAAAGAGAAAATTATATTACAAATCTATATATTTGTTTCTTCTCAGTTTGCTGGGCTGATACAGAAATATATAAATATAAGCCTATTTTTAGTTCAAATGTTATAAAATTTGGTGCAGAAATATGGTATATTTATATTTGAGCTTGAGTCTAAAATGAGATGCAAACTAGCTTATATAATTTTTAATAGGGCTGTTAATCAAGCAGCAGCTCCTAATGCTTTAGCAGGCAAATAAAAAGTTCCTATTTTAAGCTGGAATCAAATATATTTGCATCGCGTTGTTTTGTGAGCTTATGGATTTAATGTATATAAGGTTTTCTTGAGGGTTACACATTATGCAAGAGAGATGGTATAAAACGCCTATAATTTGTTTACGTACCAATGTACTTATGATACTCGTATTATAAATTGTTGTAAATAGAATCTAAAAAGCTACACACAATTTCATGTAAAACAATCCTATGTCCAGTTAATCTGGACCCAAGATACTACTGCACAAAAAATGTCGCGAATTATTGTTTCCTTACAAAGCTAGATACTGGGTGATCCAGAAAGTTGTTAATTTTCTAAAATAAAATAAAAAAAAACCCCATTTCTTTCCTGGCACTCCATCAAGCCGAGCCCTAAAATTTTCAATAACGCGTTGGCAAGTTTCTGGAGTTATCGCTTCAATTTCTTGCTGGATATTGGCCTTTAGATCATTAAGGGTGGCGGGTCGGTTGCTGTACACCTTACTCTTAAGGTATCCCCACAAAAAAAAAATCGCAGGGAGTCAGGTCCGGGCTTCGGGCGGGCCACTGAATGTCCCCTCTTCGGGAGATAATTTATTGGGAAAAAGCGCCTAAACGACTGAGGCAAAGACAGGTTGGAGGTGTGGCAGGTGGCACCGTCCTGCTGAAACCAAGTGTTTCGATTATATCCCTCCTCAAACTCCTGAAGGGCGGGAGCGAAAAATGTTTGAAGCATGTCTATGTAACGCTGCGAATTTACGGTAATTGCGTTGCCTCGAGCGTCTTCGAAAAAATAGGGATCGATTATTCCTGATCCCGACATTGCAGCCTAAACTGTGACCTTTGGGCTATGCAGGGGCCTTTGATGTTTTTGCTGCGGGTTTGTTGCACACCAGTAGCGACAATTTTGGGTGTTCACATGGCCATTTAGGTGAAAATGAGCCTCATCGGAGAAAAAAATGTTGTTGAATAGCTGAAATCGATTCATTACTTCGTTGGCGAACAAAAGTCTTGCAGGAGGGTCATTTTCCTGTAATTCCTGCACTAATTGAATTTTGTAATGCATGTTTAAATCTTTGTGAAGAATTTGCAGCACCGACGATCTGGAGACATTTAATGCCGCTGCGCGCTTGCGAGAAGACAAGGTCGATTCTCGGCGTATAGACGCTCTCACCCGAGCAACCGTTTCGGGAACTCTCGTTGTCCTTGGCCGACCCAAATTTCGTTTATTTAACGTCGAACCGGTGTCGTTAAACTTACGTTTACGTTACATTTTACGATCAGCTGTGGGCTTGGGCACTGGTTAATGTCATGCAAATCAAAATGTGCCCGATATCTACGGCGCACAATAGTGGCCTAATTGTTGTTACGGAAATACTCTCGTACACAAAAAGAGCGTTGCTCTCCCGTATAGCGCTGCATGGTGACTAAATTTCCCTGAACCAAGCTATCGATTGAGCACGCGCGCACGATTCTAGCCCCCCTACCAAATTTTATATGAAGCGTCAAAAAATGAACAACTTACTGAACCACCCGTTATATTAGATTTTATTTGCGTGTTATCTTGCGTTTGTTTGTTTGCGTCTTTACAAAAAGTTTTGTGAAATTATTAACATTTCACACGTTTTCAATTCAGCGATATACCTGCAAATATTTAGTTGTGAATTTAACATATCATTTCTAGTACCAAAAACAGACCAGTGTGATGTTTGTAACCGATATGAACATTCTACAGCTGATCAAAAAACTGAACTTCAAAATGAGTATAATAAATTCTATATTACGACTAAGATACGATATATTTACCGGACGAATAGTATACCTTGGTTCGCACTGTCAAAAGAAGTAATCCTCAATGTAAGGTTCAGGAAATGGCAAGAGTTTATATATTTAATTTAAAAGACTTGCAACTACAGACTTATAATAACGAAAAAGTAAAAGGGCAGAAACAGAAACTTAATCGTTCAAGTATGAGTTTAAAGCTTCAGAATATAATACAATAAATTTACTACAAAAAAAAAGGAAAACAATGCAGAAAACTTACTTAGAAAGCGATTACTTAATGAAACCCTTGCTTCAAACTTCACTTCCTATCAAAAAATAAAAAAAAAGTATGAACATCTCAATTTTTTGCAACAAACTGGTTACACCTTTTCAATACCAGAACTTTTTTCAGAGATTTCTTTACAGTGAAAATAAAAGCGATGAAGTAGATTCAGATTCTGAATAATTATACTTTTTCATCATTCCAGTTTACTATTTTCACTAAGGATTTTTGTTTGTTTGTTCATTTTACTTTGTTTTCAGTGAACACTTTGTTGATTTTTTTGTTTTTATTAGGAAAATAAGCTCTTTTCCTAATAACGTTACATACATTTTATGGTCCCTGTTTTTTTACACAATTTTTTACATAGACTATAATTGTTACAAAATCAGTCACTGAAAAAAGACATATTATTATGATACCATTTTGAATACAAAACTATGCTACGTTCCATATTTTAGATTTTATATACAATAAGGTATTCTATTATTAGGAGAATATTCAGCACTAAAAATAAAACAAATTGATGGTATTCAAAAATTTGAATATTAAACTTTGGCTAGTTATTTACTTTTTCTTGTCCTGTAAAAAGTACCAAAAGTGACAGAATACTTCTGCATTAACCCAGCGAATTAACTTTTTTTTAAGTTTCAGTCATATTCTAAGAATCGAAGACACTTGCAATGCCTGGTATTGTCTCCTGAGTACTCTTAATCATCTTCCAGGAAATTGAAGTGAGTTAGGCGAGTTAAGAACTATTGTTTCTCTTTAATTCAATATTCTGATCGGCTTGAGTTTTATGCTAGAAATTTGGTAATAGGAATGCCTGGAAGAGTATTCTTACTAATAATTATCATCCACTTTCCAGACAATTTCATCTTAATCAATCTTCCAGGCTTTTTTCCAATTCCACGCGTTTTTTTTGTCAGTTGAAAAAATATGCTTTCGGATAAACCCAGAGGAAATTGAATAATTTCAATTTATAAATGAACAAATATATATTAACAATAAATACTCACTATGGTACTGTATACTCACCATGGTTTCTGAAAAAAGCTTTTCACTAGCGGCAAACCAAACCATTCCCTAAGCGATACATTTTCTTTGTCTCACCCCCACATATTCAAAGCCTCAAGTAGGAAACCTAAGAAACCAATTAAAAGACTTATAAGAAATACTGTGTGCCAATAAGAAACATTAAAAATAAAGGCATTTAACATTAAAATAAGCGTTTAAATAAATTACAATTACTCATTATCTTCGCCGCATATGTATGTCCGCTTTACATGTATATTGACGGTTGTGCGCAGAACATCGCATTTTTTTCCTGAAGGTATATTAGCCGAATATATGTTTATATTAACAATAATAATAAAACCGAGACGTATGCCTTTATTTCAATGTTATAAAACGTTTACCCTCCAAAACCCTACAAAAATGTATCATTTCAAATCATCATTACCTTTTTTAATTCGTTGGTATGCCACGTATACCTGCGCAATGGGGCCAAAGTCGTACGCATAAGCATGTATTCGTTGGCTAAGTAGGCGAACGCCGCACATTATACGCATCATGTCTTCTTAACCTTCACGTGAGATGGCGCAATGTTAAAACGCTATTTTCTTCGCTGATTTTTCTTCGGCGGGGTGGCTTTCTTTATATATATCGGCAATAATTAATTCGCTTCGGGCTCGGTCTATCTATTGTGCCTACTTGTTTGCGGTCTTCTACTACGTTCCGTGACTTACGATTTTAAAATGAACTTGGAATAAACGGCATAGATCTATTTAGCGAAACGGCTTCATATTTTCAACGTTTACATAAAATATATGGTAATCTACCACTAGGGGATGCAAATAGGTACAGAAAAAAAACTTGTTAAAAATAAATCATTTTGGTATCTTTCCTGGTTATAAATTTACCCGAAAATCTGTTTAAAACTCAAAAATTATTTTAAGCATTTTCTTCACTTATAATACATTTTCGGAATGATAAAAGAGTACCGAGTTATAACCGAAGGACGAACTTACCGAGAGTGTTATCAAAATACAGGCGCATTTTATTAACACACAGGAGTAGGTAAACAAGTTTTATTATTGAAGAAAATGTTCGAAAACAGAATTTGTAGAAATATTAGTGACCAATACAATGGTAACACCAAAGAAAACTATTGAAATATAATATAATTAGGTCATTTTCAGGCTACTAGAATTGGAAACGGATCGTTTAAGGGGTTCAATGGGATTTCAGATAATAAGGAACATATTTATTACTACAAAAAATTGTATTATTTTATGTTTTTTTTGCGACTCCAATGCTATTTGCATTATTTTTTTTTGTAGGACTTAAATTAAATTAAAAATTTGTGTTCAATCATACGTCTGACCTATTTTATTCCCAGATTATTCCTATTTTACTATCACTTTTTACACACTCTTTTATCGATACAATTATAATGTTTATACACGCGCATGAACCTATTCTACGCACCGACACTTATGCGGGTCAAGAGGTGAGAATATGGACTGGATGAATAAGAATTTTTGGCAGTACAGACAGATCGCATAGTATCGGTACTGAGATATTTCGCTTTTCCCTGACACCTCTCCTGCAACAATGTTAAGTCAGAGTTTTCCTTTTTTCCTTCACTGATGAAATTTACCGTTTTTACGTTCACTGAATGCGGTGAAGAGGCGTATTAGACAATTGGAATAGATGTCAGGAACCGGCTTCTCCTAAAATTGAATAAGTTCTCTTTTTCTTGCCTTTAATGAAAATTGGGTAATACTAAAAACTCACTACTACCTATCAGTCAATAAGTCACCGTTATAATATTGTTTTTCTTTAAATCCCTTAGTCTATTTTATGCAAAATTGAGCTTTACATCAGTTTTAAACATTTTCGACCCTTCCCATCGAGTATTGTAGTCGGTCTCTTCAAACCTTGTTCTAGTTTCCCGTTATGCAGACGTTAGAAACCAAATAGGTTTTGCAAAAGTCGCGTATTCCCGGCTATGGGATAAATCAAATCTCGCTTATGCTACATCGTTCAGGGTGTTTTTTTAATATTGCGAAAAAATTCAGGAACGTGTTCCTTGGATAAAACGAACCAAAAAATCCTTATAAACCAATTTTCTTAAAAGAGCGGTATCAAATTTATCGAAAAAAACAACTTTACCACTCTGTACTTCCAAGATCTAAGACGTTTTAGGGGGAAGGAACTTTTTGGCTTCATGAACCAAGGAATCCCTGTATTTAGTCGCAATATTAAAAAAAAACACCATGTATACTGGTAGGAATAATATAATTTTTTCTACTTGGTATAAATTATATCTATACAACGTTCAATATTGCCGACTAGGCTCTCAGTGAAGCAAACATCAGATTTGACAAAAAGACCAGTGAGCACAGTGTGGAAAATTATTAGTCAACCAGTAGTCCCAAGGCGAAAGAGGATAGATTCCTTTCTGAAAACATGGAGAATGGAATACAGCAGTTGATGAATGGCAGGGATATTGTTTATTAAGATGAGACGTGGTATGACACTCACAAGTTCCAGATAAAGGCGGCGTAGATTCATTGGGCAAGTGCACAACCAAAGCTCCATCAAATAAACATAAGCGAATTAAGATAATTTAGAAAAATCTGGACAGATAGGTACATATACATTTTTGCATGTTTTCCAATAAAATATAGTAGCACCACATATATTTTTATTAATTCTATTACCAACGACGAGACGAGTCCGTCTCTGCCACCATTTTGTCAAAGCAAGCCTAACCTTATCAGTACTGAATATTAATGACTTTCTTAGATCTATTGTACGAATATGTGAAGCATGGAGGCGGCAACTGCATGGTTTAAGGCGCATTTTCTGGATTTAGCATGGGTCCCATTTATAAAATAGATGGTATAGTGGCCAGATTTAAATATCTAAAGATTCTGTCTAATATCATGCTTCCATCTGGAGAGGAGAATATGCTACTAAAATGGAGATATCAGTGATCGGAAGCGCACTGCCCAAATAGTAAAACAAATTCTTAATAAGCATACAATTGAAGTGATTAAGTGGCCATCCAAGAGCCCCGATCTCAATCCAATTGAGAACCTATGGGATATAGTAGGTAATAAACCAGAAATGTAATAAGAAACAACGGTTATGCAACTAACTATTGACATTGGAATAAGAATGATATTTTTTCTGTTTCTCTACTGTTGCTGCTTTAAATTAGTATAATGTAATGTAATTTTTTAAGAAATATGCCAATATATGTTTTGATGTGGGTAAAAAGGTGTAAAATTCTCTACTTTTGCCCCCCACTGTATATTCGAGATACAACAGGAGTATTGGAAAAAAAAGGTATATCGTTAAAAATATTAGGCAAAGCATTAGAAGCTTCATATGATACCATGTGCATGTACCGGCATGTGCCGTACCTAAAATAATAAAGCACATTGAAAATTCAAAAGATGATGTTTATAAGGACCTTTTAGGAACTACTCAGTAAAACCTACAGAGATGACTATGCTTAAACGTGGAAATATGAATGAGAATGAAGAGCAATAAATAAGGACAAGACTATAGAATCCAATTCGTTTTAACTTAAGCAATACATTGAAAGTAGTTGTCCATTTTATTTTAGTTTAAGTTTTTTTTTAAGAGACCTACTTATGACAAAAAAAAATTTTTGTCAAAAGTCTCGACCTTAAATTCAAATTGAGAATCGGTTACACGTGTTTCGCCTCTAAAGGCATTATCAGAGCCGATCAACATTTTCTCAGAATTACGAGTATCTGTAATATAGTACTATATAACGTTTTAAATTAGCTGTCTTTTTAAGAATGCAATTCTTAAAAGCTGTTGATTGGGTCTGATGTAACATTTGTACCAAATTGCGCTTTTCTAACTTTTTTAGTTTCCGAGATATTTGCATTGAAAGTTTTCAAATTGACATCCTGTATCGAAACCTCGCCAGTACTAAGTGCTTTGGGTGGCATTTGACGTTTCTATCTGAATATTTGACATTTTCAACTATTACCTTCTTTAGAACTAATAACTAACGTGGATTATCATGACATGAGAGTATGGATCAACTTACTTCCACTTTTGAAAATGAATTTCTATACTCACCGCTCTTAATGAATTCTGAATGGAGCATTTGTGTGCTAGAAATGCTTAGTAAAGTACGGAAAAATGCAACGAAGGATCGTTGAGACTCTCACATATTAACTAAAACAGCTAACTACCTATTTGATTAATTAAAATGTTGAGTTAATAGTTCATCCTCCGTACAGTCCTGATGTAGCACCAAATAACTTATTATTATTCCCGTGTATCAAGAACAAATTGCGTGGCCGTGTTTTCAAGGTACCTCAATCGGAATGGAAAGTGTTACGAAAATATATAAAAACAAAGTTGTTCCTTCCTCTACCTGAAATATTTGTACCCGAAATCGTGAGGTCTTACGAGTTAAATAAAACAGTGCTAGAAAAATCAATAATTCGGTTTTAACAACATCATAACAATTTCATAATAATGGCTACGAGAACTTGTTAAGGTGTAAACTATTAGTTTTGGCATTCGGAAAAATAATAGTTCGAGAAAGACAAAAACGACGGCATAAAAAGGAAAAGGGAACATACATACAACGCAGACGTAATTATTTACTAGTTTATTTAGAAACTGTAATTTTTCAATTAATTATCAAACTCATGTCACAATACGACGAAACACAATTTTAAAATAAGAAAAAAATGACACGCTTTACACAATGCGACGTACATGTATGTATTGAAAGTGAGTGGATACGCGGATTAAAACACTTAAAACATTATATTACTGCGAGAATCTAATAAGTATATATCCGCACAAATTCTAACTACGGTCCTGTCAATTTTTTTTTTGCGACCTTACGGCTAATTTGGTTTGGCACCCAATGCGGCGTTGCGTTTGGCAGTCGGAGTTTTAGCGCAAAACGTTTAAATTTCGCAATGTAGCCGTCCAGTTCTATTCCACTCTATTTGAAAATTGACATGATCGATACCAAAAGAAAATAAAAAAAAAAAACGCTACGCTTATCAAAGATTAATAATACTAAGGTAAGAAACTTGTTAAATGGATAAATATAACGGTAGTACAGCGCTTGGAATTTTTGTTTATCCAGATAGATTTTTTTTTTATTTGAGTGCGGCACGGTACGTTCGTTTAGTATCGTCTTCCGGCACCGCCGCCTCGGCCTGCACCGCCACCACCGCCGCCGCCTCCGTAGCTATAAATATAAAAAGGGGACGTGTTATTAATATTTTAACGGTTTGGACCCAAAGACAAATTTCTTTTTACATAGACCGAGAGATCGTGACAAAGTTGTTACCGTTTTAGTGCCTATTTATTTATTATTCTTTACATATTATTGAAATATTGTATATGCTTAAGACAGTTACACTATCTATATGTTTAACACCTTGATGACCTAAGATTTGTATGCGTTAAAAACAATTTAAATAATTCTTAATTTTTAACAAAGATAGATATGATTTTCTTTCATAAAATTGGTATCTCTTTATTACTGTCTTGTCTCTTCTTATCTGGAACGATTTGTCATTATTAAACGATTTATTGCTTCTTGAAAAAATGTCAAAGCCCGTTAATTTTTATATCGAAGAAGTCTTTTATATACTTCGTCACTAACCTCACGCAGGGGTGAACTTCATTCCTTAAATGAAAATGGCGTTAAACTTCATGTGATGCCTCCATTTAATAGTCATCAATTCTTTTTTTAACATATCCAACATCAACCAACATACTCGTAAAAATTAATGTTTTCTAGATTTATCGCTTAAAACTGTTAATATAAATTCTAACTTTATCATTTGAAGAAAAAATTAATACGTGCAAGTTTTTTTTTTCTGAAAATTGAGGGAAATCATAACTAACAAAATTTAAATATCGAATTAACAGAGTTTATTACACGAAACCATAATAGTTTTAAAAAGTTACACTGATAAAGTAATTCGTTAATTATTTTTGATTATCAGTTTACATAGTTGCGATTTTTCACAAAATTATAATACCCTGATAATTGACTCTCTTGTTTTGCAACTTTTTTAAGTTTTTAATTGCTTTTTTATTACTTATTGTGCCTCTTCTGCTCCTTATAGTAGAATAATATATTTATTTATTTACAAAAGAAAAAACCTTTTTTTCTGTATGGTAAAAATGCAAAAACTATTATGCAAAGCAGAAACTATAAAGAAAAAAAAAATTTTGAACACAGGCCCAATTTGTGGTCTTGAAAATTTTTTCGTTTCACTAGACAATTAATTATTATTCAAATGTTTACAATTAGTTCTATACATTATATATAACTTTTAAGTTTTTATGTATTCGTAAAAATGTCGGTAATATATTGTATCAAATTATTTATTTCAGTTTAGTATCGCGAAGTGTTTAATAATAATAATAATAATAATAATAATAATAATAATAAAGGTCTTTTATTGATTATAAATATAAAAAAATATACATTAATTGGGCGAGATTCAGGTCATTTGCTTATAGAGAAATAAATAATCTGTTCTTCCACCTAACCCAATAAACCGAACTGAACCTAAGTATACCAATAAAGTACATTAAGATAGAAAAATATTTAGTTATACACTTTTAGCACCTATGAATATTAATTTAAATATTACTTATAGAGAAAAAAAAGCAATAAAATCTATATGTAAAACGATGACGTTGTGATAAAAATAATAAAAGATGGTTATGTAGGTACATACATAAAGTTAATAAAAATATAATAAAGATTAAGGACTTGTGAAACTAATTAATAACTGTATAATATGTTTTGTTCTGCACAAAGATCATTACATATATTGGAAAGTAATTTTTATAATCTATTGTGGTAGCTTGTTCCATACACTAGCAATTTCGTAAGAAAATGACCGTTCAAAATGATGGATATAGTATCTTGGCATTGTTAGTCTTCCTTTGGACCAAAGGTTCAAATGGTTATGTCCGTCCTAAAGCCTATTTTCTTTTACAGGTATATCGGTAACTTTTTATTAATAACGTTAAAAAATAAGACCATGAGAACATATTGAGGCAGTTGGTCAATTTTAAAATATCACCTATGATCGCATTTACGTACTCCGTGTATAAGTCTTAAACAGGAATTTTGTAACGTCTGGATTCTACGCATTCTGACTTTTTTAAGCAAGGACCATAAATTGTATCACAATAGTTTATATGCGTCTAAATACTAAAATGGTTTATTCAATTGTAGAAAGAATATCGCTGATTGAACTGCATTGTAAATATAGGTAGATGTTCTAATGTTGCAGGCTCAGATATTTATTCAAATAAATCCAGATAAACATGTTCGCCGAAAATAAACTAAGGTTTAGGGAGACAGGATCAGTTGCAAACCGAAAACCAATCCCAACTAGCAATTTTAGTTACGGCTACAACATTGTTTGACTATATTACTTTATTCAAGTAATAAATCGGTAACTGGTACCAAAAAAAATCTTATAAGTTTAAATAACTGCCAAGTAAAAAATAGTAGTAAGAAATACGTAATATTAACTTAATACTTGACTATATAGTAATTATTACTTTGCGGTAACTCTGATGGTAGCTAATACCGCTTAGCGACCTGACCTAATTACCTTTACAACGTCGTTACTATAAAGTAGAAAATATTGGTCGGTGGGACGATTAAATGGGAACTTTTAAATAAGCGCGATTACAAAGTTAAATTTCAAGTTCTTGCGACTATATTCAAAATATTACCACGCAGTAATACACTTTGAAGTAATATTATCAGTAACAAGACCGAAATAGTTACCCTTATTTCTTCTTTAAAGTAATATTTACCACCTTGGCTATTAAAGCAAATTACCTTTAAGTAATTATTTCTACTAGGCAGTAAAATATACTTTATAGTAGCATTTTTTTTAAATAATTTACTTATTCCTAAGTCATTTTTACTTTGAAGTAACAAAAGAAACTTCTTGGTAACTTTAACAACAATTCGCCATATTTTTTTTAATTATTTGACTCCATTTTGTGAAAAGGTATTGCACGATTTTATGAATTTGCTAAAATCGGAATACTTTTACATTTTATGCAATTTTTATTAAATTATGGACTTCTTACATTCATAGGAGTAACGAGGAGTAAAAAAAATTATCTACCTTCTTTAAAAAATTAAATTTAAATATTTAGACTTGGTATATTTTTTTGTTAAAAGTCATTATTTTAATGAGGCGTTCTAAATTATTAGAACGCCTCATTAAGTCATGGCAATAGGCACTCATAGGCAATATAGGACGAAATTATTTTCGTCCTATATTGCCTATGTTTAACAGTAAAATTTGCTTCGTTTACATTTTTCCACTCCGGTAAGCGATAATATCAGCTATATTAAATACAATATGAAGTAGATTAACCCCGATACGACGCCATCACTTAAGAGATCAGAATCAGAATAAAGACGGACATATAAAATTATTTGTGTGACAAAAAAAGAGAATCAAAATGTTTGCATAATATTGTCTCAGTAACTTCTTAGTAACTAGCACTGCACAATTACTACTTTATGACATCCCGAAATCCACTATGGGACGTTAAAAAGAAGTTCTCGGGACGATAGAATTACGTATTTGCTACTGCAAAATCATTCCCAATTTTGGTAAAAAAGTGGTAACAGAACGGTGCCTAAACGGATCCCGCGACTAGTAACCACAACTTTAAAGTATTCTTTATAGTCGCGATTACGTAGCTGTTGCCAAAAATGCTAGTTGGGATGGCTCCAAATCGATGGATAGTTCGAAATGAACCTATGGAAATTACTAATTTGGGCCACGTCAATATAGACCGTACATTAAGCACCAGGCAATTACCTTTAATGTGTCGCATATCTCGTATGAACATTCGCAGAGTTTTTAAGATACATACATTTCACCCCTACAAAATTCATCTTACAACAATTAAACGAAGATGATTTTGATAGACGTTTAGAATTTTGCGACATTATGACCGAACAAATAATAAATAATTGAAATTTGATAGTAAAGAGTGACTAAACAGAACTGTTAGCCGTCATAATTGTCGATACTGGTCTGACGAAAATCCCCATCTAGTCCATGAGGTTCACACTCAACATCCTGGGGAATTACACGTCAAGGTTGGAATTTATGGCGATTGTTTAGTTGCTCCTTTCTTAATTCAAGGAAATCTTAATGAAGAACTATATCTACAATTATTAGAACACGCGTTCGATCCTGCATGGATAGAAACGTTTAAAAATATTAATAATTACATTGCCGAAGAGTTCAACAAGGTGGTGCTCCTTCTCATTATAGCCTTCGAGAATATTTAAATTGGACGTATCACCTGATTTGACCCCCCCTTAGATTTTGTTCACTTAAAAAGGAAAATTTAAAAAACTCAGCCAGAATTAATGAGAATTATACCAGCCTATCATTGATTAATGACGGGCCATTACACAAGAAATGTTTCATAATGTCCGAGGCCGTTTTAAACAAAATCTTTATTATTGTATGGATGCAGGAGGCCAACACTTAAGAGCACTTATTGTCGTATATAATGAATTATAAATAAAATTTATTAGTAACCTATCTTCGGTAATAAATGTAATGAGGAATGAAGAACATATTTCTTTATTTTGTTGTTGGACTTGTTCAAAAGAAAGCTTAGTAACAAAGTTATTTTTCAAATAAAGCACTAAAGACTTCTCCGATAAAAAAAAAATTAACGGGTTTTAACATTTTTGCAAAAAGCAGTAAATCGTTTAATAAAAAGAAATCGTTATTAAATTATTCTGTTTTCCATATTTTCTCAAAAATGGCGGCATATAATTAAAAAAAAGATGCGTTGAAAATATAATTCAATTATCTTTAAAATAAGGTATTTCTTGAGCCCTAATCCAATTTAAGACTTTGGGGTTGGAGCTCACCTTCGCGAGGTGCAAACGTTTTCCCCCTCGAAATAACAAAATGTAATTTTGGTAGTGCTTTGAATACAGCCAGAAAGTAAACCAGATTGATTGTTTTTCTGACTATAATATCCACATTTTGATTAGTTTTGCTATGTGTTGATAGCATTTAACGTTACTATACATTGAAGATATTTTAAGTGTATAAAGTTTGCAGTTGGAAAGAGCTTGATTGGAAAAAAACTTTAAATATGAAAGTTGTAGGGCTTATCCTAAGTCGCCAGAAAAAATCGTAATATATAATACAGGGAAATAATTTTTTTCTCAAATTCTTTGGTAGTGTCCTGAGGATAACATTTAAATAAAAAAGCTTCTATTTCATTCGGACCACTTTCCAACAATTCCTTTCATAAATCTGATATTGGGATACAAAAAAACATAAAAAAACTTAAGTATTTTCCTTTCCTTAAAGTTCAAAACAAACCAATACTTAAAAAACTCTATTTCTTATCCTGAAATACAATATCCCTAGCCTTTCTGTGAATTCTTATTATATTACAAAAACAAAACTGTTAAAATTATTATAATAAAACCTCAATTTTTAAAGTTGAAATTTACCAGAAAATGCCCCCTAAAAATGTAAATTTGCCATGTAGTAAGCAATAGATTTAAATAAATTTAGTTTTTTCTTATTCGCTATATGAAATTTGTTCAAATTATTGGTATTTTTCATAAATAGTTTAGTTACTAAAACACTATTGATGGGATATTTGTCTTGCCTTGCTCTAAATTTGATTTCTTTGTAGAAACTATAGCTAACAGGCGCTAAATTAAATCAATTTTTCATTAACACTATTCTGTCACGCGCTCTCTCTATTACCACTTTAAATATTGTTTGATAGGGGTGAAGGCTTGTCTTTGAAGTGAAGTTTTATCACTAACTATAAAGAATAAATATGCAATCATAAGACGCAATTTATAAAAACGTATAATTTAAACAAAAGGCGTTCGATGTTGCAAGCGCAATTTACGTTTAAACGGTGATGTTTATTACGTTTGATGTGCTTGTTTGCCTAACGTTCCGTACGCAGCATTTCTCACGCAATATTTGACATCGTGCTTCTTTACCACAACCAAACAACACAAAAAGCAACCAGATAATTTATTTTTGGGTCCAATTAATACACATTTTGTTAGGGCAACAACGATCGCTACGTTACCTAAAATTGAAGAAAGCTATTAAAAGTAAATGTTACGCCTGGAGAATTATGCTACTTAAAAAATTTAGCGTGGCCCTCAAAAACATTTCTAAAGGTATTTATGATTTACGGAAAGAAAAAAATATTTTAAAGACGATTCTTCTTATACACGGCGTTGGTTAAGTACATGGCAAAACTTCAAAAGGTGAGTGAAAAAGTTAAGTTAAAAAAGTTTCTAAAAGTCCGGTAATGCGTCCTTTTCAAAATAATCATTCATGGTGAAAATATTAATAAATTTGACAATTTGGCTGTATTATTTACGATTGAGAGTGGCTTATTTAGAATTAATTTGAATTGAACATACTGAATTCGGTTAAAATTGTTTTTTTTAAAGAAATATGTGCTCCACCACCTATATTTGTATCTTTCTTTTTGCAATATCAAACAAACCCAGAGCAAGTGTTTCCTTAGAAAATTTATAATATTAAAAAAACATGGACGTTCATGTTATGTGTGTAAAGATAGTCCATCCCATTCGCTTAGCTTTTTTGGTGTAAATAGTGCAATATATTAAGTTGAACGTATATGCTTCGGGATACTTGTTTGCAAAAACTTGATGATACGAAATTGAATCAATGTGCGTTTGAACTACTAAAATATGCGCTTTATTTCAGAAAAAGACTAACTTTGTCTGAAGCTTTGGATATGATTTATAACATTATAAATTGTATCGAAAGCTTCAGATCAACAGCATCTGCTGTTTTTCATCTAACTTAATTTTTTTGTTGGTTATAGGTTAAAAAAACTACTTCAGACAATCGATGTATATATTTTTGTCGACGTTTCGATCTCTATGACTCAGGACTATATATCGTAGATCGTCTTCGTTAACATTAAATCGATCTAAAGTCGTTTTTTTGACCTATATCCAACAAAAAAATTAAGCAAGATGAGCGTTTATGTAAGTGATACCAAGTTATCTTTCATTAGCTCTGCTTGCAACTTAAGAGTCCATAAAATATGAGAATGACTTAAAATGCCAATGACTTAAAATGCGCATAAACCTAATTTAAAACAAAGAATTAATAAAAAGGAGGACCCTTTCCTGATTAGGTTTACTTGACAGTGAATTTGTGCATCCCGCTCTTTCACATGTAAAAAAGATAAAGTCGTTTTAATAGTTATACCCGTCCACTTACGACGCACTTGGGAAAGTGTTGAGACTGTATAAAGTGAGTTTAATTTGTGTTTACTTACTTTTTTTTCCAATTTTGGTGTGTTTTAATTTAAAGACTATTGTAATTATAATGAGTAAAAAGGGTAAGGAAATTTAGTAGCTTTTTAAAAGATATCTTACAGTGAAAATAAATAAAATGGTTTTGTTAAAGACAGTCTACTTATATAGTCCTCAGGTAAGATATGAAAAAAGTAAACTGTGTTTAAATTTATTAATCATAACATATTTAAGGTTCTAAAAGTGGCAATTATCATGTGAAAACCCAAATACTTCCAAATTTGCCGCCAAATTCAATCATAGTTTTCGACAACGCTGCATAACATAATGTACAAGTAAAAAAGAATATTATCTCAGGAGTAAGAAAAAATTCGTGACTGGCTTACGGAGCATAATTTCGAACATGACGAGAAAGTGACAAAAACTGAACTTTATGAATCTTATAAATCTTCAAAATAAAAGATTTTATCTAATAAAGTGCAAACTTGATGAACTAATGGAAAGTCACAGACATTCAACTTGCGGTTGCCTCCATACCACACAAATTGAACCCCATTAAAACAATCTGAGGCACTGCTAAAAACTATGTAGCTAACAGAAATACAACTTTTAAGTTGGCAGATTTAGAAACTTTGACAAGGCAAAAATATGCAGTATCTGACAATGAGTGGAAAAGGATTTGTGAGCCTATAAACAAAATTGAAGAATAATATATAAAGGTCATCATTTTTTTTGATGAAACGTTAGATTCACTAAAATTTACTGTAAATACTAGTTCATCAGATGAAGATCTGGAAACGATTTCCGACGAATCAATGACCAGCCAATCAAGATTAATTTAATAATATGTAAATTATCTACTATATTATATAGGATTTTATGAGCAGTAAAATTTATATAGCTTTATTTGGAGTATTTGCTAAAGAAGGAAAAGAAATGGATGTTTTAAAACATACAGTAGTGGCCATAATTATAGCAACAAGTACATTTTTCCTTCAAATTATATTATGTTTATTTTTTTGTTACTTTATAAAAGAAATAAAAAATGGGAATTTTTTTTAGGAAACGGGTTGGACAAAATTATAGCAACACATTTTAGAAAAATCAATTTATTTATTCTCCAAAGTCAAAATAAGATTACAATACAATAATATTTTTCAGTATTTAGTATAGTACCCTTTAGCCCTTATAACAGCAATGCATCTTTTTGGCATGGATAAAATAAGTTTGTTTATAACATCATGATCGATTGACAACCAAGTATCCTGAAGAGCTTCGAAAAGTTCTCCAGCATTTTTGAAATTCCTGGTTCTACACCTGTTATCCACAATTTCCCAAAGATTTTCTATTGGATTTAAATCCGGAGATTGGGAGGGCCACTTCATAACATTAATTTTTTCATCATGGAGAAACTCTTTTATTAGCCTTGAAGAATGTTTTGGATCATTGCCATATTGAAATTGATATAACAGCGGCATATTTTCTTCAGAATAGGGTAACATAACATTCTATAATATATCCTTGTACATAAATCGATCCATAATCCCTTCTATTCTGTGAAGAGGTCCCATACCATACCCCGAAAAACAGCCCCACACTAAAACTGAACCACCACCATGCTTAACTGTAGGAGAAGTGTACCGAGGATTAAATCTTTTGCCTACAGGACGTCGAACGTATGTAGCACCATCACTTTTAAATAAATTGAATTTTGATTCATCGCTAAAAATAACTCTGCGCCACTGATCAATAGTCCAGCCCTGGTGTTCTCGAGCAAATTCAAGTCGGGCCTTCACGTTCTTCTTGGAAAGAAGAGGCTTTTTTGCTGGTCTGCGTCCAAACAACTTATTTTCAAATAGACGCCGCCTTATGGATCGTTCACTAAGATCGGAACACCCACTGCCATCCAAAAGCCCTTTAATTTTTGAAGAGGACAAAAATGGGTTTTGCCTGGAAATCCGAACAATCATTTTGTCACTTTTTTTTTAAGTTTTCCGGGGACGTCCCGAATTTTTTTTGGGTACTACCAGCCCTGTGTTATTGTATCTTTTCACTATACATGATACAACTGATCTGTGAAGAGCAAAATTTTTTGCAATGGATGACTGTTTGATGCCTGACTTATACTGATTAATTATAAGTTGCCTCACTTCAACAGACACGGTTTTACCACGACTGTTATTTAAATAAGTTAATAACTAACAAGAAATCACAATATAAATTGTTTCAATATTGCACTTCAACAGATTGAAAGAGCACTAAATTTCAAATGTTGCTATAATTATGACCAGGTGAAATATTTGCAATTACAAATATTTATTGTCAGCAAAAAAACAGGTAGGCTTTTTTTATTTGAATAAGAAATTTTGTTTAAATATTAAGAGGCCATCTAAACCAGTGGCGTACTTTTACGATTAAAACATACATATAATAGTTATTATTAAATATTAGTAAAATTCAGATTTGTTGCTATAATTTTGGCCACTACTGTATTTATATTATTATATTTACATACTTATTTTAGTTTAACATTTTTATTATAAGATTTCAACAGGTTTTTAAAAAATAAATCTTAAAGGATATATTATTAAATGATGAATAGATTAATGAATATCAAATAATGTTTGCCTCATAATGGGTATCAAAAAACATATTTCTTTAATACGTATTCTAAACGTTATTTTGTCGATCTACCTAAAGTGAACACCTATATCCACATTACTTTATTATGTTTATATTATTTATCACACTTATATTTATGCGTAAATGAAGCAAACAAAAGTATAAATTTATTTAAAAGTATTTTAAAGCCCATTTATTTAATAAGATTTTAACACAATACACCCTCCCAACACTGATTCTACCGTCATAAAGTCCCACATTATTATGTCGATTTTTAAAGTCAAAAGTAAGCTTATTCATAGAAGTGCATGAAAAGCACGGAAATTAGCAGAGACCACTCTGGACAATTCGCCTCCATAAACAATTGCAACAAATAGTAAAAATTTATTATGAGTTACTTATAGCAAAAATCAAATTAGGAATTACTCTCGCACGTTCAAAAATTGAAAAGAAGAAGAATAGACTTATTCACGTATTTAAAAGAAATATGAACTCAAATCTATAATGATACCGTTCGATAAATTAACGTAATTTAAATCTACTGAAATACAAATCAGCTTTAATAAAAAGCTATTGAAATTTATAAATCCATTCCACTGTAGTTCCTGTTTCTTAATGCAGCTCAATTTAAAAGAATGTTTATGTTTAAAACTACCCTATTTGAAAATCAATTTTCAGGTTCAATTACTAAAGAATTCTCAAGAAATAAATATTTCCTGTTCTTATTTCTGCATATCAGCTAATTTATCTTTGTAATGCGTGATAATATTTTCATACATGTTTCATTAAGCTTTTGTTAAACCATTGTTTGCTTTAGAGTAGAGTAGTTTGTTGACTAGACTTTGCGATGCCTTGGCTTTATTTATTTAATCATCCCTTGTAGTTTGGCCACGTACTTAACTGACACGATCTATAAAACGTGACTAAGTGGAATAAAATTGTGCATAATCCATCACGTCAATAATATATCTTATTTTCTTCGTGATAAAATGCAGTAATTTCATATACAATATTGACACTTGATAAACGGCAATATCTGTAACAACAGATCTTGGTACTACGCAAAATAAACTTCCTAAATAACATAGATGACCGCAAGTATTATAACCGTAAAAGTTTAAAAAATTTTAGTAAGTTTTGAATCCGCCCAAGTTAATAAAAATACATTAAAAATAAAATAAACTCAGTGTAATTTTACTTACCCTCTTTGTGCTGGTAATGGAGGATAGGCAGAGTCGTAGCCGCCTGCGGCAGCGCCGCCGCCACCGCCGTAACCGTCGTCGTAACCGCCTCCGCCGTATCCGCCAGCCGCGCTACCATATCCACTACTATTTAAATAAATTCGTTTTGTTAGTTTCCACAAGAAAAATTGTGAAAAAGGGTATTTGTCTTATTGAGCTGCTTAAAAAAGGTTTTTTTACCTAATGATTTCCGTCCTTACGGTTCAAGAAATAAATCATTGAGTGAAAGTATTGGATACGTAAAAGTGCGTACAGGAAATAGTTTTAATCATGATTAAAATCAACTGAGTTTTTCAATTTAAATCATATGAGTGAAGTTTCCAGTGTTTGTTCTTTTCTACCAGGCAAAAGAGTAATAGGCTTTAACAGCATTCTTTTTAGACATATTTTAAATACTTAATAGAAGATCGGTTTTTACAGGCAAGAAAATTATTGATTCTTTATGTGTGGATGAAGCAAGACGAAGACAGACAAAGTCCTATGGTTCCTGCTTGGCTACCCAGAAATCCCATTGATAAATGAAGATTGATATTTAAAAATGATGGAAGTGGCTTCAGGAACGTACAAAGAGAATGGTAAATATTCTCTCCTAAAGAAATAGTGGGCGGCATGAGTCCCGGGGATTGTTCTTAAATAGGTAAAGGAGGGCTCTTTTTTGGAAGACATGCAACACTTCAATCAAATCAAATTTTATTCAAATTTAAATATTCATACAATACATTTCAGTTCTTCATAGACATTGTTTTTTTTTATAATTTTTTTTTATTTTATTTAAAATTATTGAAGCATATAAGAATTTGTATTTCCCTAGAATAGAATGCCAGCTAAAGATAATAAGGAATTATTCAGTGGGTACTTAGAAGATCCAATAAATTTTAATAAAGCAGTAAGAAATTTTTGATCAAAAAGATATTTATAATCTGGTAATTTTTTTAGGTCGGAACTTATCAAAATAAAGCCTAAAGCTTTATGCCTTTTGTGTAAGAGTTGCAAAGTTAATTACAACTCAACCATATCCAAGTGACAATAAAATTTGGATGCTCAGTGGCAAAACCCTTTGACGAAGACCGTAGCTTATTTAAAGAACTCCGGTCGTAGAGGCCTGCGAGCGAACTCTCTAACTCAATAGAAAGAAAATTTCTTTCTATTATAGAAAAAAAGTCTAAACTCTATTCTCAATCTCAACTGGCTTCGATCGGGTAGAGAATAGATTTCGGAATAGAAATATAGAAAGAGGTTGTATGGTGTTGCTATTACTTTCGTTTCTTTTTAGTACATTGAAAAAACAATGTATTTATCTTTGTTGTGGGGATGTTTTTGTAGCAGATTTGAAAATCAACGAATTCTCATATTAGACCATTAAGCCCCATTGTGCAAGGACCAACGTTTTTAAGAAGTGATAAAGGGAATAGGTCGGCTTGAAAGTGATTCTAAATGAAACTTACTAATTAAATAAAGAATAGTATTTTATTAGAAAATGTTAAACCATAAAAGTCCACAAAAAAATAACTTACTTAAATCACTTGGTTACAACAGAGAATTAGGGTTTTATCGCGATCAAAAGATCAAACTACTTTTTCAGGTTTAAAACGGCCATTAAGTTTATGAGGTCATATAGTTTATCCACGCTTATTTACGCCCGAAATTGGGAAATTCCCAGTGATTCCACAGAAGGGAATAAAATGGGTTTTATTACTCTTCACAAATTTTCTGATATTTTATTGATTATTATCTTAAATCTATATTTTAAGACAAATATTAAAATATAAATTTAATAGTAAATATATTTAAATTTAAAAAAAAAGAAACTATATTAAGCTATTATAAATACACACTAGGAAAGAGATAAGATAAAATTAGGAGGATCCATCATAAAATTCGCCGTCTTATTGATACCTAAAAATACTTTAAAAATCTATAAGAAAACTTTTCCCTTATCGGCATCCCTTATGGATATAGGATGAAAACAGAAACAACAACAAAGCATACTTATTACTTAAAAGATCGATAATGTCGAATGACATTTCAGTAATTGACATTGTGGGCTGTGAAAAATCCCATTAGCTATAAAAATAGGCTAATGTTTGTAGATTGGATAGTATAAGAATGTCTAAAGCCGAACGATGCCGAGTGACATAGAGAAAAGGTTAGCGAGTGCTAATCGCGCATAGAAAGATATTTTCTTTCTATATTTTGTTCTTTTCTACTTCTGTTTATCGAGTTAGAGAGTACCACTTCTGTTACTTTTTGTGCATTTCGGAAACTTAAATGTCTTTTAAAACTACAATAAAAAGTGATGACCACTAGAAAAAGCACCAACAACCTTGTCAAGGAAAGTGAAAATGCAAGAATGGTTATGGCTTAGAGGAATTACATACGATGAATCTATGTTACAGCCACAAATATATAATATAATAAAGCTTCATAAACCAAAGTATAAAAGTTATGAAATATATGAACTCTTTAATGCAACAAGTCATCCAGATCCAAACCCAATTGAGTTGGGTTGAGCTGAATTGAAGGGACACGTAGCAAACAAAAACGTAAACTTTAATTTTAATCATCTTATTAATATAGACGGAACTGATAGCGAATCAGAAAGTGAGACAGATTTTGAAGAAAATAGTGAATTCTCTGGAATAGAGGAATTACAAGAGGAGAATTATGCACCACAAAACTGTCAAAGAGGACAAAATATATCTTAATTTGTAAATTTGTTTTTAAAATATATATAATATTTGTAAATAATCAGTGGCGGCTCGTGACATTTGACTATGGAGGGGCGCGCAAATCCAAATAAATATATACTTACTAATAAATAAAAAAATATAACTGGACGTACCTAAGTATATGTTATAATATCTGAGACATGACGGTTTGCAGTCATCATGGTACAATCACAAAAAGTTTGCACATAAATGTCTTAATTTGGCAATTAAAAATAAAGAACATTATTTCAAAACAATCGCATTTACACATCGCGGAACCTCGCACGAAAATATTTTTGCCACCTCTCTGCGGTTTTAAAAACAATAACAAGTAACTTTAAAACGTGAAGAAAAATTATACTTATTAATAAATGTTCAATAGGTACTTAAGCTACTTCTTAAAAGTAAAATCTGCTCGACGGTCTTTCATATTTATAAATCTTTCCATTACTTTTTCATCAAAATTGTTTATTTCCATCACTAAATTTCTATTGATGGACATCATGGCTAGTACATTAAGTCTTTTATTAAGCATAGTACTTCGCAGGAAGGTTTTTATTCGCTTAAGGGTGGAAAAATTGCGCTCGGCCTCTGCAGTTGTCATTGGGGTAGTCACAATGATATTTAATAATTTCATAGTTTCGGCAAATGTTTCGCCAAGATTATTTTCTAAAATAAATGAAAGCAAGATCATAGCTCCAATATTTTGTGAGAAATCTGGTCTTGAGTAAATGACTTCTAGTTCAGTTCTTAATCTAATTTTACATAACATTGGTGTAAAACATATTTGATTTTTATCATTTTATTATATTATATACTTTTTTTTTTTTTTTATAATGTATGTATTCTCATTTAAAACAAAACTCTTTTAATGATCTATAATAATTCTATCTCAATTTAATTAATTCCATAATCAATTAATAACTTCATATATTTAAAATAACGTATATTGCTAAAGATCTCTAATATTCATTGAGTTAAGGGGACACCCAAAAATATTAATTGGGAGGCAGTCAGAAAGCAACGTTTGAGAGAAATGTGTGTAAGGTGGTGTGTTGGAAAAAGAGTTGTGTTTACTGGTTAAACCAGGCTGCTAAATTTAATAGTGGTGAATATGTGAGAAATAGTTGATCTTGAGTAGATATGTGGCCATTATGAGAAGTTTGTACAGATCTGTTTGCGCATCTTGAAGATGCCCGCACAAGTAGGTGTGAAAGCCTCTGTTCGATTAGGAACGAATGCGCAATTCCTCGAGTGCTGTCTGGTAAGACTGGGGGCCTTACCTGGGGCTCGATTGACACGAATAAACAGAAGGATATAGTAGAAATATATCCTTTGTCTAATTCGTTGAGATGCTTACTGTTTAGCGGCAGTGGAGCGTCTGGGGAAGCCCTTACTATTTTAGGTGACACTAGCTAGTCGTCAAATAAAGGAAGATAACACGTTTGACATATGTATATATTGAAATGTGACATTGTGTAAATTGATGTTGACTGAGATGATGCAAGGGAACGGAAGTTCCCCGGTGAGTATATTTTATTATTGTCAAAAGTTGACAGAACAGTAAATATTGTTTTTTTTTTATTATTTTTATGTGATGTTCGAGTTTATGTCTAACAATATGAGAAGGATGACTGTTGAGTGATTTTGCATTGTAGAGACCCATTGGTTAAGAACAACTTAGACAGGTAATAAACCACATTTTAAAGCGTATTTTACATTGGATAAAAAGTAACTACATTATCTAAAATATCCACTGGAAAGGTCTTGTTATATTTTGGATACGCTTCTTTATCGAACAAGTTAGCTGCTTGAAGATAACCGCGATAGGAAAATCTGTCCTTCGCTTGGGTAACAACTGTATCACATACCTCTTTTGCAATAATACTTCTCAAGTTATCATAGTAATCAGTTCTTCTTCTTTTGACACTTTCAAAGTTTAATTCTACATTAGCCTTAATATTATCGGTGTCGTTTCTTATTTTGGCAATGCATGATTCAAATATCGACAGATCTTAGAGAGTAATATTTAAATCCAGCAAAGGTCTGCCTAAAGTCTTAATGTTTACTTTTTCTTCCAGTGAAAGATTTGAAAAATTACAGTTAATTAAAAAGCTTACACGATTCATTATTAAATTTCAATAATAATTATTGTATTGTTCACTCTCGAAATACTCAGACACACACAAACCACCGATCACGGAACCGATTAAAAACAAAATTTTGCCGAATAAACAACAAAAAACGTCTTCCTGCCGCCTGCGGTCCGATTTACAAAACATTAAAACAAAAGCCGAATCCACCATAAAACTGGGGCGCTAAATTTTTGCGCGCCTCGCTATCGGTAACGAGCGTGATAAAAGCCGAGAAGATGGGTCGTCGAGAGTAGCTTTTCGGTCAAATTATGGACGCGGATGTGAGCGCGCCCCACGACAAATAGAGGAAGATAGATGAGCTGTACCTTGCGCGAGACAGAGAGCGGTATACGTAGGATGCCAGGAGCACTTTGGTTGTTGATTTGAATATCGCATTATCTCCTATAGTACGGGCGCTTGTGTTAAACGTTTAAACGCGGGTTGATAAAAAATATATCTAATATAATTAATAATTACTGCACACGAGTTTTAAATTTAAAATAAGTAATTTTTAATGAAATTACTGGGGGGGCGCGCGCCCTTGCGCCCCTATTAGCAAGCCGCCAATGTAAATAATATTATTTTGTCTTTTATTGACCATTGTGTAACTTTAAAATATTATATGGATTTGTAAATATTATTTTATATTTTATTTATTAAAAAAGTTTATTACCACCAGGTTAAGACATTTTTACTTTGGAAAATATTATGTTATAGAATAAACTGCAAAAATAGAACGAAAAGATTTTATAAATTTTTGTAAAAAAAATTGTTATAATAATTAAAAATCGTTTCTATTTTTAGCATATCTCGTAATTGGGAAATTATAACTTATTTAATTTTCTTAAAAAAAAAAAGTAAAAATCGTTTTGACCTGAGGCCTAAAAAAAAATTAAAATTTTCAAAAAGAATAAAAACTAAAAAACATTTATTTTATTTCAATATAACATTACAATCATAAATAAAACATCACCTCTGTTTATGTATTATGAATGTTTTTTATTCAAAATGTAATGCCAAGCAATTCCTTTTTTTTTTAAGTTTATTTACTACAAAAAAAACTATATTTTAAAATATTAGTAAAAGTTACGCAAACTCGTAAATTTCACAGGTAAAATGTACCGAGTGTAAATTCAGTAAAAACATGAGAATTTACTATTTTGTATCAAGTTTATCGTTTTCTGTCCCTCTTCCACACTAATTGTTTCGTCTACTCATCTCATTGGCCACTTGGATATGATGGAATTGTAGTTCCAATGAATAAACTTTAAAGTAAATCTGATTGGAGCAAAACAATTATGAAGGCTTTGTGAAGTTGCAAATTTGCATATTGGTAAGTGAGTCACTCTTTTAAATTTAAGTTATTGTTTTTTAGACCCCCTCAACTTCAAAGTTGTGTAAAAATAATATTATAAATAGTATTTTATTTTTTGTTTTGTGTTCAAATTTCTTTGGATAACTTCTATCTAGAAGGACATTGGACATACTATTTTATTTATCCCTCGGCCGCCCTATAGGCCGTCCACTTTTGTGACATCCTATGCATATTTATTGGATTTGCTGAAGAAATTAACGGATGTCGTTGGATCGGATCTTTATATCCAAAAAGAGGAAACCTTTAATATCCATAGGACACATTTGTGCTGCCTGGGATCTTCTCGTGGCAAAAGTGAGCTAGCAAAAACATTTTACATACAGTACATGTTCTTACTTTTTTTTTGTTTTCTTGGCGAATTGCACGTTTAACATAATTCGAACATTTAATATAATTATTTAAGTAATCTAGAAGTTAGAAAAATTACCTGTCTCCATATCCACCAGCCGCTCCACCACCGGAAGCATATCCGTCGTTGCCGCCATATCCGCCCGCGCCGGTGTTAGCCGCGTAACCGCCGGCTGCTGAACCTGCACCGTAGCCACCGCTGGCGGCACCTCCGTAACCGCCGCCGGCACTTTGGGCCGCATATCCGCCACCGGCACCTCCTCCGTAGCCACCGGAGGCGGCACCGCCGTAACCACCAGACGCGGCACCTCCGTAACCACCGGAGGCAGCACCTCCGTAACCGCCGGCGGCAGCGCTGCCGTAACCGTTAGAGCCGCCACCGCCGGCAGCTCCGTATCTGTCGTAGCCTCCGCCTCCACCGCCACCCCTTAAAAAAGAAATAATACATTTGAGGTGATTATTTTGAAGAAAACCAGAACTGTGTGAGATAATTCAGAATTCTGAGGTGATCCAGACCAAAGTTTTTGACATGTACGGTTAGACGTACCATTTTATTAAAGGCCTATATCTTTTCTCAGAATCTACAGGGTGTGCAAAAAAATTTCTTACAAAATGTTTTCGTTTTAAGTGAATTTTTAAATTATTTGAGTTTTATCAATACAGGGTGTTCAAAAAGTGCTACACCGACCTATAAAATATTTAGATTTTTAGAGTGATATAATTTCAACTCTCTACAATAATAACACTCTGAACAAATTTTGCTAAATTAGTATTTTACCGTAGTAGGCTATGAAATAACAATAGTTAATATCCGCGTTTGTTGTCTTCAAAGCTGTAGAATATTTAAACCACTTCTGTGATTGTGTGAAGATCTGGACTTCAGGCTGGCCAAGGGATTGTTCCATTTTGTCCTATCCAATGGTTGTACTGTTCATTTAGGAAGTTACTTATATTGTGGCTTCTGTGATATGGAGCAACATCTTGTTGACATATTAATTCATCACGTTGGTGGGTCGGTATTTAAATTTCTATCTTCTTGAATTCAAATTTTCATTTAAGAAAATCGTTCCTATAATTTTTGATCGATAAATTCCGCACCACACCTTTACGGATCGTCTTCCCTGCTTTCTTACTTCCAAAATCTTTTTCTTATTATTATCACTTCAGTAACGCGTATTGTTCCTATTGAAAATTAGTATTAATGTGTGAAAAATTGACTTATCAGTCCAAATAATTTTATTAAAGACATTTTCATCGAAATTCATGTTCATTAGCCTAGCACAAAAGTTTAATTTTTCATCATAGTCTCTTTCTTTTAAATGTTGAACAGGTAAAAATTCAAATGATTTTCGGTTATTAATTTTTAAACAATCTTGAATCACGCTTCTTGTGGTATTTAACTCTAACGCGGCTTGCCTGGCGGTTTCGAGTATATATACGAAATGTAGAAGAATTTATAGCTGCTTATTTTCTGTTACAGCTCTTCGGGGTCTGTTCTTAGGTCTTGGGAGTAAACTACTATCTTGCTTGACTTTTGCATAGATTTTGCCAAAAAATTTCTTTTTCCGGAATTTGCCGAAACGGAAATTTTCTTCTATACTCTCTGAGCACCAAAGCTAGACTTTTCGAATTTGTTAAAAAACATTCAAGCATATCTACTTTTTCCTCCACTGTACATTTTTAAGAGAGATTTCAATTATTGTTATGAAATTGTTATTTCACAGCCTACTACAGTCAAATACTAAATTAGCAAAATTTGTTCAAAAACTGTTATTATTGTAGAGTTGAAATTATATCACTCTAATAAAATTCTAAAAATTTTCTTAACTATTTTGGTATAGGACATAATATATTGATAAATAGCTTTTTTTACTCTTTTTAAAAATACTATATAAAATAAATGGTATTCCATTTAAAAAACCTGAAATATTGCGAATTGAAAATATAATTTAAAAATTCACTTAAAACGAACACTTTCCTGTAAGAATTTTTTTTCACACCCTGTAAACTCTGAAAAAAGGTATAGGCCTCTAATAAAATAGCCAACCTCTACATACAGGTGTCCCACTTAAGATGGAAACAAGCCAATATTTTGGTTGTTTATTGAGGGATATTTTTCATTTTTGGTAGGAGGTTGTATGGCTATAAGGCGAACATTTTGGCCAGGGTAAGAAATGCGATACATCATAGACGTACGTTCTAATGAGATCTGATATTTTTCGATTTAAAAGTAAACTGCCTTTAGGACACTATTTATTTCAAATCCGTTAAACTATACTGAATCCTCCATAGTCAAGATACTTAAGTTCTAGTTTTGATAAATATTGATACGGGGTGTCTCATTAAAATAGGACATTTTTATTTTCATTATTTTCTTAAGTATGTACATAATTACAACGACACTGCATAAAAAACAACTAAAAGTCAACATCTTTGACCAAACCCCCATAATTTTTAATGCGTCTTTCATAAATTTTTCTATCTCATAAGCAAAGTTTTCACATGCTTGTCTTCTAATGTTCATGGATGAATGGGTTTTACAAACTTTTATTTTGATAGCATCCCAGATAGAACCTGATTTGGAGACCTAAGGGGCCATGCTACAAAAAGACCAATCCATTTATCGTGAAAATCATCATTTTCATACAGGGGAGCATTATGAATCTGAGTGCCCTCTAGCTGAATATACAAATCCTCTCCATTTTGCAAGAAAAAAAAAAATAAAGCAATATTTTTACCAACAGGTCAATATCATCTCCGAATATTAGATATATAGTCATAATTAATTGCAAATATCAATATTATAAGAAATTATGGAGTTTTCAACAATAAGAGGTGTTATTTTGAACAGCCTGCTGTTTTGGTAGATGTCACTTTTTGATATTTGACAAGTGAAAACTACTCTATTAATAAAAATGTCATTATACCATATTTTGCCTAAGGCTTATAAAGTTCAGTTAACATAAGAACTTAAGCCACCCGATCATCAACATCGTGTCTTTGGTGATTGGATCCTTGAAATGCAAAAAAATATCATCGAAAAATCATCTTGAGTGATGAGGCCCATTTTCACCTCGGTGGCTTCGTTAATAAGCAAAATTGTCGTATCTGGGGCTCTGAAAACTCAAGAGTTATTGTTGAAAAGCCTCTCTATCCTATCCTCAACGTGTGCTATCGAGAGATGATTAATGCTTTTTTATGGTCGGGATTGGATTGTATTGGTCTGGACAACGTTTACTTTCAACAAGACGGCGCTACAAGCCACACATGCAACGAAACCATTGATCTTTAATTCAGCAGTCATCAGTATTAAGAATTTTTCATTGCAAACAACTTTATCCATACCATTTCGCGTTTGTACAAAATCTTGTAGATGCAGATCTTCTAGCTAGATTTCACCCACTATATCCAGGCTCAATCAAATCAAGATTCCTTATTTATAAATAAAGCTATGCATACGGATGAAGCGAGGTATACACGACGAAGAATTTTTCATATTAGAAACAATCATTCATGAGATATTGCAAATTAACACCTCATTACTGAAAGACACTTTTAGCACGAATTTAAAATTAATATTTGGTGTGGTGTAATAGGCAATTTTTTTTGGGGCCACACGAGTTACTTTCAAGCTTTTTAAATATGCGCCGAGATATGGTTTTTATGCAAGATGGTGCTCCTGCGCATTTTGCTAAACCAATGAGAGTATCTTATTTATTTATTTATTTATTTATTTATTCATGCCAAAAAGTATAAAGCTTTTACACAAGTCAGTCAAAAATATAACTCCAAAAAAGTATTAAACTGTAAAATTCGTTTTACCTAAGAACAATAATAAAACACATATAAGCCTAAAAAGTAATGCTTAAAAACACTTAACACTAAAAGTCAAGAGACCCAGCCTATGCAATAGCACTGAAATTTGAGCTCAGGAATTCCTCAAATGAATAAAAAGCATTGGTGACTAAAAAATGTTTTACCCTTGTCTTATAAGCATTAAGAGGCAAATCCTTAACGGAGACCGGCAGGACATTAAAGAACTTAATTCCATAATAAGACACGCCATTACGGGTACGCTCGAGTCTCCTAAATGGTGCCACCAAGGAGCCGCTATTTCTGGTGTCATGACTGTGAGTGCTAGCATGAGTCGCAAACCTGGGTAGGTTTTCCCTAATGAATACAAGGCACAGAAGTATGAAGGCGCTTGGTAAGGTGAGAACTCTCAGAAGCCTGAAGTGGACCCTACAACAATCCCTGTATCCAATCTGCGCAATCACTCGCAGACATCGACGTTGCAATGCAAAAATCCTGGGCATATGCGCTGAATGACCCCAGTTTAGTAAGTTATACGTCATTAGAGAGTGAAAATATCCAAAGTAAGCTGTCCTGAGAGTACCTGCGGAGACAGACCCAGACAAATTGCGAATCAGGAAAGTACACCTTGATAATCTGGTTGACAATTCATCTATGTGACCTTGCCACGTCAAACCACTATCCAATCTAACACCCAGAAAATCCACAGACACACCTAAAGATTGTTGCTGGGAATCAACGTCCCGAAGGGAAAAAATTATATTTTGAGTTTTGGACTCATTTAAGCACAATCTATTGGAAACGGCCCAGTCTCTAAACTGAGAACAAGATTCTTGAGCCTTGAGCGAAATGTTTGCGCAACTCCTATTAGTACACAGGGATGTAGTATCATCAGCATACAAATAGAAAGTGCAATCAGGGTGACAAGTTGGTAGGTCATTAACAAATTTAAGAAACAGGATAGGCCCGAGAACGGATCCCTGAGGCACTCCATGCTCAATCGACAAACTCTGAGACCTACATCTCCCAAAACAAACAAACTGACTTCGGTCACTCAAGTAGGACTGTAGCAGTGACAGACTTCTCGAACAAAATTTGTAGTGGTTGAGCTTTTGAAGAAGAATATTATGCTCCACACAATCAAAAGCCCTAGATAAATCGTAAAATGAGGCTTGGGAGTACAGAGCACTTTCAAATCCGTCAAGCACCGCGTCACACAGGTTCTGGACCGCACCAGTGGTGGAGTGTTTCTTTCTAAACCCATGTTCACATAAAATAAAGAATTTTGTTCAAAATACTCCTCTATTTGAGTCTTGAGTAAAGACTCAAAAATCTTTCCAAGACATTACAGACTTTACATGATAATTTTAACTGAAGAGGATGTGGAAGTCCTTGGTCCGAACGAAGTCTAGACTTTAACTCATTAGATTTTTGCATATGGAGATCCACCCAAATAATTTGCTTACGAAATTTTAATAAATACAAGAGCCATTAATGTTAATATTTTATTAATTTAAATAGTTTATGAATGTAATTTTTTTTGTGCATTAAAAACATTAGATGTGAATATCCCAAAAAGGGAGAATCGTTGTAAAATTTTTAAAGTATAATTTTTTTAAGCAAAACTGTTTGCGCCATGAGTATTTTAAATAAAAAATTATATTGTGTCAAAAGTAAATGTTGCTGATTTTAAGATTTGACAAAAAGAAAACTATATTCCAAATTTTGTAAAAAACAAAAAATAAATGCGAAATTTATGTCCAAAATTTAAAAAAAATTACATTACATTTATCATCCTGTATCTTTGACTTTTGAACTAGGAAAATTTAACTTAACCTCTTTCCATTTTTCAATATTTTACTGCAAGCAGTAACTAAGCTGACCATGATGGTGCCAAAAAAAGCAGGCTTTTTTACTCCAGCTGTATAAATGCCAAAAAATATTGGGAATGAAACTAGTGTTTGGAAGTATACACATAAATAATTGTTGCTATTACTATATTTTAATAGTCACTTTATATTTGTATATTTTTCCTTTAGTTTGCTTGGCAATAAGAATAATTTAGTGAAATAAAGAACTTTTGATTTAACTTGATTGCTACCAACCAAAAAAAAGTGAATAACTCTTATAGTTAAAAAAACACCAAATATCAATTTTATAAGAAATCATCAAGTTACTAAAACAAATTAAAACTTGAAAATTAAACAGAACCAGTAATACTAATATGTAAGAAGTAGTTTTTTTCTTACTAATTGTCAGCATTAGGCACACATCAGTCATATCTTTATTTTCTCTTTTCTAAAAAAAACTAATGCTTACATTGGTTTCCCCATGTCACGTCTGCTGTAAAGGTCCCCTCCTTCTGGAACCCTAACATGCGGTGCTACCCTAATATAAAACATTAGATATAAGGTAAAGGAAACACCCGGTTAAAGTTATTATATTTCACTGCTATCGCATGATCATAAATTATAATTATCTAAAACTCAATTCTCACTCACTATTCAACTAGTTCAAAAATAGTGCCACATTTTTGGCCCATTTCTTAAGCAGAATATCAATTATAAAATTATAAAAACAGACAATAAGAAAAAAAAATAAATACCTTCTATCTTCATAACCTCCACCACCACCTCTGGGTCCATCTCCATATGCCCCTCTGTCATCATAGCCTCCTCTGGCACCACCTCCATATGAGTCATAACCTCCTCTGTCTTGCCCATATCCACCACCACCACCACCACCTCCTCTTCTGTCATCATAGCCACCACCTCCTCGACCTCTGCCTCCAAAACCACCTCTACCACCTAGAGGTAGAAAAAAACTTGGAAAATGCTTTTTTTAATAATTACTGAGAAATAAAGTATACCTTTATTAAGTAGGTATTTACAAATAACATGCCCTACATAAATACTTGATTATTACCTAATTATGTTAAAAAAAGCCAAAAATCAAATTTCAATACAATTGCTATTACTACTGTTGCATCATTAAGTACTTTATATTCCATATAGGAATTTATAACAAACTAATTCCTCCTATACACATGAATCATCAAATTGTTTATGTATTGCTTTTAGTAAAACTAAAAATAAAAATGTCAGACACACATTATTTTAGGTGGAGAATCATGAATATTTCTATTAAAACTATTGCATAAATTAGGATGGTGAGTGTATGAAAGATATTCTTAACATTAATATATTAATCTAAGACATATTATAGACTTTATGAATTTTTTTAACAATATCTTTTGACCTGTGCATGCAACATCATTTTCATATTTTTAAATATTTTGTTATACTTTATATATACTGTTCTATACTTCTTCTAACTTCTGTTTTTGGCAGCAGTTTTACTTATTTTTAAGCCTGTTTTGTGTTTTTGAAAAAATTTTACAGTTTAGAAATACAGTGCCGGCCAAAAGTAGAGAAACTTTTAATTTATTTTCTAATTTAAAAAATTTTTGTGACAACATGTATTAAAAATGTTTATCTTAGCCTAAGCCATAAATTCATATCAAAACAGTTTGAATATTTATAACAGGAATGTAAATAGTAAACAATGTTTTTTTTACTTGAGGACATAAATAGAGAAACTTTTTGTATTAAATATTTTAAATTAAATAGGTCTCGTTTGAAGCAGTTCGTTTCCGATTGTGAAGAAGCCTATTTAGTATTAAAATGTCTCGAGGTATAAATTTATCTGAACAAATAAAAAAACTTATAATTGAGAAGCACAATGCGGGAGTCAAACAAGTAACAATCGCTAGAGAACTTGATCTTCATAAAAGTGTCATTTGTAAACAAATCAAATTGTGGCAAACTATAGAGGCACTACTGCCAGCATCTCTAAGTCAGGTAGACCCAAAAAAACAACATCTGCAACTGACAAGCTAATTAGACGATGTTCTATAAGAAATCCAGTTTTCTCCGCCGAAGATATAAAAAAGGCATATCCCAGCATTCCCCTTTCAGTTCGATCTATTCGAAGACGTTTATGTGACGCCAACTTAAAAGCCAGGAGACCGGTAAAAAAAACCTTTCATTTCAACGAAAAATAGACAAATTCGTTTAAGATTCGCAAAAGAACACTTACATTGGGCCTTTAATCAATGGAAAAACGTTTTATGGTCAGATGGTATGAGATGGGTTAGACGTCCCGAGAATGAAAAATTCAACCCAAAGTACACTATTCCCACAATCAAACATGGAGGCGGTAATGTGTTGGTGTGGGGATGTTTTTCCGGGCATGGCGTTGGTCCACTGGTGAGAATAGATGGGCTCATGAATAGCCAATATTATCTAAACATCTTAAGGAATAATATGCTTCCCTACGCCGAGGATAATTTGCCGTTAATTTGGAAATTCCAGCATGATAACGACCCCAAGCACACTTCTAAAATTGTTAAAAATTTCCTAACCTCTCAACAAATTCAAGTTCTGAAGTGGCCAGCTCAAAGTCCAGATTTAAATCCCATCGAGAACTTGTGGGAGCACCTAGACAAAAAGTTCGACAAAAAAATCCGAATAAGTTCCGAAATAAAGACGAATTATTCCAAGTCCTCTTTTCAACTTCCAGAGATATTATACACAATCTTGAATCTATGCCAAGACAGTGTAGTGAAGTTGTGAAGAATAACGGTTATGCCACAAAGTATTAGTGTGCTTTTATCCACATTTTGTATTATAACATAATTATGTCATAAAAATAAGAAGTTTCTCCATTTTTGTCCTTAGAGAAAATAAATTTTGTTTGCATATTTTGTAATAAATTATTTGTTTTCAATTTTTTTTTCTAATTATTTTCGTCACTACTAGATATAACCATAAACATTATTTACAATTACTTCGAATTTGTTTTAATAAGAAAAAAATAAAAATATTAAAAGTTTCTCCACTTTTGGCCGGCACTGTAGGTATTGGTTTTACTGTGTGAGATTTACTTTAATACATTTGAAATTTTTTTAGTTTTTAGTATGCATGAAGTTTTATATGTGTGAATTTTTAGTTGTGCTGAAGGCTTGGTTGACATAATATAGCACATTTTCTTCATATATTGTAGTTATACAGATAAAATTTCCAAATGTTTATTTATTTATTAAGTATCAAGAGCCTGAGAGCCAATTACAGACACCAATATATGTAAAGAAAAATATGTATATGCAAATGAAACAAAAACAATTGAACCTAACACTACAGAAAATAAATAACACCAAGTGTTATATTTTATGCTAACAATAGGAGGTGACTTAAAATTAAAATGTATAGGCCTGAGCCTAAGAAGCAAAAAATTGATTGTCAATAATTTTGGTAAATTTATTTAAATCTAAAAGGTCTATTATATTAATTCATCAGACATAAATATTAAAATGATTGCCTATTTTGTCAACAGGTGAGTTTTTATAGGTATTAGTTCTAAGGTGGCTTAAATGAAACATGTCTCTGTCTTATAACAATATTTCTATATAGTATAGTATATAGTATTCAATAGTATTTCTAACAATTACAAAGAATGGCAGCATTAAAAGAATTTCAGAGGAATCAATTTTGTTGGTTAAAATTTTAAAGATATATATATATATATAAGACCAGTTCTAATGCGCTGATTTTCCAAAGTTAATCTATGAAATTTCTGTAAAAGTAAATAGTGGTCAGAAATTTTGTTTGTATGCGCTCAATGGTTTTAATCCAAACCTCATATTGAAGGGAACAAATTATACAAGCATAATCCAACTTTGGTAATACCAGAGTGTTGAACAACTTCAGCCAACACTCCACATTAAAATTCCTAGTAGATCTGACAATGAAGCTCATTGTTTTGTGATATGTAGATGATTTGATACCTCCAATTTTACTGTTATGTAGACTGATTAGTCTTTGCCTTGTGATCTTGTTGTTATTGTTTTACTCTGTTAATATTGCATCATTTTATATATGAATATTTGTTTTTTATTGTGTTAATAATAAGTTTTATTATATTTTTTCTTTTTTAGGGTAATGGTTTTTATGTATTTTCTTTTTTGACTTGTGTAAAAGTAATTTTATTGCTTAACACTATTAGATTAAATAAATATTGACCATTTGGTCTGTAAAAGGCAGATTGCAGTCAACCACAATACCCAAATCCTTTCATCCCCCTCCCTTATTTGTAAATTTCTGAAGAGAAATACCATTAATATTGTAATAATATGCTAAAATATCACAATTCAGGGTTATAGACATAGTGGAACATTTTTTGTTATTGAAGAAGAGTGCATTTCTACACCAGTCTACCGTATCATCAAAGTTTCTCTGCAGACATGAGCAGTCCTCCACAGACCCAATCCCAATGTATAACTTAAAATCATCAGTAAAAAGCAAAGCTTCTGAGTTACCCCTTGCAGTGCACAGGTTATAGATGGCGATCAAAAATAATAAAGGTCCCAAATTAGAGCCTTGTTAGAAAATATGGAGGCTCTGAAACTCTGCATAAGGTATGAATTTTTCAGCACTGGGTACAAATAGTGAAACCTATTTGCTATTATAAAGTGACAACACTGCTATCATTTTGGCAAATAGATTTAGATGTTTTCCCTGTTTTCTCATCTTATATATATGATACGCCCTTTAGACAACTTTGTGTCTTATTCTTTATCTTGGGCTTTAGCATAATGATTATTACATTTAATAGAAAACACACTATTTGGCAACTATATGGTGTATTGTCATTATGTCAAAAGTTTGACAATGTAATTATCAATATAACAAGTTGCAACCATCAAATATACTAGACCCATATTTTAAATAAATTAAATATTTTTTTTAGCATCCTATGAATTATTTGCATATTATTTTCTCTTAATTTACTATCTTCAAAAAATGGTGATTAGGACCCAACATTTTTAGATTTTTTTTGGTACGTTTAGGAAGCTTACCTTAAATCTACTATATTAAAACAAAAAATTTTTTGAATGAGCCATTTTTCAACAAAAAAAAAACAAAATGTTATGTTGTATATGGATGACAATTTTACTATGCTCCTATTTACTTATGGACACAAATATTGTAAATATACTATGGTATTATTGCAGGCTAATCACTGTTATATTGATCTAAAGTCCTGCAAGAAAAAGGTAAAAATGACTAAACTCTATCCGACAAAAATTCTGTTATTTCATAATAGCCCTTTGCAACTAAGAGTTTTTTAACATGTTTTCTAAAAAGTTTCCAGCTACCTATACCTTTCAAATCTGCAGGAAGATGATTAAAGAGTGTTTTACCATCAAATATAAAAGTTCTTTTGATCAGTGAACTTGTAGGCATAGGCAAGAGCACATCATTAGCTCATCGGCTGCTATATTCATGCCTATTAGTTGTGTTCACATTTCTAAATTTCTAACGAGGCAAACAGATTCATAGCTGTTTGCAAGACTCTCTCATACTCACATTACACAGACGTTGGATCTCTCTCTTTTGCATAACAAAAACACTATTAAATAAGTAATGTGTGCATGCACCCCAGAAACACAAACCATACCTTAAATGGGACTCAATTAAAGAAAAATAAACATTTCTCGCCATGTCAAAATCAACCTCTCTTGCGGCCACTTTAAGAGCATAACAATTTGCTGATATTTTTCTACACAATTGCGTGATATGGCCCTCAAATTTTAGTTTATTATATTATAAATAAATAAACCTAAAAATTTTTCATCTAAGTTGTTTAGAATGTGATTCTCCAAAAACCCATTATTTAAATTGCATTTAAAATTCATAACACTAGTTTTTGAAATATTTAGACACAGTTTGTTGGAATCACACCATTTCTTGATTTCAACAATATCTCTGTTAACTGTGGTATTTAGATTCATCGCACTCATGTCACACCAAAAAATTGTTGAATCATCCGCAAGCTGAATGAATTTACCTGAGATCCTAAGATTGGCCATGTCATTAATATAAATGAGGAATAGAAGTGGCCCAAGAACTGAACCCTGAGGAACACCATGAGTCACAAGCTGCTCCCTTGAAAGGGCACCATCCACAGAAACACTCTGCATTCTAGTATGCAAATAAGCCCCAAACCACTGAAGAGCCAGACCTCTGAATCCATACCTCTCAAGCTTTCACAGCAGTATTTCGTGACTAACACAGTCAAATGCTTTGGTCAAGTCACAAAACACTGCTGCAGCAATATCACCACTGTTCAAGCTCAAAAATAAGGACTCAAAGAATGAAAAGATTGCATCTAATGTTCCCTTGGCACTTTGAAACCCAAATTGCTCCGATCTTATAATTTGCTTTTCAGCTAAATATGACATAAGTCAATTTTATTTATTTTTTTTCAAAGCTTTTTAACCAATTTCTTGATGATTTTTGAGAGGGAGAAGCAAACTAATCACTACAGTATTGCCGGATTGTAAAGCTATTTTCTTATGTCTCACTCTTTAGATAATATTTTATGACATAAAGATGTCAGGTAAGGGAGTTAAATTTAAAGTTATATTTCATGTAAATTTTTTTAAATAAGCACTTTATAGTACACACATATACCTCTCATCTAACATTATGTATAATAATAATTCATTAGGTTAGGTTGGGCTGGGTTTAGTTTAGTTGGGTTGAACACATACCAGCCCTTACACTCTTCAATTTTACATATTAAATGAGGAATCCTTACCATTTTTAATTAAAATAATATATATATTCCATAGATGCATGTTAAAATAGAGTAAATATTTTTATATTAGTAATATGAAGATTGAACAATAGGAAATAAAGGAACTAAGGAAATAAAAAGAAATTTCAAGAGAAAACCAGAATTTATCAACAGCTTTGTTTTTTAACTTTTAACTATTTAACTAGTTTTTCACCTATTTAACTGCCAACTTCTACCTAGACTTTATGGACTTTTCCTTGTAAAAAATTGACAGTTTTTGCATAACAATGTTTTGAAATAGACATCATTTTGTAAGAAGTTTTTTGATTGTTTGAGTACAAAATATGGTTCATCCAAAAAATTTGTTGTTTTAAAATGTTCTAATGTACAGGCTATAATCTAACAAAAAGTTCCTTGAAAAATCATTGGCTCTGAAATTTCTTAAGTACCTAAAATATTCCTTCAAATTTTGAAATACTACAAAATCTGAAGCAAAAGATAATAAGACCCTTATAAATGTACTATTTGAGTTGAAAAATTTAGAAAAATACCTAAAGTGTTTCTTAACTAATTTTAAACTAGTATGTAATATTTTAATTTTAACATTTACCTACATAATTTTATATAAATAAGCGTGATGTAAATTGGAAGATTTTTACTTTTACTAAACTTTACTAAAAGCAAAGAAGGGGCTTACCTCCTCGGCCACCGAAACCACCTCTGCCTCCTCGTCCACCACCAAAGTCTCTGCCACCACCTCTAGAATATGGGCCACCTCCCCTGTCTCTACCGCCGCCCGGACGCATAGGGCCGCCGCCACCTCCACCACGTCTCATTTTAACGCGTCCTTTTTCAACGGAAATGCGAGACCCCATAAAATCTGTACCATTCAGATCATTAATCGCCTTCATGGCCAGGTCGGCATCGTCCAAATGCAAGAAACCGCATTTATTGGAAATATCGCACTCGGCGATATTACCGTAGGGCTCGAAAAGCTTCCGAAGATCATCGGTTGTGGCTGCCGCCGGGAGGCTACCAACAAACACTTTGGTGGTCGTGTCAGAGCGGCCACGCTGCTGTAGAAATAATAGAATTTATGAAATTTAATATGAGAAATTTAAAAGATTCTGGTTCTTACCATTTTGATTTGGCTTTTTAAGGTAATTTCAACACAATAATGGATTTTAAATGACACCGCACCGGAGACCAAACGCTCTAAACAAAGACGAAATTCAAAGAAAATAAGAAAAGAAAATGGCCAAGTTTGACTGCTCTGACGCGTATCCGGTCAATATGACATATGTCAATGTCATATGTCATTGCATAAAACTTTATCTTGTTTAAGGCTGTGTCCTCACTTAACGTAAGTTATAGAACGCTGGGTTTTAGAATTTGTTTTTGGAATGTTAAAAAAATAGAACAGAATAGTAGTGCTATATTACATAAGATAAAGGTCTTCGATACAAGCATTGGAATTACAGGGTGGTAAAGTCTTAAGAAAAACAAATTTTAGTCATGACTTTTTTATTAGTTGAGGTATTTTTACGAAATTTGATACACTGCTTTGGAGTAATAGAGCATTTTTGATCTGAAATTTTTTTGTAAATTTGTTATCAGTGATGTACTTACTTGATTTTTAATTGAATATCTTTAAAAAAAAAGTACGCTACTTCTTTTTCGTCGAATATACTATAATAATATTAATAACAATAAATTTAGTAAGTAGATATATTTCATACACGCAAACAAATTATGAGCTATAATAATTATGGTATGATCTTGGTAACAAATATAGCACACCTAGGTAATACCTATCTATGCAAAGCTATAATACTTGAAATTCTACAATATGATGACAAACAAATTAGTTTGTATAATTACAAAAAAAAAAACAAAACTTTATTGACAAACAACAAAACGAAACTAGACTAATTTTATAATTTAAGAAAAACTTTACCCAGCAAAAATATCTCTACATTTAGTACTAAATATATGTAATTTATTTATTTGTGGTAAATAATAATGTCGTAAATGTGAGGCGGTAGTAAATTGTATATTATAGGTGCAAGATAACAAAATGATCCTGATTTTTGTGTAGTAGAAGGAGCAGGTGTAACCGAGTTTCTTTTGACATTAATTCTTGTCTAGTATGCATGGATAATGAAATTTTTAAGTTCGTTTGATTTGTAAAGATATATACAGGTGAACAAATAGTAGAGAGCAAACAATTCTCTTGAAAAGAATAACGAGGTGGAATAGCGTTTGTTCTTTTAGATCGGTTTTAATGTAATTATATAATTTTAAACTATGGTAAGGCTGTGCATTATGGTAGAGTCACTCCAGACAACCACACCTTAAGCAATGCCCCTATAAACCAGAATTAATAACTGTTTCCCTAAAATTTACTTAAGAGTATAAAACTTATATATTAACTTTCTTATATTTTTTGTCAATTTTAAGATGTGATGATGCCACTTAAGGTGTTGGCCTATGCCTATCCCTAAATACTTGTTAATATTATGTTTTGCAATCCTGATCGCGAAAAAGTCATGAAAATTAAATACAACCTGATATTTTTCCGATCCGGCCTTGATATGGCTGGATCACAATTTCCATCCAATACCTAGCTTTCTGGTATTGCAGATTTCCTATAAGCCTCAAATTAAAGAAAATTCGAACGCATTTGTCGTGTACAATATCAACGACGTTATCAAAATCAAACATCAGTTATTCAGAAACGCCAAATATTTTAGGCCAAAGTCAAAATTTGTAGTAAGACTTTTTCAAGTAAACCAACAAAATTGTCCGTGTTTTAATAGTACTAAAATAAAATGGGAGATGTACGTTTCTCTGACATCAGCGCCTCTTATTACCCACCTTCGCTCAAGATGGGGTTTATAGGAGCGCATCCGCCCTTGAAATCGGAGGGTTACGATCCGGGACGCGTAAGCTATTTTCAGAATTTCCGAAATGAAAATATTTCAAAAATGCAGGTAAAGTGTCTCAACTAATTTGCTCTTGCTTTATTTCTTCTTCTTATAATAGGACGTGGTCTTAATTAGTCCGTCTGTCAGCCAGTCTTCGCTTTTTGTACTCTTGTTGCTTTTATGACTTGTGTTCGTCCTTCTTCAGTAAGGTTTCTTTCGTTTGATCTTTTAAGGAGTTGACTCTTCCTACCTGCTGAATTATTTTGTTGTTCGACTGCCAGTTTGCACCTTATGGGTTCTTTAGCGATAACCATTGACTGTGTTGTTTATGTTGCGATGTTCATGCTACATTTGTCTGCTGTTACTTTCGTTTTGTATAACAGGCGTTGTCGGTCGCCTTCATTTTCTGCTATGAGGAATGCATCGTCTGCTTAGCATAATACTTTAATATGGCCATTGCCCATCCTTGTCAGTCCTCCGTCACCTTGCCTCAGAATGCCTTGGTTAAATCCATAAAACAGATAAATAGGAGCTTGTTAAATTCTATCGATTTTCCTATCAGTTGTATGAAATAGTATGAATGTATGTATATATAGTATGAAATATATGAATATAGTGTCCACCGTTGATCTTGTTGATGCTGAACTTGTTGATAGGAGCTAAATCTGTGAGGTTCTTCGGATATTGGCTTCATGAGCCTATTAGCGATGATTTTAGTAAAGAGCTTAAGGACCGAGCTCAGTAGCGTAACTTACGTTTATGTACTATTCTCTTTTTTTGTATAGGTATAGATATACTTACTCCCCATTCGTTTGGTATGGTTCCAGATCTAGTTATCTTTTTTAAAAAGTTTGGTGAGTTCATTATTGAGATTATCGACCTCAGGAGTTTATCGGTTAATGAACTTCTGTGTTGTCACTAGAACTTTCTCTATTGTATTTTTTTGCTCCTCTATGCTCTATTTCATTATAATCAAAAATAATTTCTAGATGCCTCCGCAAGAATGGGGAGTTATAACGTCCCCATATACTCCCCATCCTGATATATCAATTTTTAAGAAACCTTGCAAATATAACAGGTTTCCACTATCTGAAATTTCAATGTTGGATAAGGCACGGCAACAAGAAGTGGACGATTTTTATATGGTAATTCCAATTTTGTAATCAATAAATAATGTTTAAAATATATATATTTAAAGGCTTGTCAGCTACATAGAGACCAATATAAGGACCATACAGGCTCACTACACCCTTTGGACTACTTTAAAACGTCGGAAGTTACGTATCAATGTCCTAAAGATCCTTCCAGGTATGTAATTGATTGTAAACAACACCAAAAATTACACGTTTCTTGCCCGCAAAGCAGAAAAACAATACACTTACCAAGGGAAGAAATAAATAGTATAATCAATAGTCATTTGATATTTTTACCATAAGTTATTATTAACAATTTTTTTATTTTGCGTGAAGAAAGTAATACTTGGGTAACATCGCGTCAAACAGAAATCCTATTTTCTGGAAAAAGTAAAAAATAGTTTGGTTTTTGCCGCACTCGCAGGAGAGGCTTGAACTATTGCCCCATTTGTGTAAGGTATTATAGGGGCATCTGCTATGCTGTGATCTGATTCTAGTTAGCGTGCACCTGGTTTTCTTTAGTAAATCGAAGCCTGGTCAAGTCCATTTCTAAGGGTCGATGATGCTCCATTCGTCTTGTATTGCGTTTAGTGCAATCTTGGTTGGTGGTTTTTTAAATCAGACGAGGTTATGGTTAGCGTCCTCGATGTCTTTATAGATCGATAGTTCTCTGTTGTCCAATATCTTATTTATGCGGCGCAGACTGAGGGTGAAATGTGACTCAGTACAAGGGGCAGCCATTCTGTAAGAATCGAATTAATACCGCCAGTAATTATTTTATTTGTGTTATTGAGCTGTGCATCTATATCATCAGTATTAATTCTACATTAACAATACTATAGTTACGTAAAATCGAGTAAAATATTTTGGTTAAGATCTAAAAATGTATTTAAGCTGTAAAATGTCATAGTCAACCAATATTTTTTAACACGGCTTCATTCATTCTTCTAATATGTCTAGGCAATTGATTAAAAAATGTAGGTCCAAAATAATTGGTACTTAGACTTAATTAATCAACTCTTAAGTGTTCCTATTGATTAAGATTCTGTTTAATATAAACCAGACACCTTAATATATATAATGAGAGAAGAGTTAGACTAGATAGGATTGTTTTGGTTTTATTGTTGTTTAACATTCGTATTGAACCAATTTTGCATCATTAAGATCAATGATCCATTATTCATTTCACTATCCAGAGACCCCAGACTTTTTTAAAATGGCTGTTGTATCATCAGAAAAAAGCACAAGATAATTGTCGACAAATGATTCTATGTCATTTATATAAATTGTGAACTTGTGTCAGACACCATTACGACTTTGAACATTCTTTCGTTCAGCATGTTGTCAAGGCTTTGCATGGAATCACTCGCACAAAACTTATAGATCATGCTCTCTTACGACACCGTGTCGTAAACTGCTGATAGGTCAATGGCGGTCATAAAAATTAATGAGCTAAGGTCAAAAAGTTTTACAGATGAACAAACCACTCAACTATTTGGTTTCGGTTTACTAAATAAGACTGATGTAGTAACTAGGTTCTATGTGTCGGCACTTCAAATGCTATTTATTTATTGAAGTACAAGGCTCTCCTACAGATAGACTAAGCAATCCAATAACAGGGAAGCACAAATTATCTTAGTGAATTTAATTACAAGTAAGCGCTTTGCCAATTTTTACACTTTTGCTAAGCCTAACTTATATATTAAAACAGTAAAATGGTTAAAACTGGTTTAGAATGATAGAACATAAAATTTTTTATTCCAAGTAAACAACATTTTGTAATGAAAAGTTAGTTAATATTATAAGGTAATTTAACTTGCTCACATAATTATATGCTGCATGCTGTACTGAGCACAACTAGTTACATATTTGTGTTATAAATTATTTTTGTTTTATTTCAGTGTTTACTTTAAGTATCCTGAGTTTTATACGAAATATAAAGATCCCCTAGTGATGCCGCTTACGTTGGAAAGATCTTACCGTGCCCCGATATTACCAGAGCGAGCGCTCACTGGCGTTTATAATCGTACAAGCTTCATAGGAAGAAAATAAAACAATATTGTTAAGTATTAAATTTTTTATAATGTTAATAACTATTAATAAAAAATTATTTTTTATTAGTTTGACTCATATACAATTTTCTCTTTTCATTTCGTTATTCTTGCTTCACTCTTTCGGATATTGTATAATAGTTTCGGTACACTTTGTATTTTGTTTTTCTAACGTCCATCAATGAAACCTAGAAATACAAATTAAATATAACAGTAAATAAACTTTTTCTATAAATTGTAAGAGTAAAGTTTGTTGAAGACTCGAGTTATACGATTATTGAAACTTAATATTCTAGTTTGTATTTTTTGTTATGTGTGTAATCACAAATAAGTGCGTGCTCTAGTGATTTATTTATTGCGGTAGAATAATATCCAATCTTTGTGGCTATGAGTAAAAGAAATAGAGTCACTTTTTGTATTAACCAAGTTTACATTTAGTAATTTTTGATTAAGACTTTGATTGGATGGTGTGAACATAATTAAAATTGTACTCCTGAAGAAAATCACTACCACTTGTTGCGCGACTAAATGTTCGCGAGAATTTGCATGTGCGAAAGTTGCTTAAAAGAGCCACTTGGGCCTAATGACAGATTGTCATGTGTCAACGTCAAAATAAAAATGTAAAACGTCAACTCATGTCAAAATAAAAATATAAAATGTCAACATTTCTAAAAATTTAAAAACAAAACATACTATATATAGAATTTATTTTTCAAATCAAAAAAAGGAAATAATCAGAAATCCTTATCGGCCTTATCTAGACGATAATATTATTTAAATTCGCAGAAGTTTTGGGGATTTACATAAGTTCCATATCGAGCTTCTTCTTTGCAATCCACTATCCAAATTGCACTACACACATTTAGTATCTCCTATTTAAATTAATATTTTTTGTTTAAAAAATTTATTATAGCAGGTACTATTTTTTCCATTATAATATAAAGTTTAACTACTACATTACTTGTCATTTTAATTTAAAAAAAAAAATCAGATAAGCCAAAACATATTTTTTATTCACTTAAGCACTGAAAATCATAAGATAAGAAAAAGTGGAATTAATAATTATCTGGTATTAATGCCACAATACTTCTCCCTAAAAAATAGCATTCAATAAAATGAAATTAAAAAGGGCAGTTGTCATATTTGGAACCCTTACAACATTAGTAATATTTTTTACAATTTATTCTGCCAAAGATCTTACTCTTTCCATAAAAAAGTCATCTAGCATCAACCAAGAGTACAAAGATGTAAGTACATATAAAAAATATTTTTGTATAAAGAAAATTAAATAATACATTTTTAGAACCAATGGCTGCATTTTGAGGATAGAATAAAGCAACTAGAAGATGACTTAAGTAAGCACCATAATGCTGTTGCTGAAATCAAAGTTGCAATGCAAAACATGTTAAGCTCTAGTACAAATGGAATACAAAAACGAACTATAGTTGTTCAACCAGATGATCCTCCACTGTTTGAGGTATCTGATATGATATTCAAGTAAGTGTTTATTTTTAAATTTAGAAGAACAAAAACTCTATAAACTTAAGGAATCAAAAATCAGGTTAAATCCCCTATATAAAAATTCATTCTTTTAAAAATGTAAGTATTTATTTTTTTAGTGTATAAAGTCTGAATGCTATGTTATCTAATGTTGTGTTAGTTATTATAAACCGAGTAATGCTATAAAACAGTTCTCTGCAATTAATTAACAAGTTAAGATGGTTGAATCTTTTTAGTATGCCAATTTCTTGATAAGCAAGAGCCCCACTTTTTTGAAATTCACTTATTTAAAGAATATTTCTATTAATATTATAACATATCCAAATATTTGAGCAAGTGTAAAAGTGATTAAAAATATATAAAAAAATTTAGTTATAAAAATATTCTCTAGCATTAAGGTCTCCCTTACTATATATAAAAAAAAAAATTTAAATATATGCATAAGTGAAATGAATCTTATCACAAGGTTATTAAAACAACCAATTTTTTACCATTTTTTTCAAGTATAATTTTCATGTTTACACTTTTTATTTATTTCTTTTTAGTCCAACTTGTCCCTTTCAAATATCATACAAACCAAAAACAGATATACAAATGTTAGACAAGTATAAAATTCTTACATTTGACAATCCAGACGGAGGAGCATGGAAACAAGGGTGGAGAATTGAGGTGGACGAAAAAGATTGGAACAAACAAAACAAATTAAAAGTCTTTGTGGTGCCCCATTCACATAATGACCCTGGTTGGATAAGGACTTTGGATGAATATTATACCACTCAAACAAAGCATATTCTGAATAACATGTTACAAAAGTTACCAGAAGATCCAAGAAGAAAGTTTATATGGGCAGAGATTTCTTTCTTTTCTATGTGGTGGGATGAGCTGGAAGAAGATAATAGGGAGATTGTTAGGCGGTAAGAACTTTTTAATATACATAGTAACTTTTTGCTTACATTGTCAATTTTATTCTCAATTGCATTACTTGAGTCAATTTCTAAACACACTTTGGGCAATTAGAATTTTATTGGTAAAAATAATCTATCAAGATTTCTCAAAATTAAGCCAGTCAAATATTTATCAATAATCGAAGCCAGATTATGAAAGCTTTATCATGTTATCACTAAACAGTATGCAATTAATCACTAAATAAACAGGTTTGTTGTATTAGGCAATCACTCGACAGTAGCACCTGCTTTATCAAAAGATTGCAATATGTTTTTTAATTTTTTTGACTTGGTGTAGGCAAATGTGTAATTTAAGGTTTTTCAAACTTTTTTGACAAATATTGTATTTGTAAACCACTTTAAAAGTCATTTAGTTATATTATGCCTCATAATCCCTATGTATTAGAAAAATTTTATGATTGATTTGACTGTAATTTTTTGAGGTGTGGTTAATTGGTTGTTAATATGTGAAGTTGTACTAGTTTTTTCTGTTAACAGAAAATTAAGTTGATTTTATATATGCACTTTTTAGTTATTATTTGTCTGCCCCATGTTTCTTGTAAAGATATATTTTTTAAGCTCATTGCAAAAACAAAGATAAGTTTGAAATATTTTAAAATTTTCTTATATAGTTTTATTAAAATTCATTTAAACCCCGAAACGAAAATGCTCCCAATATTATCAAAAAAGGCCTTTTATCTGTAATGTATACTTAGTCAGATTTTAGGCAATTTTATTTGAGATAGAGTGTGCTTATTTTACAAATTTATCTCCCAGAGTAAAAATTATCCAACATTGTAAATGTAATGACTTAATAAACAGAAAAGAAAATATTAAATACTTGGCAATATGCCTCAATCAATGCATACCCATACAATTTATGTAAACACAAAATTGAAAATTTACTCTACAAGTTTTATGAACCCAGGGTTCATTCAATAAGTTATAAGTCATTCTATAAGAAACTATAATTGCTGTATTTAACACCTCGGTTGAGTCAGTTATAACTGATGGTATTGTTTAAAGTCTCTGGACCCCTTAACATTGCATAGCTGTACATATAAGAAATGTCATCCAATTTTTTTGCAAAAATCTTACTTTCAGTAGACAGATTAATCTTCCCCCTAATATGAGGTCAAAAAACAAATAACATATTAATTATTACATTATAAAGGATTATATGGATATGTGCTAAAATACCTTGGCTTAATAAATAAAAATAAACTCTATATTGTATGTTTGCTTCTCAGGAATTAATTTTATTTTATTTATTTATTTATTTATTAAAGGAATCCTCTTGTATTATAGTTATAAAAATATATAATATTTTTTATATAAATCATTACAATTGAAGAAAAAATAATTTACAAAACTACTAAATTTAGCCGGCCACTAGCCGATATTTCAAGAAGGAATTTTAAAGTTTAAAAAGTGACAAAAACTGAGGACAGTCTATAGCAGTATTTATTAATTTATATAGAAAATATAGATCTAGTACAGATATTCTTTATTTAAAAAAAGCAACCAAATTTAACAAAAAAAATGTTGCTTGAATAACTAGTGTCAAAAAAAAATTACAAACAAAACTTGTGCTAAAATACTACGACAACTACTTATTAATACTCAATACTCAATAATTTATTCATGTTATCACATATACAGTTTACAATAATTATTAAAAATGTGTGTTTAAGATTTTCTTTTTACATATTATGTATTTTTTTTGACACATTTTTCTTAAAATTTTGTTTTAACACAAACAACAAATTGACCAAGATTGCCTGTTCTCATATTATGTTCTTGATTTAGAAACTAGGAAAGAAAATTATGAAACTGTTTGTGTACAAAATATAAGGCATTCAAATATAAATATTGCCGGCAATTGCCGTTACCTCTACATGTTTCTCTTGCAGCCAGCTTTGACATTTATCTAATGATGGTCTATAATCTATAAAGTCTTTTGCAAAACAAAAGGACTCCCTTCACCCCTTGCCCATCCGGAAAAAGTTTACTATACCTTAAAGCAGAGTAAACTATTGCATAGTATATGGAGAGTAGTACCTTTTGGTCAAGATATTGGTTTAGTACCCTGAGAGTGCAGCATATGCTACTTAACCTTCCCAAGAGCATCTAAACATGTTTCTCCCATTTCAGATGTTCATCAGTATGCAAGCGAAGAAGTTTAACACTTTCTGAAAATTGTGTATTTTGTGTAGCAATAACCATACTGTTTGGTTGATTTTAATGTGAGAAAGTTTGCAAGTTAGTAGAATTCTTCTTGAATATCGTGTAGGCAAATTAAGACTATCCGTCACCCACTGACAGTTATATTCGTCCCTATGATATCCACTTCTAAATGCAGAAAGTCTGGAGACAAAACAACTGACCCATAGCCCAAAATTATTAATTATAAAAAGGGAGCAATGAAGAAATGAAAAGCAATAAAACCAATCACCTTCATTGCTTTATTTGTTACATGACTGCTGATTTGAATACAAAAAGTTCTAAATTATGTTAAAAAAAAAATTAACACAAGAGATAAAATTGCAAACTAAATGTCATTTATTTCAAGATGCAATTGCCAAAACTCTTCCCATTTCACTGTTTTCCTCTCTAACTGTTTACGAGATTTGTTTACAATATAATTAATTATACGGTCTTTTTTTCTCAGTCTTATCAAAAACAACCAGCTTGAAATTGTAACTGGAGGCTGGGTAATGAACGATGAAGCGAATTCTCACTACATCTCAATAATCCATCAACTCTCTGAGGGTCATGAGTGGCTTAAAAAACATCTAAATTACACTCCAGTTAGCCATTGGTCCATTGATCCTTTTGGCATGGGCCTAACTCAGCCCCACATTTTAAAAGCTAGCGGATTTCAAAATATGTTGATACAAAGGGTTCACTATTCTGTCAAGAAAGACCTGGCAAGGAACCAACAGCTGGAGTTTAGATGGAGACAACTTTGGGGTAAGATATTTTATGTGTATTTAATTTAATTATTTATTAGCATGTGGGATACAAACAAATATTCATCCATATTTTTCTAAACTAAGTATATTTTTAAATAATATGTATATAAAAAAGTAGAAATTCCAAACCAGTAAAAGACTGGTTGATTGTGGCATTAAATGATGCCAAAGACATAATGTTTAAGTAAATTATGCTTAAATTGTAATTATAGGAGAATTATGACCCAGATTTGTACATTATTTATCCAATTTTATATGGTACTACCAAAAGATTTTGTTCGCGAAATTGTCTAATAGGTACATAAAATTTACTTTCTATCAACAGCTCTGGTAAACCCATAAGAATATTTAATGTTTTTAATAGTACTACAAAATCTGATATTATAAATACAGTGTAGAAAATTATATACCCAACAATTCTTTTTAAAATTGATTTCCCAAAAAATATAATATTTGAGAATTGGATCTGCCCTACAGGATATGCAGACACATGTTCCTCTGAATGTTAATTATTTCTAGTTAGGAATAGAACCATAAAGCTTTAAAAGTCATTACAAAGCAACAAATTTTGCTATTTTTAAAAATACTAGTTTCAAAGTTTAAAGAATTTTTCAATGTAGTTAAGTAAATATTCCTGACTGATGATGAATTGGTACTTATGCTTTAGCGTTTTCCACTTATGACTTAAATGAAAAATGACTATGAATCAAAAACTATTCGAAGTACATACTTGTAAATAATCAAGTTTTTATTTATAACTCAAATTACTTCATATTAAATTGAAATTAAAAAAAGATATGTATTTGTCTTTTCAGTTTTGCAATTTCTATACATAAGTTAAAGATTTTTCTATTAAATAGGGAGATTTTTTTATAGTTTAAAATAGTATACATATTTTTTTGGAATATTGTCAAAGTCATATAATGTCAATATTCGATAATATGTATTATAATAATATCTTTAGATGATACTGGTGATACAGAAATATTCTGTCACATGATGCCTTTCTATGGTTATGATGTACCACACACTTGTGGTCCAGATCCAAAAATATGTTGCCAGTTTGACTTTAAGAGGCTGCCTAATCACGGGTTGCATTGTCCTTGGAGGGTACCTCCTCAAAAAATTACTGACCAAAATGTGGCAGAAAGGTATTAAAAATAATCACTTTTTGTTGGCAATATTTTGAGTATTGAGGAAAAAACTGTTTTTTAGAGCGGAATTGTTATTGGATCAGTACCGAAAAAAATCTAAATTATTTAAAACAAATGTTGTGATAGCACCACTTGGGGATGATTTTAGATATGATCATATAACCGAGTGGGATGTGCAGTATGAGAATTACCAAAAACTATTTGATTACATGAACAAAAACTTGAACCTACACGTTCAGGTGATGTGTCATGCTTTTGACAAAATTGCGATCTGATTTAGTAAATTTTTAGGCCCAGTTTGGCACTCTTTCTGACTATTTTAAAGCGGTAAAAAAAGAGAAGGAAATATCTGAATTTCCGACTTTATCTGGTGATTTCTTTACTTATTCAGACCGGGATGATCATTATTGGAGCGGATATTACACTTCTAGGCCTTTTTATAAAAGAATGGACCGGGTACTACTCAGTTATATAAGGTACAAATAATATCACATAAAAAACAAAAGATGGTTTTACTAAGAGTTAAGTTCCTTTTTAGAGCTGCTGAAACTCTTCATGCATTAACTTACCACAGCGACAAACGTGGAGCAAACTGGATAACTGACAAAACCAATGGGTTGGAACACCTATTGGTTAGTGCCAGACAGGCCTTGTCGTTATTTCAGCATCATGATGGTATCACTGGAACTGCTAAAGATCATGTTGTAATTGATTATGGAAAAAGGTATCGATCATTATTTAATATCGTTTACTGCAAAATGCATCGTTAACATACCGGTAATAATTTTAAGTTTAATTGTTTGAATTACCTTTTCGTATTTCAAACATTATCTTGTTTTACTTAATTTTTTCTGACAACAAAAACATATCCTATCTGAGTGTATTACAAAAATGCAATATTTTCTCCCACTAGGTTTGGTTTTTAACTTTTATGATTTTTGTCCTTTTATGATTTTTGATAGGACGTTTCGTTTCGAAGATATGGGGCGAAAAAGAATTTCAACCATCCAATTTTGCTAGCTTTAAAATTATTAAAGTAGCCGAAATAAAAATATACCGTACTACACTGGACCTACCAAGTAATAAAAAAAATCTAACAATTCCGTTGGTATCTTTTAAAAACATTCCGATTAACGTAGCTAAAAAAACTTGAGTTTGTCAAAATTTTAGAAAAATGTAGACGTGTATTTTTTATGTTTAATACTTAAAGTCTTGTTAGTGAAGTCGTCTATGGCTATACGAACGCCCAGATGACTGACATGCATTATATTTATGGACTTGCTAATTGACATTCATTAGAAACTATTCGGTTATTCCGTGCACGATTTTCTAATCTTAATGTGCCTAATAGAAAAACTTTCCAAAGTATACATCAACGACTTCGGGAAGCAGGAGCATTGAAGCGAAGAAGAGGACCTGGAAGGCAAATGACAGTAAGAACAGTTTACCGTTCTTACTGTCATTCAGTCAGAAGGGAATGCGCTGGCCATAGTAAAAGAGGATCCGGCTACCTCTACTCGAAAAATTGCAAATACTTTAATATAAGTAACAGGACAATTTGGAATATTCTTAGAGAATATTTGTTGTACCCATACCATATACAACGCGTTCAGGCACTTCTTCCTGTAGATTTTCTTCCACGTATTGCATTCTGTTAATCGATTTTCCACACATTGATTCAAATCCTCAACTACTGACTCTTACTCTTTTTACCGATGAAGCCAATTTCTCAAGAAATGCAATAAGGAATTTTCACAAAAACCATGTTTGGACAGAAGAAAATCGACATGAGGAGCTCGAAGATCGCTTTCAACATCACTTCTCGTTAAACGTTTGGGTGGGAACTATAGGTAACTTTCTAATTGGACCAGTATTTCTGCCAGGAAGATTTACCGGCGAGGTGTACTGCAACTTTTTGTAACAAACGCCACCTCAGTGTCTGGAGGATGTACCATTGGCTACAAGATATACAATATAGTTTATGCACGATGGTGCACCAGCGCATTTTACCATTTTGGCTCGACAGTTTTTGACAGTAACATACGGAGATCGCTGGATTGGTCGAGGTGGACTTACGTATGGCCTGCTCGATCTCCGGACTTAAACTCCCTGGATTATTTCCTAGGGGGGGCAGTATAAACTAATGACTTTAATTAGTTATACAGGGTGAGTTTTTCAAAGCGCGGAGTAGTATTATGCATTGATGATATTATTTATCGATGACGTGCTCCTGGACTATTATTTGGTTAAGCATTCTTCACATTTTAAAAATATTTTGGACTATACAGGGTGTTCCGAAAAAGCAGGGCACTACAAAAGTTAATTTTTTAAAATGGAACACCCTGTATTGCAAAACATTTTTGAATTCTTTGCGTAATTACCAATCTTTTTTGATAATGGTTTAATTTGCCAAAAATTAATTTAGTTTAGGAGATAAATGAAATTTTGTTAAAAATTTAGAATTTGCACGCATCTCTTTAATATTAAAATTTAGCACCTAAATTTTGAATACAGACTTAATTTTTATCATCAGAAGTAAAATAAAGTTACTTTGATATGCGTGCTATGTAAAATTATTCATTTTGTTATACAGGGTTTTTTTTTGAAAGGCCAAACTTGCCCAACTTTCAATATAAAAATCTCTCTTATTTTAAATGAAACACCCTGTATATTTTCATGTCATCTAATAGCTTACTTAAGAGCCTATAAATTTTATTAATAATGTCCTATCTCTATATCTAACAGTTTTTGAGATATCAGGGATTTTTCTGTTTTTCTCCTGTAAAAACTGACAATGCCGACTTAAAGTTTTGAAGCACCTCGTATTTTTTATGTATCCATCAAGGCGCCGTGGAAACAAATGAAAAAAATCTCAATAACAAAAAGACAGTTACATTAGTTAATTAGAGATTAATAGTTAGATTTGTTTTAAGGTGTTTTTTAGATATTTGTTTTCAATATTAAAAATGAATTATTCAAGAAATGAATTTATTGATATGATTTTTGTTTTGGGTGAAGCAAATAAAAATTGTCTGCTAGCTCAAAGGCTATATAGAGAAAAATATCCTCAACGGCGCACACCCGATTCCCGCAGTTTTCGCGTTGTTATGGACCGATTTATGACGACTGGTAGCGTGGATCCGCCAAAACGTAATGTTGCTAATAGGGTGGCAAATGAAGGTAAAGAACTTGAAATTCTTTTGCAAATTGAGGAGGATCCCCACATTGGTAGCCGTAGGTTAGCCTTACTTTCTGATGTTTCGCAGACAACGGTAAACCGGACAACACGGAAATATAAATACCACCCATATCACATTAAGTTGCATCAAGAACTTCACAATCAAGATTTTCAGCTACGTGTAACTTTTTGTGAATGGTTACTTCGCAAAATTGAAATTAATCCAAATTTTGTTAACTATATTATGTATTCCGACGAGGCGACATTTAAAAGCAATGGTGCTGTCAATAGGCATAATATGCACTATTATGCAACAGAGAACCCTCATTGGGTACGTGAGGTTCAGCACCAGAATCATTGGTCCCTTAATGTATGGTGCGGCATCCATAATAACCGTATAATTGGACCATATTTTTTTAATGAACCTTTGAATGGGCATTCATATCGAGTATTTTTACAGCAGCAATTGCCTGAATTATTAGAAGAAGTCAATCTCCAGGAACGGCAAAGTCTGTGGTTTCAACAAGATGGTGCGCCTCCCCATTTTCATCGTGCAGTAAGGGAATATTTGGATCAAGAATATCCTCAAAGATGGATTGGTCGCGGAGGATTTGTTGCATGGCCGCCAAGGTCTTGCGATCTTACGCCGCTAGATTTCTTTCTGTGGGGTTATCTCAAAGATAAAGTCTATGCAACAAAACCAACTACAAGGGAGGATATGATTATTAGAATTAGGGATGCGACAAAATGTAATTAAAAGAATTAATATTTGTATCGAACAAGGAGGACATATCTTTGAACATTTGTTGAACAGAAATTAACTTTTATTATATAAAAATAAGTGAATTTAATAAAAAGAAACGTCCATAAATTTGTTTCATTTTATAAGAAAAAAATAACACGAAATGAAGAAATATAAATATATTTCAAAAACTATTAGAGATAGGGATAGAATATTATTAATAAAATTTATAGGCTCTTAAGTAAGCTATTAGATGACATGAAAATATACAGGGTGTTTCATTTAAAATAAGAGAGATTTTTATATTTAAAGTTGGGCAAGTTTGGCCTTTCAAAAAAAACACCCTGTATAACAAAATGAATAATTTTACATAGCACGCATATCAAAGTAACTTTATTTTACTTCTGATGATAAAAATTAAGTCTGTATTCAAAATTTAGGTGCTAAATTTTAATATTAAAGAGATGCGTGCAAATTCTAAATTTTTAACAAAATTTGATTTATCTCCTAAACTATTAGTTTTTGGCATATTAAACCATTATCAAAAAAGATTGGTAATTACGCAAAGAATTCAAAAATGTTTTGCAATACAGGGTGTTCCATTTAAAAAAATTAACTTTTGTAGTGCCCTGCTTTTTCGGAGCACTCTGTATAGTCCAAAATATTTTTAAAATGTGAAGAATGCTTAACCAAATAATAGTCCAGGAGCACGTCATCGATAAATAATATCATCAATGCATAATACTACTCCGCGCTTTGAAAAACTCACCCTGTACTACTTCAGTGGAAGATGTAGAAGATTTGACAAATCGGATAAGTGCTGGATGTAACGCAATCAGAAACGATCCTAGTATTTCTGAAAGGGTTAGGGAGTCGATAAGGAGAAGATTGGATTCTTGCATCTGAGCGGGGGTGGGGGGTCATTTTAAACAGTTCTTGTAGATTACGAAATCAAAAATAATAAAAGGATCAAATATCCTTAGAATAATTCAAAAAATAAACCTTTAAATGTCCGCCGCATGTTTAGTAAACACCCTGTATAGTAGATAAAAGCTTTCCTTTCCTTGAAGTATAAAATTAAAAGACCAAATAGAAGATTAAACCGTGAGGCAAAATTATCAAAAAAGAGAGAGAACAAACCAAAAAGGTGTCTGTTACTATAGGGATTAGAAATAAATTAAAAAAATCTCAATGAGAATTGCATAAAGTAAAAAATAAAGATAAGATATGTAAATGTTATATCTTGCTTAATTCCCTTATATAATTAAGTATGAATGTATTTTGCATTGAAAAAACGAAGCTCAAAATGTCATGTAAGCTTAATGCTATTAAATAAAATGACAATTAAAATCACAAAAAAATATTATTTAACTATATGTAGGATTAAAGATAAATTAAATTTTTTTTCTCGTCAATAGAAACATAGTCAACAAGAAAATACATGTTACATCTTGGGTTCAAATTATGTGTATGACAACGCTTCATTACAGTTGAACAGGTCTTGTCAAAGAATTCTGGGTGTGGCTGGACAGCATTAAATGGCTCTTCAATTCTTGTTTTCAAATGTCAATATCATGTAAGGGGGTGGCAATTTATTGATTAATATATTTAATTTATTAATTAATATTAAACTAAAATCACATAGCGTCAGGTCTGGAGACCGTGCCGGCCAGTTCTTCCTATCTCCCAATCCACATGTCAAACTCAGTATTCGGATATTCACAAACTTGTAGTCCTAAGTGAGGAGGTGCGCGCCATCTAATACATGCTAGCTCTGGGTTAATATCAAATCCACCCTTTAAATCCATAAACCGTTCTAGATAATTATCTGCGTTAACGATCCCCTTAAAGAAATACTGTTATTCCAGGAAGATTCAATTCTTGCGCAATGGTCACATGGCGGTTTTGAGATGCTAGGAAAAGCTTTATCGGTTATAAAATTGTGCGTCATCTTTCGAACAACCAGTAAGACACCTGCAAAATTCCAGTCGGCAATCACGGTGGTCTTCCGTTAGCGCATTAAAAGAAGGACGATAATACCGATTTTTAAGTTTTTCCAACTTGCGACGTGAACTGCGGTTCGATATGCCTAAATGAAGCGATAACTGCAGACTGGTTGGGTGTTTCGACAAACGTTTGGGCAATAAGATGCATGTTCTCTCCTGTCACTACTGCATTTGGAATTCATTGAAGATCGTCTCGTAATCAGAGAGAGTCAACAGAAAAATCCGTTCTTTATACGGACTGCCATGGCGAAATGAACACAGCAACAGACAATCGTAAACTGCAATTACTCATGAGCATTGAGCACGGTGCACCTTGTTTTTGGACAGATCAAAAGTCGGATATGTGCCGAGCCCGCACACTTTTCTGTCAGAATTAATTGACTTGTGATCACCAATAATCATATCATATTTGTTTGCTAACAGTTATTGTTTCTATACTGTAACATTGTTTCTATATATCACATAGACTTGTACTACTATATGTTCCAGTGTGTGTATGTGTATTTTTTACTTTTTCTTCTAAGACTTCACATTTTTCTTATATCTGGTTCTCGTATTTTTAACTTGCATTTATGTAATGAGCATTCATTTACTAAATTACTGATAAGTAGTAAATAACAATACAAAGAACAAAAGAAAAACAGAGAACGAAAAAAATAGATAAATGTCTATCGCTAGTTCTAGGGCATCATCATTTCTAGTGTAAGAAAGAAACAGAAATAATAAGCCTTACATACACTAATTAATTAAACGTAATTTACACTAAAATTACAAGCTAGTAACTTCCTGTCTTGTGTATTTACTAGTAAAAAAGAAAAAAGCACACATGATACAAGTCAAAGTGTAGGAATTAAAAGCAAAATGACTGGTGATGCCTGGTATGGACAAAAAACGTGTAAACCTTTGACCTTATATTAAAATATTATATGTGCGGGCCGTGACTTTTTGTGAAATTTATTACAACTTAATTTAAGCCAGTCTATTTGAGAAAAAAGGACTATTTATTTAAGCAAGTTAAAATTGTTTTATCGTATTCTTTTCATAGTATTGGTGCATGCCTTGGTAAAGTAAAATATTCTTATTTGAAAATGTATGTATATGATTTTCGAAGAGTTGTTTGATGACTAAATTTACTTGAGAGTTTTGATTGAGAATATGTGCCTTTACATTTAAATTTGTGAATCATATTTAATTTGGGTAATGAACAGATTTATAAGACTCAAAGTTTCAAAAAAAAAATCAACAATTACCAGATTACTACAAAAATACTCATTTAACCCAAAAAAAAATTGTTTAGAATGTTACGATCAATCCATAATTGCCAACGCGTCATCCAACTTTGCGCCAACATCCTTCTAGAAGGATCTGGATCTCAAGAGCCTTATGAACAGGACGTTACTTACTATAATTTTGAGGATGTTTGGCATTCCCATAACAGCCTACCAGAGAAGATGCAAATAACTATTGGCCTACCCGATTTACCTTCCAAGAAGGTTGTAATCTATAATTCGTTGGCATTTTCAAGGCATGAGGCTGTTACTTTTAATGTTAATACACCGTTTGTTGAGGTAAGCTGAATTTGAACAATTTTCGTATATTTATTTTATGTCAGAAAGTTTGTAAAAGTTCCTATTGGTTTTAGGTTTTTGATTTTAGCGGCAAGAGATTACCGTGCCAAGTTTCCCCTATTTTCGAATATGGTTCCTCAATGTCCCAAACAAAATATGAATTATCCTTTATTGCAAATATTCCAGCATTTGGCACGGTTAGTTATACTATCAACACTGTTTATGAAGAAAATCTCTCAAAGTAAGTATATTTATAGAAGGAATGTTTGAGCATTTAATCTTTTAAATTTTCTTAGGGAAACTACATTTGCAAAAATAAAAATATACAACCAATACGGAGAAGTAAACACCCCTAAAGGCTTTACCGTGGAAGTTTCTGAAAGTGCAGGGGAATTTAGCCTTCAAAATGCCAGGGTCTCTGCCTCTTTTAATAAACTGGGTTTGTTAAAAGCAGTTAAGACCGGAACGACTATTGTTCCGGTTCATTTGGACTTTGCAAAGTAGGGACAAAAGTGATTTTAATATAATTACAAGAGTTTAAATGCCCAATCATTCTTTTTAGGTACGGGGTGGCAAACAGACCATCGGACCGCAGTGGGGCATATTTATTCTTACCGGATGGCGATGCGGTTGAGCTTAAAATTGAAAATACAATAGTTAACGTCGTTGAAGGGCCCATATTGTCTTCAGTAACTGTACAGTTGCCTTATGTGCTACACCGAGCTGTACTTTACAATACGCCAGGTAAGAATATCTTTTATTTTCATTATTTCAATTATTAAATGCAGGTTTTATAGAGGGTTTTCAGATATGAAAGTTATAATTTTTTTCTCGTTGGGTCATACAGTATCAGTGAGCCATTTAGTATAACATTTTATTAATATATTTTTAATCAATTTTCTGGCTATAAATGAATGAGTTTGTATAAGTTTCTGAGAGTATTTTCGCTATTTCACTCAATATTTTGCAACACTGTTTTGTAGAGAAGAAAGCGCTTTAACGTTGTTGCCACATAAAGGGAAAAATTATGTAACTTTTGACATTTCTTGGCATTTCGGTTTTACAATAAAATACGTTTCTTAAAAAAGATTAAATACCAAGTTTTGTGCATTTCTTTAAAAATTTCAATTTATTTTAAGAGCATCGTACTATTCACGATTAACATATGGCTGCTATTTAGGACGCCACTAAAGTTTTGACTTTATCTTAGAATTAATTGGAATTTTGTGTTTTAATTGTTTCAAAGAAGAAATTATTGAAAAAATAACTAAACAGCTTCCTTGCTATAAATATTTAAACTTCTTAAAATTATATTATATGTATATAAATTTATATAATATATAACTAAAAATGCCTAGGAATAGTTAAAAATTTAATCAATATACCTTAATATTATGATGTATGGCAAAACCGCTTTACGATAAAGTGTGATACTACCGATGGCGAATCAGCGTATAATCAAATCAAAACAGTTTTATTACCATCTAGAAATACAAAAAATTACACAAATACGAGGGTGGTCCAGAAGTACCCGGCCTGACCTAGAGATGTTGGTAGTAGTTTGAAAAATATCAGTGTATTAGAAAGTATACAATCTATAAAGCATATGTTTCAAGTTTGAAGACGCCACGTTGTTTAGTATTTGTTTGGCAGCCATCAATAGTGAACGTTTTCAGTGAATTTCTGAAAATGGAGAAAATTGGTCATCGTTATGTGATACAATACTTTTATTTGAAAGGCCTCAGCCCAACCAATATAAAAGCTGAACTGGATTCTACTCTGGGTGAGTCTGCTCCTTCGTTAACAACAGTAAAATATTGGGTAGCAGAGTTTAAACGAGGCCGTACGAGCTGCCAAGATGAGCATCGTAGTGGTCGACCAAATGAGCTGACGACTCCAAAAATCTTAAAGAAAATTCACAAAGCGGTACTGGATGATCGTCGACTGAAGTGCGCCAGCTAGCGGACATAGTAGTCATTTCAAAAAGTGCGATACATCGCATATTAACTGAAAGTTTTTACGTGAGAAAGCTGTGTGCCAGATGGGTGCCGCGTTTGCTCACACTCGAGCAAAAACAGTGTCGTAAAGATGTTTCAATTGAGTGTTTAGCGAAATTTAATAGCAAGAAAGCAGAATTTTTGCGTCGTTTTATAACCATGGATGAAACATGGGTCCATCACTTCACACCTGAGACAAAAGAACAATAAAAAAAATGGACTCAAAAGGGAGAACCGGCTCCAAAGAACGCGAAAACCGTTTCATCTGCAGGCAAGGTCATGGCGTCGGTTATTTGGGATGTGCGCGGGATAATTTTCATTGACTATCTTGAAAAAGGTAAAACTATCAACGGCGAGTATTAAGCGAACTTATTGCAACGTTTGAGCGAAGAAATCAGGCGAAAACGGCCGCGTTTGGTTAAGAAGAAAGTGTTGTATCATCAAGACAACGCACCATCTCACAAATCCGTTATTGCAATGGCCAAAATTAACGAATTAAAGTTTGAATTGCTACCTCATGCACCCTATTCGCCAGATTTAGTCCCCTCAGATTATTTTCTGTTTCCAAACTTAAAAAACTGGCTCAGTGGTCAAAGATTTTCCAACGGTGAAGAAGTGATGTCTGCAGTTAATGGCTATTTCGAGGCGCAAGACAGTTCTTATTATAAAAAGGGGATCGAACTTATAAAACATCGCTGGGAAAAGTGTATAGAGCTGAAAGTAGATTATGTTGAAAAATATATAAATATTTTTCCAAAATTTTCGTGTTTTCTTTCTTAGGTCGGGTACTTCTGGGACCACCCTCGTAGTATGCTTTTAATAAAGATTAAGTAATAATTAACTCTTACTGTTTATCATGAATATATTTTTCTGATAGTCAGAGTGTACTGCAATTTTAAAACCGATACTTTTATGACTCAGCGTATGTGTCGTACAACCCGTTTAATGAGAAAGTAGTAAAATAACAGTATGTGTGCACCAGTAAAATGAATATTGTCACTGACATTATAGCCTAAAATAAGCGCAAGGGCGAGCTAGAACTATAGGGGAGGAAAGAGGTAAGACTAAAACTAACACCGCCCTGTCTTTTATCTTAAAAAAAAGTTCTGCATTGGTTCCAGGATGAGAGGTGTAAGATCCCTCGTATTAATCAGTCTTCCGCAATGTTTCCCTTTTATTCTTTGTTTGGAACTTAGAGAGGGTACAGAATACATGTATTCTGCCCGATATTATAATTGGTTGAATGTTTTTATTGCAATTTTTTTTTGTTATGGATGTTTTCCTATACTGGAACAAGTGGCTAAATCTGTCAAGCACAATAGCAAAAAACGAAAAACTGAAGAAAGAATAAGCGACGAAACTTCTCCGAAAACTTTATAGTAAATTGTGTTCTATATCATTGGAATTATCTGCGTCAAGAAACTATGGTAGCACCAAATACAAATCTTTTAAAAAATAGAGTAGATACATAATTAAAAGAAAATGATATATTATAATGTAAAACACAATGATTTTAAAAAATCAAAAATTACACAACATGCATTCGACAATAACTATAGAATCAACTGGGTTGCTTCTTCAATTTTAGCAAAGGAACCAATTTCAAAATTACGCATATTAAAGGAAAGTGCATTTATAATGATAAATGAAGATAAATGCATAGCTGCTTGTTCAGTAGATTTTAATAATACATGGATTCATTTGCTAAAGAGAGAGGTGGAACAGGGCGTTCTGAAAATTAATTTATAATTTGAAATATATTTTATTCATGTATTTTTTATTATTAAATATTAAATATATTGCAATTACACCCTTTAACTATTAAAAAAGTTACCTTTGTATTTTCTTTATGACTTTTCGAAACAGCTTATCGAATTCAACAAATTTCAATTTATACAAAAAGGCATTTGACGTTAATTGAACGTCAATTGTTGAAGTGTTGATTGAACACAATGATTTTATCGAATAAATATTTAATTGATATATACATTAAGATAATATATATATAGGAGTAAAAATTCAGCCCCAAAGAAAAATTCTTTTAGATTTATAAATATATACAGGGTGTTACAGACTAAGATGCTAATCCTTAAGGGTGATTTAAAACAAAAGTTCAAATAAAGCTATATCCTAAAGCCCTTAACTTTTGAGCTACAGACTGTTAAAATCTTAAGAAAAAAATTGGTTCTTCATCTTAACTTTATTAACTTCTTAGATATGTTTATGAAATTTAGCACACACCCTCTGAGTACCAACAGCCGTTTTTTAATATAGAAGATATTTTTTAAAGCTTGACCAGTTCGTACAGGAACTAAGACTTGCTTTTCCGCAAAATAATAACTATTATTATAATCACGATTCATTTTAGGGCAACTTTGATTTCTTTACTTTTTTCGTCCGTGATTAGGACATAGCTTTATTTGAACTTTTCTTAAAATTACCTAAGGATCAGCATATTATTCTGTAACACCCTGTATAATATATATCGAAGCATATTGACTCCTCAAAAAAAGCAACCTCATTAAAAGCAAAATAAATCATGAAACCGTAAAAATTATCAAGCAACCTCTTAAATGATTTCAGCATAACAGATGTATCGAAACTTACAGTTTATAATAAAGGAACTTACAATTTATCGTTAATAATCCCAAAACTACACTAGATATTGGTTTCAGATATTTCACTTAGAAGATAATCCACTGTGTTTCAGACTTAATTTGCACTTCTTTATTATCGTGAACAATATAAACAAAACCAATATATAATATTCTTTATTATTAAATAGTGTATTAATAGTAACATAAAGTCCGCATGCTTAAAACTTACCTCCAGAACTAACAGTTAAACGAAACAAATATGGTATCACAAAACAAACAACAATTTATCATTGGTCTAATTCTTATACCGCTTATCGGTTACTCTTTTATTACATTATGTGTTGTAAAATAATAGTTTTACTTCACACGCACCTTACAAATCTTAAATACTATAATGGTTCCGCTCCAACGTTTTAACCATATGAAAATTTAAAACTAACAAGGCATTAAAATTATCAGCGTTATCAAGGCATTTTTTGTCAGGTACTGATACTCGCACCTATATTTTCCTAACAAAATAAGCCGCAAGAATTCGACATTTAGAAAGCCATTTGTTTGTTGTACTGGTAACACTAAATTCTACTCGCATAATATTTGGTTTTCGTATGTCCTATTTATTTTGTTGCACAATAGTCGAACACGTGAAGTATATTTAAGGCATAAATAATTATCTGTAAAATTGTCAAAATACATTTAAAAATACAGTTAAAATGTATTATGCAACATAATTATTTAAAAATCTGCTATTAATTTCTAATTTATTTCATGTATAATATTATTTTATATTTAATATTTATTAAATGTATAATAGAAACCATTTCGTCACCGTCATATCAAAACTGCGAAGTCCATCCTGCTTTTTTCAGAAATCGAGATATTAGCGCCATCTTTTTAAGCACTCAAATATGTACACTTTGGTGTCAATAGGTGGAGCAACACACAACACTCACAAATGAAACGTGCGCAAGTCCACCGGTTTCTGCGTTCAGATAAATATTGCCTAAGTCCGTGCTTCATTGTTTATATCTTAAGGTTTGCTTCAATTATAATTTTTTAAGCACAAAAATTTTGCCCACTCTTGATACAGATAATAAATCTAATATAATTCTTTATAGTGATGGCTGTGGTGCACAAAGTCGCAACTCCATTTTGGCTAATGCACTTTTAAAGTTGGCACTTCAAAATAATATCTGCATTATTAAAAAATACTTAGAAAAAGGCCATAATATGCACTGCTCTATTGAAAGAAAGATTTCTGGTAGAGTTTTAAACATACCAGCAGACTCCGTTTATTATTTACTGCTAAAAGAATACCAAAACCCTATGAGGTTTAATATTTGAATCACAGATATTTAAAAGATTTTTCTAAATTGATTTTTTTTATAAACTCCGCCCTGGATATAAATAAAGAGCGATCCCGAGTTTCGGGACATAAGAGCCCTAAAATATAAACCTATAAAGGATGAAATGAATTTAAATTTCGACATTCTGAAAACTTCTTCTGTTTTTTGTTAGAATAAACCAAAACTTAAAATTTGCATCAATGGAAAATATTCCAAGACTATACCAAAATAAAATTATTATAAAACGAGAAAAATTTGATTATCTTCAATCCCTAAAATGTACCTTGGAACACGATTTTCTTGCATTTTATGAGTCCCTTGAACATGAATAGATTAGAGTATACCCGTCCTTTGAAAATGGAGTTTTTACTTGTTGCAATAAATATTATAATAGTTTTTTTTAATATTCCTCTTATTTTGATCTTTATTTAAATAAAAAAGGAAATATTTTTAAAAATTCGTCGTAGGAAATGGATTCTCAAGTAGTTTTTTATTTCTCGGTATTTTTTATGCTATTAATCAGGTATTATTAATTTAAACAAAAAATATGGTGAACATCAAAAAAAAAAATTAAATTGCCTAAGATCAAATAACGTGACGAAATAACGAGTGAAATTCGCCAAAGTCCATTGATTTCACTAAAAATCCAAATTTGTTTTTGTTGCTGATTTTGTAACACTTATATTAAGGACTCATTGCGCAAAGTTAGAGAAGAGTAAATCGAACAGCAAAAATATCTTAGTTTTAAATGGTTTTTCTTGTCTCCTGTAAAATTTACATTTTTGGACCTAAGCACTTTTCATATGACGGTAACGATTTTTATAACAACACGTTATTAAGCGGTTAATATCGTCACAATAACATCACTTGCGCAAATTAATACAAACCGTTACGAGCTGCGGTGTCCGAGTGGTTAAGGAGATGGACTTGAAATCTATTGGGCTCTGCCCGCGCAGGTTCGAATCCTGTCCGCAGCGAAACTTTTTATTTAACTTTTTCCAATAAATTGATATTTTATAATTTTAATATTGATTTGATGCTTAATAATAAATTTATGACTTTTTTATGCTGATATTGCATTTACCCTACTTATTACCTTTACAATGTCTAATTTAGACATGAATATTACCAATCGTTATCACTAACTCATTCATTACAATAGGAAAAAGATTACCAATATAAAAAAAAATATTTATTATAAAGATAAGGAATGCTAAATATGGAAAACTTTTTTTACATATTTTGCATAGGTGTATAATAGAATAGCTTCTATTTAAGGTATTGCTGTAACGCGTATGACTGCTCACATTGTCTCTATGAAAATGGTGAATGGGCTTTATGTACCTTAAAATATATCACAGAATTGGATGTTATACACAGTAAAACAAATTAAACTAAATAATACAGATCCTAATGAAATATCCCGGAAAAGGCCTGGTAGAAGTCTTGGCTAAACCCTTGACATTCTTGTTTAATATATCGATTGAACAAGAATATTTTCCTGATATCTTAAAAATGGCAGCAACTTATCCAGTGCATAAACAAGACAAATAAACTTTAAAAATTATAGGCTCATTAAAATTCATGAGGAAGTTTTTATACTTTAGGTACATATTCAGGACCTAAAAATAAACATATAAGTCTATACAAGTTTTTATTTAATGTTTCTATTTTTTACATAAAATCTATAGTAATGTAAATATTGGAGCAAAAATTGGAATCCAACGGTTTTAAAATTACGTAATTTTAAATTACGACGCATCTGATTTTTTAAAAATGATTTTTTTTATCAAACAAGGGCCCATGCATTTGTTATAAAAAATAGAAGTGTACCTTGCCTTCCAGAAGTTAGTTATGCTGCCTGGTACTTAGCAATAAGAGTTATAATATAAATAAGATCAAATTTTGTTACTGTCAAATTCTGTTCATAACTTTTATTATCTTATCATTCAAGAAATTTTAGATCTAAGTACGTTCTTATGCCTGCGAAATTCTCACATCATGAATCTGCAGATATAATATTCGTTTATGGCTTCTGCAATGGGATCTTAATTCAAGTACCAGCGTCGTTTTCCAGATAAAGGAGTATCGAATAGAATAGTTTTTCAATAAGTTTATGCTACTGCTGTAGTATCTGGGATGTTTCCAAGTTTGAAAATTGTATTTAAAAGCGAAGCAGGACCTAACGTTGAATTAGAAGAGCGTATTTCAGTGCCGTTAAAAATGATCTAAGCATAAGCATTAGACGGATTGCAGACTTATCAAGTTATGCCATATACTCTTTTCATTTACAACGAATTCATCAATTGCAGGAGGGTAATTTTGAGTTGAGAATGCAATTCTGTATTTGGATTCATGAAAATCGAAGGTTGTCTTGAAGGATCTTTTGTTCACTAGGTTCACTGTTGGGTTTATTAAAAGGTCTCACGCTACGGTATTTCCAACATAAATTTAGCATTAATGTGTTAATGTGTGACGATAGTCTTACAGGAGAAAAATATTTAGACTTTCTTGAAAATCACTCGTATGTATTAGGAAAGGCTCCCTTTAATATAATACCAAACATTTATTTGTAGCATGATGGAGCCCCTGCACACTACAGTCTACGTGTAAGAGATTTTTTTAAACCAAAACTTTCCAAACCGATGGATTGGTCGGGTATAATCTGTATAATTGGCCACCTTTATCGCCAGACCTTAATCCGTTGGCTTATTGCCTTAGATTATCTGTTGATCAATAATCAGGTGGTCCAAATCCCTGATATATTTCACGAAAGCCCAGCCGAAATTTACCCAAAATAGCTATTCACCTCAGCAGAAAATGGTGCAATTCCTGAAAATCATAAAACCTAGCGTATGTTCTGTTAAACATAATTTAAGAACAATAATTTAATTGAACATTAAAGTACATATTTTTTAGTTATACATCTTGTTTAATTTTTTAAAATTTAGCTATTATAAAATTCGATGCGTCATAATTTTTTAAATCCAGAAAAAATATATTTAATTTACTTAAAAATGTAATACAGGGCTATACCAAAAAATTGTGATCGTTCAAAATTGTAAAAAGATGTATAGGTCGCGTCTCCTACAAGTAAGAGCCATATTAAGATTAGATTAGAATTCGTCATACCAAAAAACCCGCGGGTACCAATTTTTACTGCATTGTTTACATTATCATAGATTTGTAAACGAAGGCCTTGCCGACCCATATTTGTATAGGCTTTTATGTTTATTTATGGGCCCTGAATAAATACCTAAAGTATTGACATTTCGTTATGAATTATCCTGTATATGATCATGACTTTATAGAAGTTACATACATTAACAAACCTCTAGCTATTCTCTGAACACATTTCTAGAGGTTTTCAGGCTAATTATATCATTTGAGGTTCACAGGGGCGTGACAGAAACCATTGCTTTTCATTTTACTTATTAAGGAATTGCCAGATTGTGTTAAATTTAGTAAGATTAATGTAAGCTGGTTGTTTTAAGATCTCTGATAGCGAAGATATAATGAGGCTGGAAGATGATTAAGGATTAAAAAATTAGTCTCAATGTTAAGAAGTACGCAATAGTGTCATATGCCGGACAAACTAACAGCTTTATGGGGGATTATTACATAAATGAGGCTCAGGTTGAACGAGTGTGTGTTGAAGTTTAATGTACACTATTGTGAAATCACTAACAAGACACCTAGCCTAGGGGATGTTATTTCAAATAGCAATGGTTTCAGGATAAGCACAGTTATAAAAAAAATTAATTCCTGTTTAGATCACACGTCAAATTAAAAGATTCCTGGTTTGTCACAACTAATGGTATCACAACAGGTTAAAGGAGTAAAAAAACACTCAGTTTTTACTAGCAAAACATTTTATTTAAGAATTTAATCTATATAGGGATGTTATGGTTAGTATTGTATTTTGTTGTTATTGTTATTGGAAACTTTTAAAAGGTGATTACTACTATTTTCTAGCGTTTGTCTAAAATTTTCAAAATAAATAAATAAAAACAAAACACTGGTCTAATCGGAACGGCAGGGTAGTAATATATAACGCCAAACATACAGGAAAATTTAAAGTTCCTAAAGCTGTCGATTTGCCAAATGCACAAATTTAATTGAATTTTGTTTTAAATATTTCATCAACATTATCCCAAGATTATTGACAGTCATATCAACTTTGCCAATCCGTTTATAAAGCAAGACGAACGTTGGTTTATTCAATGCGAACATTCAATGATTAAGATCATCTACAGTTGAGTTGATAAAAATAGAAATTTATGCCTGGAAACTGTGCTGATTATTATAAACCATTATTATAAGTCATGCTTTGAAAGCAATTTATCTCCGTTATTATTTCTTATTAAAAAATATACTTAGGCTCCCTCAAAAGGCTTAACATGATAAAGCATAATTTTCATGTACTATCTTATTTCCCAATACAAATACTGGAAACCACTTTGAAATATAAATAAAACGACTAAAAATAAGTTATATTCTAGTAAAAGTTAAGCAAGTCTTCAATAGAGAATTGTTCATTCATAAGGTTCAATGAAATTGTTAACGTACTATTAAAAAAAAAGTTGTATCAAAAACTAATTGAAACCGTTAAATTCTTCTCGACGTATGCACTGGTACTTTAATTTTACAATTACCTTGTCTTTTCATTACAGATTCTTGAAAGTTAAAATTTCATTCGCTTCTGCTTGAATCTATAATTGCTATGCTTGCATGCAATTTTCTCTTTATTTTTTTTTAATTTAACTTTCCATGAATTTCTGATTTCCGTAGGTGCCGATAGTCTGGGTCTTGAAATCCAAAACACAGTTGATATCCAACATACTCATAACTCTGAACTAGTCATGCGTCTCGCTACTAACATAGATAGTAAGGAAGAGTTTTTTACGGATGATAACGGATACCAGGTAAAAAATCCTTTACTTTTTGTTATTCTCTAAAACTAGCTTCTTAATGCAATGAAGTTGTGATATGAGGTGAATAAAAGTCTCCTTCGGCTTATATTTTAATTAATTTATATGGTACCCAAACGTGTTTCGAACATTGAGTTGTTTGTCATTAGGGATTCAAAGTTAGAATATTTACATCTAGTCGCTCAAACACTATGTAAACTAATTAAAATATTATATTTAAGTGCGGGAAGACATATTTATTGTCTGATTCTATTTTTAAATTTTTTCATGAATATTTACAGGTTGTAAGACGTCAAAGATTCAAAAAACTTCCCCTCCAAGCCAACTACTATCCAATGCCAACTAAAGCATTCATAGAAGATAAATCAACGCGTCTCACAGTTCTTACTAGCACCCCATTAGGCTGTAGCTCTTTAAGTTCGGGAAAGTTAGAGGTGATGATGGACCGGAGACTTAACCAAGATGACAATTTGGGAGTGGGGCAGGGAGTGTTAGATAATCATCCTACGAAGCATATTTTAAGGATACTCATTGAAAAAAGAACCCAACAAAATTGTCATGTAAGAATGTATAATTTCTGAACTGATATGGTTGAATATTTTTAAACGGGAGAAACTGTACTTCTTTACAATTTGTCCCAAACTGAAAGCTCTTCATATCTGTTTGAAAAAAAAACTTTTATACATCGAAAAAATCACTCGACTTTTTATTTTTAAACCCAGCTATTGATATATTTATTTTTAGTAAAAAACTTTTATGTATTTAGATTGTTTGTAGCGTTCATTCATTTACGGGTAGGGAAGAAAATCACTCCTCCAAATTAAAAGTTAGCCCAGCTTTCGATGTTTATTTTTACGCCTTCAAGGCTAAAACAAGAGATGTATACAAAATCTGTTATAAATCAGAAATGTATATTTTTTAGTTTTTGTTTTTTTGAATATAATTCTATATGTTTCGTTTTTTGTGTTTATTGGTTGAAAAAAATACTCGTTTTAATTCTCAGGAACATGTAAAAATAAACGTGAACCAATTTTTAGTTTTGAGGTTTGATGTACTGTCCCTAACCTGCTCTTTGTAAATCTAAAAGTTTTAACATTTAAAAAGTAATTTTCCTTTGTTTATTCTCTACAGTTATATTTTTTTTGTTATTTTGTCAGTTTAATCTTCTAATATATATACTAACAAAAAATAACTTCAAATAATAAACTATGAAAAGTTCATTCAACAATTAAACATCGAAAATTGGCATGAGACTCTTGAGGAACGTTGCAGCAACAAATGTGTTAATAATTTAACAGTAACAGTAACAAAGTATCTTTATTCATCAATAATCTCTAAGTAAATAAAGTATAACTAATACAAGATTAATCCATGGATTACTTATAGAATACTATGCGGTATTCGAATAAGAAATAAGCTTATAAATACACTTAATCAATATCTAATACTGTGCTTAATATCCCAATTTAACAAATATTGGAACAAATTAAGTTAATTTATAAAATTAACCAAGAATAATTATCATTCAGATTTGCTAAATAGCAATAAATTTAATTTAAAAAAAAAACAGAAAAATTATTATTGAAGTAACGAATCGCAACTCCAGTAATAAATTTAAGCTAATGCATGAAAGCAATAACTAACAATATTATCATAGCTAACGCTTTTAATAAATATTTCTGTACTCTAGGTGAATGTCTCGCTGCAAACATTCCAACAACCTCTCAGTCTTTTGGTGAGACAAATACTGATAACAGCATGTTTCTTACGCCTGTATGATAAATTATCTAAAAATCATCATATACCTGTAAAAGTACTAAAAAACAGTGGCTAAAACGTCTAAAAACGCTTCTTACTATATTAAAAATATTATATTTACAACTGGTTGTGTTCCTTTGAGCCTTAAGACGTCTATTGTAAGACCTATTCACAAAGGCGATCCGAAATCAGAATTATCCAACTACAGGCCTCTATCACAAATAAATCATTTTGCAAACATTTTTGAGGAAAGTTTAAGAACAAGATGTAAAGTTCACATCTCAAAATCAATATGCATTTCGTCCAAGCTTGTCTACAATTGATGCAGTACGCAAACTTATCTTTTTAATACATAAAAATAAAAAAGTTTAGCCATCTTCCTGGATCTAGCTAGGGCCTTCGATAGAATACCACATCAGAGATTGCAGTGAGGGGTTTGGTGTTCCGTCTTTTTGCTGGCCATCTCAGCAATAGAGAGCAAATGGAACAAAATGGCAAAAGCACTAGTATAAAAGGGCAAATCTCAATCCGAGTATGTCAGAGGACAGTTCTTGCACGATTATTATTTATTATACGTACATTCATAATATATCTCATTAAATTATCATTAATCACAGACAAGCTTCGCAAATTAAGAAATAGATTCTATTCACTTTAAGATGCGATATCTACTTAGCTTTTATCGAATCAATTTTAAATTACAGTATACTTGTCTGGGACATATGCTAAAGCATTATATCCTGTAACAATAACTAAGATTTTTTTATTCGAATCATGTTTCCTAAAGTTAAATCATAATCTATTAATGAACTTTTTAAACGCGTTACATTACTCAATTTTAGGGATTTATATATATTTGACAGTATTGCTTTCACTAAAAAAGATATTGAGAAATAAGAAATTCCCACTCACAATTGTGTCAAAAGGTCTGTCATAAACAGCAACATAAAAATACTCAAAAACCCACCTTACAATTTCTTTGAGTTTTTAGGTCCATTCTACTACAATAATATTCCAAATATTCTAAAGGCTATAAATAATATTAAATTCTTTAAACAAAAATTGAAACACCTAATCTTAAACCAGTTTCTATCTTTTGTATATTATGTATTGTTTTGTTCTTCTTTTAAGACAATGATACACCTTTAACAATTTGGGATTAGTTTTCATTCTATATTAAGCAAAATGTGTTATAATTAATTGCTCTAAGCGCGATTCAATTACTTACTTAGGCGTTAACATAAATTTTTGTATTTAATATTAAGTTGCAAAAAAGTAATTGTATATATATATAATTTTATAATTTCAATTTTATATAACACCTTGCGACTATTTTATTATTTTAATTTTTAGGCCACATCTCACGATCACCCCGCTGCTTTTCCAACGTTATCAGCTGGCGTCAGTTCAGAATCTCTTCTTAACCCGTTGCTTAAGCTTATTAAGGCTCAGGATGAGGAGGAAAACAAATCGGAAGTTTACGCTCCCGAATTTCAACTGGGAGTTGATATTATTATGCCGACATTTAAAACGAATATTTTCGTAAAAGGCTCCGATCATACAGGGCTAGTTTTGCACAGGCAATTTTTGGATACTTGCTTTTCAGATCAGGTGTTGATTAAGCAGTTTCCTTTGAGTAACGGAAAGGTAAGATATGTTTTTTTTATTATTTAATATTTTTAATTATATCTAGCATCTTTGCTTTGTTTGTATTGAGTACGTTCATCAGATGATGATAACGTAGTTATTTGAGTAGCAATGTTTCGAGCACATATTTGATTTTCCTCAGGCTAAATAAGAGACAATATAATAGCATGGGATATTAAATAAGTCACTATATTATTAGTCACATTAAATATTAAATATCAATTAGAGTGTTACCACATCCGAATAAAAGAAGTCCATATAAAAAAGTCTTTTTTAGGCACTAGTGCGTAAAAAGTGAAACTTTACACACCCTGGGAAGTGTGTAAATTGAGCACTTTACGCACGGTAGTAGAAAAAATATTTATTTTCATCATTTTTAACTGTTAACCTGTAACAATAGTTACATGGATGCTTCACCACTCAATTCTATTGTTAATGGTCTTCAATGCAATAAAGCTTATAAAAGGAACCCTAACCACTGAAGAGTAAAACTAGTGTAAATTGCTAAAAATTAAAAGGCTATAGAAATCAAATCTCTCGTTAATACAGAGCAAGTCAGAACGTTTAAAAGCTTGGCCAACCTCCATCGTTAAGATATGACATTTGTTAACTTTGAAATATTTTAATTGGATAAAATATAAGCTACGTCCAATGAATGCGAAAACTTTACATCGGACTTTTCGATGACAAACTCTGATGAATTCATCAAGCATTCAAAAACTTCCTGACTCACAAATTATTTTATTTGATATAAAAAACTTATTTCCTTGTGCTCGTTAAAAACATACATAAAAGAAGCTTGGTTACAGAGAATATAGAAAAGTTGTGTTCACTTCTTTAAACCGTTGTTCGCTAAATCTTTGTATCAGGAATTTTTCCAATTTAATAATAGGTTATTTAGGTATAAAGATGGTTTCGAAATGGGTTCTTGTTTTTCTATAAAGAGGCGATAAAACGTAAATTCTGGCTATAAAACGATTTGTCACTTAGTTTGACTACTATAAAATTTGACTACTATAAAACAAATTCTGTATATTCGTGCAAACATTTTCTGGCTTTTCAGATTGCTAAAAAAATGAAGTATAAGATCTTAAATTCTATTTTAATTGTGAAAATAAACATAATACAAAATATTAAAACATAATAAAGGCCAACAATTTAAAAATATTTACCTTTTTGCTTCTTCTAAGCTAGTCTTTGTAGTCAATTTTTCGAAAAGCTGTTGCATTTTCTAGAATAAATAATAAAACTTGCTATATAACAAAATGCTCCAATAGGGCGTCTTCGCCTATTAAAGATGCGGTCATCTATTAGAAAATTACTTAATACGTAATATCGAACGGATTTACACGGGCGAACCCTCTACAATTACAAATTTGCTTCAATGTCTTAATCACTTGTCATCTACCTTAACTTTGCTAAGGCATTTGATAGAGTACTAATGAAACGACTGTTGCATAAGCTAGAACATCTTTGCATAATAGATTTGTTGAATTGGTTTGGAGACATATAGTTCAGTGTAAGTTCAACGTATGGTTTGCGTATGCTAAGGCCTACCTACAGCGAGAGACTTTCAAATGCTAAATTAATAACTTTTTAAAAACGAAAACTTCGTGGTGATTTGATTTTTAATTTTAGAGTTCTTTATTTGGGCTGTGATCTAAATGAATTATTTGACAGAAATCGCCATATTAGACTTCGCGGTCACACAAGAAAAAAACAGAATTAGAAAATACAAACACGGCAGTTTTTGCCAAATAAGTGTTCGATGTTTGGAATTTGCCACCCGTAGATGCTATAACTAACTGCTCCTTCTGTAAACTGTTTTAAAAGTCGTCTGGAGAAAATGGAAATATTTAGTTTCTTTAGATTGTAAATTCTTAAAAAATAAAAATAAAAACGGGTTATGTAATGTCCCATACTATACTATACTATTGTGTTTCTTTTTTAAGGAATATGAAACACCTATATTATCGTAACGTTGCTACTTAAATAACGTATGTTTTTTACTGGCCTCGCGACGATAAACGTACTCAGTACTTCGCTATAATATTAAAGTAATTTGTTTAATGGCATTTTAGGTGAATCTGCGGCGATTATTCCCACATAAAAAATCTAATACTCTGTACAAAGCTAGTCTGTCGTTCCTGAAAACTGAAAGGCAACTGGATATTACAGATGATATTAATCTGTGTCCGATGGAAATGAAAGCGTTCTATATATAAATCGTTGAATAGGGTAGTGAGATTAATTTAGGATTTATATAATTATGCCCAGGCTTTAGATAATGGGGTTTGTAGGCACTGACATAATAGAATGGACGGGCCCCCACTTATTACGCGCCATGTCATCGTTTGGCTCCGACATATGAGAGAGAGGTCCGAGAAAGAGTAGGAGCTAATTTGGGCAAAAAAAAGCAGGTTGAGAGATAAAAGAGACTTTTATCGTTCATTCCTTGTTTGTATCTCGTTATTTTTCAAGTGGAAAATTTGTTTTTTAAGATTTTTGGTTGTTTTTAACGTTTCGTTTAAGCTTAAAGACCTTTCTTATTTTTGGAAATTCCTGAGGATGGATGTGGCTTGACGAAACGTCCTTCTGGGTTAAAAATTTTCCGAGCTAAAAATTTCCCTGCAAATTTACATTTGTTTTTAAACCTATATTTTTGGTTCACAAAAGTATTTTTACGTCTAAGCTATTTTCCTCCCTTGAATCATTGGATACGTAGCTTTTTTTGAGTTATAGCATTTATTGAGTAATTATAATTTTGAAATTTTTTTTGTGTCGTTATTATGGGACCTAGAAAAAATGCTATAAGAATTTTTTGATGCTAATGTTACACCCTACCATGTGGTAATTTTGTTTTTTGATTTTCTAAAAATTTGAATTTTTCGAAATTTTTAAGCTCAAAATTTGGGCTTTTTTCAAGCAATCGCCTATAGCTCTAGGAATTTATGCCAGTTTGTCTACTTGGGAATCTTATATAATAAATAATATTCCCAATAATAAAATACACTTTCGATCTAAATAATAGACCCTTGTATTTTTCTTTTAATTTTTTTCCGTATTTTATTTCTGTTCTTAAAAATTATTGCGAATTAATTAAATCTGGCACTTTCTATCTTCTTAACAAACAATTTTTTATTACATTTTTTATTATTAAATATTATTTTAATATCACTTCCTAAATATCTTTTATCTTTTAAATGTCCATGGGGAGCAATAAAAATTAGCTCCATCCTTCACATTCAATGTGAAAGAGTCACATTTCGATGGAAACGATATAGTCGTGCGACGGCCGATTCATTCTATTATGTCAGTTTGTAGCTGACTCTCCAAAGGTGCAAAAAATATTTCCCTATGGTCTTTAAGGGAGTCTATTTGTATAAAACGTTATTTATTTTATACAGTCTCTAAATTATTAGGAAGATACTAGATTAGTTGCCAATATAAGAGATTTTTTTCTCTTTGTGAGTGTGAGAAAACAGATCTGAGATTATAAAAAATATTTTTTCTGTTAAATTAATTTTTAAGTGCTCTTATATGTATGTAGAGGGTGCTTAAGGTAAACTGCGGCTCGAAAAGTAGCCTTTGAACATTTTACGAAAAGTTAGATTTTTACACTTAATCGTTTCAAATATTGTGAACGCTTATTTTTCAAGTAGTCGCAGTTTGTCGTGGGACACCACTATATTTTGCAAAATTTCATGTTCTCTGTATTTGTGATATTTCTAAAGTTGTTTATTATCTATATTTTATTTTTTAAATTATGTTCTATTTATGTAGTATTTATAATTTTCTCTTATTACCGTGCAAAATATTTAAATTTAAATGGGCGCTTTAAGATTTTTTTTTAAAAATTTCGGTAATTATATACATAACTGGCCTCTTATGAGTTAAAAAGAGGGATTTTTTTTAATAGATGAAAAACAGCAAAATCGTGTCTTCGGATCTATCTACAGCGTTGTATATGTAGCCCAATATGACACTCACAACTCACTGCGATACATCTGAAGACCGTAGTTAACGCTCGACATCTTGAGCTAAACTAAATCTAAAAGATAATCATAAGTATGGAGAAGACATTTGGTAAACTCAACCCAACAATAGTCTTCAAATGGACGTTTGCGAATTCGATGTTTTTTGTTGTTTTTTATATAACAAACATGCTTTCCGCGACCTAATTTTTATTGGAGACTCTGAAATGTCTTTACAACGCTTTGCCAGATTTAACATAAGTACATTTAAATTATTGTGCATATTAGGAAAATACATATATGACTTGCTATGTTGCTATCAAATTTGGTAAAAATTCAATAATTCAATAGTTTTAAAATTCGAAGGCAATGGATTTTATATTTGAACTGAGTTAACAAAATGTCTTATATAAAAAGAGTATATTTGTGATATCCCACAATTTCCTTTCAAAAAATGAACTAGTTTTTCTAAATTTGTTTTTATTCTAAAAAATTATAATCAAAAAGGATGGTTATTTTTGCTTCTTTAGTGCCAAAATACTTCATTTACTCCACGTATTTCGTTAACTATGATAACATCTTCAGGATTTCAACTATTGCTTCTGCTATCTGCAGGTCTATTAAAACTGAGCTATATAACAGCAATCTTTTTAAAATCCGAAAAATGGACAATTTTTAATTTTATGCAAATTTCTTTGGTAGTTCACAGGTCACTTAGTTTCTTTGTATATGTAACATAGCTGTTTTTCATACCGTTAAAAAGGGTGATATTATTGATATTTTCTTGTAAAACTATCAAAGACAATTAAAATTTAGGGGAAAGTGGCCGTAGTCAATACTGCTGAAATATGTACTGGATAAATTAATTCATTAAAAAAAAAATAATATGGGGTGTCCCAATTGACCCCGTCTTGGATCGTATCGGGACATGCTATATCAAACCATGCCATATGCATGTCGCCTCGGTATGGACTTAATCCGGACAAAAATATAATTTTTTAATATAAAAGCCAAAAAAATAACAGAAATTTGGAAAAAACCCTTATTTTAAAGTTCAAACATAACTTTTTGCATCTTATATCTAAATAAAAAAATATTGCTTTAGAAAAATCGATAACAAAAATATTTTTTTATTCCTGTGAAGGAAACTAGAAGATTCAATATAAATTGATAAAAGCAAACATAAAAAAAGACATTAGACAGCATAGGATTTTAATCTTTTCCACTGTAAGAAATAGAGAGCAATTATTTACCTTTCTGTTTGATCTAAAAACTTCATCGAACAAAGTTTCATCAAAGAGTCCCTTAAATTGCCCGATGAAATACTTGTTCACTTTGTTTGTTTTAAATTCAACCTCTACAAAGTGGTCAGTGGCAATATTTTCCATAGTAGGCTGCACATCTTCAAAGCACTCTGCCTGTTCCATTCCGGTTCTGACTTTCTCTTTCAATCTGTCGTTGAAACGCTTTTGCCTGGACCCACTTGAATTTTCTTTTTCCTTGCTACTGTTGGTTTGCACGTATTCCTGCTTTCGTTAAGCAATTCTACAACAGACTCCGCCCAGGTATTATCATCGTCCTCTTCGAGATTTCTTTCTTATGGCAATCGTTTTAAAGCACGAGTTCTATCAAGTCGAATAATCCCCGTCCCTCAAAATCCGTTTTTAATATTAGAGTCCCTCTAATACTCCTTCGGCACAGAACCGTTGTAGTCTTTTTTTCCAATCTTGCAAAGTTGACCTCCAAACCTTTTTTTACGTCAAGGGGCTGTGTTAAATGGGTTGAATTCGGCAGCAAAAAACAAAATCTAATCTCATTTTCTTCACATTCAATTCAGACAGGTGACTACATAAGTCATCGCCAATGATGTCAAACCCTTGGTGTCGAACGCCTTTTCAAGAAAGGTAGAGCAATACAAATAATGGCTGGCCCCCATTATTGTCTAAGATGCTCGCTCCTATAGACAATAATGGGGGGTAATAGCTGGCAATCACCACTTGCGGCAAACATTAGTGATGTCTATGTTTTTGTTGCATCGATTTTGCGTTCTAGGCGTCTTGGTTTTCGTTTTACGATGACTTTTTCCATCCGGAATTATCTATGAAATAGGTCTCATCATAGTTGATGATGGATTCAGGTTCAACGTTTTGTAAGATTTTTTGGAGGTGCTCAAAATATTTATTAACACTGCTGTCCGAGCCCGTTTAATATCTTCACAGTCTTTCAGTGAGTAGTTCTTTATGACGTAAAAAAAAGACAATTTCGCCGGGAATATTCTTATTAAATTTTGCCACTCTTTCATCATATCCCTTTTTCATCAAGATAGGACTTAACGATATATCGAATACCTATCAATTTTTTCCAATGGGTATCCTCAATCTCTCGCCAACACTATCAAATGCAATAGCTTACTTTCCTCACCTCATGACAAAATAGTTTCCCACCATGTTTCTTTGACTTCCTTTGAGCATGTCATTGTAGCGTCGATCTTGGTATATTATATAACTTTGCTTCTCAAAGGGCTATTTAGCATCCTATAAACTGCCTTAAAGTCGTTTCAAGCTTTTGTTTACCATAATTTTAATAAATCTTAGGCTCTCTTTTGTATTTTTGGACTATCGTCCCGATTATCCTCTAAAAGTGATTTGTTTTTTCTTTAATTAATAAAGAAACTTTACAAACTAATTGAATCAAAATCTACTTAGCATCTAGAGAAAACCCACAGTTATACCGTTGATTGAATATTTGGGAAGATACGCAACCTTATGGGCTAAAACGTGACCGCAAATATGCGTGAAAAATAGATGGCGATTCTCTCCAGTATGCGCGAAAATAATTTCGTCCGTCGCTTCTCATTAGTAATCGGCCGATCATCCGAGTCGTGTGGGAGAGTTTTTGCACAGGTTCGTGTTTGCCGTATTGCAATTTGGTAGTTGTTAAAAATTTTTCTTGGATATCATAATCACAAATAGATATATATATGTAAATGTGTTTAGTTTGTGAGACGATGGCTTCTTTAGGCAAAATTAATCAGTGTGCGTATATTAATTAAGACTTTGATTTATAACAACCTAATATGGGAATCTCAAAATCTTATTAGAAAATCTTTAAAAAAATCTAATTATAAACCTCACAGAAAATTATCTATTTTATCTACAAAAATCAATCCGAACTCTTAAAAATACTGTCTCTTCATGTCTATGAGAGCCATTTTCTCTTTTTCTTTTTTTTACTTTAAGAAAATTTTAAATCAATATATTATGTTTATGGTCTTTAGTGTTTTAAGTATTTTCAATAATTGTTTTCATGATGAAATTCATTCATGAAAAAGATAAAAATAAAGCCTAAAAAGCCTTTAAAGTTATTGAGAAACTGGTTATAGTACGAATGGTAGCTTTCCTAATTAAAAAAAAATAACATATTAAATGAATGTCGAGTAATGTTTTCATTCCTGGAGAGATTATATTTGAGCTTGAAGAAGGTCACTTTGCTGCAGCGGTATTCTGCGACTTCATTCTTCGAACACTTTGACTGTGTCAACCATGGAATATTGCTCGGTAAGCTTTCTAGATATGGGTTTAGGGGAGTTGCTCTAGAATGGTTAAAATTTTGTTTTGTTAGACAGAAAAAAGTTTGTTTGGCCAAATGGCAGTTTGTCTGAACTTTGTGTAGTAAGCAGGGTTCATTTCTCGGTCCTATTTTATTTCTATTGTATATAAATGACCTGGGGTCTCTCCAGATAAGAGGATTCTTCACTATTTTTGCAGATGACACCACTATCTTATGAACAATAATAAAAGCACATTAACCTAGAACAATTTCTAAAGATTTATTAATGATTAAACAGTGGTTTGATGCTAATTTGATGTCTTTAAACATAGATAAGACTAAATTGTTAAGTTTTTATGCTCAGAGCAGTTCATGATTCACAACAAAGAATTGGAAGTGAATAATTTTAACAGATTTCTTGGAATTGTTATCGATCATAAACCTAAGTTTTATGGAGATATGTCAGGAGGCAAAAACTGGCTAGACGATGTTATGCTGTTAGAATGGTTTTAAATGAACTGAGATTGATATTTTTTTTGTCGAAAGTTGGAACTTACTTTCATACAAAAATACCTACAGTATGGAATAACATTTTGGAGTTGCATTAGTAAACGGCTTTTTGACTCGATGTTTGTTTTTAAAAAACAAGCCATTAAATATATGTGTCATAAATCTCCACGGGACATGCAGACCCCTATTTAAAGATACTTTCCTTGTTACGTTTGACGTTTCCTTGTTTCCTAAGATACCTACTTGCTTGTTTATTGTTGAGTCTGCTTGACTAATATACAAAAAATATAAATTGTATCTTCAAAATAATGGCTCCTTAAAACATTATAATATCAGAAAAAAATACAATATTCCAATGCCCATCCCGAAAAGTGAACTAAGAATTCTCTTATTTACTTGAGCATAAAAATTTTTAATCATTTTCCAAATGTCATAAAAGTCTCCTCGCTTTAAAAAGTCCTTAACGAAACTTCTTAAAAGCAAATATTTTTATAGCATTAGAATTTTTTGAAGATAGTTAGGAATAGGCCAATAGTATATAATTAGTTTTTAGTAAAGATGTAAAGGTTAGAATTTGTGATGTTACTCTAAAAAAATTTTAAGTCGTCTTGCTTTGAAATTGAAAATACATTTTGTGTTTATACTAGTATGTTGAACCCACTATTGTGTATTGTTTTTAAATTATGTGTTAGTAATATGTCGATTAATGTGCCTATTTTATATCATAAAAGTACCATGTCAACAAGTAGGTACCATGTATTTATGAATAAAGTATGTTTTGAATTTTTTGAAATTCGAAATTGTATTTAAAAGAGAGAGAGGTATATAATATTTAATAGGGATGATTCCAACTACTAGCTAGAAATTACCTCGTTGATAAAGTAATTAAAAGGGTTATTCAAAACTGCAAGTGGCCAACATGGCGTCGACAAGAAGAAACAAAGTTGATTATGACTCTCTAAAGAAGGAACGTCGTATTTAAAAGTTAAAGATGTTAACTTGTAAATGAGAGAAAGTGTTTACAACAATGTATAAATGATTTTATTTTATATTTTCAAATAACGCCAGAAAAAAATAAAAAAACCATTTTGCCAAATTTCACCTTTTTCCTGAATATTAGGAAGTATTTGGCATTTTTCCAATTTTTAGATTGCATTTATTCAATCCTGTATAATCGCAGACATCCTGTATAATCGCGATGAGACCCTTCATACTGTTAAACAAAATATTTCTAGTTTTAACTTTTTCTAGTTTTAAGAATTAGTAATTAAGTGTTTGCCTGTATTGCAAATTAAAATGTGGCCTATTTTCTATATTTTATAGTGTTGTTACACCCTTATTCAAAACCTTTTAAATTTTGCGATTTTATTTTTATATTAATTTCAGTTAAAGGTATCTATTTTTCAATATTTTTGTTCAAAAAAAGTGTACTTCACAGATCTCACTACCCTACACAGTTTTTGAGATATTGGCTGGTTTCACAAACCCGTATTGTCAAAAATCACATTACGGGCTACTTTTTGCAATAAATTATTCACTCTAAAAAACTATAGTATCGTATATAGATATTAAATCTTTAATTATTTAATTTACTCTTTATATTTACGTGAAACCTACCTATATCATCACCTTTATTTAATATTTTTGTTAATTTTCTAATTAATAAATAAAAGCTTATTGAATTTTTCTTTTGTTTTTATTTATTTATTTTTGTCTCAAAAAAGGATTTTGGTAAGTAATTTATTATTTGTTAATAAAATTTAAGTTGTAAGAGATAGCACCTTCCAATACATTACTTGACCACCACATTTATCTAGTTATTTATGCGAGATCACAGCGCATTTAAATATCGGCAATAACAAAATAAATAAAAGCGCTGTTATCATCATCGCCCTTGTCTTAAAAAAATAACAAAACGGCCGGGCGCCCAAAGATTCCCGCGTCGTTAAACTGCAAATGGTCAATATAGCGCCGACAAAGAAAAACAAAGTTGATGATGGCTCTTTAAAGACAGAACGTCGTATTTTAAATTTAAAGGTGTCATCGTATAGGCGAGAAAAAGTGGTCACAATAATTTATTCATTTAATAAATACTTTTGTCATATATTTTGAAATAACGCCAGAAAAAAAATAAAATGATTTTGCCAAATTTCAGTTTTTTGCAAAATTTAGGAAGTATTTAGATTTTATTATAAAAGGACACTATATTGCTCAACTTTCCTCTAATTGACCACCTCTATTGACGTCCTGTATAACCGTGATGCGGGGTCTTTAAACAAAATGTTTTTTTTTGTTACTAGGTATCTTTTTATAGTTTTAAGTATAGTTGTAACAACTGGTAATTGAGAATTTTCATGTGTCGCTTAAAACTTAAAATGTGGCCTATTTTCTATTTTTATTAACATCCTCACTCACAACCCCTTACTTTACAGATCTCACTAGGCTGCACAATTTTTCAGATATTGAATCACATGACAAAATGGGTTACTTTTTACAAAAAATTATTAATCAAGAAGTTATATTACCATCGGTATTAAGTCTTATGAATTATTTAAATTATTCTTTATAATATTTACGTGAAACCTACTTATATCTTAAAATTTGTTCCACATATTTTTTGTATATTAGTTTTTAGTTAATTAAGTGCAACAGGCTTTTTATTTAAAAACTTGACCCTCTTGAACACAAAATGAAGGAAACATAATGTTTGTTGGAATTATAACTTGTATTAAACTTTTTTGGTAATATTGTAAAAATAGCTTTTTATATATTTTTGTATAAATTTTTGTCTCAAAAACATATTTTGGTAAGTAATTATTTGTTTATAAAATTTAACTTTTAAGAAATTTCAATATGCCTCCACCCTTAAGTATATCACTTATCACTTGACCACTACATAAATGACACTGTGTTGTATGTTCAAAAAAAATAATAAAAACATAGTTGGCAGCATCATCCCATATCTTAAAAAAATATCCAACACGGCCGCGTAACCGGAGATTCCATCGTCGTTGAAAACCTAAATCAAAGAAGCCAAAAGCCAGGTCCACGCAGCTAAAATAAATCGTTCCTAGATTTGACGCTTTGCGGCAGCACCACACGGTGCACGAAACTGAACGGCAATCCGATAGTCGACCGGGTACACTTTTTAACACAGGATTGCGTATCTTCCCAAATATTCAATCAACGATATTACCCATTCTAAAAGCATGGCTACAAGCGTGAAAATCACGTGTTTATAAATAAACGTCATACCGGACTGACCTCTTAGTCCTGATGCACCCCGTTTGACGGTATTTAATATATGATCCTTTGTACTAGATGAGTTATTTCTTTTATTTAATTCGGCTTTTTAATGAAATTTTGGTACCCAGTATATTGAAAATACAAAAAAAAAGCAATGAAATTAGCAGCTTTATTTTAGGTAATTTTTTTAGAAAAATCCATGTGCTTCCATTTATTTATAAATAAAGCCAAAGTTCTTAAAGCGTCTTTTAAATTGCCCCATTTGTAAAAAGTGCTCTTTTAACTTAAAAAAGCACTTTTATATTATAAAAAGGTAAAAGTACGGTTCTTATTTATTTAATATTCTAATTATTATTACATAGAAAGGAATCTCTTTGAGAATAAATATTAAACTAAATAATCCATTATTTTAGTTTATAGAGTAGCACTAAACTTAATACTGCACATAATATATGAAATTAAAGTGTTACTATAGACAATTTAGATAAATACCCGTTTCCCTCATCAAATGCTAGTTTTAAATAATATTTTTTAACTAAATAGTGCTTTTAAAAATCATTTAGAGCACTTTATTTTACCATTAAAATAGGTTTATGATATAAAATAGTATACTTGCGTCCTTTAATTGCTCCAGCCAACTTTTGCTTTTAAGTTAACATTATCTAAGTCTCAAGCTCAAACAAATAAAACTGTTACTACTGGAGAATAGAAGCCACCACAAAATTTAACTACTAATTTTAGAGGGAGGCCAAATGTGTATAGTCAGTTTTTAGGAAATGTAATGTTTTATATGCACTGAAATTAGAAAATATAATGACAAGGGTTTTATAATAAAATATATTTGTTTTATTTACAAGTTTTATCATTTCTGAATTAACTTTTTAGCTATTAGGTCTAACACTTTATTATCTGTAACAACTTCTAAAAAATCCAGCATATTTTGGTGATGTGTCAAGTTTTTTAAAGCTTTTGTTTCCTCTGCTTGCTTAAACCTCTCAGATTGGCTTGTTAAAAATTGTTTGAATTCCATATCACTTAATGTTGGAACTTTTGAAATATTCTTGTGTTTGCTTAAAATAATTTCCAAACTACCACCGCAGCTAGATTTTTTTGCCAGGTCTTCCCTCAATTTGTCTTTATAACTTTTTATAATGTTTAATGCTTCATCACAAGTAATCATATCCTAAAATTTAATTTAATTAAAGTATATAATACCCACTTAAATTTCTTATTACATTAGCCATGTTAGGGTTTAAAACCAAACTCTGTAATGTCCTCTCTCCATGTATAGTATTCCTGACCAAAATTGTAGCAATTGATTCTTTCACTCTTTCATAGTCGTCTTGGGGCTAAAGATCCTTTATTTTAACCTTTTCTATTTTAAAAATAGTTCATTATACTTACTAAAGGCAGCCAGGCATTAATACTTATTGCCATCTCTAAATTTTCTACATAATGCCACCATTTATGTGGGACAATCAAAATATCGCCTGGATTTAGAATTAGTTTATGGCAATTAGTAATATCTGAAAAAGAATATAAATTAAACATTTTACAAGATACTGTAAATGAAATAAACAAATAATCAACATTTACGGACCTTTAAAGTTCTCTATATCTGGACTAAAAAAATTTAGTTGTGAATATATGCTACTTTCCTCAAAAGGAATCCTGGTCTGTTTTAAATTTTGCTCTGGTGAAAATAAAAGCCACATTTTCCTAAAATGAGTAAATCAACTAATAGACCTAAGTGAGAATCTCAAAATTAGTTAAAAGACCTTCCATAAAGCTGCATTACCATATTGCATCCATATGTATCTACATGGCATGGAGTGTGAGCTCCTTTTGAACCTATCCAAATAGTTGACTCATTTGCAGTTATTTCTGGAAATCCCAAAGAAGACCAGTTTATTTTCTGCAATAATCATAAGGTCAATAGTAAATTGTGTACCTTTATATAAATAACATTACCTCTTTAAAAGCTTCTTTATTAGTAAACCATTCACATAGATATTTGTAATCAAAATACCACCAATCATTTTCATTAGACTTTGTTTCATTTAAAAAATCTTGAAATTTGCCAGTTCTTATTTGACACAATGATTCCCATTGGGGTTCCTATAAACAAAAACATTATTGATAGGATATTTGGTAAAATAATAATTCAATATTTATTATTTGTAAAAAACAGTCATCAGTTGTGTATTTTGAGACTTATATGGCTAAAAAATTGTCAGCTAACTTGGGAGCTGATTACTTAATTTGCCTCAATCATATGACATTTACAGTTTTGACCATTAGAACATTTTATGGAAAACTGTGATTATTTCCTCCTTTGAAAACAATAAATTACTTCTTTCATTCAGGTATTTTTCCTGATTCATTGAAGTTTGCAAAGGTTGTTCATCAAAGGTGCAATCATCATGTATAAAGCACTAATGATGGACATGTTCAGTTTTCTTAAACAGCTCTATTTATATCTGAATAATGGTAATGTGACCTATTTTGTAATTTAGCAAAAGTCTTTGACTGAATTAAATTATATGGTTTTGTTATGTCATCATAGCTGACAGACTTAAATCATTATGTACTCAAATTCATAATCTTTGCAGATGACTGGAAGTTATAAAGCAAATCTTTTGACATTAAATACATGTGTCCAAAAACAATATTGTACTGTTTAAAGCCAGCTTCCTCTTTGCACTCTGAAAAGTCCAGAATTATAACAAGTTTTTGAAAATCTTATAAAATAAAAGGCAATTTATAGCAAGTTACTGACTTAATTACAAGAAATATTAAAAGTAAAACTGAAATAATTGTAAATCCAAACACCATGTAAATTATAAATAATCAAGCCATTCAGAAAGTCTGTTGAAAGTAAATCAAAAAAGATCCAAACACTTTACTTCACTAAGCACACCCTAAAGCAAATTTTAAACTCTCAATAACCAAATCACAGCTACCATATTTACATAATCTTTTTTTGTTGAATTTTGACAAATAATATTTGTTGGGGATCTAAAACAGTTCCAGCAGTTGTATAAAACATTATAGCATGACTAAAACCCAGGTAAAAATAGTATAAAATCTAGGTAAAAAGTTCGGTCTGGCCAGAGGAGTCCATGTCCTATCTAGTTATTAAACTTAGTGAATCACTGTGGGTTTATATTAAAATCTAGGTACAGAGATGAACTATTACTTGCCAATCTGGCTAATGTAGCTATAAAACTATTGTATCTAATACTTTTTCTACAGAAAAGTAACAAGTAAAATAAGTGTAAAAATTTGGATATTTACCAAGTCTAGGGTCTAGTACTTACCTTTGTGTGGGCATTTGTCCCGCATCTGAATTGTAGGTTATCATTCTTCAATAAATCAGTCCATTGTTCTAAAGTCCAAGATGTGAGTTCGCATTGTACAAGATTTTTTATTAGAAGGGGCTTTTTGCTATTTAATATTAGCTCCCTAAATTCTAATAAATTATCAGAGTTTGAGCTCATCAGACTGGTTTTTGAATGAGGTTTCTATTAAAAACTTGTCTTTGTTATTTATATAATGATCTCATAAAGGTTTATATTTTATAGTTACAATATTAGGAAAATAGTAAGAATATTACTTAAATAAAAAAATTAAAAGCCCCCATTATTTTGTTGTGTTGTTGTTTTGGTTGGTTAATCAGCTGATGTCTATTTGCGTCAAAATTGTAAAATTTTAAATGTCAACTATGCTTAAGGTGCGACCAGCGACATTCGTCCTACAACTCTGTATCGATCGGCTAATTAGGAAGATTTTCTAGAAATACGCAAACAATTTAAGATTAAAATTAAACAAACTCTACTTTTTAAAAATTTCCATTTATTACAAGTTGTTTGTACTTTACATATGTACTGTTGTTTGTTATTTAGCCAAAAGTAGATCTTCTCTCTTCTATTCTATAGTGCGTACAATTATAGAAGAAAAGTAGTATTTCAAGGGAATTCAGATATTGATTGAACGAAAAATTAAAACTGTTTATTCCTTCTTTTAAATTTAAGTATATTGGTAAATTATTGTTTTTGGTAAATTAAGTTAACTTCAGTCACCTTAATAGTACCATACTATTTGAACAGAAAGTTACTGTGATTAGATTTAGTTTGTTTCAGACTGTAGAATATATATAAGGCACATTCTTAGTGTAATAAAATTGGAATAACGATTATCCTCAAACAGTTCATGTATTACTTTCCCACCTCAATAAAAAAAAACATCAGAACATGACCATTTCTTCTTATACCTAGAATAAGAATATTTAAAGCAAGAACTAAAGAAGAACATTTTGCAAATACTGCTCCTGATGACTGACAGGATCTGTTGGACTAATGCGCTCTTAATTTGATATAGCACTAAACCATGGAATATTTTTTCGGCGTGAAGTTTGATGCGGCTGCGAAAGCAAACGGTTGGTCATTCAGAGAAAAGGCGACTGCCCTTAAGTTTGCCTTGAGAGGAGATGCTGCCATCCTGCAAAGAATGCCCCCAGAAGAACAAGAAGTCATCATTTAGTGAGGTGTTTAGAGATGCGTTATGCCCAATCACACGTGGAATATGCTTACCACAAGCAATTGAAACATCGGTGCCAAAAGCCAAGGGAGTCCTTGCAAGAATTTGAAGCTGATACTGCACTTTTATTTCGACTGGTATATCCCGACGTCCCGGAAAGAATCATAAGAGTCAGTACTTACTACCTGCACGTTCATCTAAATTAGTGGATGCACTAACACATGCCCTAATCTTGAATCTAAAGCTGCCAAGAACACGAACGAAGGTCAGAGTCGTGTCCGGCAAGTGATTCCAGGAGAGGACGACTTTAAAGAATCGGTTAAGCACATGATTAGGGAGGTTTATGAAAGACGTAGCTGTTAGGATCGGCAGTTGGGTTGTGGCAACGTAGGCCACATGAAAAGATATTGCCCGGAGGTCGCTAGTTCCACTTTCACTAAACTAAAGGAAGGTCGAAGCGATGAGGCGTATTCAGCAAACCTTCGCAAGAAGACCCTGTCCAGAGCTCTTTAGGCATTGTAAGAGAGTGGAAGAGAAAGATGCTAACCTATTAAGAATTTATAACAGACCAAGAGCAAGATCCCGATATTCAGATAGTCCTAACCTGGATAAAGAAAAGGAAAAGCCAACTTGAAAAGAAGTTGCCAAGTATTCCCCCAATGTCAACTCATATTGGGTACAAGGAACTTCGCAATTTTTGTCGACATAGAGGAAAGAAGGCAAATCGTTGTGCCTAAATATCGGATTCCGGAGTGGCTAGAGGAAATCCATGCCGGTGTGTCAGGAGTGGATCTTGGAGTAACAAGAAGCCTGGGAAACGTGAGGTAAAGATTTTACCGGGTCATAGGCAAATGGCAATGCAGACGTAAAGGACTGGTGCATGAAATGCGTTTTATGTGCGGAATGTAATATTCCACCGAAAAAGCAGAAGGCTTTGATGCGTCAATACAACGTGGAAAGTTTCCTTTAAAAAGATTGACGATATTAGTCCGTTTAGCTTGTTCCAGTACATTTGTAAGACGCTTGGAATAATTAAGAAAACAAGGACTACTGCATTGTACCCGTAGTCAGATTGCATAGTGGATTGAATGAATAGAACCATTAACCGATATTTGGCCAACGTAAATATTGTGAGTATTAGTAAGTAATTGTGTTTCGTAGTGTAAGTGTAAAGTAAATTAATTGATTTTCTTTTGACTATTTTAATTTTTACCTAACGAATGGGAAAACGCTACATTTAAATCAAGAGATGGAAGATCAATCTTAAAAGCTACAAGACGCGTGCTTAAGTGTGCTCAAAAATGTATTGAATAAGATGGAAATGTTTTTGCTCATTTATTATAAATTAAGTATATTAACTTAATTTTATTTTTACATTTCAAAGGCAACTTTCCTAAATTTGGTAAAATTATTAATACCGCTAAAAGTTCGTTGTTTTTAGGTTTAGGCCATTAGTGGAGAAAAAAATTTATTAAGAAAATTATTCTCTTTTAATTTATGTGAAAATATAGAAGGAATTTCATTTGACAAGTACATTTTCTCAAAGACGCAACGTTACATGTTTTTTTCTGTCTTGCGGAAAAATTTTAAAAAGTATTACGCGGTAAATAATATTTTTCTAATGCAGGAATTACATATGTAAAGCCCGCATAGATTTGTAATTACATTTTTTTATGCTATGCATTGCATATTAAAAATTGAAGCGTTGTTTTTATTAAAATAAAACATAAACTTTAATAAAATCGAATGTAAACTATAAGTTTGAGGTAAAATGGAATTGTTAGATTCAACAATTTTGTTTCTCAACTCCTCTAAATTCGTTAACCTACTATTATTATGTTTATAAATAGTCTGCTTAAGATACCCCTACAAATAAACTGATGTGGTGACAAATCGGGAGATCTTGGAGGCCATTTAATATTGCCAGTCTCACTAATAAGACGATTAGGAAAATTATTTGTGAACAAATTTTCTTACTCTAACCGCATTATGAGCAGGACAGCCTTCTTGTTAAAAATAGACTGATCTCAGAACTATATCAGGCAGGAGTTAAGCGGCAGGAACACCTTGGTTTTGTAGCCACTCAAAGTACCGTCAATGAAAAATGGGCCAATAATATAGTTGCCCAATACCAGCCCAAACATTCAACTTTTGAATGGTACTGATTACAGAACTAAAAACTTCTGTACTCGTTTTCCTGAGACCAGTAACGAGTAATAGAAGGATTGTGTTTACCATGCAATGGAAAAGACTTATCTGAAAACCAAATATTTTACAAGAAATTTTCATTTGCCTTTTCCATTATGGTTTCACAAAATGCCATTCTTCGCTACGGGTCTTCAGGAAACACCTCCTGAGTATTGGAATATTTAAAACATTTGTTTTTATGCTGCATACCTAGTTCCTCTCCAACACTTCTGCTAGATTGTGTTGAATTGAAACCTAAGCCACTACAACTATCCACTACCATTTCTTCCCACCGTTCTATCTTCTTGACCCTTTCAATAGGTGGTTCTTGAGCTTTGCTGTGACAATGTCTACATTCTTCAGGCAAAAAGATGTCTTAAAATTTGACAGGACATTTACGACGGTCTATTTTTAAAATTTACTAAGAAGAAATCCCTGCATTCTACTGCCGAATTGCGTTCATAAAACCATTTTATCAACTGAACTTTTTCGGAAGGGGTATAAATAGCCATATTGATAAATATTTAAAAAAACTAAAATAGCGCTTTAAAACTTAACAGTGCCGTATGCAATCATACAGCAAAATGAGGTCTGCCGATTGTGCCGTGCTGAAAATAGTAAATCAGACGATAGGAATTCGCCGCGTCGCTTAACAACTAGAAAGTAAGCGAAAAGCGGTGTTGTCATTTATAATGGCTATGTGTAGTTTTTTATTCGCCAACCTGTATAAAAAGCTCGCACCGCCGGGAGGCTAGTTCATTCGGAATATCGGCGCAACTTTTAAATCGGACATGATTAGTAGTAAATAAATATTTATAGTAGTCGTAAGTGATTATGTTTGGAAGTGTGGGTGTGTAAATAAATCAGTTGACTATTTTTGTGCATCTACCTAGATTTTAAATTAATAACCACATCGGTTGTGTACGTACAATTATAGATATCAAATTTTGGTACCAATGCTACCAATTATGCATTATTTAGTTCATTAAGTTAAGCTTTAAACATCAGTGAAGACTTCATAAATTGTAATCTAAAATCTAACATTTTAAAATTCTTCAGCGTTTTTTAAAAATCGTTTTGAAGATATTCTGGACTACGATGGTAAATCCATATAACTTTTAAGAAGAAGAAAAGAGAACGCCCCATATCTTCTAATGAACTGCAAGTCATCAGCAAAACTAATTATCCAAACCGACTAAAAACAAGCCTTTATCCTCTAGTTCGCTCGATGCTATCAGACTTCAGCATCTCTCAAGACTCAATACTTCAACCACAACAACAACAACAAACAACAACAAAAAAAATCTCAGCGGCCAGATACGCCTTATCAGCCTCAGTTGGGGCTTGCGCGACTCCCCTGGCCGCGGAATAAAATTGGGGGTTTGGCTCCCGTTCTGATGGTTTGCACGTTGTCTCACGAGCGTCGGGCCAGCGGGCCTTTACAGTTCCGTCGCGACGCCTGTGCCGTCCGTGTTATGCGGCGCCTCCGCCTCGCTTTCCGCCTCTTTTCGAACACGTCGTGAGCGATGTGGGACGCCAACACCTCCGCCAACCTCGCCAAAATCAACTGTTCCGACGGCCTGATCCTACCTTGTTGGCAACCTTTGGACGATGTTTCCCTTCTGGACAAAACCGGCCGCGGCATTCTCTATTTTTTATTTCTCGCTTTTCTATTTATTGGCGTCTCGATTGTATCCGACCGATTTATGGCAGCCATCGAAGTTATTACCTCGCAAGAGCGGGAGGTTTCCGTTCGGAAGGCAAACGGCGAAAAGCAAATCGTCGTGGTGCGAGTCTGGAACGAAACTGTCGCCAATTTGACCTTGATGGCGCTAGGATCGAGCGCTCCAGAAATTCTTTTGTCTGTTATAGAGATCTATGCTAGAGATTTTACTGCCGGGGAACTTGGACCTGGTACTATTGTTGGTTCTGCCGCTTATAATCTCTTTGTCATCATTGCCATTTGCGTTTGGGTGATCCCCAAGGGAGAAGTGAGAAAAATTAAGCATTTAGGGGTGTTCTTTGTTACTGCTACTTGGTCTGTTTTCGCTTATGTCTGGCTCTATCTTATTCTATGCTACTTTTCCCCTGGTGAGGTGGAGATATGGGAGGGGTTGATAACCTTTCTCTTCTTCCCATGCACGGTGATTACTGCTTATGCAGCAGACCGGCAAATCCACAAATTCATTCGCAAAGACTTCAGAATGAACAAGCGAGGGGTGATTGTGCAAGCAGAAGGTGTTGATAACTTGGAAATGGTCAATACTGAGTTGCTGGTTTTAGATGATGTCCATGAAGATATCAAACAAGAATACATTTCAACTCTTAAGGAGCTTAGGCAACAACACCCCCATACGGACATAGACGTTCTTGAAAAAATGGCCCACGAGATCCTTCTTAATAAAGGACCTAAGTCTCGAGCTTTCTATCGGATTCAAGCAACGAGAAAGCTTATGGGAAGTGGAGATCTAATGCGGCGAATCTCAGAGAGAGCCCAAAGCGACTTAAGTGAAGTTAAGGCAGAGTTACAGCGAGAAAGTGGAGTTAACGAATTCACGCAGAGCGGATCAAGAGTTTATTTCGATCCCAGCAAGTATACGGTCTTGGAGAGCTGTGGCCAGTTCGATGTTACAGTAGTTCGTAGTGGAAACCTTGATCTTCCCGTGACAGTAGAATACACAACAGAAGATGGAACCGCTCAGGCTGGTAGTGACTATGTCAAGTCTAAAGGTACCTTGCGCTTCCAGCCGGGAGAGAAAGAAAAACGTATATCCTTGGAAGTTATCGATGATGACGTCTTCGAGCCGGATGAACATTTTTACGTACGACTGTGCTCTGCACAGCCTGCCGGGAGTTTGGGATCGCCCATGCTTGCCACAGTGATCATCCTGGATGATGACCATGGCGGATTATTCAAGTTCGAGGCTCAGAACCACGAGTTGGTTGAAAGTGTCGGAACTTACGATTTGAAAGTGGTTAGATGTTCTGGAGCGAGAGGAAGAGTTATCTTGCCTTACCATACTGAGGATGGAACTGCGAAGGGCGGTAAGGAGTATGAGGAGCAGAACGGGGAGCTTATTTTTGAAAATAATGAGTCAGAGTAAGTGCTTTTTTTAAAGTTTTGTGGATATGACTTGAAAGGAATTCGTTATATTTCAATTTTTTTCGAATAGATGAGCTTTTAAAAATAAAGCTTTTATAAATGCCAAAGAGAAAATTGGGATTTATATGCATCAAACCCTTTTGGTATCCCAAAGGACGAATGTTTTTTAAACTAAACGCTTATTCTGGTTGTTTAAGAATCTGTCAATTTCAATTTCAATTTACGTCTTTGGACTTTATTTGGTTTGGAGAGAGCTATATGAAATTTTTCTTAGTTTTTGATTTTTATGCCATTTTGTCAAGATGTCTTTTTTAAAAGGTCTTCTTATATGTATATATTTTTAACGTTTCTGTTGACTCTATAAAACTCGTTACTCGTTATATATGTGAGACGTTATTTTGGCTGCGATATTTAAATGGCATTTTAAAGTCGTCATGATATCGATGTCATCGCCACTTTGACTCAAAAGTGCGAAGAGGAAGAAGAAAATAACTTAACTAGAAAAATAATAAAACGACTTTGACTGCCTGGAATGGGAACAAAATTGCTTTAAGAGTCTAACAGAAAAACAACTACTTGGATTATCTGGAGAAAGTAGAAGTATAAATTAAACAAGTGAAGGGGAAAAAAATACGTGGGTTTGATAAAATAATAAACATACCTCAATTGCCTGAAATAATAATACATTTTTCACTGCATAGAATTACAAAAATTTCTTTAGTATTAGATTCTAATAGTTAAAGCCTAAAGATATATGAATTTCATTCTAGAAAATCAGAAGAAATACAGATATATATAGATATATACAGATATATCCCAAATACCTTCATTCGCCCAGGAGATACGAATTTTTTTTCAAATGTCTATAAATCAATTAAAAATAACGGCAAATGCTTGAATTAAAATTAAAAAAAATTAAATAAAAGAAAACACTGCAAAGATTAGCACGGAACTTAGAATAGATTCAAATAGCTAAAATAAAATTAAAAATTCAAGTTTCATTCAATTCAGTTCAAAATCATGTAGATGTATAAAAAATAAAATTATTTAAGTCTATCAAGAAATAAAATTATTTAAAGTCTAAGAATACAAGTTTTCCAATAAACCCAAAAAAATAAAAACTACCTTTAAAGGTCACAAAGAAACTTTAAAATATTTCAATTGCTTTTGGAGGTATTTACAATTAAGAAGATCGCCAAAAGAATAAAGAATAGGTTAAATTACTATAAAATTGTAATTACACAAGAAGTGTTTTAATAATTAGGAATAAATTACTACTATTTCCGGCAGTACATTAAAATTACTTAAAATGAAATTGATTTTCAAAGTTGTGCCTATGCTGGACAAATCATTGGAAAAGATCAAGAACATAAGAAAACATTTCATCATCAAACATAAAACAAATAAAGTATGTCTTCAAACGCCTGGACGAAACTTGAAAATTACTTCGAAAATTGCGTAACATAAAATATTCAGAAACTTCGGATACACTAAATATTTTTTGAACTTTTTGAAATTTGGACTGAAAAATGGACTTTTGAATTTAAATTCAAAATTAGGTGGCTAAAATGTTGTCATATCTTGCTGTATCCTTTGACTATTTCCAAGATATTCATAGAAAATTTCTTTTCCATTTTTTTTTAAGAAATTTTTTTTTGAAGAGTGAATGATTGATAAGAAAGATACTTTCTTAGAAGGAATTTTTTTCTCCACGAAATAAAACGCCAATCTCGTTCAAGAGTGATGCATTTTGATGAGGTAACTTATCATTATCGGACTCGCTAACTAAAACTATCGGAACTAACTAAAACTATCGGAACACTAGTATTGCTGAGTCATTACATTACAAAATACATACTGTTACATTATAAAATTCTTTAAATTTACGAAAATTTTTTACTGGTGAACAACCTTTACGACCTTATCTGTGTTTGTCATTACTAATAACCTTGGTGTTACCAAAAGTTGGGCAAGCATACTATAAAATTGATTCAGACTGAACTGTTACATTTATTTGAACAAAATTAGAATAATCAGAGACCAGAAAATCTGTGTTTAGGTCACCAGTTCTATCTATGTTAGGTCATATCCGATACCAATAAATCTAGCATTTTCCTAAGAATTAGTAGAATATTTATAGTTTTAAGCAGATCGAATGAGGTTATTGTTCGAATTATCGAATAAGAGTGGGTTGTGTCCCCTGTTTCCAAAAATTCTTAGCCAGTGCAATACATTTAAAGTTAAATAGCAATTCATTTTTTAAGAATAATATACTAGTATTTAAATTCAAACAAAATTTCCTCAATTTTGAGCTAAAATAATATTCTAAAGTCCCGTTGCAAATAACCCCACATATATATTTCATTCATACTAAAATATAACATCCTATATATGTTCGTCTAAATAAAAGGCCATAATTTATCAAGTTTAAAGCCACATTTGTCCAAAGACTAAAATCCAAAAACAAAACAAGTCCTTTGGCACATTTCATATCTCAGAATGCAACGGTTTTAATATTCCCCGCGACCTTCCTTTTACATCCAGCACTATCTTTTGTTTCTCCATATGGATGATGTATGTACGTGCCTTTTCCTAGGACCGTCCGTTTGCACGATGTAATAAAGCGTCTAATGATAAAGCCCCGAATATATCATAGAACTATACGGTTTATTTGTTCGACTAGTAAAAGGGAGTTAGTAGTTTATATCCCTTTCTCGTTGAAAAAGATATTGAAGAAATTGAAAGGAAAACCCAAAATAGGGAAAATTTAATAAAAAATCATATGTTCTTAGTTTCATATGAAAATGTTTCTATTTTTCCTGTTCTTTCTTGGCTGTAAGCAGCAGTTCATATGTTCCTCAATCTATTTTTAGCCGTAATTATCCATTTTAAATACAATGATCTTTTAGATATAAAAAGCGTCGTTTCGTCTTTTTGATACTATCATCAACATTTTTTATGGTCAAATTAATATCATATCCATTTTAACACCAAAAGGGGTCTACGATTTTCAAATGAATATCAACATGAGGTTATACAAGATTTTTAAATCCAATTTATTGGTAGCAATACCCGAAAAAGTTAGATGGAGTTAGATGGAGTGAGGTAGAAATAGTTGGTTTTCCAGAACATCCCAAAAATAAAAATATTTTTTTTATTTTTGAAGGAGTATGAGAGCTGTCGATACAAAAATCAAATTGACTTTTTCCTCATAACAGCTAGATGGAAGTTCAACGTCAATAATGCGAAAACTATCCCATGAAAAGAAGTTACCACAAACTGCTGCTAGCAAATATTTCCCTCTTTAGATCCAGTAAACATCAAACATTTCAAACAAAAATTCGAACAAAACCTGACATCAGATTGGGATACCTCGAGACAGTTAAATCCACAAGAACCGAATAGAGGAGAGAATTATAAAGTATATAGAGAACTACAAAGGCTATTTAGACGGGATAAAAATCACCACATAGAATAAATATGCTAAGAGATCGAAAGCAGAGCTAACACCAACGAAACCCGAGATCTCTTCCAACGTATTAAGGCCATTATAAGAAAATTAGACCGAAAACGTGAAAGATAGAGGACAAAGAGGATGAAGTCATCAGTGAAATAGACGACATAGTGGAGGTTTGGCAGAAATACTGCGAAGATTTATATACACATGAAACAAACAATAAAGAATTAATACACATCCCTTCCATTGGGAAAATTAAAGAGGTCATCAGATCTTCTTGTTTATCCAATAATAAAAAGAAAAATAAATAGATAAACAACACTACATCTTAAAAGTCCAGGGTAACAATTAAAAGTTAACAAAATAGGAGAATAGTTATCTTTATGTTAAAAATATAAACAAAAAGATCTGATAATGCCTAATACAGAGAAAACACGAGTCATCTTTTGACATTGTATTGAATGCGAGACCTGTGACTTAGAATTTGATTTATTGTTTAATTTGGGCCGATCTCTTTGAGAAAAAATTGACTATTTGGTCTAGAATAAGAGTGCAGGTGTAGATAATATGAGCGCAGAAATGCTGAGGGTGGCCGAACGACTATCATACACTTTTATTTCTCGGCATAAAGGAATGTGGAGCGGCAGATCTTGAAAGACACCAGAGAATAGATTATGGACGTCTGAAAGATCATCGAGAAGGCAAGAGAGCTCGGAAACCTTATGTTTCTATGTTTCTTCGATTGCAGTAGAGCTTTTGAGTGCGTAGAATGGTCTCAACTCTGGAAAGAGTTACTAGACATACGATCTCCGTTCCTTCTCACACTGTTGAGATAGTAATACGACAATAGCATAGGAATCGGTCGATGGCTCTAAAACCTTTAACTTACCACGCGGCGGTCGTCAAGGATGTATCTAGTCGTCCTTGCTATTTAACATATATGGTTAGTTATTATAATACATAGTTAGTAAAGCTCTGGAAGGCTGGGAAAGGATCTATCTGGGTGCCTATATAAATCATAAGATTATAAACAGATTTAACAGGAAAAACAGCGCATGCCAAAGCTACAAAACTAACTAAATTAATAAAAATTTAGAAAGATAACCACATTACGAAGACATGATAACACAAATGCAATTTATTTAATTTTATTTTAGACTACTTGAACTTCTCTTTGTCATATGCGCAGTGGAAGCTTGGACTTTGAGGACTGCTGACATTAAAAAGCTAAATGCCTTCATGATTTTGGTGGGGTGAAGACTCCCTGGTACAACTAATATTTCCACAGTGAAAGAATTCTCTAAACTTTTAAAATAATTTTCATAAAGGAATTCAGGAAAGGCTGTTAATAACACTAGAAGGAAGGACGACGATTTGGAAAAACTACTTGTGCAGGGGAAGCTGGAGAGTAAACGATTTCGAGAACGCTCCCCAAGACGATGAATCGACCAATTTAAGGAACTCATCATTGTTACGTTTCAAAAAAACATCAGGTATGCCTCAGGCAGGGACAAATAGAGGAAGATTGCCCAAACCATAACTTAAATGGCAACCATGAGATCACGACATTTCAACCATGAAGTATATGACTATAGAGAGAGATGGGAGGTAGTACCAATTGCAGCAGAGCTATGCAGAAATGAGTGAAACAACAACACAGATGAGGACACCAAGAACCGATCATAGTGAAAAGAACGCCTTTTCAAAGAATACTGCCTGGGCAATACCAAGATAAATTATACAGGGAAGGCTGGACAGGAAACGACCTCGAGAATGCTCCCAAGGAATTCACCGTTGCTCCATTTTAAGAAAACAACAAGAATGCCTTAAACAGGAATAAATGGAGGACCATTGAGGTATATGATTATAGAAAAAGATAAGAATCTATATTTCTTAATGATCAATTGAGGCAGAGCTACGCAGAAAAATGAAAACAGCGATAAAGGTAACGATACCAAAAACTAATAAGAGTCAAAGAAAAGCTCTCATCAAAACATATAAGGTACCCTGCAGTTTTCAATTTTTTAACTTTTTCTTTTAGTTATGTAATATCTCCTAGACAATTAAATTTTTTCCTTTTGTCCTTTTTTTACTGGAAGGACTGCAAATTTTCTGTAAAAATTAAGTATTAATTAAAAGAGCAATAATAATAAGAAATACATAGGGAAATTATATTTTAAATGCCAATATACAAAAATTACACAATATATAAGACAATAAAAAAATGGTCACCATATACCAATCTTCAATAATTAAATTTTTAATTTTACTTGAAAAAAACACTCATATTAATTTAAAACATAACTTTTCACTTTTCCCACCCCATTTCCCTAACGGAAACCAATTTCACTTGAATTTACGACGTATTCAAAAAACGAACAACAATGCCAGAAATCTCACACGTATAGAATTGCGAACGTTACAAAAGCAAGACATTTTCACGTCGTGACTATAATAATTGTTGTTGCCGTTGGCATGTCTTGATGGCTCCAAGAAATGTTTAAGAGCATGCAACATGCCCTTTGGACACGGAAAACTTTATTGTTTCAATACAAGGCGGAAGAGCAACTAAGTAGGCAATGGGTAACTTTGGAAAGTGGCCTTTTCGAGAGAATTAGGTCAGAGTAATGTTCATAATTGCATGGTTAAAAGCATTTGATTTCGTGCATTATATATTTCGTGTAATATAGACGCGATATTTTATAAGGACGAAAAATTATGAATAAATTAGAAAAATTGCTTAAAAAACTAAGAAAATTGGAAACGTAGGAAATAAGGGTTTAAATGCAGAGAAAAAAATTAAGATGGCATCAATGATTAACTATTTTCTTTGGTCTGAGCGAAACAATCCAGACATTTATGTACTATATTATTTATGAAACACAACTTCAAATACAAGAAGTTCAGTCTTTTCTTTTATAAATAATAGGATTTTCTATGATAATTCAATAAATATAATAACTCGTTTTTTTAAAATAATTTTTGACTAATATTAAGTATTTCGAGGCAATTTTGTTAAAAGTTGTGTCAGCTCCTCAAGTTTGGCTTTTAAATCTCTTATATGGATTTTTTTATATAATATGTTTTTTTGCGTGAAGCAAATAAATTATTGTATTTTCCAGAAAATTGCTAATTTCCTGTTCCACAAAATTGAAAAAAATTATATTTCTTGCAGAAAACTGAAAAAATAATTCTCGAACGAACTGGAATGGCTTTGAAATATCTAAAAAAGTAAAATAAACTTTGCCGTGACAGATTTTTCAGATAGGTTAAGTTATTTCTTATTTGTAGAAAGTTTTTTTTCATAATTTATAGCATAGATTTAAAATACAAAATCTATTAATATATAGATGTTTTATTTCTTGGAAAAAATGCAGGACTTTTTTTTTGGCTGCCTGTAATAAGTAAAAAAATTAAAATCGAAGATTTTTTTACCTGGAGAAAAAATATAAAAATACAAGCTTTTTTGAAAAACTGCTTGTTTTTTTAAATAAAATTAAACCTTTCAAAACTGTTGTATTTACCAAACAAAAACGAAATTACTTCTACTAATTGCGGTTAAAAAATTAAAAATATAAATTAATATGGCTTATTATTGTTTCCAGAATATTTTTATTCCGTCCAGGCATTTACGAGTAAAATTTGACTAAATTAAATTAATAAAAAACGATTTCTCAAAACAATCAACAAATTGCGGCTACTGCTTCTAGATTATTAGGTTATATTTTCAAAAAAATGTGGTGTTTTTAAATATTAATTCAATTATTTGCCTCTACAATTCAATTATTCTCGGTCGACTTAACTTTAGAAGCGTAATATGGAACCCAAAATATGATGTCTATATTAATCATATAGAAAGTATACAAAATAAGTTTTTATAATTCATGTCAATTATGAATCATTTTTCCAGAAAACGGTGCAAAATTTGCTCGAAGCCATTTTGGTGTATTGTCACTTTCTGGTAAACGGCAATTAACAGATGCGGTGTGCCTTCAATTGGTTAACGCTAATTATACTGTTCCTGAAATATTGTTGACTGTCTCTTTGAAACTGTCTCTTTGTTCCTCAAATTAATTTAGGATCAAACTAAGCTTTTTTTTATTCCATTTAGGAAAACAAATTGTTTACAGAATTCTCCATTGTGCTGAATAACAAAAAACTGGAGACACGTTTTACAATTCAGTAGCTTTTTTTTATTATGCCAAAACTAATTTAAGTAATGGTGTAGTTTTTCTCGCGATAACTGTAATACGTACATAATTTAAGTTTTTTTGTTAGAGTATATCTATTTTTTGTAGTACCTATAGTGTGAAGTTAATTTTGTGATACTATTTTGAGTATTTAAACCTATTTGTATTCCTACGCTCACCAAATAAATAAACAATGTGTCAAAAAAAGTTACTATGAACTTTTGAGAAATTTAGATCAAACATTTTGCTAGAAATAAGTATTTATTTAGCTACATATACATACCATAGGAAAACGAAACTAAATTATAGAAAGTATTAGAAAGTATTAAAAAGGCATAATTAAAAGCAATATTTTATTTCTTAGAAGAAATTACAGGATTTTCTTTTTGACTGACAAGAATAAATAAAAATTAGCACCAATATCTTCCGGGTACTTAAAGATCTTTTTGTCTAGAGAAAAAGCAGAAATAAGTTTGTAAATTGCTTGGTTTTTTTTTAACTTAAAAGTTAAAGCAGTTAAAAACTATTGTATTTATAAACAAAAGCAAAATTACTTAATAGTAATAATTGAACTCTGAAAATCGAGAATTAGTTAATTACACATTACAATAAATTATTTTTATTTTTATTTAAAAAAAACACAATACAGAATACACATAAAAACCTAAAAGGAATACGATAAAAGTTGTCAGGACTATCTTATCATAATTCTGATACCAGATATACATCAAGGTTAATATAGGTACACGAGAGAGTTGAATTTAGGGCAGATTATCATCACTGATATCAATCTGTCAATTGTCTTCTCCTATCACATATATCAAAGTCAGCTGTTAGTATTCAATGTCATATAAAATATTCTGTGACAACTATCAAATAACACCTTTTTTTAAAGTCATCTGACAATTGTGTAAATTCAATCAGACGTTAAATGTCAGAACTGTTATGTCTTAATTTAGATAAATGTACACCAAGGGAGGAGAATACGTTATTTAGAGCAGGTTATTATCATTGATATAATTGTCGTTTGTCATCTCCTATTACGTCGGCTATCAGTAGTCGATGTCATCTACAATACTCATCTAAATGTCATCTTAGTCTATCTAATTAGGGATGCGTAAAATTATTTTATGACTGCGTAAAAGGTATTCATAGAGACCCATACCAGAGCATCATTTGAGACAAAAGTGCAACAAGTATCAAATGAATATTTTCTTACATCATCTATTAATAATATAAATGTCGAAATCCGCTATTTAATGTCAGGACCGTCTTATCATAATTCAGACACCAGATATAGATTAGGGCTAGTATAGATACACGAAAAAGTTGCATTCAGGGCAGATTATTGACATGTATTTGGACAAAATATATTTATAGTATAACGTATTAGTATGGTCGTCATGGATAGTCGTAGTACAAAACGAAAAAAATAAAAAATATTAAATAAATAGATGAATATTTATAACATAATAAAATATTTCACAAAATAAAAATCATAGTACATACTGCCAATTAAAATAATTAAATGAAAAAACATATACATTAAATAACCACAAATAACTTAAGTTTGATACACATAAATATTATTCTATAAACCCTCAGCATAATTTTCTGCATTAGTATTGAAAAGATACGGTGTTTTTTTGGCAAAAATAGCTAGTATAAGAATATACAGAGCTGGAACCGTGAGTAAATTAAACCCACTGAAATGAGGGCTAAGTAGACGAATAAGTATGCATTTTACGGTAGCTTTTTTGCAACAAAAACTGACTCTCACTGAGGCCATTTACATACATAACAAATAGTACTGGACCTAGGATTGAGCTTTCCACCTTTGTTTCCAGCTTTGTTCCACCGAAGATGTCGCTAAAAAAACTAGGTATCCCTCCAGACTCAAACTGTTTGTTTTTAGAGCTATAATCCTGGCAACCTTTCCCCTCAGTCCGCAGTTGCCAAGGATTGACAGCTACAAATTATGGCTTATCGTGTCGAAGGCTATGCTCAGATCAAAAAAGAGTGTGGTAACTCTTTCGTTTTTGTCAACGTTCTTAAACATGATATATGCTTAAAAATCGCCAACTGAGTCGAATGATTATGCCTAAATCAAATTGGTTATTAGATAAATAGTTCATAATGCGGATATAAATGACCTTCTCGAAGGTTTTTGATTTAAAAGAGGAGAGATATGGATCGATAAATCCTTATTTTTAAAAATTGGTTCTTTTGCCCCTTTTAGTTTTATTAGAAAGATTCCAATATTTAGACAGACATTTATTATATGAACTAGAGCAGCATCTATATGTTGACTAACTTTTTTCAATATTATCATCGGTATTTCATCAAGGCCTGCAAAGTATTTATTTGACATGCATTTAAATAATATGATAAACTGTCGTTGAATCTGTGGCAAAGAGCAAAATATTAAGAATTTCCTCTAGACAATTTGCTGGAAGCAGAAGAATTTCTCCGAAAGCATGCTGGAAATCTTCTCCATATTTTCAATAATTTGATCATTGCTAGTTTTCAAGATGATCGGTTTAGAGGACTTTGACTTGTTGGAGCACTGATTGTAGATAGTCGGTTTTAGTTTTATTGCTTTAACACTGATTCTTAAATACATTTTATAGCTTATAATTTTCCATATCCATTTTTTTATATTGATTTTAAACTGTCTCGCTACTTGTTTTTCCTAGACTATACATACGTAAAGATCTCTAATATGTCTAGAATAATTTTTAATTTGAAAGTTCACCCATTTTTTATCATTACCGGTTTTTATTTGGTGACTTAAAATCATATTCGATCAAAAAATAACGTTGGAACAAGATATATTAAAAAAGTCCACCTGAAGGCAAATTTTGCCCCGGGCAGAAGCAGAAAATTAAGACAGTATTAAACAAACAGCTCTAAATACACTCTTTTTACATATTATTTTCGATAAAAATCTTAATATTAAGCTAAGTAAAATTAGGCTTGAAATATGTTATATGCATGAAGCTTTACTCTGTAGCTGAACAAGAAAATATGCAAATATACACTGGTGCGCTCTTTGAAATATTCGACTAATATAATACAGAAAGAGATTTTCTTACTCTCTGCTCTGCCTTTTTCTTCGAAACTTGTATTTTAGGAGAGGGTCTTTAGATTTTTATCGAAACAAAATAGATTCTCGAGGAGCATTTGTCTATAATAGAGTCACAAAAATAAATTGAAAAACTAAAATGAGCTTATTTCTTATGAAAGAAAACTCGTGCTTATATTTTTTTCTAAACTGCACCCATCTAAACATAAAGTGAGAAAAAAACAATTACAATATCCCTGAGAACTTTCTGCTCTAGAAAATAAACGTACAGCATTAATTCAACTTTATGTCAACGAAAACTTATAGGAATAAGTTTTTCGCTGTCTTTTATTCGAATTTACTTCGCAAGTTTCTTCCCGGAGGGCTTTATCTCTAAGTTGAGTTTAATTCCCAATTTTTTGCCGTTTCGTAGGAAATTTGAATTCAGGTCCCTCGGTAATGGTAATTTGTTAACTTTAGCGTAAGGATCGTTAGGTAAGGCATAAAGTTTTTTTCGGGTTTGGGATATTTACGGGAAAATTGCTTTTGTTTTTTTCACGCAAAACATAATAGCGAAATAAAATATTCAGTATTAAAATGGAACATTGTTATGTATTAAACTTTTATATTTTCGAGGTATTTTGAAGTAATTTTTTACATCTTGCAATAAGAGTATTTTAAATTTTATACCAGCCGTATAGTTTTTTTATGTTTTTCAACATTTAAATCAGTTTTTTTCCCAAGATAACTTTAACATAATCCGGTTAATCGAGGAGCTAGTTTCCAATTTATTCCAGGAATAGCAAAATCGATTGAAAAGAGATCCTTTTTTCTACCTCTTTCGAGATATCTGAAGTCATTTTAAGTTTTACTAGTAATTGAGATATCTTTTTTCCTATGGATTGTTGAGACATAGTAGGTTAGATATTTACCCTTTAAATAAAATAAACAACTTCATCAATACTTCATGTATTATTAGTATACAGGATGTTCCGTTACATAATTTACTTTGCAAAATTTTCGTATCTAGTGGTACATTTTAGCTGTATAATTTAAGATAAATTTCTCCAAACAAAAGCAATACATAAAACCAATACGTAGGATATCGACCGTAATACCTGGAATAATGCATTCAATTCAATTATTTTCCTGGAATTGGAAGCCATTATTTCGAAATGGTTGTATAATTTTATTCCATTCGAAGCTTAAGTTTTTCAGCAATTTTTTATTTATGTTGATTTGTTGTACTTTTAATGCTTTTTTATCTATATTTCAGACATAGAATAAATTAATAATGATATCAGTCTTATAAATAATTTTGCGGAACTCTTTATTTAACTTAGCTAAAATAAGATACATAAGTCTTTCACTTACTAATGTAAATAGATGACATTATAGTTCTTTTTTAGTAGATAATCACTGTATTAAAGAAACTTCATCTAGAAAATACCTTGCAGTTGTAATTGATAAGTTTGTTAAATGGCAACCACCTTGATTATGTTTCCAACAAAATTCGAAAACTTTACATTATTACTACAAATTAAACATAATACAAAAATATTTTTCGATTTTTTTTTTTTTTTTGATAGATTGTACCTCACCAATTTACTATTTAATAAAGATATGTTTAACATTCGATCAATTAAGGCTCTCACAATCTGTTCCTATATACAGGGTGACCCAATAAGACTGTTCCTCGGCCATATCTCGGGAACTGTTCGTAAAAAAAATAAAAAAAAAAAAATTATTAGGTAAATCGGTCATGAAAAATCGTTGGAAAATATTTTCAAGTTCTAAAAATTACCACCAGAGGGCGTAATTGCCATCTTAAATTTTAAAATTGCATTTTTCTTTAAATTTCGCATAACAACCAAATTTTTTTTTTACATTTTTAAAGAGAACTAGGTTATCTATGATTTTCGTAAAATAAAAAAATCAGCCATTTCAAAAACAAAGATGGTGGAGCGCGTTCAGTTGTTTTTGCAATAACTTGCTTTAACTTCTTAACGGTTTGACCGATTTTAACAAATTTGGTATCGTTGAAAAAAGCATTCCTTGGGCAATAAGAATCAACCAAAATATAGTTGATTTAGTTGAATCCTTTTCCGCCTGGGGGCTAGCTTTGACACCATCACCCAAAATCCTAAAAAAATCAAAAAAAATCAAATGGAATGATATGACTTTTTCTTTATGAAAAAGTAGCCAAATAACATCCAAAGAGGCCAGTGAAAACCGTTTGTCAAAATGTCTTTCCTAACCGCAAATATTGGGAAAATAAGGAAAAAAAACGCATCCCGAACGTAATAAGTCACTTTAATATTATAGGTAGGCCTTGGAAAATGAAACAAATGAAACATGAAAGGAACAAGAAAGTGATCTAATGGCGACCCAGGTGTTCAAAATGGCCTCCGTCATTTTGGACGCACATCTGAAGACGCTGATGAGTTGAAGAAACAGCAGTTTCAATTTCAGCTATTGGGATATTTAAGATGGCATTCCTAATTCTTGCAATCATATCCTCGCGGGAAGTTGGCCTTGTTGCATAGACTATATCCTTAATCCTTCCCCAGAGATAAAAATCAAGGCAGGTTAAATCGGGAGACCTAGAAATATTCATTAAGTTTTAATACGTGTGCAATTATAAACAGAATCATTCCAAATAGGCAACGTCTAAAGATTCTTGTGTTAAATACTTGCCTTGGCGCCCAAGGGAATAGGAAGGTGGCTTCGTCAGTCCACAACACAGTTGAAAGAAATTGAGGATTTTCTGCTATCATGCTTAATAGCCAGTGGCAAAAATCTAGCCTTTGGTCGAAATCCGGAGGAGAAAGGGCTTGGTGTAAGTTGATATGGTAGGGATGTAGCCTAAAATAGCAAGAAATGTAAAAAAAAACCCTAAGATATGATATTTAGCAGGTTACATACCTATGGGTTCGAAGAATGCGGTGAACCGTACTTTGAGGAATACCCAAGTCTCGAGAAATCTCTCTAGTACTAATTTGAGGATTGATTTCTACAGATGCCAGGACATTAACTACATTTTGTTCGTTATTTTGCCTATTTCTAATCATGGCAGGTCTATGGATGCTACCTGTTGTTAACAGGCGCTGGGCCAAACGCACAAACACGCGGCGATGGTATCGTGGTCGATTCGGATAGCGCAAATAGAAGGCGCGGGCAGCGATGGTCGCATTTTGCAAAAAACTCAAAATATATCGCCAGCATATTAAATGCTTCTTGGCTAGAAATCGGCATTGCAGAAAAGATTCAAAATTCAAATAACTACACTTTCTGAATGTAACACAGCAGAATAATGACAATAACAATGACAACAACACAGCAAATGACAGCTGTTATTATTTTATAATGCATCATGTTTCATTTGTTTCATTTTCCAAGGCCTACCTATAATATTAAAGTGACTTATTACGCTCGGGATGCGTTTTTTTCCTTATTTTCCCAATATTTGCGGTTAGGAAAGACATTTTGACAAACGGTTTTCACTGGCCTTTTTGGATGTTATTTGGCTACTTTTTCATAAAGAAAAAGTCATATCATTCCATTTGATTTTTTTGATTTTTTTAGGATTTTGGGTGATGGTGTCAAAGCTAGCCCCCAGGCGGAAAAGGATTCAACTAAATCAACTATATTTTGGTTGATTCTTATTGCCCAAGGAAGGCTCTTTTCAACGATACCAAATTTGTTAAAATCGGTCAAACCGTTAAGAAGTTAAAGCAAGTTATTGCAAAAACAACTGAACGCGCTCCACCATCTTTGTTTTTGAAATGGCTGATTTTTTTATTTTACGAAAATCATAGATAACCTGGTTCTCTTTAAAAATGTAAAAAAAAAAAATTTGGTTGTTATGCGAAATTTAAAGAAAAATGCAATTTTAAAATTTAAGATGGCAATTACGCCCTCTGGTGGTAATTTTTAGAACTTGAAAATATTTTCCAACGATTTTTCATGACCGATTTACCTAATAATTTTTTTTTTTTAATTTTTTTTACGAACAGTTCCCGAGATATGGCCGAGGAACAGTCTTATTGAGTCACCCGGATCATACTCGACCTAATTTAAAGTTTTTATAATTATAATGTAAAAACTATGTGCAATAGGCATATTAATCTACCACTAAGTATGTACTAATCCTTATCTAAGATGTATATTTTAGGATCTAAACTGTATAACTTGTTGCCTAGTAACGTTAGAAGATGTACCATTAAAAATTTAAATTATTTTCTAAAAATGTCATCTCTGAAAGCACTCACCAATTTGAAAGGTTTTCCGTCTGATCAATTGATCACAGCTAATATTATAGTTGGTATATACAACATATTATGTATGCATAATTTTTAATTACCTAGTTATATTTCTCCCTGATTTGCTCTCTTTCTTACTTTTTTTCATATTTATAATAGGTAATATTGTTAGTTTATTATCTAAAAGAAAATATCACAATTTGATACGGCACATGCAGATGTTTCATTTTATAAATATTGTATTTGCAGAGACTGTATACAAATTAGCTAATTTTTAGTACATTCAAAAATTTATGCTTTAATATAAATTTCATACTTAATTTCAAGAGGATTACCAGATTTGTCCAAAGTCAGAATGATACGAAAATGCTTTCTCATGCCCTCCACTACCATCTAGTGAGAAATACCTCTAATTTTTAGTTTATACTCAAACTCTTCCTTATTATAAAAATTATAATAAAATAATAGAATTAACCAAAAAAAGAAGGTAATAAAAAAAACAGTTAAAAATAGTTACACTGGGTTAAAGGTATCACGTATTTAATAAGTAGCATGATTTATTCAAAAAATACTAACGTTATAGATAATAAATAATAAAATAACATAAATTAAAAATATCATATGACATAGAATAAATTAAAATAAAAGATCAAAAATAAATAGTAAAAAAAAAGGAAAAAAAAAATACATAGTTAAAAACCAAAATTAAAATGATTAATAAAAGAATCATTAATTGCTCTCCTGCACATTTATTTTAAAAAATTGCTCATGAGTCATTCATTGATCAACACACAATGTTTTTAAATATATTTTTTGAAGGAGGCTAGAAAAATCTGTTATTTTGTTCTTATTAATATAGAATGCTATTTTTAAGAAAAGCTAATCATAAACGATATTCTTAAAATTCATAGAAGAAAGCACTAGAGATTCACAAAGCAGGACTCTTGTTTGTCGACTTAAAATATGCCTATGAGGGTATTGCATTCAAATTAGCAACTTTAAGTTTAGAGGAAACATGATCTTTAAATCTCACTTCACAATCAATTTATCAGTCCTAAATTTTATTTAATACATGGTTTATTGGTACGTAGTAAAACGTTAGTTAATCTTAATTCTTATAGACTATAATAGAAAAAATAATTATTCCCCATTTTTTATTTCTTAAGGGTTTTCCAAAACCGGAAATTTATAAGATTAGTTAAGGTTTATTCGGGAGCAGAAGTGTTTTCAGATCATAACCCTTTGATAGTGCGTGTACACATTAAACTAGAAATAGATACCAGCCCCTTTCAAGATTCAAAAATTAAAGACGATCTAAAACAGCATATCAATGATAACTTAAGATTGCTTTCTACAAAGAGACAGAACACTTATATAGAAGACAAGTGCTAAGATTTAAAAGAGGTGATAATAAAACCTAGACAAGAGTGGATACCAGAAAAGATCTTGGTACTGATGAAAGAAAGAAAACATTGTAAGACAAAATACAGAAAAAAAGTATAATAAAATACGAAAACAAATCAGAAATGAAATAAGGATAGCTAAAGAAACTTTATGAACGAAACTTCGAGGAAATTGAGGAAGTGCAACTAATACATGACACTTTTAACCTATATAAAAAGATAAAGGAATTGGTATACAGAAATGGAAAAATCCTAATCTATTATGCAATTTACTATATTAATGTAATTGATATAGTAAATTATTACACTATATTTTTTTTTGTTTTTATCTTTTATATGTTTTTAGGGTTTAATGACTTATTTTCTTAATAATTATAATTGGGAAAGTCTTTATTCTTCTTTAAGTTGTAATTAGGTTACTATGTTTTAACGGTCTGAGCAGCACATGCGCGCTAGCTCGTGTATGTGTTATCGGTTGTTTTTATAATCGCAGTTCAGTCCGCATTACTCTTAGCATTGTGTAAATTCTTGTAATAAAAAAATGTAATTTTCTATGTACAATGTTTAAGTGGTAATAAAAGTCTTTTGAATTTGAATTTGAATTTGAATTCAAATGGAGAAATAATAACCTCTCTATACCAAAATCTTATGACTCAGAAGAATTATATAGGAGAAGTTTTTGACAATAAAAGGCAAAAATAATGTAGATAGAATACAAGACGACGAGGAACCAGAAATAACCAAAGAAGAAATACTTATACGCTATGAAAACAATAAAGAATGGTAAATCCCCGAGTCCAGGCGGGCTTACATGCGAACTTCTCAAGCTTATGGAGGGAGATTCAGTGAATACTTCAGTCGACCTTAATAACTGCATCTACAAAACAGGGAAATACCAAAGGAATGGCTCCTATAAACTTTTATCACCGTACTAAGAAAGGCAAACGCAAAGCAGTGCGCCGACTATCACACAATAATCCTAATGGGACATGCATTAAAATTAATCCTCGAAGTGATTTACACAAGAATTTACAGAAAACTAGATGTGGATATTGGTGATACGCAAATCGGATTTCGGAGCAGACTTGGAACAAGAGAAACACTATTTGCACTTAACGTCATGTCTAAATATAGGTCCTTTATTGACTATAACAAAGCGTTCGATGAGCATGTAATGACACTGCTGTTAGGAAAAAGCTTAAATAGAAGGGACATCAGGATTATTTCCAGATTTCCTATAACCAAAAAACGAATATTTCGTTTTATTTTAAAAATCGAGGTTAAGAAAGGCGTTGGAAGAAAGAGTGTGAAGAAAAAGGTGTTGAAAAAAAACAGGGCTGGATACTTTCACCAATCTTATTTAACCTATAGTCAGGAAACATTATAAACAGAGCACTTGAATAGAAAGATATACATACTAAAATAAATGATATCCTAATAACGAACTTAACATATACCGATGACACTGTTGTAATTGCAAAAACTCAAGAAAGTCTTCAGATAAATAATTGTGGTATCTAAATATTCACAAAACTTCCCTGACATAACAGTACAGTTAAAAAAATGGAACATATGAGACAATTTAATTACCTAAGAACTGTTCTTAAAAAAAATATTGATAGCTTTGAAGAAGTCAGAATCAGAGTGGAAAAAGCTAGAGCTACATTTACCAAAATGACGAAATTGCCTTGTAAGATGTTATGTGCTGTCGGTTCTTTTCTACGGAATAGAAGCGTGGACATCGAAAAAGATCGATAGCAAGATGATTGAAGTATTTAAAAAATGGATATCGTAAACTGAAAGAGAGTGAAAAATTTGAGGTTTTTTTGAGGAATGCAGAAAGAGAAATAATTGATATTTATTATTAAGAAGTGCGAAATTCAATACTTGGGACATGTTATGAGGGGAGATAAATACCAGTTACTACAAGCTATCATCCAAGAAATAAAAAATTAACAAAAGATCTATAGAAAAAAGAAGGAATTCATAGGTAAAGAACTTTGAAAGAAAATGGTACAATTACGATAAGTGCCACTTCTTTAGATCTGCAGTATCAAAAAATACGCATAGCTCCGACAAGAAAAAAAAGGAAAGTTTTCAGACCATCGGAGATATAATCTATTTTATTCCAGGCATATAGTTGGGGCCTAAAGGCCTAAAGTTAATCCTTAAATAATTTTTAAATGGTACTTAATGTATCGCTATAAACAAAAATATTTCTTAAATGTAGCAAGGAAAAAAATAATAAAAAAAATTTGGTGCATAATTTACGGTTATCTATCCACAACGTACACTAATTAAATCTAATAAATATTAAAATAACGTCTTATATTTAGAAAATAGTTTACGCCCCGATTAACATTTTTTTAACATTTTATTTTTAGGCATATTATCGTAATAAAAGGATTTGGCTTTTTAACTGTCGTTGAATATTAGAAATTTCTAAGTTCACGTTAACGTTGTCCATTTGGCGCAATAAAAGAATTAAGTTTATTTGTAAGAAAACGGACATATGTCAAGTTGCAGTTTATCAGTACGGCTTTATTTGATAAAAAGGCTCATCATTTATTATAGGAAAATATTTACTATATCTTGGACATTAATCAAAAAGTCTCTCTGTTTAATAAAAACATTTCTCATTTAATGAATAAATCCTTGGATAATAAGCAAAATAAAATTTTTAATCAAAACAAGAGGTAAAGTACACTGTGTCCCATTTTGGGTGAGATTGCATGGTATCTCTGTAATTTTTTAATAAATAGCTTTGCGGTTTTCGCGACTCTGTATCACTTTTTTCTAAAACTTTTAAAGCTACAAGCAGAAATATTCCAACTACTTTTGCTCCTGAAATATAGGGAGAAAACGAAAATGTTCACTTTTCGAGATGTTATTATTTTTTAGACCCTGTATAAGATAGAAAAAAAATTAAAATTGCTTACAATAGATATTTTTACATAAAACTCAGCCGCGTATTTAAAAAAAAATTTAGAGCACTGTTTTTAATATTGGGCACAAAGTTGGTATTTTTAAATTGAACATCCTATATATTCTAACGTCAAATTTTTGATTTTTTTTTCTAAATACATTGATGTATAAACACACAACCTAATCTTTAGTAAATTTTGGGTTTAAAAATGTTTGTGAAATAATTCATGACCCACTATTAAAAAAAAACAAAAATATGGATTTTTCTGATTTTTGAAGCTAAAATTTATTAAAGATTAGGTTGTGATACATCAGTGTATTCAAAAAAATTGTAAAAATTTGACGTTAAAATATACAGGGTATCCCAATTAAAAAATACCAGTTTTGTGTCAATGCTCTAAAAAAATTTTAAATACGCCAATGACACGAAACATGCGGTAAAAAGAAAAAAAATAATAGACAAAAACTTTCTTTAAATAAATGTCTTTAACGAAGGGAAAAAATTATGGTCAAATGCAAAAAAACTAAATTATTGAATGAAACTTGGCATACAAATAATTAATGATTAAAAAATTATTAGGATTATTAATAGCATAGGAATAAACGCGATAGATATTGATCGAATTTCAATAAAAGATCAGACCTTAGTTAATTAGTATTTTGCCTGTAATTTCAAAAATCCTTGAACGTCATATCTATAATGAAATAATTCAGTTTGTATATTATACTTTAAAAATTATTCCTGACTGCCAATCAGGCTTTGGAAAGTGGCCAGTTTTTTAAGCATATTAAATGATATAAGACCTAAGGAGGACTTGAAACATATAGTATTACATTTGATAGGTACGATCGATCACCAGATACTATTGGCTAAGTTACACTATTTTGGATTCATCTATATTCATTCATTCGAGTTCACTGTTCTAGGACCATGCAAAATAGTAAACGTGAGTAACTCCAGCTTTTTGCCTGTTAAGGTGTGTCCCGCAAGGCTCTATTCTGGGTCCTTTGCTCTTTTCCTTGTATGTTGTTGACATGAATAAACGCCTTAAATACTTAAAAATTCACCAATTTCCAAAGATTCCCAAGTTTATATTGCTTTCAACATATCAGATATGAGCACAAACATCTGAGGAAATAGGAAAAATATTTATTTTCTGGCACCTTTCACCGGTTTTAAGTAAACAAGATCGATCAAACAAAAATACGCTTTGTTAATAAAAAATATAACTCAATATTACATGTCTAAAACAAGATATCAAAAATTACATTTAAGGTACATATTTCACCTTCAGCGTCTCGTAAATGCACTTAAAATATTGTACTGCAACTACCAAATAAAAGTTTGCAATTTTAGTTCCACTAGACTTCGATTAAACGAAGTAAACTTGTCAGGAATACTAATATGTACCTTTCATAGGATTATCACCCTATGAAAATATTTTCATTTTTAGACATTCTATAATTAGGTTCCGCCGGATTTAAAAGACTTTTAAGTTTCATATGCTTCTTAAAAGTTTTTGAATACTTCTAAGAAATTTATATCTAAGTTTAAACGGTTTCACAATTTACTAGATTAAAAATATTTAAAACGAAAAAATGCATAAAATTTAATCAAATATGAATTATGAAAATAAAATTTTATATAGTAAATATAAAATTTCACATACCAGAGAAAAATATATGTTTTGTAAGAAAATAACAGAGTCGTAAAGGGAGGGCTTTACTATTAAGTAGAAGTATATGAAAAGTGGACTTCGAGGAAGAAAATGTATTTCTTGGTACAATTTCAGAATAAATTTTTAAAGTAGGATGGTCCTGACTTGATTTATGTTAGTAGTTAGTAGTATGCAAATAATATTATGAAAATGGTATTTTTTACTGTTTTTTTTAAGACCGACATCGAGAATTAATGAGTAAGTACTTTTTTTATGTAAACAAAACTTGTTTACATAAAATAATGTAAACAAGGATTTTTTTCCTGAAAATACCCATCAAACCATAAAAGCCACACATTTGGGTATTTGTATGCTAATTCCTAAGAAATTTTTTTAATGTCACGAATTACCCAAATCACCTTTTTTTCAATAATGTATTTAAAAAATTACATTTGAAGATCTGATTCTAAGTTGGTTGATTAATTAGAGTAAATTGTTTTTCATCAAAGAATATTCAAGAATTTTACTTTTATAAATCAGAATGCATTACAATTGTTATTCTAAAACGCCTTTAATTTTTGAAACAACTTAAAACCGGCATTACAAGTAATTAAAACTTGATTCATAGTACTTCATAAATTTAAAAAAAAAAACATTTTTAATGAGGTATTTTTTATTTTCTTCTTAAAGAGAAATATTGAGTTAGGAGCCCTTATTCTGGTCATTACCTGGTTGTAGAACTTTATCCCCAAATATCTAGATCCGCTTCTGGATGTCTTGATTCTACATAACGCGCAAAAAATAATGCACGATGTACACACAGGTTAAGGTTACAATTTATAGTTTTTTATAAGAACTTATACAGTCCTCCTATGACCCACTCTAGAGATAATCCGTAAACATTTTCTCTTTTGGCCAAACATCTGATCAATGTGGCAAGAATGTCATTAGGAAGGAATGATAAGAGATAACCAATGAAGTAACTTTATAGGTATAAGATGTGCTAGGTTAATCTCGCCTTTAAGAGTATACCAAGAAACTCAGCTTCCAAACTGCATTGGGACCTATAAAGAATCAGGGTTTTAACGTAAAGTAAAATATATGATATGAGATTTTGAATTATATAAGAAAAAATGATTTTCCAAAAACCATTGACAAAGATTTTTTTCCCAGTAGCCGATGTTTTCTGTGTAATCAAGGTTTTGGTTTTCTGAAGGATGGTAACTTGGGTAAAATGTGTTATCAGCAAATAGAATAGTTTTGACACCTGTACTCTAAGAAAATCACAGGTAGCTTATGCAGATCAGGAATAAAATGGGTCCCAAGATAGATCTTTGGGGTGTACCATATATTACGGTTTAATTTTCGAAGACAAATTTATTAAAACCGACATATTGATCACGAGGTCTGAGATATGAATCCAGTAGGAAAAGTGCACTGTTATAAAAAGTTTAGAAAAATGCTATACGTGACACAATAAACGGCAATTGTGAAGTCTAAATAGGATGGCATTGCATCAAGATAACTCACAAACCTTTCTAAAATGTTGCTAGTAAAGTGATGAATTGCTAAGGTAGTAGTTTTATTTTTACGAAATCCGAATTGGTTTATGGCATAAAGACTGTTAAATTCAATATGGTCATTAATTAGATCTTATAGTATGCGTTCAAAAACTAAGGGGATAGATAATAAAGATATTGGGCAATAATTGTTGCAGTCTTCATTAGATCCTTTTTTCTTAATCTGAAACCAGCCAGGCTGGATAATGATCACTGAGAAGTACTTCAAAATTTCAAAATGAGGGATGTCAAGATTCTAATGGATAACATTAAAAAATAGACTTTCTGTTTCGATTTTCTAATTCGAATCGAATCATGTGCTGATTCGACGTAGTTATGTCATTCGATACTCCCAGTTTTCTACCATGTCTGCAAAGAAGTTGCGTGTCACCATCGTACTCAATCACTTTCCTTCGGTTGCAATTCACAAAAGTATTTTTGGTGCATTTGTTCGCGACATGGGCTGGTAGTAAGGATAAGAGTCAACAATTATCTGACAAGACAAGAAACCTCTGAATGTGTATGATGCAACTGTGAAGTATTATGCAGGTTTAAGTGTAAGAGTTTGGAAGACCATAAGCCAGAACTAGAGTCTAATCAAAGAGTCGTGTCTAGATAAACAGTTCTAAGACAGTTTAAAGGTGCTACAATGAATCTTTACATTGTTACAGTTCTAAGGCATGTTCAATGCCTTTAAACATTGAAAGGCTAGAATTAGCATTGCGATGGAACTATGGGCCGTTTGTTTGACTTGATAAATATTTATTATTAATACATTATGCCTTAAATTACTTTTTATTTTTAGTTCAAAATCTAACATCCATAAGTTAAATTACCATTATTATATGTGTTAATATATAACTGAAAATATCCTCTTTTGAAAGTGGGTGAAAACTTGACAACAGAGAATCAATGAATATGTTTGTAAACAAAAAACCCCCTCTTGCCCCTGTGCACATGTTGAACTCAAACAAAGTTGTTGCTTACTATTTCTAGCCTTTTAATGTTCTAAGGCTGTAGCTTATAAAGATGCCAAATGATCGTTTGTATATGACTTTGCAATTATTAGGCCATGGCTGGACTCAGCTACCTGTTCCTGACAGAAACAGGGCGTTGGATGCGGAGAATATTATCTTATTCCCAAGATTTATTAATCGTAATCTCAAGACGCCATAAATCTGTACCTCTTTATTGTTTCGCATTTCCCTTTTGGCACACCCACATTTTGGTCTTCATTTTATCACAGGTACAATCATCATCTAACTGATGCTTTTTCAAGAAACCTAATATATCAGGTTAGTTTGGGGCACGACACTCGAGATAATATCCAGGATTTATTGAGGATAATCACTACCTTTAGTACGTTGTTACTACCCATTTGAACCCTCCATTCATCTTCCTCAGATTTTGCAGTTTCATTATTTTTGTTTGTTAATAGAAGACTTATCAAAAGAATAAATATGTATGTATTGAGTATTGAAAAATAAAACACTGGGCATAGGTATAGATATTTTAATTATCAAAACTAAAGCAAGATAACATTTAAGAGATTTTATCCACCGATTGCCTAATTAATTTAATTAATTATTTCATTCAGCGTTTTTAATTAACGTACAGAGCGTTAATAGACTATTTAATCATTTTTTCAAATCCTCTAAGTTAAAGCATAAAAATAACATAAATTTAAATATAAAAATATTAAATATACCATACATATTTCAAAATTGCACTTAATTTGCTTAATGAATAAAATTAATGTGGTAATTTCAATATTAAATTTATTTGTCAGGCTAAATCGAGCTAGCCAGCCATCTCTACCTTACAAATAGCCCTAATGAGCTCTCAATATCTACAAAACTTAACCCTAAGATTTTCAATATTTGGGATTTACCAATAACATAACTGAATAATACTTAAATTCGAGAACGAAGGAAATGTAAACCTATAGCACTATGTTGACGCGGTCAAATGCCTTAGAACACTCCCTATAGATAAAATCGAAAATCTCAGAGCTGTTAAGAATTAAACAGAGTGCCTCCGATTAAGTCGGTACTATTGGTATCTTCGTTAATATTTAAGTTACAGGGTGAGTTAGATCAGCAACCAGTAGGATTTCTTTTATTGATTAAAATGGTGAAAACAGAAAAAAAAACATCGCGTTTTCGAGAAAATTTAAAAAATAAATTTTTTTATATGGAGTCTTCTGCATATTTTTACAGAAACCAAAAGATGATAATTTTCTTAACAAAAATTTTATTTTCACTAATAGCCTTAGAGACTGAGCTTCGAAATATGCTAAAATATAAATTTCAACATTTTTGCCTACCATAAATTAGTTCTTTCTTCTAGTTCCTTTAAACACGTTTTTATTACTGCCAAATTTTTTGAAAATTAAAAAGTAACTTCGGTTTGGCAAGTTCGAGTCTAGAATCTCTGGCGGTACTCTTCTATCACTATTTTTTCCAAATACAAGGTAACATTCTAACATATCACATTTTTCAATATGCGTATAAGGCATTTTACTAATTTAGGTTTTACAAAAATTATAAATGTTGTTACGGTGTAACTGTCAAACAATGATTTGTTTTGCTCTCAAAAAGTTTACAGCTAACTTGCCTAAATTTGGCAAAATTATTAAAATCATTGTTATTTTTCGGCTTAGGCTATTAGTGTAAAAATACTTTTTTATTAGGAAAGTTATTTTCTTTTTGTTTTTAGATGAGGTATTTCTTTTCTGTTAATTAGCGTTTTGTTCCTTATTATTTAATTTTGATAATTTTATTTAGGTCTGATGATGCTCTAATGCGGCGAAACGCGTAACCTTTTAATAGACGCTTGATTTGTGAGACTTTGACTTTGAGTATACTTTCTCCTCCTTTGGTCATAATTTCTTTTGATTTAAGTAAAAATATATAGCAAATTCTATTTAACAAAAGTACTTTTTCACATTTTCTCGAAAAATAGTGATTTTTTTTCCTGTTTTAAATGTTTTAATTATCAGAAAAAAACCAACTAGTTTGCTAATTTACCCGACCCTGTATATTAAATATTAACAAAGTTAACAATAGTACCGACTTAATCGGAGGCACTCTGTATAGTTGGTATACAAGACTAGTGTGAGTTAGTAAGATCTACTCTTAAATAAATATATTTTTACATTTGGCACGACCGGTTTCTATTCCAAAGACGTTGTCAGGGAGACTACTGTCTGTCTTGTTATTTAAAACCCTTGTAATTAACGCTTCAGTTGCTTTTAAACGCAAAAATACCTTTACCCATTATCTACCCTTAAATTTGCTTTTCCCTTTTCCAAGTTATACTGTTACGTTTTATGCTTATGGCGCAAAATTTTTTGTATATTCAGTAGAATTTTATTTTTTTTGTTCATGTTCAGAACATAACGAGGGATAAAGAGAATTCAAGAATAAAATTGCTCCCTTATGTCTAAAAAAAAACACGGGAGTTTTAATGGAAAAATGTGATTTAAATCTCAAAGTACACGATTTCAGTAGAATAATTTAATTTATTTACATTTATATAAGCAGGTAATATGTTTGTTTTCCATGTTTTTTAATGTTTCCACTGGTATAAATTTTATACAGCAGAGCAAATTTGTATTTTCATTTCGTACATAAATGACTTGTAAAATGTTCATATTTTTTCTTACATGGTGTAAATACCATAAGAAACAAATTTTTCTTCTGCAATGATCCAACCAAATAACTAGTACTTTATACAATACATATAAAAGTTTTATAGCGTAAAAAAATGAAAATATACTGTTTCAAAGAGGAACGGGAGTTTTGAATAAAAAGTTTTGTTAAAAATCCAGTTCTTTTCAGTCATTTTTATCAATTTATATTTTACAGGAATAAGCTTTAAATCTGAAACAATAAATCTCTCAAATCAGATTTTCTCCCCGTAAAGGGGAGAAGCTTTCCTTTTAACTTCATTGAAATTTTGTTTCCAGGTGTACAGGAAAAAGGCGATATTGCGAAGTTTTCTTTTCTATACATTATGCTTCCTATAGATATCCTAACTTTGTCTTTAAATGTGGTAAAAAATATAAAAGTGAAGTCTGGATAATCCGACACGTTTTCTTTCTGACGCGATTTATATATAATATATTTTAGTATTAGAATGATTTATATCAGTGTGCTTGCGACCAAAACAGCTGGGGACCGTCACGGTTTTCATAAAAAATGAGCGGATATTCGTTGTGCCATAAGGTCACATTTTTTTTCTGTCAAGATTGCAACAAATATGTGCCTTAAATTGCTAAACAGGATTACATTTGTTTTACCTATTTCTCTCTGTTTTGTAGTGTTTTGTTTCCTTAATTTGTTGTTATATCAAATGCATTTGCCTAATTCCTTCTAACTATAAATTAGCAAATGCCACCTTCTTCATTTAATTTTTTTTATTAAAAACATATTATTTACAATAACTTTGGAATTTTTTTAACACATTCTCGATATACACGACCGGCCAACGGAGGTGGGTACGGAAATTAATACATTAGGATGCAATAATAAGTCTAAGTCACAGAACGATAACGAATCTCCTATTTTCCTTCTGCTAACCACAGTCCGACCCAAATCGTACGTAGAGATGACCAAGATGTAAGGGATATTGCATTTTTTCTCTAAAATTAAGTTTCTGTCTCTCAATTCCCGCTTTCTTTATGAATTTCTATTGCACGTTAGTGCATGGCTATTTCTTCACTTAAGAAAGAAATTTACTTGACGTGTATATGTCAAATTATTAATATGTTAACATTCTGAACTATATATTTATTATGATAACTACCTAACCAAAGCCAACAATTGTAAAATCTGTATTGAGAAACCATATTCCTTATAAAAAAATCTGAGACTATGAACACAAGTTCTCTCTAATACACTCATACTCATACTATATCTAGATTTAAAGGCCCATTCTGGCTTTATCCAAATGTAAATAGAGAATGCTTAAGAGCAAATATTAAAGAATCCTATAGCTTTGGATTAAATTGAACTAATTTCCTTAAATAGTTGGACATCATCAGTAAACACCAAGATATCACCCTTTTAGTTAAATCGGAGAGCCGCAGAAAAAACTTTATGGTACTTTTAAGGAAACCTCAATCTCCTAGGAAATAAATCCTTCACTACTTGAGTTCATCACCTTTCACAAGCTTAAAAGCTATAATCATTCAAAAAAATTGTTAGAGATCATAGCAATTTTATAAAGGGTAACACATAACTGAAGAGTATTTCAGAATGGGTATTGGATGAAGTATATATAATTAATTGCATAACATTCTAAGAAGTTAAATATGCTTATGTTCAGAAGCTCTTAATGCTGGGTGGAATCTAGTAGAGCTTCTTAAATATGAATTTTGACAAAGTGATTTCATATCCTTGAATGTGATTGATATATTTGGAGAACATAACCTTAGAACCCAATCAAATTATAAGATATCTTGATCTTAAATATTAAATTGAGTGTGTTCAATGAACTACATAAAATTAATTATTTATAATTAATTTAGAGACTTAACTATATTTTAAGCCGTTTTGTTCTTTGAACTTCTGGATGAATTACACGATATCAAGGATTAGTAACAAAGCTTTAAAGCTACAATCCCTAAGACCTTTCCCTTTCAATATTATTTTGAACTCTTTCTAGTAAGTCGTCTCTCTCATAGATGTGGTTTAAATTATTTGGCTGAAGGAGTTTCATCTTAAAATCCATGCAAACTTCAATATCAGATATCAATATATCATAAATTTATCAATGAAGTAATGCAAAGAATTGAATTATTCACACATCATTCTATGAAAGAGTTCAATTTCTCTTAATGCTGGATGGAGTCCAGTTTCTTTAATGTGAATATTAACAACTTGCTTTGGTATCTTTGAATGTAGATGATGTACCTGGAGAATATTACTATAATGAACATAATCCAACTAAATCATAAGATATATTGGTCTTAATTAGTGTTAAATATATTTCAAACCGTTTTATTCTTTGAACATTATTCTAAACAAAATATCAACTACTCTTAATTAAGGTGGATGGTATTTATTAGACCTCTAATCCGGTAAAGAATCTTAAAGGTGAATATTGAAAAAATCTGTTAAGGACTTCTGGATCAATTAAACGATCTTAGCCCTTCGATGTCATTTGATTTATTTGGCTGGAGAATATGAACTTGGAAGTACAAAATACATCGAACATTTAAGCTAGAGATATCAGATACCTTAGTTCTAATACTAGTTGGAGTATATTATCAATAAAGTTTACAAATTAGATTGCTCACGCCATTCTCTAAATAAATTTAAATTCTTCTAATGCTGAATGGGATCCAGTAGAGCTTCTTAAATATGAATATTAAAAATATGCTTTCGTATCCTTGAATATAATTTATATATCTCGAGAACATGACCTTAAAATCCAACTAAATTTCAAAATATCTTAAGTTTAAATATTGAATGGAGTCTGTCCAATGAACTACACAAAATTAATTGTATTACATTATCTTTATTACTCAACTATATTTCCGGTCGTTTCATTCTTTTCAAACATTAAAAAAAATACTTCAACCACTCTTGACTAAGCTGTATACCATTTATTACTTCAAGATCAATTAAATATTAAAACGAAGGAAAAGGAAAACTAAGAATCTTTAAGTAAACACTCTTTAGACGGCCGCTTTCTGCTGCACTTCTTGTACCAGATTAAAAAAATGAGGGTTTAAAGATAAAAAGGTTGACACTGGTCAAACTAGGATTAACCAAGATTAAAATAAACTATACACGACCACGTTTTAAGATGTAGTGAGGTATATGTTAAATACAAAAAAACAGAAAAAAAAGCATTCCGTTGACTATATAAAATTTCTCTGTCGAGGACAATCTACGAAGAATTGATATAAAATGAGTATCATTGTACGTGATTGGATAACCCACAATAAAAAAACACAATTTTAGAATGATACCGAAGATATTAAAGTACTGAGACAGGGTTATGTCTGAAAAAGTCGAGATTTTGGTTCTCCTAAGACCTATATCATAAACGCAGTTTAAAAATAAGTGAAAAATTATTATAAAATGAGTGTCATCGGACGTGATTGGATAAACCACAATAGAAAACCACAATTTCACAATTTTACTGAAAATATTAAAGTACAGGTATACAGATTGTTTAGAATCATACATTTTTTAAACAAATAGAAAAATTATCAAAACATAGTTACTCAATTAAAATTCAACTTGAAAGTAAATATACTCAAGTTCAATTAAAACTGAATATTCCACCGATTAAAAAAAGGTTTATAATACCTTTTTTTCAAAAACTTAACTAGTTATTATATATAGAAAGCAGACATAGTTTAACTACAAGCCACTTCACTAAACAATTCATAGTACGTACCATCATCCTTACACCACTCGACCCATTCGCCAGTGCATGTAGGGTAGATCATCTTTTATAAGTACCAAGAAGGAGTTCAATTTCTCTTAATGCTAGGTGGCATTTAATAGAGCTTCTCAAATATAAATACCGAAAAAATGCTTTCGTATCTTTGAATGTGATTGATGTTATTAAAAACATGACCTTAGAATCCAATCAAACTACACAATATCTTGGTCTTAAATGTTATATGGAATGTATGCGATGAACTACATAAAATTAGCTGTATTCTTTTGAATTATTGTTCATTTAGTTTAGTGACACTTAACTATTATTGAAGTTGTTTCGTTCTTTTCACACTAATCTAAAAAATATTTCAGCCACTCTTGACTACACTGGATCGCATTTATTATACTTCTAATCCAGTGGAGCCTTTTTAAGATGAATATTGAATAAATCTCTAGCCTTGGATGCCATTTAATTCATTTGGATGGAGAATATGATCTTGGAATTTATCTGAACTTCAAGACACATTAAACATTGAAACTAGGCATAATAAAGAGAGTCAGTGGCATGATAAAGACAGCAAGATTTCACCGCTTTAGATATATCTGAGACCCATGGAAAGAATTTTAGGACACTCTTGAGGAAAATTCAATCGTTTGGGAAATAAATTGGAAACTACGCCAGCTACCATCCTTAAGTTATTGTAAATCAACTCATTGTAAATCATCTCTAGATATGATTTAATTTATGTGGCTGTATTAAGGGGCTTGATCTTAAAATACATGCAAACTTCAATATCAGATATCTTATTTTTACTATTGGATGGAGTATATAAATAGTTAATTAGATTATCTTCTAAGTTTAAATTATCTTAATGTTGGATGGAATCCAGTACAGCTTGTTATCTTAAATATTAATTTGGAAAAGGTTATTCCGTATCCTTGAATGTGATTGATGTATTTGGAGGACATGATCTTAGAATCTAATCCAATTACATCTTGGTCTTGAATGACGAATGAAGTGTGTTTAATGAACTACATAAGATAAACTGTATTCCTTTAGGTAAATGTTATTTTGTTACACTGTAAAGGACTTCTGGATGAATGAAACGACCTTAGCCTTGAATGTCCTTTGATTCATCTGGGTGGAGGATCTCTTTGCAAAAACTTATTTTGGTAATAAAGACCCTTGGCTGTAAACAGTTATTTTAAATTGAAATTTGAATATTATGGAAATATACTTAGAAAAGCGTAAGGACGCGCTAGAATATTTAATTTATTATGCCTGTCGCATATTAAAATGAATAATTGAATAATAATTACAGCTTAACAAAATGTGAAAAGGAATTATACCTACCATTACTTATTTTTTTCTATTTATAATATAACGGTTTATGAAACTAGTACATACAGGGTATTTTAAATTAATAGGTCAATCCGTTAATCATAAAATGTTTGTGTGAAAATATGACAAATTGCTGCTTCCCTTAATACACAGTACACAACGTTATTCATAAAGCCTCTGGAACTAAATTCCAAAATATTAAGGTCCGAGGAACTCTATTAAATGTAGTTTTGGTTTTTAGTTCGTTTTCCAAAAACATATATTTCTTAGAACTGATAAAATATATTCGAATAACCCCCAGTACATCTTATTTCCTCAAGCGGTATTTACAGTTCTCGTCCCCGTTAACCCGATAGGTTTACCCCAAGCCCTTATTTTTCCCCCATATTAATCCCGGTTATATCAGCAAGGCGCCGTTCCTGGAGAAAATATAACACGTTTTTCACATAAAGTTGCCAAAGAAAGTTTTCCTCGGTGCCTGGATGCATTCAAGACCTATTTTTATGCATGAATAACAGGTTATTCCAGGGCAATATTCTTGATATAGGGGTGAAAATGGACGTATTTAGGGTAATATGTTATTTCTATTTTTGTACAGTTGATATAATGCTTATTGTTACTATTAGATAAATAAAGATATATATCTTATTATAATACTATATTTCACTAAGAGGGAATGGAGCAGCATTTGGTCTAGAAATGATTTTAGATATTCTCTATAAAAATCAACTTAAAACATTGTTTACTCAGTATTTTAAGGGATCCAGAAAACATGGTTTTAATAAAAACTAATGTACAATTTTTTTTATTTTCCATTTTGCATTGAAAATTTTTAGAGAAAAAAATATTACGCCCCTTATTTTTCTTTACGTGCCGTCTTCATTGCGAAGGGCCACAATCATCATTGCTATGCGTATTCTTGAAACAGCAGATCTATTTTTAGTATTCTTTGGTATGTCCAGTATTCAGAAGCCTTTAGTCTTCTTATATCTTCTTTTTTCAGGGTCCATGCTTCCACCTCATAAAGCAGCACACATACAGCACATAGCATCTCAGCAATCTAATTTCTCAAGGCCAATTTGATACATCTTGTGCAGAATTTTTTTTTTTTCATTTTCATAAACGCTGGTCATGCCTTTTCTGTTCTTATTCTTATTTCCTGAGAGTTATCATTGTCTTTATTGATAATGGTACCGAAGTATTTGAATTTTTCTATCTAATGTACCGGTTAGTTGTGTATGAAATTGCGGGTTCGTTTGCTAATCAACATGAATTTAGTTTTTTTTTGCGTGCACTATCAGTTCATATTCTTTGCTATCTTCATTTACTGGGTACATTAGTATTTGCAAGTTTTAGAGTGTGCTTATATTATCGACATACTTTAAATTAATAATGGCTATTGCGTTAAACCGATTATGTTAACTCCCCTTGTATCATTGGTTATCGCAGTTTTCATGATTTCCTTCGAATAAAGGTGGAATACTGCTGCTGACAAAACACCCTTTGTCTGACTGCCTTTCTGTATTATTTTCAGGAATGCTTTCAAAGTAGTAATGCTTTCAAAAAATGCTTATGAGACTTGAAGTTGATATGAGCCATTCATTTGATATGATTACCATATTATGTATGGTATTAGATAAGTCCAGCAAAATATCTGTATGTTCTCATTCTATCAGTTTAATTATTTATTTTAATATTGATCGGCAGGTAATCCACCTGGCTCTCAGGCTTTTTCAAATTCAAGTGTTTTTATAGCGTACACGACTTCTGACTCTCGGGTCCGCTTTCCTCCTATTCATTGATCAATTCATCCTTTTTCCAGTTATCTTTAAAGAGATCTTCTATGTATCTTTTTCATATCTTTAGTTTTTCCTCTATTCCGATATTTATTCTTTCATTCTCATCTTTTTGTATGCTAGTTTTTTGCTTTTTGTATATTTTTGTTATTTCTTTAATCCATTTATACAAATTAATATCATGGTGAGGTATGGTAGTTATATTTTTTCACATTTCTCTTTGTACCACTTTTCTTTGGCTTGCCTAGGAGCCATCTATTCTTGTTTTTGAGAATGGGTTTTTTCCAGAATTATTTTACTAAGTTCGGTTAGGAAAGATTTAAAAGCTTCCCATTTGTCGTTAATGTGAAATTTTTTTGTTATTTGAAATCTCTGGTACGATGATGTTCTTCAGATGAACATTTTTGATGATTTTGTTTTTAATTTCTTGTTTTGTTTTAGTATGATTGAGGAGGGTGAGATCTAAATATGAATTTCTATTCTTAGGTGTTTATTTTCTGGGTAGATTTTTTTATCGTCTTTATGCTGTTTTTATACCGATAATTTTTTAAGATGCAATCTATTTGACTTCTGACAAGATTATTGGGGTAAACTTGTGGAGATTTTCATGTATAAAGTCTTCAGTTTAGAAGCGTAAATTTTTTTTTTGTTATAATTAGCTCATATTCTTGACTAAATTTAAGTATTTTATCTTTTCTCCCAATTTTTATTCCAAGTTCCAGCTCTCCAACTTGCCAGCTTTACGTTTAAGGATTTTAGCATTAAAGTCACTTAACACCAAAACGATATCTCTGGGTTTCATCGCCTGCAAAATATTTTCAAACACTTTAATTATATTAAATTGAATTATAAAATTCATTTACCAATTCGTCTGATTTATCTGCTGTCGAAGCATACATTTCAATGATTTTAATTTTGCAGTGGTTGGTTTGGTGTTGTAGTATTATTATTATTTAATCGGATACAGGGATAATGTTTATTATCGATTTGTTTATCCTCTTGGACACTAAAATTGCGACTTCATACATGTGGTGATGATCATTGTTACCCGAAAAGTATATTGTACCATTGGTTGTGGTGTATTATGTCCAGTTTGGCTACTACGCCACCACTTTCTCTTTAAATAAAAATTAATTTTTAAATCCTTTCACGTAAATTTGATCTCCTGGTTTTTCTTTTTTTGGTCCAACTATTTTTTTATTCTCTTCTTTTGTCTTGTCCTTAACTTAGGACAAAGATTTTTAATGTTATAACATAATTATTTTAGAATAAATTTGATTTGTTAATTTGCTGCATAAATATTTTTCATTAAATTTAAAAAAGTTTTTGCTTACCTGATACCCTTTTTCACTATTTTTGATAAGTCATGCAAAAGAGGGATTCTTGGGTTTATAACCTACAAGTTAGACTTGAACGTTTCAAAATCTCTTCACTTTACTAATGGTAACGAAATTATCTGAGAAGAAGAACTTTTATATTAATTTTGATTCAATAATTTAATAATGGCATGATACAAAATACGAAATTTGTCACGAAATGTGACGACAAAGCACGCACGAAGATTAATAGGATCTGCATATCTCACAATAATCAAATCAAGAGACACGTACTCATCAGGTAACTGAATTTGGACCAGGTAAATATTAGTGTACTATCTTTACTAAGGTTGGCCTAACAAGAGCTTCTCTCTCTCTTCATTATTTGTTGTTTATCCTGATATTTTCAGATGCAAATAGAGAGCTTCAAAGTGCTGGATTGTTTTAATAATTAATAACTCGAAACCCCTTTTAGCCTCACGTTGTTTACGGTATACGTAAATCCACTCTATTGTTTGCTTTTATCTTTTGAGTTTGGTAAAATAATGATGCCTGCTGGCACCAACTTGCAACGTCGATGTAAATCCGGTTTAATCTATCGGGTAATCAACATATAATATTGATTATTTAGATTATTTTCAATAAAGTCAGATTTAGCAATTGGCATTCAAAAGTAACTACTTACCTCATATTTAATCCATAATAATTTATCAAATGTCAATTAATAAAAAATTGGCAAAAATAATGCAATTTTTTTTGTGACAGAATTATTTTTTTATTGTTACTAAATCAGTTTCAGGTGTCTTAATCGTTTCTTGGCATAGGCATCCCGAAAGTACTATAACTGTTTCGACTGCATAGGATATTATTCAATCATTTTTATTATTTAGGGGTGATATATCATAGCTAGATAGTAGTTTAATTAGTTAGTATCCTGTGTTTCTTTAGTCTCAAAAAATTGTGTACTTTTTTTAATAAAAATAATATTGTAACGATATTGTAAACACCGAAAAACCAGTGGTAGACTACACGACGTCTTGAAGATAAACGAGACTCTTCCAGGACAGCGTTCTACCCAGTATATAGGGAGCCACGGGTTGTCAGTTACCAGTTCAGTAAAGTTCGAAATATTAGCGTGAAATTTGAATAGTTTTTCTCTAAGATGCTGGTATAAAATTTAGAAAAAAATTTAACAAAATCCAAAATGTACAAGACTTTATTTTTTTGGTGACATATGTTATGCCCTAATAAGGCAGCGGCAGAAAAATGAAAAAATATACAATATTTCACTTACCACTACAACTAAACAAACAAAACATGGGATCTACATGTATATGAAGAAGTACACCAGGATCATGAGGTGACATTTATGACTAGTTAAAGGTACATAGTGTCAAAGGTACGCAGTAAATTACACTGTTAGGAGGACTGGGATAGTTCGTGTGGTTGATGAGAGATGTATTCACTGTCGCAACAAATGGAGATAATGGGCTAAAATTGTTAAAAATTAATTGATTTTGATCCGAAACCTTATTAGTAACATACGTAACGTCAGAACTTTTTATTGCCTTATTAATCTCCAAAAGATCCAACTTTTTTCTTGTCGCAATTATGCAATACTTTGAAATTTAATTTTGGTGGAAAAGTGTGTCGATTTTCTAAGAGATGGTTAACGAATGTTACTTACTGTTAACAATGTCAGTATTAATCTGTTTTTCGAAATGACACCATTATCATATCATTCTTTGATTCTAGTTGACACTTTCCTCAAATTGTCTATATAATATATACAGCTGGAGAATGTGGGCACCTGATTTAGTATACTCCAGAAGAAATCAGGAAATTTAGCACCCCATCAAGGTGGCACCCAAGGGTCTTGCTGGCCCTAAAAAAAGTTTGAATATTGTTTTTGACAAGAAACTGGCTCAATGCGTTAGAGATGCCACCAAAGTATGATACAACTCTGTATGTATTCACTTTTGCCCTTTCAGCGTGCATTAAAAATTATCATCAAATCTGTGTGGAAGATTTGTCAACAAATTTAAAGTTTTTAAAAAATTTTTCCATACAGAGAAATTTTTTAACTCCAAGCTGAAAATTACCTTGATAATTGACCTTAAGGTCAAGATATTTAAGGTTATTTAAACATTTCTACTTGGTCCTCCCGCCAAAGTATTTTTAAAAGTTTTAATTCAAAGAGAAACATTAATAAATAGCTAGAAAGCAGGTTTTTGTAATGTGACCTCGATTTGACATGTTTAAGGTTACGATAGCAAAGTTTGAAATAATATTTTAAACGTAAAATTTCCCGCTCTTTTCGAAACCACTACAAAAAAATAGGCGACTCTAACCTTAAATTCACCTTGAAAAATGACCTTAATGTCAAAATGACCGCCACATTTCCCCCTCTGTTCTGAACAACTTTGGTCTCTGTTTTTCTGTATCTCTGTTATGTTCGGGGCATATATGAAAGTGGCCCATCTGATATATCCATGTAGATCTAATATTTATATTTGTTTAGTTGTATTGATAAGTGAAATATTGTGATTTTTTCTATTTGTCAGCCAGAGTAAAAAGAGATGAGAGAATCTTGCTAATATTTCTAATATTTAACAAATTAAATTTATTATTATAGCGTTGACAGTAAAAGATCTTTTATTTAAACTTGTTTGAATTTTAGAGTTCGTCAATAATATTTCTAAGATTGAAAGGGTTGGTGATGGATCTCATAAGCTAATATGAATATTCTCATGAAACAAAAAGAAGAATATTCCCTATAAAAATTATATTAGAATCAAATCATTAAAAAAATCGGGAATGTTGGCAACTTTTAAAATGCAAAAAAGTGGTTCAGACACAAGTTGCTTATGATGATTAAGTCACCTTTTGGTACCAATTTTAAAGGTCGTTTGAAGGCGAAAATTCCAATTTTTGACATTTGAATCGGAAAGAATGGACAATTTTACGACCGAAATTCTATTTAAAATTGTTTGTGATGCTCTTTACAAGGTCAAATCCTGCATATCATATTGCCACAAATTTCTAAACAGTAGTAAATAAAAGTCACGTTAAGTGGTCACTTTTAAATGAGACAAACTTCTTTGAAACTGCTACTTTAAAATGCCAATTTCTCAACTTTTACTAAAAAAAATTGACTTTTTTGCAATACATTTTGTAAAACGGAAAAATATTTATAAAGGGTCTAAGATATGAGATCACATTCAAAAGCGACATTTTTCATTTTCACTCTATAGTTTTGAAACAAAAGAAGATAGCCCATTCTTATTTATAGCATTAAAAGTTTGATAAAAAAATTTAATTTTTCAATCAAGTTTATGAAAACTTGAAAATATCATCTTCAATATTAAATAGATATCTTGCAATTACCATCAAAATAAGTGACATAGTGTATAATAACATTCTGCACCCTTATAGTCTAACCTACAAATCTACATAGACCAGCAGCCATCAATATAGAGCTTGAAAACCCTGATTACCACATTAACTCTAGTGATTGACCTAATGTACTACTATAGCTACCCTAATCCCCATCATATAATCAAAAAATCTAGGAAATGATAAATATATTACCACGTAACTCTTGCACGCAATATTTTGCACTTCCTTCCTTTTGCATGGTATCCATTGACCCTAATAAAATAGTAATAAAATGGCGGGTGGTCATCGTAAAACGTGGCAATCGATATGCTGTAATATTAAATTAGTGAGGCAAAAGTTTTCCAAGTTGGAAGTAATTCAATTTTAAGATTTCTAAATTATTGATTTTGGCTGCTTTTTCAATAAATAATTTATTCTTAACATATTGATGCATATTAAACCTATCTGACATGTAATTTGATTAGCGCTTTTAGAACATGATCTAATATATATAATATATATTTTAATATATTAAATATTTTAATTTGTTACTTTCATATTAATCGATAAATAAATAAAAGATTTTTAAACCTGTTTTTAATGTAAAAAGTTATTAAAATATTACATAAATTTTTTACTACTTTCTTTATAAGGAATATTCTTACAGAATATTCTAGGCCCATATGTGCATCATAATGATCCATTTTCTTGCATTATTTTGACAATTTTGAGGCTGCCTAATTAAATATTTTTTATTTGGCAGATGCTATCTATAAGAGAGATTGGAAAAATGTGGAATACAATAACTTTAAAACATACATTTAACTACTAACAGGAACTGGAAACTTAACTTTCCTCATCTAAATTGATCAAATTTGACTTTTTAATTTTTCTTCTCAAATACATAATTATACACAAGGAACATGATTAAAAATTATCTTACGTTTTTTTAACAATAAACGAAATCTTCAAAATTTATAAAACATTTACCTATAAAAGAGAAAAATTTTTAAAAAATCTCATTTTCATAACAAGCAAAAAAATTTGGGAAAAATTCAAAATGTTAAATTTAGGATTAAACAATCATAACAAAAAATTATTTTTAATAGAAAATGATCACTCAATTTTTTTTTCAATATTTAAATAATTAGATTTGACCACACTAAAATCTATTAAGTACTCATTTTCAGAGTTCTTAAATTCCTTTGCTCCTCTAAAATTACTATTCCCATGATTGTCTTAATCCTAATACTTTTGAATTCTTATATTTTAATCAAGTTATAATTTTAAAAATTCCTGATTTTTTTAATGGTTGGGTTATTGATCAAGTTTTTAATTTATCATATATGATAGAATCAGGTATGATAAAACGTATGGAAATATTTAATATTAAGAGTGCTTTTGGGAACTTTTCGTAAAAAGATTGTGGCTTTTTTAACAGAAACGTGCACAAGATACCATAAAGTTATGCACATTTATGACTTAAATACAGTACAAAACCATATATCATATTATTCTATCTCACGTTATGCCTAAAAAATTGTAAAATATCATTAAATTACTGCAAAAATAAATGAAATATTGTTATTAATTGCATAAATGATTTGAAGCGAGTTCTACTGATTATTTTCTAAAATCTGCTGTCATACTGTTAAATCTGTATATCAATCATAATATTTCACAAGATAATCTTATTATCTAGATGTAGGTTTAGCATCTATCACAAACTCCTTGTACCTTGAACAACGCTTCATCAAGATTTATTAGGAGTTCCGCAAGTAAATGACAAATATGTCCCCAGCTTCCATTCCTAATTTAGGAAAGGTTTTTGACGGAGTTAATTGACTAATCAGATAATCAATCTTCAAAACTTCCTTTCAGTTAAAATAATATTTTACTTGTCAATAATTTTAAGGATTTCTATTCTAGATTAAGATATTTTTTAAAAGTTTATTAATAAACTTAAAATTTCCATAAGCGTATACAATTTAAATAACAAATATCTATGGTGCAACCTTTTATTGAATGAACATAAACTATATCGTACTATTATCCAAAAGTTAAAAACATAAAATCCAAAGTTTTCCTGAAGGAAAATAGTTTCTTTATTACCTAAGTTTTTAAAGTTATTAGCTCGGTTGGCACAAATTACCAATAATCTAAGTTTAAATCGCAAGTTTGATAACTGAATGACGCTACTTCATGGTAGGTTAAGATAAATTGTATCTTTCAAAGTTTCTCTACTAGGTTCTGTTTATGAGCCAGACTTTTTAACGAAAGTTTTGCTCATAAATGAATTTGAGTAAATTTTATAACTACAGTAAAATTTTGATTACTTAAATGTTTAAAAAAGTTCTATTTGTATATATGCATATAGGTAAATAAATTTTGTCGATTTGGCTTGTCAATTGTGAAAAAAGCTTGAGAAGCTGGAGGAGCTACAACAAGTATCCCTAAAATTTTAAATTTATCACCTACAACAATTATCCAAACAGACGAAGACTTAAACTTTACTTTGAAACTTGTATTACGTTACTTCCAATCTTCTCTCCATTTTTTATAATCTTACGTACTTTGCATCATATCCATAATCCTCAACCAAATTTTTTTAAAAAGCAATGAGAGCTTGAAAATCATCTTAGCTTATATTTGCCAAAGTTTCATCAGTTTTTATCTATATTATGAAGTGTGAACAAATGTTCTTTTGATGGACACGTCTTTCTCAAATTCGTTTTTTTTCTTAACTAAATTTTTGGTAGTTTAGAGTAGTTTTGACAGAAATATACTGTGTATTTTACTTATTAACGTCTTGCAATTTGACATATATCATTTGGCTTTATCGTCAAAATCTTCTGTCTTAACTCCGAAGCAAATATTTACAAATTTTATTTTTATTGCAATGATCTTCCTCGTCCTCTAAAATATCGTTCTTACTGTTCTATTCATCTTAAGTTATCCCATCTAATCTCACTGTCTTGAAATAAAGCAGCATTAAAAACATGTTATCTAAATTTTCAATAGCTTAGATAAGTTCTTAATGGGAATATTCATAAATTGTGCATCGCACCCATTTAAGTTATGCAGACAAAATTTGATTAAGCAGCAACAGCTTAAAGTAGCTTCTTTATTATTTATGTTCTTGGATTTAATCCTCGTTCTGGCATAATTCACCAGTTATCTGAGCTTAAATCGTACTGATGCCACGTCGCGGTAGGTTAAGATTAATTATATTTTCCAAAGTTTTCCCCATTTATGACGGAGTCTCAACAAAAGTTTTTCTGATAAATGAGGAGAAAAGTTTAATGTAAGTTTGCTGTTATAACCACTTAATTTGATAAGGTGTATTTAAACTTCAGAAATAATAGAATTCCTTAAGGGTTCTGTAATAATTTACAAAGTTTTTGTATGTACTAAGGTAATACTAAAAATGAAATAAATAATAATAATATACAGGGTGGCCATTTGAAAACGAAACAGAGCCTATTTTGGAAATGATTTTATCTTTAAGCCCTTTATTTAAAATTATACTTTTTAACATTTTTTTGTAACTTTTATTAGCCCCTCTATCGACTAGGCAAATAGTAACGATTTAAAACTTTAGGGTTATAATCCACATAAAAATACCTTCAAAATAAGGTATCACTCGACCCCCCGTTCTATTTAAAATTTTGGGGGCTCTTGTCGCCCTCGCTAGGGCTTTGCCCTTAGGGGAGCGAAACTAGCAAAAAAATGTTTCCTCCTTGAATTAAAAATTGACGGGTCCGAGGATTTTTTTGCAAATGTTCTGAGGGACTCAAAATAGGCTCTGTTTCGTTTTCAAATAGCCACCCTGTATACTAAAAATTCATGCAGTTTTTTTTATTCCTACGCCTCTTTGTCCTTTTAATTTTTCTCACCTTTTTTGTTGTCATCCTTCTCCCAAGAAGATTTTGTTAGTCAGTTGCTATATTTTTTATCCATCCTTTCTTAGGCAATCTTAGAGAAGCTAAAGTATGTAAAATCACAAAAAAAGATACTACCGGATATAGAAGCCCTGTAATATCGAAGATTTCGGGTTTAAATAATGTAGTGCTTTGGACAAATTACGATAAAGAATGGCGAAATATCATTCAGTACAAAAACATCTAAAAACCAAATTTCCAATCTTTGAGAAAGTTTTTAATGAAAACAAATTTAAACTATGCATTCTGTCCATTTAAGTTATGCAACTATTATTAATTCCCTGTTCTCAGATAGTTTACCAGTTATTAGAGTTAAAATTGTCATGCTGTGATAAATCATAAGATTAATTATATTTCCTTCCCAAGTTACCCGCAGACTCTCATTATGATGGGTCTGAACAAAAGTTTTTCTGATGAATGAGTTTAAAAGTTTAATGTAGGTTACCTCTTAATTAATTTGATTAGGTTTGTTTAAATTTTGAAAATAATACATTTGCTTATACTTAAGGGTGCTAATAAAATAATAACAATCTTTTTGAATATACAATATAAAAATTATAATAAATACTCAATGAATAATGCAAGAAAAAATCAATTATAATATCCATAGTTAGGTATGGAGATGTATTTTTTCCTAAAGGGAATTGCATTAAAAACTTTTTTACATTACCAACAAATATTTTAACATATTTCGATATTCTCGTAAAATTATAGTTCTAATGAAGCAAACGCAACCCCTATGGAATAAAATTATATATTTATAACGCCATTTCGATGATACATTAATGAGTTTTACCAAAATAATTTCGATACCATTTATTGGAAAGCTCGGTTTAAATTGGGTAAATACAAACATATCCAACCTGACTATCTAAATTAAGTATTTGATTTAATTTCTGTCACATATATTTGCGGTGCATCGTTACACAATAAGTTATTTTAATAAAAATGTCGCCATATTTATCAAAATTTAAAAATATATTTTGTCGAAAAACAAATATTGGGATATCAAATATTGTGCTAGAGAGTATTGTATTTTTAGCAAAATGGTCAAGTCGAAATGATGGACAGATCAATTATTTTTAGTATGTGTGGAGAAGGGTTTTGTTTGCAGAGCAAACAGTACAAAGACTTGGTAAACAGATGGTGATTGAAAAATGTAGCGATGTTGGAGCCTTAATTGGAATTTAATGAAAGCTTTTTATAGAAAAACATATTCCTTCATAACCTTCCTAAAAATATTTGGAATATTTTCAAATTAATTAAGTTTTTGTTAAATTATATACTAATTAATCACATTTACTAGTATATAAGTCATTATGAAGTTTGTTATGCCCTAATTTAAAGAAATTGTGCGTAACAATATTAGAATAAAATTCCTTTAGAATACCATTTTTTTACCATCTTGTATTAGTGAGAAAGCTCAGTTACCTCAATATGACAAACAGTTATAAACATTGCAACTTTAGATACTAGAACTTTTAGAAAACTATATTACTACGTTACTTATTCTAATTCATTTTATTTATTTTACTATCAAGAAGAACGACATGAGTCAGTGGGAGATATTGGGTTCTTCATAAACAAAAAGCTAGTGGAAAATCTCAGAATGGTCCAATCAGTTTCTACCAGAGTAGCATATGCCATCCTTCAAATAAACACCAGGTATGATTAAAATGATATTTAGAGACCAGACAAAAAGACAAAGAACGAGATAGACTACCAGTTTATATCTGACAAAGGACTTATATTTAAGAATGTGGCAGTCCCAAATAGATTTGGAAATTCAGGTGACCATCAAGATGAAATAAATACACTCAACAAGAAAGTAGCAAAGGCAATCAAAAAGTACTTAGGAAAGTACAAAGGCAACAAAAACTCCTCGAAAAACTATCGAGGAGAACAAAGGCATAAAAGTGATGAGACGCAAACTAACAAGTGGGAAAAGAAAAATTGTCAAACTCAAGAACAAAGATGGTAATACCACGTCAAACAGAGAATAATTGTTGCAACTTAAGTAATTACTTTACAAAATTTTATATACTAAACGAAACACTCTATATCCAGAGAAACATCTGCGAAGAATGGTTCAAAAGCAGAGGTCTGAGATTATTCCGGAGATCTCTATGGATGAAATTAATATTGCATTGAAAAAGATGAAGAGTAATGGAGATCCAGAGGATGACAGTGTCATCATATAAGCGATTAAGATAGGAGAACCAGTACTGATGTCCATTATTTAAAAACTCTTTAATCTAGGCCTGTTGAATCAAAATATACCGATAAAGTGAACCAATTCAGTAACTATACTTTTGCATAAGAAGAGAAATATAACGGATCTGGAAACATATAGACCAATTAGTCTCGTTAACCATCTTTATAAACTGTACACCAGAATTATAACAAATTAGTCTCGTTAACCATCTTTATAAACTGTACACCAGAATTATAACAAGCAGATTAAAGGCAAAGCTGGACTTCTATCACCCATGGGAGCAAGCTGGTTTCTGCTTGAAATGGAAAAGACCATTGAAGATAACCGCCCCGTAGCATTGATATTTGTTGACCTTAAAATGGCTTTCGATACAATAAAACTAGCGGCCATCTTAAGAGCATTGCAAGACTATAGAGTCGACTATCGATATTGTGATATAATTAAAACTATATATGATAATGCAACAATAACTGTAAATCTAAACTATACAACTAACAAGATAAATGTGAAAAGAGGAGGCGCAGCGACACTATGTTGGCAAAACTGTTTATATAATTGTCCTCGATTATGCATTTAAAAGGTTGGCACACAAATGAGGAATACTTATCGATGGAGAGAGACTCAATTATTTACGCTTCGCGCATGACTTCATTATTTTGTCAGATAATCTGGGGGAGGCCAAAGACCTGCTCCAAGAACTCAACAATATTGTACAACAAATTGGACTGACAATAAATTTTGAAAAGACCAAAATTATGACTAACATCGTTCCAGTAATCTGAGAACTACGAATGTTCCTAGGGTAAGAGGTGTATAGAAAAATGAATAACATCCTTAAAGGAAATATCTCAATTTGCTTGAAACGAAAGACATTTAACCAGTGCTTATGGCCAACTCTGACCTATGACGCAGAAGCTCAAACTTTACCGAAGAAAACCGCAGAAAAACTGAGAGTTAGACAAAGGCGAATGGAGAGATTAATGCTTGGCCTGACTCTGAGACATCAAGTGAGAAATGAATCAGGCACGCTAACGTACTAAAGTAGTTGATATTATACAAGGAAGCACTAAATTAAAATGGAAATGGGTGGGAATGGAGAGTATGTGCTGACGAGTGTAGCCGAGGTGAACGTCCCACTTGATAAATTGTGTTGCAACCGCCAGGGACCAAGAGAACTGAAGAGAGTATAGAGGAGACCTATGTCCAACATTGGATATAGAAGGCCCTGCGTGAAATATAATTTTAACTAACACTTCTTTCAAATGTTTACCATATATTTTAAGCCAGAGACAAAGTCTACCTATAATTCAATAAAATATTTCTCTTTTAGTAAGGTGCTTTAAGTGGCTATTTATCTGTTGCCCGTTGAATCATCTCAACTAGCAACTTAAGTGATCTAAAAACCGAGTTTAGCAATAAACTTTGCATGTTTATTTGTATTACCTCTTGTAGTATACATGCCTGGAAAAATTCTTTTTTGGGTGCCGAAATACTTATGCATTTAACTACCACACCTGATTTTCATTTATGCGCTGGCCACTGAGAGGGGAAATGGAATATGTAGCATCTCTATGCTTTGATCGGACTGTAGTTTGTTAAAAGAAAGTAGAGGTGACTTTATCGTTATCTTCTTAATTTGTGACTTAATTTTTTATTTTACTGTGACATCATATTTTCATTGTGACATTGATTTCCGCACCCAAAACCACCGTTGGCTGGACGTGTATATCGTTTGTATTTCTTACACTTCTTCTAAATAGGACGTTAATCCTTTGTTGCCTACCAAGCAGATCGTACCAACTTTTCTACAGTATTATCATTATTACATTAAGATAAATCCATTGACAATATTAAAAAATTAACTTTACTAATAAGTTCTTCTTAAGGATTCATCGATGATCATAAGCTCAGTGCAGACCCAAGTTACTCGTACCCACATCATAGAAAACTAAATTGAATTATGTAACTCTGCGGGTACTTTTCTATACATTTCCTTTCATCTGCAGAATATCAGCAGATTTTGGACATTGTGACAAACTGCAGTATATTAAATTGGTAAAACACACTGTAATTTGTACCAAAAGAAGTTGTCAAGGAGACCTTGATATAACCATATTAAAAAAGAACAACACAAAGTCGCGGTCTCAAAAAATTTTATTAATAAATCATATGTAAAGTAGTGACACGTGTTTTACATCTAATCAGACACCATTATCAGACCTTAAAAAGGCTAAAATACAACCAACACATGTGTGTGTGTGTGTGTGTGTATAATGTGATCCAATTGGCTTTAACCTTTTTAAGGTCTTAGGACCAAAACACGTGTCACCACTTTACGTATTATTAATTAATAACATTTTGGATTAAAAACTACACTGTGAAATACGATTTTTTCTACAATTTCTTCTACACTATTCATACACGTTTCTTAATGGTAGATCAAAGAACATCAAGGATTCCAACGTCTTGAATGCTTGTCTTTTATTTATCCTAATTAGTGTTGAGTGTCTTGGACATCGTTTTTCCAATTTGCATAACTTAAAGAAATCTTTCTGTGATCAATTCCTATTCAGAATCATTTCATTATCAGCTCTGCTTGCAATATTTCTTATTTCATTTCTTCCTTATTTATTTTACATTTCTTCTTCTTTGGAAATCTGAGATATTTTTACTTAATGGTTTATCTTTAGAATTTTTTGTTTATTGTATGCTTCTGGTCTAGGGGCTAAGGCTTCAAAATTATCAGTTTTATCCACCTTATGGCCATTGTTTAAATATTTATTACATTAAAATTCTTGCTATTTTCTCTTTCGGTTCTTCCCGTCATTGCTTAATAGTTTTCTATTTTAAAATAAATTTTAACCATGATATGTAACTCATTTAGTAAAAATAATACCATACTAATCGGTTAATTTTTATCAAAAAATGAGTAATTTATACTATTTATAAAATTCCAACATAGGCTTATCCAATTTCAATCCAATTATCCAAGGTATTGGGCCAAAGCTATATGCTTCCTTGTCTAAATTCCTATTGTATTAATTCAACTGGTGCTTGGTGTGAAGTTATTTTCCAATTTGATTGACCTAAATAGATCATCAAGCCAATACTAAAATTTACTCCTGTGAGTATTTCCTAATAAATTTATTCTATTTTGAAATGTTTTCATTCATAACTCATAAATTCATAAAAATATGAAATATCTTATTAATTTAGAATCCAAAGAAAGACACCATATACTACCTTTTGGAATCTATTGGTTCATAGTTCAGTAACCTGAGCATTTAACTCTTTACTAGAACCTTAATTTGTTAAAATTAATATCTCTGAAAATCCACTTGCAAAACAATAAACTCAATATGTAAATTAATACATATTCCAAATGAGTCAAATTATTCAACAACACGACAGATGCAACGTTAATGAAATCCTCAGAACTAATCTTAATGCCTGATTGAATTCAGCTGCTTACTGATAAACCGACTAAATTTATTTACGCTGATATTCGAGTAGCATTTTACGACTCAGTAAAATGGAAATTTGTATTATATCTGATGCTTAAACAGAACAATATTATTTTTCAAGTATAAAAGGGGAAAACAAAGAAAGAAAAGATACAAAATATCCCATTTTATTCTTAAGTACTTCGGCAATTTAGAACGACTTTAATTTACCCTAATCGAGTCTTCCCTACCCAACTCTATTTATATCTAATTTCGTTCATTTTTTCTCTGGATTCTAATGGAGCAGCCTAAGCACAAGGGACCCGAAATAGCTCTATCGTAAACTAGCTGACAAATTGAGAACTCGAAAATTGACATTAACGATAAAGGGACCTCGTGTGCATTTCTGTGACATATCTGAACGTTCGAAATTGCATGTTAAGCTGTCGAATTTATCCTTAAATTGGAAAGATATATTATTTCCTTGAAGCTTCTCGTTTTATGCACTTTGAAGTCAACTTTGTATCAATTTTTATGATGTACGCTGTAAAACCATATTTGATTTATATTATAAAAAGTAGCCTTTGGTTATACGTTGTAGCCATTCAAGAAATATAGAATTTTTAATTTCTAAATTATCAGAAAGGGAGTCTTCGCAAAGCCTTGTATTATTTATGCATAAGGGCAATTATAGCAGTTGGTCATATTGCTGGTATTTTGTTTGAATATTTTATTTTTACGGCTCCAGATTAAGTTCATGTTTTAAATTAGGACTGTCAGATAGCGCTACGGTATAAAAGCGAGAACGAGGATCTTTAAAAATCCAGTGATCTTAATTCACGTTCTAAAGGTTGACTTTTAGATGGCACCACAGTAACTAATTGTAGAACTGCGAATTAAATATTATCGCACTGATTACAGATGAATTTCTCATTGGAATAAAATATTGTTTTGTTTTCGGAGACTGCTATGAATTTTTTGAGTTAACGCTGTTGGTTATAGTTTCACCAATATTAAACATTCTTTTTAGAATAATGGATTTTTATCTGTAAATATGTCTTTTTGATTTTAAAAGTGGTAGACCATGGTAAGGAGTGGATTCCAATATATCGACGACATATTTATTATTTGGGACAAAAGCGATACAGAGCTAGTAGTTCACGACGTAGTTGGATACTGAGTCAGTACTGCCCTTCTTAGTTGTGTTTATAAAGAACAACAATACAACTTCAAATATCCTAGTTCAATAAAGATGGGAATCATTAAAACCCTGTAAAGGGAGGTCAGCTCCAATATGCAACAACAATGTTCAATGTTCAACATCAACATGAAACCATAAATCATTACCAAAGACATATAGGAGAATCGGTATCCAAAAAAATGAATAAAGACAATTATTAGGAAAGCAGTAGAAATAATAAGCAAAAAGCCATAGCAACTGGAGTATCTCACAGAATCTTTTACGTTTATGTATATACATCAAAAGAATTCCAAAGAAAATCAGGAGAATTGCCAGAAAATGTAACATCAAAACTGGCTTTACTATGAAGACAACCATTTACAACAGAACACGCTTGGTCCAATGGTCACAACATACATTACACAGAAAGATTTTATGTAAGGAGCAACATTGGAAGAAAAGAAGATTCCTAGAAGCAACTTATATCACCCAAAACCAAGGATTCTTTAGCCAGCCTAGTGTAGATATTCCCAACATCTGGACTCCTACGGCAAGATTTAATACACTTCGCACATGACCGGAACTAACACACCTCTAGTATACAGGGTGTTTCAGAACTATGGGATCAAACTTCTGGGGGTTGTTCAGTGAACAGTAAAATCCATTTGAGTATAGGAACCCATGTCCAGAAATTTGTCACTACGCCACTACGGCCCTAAGATGCGTTTAAATTTAGAAAAAATATTAATTACCTAAATAGGATCTGATGCATTTATTTTTACCTTTTGTATATGATATTATCACAACAATTGTTCAAAATGTCTTCCTCCAACCTCAATACACCGATTTAAACGCCGCACATGATTTCGGCGGACTACACTAAAAATTTGATCCTCGTTTTGAATGATTTCAAATACTGCTGATATTCGTCCAATTAAGTCTAGCTTTGATTCTACTGGAGTTTCGTAGACTAAAGACTTTACATGTCCCGACAAGAAAAAATCGAGCGACGTTAAATCGGGTGACCTAGGAGGCCAAGAAACTGCTCCACCTCTGGCAATCCAACGGTGCCCAAACCGCTGAGCCAAATACTCGCGTACTTGTACAGCAAAGTGAGCCGGCGCTCCATCATGTTGAAACCACATTTGCTGTCTAACGTTTAGTGGATCATCTTCAAAGAGTTCTGGGAGAACTTCTTCCAAGAAACGCAGATAAATAGGTCCTGTTAACCGTTCCAGTAGAAGGTATGGCCCAATTAAATAATCATCAACAATGCCTGCCCATACGTTGACAGACTAACGATTCTGATGTTTTTTTGGAAAAAATTGCATAAGGATTTTCTTCGTCCCAAACATGGCTATTCCTGCTATTAAAAATACCGTCTCTTGCGAAAGAGGCTTCATCGGTCCACAAAACATATCGTAAAAAATTTGGTTGTACAATGATGTGATCCAGAAGCCATCGACAAAATTGAACTCTAGGATGTTAATCGGCTGCAGTCATACCTTAAACTTTCTGAAAGTGGTAAGGATGGAGTTTTTGCTCGTGTAGTACCCGCCAGAAAAAAAAACGTTACTCGTATTCATATTCTTAGCGACGTCACGTGTGCTATTTGATGGTTCATCGGCAACTCGCTGAAGCACCTCTTCTTCAAATTCGACCGTTTTTACGATTCGAGTAACACCAGTATCATGCATCTTGGTCTTAAACATGCCTGTCTCAGTGAGCCGCCGATGAACCGCAATAAACTTTTTGTATCCAGGATGCTGTCGTTCGAAATAACGTTCATGATACAACCGCGATGCTGCTCGTGCATTGCAGTTTGTTGCTCCGTACGCCAAATGCATATCCGCCAATTCTTGATTGGTAAAGTTTTCCATTAGCAATAAATGTTTAAAAATTGTAAGCTATAAAATTTTTAAACATGACATTGAGAATTGACATCGATAAGCGTTGATTTTAAACAATTGTCGTTATGGTATCATGTACAAAAGGTAAAAATAAATGCAGCAGATCCTATTTAAGTAATTTATGTTTTTTATAAATTTGAACGCGTCTTAGGGCCGTAGTGGCATAGTGACGCATTTCCGGACATGGGTTCCTATACTCAAATGGATTCTTCTTGCACTAAACAACCCCCAGAAGTTTGATCCCATAGTTCTAAAACACCCTGTATAACTCTGTAAAATAGTTGTAATTATAAGTTTTACTGTGCTAATGTCGTGCTAAAATTTGGACATTGGAACTTAGATTTTACAAAGATAATGCCTTAATTCAGGTGTAGTTTGATAGTCTTTATAATCAGCTAATGAATTAAGTAATATCTTAGTTCTGATTAGCTTATGGAATGACTTGTCATTGTTGTAAGCATAGTTTTATATAAATATTCTGCAGTCAATGTAAATATACTAGAACTTTTTAAGTTGATGCTGATGGTTAAAGTTTTACCAGCAATGAGTTCCAGTTAAAATCCCTGTAGCTTCCATCTTGGATAAACTTGCTATTTCTAGATGTAGAATTGGCAGTTGAGTTTAAAGTTTACAAGGACTTTTTTACCAAAAATTAATATCCTAGTCGCAATATTTGGCATCTTTCCTAAAAGAATTTGTAGAATTTCTCGAATTTCATCATGAGGCATAGCACAGTAATATTGTTGCTAGTGCAAATATGCAGAATTTTCTTACTGATGCTAATAGTTAAAGATTCAGCAATATAGAATATTTTATTCAAAATTATCAATTTTGTCTTCTGGAAAGATAACGTTGTTTTGGGAAGACTTTGATCAGTTTTGTCTGCAGTTTTAAGCATCGGATGGAGCGTTTCAATAATTTTGAACATGAGCCAGGTAGTCTTTCCTAGATTCATTTCTTGCCTCTGCATATATAATTGTATTACATATATAGTTCTATCTTCAGCCTCAGATAGAGTTTGAGAGTAATTCAAAAAAGTCATCCATAATTCTCTAAGATACTAATTTTTATTTTAGGTTAAATAAAACTAAGAAATAAAAACCGTATATCTACAGTTTCAGTTTATTAACTTATTTAGACTTTTTATTTCTTATTTTAACCTATGTTTAATCGGGTTTATAAAAAATAAGTTTAGGTTGCGGATGATTCTACTATTTAAAGTTTGACCAACATTGCAAATTCTATTGCAAATAATAGATTTTTATCTGGGAAGATGAATATTGGACATTTTACTATTAGAATTCCTTGACCCTAAGCAGCCTAACTACGAGTATAGTTTTATAGTTTTCTAATAGTCTGCGAAGAAAGTAATACACAAATCGTTTTTAGTGAGCTAGTGAAATCTCGTTCCTCACTTATATATAAATAAGAGCATCTGAATTAATTGATTCTGAAGGATTTTTTAATTATTATTGATTTTAACTTTTTTATTTTAATACTCTTAGGGCTTAATAGCATCGATGAGATTTTGCAGTATAATGTTTTACTTTATAATAATTTGATGGTAAGTCTACTTTGTAGTTCTTTTATTTAAGATATTGTAGTACACTTCTAACTAGTAGTACACTAATAACAATTTTTTTGAATTGCTGGCTATGCAGTTAGTGTCTTCTGAATATCATTCATGTAGTAGTCTTTTAGGGTTTTTTGTCAATCACTTAGGTTTATTAAGTCTTAATTCAAGTCTGTTATGATCAAAATTATTAACTTGTAGTCTTAAGTTACAAGTACTTTAAACTTAAAAAGCTTTATTTGGATGTATACACAATTTAAACATTGCTTTGCCTCATCAAAGTTTCTATTCTGATGATAAAGCTGACTTCTGGGGATATCCTATTTATAACAGCTCGTTGTAAAAGGCTCCATTCTCCTCCAAACCCTCTTAGTCACATCATTGCTAACTACTTTACAATTCTGCATCAAAACTCTATTTTACACCATTAATCTACTTTATCATGCAAAACTTTATCAGACGTGTTGTTATTTTTCTTGCATAACTTTAAAGGCTACGACCCAATTTTTTATAATCTATACGTCGATGACGTTTATTTTCCTATTATACCTTGCATCGAAAAGCAATTTTATAGGTTTCCCAAGATCAATAAAACATTTTTAATTGCATGCAGGTTGTATTCTGGCTACATCACACGTGGTGAACGCGTGAAATAAATAAATGAGAAGGCTTTAGAAGGAAGTAGTGAGGCATAAAAAGATGTATTATTTGCATTTAAGGGCTTATTTATTGTTTGATTATTACAGTTCAGTTGTAAAGAGTATCTAAATTAGCAGATAATATTTACGTACAAATTTCAGTTTTTCCCTCAGTTAGGATTCGTGAGGACTCGAGGTTGATCGTGTAAGCGTTGTTGCTAAATGATGCTAAAAATAGTGGAGGTCTTAAAAATTAAATGCGCTGTAAAAATTATTATAAGGTTTCTTTTTTTGTACACCGTATGGTTAAGTTCAAACTCAAACTGCAAATTTTGCAAATAAAAAGATTTTAATATGACAAGGTGTAATTAAACCTAATATTTGCAGAGGATGGCAACGCTGACTTCGCGAAAGTGGTTTAAAGTCAGATTAATATAAGATGAGCCCAAAGCGGTGGGAATACGTAATAAGCATGCCTAATAGCATTATGTCGCGACATAACACGGAAGCATATGAAGTAAGTTAAATTTAACATAAGAGTTCTCTAGTTATAGAAGTAACTTAACGGAATTACTTGGGTAAATAATAGATATGTAAAGAATGTTGCTTGTGTTTTCGATTTTGCACTGATCAGTTTCGACCGGGTTAGTGCAACAATCGACATTCAGGTTAATTTAAGAGAAAATATCCATAACGAAGTAATACCCAATTTTTAAAGGAAATAATCGACACAAATTTTGCAATTAACTGAAAATTAAGTTTGAAATTACCCTATGCAATTTTCTGGACGTCCGTTAGAGAACTTTTGCCCGAAATCGAACAACTCATTAACGACATAAAATGGATTTGAGAAATACGGCGGTTTATTTAAAAATTCACTTCTTATTTATTGGGTATATTCAACAAGTGGAAAAAAACCAATTTTAATATTGACTAAATACTTTTTTCACAAATTTCCAATCATCGTTGGCAAAATAAATATTTTCCTATGAGAAAAACGCCAATAAAAAGAATTTACACTAAATCTAATCAATGTAAAATCAACAAAAGTGACATTAATTTAAAAGTGTTTAAATTAATGTCGGTAAATTTTTAATTTAACTTAAATTCCAACGCTTTGGGGTTTGATTGACTTTCCAATTACTAATCGAGATTCATGACGGGGGCTCGCTATATTTACAGCCTTTAACTCTGGCACAAACACTGTGGGCATTTCCTCGTTTCAATTTCACTGTCACGCCCAAAACGCTATCTGGGAAAACGCGATGTAATATTTTTTATTTCGAGAAAAAAAGTTTAAAGCGAGTAAACAGTGCAGTAAAACGCTTGAAATGTAATTAAGAATTTTTAAGCGATGGGAAAATATTCAGAAAATTTATAATATAAAGGGAGAAAAATGCTGAAAAGAATTCAAATAATATTAAAAAGATGAAAAACTTAAAAATATATAGGGCGAGTTTCACGAATAAGTAATAAGTTATTAAAAATGTTCGGTAAGAATATACCACGCTTAGTTCTTCCAGTAATTCCAATATATTAAGCATCATATTAATTTAAGTTATGCATGCATATAAAATTAGCAAATAAACCGTTTTACTCTTACTAAGCCAAGATATCTCTGCACTTGAATTATATTTAATTGATCTTCATTTTTAGTGTTTTACTCTCACTAAAAATAACAATTTAAAGACTCAATTTCTCATAGTAAATCCAAGACAAAAATTTAAGTTCACTTAGGATTCTTAAGATATATTTTTTTTTGGAATTTCAGTAAGATCTAGCTTTTAAATATTAAATAGAATAAAAATTAAAAAAAAAATGTGACTGAATTTTCATTCTAAAATCACCTAAAAAGCAGCAATTGAGGATTTCTTCAATGTATCAGCAATTTTGATTTTTGGCAATAAAGCTAAAACGTGTATACTATAATTTTTTTTAAATAAAAGTTGATTTTTTACCATTTACTTTCATAAAAAGTCTTTATTTCCCATAATTTTTTTTTGGAAAACTATTGATAATAACGTTTTTATGTCTCACAGGAAACCAAAGACAAAAAGCAAAATATTTATTATTATATTATAATATTTATTAAAAATTGCAAATTTGTTAAAAATTTACCAAAATCCACTTTCTCCGTATTAAAATGAAAAATCATTGCAAAAATTTGTTGATGAGTTACAGAGCTTATGGAGTTCGTTCAAATCTAAAAGAGAGACTATGGGCAAGAGATATTAAAAGTATTAGATTAATTTTTTTCAATAATAATCGAGAAGCAATTTATTCATATAATCCCTTGCCAAAATTGTCAATTTCTGATAGAAAACTAGAAATAAATCTAATTTTAAAGAAAAACATATTATCCATTCTTTCTCCAAAAGACCACCAAAAAACAAAACAAAAGTAAAAAGTCCAAGTTAAGGCCAAAAAGGAACACGTATTCTGCTCCTAATGAAGTATTATCTAAAAATAAATTAAAAATTGTACAAAAGAAACGCTTATAAAATATAATAAAGAAACTTTTATCTAGACATAAACCTACATAGATGACATTACTTTAAGTTTCTTAAGTTTTCTACTTAAAGTTTCTTTATCATATTTTATAATCGTTCTTTTTGTACAATTTTTAATTGATTTTTAGGCCTGATGATGCTTCGTTAAGAGCGAAATACGTCTAGCTTTTTAAAAGTTTAAAAAATTATATGTATGTTTAATGACTTGGAGTTTTTACTTTTGTTTCAGTGATTTCAAAGGTTGATTTTTTTACTATTTGTACACATAAACAATCTTCATTTTCCACAAGAAAAAATAAGACTAAAAACATTCCAAAATTACTACATTTTTAAATTAATGTCTTTATATTTTATATTAATGTCTCCCTAAAAAAAGTATTTCACAGACTTTTTTCAAAAAACGGTAATTTCTGAAGTCCTCTTCCCCAAAATTTTTGACAAAAGAAAAATATGTCTATTAAACATTTTGAAAGTTTTTTGAAACCTAAAAAGATTATTTTTTCGCTATTTGCGCACATCAAAAGTGTGCATTTTTCATTTTTTTTTTGTGAAAATTTTGGTTAATTTCTTGCAGGAAAAACATGGAAAAAAAGTGAAATTTCCTTTGAGATTCCAAAAAACATAATTTTTTGAAAATGCTCCAAAATTGACATTTTGAAACAAAGAAAAATCAATTTGAGAAGAAAAATAAACAAAGAATAAAAGAAATATTGCCTTAAAATTTCAGGTTAATAAATAATCTGAATATATACCAAAATCCACTTATTAAAAATAACAGAAAAATTTATTAATGAATTAAAAGGATTGTGAATAGAGTTTGTTCAGATGAACACTAAAAATACTTCAGAAATACTAAATTTTTAAAAGAATTAACCTTAAGAAAATTTTAAGGTATTTTACATATTTTTTCTGAAAAATAATCAAAAGCAAATTTCTTTGAAGTACTTTGCTAAAAGCTTCCATTTTTGTTAGAAAAACCAAAGAAATAATTTTTTTAACTTTAGAACCTCATTTTTGGTTTTAGAATTTCTAATTAGAAAAAAAGAACTCTTTACCGATAAATAAATTTTCTCGAGATTTTAAGTCAAATGTTTTTTTAAATAATCATCAAAAATATATAAGTTAAATCAAAAAAAAAATTGATATTTTATTCACTACTTGTCAATAAAATAATAAAATTTGTAAAAATTTAGAAAACTTTGGGCCCCTTTTCTAATAGGAATATCAAGAAGAACGAATTCTTAAGACTTTAGGTTACAGAATATTTTGAAAATCCACCAGTATCCACTTTTTAAATTTTAAAATACTTCAAAAAACAAAACTACAAAAAAGATACATTTATTGGTGAATTGAAGAGCTAATGAGATTTGTCCATATAGATAGTTAGATAGTTATATCTAACATAACATATATGTATATCTAACATATAGTTAGATATACATAACCATAATACGAGAAATCGTATAGACTTCATACTGGTCGACAGATGTAACACAACCCAAATGTATAATTCAGTTCTATACAAAGGTGTAATTCTATTTAACAACTTGCCTGCTAACATCAAAAATTGTATTACTTTGAATTAATTCAGAGGGCTCTTGAGAAAATTTATCCCTATTCATGATAAATAATATTGTGTTTGTTATTTTATTATGTTATTTTCATTATGTATTTTATTAAGTTTTACTATAGTATGCATTATTTCCGCTCCAATCATCATCTTGATTGTGGGTTTATCTGTTGACTGGGTATTTTTGGGCCAATCGGGATACTGGTTACAGCTTTTTGGAACTACCAAAGCATTTCTAAGTGTTACACGGGGAGACCAATGTGTCTGGTCAGCAAGGTCAACCAAGTTCCAAATGTGTGTCATCGGCTGCTTGCAACCGAACCGACTTGATCAACCTGAGTCGACATTATTTTTATTATTATAAGGCAAACAACAATTAACTGTACTTTTAATAAGTGGGGCAAGGAAATAATGTTTAGGTTAAGTCTAGTTTTAATTTATGGTCTACCTCTGATAGGATATTTCTGGAACCGGGATGCTGTTTCTGGATTACCGAGACCATCTATGGACAAACCGGAGTGTCCTGATACAGTTTTGGCCAACTAATACTTTTACTTTATTTTTCATTTATGTTTTTATTGAATGTAGCTTTTTGCTAAATAAAGATATTATTTATATAAAAACTAAAGATATTCCAAAAATACTATATATAAGTGTATCCCTAAGAAAAACTTTAGGGTAAAAGGTATTTTACACATTTTTCCAAAAAATAGACTAAACAAATTTTATTCAAGTCCCTCGACAAAAATTTCTATTTCTGGCAGGAAAACAAAAGGAAAAAAAATAATATTGAAAGTTGCTTTTTTGTACAGGGCGCTACAAATTCAAACCGCCTTATTGGGATCTCGAAAAGCGTAAGAGATAGAAGGTTGTTTAAATTATGGCGTAATTTGTTGCTTCTTCAAATTCCGCTTAAAATTTAAAAAAAAACCGAATACGTTCGGAAATACTCTAAAAAAACCGAAATTTTGAAAAATATTTTCTATTTATTTCTTACGTTAATTATCCTGTCAAAGTAGGCAATAGTTAGTAAAAGCCATTTTCTTCGACTTTTTCTCTCTTAGAATCAATCATGAACTTAATTTTTTCAAATCTGAACCTCAATTTTTTATTGACCACCTTAATAATATACAATTATAAAACCATCAACTTAAAATTTCTTTATGACATCAAATGATATTTTAAAGTAAAAAAAATATGCTGGTCCTATGCTATAGAAAATAAAAAATACTTTTGCAATATTATAATCATATCAGTCTAAATTTACTATGAAACGTAAATTTATTTTAAAATAATATTTTATTGAAGCGTGATAAATTAAACTGTTTAAATTAAATTAAAATGTTTTATTAAATTATAATATTCAAAAAACTATAGATAATTGATTTTTGTTGTTAAAGTCTTAAATTCTAAAATTAGACTAAGAAAAAATATAATATATTAAACATAAACATATTTTAGGTTAATGTAAAAAAAGTAATTAATAAATGCACAGAAGAATCAATAAATGAGTAGAAAACAAAGGAGGGTTGTTTGAACATTTACTCAAGAGCTTAATTATTATTATCCTTAGTTTAATTGAGTTGTTAATGTTTAATTTATTAGTTGTTATTTTTTTGTTTTGATGTTTTTGTTATCTATGTTAATTTGTTTAAAATTTAAAAATATCATAAAATATTTGAATTGAGTATGGTTATTGGTTATTAAATATGAAATATCTTCGTATTAATCCTTTAGATATTATTGGGTCAAAAGTTTTAATATTGTATGTGTGATAATTGTGATTTAACTGTATTATAAGGTATGTCGTATAATTGTGATTTAACTGTAGCGAGAGTCATAAGCGTAGGACCGCACCTATTTTTTTTTTTAGAAAATATTAAAATATTTTTATTCTTGTCAAAACACTAACAAGTCGAAAGTTTTAATATGTTATGATGTTAAGGTGGTTAAAACGTGATTTTAAAAAGACGAAACATTAGATATTAAATCTAAAAATCTCATTTCATAGAGGAGAAGAAACGGCCTCAATAAAGTTTTATCTATTTTGACAAAAAATTAAAAATACTTTTTAGAAATTTTTAAAAATTTTTAAGCGGAATTTTAATAAGCATCAAATTACGCAACTTTGTCATTGTTTATCTGACCTTGTCTCTTAATTTCTTAAGGTTTTCTAAATCCTAATAATGAGGCTTGACTTGGGCTACCCTGTACATATGTATGTATGTTTTTCTTTAAATGAACGCTAAATAAAAACATTTTCTTTCTAAGATACAGATTTTTAAAAAACAATTATTCAAACAGTCCTATGTCATTTCCAGTTTTAATAAGAGAGACAAGAAAAATATAGTTTTCGTAAAGATACGTGAAGAAAAATTACTATAGTATCCAGGCAGCAATACTACTAACTCAACATACTTCTTCGTACTATCTTGGTAACATCTTCTTAGTACTTTAAAATTTACTAAAACTGAATGATGGCAGCAATTTCCAAGTGAATTGCCGCCATTACCCGCATTAGTATAGACATCTTTATCAGAATTGCCCTTCAGAAGCAAAATGCTCATATTTTATTTAACTTAAAATTTAAAGCGAGGGATGGCAGCAATTTCCCCAAAAATTACTACGTCCTCAAAAAGGTCCTTTGAATAAAAAAACCAAAAAAATTCAGACACAGTTAAAATAAAGTGCTTTACATTTATATCCTATAAACGTAACGACTATATGCTCGGGAGATAAAATAGGAACCGGAAAATAATACTTAGCTTTAAAAAATCCCAGAAAACATTTTAAACTGAATGAATTAATTTAAGTGGATTTCGTTGTCAGGCGGTACAGAAAAAAAAGTAGAAGAATAATTCTCGCTGCTTAACCCTTTTTAAAAAGTATAAAGCAAAAAATGATACTCTCGGGAAAACACGCCTATTAGGCACATTAACGGAAAAGCTAATTTTACTCCATTAGAAACCAGACAATTTACACTCGGTTCTGGATTTGATTACATAACGAAGTTACAGTTTAGATTTAAATGTAATTAGATTCCTAATAAGTATAGTCAAATGGTTTCTATAATATGATTGGAAAACATTTTTGTATAAGAGATTTATATGTTCTTTGAAGTACCCAGTGTTAACTGGTTCAGCACTTCAGAAATCAATTTGATATTTTGTATAGATTTTTGGAATTCATTGTGTATTTTGACATCCAAAAAATCCAACAGACTATTAGCTAATATAATAAAAAAGACATATATAAACTTTGTCTTGGTCCGAATTGGCCAGAAATATGAATTATATTTGGTATATACACTCCAGGTAGATTTCTTTCTTGAGCGTCAAAATATATATGCATGGAACAGCAAATTATAGGCAAAACTTTAATAAAGTTTAAAAAAAATTATATATTTTATATTTTTTCTGAATTGTAGATAAAAAATTTCAGGAATAAAAAAAACTTTTTTTGGAATTTTAGGTCGTAAAGTATAGTTATAAAAAATGCAGCCATATATTTCTATCAAATATTTTCATAAAACTGGCAAAAAGGACGTGGCGATAAAATATATATTAATAAACGGTCAATTTTATTTCCTATTTTGGCCATCAATATGTAAATAAAGTCGGGTAAACTGGATTTTTTTTGACCAAAAATAACTATAGATGGCTTTTAGTTAGTATGACTACTTTAGCATATATTGTTGACTTTTTTTGGATATTTTGGAAAAGCCACGTTAATTGTATCTATTTGTTGATTATTTTTAATATATTTAAAATATACTAGGCCTATTATTTTCATTTATTAAAAAAGGTGACCCAAAGTAACTTAAGACACATATTAGATATATACCAAAAACTCTACGGCAGGAACCGAAGATAAATCGATGTTCAAGGGATAATTCGTCACTGGCAAGAAACTTAAGTAAATTATTGCTTTAAAGAATATCCTGAATATCAAATAGGCGAACCATGAAGAATATATCTGAGGCATTTTTAGACTCTTTCACAGAAATATTAAATTTTAGAGGATAATTTTTCTGTGATACAAATGTTTGTTAAAATGTATTGGCAAGCGAGAGTGACTTAACTAGAAGAAGAGAAAAAATTTAAATAATATTTTCTATATAGCATAAAAACCGTTTCTTGTAAAAACAAATAATAAAATAAATTCTAGGATTACTCTACATTTTGCCGGAGGTTCAAATTATTCATAAACGCAAGGTCTGTATAAAGGCGCTAAAAACATGATTAGAAATAATTAACTTAATGGCTTCACCGCAATTTATAATTAAAACAAACATTTGGCGTCAGGTCGGTCGGTTTACCTCTAAAATAAATTTTAAATAATTTTTGAATTTAAAGTTTGTTTTGAGCGGAAAATGCTTAACAGACAACGGAAGGGTAAAATTAAAAAGCGTTAATATATATATATAATATTTATATCAACAGTGATTTAAAGTGCATGAAGACACGGAATTTTTGTGAAATTTTAAGGGCTTGGATGCATTTCTTTTTAGTTTGGCACTGATTTAAGAGTATAAACATTAAATTAAACAGTAAATCAAATTAATTTAATGTTATGCAAATGAACTTGATCGATCGTTTTATTAGTATTTTTTTCACATTAACTCTTTCCTCCTGAGTTGCACTGTTACTCTTAATCGCATTGTTAATCGTAGACCACTTATGATTTCTTTGATCATCCTGCTGATATTTTACATTGAGATATTGATGACAATGATACATTATTATACTGGAAGACCATGGTAAAGAATCACATACAATTTGTTTCCTTATAGAAAAACGTAGTTGAGACTGGCCCTTTGATAGAATAATTAATTTAAGGTTAGGCTCATAGTTCATCATCAAAAAGCGTCTTGTTGACGTTCATAAAGCGTAAATTGGAGATCTAGCTAAATATAGAGAGAGATGAGATAATCACAGGAAGGATTCAAAATCTTCATTAGTCAATAGAAGCTTTGTTTAAAATGAATAAAAACGTTTCTGGTTAATGAGTTTTTTGTTTAACCTGATTTAGCTAAAGTTGGTTATTTATGTTTTTAGAGGATAGGGGTCACTGAATAGAGATTGAATTATATGACACAGTTATTAAAGTTCTTCATGATCTCGTAAGTCAAGATCTTTATTCAAGGATATGTATTTTGGGTTTAGCAAATTTAACCAGTTCTCATTTCTATTAGGAATTAGAGTAATAATAGCATAAATAAATCCTGATAAAGTGTATTCAAATTTAAATGAATAAGCAATGGCATTTTTAAAATAACCACCCTCTATATAGAAATCTAACTATTTGTATACCAACACTAATATTCAAACTTGGTTTATCATCCATGTAAACCTAAACTAAACTTTGATTTTACAATCAAAATGTTTAAAACTACCATTATAATTAAGCACAAAAGTGTTAGGAAACAAAGACGCCTCCAACGACACCGCCATTAACTCTTATGGCCACGATGCATAAAAAGCTCATAAACTCTGCCCATAAAACTCACACTTTTTGCTTTTCTTATTCATAGCTTCTTTTCCCGGCATCCTAATCTCTATATTACAAATTCTTGTTTACCCAGACAAGTAAAGTCTTTCAAAAAATTTCAAGAGCACGTAAGAGGGAGAGGTTGTGCGGTTACGTATATTTTCATGAGTTTTAGTCTGGAAGGTTAGACACTCGGGATCAAAATGTTTTAATTTAGTTTTGTCATTCAAACGCATTTATAATCACGTTTTTAACCCAGTTTTAGGGGCACATTCAAATTTACCAGGCGGTTCAAATTACAGCCCTCATACCGGAATTCGATTATCAAATTCCACTCGGCATAATCGGGGTGATGTAAGAGATTTAATTTAAATTTTCATTTCTATTCGGAACATCTGAGAGAGGGCGAAACTTAGTTAAGAATTGGGCGGGATTCCAGGATAGGATATATGTTTTTCTTACCCAAGTTTTAGACTTTCTTATTAGATTTTGAGATTAAAGATGAAATTTATATGATTGTTAAATTATTTAAAATGGTATACGCGATACGCTTTTATTAATAAAGAAATTGTCACGGTAAACTTTAAAACGAATAAAAAAGAGTTACTACTCTTTAACTCGTGGTCTTTTTCTTCTTGTTGTAAATACAAAATAAAAATTAGACGTTGATAAAGGTGTTAAGCATTGTTTTTCTATTTTCAAGCATTTTTAGCTTCAGCTTACTATGAATTGGATTTAAGGGGATATAATAAATCTACAATGTGCATTGAATATATCTTTATTGGCTCAATTATATTGCAAATTTTATGAGAAAGCGAAATTAGTTACACAAGATCTATCAGAAAAGAATCCATGCTGATAAACTGGAATTTGATTTTGGAGAAAGTGTTGTCATAACGAATGATTTCGAGAAGCTGTTGAAAAATTACAAAGAATTAATATGGGTGGAAAATTTTTAAATAATTCCCTTCTTATGAACCAGATATACTCTCGTAACGTTTTTTCTACCTCTCAGGAAATACCAGTATTAGATTAAAAATATAGAATTATAGGCTAGAATAAAGTGTATAAGTACAATCCTTTACAACAAAAATAGGAACACAATTAGAACCAGCAGTGGGTTTATTCTTTGAAGACTTGCTTATAGTCATAATATCTTCAGAAGTAAGTATGGGGAAAATGTTGACGAAATTGGATTGACAAATCATATTAAGCTGAAGCTATTTGCTGTGGAGCTTGATAGGCCGCAAATAAATCTCTCATTATCTCAGGAATTCTTAATTACATTCTCTTTTTAAAACGATCAAAATGTTAAGGGAATTAAGTGTACCATCTTCTAGGCCCGAGTAACATGCTTTCTATAAGCTGCGTATACTTGAGATTTAATAGGGTGACCCAATGCAGTATGCCTAAAATAATAGAGGTTATTACAGTGGATTTTAAAGCCTTGACATGTTTTTTTTTAAAATATTACTTATAATTTCCTAGGAGAACCAATTTGGAGAACTTCATCGCCTTTAAGAGGTTCCGTTGATGTATAAATGAATTCTAGTATAATATAGAACTGATGGCAAGCATCGGATAAATCACTCCAGGCTGAAATAGGCAACCAATTAGATTCCAAAATATTACATGATCTGAATCCGCGACTACAGAAAGAAAAATGACTGCTGTAATGCGTAAATAAGTCTTCTTACATTTTGATAACAAATTGTGAGATCAAGGCTGAAAGTGATTTCTAGTTTTTTGAAATGGTAGATGATACTCCTTTAGAGAACTTCAATTCTGAATGAGATTGACCTCACCTTTCTCTCTACGTTGTTAACTCTATAGACTTCACTCTAAGGAGTTCCCTAAGCGACCCTTAGAGTCTTATGTTTATTGCAATTGGGTTTTCCTAATTTTATAATAAAGGATACTTCAATTTGTTTACCTGTGACTCGATTCAAGAGAGTAGAAACTTGGACTTTATTTAAATTATTTTTTCTTATATTAAATTATTAGGTTATTGGTTCCCCCTAAAAAAATTATTTGTTTAAAATTGTATCACCTATATAACCATAAACTATCGGACAAAATACAAAATTATTTGAAATTCTTGGATACATAAAATTATGGTGTGAAAATGGCTTTATATGCCTAAAAAATATGAAAATTTATTTATAATTCCTGGGACATATAAAATTTCCGCCAAAGGTCCGGGAAACATTAAAAACTATTGCCAATTTCTGGAAAATATTTAGTACGTCTTTAAATAAACAAAATGCCTCTTTTAAAATAAGAAGTTACTTCAAATTCATGGATGACTTTAGGTTTATAGTTTATTCAAACTAGCCGGATATTACAAAAAGGTATTGGCTGGGACAAACTTGAAAATTGGTTCAGAAGTCGGAAACGTACGGAAAATGATGAAAAATAAAAATGACAAAAAAATGACGCCAAAAGCATAAAATTTACAAAGTTTATCAAGTGACTGGAGTAGAATGAAAGACATTAAGTGCCTGGACAAAATTAAAATGACTTTCAGTGCAACAGAAAATTTCTCAAGACATGCAATAAAGTTATTTATTAACTCTTAATAATAACAAAATTCCTTCAGGATAAGAATGTATATATTTAGTCAAACGAATGAGCCGAGAGTGATGAACAAAAACAGTAACTTTTAATTTCTTATTTTTATTTTTTTTGCAATAAATTCGCATCCAACACCAAAATGTTAAAAAAAAAATAAAAAAACATGTATGTATACATCTTATAATCAAGTTGCTTTTAATAACCTTTTTGACATCCCTATCAAATAAACCTGATATCACTGATGCTATGCATATTGTCGTCTTCAATGCGATGAATAAACCAAAATATTTGTAGTCATTAATTGGTGATTTTAGGATCAGATGTCATATAGTCAGTTTCTTAAACACTTATAGGTCATATGATCTGTATTTATAGAATAACTTCTTCTTTTCTTCGCGGTTAATGGACCTGATGCATATAATGATTACAAGCTAGTGAATTTTGAACTTTTTAACTGTTTTAAAGGAATTCAACTGCCTGAAAGAAATACGAAATTTCTTTAATTACGTGAAATTTCTTGAACGAAATAGTTATATTTTCTAGAACATATTTCTCTCAACTGCCCAGAAAAAAGTAAAGAAATTGCCTGGGATTTCCATAAAGTTTCTAAGAAATTTCGGATGTCCATGGATACCCCTTAAAAGTCCAGAAATTTCTTGTTTTTTATAGAACTAAGGGAATTTTGCCGAAAACTACTTCAGATAAGTTACCCTAATTTCATTAAGAGAGTGGTGAAGCTGAAAAACTAGTTCTAACCCTAAAATATTTTTTTTCTTCTATTACTTCCCTCTGAAACTATAGGACTCTTGGATAATAATTTCTTGATCTTTATTCAGCGTGATTTCTTTTGGGCATTAAAAATTAAATAGTTGACTACTGATTTAACCTATTAATGTTAGTAAAAATATTAAGCAATTCATCTATAAGGGTGCTTTTAGATTATTGGATCTGTTACATAGAAATTCTAGAGTTTAGAGTGTTGATGACTATCCGGAAGAACTAAGGTAATTACGCTAATGGATTTTCCTTTTGGTGTCTTACCTAATAAATTTGTGATCTAGTGATAACAATAAATGATGGTTGAAAAAAAAATGACTAGATTTTCAATAGTTTTTAGAACTAAAAGTGAGTTTTTTCAAGTAATTGATTTGTTCAGAAATTGTATTAACTTCTTTTCTGCTGGTAGTAATCAGCACTACTTCGATTTTCGATCTTTTCTCCATTGTTTTTCATGTTTATCCCAATCAGCTTCCTAATATACTCTTATTCTACGTCAGAAGTCATATATTTATGTTCTTCTTTCATCAAAAAGTATGTAATTCACGTTTACAAAACAACACATTATTTTAAAAATCTGTAACACAAGCCTATAAAACATAAAAATATATCCGATTTCAACTACTGCCAACAGATTGCAAATTTATGTTTTATAGTACCACCAAAATATTTATCTATGATATTATAAAATAAAATTTGTGTTTTTGTCGATAAGGCTGACAATGCATAATTTTTTCGCGTGTTTATATAAATTTATCGTTTTTATAAAACGGCTTTATTAAATGAAATAAAAAACTTTTACATGTAATTTTTGCGTTTTTAATCAAATATATACTAACTTATGAAACTAGTTTTTTTTAAAAAACTAGAAAATCCATATAATTATATTATTCTGAATGGCTTAAAAATTTAATCTCGAACTCCCCATTGATATTTTCCTCAGTTAAAGTTCATTTTAGGAATGAGAACGTAATAAACAGCCATTAGTCCACGCTTTTAGATTCTATTTGTCTGCCTGATATTGACAATTTGACTATGATAAAGTGAAGGGTGGAAATAGAATAAATTTTTTTTTAATATTTACTAAGACATTTAAGTTTCAATTAAGAATAATTAAATCTTGCTACATACTGAAATATACATATTTAGTAATATTAAAGAAAAAAATATGAAACAAATTTTACGTCCTCAAAATTTTAAAAATTATTTTTTCTATTATTCCTTATCTGATAATAGAACATCTCTATATTATTTATATATTTTTTATGTTTTATAATTATTTTATTAATATATGTTAATTATGCTTGGTACATTTTTCGCTTGTATTCTAATAATTCAATTTTTTGTTTTAATCCCTAATCCATCTCTGAATTATTCTGTTTCGCATTTTTTTTTTCGCATTCAAAAAACAGCACATTTTTTCACTTGTAATATAAACCTGTAGTTTTTAGAAAATGGCTTTATTAAATTAAAAAGTTTGCATGTCTATTTTTTATATTAACTACTAACCTATAAAACTACTTTATTTGGTAAAAGCAAACTGTATAAAACCCAAACATTTTTACTATTCAACTCCCTAAATGGTTTAAAAATTTAATCTCGAACTCACAATTGATATTTTCCTCGATTAAACTTCATTTTACGAATCAGAAAGTAATGAGCGGCCATTAGGTTTACGCTTCTATTATTTTTAATTCTATTTGTCTGCCTGCTATTGACAATTTTACTTCGATAAAGAAAAGAGTTGTTTAAAAGGACGGAAAAGCTTAAGAAAAGTTGATATTTACATAGACATTTTATAGTTATTTAATATAGTGTTTTTATTAAATAAAATAAGAATACGACATTTTAGTTCAAGTCTACATTAATTAATATATCTAAATCTTGTTACATACTGAAATATCTTTAGTAAACTTGTTCTAAAATATTCAACAAATTATTTTTTTTCTCCAAATTTTACCAATTATTTTTTAATCGTTTGATAATAGTGTTTATCCTCATAATTTTTTTATATTTTTTTTGTTATACTGATGATTTTTCAATATCTATGGATTTGTCTAGAAAAGCATTTTTTAAACTGCTCATTACATATTGGTTACGCTTATTATCTTTTAAGCTTTCTTCAACTTATCTCTGAATTATTCATTTCCCATTTTTTGATTTTTATTTTTGCATTCACAAACCAATATATTTTTTTACTTGCTTATGTAAATTTATAGTTTTCATAAAATGAATTTATTAAATGAAAAAAATTATCTAATATATTTCATATGTCTATTTTTTGGATTTTCTTTAAAATATATTAACATAGTTTATTTTGTACAAACAAAGTGTATAAAATTCAAATGAGTGCATTATTTAACTTTCCTAATAGTTCAAAAATGTAATTTTGAACTCCCAATTGATATTTTTCTCGGTTAAGCTTTACTTTATAAATCAAAAAGAACAGCTAATATAGGTTCAAGCTTTTTTTCTTCTTAAACATCTCTTATCGGAGAGTTGCTATCTAAACCTTGTTGACTGCAGCTCTGAACTCTCTCGTCATCTGCTAATGGTCCGCTTTACACAAATCCTTCACTGGACTATCAGTTGGAGAAATATGTATTTCTGTCCTCTCATTATATGATTTAGATATTTAAACTTTATTTTTTATGGTGTTATTGATTTCGCACTTCTTCTGCATCGAACAGATTCGACAGGTATGCTTTCTACCTTTTAATCTTTTTCCCTATGTCAGTTATCATATGCCCACTTAAATACTTGATAATATCACTAGCTTTAAACCTGTTACCTGTCAAAGAGTATTTGTCAAGGTTCTTCTCTAGTACTTCTGTTTCCTTACATTAAACCCTTGCATATTCTTCTTTGGCTTTCTTGTATCGTTTGATTTAGTATCCTGTATTCTATGTTGCCTTTGTTCTTTCTCATTTCATCCATAAGATCTAGAAGGTCTGTGCTTTTTCTTGATTCTTTGGATTTTTAGATTTTTTTCAGTTATTGTTTCTAAGCCTATTTGTATTTACTTCCACTTTTTATGTACACTGACTTTATTTAAAGTAATAAAATCTCTTATACATTTGATAACCTGCTCATTTACTGTGCCGCGAATTTTAGAATTCTTAAGAAATTTTGAGCTTATATAGTTGTTTTAAAGTTTTGTAAAGTAATCTATTTCATTTTATGTATTGAGTTTAGAGATATTTAAAACTGGGCGGTAGTTGGAATTAGCTTCATCATCTGGGTAGGTTTTTACAGCTTTGACGGAGTTTTTGTAAAGGCTATTTCTAGCAGTACTTTCTAAGTAATTCGCAGGAGATATCTAGGTATACAATTGACACTCTGGTAGTTTAATTAATGTATTTGTTATCATAAGATTTCTAATCTGACAGAACTTTACCAGTCGATCCCTTCCTATTATTCCTTTCCTCGTAGTCCAAATCTCCTGTGTGTGCTTCGACCTTGTCTTTGGCTGCTTTAACGTTTAACTGACCCATAACTATTGTAATATTATGAATCTTTATGCTTCTAACGATATCATTAAGCTCGGTATAAATCTAAATTCTTCAACTTCGTCGTGTATATTCATATTTCGTGTATGTGTTTTAAGTTGAAGCATCATAACTCTGTTTGAGTAAAGTGTAAAATTTTAAACCGTACCAGTAAACTTTTTGTGTAAAATGCTGTTCCCTCCAGAGATCCTCCGGAGTTGATAAATGGGGAATTATTAACTCCGAAATATTTTGTTGTACATTGTCATAAATGCTGTGTAGGATTGTACTAAGGATACACTTGCATGTCTTTAATGTAGTGGTTTCTCCTTACCTTCTGCATCCATATGCCATTGGTCATTTTCTTGATTTAATAGGTATAATTTTTTATCCATAGAAAAAGTGAGTACCCCAGGGATAAGAAATTTTGGATTTAAATATTTTTAATTCTCTTTGTCTGTCTGCTATTGACAATTTTATTTTGATAAAGTAATAAATGGAACAAAACAGTGAACATATTATTAAAAAATAGTGAAAATATTACCTCAGAACTAAAAAGCTTCTAGTTAATTTTAATATGAGATCACGTTTTTGATATGGAATATATATATATATACCATTTATAATGTCCTATATAATTTTTTAAAGTAAATTCAAAAAAGTCTGCATTTGCTTCCTTTTAATATACAAAAACTTTCAATTGATCTGCTGCCACGTCATCATTACACATAACCATTAAACTGATTTTGAATGGAAATCTATAACAAACTGTAGCTTTCCATCTATATGGTACCAAATTCTGTCAGGTTCTCTAATGCTAAACCAGCTTGGCTGTAACTGGGATAAATTTTCTTTCTTGCCAAAAATCCATTCAAGATATTATCTTATTTGACCCTAAAACTGGTTTAGAATGGGAGTCTACAACTAGCTCCGGTTTATAATGTTACCATCGGCCAATAGCTTCAATTTTTTTGCAAATCATCAAAAGCAACTGAATTGTAACCACTTTATAGTACCTCCAATAACACTAGACAAAGGAAGCTTAGGAGACTCGTGCACATAAAAATAGAAAAAGGCTATCACTCTGGAATATATTCTTTTGAATAATAATTCTGTAGGATAATTGCAGGATATCTTACTGATTTACATTAAGTTATTCAAGTTTAAATTACTTAATTGTTTAGAGAGAACATTCTTCTTTACAAAGTATTCTTGCTCCTTTGCCGTAACCACAATGCTTTCCCATTTCACTGCCTCCGGTTCGCTTACAAAATACCTTTTCCTGCTCCGTTGTCTTATTCCTCACCGTGACAATAACATAAATAAAATTAATTACACATACAAATTGAACGCGTTTGTTCGTGACTCCGGATCGATGGCTGAGATACTCGCGATTTGCGGGTTTGTCCCTTCTCGGTTGCGGCAAATAGAAATGAGAACAAAGGGCTTTATATGGCTGGAATTAATGGGTTGGCGACTGCTCTTCGAACCTAAATGTCTATAAAAGGTTTGCGAGGCTTTTTGATAAACTAATCGAAAATTACCTAATGGGAGGTCAACCAAAAAAAAGTTCGTCAAATCCGGTTTGGGAAATTTGCTTTTTTGTTATTTTGTTTTTTCAGTTCAAGTCTTAATTAATTTTAGGTAAAAAAAACATCAGAATCAATAGCCGTGAAGTAGATGAACCATCAAGTTCGGCAAGCATACTAACTACAGTCTTTACCAAAAATTGAGAGGTCTGAAAAAAGTGCTGTTGGTCGAAGTCGAAGCTACTTCCAGATACAGAAGCAAAACCATTTTCAGGATTTAAATACAATTTTGATATTCTAGTAGTATCTTATGCGTGGAGAATAAAAAGAGGAATGAGAAACCATAATTACAGCTTATCAGAAGAAATCAATATCAGTAAAGCCTAGAATCATCTAGTCTCTACACCTTTACCGGAAGAAAATTGGAAGTTTCTAATGCTCCATATGTTAAGACATTGGCTGAATTCTGGACAAGAAAAAATATTTGAAGTGTCATAAATAAAGTCCAGCTGGGACAGAATTAAGGAATCTGAAAGAACAAAAACCAGGCTATTGGAAACCCCGAGAGAAGCAATCAATAGCAATAAAGGAAACTAAAACTGACAATTCTTTATTTCTTAAGGAGTGTGTAATACTTCCAATATTATGTAAGACTTCCAATATTATCTAAAACAATAAGGAAAGAGAATTTTCAAATAAAAAGTGAGTTGGAAAAAGTTGAATTACTTTGAGACTAAATGAGCTAGATAATTGAAATAACTAATGCTGAGCGTAGAAATATTACATTTACCATGCCCGTTGACTATATTTTTTACATATGTAACTAATTTAGTAATTTGCTAATAAACTTAAAATTAAAAAAAATAGTAATATTATCAAACACTATCAAGAAAGAAAATTTTCAAACTAAATGTGTTTTAGAAAAAGTCGAATAGCTTCAAGCCGGATAGAGATTGAACATTGAAATAAAAAGTAGCTGGCGTAGAAATGTTAAAGTTCCGAGGCCCAGTAACTATCAACTTTTCTTCAACTATACAAATAAATGCTGAACTATAAATGCAGAGAACTTGCAATAATGGTGATAAGTGAAGAAAAACTTGATTTTAAATTGCTATTGAACTAAACAAAAAAAATTAAACATTTAAATCTTTATACATAAATAATATGAGCTGTAAAGGTCAAAGTGATTTTTGTATTTTAAATTGTTCACACTATCAGATTAGTAAGTAGTCAAGAATGTTGATCATGAACAAAGAGGGCCCTTAGGTAAGATGACTTTCCAGTGTTTCCAGTGTTTCTACGGTTTATATTGGATGCATGCAAAAATCTTCTCGGCAAGAACAACTTATTCAGCATATTAAGAATTGTTCTTCTCATAAAGGTTCATAATATACAAAAGGTGCATTAGGGTTAAGACATCATGACTAGATCAGATAAGTTTCTGAAAAACTACAAGACTGTTAATTTGAAGAATTACAAGATCAAAAAGAGCCTATGAATAAAGACGCTTCAGTGTAACTAAGAGATGGAAAATTGTATCCAGAAGAATTCGTAATTTCATTTTCTTAAATGTGTACCTTAAAGAAATTATGTTCTACTGAAAATTGTCAATATTATTTGAAAAATGCTTTCGGGTTAATCATGGAGCAAGATCAAGGCAAAAGAGACCTGGAAGAAGATCTTAAGGAAGAAGCAGGATATTTAGAAGATGAGACAGCTTTTAAATATTTGATGTCTATATCGTTGTAAAATTCAGACCAAATTCTGAGAAAAATTTGTATAACAAATTTTCTTCTTCTAATTTTATTATTATTGTGTAGATGAGTGGATGGAATATTGTAAATAGTTTGATGTGTATGAGGTTAAGTCTATAGAACCTTCTGCAGCACCTCGTTTATTTTCACATTTATGTATTATTACATTTTTGAGAAATTAGTTAAATACGTCAGAATATTAAAAATGCAAATAATTAGAAACCACTTAGAAAAATTATGTTAAAATTTAAGTTCTAATTTAATTAAAAAACAGAAAAATTTAAAAAAGTAAATAATTAAATTTTATGATTATTATCTTTGACTAAATAATTTTTTTAGTTATTAAAAAATTCTAAATTTACAAAAAAAAGTATAATAATTGTAATTGAAAATAAAATATTTTAAAAGTGGCTTTTTACACTTTTTATCACTTTTTATCAATTTTCTTTAGTCTAGAATTTTCAATATTTATACACAATTTTAATTCCAAATCTTGATTAAATTTGGTAAGCAGATCATTACTTCTAAGCAATAGAAAAACATGAATCTATATAGAAAAACATGAACTCTTGTCTATTTATTAGTAGAAGAGTATAGAATTCCTCCAGTAATAAAAAAAAATTAAAAATATATTTCATTTTCATAATTTAATTTTATCATCAAAATACCAGACAATAGTATTAAAGGTAAATTAATTCAGAAAAAATGATATTAATATAGAAAATTCCGAGGCAAAACTAATATTGCCTATCTACTTTCCTTACTTACCAACTAATTTTGCCAGACGTAACAGGAATATTACGGGACTTTTTCCTGTAATCGTCAGGTCGTATAAATCGTTTTCCGCATGGCTTAAGTCTGGCATTTAATGAAGTAAAGGTTTAACAAGTTTTTGACCACATCTCAGCAACATAAGGGCTGCTGGGCTGGAATAGGGACTACTGGATTACGAGCAGCATAGAAATTTCGAAGCTATTTCGTTCAAAAATTACCTTTGTAGCGGTTTTCAGTATGGTAGTTACGCGGTCTGTTAGATGAATGAGGGTTGGGCCAATATTAATTGGGTTTGAATTAGGTTTTTATAATTCAGTTAATAAGTTAATTTATAGTAAGGAAGCTTAAGGATTGAAAGGTGTTGTCCATAAATATTCATTACTTAAGAGCAATTTAGTATAGCTTATTAAAAAAATAATAATATGTAATTGATTTTATCTGTCGGTGGTAAGTAATTATCGTCCAGCGTTCAGTTAATGGCTGAAATTAATATATTTAATGTAATAGAGAAATTGTAATTTAGACATTTATTTCGCTAGTTGAAATATCGGTTGACGTATATGCGTTTGCGGTATAGTAAACGCAAATGTAATTTTTGATATAATATATTTAAAGGCATTAATAACAATTAAAAATTAGTTTATGCAAATAAGTGTAAAATATAGATAATCTGCTTTAGTTGAAGTTTAATAATTAGTAAAAGGACTTCCGTACCCATATAAGTTATGCCTTTTTATTATTTTATATAAATAATTAATATTTGCAGATGGTTAACGGAAGGAAAATAGTTTTTTTGTAGTTGTGTTGGGTTGAGATTAAACTTTTAAATCTTGGTTAATGCAATTTTTTCATAAAATAGTCACTTACACTTGTTCTTGAGTTCTGATTTGTTAGATGAATGAGGGTTGGGCCAATATTAATTGGCTTAGCAATGAGTTTTATACTTTTCTTAGTTAACAGCTTAATTAAAGATAAGGAAATTTATGGTTCAAAAGGTGTTCTACATAAATATTTATTACTTAAGAGCAATTTAGCTTATGTAATTTTTAAAAAAATATATTAATTATAATTTTATCTGTCGACGGTGAGTAATTATTGTTGTGCCCTGCATTCAGTTAATAGCTTAAATTGTTATATTTTATGTAATAGGGAAATTGTTATTTAGAAAATTATTTCGCTAATTGAAATATGGGTTGACGTATATGCGTTTGCGGTATAGTAAACGCAAATTTATTTTTTGGCACTTAATACATTTAAAGACATGAGAATTAATAAGACTTAGTGTATGCAAGTAAGTGTAAAATATTGACAGTTAGTTTTATTCTTAATTTATTAATTAGTCAAAAAACTGCGGTACCCATTTAAAATATGCCTTTTCACTCAAAAAAATATATTAATATTAGCAGAAGGAAAACAGTCATTTTTGTACATGTGCTGGGTTAAGCATGAAGGTTTAAATCATTGTTGGGCAATTTTTTTTTATTATATCAATGTCGCTAGCCGAAAGTCATTTATACTACCTTTTTAATATTTTGAGTCGTTAAATGCGTTAAATATGTCTGCAAAAAGGGAACTATATTATTAATTTTATTTCATGGTTTTATCACTTAGTTATTTTTTTGTGACTGTTGAATTGATGTGAAAAAAATAATGAAAAAAAAACAATTTTTATTATGGTCCGAAATGTCTCCTATATCATTGGACTCAAATGGAATCGTTATTTTAATATTTATTTGCTTATAAAAGAGCCTTCAAACCTATTTAGATGACACATTTCTTGACAAGTTATTTATCAAAATATATAAAAAATATTGCTAAAATGTCAATATTTTACAATCGTCAATATCTGTACTTCCAAGTCTATGAGAATCTAAAACACTTTTTAATATTTGCGAAATAATCTTTTCAGTTACTAAAATCGATTAAAAATAAAATAATTTATTTAAATTTAGTAACTAATAAAAAAACGCAGATAAGTTATACATTTTTTAAGGTAAAATTAGATATAGTATATAATAAATTTCCAGATATTTTAATTGATAAAATATTTCAAAATAGATGATATTTTAATGATAAAATATTTTTTTAAGCGTGATTTATTTTATAAAAATTGCTTTAATAATTCTGTACCAATTTATGACTTGCTGGCACGAATCTAACAAATAAAATGTTTTAGTGGCTTTCGAGTAACGACATAATAAAGCATGAATAATCAATTAAATCTAAGCATGAGAAAATATAGGAAAAAAATGTTATATAACCATGTAATGTTATATAAACTAAATAATAAAACGCAAGATTAATAATTTTAATAAATTATTCAAATTCATTAAAGTCTAAGAATTCTATGTTATGTCCAACTTATGAAAATTAAATATGACAATCTTTAATGCTTTTTATGTACTCTATGTTATGTTATTTATCTGGTATACTCTATAGGATATCCACACAATGTTAGCCTTAGTCTGTTAAATGAAAGTTGCATCTAACAACTTCGTATTTCTCCAGTGTTCAGTTTAATAACCATTAGATTTTGCAATATAACTGATCTTCTTACATATATATGGATTTTCTTAATTATATATGGGATTTCTTATCTCTGGATGATTGTCTTAATGAAATTTCTTACTTATATTTCCTATTTTCCACTTTGATACATATAGGACAGCTTTAATATAATACATTTAGTGGACACATAAGTAATATATCTTATTTCAAAGTAATATATAGATCTTCCAAAAAGTTGTTAGCTTTATACTAGAATAAATAATAAAATAAGCGACGATTTGAAATGACACATGTGAGATCGAGATTTGTGTTTTCTCAAAGTTCTTGTCAAATGTTTGTTTGGTTTTTACGAGAGAGTTGGGCGATGATGACTTTTTGATAATTTTGCAAGCACTTGGAATAAATCTACATTTTTCAGTTCATTCTATTCAGCATTTAAAGTAATCTTTTTGGTTTTTTAGGCATTGAAAATAGTTTTTTCCAGGAATATGAAATCATTTTGCATGTGTCTCAGGCATTTGATATTTATGTTATACATAGTCATAATTTAAATTGATTTTGAGCCTATGTAGTCACGAAATATACAAAATTTGTATATGCCAACCAAGAAAAACCGTACTCATCAGTCTTTGAATGTTTAAGCATGTCGTTTCTCAAAGCACGCAAAGTAAACCGTTCTACTTACGGTAATAGCTTTGTAAAAATGTTGGGAAACATTAAAAGCGGAATCGTTCTCGGCGAAACCACTCTCGTCGTTTTTATTTAGGGGTGTTTTTGCTTGAAAATAAATACCTGCCTCCTCTAAAGGAACGTGTTTGGATAGACTTTGTAAGTGCATTATGTTAGGATTACATTGGAGTAACACTTATAATAACACAACTACATTACTATAAAATTTTACTGAATTTACATTTTAGTCAATTTATTTAAAACATTTAAAACTTGATCAATATATACTCATACTCTGTAATTAGGCTCGAGTAAATATGCCAAGGATACTAAATAAAATTGTATATATTTATATTTTTTTCTAAAGAGAATTAGAAATATGTCTAAAATCCATAAATTATTGACTAAGTATTCACACTTAAATAGAGATGATATAGTCCTTTCTTATTGTTTTATAATTTTTATATAAATTTTGTTTTTGGACTTATTTGTTAATCATATATACCATTATTAAAAATGCTTCGTTAAAAAGCATTTTTTTTGAATTCTGACATATGTTTTATTTATTTTAATATTTTTAGTAATCAAATAAGTGGAAAATATTTATATGATATTTTATATTACAATTTTAATATCAAGTTTATATTTCCTGATAATAGAATTTAAGAATATTTATTTGCTGATCATGCATAACTTAAGTAGATACTAAACACTTATGTTTATGGTATTTTTAAATTTTAATGTTGAATTTAAAATTGTGTTTTCTCAACATCACTAATAATTATAATAATTTGATAGAGCGGCAAAAAACTTTAATATCTTTTTATTGTTTTTAATACATTTTAATCAAATATATTTTATCTAAAATTAGCCAGAACCTTTACATATTTTTATGTCAAACTTGCCAAGTAAAATGGCAGACTTTAAAATCACTTTTTTATTTTTATTTGTTGATCATGCCTAACTTTTATGTATGCAATAACCCTTTTTACAATTCTTTTGGCTTTCTCTATATAAATTATTCATTTATTATATAATGTTGGCATCATATTCTTTTTCAATACTCATTTGCTGTGTAAGTGATCTGCCCATAATTTAAATATATATAAAACAATAGAAAAACCTCTAACCTAAAATATTCAATTCATTTTTACCAAAATTACATTTTCAATAATATAATTTTGAGATTTTTTTTTACGAAGCCACAGAACAATGTGAATAGTTACCTTAAAATTATTGCCTTCATAAATAAATTTAATATATTTCAAGCTTTTTTAAGAAATACTATGACCAGCAGTCATATATAAAATATTCGTAAAAAATCTAATTTCAATGCAATATAATCGTTCAATTTATATTACTATTTAACGCATAATTAGTCAACCCATCGAATTATAATACCAAATGTGCTAATGAAATTTATTTAAATGTAAATTATTTTAAATTAATCCCTACGTATTTTAATAATATCTATTTAAAAAAATATATTTAAAATTATTTATGCAAGTAATATAAATGGATATGAGGAACAACTTTTATATATCCTGTGTTTTATAAATATTTAAAATATGCTAATACAAAAATAATTATATAAATAATTTTATTTCAAAAATGTGTATATTCTCAGTTTCAATTATTCACAAAAATATTAAAGCAATATGTCTCAAAAACTCATTTAAGTTATGCATTGGCATAAATTAAATGGATACCAAGCTAATATTGTTGACAATTAAATAAATTCTTACGTGTTTAATTTAAATTTTTTACACAGTGTACTTATACCTAGTAGACATACACTGGAGATAAGTAATTGTTTTAACTGAAATAAGCTCATTAATCTTTTATATTTTTATAATTTTATTGCCTGAGTTTGGGAACTATGACATAACAAAAACTCCAAACTTAAAACAAAGATTGGCAAAAGAAAAGTATGATAATTTCGATTTCTTCCAATTTATTTTTCTAATTTAGTAATGGAATATCTTGAGGAATTCTTAGCCAGTACAGTTATCAGCAAATCAAAATTAATAGAAATTGTAATTTTTATTATAATTATTTAAAAGCCAATGGTTTTAGGATGGTATATTCCCTTCCTAGTGAAGATCTGTTGTACCTCAACTACTCTTCAAGACCTTTAAGCCTTTTTCATCTTAATAAACTTAAATTGTCGACACTATTAACAGGCGTGCATAGAAATCAGCCCACTGTAAACTTTTGACTTAAACTATTTTTTTTATTATTCGTCTGCTCAAGAAAGATATAATCTGTTTCAACACCTTATTTCTGTTGACACTTAAACTGTTGATAATTTAATATGCTTTATTGGGAGTATCAATTTCTTAAGAAGACTAATCGTTTATATGCGTTGCAACCCGTAAACAAACGTAACATGTTTATATGGTGATTCTCACAAATTTGTGAAATATTAAAATTATTGTGTTTGCAACTGATATTTTTATATATTTTTCCTTTTTCATAATGTCAATAGTGTTGTAAATGTATTAGTTTAATCTATACTACACCACAAAAAGCTAGTAAGCCGCCCAAGTTATTGCTTTAACCGAAAATGGATTTGTTGGACAATTGAATATGACATGTGCAGCGATTCGAATCGAAGAGTATGTTAACGTTATGAGTAGACTGGATCCTTTATAGGCCACTTGAAATATGCAGAAGGCGATTTAGAACCGCTAGTGATGGCCGCTTTATTGTGTTAACAAAATTAAGAAATTGTTACCTTAATGCCGTGTCAAGTACAATTACAACACCGTGAGGTGCTTAACTGAATACCCTGACTCCTAAAACACTTGCGATTAGTTCAAAATTTACTCCAGTTTATCGGAAAGTACGCCTGAGTTTTGCACAGGATCATCTGAATTGGCCATTGAAACAATGAGGATCTATTCTGTTCTCAGATGAAACCGAAACCAAAAGTGTACCGAGGAGTTGTAGATTGCTGCTATCTTACATTGACATTAGAGGCGAATTTATTTTTATGCCGGGCTACATACCGCAAGAACCATACAAGATTACATTGCAAAAGTTGGTTTTCGAGTTATGCAGTGGCCAGCATATAGTCCTGACCCAAATCCTATCGAAAATTTTTGAGATGAGCTGAAACGAGAAATTCCAGCTAGAATTCATACGCCAAACTCGATCTTATAGCTTAATATTACAGTAGAAGAAGAGTGGTTTAACATCTTATAAGAAACACTAGCAAACTTGTTTGGATCTCTGCCTAATAATATAAGAGAGGTTATTAAGGTAAGAGGAGATCATACCCATTATTAAAAAAATTAAGTGTTAAGTGTTAGTTTGTCAATAATCCTAGTTATTATAATAATAAAAAAACCTAATTTGCTAAATGCATTAATTTTACTACGTTAAACAGAGGAAGTCGAAATAAGTTTCTATATATTTATACTCATATTAAAGCATATTAAATTTTCCTTTAAATAAAATATTTCTTTTTTTCATCTGATAAATATTTTTTTTTAAATATAAAGAAACTCAAAAGTTTACAGTAGACCAATTTCTATGCGCGCATTTGTATAATTTTAACAGCTTTATAATAACTTCTCTAAAACCTAATTAAGTGATAATCAATAAAGGTTGGTAATCAGCAACTCCCTTAGGAGGAGTTAGTCGGTGATCCAGATGATATGCAAAACTGTAAATGTGACAGTGAAACAAAGAATTTCATTGAGAATTAAAATATATTTAGCTTTCGTTTTTCTGCTTTAACAGCTTTATCTGGTTTACGGTTCAATTAACTCAACGCATGCAAATGTCATTAAGCATTTTAATGGTCAAATATTTCCACTGCCGCAATTCCATTTTCTTTTTACATCTCTTTGCCATCACAGCACGGCGATAACAAAAAGAACGACCGGCCCTGAAAATCGTGTATGTCGCTTTCCGCTTTTCAAATTTGTGGTTTTTGTGTTCGAGCCTACAATAACATACGGCAGTTGATATTCGGTCTGTGATAAACGAAAGAGGGATACTTTGTTTGCTTATGAGATTTTAATAGGTAGTTGGGAAAAAGTTCAACAATAAATATTTAGTTTTCAATGGTTACAAAAATATAATTTGAAGCATATTTTCTTATCAATTTCGATGCCTGTGAGAGAGACTTTTTAGCGGAGCGTTTTACTTTTGTCCTCCATAGAGAGCAAAAAGGGTATTTTTTGAAATAAGTTGCATTGCAAAAGCTTTGTATATGAATATAAATATGAATATAATAATAATAAAAATAATAATAAACGTCTTCTTATTATCATAAAAATTTATAAAAACTTCCTATTATTTAAGCGCGGCGAGGTCTAGCATAGCTATTCAACCTAACCACTGATTAAAAAAAAGCAGTATATAATACAATGAGTGAGTACAGGCAATCTTTCAAAAGTATAATATATTTGGAGCTTAATAAAATATGAATATTACATTTAAATTAAATGCATATATAAATAATTTCAAATATAAGAAGATACACTCACGTTAGCTCGAATGTAAAGATACTTTTTCCAGTTTAGAATTTTAGATTAAGAAAATAAAAAAATAAAAAAGACGACAGCGATGTGATAACGTAGTTAGTCTCTGCAAGATAATGTTTTTTTTTACTTTAATTTAAAGTTACTTAAAGGTGGAGGCGATTTGATATCAGGAGGTATAGAATTAAAAAGTTTGACAGCATTGTAGCTAAAGGATCGTTGAAAAATGGCTGTCCTATGTTTTGGAACTGTATAAAACTCTCTAGTTCGGATAACACGCTTATGTCTATCAGTTCCCTTGACTAATTTAGAATGTAGATAACATCCCGTGCTGTTAATTTTGCAGCCATATACTGCTTAAACCTTTCTTTTAAATTAAGCCAACCAGATTCGCGCAATAAGGGTATGATGTGATCAAACTTTCTGCGAGAGTAGCAATACCGTAGGCAAGAGTTCTGTAGCTTTTGCAAAGTTCCTTTATAGATTTCAGTAAGTGCAGGCCAATAAACAATATTGCCATAGGTTAAGTGAGAAAGTACTAAGGAGTTAGTTAATCTTAATTTTATATCCTTAGTAAAGTATTCTTTGTAGATATATAGTAGTGGCGAGTTGGCGAAAGATGATTGGAGGAGATGTGAGGCATGATACTCAAAACGAAGATCATAATCAAGGCATATTCCTAAATTTTGTGCATACATTAAGTGGTCAAGAGAGGTCCCATTTAACTCAATATTAAAGTTGTGGCTAATCTTAAACTTAAGTTGAAACCATGGGCTCTTGAAATTTCAAAAATATTATTTAAGTTATAATTTATAAGTTGAGAAGCGTAACCAATATTATTAAACTTAAACGAATGGTAAATCTACAGGTCATCCGCGTACTGATGCGACTTACAATTTTTGATACGAGTAGGAAAATCGGAAGTATATCTGAGAATAATAAAGGTCCCAAGATACTCGTATAACATTATAACAACTAAATCAAATAAATGTTGACTAAGTTCGTCATATACAATTCTTTCTAGAATTTTGGACAGGGTGCATAAAATACTGATGGGTCTGTGATACCTCTGTGATACCTCAGAGGGATTTGACTGCTTAGAGACCGGTATTATCAATTATAAAATTGATTTTTGTCAAAGTGAAGGATATTGATTATTAGATAAACATTTATTCCTAATGTAAGTAATATGAGGTAGAAGGTGAGAAGAGATCAAAGAGAGAATTTTAATATTTATACCATCAATACCTGTAGCTTGAGTTTTAATTTTGGACATGATTTCAACCACTATGAATATGAATATGAATATGAATATGAAACTTCTTTATTTTCTAATATTTTCACACTACTTGATCGCCTTTAAAGTATTCTCCATTAACCACAACGCACTTCTCTAAACAATTCTTCTATTCTTTAAAACATTTTTCAAATTCACTTTTTGGGATGTTCTTTAGGCTCTTCGGCGATTTTTGTTTTGCCTCCCCCACAGTGATAAAATGCTTTCCTTTCATGTTTCCTTTGTGTCTGAGGAACAAATAAAATTCACAAGGGGCTAGATCCGGTGAGTAGGGTGGATGTGTAATTGCTGTGATGCTTCACGGACTATGCTTTGCCATTATAAAAAAACCAATTGCATGTGCTTCAAAGATCTGCTTATTTCTTCTGGATACTCTTCCTTAATTCTTTCAAAAACTTCTGGTTGACAGTTTCATCCAGGGAAACGAACTCCACGTGCACAACATCTCTGCAATCAAAGAAACAAGTGAGCACTGTCTTGGGGCACGGAAAGCCAGCTTTTTTTGACTGGTTTGATTGCTGTTTTGTTTCTGGGTCGTATCTATAACATCACGATTCCTTGGATAGATAGAAAAAAATTCAGGATCCTCTTTGAGCTGATTTTGAAGCTCAAAACATGCCTGAAGTCTAAACTCAATTTGTGGCATATAAGAAGGCGAGGGACAAATTTGGGTTTAATCCTTCTCATATGAAAATCTTCTGCAAAATTATTCTGCTGAAATATTAGCTGATGAGAATGTTAAGAAGCTGAAAAAACGGAACATCAACAGCTTCGTCACCTTAAGACTCGATCCTGAAATCATATAACTATAATAGGATCTTATCATTTCTGAAGCTATAACTGAAAAGCAAGTATCGGGGGTTAAATCCTAAATAACATTATACTACACTGAATGTCGATATTACATGCAGTATTCCTAAAAAAAAGTAATTATTACCACCAAATGTGATAAAGAAGGATGTCTGTTTATGAATATAGATTTTCTTATGAGACTTCATTTTTTACTAGTAGTTAGGAATATTGTAAAACTTAATATTATTCTACAGAGTGACTCAATTTAATCTATATGTTCCATAGGTTCATAGATTCATAGGCTCCGATTTATGTTCAAAAACTCAACTTGCCAAAAATCACTCAGACACAAAGACTGTTCACTCAAGTTTTAGAGTTTTAGAACCGTAATTCCAGCGGCCTTGCTCGATTAAGTTTAAGTTTAATGTTCAAGGTATTTATTGTTCAGTAGAATTATAGCTAAATATTCTATTCTTACCTAATAAATGCTGTTTTTACTTTTAAAGTTTAAGTTAATTTTTTTCAAACATTTTACCTGGATTTGACCCTATCAAGGTATCATACAAAATTTTAAAGTATCACTTCAGATATAAAATTTTCCGCTGTCTTCGGTATTAATGTATAAACTAGGGTTTTCAATAAATAATGATCCTAAACTTTATATAGCCTTTAAATTTGAGGTCAATGTCATACAAGGTCGTGTACATAAAGGGTACAGACATTTTTGCGATTTACCGTAGTCATCAAGATACACGCAGCACTTTTTTAGTTTAGAATTTTTATTATTCTCTAAAATTTTAATTAATTGCCTGTGAGTACTTTTTTAGAATTTAACCTTGTCAAAGCCATTACAATATTATCTAAAAAATCATTTTGGGCGCTACCTGCTCTTTCTCAATGAAATGTGAAATTGGGGATTTTAATTAAAAGAAAATTATGACTTTCCAATAACCTTAAAAATTAGCCACAGTGCAATTGCTCACTTTTTGTGGCTCCCATCATAATGAATAACTTGTCTCTATGTAAAACCATATTTTTGCAAATATCTTGGGAGAAAAAAAGTGGCAAGATGACACACAATAATAAGAAAATTGAATTTAGTGGGAAAATTTAAAAAAAAAAGAATTTGCTGTTTTCAGACATGGTAATCCATTTTAACCCTGATTATTTGGTTATTAATATATGTTTTCATTAATTGATAAATATATGTCTTCCTTACATATACACTTACCCAAACTCTTCATCATTATTTCGCATTTTTCTGAAATTAAACACTATGAATTATCTGCGAGAAATATAGAATTTTCTAAGATGCAGTCGTGTTATCCACCAAGAATAATTCTTTCGTACATTTATATTAGTAGTCATTGAAAAAAAATAAAACGAAAAAAGCTAATTGCATTTACTCTGGTGTATCTTTAAGATGATAAACTAGTCAGTGTGATATCATCACACGGGCACAAAAAGGGGATAAACAAAAAGTATAAGAAAGAAAATAGCAGCAACTTAAGCCATTTAGGATCAAACTATGCGAAATTAAAAACAAGACCACAAAAGAACTTACCTGTTATTGGCCAAACATCAGAAAGCAGAAAACAAACTACTTCAAAAATATTTCTGTAAATGTAGGACTGAATCCTGAGGAATAGCTGCCGAACAGCACAGATTTCAAACCATTTAACACATTATGTTTTTCCTCTCCTTGCCCTTTGGTTTTCTGGTAGCCTTGCCATAAAAAAGCAAAAAAGCAGAAACACCTATCGACAGTTATATTTTACATTTCATATCTTAAAATGCCAATATTAACTTAAGAGAACTAAGAATAAACCATCATAGGGTTTAACGATCCTGCCTCTAATTAAACCAATTTAATTGAGTAATTAATTATCTGTTAGGCAATTGCTCTCGTTAATCTAAATTAATCTATCTAGATTTGCATTTATCTAATTATATAAAAAACTCAATATTTCATAATGAGTTATTTTTCATCATACTATCAAATTTTGGTCCATATATCATTCTAGATGTCGCGTAACGCATTTTCATTTGGAAATGCAAACCGGTGTTATCTAAAATAATGGCGTTAGTGTCAGCTTAAAAGATTTATCGCATTTCCTTTTCATGCCAAAAGGCTTTTTAAATTTAAATTTTATTATTTTAAGATGATGTTGTAGCGTAAAATGGATTACAATAATTACTTTGATCCTCTTTTGTCTCTTTAGATATTGAATTTAAGTAATAAGTAAGAGCTTTAATTTATGAGAAAGATTAGTCATGAATGGATTAGCTTTTTACGAGGCACTTTTTGCCCGAAGCTTAGAAGTTTTTGATTGTAAATAACCGTCTCTTATTTTCTTGATTTTTTAAAATTATATTTTAATTTTAATTAACTGAGACTGTATGTTTAGAGTCTTTATTTCTTATTTTAATCTGGATTTAAAATCAGTATCTTGTACTTGTGAAATAACAAAAGAACTTTTATTTCTAAGCACATTAGTTTACTTTACTTTCAGATTAATTAGGTGTTGAAAGCCCCCTTTGAAAATAAATATTACTGGCAAAGTTAATTTAAACAAACATGAATCTGATAATTGAGGTCTAACCTAAAATTTACAGGAAAGGATATTCCCGTGCCAATTACACTTAAAGTTGCTAACACGAAACCGCCAAAAATAAATTGCCTTTCTCATCCTTAAAGGTTTATGTACAGCTTTATTAAAGCCGCAACAAAATCGTTAACGAAAAGAACCTCCCTAAATAAACCCGAGTTTTTAATTGCATCGAGAGCCTTGTAGTTCTAAAGTTTCGAGCTTTTTTTTACTTTTTTTCTCGTTGCATGCCTAATATGATAGCTTAATTAAAAAAAATTAAAAAGAGCCATAGCTGCAGGATAATTAGCTTCTTTTGCTCAATCAAATATCACAAACTTGGAATTTATGCTACAGTATAGCAGTGTAAATAAAAAAGGTCTTTTGCTTATTTGTGGAAGAAATGAGAAGTTGACTGTAAATTTTGTGATTAAATTAATTGGAAATTATTTATCTTAACTCAGCAGGTAAAATATTAAATATTTCTAGAGCTGTATACATGTAAATGAATATTTTTGTGAAAATCTGTAATTTTTTATTGTTATTTGACGGATGTTGCTGTAACTTTTATTGGAAGACCTCTCGTATAATAACAAAAGTCCTTAATATATTACTTTATTTTACTAAAGGATAAATATAATGCTAAAAGTGCCTTTTGATAATAATATTAAAAAATAAACAAAAGTCATAAAACGGTTATAGTTCTGCACTAATTTAACTAAGACGTTAAAACGAAACCGTTGGAAATAAATTTCCTTTCTCATCTTTAAAGCTCTATGTATAGCTTTCTTAAAGCCACAACTAAATCCCTAACGATAAGAAACTTCTTAAATAAACCCGAGTTTTTAATTGCTCCGAGTTTTGTAATTTCGCCTTTTTAACTTACTTTTCTTATTGCAGGCCTAATCTGACAGCTTAATTAAAAAAATTAAAAACAGCTACGGAATAATTAGCTTATTTTGCTAAACCAAGTTCCACGAAGTTAAAACTTTAAATTACAGTCTAAATAAAAAAACGCTTTTACTTATTCAATGTTAACAAATATTTACATTTAAATTTATTATTGCCGTTGTTAATAAATAAAATGTCAATCAAATAGAGAAGGGACACGACTTAGTGCTTGAAAATACAAAAACCTTTTTTATTTTAGGGTATGTCGAAAGGGACAAACTGTGAAGATAATAAGAGAGAGCAGAAAGCCTATTAAGCTAAATCGTGCGGACGGAAAAGAATAAAAAAGAGAAAGAAAATATGATAATAACGCCCATCCGATATTCACTGCCTATTTTCCTTCATTAAATTTTCCTTGTTTTGAATTACGCATAAGCATTTTCGTTTTTAAAAGTAAAGGCGTTTATTCAAAAATGTTGAATCTTTTTGTATTAGGAGGCTTGAAAATCGAGTGTTTGTATCGAAATATTTTTAACTTTGGCAATGAAAAAGTAAATAAATATGATATACAGGGTGTCAATTTTAAAACTTTTAATGCAAATATCTGTGAAATGAACAAGTTAGAAAAGCGCAATTTGGTACAAACGTTATGTAAATAGGGGAAACTACGACCACCATGTTTTGGTTAAAGGGTTAGTAACCCCTTGGGCCCAATGCACCTCAGCCCTAAAATTTTAAATGGCATCATCGCTTTTGTGATTAATTGATCTTAAATTAAAGGTGTTTTGGAATAATATTCACTTGCACAAGAATTTTTTACAGTTTTTATATATGGTCAAAGAAATGTATAAGGTAAATAAAGTAAACTTTGTTTTTATAAAGTGTTATTTTATTTAATTATATGCTCAAAATGAATTCCATTTTAGGATAAACAAAAGTATAGTCTATTTTCAAACTCATTTCTCATATTTTGAAACACTTCTCTTAAAATAGATGCACATCCGTTGCCAAAGATCATCGTGTGAAGCTGGTTGCGTTTTATACACAACAGTTCTTAAGTGAGCCCAGAGAAAAAAGTCGAGGGGTGTTAGATCTGATGATCTCGCTGGCCATTTCTATGAACCTGTTCTCCCAATCCACTGATCTGGAAATACATTATGTAAAAATTGCCTCACAGAAAGAACATAGTGGGTGGGGTGGCACTCCATCTGGTTGAAAATGTAATAAATCTTCATTTAGGTTCCTATCCTATATATCTAACTGAATTTATATTTCTTCAACAATTTTAGGTTGAATGATCCAACATTTCCAAGTAAGTTTCGCCATTAAAGTAACCATTAATAAATAGCAATAATAGGGATATCACCCAATATTTCCGCCCACACATTGATTTTTTCTACATACTATGTCTGTCCTTCCCTGAAAACATGCGAACTTTCGTCACTCCAGTATCTAAAAATATGTTTATTTACACAACCATTTAAAAAAAAATGCATTCGTCGCTAAAACAAATACTTTTTAAAAATCCAGCAGTCAAACTCAGCAGTTATTTTTTCGTGTTCACGTAATTCCTGAAGAATTTGCATTTTGAGGATGGAAATGACTTAATTTAAGTATCTGACGTATAGATTCATGACACATTTCTGCTATCGCAGAAGCTTGGCGTAGCGATAATGTAGGATTCATAGCAAATGTCCCAATACTTCTACTTGTGTCGAATCATCTTTACGCTGCTTTATGCTACACTCTTTTTTTGTTTCCCACCGATCCTGTTTCTTCAAATTTGAGAATTCGTTGCCTCACGTAACTATTACTTAATTTTCTTCCATGTTTTCTATCGTTAATTAATGCAGCAGTCCTTAAAGTACAACGATTTTGAGAACCATAAATATATTTTATTTCAACTCTCTTGGCCGCACTTTGAACCATTGTGTGAAGTATTTGGGTGAGTTGGTGAAAAGTCAAAAGACGATATATAAAGTAAAATATTTTTTAAAACTATGTCCAAACAAGTACTTTCTGGTACGACCTAAAACCTGAATTCCAACATACCTCATTCCAACTTGGTAAACCAATGTTTCTACCGGATTAAAAAAAAAATTTTGCTTTTAATTTTTTTGACTATGAACTATAATAATAACACACTTGTCTTAAATTGTATATTGATCAGTAGCAAACAAGACAAAACAGTTCAGCGTTAAGTACTTTATTATCTCTGATAACTGATTTATTACAGAATGTGTATCTGTTCCAAGGCAAGGCTTTCAGAATATTAGAAATAAGTTTTAAAAAATATTATTATTTTTGTTTAGCCCAAAATGGAAATCATTTTGAGCTAATTAAATAAAATAACACTTTGTAAAATAGAGTTTATTTTATTTAACTTATACCTGTTTTTGCCCCTGTATAAAATTTAGGAAAAATTCTTATGGAGGTGAATACTACTCCAGAAGACCTTTACCACAGATGCCTTTACCTTAAAATATCACATATCGGTGCCATTTAAAATTTTGGGATTGGGGTTGGGTTTGCGCTCTTTTAACTTTTTTTTTTTTAGTTTCAGAGATATTTGCAATAAAAGTTGACACCCTGTATAAGCAAAGTAGGTTTTTAAATAATAAAATATTATGATATAATAAAATTCTAATAAGCATCTTAGACAAGAAAGAAAATGTGATACAAAGGTGGTGAAAAAAGTTTATTTCACGCAGTTAAAGTAGTAATATTTTTCCAGGTAGTTACATTTTCTTATTTTTTAATCTTATTTTAGAGGTAGTTAAGTTTTCCAGAATATAGCAAATTTCGGAAATTTATTTTACATTGGAAAGATCCAAGAAAAAAAATTATATTTCTTCCATTGCTAAGACAGCGTAGAAATTTTATTTATTTTGCGAAGGTGGTTGCAATAAGCTGCAGTATATTGTACTCCTGCTCTGAATATCAAATTATTGAATTTATAGCACTAAAGAATTAATATTTTCTTATATATGTAACAGTGCCAGTGCATTGTCAGTGCCGTTAGTCAAACCTAAAAATCAATTTTTATGTGAAAACAATTTAAAAGATTGTGTAAAATTATTTATCGCCATATTTGTGTACGTCTGTTGTCAATACAAATTCCGACCACTGTGTAATCTACTACTTGTACTCTCAATGCGAAATGACGAGTGGAAGTTAAACATTTAATGGAGAGCCTTCATCTAGCTGTTTTTAATGTAAATGTTGTGTTTGATGATGTAAATTCGATTAAACAATGTACTGTATGTAGTTTGTATTATCAGGAAAATTTGGAAATTACGTGGTTTCCATATGAAAAAAACTACTTGTAAATGTGAAGTATTCGGTACTGCAGTAAATAATGGACTCCATTCCCATGACATAATTCGACAGCAACGTACGAGGAACATAAGTCCTGTGGATGATGGAGACGACTTAGATATAAATACCAGTGCTATTATATTATTTTTGGTGGAAAAAACTAAAGAACACAATCAAAAAATAGATCTATTGTTAGTAGAAAATTGTTTAAATATTTAAAAACCAAAATTAACAGCAATAAAAAGAATTTTATGACGTCTTATTAATATTCAGCAAGTGAAGATTTAAGAAAAAAAGTTAACTCCACTGATATTGGTGTGGGTTTATCCTTAAATAAACCCACTAAAAATGGAGGTATTATCCTTAAGTGTGGTAATGAGAAGAATTTGTGTAATATTCCGTCTTGTACAAAACAAAATGGGCGATTAATTAATTTATCTATATATCTTTCAAAATTTGATTTTAGTGTTGATGTTCCAAAAGTATTGGAACACCGCATTAAACTAGTAGATGTAACTGAGTCTGAATACCCTTTAGCAGAACAGGAGATCGTCTCGAAAATCGAAAAGCAAATTCCGATAAGAAAATTAAAATTATTAGGAAATCAAATAATACATGTGAATAATATAAAAATTAACATGGGTATGGAAGTTGATGCCACTACTTATAGAGTTTTTATAAATAAGGAACAAATGAACATCAGATAGAACCATTAGGGGCACAACGAATCTGATATTTGAAAGTGCATTAGATGTTGTCGCTATGGTAGTTTGTAAAAAGGATGTAAGGAGAAGAAAGTGTGTGCTAAATGTTAGTGTCATCATTTCAAAGACTGTAATGTAAATGCTGTTAAGTGTGCAAATTGTTTGTATTGTCTAATGAAAAGTATTTTCTTAGTTTAAATGTTAAATATATATCTTGGGATGTTGGGGGTTTGAATATTATAAGAAAATTGAAGATATGCAATGGGAGTACATTTAGTAGCCATTAAGAAACAAAATAGAAAACAAGAAAGAGTAGAGCATTTTAGATTTCAGAAATAAACATATATAGGGCTTTCTTGAAAACGTAAATAGTTATGAAGCTGATAGAAACGAAAATCAAAAAGAAAACAATAGACAGGCATAATATTACTGAGGAAGAGAATAACAAAGGAAGTAAACTCAAAAAGTTGCGATGTAAAAAAATAGCAATAAAATTAAGCTTAGCATTCGTAGCTAATATTATTATATAGAAAAATCACTTTTCAAGGTAAGCAGTATCTGGATAATTAAATGGCTCGGTTTTCTTTGCTGGTTATGGTAGAGCTGTCTACTAGGTCATATTAGTTTAGAAAGTCATTCAATTTTAAAGTGTTAAGTCTATCGATTATCAGTATTTTAGTGTTTTTTATTAATGTTTAAGCCGATTTTGTTGTTTTCATGTTTCACTCGTCTGAGAAGTTTTACCATTTCTTCTTCTGCCGCTGCGATAAGGGCGGTATCGTCAAAAAATCTCAAAATGGTGCTCTTTTGCCCAGCTTTTGATATGCCTCCAGACCATCCATCTAAGGACTTTCTCATTACAAATTCATCATATGTGTTAGAATGTCGGGTGATAACAAACAGCTTTACCCGACTCGTCGTTCCACTCTAAATTGATTTAAGAACCTTTGGTTTAAATGAACAAACGAAAGTTTAACCCAGTTCAAACGCACACAATCAAACGCCTTTTGATAATTGACGAAACATATATTGAAAAAATATATAAACATATATTATTATAATAAACATTTACATATATAAATATATATTATATAAACATATAAACTACTTGATATTCTTTAGATTCTGATTTGTTTATCTCAAATTTAATATTTGTTTCCTACTTCCTTTTCCTTTTACAAGACCTGCGTGTTCTTGGGTTCTTTGACAGTATAAAGATACGATTTTTAAGAGAATTTTGCTGGCGTGGGATATTAGTGATAGTATTCGATAGTTCTCGCACATTGTAGTTGTTCCTTTTTTGTGTAACGAAATGTATATTAAAGTACACCTGTCAGTTGGTCATTTTGCTGTGTTCCATATGGCCATACAGTTAGAGTATACACTATACAGTATCGATTCCTGGGGATTTGTTTTTCTTTAACGGTTGAATCGCTTCCTTTACTTCGGAAAGTAGTATCGCTGGTTGTCTGGGATAATTACTTGACCATAAATTCTCTGGTGACAGACTTCACTATGCAGATCTCTTCGTCTTTCTATACAGATCTTCACAGTACGTTTCTAAGATCATATTGATATCAGTTTTCAGATTTTTCTCTTTGTCCAAAACACACCAGTTCTGTGGTTTAAACTCCTTTGTTACCAGCTTTATGTTGGTTAATAAGTCCCTAGGCTCATTTCTGTTTCCAAGTTGTTCTATTTCTTAGCATATATTGGCGATGTATTTTTCCTTGTCTATGTGGCATTATCTTTGGACAAACTTTTAAAGACTGCTTCTGCTTCTCGCTTAATATCTTTCCTATGTTGAATTAAATCGTACGCGTATATTCAGTAATCAATGGTTTACGGCTTGCGTTGGTTGGTGATGTATGATTTTTTTATGGTTACAATTATCTCCTTTAAATATACCTTTTTTCATGATCATTTTCTACTCTTGATCTGGGCAGAGTTTATTTACCATGTTCACCTGATTTTGATGGATGCAGTATTAGTTGTTAAGTTGCTGATCGGGTCCGCAGTTTGTGGACTATAATCTCCATCGTTGCTTAATCAAAACGTAGTCGATCTGGTTCCTAGTTTTGCCATCTGGGTTCCACCACGTGAATTGTTTTTGAGGATAATGTTTAAAGAGATTGTTAATAGCTGAAATATTCTGTTGTATGCAAAATTCTACAAACTGATCTCTCCATTCATCCCTCTGGCTTAGTCCAAACTGCCTGGTAATATGTTTGATGTCTTTCGAAGCTTTTCCGACTCCTAATTAAAATCCCCAGGAAAAATAGTAGCTCACAGTTTGTCACGGATAGTGGTGAGGACCTCTTCAAGATGACCGTAGAATGCATCTCTGTTTTTAGGGATGTAGATGTTGGTGCATCGATTTGTATATTTTTTTCGATTTGTAAACATATTTGATTGGTGGTTATGGAGGCTTGTATTTTTTGAACATTTTTTTAGGTTTTTAGTTAAATGTTAATTATTTTTTAACTAAAAATTAAAAACAATATTTCTTTCTAACTGCCTGGATAAAAGTTATAATGTAAATATTCTGAAGCACCGCAAAATATGATGGTAAAAATGTTACTGATTAGAGGTAGTTATGTAATTTTAAATCTTTTTAAAAGCCACTAAAATGACTATAATTGAACTGAAATAACTTACAAACACTGAATTTAATCCAGTTTTTAAATGAAATAAAATCAAAATAATTGCAATTTTAATTGGAAAGTAGAAGATTATTCAAAAATATAAAATAAATCAAGTTTCTTTCTGCTGTTTGTACTTTATTTTATCAACCAAGCAACCCGCAGCAAATCCAAGAAAAAGAAATAGATAGTTCAAATTAATAAAGTTTTGGTAAGACTAGAACAACTTTGGGAACATTAGTCCGAAAGAGCAACTGGCTCCGTTTCGATGGTAATCGATAGTTCGTTCGGTTCTTTTATTTAATACATTTACTTAAACTTTGAAAGAATTTAATCTAATTTCACAAAAACTGGATAGTTTTTAAAGCGTAGTGTGCTCACAGATACATGAAAGGAATAGAGTAATTAAATCCTATGTTTTATTTATGTCGTCCAGGATCTATTTAATATTCCGCGAGGCTCAGACAAATAAAACTTTTTAAACTCAGGAGAGTTTAAAACTGGATAACAAGAATGTTTTGAACTATTCAGAGTGTTAAAGCCCGCCGGAGTTGAAATGTAAATAACCCTAAAGACGCCAGCGTCTTGGTCTAGTTTTACTATTATGTTACGTTTATTTTACATTTTATATTAGACGCTTTGTTCTGTTTTTATTTTAAGGCCAGACACATATGGCATATGTGCAATAAGAACAGCTACAAATTTTATGAACTCATACATACGTATTTCAGTAATAGGAGCATCTGAAAGTTAAGTGCCTGGAGTAAAACAATAATTAGTTAAACTCGTGTAAACGTAAAGTGTAAAAAAATTATGGTAAGTACTTAAAATAAAATTGAAAAATACTCTTCTAAATACTAGACAGTTATGGAGGATAATAATGGTATTGGGCCTAGAAAACTCCCTAAAATAATACTACTGAAAAATTTATCTTTTTTGAATATAAAAAAATACTGATGTACTTGGAATGTAAAAAACTGTGTTAACTGAAAATTAAAAAAAAGAAAGAAAATCTATCGTTTAACAAGGTTATTGAAATTGATTATTAAAATTATTTTTTGTAGTTAAGTTGTAAATATCTATTTTACTTTAAATTGCAAATGGAATATTCTATACCGAAAATATTGCATAAAACTTACGGTAAATTGACTTCTTGAGCTTTCGAGCAGAAATTCTTGCTTATGGGTAGGTAGGTAGTGTCAAGGTATAATGCTTTAAAAAATATCAATGATTGGAATAATTATAAGTCTAGCAGTAAATCTAAGATATTTAATAATTACTATAATTAGACGGAAGTTTATTTAAATTTTATTACTTCCAAAAAATAATAGTTGCTAAACATGGTCTACATTTCGCAACTTAAATATCGGTACTTATATGCAGATACAACAAAGAACGATATACCCCATTCACTCTTCTAATCCTAATCCCATTAACGTTAATTTTTCCATTTTTTTTTGAAATTTTAATTAGCGACTGTAATAATAAAATATTTTTCTATAATTCTATCTTTTTACTGGAACTAATAAATTCTCCTTTAAGCTAACACGTACAATGAGAAAGTTAATTCAATTTTGCATAAGCTAAAACAAAGATTGCATATGTGCCAATGATATTTCTATTAGGATGCTATAGTCCGTTTATTCTATAGTCCGTTTATTGATATTTTCTTCATGAGAAAGTGTTGTTTTAAAAACATGTATTTCCCTCTTGCATTGTTGTTGATCCTAATGATTTTTCTGACATGCGTAACACAATTTTTGCTTATTTCTTAAAAATAAGTCAATTATTCCCTAATATTTAGTGTGGATTTAGAGATATGCTAAGCATAGATAGAGTGTTTGCTAAAGTAACCAGTGATACTTTTTAAAGCTCAAATTAAAGCAACGTTACAGTACTTGCTTTGCTTGATTACTCAAAGGCCTTCGGTACGATCAAGTTTACATATTTTGGGTTTCTGGACAAGTCAACTTCTTTAATTTGGTCATATTTATTTAACAAAAACTGCCATAAAGATATATTTTTTGAAAAACTTATATTTTAGTACGAATATTTTATCCAGTGTACTACAGGAGTCTATATTAAGGCCATTGCTTTTAATAATGTACACTTATATATCCGATATTCTAACGTCCTTTAACAAATGCCATATTATGGCTTATACTGACTCAATGTTACTCAATGGTATATAACTTTTAACCTGATTTACTTATACCTGATACTGACATGACCGAAACTAAATCGGCGTTTGCAAATCATTTATTGGCCTCCTCACATGGTTTTTCTTTAACTCAGGGAGCGGATATTTTGCATGAGTGCTCAAAAGGCAAAAAACTGGACTTGTTAGAAAAAATGGAAATAACTAAAGCTAAGAAGAGCCCTGTCCTTGTGTGTGTGAACGATATTTTCACGTTTGAACCTCACCTCATTTATAACAACCTCTCTTAAAAAGTCTTTTCTTCTTTTTTCTTTTTCGATTTTAGATATTTTTAGTTTTTATTGTGAAGATTGTTTACTTATATTAACACTTATTAGTATAGTTCGGATTGTTTTCCATTTTTGATCATGTTACTTGGTGGCCTATGGGTTAGACGCGCGCCTGTGAATCTAAAGGTTGCTGGATCGTTCCCCACTGGTGACATTTTACATTTTTACTTTTTTATTTTTTTAAGCATATATTTTTATCTATGGTGGGAATTGTTAACTTAACCTAGCTTTTCTTTTGTTGTTAGTTGTAATGTGATCTGTGTAGGTCTAGGTAATGAGTTTTATAAGCGTTCTTTTTATTTTGTGAAAAATATCTTAATGTATTTTTTAGGCCTGATGATGCTCCGATAGGAGCGAAACACGTGTAGCTTTAAAAAATTATATGGATTTGATGAGACCGTGACTTTGTGTTTTTACCTTTGTTCTGATTTACTTGCTGAGGCCTCTGACTCTTTAAATGACGAGCTTAAATTATTATGCGAGATATTTCCTAAACATAATTTAAACTTAAATTAAAAAAAAACAAATTTAATGGATTTTGAAAATAAAAATGGAGTGGAGCTGGTAAAATCAAACATATCTACATACACAAAACAAAGCTGCGATTTGTCAATCTCGCTCGCAATCTGGGTGTTTGTGTTGATTCTCAACTACGATTTACCGAGCATGTAAAGAAGTTGAGGCGAAGGGCATTTTCTAGGTTAAAAACCCTTTTTACAAATAATTTTTTTTAAATTTTAAACTTATGTAAAATAAAAATGTTATTTTTTTTTTAATATTGCAACTCTTTATACTGTCCTTGCCTTAATAGGCTTAATAGAACTGTGATAAATGTCATGCAGACTGGTTAAGTTAATTTGATTTTTGACTAAAAATAATGATTTGAAATGGCTTCATATGGAAAATAGATAGAAATATTACTTATACAATTCAGTCTATAAGCTTTTAAATAATCATGATCGCAATTTTAATATCATATGCAATATCTTTAAAGCACGTCGTTCCATACATTTTGTAAATATAAGACGTAAGACTAAGTATTCTATGCCTCGCTTTCGTATATCATTTTATACTATGTTCTTTGCCTATAACGCAATAAACTATAACAATCTGAAAAGGTATTTTAAACTCAATATGTTTGACTATTGATTCTTGCTGCTCCTACAATAAAAACTTAAAACATTGTTTTTTCTATCTCTCATCTTTCTAAGAGTAAGCAATAGACAATTATTAAAATTATATTTGCGTCATATATTATATTATTTTGTTTTTTTTTTCTTCGTCTTTACAAACTTTTAGATTTTGCTTTGTTTTATTTTTCATTATCTATATGGCTGGTTAAGTATCAAGCATTCATTTACTAGACTTCCCAGCCTTGCATTTTTAGAATAATTGAATACTCTCTTATCTCTTTAATATTGTGTCTTTGTGTTTTATTAATACATGCCTTATTTATTAATTTATTCATAAGTGCTACTTTTAACTACCCTTAATTAAACTTAGCGTCTACAGTCAAGGATATACAAATTAAAGTTTATCGTTTAAGTCTAAGAGAGATAGTCGCTAAAATTTCTAAACGTCTCACAAATAATTAGTTCATACCAGTGTAAAATTAATGATTGCTCAAGCATGAGACATATTGATGATCTACTAGTACCTACCTGAATAAGTCAATTTTGCCCCCACTTTGTAACTGATTTTGGAATGGTGTCTTCGAACTGAGCCGAAACTGAAGGTAACTTGTAAAAGTCGATCAAAAGTGAAGGTGATGTTAACAAATTCTAAGTTAAAAATTCTTGTCAAAAAGTGAGTCAGTAAATGAAGAATATTATCAGAATGTTACGTGGCATTTTAGAGAGCAAATTTGTCAAAACAGCCAGATATGTGGAAAGAAAACTATCGATAAAGCACTATCTCGATCAGACACCATTACCTAATATTATCCCGGTCGACTTTTTCCTTTTTTCTGTTCATAAATTACCACTTCGACGAACTTGTTTTCAGTCAAATCACAAAATTGTAAAACATGTTTTGTTGGTGGGATTATTCGATAGCGCAAGGGTAGGTACTTATTATCCCTGAAGGGTCTATTTTGGAGGCAAATTTTGATGAATAATACATATCTTCCATTCCATTCCATTCAGTACGGTATTATCTGATTATGTCGGAAAAGGGATATTAATTTATTAAAATTTTAAAAAGAAATAAAAATATTGCCTCTCGGGAAATTGTGCCTTTCCCTTATCAACTACTTTTCATGTAATATCACCCCCAAACGGCCTATTTCACGCCTTGTTTAGTGCTTTTCTTATGATTCTTTCATAAACGGTTTATTAAATTTTTCTTTTTTATATCAGAAATTGGCGACATATTCATATATATGCAGTTATTTTTTTTCCTATAATAATTTACAAATTTGAATTTCTAACTTAATTTTTGTTATAAATGCCATATTGCTTACGTATTTTAAATTACAATTATTTTGTTAATTGTGTATTAATCTTTGTGTAATAAATTCGTATCTATGATACTTGCCATAACCATAAGAACTATTATTGAAATATTAAGATGCACGCGTATATATGGCACCTATAAGTTAAATTAAATAAATTTAATGATGGTGGCTATAAGACGAAATGTATGACAGTAATTATAAAAATCGTAAAAAAACTCTTCAAAAGGTTTGTCTTAGTTTATTAAGGTGCTAATGAACATAAGTCAATTCTCAATATGATTTGCCCTTTACAATTCAAGTAAGGGTCTTGTTTATCCTTATCCATACCACCCTTCCTCTTTAACTGGTACTGCCTTGTAGTAATCCTAAATATGTAACTTCACTTGCGACTTTTTATTACGATTTAAACATGTAGATTTTACTTTGATTAATAATTATCTCCCAAACTGTAATTTGGAAGCAATAATGTCTAATATTAATTTAAATGTCAATGTTGCCAGCTTTTAGTCTGTTTTTAGCAATCTTATAATAAGCTCTACTGATATTAAAACTATACTTTTAAAAGTTGATGCAAGTAAGAGTGAAGGTCGATTATGAATAACTATTACATAAACTATCAAAGCTTGGCATCACTAGCGCCTTGTTATTTTGGGTTAAATCGTATTTAAGTAATTGTGAGCAGCAAGTTGAAATTGGTGGTTGCTTCTTCAAGAGTTCTATAAGATTCACATCTACATCCTCTCCTGTTTATTCTACATATAAACTATCTTGTTCTTCTTTAGAAGTCAAAATATTTTCGGTTTGCTGACGAACTGTATAGGCACGTCTGCTCTTTTCTAGATATTGAAACTCTACAAAATGACATAATTATAATATTTTCTTGGACTCCAAGCTGTTTCTTTCACCACTATATAATATGATTAATACTATATCAACGATAAACGGAATGTTGCTTCAATGTAGCTGTCTAAGGAGATAATGTAGAAATTTCAGTAATATTTGTGCATTTAAATGTTTGTATGTATCTCTGGTTAGATCTAGTCTTGAGTTTGCTGATATAACATGGTCTCTTAACTATCAGATAAATTCGTCAAGTTTAGCACAAATCTATTAAGTTAACGAGATTTATCTTTTCAAAATTAGGTATATTTTCTTTCTTTTTACTGTCAATCATGTGACTATTACTAAATCTTTTGTCAAGTATATATAGTAAAATTCTGATATTGAGGTTGCAAAGTAAGAAAATAAATAGGCCAAAGTTCTGTGGAACCCTTTCTTGCATCGTCTAGCTTTCGAGTATCACTGCACTCTTCATCAGGACTTACTGCAATTTGACACGAGAAAAAAAGAAAACGATTTGAGAGTTTGACTAACACTTTTGTCTTACATTAATTAAATTTAAGATCGTGGAGATCTTACCAAGCCAACTACATTGCTGCGCCACTCATATCTCTTAAGTGGATGATTGAATGATGACAGATGTCAATGGTATTGTGAAGCTGCCAGTGTTGCAAGCATAAGGAAATTGATAAGAAACACTAAATGGTAAAGCAATGATGGTGAGAGAAAAACACAGTACACTGTATGTCTCATCTCACTTGCAGTGACGTAGACTCATGGCCCGTAAAACTGAACAAAAAACGAGATAATTAAACTTGATAAAGAGTTTTAGCGTTTAATTATTCATCGTGGGGCTGGTCTATCAAGAAGTGTATTGTTTAAGTTTTGTGACATCTCCAAAATTCTTGCGAAAGGTCTCCTTGGACTTGGAAGAATGAAACTAAGACGAAACCGTTAGAATTTTTCCCGATAGCGCTAAGATGTACGATACCTCCAGAGTTTGGGATTTTTTATTTTTCGAGTATACCCTCCTCGTATCGAATTTTTCACCGAAAATTGTTTTTTTTTCGAAATCGAACGAACTATACCAGCGACTTACTCCCATCACCTACATCACGAAAACACAGCGTTATAACGGGATTCGAGCAGAAATAAAGAAATGAGAGCACTTTGAAATTTCGAAAAAAGTCATTTTTTGACCTCGTTTTTGAGGCCAAAAATGGGATCAAAAAATGCGATATCTCGGCTTATATGAGAGCTGTGATCTTGCGAATGGTCTCGTTGTATTCGGAAAGACGAAGTTTAGACAAAACCGTTGGAAATTTCCCAATAGTGCCCATAGAAGCCAAAATATTGACCTCCAAAGTTTGGTATATTTCAATTTTCAGCCTATCGCATTTTTCCCCAAAAATTATATACCATCGTCTACATCACGAAAGCACCGGGTTATAACGGGATTCAAGCAGAATGATTAATAATTTTAAAAGAAAAGCAAAACTATATTTACAAGGAAACTTAAATAAAAACTTTGTTAGGATTGTTTTCGTAAAGAAGCATATGAGTTAAACAAATAAGAAATAATAAATTAAACGAATAAAATTTTTACATCAGTTTTAAAAATATTTAATTTTTGTAAAACTTTTGGTAATATCAAGATCGCTTGCTATTCCTATTATCGACTTAACTAAAATTCCGTACGGTTATTTAAAAAAAAAATTGAAATTTGACATTTCCTTAATTTCAAATAGTAAACTTTAGTAAAGTTATGATATATTTATTTTAAGATATATTAAGGTACACAGTGTAGTAACAATTTTAGGGTTACTATTGGGACCTCGCAAATCTAAAAAGACGTAAGTTCTTAGACGATTTGCAATATAATTTCTCTTCATAATATAAAATTTGAATTTTCGATGAAAAATCGATTTTTAAACAACCATAATTAATATAAAGGAAAATAATTTACCTCATTCAATTTTAAAATATTCATGTGAAAACTTTGCACTAATGCCTGCACCACACTTTTTAAGAATTTATCGCTTTCCCGATTGGTTTCTTTCATTAGTCTTGAAAGCCTAATGGATCCTCGAGCCCCGCCCGTAGACTTCCCATTAAAAATTGCAAAAAAATGCTAAGGAAATGGATCGGCCGTGCGAAGAAAAATAAATTCGAGAGTCATTGAAAGAATTCAAGTGTTAGTCTTCTGGTTCTCGTGTTTAAAAATTTAAACAAAGTAGAAGTTTCATTTCCTCTAAATGACCTCTGTTTTATTTAAGAATAGTTTATTTAAAATAATCACGTATTAAAGTTTTCGTCATTAGTCCTAACACCTAACTGTTTTATTAAGTTATAAATGTTTATAAATTATATAAGTTGAAACGCCGTATTTGAGCTTTAATCGGAGTGATCTACAACAAAGTTTAATTGCGTGTTACATTAGAGTGGCATTGTGTTAGCAGATAATTTTATCGTACTTTATAATGGGTTAAGTTAAATTTATGCACTTGTGTGAACTAGATTTGGTCGAGCTTAGCGTGTGTGGTAATATTTAAATGAGGTTTTTGTAATTCGAAATTGGTGATTTATGTAAAAATAATTACTGCTTTTTCAGATTTATACGTTCAAATTAAGATAATGTGTAAATCAATATAAGAAATGCACTTTTAGTCCCATAGTGTAAAGATTGGTGAGACAAAACGTTATCGTTTTTGATACTTGTGCTTTGATTCTCAAAAACTCTCATTTGTCTTATTCTCGAGCACTGTTCTTGCCTAACCATGCCAGTCAAATACCAGTGATTATTGTTTCAATAGATAATATTGATATATTTCAATACCAGGTGTTTTGAACAAAGCATCGGCATTTCAATAATGTTCGACTTTTCTATTGTAAAGCCTTATACTCTTGTAGATATAGTAGCTACTTTGCCTAATTATCCTTCTGGGCTTTTGAAATAAAATATCCATCACAAGCATGGTAAATTTTAAGAATCGTTGGCTATACAAGAATTTTTCTGGACGTGTTCAATAGCTTTTATTGCTGCCATCAACTCTCGTCTAGTGATATAATAGTTTCTTTTTATCTTTTATAACGTCTTACTAAAATAAGCTATCACACTTACAAATTAAAAATAATTCCTATATTGCTGGTATATTCAGAACAAATGTTTGTCCATGAATTAGATATGTTAAAATTATAGAGGTGCATTATGCTCGGTTAACCCTTTGAAACGCTTCTTCACAGTTTGCAGACAATTACATACCCTTTTGGTCTCCTTGACCTCAAGTCGAGGTTTTGCAAGTACAATATAGACAAAGGCCTATAAAGTGTCTAAATTGGCATCAGTGTTGAGACCATTTTGTAATATTACATGGCCAAACAGGCATCGAGATTGTTTTTGAAAAAAAACTAAATTTTTTAGGATTTCACTTAAGGTTGGCCTCTCTCAGATTACGAAAAACCTCCTAAACGTTCTTTATATTCTGTTTTTTCCAAAGTCGACGTCATACAGTTCAAGTAGGCATATTTTACAAGTGATTCCACATAACACAGTTTCTATGAGTATTTCAAAGATCGCTGGAGTATTGCAAAGGGAATATCTGTAAACTGTCGATGTTCACTAGTAAAAAAATAGTTTAGACTTATGAATAGACACTATTGTAAAAATTGTTTAGGCTTTTCTAACTTGATTGAAAAAATTGCATTAGAAGGTGCAGCAGAAACATTCAAGCAGCACTAACTTATCTTTCCATCAAATGCCATAAATTTGATGTATTTTTCAAAAATGATGTTCATTTACTCCTTTCTTATTTGACTGAAACTTTTAAAACTGTTAACATTATGATTTTTTGAAAACATTTCAAAACTTCTCTAATTTTACAATGGTGGTTTACAATTTTTTTAACAATAAAGCAATATAGTCTTTTTTAATTAAATCAGAGAAATATTTATACCTAATATTAATTGTCTGAAAATCCAGCTGTGCCTCAAGCATAAACTCACCTTAATGTAGGGGAAAATTAATTTAAGCCAGTGAAATCTGGATACCAAACTAATTTCGACAACATCCTAGAAGCTGCATAATATGATTATGTACCGCAAATAAGGGCACATTTTGATTTGAGAAATTATATAGCGCCAAATTGTTAAATTGCATTTTGCTTTTCATATCGGGAACAGTTAGCTTGGAAATTATTTGGAACTGTTTATTCAACAAAGTTTCAAATAGAGAATAATGCGTCCGAAAAAAGTAATAAAAAGCCATATTTTTTGAAAACGTTACGAGCAGGGTAATAACAAGTGGCGGCGTAACGATTTTTATCACAGGGTTGCGTGAGCCCTTAACTCGTAATTTGCATGACTTCAAAAAATTATCGGTAAAATAGGGGCTGGAGATCGTAAAATGAGTAGGTGTTGTAAGAGTTTAAATGATTATGGATACTGTTTGTCTGGATAAGATAAAATTTTATTTATGAGTAAAGGAGGAAATTGTTTCTGTAATAGTTCTTTCTCAGTTAAAGTCTGAATTGCAGTAAAATTGCAAGTAAACATAAAAGAAACACGAGGCAATGGTGCAACAGTTTGTGTCTTGAATTTTGCAAAAATATAAATTACGCCGAGTAAGTTTTTATTCATAAATCTTAAATTTTATTATTATTCGATATATTTTAAAATTAGAGTTTAAAGTTATACCTATTTTTAATCTACGGTTATCACAAAAAGTTTGTTATATTATTTATTATGTCATTAATTGTAAGCGTACTTGATTAAAAGAAAGCTAAAATATCTGATTTTTTTCTTTTATTTAATTTATAATTTTATCATTTTTATGAACATAATATTGTTGTATTTATTTTGGATCAGTGCTACAACATTAAATATTTTTATTAATAAAATGAATTGAAACAAAAAAAACTAATATAATACCACACGATAAATAAACATGATTCAAATTAAATATAATTAAATATAAAATTGGAAAAAAACATGCATGGGGTAGAGCAATTTTTATTATCTAAAGGACCCAGGACCATATTTACTCAAAAGTCTAATTTATATAATGACTAATTCATAAATTTTTAATATTTTATTTTTTTTAATCATAATAATATTGTATTTATTTTACACCAGTGCTACACAGAATTACAAATTTATGCCAATAAAATGAAAATAAAGCAAATATTCTGCATTTAGCCACTACTCACTAACTTAATACATATATATAATTAAAAAAATATTTTTGTAGATTATACTATAATTTGTTAACAACTTAATATTAATATAAAGTGACAGTATAAAATAAATCACAAAGATAATAGTTTTTTTATTATTCAAGATTTTTTTAATAAATTTACCCCTCCTCTAGTTAACAGAGTAAATAAAAACCTATAAATTGAACTACTCAGAAAATCATTTTTTTATGTAAGCCTTTCATGTTAAATGAAATTTGCCCAAAAATGCCAAGCAAATTTTAATAGACATTCTCAGTTGAAGTTTGTTTACATAGTCATAAAATAGAAGAATTTAAGAGTGTCATAGTAATCCCTTTACAAAAACCTATAAAAAATCCAAATATAGGGAGCTCTTCTAGACTAATATCACTTTTGTGTTGTATGCTTAAAACCCTGGAAAGACTTGGAAAAAAATAAAAATCTTTTGCTCACTAATTAATATAGTTATAAAAAAGGATTCAGCTCTATGCAGTAGCTCAAATACCAACCGATATTTGTTTGTGTTTGTATTGATAGTTGTTTGATGTTTCTCAGAAAATTAATCAGAATTAACCTACTGCCCTATTTCTGGATATTCAGGGTGCTTAAGATGTCGTAGACTTAAGCATGCTACAAGAAAAAAATATACATATCTATATTTAGTGAGAAAAATTTACATTAAAAATCAGCAAAATTTTAAAATTAACCCTAGATTTTTTAATGTATATGGGTTTACCTTAGGAGCCTGTATTAAGCCCCCTCATCTTTAATATGCATACTGCTGATGTACATAATATAAATTTTTACAGTATTACTTAATATGCTGGTAACATCTGCACATACAATACTTGTAAAAAATATGAACAATATATAAATTTTATAGCGCTTACGCGCAATATATAGGAAAATATCAAATTGGTCATTAGCAAATGGTCTTGAGGTTTCTGTAAATAAATCAAATACATGTATTTTTACAAGACAGAATATTCCTAAAATTAACTATGTCTAAGTAACAGAAAATATTAGGTTACCTTATACCTGACCAGTATGATGCAGCAGTATAGCAGTACATGATGGAAAAAGTAATAAAAAAGATTCTTGACTTGTGATTAAAATAATAAAAGAAATTTGAAATACTAAAAAAACACATTTCTTGACGATGATTAACTTTTTAACCCTACTAGGGAAGTCAATTTATATAACTTATTTTACATTTTTTAAAAAAATAGTCCATTATCAGAATATTACTAAAAATCACCACCGTTTGCCTCAATTATTCTCTATTTCCTCTTCAAACCGCCCACACTCAAGTCATTCAACACGTTTTGATTATATTTTAATAAAGGCGATATATAAATAGGAGGCAAGGAACATTTTCCTCGTGGCCCCACATAATAAACCATTTTCCGGGTAATTTTATTTATCAAGCTCCGCAAATCGTCGTAATTGTAATTCAGTTCAGTCGAGTCGGGCTAAAATCGGCGGAGACAGCCTTGAGAATGTCTTTTCTCTGCCTTTGAAGCCTGTTTCGAATTTTCCGGCCCTTTCGTTTACGGTTTTATCTACTGCAGCCAACGTACTTTATATGGTTTATCCCATCTGCGACTACAATGTTAGAAAATCTATATTAGAATAGATGAATATATCAGTTGTCTAACTTTATATCAACATCTTTTTTTGTGAAAACATATTAATATAATAAACTTAATAATAAGACGTTAATTTATGTTAAAAAATGGTTAACTTATAATTAAAAAGGAATTATACAAAAATAAAAGCAGTAGATAAACAACATGTACTTCTTAATATTTATTTTTTTATTGCAGAAAAATAATCAGCCTAACAATAATCGAAGAAGACAGCTACGAAAAGGACGTCCTTTTCTACGTACAATTAGGGGAACCACAGATGTCTGGTGGTAAGGAAATCGATGAACAATATATTTGACTCTACTCTTATATATATTTTTTTCATATTCTTCTCTTTCTTCGCACTCTCTCTCTCTCTCTCTTCGTCGTGTTTGCATGCTAAGTAAGTAAAAAGCCAGTGGTGGGTCTCGTTCTTGTATTATTCGCGTTTTATTATACATTTTTTGCACTTACGTGGTTTGTTTAGTAAATTGGCTAGATTCGTATGTATTAAGGCTAATAGACTATAAATTCAATAAAAAAATATATTTTATCAAAATAAATTTTCTACTTAACTAACATAAGACTGTCGTGATTTAAAAAGTGTTTTTCAATTCGTTATCCTAATCGGTTTGCTTATAGAGTAATGTTTTTTTGGAATTAAAAATAAGCGATTTTACCTACCCTGTCGAAATATAATAGCCCAGATTTGCAAAAAAATTAATTTTTCCGAATTATCTTATGATGATTTATTTCTTACAAATGTTTGCACATTTACCTTAGGGGAAGAAAAGAGTACTTTTGCTGCACAAAGTAAATAAAAAATGCCATTATCTTTTTCAAATGAAGTAAAAATTAGTATATTAGCCGCAAGAGGAAATAAATGATGCTCAGATCGCATGTTTGTTAAATACCGTGCGAATTATTCTTTATTAGTCCCTGGGGAAGTAGTTTCCTTTACTACTATTACTACTCTACTATGCTTAAAATAGGGTAAAATTTCATTGAGCCTTTAATTTAGTCATCAAGTCTACAATGAGTTGTAAAACTGAAAAATAAATACTTTATATTACTACAAACAAAAAAGTAAGCAATAATAGAAGAACTTTAATAAGAAATGTTATATACAATTATTAATATTTGCTGAACCATACCTAAAGGACGATTTAATTTTAATTGCACCATTGAATTTGTAATAATTTCTAAAGTAGTGGGCAGCCAATGGGGCTTATTACTGGAGGCCAATAGTAATGTAAAAGAATTGAGGCACTCTAGTTTGAAAGCCTTAATATTTGGGTAAATTGTAGGTATTAGCCAGATACTTGAGGCTAGCATGCGTGAATGCTGGGCAGTCCCCGATAACATGGTTCGCAGTTTCATTTTCCTCCCAACATCCTCGACGTTTTGTCATCGAGATCAAGTCTTAGATCTAGTCTAGAAGTGCTGTCACTAGTCATGACAAGGACCTGTCACTAGCCGAATTTCGCGCCTTTTTTAACGCAGCAAAACTGTTTTCTTATTTTTGCCTTAGCCTGTCTTACCATATGCCAGGTATCTGCTTGTTCAGGAGACTCCTCAATGATTCAACAGCTACATATTTGGTTTTACCGATTATAGGTTCGGGATCCACTTGCTAGTTTAGCAAGGGAGTCTGTTTCCTCATTTCCAGCATAGCCTTTTTGGCCAGGCCCCTTGACAAGCTGAACCCTGCAGCCCAACCTCACCAGTTCCTTCAGGATCTTTTTGCACTCTAATACGAGCTTGGATCTCACCTTTATGCTGTAATAGCTTGGTGCCAGCCCTGCTGTCTAACTAGATGGATACAACTTTATTGCGGTAATAACAATTAAGGAATTTCTGCCTGCATTGCAATATAGTGAAAACTTCAGCTTGTAAGATAATAGCAAGCTCTCTCAGCGAGTATGTCCTTCTAGTAGATGGATCCTCATTACAGAATGCCACAGCAGCTCTATTGTTTATTCTGCAACCATCTGTATAGTAGATGTTTAGCAATGCAGGCCCATTCGAGGTATGCCACCTCTCCTTTGCCTATGATATGGGTCACATAACAATTTGACCTTGCAATCTGCTTTGAGGAATAAAACAGGTGGTGTGCCAAAGTTACATCTTCTCATTAATAATAGGAACTCTACTTTTTTGGGTTTGATCCTTAGACTCTCTGATAGGCAAATTTGTCCACTGGCGAACATGCAGCGGCATCTTTCCCTGGGCAAAGGATTACACGGTTGTCAGCGTAGGCCTGCATATATAGGCCTACTATGTTTAAATAATTGATTATTTTATCGACTACTAGGCACTACAGGAATGGGAACAATACTTCCCACTGTGAGCAAAAGTGTTGTTTCATCATAGTTCTCTTTTTCCCTCGATGTTTTCATTAGTACAGCTTTTAGTCAAGTTTGTCTAGGTCCTCGGAGAATAATAAATATTTTCCGACGCCTAACAGTTGGTCGGTGCTTGTTCTGTATAAAATTTGCTCATTAATTACATTTTCAGTCTAGGAAATCTTAAGTAGTTTTTTCAGAATTTACATTTCTAAGGCTTCAGTGACTACCTTTAGTGACCAGATTTTTATCTCCTCAATATATATAACACTTCACCACTCAAAGGCGGAGCGCTAATGGTACCTCTTATCGCAAAAGATATTTATTTAGATTATATCACTTTGTTGTATCCTCATTTGTCGTTCAGTGTTGTACTCAAGTATTTCAACTTATTAACCCTCTCGATGTGGTTATTGTCGATATAAAATTCTCCGTTTTCATAGGGTTGTCTGCTCACTATCATCAGTTTGGTTTTGTTTATGTGGATATTAAGGCCAAACTCCTTACCCTTTGCGTTTATAGTATTAACGATGACTTGAAGATCTTTAATATTATATCTGCTATGATCACTGTATCGTCACCGAATTTTAAATTGTTGATGAGAATACTATTTTTCTTTAATGTTTGTTACCACTTGTTAGGTATTAAGGTTCGTGCATTTTCGAACAGGCTCTGTATATATGGTCCGATTTGGTTATTTTTAGTGATTTTTAAGGTATTTGCCTTATTAAAAAATTTTTGTTGAACTGGAAGTAGAAACTATCATGTTTTTCGTGTAATTTTTTTACTTCGCATTGTTTAGGTAACCAAGTATTCTTTGCCTTACTAATTCTGCAAATAATGTTTTTGTGAATTTCATTTTATTTTAGGGTATTACCTTTTGCTTGTCTCATTTACTCCATCATATCCAGAATTTTATTGGCCATCCACTCTTTCGTGGCTTGCCTCTTTTTGTATGTAAGAACCGCCTCAATGATGTCTTGTATGTTTACTTTGATCTTATTCTACTATTACTCTATATTCTAAATCTGTTACTGGTTTTCCCTTTAATCTAAAGTTGCTTATTAATGAGTTGAATGAGTTGAAAAATTTCCAAGCGTATTATCTGGGTGGTGGATTATCGAATGTGTTCGTAATAGCAAGTTTTTTCTTTTTACAGAATTGTACGATCACATCTCCCCTTTTATTCCTCCTTCTAAGTCTATATCTTTCTACAATTCCTTTTATCGATTTATCGAGCCTCTTCTCACTTTCGCATTGAAATCACCGTGAATTATACAGATTTAATTTTTTTATTGTTCTCATTAATTCCCGCCATTGTTTGTAGAATTTTTCGGCTTTATCGGGAGGTTTATCGGTTATGGGTGCATAAACTTGTATTATGTTTATATTTATCAAAATCCCAGCATTTGCAATAGTTATCTTTTGGAGTAGGGTACGAAGTTTTTGACATGTTTCCTGAGTGAAGGAATACTTAGGAAGGAAGTCTTTTATCCACTCCCTTTCTATGGTGAGTATCAGTCTCTTCAGCTCTCGAATGTTGCTCTAGTAACATGTTGTCCTATTTTGTGAGCACATCCCACCTGCATTTTTAGCCAACTATAATTAAAAACAACAATAACATGGAAGCGGCAACATTGTATTAATAAAATGATTTTGAAACGGCTTTGCAGTTCGATCACAATGGAATGTACTAGTAGTTGAATCTATTTCTTATGAGTTAGGCCTAAAGTTGCTTTACAGTTGGCAAGTCTTAGTTAAAAAAAATCTTAGATATGCAAACTTCCTCTTAAAATTTTATACTTTTATTATTAATAATTACTTTATAAATGTAGGTGCTATTGAGAATTTATAATGAGATACAATAGAATTCTGTCTAGCAAAAGTTGCAATACAAGAGAATTGTAATAGCAGACATAATTTACATAATTTAGTACTTATTTCTTATTGTTAAAGTTGAATTCTAAAATAAATAAGTAAAAAAAGCCATTTTACTAAGCAAACTGTATAGACCTATTTATAATTTTATATAAGTAGTTTCGGTCCCTTCTAGTTATTGATTTATGGATTTGTATTAGAGACAACACGTCACGTAGGTATTGTCTTGCATGTTAGCTTTAGAAAATTCATTGCTATCAAATAATGATACACAAATATAATAATAGGTTATATCATAAAAACATATACAAATAACATAAACATTATAACCAAATCATGGTAAAACTCAATTAACACAAATGTTGCGCTCATATCTATTTAATAATTTAAATCCATTACGATCGCATATTATGGTTTATAAAACTTATTAGTAGGGGTAATATAATAAATAAATTAATTTCAATTCAACATTACACTAAAAAGCTTTTATGAATTTAATAATCTGGTAATAATTTCATAAGTTATAAAATTATTATGCAATAAAAGCTCTAAATTGATCTAATTAACACTTTATGAGTATTAAATAATAGTTAGAAGGTTTTTATATCTAATTATCCACAGTACGTAGGGTGTTAATAGTTTTTCAATGAAAGCTTACAAGTATTGTAAAATTATTTTAGAACAGCAAATTCAATAATTTATACATAATTAAATTCACTTATATATGAAATAAAAATAATATGTATCATGATTATTGACTCTACAAAGTTTTATAAAATTGGTGGGAGTAGGCTTAAAATAAATAGGCTAGGTTAGATGACGGATCAATTTATAAAGAAAAATAATGAGAACTCGTTGGAATTTTATGTTATTTATTGGTTATATATCAATTTTATATAACCTGTTGGTGCATGTTTTGTAATATACATGGTTTTCTTTTAAAGATATTGGAATTTTCAATTTTCATTACGCAATAGGAGATACATTGGAATCATTTAAAATCTTTTTCTTTTAATCTTATTTAGACATTTGTTATTTTCTCGTAGTTTTTTCATTCTCCCACCCTTATCGAGACAGCTTCATTGCTATTGAAGTTAAAATTTTTGACTAAAAGCAGCATCCTTAGTAAGTAGCGTATGAAGTTCGCAGGTTTAGGACCAAGAAATCAAAAACTTCCTTTTTTAAAAAAGTGCTGACATTTTGACATTCAATTACGTCTTTTTCAAGGTTGTTTACTGTGGCATCCGTCCTCTTTCTAGTTAATTTAATTTTTTTAAATGGCCTCCCGCCGCCATTATAGAAACAAGTACCTAATTTATTGACATTTTGGTTATTATAGACTATGGTTATAAATCTCATCAGATTGCCCCTTATTAGATTTATATTTAGCAAAAATATGGCCAATTACCATGGTAAATGAAATTATATGTTCAAGATATACTTAAGATGGTAGCATATTTAGTTAAATCGGAAGAAGATTAAACCTTTCTTAATTTAAATGCCCTGTATATTCATAAGTTTTGCAAAATTTGTATTTAATAAAAATATATTAATACATTTCCTAACATACGTTTTCTAACACTAATACATTTACTTCTACTAACATACACTAATACATTTAACTAATACACTTACTTCTAATACATTTAATTATTTTTAAACTTTCTCTTAAATTAGTTTTAGGTTTTTTCTTAGGTTTGCTTTCTAAACTTTTCAATTAATTTTTTTTCATATTTAAAACCAATAAATTAAGCTGAGAGAATAAAATTTCTAGCAATGTGGTGTGATAATAAATGAATGTTTTTTAAATAGTTTTCACAGTTACTTAAGATTAGATTGATTTACGTTTTAGCGAATGGCAATAGTAGACACTTTAATCCATTAGTGCAAGCTTAGATGCTTAAAGTTCAATAATTTAAGATTATTGAAATTAAGTATCCAAAGTTATTTTTAAGGTAAAATTATTTTTTTTATGAAAAATATTATATACAAGTTCAGTTATTCTGTTATATATTTTAATGATTTCTGGATTAACTCTTATGCACTATAATCAATGTAATTATTTTTTAACTAATTACTTAAATAGAAATTAGATTATAAGATTTTGACAGCTAATAGAGTTTTTTACTATGATTCTTGACTTCAAAGTTCAAAGTCTCAATAAAAAATATACATATTTTTATTTCGGAAGCCATAATATATGTCATTAAGTAAAGTAATTTAACAAAAAATATTCAAAGTTTAAATAGCTAGTTCAAAATTTTAATAAATATTGTAACACTTATGATATTAGATCTAAGAACAATTATAGATAAGAAACCTTATCAGCCACTTCAAAGTATAAGATCTGAAACCAATATTTTTAGTTATTGTTTTATATTCATAATTATTATAGATTACATATGTAAGTCATGTTAAATTATTATGCCATAAAACCTCTAAATTATTCTTCAAAGTCACTAGATAAAAATTAAATTTTGTAACTTTAATACATAATATAATTTATAAATTCTAAAAAATTCAAATGATTTTATTAAAACAAGATCATTATATTCAAAAAATATTCTCCAAAATAATGGTCCACTTTAGGTAAAAAAAACTAAATATAGGACTTAAACAAGAAATTTAAGCCCTCAATTATTTTAATATCAAATAATATGATCTTTTAATTTACAATCTAAACTTGAAAATTAAAAAAAGGGAACATTTGAGTTTCTTTAAATATGTGCAAATAATAGGTTCTTATTTATATTCAACTTAGTTTAAAAAAAACCCAGTTTTTATTCTTAAACGGACTCAGAGTAGTCTAAGCTAGAATCTTGAAATATACTTTATTAAATTATTAGTAATCTTTCAAGGGTTGATTAAAAAAAACTTCACATAAAAAACCTCTCAAAACCTAGAGTAAATATTCCCTGTAGGGTCTCTAATAGTTGACTTATAGTTATCAAAACTATATTGAATTGATTATCTGTAGAATTTAATTACAATTATTTTCATTGGCTTATAAATATACAAGAATTCTGTTAACGCTATATTTTTCCAATTATTTTACTTTTTAAATTTGTATCGACCAATGGAGATAAATATATCTATGTTGGCCTTCAACATCTAATGCAAATATTTTCTAAATTTGTTTTACAATTAACAAATATACTCTGTACTAATAATAATAAATGGTATGTTTCTTCCTCACGAAAATAGTACAAAAAAATTATTTCTTGTGTAGAAATAATCTGAAGAAATATATATTCGTTTGAACTATCAAAACCATATTCGATACGAGCAATAAAAATGATTGATGTACAAATATATTATGAATGAGCCTTTTACAGGCTTTATAGCTTATAAAGTAGGGCATTTTTTCACAAAATGCATTTTTTTATTACGTACCTTTTTTTTAAGTATCGTAATATTCATCACTATCTGTTTGTATAAGGAATTTTATCTAGAACATAAATACTTATACTAAATACTAATGATCTTAAAAATTTCTCTGCATAACTTAAATGGATAACATCCAGATTTCCTTAATAAATATAAATATGTTATTTTTAGTAATTTTTTGATATTATCGCTAAATTGGGAAGATTTTAAAAATTACTGCTTCATTGATCTTTGAAATCTTCAATTTTGGTGTAAAAAAAGAAATTTGTATATTGAATTAGCTGCAGGGTAAAACTCTTAAGACTTTAGTAGTTAAGACATATTAAATATTTAATAAGCAATTAATTCATGTAATTTTTTTTTTTTGGTTAAAATTATAGTTGTTTAAATACCAATTTTGGAAAAAAAATTGGTATTTCGTGAAGGCTTTAAGGTCCATAATAGAACGCAATTTACTTTTCCATTAAACGCTTGCAAATAGCACTACATTTCTCTGATAAATTCAAAAGCTAATGCTGTTCAACTAAAACTTTCACCGTATTGCATTGTTAAGCTAAACTCAGCTAAAAAAATCCCTTATGCATAAAATAATTTTATGTGCGGAGTAAGAAAGCTTAAAAAACTTACTTGTGCTGCAACTAATCCTTACTATATAGGTCGATTGTTCAATTTATATAGTAAGACTTTAATCCGATTAATAGGGAGAATATGAGACCGTACAGCTTAACTTGTCACAATAAAATTATTTCTATTGCCGAGTATTTTAATTTTATTTGAAGTTTATTGAATAGAAACCTATTTTATTTCCTAGTTTTAAATTATTACAAAATCTATAATATGCTTATAATATAAAGCAGTAAATTTGTTTTATAGTTTCTAATAAAATTCTGTTTGCAGATTTCCAGTTTCTGTATTTTAGCAATTTCCTTAAAATTTTTAGTAATTCAATTTTTTAACGATTGGAAGTTTCTTTTTTGGGAAAATATTTTTATAATTATTTGTTAAATAAGACTCAAAGAAAATATTTAAATTATAAAATTTTATGATAGCAAATAAATTAGAATATTTACCTACATAAGACGTTTCATGTTTCTGATTCAATACGTTATATAAATTTTAAATTATTTTTTTCCAACGGTAATTTAATTTTTGTGTATTTGCTCTAATACATATTAGGTTAGTAGAAATTGTGTGTAATAGGAATGCATGACACGTGGCCAAAGGCCTCGCACCACCACGTAATTTCTTTAATCATCGTGAGGCATTTTTTATACAATTTAAAGAAAAAAACCTTAAAAATGAATTGTAAAATAACTTTGTAGTTTTTGACGAAGGTCTTAAATTTTCCACTTTTCCCATCATGATCTATTGTAGGATTCTATATCACACTTTTTTAAAGACATGGTCAAGATATAACATTTCTGCACTTAACTGTATTTAGTAGCATACGTGTTGCGTTGGCTCTGTTTAGCACCATTTCGTGGGTCTGCATAACTATCCAGGATATTCTCAGCCTTTGCTTGTGTCACCAAATCTCGAATGTTTCTTATTGTTTAACTGTAGATGCTTTAATTATTTAATTATCCAAATCTCTATAGCGTACAATAGCACTGACCATGTGCAGGATTTTATTATTCTCTGCCGTATTTAATATTGTATAAGTTCAGATTATCATTGCAGAATAATGATATCATTTTTTGGAATCTTATTCGGGCTCTCTCTATTCTACATCTTATTTCTTTATCTAGATTTTGATGTTTAGTGATATAACATCCAAGGTAATCTATATTTTTCGTATCAATCTATAGTTTAGCATGAGGATGTGGTTGTCGACTGAATGCTATTGTATCGTATATATATATCTCCATTAATTTTTTCTCGAATAGTCCGTTTAAAGATTTTGTCCGATCTGACGTTTCATACAAATTGGTTTTCTTTAGTAAGCTTTCCGTTAAGTCGTACTACTGCTTTCTATTTTATACTCTATCGAAGGCCCTCTCGTATACAATGAAATACACAAAAACGTCCTTGCGCTGTATACGACATTTTTGTAGTAGTACATTCAGAGCAAACAGCATTTTCTAATTTTTAAAACATTTTTAAATCCAAATTATGTTTCATCTAAATCAACCTTAATCTCCCAACAACATCAAACCTTATTCTCCCGTGAATTATTTTCAGAAAGACCTTTAAGCCTTTAGTCTATAATCACGGCATCGTTTTGCTCGTTGTTTTTTTGGAATTGGAATGAATACCGATTTCTTCTGGAATGTCTTCAGTCGTGTACAGTTTGACCAAAAGACAAATATTATCCTCTTTGGTGGCAGCAGGTGACTTTCTAGGTTTTTGCAGATACATTTCAAATAAAACTTCATTCTTGACCATTTCTGATCCTCCGCTTATATCAGTGTGGTTTTCGAAGTTGGATTTATTCGGTCTATAATCACCAAACAGCATTTATGTATTTGAACCATGCTCCAAGAAGTTCTTATCATTTCAAAATATTTTTGCCTTCAGTATCTGCTTTAGTATATTGGTAGTATTTTTATTGTATAAACCTGCCACGTCCCTAATCTTTTTGTTGGAAGTATTACATTGAAAGCGTCACGTTTATTCTCCACTTACGTCTATCTTTCACTTCCTTACACTTTTTCTTTATCAAGTTTTCTTCAACGATACGAATTGGTTATTTTGTTTTTTGAATTTTCTCTTTTTATATTCTTCTGGGCTTATTAGCTTATCCAGCCTTTACTCCATAAGTTGCAATATTTCATATATCATCTATTTCTGTTTCTTCGATTTATCTTTTCATACCGCATGTTTAGTTATCAGCTTATTTGTTAGTTTATTAAATATTTTAAAACTGCATCTACGCTGTCATTATTTCTTATTTTTTTGGTGATTCTAGAAAGTTTACTTGCTTTTGTTATATCCTCATTGGGACCTATTGCACATTTTTCTCTATAATCATTTTTCAATTCAAAGGCTAATGGGGCGCTATAGACTTGATATGTCTAAAAATAGGAAAAAAATATTAAAGTATTTTAAAGATTAAGAATTAAATTAAAACTACGTCAACATTACCTAGATTGTTGCACGTATATAATAATATGCTTTTTATTTTTTTTATTTTTCTAATACTCACACACCCAATATTCAATCATATTATGAAATTAGTAATATCAGAAGAAACCCTTTTTTAAAAACTAAGGTTTCTACTATTTCTCTTACTTTTTTTTATTTTCATTTATTTAAAAAACTTCTAAACTTCTTATAATTTCCAATTCATAATCAGATACTTTTTAATTAATTTTTCTTAAATATTTACAAAAATATCTCTTCTTCTCTCTCTAAGAAGTAATTTTAGTTTTTACCTATTTCTGAAAAATATTTTAAAGAACGATATCAATGATTTAAATTTCAAAATTCATACTTAAAAAATAAAGCAAATGAATAAAGCCCTGGCTAATGATTACTATAATACATGGTATACAAAATAGAAATCAGTATTCCTTCAACATAAAAAATGACTAATATGTTTTATATACAAACACCTTGCCTATTCAGAAATAAATATTAACCTGGATATTAATTAGTTTGCTTTATATGATAATTTTATTCAGATATACCTCAGAAATATTTAACTGAATCATTCTCAGAGCATTCAAAATTCAAAAAGGCCATTGGTAGGATATGTGCTATTAAGCTCATTCCATTTTAAAATTATTCCTTTACATATTCACTTCATTTCAGGTAATGCGGGTAAGCTCATCAAATAAAACGTTTGAAAAAAAATGATCAAATAGCCTTTCGGAGCTTTGACAACCCTTTATTAAAAATTTAATACGATGAGAAAACGAGAGGAAAATATTTACGTTAGCAATGGCGGTTTCGAGCTCCGAATGGCACTTGAAAAAATATTGGCTTATGCTAAGTTTTCTATGAGGGGAATTTTATATGCTCTTTCACAGTTTTAAAAATCAGTGATTTTTTCTTGGATTTAAATTTTTATTGAAAAAAATAATTTAGAAGATTTGAGAGCTAGTATAGCTATAGCTAGATATAGTACTAATTTACTTTCCAGCAGGTAAGTTGTTATAGTTAGTTTTATAAACAGGGTGTCCAATTTGGTAATGAATGGTAATAATTGCGACCTCGGAAATTCTTTGAAAGAGAAAAGGAGTACAATAAAAAGTTTTGGATGTAAGAAAATGAAAGTTGGAAGGTAGAAAATAGACTTTGATCTAAAAAACCGACTAAGGCGCCCATTTAAAAAGTTAATTATGGTTTCAAAAAATTGAAACGTTGTCAACTTAGTTTAAGTACAAAATTATATTTTATTTAAAAAGTCGATTATAAAACCCTGCAGAGTTTTAAAATTTTCATTACTAAATGCAAAAATTTGAAATAATTTAATTTGTTTTTAAAATATCTCAAAGAATTTTTCCATTTAACCATTTTTCACCCATTGTGGACAGACTGTATAGTATCTTCCGACGATAATTAACAAAATGTATCTAAACTAATCTTTAGAATGTATCGGATTTTGTAACGCAACTTCGCCATCAGATCTAACGTACAAAAGATGTAAATACTTTTAAAACTTTATTCCAAATGATTTAAAACATAGCAAACAAACCTTAGTAACTGCATCTGGATCCTAACTGACTTTAATATCTGACCATTTACCCATCTCTGTTGGACTTATTGGTAATAATAAAAATTGTATGTAAATATACATAAAATTACAATTGCCCATAGGGCGAAGATTAGCCTAAAGCTACTTTTAAACTATTTACCCTATTTTAAGGAAAAACAAGATATACACAATAATATAGAAACAAATATCATAAAAATTAAATGATTCAATAATATAATAATATTGCACATGACATTTTATATAATTAAAATTGCTTTTCCAGAAGTTAAAGCTTAACAGTTATACTAAAAAGGGTTTAATGAACAAGGAAAATCGGGGAAAATTGGTTGTATAGAGCCACAATATTGTATGAATGTAACTTGTAAATAAAAAGGTGGTATGATGTGATATAGTCATAGTATTGTGCCTTGCATTTCTATCATGAACCTTACTTCTAGGTATTAATTTTTCAAATAAATACCGTCCAAAAACTTGGACATAATTGGCATTAAACTCATTGGCGGTAGTTGCTGTAAAGGATCAAGATTGGGCACTTTGGTTTTAGGACATAGATTCTCTTCAACAGCAAAGAAAATATCCTTCAAACATGAACTTACAATATTAGTTATAGGAATATGTGATAAATCTAATTTCAATATTTAAAATAATATACCGCCACATCATGATAACACACGTCACATCACAATCAACAAGATATTATAAATTATGTTCCTAATTTATTACTGGTCAACTAAGAAAAACTTAGAAAAATAAGGTATTATCACAAAATTTGCTGTGTTCATAATAATGAATTTTGTCAGTGTAACTATTAGATTTTTTAAACATATTTTTAAAAAATAATAATGTGGATCAAGCAAGGTGCAAGGAAGTTTAGCATCATGATTTGACGACGATTTAACATCTAGGTTTCTTAAGCCTTGCCAAACCTTTTTTAAAAATTTATTTTTTTCTATTTTTTTAAGGTATGCTGCTTTTTCCTTCTACTGGATGCCAATGCAAAATTACGAAGCTCTTCATAGTGGTTAATTGTCCAATTCCTTTATTTCTTTTATATTTGGACATAGCATTATTCCTTTGTCTATGGATTATTGTTAATTTATGAGTGCGCCAAGGAGCTGGTGACTTGCTGATTCCAATAGTTATGATAGAAGCATGTTCACTAAATATGAAATTTGTATAAGTTTATAATATTTGGACCTTTTCATTAATGTCATTTGCATAGAAAATATTATTTCAGCTTATGTAAGTGAGGTCATTTTAAAAATCATACATGTTTAAATCCCGAATATTAATAAACTTTCGTTTAATGTTCTGTTTTAATTTTAAGAGCACAAAATAAATATAAACACTATAGTATGATTGCTTATGAATTAATGGTACCAGATTTAGAAATAATATCTCTACAGCTAACAAAAATTGACAAGTTGCAGAGATGCCATTAATCCTAATAGGTTCATTTATTATTTGAGAAAAACAAAATAATAAATTTGTCAATTGTAATGATTAAATAGTCATAGTTTACTAACATAATTTACTATGTTTGTTACACTGCCAAATATATTTGTAATTTTTATCCCTTAGCTGGTCCCCTGCCTTTGTAAATAGAGCATATATTTTCTTGAAAAGATCTTAGTCAATAAAAATTGTTTAGGACGATTCACTAAGTCTCGTTTTCCTAATGCTAATTTTTCCTTTTTTTTGCTCTAGCTCTTAATATCCTTTGCTTCAATTTCATAAACTTTATAGCCACTGTTGCTTTTAGCCCTTTATAAATTTAGATTTTTTCGAAATCCCCTTTATTGCATTTCACATTAAAATCCTTAACCAATTTTGTTATTTTATCTCTTGAAACGCCAATATCACCATCAACATCAAGAAGTGCGGATATTGTAATTTGTGGTTTTGTTTTGGATGATATCATCGCGCCAAATTCTTTATTTAAGATGAAAATATTAACAATTTAACTTCAAAAAACACTTAAAGTCAGATATTTCTTTGCACACACTAAGGAAAACAACAGGGTTAAATATTCTTTCACTAAATTTTAGTTTTTGATTTGAGCCTTAAACTACAAAAAATCCACTTTCAGACTGGAGTATTATTTTATTACTGCCAAAGCAGGATGACTATGTTCCAATTCAACTTCTTTACAAATTATGTCGTCTAACTTGCAAGAATATTGATTTTTGTTAAAACACTTGAAAATAAACATGCTAGTTTCTAGAAGATAGAAAATTGCAAATTTTATAAAAAAAATTGGTTTAGTAATAGGTACCACCTCGCTAGTATAAGTCATAATTATACTTTAATAAAAAGTTTTCTGGAGCATTCAATTTTGAGATATTCCCGACTTGTGCCGATATAATACCATTAAATTGCTGCTAAGCTATAAAGATTTATTTATAATTGGGTAACATATAAAAAAACTTTTATTTATCCTCTGTTTGAACTATGCATATACATACTTTAATAAAATGATTAATAAAAGTCAATTTCGTATCTAAAAATATCCAGCTCTTTAAATTATAATTGCAACCGATCTATCCTATATAAACTGAAGCGTAATAAATTCAATTTGACCCCTGAACGAGTACTTAAAGTCCTAAAGTGCTCTTAAAGTCCTAAATACACAATAGCTTCTTAAGACATTTATTAATTTTAAATAGGATAACATTTGGTATGGAGAAAAAATCATATAATTGAACCTGTAATTTTTTTCATTAATATTTCTCAATTATCGTTGGGGGATGTTACACTTAATGAAAGCCTTAATAATTTATAACTAGTATAGAAAAATAAAAGTGAACTAATTATAAGCTATTATTTAGATTTTGACTGCATGCACGTATAAAAAGAATTTTTACATATAAACTAATGGTCCTGGAGAAATTTTATTAACTGCTATTTTTATATTCTAGATGAGGTAGCGAGCCTAGCAGCAGAAGCGGAAAAGAAACCGCCCGAAGAAAGGACGGAAAGGGAGAGGATAGCGATATTAGGAAAACCTAGGCTAGGCGAAATTACCAGGGCACAAATTAGAATAAAAGAAAGTAAAGAATTTAAGGTAAGAAAAGAAATTTCGTTTTTATAGCACGGTAATATAACTTTTTAAAAAAAAAAAAAGGTTAATTAAATTCTTTATTTAGATATATGCAAAAAAATCTTAAATTTAATTTATTAGAAGGCTTAACTTAAATGGCTATAGTACACTTTTTAAAGTTATTCATTTGATAATATAGTACTTTTGTAGTATAATTAAAATAATGTGAAAATCGCATGTAAGGCCTCAAAAGTATTTCAGAATATACTTTTTCTTAAGATAGCACAATATTCAGTATTATTATATTGTGTTAAAGGCTGGAGTTTACATTAGACATTGATAAATGTTTCTTTAAATGCAAAACTTAAATAGCTATTGAGCACTTCTCGCTATAAAAGCCTCCCTTCAAAAGATTTTTTATTTGAAATCCGATATTCGTTATTAATTGCGATGACAAAATATCGTCTTTAAAGTCATTTAAAAATATGCTTCCTACTGAGATGCACAATACTACTTAGTTTTTGGAGTACACTTTAAACGTTGGACTATTGCTAAAATGCATAACGTAATTGGGTATGGTACACTTTTTGGTATAAAAACCTCCCTTCAAAATGTTTTTGAGCACAATTCTAATATTCGGTAATAATTTATTAATGAGCCATGCTGTGACTTTTGAAAAGTTATTTTTAAGTCATATAAACCTCCTTAGGAACAAAATAACGTATAATTGTAAAAAACCTCTAAATATTTTCAAGAAATTGACTTTCAAAACCTTTTATAAAAGGTACTTTATATGTTAATACCCTGATACGGTCTATCAATTTTTATGTCAGAGGTGAGATCAGTTTCCAAATTTATGTAAATAGAGTTCGTACGCACACTGTGAAAGGTTAAGTTTTTTTGCTTTTCAAAAGTTTAGAATTAATGTCTTATATCTGTCAATACCAAGGTAATAAATATGTAATTTTCAGCTAAGTTAATAAAAACCATACTATTTAATAGTAATTTACTCTCAAAACTATTTATGAATATACAGTATTTATATTTTTTAGCCTTTGGTAGAAAATCACAATAAAAAACTTATTAATAATCACTTTTCATTAAAAGTCCATCAATAAAAAAAAATCTTCTTTCCAAAACAATGTCGATTTTATTGCCTAATGAACCTTATTAATCCTGTTTAAAAAAAAAACATTTTTCATGCAAAAGTGACTAAACATGTAATTTCTTTTATCGGCTTGCAGGCGATAAAATATTTTTATCATCAATGGCTCATGAAAGATTTATGACTCGAAATGGTAAAAAATGGAACATTTTAAAATTATAGGCTTTATTAACGGCAAAAATTTATTATATTATATTAATTTATGTATTTTATTTGATTAATATTTTATATAAAAATAAGAGCAGGCCATTTAGGAGTTATTATAATTGTATTTTAATTTAGAAATTATTGCCTTTCTGAAATAGTTTTATTTACATAATCAATATGCAATTAACTAGTTATTTAACAGCCCTTTAAAAACTTTTGATAAAACTCAAAAAATACTTTACTTTCAGAAATTTTTTACTTTTGGTAAAGGTTTACCTTATTTTTATAGAATTAGTTATAAAAAAAAATTAAAAAATGGAATAAAGTATTGTATACATATAGGAATATCTTACTAGTTCTCTTATAATTTCGTAATGCTGCATCTATATGTCTCATAAAAACTTATATTTTGTGTCGATTATGAAGCCAAATTTCCAGCCCGAAAATAAAAAGAAGAAACTGCGGAAGAAAGACCCAAAGTTTTTTGAGATATAGGACACAAAATAAAAGACGTTATTATTTGTTAAGCGTTCATGTTATCATGTTTAAGTTTCAATCCTTTATTGGATATTTTTAAGGTACATATTTTCCTTCTGTGTATCTTATTGTCATTACATAAAGATATAAGCAAAAACTATCTAATTAAAATCAACTAAAACAAAGTAAAGTAAAGTAATCTAGGACAACATGCCTTCCAAATATACCTTTAATTCCTTAAAATCTGCGTACAATATGTCACATGGCTATTAAAATAACTTAATTTCAAACTATTGTATCCAAACTATATGGTTTAAGAAAAATCTGAGACCAGTAGTGAATTGCGTCAATTCTCCATCCTATAACATCTTTTAATTACTACATAAAATAATTTAATCTGATTGAAGATCAGTGTAAAAAACATCGACATTAAAATTCTTTAAGTAATTAGCTGAGGTATAGAACGAGCTTTCTCAATTTTCAATTTACAGTAGACCAAACAATGATTCGAAATATCCTCCAACGAGACAGTGCTAGTATTTTTGAGTAAAGTATTATCAGTCACAAACATAGGGACTAGTAGTGACGCGGAATTACCGGATATACGAGTGGATTGATTTAAAATTCAAGGTATTGGGTTCAATTAATAGAATAATGTTAAAATCGCCCATACATATTATTTGCTTAACAGAAGGACAAATAAATGTGGATTTATTCAAAGTCATTTATTAGCGCATTAAAGTTGGTAAATATTCTTGAAAGAAAAAGCAAAAGAAACTAAATGAAACCCAGCATATTCAGTATTATTATTTTATGTAAAAAGCTCATGTACACCTTAAACATTTACACATTTATCTTAAAAAGCATAACCTAAATGGTTCTGGTACACTTTTTGCTATGAAAACTTTCTTTCAAAAGATTGAAACTCAAATTGATTAAATTGATTGAATTTCAAAAGAACTAGCAAAGTTGCAATATTCGTGATAACAGCAAAATATTATCAATATATTTCGTTCTAACATGCACAATACTTGATATTATTTTTTTATGTTAAAGATTAAAGTACATAATAAACGTTGAAAAAATTATCTTAAAATACATAATTTGAAAGGCATAATATTTACTCTAAATTTTCCTTTTGAGTAAATAAATATATACCTTTTAATTTTTCCAATTTTATGAAAACCTCACTCTTAAATATTTATTTTATTTTGGGACAAATTTTTATATCAATAATATTTTTATTTCTGAACCTTTGCTATAAAAATCAAAAACTAAATAATAATTTTGTATAAATATTAAATCTTTACCAGAAGCCTGTAAACAAAAGTTTCCTTTTTTCCTTCCAAAAGAAAGTCGATTTTATTACTCAACGAACCTCATTAATCCTAATTAAAAATACGGATTTAAGCATGTAATTTTTTTTCGGCTTGCATGCGATAAAATGTTTATATAATTAAATAGCATATGAAAGATTTATTACCCAAAAACCGATAACAAATAGCTATTATAGAACGATTAATTTTACTAGCCACGAAAATTGTTATTATATTTATTTATGTATCTTATTTTATTTAATTCAGAAGATAAGTCATCATTATTTGTTATGACAGTTGTATTTTACCTAAGTTATTGTTAGTTAAAATAATAAGAAAAAAATAAAACTATACTTGCTGAATTCTTAAAAAAATTTCTTTTTAAAGTTATATTTTCTTAAATATTGAAAAAAATGTTTTCTACAAAACCATATAATAAAACTTTATCGATTTATCCAAAATAGTTTCTTGGTTTAGCATATAAAATAGGTTTTAGCATATAAAAAGGCTTGAGACTCTTAGCGTCAAAAACATTTTTGAAACTGAATACAACTTCAGCTAGCTGTGACACGTTAATCTATTATCATGTATCTCTTACATCCTTTGGTTAAAGCGTTTACAAAAAAGCTTTTTATTCCGATTTCCAAAAATATAAGATACTTTGTAAGTGATTTATGAGTAGATTAACTAAATAAACAAAAATAATTAATGTATTTACTGACTTGTTTTAACCAAAATATTAATTTATTTACTTAATTGTGGAGTAATAGAGATACAAATGTATTTGCCTAAATACCGTCAATGAATACAGAGTTTTGTTTGCAGATAAACTTATCAAGTATTCAAAATCGATTTATTATATGGTGTACGTCAACATCAAGTTGTTATTACTACACGTTTATAGGTTCATTAATTAGTACAGTCAATTTGGTATTTAAAACGTTTTAAGTTTAAAAATCCCATACGACCGTTCTTTTTTTTCATTAATGCCCTATGTAGAGAGCTTAAAAATGAAAATCAGTATCTCTGTTAATTTCCAATTTTTGGGAAAATCAGAATTTAGTCTTGATAAAATACGGTAAAAATAATAAAACAAGAAAAATAAGATTAACAATTCTCTTCTAGGTTTCAGGAGTAAATTATTACACTTGACCAAAGCAATCAAAATAATTTTTTTAATATTTATTTTTCTTTTGTTCCCGTTGGTTGTATAGTATTGCTTTTAAAAAATAATTTGTAGCAAATTTAGTGATCTTCATTTTTTGTTCTATAAATTTAAGATTAATAAGTAATTAAAGGTTAATCCATAGACCAAGAATTACTAACTTAAAACAACTGTTAACAACTGACTGTATGGATTTTTCTTTTAATTCGCAAAAAGTCTACCATAGGCATTTAAATTATGCATCTTAGGATTAATTTTTAGCATTTGCATCTTACATTAACACTTTTACATAAAAATATGTACACAATTTTACCAAAGTAATGATATATTATGATGAAATGATTACTTTAAAAAATTGAATTATTTGTACTTAATTGTTTTATTCATTTGAGTTTGTAGTAAGAGTAAATGAACATATTTGCCTAAATTTAATTTACTCATCCCATGAATGAAAATGAAGCTTTGTTTATGTTTTTTAAAATTTTTTTTGTTTGTTTTCTAAACTTTTAGGTTGCAAATTATCCTTACGACAAATAAAGGTACTTGTATCACCAGTGATATTTATTTTCTTGAGCCTATTATATTTTTAACCCATTAAGAGCTTTTAAAGTAAAAAGTTTATTACACGGTCATATTAACATTTTTATCCCAATGAATCCTTCAAGAATGCAATGGATTATACTTACTAATGCTTTTGAACCACAGTAATTTTATCGATTTGAACTATTATTCAAAACTACAACTTTGTAGCAATTTAATTTATTTATTTTATTATAATATATTTTATTTAGCAAATAATAATTCATAATGACTTGTTTTAGTTTAAACGTCTTATTAGAAAAAAGTAGCTGTAAATATTTATTTTTTGTACGATTCAATTTAAGCTTATAGCAAAAATATAATTATTTTTTCACACTTTTATCAAAATAATTATATTGTTACAATAAACAAAAAAATATGTTAACCAGATAATTGTCTGATAATTCAATTATTTTCTTAACCTTTAGGTTTCAGTTACCTTTTAGATAAACAAAAGTACTATTATGAATTTTAATACACATTTTTCAAATTGAATTTAAACCTTTAAAAATAAGATTATAATTTCGCATTAGAGAAGATACTAAATGGGATATAAAATTTTACATAAAATTAAGAACTAAGCCTAATTTAAAAATGTTTTCATTCAAAACTCAAGTAATTGCTCTAACCAATTTGTTTTAACTAAAATAGTTTTATCCACCAAATTTAGTGGATTAATGTATTTGTCTAACTTTAATTTACTCGTTCAGTAAACGAATACAGAGCTTTGCTTACGGATAAACTTGTCAAGCATGCAAAATAGATTTACTTTATAGTGCATGTCATCGTCAAGTGGTCATTACTACATGCTTATAGACTCACACAATGGTTTGCTGTCAAATCGTAATTTGAAAGTAAAGCTCTTAGCTGGATGATTAAATAATAAATTCGTTTTAAAGAATACAGGTAAAAAAAACATGTTTTATGTCGATATGTCTATTTTATCCCAATAAGTGACAAGAATTAAATTGTTTTCTTAACTTTCAAGTTACAAACTATACTTAAAATCAATAAAAGTATGCTCAATAACCCTTATTTTCATTGCCCGACAATTCAACCCTTTGAAAAACTTAAGTGCAAAACGTTGTTCGCTTCGGAAAGACTCTTTATTCCTATTTTAAGCTATTATTCGCTGAATGAATGTAATGTACAATAAAATCGAATTTTTAACCGAGTTAACTACCAAATAATTCAGAATGAATTCGGTTTACAAATCGAAATGGCTTGTTGTTTAAATTTCAACGTGTTATTAGATAGATCCAGGACAAAATATTTTGTTGTATAAAACAGAATATACAGATTACTTAATAACTGTTTAGTAACGATGTAGAATAATCTCACCCAGAAAATCTTCTGTATCGAAAAGTGCACTATGGCCATTCAAGTTATGCATATTATTTTTAGTAAGATTTTTTATCATATTATACTTTAAGGCACTTAAGTACAAAATATAGTTATGTAATAAATTTCTTAAAAGATACAAAACAATAGTTAAGTGTGCATAAATATTTCTCCTTTTGTCTAGATATTTGCACTTTAATTAGCACATATGTTATAGTTACATTAAAAACTAAATTATATTTCTATATATGTATAGTGGAACATAGTAATATAAATTAGGTTTATTTAAATACTATTGATATAAACGTAGCTATAAAAAAACTTTATAAAGTGAAAATGCTAGTAATCTTAAAAGCGAGGATTGCCATCGGCACATTGTATTCATAAAAGTCTGTATTAGATTTACAGGCACTTTATTATTAAATATTGCAGTTTTACGAGAATTTTTGTTTTTAATTATCTCACACCGGTGAAGAGAAACCGTTAATTTGTTGCACTAAACAATCCAAGAATATTTACTGTAATCCACTAGTTGCTAAAGTCTAGTAATAAAACTCTAAATAAATACATATTAATAAAACCTACTTAGTTACTTACCTATTTCGCTGGATATTACATTCCTATTTAAATAATAAAAATTTCGAAAGTACTATACAATACGCTCAATTATTAAAAAGAGGACTTTTTTAATGAAATGTTTTTAGAGTAACCAAAGAGATACAAAATGATTTTAAATTTATACATTTAATTTATTTTAATTAACCTTAATAAAGGTAATAGATTTAATCGAAACGTTATTCTAAAAATAGATTTTTTATTCTTTTCTGTGCTTAGAATTATTGGAGTTGTATTAAATTAAATATAACTATAGTTATCGTTCAAGGTTTCAGTTCAGATTTCTTCTAAATACGTGAATAAGTTTTTTTTCTTCTTTTCAATAACTGAGTGTATGAGATAGTACTTTCAAAATTAATATTTATTTTAATAGTGATGTATTACCTACCAAAATATGTAACTAATTATTAATTTATCACAAAGATATAAATTTTACTTAATAAAACATACGTAGGAAGTCTTTTATGGCAAAAAATATAGCATAGCCTTTTTAGTTATGCATTTAATTGTTAAGATATGCCTCTTAATCTTTGTTATCTAAAAAATATATTCCATAAACACTTTACATTAAATTATATTACAGTATTACATAATTTATACTAATTTATACATAAATTAGTATTGTATTAAATTTGGAAATAATATTATCCTATTTTACCCAATTAAAATTAATTATAACATGCATATTTTTTTAATTAAAGGTATGCCTAATAGTCAATTCTATCAAGGATACCTTTAATTAAAAAAATATGCATGTTATAATTAATTTTAATTGGGTAAAAGAGGATAATATTATTTCCAAATTTAATACAATACTAATTTATGTATAAATCAGTATAAATTATGTAATACTGAAATATAATTTAATGTAAAGTATTTATGGAATACATTTTTTAGATAACAAAGATTAAGAGGCATATCTTAACAATTAAATGCATAACTAAAAAGGCTATGCTATATTTTTTGCCATAAAAGACTTCCTACGTATGTTTTAATAAGTAAAATTTATATTTTGGAAAATTTGTTTTAATTATAAATGTTTTATTTATTGCAGGGCACAACACATGTTCATAAGTAAATATAATTAAAGTGATATAATTATTCGTAAAACAAAATATTTACCCTTAATGTAAATTTAATTTAATTTAGTTTTTAAACTGCGTTTCCGCTTTATCCTAAATTTGTTTCGGTTCGAATACTGTTAATTTGAATTTAATTTTTTCGTTTCATTGCAGGCCGTTAACGTCAGTATGTAAACATTAAAGTAAATATTTATATAAAATTTTGTTTTGATAATATGTGTCTTTTTTTGTTGTTTTTATTAATAAAAGAAAATTAAATAGAATATACATTATAATATACATTATTATATTTAATATTAAATATATATATACATATACACCAAATAGTATTGCTAAGGATCTTTTGGTACATATGTTCTAAGTATATTTTATTTTTCATGTAGTAAATTTATATTTATTTTCAGTATTCTACAGGGTTTTATATAGTGTGTATCATATAATATAAAAAATTCTATCTACAGAATAGAAATGCTACTAGCTATTGGTTGTCAACTTTTAAAGTTTTCTTAAAGAAACCTTAAATTAAAAAAAATATCACATTTCGTTTAAGACATGTATGGCTCAAAATATTTTAAATGAACTAAATAATCACTTTCTTTTGGCTTTGCATCCTGTAGCCAAACATATTTCACGTCTCGTTGGCTTATTAACATTTAATAAAAGAATCCCAAATAGAATTTCCAGAACCTTTTCTTCATACGATTAACAAATTTTATGAAACTAGAAAAGTGCCATCGAACTTGTTACAGTCACCCTTATTCTTAAATTTGGGTTCAAAGAGATTATAGAGTTTTTAGGTTTTAATAGATCTATTCTAAAGCACTTCATGCGGGGACATATATTAAGATTATTGAAGTATTAGACCAAAGCCGCAATGACGCTAATAGAGATTATTTGCAAAATAGATATCCGGCTATTAGAATATATAAGCAAAGATTAAATAATATAACTAGGATACCACAGTGCTGGGTCTAGTTCTGTTTATAAATTATGCTCTTTTTAAAATTGAAGCACAATCGTTTTATAAGCCGATGATACAGCTTTGCTTTTTGGTACAGATTAGGATTAAACGAAACAATATGTACTTTTCACTTATAAGATAAGACTAGAATCAGTAAGCAACAACTTTGTTTAAATTCAACATTTGCTTAGGGACAAGGAGGTGATTTGCTTACCAACATTCTTTTACCGATTCTCTGTTATCAGGTTTATACATATTTCCAAAAGAAGAAATTTTCAGCTATATACTAACACATAGTATAAATTATTTGTATTGGATTTTGGATTAAGAATAAGATGTAGAAATAGATTTCACCTACTTTAAGACCTTTAAAGTAACAAAAAAATTATTAACATTCTTGGTCCTAATGCTTCTAAGAAATGTCACAGGATAACACCGCAATCATAAGCGAAATGTCATCTTGCCAATGTTAAACAGCTTTGTGTTTACACTTGTGAGGTTCTGTGTTTTTTATTTAGTTTCAGGAGAAAGAGACAAGATCTCATTTGAGTATTTTTATGTAATGTTACGATGGTAAAAACTTGTGCTGTTTATGCCACAGTATGGAAAAAGGGCATTAAAGATGATCTTTTTACAAAAAAATATCGATACTTTCATGACATCACATCATGGAGAACTGTCTTCATAAAAGTAGAATACGGGATCTTAGAAATATGCCTAAATAAAAACTTAAATGTGAATGCATGTGTGAAATACGAGCATAAGTGAAATAAGAATATATTTTCAAATCTAAATAATTAAAAAAAAATAGGACTTATTTTATGTTTTGTTGTTGTCTTGGTAGAAAAATTACATAACACCTATTTACACCTATCTATAGCTATTATGTATTTTCAATAAAGATATTGAAGACTTTTGGTAATAATTTTGACGGTTAAACGGGAGGTAAACGTGAAAATCAGTAGTGGTTGATTATGCAGTTGGCAGAGTTGATAAAACAGGACGATGACGATAAGTCACGCAATAGGGATAAAAAAAATCCGTGTATCTTTTGTTCTAAAAAACGTTGATGATTGCCCGATAATTTATTATTAAAAGACGTGTCAAAAGACAACTAAAGACGTTTTGTGATTTAATTAAAATAAGTCAATATATTAAATTAAAGATGTTAATGCATACTTTAGTGCGATACTACTACCCTAATATTAAATTTTACCGGAAATACTGACCTGTTAACTAGTATTTTGTTTTAACTATTTTATTGACATTAGACTGAGTTTCTAAAATGATTCCACTGCTTTAGATTCTTCATAGATAATATAACAAAGCCTTTATTAGGTAGGTACCTTTACTCTAATGAAGTTCGGTTAAAAAACAGATAAATAGTTCAAAAACATATATTCAACGCATACTCTATTATTAAAAAATAATTATCATGTAAATATTTTTTGACGACGTCACTGGTAGTGATTTTGTTTCGTCGTCACGAGTTAGCTCAGATTCCTTGTGTCGCGTCGGTGGCATCAACATTGGGATCGAGCAGTATTACTATGCCCTTACCTTTTTTTTTAAATACATTATTTACATTCATATAACGTTGAATATCTACTTCATTAAAGGGTTTTATCATAGTTTATTTTAAAAAAATGTTTGATAGTTTATAGAGATGGAATAGTAGTATTGTTTTGTGTCTTTCAAATTAAATAAAAATAAACAATCAAATTAAGTTTTTTTGTGATTTCTACATAAGCATACGGCATCACTGCATCAGAATTGTTGCAAGCAATGTTTGCTAGTTCCACTATATGCTACTTCCAGCCTTTCAATGTTTTAAGATACATCAGCTTTAATTGTTTTCCCACGTTTTATAAAATCCACTAAAAAAACAGCCCTTATATTCCAAAAAATTATGGTCATCAATTTTTAACCTGTATACGGAGTTTGCTTTTTTGGTTTTGATAAAGATAAGTGTTGCCACTGCTCGCTTGCTATTTTGTTTCTGGATTAATGTAGGATATCCATGTCCTGTTCCTGGTAACAATACTAGAAAACAAATAATCTTTATCTTGTTGGTGCAATTTTCCCAAAAAAAAAACTCTCGACGACTGTATACCCAAAAACTCTCGACAACTGCATATTATTTGCTCTTTGTGGCGGTCGTTAAGCATTTTCGGTACCTATTTTGCACACAATTTGGAATATCCAAGGTTTTCTGTGAAAATATTGTAGATAATAGTTCGTGCAAGCTGAGGAAATTGATCAGACAGGCCATTAATCGTTAATCGAGGATCACATCGCAGGTTTTGGTCCACTTGCGAACCGACTTCAACAGTCAGAATACTAGGCCTTTCACTTCACTCTTCGTCATGGACATTTGTTTATCCATTTATAAAAACAAAGCGCCTTTGTCTAACTTTTTCTTCACTCATAACTTTATATGAGTTTTAGCAGCCATGACATGCATATTAATTTACAGAACGCACTTTTTTCAGGTGACGGGATGAGCGATTATCGCGGACATCGTTGTTTACATGCATGGAGAACCAGAATACTTTTGAAACAAAACAAATTCTGCTATAGCTTCGCAATGAATCAGTTGATGGCGTTACAGGAGTAAAACTATGTACTAAGGCGCCAATATTTAAATATAAACAAAACGGCTTTTATTTTAAGAATACGCCTCAAAATTAAAAAAAGTACCCTTCGCCTACGTATAGCTTTGCTTGTACGCATTTTTTATTAACTTGTTCTATTGCTAAATGACTAAGTTATGTATATTTTTCTACAACTGGTTAATTAAATTTTATCTGTAAAGTAGAGTATGTTAAATAAAATAAAACGAAATATGCATAATATAGAAGCCAATATAGCAGCACTTAGAACAAAAAATTATTAAGGTTCGAAACATATAAATTAAGCCTTAATATTGACCTAAATATTACATATTAATTTTGTATCTTAAGAACTTATTATGAATGAACTTACTAATATATTTAAATCCTTAGATGAATCACCTGAGATATATTAATTTAGTCTGATGGGGCCTATATAACAATTAATTACGTTAGGCTAAATATAAATGTGACGACAATTTCTCATCGATCAATAATTATAAAATATTACCATACTGGGCCTAACCAATAGTTATGAAGTTAGTTAGATTGACACAAAATATATAAAACAATTATTTATGAAAATAATTCAAATTAATAATTAAAGCAATGCATTAAATTTAGAATTTGATATTGAACCACTTAGCCTTATGCATTTATTGAAGCTTCAATTTGCATAATCAATCATTTCTAATTTAGTTGCCTCTAATTTTGATCCTTGAAAAAGCAGTCCCTGATATATTAAGGTTTAACCTATCCAACATGTCTCAATCCCTCTATTATCAATTTCTGATAAGCACGCATTTTACCATCAGTTTGAATTTAATTTAATATTGTTGGATCAGCAAATATACCATGTAAATAAGAACAATAATCTTGATGTTAATCATGTCAACCCAGTCTGTGTTCAAGAGTTTTAAGATAAATATTTTTAAATCTGTATATAAGTATCAGGACCAATTTGTATAATTATTATAAATGTAGTGCCTCTTTGTTAATTTACCATATTTTATGTAGCCTTGCAAATAAATTGAATGAATTGTGTTTTTAGCTTTTTCCTTCTGGTGAAGCCACAAACTGTTGGTGGCGAAATGTAAAGAATTCTAAGGTTAAAAATGATTTTTATATGAACAAGGCCGTTTTCCAAGAATTTACTCTGTGTATACAAAAAAACATAAATGTAAAGCCTCTTATTTACATTAATTAAAGCATATATTATCTTTTATCCTGTACAATAAAACAAATATAAAATAGCTTTAAATTTATCGAGGCTTGCAATAAATAAATTGATAACAATTATCATTTTATTCTAATGATCTAATTTATTGTTTTATGTTAAATACTATAGGCTTACAATGTTTTATTCATATAATTCATCACGATAGCATAGGTATTAAGGTTAGGTTATTAACAATTAAAACTAAGAGCAGTGAAACATGCCTATGTGTTTAATAATTCATACAGGTGTAGGTTTTACACATATAGGCGTTTATGAAAATAAATATAATGTCAAAATATGAAGTACGTTTAAATGTTTGTTATTATTAAATAACTATAAGTCTTAATAAATGTGGTGGAGATACAGGGTGCATTGATCTTTTAAAGTAATAATTATAATAATAATACACGCCTTTATTTTTCTTTAGCAAAATATTACAGAGTATATAAAAATAAATGAAATTTGGCGAAATAGGTGATATTAGCTACTCTTACATATTAAATAGCTGAGTAACATTAGATACCAAAGAAAAGTCTTTACAATTTCTAAAACATATAGATACATTGATTATTTATTTACACCCGCAGAGCTCCCAGGTCCCATCCTACACATTTCAGTTTTAATTTTATTTAAAAATAAGAGTCACACTCAATAGATTTCCTTGTTTTATATAAGTTATAAATCAAGACAGTCAGCTGGCAGTTTACTTTTAACTTTATTTTTGAATGAAGATGACTTTAAATACTTTATCATGTAAATGTTAGAGGATACAGTCCCATATTTTCAGAGTTGGTAACTAACGCAATATTTCCATTTTTTTTTTGTAATTGGCTCATACATGATTTACTGTACCTAACTCAAAGCGAAAACTATAATTGTTAAATTTATTAAAATTTTAATACATCAAGGCTGTATTTTTGAATTCTTTCTAATAATCACTTCATAGAAAAAATCTATTATAAATCTACTATAAACTCATCCATTTTATTAAAAAAATCAACATTAGACCATTAAAACGACAAGCAAATAAACTGAGCATGGGAATAATGACTGAACTATAAATAGGGGTATTTGTGTTTGCGAACATAAAAGGGTCAAGCAAATTAAAAAGGGCATAAAGTAATTCGTCTCTTTTAATTTACTAAATATGCACGAAACAATTAAACAACAATCACATTCTCAAAATAAATAGGATTTACTTCCATTATGTTTGTAAGGATATTGCAAATGTTTTTGAACATCAATTGGCGTTAGTTCGAACATAGTTTGAATTTTGAGAGTACTATGCAAACTAAATTTAAGTCAAACAATCCTTTATGAAATACGTCTGCTTGTGGGAGTTTCTAGCTCTGTTTAAATATGAATTTAACAGTTTCGTATCATACTGGGATAAGAAGTGGACTATGGCCATTTATGTTATGCATTTCGAGAGAAACTTATGTACCCAATTATTTCTTATAAAATTTTATTAAATGCTTAGCTATAATTCAAATAGCATATTATTTTATTAGTAATAGCCTTCGGCCTAATATCCGTCCAAACGTAAAGAGAAATTTGAAAGGATGGAGTTATGTTTGACCTTATATCCAACTAAACCTAAAAAACTAAAAATAATCACCTGGGTCACTAAAATAACATATTAAATATTTTCTCCGTATAAAAAATTCATAATTAAATTGCTGCCTTTGGTTGCATGTAGGAAAAACATAAAAAGGCTCCAACTATTTTCATATAATTAACACGAATAAACACTAGAAGAATCCACATGCTTGTATGATAGACGCTACTGTTATGTACATTGATAACTTGTATTTACACCCTTAGGAAATATATTTTTTGTGTAAAGAATATGTTTTTGTCAACATATTTAATTATTATATAAATTTTATATCTGAAGTGATTATCTTTTATATATTCCTTAATTATATTAATTTAAATATATAAAAATAAAATTTATTTTTCTATTAAAGATCGGGTAGCTTACTACTTTGGAATAGTGAATTTAGTAAAATTGTTTACATAATAAGGTAAAAAGTTAAAGGAACTTTAAGCTATATATACTTGTATCTCGCTTTATCTTATAACAAAAACTACGTCGTTGCCTCTATGTTGTATTGTGGGGGTAAATTCCGCAACGCGGTATTAAACCACTAAGCTACCATCCGGATATTCTGTATATCTTCACCAAATTACTGTAATATATTACTACATATATGTGTAAAAGCTGAGCTTAAGCTACTGGGGCTTGTTTTATTGTGGCTTAAGCTTGGAACTCAGATTTTATATGAATTTATGTAATGTTTATAAAATAGGCAATAAATAATTTAAAACGGATTTAAGGTTTGTTTTACAAGATACCACTATGGCGATCTCGGAAAAGTTAAGAGATACGGTGTCGCTTAAATAAGAAAAAAGTTGCAAGTTTTTGTGTTAATTAAAGTCACAGATTTTCATTCGTTTGTGCTATTAAGAGGATAATTAACTAGAAAACTATTAATGGTAACAATATAGTTTTGTTCCCTTAGATTTATATTGTTTTTCTTTATACAAAATAGCTAGTTAGTCATTTTAACAAATTTTAATATTTGTTTTTTTAGTTTTTCGGTTAGTCAATCAACCTAGAATTTTTAAATACCGATCTAAATTGTTTATTTTATATCTAAGAATAAAAAATCCTTTTAAAAGGACTAAAGATTTAAGTTTATTTGCCAGCGTTTTGTACAAAGAGCTGGTTTTTTGTGCAATAATACCTTATTGCTGTACCAGTATAGTAAAAAAAACTAATATATCCAGTGTCTCTTTAAATTAAAATACGTTATTTGAAATGTACAAAAAAAACAGTTTTAAACATTAAAAAAATCATCGATGATACTCTTTCTTGTACGAAACGTTAGAAAAATACTTTAATCAAATATCAAGTTACGAGGAATTAACTTTTTTTTTAATTATAAAATAAAAAATGCAGGTCAGTAAATAAAAAATTGAAATTGGTATTGAGCTCTACAGAACTAAAAATTTTTAAGTACTTTGATTTACCAGGTATTTAATAAAGAATAAAATATATAAATATAAATGACACATGTTGCACACATATAAAATACGCATCTAAAATACATATAAAATCAATAATAAGTGTTTTAGGTAAAGAAAAAAATTGGGATTTATTTTAGATTTGATATAATACAGCACAATGAGCAGTTTTCCAATTTCCCATCTCCCTTCCTCTCAATTTTTAATTCTCCGCAAATTTCTACAAAAATTTAATAAATGGTTTGCAACTAAAAAATCATCTTAGTACTGGCAGATGAGGGTTTTCAGGGAAATGATAAGACGTAACCTCACAATAAGTTGTCCAAAGGAGTTTTCTTCTTTCCAAAGGAGGATCTTTAATCATTTTTCTAGATTGGCTTTATATGCAAAAGCAAGATTGCTGAAGTTTATCATTATTTGCCAGCAATTTCTACACCAGTTGAAGAGTAATGCGAACATTTAGTTTTAAGATCATCTACATAGTCTAAAATTCTCTTCAACAATATTGGAGGTATTGCAGCTATATCATTTCCATATCATGCTAGATAATGTTCTAGTTATAAATAAAATATTTTTTTTTAATTTGTCACTGTATATCGCTAGGAAATCAAAATTTGACTACTTTGTACACAAAATTTTATCGTTTACAAAATAGTCACAATAATGACTACTTAAAACGGGGATCCTGTATATGCCGTATGTCTGATACTAGAATTGCACCAGAGGCATTATATTCTTTATACTAAGTAATAAAAAGAATAAATATTTACATATTTATATTTTTTTTCTAGAACACAGTAGACAAACTAGTACAACGCGCAAACGCGTCGCTTCTCATTGGCACGTCATCATGGAAGGAGCAGTTCGTCGAAGCCCTAACTGTGAGCGCGAGTGACGAAGATGAGCAAAAAGAACCATCCAAGTTAGATTATTTTATGCACTTCCTAACTGTCTTCTGGAAGGTGTTGTTTGCATTAATACCTCCTACAGGTAAGATATTCTATCTTAAACTAGTTTAAGAATTACTTATAGAATTTGGTTAAAAAGTTTTAAAAGGGGATATAAGTAAGATACAGGTTGGTTAAGAGGAGAAAAGATGCGTGAGCCTTCTGCAACGAGAAACTTTATTGGTACTTATTATTAGACCAGCAAGTTGGTCAGTTGTTGCCTAAAATGTAAGGGTATATACATGCTTGGCCAATGGTGATCTTAGGTGTGGAAATAAATGTATAAACTTGCAATAATAAGTCCTAAGATACAAATGAAGACGAGAACAATAGCTTCTCCTACTCTTCTTCTTCTAACTACAGTCACGTGAGTTAAACGTAGAGATGTCCCAGGCACGCGTAATTGGAGAATCAGTAAAGTAATGTCGTTCTTTTTTTAACTTGATACATAGCTATTCCGGCACCCAAGAAAAACGTTTGCTGGACGTGTAAATTGGCTTACATTGAAATTCGTATTGTTTTTTCTCTTCTTTTAGCAAATTTTTTATGATTATCAAAAGTACATTTGTGTAATTTTATTTTTAGCTTCTAAAATATGCTAACAAGCAGGTAATAATAGAATTAGTATATGATATTACTTGTTCTAAATTTGAGACTTTTAATGCTACACCAAAAGAGCTTGATTTATTAGAATAAGCCAGAAACTATTAAGAAGAATATCTGTTATAAAGAAAATTACCTAGAAATTCTATTGGAAATTGCTTCCTTCCTTGGTGACCTATATAAGAGCTTAAGAAACTAAAAAAAAATGCTAAAACAAGAACTAAAGTTAAAGTAATATGAGAGTTCTGATATTTCAGAAACTAAAAATAATTGTCAAAGAATAATAATTATCTAAGATCAGTGATTACGAGACCAAACAGAGGCTTTTTAATCAGTATTTAAAGAATGCAAATCCAAAAGCGTGAATTAATTACAAAATTAAATAATTTAATGCAAAAACTACAAGAGTGGCAAGATTGATGAATGTAGATTGCTTCAGTTACAAAATCAAGATAATGAAAAGAATACTAATACAAAAACTAGTTTAAAAACTTACTTTGAACAAATAAAAAAGCAATATTCTAACACAATTTTAACCAAGCCATACTGAACGCTAAAATCATATATCCTAAAATTTGTGAAGTAATAAAATAAAAGAGTGGTTATAAATCAAATAGTATTATTTTACAATCAGAATTGGTGGAAACTTACCTGAACGAGTTTTCGGAAATAGTTTGCGTTTATAATTGTTTTTTTTTTCTGTACATTTTGTTGTCTTACTGTAGAATATCGCGAAAGGAATATACTGACATCTCCAAGGCATTTGATAGGGTCAATCACGTGATATCGTGTTAGTGAGTTTTAAAAGTCAAGAACTTGCTCGAGGACTATTTTTAACGAAATATAAATTATGAGAATAGATGCACACAATTTTTATTATTTCTTTAGAATTAGTTGCAAATAAATCCATGTGCTAGAGTATTTTTAATTTTTTTTAATCCTAAGTTTGATGGATTTTCATGGTTTGCAGCTACTTTATGCAGTTTTTAAGATAACTATATAATTATCATAAAATAATTTTGGTTATCGACCGTACTATTTGAAGAAATACAAACTTATTATCAGGTAGCGGTCTTTGACTATAAAACGATAAAACTCATTTATTCATTCTCAATATTTCATCTTATATTTTAGTGACTTCTTCAGGAGAAACTACAAGGGAGTAAAAAAGTATGTTAATATATAAAATAATTGAACACAACAAAATGATGAAATGGCGAATGAAGAATTACTTAACATGCTAATTACACTGCAAACAAAAGGACAATAAGTACAACTTATAATACAGAGTCAGTTTAGCGTCTCACACATAAACAAACGTAAACAAAAAACATTTTTTTATTATATTATAATTATTCTTTTATACATATAGACACTGAGCAATACGACTGTATATAATTATCTATATATTGTCCAACTCACACATATCACAATAAGAAAATTTTAAAACAATGTAAGAAATTTTTAAATTTAAACACAGTTAAAAAAATTTATTAAACAAAGTTTTTAAAGTATTTTTTAAAGCAGTTTAAAATTACAAACAAGGACATTTTTAGATAAAAGCTTTATAAAATAGAATTAAAAAAATAGGATAAATAAATAAATTATAAGATATTTTTATTAATAGAGAATATATCATGGATAATTAGTCCCCGATACCATAATATATTCTATGAATTTCTACTAAATTTTTATGTAAAAGTTAACAAGCTGCAAAAAAAATTTCATAAGTAATTGTAACCCTAAGTAACCTAATTCATATTTAAATGCTTAAATCCGTCCTCTAAAATTTCTTTATATTGAATTTTATCCTGTAGTAGACCCGGCATTGTTAAATTAAAAAAACGACTGAAATCGGTTGATAAAGTATAAAAATCACGAATAAATTTCTAGTAAAATTAGTTATAAAGTGGGATTTAAACAGAAGTATTTGTAAAACTTATTCTGGCAAATAAAAAAAACCCTTAAAAAAAGAAATCAAAAAATATCCTTATTGGATGGATAATGATATTTAAAAATTAAAGTAAAATAGAACCGAGGATCCTAATGATCTCATTTGCCTTTCATCGCTACTTAATTACTGTTTGCGTTTCTCAAAGCTGAATGACTGGGAAAAGGTTTTTTTGTTCCACAGGATTCATCAAGTGGAGCCAATTTATCTTTATTAGAATGGATTGAATTTCGGGGGGACTTGGGTAAATTTATTCAGAAATGAGCGGATGCCTGTAATCTAATTACCCGAGATGTTTTCACTTAATTACTTATTAATAACATTCAGGAGGGTTTGGATCGATTTCATTTGTCACTGGTTATTTCTAAGAACTTACTACTAAGCTTTTTTAAAAGCTATATGAATTTCATAAAATATCTCGAATAAAAACAGTTATATTTGGATTAATCGATAGGGCCAAAAAACCGCCCAATGAAAATGCTGCCGCAGAATCAAAATCAAATTAGGTTTCTTCCGATTTTCTATTTGAATTGTTGGAAGCTACAGCTAATTTTCCCAATAATGACTGACATTTCTAATGGATGTTCAATTTAGCGTAAATACACTATTCGGTCATGGATGGACGCGCCTAAAATAGAAAATTTCAATGTTAAAATGGCACCTGATGTGCTGGGTGAGTCCGGATATATATTTTATCGGTCGATAGCTTCAATAAAAATTAATAAATTTTTAATGTAACTTTTTTATATACATGGTATCTACGCATAATTGTTTCCTAAAGGAACATTTTCATTTATAAATTTGGGCTTGATTTTTTTAAAGAAAAGATCGACTTTAGTATTGTTTGTCTGACATTTGATAACATAGGGTGATTAAAAAAGAATTAAAAATGAAATTAAGAAAATTCCAATACAAACTCGTTATGGTGGTATACTAATGTGGCAGTAGATTAAGTGAGTCGCTGGTAATCGACATATGCTGCGTTTTCAATTTTGGTTACTAGTGATTGAATGATAGCCTATGTGACAGATTCACGGCTTGGAAATATTTTTTGATTATCACACGCCTCTTACTCACAACTTTTAAATGCGTTTTTTTAGGTTTGAGATTATTAATAATTAAAAAAAAATAAATAACAGCAATTTGTGTATCAAAAAAAGCATTAAAAATACAACTGACTGGAGATGTTGCACGTAAAAGCCGCGAGGGCGGACGCCCTTCGCGAAATTAATTTGCTGTATAGAAAATAGCGTATAAGAAATTCGAGAACTTTTGGCACCGGCAGTGTTTTCTTACAAGAAATTTTCAGTATTTTTTTTATAATATATCAAGGCAGTTCCCAGATAACTATGCTGTAGAAGTACTTCAATTGATAGTTTCAATTATCAAAGTACCATTTTATTAGGCAAAAAATTGATTTTGCAATTTTGATTCAAATTTCTTATACTGGATCATTTTTATACTTTTTTACACTACTCCAAAAAATGCAAATTAAAACTTACTACTCACTCATTCGAATTGTTAACTTCGACTTTGAGTCTTCCTATTTATCTCACTCATCTGCTAATAGTTGTTTTCAAACCTCGTTATTTAATTCACTATTAAAGTGAAACTGAAATTGTAAATACTTATGACTAGTATAACGAGCAAAAGCATAATATTTTCCATTTCTTATATTTAATTTATTTTGGCACTTTAAGCCTCTAGAGAGCTATACTAAAAAAGTAGTAATAGATTACTGAAAATAAATTTTATCTGACGCCCCTAATTTATCCTTGTTTTAAAAGATTAATAATGTCTAGTGAATTTCGTTAAAATTGTTTAGGGCTAAGAGACGGGAGACGGACAGGGATAATAAATGTAATTAAGGGTATATTTACGTGCCGAAGATGGATTTTACCGTCAGCGTATCTTCATTATTAATTAAGCTGATGCCTGTAATATAATTTTATATTATATTAGTTATTTATAATGCTTAAAATACATATAAGCCATTTATTAAAAAAAAACTTAAATAATTAATACCGGCCTTAATAAATTAACTACCTGTTGCTCTATGTATAAATGAATTATCTAATTAACCTAACTTGGGATTGTGCAAATATAAAAATAATTCTATAAGTTTTTTTCTATAACTTTTGTTATCAAAATCACCAAGAAACAATATCAAAGTTATCCTACTTGTTGTTTTTGTATTTTTGCCCTGGGAAAGACCATAAAATTGTCGAAGCATATAGGTGCACATATCAAAAATAACCCTATAGATATAAATAAAATTTGATTTTGTTAAAATGGTGCCTTTTTATTCACAAATATTTTTGTCTGAACACTAAGGACTCTAATTTAAAATAAAAGGTATTTATTGGTTTATTTTACAATCTTAGGTAAATAATAAGGAAAGAACAAAGCGACTAAGTAACCAAAATTATTTTTACACTCAAACAAAACGTGATTCACATCATCAGGTAATAGGTTGTCACATATATGAGTTCTGTATTCTTACTTTATGTAAATATTTAATAAAATAATATGGCTCATACATAAAAATCTGAAAAAGGTATTTTGTTAAATATCTTGGAACTTTACATTTGGAAGCCATACTATAACTGCTAAGGGACATTTTTATCGAAGCGTATATATTTGCTAATTGCCATTTGCTATTTGCTAATTGTATATATTTGCTTTCTAAGTATTTGCTAAAATTTCAAGATATTATTTCAGAAAGAATACTATTTGTTTTTAATAAAATAGTTAATACTTAAATGTTACCTAATAATAAAACTTTATAATTTTTTACTTTTATTTAATATTTTTTTGAAAAATCTAGTATCCTTCTTTAAACTAAATATCCTTATTTCAATTCTTCCGAAAATTATAAAATATTAGATTTTCAGTCAAAAATCACTAAAAACTCAAATATTATAAAAAAAAATTAAACCAGTATTTATTTATAGAAAAAATAAACAGCCTGCCAATTTAGCATTAATTATTAAACGTACTATTTCGTATTATTAATATTTTAGTCAGATATCCAAAGAACTAAAGCCTTTTCGTAATATACTAGAAATATTCTGAACATTCATGAAATATGGTGGACTATTCAACGAACATTTACTACTTTATTGGCGTTAGAAACGCAGTAGCAAGTTTATTCAATATTTTCGGAAGACATTTCCAGCAAAAGATTTTTGAAACTGTATATGTATATTTATACAATAATATAGTTTTTATCTTACATTATTTATTTGCATCGTCCAAACTTTCATCGCACATTCTGTGTTCAGAATAAATCTTAATTTCCTTTATAAACATATATCGAGAAATGCTTCGTTTTGAAATACAGAGTATTAAGTTTAGAAAAAAGTTTTTTAATCATAACTTTTTTATTACTTGAGATATGTTTATGAAATTTTGTACACGCTTTTAAGGTAACAAAAGGCACTTTTTGATTACAAGGATGCCCGTATGGGACTTTTAATTTATTAAAGTTTGTTAAAGGTTTCTCAGATCTTTATTAAGTTTGGATCAAATTTGATTTTCTGCTTTTTTTTTTCGTACGCTGTAATATTTTCTAATAAAATAATAAAAACCATCTTCTGCAGGTTCTGTGTCAGATAACATAGATTTTCTTGCAAAAGATCCGCACTACCTAAAGAGAAATATTAACCGGAGATAAGATGCATCGTATCAAACTCATAATTCACTATTAAAAATGATTAACTATTCATAAATTTCATCCACTGCAAGTGGATGCAACAAATGAAACAAGGTTGAATAGCCAAATTATTATTAGCATAATTTTACTGAAACCAGCTTAATTATGAAGAGTTTGTGCTTGTGTTGAAATTTTCATCTCTATTTAAGAGCGAAAATCATTTATAAGAAAAAAGAGTATAAAGGTTAGCTACTCTAAAAATCAAAATGTGAAAAATTTCACATAAGAGACAGATGATGAATCACTGGAATTTCGCTGAAAGTTCACAGAAGTTTTACGTTTGTAGATTAGGCGTAAAAAAGTTTATCTCAATTAATTAAAAGAAAAAGAAATGAAAAATTTTCTTGCAAAATATCCAAACTTTTTGAAGGAAATTCTAACTCAAGCGCGCATTCCTGGGCATGTATGACATTCTGAGAAGCAACCTTGGAAACTCAGAGTTCACTATCAAAAAATGACTGACCAATACATACATTTCGTCCATAGGAGGTACTGGTAGGAATCAGTTCAGGAAGTTCATGTAAAGAATAATTTCTATAACTTCACCCACCATTCAGAGTCATCAGAGGCCAAAGAATTTGGAACTAGGTGTAAAAAGCTTGAGCTTTTCTTATCCTTATCTGAATTGAATCAAGAATTTCCTTGCAGAGCTTTTGGAAGGATTCAGTTAGAATTTCCTCATATTTGTGGACATAGATGACATTCTGAGAGGCAATCTAGAAAACTCAAAATTCTCTTTCCAAAAATGACGGATTAATGAATGAGTTATGTCCATTAGAGGTTTGATATGAATAACATTAGTACGTCACATAAAGATCCTGATGAATCTCTGGAGCCTCACCTAGATTTATTAGAGGCCAAAGAACTAGGAAATGATAATGAGTCATCTTGGTTTCACGTCTTGGACTAGATATATAGAGCTTAAGCTAAGTTGGAAATCCATATCGCTCTGAATAAAACGACTAAATAATGAATGAATTATGTCCATTGGAGGTACTGACAGGAACCAGACATAAAGACAGAATTTACATAAAGATCCTGATGGATTTCTAAAGACTTTCCAAGACTGACCAGAGGCCAAAGAACTTGAAAATGCTAATAAGCCATCTTGATGTCACGTTGGACTAGGTGTAGAGAGCTTGGGCTTGTCTCATTCTTCTCTAAAGAAAACGAAATATTTCCTTGCAGAACAGACACGGTTTTTCTTTACTCGAAATCCTTGAATTTTACAAACAAGAAGCAAATAATTAAGTTTGCTCCACACTGGAGGAGGAATTTAGAAACAATTTTTGTTTTTAAAAAAAGCAGTTGTATACCATTTTTTCTTAATTAATCTATAATTAAATATCCCGTGGAGATGAGCTATTGGATTTGATATTAAGGTTAATTTTGAAAGTTAAAGTTAATTTAAAAAGAAACTTCTATTTTTTACATCGGATTCAGAACAAAAATTATCAATTCAATCAATAGCAAGAGTGTGTGCACCCGTGTTTAATTTTGCTGTCAAATTATAAATGACCTGGTGTTAAATTTCAAGGTAGTTTTTATTAACTTTTCTCATAGGCTTTGAAATTTGGCTTATTTCTAATAAAAAGTGAAAAACCAATATTTCTTCTTTTAAAAAATGGGCTTCACCTTTAAAATTACAATCTCAGAGACCAATCCAATGACACAAAAAGTTGTTTTGAACTATACAGAAACATATCCATTTTTTCTCCAAGAGACCAAACAAAAAACAAAACAAAAGTATAAATTTCATAATGAGTTACTTATTATATTGGGTATTACGTCACTTATAGCAAAAATCAATTTAGAAATTTTTTATCTCACACGCTCAACAATTATTGAAAAGAAGAAGAAAATAGACTTATTCACGTATTTAAAAGAAATATGAACTTAAATCTGTAACGATACCGTTCGATATATTTAATTTAATTTAAGTTCAATAAGTTTTAAATACAATAATTTACTTGAGGTATAATAGATTTTTTTATATACCTAGGAGCTGAGGTTCAATCTATTAATCTCTGAGCTCGTTTCTTCTTTTCAATATCCTACCTAACTTCGTTATGAATATTATAATTAAAAAACGATAAAATACAATAAGAAGACCTACTTTTTTTAAAAAATACCTAATTTGAACCAACGTTTCGGTAGTTATATCTACTACCGTTATCAAGGTAATTAAAGTAAAATTAAATTAAATTAAAAATAAAATATACTTATCTTTCAAATTTTCAGTAATCCAGTCTCATCAAAATTTCTTCCTAATTCGAAAATACTTTATATACTTTTTTATATGATTTGACGGTTTATTAATAGTTTGACAAACTATTTTGAAAGATAACAAAATTTTCAAAGGTTACTTTTTTTAAAAATTAAAGGGGGGGGGGGTGTGATCTTAATGTAAATTAATCATAGAAAATACATGAATATCAAATATTTTAAATCATTAATTAATTTTGAGAATACCCTGATCTACCTCTCTCTTTAGCAAAGGAATCCATGTATTATGAAAATCAACCGAACAAGTAGCTAAGCATTTATCTTCATTTAACATTATAAATGCACTTTCCTTTATCTTACGTAATTTTGAAATTGGTTCCTTTGCTAAAATTGAGGAAGCATTCCAGTCTATTCTGTGGTTATTGTCGAATGCATGTTGTGTAATTTTTGATTTTTGAAATTCATTGTTTTTTATGTAAGATTTATGTTCATTAATTCTTTTTGGTAATGGTCTACAGGTTTCACCTATGTAAAATTTACCACAAATACAAGGAATTTTATAGATTACATTTTTATTAAATTCATTTTCATTGAAAGGTTTAGTTTTTGTTAATAAGTATCGTAATGTGTTTTGTGATTTAAAAATAGTTCTTATATTAAATTTTTTAGCAATTCTTTTTATCTTATCAGAAAAACCTGGAATAAATGGTAAAATAAGATTTGTCGTAAAAAGTGGTTGATTCAATTTTATACGTGGATTATCAAACTCTTTAAAGCAATTTTCTAAAAATTCTTTGGGATAATTATTTTGAATTAAGATATTTTTAATAAAATCTTTTTCAGTTGTTAAATATTGATTATTACAAATAATGTGTGCACGATCATATAAACTTTTTACCACTCCTTTCTTTACCATTATTGGATGATTAGAATTAAAATTAAGATATCTATTAGTATGAGTTGGTTTACGGTAAATTCTAGTTTCAAAATTTTGTAAATCCTTTTTAATTAAAATATCAAGAAAAGGAAGCTGACCATCAGCCTCCTTTTCAAGAGTAAATTTTTGCTATAGAAAACGCAACGAAAGACTTACCAAGGGATCAACAAGATGAATTTAGAATTAGGGCAAAGATAGAAATTGAAAAACCAATTAAAATTAAACAAAATCTAAACTCTTTAGAATTAAAAGCTTTAAAGACACTTAAAACCGATAATAATATTAAAATACTTCCAGCCGATAAAGGTAATGCTACTGTTCTTTTAAATATTAACACTTATGAAAATAAATTAAATTTAATAATTAATGATGGCAATTATTCTAAATTATCTAAAGATCCTACAGAAAAAATTGAAAGACAAATTTATAATTTACTTAAAAAGCATAAAAACCAATTTTCTAATATTGATAGATTTAAATTAACTCCACATAATAGTAAATCACCACATTTTTATGGTTTACCAAAAATACATAAAATAAATGTTCCTTTAAGACCTATAGTTAGTAGCATAAATTCACCTACTCATCCTCTTGCAAAATATCTTTTAAATATCTTAACTCCATACACTAATAATTCTGATTCTTACATTAAAAATTCTCAACATTTTTTAGAAAAACTTTCTACAATTTCTTTTAACCCTCATGATCTATTGGTAAGTTTTGATGTTGTAAGTCTTTTTACTAATGTTCCTGTTGACAAAACTTTAAATATTGTTAAAAATAAATTAGAGAATGATAATAATTTGGCAGAACGTACAACATTAAGCGTTAATACAATTTTAGAACTTTTAACCTATTGTGTCAAAACTACTTATTTTCAATACAATAATGAATTTTATCAACAAAACTTTGGTATGGCTATGGGTTCTCCTCTTTCACCAATTTTAAGTAATATATTTATGGAAAATTTTGAATCTGAAATTATTAATACATTTGATAAAAAACCTAAAATATGGTGGCGATATATTGATGATATTTTTTCAATATATCACCATAACGAAATAGATCTTATAAATTTTTTAAATTACATTAACTCAAAAGAATCTACTATAAAATTTACTCTTGAAAAGGAGGCTGATGGTCAGCTTCCTTTTCTTGATATTTTAATTAAAAAGGATTTACAAAATTTTGAAACTAGAATTTACCGTAAACCAACTCATACTAATAGATATCTTAATTTTAATTCTAATCATCCAATAATGGTAAAGAAAGGAGTGGTAAAAAGTTTATATGATCGTGCACACATTATTTGTAATAATCAATATTTAACAACTGAAAAAGATTTTATTAAAAATATCTTAATTCAAAATAATTATCCCAAAGAATTTTTAGAAAATTGCTTTAAAGAGTTTGATAATCCACGTATAAAATTGAATCAACCACTTTTTACGACAAATCTTATTTTACCATTTATTCCAGGTTTTTCTGATAAGATAAAAAGAATTGCTAAAAAATTTAATATAAGAACTATTTTTAAATCACAAAACACATTACGATACTTATTAACAAAAACTAAACCTTTCAATGAAAATGAATTTAATAAAAATGTAATCTATAAAATTCCTTGTATTTGTGGTAAATTTTACATAGGTGAAACCTGTAGACCATTACCAAAAAGAATTAATGAACATAAATCTTACATAAAAAACAATGAATTTCAAAAATCAAAAATTACACAACATGCATTCGACAATAACCACAGAATAGACTGGAATGCTTCCTCAATTTTAGCAAAGGAACCAATTTCAAAATTACGTAAGATAAAGGAAAGTGCATTTATAATGTTAAATGAAGATAAATGCTTAGCTACTTGTTCGGTTGATTTTCATAATACATGGATTCCTTTGCTAAAGAGAGAGGTAGATCAGGGTATTCTCAAAATTAATTAATGATTTAAAATATTTGATATTCATGTATTTTCTATGATTAATTTACATTAAGATCACACCCCCCCCCCTTTAATTTTTAAAAAAAGTAACCTTTGAAAATTTTGTTATCTTTCAAAATAGTTTGTCAAACTATTAATAAACCGTCAAATCATATAAAAAAGTATATAAAGTATTTTCGAATTAGGAAGAAATTTTGATGAGACTGGATTACTGAAAATTTGAAAGATAAGTATATTTTATTTTTAATTTAATTTAATTTTACTTTAATTACCTTGATAACGGTAGTAGATATAACTACCGAAACGTTGGTTCAAATTAGGTATTTTTTAAAAAAAGTAGGTCTTCTTATTGTATTTTATCGTTTTTTAATTATAATATTCATAACGAAGTTAGGTAGGATATTGAAAAGAAGAAACGAGCTCAGAGATTAATAGATTGAACCTCAGCTCCTAGGTATATAAAAAAATCTATTATACCTCAAGTAAATTATTGTATTTAAAACTTATTGAACTTAAATTAAATTAAATATATCGAACGGTATCGTTACAGATTTAAGTTCATATTTCTTTTAAATACGTGAATAAGTCTATTTTCTTCTTCTTTTCAATAATTGTTGAGCGTGTGAGATAAAAAATTTCTAAATTGATTTTTGCTATAAGTGACGTAATACCCAATATAATAAGTAACTCATTATGAATTCGTCACAACAATACAGATTTTACTTATAAATTTCATGTATCATTAAATTGAGGAAAACTTTAATGAGATCGAGCCTTTTATTGTTATTTTGAACCAATTGTGTTTAAATCATTTTTTTGAAGGTTAAGTATGTTATGAGAAATCGGGGTCCAAAGAATAAAATAGGCTACCATGTATTTAAAAAAAAGCAGTTTTTTTTTATAAAAAGGTACAAATAATGTATCTGGAATATCTAAGCTAATTTATATCTAGAAATATCAAAAACATAATTCCTCAATAAATTTTCAATTATTAACTAACGTAATTGTAGCTCTAATCAATCATTTAAAATAGATGGTAATTAATACGATTTAATTGCAGGCATGTGCAAAGGTTACCTGTGCTTCGTGGTATCAATTTTCTGCATAGGTCTGGTGACGGCAGTAATTGGAGATGTGGCGTCACATTTCGGAGCCACTTTAGGAATTAGAGACGCTGTTACAGCGATTATATTTGTTGCATTAGGAACCAGTATACCCGGTAAGTTATAAGCAATTTTTTTCTCAAAAAATTCTAATTTTTATCCCCTTTTAAATAACCTCTAGTAGTTTTTCTTAGCATTATATAAAATCAGTAGAATATTTAAATGAGAATATAACCTAAATAAAGAATCATTAAAAGACAACATTAGTAATAATAATAATAATAATAATATTAATAATAATAATAATATTAATAATAATAAAAACATTTATTAATCCTCAAAAAAATATCAGTTGATGTGTCAGCGAAAATAGACACATGGATTAAAAGGCAAATTTCAGCTTCTAAACAAAAAGTTAAGAGCTGTTGAAGCCTGTTAACTATAATACTAACCTACAAAAAAACACAAGTCATAACCTTAAAGTATAAGTGTAACACAAATTTGTAAATCTAGGATGCAATACAACTTCAAAGATAGATAATAAAATTTGTGTAATAGTAACAACTAAACCTAATTCTTGCTACTTAATATTTAATTGACTATAAGCAATAGGTATACAAAAATATGAAGTTGTATGGGCTAACACAATATAAAGGCTAAGTAGTTGTAAGCCTTTTTCTTGTATTATTTTTTTATTCGCATAAGTTGCGATATTATAGGAACTTTTAAAAATTTATTTGCAATGCTATGGGATCTCCAGAGGATTTTGATGTCTTATATTGACTCCATTAGTAATAGCCTTGCACTTAACTCTGTATATTAGGTAGGAAGAAAATTTATTTTTTAAGACTCTATCTATAGCAAAACACAGTGTAATTTAACTCTCTTCTTTGAGACATATTCAGCCAGTGCATGTCCTTCAATTTGTGTGATACCCCATGTAGTCTTCGTATTCCAAATATGTATCTCACACAAGCATTTTGAAGTTTTGCACACGCTTCTTGACCCTGAGTTCAAGACAAGGGCCGTGAACAGTATCACAGAAATTCAGATCTAAAAGAATCAGGGAATCGCAGAGTATATTTCTTGTTTCTATATTTAACACATATTTTTGGGAATAAAGGAATTGAAGCATTGAATAACTTTTTTGTTACATGGTGAAAAATATTCAAGTCAATATCCATGTATACACCAAGATTCCTACTCATGTTTTAAAATGAAATTGGTTCATTATTGATGTGCAAATGAATGCGATTAAGAAGGTTTTGTCTTAAAGTGTATTTAATAAATAACATAGCGAGAGACTTCTTGGGATTTAGCCTTAAGGATTGGTCATATAACAATCTTAGGTCTCCATTTAAACAATTGTTGGCATATTCAGGATTAAAAGGATCAAAGGAAAAAATTATCTGGGTATCGTCAGCGTAAATATGATGTTTTAAAAATTTTAAACACGTAAAAACTTGATACGTATAAATAGAATAACAAAGCTGACCCAAAATACTTCCCTGTGATACGCCGGATGAAAGACTCCTATCCTCTGAATATTTGCCATCCAAACCCATTGTTTCCTATCAGTGATAAAGCTGTTCATGAGATTCTTAGTAGAAAATCCTACAAAACCAAGATCTGACAACAAGATCTCTTGATTAAGCGTATCGAAAGCCTTGCAATAATCCAACATAACACCGTGAACATGCTTTAGTTCAAAGATCTAAAAATGTCATCGGTTACATCACAAAGTGCAGTCGCACAGCTATATTTGGAGCGAAAACCAGATTGTTTTATAGGAATTACAGAATTATTTGTCAAGAATAAATTGATATATGACTCTAGACACTTTTTAAGAACCTTAGACAAAACTGGCAAAAATGATATTGAGCAATGGTCGCTATAATCCTTAGAATTTTTTAGTTTAGCTAATCAGAAATGTTAGCTTGTTTCCAGAGGGTGAAAATTCCCCGGTTAGTATACAAGTATTAATTATATTGATAAAATATTATAAGTCCCAAATTTAAATTATCGCGACCGGTTGCATTAGACCTAAGCTTACTCAAAATATTCATAATGTTGATCTGTGATACTGGAGCAAAATTAAATGAATCCTCGGTTAACTTATTATATCGGTAATAATTTAGAAGTTCAAGATCAGTGTTAAAGTAGATTCCGTTTTGTATAAAGTGAGAGTTTATATGGTTGACATTTCTAAGGTTTCTAGGAATGACAGAACTTTTTGATTTACTAAATTTGATTTTTCTCATAGAAAATTTAATTTTTCCTTAATATCTATTGAAAACAAAAAAGTGATAAATATAACACTAATACTAAAGTTTTTTAATAATAATAAAGGTTTACTGAGATTTTAGGAGAAAAATAATTTAGAGAGATTTGAATAATGTATATAGAAATTAATGACTTTTTTGTGTTTTACGTAGTATTTGGTATATTTGTTTTTTTCGCATCTGACCTATATTTGCTAAGAATTTTTTTAAAATAGTATGCTTTTCCTGCTTTTGAAGTAAGCTTTTAATTTTACATACATTAAAAATATTTTTTCTTGTCTCTTAGCACTTTCTAAGCCCTTGAAAATAATTTTTAATCTCCTTCTATAAAATTGACCGCTAACAATGAACGACCTCGTATAGTTGCGACTGTAGAAACAGAACAGGCAGTTTTAAGTCAAACTGAGGAGGACCCTACAACAAGTACAAGAAAGATTGCTACAATATTAAATATTAGTCAATCGACAGTCTGCAGAATAGTGAAGAGGGAAATCTTCTATCCGAACCATTTACAGCAAGTGCAAGCACTATTACCAGGTGATTTAAATTATTGCAACAAATTTGAATTTTGTTGCAACAATTTTCAGTTAATGTGAAATTATGTGGATGTATGGATGTTATGGTGGAAATTGTTGAAGATAACTTGGTTGGTCAATTTTTTTGGCCAGAGCAATTAACTAGAGATGTATATCGGCATTTTCTCAAAGAGGAACTGCCTGCATTATTAGAAGAAGTGCCGGTTGAGCTAAGATATCAAATGTATTTTATGTACGATAGTGATTCTGCACGCTTTAGCTTAACTGCTTAAGAATATCTAAATAGAAAATATCCCAATTGCTGGATAGGCCGCGGTGGTCCACAACTATGGCCTCCGCAATATCCCGATAAACTCATTAGACACTTTTTTGTGGGGTTACCTAAAACAACTTTTATAACCTCCACTCCTAGTTTATGTTTTACGTCATGTTAATCAATTTTCTTTTTTGTAAAAAACTTTAATTTTAGAAGAATTAAATTAAAAAAATAAAATGGTTGTTTTCAGTCTTGTATTCAAAACCTCAAAATGTAATAAATGCCCTCTATAAGTGACATAAAAAATATAACAAAAAAAAATTTAGCACCTTGGAAAACCTCCCTATACCTAATTTCATATGGTTATTCTCGTTTACTTTCAAATTATTAAAAAAAATTGAAAATGAAATTAAAATTTCAACGCTCTGTATCTCCATAGAAAAGCAGTTTGGGGAACATAGGTTTGTAGTTTTTTCAATATTTTGACCCAAGGAAAATTTTCCCTTAAATTTTCATGCAATATTCAATAATAAGATTTAAATACATGTTTTAATTACCATTTAAACACTTTCAATTTAAAAATTAATTTATATATACCTTCCTTTATTTAACCACTTCTCGCCCCGAAATTGAAATCATTCAATTTAAAAAAAAATAGATTTTCGTAAAACCTTTGCTGCTTGCACATTACGAAAATTCATCAACTTTTATAGGAAACTAAAGTCAATAACATTTTTGCAGCAAATAACATTTAACATTTTTGAGTTCTCAAAATTTTGTAAAGCTTTTGACAGTATCAAGTTTTTTTTATTTGATTAAAAAACTACTTAATAAAATCAAAACGGTTGTACTTACGTAAAAAAGTTCAAAGCACCCTTTTGATAAAGAGACTCTTTTATATGAAACTAAAATCAATAAAATTATTATATCAGTTTTTATAATATCCAACAATAATTTAGTGTATTTCCCATAAGATCTCTGTGAACTCTCTATTTATGAACGAATTGTTGGCCTCAACCTCTTGTGATAGTATTTAACTCCTATTAACAGCTCTCGTCTGATTATACAAAAGTTTCCTTTGGGTTTTGATAAATTCAACAATTCCATGATGAAAACTTTATTTCAACTGTGAATATATCTGTTCCAGGACTGGTCCAGGAAAAGAACACAACTTGCAAATAAAATGCTTCTTAAAAGTTTTTACCAAGAAATCATATTATTTTTGCTTCGTTGACATCCTTTAAAGAAAATATATTTTATCCAACGGTTGATATAAAAATAAAAAAATTCGATACGTTGATTGCTCTAAGCCCTTTTCCATCGTCTGGGCCATTACCACTATACGGACGTCATTTGTGGCGTCGCCGTCGGCGTCGTTTCTGTCTCAACACCAAACCGTAACAAAATTGCCCCTCAAACGATAAACAATCGCATTCGGAACACATAAGCCATATCGAAATGTCGGTACAAGGGGAGTCCAGGAAATTATTGGATTTGCTACAGGACCAACACGCGGGCTAATAAGATTAATTAGGATTTAGCTTCGTTAAACTATTTGGAATGTGTTAAGCTGCATTGCGTATTGGTGTTAATACTCAATTATAATGTTTATTTAATGAGAAATAACTTCATTTGTCCATAAAGGGGCATTAAGTTTAGGTATAAAGCGTGAAAATATAATATACATAGAAAATTTGAACAGCAAATTATAAGGATCCTAAGCTTGATAATCACGGTATCTGTTGGAGCGGCTCAGATATTAAGGAAAAACGAACATTTGAATTTAAAAATTGAATACTGATTGGGGAATATGGATCATCGAACTACCATGAAGTTTATTTGTTATCTGTCCCAAAATAAAAATGCACCCTGTTTCGTTTCATTCAATTTAACAACATCACATGCCACGTTTTTCTTTACTTAATGTTAAGAGCTGTTATAATCTGGGTCAGTAGAGCACAATGAAGAAGCATCGCTTTTAATTTCATTTTCAGAGATGCGGCCAAAGCATTTGACACAGTATACTACCCAAAATTGCTTGAAAAAATTAAACTGCTATAGAACCAGGGGATGTTAAGGCTTGCAGCTGTAGAAAATATACCTTAAGCTTATATCAGAAATTTTTAATAATAGAACCAATTTAAATATATCTGATTCCAGTGTTTTCGACCATTATTTTAAGATGGGATGTTTATGAAAATTGTCAAATTTTACAATATGATTTTAAGTTTTGTACTCAAGCACTCATATTATCTCACAATCAATGTTTGATTATTTCAACATAGAACAACAATCAAGAAAATTAATAGTGAGTCTATTATCAGAAATACATAAATTACAAAAAAACGATACTTGTTTTATCATTAGAACATAGAATGTTTGGACGTGCAAATATCTGTGTAATTTTGTGCTAACAGTGTTATATCTTTTTGAAAGAGTACTAAATAAAATCGTAATATATGTTTAATTTAACGCAACCAGTAAACAAAAAATATCCTTTTGGTAAAAAATGGTCTTCTTTAAGATTTTGAAGAAAATCCTCTATGAACTCTGCTAGTTTTTTATACCAGTTATGTTAGAAGTGAGGGTCACTACCAGGGATTTCTGACCTATGACTGTTTCTGATAATTCTAGAGATCAGTTTTTTAGTTACTTCTGGTGTCTTCACTTCTCTTACATCTTTAATCAACTCTCTGCTTCGTTAAAACAAATAGATAACTTCAACATATTAAAATATAGACTAAAACCGGTTATTATAAGTTCTGTCATCTATGATATCAACGAATTTAGCAACATGCTGAAAGTCACTCCTGCCTAGTCAGTGTTTGTACTTTGTTTGTACTGTTTGTTGGTACTTTTGTGGTTATTATAGTTTCTAAGTTTTAGATGTGTGTAATTAGGTTTTTTTATAATAGTTTAATATATTATTCTTTTAAATAAGTCAATTAAAATTATCAGTTACTTTCTCCTGACTTGTCTTATTCTATTGTATATGTAGTATCAAATGACCAAATAAATCAGTAATCAGTAATCAGTATTAATCTTTAGAGAGATACGTGTTACAATTAGCAACAATAATTTTTATATTGTGACAATATTCTTTTAATTGAATCAGGGAAACAACTTTTATTTGTATTAAAAACAAATAAAATCAGCCAGAAAATAAATATACATTAAGTTCCATCAGATTTTTATTAAGCCTCGAAATGTTCCATCATTTTGCTGACTCGTCTGACCTGAAGGGATCGGCCAAGATAAATTTAATTTACTTTAGAAATCCCAGAGCATTGTGATTATTCCCTGTCTGAATCTGTGCAATTCTAGAAAAGAAACTTAGCTATCACACGCCTCAGTCTTATATTTAAGGTTCAGGAAATAAAGGGAAAACGTGAACTCATTGTGATTTAAGAGTTTTGATTTTAATTGTTTTTTTCTAAGGTTGATATAGTTCAAACATGATGAAATGCATAATTACAATGTCTTTTAAAGAAATAACTTACTCTCACAAAATTTCTGCATTATCATAAGAGAATATTTACCCATAAATTTTTATCATCTCATCTTTCCTTTAGACCTTTAAAACGTTAAGAGCCGACATCCTCAAAATACGCTATTAAACTTACTAATGCGTCCAGGGATAAAAAGCTTATCCGGATACACAAAGATATCCTTTCAATCACATTGGCACCATAATACTTTGATAGTTACTCCAGCTCTTGTAGTAAAAATTTGATACATTTTTGTTTGATGGCCATAGAATCCAAAAATCAATAAAAACTTACTCTGTTTAGGATTGTGCTTTGACCTTATGTTTGTTTAGGTTTAATATGAATATTCGTAAGTAATATTTCTTTAGAATTGATCAATCTAAAAGTTTATTAGTATTAGATAGTATTTAAATGGATTTGCCCACAAAAAAATTAATACAAATCGTAAAATTAAAGCATTAACATAAAGGATTTTATGAGATAATTTAGGGATTTTTTAACCTGATTTTATTCATTTGCTTATTATTCAAGAGTAATGAAAGACTTTTTACTTCTTGAGTTTAATTACAGTAAACTTTACACTATAGCAATAAAAACTATCTTAAAATAAAATTTATTCCAATAAGTAACAATGTCTGCGCTATTTGAATCTTGGCATCATTAGAGTTTCTCAAGAACCTTCAAGCATATGAAACCGAAAGATTTAAAGGTTTTATTTAATTTAAAAAACCTCAAGCAATAATATTATGTATGTTTATGAGGTATTTAACTAAAGAAAGAAAATATTCAAAATTTATATTGTTTTTTAATATTTTTATAATATCTTGAAAAGTAATGAAATTACTGCTAATTTGTAAAGATATTGTTTCAATCAACAATACCACTGAGAATACAATAATGCCTTCTTGTGATCAATAGCAATGAAGTATGTATAATCTACATCAGCAATTAATTGAAATTAATATTAAGTGTACAAAATCAGGTTAAACATAAAAACTCAATAGTAGAATAAGTTAGTAACTATATGTTACCAATGAATGCAGGACTAGAGGGCAATAGAACAAATTAGAAAATTATTTTTTTGAGTCCTCAATACTTTAACCTTCTTGGGATGTCTTTTAATTAACCTTTTTATCTTGATCTCCAGTGCAATAACGATTTTTGACATACCTTCATATTGACATTCTTTTTTATTATAAACTAGCATCGAACATTTTTGCATCATAAAGACAAGGTAATAGAAAAGAAACTAGACAGAGCATCAGACTGACCATTAGTACTCCAATATTCCAATATTCTTATAATAAAATCTAAGTCTTTGAGGTTAATAAACTTATTCTAGATTTTACACTCTCTATGTGGAATGCGTTCCAAAGCCCCTTAATAAATTTAGTTCTACATCAAAGCTGACATTTTGAGTAGCGTGATAAACAATAATTTAATTTGTTCTTCGACAAAGTATGAAAAATAATAAGTAATCACAGGTGCAAAAAGGATGGTACACCAAAGAACGTAAACATACCATCAGCTTAATTTAATAACTTTTTCTTAAAAATTGCTAAGGATATTGTACAAAATATTCCTTAATGTAAAAATGACCCAATTAACTTTCTAAGCAAATTTCCTACAAACACAGACTTCTCTTTTACCGAAGTTATATTTAATGAAGTAAGATGGATAGTTAATAATCTTATAAACAAGCAAAGTCACAATCTCTGAATGAATTTCATAGCAAAATAATAAAATCAGATATTCATACCTCTAACAAAACTAAATCTCTGTTTTAAGTAAATCATATTTCCAGCTAAACTGGAAACAGCAGTAGTAATTCCTGTTTTCAAAAAAGAAGATCCTACCCTACTGGAAAACTATAGACTTATATCCCTTTTGCCTATAGTGTCTAGATCCTTGAAAAGTGTCTGGATCTTGAAATGACAGAGTTATTTGAAGCTAAATCTTCCTTCGGTAAACAACAGTTTGGTTTTAAAAATCAAAGAAATAGAACTCCCTTCTCTATCTGGCATGGGACGCAACTGAAGGATTTCATACTAGGAAGTTTGCCTCGGCTATATTCTGAGATTGGAGCAAGGCATTTGATTGTGTCGACCATGCCATTCTCTTAAAAAAGCTATAAATCTATAACTTTACCGCCACTAATATTAAACTCATAAAATCATATCATAAACAACATCAGCAGGTTATCCGCTGATCTGGAGTAACATCGGCGGATAGTGTCATTAATATTGATGTTCCTCAAGGATCTGTGCTTATCCTATTTTATTTTTTATTTATGTAAACTACTTTCCGCTAAGTGACGCCAATGTTAAGTATACGCTGTTTGCTGATGACACAACAATTTTGCACACTGCAGATAATTACCAAGGGGTCCATCGAGGTACAGACCAAAGCACAGGACTGGTTTTGCTCAAATCGGCTCTTGCTAAATGTGGAAAAAACAAATTGCATGTCTTTTACCTTAAAAGATCTTCCCAATAATGAACTACAAGAACAAGTGCGGTTTCTAGGAGTAGAGCTGGACCCAAACCCAAAACTGATGCACTCTCAAGTAAACTGAATAGAGGACTATATTTATTTAGAAATCTGAAAAATTGTGTTTCTGTCGAAAAAAAACCCTGTTTCGATCAACTAGGGTATTAAGCGGTAAAGTTTTTTAATGCTATAATAGGTGCTATCAGATCCTTACCCATTATTAAGTTTAAACAGTTTATAAAGCAATATCTCATTAAAAACTCATTTGATTCATTTAAGCAATACTTATTTCTTTTATTCTGATTTAAGTAGTATCTTATAAATGTTTTTTTATTTTTGTAGGCGCCCGAGTTAATTTATTAAAATGTTTTAAGATTTATTTCCATGTTTAAATTTAATATTTTTATAGATGCAATTTGTGTTTTTTTAATATGTGTGTTTTAATTGGGACTTTAGGAATTATGTAAACTGATTTTTATATTAACATGAACAAACTAATTGTCCTATGGTTGGAACCTTTGGTGCGATACTAAAATTAGAGACAGTTTTACTTTTAACCAAAACTCTTTATTTTACTCTCTATACGTGTTTTGCTAATGATGTTACCATCTTCGGGAGAAGACTAAAACTCGAGGAGAGTAAAATAAAGAGTTTTGGTTAGTGGTAAAACTGTTTCGTCATATAAAACATTTGTATATGGTATTAGTATTTTGTAAACATTAGGCTTTCTCCCCTTCTGAAAACTGAGTTTGATTTATTGATTCTTTTAATGAATCAAAATTGGTTTCTTTTTGTTCTTTGCTTATTTTTTTCTGCTTATCAGCGTTTCTCCTTGTTCTTCTTTGATAGCCCTTATTAGGCATTCTTGTTTTCGATGTTGGTCTTAGTTCTAGTTTTTCATGTTTAATAAGGCTAATATTTTTGTCTCCAAAAGAAACTATCTGACAAAAATTTCTTACAGAAGAAAATGATAAGCAAATGTTTTACATAATAATCTGAACACGTAATATGCTTTTGTCAAAAATAACTCATATAAAATATACCAGCGCTAACATTTATTATTTAAATGTATGTATAAAACTCAAAAGTTGCCAAGAAACAAGCGTACCATATCTTTCTCGCCAAACAAAAACGGTGTGAACATATAACTTTAAATCCGCTAGCCCCAGTGAAAGAAATGTAGATTTATCCGCTGGAAAAGTTGGAAACGATTCAGTTTATTCCCCCCAGCAACCGTAGTTTTTCTCTTTGTGTCATTTAGGGAAGCTGAATTTACCTTTTCGGTGCCAAGAATGCTCTTCAAGTCAAAACCGGGTTAGGTACGAAAGAAACATGAGATATATAAATAAGAAATATTGGCTATTTTAGAATCATGGTTGAAGATATTTTTCACGTAATATACATTATTCAGCTAATACTTTTGTAAGATTAAATGGCTGGGGTTTTACCGGATAAAAGAATTGATATAAAAATATATCATTATTATTCGTCTTTCAGATACTTTTGCAAGTAAAGTAGCTGCAATTCATGACAAATACGCCGATGCAAGTGTGGGTAACGTAACCGGCAGCAACGCAGTAAACGTATTTTTGGGCATAGGCGTGGCCTGGTCAATTGCTGCTGTCTACCATGGCATTCATGGAGAAAGCTTCAAGGTGGATCCTGGAAGGTAAGTCCAATGAAGTTATTTGATTAGTACATGCTTAAGAAATTTAAACCATATTGAAAAGTTTCAGTTTATCTCATAATAATTTGGATTACTTTAGAGGCCATGGAAGCTTTATTATGACCAATTTTTAAGTCAATCTTCTTATTGACCAATTAATATTAGAGACGCCTGGTTTGTTCGTCAAAATATAATCAGCAACAGATACTTCAAGTCAATCATTCTGACTTCTTTAAGACCTTTAATATAAATTATTACTCATCAATCTTTATTAATTTATGATGGTCTGTATGGTGTACTGTTAAGGTTTGATTGAAATAATGTTCATTAGTTTGAGGTGCTGAAGGGTTTGAAAAAAAAATTGAGGTCGATATGACCAGTAGGAATATTCCTTATGCCTTTAGAGGTGATAATTCAAGTCGATCATCTCCGACTGGTATTTTCATCTTTACAGTACTTAGCCTAGTAGAACTGACCCGGATTTTATCCAGAGTCTTATTTACTCCCAAATGAGCTTTGTTTGCTTCACTATGCATATCATCCATTAACTTTCTTCCTTGGGATCACTAACGGTTTCTTAATAATTTTTCCATGGGGGCTATCCCAGTTTCTCCTCAATAACCCATCCTTGATAACTGGTGAGGCCTACTGCCCTTAATGTGTGTGCCTTAGTGCCTTAAATATCAATCAGCTGCACCTCCTTTATCCATGTTGCGGCTTGCCTTTCTTCTTCTTCATTTAAGAACTGCATGACCTGTCCTAATAAGAAACGCTTGTCGATATATGTAATTGGGAAAATGGTCTACGGCTCTGACAATAGCTAGAAGCTCCCTCCTCATGATGTAATAATTTTTTGCCGACTTTTACAACGCTCTGCTAAAATACGACTCGTATCTCACCATTCTGGGCTTATGGAAGCACAGCTCTAATACCAAGCGTTCGAAAATTAGGATTGCTCCGTGTTCTATTAAAAACTGGGTTTGTTCTGTCAACCTATGCAAAGGAACATTGTTTTTTAAATTGGAATATTAGCAAATTTTTTGACAAACCTTCAGTAGTATGTGCAGAGTCCAAGAAAACTTCTTAACTAATGATTATCACGAGGTCGTGGCTAGTCATTTATGCTTTCAATTTTTGCCGGTTCAGTTTGTATTCTTCGGACGATACCTCATTCCCAAGAAAATTCACTTTCTGTTGAAAAAACGAGCATTTCTTTAGGTTCAGCTTAAGCTGGGCATTCTGGATTTTGGAAAAAACTGCTTTTTGAGGTGTTTATCGAAAGTTTTTCCCATTACGAGAACATCGCCACGGTAAACAAGGCATCTCTTCCATAGTACAAATTCCATTAACCTCTCGAATGTAGCGGGAGAATTACACAGACCAAATGGCATAACATTAAAATGATAGAGGCCATTTTAGTAGAAAACGCAATATTTTTCTTGTCTTCATCCTAAATGCCTACTTATCAATATCCACTTTTTAGATCCAATGTCGAAAACCAGCTTAAACCGGCAAGAGTCAAAAGCGTATTGTCAGTTTTAGGAAGTGGGTAACTAACTATCTTTCTTGGTGGCGTCATTAAGATTTTTATAGCTGATAGGATAACACCATGGACTGTTTGACTCCTTGATAATCCTCTCGTTTAGCATGTTGTTTATAAGGTACTCTGCCTCCTGGTGTTTAATAACAGGTAGTCTTCTAGATTGCTGACGGATTGGTTGAGTATTTATATTTATTTTATGCTTAACTAGTCCGGTTCTTTCAGTTTTACCATTAGGCTCTTCAAAGATCTCACTGTGCTTTGTGTGCACTATTTGGCCTTGCTTAATTCATCCGGGGAAAAAGTTTCCAATCATTTGCGAAGCTCTCCAGATTCGTGTCGAGTCGTTTGGTCAAAGAAATCACCCAACCTTTTTCACATCAAGACACAAAACTTACTGCTTGGTATAAGGCCACCAAGTGACACTTGCTTAAGGCTATCTTAAGGTTATTGAGGAGGATGTTGGTAATGCCACATTCTACTGTTACTAGTGACTTCGCATAAGGTATTTACAGGCATTCTCTTGTCCTTAGATCAATTTAATGCGGCTCCCAGATTTTTTCTTTAATCTTCCAAAAATGATCTTTTCACTATTACCATTTACTCGAACAGACTCTGCTGCCACAACCCTTATACCATCTATGCCTTTACTGAATAAAATAAATTTTTCCGAACCAAATACTTAGCTTGTTGTCAAACGAGAATTTGTTCTGTCTATTAAGATCCATTTCCAAAATAAACTCATCTTCTATATCAACCACCAATACCTTATGACTTAAACTGAGACTGCCCAGCTGGATATAGACTTTCAGCTCCCTAGTAATGTTCGCCGAGTCTCCAGTTACCGTGCGCAGCATTAAACTCCGAGATAAAGGCTCAATCTTTAGTTCACGTACTATGCTTGATCTTAATAAAGATATCGCTACTCCCGTGTCAACCGTAATGGTAATCGGTCTTTCATTACCTTCCCCTTCGAGGGTCAAGCTTTAAGCAGAGATAATTCCGGGGCCTTTATCTTCACAAGCGAATACTCGCCCCTTAGTGCTGACTGTATTTAGTTTTCCTGATTGATTCGAGAGGTTTTGCGAGTTCTGGATGGCGATTTCGAGATCGCATCTGGACTCGACAGTCACGTTTTATGTGTCCAGTGCATCTACATTAATAGCACTAAATATCTAAGTGGCTGCTGGATTCCTTCTTTTAATTCCTGCCTTTTTTGCTTGATGATCTCTGTTCCCAGATTTTGTATACCATCACTATTGGCACTACCCTTATTCTCTTCGATGGAAACAGCTCTGATCTTTGGCCTGGAAATGTTATAGGCAGCACTGCTGTTTTTAGGTTTGGTGATGCGCAGCATTTGTTGGATTACTTGATCTCTAATGCCATCTACGAAATATTGGACAGCAAGTTCATCTTGGAATTTTTCAGAGGTTCCTGAGTAGGCCAGTTGAATAAGGCCTCTTATATCTGCCTCATACTCTTGTAAAGTTTCTCCAGCTTTTTGATATCTTACTTGAGATTGGTTTAGCTGCTTTCGATGTTCGTCAAATCTTCTCTCTATGGTTATGGGTCATAGTCTTGTTGGTGACAAGCTGGTACTGTCTAAAGCAACAACCCAAAACCAAACCCCTAAGAGCTACCACCTTTTAATTATCCCAGCTATTAGCTGCTGTAGCTGTATTAAATTGTCGCTTGTAGATTGCCCAAAAAGTCTAGGCCTCAAACGTTTGAAGCTTTATGTTCTGTGAGATGCTCAATTCCACCGATGACGATATTTGCCTTTTTATCTAGGTAATTTTGGATTATAAATTGTTTACACAGTCCCTTATCCCTTCATGTCCTCCATTTCGTTTCCTATTTTCTGTTGTTCTTCCCTAATTTTAAATAGCGAACATACAAGCAACTTGTATTAATTTCTGGAATATTTCCTCTTGTTTATGCTTCTCTTGGCATCTTCTTTCCTCAGCCTGCTGCTGCCTCTCTTTCTCTTTTTGTTTTTTATCGTCATCGCGCTTCCATTTTATCCATTAATTCGGACATGAATTTAGTTATTTGGTCCATCTCGGCACTCTGTTTTGTTATAAAATTTAAAAATTCATTTCCCTGATCTTGTTCTACTTTTGCTCTCCTAATACTTTGTGTTGCAAATGCTCTTTTTTATTGCTTTCTGACACCAAGAATGGTTACGGATTTCCCGTGAATTTAATAAATAAGCACACTTTGAACACTAAACACTAACTAAACTTTTATTCACTACTTCACTTACTATCATATACTATCACTTATTGATTATTTATCATACTCAAATCCAGCTATATATTTAACATCGAATTAGGTCTGTATATATCCAATCAGATTCTATTACTAATTTCTAAAGTTTTAACAGAATGTTCTTTAAGCACAATTATGTTTCGCATCCCTGTTCTACAAAATAATTGATCACCAGGTAGTATTCCATTGAGCGTCCAGCGTGCCACAACACGCGAGGAAAGAAGGTTTTGTTTATTTTTTTTAGGATTATGATGACTCTGAATTGTGTGGCACGCTGGACGCTCAATGGAATACTACCTGGTGATCAATTATTTTGTAGAACAGGGATGCTCACATAATTTGGATCGAACTTCCCTAAGGTAAGTCGTTTGATCTATTAAATATAAACGAAAACAAATCTTTATAATAATCCGGCCAAGACAGGGCCGTAATAAGGCAACTTTGTAACAATCGTTTAGTGGTTGTGTAAGGGTGAAAGTCTGAAGATCTAATTGATTTTGGATACTGGAATCTCGCTGGAAATCATACACTCAACTTTTCAATTTCCACTTCCTTGATAGGGGTTTACGGACAAATTAAGTTTTGCAAGTATGTCTTTATGAGTAGATGGATTTTGTTAATTACAACTTAAAGATGAGAAAAAGGCTTTGGTTGTTAGAAGTTGTAACCAAATCGAACATTTATCCTCACATTGTAATTTCATCAAAACTACTTTGATATTATCAAACATGAATTTTTATGATATGTAATATTTAAAGTTGTCACCGCCTTTAAGTAATTTCAAAAAGCCTTAAATAATCTGAAAACTTCGAGGAGGTCAATATGTCGCATAAAACTTTAAGAAATATCATCTATTAGTATGTTTCAGTGCACAATACTGGATATGGACGACTGAATTTAATTAAAGATATTTCACATTATCAGTAGGACCTAATCCCTACTAATTCCAGCTGGCACATACTCTAACAGCCTTTACACGTTTCCGTTTCTTCTCAATATCCGCAGATCTATTTCGCATTTGTTAAAAGATTACGGGAGCTTTCAGTTCTGAAATTTATTATCGTTGTTTCGGTTATTCCATTTACCTTTTTCGTTTCAAGGCAGAAGCCTTGTTAAGTGTGATGAAAGAAACCTGATTTATATCACTTACCAAAGGGGGTCACACGGAACTGCTAGCCGACAAAACCTGGCAGGTCGATCACTGCGAAATATGAAAAATGTTCTCTAAAGAATAGGCGGTAAGACGTATATTTTCTCGGTTTAAAGGGATTAAGGGATTTTCACCTGTCAGCGGGTCTTTTGCAGAAGAAGTCATGAAATTTGCTGAAATCTATGGTTCAGATGATGTATAATATTTTGAATTATTTAAAAAGTATAATCAGTTGAGTTCATTTAGTTTATTTTTAAATTTAATAACGAATCTTTTAAAAAAGCATAAATTAAGTTCTGCTTGTTCGCAAAGATATAATTCCCTTATCTTAATATTAAACTAGAATTAATTAATATTTAACGGAGCAGTAATTCAAGTGTGCATTTAGTTTTAATTGCCTTATGCTATGAGAGTTAAAATTAATAAAGCTTTTTGTGTAATAGATAAGGCTCTTAGGAAGCAGTTAGGCCATTTGAAACTACTACTGCCCGCTTTAAAATTATAAGTTATAAAAATTATATGCCAAGAATAAATTATAATTTATAAGACACGCTTCATAAAATCAATGTTTTCTCTGTCCCTTTTCTCTCAGGCTGGTGGATTTTCATTGTAAAAGATTTTCGCAACTTTTTGCACAGCAGAAATCATAAAAAGAAATACTTAATTGAAAATAAATTATTCGAATTACGGTCATTTTATGAGATTTTTCAAAAATAATATATTCTTAAGGCCCTGTATTTCTTTCTCAAGCTGACTAATGTTATCAATATCTTTTGTTTTAATACTTTTTTTAGGTTTTTTTTAAGTCCAAAAAAACTTACTGTAAATTTTTCAATAATATAATTTATTTATTGAGCAAACGTGCTACACACATAAATAGAAAAGAAAAATTCAAAGAAAATAAAATCTCATAGTCGACTCATGTTGATATTTCGAGCATGTTACGACAGAGACATTAGGTAACGTCCCGGTATTCCATGGACAATCACAGCTTTCCTGTTTTCCAGAAATACCCCGTCAAGGAGTCACCTCACAACCTAAATGTGAAGCAAGTGGAATAGTAAAAAAAGATTATACCCATTACAACATTTTACATAAAACACTAAAATTACGGTAAATAATAAATAATAATATATATTTATTTAGCCAAAAAAATAATTATTGATAGACACCAGGTTTTTATAAAAAGTAAATACAAATATAAAAGCACAACTATTCTACCAACTACCAAACAATAAAAGTAAGAAATGAAACGTAGATTGTAAAGGGATTAAAATAAGACGACAAAAATTAAACATAAAAAACAAAACATGGTCCTTACATTACAGATTTTAAATACGTACTCTTCAAATGATTTATAGTATCACAGATTTTTATGTCATTAGCTAATCTATTAAACTCGGGAAAACCTTTATAGAGCACGGAATTAAGCATTTCAACGATGTTGCAATAATGAAATATAATAAAAAATACAATTTCTAGTTTTATAATAATAAACATCATAAAATGGTTCTAATTTATCACATATATTAGTTAAAATTGATTTATTTAAATTATAAATACATTAATACTGGGTCTACCAATAGAAGTGATAGAAGTTTAGTGGGTCATGTACGCAAAATGGTATGTGTCAAAACGCGGATCAAGCACAGTTGTGTTAAGTATACTTTGACATTTCATTATGAATCGTTTAAGTCAAGAGCCACGTATAGCTATCGTGAAAAGGTATTACGAAAATGCGCAATCGGTTAGAGCCTGTTATCGTGCTCTTAGAGAAGATTTTGGCCATCGTGGACGGCCTTCTGAGCTTGCAATAAGGCGCACAATTAATAAGTTTGAACGGAAGTACACTCTTCTGGATAATAAGCCACCAACGCGACAAAAAAGTGCAAGAACCGCTGAAAATATCGCCGCTGCAAGAGCAAGTGTTAACGCGAATAACAATGTGTCTGTTTTGCGCCGTTCTCAGCAATTAGGCATTTCACCAATGTCTCTGTGGCACATTTTGAAGAAAGACTTAGGCCTACATCCATATAAGATGGTTCTAACTCAAGAATTGAAGCCTGCTGACCATGGTTTGCGAAGAACGTTTACCGACTGGGCCCTGTTGCAGTTGAAACAAAATGCCGATTTTGGGAAACAAATCATCTTTTCAGATGAACCCAATTTTTTTCTTAGTGGCGTTGTCAATACGCAAAATTGCCGCTTCTGGTGTCAGAACAATCTCCAGAAATTAGTACAGGTGCCATTACACCCGTTAAAAGTGACTGTGTGGTGTGGTTTGCATGTCGGTGGAATTATCGGTTCATACTTTTTTGAGGATGCAGGGGGGCGTACTGTGACAGTCAACGGAGAGCGCTACCGCGATATGATAACAAACTTTCTTTGGCCTGCAATTGATGGTGGAGACTTCGAACAGAATTGGTTTCAACAGGACGGAGCAACATCACACACCGCCCGAGCCACAATTAATTTATTAAGAGAGCGTTTTAAAGATCGAATAATTTCGCGACATGGCAATATCAACTGGCCACCAAGGTCCTGTGATCTTACTCCCCTGGACTTTTTTCTTTGGGGATATGTGAAGTCGAAGGTGTATTCTAATAGTCCTCAAACCACCAATGAGTTGAAAGTTAACATAACTAGGGTTATTCGCGAAATTGAGCCCAACTTGTTAGAAAAAGTGATTGAAAATTGGGTTCATTGTCTAAACGTCTGCCGCCGTAGCCGAGGTGGATATTTTGTTTAAAACATAATGTTACATAATAAACTACAACATGAAACATCAATCATAGAAATGAACCAATTCGTTTTTATTGTTTAGCAATTTAAACTTATATCATTCTTATTGGTAGACCCTATATTAAACAAGATTTGTTGTTGGACAGACATTATATTTAAGACACTAAGACATACCTTAGAACATTGAAAGACTGGAATTAGCAAACAACAACAACAGAAGTAACAAGTAACAACAACTTTGTTTGAGTTGTTGTAAAACACTGGGTAAATATTAATTAAAAAATTAATAAGACGAAATTTAATCTAAAGAACTCATGTTCTCAAAGCCATATGTTTTTTCAAAATGCAAAGATTTGATGCTATCAAAATATTCAATAGTTCTATACAAATTTTCAAAAAAGTATTATTTTATAAAATTGTTTGAAAAATCCTAAGAAACTTGTTTTCTTAACGCCCAGCATTTTTAAAAAAAAATCTAATATAGCTATCATATTATATTTATTATTATCTATAGAGTTTAAAAAATATGATTTTATTAATGATATGTGTATTTTTATAAAAATATTAAAATATGTGTCAAATAATTGATTTTAATAATTTTTATACAATATTTCAAAAAAAGACTTTTTTATTTTTTGCGCTCTGGTCATTTAGTGAATTTTTGAATATTTTTTTTTAAATATTTGAGCTATAAACACTGCGTAATTTTTCTAATTGAAAAACTTACGTTCTTAACGCTTATATTTTAATTAAAAAATACTGAAAGAGAACCGAAATTCATTATTTTTATCATTATCTATAGAAATTAAAAAAAAAATTAATTTTGTAAATTTGTTTGAAAAAAATTCAAAGATTGGTGTATTTTTTTAAATAAATGCTAAAATAGGTATTAAATTAATATAGTATTAATATAGTTTTTATCCAAAAAACTTATGTTCTTCACACCTTTTATTTTTATCCAAAAAATACTGAAACAGAAAATTAATTTATTTTATTATTATATATATATATAGATTTTTAAGTTTGTTATTATGCCTTTTAGTTTGAGTTACTTTGCAATTCTAAAAAGAAACTTAATTTCTTAAAGGCATACGTTTTTTAAAATTGCGAACATATTTGAATCTACATATGTTCAAAAAATTGTCATTGTCATGTCATTTCAAAAACCACAAACTGTATTACTCAACGCCCTGTTTTTTTGTAAAATGCTCAAATAAGTATCAAATTTATTAAGTTTTTATCCAAAAAACTTTTGTCCTCAACACTGTATTTTAACCAAAAAAAAAATACTGGATAGATAGAAAATTGGTTAGTTTTGTCATTATATATTGTAATTTTCAAAAAACGTGTTATTGGGTTTTTTAATTCTAGTTATTTTGCAATTTTAAACTAAATTTCTTAATCCCATTGTCTTTTCAAAATGCAAAAATTTAAATGCAAGTTAAAATGCAAATTTTTAGAAATTTGTCATTTTGCAAGATTGTTTGAAAAAAATTGAATTTCTCCTCAACGTACTATTTTTTTTTTAATGCTGGTAAAGGTATCAATTAAGTTTTAAAAAAAAAATTCTTACTTAAGAACCTTTAATAAACCTTTCTTAATAAACTAATTTCAAGAATTTGTTTACGATTCCTTAATATGTTTTTTTTTTAACAAAAGACTGATTAATAATAATTTTTTTTCTTACTGTAATATTTAAGTTTTAAAAATTTAGAGTTTTTGAGTTTTACTCGTTTTTTCTTTTAAACTATTTTCTTAATGCCCTGTATCAAATAAATTAGTTTCAAGTGATTCTTTTTTTTTTGTTTCAAAATTAGGACCTTATAATCTGACTAAGACCCTTTAATCTTATTTCTCTTATTTCTTTATTATAATGCATATTCTTTACTTTCAGCTTAGCATTCTCAGTTACAATCTTCTGCACAGAAGCAGCAGTAGCTATCTTTATCCTACTGATCAGAAGGTCAAATATCGTGGGAGGTGAACTAGGAGGTCCAGAGTGCCTCAAATACCTTACATCGTTCACACTCTTCGGTTTATGGATAGCATATTTAGTTTTATCGACTCTTGAGGCCTACGGGGTTATAGCCGGATTTTAAAATGTATAAATAAATTTTATTTTTAGATTTTTTTATATGGTGGTATATTGGTCATTAAAATATAAAGTAGTAACTATTTTTTGATATTAGAGTAGGTACTAAATATGATTAAACATTGACAAACATCCCATAGAAAATAATATGAAGACTTAAAACAAAAACAACGAAATTCTATTCCGACGCCAATGAAGTCATAAGCCCAAACGGACAATTTACATGAAAATGAATTGGACCTTTCGGTTCGTATTTATTTTATGACATCTCCGCGATATCCCTCAGGATTCACAGACTCACGAACATTTAGACCCGAGGGTATTGTACTACAGAAAGGCTTCAATAGCCAAATGGTTTGTCTTTGGCAAGGCCTTAATATATCAAAATGGAAGGTTAAATCAAACGTTAAAATGGTGTGTACAAAATATAATATTATTTTAAATTTAATAAAAAATAGATTGGTAAGTAAAATGTTTTTGAAAATGCGTGTAAGTAAGAGAAATTAAAAGACATTTTCATGTCTTGCGTATGTGAAGAAGGATGTTGGGATTTATGCAAAAGAATTTGCAAGAGTTTATTATTTGAACCAAAATACAAAATTGGTACCCTTATTACGAAAATCATTTTTTTAATCAGAACTTTATTTTTAGTTTTCAACAGTTGTTACACTTATAATCTGACAAACTGAACCTCGTCTTTTTAAATATTCAGTTTTATTTTTTTAATTTGTGTTGTCAATCTGTAATCTGAAATGTGAATGTACAAATAAAGTCCCCCTTATAATTATTAATAGGATTATTATTATTATTTGTGTATCATAGGGTGTAAGGAAAGGAAGTAAAGATTTTATTAGGAAATATATAAATGACTTTGCATACTATAGCTGTAAAGAGCTTTTAGCCAAATTCACTCAAACTTTGGAAAAGATTGAGTGACTGTGAAGTTTAGATTAGTCTAATGAAAAGTTGTCATAGACAAAATTCTCTTTTCTAAGTTTATTCGTTAATTATTCACATCTAAAGGTCAACAAATTTAGAAGGAGTACGGTGACCATCCACAAGAGCGCTTACAAATGGTCCATAAACAGGCATGGCATAAACTTCAGCTAGATATTAACAGAATGAAATCACGTTATGACATAAAGGCGAATTCTGCCGGCTTTAATCTTGGGAATAGAGTCTGGTTATATAATTAACGAAGGACGAAGGACAAGTCACCAAAGCTCGAGAAGGATCTGGGAAGGTCCATTTCATGTGGTCACCAGAATCAACGACTTTAGTTTACCGGATCTAGCTACGTTTATTCAGTCGTTACATCCTACCCACAGCCGCTAGTTCCTTACCCTATATTATGGCTCAGGTAGCCCCATCTTTGATTATGGAGGTGTTAATCGATAATGAGAGAGAAGCAGTATTATGAAAACGTAATTACTATTCTCTCGCTTCTTAATCTTCTTTACACTTATCGAACTCTTTCTAACTCGTTACTTAGATTTGTTATTTCATGTTAATAGATTGATTTCTTCATCCAAGACCTCAGTTGGCCAGACCTGTATAGTGTATGCGAGAGTGTACGTGTCTTAATCTTATGTTTATTGATCGAAGTCTTAAATCTAATTATATGTTGTTTGTATGTGTATGTCAGTGTTAGTAATGAGTTTGTGTGTATTTGAAGTTATTTGATCACGTAAACTACATTTCCATGGAGTTTTAAGCGAGAGAAGAAAAAGCTTTTTACACTTAAGGTGTGCTGTTTCGTTTAAATTCAAACGTTTAACAAAACTATACTTACGATAACTCAAAATGGTTTTACTTGTATTTAATAAAATTAATAAAGTATTTGTGCATAACTTAATTGAGTATATTACGATACCTACCAAATCTGCATGGTTACCTAATATTTACAATATTTATAGCAGTATTATTATTTGAATCTTTTATAAATATTTGTTTTCATACTTACCATAAAACCAGCTTTTGTACCCACACAAAAACACAATTCAGGCTCTAATTCTATTGGTTCCTAAATACTAATAAACGAATAAATTATAAAACAATAAAAGTCAATCTCAAACAAGAAAATTATATTTAAATTATTTTGCTTTTATTTTAAAACCGACAAGATAATGTACAAAATCTACTTCTCCGAACTCTCTATTACACCATAGAGTATCCTAGTAGTAGATAATTGTTTGTAAATTCATGTTAGATATAATTTTAGATAGTTGATATGTAAATATTTTGAAGATGTTTATAAGTGTATTTTAGACATTGTTAAGACTTAGGAAAATGCTTCCACGATATTGTTAAAAGTATTAAAGTTTTAAGATTACTTCAATGGTAACTTAGATTCTAAGCGGCATTTTTGTTTAAATTATATAGTAGGACCAAGCTGGAATGGAATGCTACCACAAAAGAATAACGATTAAAAGATATTTAATAATCGAATATTATATATATTTTAAATTTTCTTAGGTTCTGAAGAAGGTTCATAATACATTTCTCATAACTATCGATAGCCTTGTTTACCGAAAAGTAATTGTTAATATTTTTAAACCTAATCCGGCTTTTCACCTGTTGTTGTAATAATAGTTCATTTAAAACTTTATTTCAACTCCTTTTTAAGCAAACAAAAGCGAATTTATATTTCAACATTTGTCCTTGGGTAATTGTAAAGCTAAGTTTAAAAGCAAGCCACATTTCCCTTTTTAGTGAGATCATCGCTGAAAAGCATCATTTATCTAATTTTTCAGGTTATTCCGTATTCGAAATTATCTGGATACGCTCTTTAGGCTTCTCCAATAGCTGCATCCGCAATCGCTTTTTTTTCTTTCTCCCTATTTCAGTATCTTAACTGGAAGATAATATTTTTGTGAATTTTGTGTAATTTGTTACAGACTTTATATGATTTAAAAAATATATTATATAATATATGATAAATTTCATAATTTCGCTTCATATACTTAGAACGGTCAAATTATCTTGAACCTTCACTAACTACTCCAGTTTTCTTGGTTTTCAATTGATTATAACTATTTCTTTGAAGATGATATTAATTTAAAAGTGTGTCTCTACATTTTTTGAAGTCCTGTTCCAAGAATTGTTGTTAATTTTTTTCGATCTAACCTCTGAGTCTAAACCACTATTACTAACTTCTTCTTGATCCAGGTCTGTATTTTCCTTCATATTCTCTAAAGAAATTCTCATTCGAAAACTATTCATTTATCCATGCTTAAAATGGATAAGATAAAAATTGTTTGAAGAATAGGATAAAAATAAGTTATCAATTACTAAGTCAGGCCGATATCTTGGATAAGATTTCTTAAATAAAATCAATGTTTACTTGATACAAGCTCTGATCCAAGTTCTCATTCTTAAACGAAGAGAAGAAAATATTACACTTTGTGAACACCTTCACAGATGTTTTTCAGCTTCTTTTTTTTGTCTCTTTTGTTTTTTCTTTGTCTTTTTCATAATCTCTTTCTTATTTCTTTAAAGTAAAAATCATGACTTACTCACCATATACTACGATACCTTGACCGTTATACAATTTAAATGTTGCTCATACAAGTCCACCAAGGGCATTCTTTCTAGAACTTGGTCCATTCAATAATCATTGGCTAACAACACTCACGGAAATGTATGTTAATTAACGTTTCGCAAATTTAAACTTACATCTAAGACTCTGAATCTTAAACATAACAAATCATGGTGCGAGTATATGATTCTAAATAAGCAAACAAAATACTAAATGATATATTATTTCTTTCCCCTAAAAATCTCATTTACAATCTTCACTACCTACTAGTCTTAAATGATTCTATGTCAAGATTCTTCCTTATCCGGCATGGTTGTACTATAAGTACCTTGTCCTTTTAATAACTGTTTTTCTAACTATAAATTGAAAATGTTTAACAAAATTTAACTATTGTTATTGTGCATATTGTTGTTAAACACTTAATTTTAAGCTTACAGGGCCTTTGTACCTTAATCCCTTAAAGGCTCTTAATAATATATTTATATGACAAAGGAGTGTGTGAGCTTTTTGCGTATTGAATTACTAGTATTTTAATTTTAAACTATACCCTACTATCTTAGTACCTATAGTTTAGCATTAGAGACCCTGTTGTAGTTACCAAAAATTAATTAGTTATAGACCAAAAAAATTTATACTGACCAAATTTTATTACAAGAGCTGCTAGAGCTTTAATTTCTAAAACAATAGCTTTTATAACTATAGCCTTCAAATCTAGAGAAGCCAATCTGTAGATCATTTTATACCTTAGCATCCATTCATATCCCTACTCTTATCGAAGTTACTATACTTATTCCTAGTTATTATTAAATTACTTGGTTTGTTCCTAATAAAACAAATGTATCGTTTTATACGATATTTCCTAAGCTAGAACTCAACTTAAACTATTATAGAGAGGTCAAGTTCAGGTTTTAGCTTAAGAATCAATGTGAGTGCGTGTGTATTTAACTTTGTTAAATGTTAAACTTGCATAGATATATGTTATGCCCTAACCCCTTACTATAAAAATGTTTATGTAAAACTATTCTCTAACCAGTCTTGTTTGTTGTAATTGTAGAAGCTGTTAAAAGGCCCTATTTAATATAAGAGACAAAAATGTTGTTCAGAAATAAAAACTGATAAAACATATTTACATATGGTTTAATTTTATCGTTCACTTTTATAAAAAATGAGACTGTCAGGGAGATCATCTTTTTTTCAGGCAGATCCCCAAGTAACAATTTGCAGTCACCTAAGTTGAGATTACTCTTATTTTTACTAGTTGCAACGTTGTTTTCAGTGCAAAAATTAGTTAGTCTTGCAACGACGTTTATTTTCGACCAAACTTCGACGTACTGCACCTGTATCGCAACTGATGTAAAACTCTGCTGTTTTTACAACGTATTTTTTTACTATAGATGGTAGCAGTAGTAATTTACACTTAAAACAACGACGTGCAGACGTATACAATTTTTCGAATCAAAAACCCAGTAAGAACAACGTTACCTCATCGTTAGCGAATGGGTATTACATTGCCTGATCGTCTGTGTTGAGCATTTTTCGCTGTAGAGGGAGCTTTTTGATATGTTAAGAGTTTTAAGAAGAACATGAAAAACAAAGGTAGAGGGAATAAGAGGAAGAAACAATATTAATTCAAAATAGCCTACTTAATCTATATTTTTATTTTTATAATTCATTTTTTGCTTGGAATTTTTTGGTTTTATTATTTTCGTTTTGCTTTAAAAAATTAAGAGATATAAAGACTAACTATTCTGCAACTTACTACAGACGCAAAAAAACTCTCAATGGAAGCAAAAATGCCTACAACTAGCTTACCTAAAGTTGATATGGATTATGTAGAATCATTGGAAGTGGCGGAAGGTAGCAGTGAAAAGGTTTGTATTAAATTTTACATATTTAAAGTTTAAAATACTGGGTTTACTTTTTGTAAATGGTTTCCTTCATGGTTCCTATATCCTAGTTTATAGCCTTTCTTTACACAAGAGACTAACCAGTTTGAAAACAATGGTAAATTTTATAAAGTTTTATTTTTTAGGATTTATATAGCAGCAGCAGCAATGAGAACTCAGAATGTAATGTTAACATTACATTTTGAGTTTATATTTTTCGAAGAGTTTATGAAGTTTTTTGTAAAAGTTAAAGTTTTGGTTCATTAAAGTTTGTAAAAAAAAGTGCTGTATACGCGCAACAAACTGCAAACAATAATTGAAATTTTAGGTTAGGTCCATCCGTTCTTCCTCTTGCTTCAGGCTAACCAGGGACAACGACAGCGGGTTTTTTATGTAACTAATAAAAAAACTACTTTTTTTTTCGCAATTATAAATTCAGGGCGCACGTGTTATTTAGGGCTAAAATAACATATTTTTATAGTAAACTATGTTCCGTTTATTAATTAAGTGCTTGTAAATCTTTCAAAACTGGTATTTTACCCGTATAATTCACTACATACAAACTACATATAACACAAATATTAATAAGGCCTGTTCAAAAGATGGATTAAAAAGGTTGTATTTTTGGAGTAGCTGCCTACTGGAGTTATCTATTAGTTTACTGTTAAAAAAGTAATTAATTTTTCTGTCGTTATGTCGTCCATCCGTCCAAAAATCAGTAAAAACGTTGCAAAAGCGTTTAGAAAGTTAATGAGTAATCACTGCGTAACGTTGAGACAACAAAATCTCTTTCAAATTGGTGTAAAACGGGGTTGTCTCTACGGTTAGACAACGTAACAATGCAACGTTGCGTTGCAATTTGCAACGTTGTCGCGTCGAAAAATTACTAATTGGGTCTTTATTTGAATAACAAATAATTATATTTGTAAATTATATAATTGTGTATTTGTAATTAACTAGATTAGCTCTTTAGGTACCTCTGATTGATGCATTCAGATAAGGAGACTGATTATTCTAGTTTTAGAATTAAGTTTCAACTTTTATAAAATTTTCTTTTCACTTTTTTTGTCAAAAATACCAAAAAAAAATATTCATTTTTTTTAATTTTTATCAAAACTGTCTCGAAGTTAAAAAACTTTTTTTTGACCTATTTCATTTTTTTGCTTTCTAATCACATATCTTTGCTATTTATTACATTAACCGCCATATGACGCATGAAGCGTTACAGATTTGTTTGACGAAGCCGCGTGACACATATTCGTGTATCACCTCGAGAGGAATATAAACCGCATGTACCTGTTGAACTAGAAATCATAATTGCCATCTTCATTTTAATTTAAGCAAATATTTTACAGACCTTAGGATTAAGTAATGAAGTCGATATATTAAATTAAATTTACCACAAACAGTTTATTTTAAAATAGACACCAAAATAACAAATAAAAAGTCCAACACAAAATTATTCTAAGTTACTCTAATTGTACGGAACACGTTTTTCACGCTTCAAAAATTACCGTTTCTGCCTTTTAATTTTTATATTTACTAAATTAGTAAGCCGCGTGCACCACATATGCGCCATTAATGAAAGAATAGAGTTGTTTTGTAAAAAAAACATTAGAATTATTTTCCAAAGCCAAAATTTTGCATTAATTATAACTAAAAAGAGATCCTAGAATCAAAAAATAATTGTCAGCCTCTTTTAAGTATTACAAAATTACTTCAGGTTTTGAAAAACCTCACAAGCGTAAAACTTAAAAAAAAATCTCTACTTTCCACATAGGTTTTTAATTAATTATTTTATAACATCTTAAATAGTCAATGTTGACTATAAATATAAAGGTTATTAGGAAATTTGACAATATAGTAAAGTCGACAGGGGTGATAGTAGGTGCCAACTTCCTTATTTTAAATAGAACACCCTACACATTATTACATTTTAAATTTTACATTAGAATCTCTACGTTTTGTATAAAATATTTTACATCTTAGTCTAACCGTTGTCGACATATTTAAGTTTTTAAGTAAACATTTTATTTGCAGACCATACAATAATGATCAATTTTTTGGACAAAGAAAATTTTAGAAAAGAGAGCGAATTTTAATAAACTCTATTTGAAATGCCGATAATTATTTGTATAGGGCAGACAAAAAAGCAGAATGCAAATTAGATTTAATAAACTGCCTAAAGTGACTGAGTTTTTTTTAAATTGAATCTCCTATTTATACAATTTAATCGTAGCAATAAAAATAGAAAGTTACCCGTACATATTCCGAAAATTTGTGGTATTTAAAATATTTGGAATTTAATATTTTTCTATCGTAAAAATAGTATACCGTTTCTAAATTTGATCCGTTGCCCATGCCGGTGCGGCGTTAGAAAACAATCAAGTGATACAATATTATCACTACTTGTCAGTTGCAAATTGTCAATAATAAATCATGCCTGGACGACTAAATTATTTAATTTTATTTAATATTTACGGAGAATGTAATAAAGCTTCAAGTTTTAAGAACAGGTCTTATATTTGCGACCCGATTTCTGGAAAAATAGAAATCAGAACAAAATACCAGTGTAAGTACAAAGTCTCAAGGAAATTATATAAAATTTCAAGATTTTTAGATCCGTATAAGCAAGAGTATAGGAAAATCAAACCAATAGTTAACAATACAAATATTGATATTGGAATTTTCAGATATTTTGCGGCATCACCCAGAATATTTGCTAAGCAAGTAACATTGGAATCGGAAATCTGTCAGTTATCAATAATAAGGATCTTATGAAAACATAAGTTTAATCTTTGTCTTTTCAGCAACGACCTACTTTTCACAAAGAGTACAATTCTGTTAATTAATTTTAGTTTGATCTTAACAAAATATTTTTTTTTTGATAATATTGAAGAATTTATCATTATTGCAGCAACACAAATGTGCATTTATTTAGAGAACTAAATTTTAAGAGCCTGGCAATTTAATATTTATTGTGCCATAAGAAATGACAGCATCGTGGCCTCATAATTTTATGAGTGAACACAGTTTTCTATTTTTCTAGTTAAAAAAACCTATCGTTTCTAGATTTCTAGATGAGTTATCGTGGAATCTTGCATAATTTTGAAATTGACTAACTAAAAAATTTGTCTCTGGCTGATCAAAGAAATGTATCTTACCAACGCGATGAAGCGCCTCCACATAATGGTCATTTAGTCAATAATTTATGTTTTACGATCAATGGATAGCCAACACCGTGGACACCCCACCTCCCAGATCTGACAGTATTGGATTTTTTTATCCTGAGAAACAAAATCATTAAAAATAATATCTGAAGAACTTAACTTGAATTTGAAAAACTTAACTTTCAGTCAATAAGAAGAGCAACGCATGAAGAATTACTACGTAGGAACGAGAAATGTCTAGAAAATCAACGGCATCCTTAAAATAACTTTATCACACCTTCCACAATCTTTGTGAGTGTAATTCAATCATCCCGGCATGATTTATTACTGACAGTTGGCAAATGACAATGTTATTGTATTAGTTGAGACCTATTTCCAGTAAAACCAGAAAAGTTCCCATCGACTCTAGTATACTGTAAAATTTTTAGATTTTTCTTATTATAGTTTTCCCATAGACGATCGATGCGGTTTCTAGAGACTCACGCTGTATTTTAGTCATTAAAATGTGGCTTATATTTTCATAAATAAAGAAGGAGGTAATAAAAATTCTTGCCAAAAATTAAATATCTTAAAATTTCGTTTAAAAATAAATTAAATATTACAGAAGACATAGCAGGGAAGGAATTTATCAGGAACTGGCACCCCTGATAATTAATGGAATAGATATTAGAAGTACTTACACAAGTTTGTTATGCTGAGGGCGATGTTATAAAACTCTAAACATCATCTGAATAAAGAGGGTTTTGTTATATTTGAATCTTAATTTAAGAATGCCTTTGATAATTAATACAACTTTGAAACGTAAAAATTTATGCAATTTCAAGTTTTAATTAAAAAAAATAATTTACCTCATGCATTTTAATCAACAATTGATTCAAGTTTTTTCTCAAATAATTTTTTGGCAAATCTATAATAATAAAACGAGAATATTTTATATAAAATGTAGGTTCAATTGTAAAAGCAACACTTGGAACAAATTGATTTTATTTTTTATACAATAGAAAAAATCTTATTTTGTAAAAATATTTATACATAGTTTTCAAAAGCATTTTCTCGATTTTTCGATATTTTTGATTTATATTAATTTAAGGTCAGCTGGTGTAATCATATTGATTATTTGAACAGTAAATTAGCCTTCTCGCTTTTTGTGATAAGTTAAAAAAAGGAGGTAAATTTAAATGCAATGATAAGTTTTAATCAAAAATATACTATACTCACCTAAAAACTTATTTTATCCCACGTATCTTCTATGTCGTTAAGTTTCTCCAAATCTATTTGCTTAGTTATAAGGTGCCGTGTATTACTTGTGTGAAACGTTTCGTTATGAAATCTTTTACAACCAGGTTGTGATCGCTACTAACAGCTGTTTCGGGATATGTTTTTAATGAATTAACGTACTTTTTGGTTTCAAGGCCATTATGTAATCTATCTGATTTCGTATTATTCTATCCTGGTTTTTTTCAGGCAATATCTAGGTGTATAAGCATCTGGGATGTTGCTTACAGAAAGCATTGGAGATAAAAAGATTACACTCATTATAAAACTGCATAAGCCGATCCAGACAGAGTTCTAGAGTTTCTCTGCTGCGAAGTAGCATAACCCTCACTTTTTATCATGCGGACTACCTGTGTCATTTAAGTAAGATAGATCAAAATATTTTGATCAAAACCCAGCATTTCATACCAGAAGAAGCTTAAGTTTCTAAGTTTTTAAGACTTTTATATATTAGGTTTTATTAAATTCTTTATTTTTCGGTTTTTTGCTTTTGTTTGTGCAATATTTTACTAAAACGATGTAATTTTCAAAGGTTATAAAGCACGTTTTGAATATAAAAAAATATTTAAATATTGAAGTTTCCTTCATATTCTCGTATAAAGTTGTTCTTGAACTACTTAAGAAATACCATTAAACAATTCCAAACCAAAATTCCTATCAATAGGATTTTATATTACGTATATGCACAGATTTTCTCCTTTAAAACGTAATCAGATATCATAATAGTCCTCATAGTTATGCTTCATAAATTATTGAAACAATGCATATTGTATCCAAATTGCTAAACAATAGACCCATTTCCATTGTCTTGATTCCAGAACGTTTATCCTATTATATACCTTTTGAATTGCAAACGCATCTGCAACACAAAGATTCACAAAATTTAAAAACAGCGAAAAAAACTATCTGCACAAACCTAGCATATACCACGACCATTCTGCGCAAGTTTTTTTCTTAATCGAGTCCGGTTTGCATCTTTGCCCAAGTGTTCTCGTCAAAGAAATAGCTAAAGACATTCATCACCCTATCCCCATTTTAGAAATTCAAATAGAAAATATAAAAAACCGCCTTCACATTACCAAACCCAAACTGGACCTACAATAAGAAGGTTTTATTATATAGAGGGGTTGATGAAAGGAAGGGTCGGACAAGCCGCGTCTTTATGTTGGAGCTTGAATTACATTTAGAACATGTTTTAATTAAGATTTTATAAATTAGTATCTGTCTTAGTTTAACAGTAAGTTTAGTAATTAATATTTGAACAGCACAATGCATTTTTCAGAAAGTAAATGATTTTGTATAACAATCACATGGAGATAGATCTGAACTAAAGATTGGAATAGTCTAAGGCATTTTTTTAAACATGCCTAGTTAGATTAAATTGTTTCTGCTTCTGGAACTACAAGCCACACTTTCCAAAAGATTATCTTGGAAGATCTTTGGAAGATCAAAACCCAAAATGCCGTTAAATTTTTAGACTTTTGAGGTTAAAAATAATTTATAACAGATTAAACAAATAGCAAGTAAAATTAAGTTTATTGGCTTTATTTTCTAAGTATTTATAATAGATTTATATGTAGAAGAATTATATTACAATAAAAATTATTAAAAGTTAAGCTATTTTAGCATATTTGATCGAAGTAAATTTCTTAAGTAAATCTTAAGAGTTTCATCCTGACTCATTTTTCAGTATCTTAATAAAATTTCAATTTGTTTAGGAAATATTGATGATCGAAAGGTAATCCAACTAAATATCTTTGAGATGTCAAATCGGACCTATATGCCTGAAGAAAGGGTTTTATTAAGTCTAATTCTAACTTGTAACATATTATTTTAAAGTATTTCTTCTAGAATAGTTTCAGTAATTTATTTAATTTATATTGTCCATCACCTCACCATTGTATTACTAAATTTCTTATCTGAAGTACTTTCCTCACATTATTAATATTCTAATATACTCTTTAATCTCGACAAAAATCAAACATCGACAACTTTTCCGATAGTCAGAACTACACCAAAACATTATCAACTCTGTATATTATTGGTTCAAGCTACATAATTCGGTGATCTACATGATTTGTTCCAATAGTAGCAGGAAAATTTTCTCACTATTCATTTTCCTTATCCAGAACAATTCTTAGGGTAGTATTAGATGAGATTATTTGGTCTTAAGACTGATTTCTCCTAAATGACTCTAATACCAATTGTTACAATATAATTTTACACATTTCTGTGAGATTCTGCATCATTTTTTTCATATATAGTCTTTCGGTGTTCTTAGTCTTTTCCAATAGCATTTCCTTAATTTTTTCCTGGAAAACGTTGAAAATCTAAATTGTGTCCAAATAAGGTTTAGAACAAAAAATAAAACACAAATATATATGTACACAAACAATTATATAACTTTTAATAATAATCAACAATATTTGACTTACCCAAATATGTAAATTTTATTAAATTAACATAATGAAAATATACATTTTCTTGGCAACAACAACAAGCGGTCTGGTTTGATTAGCATATTTACTCGTTTTTAGCATAATAAAATTAAGTGTGTACCAAATTTTTTTTCTGTGTTTTCATACCTCAATCCAGCAATAAAACTATTACTAACATGTATTTGCTAAAACAATAAACATTCACCCTTTCTTAATCCGTCCCTAAACCAGATCGAAAGCAGCAAAGTTCGCAAAAAAGTCTTAAAAGACGCATAAAGGGGCGATTTTAACCCTTTGAAATTTGCAAGGGCCAGATCGGGAGTGTATAGTGGACATCGAGGACAAAAGCCAGGAAAAAACGCTCGAAAACTCGTTTGCAAAAGACATGGAAACCTGTACGTCTTTTTTTTTTGCGCGTACGTATATATTAATTCAATCGCCGTATAAAGACAAGATTAAAATAAGCTCGGATGTTGATTATTTTGCTTTCGATCTTCGGTCGCGAAGGACCGCGGAGACGATTATAGACTGTTCTTTTATTAGAAATTCATTATAAAATATTTCAGTGTGCGTGTATAATCATTTTATTAATTAAATTTCTTCTAAAAGTGTTAAAGTGTTTTAGTTTTAACTATGGCTACAGCCCACACTGGACATGGAAAAGTAAGTATTTTTATTATTTCAAGACAAAAAGATTCACATAAGTTCAGTTAGCTCTGAAAAGTTTTAATATTTTTTAAAATTTTTTAAAAAATCTGATCTTTTTCTTCGAAACCACAGTCTAGATTGATTGTGGAAGAACATAACACCAAAGTTCTACCAATGTTTCCAAATTCCTAACCTCTAGAACATTGCAGCAGTTGACATTCAGTAGGTAAATCTTCCAATAAACTGTCTCAGGAATATTCAAATAATTAACAGATGTAATACTCTGAATGATTATCACAGACTTTCCAGGGCACTTATTTCACATACAGAAGTTCTGTTCTATATTATGTTTGAAACTTTAGGCGAATTTTCAATGAAGGGTCACTCATGTAGTATATCTAGTAGAGATGCTATTACTCTCTCAAATTAACAAACCAAATTGAAGTTAAGTTCAGTTTAATAAACTTATGTCTATTATCACTTTATTTCATTTTAACAATTTAGAAAAAGAAAACATAAAAGTCGTGCATCTTCATGCTTTGTTTGAGCTTCAGTTTTACTTCATTCTTAGTATTTTACGGCACATCCAAGCCGATTATCTTTAATTCTAATGAGGTAGAGGTTTATTGGGCAAACTTACTTATTTTGATCCTCTACAACCACTCCAAATTTGGTCCACTATTTATGAAAAACCATGTCCATTCAGATCAGCTTTGTAATCTCTAGGGTGATAACTATATTATTCCATGTATGCCAACAAGACAATTTTTTTACTAGTTATGAGTCTGTGAACCTTTGGGAACATAACTCAGATAAATATCATATCAAAGCTAATAACAAAAAATCTTTTTTATATCGTTTACGAATCCATGCGATTGCATGGATTGATGCTAGCAAAGACAAACATAATTTTAACTGATTTCGGCTAATTTATTAGAGGTTTCTAGACGATAATTCTTAAAAATTACAGCTTCGAAATAAGGTTGTTAAATGTTTTTTGCTGGTTATCAGTCGAGGTTATAAAATGGTCAGATTTAAGCAGATAAGGATCTTTTTTAAAAACTGGCGGTAAACACACTTATAAACACACACAAACACTTACAAACTGACAAGTTAAAACAATTTTATTACTAGTTTAGTTTTAAAATCATTGAAAACATAAATATTTTATGTGTTTCCAAATCGATAGATGAAAGAAAAGTATTTATATACCGGCTATAGAGCGATAAGCTATTAAAAATTACCGCCGATGTAAATATAATATAGAATCCAAATTGATAAGGGAAAACAATTTGTTTACTAGCTCCCAATTTTTAAGATCACTACTAAGAAAAATGTGTAATCACATTTAAGTAATCAATAAAAAACCACAGCTTTGACAAAATGACAATTAAATGACTACTTTATATAAAAAGACTTTATTTCATATTATTTTACGTATTTTGAAAATATAAGTGATAAGAAAATATTTAATCACATCGAAACCAATAGATGAAAAATATTTTTTTCATATCACTTGTTTAATTCACTGTTGAAGCTAGAAATTTGTCCTATCTAAGAACATAAGCAATTTTTTAAAATAAATACGGGGCCATAAACTTTCTCTATCGCTGGTGAGATAAATGCATTATCACATGCAGACAGACAAGAAAAAAAAAACTCTAAATAAACTATCACTACGATGAAGTTAGTTATTGAGAAAGCACAGTATGCTTATTGGTTCCAATCCAGTTAATTTACAGAATCATATAAACATTATAGTATTTTTTTGTGGAATCTGGGTCTATTTGATTTTTTGGAATGTAGTGTTTATTAATATTTTAAATCTGACGATGCCCTAATTACAGAAAACGCGCCATCTTAAGTGAGAGCTGAATTAGAAAATTCATTATTTTGTCTCCTAGTCAAGATTTTTGTGTTTTTTTTGAAAAAAAAAACATTGTTTTTAGTTAGCAAGCCAAATGCCATTTTCTCCGAAATCATTTTCCTCGTAAAACCAGAAAAATATTCATTTATTGGATTTTGACCGGGGTCTCTTTAAAATCACTACTGAGATGATTTTTCCATCCATTCAAGTCCATAAAAAAAAACAATTTTATTTGGTTATTCATATTAAGATAAACATTATCCATAGTTTTAATAGGTCTTAGACGTATGTCCAAACATTTACAGTAACTACAAACATTTACAGTATGTCGTGTATTATATCGCGTATCGTGCTAATGTATCCAAACAATGCCAGTAATCTACCCAAGGTTATCATAAATACTACTAACATTTTTTAACCTAACGTGCTATAAATAATATCATGTCATTTTTGGCAAAGGTAAGGGTTAAATTTTAAAAAAATGCAACATATAACACTAATATTTAAAAAAATTATCTCATTTTGAGGTTGACGTTAACCTTCAAAGTTTATAACGTGCTCATTAATTGAGATTTATATTTAAAATACACTGATCAAACATTGAAATGTTGAATATAAAAACCACAATTTTTTAAATAAAAAAATATCATTTATGAAGATTTTTTTAAATGTTAATATGAAATGTTTTATTTCAGACGATCTTATATTCTTATTGGAGAAGTTCCTGTTCTTGGCGAGTACGCATAGGTAAGAAGTCTCTAGGTACATACAAAGTGTCATTGAAATGGTGTAAAAAAATTGGGGAAGAGGATGACAGTAATCCTAAAAATAATAAAAAAAGTCCTTAGGGCGAAAAATGTATATTAAGGGAGTTATGGGCACTGAAAGGGTAAATTTGAAAAAACGTTTTTTTTTAAGTTGTAGGCTTACAAAAACAAGATGAGGTTTAAAAAAAAAAAACTTTCTGCCCTAAATTTTGTGGCTAATGATGGCTCAAATGATGGTACTGGAAAATTATTTTGTAAATAGTTTTCCAATATTTAATTTTTAATATTATTAATTTTAAAAATTAAAAATTGTAATTTTAAAATTAAATTTATTGGAAGGGTAGGGGTTGTTTCATGAATAACTTAATTAAAATTATTTTTTTTGCAACTTGAGTTAATATTTTGAAAGCTACATACTTTTTCGTACAAAAAAAAGTACTCTTGTTCATCACCCAGAATGCCGCCTAGAACGATGGTTTTTGAGAAAATTCAACGAAAAGAGTTAGCTCTGACGGGTTGCTAACTGGTCAATAATAAACTTATGAAAGTTATAACGTTTTAAAAGTAACCAAGTAATTATTAAATATATAATTCAAAAATCAAAATTTTATCATTTTTAAAACATCTAATTGTTTTAAAAAACCAAATAAACCAATTATCTAAATTCCTTATAAAAATAGTGTTTTCATAGTAAATGTTCAAAGTGACCACCATTTATTTGAATGCAGACATCTGCTCTACTTCTCCATGATCTGCGTACTCTGTAAAATATTCCTAAAGTTATACGAATTTGACTGGATCAGTCAATAATGCGTTGATTAACCTCAGGGGTAGGAAAAGTGGTGCAAAAAGTCTATCGTGAAAAATTTCCCGCCCAAACGTTAACTGAGAATTGAATTTGATGTTGCCTTTCCACAACAGCATGAGGGTTTTCATCGTACTACTGATGTGTATTACGGTAATTAAAAATTCCATTTCTTGTAAACCCAGCTTCATCCGTGCATAAAAGACTTGCCAAAAAAAAAATAGGTTCTTGTACCAGTTTCCAGACTCGATCGGGATAGTCTGCCGGACCAAGAGCTTGTACCCTTTGGATGTGATATAGATACAAAAGTGGTATACTTATAGAAACTTTTTTTACTATTTTTAGGAGTACTATTACCCTCCGAATTTTTTTACACCATTTTAATGACTCTGAATAGGAGATTATCCAAATTTACAAACATCAAAAAAATCAAATTTTACATGTCTTACAGGCATACGCATCTTGGTTCAAAAGAAAACTGTAGTATATTGAAAAGCTACTAACCAACTGTAGAAGTAGAGGATCTTTCCACAGGGTAGCAAATAAGTCATGGTTTAAACTGAAGTAATTTCTGACAAAAGAGTTCATGAAACGGAGTCATGGAGACAGTATATAACTTAGCTCCCCACAGTTTTTCTCCACGACTTATGAGACACCCTGTATACACATATTAATCCATACCTACACTAAAAACCTCTTTTTAGCCCTTAACCTTAAAGAAATCCCGCACGAAATCAAACCGATCTCCTTAATAAAAGCTGGCGGACAACACCATTCTAATGACTTTCGAGATGTAAATCCTATGGAGCAAGTACCTGCAATGCACATAGATGGCGTAAACCTCATAGAGTCTATGAGCATCATGCATTATCTGGAAGAGACTAGGCCACATCGGCCACTTTTACCTGCTGATGTTGTTAAAAGGGCTAAGGTAAGCATAACTATATAGCAATATTTTAAGTTTGCAACTAAATCCGACTTATAATTATGGTTTGAGCTTTGCACCAAAGCTTTGCTTTTTTTGCTGCATATTAGTTATAATGGGTAATTTTTAAAATGAATTGACGTTATTCGGCTATTGGTTTTTGGATATCACTTTGCTTATCTGGTTAACACCAACTCAGGATACTAATTCTTGCATCAAACTAAATTTCTTTCTATGGGGATTAGGTGTCATTTTCTGAAGGATGGTAATTAAGAACCAACATTAAGTTACGTGTCAGTAAGTAGGAAAAGTCAACGTGGGAAAAAACATATTTTGAAAAATTATCTAGCATTGAACTTTTGGTTCTTATAAGGGGGTCAGCATAAGTCAGGCAACCAATTTTCATTAAGAGGAAAAAATGCTGCTTCAAAATATATTTAATAAAAGAAATTACAAGAGGGGTTCGAAAAAGGGTTACTGTTAGTATTCAAGTTGACGTCCATCTTGATCAATGTGTGTACGGCAACGTTTCTTAATGGAGAGGCAGGTCCGGTGAAGCATGTCAAGCTGTCCGCGAAGAGTTTCAAATTCTTCTTCAATTGTAGTTCAGAGGTCGGAAAGAGTGCGTGGTACTTAAGAAATCCTCGCCTATCCACTTTCCAAACTGAACATTAAGGTACTCCCGCACACATAACGCGTAGCGCGAAGCTCCATCCTTCATGAAATGACAGATATTTGAGAGTATTGGATCGATAGCGTTGCCAGACTTATGAGCATTGCCAAACTCCAAACTCATACCGATTTTTCGAGAGGGTTGCCTATCCGTATGCCGACCCCTGTATTCACGCTCGGAAAATTTAATTTTTGGGATGCAGAACTACCCACACAGGAAGAGAAACTCGTAGGCAAAGCGTGAAGCTAGAGAAAGAAAGACAATGCCTCTTTGATTCATTACTTGCGTTTGCTATTAAGAGGAGAAATGCAATACGCCCTACATTTTTGCCATCTCTACGTCCGAGTTGGGTCAGACTGTTATAGTAAAGAAGAAGTAGGTGAAATGCTATCGTTCTCTTTTTAACTTTTCATTACACTAATTTCTGCATCCAAGAATTTCATTGGTCAGGCATGCACCTACATATACAGGTTGGCGAAAAGAAGACTACACATATATCGTCTGATTTGCTATTTTGGACATGGCATAATCAGCAGACCTCATTTTGGTGTGGGATTGCATACTGTGCTGTTGAGTTTTAAAGCGCTATTTTTTAAAAATATTTATCATTATGGCTGTTTCTACCCCTTCCGAAAAAGTTGAATTAAAAAAATCGTTTTATGGAGGCAATTTGGCAGTACAATGCAGAGATTTATTCTCAGTAAATTTTGAAAATAGACCGATTCCTTGTGCTAAAACTATTTGAAATGTCATGTCAAATTTTGAGACATCTTTTTGCATTCAAGAATGTAGAAAAGCTCAAGAACCACCTATTGAAAGGGTCTGACACGGCGGGAAGAACTGATTTGTATTGCTTAAGTGTTGGATTCAATACGATCGAGCAGAATACTTGGAGGAACTGGGTATGCACCATAAAACTGTGACGAGTATTTGATACAAATGTTTTAAATATTCCAAAACTCAGGAGGTGTTTCCTGAAGACCAGTGGCGAAGAATGGCATTTTGTGAAACCGAAATGATGGAAAAGGCAAATGAAAATGGAAATTTGAGAGAAAATAATTTGTTTTTAGATGAGTCCTCTTTTCCGTTGCATAGTAAACACAATCCTTTCATTGTTCATTACTGGTCTTAGGAAAACGAGCACAGAAGTTTTCAGTTTCGTACTCAGTTTCCTCAAAAATTGAATGTTTGGGCTGGTATTTTGGGCTACCATATTATTGGGCCATTTTTCATTGATGGTTCTTTAAACGCCGAAAAATACTATTATAAACATCATAATAGTAGGCCAACGAATTTAGAGGAGTTGAAAATCAAAATTGTTGAATCTGCAAATTCCATTCCACCTCAAACTCTTTTAGAAATAAGAAACAGCTTACAATAGGCTAACCTTTTGTTTAGCTAAAGAAGGAGGTCTTTTTGAGCCTTTTATCTAAAGAATTATTTGTTAAGTATAATATTTAGAGTTTTATTTTTTTTTTTGTTTGTTTACATTCTATTTTTATTAGAATGTATATTTTATGTTAATAAGTTAAGAGTCTATGCGTGTTTTACATATCTAATTCTGGCACTAGAAAACTATTATATCAATGCCGCGTAATATTTTTTTTTAATTTTGCGGCAATACAGCTCCCACCGACGCGACGTCAGACGCTTACTAAAATAAAATTAAATAATCGAGCTCGAATCTAGAACACCAGCACACTGTCTCTCTGTTAGGAACCTTATATATGTAGTGATCTATCCTCCAATCTGTATAATAAAAATGTATTTAGTGGAAGTCGTTAAGCACTAAACCACGTCAAGAAAAATGAGGTAAATTTTAGAATTTACCAGACGATCTCAAGGAAAAACAAATTGCAGTATTTTTGGGAATTTTTGTAATTTCAGTAAGGCTTTTGACGGGTGGATCGTGATTTTCTTTTAAACTACAGCGTAATGGTTTGGGTAGAACTTTTCTAAGTTGAGTTTTTAAAAAAACATAGACCTTACTGTGTCTATTTTGTATGTATTTTCTGTGTATCTCTCCGTTTCTTAAGAAAAAACCATTTAGCATCCCGTGGATAGGAATATAAATTTAAAAATTAATTAAAGAATATAAATGAAACAGACTTCTATATTTTAATTTATGCTCACCGTTATCCCACTACCTTCTACCTGAATAATTTTTAAAACAAATTGTTATATTAAGCTCGTTGGATTTTTTTCTTAATAATGAAAAATAAAGATCAAAATAGCGACCAACCAATGCCAACATAAAAAAGAAACGATGTAAATTTGGGGATAATAATTTTCACATGGGCGTGTTTGTCTACGAATTTCGTGTATTGAAGTGAAATTCATAGACGGGTAGTTAAATGAATAGAAAGAACTAAAATGTGTAAATTAATGATTGTGTTAAGCCAGCGTTGGCATTTTTCTTTATATGTGAAATATAATAATTTATTTAAGACCATCCAAGCTCGGAAAAATATTCACATCTATCAGTAAATTGCATATAATCTAAGAAGAAATTAGTTTACAGCTACGTAATAGGATAGGAGTAAATACCCAAATTTGTTTAATCAGCTATAGATCAAAGCATGAGCCTAGGGGAACAAGAAAGGTCCTACTCGTAATCTCTAAATGCATTTTCTCTCTGCCTTTTAGCTTTTATTTGGTTTTCTACTTGCCTTACCTCGAGGATGTTAGTAAGCAGAAACCTTTGTCAAAAATTTTCAAGCATAGCCGAGCCAGCCAATTACAGTTCTAACTGTTACTTTTATAATTTATCATCACGTTAATGTCTTTCTGGAAACGTTGGATATAATTGACTTGGAATAATCAACACCCATTCTCAGAAATTAATGCCACCTTACGATCACCTTATGATATAAATGTAGTTTATTAGTTACAGCTATGAATTTCATACATTTTTATTTTTAGGTTAGAGAAATATGCGAAGTAATTGTATCAGGTATACAGCCTCTACAGAACCTTTGTGTGTTGATTCATGTGGGCGAAGAAAAGAAGAACGAATGGGCAAAGCATTGGATAAATAGAGGATTTAGGGCCGTTGAAAAACTATTAGGTAAGTTATAATAGAAATTTAGAAAATATATTAAATAAATATAAATTTGTATTCAGCGTTAAAAGTTCCTAAACTTCATAAGAATGAGACATTTTAGACTACTTAGTTAAAAAGATACTCGAAAACTTTGAAGGTTATCTATGAAACTCTTGAGGAAAACTTTAAAATTCAATTAGTAGTGAATATTAAACGAGTAATTAATGCTTAAGTGGAAACATCTCCCTAACCACCTGTGCTCTTAATTGAAAATTATAATGTAAATAACATAAAATAATTCTACTACTATTAAAGTCTTTTTATTAACTTAAGTTCTGTTGTTCCTTTATAGGTGCAAGTGCAGGCAAATACTGCGTGGGAGACGAAATAACTTTAGCGGACTGTTGCCTCATTCCACAAGTTTTTAATGCCAGAAGGTTTCACGTGGACCTCAGACCATTTCCAATTATTTTAAGGATAGATAGGGAGTTAGAGAGGCATCCAGCTTTTATAGCGGCACACCCTAATAATCAGCCCGATTGCCCACAGGAAGCTCAGAAGTAGATATCCGAAAACTGGTTATATATTAAATATTAAAATATTTAAGTTTAAGTGTTTAGAATATTATTTGTTTTAGTTTTTATTTCATTGGAATTTAATGTAAAATTTAATATATAAGGAATCTTTAATTTGTAGAAATTCGAAAGAGATAATACGAATTTAAATAAATAATTAGATTTAAGTTAAGATTTTCTTAGTTAGCTACTTCAGTTTATGTTTCACTATTTATAAATAAATAGAAAAACACACAAAAGTTTAAATTTAAGTTACTTGCAAGATTTATCTAGGATGAGTATCTGAATTCCTGCAGAGCCTCACAATATTCAATTCTCGAGTGAAAACCGCCAATACACAAATTATGGTGCAGAATGATGCTATTACATACAGGAATGGGATTATTTGATATGGACTTACTACTTTGATAAAGTGGAAACTGAATCCCGTATGATTTTTCTCTTCAATCTTGGAAGCTCTACAGCATGAATACAATAGCTCAAGAAATGAATAAATATCATATAAACTAAAAGTTTGTTCATGAGTATTTTCCACATGGGTAATAAATTAAGTGTGAAAAAGATAAGGTTTTTATATTCCTTAAATCACAAAATATTACATTATAAAAATCGATTTTTGTATAATGCAGTCTGGACCTAAATTTGATTGAAAAAGATCTAACGTCCAATGATTTTACTAGAAAAAGGAATCTGCGTTGTCTTTTGAAAATTCTAAATTACTTGGTTTAGTCCGTGGAATCTCAAATGATGATTTTTAACGAATTTTTATTTAGCTCGCTAGGTTAATTTATTTATTTAAAAATACATGTCCAATGATTTTATTAGAGCAAACTGCATTACAACTCTCAGATTTCTGGATCTCTTATCTCTAGGAGTTTCCATCTTCTGTTTAAATATTTTTTTAACACTTATAGGATTTTGAGAAAAACATCCAAAATATCCCATAATAAAAAACAAATATGAAACCTACATTGATTTAATGATTTAAATTAATTCAATAATGTAAGTGGAAGGCATAAAAAGTCAAATATCCTGGATTATATAGTGCCACCAAAAAATATCGCAACCCAGACAAATGTTTTAATGTTTTGAAGTAGGACCTGAGGTTCTTGTTTTGCTAATTAGCATTATAGACCTTGTTTAAGTTTCTAAGATCCTGTAATGGTCTTGAAGATCATCAGGTCATATTACTTCGATGCGTATCTGAATGTAAGATTTTCCATTCTTTTTCCAAAGGCTTCCTCCATTAGTTGGAAAAATCAGAAAGAGAAGTTGACCTTGATATATGACTAAACAGCGTATATATTCCAGGAAAAATTTTTAAATGACTACAAATGCTACAGTTGTTATAAGAAACAGTAGTCATTTGGAGTTTCTTCCTGAAATAAATTTTCAAGCGGTCTTACTTTCTCCAATATGATTTATTGTTTGGAATGGCATTCTTGCTTTTTTCCCAGGTTTTTCACGTTAAAATTAATATTTAAATAAATTTACAATAAATTAATTAAAATTTCCTTTTTTTCGGAAATTTACCCGTTATTAAATCAAAGGAATTTATAGGCATAAACTAGAGTTGCTTTGAATAAGGCACGTCAAATTTTATTTTTTTACGTTATTTTTACAATCCTACAATTACGTTAAAAGTTAGTAATTTCATAAACTAAATAGGATTGTGACTTAAAATATTAGTATTTAAGTCAAAAGTGTCGAGGTTTAGGGGTTTAAATGATCCTATTCTTTAGCACGGTCTTATTTAACTACACCTTAATTACAAAATTAATATAATTTGTCTTCTTACGACAGAATAAACTTTAATTAATGCAGTGTATCTCAAAGGTATTTTTCAAACTTGTTTTCAATTTACTAACGTATCCCTATGATCAAATATACTTATTTTGCATATTTCAAAATAACACGTTGTGTTGCTACATTTTTATTCAATAATACCTACTAATATATTACTCAATTTTAAGATCTGTAAACATTTTCTTTTCATCAAAACTTATTCGCTAAATATGATTTCTAGTCCACACAGCTTTAAAACTAAATTCGAGGTGTGATGCAGATATCTCGTTTAAGGTAAGCTGACAATTCCAGTGAATTAAAGGTCTGAAATATAAAAAAATACTCTTGATGCATGTGAACAACATCATGAAGCATGCATCATCAACTCGTATTACTGGATGATCGCCTAATATTGATTTGGTATGTTCAAATATATCTAGCGACATGATAAACTGCACTATAGGAAATGCAGGTTTGTCTGTCCATGAAGCCATTTAATCTGCAAAAACGAATCTTCAGTAGCAGTAATTTTAGTATTTTTCAAAACTTAAATGCCTTAATTAATTCGAATAATCAACCTAATACGCCTGATCCACTATCACGCTTTTAATGATACACTGGTGCACCAATTTAATATAGCCTTCTCAATTGTCAAGCAAGGACTACATCAAAATGCTCATGGTTTACAAAGGAGCTCATGACTTCATCGAAAAATCTGCGTTTTCTCCATATGATTAAGAAAATACACCAATTGTCCGAGATTTCGTCGATATTTCAATTCATACCGCTATCTTTATATCGTCGTTTAATATGAGTCTTAAAAAAATCTTGCTAGTCAGATGGTATTAATAAATCTCCAAACAAACAAAAAGAGAGATGGAAAGTAGTAAACTGTATTCGTTTTAATTTAAATCAACTATTTAGTAGATGGCCAGACCAGAAATGACCTGATAATTTTAATTAATATGCCCCAGAATCTTCAAAAGAACTTAAATTCGACTCAAAACCCCATTCGTTACATGAAAAATACTTCAATACAAAACTCTTTCTTTTTCCTTTCAAAAACAAAAATTCTTCTGGAGATGATGGGATTTCTCCTAATAGATTGCTTAACTTACCTGATTCAGCTTTGTGTGCACTGGTTGAGTCAATTAATACATCTTGGATATTGCATACCTACATTTCCAGATTGCCTGAAATCGGCAAAAGTCATCTTTATTTTTAAAGGTAGAGTTCCTTAAAATTCTACAAACTTTCGACCGATTTCTTTATTATGCCCAAATTGAGAGAGAAAATTGTGAAACAAAGTAGTATATCTTTTCTGAAAACACAATATCCTCAGTATATCCCAAACCAATACCAACTTTCTTTATGACTAGTATGAGCAGATAAAGGAAGGTTTCTGTGCAAGTGAACTTCTACTGTAGAAACTTCACCTCTCAGCTTTAGGTTTTCGTCATACTTGAAAGATTATTCTCAGTGTAATTTTATAGGTTCTGCAAGCTCTAAGTAGCGTGCAGTGCAGTGAGCCGTCCAACAAGAATATGTTTTAAGTAAAATTCTTTTTCTTCTATATGTCTATGGTCGGGAATTTGAATTTTATTTTAGAGAATTTGAAATTGAAATTTTTGAATTTTCTGCTGAAGATGGCTGAAAATATTTCTTAAGTTGTCAGTTGTAAGTCTAATAAATTTTTTATATCAAGCAATTCGAGTAAAGGAAGAATTAAAAAATAGAAAAATCTTAAAATTTTGAGCTTACTGTAGTGATTTTTCATAAAATTCGCGGAGACAAGGATATAATCTCATACCTGACAATTTATATTTTTTATCAATAAAATCCTCAAATTAGTAGTCCGTAATTTAAGCCAAGGGCATAATTAAACCAAAATATAGGACTGTATATACACATAAAAATTATTTTTTTATATATTATTTTATATCGTGTCAAATAGGAATTATTTTGATGCATATATTATTTAAATTTTTGTCTAAGAATTCCCAAAACAGGCGAAAGTTATTTTGAAAAATGAAATTAGAAGATTATTTGCCAACAACACTTCTGTTTTGTGGCAGAGCGTTTCCAACAAATCTCTTTGCTCTTCCGTGTCTACCGAAATGCAAAATTTAAAACTTTGACACCAATCTTCTATCATTGAACTCAAATAAAACCAAGGTTTTATGTTTCAAGAATCTTGTGGACGGTATCTCGATTAGAGATATTTTAACTATACATAAAAACAGCATCAAATTTGTTGGCTTAATCATAGATGAAGAACTAAAGTTTGAGAAACACATACAAAATCTTGCCAGAAGGATTTCTTCTGATTGTTTTGCAGTGTGGGTAATAACCGAGGAACTTTGTTCACAGTTGGTATGCAACTATGCAAATTTCAACTGCCTATTCCTACTTACGCGGAAATCTATTTTCTATACAAAAAAATTAAATATTTCTAGTAAAAATGGGCACACTCTTGCAGAATTTTATTCTAATGTATTTTATTAATCTTGTTTTTTGTTTTAAAATATAACTGTATTTTTGTAGCATGTTTTTATGTTATATCGTCAAATATGTTTTCTGTGCATACATGTTTTAATATAACAATTGTTCTACTTAGCATATATGCTTTTTATCTCTATTCTAACAGCTGTAAATTGTAGGTACTTACAAATTTTTTTCTCTATTTACCATATTACTCTATTTAAACTAATAAAACATTTTGATGTTATAACTAATAAAGTATGTTTTGACTTTGACATTTCGTGAAACAACCCAACATAATTCCCAAAAGCCTGTAGGTAAATCATAATGTTTTTTTGGAACAAACTATACTTTTAATGTCGTGAATAATTCTTTTAAATCTCTGCATTCAAATTATAAATTAGGTATCTATTAGGAGATGACAAAAATTATTTCGATTTTCTGGATGTCAATGATAAAAATGACCTCAAATGCCTTAAAGACATAAAAGATTACTCCCAAGGAAACGCAAGAAACAAAAATTACATTTAATACCTAGCGAAAAATAGAAATTACTTGAAGACATGAAAAATTATATCCAGTTCCTGAAAACATAAAAAATTACTTTAAAATCCTGGGAAACGCAAAAGTAATTCTGGTAGATCTAAACAAAAATAAGACCTAATTCAATGTGTGAAACATATAACCCATAAATTAAAAATCACTTTAAATCCGCGAAAGATGTAAAAGATGTAAAATCTAAAAATTTAAAAGGAGACGTCAGATCGCCCCTGAATTTTAGTGAATAAATGCGAACTTTTTTTTTCTTTTTGGGGCAGTTTTTTTTGCTACTTTTTTCACCAGATTCTAACTTTCCTTGGGAATATCTTAAGAACTAGTAGGAATATTCTTAAAAGGGTTTTGGTGCAAAAAAGCACATTCCTTACCAAACAATTTTATATGAGAACGATTATTGTACCTCAAAAACTTGTTGAGTTAGAGACAAGTTTGCCTACCAAGGTCCTGGAGCCACCTAATTTGAAGTTTTTAGTACCATATTGCAATTACAAGATTTTTATGCATTAGTCGATATTTTTGGTCATAACTTAAGATATTCTCGCAATTTTTTCACACCGCTATACTATGATTCCTGAGGACCGATTTGAGGGTAAAAACATTAGTCTGGGTTAAAAATTGAGGTAGCTAAGGCTGTTTTGGTTGGGGCAGTTTTTTTGGCTACTTTTTTCACCAAATTCTAATTTTCCTTGGAAATATCTTAAGAACTAGTAGGAATATTCTTAAACGGGTTTTGGTGCAAAAAAGCACATTCCTTACCAAACAATTTTATATGAGAACGATTATTGTACCTCAAAAACTTGTTGAGTTAGAGACAAGTTTGTCCACCAAGGTCCTGGAGCCACCTAATTTGAAGTTTTTGGTACCACTCCCTTATCAAGTTATCATTAGCTTAAGTTAGTTGTTGTTGTAAAAAACCTTTCAAAGTTTTGATTGACATTCCGTACATTGTTTGGGCACTACATTTGGGTACTAAATAATAACTTTGAAAAGTTCTGATTAAAGCATCTTATAATGAAGGCAATGGCTGTTTTTCGGGTTATATTAAACAAACAACCAGTTTCAGTCCATCATTTAAGAGACACGGTGAACAAACTCAGTTGAGATCTTTTGAAATCAAACTTGTATACAAATAATTTTACAGTCAAATGCCTTTGTGACATCTAGGTAGGAAAAGCATATTTCTTGACTTAGTTAAGGCATTGGACACTGTGACACATCCATTTTTGCTGAAGAAAATGCAGGACATTAGTGTATACAGAGCATTTTTCACGAACCCTTTAAATTATGATAATATAGAGGTAGTGTCATTTGCTTTACAGATGACACAGCTCTAGTGATTTCAACTAGAACCTGGACACAAACTTCCTATAAGGCATGACCTACTAAATATAATGTGCCAAAGAATGCAAATATCTTATAATAACTGTTGATTCTTAAACCTCCAAGGGATTTATATTAAATTATTCTACTATAACATGAATGCAGCATGTCATTCTGTGCTAAGGTGTGTCTCAAAAAAAAACAGAAAAAAAATTCATTAGGAATCAGGGGTATTTAGGGCATTTTAAAGGTCAATTTTTCTGTAATCTAAACTGAGAATAACTGCTTTTTATCCAAATTTTATTTGGATAAAATCGTCAAATAAAAAAATGGCACATATACAAAGACATTTATTTTCTTGGTTTCTCCAGATATAGGTGCCACCCACCTGACTTATATTTTAAGATTTTATGTTCATAATCGCTAAATTTGAATATGTAAATAGGTTTCGTAATATTATGTATCATATCAAAATAATGCAGAAAATACGAATTTGGAAACCACTATTTAAAGTGTTTAATACGAAGGATTACGCTCCTAAAGAGTTTTCCCTCATTTTTTATTTATCCTGTATATAGTATGTGTATCTAATAAAATTGGCAATAATTACTTTTAATATATTACATAGGATTGTATAATTTTACTGTCCAATTTGGCAGGTAATAAATATAGTTTAATAAAATTTTAACACGTTTTTTATTAATCACCAAACCTTATCACAGACATAATTAAATAGTACAGGAAAATAAATACTGACTAGAACAAAGCGGGACGGACACAAAAATAATTTTGATTAAAAAAATCTTGTTTTATTTTGTAAAAATAATAAAAATAAAATGAAGACGCATGAGTTTTAAGGAAACAAAGTGAGGAATGGAACGACTTATTGTCAACTCAAAAAATTTAGTACCTGCAGTACCAATGAGTCGTGAAAGGAATGATAATAATATGCCGAAGAGATTATAAGGTGATAAAGTAGAAAAAAATGACTTGAAGTGAGGAAACCATGAAAAATACGATGTATGGCACTATGGATTTTATTGAATAATAATGTGTTTGACAATGCTGTGTACTAACTCTAAATATTTAAAACAGAAGCTACAAACAGTACTATAATATACATATAAACTTTAACACTTCCGATCCGGTAAAGAAAACTCTTCAAATAGATCCGAGAATCTGGTACAGTCTGTAGCATAAAGTGACTATCCACATATGATCACTGTTTCAAATAAAATCTATAAACCCGTTTCACCAAGCGTTTATCGCTAGGTTACCCAACCATATTCCAATAACTAATATCACTGTAACTATTATTAATATTACTTGATAAAATATTATAGTAAGGCTTTTTTAGTTAACTCGCTACAAATAGTTGCGGCTTATGGGTGCCAATAGATCAAATGACGCTTGCGCACCACAACATCTCTTCTAATAATTTGTAACTAGTTAAATAAAAAAACCCTTTTAACAAGACCTAACGAAATAAAAAAAATGACGTTTATGCTTTAAAGGTGCAATAATAACAAAGTGTAATAAGTTGTCTTAAGGACATTGACGAGTTTTAATAAACTTGTGTCAATATATTAAGACTTAAGATAACTAACTAGCATAAGGCAATCATAGTGTAAGGATTTGTTAAAGTTAAAAAGGCAGAAGTTGGTAAATGACGTACATTTTTCAGATATATAAATATTTTTTTTATATACAAGTTATTCCAAAATTAAAGTTTTATCAAATATGGATCGAATTGCGAAATAGATGACGTCTTAAAGTTTTTTAATAATTTTTTATTTCAGACATTTCTTAATTTGAATACAATTTGATATGAATATCGGCACTTACAGTGCACTTACAGTGGTGTCGAAAAAATTGACTAATTTGGCAGCCAGATAACCCAACTGATTAGTCAAAATTAATAAAATAACTTTTTTTTATCTGAATTTGAGAATTGCTGATATTTTTGTCATAAAATCTATTTTAGACTCAAGGCGTATACAGAGGGTAAATATAAGGGTATATTTTTTTGGTAAATTATCAAAATAAACAAAAATCTATGGATTTCCAAACGTCTTATTTTTATAATACAGGTTGGAGGTGAAATTTATTTTTTGAACTTTTAAGATTGAGGAATTTGTTTTTTTAGAATTTTTAATGCAAATATTAAGTATTACTTTATATTATAAAACAAAGATAATTTTTGCGCCCTGTATATTCTTTTCTCTATACATAAGGTCTTTTATAAAAAAATACCAAACCTTAAAAGAGCCTAGTTCTGGGTTTAATTTGGTTCGCAAATGCATAAATTTGGAGGTTGATCAGGATGATCAGGGTGTTAAACAAGGTAATCAATACGAAAAAAAAATTCTTAAATATTTGCGATACCCTTTGTTACTGAACAATACTCGTAAAAGTAGAACTATTTTATCCTAGATGCCTCATATTAAGATTGGAAAAACTATCTTAGAGATCACAAATATTAATGAAAACCTATTTTTTTATCATTTGGAACACTGTGTCATCGGCAAAAATCCAATTTCAGTATTATCGTTTTTATTTAAAAAGAAAACATGTGTATAATTTTTTCTATTAAAAATTCCCAACAAAATGTAAAATAAGTTTTAAATTTGCCAAAAAAAATTTATAGGTATTAAAATGAAAAAATTGGAAAAACATCTAAATTCAATAAAGGAAATTTTAATTTTTTATCATTTTCAACACCCTATACCACGAGAAAAAATGCATGTGCTGGCCACTTTTCTAAATTTCCTTTAGCATTTAAGGATAATCGTTTATATATCCTAATCTGAAATACCTTGCACATAATTTTCTTATCAAAATTTAGCGCCTAGTATCATCAGAAAAATCCCACTGATGGATTATCTTAATCTGAACACCTTGTACATAATTTTCATAATAAATATTTCCAAAAAACGATAATTAATTTAAAATTTACCAAAAATTAATAAATTAAAGTTGCCAAAATAAAAACTGAATAAACAAATTCTAAGCTTTAGAAATATCAGGGAAAAATCATTTTTTTTAATTTTCAACGCCCTTTTACGTTACAAAAAATGTATTTACAGATCTACTTGTATATAAACTTTTTAAGTTAATTAAGGAATATTGTTAACATCTTAATCACATATACCTTGTATATAATTTTCTTAATAAACATTTTCCAAAAACTGCAAAATTTTCTTAATTCAAAGTTGTTTTATAGTTAAAAAATGTTTAGATAGAACTCGAAAATCTAAAGCACAATCTATTTTTCATCATTTTCAGAACTTTGTATATTATGCAAACTTAATTTTCTACAATTTTTCTTAGATCTTTCATTTAAAGATTATGGCTTAAATCTTTTGCACCTTTACTGTTGGTCACAAAAAAAAACGAAATTTGCCAAACAAATTTTTATAGCCTATTCCTATAGTCTCAAAAATCCTCTACACAATGCTTGCCAGACCCTATGAGTTGTAACTCTTTAGACGTAAACCTGGACTAAGGCTGGAAAAGCACAAAAATGCTAGTTATAAGAAGAAACTTTATAGTAGTTATAATAGGAGTAAAAGGTTCTCAAGTGCATTTATTGCTCGAAGCGAGCATAAAATGAACTTTTTAATATAAATGTTTCTACGATAACAACGGTTATATGATTCTTAAAGTCTCTTTTTAAAATTTTACACTGTTCAACTCGTAATATAGTATTTTGGTTAAACACCTTTACTAATAGGCCTTAATTTTTTTTTAAGTTACAACGTAGCTAGAACTCCTGAATGAAATATTAGAAAATATAATAATGATTTAATGCAAACCTAATGATTATACAAAAATAAAATATTTACACCAACAAACTTATTTATATACTAAACTTATCTTTTGTTAGTCCTACATGAAAAGAACATATTTAATAAAACAATACTAAGATTAAATAAGGCAAGGTTAATGTAATGTACGCCTAGATGGTTTTCCAGATGAAATAGAATATAAATTAATAATGCAACAATTTTCAACGATGAAAAGCGATGAATAGTATTGCACGAATTTTTTAATAATAATTTTAAGCGAAATTTTGTTACATGTTGCATTATTAAAAATGTATATCACAGTAACAACAAAAGGTTGTTTTATTTTTCTTTTCTTTGCCTGACCATAATTTCAAATATATTGTTTTTTAGAATTTCAGTAATAAAAGCACAAGTGATTATATCATATAGATATCATTTTAAAAAGCACGGAGTTTGGTTACAGTTAGTATTGTTCCTAATAACATATGTCCGAAATATTTCAGGAATATGCTGTAACCAGTACATAGTCCATAGTTAAAAAAATCCCATGAAATTACCGTATAAAACATCCTCATTAATAAAAACCCTGAACGTTTTTAGCAAAATAAAAGTTTTATTAAAAGTATGTTTTTTAAATACTTTATATTTTGGATTTTTTCCTTTATTCAAGTAAATTGAAAAAAAGGTGTATTTTGTTTAAGAAACATATATTTATTTTCTTTCATTTGAAATGATTCTTATCACTTTGTTAAATTTTATTCAACTTTTAATTCAACTTGTAATTAAAAATGTTTGATTTGATTTGTAAATTTATTTTTTAATTAAAGTATAAGGTTTGTTCTGCAAATTTTTTACCTCAAATTTAAAAACAGTGGATGATTCCCTAATAATACAAAAACATAACAAAAATATTCCAGGAATCTCATTATTTAGAATATGCATCAAGAGGGATGTGCCATGAGGAATATGCTAAGAAATCATAGAATATCAAGGCTTTTAAATCATTCTTAATAAAAGGAGATAATTAAACCCTGTTAAAACGTTAATAACATTTCGATAAGAACAAAACTAGTTTTGTCTCTAAAAACTTATAAAGAGCAATTTTATTTTAAAAAGAACTTTGGATAGAATAATAGAAAATTAAATAAAAAAATGTAGAAATAAAATATATATAAAAAAGTTAAAAAATACACATAAAACATACCAGTTAAGCTAGATTTAACATTGTAAACGTTTTTAAATTAATTTTTTTTATATGGAAACTCTGAATGGAAATGAATTATTTCTTTTATAAGATAACGCTTATAAAACTTAATTTAATTTAGTAATAAAAGTATCGTTATTTTCAAATTCAGTTTTGTTTCCGAAGATCAACTGCCTTCAAGCATTTGAAAATATGTCAATGAAACTATTTTAAATGCTTTATCCATCTATCCATAGATAGTTAAATAATCGACTTATCAAAAAAATTGGCATTGGCTTTTTTATCGATAATTTTATTCTCTACTAATAATATTCAGGGAAGCTTTTGCTAAAATATATAATAAATTAATTATGGCATAAAAAAACCCTAAAAGTGCCCTTATCTGTAACCAAAAAGTTGTGCTTTTATCTGGATAAAGTTGGTTTAATAAAATTTAAAATTATGGTCCGATAGTTATTTTTGGGCAAAGCCAATTAACAAAATTTAATAGTAGGACAAATTTTTAGAATAACTACACTTTTGTTATAATAGGTAGGTTACATGACATTTACCTAACAACTAATATATAATTTTTTTTACCATAACCAGTTTTTTTTAGTAATTGCACCGATTTACCTGAATTTTTTTTCTGACCAATAAATTGTTTGTAACAAAAATATAATGCCCTGAACTTATAACAAATAATATAAAAAATAAAACTGTTTTAACAAGGGAATGCGATTGTTTTTGATAACCTGGAAAATCATACTCATTTTTATTTTAGAAATTAGGACTAAGGGCGGCTTTACGATAACTTATATAACAAAACCCACGTGCCTTTACTCTTATATGACCTCCATGTTGATTGTTGAAATAGACGAGTTTAAAAATTGGTATAAATTGATTGTCTGATTATTACGTAGACCATACAAATATCGCATGAAACATGGAGAGTGTAAATTAATGATTCTTAACCTAACCTAAACCAAAGTAATTTATAAAATGATCACTGGGCGAAAATCCTTCCCAAAGAACTTGACTAGATTTTCCACAATATTATTCAAAATAAACCTGTTCAAATTTAAGATGGTATCTTATCTAAACTGAAGGTGAAGAAAGTGTCAAATTGTGTCAAAAGTGTCAAAAGAAAGTATTTTAAAATGGAAAATTGAGTTCAGTAGTAATATGTTATCTAAAAACGTTATTTTTACGTTTTCTTTAGGCCACAGATAACTTGGTCTAAAAAGCGTTATTTGGACGACATATGCCTAAGGTTTGTTCAAAGTCAGTATAACAACGTTTTCATAAGAATTTGTTTTAATAATTTTTCTTGTCAATTTATGTAGACTTTTTATATTAATGTTTATTTGTTTGCTTCATTAGAGTGTTTAAGACGATTTTTTCAAATTCTCTTTACTTCATTTTTAGATACGACAGTTTTACGTCACAAATAAAATCAAAATTTTAAGAAATAACAAAAGGTACTAAAATAGCAAAAATAAATGAGTTCATTTTTTTTAAAGAATACTGGGACAGAATGTAGGCCTTGAAATAAAATGTTTACTGATGCCGAAAAAATTGCATAAATGCTATTTTTAGACATCCCTGATAAGTCATTACATAATCCTATTTTACATCCTATAAAAAATCGCCATTTAGGTAATTTTAGATTTTCTAAATGTCTCTGATAGATCTATACATAAGTATATTTCAAATGTTATTTAGCGCTCTAAGATGTAATTTTAGATGTGAGATTTGTATGTCAATTTAAGGTCGTTATCATATATATAGGAAAGTTTATTCAATTTTTATATGCTCATAAGAATATTAAAATAAAAAAGAACTTGCATGTTTTCACTTGTATACGTGACATTTCGACATAGTTGCCATTTCTGTCGATGCATTGTTGAAAACGATTGGACCAAAGAAACGATCAGGCTCCTTTTAAAGAGAAGTAGTTAGGTTAGACTATAATGTTGTCAACAAGTTGAAGAAGCATTTCCTACCGCAGTGAGGTAGTATATTATAGTATGTAGTATGCAGAAAGTAGGTAGATACCTACTTTCTACCAAATCTTCGTATGCCAATATGTATAAGTTGACAAAGTTTTTTCACAAATCATCAAATAAGTAAATAAAAAAATTGAACAGGTTTTCCGTAAAGCCGCCGCTAAAGTAAAAATTGAATTTTTGTAAATGTTTATATGTTATGACAAGTTGTTGCGCTAAAAAGAAGATTTTGTTTCTCCAAACGTTAACATTTTTATAACAAGACATGCTATAACATTGGTATACTATTTTATATGAATTAAGTTATATATAGTAATTATTTTCTGCTTAGTATGGTTTCTTCTTTAATAATATTAGGGTTCTATAAGAAATAACAGCTGAATATATATGTCTCTACAATAATTTACGACATCCGACAAAGCAATAATATAGCTCCAGAAAAAGACAGAACGCATTAAGAAAATCGAAATATCACAAAACTCGAGGTATTTAGCAAAATTTCAATGGCGTCCTACGTTTTCGAGTATAACAAGGTAACTCAACTTATGAGTCTTGTTTTTGTTTTGATTTTTTCTTTGTTAAAGGGAATACATTTGTCAATTAAATAAAATCTGCTCTTTGCCTGAGATTAGTTAAACAGGTACTTAAATTTATTGGAAAATGTGCCATCTTATTATAGGGACGGCGACATAATATAAATGGGATATTTTTTTTGTTTTTTTTTTTAATTGTTTGGAAGTAAATATTTTTGGTATTTTTAAATAGTTTGAATTATTTTTTTATATGGAAAAAATTAAATTTTATGATAACTGTTCGCGTTTCTCCTACTAGGTGCCTCATTATCACCTAATTACACTCACGATACATTTTTTACATAATAATTGAATTAAAAAAAAACCTTTATGTAACTGAAAATTAATAAGTAACACACTTATTAGGAAAATTGATTAATCCAGATTTCAATATTTCCAAGGATCTATATTTATATTTCTCGTGTTCACCATACTATCAGCAAATGCACATATACACGTGGATTTCCAAAAGGGCATTTTTATACCAATTCTTCAGTTCCTTATCAGTTCTTAAAAAATATCAAAAATTTGTTTTTTATTCTCATAGTTCATTTTAGTTCAATAAGAAATGGATAAAAGTCATCATGCTAGGCACGTTTACTTGATTTTCAGGTGAAACTTTAAGGAAATGAATTAGTTCTTATAATGGAATATAAAGAAAGTAGATAGGTAGAAATACATATGACACAAACTTTTACTATCATTGCTTAACTTAAGCTACCATAAATAGTTTTTACTAAGAAGATTAGATTTTTGAACATAAAATTGAACGCCAGGCGTTTAACTTTTATTCGTCAACAAAATTAGCAAATCGTACGTTACACCTTTTAAAAAGCTTTATAAAAAGAGAGTTGATAAAATAGATGTTTAAATTATTTGTTCTACAACTTATCAGCATGCTTTGAAATATAGTTGATTTTAAAGGATTAGAGCTAAAAACGTTTTTCTTTTAAGAAATTAAAGATTAAAAAATTTAATTTAAAAAACATCTTCAAAAAATAAATAAATTTTTTCTACATTTAAAGGTTTGGTAGCTTTTTTCAGTGAATTCAATCACTTCAATGATTCACAGAAATGACCATTAAAATTAAAATTTTAATTAATATCCATTAATCACCAATATTGGAAATATTTATTTCACGGCATATTATTGCTCATAGAAACACTAAACTTTAGGCGATTTGAATATTTTTAAAATTCTTCTTGTACAAATTCAAATACATTTAATTTATTATTTTTGGATACCCTCGTGGAACAAAATATTATTACTAGTACTGAATAGTCATGCAGATCAAGCCAACTAACTTTATTCTCTTCTTTCGAAAATTACTTATAAAACATATCAGAGACAAAAATTTTATCTATATATAGCTACACGTAAGATGGATATGACAATGTGTTTAAAATTTATCATTAAGAAATAATTAAAAAGTAGACGAGACAGATTTTAAAAAAAGAACCTGAAATCTGTGTAGTCTAACTTGGTGATAATTGATAGGTCTCAGAGAAAATGGTGATTTTAACATACAAACCAAAGTATGCAAACTTCAATTGTACAGAAAAAAGAGTAATCATCTAATCAGAAGGACTAGGATATACTTTTTATGCCTGTCTTCTCGATGACTATACAAAAAGCGAGCAAAATGCATTGTGTTATATGCATATTATAACATTATTATCATTAATGTTATATCTTGTATTATTTACATCTGTCGCTACCATGATAATATCTGAAACACGTTAACAATCGGGTATTAATGCAATGCTGGGGTATCAATTCAAGTATCAATTTTAGATAAATCTCATTTGGCGAATTGCATTTTATGTATTGGCATTATTTGATGAAAGTAATAGCGAAGATAATGAAAGGGAGTTAAAAAACCAATTATGAAAGCCCCATCTTGAAAACAATACGTTGGTGGAATTATGATGAGCTAGTAGTCAATATAGGCAGCTGTATAAATCTTATATGTAAAAATCATTCGTTGGTATACGAAGACCTAATAAGCAGTCAGATTTAAGCCGGACAGGCATACAATTTAATTTTTTCCATGCACTCATTTAAAAAATTAACACAAAGGATTTACATATACTGCCTCTACATCTATTTGAATTTAATTGCCTTAAAGAAATATTTTTTTGAGGAATTTGAAAGAAACTATTTAAAAATCCGCTGACCCATGTCATATTACATTCCAATCAATTAAAAGAAAAAACTTTCGATAAAATATTAATAAATCAATAAAATTATTTAACAACGGTTTGTTTATATATAAGCCGAGACGAATCTCGACCATTTATGGTATATATTGGAAGCTATCAACGTTCATTATCTTTCGGTCTATACAAAAATACCGTATATTCTTGTGAATTTTGGTCTCCTTAAAGGACAAAATATTCCTTTCTCGTAATTTTTTTTTAAATTTAGGTACATTTTAAGCCCTATCTACATAAACACTAAAATAATGAATACCACGTGACGATGAAAACAAAATTATTAACAAACGATTTAAGGCGTGCAAAAATGAACGGTGTTAAAAGCTGTTTATGCAGCTTATTATACACAATATGAATCCATATGATCATCACATTTTTTTAGATTTCTTCTATTTCTATGTATATTATTTCTTCTCCCTAAATCAGATCAACGGTAACAGTTAACATAAACATCTCTCAGGTAACAATGTTCACTAGTATGTCTTAACACGACATTTCAAATAAAAATATTTACACCACAAAATCTTTATGCGAAGCATCACCTCAAAACTTATCTTATTATTTCAAATAACAGTGAAATGTAGCTCTAACATTATTATTATTATTATTTTTATTAAAATGAAACGAAAAACTACAAATCGCATATAAAGTTCATCAAACCTCTTTTTAAAAAAAACATAATATATTATTATAACAAGTCAAAATACATATTTGACAAATAAAAAAATTCACGTCACAAAAAAACAAAAACAAAACGTTTAAAACAAAAGTGTAACCACATTATTTCTGATACGACCGAAACTGTTTTTGTACAAGGAATGATTGTATTAGTATTAGTACATTAGCTTTGACAACCCTCATGTCGAAATCAAACTTTTTTTTAAAGCAATTAGGCCAATTTAAATATAAGGTTGCACGAATCGAAACAGGGTTGATGCACATGAAATAATTGTACAAAGCTACGGTAAAATCGTACAATAAACAAAATCAAAATAAATTTATAAACTCTGACTCTTTTCGGCCGTATCGCGCATGTTCCGTAAGTGGTTAAGAGCATGCTATGATGCCTATTCCATTATTCCGAGCCCTTTTGAGCTCTTCCTCCGAAATTCGTTGCTCAATAAGATATTGAGCGGTCGTTATGGAATGTGAATTGCCGGTTATGGTGACGATTCTATTGCGGGTGCCCGGGGCGAAAATACCTTTTTTCGATATTTGGATGTTGGCGCCGCTCAGCTGTTGGATTTCTACTAAGGATCTGCCTCCTGGACCTGGAGAAAAAAGAAAACGTATTAAGGTTCCTCATGTAGATTTAATTAGTGACTAGTGTGACGTTGGCATTTTTGGAATTTTGTCAGAGAGTATTCTAGTAATGTGTTTAATATAATTTCTGAATATTCTTAGCACTTACCATAGCCCAGGCTAAAGTATAAGGGATTTTGTCGATAAGAATTATTTTATTGTTTAAATAAAATCGGATTAATAATATTGCAGCTACAAACATTTAAATTTGCCTTCACGTCAGTAGGATTTTGATTTTTGCTTCTTCCATTTCGTAGTTTTTTGGTTCTTGGCATATTAAAAATAAACGAAACTGAACTTGATTAGTAATGATTTGCTCTAAGAGATCTTTTTATGTAATACAGTGGCACAAATGGGTAAACCCTATAATACTCGAGTATAAGGAATGGTACCAGTGCTACGGTAGATAGATTTGCTATCGCTCGCTTGTATTTAGATGTGTTCATAGATTTGCACTTCTCGTTCTAGGTGTCTGCAAATGCGCTCGATATTTATTAGTCACAGTTGCCTGTGGAATGATATGGGCCAGTTCGGAAGGGCAGTTACCGTGGTGGTATCGAGAAATACTCAAGAGATGGATGAATCTGAGCCTTGTAAAGCGTTAAAAGCTGTTGCGGTGTATACAGCATTTTTGTTTTAAAGAGAGCTGCAAGTTTTTGAGAAGCCGCTTTAGCTATTTCCGCTACATGTTCATGCCAAGACATATTTCTTTCAACCCCCACGCCTAAAAAACGAAGTGACTAAGTAGGTTCTTAGTAAATACAGCAGCCTGAGTCTTAGCAGACTGCGTTAAACTCAATCAGGCAGCACTCACCCTAGTCCAAAATGACGGCACTGAGTGTCGGCTGAAGTCATCTGTTTAAGTGACTTGAAGGAAGACTGTACTGTCATCAGCAAAGTTATTAATTGGAAGAAGTGTTGTCGAGTTACATCAAGTTCATTGAAATATAACAGGAAGAGGATGGGGGGCAAGATGCATTCCTGAGAAACACCGGCATTAATTTAAAACCTTTGCAAGGTGTGTCCATCAATGACAATTTGGAAGAATCGGTTCTTGAGGCAGCTTCCAAATCAATTAACGAAATTCGGTGGCCGACCATAAGAATATGATTTGTTTAAGAAGTTTTCATACCAGACCCTATCGAATGCGTTTGAAACATCCAGAGTTATGGCACGAAATTCACCACATTTCTCAATGGCCTCGATACAAACATGCGTGACATAGGCCAACAGATCGCCAGTAGATCTGTATTTTCGAAAACCATACCGACAGTTGCTAATGATGTTGGTGCACTCCAGGTTTTTTAACATTTGCTGGTTGACAAGTTTCTACATTATCTTGGCGATTGCCGAGACTAAAGCAATCGGATGGTTATTTATAAGCACTGTCTTTTTTTCTTTTGATGAGTATCGGTTGAAGTTATCGACGCAAATTTCCAGTCTCCGGGGAAGAGATCTCTTTTGTATTAAAGAGAAAATGGTTTGCACAATGGTGGTGACCATCGACCGCACACCTTTTAAATACTATTGGCGGTATTCTAACAGGTGGTCTTGTTAGTATTTACCCTTTGAGAATTTTTTTAGGATGTCTGTGACGGAAGATCATGTCTGCCTTTTTTATTGCGGTCATTGGAATAAAACCATCTTCCCTAGTCGATGGTGAAATTTTTAACCTACAGAAACTTTGACCAACTGCTCTTGCTACAGACCAGAATGATCTTGATCCATTTGGACAATTGAGAAGTTATCGGGAAAGTCAAATAGAATAATGTAAGAATTAATAAATCGTCTGGAGGCACACCTTTTTCCAAGGCACGGTTGAAGCTGACACGATTTGTAGCCAGTTGAGATGAGCAGCATTTTTGTTGTTGACTATCTTGGTGCAACTTTTATTGAACCACGGTTTGCTGTCTGAAGAGCTTTTAAAAATGTTTGGCATATAAGCCTTCATACCTGCCATAATAACCTCTCAAATCTCTTGCACAGGTTGAAAGAATCATTGGTTCTAAGACAGACATCTTTCCAAGGAAACGGTGAAAGGGACTGTTTTAAATATATAATAATAAAGTTTGTTGATCTATCATGTCAAACTTTAAGCGCCATTAGTGGATCCTGAGTTTTCATGTCTTGTTCACATTATGCGGTTATAAATTTGCATGTACGGTAATATTGTACGAGTTAGGATCTGTTGCGAGAAATAAATCTAGGAGGCTAGTGAAAAAGCTGTGGCAAAGTGTTCCTCTCTATCAGGGATTCTGGTTGGCTTTCGTATAAGCTGCGTTAGACCGATCAATCGTAGAGTTCTCTGCTTTGCGTCCATCATCAGTCCTGTTAGAATACATTAACCAACCAGTTAATATTGCTTCCGCAATAACAATTTCTGCACTTAAATAGTTTGCTTTCAGATCGTCGATTTTATCAGCAAGGTCGGTGAAAAGCCTTCTGTAACGTGTATCATCGCTGCGTAGTCTGTAGAAGAAGAAATAATACTTTGTCAATTTTTTGGTTGATATTTTGAAATACATAACATCGAACCCAGAGTTGTTTTGGACTCGATCAGTTCGAAGTTCTTCCTAAATCGAGTGTGGAGGTCATATCCAGGATACAAGATATGAACCCTGGTTGTTTCCGAGTTTATTTTCGTCTCTGATAGAGCTAAAATATGAGGTCTGTTTGTTTGTAGATGTTGATGCACTAAAATGCGTTTAAGTTTATGTTCAGACCCCTCATGTTACATAGATCCTCTCTTAAATGTTCGACACCTGATGGACTCCCTAGATCGGCCTCCACTCGGAGATCTGAACGGGAGGCTATTTTAATTCCGGAATATTTTGATCCAGGAAGAGCCATCATGATAATTATTTTTTTTTAATCTGGAAACCGGACACATCAGCATGGCGATTAAACATGGAGTCCCGTAGGGCTAATTAACGTCCCGATGCGGGTGGGCCACATCTACCACCTCTTAAATATTGATTATTACCATGAAAGTTCTTAAGTGCATACCACTGAAGGCGTATAAAGGTAATGAGCAGCATTATATCATCTAAAGTCACTACCTACACATTTATATCTTCTTTCGTAGGTATAAAGATCATAATCAGGATTGAAGAGATTTGATTATTTTGTGAATATAGCTTGTAAGTTTTTCCAAATGTATATTTGATGTTGTCGGACATATGTGAATAATATTTGTACTTCACTTGAATACATGAGTATGAGTCAAATCATATAAAAAAAGACGATACAAAAAGCAAGTAACACTTACCCAAAATGGCCCCAACAATAATCTCGGGTATCTCGACGTTCTTAGTGTCCGAGTGGGCCTTGATCTCCGCCGGAGTGGGGCTCTTGCTCAGCTGCACCGCCACCTGTTGGTTGGTGCCCAAACCAAAGCTGTTGTTGTTCAAGGAGATCGGCGCGGTCGCGGCTGATGCCTGGTGCCTGAACGGATCGAACGCCGACTCGTAACGCTCCAAACTCGACCGGGGGGTAGGCGAGTTCGCCCCTGAAAGGTACTGAAAGTTAGAGAGAGAGGGGACTTGTGCTATAATATTGTCGATTTACGGACATTCTGTGATTGTTAGTAGCTTCTTTTTTTCTGTTTGGGTTAGTGTTTTTTTTTTAAAACTAGTTCAAAATTGTTAAGGATCGGATGTACCCTGAGATTATTCTAGATAGAAATGTTTCCCTTACTTATTAATATTTTATTCTATTTCATCTAAAAGAACAATTTAGGTACCAAACACGATTTAAAAACAAAATTGAACTGGCCTAGAAGGCGAAATCCGATTTACTATAAATTTACTTTACAGAGTTACAAAGAAAAGAATTTAATAATTTTCAACCCCTCTTTTTATATGGGCTGCCAGAAATTTGATAGTAAATAAAGTATAGATCCATAAGACACACAAGGATATATTTCTAAAACTTGAATCATTCGAGATTTGTTTAGGGGCTAATAATTTGGAAGTGAAGCCAGTAGAGAAAATTTTAAGACTTATTATTTTTACTTAAAATACAGGGTGGCGCATCGAAAACGAATCAGAGGCATTTACTGGCAGTTCAGTTTCCTTTGAAAAAAACACTCGGATCCATCGATTTTGTTTTCTAGAGACACAAGTTTGATGAAAAATCACGTTTACACGTGCAATTCAGTACTTTTAGACTTATTGATTTAAAGCTTAAAGTATACTTTAGTAAGTACATCAGATTAGTTTGTACTGCTTTCAGAAAGAATTTTAGTAAAAGCATTTATTTAATAAGTGCTTTTCTTTACTGCGCTCATGGTTTGTATACCATTTTATTTTGTGGAAAATAGCGATTGGAGCGTTTTTTGTTTCAAAAAAAGTTGTTTGTACAAAAAACATTCTTGTACTTATTTTAAATTGGAATTTAGTACATAGTTTGCGATTGATTCGATCAAACTTTGCTAAAATATCTTTTAACGCTTTATACATAAATTAACCAGAAAGGGTTAAAATTAGCGACATATTTTTCGCAAATAACGACATGAGAACAGTACCGTGCATCGAAAATATGTTTTAGAACTTAAAGCTAAATTGCATTGAAAATCCCATAAGGAACAAAACAATAGAAATGAAGGTTTTAGGGCAAGTTTGTAAAATGCCTTTTACAAATGATCAAGCTGTTGATATATATGATTACAGTTTTCTTTGAGTGCTTTCAAAATGCAGCAATAGTTGAAAGACAGTATGCCATTCGGTATCCAGATCGCCGTCATTATGGCAGAAGAATTTTTCCACGCTTAGTATAGCGACTACGCGATACTGGCAGTTTTAGTCGATCAAGATTTAGAAGGCGTCACTGGAAAAACGGCAGAAAACATTATTAATGTGTTGGCCTACGTAGAATTTAATAGGCATATGGAACTCATGCGTTATCTTTAGATTTGAGAAAAGCTCGAACTACTGTTCGAAATATACAAAAAGACCAGAGATAAATAATTGCATTAAGGCACATCCTTTGTAATACACCTTTTTAGTATAATTTTCCCCTCGAATATATAGGCATTTTTTTATTTTAAGGCTACACTCCTACCATATAATCCTACATCTTAAACGATCGTGATTTTGAGCATAGAATGGATTTTTGTCAATGGTTGCTAGAGATTATTCGCGAAAATAGGGATTTTTTGTCACAATTTCTGCGGACCGATGAAGCTACTTTTAGTGGCCATGGTCAGAGTCAACAGGCATAATATGTATTAATACTAATAATCCTCGTTGGATGCGAAAAGTCCAGCACTGGTGGATTGTAAGCATGTGGTGTGGCATTATCAACATGAAAATTATTGCTCCTTATTTTTTTGATGGCATATTAACTGGCAATGTTTTTTGATTTTTTTAATAAATGCTTTCCCTAATTTAATGTAAGATTTGATATTAAAAGTAAGACGGACCATGTATTTTCAGTTGAGTGTGTCAAGGTGTGACAAGGTGTCAGCAAATTTTTCCCGTTTAGTGCGGGATTATACTAATAATTAGTTTCAAGGACGCTGGATGGAAAGGGAAAGTCTATTTCCTTGGCCGATCAGATCACCCGATTTAACATGCTTCGACTTTTACTTATGAGGTCGTTTAAAAGATATTCAGTACCAAACTCCACTTACAAGTATACATGAAATGAAAAATAGATTCAGTGATGCCTTAATCAAATATCAGCTGCTGAAATCGAAACAGCAGCTTGATCCACCCAAAGAAGATTGGAAGCTTGTTTGGAATGTGATGGAAACCAGTTTGAACATCTCTCGAGGCCTAATTGCTTTATGCCTAATATGTTTGGGTTTAAAATTGGTCCTTTTAAGGAACATGACTAAAATTCTAAAATATGAAAAGAAATTCCTTAATAAATAATTGTCATAAGAAAATCCCGTAAACTTTCTTTGATTCTGTGATGGCGATAGAGGGTCATAGTGGTGGTACCTAAGATCTGACTCTATGCGTAAAAAAACTATAAATTAACTTCGAGCAAAGATATCATCGTTCGTTTTTCACAATATTTTTGCAAATTTCATCTACTTTTTAATAACAATGTCAAAATTATACCGTTTAATTTGAACTTTTGGAGTAAAATTAAAAAAACTGGAATTATTACAAATTGCGTCCTCTAGCTCTTTTGTTAGGAACCATAGAGTAGTAATGAGATCGGACATTTAAAACAGCTATATTGATCTTGCACAACAAATTTTGAACTGCTAAAATCGAATATAAGTCATTTATAATTTACACCGATTTTAATAATTATACTTGCAATAGCTTCCTTCCTCCCTAGTATCGTTCGTAGACCTTAAATGAGCCTTAAAAATCAAAATGATCGAGAACTTTTTAGGCTTTCTATAATAGTATTATAAAAAATACATGTTGATATATACATTTTCGGAAAAAAAGACGGATTTTTTATTTGGTTTTTAGTTACGCCCTTTAGCTGTGAAATACGGAACTTAAAAAATAATTTCCAGAATTTTCTCATGACCGACCACTTTTGTATTAATAAAAAAAAAAACATTGTTGCTAGATGTACAGGTCTTAAGATACAGCCGCTTACCTCGCTTATTTGCCACCCTGTACAACAGAATACTTTTAGAACGGATATCTACTATATTAATATAAAGCCGAAAAATTCAATTACCATTTGTCTCCACCACACGTTTTTCAAAAAATTGTTCTTGTACAATATTGCCTTACTAATTAACAAAGCAATAAATAGTTTAAACTTACTACCAAAAAAATATAAGAAATATATCAAAAAAAATAAAACTAAAAAATTGTGTGTAAAACATTGTTTAGATATTGTTAAAATATTGTTTTTTCATAGTAGCAATGCATTGTTTTTACACATGTCCAGTTAATAAATAAATTCCGGAGAAGAGAAACAGATCATTATCAAAGTTCATTTATTATTCAACTCAACTGCAAATTGTTAAGATAGGCTAACTCTAGAAATTAGCTTTATTTTTAGTTTCTCCCTAGGTTAACTGAACAGACGACTGGAGAGTGGTTGCTTTAAGCATTTTCCCTCTGGTCGAACTAAATCTCGCCTATGTCATGTAACATTTTTTTTATAAAGCCATTTATTATTATTATTACTAAAGCCTTTCCCTACAAATTAAATTATTTCTAAAAACGGCAACAAAATTACATTTTATCAACAAATGCCACTCCGCATTAATTCACTGTTCACAAAATATTTTACATCCATCAATTGTGTATAATTAAAACAGCAAAAGTACCTAAAAGTCCGCATACTAAATTAATGAATAATTTATTTAAAAAAATACATTGCGTCAACCTGGCCGTAAACACGTAATGCCGCCTGCATGTCAAGCCCGAATTTTATTATTCTGGCAAAATGTCAGGGCTTATTATTTATCCCGACTTTTAATGCATGCGATATAACTGCATTAAACAAATATACAACAGAAAAAATCGCCGAAATAATACGAATTAGGGCACTGTGACCCAACGTTGATGTTTGTAGTAAATCGAGGGCCAAAGTTTTCTTGGCACCGGGCCACGATCCAGATCTTCACTGCGCAAAATTTTTATTTGTACTTACGACACGCTAGATAAAGGTTCGGTTCATTTGGTGAGAATATTAAAAATATTTTTAATTTTCTGGCCCAGTTTTATAAGAAAATTATGCAAATAACGTGCCAAATAAAATTGCTACTTTTTTTTGTAAATATGTATTTTTCTGGATATTAAGGAAAATGGAATCATTATTTGCTAAAAAAAATGTGATATGTTAAAACATCCCAATTTATTTAAAAAACCCTTACATCTTGTACTACAGCCATAGAAGCTTTATTATTTGTTCTTCAAAGACCTTGAAGAGAACTTGAGTCTGGGAAGAAGAATTTTCTTCTAAGCTTAACAAACATGAAAAACTCTAGTGTACGAGCGCTTTCTCCAAATTTATTAAAGTATTTACTTAAAGCTGTTGGGTTCTTAATGCGTTTCTTAATTTTCCTTCCTGCTCCTTCGTATTAATTTTCTTATTCTTCTAATTTCCTCTTTGGTCACCAAAGTATTATTTTTTTAATATTGACTTATTCGGTATATACCTAGCCAGCTTCCACTGATTTTTTTTTTAAATCCTAGAGGGATATTTAAGACAACTTAGCTCTAGCAAAAAGGATCATGTCCTACTTTTTATAAATAAACATTAAAAACGTCGGTTTACAAAACTTAATTTCAATTTATTTAAACGATTATTTACTCAAAAATCCTAATTTATTATATTTTTAAAATCCCTTACATATTGTAGTGAAATCATAGAAGCTGTATTATTTGCTCCCCAAGGATATTAAAGAGAACTTGGATTTAGGAAGCAAAGTCTTTACCTAAACTATCAAGAAATATAAAAAACTTTGCTTTACGAGGGCCTTTTTCAATATTATTAAAGTATTTCCTTAAAACTGTTAGAGTTCTTAATGCGTTTCTTTAATTTCTTTATTGTTTGTTCGCTTTTTTTTTTTTATTTGTCTAGTTTCTTCTTTACTTGTTAAAATATATATTTTTTTTAATTTACTCTCGAAAATAAAACTACAATTGGCTAATAATGTGGGTCTGTATTTAGAAAAATATGACCGAAAATCTTGTTCAGACACAAATTTGAGTACCATACTTTAAAAATAAATAGATATTTCAAAGCGGATAAAACCGGAAGCTAATTTGTGAAACACAACTTTCTCCATAACAAAATTTCCAGCTTTATGTGAGCCTGGAGAGGTTTTAGATACAACTTAAGTCTAGGAAGAAAATTACTGTCCTACTATTCATAAACATAAAAAGCGTCTGTTTACAAACCTTATTTCCAAATTTATTAAATTATTTCCTTAAAGCTGTTAAGCTGTGGTTCTCTTAATGCCTTTTTCAATTTCTTTATTGCTTCTTCTCTTTATTTTTTTTATTCTTTAATTAATTTTTGGTTGGCAATGTATGAACTTTTTGGAAAACAAACCAACTGGAAATCTGTAGTAGAAATTTGAATCTCATTTGTCCTAAAAGCTCTGAAGGTGCCCTGCAGAATTTCCAGATATAAATTTTATCCCTCTACTTTAAAAATCAATATTACTCCACTCGAAAGCTGGTTTGCAAAGAACAACCTACTCCCTAAATTGTTGTTTCTAGTTTCCTACTATTCATAATTATAAACAGCGCAGGTTTACGAAGCTATTTATTTATGAAAGTAGGTTTTCGAAAAAAAAAATTCCATATTTACATAAAGTTGTTAGAGTTCTTGATGCGTCTCTTTAAATTCCTAATTGTTTGTTGCCTTTATTCTTTTGCCCTTACACTCATTTCTTTTGTTATGATGATCAACAATATCAAAGGTTAACAGTTTAAGTCAGTACCGAGAAATAGCAACTTCTGTAATTTATTACTCTTTAAAAACAAATAGCAAACGAATACTATTGAATCCAAATCAAAATTAAATTTTGACTTGGCCCAAAAGGATGAAAGGTGCTAAGAATATTCATCAAATGTTGATTCTTTAACCGTTAGAATCATTGTTATCAAATGACTTTTTTACTTGTCAAGATCTAAGGTAATATCTGCCATAGTCACTTCAAATTGATCTCAATCGACCACTAATTTGAAATGTGTATAATTGGGTGAACGTCAATATTAAAAAAATTCCATGAAATCTGCACAGAAATAGAAAGCTATCCGAAAAAACTTTAGGATATAACGTCTCAAAAAGATGGTGGTGGTTTAGGTTGTGTTGGAAATTTAGACTTGTGCCACTCAACAGGTTCAAAATCATCTTAATGTATAAACCTTACCTAGACACTCTCCTAAACTGATCTGTCCAACTGCTCCAAAGACTCCGGTGGTAGCTGCGTTTGCTCCAGCTTGCTCCATGACACTCAGGTAGCTGGACACTGGTAGGGCGCCTGCGTGAGCACCTCCTATGCCCAAGCCTACGCCCAATATACCATACTTTGCTAGTACGGTTAAAGCGGCGCTGATTTCGGCTATGTGTGGCTCGGTGAGTCCGGAACTTCTGAGTTGCATCTACAGAACAAATGAAAGTATTATTTTCAAGGATTTAATTTACAACAGGTTTAATAATTACCAGATAAAATGCATCTTACTAATCTGCTAAGATATTAACAATAAATAATAATAAATAAATTAAGTAGTTTTATATTTAAGAAAGTCTCTTGGAAACCTACTTAAGAACCTCTTACTAACTAATAACATCATATTTATACAATGTATATTTTTTTTATAGCACCGTTAAAATAACCGGCTTCCTAGACTCGAAAGCCACACAACTGACGAAATTTCACTGACAATTTAACAAAATCATGAATTTTTAAAGACATGGCATCTGGCACTCGGAGAAGCCTAAGTATAAGGTGTACAATAAGTCTACCTTGACTTATGAATGTCCGAAATAAAACCAATGCATTGAAGTCAAATTTGTAAAAGTTTAGACATGATTTATACGTAACGGCTCATAAAAACCTAATTGGGAACACAGTTACATTAATTAGGATATTTTTAATATAAACGTTTATAATTATAAACATCTTAAAGGCCTTGGACTAATAAACTATTTAAATATTAAGTAAATTATTTGGATTATGGTGGTTTATGTACGAGTAGTGATTTGGAATTAAGTGTAAGTGATGGATATTTCGATATATAGAATACAATTTTAGTTCAGATGATCCTCATCAAAAGAATGCTGACAGCCATCTTAAGAAAGCAATTGCTGATAAGACAATCCTCATTCTCTGATCAGGTATACTTTGTTTTTATATCCCAAGAAAGCAGTCTTCTATCACTCATCGTTTTTACAGATCAACCAGAGTAATTGATTCTTGCTTTGGACAAAGAGAACAAATAAAATATGAAAAAATTTGTAAAATTAATAGAACTCCCAAGTAGAAAAACAGGTATAATTCTTTTAATTTTCCACCGATTTCCATGATAGTTGGATTAATGGACAGGGTATTTATTGTGTAAAAAATTTTCAATTAAATAAGAGAAATATTGCATAGCAATCGATCGAAAATAATAGTCGTCACATTTAAGCTAACGACCACTAACTTCCAATTTACTAAACATCAAAATTAAAGCCGTGAAAGGCAAAAAATAAAAGTCATAAAATAAGTAATTTTTTTGATGATTTCTTTAGACAAGTGGAACTTCTTACCTCTTTACTCCTAAAGAAAAAGTTAAAATTGTGTTCTAGTTCTATCTGTTCTAATCGACGATTCAACATAATGAAACCATGCAAATCAAAGTTATCTGCACACCTCTGCACACATCTGCACGTAGAATGAAGAAAATATATCATGCTGGTTTGAGTAATTTCAATAGAAATATAATGGTAGATCTGCTTAAGTATAATATAAAGGTTAAAGGATGTACATATTACAAGAACTCACGTGAAGATAAATTTTGGAAATGAGCCTTTTTGTGATCTCTAAGAGAGGTTGAAGCTAAAATGCCTAAAGATAATTGATAATGGTAAAATATATCAGTACTATCTAAAAAAAGCGCTAAATTAGGACGTAGACTGCTCTGATTCCGTGGAACCTGAAACTATATGTGAAAGGTTAAATAGATAATCATTTTTATTAGAAAAGTCTACTATAGTTGAAAGACCGAACTTTTTATGTAAGAATGTAGAGAACTGCACTTTAAGATAAACAAAAGCTTATTAGTTGTACAAATCTAGCAAAATCCACAGCAGAAATAAGAAATGCCTTAAAGCGAGTAATGCAGGTATCAAAGAAAACTGATTTCCAGATTATATAGGAATTGACCGTAATTGACTTATGAATATAAGGGAAGGCAACAATGAAGTCAAAACTGTTTTGTAAGAAAAAACGTGCTATGGAAGACCATAAATACAATAATAAATAATCAGTTATTGTCGTCTTCGGCAAACCAAAGTCTATATTAGATTCAGAGCATTATTTCTACACAATGCAGGTAGCATTCTACTTCACTCCACAATTTTTATCAAATAGCACAATAAAATAATAAATTTTCTCCACCAGAGACGGAAAATTGCAAGTGACCTAGTTTTCCAGATTATCAAGCGTTATAAATTCAAGCTAAAACTGCTTTAGAGATAAAGCTGTTCGCTACAGATCATGTTGAATTCTAGTTGACATAAATCCAGAACGTATCAAGAAGACAATTTATATGATTTCCAGGTAATTTATATTTTTCAATATTATTCGTTATTCTTTTTATACATTTTTATAGGGTGGATTTTTTTTAAATGCATTGAATAAAAAAAGGTTTAAGGGGGCAAAGTTACATTTTAGCTTTGGAAAGGATTTGTATCATCTTTTGAGTGAATTAAAAGAGCACTCGGATAGGGATTTTGTAAAATGTGAACGTCGCTATCGGTTTTAAAAGATAACATGCATTACAGATTATTATTACCATCTAATGTACAATCCAGAGTTGAATCAATGTTGCTAGAGAAAGAAAAACAAATTAAAAAGATCCTAAAAGAGATAAATGAATTGCTTCACACTTGCTCAATATATTGGCTAGCTATTTCAAAGATCAATTCTTAATTCTTGGAGTAGACACAAGGTTCAGTTTTAGGACCTACACTTTGGAACGTCTAAAATTGTATTGAAAAATCCACGTTTCGTCACCAGCTATAACGTCTTTCATCAGTCATTAGTCCGGGATTTTCTTCTAACCTTTCAAGAAAATTTGAGCAGACCTGTTGACCCAAGAGCTTTTGGTGAGGAGTCAAGTTCTTTGGCATCAACTTTGCACAGACTTTTGCTTCTTGCAACAATTTAAAGCAGGTTTTTTTTTAATTTAACAAGAAATTTTAAAATGATACGTTGCTCATGTTTTTCGTTACAAATATGGTTTTCGGCACGAGAAAACACGTTCGTTGCAAACCGCTACTGCACATATTTTATAATAGAGATAAAATCGTGTTTTACTACATGAATAGAGAAGATATGGAGTTACCCAAAGCACTACTTCTTTTTTTCCTCACTCCGCTAGGGCCCCCTCTAGGAAAGCAGGCTCGTTATTTAATAGCCAAACCTCGTATGATGCACCGATATGGGAAAAAGCCGTATAAAAGGAGACCCCAAGAAAAGCCCTCATTAGCATGCAAAGAAAAACTGTAATTTGAATAATTTCCGCATACAGGACAATATCAAAGAGGGAATTCTTAAAGTAATACATCCAGCAGTTCCAAGAGGGAATCCTACTTTCCTATAAAATATTGAATTTCCTATCAAATATTGAAAGTCGATCCTGGATACGTCGGTTCAGACTACTTACTAAGATTTCTACTGACCTAATTTACGAAATTTCTTACCTTAACATGGTCCAACAGCTGTCCGGTAACGGTCCCAATACTCTGCCCTGGTGCAGTCAAATTAAGGCTGAGGCTCAAGCCGGCTGCGCCCGCGCCATTCAGTACCAGACCTTGTTGCACTGCGGCTGCGCTTAAAGTACTATTCAAACTGGCCGTCGATGCGCTAAAGGCCGTACCAGCAGCCGGTTGCTGCGCAAACGGAGACCCGGTTGGATTGTAATTGGCCACCGGGCCGCTGACGTCAGCATAAGACACGTTTAGGCACGTACCGCTTTGAGGATCTTCCACCACTTTTGTTATTATCATCAAGCAGGCTTGTTTGTTTTGTTCTTTCTCACCTAAAATAGAAATTAACGAAAAAGTAGGTTAAGTTTATAAATTAAATGATAACGAAAGTGTCTTGTTCTCACGAAAAGCATAAACTTTTCATATTACATGTAGAACAACGTTAAGGGATATTAATAATGCATTTTTGTTAAAGTTTTCGCCAAGTTGCATGGCTGAAACTCGTGTAGCTTTCGTGTCAAGCTTATACAAAATTGGGGGGTTTTAAGTCGGTAATTTTTTAATGAACAACAAAATTATAATTTATGCAACTAAAAACAATCGTCAGAAAACTTTTTCATTCGTGTATTCTCACAATAGAAGGGGACACTTATAATAAATTAAACGAGGAGTATTGGCAGAGGAACGTGTCTCCGGTTGCCTAACCTGATGTAACAAAATAGCCGATAGATTAATTGATAGGCAACCAGTTGTAGAAAATTTTATTCATATTTTCTAAAGTATTTAATAATGATTCTATCAATTTTCTCTAAATATTTTTTTGGAATAAACGATACATTTCCGAAAAACGGTGCTTATATAAACAATGCATTAATTTTTTAAAAGTCATCAATGTTGGGTTATTATTTTATATATAAAACAAACTTTTTAAAATAGTCATTATTATAAAATCTTTACTCAAAACATACAACCAATGTTTATTAAAACATCATAAATCATCAGATATTTTTATTTAATTGATATTCGGGATAAATTGTCGTATTTCTAAACACAAACGCGTTTATTTCCATTAAAATATTATTGATATTCGTCCCTTTTATGAAGCAAAGCTTTTATATTAATTATAGTAGTTATTCAATATGTTTATATTACCAACTGCACCGTTTTGTGGCAAGTTTAATTCAACATTACGGTTTTAGAGTTATCAATAAACTTTATCAATAAAACTGTTTTAACATTTATAGAAAAATGTTACATAAATATATAAAAAGAACAGTTAAAAGCAACTTATCGTGCCGAGTTTTGTCCCTAATACACTAAATAAAAATCGTTAGCTTTATAGGTATTCTGAAGATCTATAAAATCATTTATAGTAAGAAACGCTAATACAAAATATTCCTAGAATATCAAATCAACAATGAATATTAAAGACTACAATCCTTTAGATTAGAAGTGTCAAGAATTTGTTAACATTTATCTCATTATCCCATCATCGCAATCAGTATTCTTCTTGTTCATAAAAACTTCTCGTGGGTTTTTTTTCCGAAGAAGTTCTCCGTCAATGTCAATTAATCTATTTAAATGTATTTTGCTTTGATTAAATACTGTCATGTTCGCAAAGTTGCAAAGTTCGAGTCAAAACTAAGCCAGATCAGGGCCTGTTCAACCGATCGGAGAAAGATCATGTTTGTCCGTTAAATAAGAGAAAAACCTACACCAAATCATATTCTGCTGCGAAATTTTACTTAGTAATCGTAAAACAACAGTCGCCTTAGTTAAGCTATACAATTTACTCAACTCAGTTCAATTTACTAAAAAACTGAATAATTAATAATAAGCAAAAAAAAAGAAGTAATTTTTAATTTTTAACTCATCCCATCAACGATGGTGCATTAACAATGTATACCTAGAGTATAATAAGATTTCAAGGATTGTAAAACATAAGTAGCAGTAAAGTTCTCTCAGATGTCTTTCTTAAGTTACCGTAGTACATTGACATCAGTACCTCTTTGCTCTTAAAAAAAGTTAAAATTTTATTGTAAACGACTTAACATAAAGCCCGGTAGAAAATGCAAGAGTTATTCAAAGTTATCTGCACAACAATAGAATGAAGAAAAGCCATCATGCAAGTTTCAGTAATCCCAATAGAGATATAATGGTAGATCTACTTAGAAACTGCCGTTTATAATAAGTACCGCTGATCCAAAAGATTTCTGGAGTATCAAATCAACAATGAATATTAAAGAATTGTACCTTTAGATTTACACAAGTGCCAGAATTTATCAACATTTTGGTGCTCCACATTCTCCACTGGGATCATTCAGTTCATCATCCAGTCATCGCATTCAGTACTCTTTTTGTTCCTAAAATTTTTCAACCTCTTCTCGTGGGTTCTTTTCCGAAGGAGTTTTTGCCAATGCCAATGACTCTATTTATATGTTTCATCTTGCTTTGGTCACATATTGTCAAATTCAGAAAATTTTAAACCATGCATCGAGCATTCACTAACCAATTTACAGAATTCTGCTTGCTTCTGTCTGCTCAAAATTTGACTTTGGCTTGAACTATGCCTTCAAAAACTTTTTGCAAATTAAAAATTTAAAAAAGATTAAAGAATCTACCTGACTGTTAAATGCGCTTGCAGAATGCCTAAATCCTTTAAACTTAGACAAATGCTATACAATTTAAGGTATTTTAATTATGATTTGAGAAACATTAGCATTTCGCCATCGCATATTACACTTCTCTTACTAAGTGTAATCTCAGACCTCCTCTTGTGCGTACAAATTTTCCAATTATTTAATAAAATTTGCAATAGTGCTAAATTCACTGGCTTGAATGCTTCTGATTTTAGCTGTTCAATGACGAATTTATAACATTCTGTTTAGGATTTGAGCTTCATTACCATTCTGTCATGAACTTTCCTCTTTCCAGTTATACTCTTCAAAATATTCTATTAAAACTTAAAAATTTACCAAAAAAATTTACCTGAGTGTTGAATTCATTGGCCGAATACTCAAATGCGTCTGATTTAGTTAAACACTATATAATTTACAACATTTTAGTTAGATTTAAGCTTTATTTCGCCATGGCATCTAGCATTTCTCTTACTAGTACATTTTCCAGCCGTTTCTTGTGGATTAAAATTTTAAAATGAACCAATCAAATTTGCACGAGTACTAAAATCATTGGCAGAATGCCTAAATATATCTGACTTTAGCCAAACACTAAATAATATGGAGCGTTTTAATTAGGATTTTTTCACCAATACGATTCGGTCATCGACTTCAGCACTTACTAAGTGTATCTTCCAATCTTTCTTTTCAGATAAAATTTTTAAATTTAATAACAAAATTTACAGGAAAACTAAATTCACGAGGGAAATGCTTATATCAATTTGAATTAAGCTGAATGCTGTCCAATGTTATTACAGCATCAATCGCCTCGTCGTTTGCATGCATCCAGCGTCATATTCAAATAATATTGTGCAAGTGCTAAGTTTATAGCCAAACACTATCCAAATATGATCAGGATTTTAGCACCGCTATTATTGCCAAATCGATTTCAATACTTCTATTGAGCACTGCTATCGATAGACCGTTCTCGCGCGTTATCTTTTTTAAATGGACCAATAAAATGTGCTCAATTATCTTTGAGTATCAAATTCAATGGTCGGTTGCTTAAATTTATTAACATCTTTGAATTTAACACTTCGTTATGCAGCATGACGTCTTTTTGTGCATTAACAATTTTTATTGGAAATTAGAGTGCTTCCATGCGTCGTGGTTTAGACGAACATTGTCGAATTGACTTGTACTAAGAAAAACGAGCGTCTTTCTAAATTTAGCGATATGCAATGCCGTAATTAAAAATTGAATAAGTCAAACGAAAAAATAAATGTTTACATTATTCTAATGTAATATACATACTGTTTATATTGACAGTACTAATGTGTGACCCGTTGAACTTAAAAGCGTCACGTTATGCGGTCACATTAATGTGCGTAGCATATGAATGTGCCACTTTTAAAGCTTAAACCGGGTGTTTAATTGCGTAACTTTGCCTCATTATAAATGCAAATTGCCGATGAAAATAATATTAACACCAATGAGAAAACAGACACCGGTGAAAATATATCATTTTTCCTTGTGACACGTGAAGCGTCACCTTGAAACAAGGAAATTAGCTTATAAATTGGTTGATTTTATTTATTAAAAAAGATCCTCGGCGTATAGTAAAAACCAACAATTTGTAAACATATGAGTAATTGTCAGTCATTAACTGGCTTTAATTGATGGTTTTAGTTGGAAAAGGTATTATTTGCTTGTAAAAAGGATAAATGGCTGAATTCTCAACATTTGGTGAAGCTATGATGAATAATTTATATTTCAACAAATGAGGTTTAGTACTTAATAGATGTTAAAAACAGAAGGAGAGTTTTTTTTTTAATTTAAATCTTATGAATTATGTATAGTTACATCGTTGTAGTTGGAGAACCAGATCCAGGGTTTATTCATGAAATTAGAAGAAAATATCGTAGGTACATTATTAAATAACATAAAGTTAAGCAGGTTTTAAAATTATAAAATAATAAATTGGCTCCAAACTCTAAATGAAGTCCACGAAATGATGTCCTGGTCTGGGTTCAAAGAGTAATTTTATAAATTTTTTTAATTCTGGTAATTTTTACTTATCAATTTTAAAAAACCTTAATTAAAAATAAAATTGAAAATTAGAACAATAAGCTTGAAAATTAAAATTTTTTTAAAAAGTACTGCTCGTATATAATGTAATAACGGAAACTTAAAACAGAAAAAACGTACTTTTATAAAAAATAAACAATTCCTGTTAATTTTATAACATGTTTTTTTTAATAGAGGGTTCTTTTAGAAAAGAGAATATCAAATTTTGTCTTTGTTTAAAGAAACATTTGTATGTACATACATATACAGGTATATTTTTTTATTACTTTAAACCAAGACTAAATTTTAAGGTATAGTCTTTGCCTTTTTTATATTAAGCGTTAAACTCTAAAGAAACTAATATCCAGTACTGTCTAATTTGGCAAACACAGTTGGTTTTAAATTAAAGATTGTATCGCTAAATAATAAAAATTAAAATAAAAATTATCTAGGTATAAAATATTTAAAAAAAAACACTGACCCTAAATTATATTTTTATACTTTAAGTATATTTACTTTATTTATTATTTATTTATTACTACTACTTTATTTTAAGTATATTTTATTTTAAGTATACTTTCAAAACACCCTGTATATGTATATATTATATAAAAAAATTATTATTTATTTACTAAAAATTAAAATTTAATTCTCTTTAAAATGACACACAACTCAAATATGTTTACTAATGTTTCATTAAAAAAGATCCATCGTCACGGTTTTTGCAGTAAGCACGGATCTGGTTTTCTATACTATCTTTCCATTTACTAAACAATTAATTAAATTAAAAAAAGAAACAAATAAAACATTTTAAAGTAATTTGACGATTCAAATTCAAATTTCCAAAAAAAATAAATTTAATGAGAATTGGTAGAAAATAAACCTAATAACAAAATATAAAAAAATAAAATACAATTTTGTCATGGAAAGGTATGAAGCAGAAAAAACTAAAGCAGTACTTGCCGACACGTATTTCTGCTTTATGTTTACCGACAAACTTATCCTTTATCATTTAACTCTTCCTGCTAACATTCTTTCAATAAAGTACATTTGTTCAAGTCATTTTTAAAAACAATATATAACACAGCATCTAAAAACTTAATTTATAATGCAACAAAGTCTTGAAAAAAAATTAAAATATAATTTATTTACTCCAATAAAATTAAATTAAGTTAGTCTAATTTATTTTATTCTTTTACAAAAGATGTTTATGCATTTAAAAATTATCTGCCCAAAATATCCTATTAAATGTATTTAAACTAAATTTTCAAACACTGAAAAACTAGACGAAAATATACAATGTGCTAAAATTAGTTCTCCAATAATGACTAAATTCCGGTTAGTAGAACAAGGTCTTTGCTATTTACGTAAACGTCCACCTAATGATTTACTATATATCTGCTACTGCATAATCGCTATTAAATATTTTTTTTGTTACATAACAGAACTTGATTTAGACAGGTTTCTCAATTAATAGTGCAGGGTGATTGAATCGAATCGATATATAAAAAAGGTTACGAAGACCATATAAAAGGTGTAGCAATCAAGTGGGATTTTTAACTGATATTTAATTAGAAACTAGTTTAGTTTAGAAATCAGTTGAATCTTTAATCTATGTATCTGTAGATAAATACTAATTTATACTTTAGTGAAAACTACAAGATGAAATCCTGATTGCCAACTATGTAAAATGTTTTATTTCATTTCGAACATATTAAGATCTTTTGCAAAAAATTGCTCTGGTCATATTTATTTGGAAAAAATTGGCTCCTCTACCGATACTTGAAAGAAAAAGCACTGACTGCTTCTGACACCTTATTGCAAAGGGAATATATCGAATATATTGAATGAGGTGATCAAATCTATAGGGTGCCAAGCGATATTTAATTGTTTTTCCATAGAAAATATAATTATTAGAAAACCGTGTTAACAATAGAAACAGTAGGGGAAAAATCTATTGAAAAGAAAAAATCGTTTTTAGTGAATATTTCAAAATCTTATAGAAAAACTTATCTAAGCAATCTAACATGGTACGTAAAGGCTGGTATTGCAATTTCAATATAATTGTCTGTCAAGTCATAAACTTCTGATAAAATTTACGATATTGGGTCTAATAAAAGAATACAAATTGCTACGTAAATATATATTATGGTTTTAAAAATAAATATATCAATTGAATAATTCGTGTTTGGTTTGTAACAAATTTTCTATTAGGATAGCATTTTGTTTTTTATTTTTAACTTTATAGCTGGCTAATTAGCGGGCAACTGTATAAGCGAAAATGACTACAAGAGGAAAAACCTAGACGAGAAGCCTAAAAGAAAAATACAGTAAATTTTACCGAATTGAATAACTGAATAATTAAACTTAAACAACATTTTAAAAAAATTTTAGAAGTCATTGATGCTGCTATAGGAAGCAATAATATATTTTACTCAGCAGTGATTTTTCACGCACATTGATGCGAAACCAGTTAAAAATGGTTCTTTTTCAGCACGAACATAATAAAATCGCACGAGTGATTTTAAAAGTTAAATATTCTTATTTCTATCACTTAAAAAATAATAAGATATGTATCATAGCAATTATTATAATAGCTTCACCACTAGTACGTAGAAAACGTATTTTATTAAAATTCTTATAGAATTTTAACTAGAAGAATATTTATTATAAGTCCTTCCATTAGTGGCCAAGATACGATAAGATATTTATCATGGCTGTGATTTTAGCAGTCGAATAAAACGAGTAATAATTCTTCTCTTATGGCTTGGGGTATAACAAAATTGATTTTATTACGCCCTACACAAAAGCATTGCGTTTAACCCTAAAGCAGTAAAAATATTGTATTTCTAGCTTGAAAATTATAAAACATACCAGTAATTTTATTATAGGTAGCGCTTGGAAGTAATAAAATATTTATCTGGGTTGTGATTTTCAAAAATCATAGAACGAGTAATATTTAGTAATATTTTTCTTTTATGGCTTGTGGTTTAACAAAATTTATTTTATTGTGCTCTGCCATACCCTGAACAAATTTAGGTTCTTCTATACTACCGGCTTTAAAATTTTAAATATTTATCATAGCACTAATCCTTGCTCTTATTGGAAATAAGAAAATATTTGTCTGTCAGTATTACATCAAAAAAAAAATTTATATGACAACCTAAAAATATTATCACAATAGTGATTCTAAAAGTTCCACAAACCCTAGATCAGCAAAAGCATGGGTTTTTTCCTACTGCACTGATAAAAAAATTAAATATCTATCTCGGCTATGATTTTCAATTCATGGAGAGAGTAATAATTTTTCTCTTATGAACTTGAGGCGTTTTTTCATACTACCTGCTTAAAAATTATAAAACATTTATCACATCAGTAATTTTATTGTGCCGCTTGGGAAGTGATAAAATATTTTTCTCATGACATAAAAAAAAATCTTACGAATACCTAAAAACATTATCACAGCAGTTATTCTAAGTTCAACAGCCCTAAAGCAGTAAAGAAATTGTTTTTTCCTATAATATAAGAGTTTTAATTTTTATTTGAAAAACATTGATTTTTTCCTATAAAGACTAATAAAAATAAAATATTTATCCTCGGCTATAATTTTCAAAAGTCATAGAAGGAGTAATAATTTTTATTTTATGGCTTAAGACTTTTTTCATACTACCTGCTTAAAAATTATAAAACATTTATCACATCAGTAAATTTATTGTACCGCTTGGAAAGTGATAAAATATTTATCTCATTTCATCAGAAAAAGTATTTATACGAATGTCTAAAAATATTGTCACAGCTGTGATTCTAAAAGCTCAACAGCTCTAAACCAGTAAAAACATTGTTTTTTTCCTACTGGACTAATAAACATAAATTATTTATTTCGGCTATAATTTTCAAAAGTCATGGCAAGAATAATAATTTTTCTTTTATGACTTGGGGTGTTTTTCCTTACTATCTGCTGGATATAACATATCTAAAAAATTTATCATAGTAGTAAATGTATTGTACCGCTTGAAAGTCTGATCTCATTAAAAAAGGATTTTATACAAATACCTGAAAATGTTCACAGCAGTGATTCTTGCAGTTCGACAGCCCTATACTAGTAAAAACATTGTTTCTTTTTCTACTGGACTGATAATTATAAATTATGTATCTCGGCTATGATTTTACCTGTTTTAGTCCAAAAAATAATTTAAAAAATGTTGTGTCCCCTGAATGGCAAAAATATTCACCTGGATGGCTTAAAACAACATAAAAGTAGTAAACAACATTTGATAAGTTCTTTAAAGCCTCCCTTATATTTCTTTTTTCCCTGTCTCCCTTGCAGCCTTTAAAATTGAAAAATTGATCCTTGTTCCATTTAAAACAATTTTTTTGCTCACAAAAAAGTGATATTATACGACCCTGAAGCAACTAAAGCAGGATTTTTATCTGAATTCCTCTGAAATTATTAATCTCGGCAGTGAGTAAACGACCAAAAACTAGTAAAAAACTATTTTAGTACCCTATATGTGACACAATATTTACCTGGACAACTTAAAACAAATATTTACAAATATAAACAAATTTTTTTTTTCTTGGCGGGTGGGAAATAGTACAGCATTATTCTCATTATTCATTTTTGGCTCATACACTAAAAAGTGATAAAACGTTATTACAGCAGTGATTTTAAACGTTCGACTAAACTGACGCTGGCCTAAAAAAACTAGTAAAAATGGTTTAGTGTGTTGGTTGTGACAATATATTTATCTCTACGACCTAAAATACCAGTAAAACAAGTTGCTACTCGCTTCTTGGTGACTTAGAAATAATACATTAATCTTAAATTTGTTACTGCTTCATCACTGCTGAGATATTGAATTTATTGTTAGTGTCTTGGCTTTGAAGTAATTGTGCTACTAGAGCAATAATCATCCTTATAGATGCTATTTGAGATGAAAATAATAAACTCGCATTACGTTAAAAATAATTTCTGGATATTACAGGTGCGATTTTTATCAAAAGTTTAAAATAGAATGAAAAAGGAAAGAAATAGCGATAATGGATCATGTTTATTAAAACCTTAATAAGAGACTATTTTTAGTAAACTCACTACTAATAAGACTTCTTTGTTAAAGTACAGAAGTGGTAGTAAATCGATAATTCGCTTTAAACTTCAATGACTCATTCATCGCATCACAATGTATGAATTAGGTCAAACTAGAATACATTTTTCCTCAGCAATTCTCGTACCTAATACCCTCTACTAAAGCCAAAGTAAGGTATTACCTCAACAAATCTCCATGCAAACAACTTAAGAAAAATCAGTCCGTTCACGTTTTTAAATCCCACGAAAAATCGATCGACTTGCTTTTATCCCACTGCCATGTCGTTTTTCCCTTTAACAGAGGCGACATTCATGTTGAAAAATTATTTGCTTACTTTGATGTTTTTTTCATTGTCAACCGGAATCGCTTTTTGCCCGGAAATTCAGCGTGGACTTTTTTACAATTAGTCCGGGAAAGCGAAGAGCCCTCGTTAAAACATTTTTGTTTTAATTCCACCACCGTTATAATATGCTCTCTGTTAGCACGTTTTCGGTGATGAATTGATAAAATTCTTGTTTCGAACTGGTTTATTGATTACTTTGTTAAAATTTTAATGCTATGAAAAAGTTTGTTCCATTTGTTTAAGTAAAATCTGTATTGTTGTGACGAATTCATATTTATTTACTTATTTTATGTCACTAAAAATCAATTTAGAAAATAGTATCACATACGATTAATTATTGAAAAGATGAAGACTCATTCATGTACTTAGGAGAAATATGAACTAAAATGTTTAGGAATATTTTTCGTTATATTTAATTAAATATAAGTTTGATAATTCGTTAATACAATTATTTACTTGAGGTAGTAAACAATGACATGGTGTGAACATTTTCTTACAGAAAAAAAAAATACTTTTTTAAGTTATGTTGAATTTTAAACCTTTTATTTATCTTACTGATTCTCTAATAGTCAATTTAAGAGGATAAATGTTAAGGGGATTGTTAAGGGTAATATTATATTTAAGGTCTTATATAAGTAACAAAAAAAAAGTTGCAATTGGATACTTTTACGTAAGTTTCCAGCCATTTTTTAAGCACCCTGTATTTTTTGATAGTGTCAAACTGCGTATTTTTTTAAATTAAAACAATACAAAATAGTAGGGATTTAAAATATTATGGTATGGCCCGAAAAGAAAAGATAATCAGTTTAACATTTGATAATTTTGTAAATAAGGGTATAAGATAGTAATACCAAAAAGTAAAACAAAATCGGAATTATTGACAATTATGAGTAACAGCGTCTAAGAAGTATGTCGTATCTAAAGGCGCCCACTTACTTAACAGTCCTAAATTTCAGAAATATCTATGATTAAAAAAAGTATGCTCAAGAATATTTCCTATAAAATATTTTAAATCAAACCATTTTCAACTAAAATTTCAGAAATATTTGCATTTTTTTTGTATTTTTATGTTTATTTGTGCGTTTTAAAAAAAAATGAAAACAAAGATAATTTGATACCTTAACAACTTTGACTTGGACCGAAAATAGAGAACTAGGGTAAGAGAACATGAGGCAAGAATTTCTCTTATGTTTTGAGTTTGAATCTTATGTTTGGGCCTCCATTCATGTATGATGAATGGAGCTTTTGCTCTGTTTGATCAAAGGTGTGCCTGTACAATCTGTAATCTGTCTAATATCAATAATCTGCGTACAACTACTATCTCCGAAAGATCGAGTAACGACGATACACATTTGACTATCCTTAAAATCCGGTGCATGCGACACCATCTGAAAAAACCTCATTACCACGAGACTTTTTTTGTAAGATTCCTACTTTACTGTGCCGTCTAAAGTACGTTTCCCGAAGTAATTCAAATGGTAGCTATTAACTATGTTGCCCTCCAGAAGTCAAACCATTTTCCACTGTTAAGATCAAAGCAAAAAGAAAGAACGGTCGATGAATCACTCCCACATCATATAAAGGGAACTCGCAAACGAAAAAGAAATAGTTCTCTCAAAGAATATAGGAAAAAATTTAAATACCTTAAAATGTTATACAGTGTGTATCTCGAAAAAACGCTCAGATACGTCGATAGGTTTTTTACTTGCCTATTAAAAAAAACCTCATTTTAAATGCAACATCCTGTATATTACTCAATTTTTGGATTCTTCAGAATATTCTCGACATATTTCATTGCAAAAATTTGTTATAGCACACTCAATACTCATTTCCCATTTTAGTTTTGATAATGGAACAGTAAAAATAAACCATTTCAACATACCTTCTTACTGACATGAGATTTAAAAAAAATAAATAAAACTGTGTTCTTCATTTTGGTTTATGATGCTTGGCCTTGGCAATTATTATCGGTCAGCACTAGTTATCAGTGTCATAGTCGTTTGAATTTCGTTAACTGCTTATTAGAAGAATAATGTAATGATTGGTTATGGAGATAACACAAGGACACAAATTCAAGTTGGACGCTTATTCCATGAAAAAATTCCAAATTTTCTTCCTATATCCCAAGGGTCGATTTGTAAAATAGAAAAACTGTTTTTGGAGCTTAGACATGTAAGGGATATTAAACAAGCAGCTGCGAATGCAAGAAGTGATGACACCAATTTGGAAAATATGCCTGAGTTTGAGAAAAATCCATATACTTTTAGTCAAAAAGCAGCCCCAATGTTCGATGTTAGCCATTCACAGATTATTCAAACATTAAAGGAAAATAAAATGCATCCATATGAATTGGTACCAACTCAGGAGCTCATGAAAGATGATTTTGATAGAACGGATTTTTGTAAAAAAATGATGGCAAAGTTAGATAACAATAATCAAAGCATGTTTTGTTTTCTGATAAATGCACCTTTACACTTCATGATTAGCTAATCAACAAAAATGCCGCTATTGTTCTATAGAAAATCCTCACTGGATGAAAGAACAATATACCCAACACAGTAAAAAGGTGAATGTTTGGGTAGGAATTGTTGGAGATTATATCAAAGATCCCTTGTTCATTGATGGCAATTTGAATGGTGATAATTATTTACCATTGTATATTTTGATCCAGCTAACTCACAAGTTCCAGCTAATATGTTTTCAGCAAGATGGAGCACTAAGAGATACACAGTATTACTTATTAGTTTTATAGTGTATAATAATGAATTCATGTAACTAAATAATTTTCGTTTTTAATGTTAATTTTTGAAATAAGTCGGAAAACTCTTAATATCTCTGAAATATTTTCTTGAAAAAAAAATAGTCAAGTAAAAAAATTTTCCTATACATACTGTGGTGAACAATATTTAGACACCACTTAACGCTGGATTAAGTGTCAGCTGTGTCAGAAATGGTCGCACGATTCTTGTTCATAGGAAGAAAATCCAACAAACTGGTTAAACGTGGGATATATGTTAATAGGAATGCATTCATATCTTACCCCAGAAGCAACCTATGGAACTCAAAGTAAAATTGTTATGGTAAATTAGTTGTTAAAGTTTTTTTCATATATCTTACTTTTGATGATTGGATATTATTTTTTATTCCATTAAAATTTTCTACTATTTGGGACACAGTTTTATTTTAAAATTATACTAAAAGAATACTATAATTTTTGTATTAACTCAAATGCTCAAATTATGAAAATAGAAAGAACACATATGATGGTACGAGACCTTTGACCACGGACAACGCGTTTTCAATAGATTTTGTTAAATGCTATAATTTACATTTTTTTTTCACATTTTCGATCAACTTAAAGGATGTCTTTTAAAATTTTATTAAAAAGCTCTTATGCGTCACTGACAAATTTGTGAGAGATTGAATGCAAAAATTGTGATAAATGGAAAAACTGAGTGGTGATGCTTCTCTGGCCACGCACAAGGCGTTTTTAGTACAAGTGTTTAAAAAGCATAAAATTCGAATGCCATTTTGTCAATACCATTTTGTATTATTTGTCAAACAGTTTTATATTCAAATTGTTCTTGGTTGGTCAAACGCCATGCATTACTAAGAAATTTCTAAAGTAATTCAATTTAAATGCAAAAACTGTAATAATTACAAAAACTGCGTGGTGGTCCGAGACCTCTGGCCATGCACAAGGTGTTGTTAGTACAAATTTTTACATTAAAACATTCGATTAACATCTTGTACTATTTGTCACCCAATTCAATATTAAAATTGTACGAATAAGGCCTTATGCGTGGCCAAAGGACATCGCGTTGGATTGCGTGGTGGTGCGAGGCCCTTGGTCACGTACAATGCATTTTTAACAAATTTTAAAATAGTACCCAATTTTATATTAGAATTGGATTGGGCTTTAAAGTTAGTAGTCATTTTTTAGCCTGAGAATTCTATGGAGAGCACATGTGGCCAACATGATGGTTCTGTATGAAAAAGGACACGGAGACCCCATACGAGTTGAAAAAGAGAAGACTGGCCTCATGCAAGTCTACAATTCATAAGGAGAATAGTTCTACATTAGATTGTCTATTACTATTAGCAGCAACTGCAAAAATCAAAATAGCCTTCCTCCGAAATAAAGGCCCATAAAGAAGAAGTTTGATTGATTGATCATTTGAGCAAAATGTATATTATTTATGCAAACTTACCTATCACAGTTATACACCTCTCTTGAAGGCTTACATCTTTGGCTTTTTGTGAGATTTGAACATATGAGCCGCTAGTTTCTTTTATTTGCTTAATGTAGTTACCTGCCTTGCCGATTATCATACCGGCTGTACTATTTGGAACTAAAATTTTAACCTGAAAATAAAAAATCTTTGTTAATAAGAATAAAATGCTGTATTTTAGCGTATAAATCGTTCGGAAAGCAAATTTCTTTTAAAGCAAGAAAATTAGATTAAAAAGAAACGAATTTAAGTGGAACTTAGCTAATACACCCGAGACTGTGCCTTCGGTTTCAAGGTTCTTTGTTCCGTTTATCTAAGCGATGTTTTAAGTTTCTAAGCAGTGATTTTCTGGAAAATTTTATTGCGCCATTCCTTAAATACTGTCTAGGAAACGCTAACCGCTGTTTGAGTTAAACCACTCATTAGCTTAACGGTTGCTGCAAATTTTGGCTATTTGTGGAACAATCTAAAGATTGAGATATTAAACTTTGTGGATTAGATTTCCGAAATAAAATGTACAAAACAAATATGCGTTTATACAATTTAATTTGTTTGGGAAAGCTTTGTTTTACGAATTTTATGACACTACCAGATTTGTAGTATGACTTTCGAATAGATCAAATAGTTTTTTGATTAACCCAAAGTTCTAGATAATTTTGATTGTTATTAAATGGCTGTAATCCTTCTATTTATAAAATGTTTACAAATTAAAGAAACTTTCTTTTACTCAGAAAATGTTTATGTTGTCAGGTTTTTTTTGCTATGTTTGATTTTTGTAGAACCATAATCAGTTTAGTTTTTTTATATGAATTTATTTAGTTTGAGGTTAAATTTATATCACTTATTAATGGCAAAAAAAATCATTAGTAAAAGAAACAAAAATTTTGTTATGTTATAACTTTGGCAATATTAAACAATAAACTCTAAAAAGTTTATACATAATTTATTCAATTTTAGTAATAAAATCCTAAAAACCTATTTATTTACAAAAATTAAGTATTTATAAATTAAATAAATTTAAGTTAATTTTAGCCTTAAACTGTATCCAACTGAGGATATTGATTAAAAAAACTTAAGTCAATAAAATAAATAGAATCTATGGTCAATACTAGTGAAGATAGGGACTCCCCGCCACTTAATTCAGCTGATAAGATGTCTATATGGATAAATTTTAAGTGTACACTTAAAATGAACAACGCAAATTCCGATCATTCTAGAACAGACGACGGTTTCAGGCAAAGCTGCATAATCTATCCAACTCTCTTTAATATCTACAACGAACATATTATAAGAGGGACTAAATTGATGGAGGGGTGGAATATCAGCTGGAGGTCGGAAAATCAGTAACTTGAGAGTTGTTGATGATACATTAATCATCGCTTCAAATTAAGAACAAATGAAAAAATATTAAGAAGTCTAAAGCAAAGAGTATTGCCTAAACCTTAATAGGAGTAAAACAAAAAATCATGTTAATATACAGAGCACACAACAATCTTCAACACATTGAAGAAATTAGAAGCGTCGAAGTAGTAAATAGTTTCATATAGAAGAAGAATGTCACAGAGAGATACGTAAAAGAACAACTATGATGAAACTAGTAGCAATTTAGTAAAATTTAAATATAACAATGCGCATAAAATTAAGACTGGTGCCAAAACGTGGACCCTGAAGAAAGCAAATTAAAATAATATAGAGGTTTTTGAAATGTGCTTATATCGTCGCATGTAAAGAATATCCAGGGTTAAACATCGAATAAGTGTATCAATACTACAATAACTCAAAGTAAAAGATAGACTGCTTAAATAAATATAACAAAAATATTTGCAGTATTTTGGGCATATTGTCTGAAAAATTGGTGCGATGGAGAAACCGATAATCGAAGGAGAGTTGAAAGGAAAAGGCCTAGAGGAAGATCTTCAAACTGTTGGATGGATCAAACAAAAATACTGATTAATGTAATAATAAAAGACGAAGGTTACAGGAAGGAGAACAACTAGTCGAGGGCAGAGAAGAATGGATGGGAATTATAAAAGAGTTGTGGAAAAATTATTAAGAAGAAAGAGCAAATTGTAATTGAAATATTCATTTTTCTTAGAAAACTAAAAAAACCATTCATCAACGACTCCAAATGAACACACTAATGAACTATCCGCATTTCAAAGAATTAGCAGTCAAGCGAATCATACACCGTTCGGGGCACAAACATCCCAATTCAAGTTACTGTACATTCGATACGAGAATGGGTCATTAGCAAATTGAATATTTTGTAAGATAAATTTAATGCCCCAATAATATTTTAATAAATGATTTATTTTTTAACGATACAGACTAGTAGAAATGGTAATATAATATAAAAGGGAAAGCTTTAAAGAATTGATCACAATTAAACAGCCTTGCACGTACAATTTCACTTAATTGTAAAAAAACTTAAAAGGTGACAAAACTTTGAAAAAGTTACAATTGGTTTTCCGAATAAAACGCATATTGGATTTTTACAATTCTGACCAAAATTATCACGATATTAAAGCAGCTCGATTTTACGATGCGCGCACACCCTCCCGGAAAAGAACATACTAAAGTCTGCAAGAGTCTCTCAAGTAATAATCAAAAACTGTTTCAACCGGTAGGACGCTAACTTCACACACATTTCTCTTAGACTTTTGTCGATACCAATGGAGTTTCACGGTTTGGAAATAATGGATTTTGATTGTCTGACTGAAGATGTTACGCCCCTATGCCGTGACGGCAAGCCACTAGTGACACTTCAGTAGCCTATTAGCATAATAAAAACATTATTATTTTTAATTTTGAAATTTTGAAACAAATTCTTTTTTATTATTAAACACGATTTAAAAAAGGACCCAAACACAGTCACTAGTAAAAAACGAAACGTTACCGGGAAATCTCTCGCAACACAAATATTTTTCCAAAGAGGACTTCTGAGCTGATTTTTGAGTTGATTATTTTCATCACTGTCTCAAAAAGAATCCTACTACGGTCCTGTAATGTTCCCACTCAGGACTCCATGCAGACTTGCCCGAAATACGTACGATCCAACAGGACCGGAATTTAAAATTTAAAAAACGACAGCCGAAACATTAATAATCAGCTGATGAAAAAATTGTTCAAAAACACCAGAAATATTTACACTTAAAATCGCTTCAATTAAGTAAGACTTAAGGGCTTTAAAATAGTACTTATAGATTTACTTAATATGACACAAATAAATTTTCAAGGAAATATTAGTGTTGTTACATATTAATTAATTTTCATTATTATATAAACGTGTATATGATAGGACATTATAAACTTCATTTTCATAAATAGGATATAAAAAAATTAAATTTACCGTGGTGTAAGTTTCTTTAGAGTTTTATAGGAAAAATAAATTAAATTATAATTTTTAACTGAAAACTAACGCTTGCTAAAACGTTAAATTTATATAACATCTTTATATGATTAAAAATTCTTTTCTAGGTCGTAGACTGAACCAATCCTCAATATAAAATTTTGTGAAAAATTGTATAAATTGTAAACTTTATAATTCATACTTAAATAGGACGTTTGTACACATTTCGATTTTGCCACACAAACAAAAACACATAAAACACACAAAAAAATATCCACACCTTGTATATTTAAATTGTTAATTAAAACAGAAGAAGTGGTAATAGTGTTAACATACAGGTATCATATTTAGAAAACCTGAGAATGCAAAAATATTATACTAGGAAACAATGGAAGACAATAAAGTATGCAAGACGAGAACGGATCAATTATATCAGACAGACAAAAAATTAAACCTGGATCTGTACACCTCTAAAAAACCAGACCTTGTCGCCACACATATTCTCAACGTAGAATCGGAAGACATGCCAGAAATTACGTCAGATGAAATAAGACATGAATTAAAACAGACAAACATTACAAAGCCTCCGAAGAAGAACTCATAACAATAGAAATGCTAAAGTTAGACGGAAGGATACTATAGGATAAATAAAAAGTACTTCTGAGCACATGTCTCTCAGAAGGAAGAATACCAAGCAAGTGGAGCAACGCATAAGTAGTCTTACTATTTAAGAAGGGTGTCATAAACTTCTAACAGGAATTATTACTAACAGGTTAATCGAAAAACTAGATGGGTACAAGTCAAACGAACAAGCTGGATTCAGAAAGGGATATATAGTGAACCACTTAAAATATCCCGCTCCATTTGACCTTTGTCAACTATCAGAAGGCGTTTGACATAATTGAGAAACGGACCTTTATAATAGCAAAGAATAATGCCTGAATAGACTCTCAATATACTACTATTATGAGCACTCCATCTTGCCTTTAAAAATCGACAAAGATTTCATAACAAATAAAGTCGAAACACAGAGAGGGATAAGAGTAGAAGATACTATCTTTCCCAAATTGTTTACCTTGATTTTGAAGGACATCTTCAAAAAACTACCATGAGAACATTTTGAAATTTTATATCGACGGGCGTTACATCAACCATCTCCGTTTTGCTGATGATATTGCTAGCGAGGTAGATCATCTTTCAACTATGTTGCAACAGCTAAAGAATGTATCATGGAAAATCGGCCTGGAAATGAACTGAACTGCGAAAAAAAAGTATTGACGAAATTGATGTATTTATGATATAAAAAAAATAGAAAACGTCAGTGAGTACATATATCTGTGACAGAAGTTCAGAATAGGAGAGGAAAATCAGACAACCGCATTTAAAAGAAGAATTGCACTAACGTGGGCTGCCTTTAGAAAGATAAAATATAGCATCCTTAAAAATAAATATATACCAATAAAGTTGAAGAGAAATGTGTATTATAGCTGTATCTTACCTGTAACAACTTACGGACTGGATACCATTATTATCACATAAAGAACTCCTGAAAAAATCAGAGTTTCTCAGAAAGCCATGGAAAGAGCGAAATTGGGCATAAATCTAAGAGACAAGATAAAAAATAAAGAAATAAGAGAAAGAACGAAGTTAACAGATGTAGTCGAAAGAATAGCTAAACTTAAATGGCAATTGGCAGGGCATACGGCAAGCAATGACATAGATATATAGACATTAAAACTACCACACCTCAGAATAGATGGGTTGATGATATAAAAAAAATTGCGGGTAGAAACTGATTATAGATAGCATAGGACAGAAAGACATGAAACTAAGTTAAAGAGGCCTATGTTCAGGAGTGGACAAGCAATGGCTGAGGAAGAAGAAGTACTATACGACCAATTAGTCGTCGCCATATTTCCATGCCCTTGACATTTCCACTAATAATTTATTTTTTTGTTCATTACTTATTTTAACATAATAGTAAACAAATTATCCATATTATTTAAATAAAAATAAATGAACGGTAGCGGCTCTTTTAACTTCCCACACCAGAAATTCAAACTATTTAAAATAAACCTCCCTCAACGATTCACAACAATGCTTCAAAGTAGAAATGCTTCAAAGAAAAGTTTTTATCGAAATACGGCATAAACATCGGCTGGCTTCGCGCTGCTTATCTATTCAAAAACTTCTGATTGAAAGATTCGTGAAGCTAAAGGGCTTTGTGATAATTTAATTACGTATACTTCGTGTTTACTTATTTAAAATAAGGCGCTGAAATAGATTCTTATAGCAGGAAAAGTTATCTTCTTTACATAATCAATACTTAAGAAACATGAGAAGTAGTTCAAGTAAAAATTGCTCATTTCGATTAAATTTATATGAAAAAAAATAAAGATGTTAAAAAAGTTCATCTTACTTGCTTATCACGTTCTTGCATTAACTTGCTATCGCCTGCTTCTATAACGGGCTTCGTCAAGTCAGGCTTTTCCCTAATCTTATCCATTATAAACTCTAAGACAGTCATTATGGCATCTACGCCACCGGTTATCAGGCACACTCTTTCTGTTGTTCCTGAAAAAGAAAAAAATGTAATTATAATAAAAATAAATTAAAACAATTAAATAAACCACAGTTAACTTTAAAGGGATTTAACCAAAGAATGCAAAGTAAAGATTAAAAGCCTTTTATGAATAAATAGAACATTTAAAAAGGGTTATTATAAGAAAAAGATACTCGAAAATAATGATTGAAATATAAATATTTTTTAAATTATTCTCATCTAAATCAATTTAGTCGATAAGATTTTTACTATACCGTGTTTATGATTTTTGCTTATGATTTTAGCCATTTAATTATAGTTTTTCACTCAGAACATCACTAGTATTTTCTTCTTTTTTACCTCTAGTTTTAAGCTTATATTTTATTTCCTCTCTTCTTCCACCCCGTCATTTCCCTTTATATGTAAACAATACGAGAAATTATGTAGTCACTATTTTTCTTTTTTGATTAGGTCTAGCATATCCAGCTAACTAATTTCCTTATCGCATTAAATCAATTACTGAATCGCTGCATTCAACATTATCTAGTCAACAAAATTAAATGTCACTACCTAGAAAAATATAGTGAAAGAAATGAGAAACATATTTGAGAATATTTATTAGTATATCACATGCGAATAATGTTTGGTTTCCACCATCACTAAAAGAAGAAAAAAAAGTTATACGATGAGATTGCATATCTGCTTTTTTTTTGTTAAAGGTCCTTCCGAAAAATTAAAATAAAATTTTTGTTTACAGGTTTTAATTTACTATCAGAGGAGTGCAACTCTTTTTTAGAAAGTCATTCTTTTTTCTTCTATATCTTCCTCTGTTCTTTATTCCATTCTCTGTTCCTTAGCAGATATTTGCATTGTTTCAATTACAATAAGAGGTTGTCATTCTTTTTCAGAAGCTCTTTCCTTTTGTATCTTTTGCTAACATCATCACATTCATATATTCTATTTTCGTCCTTTCTTTTCCATATAATTATAACACCAAAAAATAGTTTTTCTTTATCTTATTTATCTACACTTTATCTTCTTCACCCATTAATATTCCTAATCCTTAATATACTTACTATTCCCAAATGTAATAAAACAAATGAATTTTCTAGAAAATTGTCTGTATTGGCAGAGTATATCCTTTTATGATTCTATTTAACCGATAAACAGTTTAACCAACGCATAATGTTAATATTTTTTAATGGATTAACTATTCCTAATTGGATATCGCTTAATGAATTTTCAAAATAAAGTAAAACCTCATTCATAAAGTGAGAGAAAAAACGTTTTATATAAAAGATATTTTCACTTAAACTTTTACTCTAAGAACTCTATAAGATCGAGAAAGCTGAAGTGCATTCTAGAAGCAATCGAAAAGTTTTCACCCCTAGAAAATCTACTTTAACTACTTATCAGCAGCACTAAAATAATGAAAATATGCATTTCCAAGAAAGCTTGTTAAACTTTAGCGCGCGACAAAGTGTCTCTTTTCAGTTCAACTCAAAGCTCGACCTTTCTCGAATAAAGGCACAATGATCTTTCAACTTTTAAAAGTCAAACTTTTGTATGTTCTTAGGTGAGAAGTAGACTTTAAAGAAATAGAAAAAAGCAGAACATTTAAATTCATTTTTTACAGATTTTATTTATCTGTTTGCTTTAGCCAATTCATTAAAAATAAATTGCTTATTGACGGTATCGAGCACATTAGATAGATAAGCTTGCAAGATTAAGAATGACAAGGTCATTATCGCGCAAATCATTAGGTAAACACTGTTGGTAAAAAATGTAATTCTATTTACACTAAAGTTTACAAATCGGAATGTGTTAAAGCAAATATTTAATCGCTTCTACGGTTTTAGGAACACAAATGCTCTAAAAAGTACTTTTAAAAAAAGAAATTTACGAACGTTTATTAACAAAATAATCTTTCAATTACATCATATTCAATTGATTATGTCATCTCTGTTAACGAAAATTCCACTTTGTGTATCAACATCATATTAGAATTTTAGTAATAGTAGTACATGTGCCATTGGATGACGTACAAAATAAAATTGTTTTTTACTTTGTGGTTAGTTTTGAAAGTCGTACTAGGTATTACATTTTGACAATGTTGCCAAAATAATATTAACCAGTAAGCGATATGGATATGCTATATATCGCTTTTCTCTTCACAATTTCGCAATGAAGAAGAAAAGGAAAAAAAATAAGAAAAAAACAAAGATTGCACTATGTTTTTTCCTCAATTATTCTATAACAAGATAACCAGATTTAATTTTTTTACTATTACCTGATAATTCTTTTCATGCATAGAATTTTGTATCTCATTCTCTTCTTCTCTCATTTGTTTCTCATTGTTCATTTTTCCACTTTTTCTATATTGTATATCTAAGCACTAAGAATTGGATTTTCACTAGTTTTCCTAGGGTTTCCTTTACGTGCACTAACCAATCCTCTGAACCCATTTCCTCTATTAATCCATCGCTCCTCCGCAGTGACAATATTGCGCAGAACATTAGACGCAGAACTTTATTGCAAGATTAATCTCGTTCACACACACACACACACACACTCTTAAGCAACGAGGAAAAAGATGAAGAAAAATATAAAGACCAAACTGTGTTCTTTTAACTGAATTATGAATATGAATAATATGAATATTAATCTCTCTCTTCTTAGTCGACAGACATTCAAACTTCTAATTTTATGCAATTCATTTATTGATTACACTAGAATTTTTCTTTCCATAAATGATACTCGATATGCGATTAGATATATGCAATTTTTTACAAGTTATCATATTATTATTAGCAATTCATCTCTTGGTCCTTTCAACTTTAGACTCACATCCTTTTCTCCTTTCGTTTTTAAAGGGTGATTTTTTAGACGTACTTTACCGCTATAAATCCGATTGCAAAAATTCATTTTGAACGTTAATATACATTTGATTCTTCACTTTACATGTAGTCAGAAGGACGCACATCTCCTGTCGATGTCTAGTACTAGATATTTAATGAAATATCACGTTAAATTAAAGGTTTTTAATGCTAGGGGCAAATTTAGGATTTCCACCTACCTTGAAAATCCGAGGTTAATTTGTCCACCTATATTTGAAACTAATAATGGATATTTAAAAACTAATATATAAAAAAATGATATTTTCTTAAAATCGAGGTAATGTTAATGCAAATTTTCCAACTTAGTGTTCAAACTTCTCATCTTCAATGAATTTTTAGATAACTTGATAAATATGAAATTGTTTTTAGTTAATTTGTACATGTGAAAGTCACTTGCATTAGATCAACGACATCACACAATGTTCTTCAATTACTAAAACCCAATTCTAGTAGCTTCATTTTCTCTATAATCCTCTCCATATAACTCGTGGTTACCTTTAGATATACTTCCGGATCCAGTGGTGAAAGCAGACTGACCCGGTTGCCAATGGTGTTGGTGCAACCTTTTACGTTGCACACAGGCTTCCTCTAACCAATCAGCAAGGATGTAGGTGTAAGCCTCACATCAGATGGAATTGGAGTACCAGAAGTTAAGACCTTAAGTGGATATTTCTAGTAGAGGAAGTTGGTTTTATTAAAATATACTTGTCCTATTAAAGTTTATAAAACACTCTACGAAAAAGCTTTATTTTTATTCTTCTTCTCAGGGTGCCGTCTTCATCAATGATCGTTGGAAACTACCTCGGCGAAGATTCGACGGTCCTGACACTCCAAAACAAAGATTGATCATCTACCTGTTCTGTCTCTAATGTTTTTCAACCAAGAATACTTTTTCCCTCCCATGCCCGTTTTGTTCACAATCACAATCTTCCTTTCCATTATTAATTTTAAGAGCCCATACTTACTTCCACGCATTATATGACCCAAAGAATCTGTCTTTCGTTTTTTGACACTGCGCTTTTCCTAGCACCTCCTCATTTGTGACATGCGCCTTCCAAGGTATCTTAAAAAGTCTACGAAATAACCACATCTCAAGAGCTTCTATTCTGTTAATGGCGTTAACCTTCAAGGTCCACGTTTCACAGCTATACAAAAAGGATGACGGTAAAAAACTTCACAAAACGATATCACAGACTTAGGGTTGAAGTACATTTACCTCATTCGGTCAAACGTAGATCTTGCTTGCTAGGTTGTTAATCCAGGTCCCAAATATTTAAATTACTCCACCTCTTCTATTCGTTTTACATAGATACTAATATCTACTGGTGGTTCTAAAGTTTTTTGGTGGTATTAATTCTAAAACCGTAACGATCTCTGACTGCAGTAAGTTGATTTAGCAAGCATTGCAGGGCTTTTGGACTATTAGCTCTTATCGCGGTGTCATCAGCATACCTAAGGTTTTTAATCGTTCGATCTTTGACCTTGATCTCATCATTTGTGCCTTTTATTACCTACTCAAAAATCTGTTTAGAGTCTAAATTAAATAACATTGGGGACAAAATACAACCGCGTCGGACACCTTTTTGTATAGTTGTTAGTGCAGTGATTATGTTATATTTTACTACTGTTGTTTGATCCCAATACAAATTTTTGATAAGTGCAATGTTGTTTCAATCTAGACTCCTTGATTCTAATATCTTTCATAAAGTATGAAGCATGTTTACATCTTCCTTAACTGGTCTCTATACTTTTGAAACAATACGTTCAGGCCAAAACCAAATAAATTCTGTTAAAAAGTGGAACCAGGGTATCTATGTCTTTTTCTTCCAGGCATTTTATTATATCTACGTATAATTGGTCTGGTGTAGGAGATTTTAATTATTTAGATTATTTTTTTCTGTACTTACATAAAATACTTAATATCAAAAGTAAATTCTTTCCAATTATAACTTGTACTTTTATTATTCATCAAACGATATATTTTCATTAATCAAAATGGGACCCGGGACACTTTATCAAAACAAGGTAAATAAAAATACGTAACAATCCATATTTGTTATTAATACAAACAAACGATTTGAATCAAATATGAACGGATGATGAAATTGGTGTAATTATATTATTATCATCGAGCAAACATAATAGTTAACATTAAACTTATTATCGTTTATTTGTTGGTATCATAATTGAACCTAAAAATAATTTGGCCTAATAAAGTCGAGGAAGATACAAGTTGTTTGTTAAAGTCTCAAAGTAAAAATAGAACTTTAATCAAAGTTATTTTCATTATTATTTCATAAATTAATTGTGCAAATCATAATTCTTGATTATTTTAAGGTCGGCCATTTTTCGACTCATGCTCCTTAAAGTGTTTTAGACATTTGACTAAATTGATATCAAGATATTAATAATAATAATGCTAATAGGCTGATATTTAAAAAGAAAAATGATCCCATTTATTTCTGTCTACTTAAAATAAATATTTTAGTTATTATAAAGTTAAAGTTCTCGTAAAAATAGTTGGAATTTGTGCGCCAAAGATAGCATTAACGACACGTCAGTATTTTCGTAACAAGAAGTGGTAGAAGCTTCAATATAAACACTTTGACAGCTTAATTAAAATTTCTTACATTCAAATTTTCGTCAAAATAATATTTGAGCCTGCATCTACTTTAAACCATCTGCTATTTAGGTGAAGTACCAGGGAGTCCCTTTTTAAAATAAACCTATTACTAAAGAATGTGAATCCTATACGCTTTTCCACGAAATTTATTTTTTTGATAGATAAGAAAGATAAAATGCATAGTTGCTAAATCATATCAAACATATAAGTAAATATGATATTTTTGATTTATAGCATATTCATTTAAATGCCGTTTATTGTTCTACACGGCTTTTACAGTTAAGTCGGAACTATTGCATCATTATTATTGGAGCTACAGTGGAGAGAAAATCAAAATTGAACAACGCCTTTGCGAGTTATGTCTATATGCCTTGTAGTTATGTAAGTTTGAGCTTTACAGCAAAGCCAACCACCGGAACTAGCCAATCTCCATCTAAAACTACATCAACTAAAGACACCACTGATGATTTCAACAATGACTCTTAAACTTTGAGCTTTATCATAAAGGCATCCACTGGAATTAACCAATTTTTATCTGAAACCACATTAATTAAAGAAACTACTGATGATTTTAACGATCGAACGAACTCTTCAACTTCGAACTCTATGAAAAAGGCGTCGACTGGAACTAGCCAATATTCATCTAAAACCACTTCAACTGAAGGAACCTCTGATGATTTTAACGATGGTTTCTCCACTTGGAGCTCATCAAGAATAAATATTATTTTTATTTTTAAATGCGAAAAACTTCTTTTCTTTTCTGGAAGAATTTTGTTGTGAAGTAATATGCTTCCTCCATCAACTAACTGTCTTTTAAATATTTTAAGAGAGGCTTAGATGGTTGAAGATAGTTAGATTCTTATCAAACACTGACAACTTTGTAAGGGTGAAAGGCTTACGTATTACTGTGATTTCTGCAACGATTTTGGGAGTTTTACTAAAATTCTATACAAAAAGGTACTACTACTTTAAAAATGGAACGATATACTAAAAGTAGTAAACTAACTTTCCAGTTTGTGGAAGTCCTTAAGTAGTGATTCCGACTACAAAGCCGCTAGTGAGTGAAATGGTCGGGCCTAGGCTCAACTGGAGGGTTAGTCTTAAAAATATTAAGATTGTATTTAAAATATAGCATTTTTTTATTTACCAAAGGGCAACTGGTTCTAGCATCTACCGCATTATAGTTGTATCGTCTTTAAAAAAGGCGAACCATGAATAGGGAGATTAGTGAAAATATTAAAGAGAAGGATAGGATTAAAACGGAATCTTACTTCTCATTGATCTTATTGAAAGAAACTCTTCTAAAACCATAACGTTGAAACTCCACTTTTTTTAAGTAAGTTTTCTAATATTTTAAAATAAGTAATGATTGTGCCTTGTGCCTTTTATAATACCTCAACCTCGAGCTCTACCACAAAGACTTGGACTTGAACTAGCCTATCGTCATCTAAAATTACATCAACTGAAAGAACCACTGATGATTCCAACGATAATTGATTCTTCAACTTTGACCTCTGCCACAAAGGCATCCATTGGAATTATTAAATCTTCATCTGAAACTACATCAACTGAAAGGACCACTAATGATGCCAACGATGACTCTTTAACTTCGAGCTCTACTAATACTAACTCAAAGGCATTGACTGGAACTAGCCAATCTTCATCTGAAACCACATTAACTAAAGGAACTACTGATGATTCTTTAACTTCGAGCTTTACTTTCGTCCAATTGTTGCTTTGGAAAGCTTTCCAAAAAGAGAAGCTCGTCAAGAAAAAAACATTTTTAAACAAAATTTTCCTTACAAAAATCTAAATATTTCGAAAACCAATTTAATGACTTTAATCATTTTAGTTTCATATGAAAGCTATTGACATGCCTTATCGCGAAAGGCATTATAAGTTTCCTTGTAAATGCAACCATTTTGAAGTTACTCAGTTGTTTTTCAATGGACTGAAAAAATCTTGATATTGTCAAAAGCCTACAAAAATCATAATAATTTAAAAGCTCATCAAGAAGGTTAACCAATTTTCTTTGGCTCTTTTCTCTGACTCAGCAGTATCCCTATTCTTATAGTCTGGACCTGATAACTTAATTAATTGACCATAATATCGTAACTAGGCCCGAAACAGAAGGTTTAAGGTATTGCGGTGTATATCTCTCCATCTCTATACAGGTGCATAGTCTGTTGAGTTAGTTTGTAAAGGAGTACCGAAGAAGAAAAAAATTAGATCAAATTCTGTTAATCAAGGTAATTTCATTTCACCTTAGTTGAGACTTCTTAAATCATGGCTCTTTCAGTGTTTCTTTTATGGAATTTGCCTATTTGAACCTCTTAAATTTCCATTATTCTTTAAAAAATCTTTTTTAATTTGTTTTATATGTTTTTACATATTTTTAATGGAGCGTGTTCCACTAAAGACACTACTCTACAAAAAAATTATTTAATTAAAAATACGAAATAATTTTTAAATAAGGAAAAAATTATATTCTTTCTTGCCATTCAACATCATCTGATGCTGAATCTTTTTCTCTATACGTGAATTTAATGATGAATTAATATGCTTTCCCCATCAAACGTTTCTTCAGGTGTCTTTTAAATATTTTAAGACTAACTAAAATGGTTAAAGATATTTAGACTCTTATAAAACACTGATAACTTTGTAAGAGTAGACGTAAGGTATTGTGGTTTCTACAAGTATTTTGGGAGAAAATCGAGACTGATACCTAAAGATAATGCATCTTAAGAATGCCAACTTTGCTTGTGGCCCAAGTCCCTGACAAGTCATTCTCACTACAAAGCAGCTAGTCAGTGAAAAGATAGAGCCTAGTCTTAACTGGAAGTTTATTTTTAGAAATATTCAGAAGATTATATTTAAAAGATATCATTTTTTTATTTACCGGCTAGTGCTTGTAGCACCTACCGCATTATAGTTGTATCGTCTGCAAACTTGCCTTGAATTCTAAGGTTAGCGAGAACATTAAAAAAAAGAAGGGATTCAAAACGGAATCATATGGTACTTCATCCTATCGAAAAAAACTGTCCTAAAACTATGACGCTGAAGCTCCTGCAACAGAATCTGATGGTCTATCCAGTCAAAAGCCTTTGGCAGATCATATATGAGTACAGATAATATTTTTCTTACAGCAGCAGTTTTTTTTATGACTTAATGGTAACTCAGCGAAATAGATGATTATGCTATAAATGAAGAAATGTCTTTAGTTGATGTAGTTTTAGATGGAGATTGGCTAGTTCCGGTGGTTGGCTTTGCTGTAAAGCTCAAACTTACATAACTACAAGGCATACAGACATAACTCGCAAAGGCGTTGTTCAATTTTGATTTTCTTTCCACTGTAGCTCCAATAATAATGATGCAATAGTTCCGACTTAACTGTAAAAGCCGTGTAGAACAATAAACGGCATTTAAATCACCAGATCACTTTTGCTGGAGTAAATATTTTTAGAAAATGTAATTACCTTCCTATAAATAATTCGCTATCTGGTAAACAGAGAAAAGCTCACAATAAAAAAAGATAGTCAGGTACTACAGTAATGGCCATTTGATCATGTATCGAAAAATATATGTTAAAGCGTTAAAGAAAAATACTTAATATTTTAAAGTTTAGAAAAGATAATACCCATAACTACAGATTATTAGAATGTTTATAACAGTTTAAATATCGAGTTGAAGAAACTTGTCTAAAATTCTTAAAAATAAATCTACTATGTGATCTAAACTCAAATTGACTGCCCACACCATGAAGTCATTTATAAATCACTAAAATTTGTTACAAACAATTCTCGAATGTGGCAAGTGATTTTGTAATTCAGCACGTAAACACATTACTTTTATGTTTGTTATAATAAACCTTTTTTTTTCCACAGCCATTATTTATGAAACCAAATAATACCCTATATTTATGTTTATAAATACGAGGCAATAGTGCACCACAGAAATCCAATACTATGATTTCAAACAACACAATGCCCTAGATATTCAGTTTCTCTGCAACTGATATTTTGACCAATGCCACGTATTTTTATTTCAGACAAATTTATGCTGCTGCGGCTTATAAAACCGCGTCTATAAAATAACAGGGAAGCATTTATATATTTACGTATTCAGGTTTTAAATTAATTTAATATAGAAATTATACGGTCAAACTCGTTTTTGAGGAAGTCCGAAATAACTTTCTGCTGGCTGGAGTGGCACTTTAACATTATTGTGAAACCTGGTATACATTAAATTTAGTGAGTATAACATCATTTGAATAAAAATCTTTACCATTTTGTGTAAGAATCATATAATTATTCGCTTTGAATAATTGATTAAAGGTTCCAGAAAAAAAAACAAAATAATCTGAAAATAAAAAGATTTTATTACTTTTAATAAATTTCATCTCTTTGAAAAGTTTACTTTATAAGCGAAAACAGGTTCGTGGAGTTTGACGTGGAAAGTTCTGATGCTTTCCAAAACAGAATTAATGTGAGAAGTTTAGGGAATTTATTGTTTTGATGCAGAAGGAGTAACTTGTGGATGAAAGTTAAATTCATTCTGAAGCTCAAACAATTAAAATAAACAAAGGCGTAATAGCTTTGTGGTTTATCTTGGAACTTTTGTTCTTTTATTTAGGCTTGGTAAATTATCTAAATATTTTATTAGGAAGCTCAAAAGAAGCTCAAAAACTAAATTTATTTCAGCAAACGAAAACTTTTCTAGTAAAAACTCAATTAAAAGAAGATTTATAGAAGAGAATATTAAATTTTGCCTTGGGAGCTTAAAATTTTAAAACGTCGGGAAAAATTTCGAGGTGGTGTGAGCTGAAATTATAAAATAATGAGGTACATACTAAGAGAATAAAATTGATTAATCGATTTTAAAAAATCAAAGTTGTAAAATTCCGAGACTAAATTTCTAAATGTTTTGACAAAAATAAAAAATATATATAACATTTTAACACAAAAGATAATGATTCCAAATATAAGATGACCCTTCTACGACTTGGTAATATGAGGACAGAAAGGTTATATTATTTCGTCTTCCTAACTCAAAATTTTATGAATAATTTAAAATTTGTGAGATAATTAAGTGGCCAAATATTAGGTTAAAATATCGACATAAGTGGCAACTTCAGGATTTTAAGTAAGAGATTGATATATTGCAACATTTGGAAATGGTGCAACAAAACTTTAAAATTTCAAGAGTTGATAACTCAAAATATTTAAAAAAATATTTTTAAAGCATTAGATAAAAAAATAAATTGAAAGTTGTTTATTTATTATACCGCATATTAATTATTTTTTTTAGGTTTTATTAATCTGCCGTAATATTCTATTTAAATATTAATTTTTGCTCCCTGAATTTTTTTAATTGAAAAAATATATTTTCACTAATTTATAATTTTTTCCAGCAAACGCTTGGTATTTTTTTATTTTATCTTTAAAGCTTTATTTAAAAAAAAATGTTTTAGGAGGTCTTTCACTGAAAATATTGAAGTTCGAAATTTTTATTCCTAATTCTAAGAAAAGATTTTAAGGTGATGACTTAAGATGTTTTAAGATGGCCAAATAATAAGTAAAGATATGCAAGTTGCAATTTTAACATTTTTAGATAAAAATTTGACATGCTTTACTTACTTACTTTTTAAGATACATTTGTTGTAATTATTTAAAATCATTTTGTAAAGTAGCATTTTTCGATTAGGCTATATTATACAGGAGTAAAACAAACTGTTGTTTTTTCTCGTAATTTCAAAAGACCCTGTAGGAAAATTAAGGTGGATAATTCTGTTTACATACTGTTCCTTGTAATCTTTGATGTATTCTAAACATTTCGATTTTTGATTCATTCCATTATATATATATATATACGAGAAAAAACAACAGTATGTTTTACTCCTGTATAATATAGCCTAATCGAAAAATGCTACTTTACAAAATGATTTTAAAAAATTACAACAAATGTATCTAAAAACTGATAGCAAAATCGTGAGAATCTGATAAAAAATAAAAAATGTATAAAACATCAAACTTGGCCAATATTTCAGGGTGGCGGAATTTTGTGCCGGCGAGTATATATTTAATTTTTTGCCCCTGAATTGTCTATATTGGAAAAACATCATCTAATATATTATTTTTAGCAAAGCATTTTTTTGTTTTGATTCTTTATTAATAATTTAGTATCAAAAATTATAATATATTTTTTTAACAATTTATTAAGGCATTTAATATTGACTTAATTATTATTTATGTGATTTATTATTTCTTTATTATGTAGTTTAAGGCAAAAAAGTCGTGAAGCTTTTCAAAAGAAAATTTGCCATAAAATAAACCATATTTTTTAATAAAATATCCCAATTATGTAAATCCTAAAACGTAGTCTGAAAATGGCAGTTTTTCATTCTAAAAACCAAATTATAAACGGTTTTCAGCAAATAAAAACTCCTTTAAAAAAAAATTCAATTAAGTGTTCTAAAACAATTTTATTTAACCTTTTATACGTTTAAATATATAAAAGGTAAGTTATTAACTTTTTTGTGGGAGTCTGATACAAAAAATATTATATCGTGAATATTAAAAGAGGAGTACTGAAAATTTATTCGCGTAGGAAGTAAATACACATTAATATTCTATTTAAAGAGAGATATTTTATTATGACAAACTCTAAATGTTTTTGCAAATTATATTTTATTAAATATTTCCATCTCTATCGTTATATTTGAAGCATATTTTTGTGCATCTTTACCCATTGCAATAAATGATCTAGTTTGAAAAATTTAATTTCATAAGTTTGGATATTTTTTTATAGTTTTTGATTTTGGATGATTATTAGTAATTCGAAAGATATTATAAAAAAAGCAAAAAAACATATTATATATGTATGTATGTTGGAAAACAATGCTGATAGCTCTTTTGAAGATATAATGTATTTTAGCGATTATTTTAATTATAAAACTTAAAATGGGTCGATATCTGAAATCACCCTTTCAGGTAGGAAAACATAATTACAAGTTTCAGAACATGGTTTTATCTTAAATCTACTGTGACAGATACAGAATTTATAAAATCCGTACACAAATGTTAAATTTAGGGGTAAAAACTTATTTTACAACAAGCTATCTGACACAGACTGGGGCTTGGTTTCTGACAATTCCACAGATATAGAATTTAAGTTTATTTATATTGTAGGTACTCTTAAATCACGTTTTTCTGAATTATTCCCGCAAAAAAAAAACATAAAAAAGGTCAGACCAGTCTAGAAATGTGACAAGGTTTTCAAGGGAATTAAGAGCAATGCGAGAACAAGTTAAATTCTTAGGGTTCTATATTTCTTCTCCCGGTGTAATCTATTAATGGAGTTTTGCGATCACTTCTTACTCCTATTTCTTGTGGTATAAATTAATTCTCATGTGGTTCCTATTCTTGTCCAATGTTTAATATTTTGAAGCTACAACGTTCTCTTTCTGCCTATACTCCTAATTCCCTCAATATAAAAAAAGAGTTTTATACACAACATAAAACTAACAATAATTTATTATAGGTACTAAATAACTTTAAAAATATGTACCATACAGAAATAAAATAATAGGCAATATAGAATACCATTAATAAACATCCAGGTATACTGAGAACTCCATCACTTCAAAGCTAAATCATCACTCCATATACGTTTAATGACTATTTTTTGTGCTCACAATTTAGCAAAGGACATACAAGGATTCCTTAGAGTTTTCTTTTTAAGAAATATCCTTTAATAATTTTGGCTGCCTCTTACTTATTTTAATAAATCAAAGACCATTGTGATATTATTATTTACAAAAGGGAAAAGCGACAACCCGGAGAACTAAAAGCCCATCTCATCACTACCAATTGTTTCAAAAATTGTGAAAGAGTCCTGGGCTCTGCAAATAACTAATTGTTTTGAAGACAATAATTATTTTTCAGTGTTACAGTTTAGTTTCAGAAAGGCCAGAACCACGGTACTTGGCATTCTTGGCCTGTGGGCACCATGGTGTCCCACATCGTGGAATGCTATTTTTAAGTAAGGCATTTGACTACGTAACCAAGTCACAAGGATACAGTCTGTGAGGGTTTCTGGGGTGTTGTCAGGGGAGTGTGTTGTTAATATTGATGTTCCTCAGGACTGTTCTTGGACTTATACTTTTTTTAATGCACATAATCTTTTAAGCACTGAATCAAATGACAGATACACATCGGGTTCCATTTTGGCACAGTCGGTCACCAAAGATCAGTTCTGTGTAAACCGACTTCTGTTTAAGGTTTTTTCTCAGAGATCCAAGCTGAGAATGATCATGTGACCACTGTAAGATTTCTTTAAGTAAACTTGGATCCTAAGTTACAATAGGGTGAACAGAGTGACTATCTTAGTAAAAAACTTTCTAAAAATCTATTTGTACTTAGGACTGACTTCAAGAATTTCTCGTGAGGTCTTGCGAGTAGAATGCAGTCTTCCACTCGCACTTTTCAGATGCGATTTTGATCAGGGAACATTCAGCAGGTATTGCAAGAGTCTTTGTACAGATGATTGCTGATGGGCAAATAAGGCTCTAAGATTTGTTACTGTACCCTCCTTGTACATATTTGAGAATCTTACATTTGTCAGGCGGGGTGACGAGCACTTTGAGACACATGGGGACGTTATGATCATGATACTAGAAACAAGTATAATCTCGTACCTGCTTACTGGAGGTGCGGGAGGAAGTGTCGGACTGGCCGGGAGAGGATATTAAAATTTACAACAAGTTACCTGCTAACTTAAAGAATATCTCAACAGCTTAATTTAAAATTATGATTAACGACTTTATAATAATGAAGAGTATATCAGATGTAAATCTTAGTTTTTTAGAAACAGTTGTGTTTAATTGTGCAGGTTTGTCACATAGAACTTTGTGCTTATATTCTGCTTTTCTTTTGTGTGTTTTGTGAATTTACGTGAATAAATCAATATGGGTTTTTGTATTGATTTATTGAGACATTTAAATATTATTATAAAACATTTTAAATATAATATAAATTTGTTTAAAATACACATTCCTAAGTCATATAAAAAAGTAATAAGAAAATATCCACAGGTCTAAAAAGGTTATCTGGCAAATTTTTAGGGTCAATCACTTTTCTAAAATTAGATAAATTGCATATTTTTAAAACAATTTTTCTTGTGATTTTCCTAATTTGCAATAGGAAGAGCATCGTCGTCGATGTACTCGTCACTCCTCTGGCGTCATGTATATGTGGTTTTGTTTCAGACTCAGAATCACTTTTGCGCAGCTTATCATGAATATCCAAGTCTAATAAAACCTGCATAACTAAATCATCTTTATTATATTAGACAGTTCTGGTAACTCACACTCTGATAATCTTCATTCGGAAATTTTTACATTCAATCTATTATCAAACATTACATTAATTTGAAGATTCAGAAAAAATCATTCAACTGATTCAGAACAAAACCCGATTTATAACGGGAATAAAATGATGTTACTGGATTAGTACTAAACCTCCTATTATATATATTTATTTTATTCCTTTTTATAACAACTCAATTAATAGTAATAACAAATATATTATCAAATATTATATGCCTTCGGAACTTTTTTACAAGCCTACGCAAGATTTACACTCCTAAAGGTTTTAGCGCGAAACCATATAAAAAAATGTGCGTACTAATCTGACTTTGGCCGAACTTTAATATATACACGTGTTAACAAAAAAATTTGATCCTTTATAAAAACTCCTGCTTATGCTCAAACGATCCAAAAGCATCTTATTTATATACCAGGCGTTTAGAATTTAGGGAAAAATAAAAAGGTTAACGTATCTCTACGGGAAAATTCTATGAGATTGATTGATACAATTTTGGGATTTTAAAAGTGTACACATTTTGGCCCAATGCCCAAATATACAAAGAAAAATAAAACAATCTCCTCTAAAAAAAAATAATTTCCTGTCAATAAACTATTTTTTTTTTTAATTAAACTCAACTATTAAATTTATTAATTTTAATTATTTTAAGTGTGGGAATATCATTACCCTATAAAATAAGACCCATGCATGATTTATAATAAAAAATCTATTAGAAAAAAGTAAATAATAAGATATTATGTTACAGAAGTTGAATGTTAATGGAAAAAGATAGATTATCAGCAACAAAAAAAATATTCAAAGATTTCTCTTTCAACCTCCTTGCATTATTGAACCCTTGTAATGAATACTTTATAGGCGGTAACGCGATATATTCAATAACTTCCCTAATTTTGTTTTTCAAATTATCAAGGTTAGCTTTCAAATGAGTTGCATATACTTGCTGAGTAAGGTAGCCTCACAAGCAAATGCATTATTCTGACTTTCTGGTGGCCAAGGAATAGGTCTATATCGCCAAGTCTAGTATTCGGGAAACTGCCGAGTTACCTCTTCCCTCATAACAACTGTAGAATGCGCAGATGACCATCTTGTTAAAAGTATTTAGAATTCTTAAATAACTATACTATGTCATATTTTCATGAAAGAAGTAGGATCCAATTATTGTACGTTATTGCACACCAAATGATTACTTTCTCGTCGAGTACTGTCTTCAGCAATGAATTCAAAAACGGCGATGCTCGAATGACCAGTAACGCAAATTTCGGGAACCAACTACACTAAAGTTTCTATCTTCTGAGTATTTATGATCAACCCATAAACAAAAATTATCTATCTTAGCATCATTAAACAAAATATCAAACAGCTCAATAGCAGCCATAGCATATTTTTCTTGAGTGATTGGAGTATTTTTATAAATATCTAGAATGCTTCCTGTCTAATTTAAAATAGTGGATTTAATTGTTATGTGCTCAAGCGGAAATTTTGACCATATCTCATTAAATATTTTTGTTACATACGAGTATATACTTAGAAACTGAGTCAGCACTGCAGTTCTTAGATGTTATTTCAAAGACAAATAATGGACGCCTAAGAGCATTAGTATATCGCAAACTAACACCTGGTTTAGGAAAAGTGATGTTGGCCTCAACAGGGGAATAGAAAACGTCACCAAAGACTTCTAGCAGAACGCGTATCCAATCAAATTAATAAAGACAACTATTAGGAAAGCAGCAGAAATAATAACAGCCATACGAGGTTAAGGAACAAAAACCAAACCAGAATCCCTACTGGACACCAAGAACTGCATATACCAAATCCATTGTGAATGTGGAGAGTCATACATAGGTGAGATAAAGCGACCACTAAAAGTCAGGACAAAAGAACATCGAAAGTGGAGTCAAACAGGAGAGGTTTGTAAATTAGCAATAGCAGAATATGCTTGGACCAACAGTTACAACATATATTGGGCAGAAAAGAAGATTTCTAGAAGCAAATTATATCACGCAGACCAAGGAATCTTCAGCCATCCCAGAGTTTTGATATTTCCAACATCTGGGGCCTCTGCAGACTCTTGCAAGATCAAATGCACTACACGTATGACCGGAAGTCACAACGGTTGGAGATACTTTCTAGCCGAAAATTGAAGTTCGAAAATTTTTTTTTCTTAAATCGTAACTTTGGACATTAAATACTAAATTTGGACTTTTTATTCTAATGACAGTATCTTTGCGTTTTTTTCTCATTAATATTACATTCAAAATAAAAAGACATTGACAAATTACGTTAATAAAATTTAGGTGAGTTGATTTTTGTTACCAAATGATTGTTATTTACTGGACATTGAAACAAAAAAAAGTAAACTTTTAGTTCACTATATAAATCTGATGAAATAAGAAGCTTTTGAGTCGTTTGTAAGTATAAAGAATCAATTTTTTGAAAGTCAATCCGTGGACACACTGTATATAATTCTAAGAATAATTATGATGCCATAAATTTACTACTAATATGGTACATACCGCTAATTTTTTAAGAATAAAAAAAACAGAAAAACTGCAAAACAGAAAAAAGTTTGGTCAAAAGACTAGAAAATATATTTAAATTAATAATAGATTACACGTGTTTTGCCCTTAAAGGAATCATCAGATATAAATAAAAATAAAAAAAATATTACAACCTATTTAAATTAATATTACATTTATGTAGAAAAAGAATATAAACTTGCGCATATAAGAGGGACTCGGAAGTGACTGAGACTACCTTTGCTAACCAGGAGATGGATCTTCGACCCACTCTGTGATTGAAACTACTTTATTGCACAAGTGTATAAAAGGTATTAAACTGGATCTCTTGGAAAGATTGGAGATCACTAGGGCAAAAAGGAGGTCTATCTTGGTCTGTGTAAACGACGTTTTTTTATTTTGAACCTGGTTTAATCTTTATTAACGTTAAATAATGCAACTTTTCCATATAAACATCATAATTGTTTATTTTCTACAACATGCCTCATTTAACGGAGTGTGTTAAAGCATTTGCCAATGGATGATAGTTTGCCGAGTTGTAGATTGTGATAGATTTATATAAATTTAGTGGATAGAATATTTAAAGACATGTAATACTCCCAACCAATAACAGAGATCGTTGGTTCCGCTCGAAATTCACTACGAAATTAAATATATAATATATAGACTTTTGATTTGGTGGTATAATAGTGAAGGGTTCTTTAAGGGGTTAAAACGGACTACTATATACAAAATGTTCTAATTCTCGCCAAAAATCCTTAATAAATATCTCAAACCTCCACGTTTCCCGATCTAATTTTTCTTCCTCAATCTTATTAATAAATTTATATACAATATAGCACAATAAAAACTAATTTTAGCATCCACGATCAGCCAAGTTAGACACTCTGTCGTACATTAGGCAACGTTTGCCAAAAAAAAAGACTACGTTCCCACGTGTTTTCTATGAAACTTATGTAAAACGTATTTTCAACAACCTGCTTAATGACTTCAAAAAATAAACTTTTTGGCAAGGTTTATTTTAAAAGTGTCACAGATGCGTGTGTGTGTGTATAAAAACTTTTTTGAATAAAAACGTTTAGCGTATTATTAAAAATTATGTTAACAACATATCGGTACGTCAACTTTCCAATATAAATTCTTTATTTTTACAATTTATTTTTGTAAAGGGCATGTTTACTTGGTAAGAGCCCGTCATTGAATTGCAAGGCTACTGGTTTAAGGTCACGTTTTTTGAACGAATGCCAGCCTATATTTAGAAAAATCGCTGTAAATAACTTAACGAAAAATTAATTGACAGATGCATAACCGTTGTGGGTGTTGTGCTGTTTTTTACTCATTACAAATATTCTTGGACAATTTGAAAGGTTTTTATGTTTTAATCAAAATTGTGGATTGCAATTATATCCATCTAGTCTAACAAAGTTTTTTTTTTAATTTCGCCAAACAATCTATAAAACGAAAACTTTGGTTTGGATAAAGAAAACTCTTATCACAATTTAAAGCAATAAATACCAGGAATTTTCTTGAATGGCTACCTGCAGTAGAAACTTTTAGAAGTGGCCCTTCGTTACTCGCCCGGAAATGAAAATAATCGTTATATAAAGAAAGTTCCTAATTTTAAACTAAAGTGCCAATAGTCTTTTTAGGTTGGTGAAGTTGTAATGAGTACAAATAATAACTTTAAACCAATTATTTCGAGTTTTATTCATATCCATGGGAGCTTTATTATAAAAAAAAATCCTTGAAAGAACAATCAATTTATCAAGACAATGATTAAAAAAATGAATTATAATTTATGAATTCTTAATTAGTTAATTAAAAACTTAGTTTCCTTTCTATTGCTTTATTAATAGTAAATGCAGTCGGAACAACAAATCAACATCACTAAATTAAAAAATATATATTTTCTCTGTATCTGCATAAATACAGAATGTGTCAAGAACTTTGACCAATTGATAAAAAAAAATCTGGAATATTCTCCATTGCACTACAATGACACAATTTTGTAAAGCAAGTGAAAATAGGGAAAATATATGATTTTTTTTAAACAGTCTTCATAAAAAAAGCTCCTGCTTGTGCTCAAAAGTCTCAAAAACATCTTATTCTATCAGATTTATATACCGAGCGTTAAAAGCAAAGTACCTTTATGTCTGGGGATTCCATAAGAAGTAATGGATACAATTTATAGATTTTAAAAGTTTGCCTTTGTTCATCCAATGATACATGTGGTACAGGGATTGGTAAAAAGCTCCCTAAAAACAAGGTAATCTCCAGTAAATATTAAACTCTTATTACTGAGGAAAAACATACTATGGCTGCTATTGCGCTGAATTCTGCTTAATATTTTCTGATAATATCGCTAAGGACCAGAGCATCTCAAATTGAGAACGTTAGGAAATCGTATTTGAAAGGAATTTTAATAGATATTAAGATAATAGAATCATGGTATACAAACCTTAATTTCTTCCTACTCGAGAAACAAATGTTGATGCTAAGATAAATACAAAATAGAAACATTTTACTAATGACAAAATTTGCGGTCATTCGAGCATCTCCATTTTTGAATTCTTTGCAGAAGACAGTACTCTAAGAACGTGAACATTTGGCGTGTAATTACGTACAAGGGAATAATTGAATCCTTATTTAATAAAAATATAAAGCACCTGCATAGTGAATACTAAAAATACTATTCACAGGATACAGGAGTCGCCCAGGCTGCAGTCGAAAGTTCCTACTTTATTTGTCCTAAGCACTAAATAGAATTATAAATCACCTCAGGAGATCTGTCGAAATTATTAACTATTAAGAAGTCTATTTTGACTGTTTACGACGCCTTTGAACTCTAAACAGTTCGGTCCATCCATGAGTGTCCTCTTCTTTCCGTTCACCTCCTGCTATCGACCTTTCCTTGGACTATTAACTGAAGCAGGAGGTACTCAGTACGCCTCATGATATGTCCGAAGTAATCAAGCTTTCATTTCTTTACAATAAAGATTATTTCTTGTTCTGTATTCTATGCCTCAGTTTCACATTGTTGATGTGGTCAGTCCAGGACATCCGAAGAATGCCGCGATATATCCACAGCTGCTCAAATGATTCTAATTTCTTCAAGGTGGCTTTGTGATTCATGCCTATATATTATAGATTCATAGGACAAGACTGGGAAGACATAACAGCTGTCCAGTCTTAATTTTAGTTCCATTGAGATTTGGCTTGTAAACCACTTTTTCTTATGGCTAAGCGCGTTTCCCACTTTAGAAATTCGTGTTCTTATTTCTGTTGACTGATCCCATTTTGTGTTGACTGTGGTTCCAAAGTATGTGTATGTCTCCACTTGTTATATATTTTAGTAGTTAAGTTATAATAATTTCATCGTAGGTTATCGTTAGTTCTAGTTCATATTCTTGACTTGTTGTGTCTACGCTTTGCATGAGTCTTTGAAGCTCGTTGCAGTTTTTTGCAATAATAACTGTTTCATCACCATATCTATGCCTTGAAGAAATTGGTAAGGCGCAATTAGATGTCCTTGTGCATGTCTGTATCTTTAAATTAAAACTTGCAGACTGAAGATCGATTCTCTTAATGCGCTTCGAAATCCAAATTGTGATTCCGGTACATTATTGTGTATGATTTTGGTGAAAACCTTGGTAATGTGATTTGTCAGACTTATCAATCGATGTTAACCGCAGTGTTTTGTGCTTGGTGTTTTAGGTATAGGTACAGAAGTTGATTGTAGCCATTCCGTCGGAATCTCCCCTTTGTCATAAAAGGTGTTAAAAAGACCTGTCAAAAAATCGAGGAAGTGGTCATCCATTTCGCATAGGAGTTTTACGATCTCTCCCTGTATGTTGTCGGGACCTTGTGTTTTATCGTTTTTTAGCAATGAAATGGCTTTTTCTTAGGATTTCGGGCCAAGTCATGTCGTCATCATTAAAAAGTCGTTCTATGTAATCTTTTCAAGTGTCAATAAGCTTCAAGTCGTCTGATATAAGGTCTTATCTGCATCTACTAATCTCGAGTCGGGATTATTGGTTTCCCTTTTAGTTGTCAACTCTTTGATCTTTTTGTACATGTTGTGGTAGTCATATCTTCTGTTACATTCTTATATTTTACCGCCTTTCTTTTTTAGCCAGCGTCCATTCGCTTCTTTTATCTTTTTTTTATATTGAAAATTGTTTCCTGGTACCTCATTTGATTTTTGCATTTATGTTTTCTTTTTTCCTTAATGATATCTAGGATATCATCCGTCATCCATTCCTTCTTCTTTAGGCGATCCTCTAACAGAACGTAGATCTGATTTCCAAGTTTCATTTATACTCACAGTGATGACCATGAAACGCTTATTACCTTTTTTGCTGTGGAATTACAGGATATTTTGCTGTAGTCTCAATATTCGAATCTAATAGTTCTGATGGGTTGAAGTTTTAAAAACCGCCAAACACACGTGCCTAACTCAATTTTCCAGTTAAAAATGGTGTATTTCGCTTACCTGGGTAAAAGTCATGTGACTTTGACATTTTAACTCGGGCTCCAGTCTCCTTTTGAAGTTGGGCGATCGTCTCACCCCCCTTGCCGATAATCGCCCCGGCTGCCACACTTGGCACCAGTAGTTTAAAATGGTATGTTCCATCTCCACCTGAAACAAACATATTATAAAAAATTGTACCAACATAGTTAAAACTGCAACTTCCAGAAAATCCAGACGGTAAATCGGAAATAAAATTATGATTACAAAAAAGTGTGTATCGCTGCCTTTGTGGTATAGTAAGGAATGCTAATAAAATCATGTTTTTTCTATTTAGTTGGGTAAGTGAAACAGTTATATACTATACCACTTTTGACCCATAATTAAAGTTTTAACGCCCTAGATTATGTCTAAAACCCCATATGAAAATAAAAAAACTTTTAAAGCAAATTCATTTGTTATTTTCAAATTTCATGAGCTGACTGAACTAGGTCAAGCGTGAATGAGAATTATAGGAGCCAACAAGGGTGGATTTATTAAAACAACCCTTATATTCCGGTTCGTTAAAATGTAAAAGTTCGATCAAAATATTAACCTTTATTAATATATTTTTAATTTAATTATTAAATAACAATAAATAAATCAATAGAACCAATACCAATAGATATGTCTTTAATTTCCCTGCAGGTCGAAAGTGTGTATATTTTACAGACCAATTTGCAAAAATTTAAAACTTTATTCAAGCACATTTAAATAGGTATCTGTCAGAGCTTGAGCCCAGCAAACTAACGATTTTATCCTAAAATCTTGGCAGAAAATCCATATTTAATGAATAGGAAAACGGTTGCCAATTTGTCAATAAAAACGCGAGTAGCAGCCACGTTTTAAAATAAGCGCTTGATTGACCCCCGCACATACCAGATTTTTACACAATAATTGACTTATTTAATCGAGCGCTATCGCCAGTAGCGTAGGTCGTCAGCATATTACACCACTTCTGTCACATTGCATGCAATCTTCATAACGTATTGTATCAGTTTGTTTACGCCCACCGGTCTAGTTTGACCCAATTTTATCGTGTCAAAGGCGCGGAGATTACCGGATGATAAATGGCCTCTCCAAGTAGATAAGACCGTTTTTTTCCCGAATTTTTACAAGAAAATGGATATTAGAAACCCATTTATTTTAGTTTTTGGAATAAACAACTTTATATTATAGGGTAACCTTCAATTGGTTTTTTATTTACATAGTAAAATTAAGTTTTACTAAATTAAAGTCTTAATTATCCTATATAGCTCGCCTTTCACCTTCCTTGCATTCTATTTCTACTTCGCAGCCTAGTTTCATTAAAGGGATTTGCAAGATGGTAATTTGCCGATCGATTCCTCTCATTTCCATAAAATTAATACAGGGTAAGGAGGGTGTGATCGGTATTTAATGATATCAGACAAAACTGGCATGGAAAGGAGGGCAACTTAGAAATCGTTTGCCTGAATTGGAATTTAGGAAATAACATTAGGCCAAGTCTCTGGAGAAGAAATTGAAAGAGAAGTTGAATTGAGGTTTAATGGTGAAAGAGTTTTTGCAAGTTGAATTTAACTGTGATACACTGGTGAGATATGAAAAGTGTTCAAGATTATTAAATAAATTAATATTTGCAGGAATGATTCTGACATCCTGGATCGTTTTGTCAGTCTTGAATAAATTACAGTCCTTTTATGTGATCTAGCATCTTCTAGATCAGCATTTTCTTTTTCCAACATTGCAAATTCTAGTATATTTGATTGCTAGAATTATATTTAAAAGACAGAACTCGGTGTGTTAAATTGGATGATGCGTTTTTAGGAGGCAGTGTGTGAAATATCAAAGTGCCACAAAATTTAATGCTTGGTATTATTATTTCTAATATACAGCGTGTCTCTAAAAGGTCTGCACAAAATCCTAGGACATATTTCTGAGGTCAAAATAAGCCGATTTAAAGCAACTCTCCTTGGCCCAAAGTTGCTACGTTTCTTAGTTATAGGGTGTTAAATTTAAAAAAATACAAACCGATTTAATTTTATTTTTTAACATTTTGCGATATACCACTTTAAAAAATTGTTACCTGGGGGTTTTTTGTTATGAGAAACTTAAAAATGGGCATCTTTTTAATATGCCCGATAGAGGGCGCTCCATACTGCACTGTTAATGGTGTAAAATAGCCATCACTACCCTATTTAAAGTTCAAAAATTATTTATAAATTTTTATTTATTTTGAAGATTTTATTTTTTTACGCATTTTAATTAACTGCTTTAATTTAATTTTTATCTTTCATGCTTATTACTTCAGATAAAATTAATTGTAATTTAAAATTTCAAAAGTAATGGGTCAATATTAAATCCAGATAGATCTTCAGATCTATTAGCTTTTATTATATAGGGCACATTGAAATCGTAAATCTATAAATTCTATCCTAAATTAGAAAATTCTTAAATAATTAAAATAGAATAATAAAGAATTAAGAACACAAATTTGCGCTACTTAACAAACGTACACTTTAGGGCTAATAATCGCAGTTTATCTATAGCAATAACACCTAATTTAAAATGTACATAGTAGAAATTATTAATTAGGTATATGTAAAAAAAATTAATTTATACCATCTTGTAGATGAAACATCCTTGATTTTTTATTTATATAAAAAATAATTAATCACGTTTGCGAACAATAGACAACATCCTCTATGCATAATTGTTATGACACATCGCACTGGCAGGTTAAGATTAATCGGTGATGCAAGGCCGAGTCATTAATAAAGGTTATATATCTAAAATATCCCACCATAAAATGCGGCAATCAATTTTTAAAAAATAAGCTTTGGAAATTTTTGAAAATTTTGTAACCTCGATTAAGAGAAAAATTAACTTTCTAAAAATAGTTTTAGTAATGCAGTATTTCTGCTTTTATATATCGCAGTGTCTTTGATATTTAACACACACAATATTTGCCAAGATTGACTAAAGTTGTCAAAAGTTGACGGGAATTTTGAAATTCAAACACCAGTCAAAGTTTTAAAAACTGAAAACTACATGCATAAGCAAGACGGATCCAATCTCCCCGAACGCAAAAAACTGTAATCAACGTATCTGACAGAATCCTGTCCAATACTGAGAAAAAGGCATTCAACGAAGCCATCATTCCTGGATGTTATCACTTCTATCAGCTTACCTTGTGCTAAAGAGAACAAATTTCGCTATGAGATAAGAAAAACTCACGAATAAACTGCTAAAAAAAATCTCCAGACAAGAACAGACTGCACTCAAAGATCTAAAAACAAACGTCAATATCAAGATCTTACCAGCGGACAAGGGTAAAGCAACAGTTATCATAGATGGAGAAAAGTACAACAACAAAGTTGACAACTCTTGAATCAAGGTGAATACAAACTACTAACTAAAGATCTTACATTAACAGTAGAAGAAGGAGTTTACAGGGCTCTTAAAGGCTCTGCTTTTTTTTTTCTTTCATGTAATGCAGGCATCACATTTCTATGGGCTTTCTATAATACGCAAATAAGGAATGCCTTTGCGACCTATCACCAGATCCAGGAATTCGCCAACATCGGAACTGATCAAATTATGTTGAGCATTATCCAGCCACTACAAGGTAACATGAATTCCCCTGTACGAAACTCACGAAGCTCATTTCGTCCTACTTCTTCAGGCCACTAACTTTCGAACCATCGATAAACAAGTATGCTTTGATATTGAGTTACAATACAAATGTGTCCATCGGAAAATCCCTTAACATCACCAGGAAAACTCACGGAGGAAGTGATGGACCTTTTAGCGGTTGGTGTGTTCCTCTTTTCCTACTTTCCTACTTTCAATTCAAAGTAAGGTTTTACATTTGTAATACAGGACTTTCAATGGGCTCGTCGCTATCTCCAATAGTACAGCTCAATCCAAACCCAAGATGTCGCTTCAAAATGTCGATGAAACATTTATTATTCGGGACAAAAGCGATACAGAGTTAGCAAACTTTCTGGAGTACATTAATAATACTAGACCAAATAGAAAACATTACTTACTTACGGTAGAACGGGTACCCAAGCAAACTAATAAAGAAAACTATTAGGAGAGCAGCAGAGATAACAAGCAAAAAACTTACAGAAATTAGGTGGCTTAATATGCAGAACAGGTTTATTCTACAAAAAAAAATGCTTCTTCTATAAAATCCTAAAGAAGAAAATTTCAGAGTATCTTTTTGATAGAGTAACATTTCGAACCGACATTTACAATTTAAATTTAAGACATAGAAACACCATAACTATACCAAGACATAGGAAAAAATTATTTAAAAGGTCTTTTACTTACGATGTGGCTGTGGCTATGGATAATGTTGTCGACTATTCGTTTTCCTTTGATTGGTATAGGAAATATGGAATCATGGAATATATTGTTTTCAAGTCAGACTCAGCGAGTATGATCTACATGGTATTAACATTTTAAGTTTATTAAGTACAATTTTTATTATTATTTTTTTTTTGTAAATATTTAATATGTTTTATTTTGTTTCATTTTGAAAAATGGTCGCGAATGAAACTATTTTAATTATTTCTGTTTTTATCTTTGTTTTGTTCTGTTCTCGAGCTATATAAATTTATTTTGTTTTTGTCTTTAAGTAACAACGTAAACCTATATATATGTATTATTTTGGCGTACTACTTATAATAGTTATTCTATTTTGTCTTGATTTTTTTTTCTAGTTTAATAGGATATTGGGGAAGAATTGGAACTTAGTTGCCTACCAATACTTCTTTATTTACCAGATATTGTTTTTAGGATTTTTGTGATATATATGTTTTTATTATATGCTGGTAAATAAAAACTGTTTATTATTATTATTATTATTATTATATACATCCATATAATCAATATTACTAATATCGGGAAAAAAAAATAAAGCAAATATAGGCAGATTAGGTGCAATATATATACGCGAGTGACATGACTTATAAGTTATATATATATATATATATAACTTATAAGTCATGTCATAGTGTATTTGGGCGATCTGCGCATTCTTGAGAAGTCTTGTAAAGTAAATGTGCTAACACTGCTTATGGGACGTTATCAGCATATAAACGCAATGCTCAAAAAATCTATTGTCGTACCCACCCTGTATATAATTAAATATTAATTTGTTTTTTTCTCATTATTTAAGCGCAATTTATACGAGAATTCTACGTGAATAATTAAAAATATTCTGTTAAGCTAACAAACATCTACATCCTACGTGCTACACCAATACAAACCATGTTTATGGTTAGAGGAAAATTAGCTCTAAAATTTATGATAAAACTTTGACCCTTGGGGCCTTACCAAAGGTACATACGTGCATACGTGTGCTAGCGCAACAACGGGTTTATTATTTCTTAAAACAAATGCTAGACTAAGGTATTGTATTTAATATATTTAAGCAGGCAATTAGTAGGCTTAACCCGCCGAACTAGTTAGAAGCGCTAATTTTTTAGAATCACTTAAAATTTCGTTTTTTTCTTGGCAGATAAAAGTATTGATTAGCATACCCTGAAATGTATTTCGCAAGAAATTTTTATTAAATAAATCTTTATTTATTTATTATATTAACACTTCAAATGTACCGAAATTTTTATTGTAATAAATATTTCATTTTTATAGCAATACAGAAATCTGCTCACTTTAATACTTACTTACTAGTAAATGGAACCTAATTATTTCCACTCCGTGATAGTCTTATTCATAGCAATCTTACTTATTTTCATAATAAATAAAATGAAAGGTTTTCACAAAATTGTAGAGATGGGTGTATCTATTCATAGAAGATTAATTAAACATTTACGTTATGTAATTATATATTTTTTTTAATTCTTTATAATTTTTTCTTTCTCTTAATTTATTTTAAACACACTGATCTGATAGAGTCGTTAACATTTTTTAAAACGGACCTTCCTAAGTTTTTAATAAAATATCCCGAAGGATAATGATGGGAAAACTCCTGGATGATTTCTAGGAGATTCTTGGAAGATCTCTATGAAATGTTCGCATTGTCGCCCTAGAACGTTTTTTTGATGTTCTAGTATAGTTTTATTATTGTGTTATTTTTAATTATTATTTATTTAGGTTTAAATGTTTAAGCTGTAATTAAATAATAAGCATTTAATTAAAAGTCCAATTCATCAAATTTTATTGAAACTATGAACAAAAAAATTCAAAAAGCTTAATTTAAACAAATATTAAAATTTCTAAATAATTTATATGAATAATGATAGAATTTCGAGAAATAAAAATTATTATTAAATCAAATTAAAGAAGAATATTTTTTTTTAAACTAACTAACTAACTTAACTTCTCAAAGACTAATTGAAATATATGAATAAATTTGCAAAGGCAAAAAACAAAAAAATGCAATACAAAATGTTTTCTTGCAAAAATTGCCAAAGAATATTAAAGAAAAAGACGAAATGGTGAGTTCTTAGTTATCCAGTTTTAGGAAAAATCTGGACAAGCAACTACATTCCTAATTTTTTAAGAGATGTAAAGGGTATGCAATTTAGTAGATTTCCATGCAAAATTTTTCTAGAAATATTAAAAGGCTTCAAAAAATGCAAGTTTTAAAATTTAAGTTTGGGAGCTAAATGATTAAACTAAAATGCTTATAAAAACTGATTTTGATAAAACTGCAGAAACCAAGTGATTAACAGAGTTAACTCTTTAAACTTTGATTTACTAATATAATTATTAAAAGTTGGGTTTGAGATATGAGTTCATTTAATTTAAAGGGGAAAAAGGGGCGCGTAATTTATATCAATGTACACATGACTATTGTTATAGTATACCTACTCGTAGTAGCAAAGCACCTCATCTTAAATTCTGTTTCACTATATTATATAATTTGACATCAAACAATTACAGTTAGTTTAAAACCAAGCAATAAGAGCTATTTTCAAAAATATTATAGATATACATATGCTCATCTTAAATATGTTATTGTTCCTATTTAGCATCGATGTGCTTTTATATGAGTTTAAGCGTAAAATGTTACCTTGCTATATTTGTGATATAACAAAATATCTTAAAGATATTCATAGCTACCACACTAGAAATTGCATTAATTTTATTTTAATGGATACAGATTGTTACTCTAGTCAAATGATGAATCCCATTCTCTATAGAGGGTTGAATCATTTTAGTGGGTTACCAAATAGTATAAAGAAATGTGAGAATATAAAGCTGTTGAGAGGTTTTATTTAGTGATATTGCATTTTAGTATATTTTCTGTTATTTGTCTTTATCTTTGTATGTAGCAAAATGCTAATTTTGTTACATTTCTTTAACCTGCATTACGTTATTTTTTTTCATTACATTATTCTTTTACTATTTTTAATTTAGACCCTATTTATATTTTGCATTTTTTATCTCACTGTTTCTGTTATTATCTTTATATTGTATTTAATCTATAATGATGAAATATAAAAACCCTTAATTAAGGATTTCAAAAAGTGCAGAAAATATGATTTGTTACAAATTTCGAAAGACCCTGCGAAAAGAATTTTTTTTCAAGATTTCTAAAAATTCCCATTTAAACAGTTTTGAATTTAGCAATTTTAGATCATTAAATGTCTTAGATATAGTTATGCTATTTAAATATATAAAAGCACTATTCGTAATTTTCAAAAAGCTGTAACATTCTGAAAACAATTTATCTGTATAGAATTGGATTAGTTTTTTATTGGCTTAGATTTTGGGATATTTTACCTATTTTTGAGTAATTTTAAATTTCATCAAGCAGAAGCCAATAAGAATAGATCATAAATTATTTTACTTTATCAGTGATTCTATGAATGGTTCGTTGATTTCGAAAAAGATAATTTTCTCATCAGCTTAAACGGTAATTGAACGGTAATTTGTGAGTGAGCTATCAGTATAATAAGAAAAAATTGTTGGTCTTCTCTTGGATTTAAATAAAAACAAGTAATCTTAGCAGTGATTTTTAAAATTCAAAATTCCGTTACTTCTGCTAAATACTCTACTATTTATTAAAAAAAACTTATTTGCAAAGATTATAAGTTACACACCTTTTAACTCGTGCCAAGATACTCACCTTTGATTGTTTTACTCGTAATGGCAATTTCTGTAAAATCATACATCAGGTTCATTCATATGTGAAACAAACAATTCCAACAAAACCTATTACCGTTAATAAATCCACTGCATCTCGCTCCAAATAAAATAAAATAACACGGTCGGCCTCCAAACAGACCTGATTTATATTCGATTGAAAGTAATGGTATGTGATCTCCGTTGCGTTGGATGCTTATAGTTACGTCACATTATATGCAATCTTCGCAGTGTTATTTTAATTTGGTTTTTAATTATTTTGATCTTTAAATTTATTCGTCCGTATCCCACGCAGTTGGTAATGCTGGACGGCAAAATTTCGATTTTGGATTAAAAAAATATTTATTCCTATCAGATATCGCATAGCAATAGACGCTCGTAAAATTGAAAATTTAATGGTCACATCGGTCATAAATGCTGCAGAAATATGAAAATTTGACGCAAATTACTGTTTAATCGGGCTCTACAAACAGTCAATCATTTTTATAGACGGTTTTGTACCGGACATGTTCTTGTTAGATTTAAAAAATATAATAGGGTCAACCCTCCGGGGTAGTGTTTATTTACCGATCGATGGCCTTTATGCGAACTATAGGAATTTAATTATTAATGGAGGGCAAACCACAGGATTTCATTTGACCAATTTAATTTTTAAAAGGGTAATAGGTAGAAAAATCCCATAAATAAAAAAAAATCAAATATACTGGAACTTGTCGCCCTTGAATTTAGTGATCAATAAAATAATTACAGTTATCTTTTTATACCGATATAATTGCAACATTTTTATATATAATTGCAAACACTTTTTGCACAATATGAGGAGTTTTCAGTAGGACTGTAAACTGAGTAGATAATGTTTTCTGAGGACCTCCTGGAGTTTCCCTGTTCCTATGCCCACCGGGATAATTCTTATTTTCACGTTTTTTTCAATTTTTAGCAGTAGATTTTTATATTACAGCCTTTGATTTGCCTGTTTTTCGGTGATGTTATAATCTTTAATGGACAAAATCATCTATTACCACTCCCTCTTTTTTCACGTTGTCTTTCAACATGAGGTCTGGTTTAATCGCCTTTTTGTATCAACCAATTTTTTTTTCAATTCCCATATCAGTGTTATCTCATCTTTATCTATAGCTGGCTTAGGTTTATGGTTGTACGTAGTATTCCTTTATCACATTAATTCCACATTATTCACATATGTTCCAGTGCAGATGAGCTGCGACTGCGTTATGACGTTCAATATATTCTTATGAAGGATCGAGCAACGACGTATGGTTACTCTAAAAGATTTCGGGTTTTAATAAAGTTGCTTGGTATACTTCGTTGACATTGCTTGTGCTTATCAGGCAGTGAAAAATGATCGCTACTTTTAGTTCCTAAAACTTAATCTACATTCACGTATTTGTCTTATTTATAGTTTCTTTCTTTGTTTCTTTCTCTGTTCCTTTTGATCTGTTTCCTGAATCTTCTTTTTTTAATTTTAGCTTTCTTAATTCTATCATTTCAGATTATCTACGAGTTATTAAATTTTTTTTTGTATCATCTATAAACCTCAGATACTGGTTTTGATGTTTTACTTCTAGATGTTGTGCGAGTTCTTGTATTATCTCATGACTGATTTCGATATTATTAAGTCCTCTATCTACATCTGAACGTGAAGTATCTAATCTGACTGTTTATATCTGATCTTGCACCATAAATAATCATTTGTTTTCTGGTTTTTCTATATTATTATTAATACTTTTGGCGCCCAACGACATTATAAGTTATATCCGTAAAACCAGACAAACGTTCTTACTTTGGTGATTTAATTCAGTAACTCCAATGCCAGAGTTACTTTGAAATTTCTTTAGATTTCTAATTTGATATCCATGTCTCTATGTTTGAAAGCTTGCAGCGGCTAGCTGTGTTTTTTTCATAAATTACTCCAATATTATACCGATTTTTTTTTTCATAGAAGTTAAGAAATTTGCAAAGCCATTTTAATTGATGACAATTTATTCTCTAACAAACGTCACTGCCGCATTTCGAATATATATATTTCCTAGTGTCAGTAATATTGATTTAAAGTATAGTTGACTTTGTCAATAAATATAATTTTAAAATTTTTATAGGCTGCTGAGAATGGCTGCCCATAACTTCACACTTTGGCTGCTAATTTCACATCGATATGTCAGTGATGCCAAAATGATATTCCTTAATATAGTATTAAAGGCCATGCTCTTATAAAAATACTAATTCCCAAAAATTTGCTTCGGTTCTTCCTCTAGAACCTGTTAAACAAATCGGTTAGTAATTGAAGTTGTATAAAATTCCCAATTGTGATCCCAGATCACTTTGTCTCACACTAGTGAGTAAAATCACTTTAGTAGTAACATCTTGCCCTAAATGAGTTATAGAAAAAGCTCATTCTATTTGCCGACAATACCACAATTGTGTTATGGGAAGATAAAAATATTTTTGATTCTGCCTGAATGTAATTTCTCATTCCTTCCAGGCAGTTGAATGTATTTCTCTTATTTATTTATATAAAAAAAATGTTTTTGTTACTACATTAGCAAGAACTGAAGAAAATAACTCAGAATTAGGCCTAGAAAGCTCCTTAACTGGTGTTTACCATTGGGTCGTGGCCAATTTTTGATTCCTTCTATTTTATCTGGATCAGTCTTGATGCCATTTTCTGATATTACGTGGCCAAGGTATTGAACTTCTTTCTGAACTACCTCTTGAAAGGTAGATTATTTTTGTTCTAGGTAGGGAATAAATGCATCCAGAACATAAGGAAAAAACTGAATTTTCGACTGGTATCAGAAGTAAAACATATCCGAAAGCTCTCGAAAGATAACTTCAATTGAGTAATTCCTTTAACCAGAAGTTAATAGAAATTAATACAGTTATTGTTAAAAGAGTTTGAGGAGCAGAGAGAAGAACAAGAGGAACGATACCGCAAACAGGAAGAGCAAAAAAAAAAAAACAAAAAAAAATACGGAGAAACTGTTTTGATTGAGCCCATGGAAAGCTGTAAGGGACATGGTTAAAAAATTCTTCCAGCAAATATGCCAGCATTATCCATGCACAAAGAATCTACTATTTTGATTCAAATGGTAAACTTGAAGCAAGGAGAGAAAATTGTCGTATGCTATGAACTAACTCTTAAACGTTTAACATGAACATTTGTCTCCATATGTAAGTACGAGAAATGTTTCAGAAATGTTAAAGGACTTGCAATTCAGAATTTATGAATATTTTATTAATACCAAGCTGAGAGAACAAAATAATTTAGTCTGGATTGATAATCACTTCCCAGTCCAGGCTTCAAACCACTGCCTCAATAAATATGACTGATGCAAAAATGATATTGATAATTATATTTTTTTTACGTAAATATACATAATCATTGATAAAATATTAAATAAAAACATAAAAAATTTCAAAATAAGTTTTTTGAAGACTACCAAATCAGATATTTGCTTGAAATTTACTCTTCTAATGAAAGGATTAAGCTTTATGAATGATTTTTGGTAAATTAGCTCTTTTATAGTGACTGATAAAGTTAAATAAGCACTGTCAAGTTAATAAGGCTGGTCTGGTATATGCCCAAAGGAAATATGAAGTATTAGGAGCTAGAATATTGGAAACCTTGACGAAGAGCTAACAAAAGAGCATGATTGAGCTAGAAATGTCTGATAAATCTGTAAATTTGCAAATGTAAAATTTATAGAACGCAATGCTGATGAATTTACAAGAGAATTTGCTAGAAATATGAATATCGGGAAAAAAGAAACAAAATTCTTAAATAAACTCGTTTTAAGGATACAATATTAAGTTAAAATAAATAAATCAAAGAATACAGAAACTGACACCTAATTTTGTAAGAAAACTTCCCGAAATTGAATCCATCTGGACTGAAACTAAACCGTTTCTCAAAAGTAATTTTAACACAAATAAATTTCTTTTGGGGTATTTAAAAAGCCATTAAACTAAGGGTTCACTCACAAATTGCTGTTAAAGAATGCTAATTCATTTTGTAATTTTCACAAGTGCTGACCCACTTTAGGCAAGGGGTAAAATTGGAAAAAAAATATTATTCAGAGTCGGATTTACAAAAGGCGTATGTAGGTGTGATGTTTACTTTTTCATAATTGCCTTAGCAGAGTTAGAGTTTCTTTTTTTGCTTTTATTCGTAATTAAAATTCGTGAGGGTGAATATTTATCCGCGGGCAAAACTAATACTGGGGGTTTGACTCTTTTTAACTCTTGCACCATTTTGATTAACTTTTAGATTCATTTTAGTTTCCCCAGATTCAAGTAAATAATTGTAATTTTATAAACTTTAAAAATATATATATATTTTTACATCGTAAATTGTATCTAGATAATCACTGTAATTTATAGTTAATATCTCAAAAAAAAAATATTTATAACGATTATAATTGTCATGTTCCCATTGCAAAAAAATTAAAAATAGATTTTTTAATTACTATTGATGTCATCGTCAAGTTATTTAAAAAATAATTAAAATAATCGTATTTTCTGAATAAATTTACTTAATTAAATAAAATGGTAAATCGTGTCCATTTAAGTTATGCATAACATAAATTTGCATAACTAAAAGTTACTAAGAATTCGTGAGCTAATAAAAATTAGACAGAGTTGGCCATTTTAGTGATATTTGGATGATACTGGTGACCTTAAAATAGTGAGTTAGATTAACGTTTTCAAAATATTTGGCATTAATGATTGCTTGGATACTATGATGGTAAACTTATTAATATAGAACAAAATGTGACAAAAATATTTTATTGTTTATTCTCAAATAATAACGAATAATCCGGTCGCTATAAAACGCCACCTCTATGGCAAAGTTTTTATTGGAAACATGTAGATACGCTTACTTATTTTGTTTCGTCAAATCACTGTGATAACAGTTGTATTGTTCGATAAATCGTTGGACCTCGTTTATGCTTTGTCTACATGTAATATTTTATGAGCAGCCTTGCTTGTTTACAAGAAATTTGTCAAACAAATGATTATTAGATGCAAAGTTGGACGTTGGCATGAACTGAATAAAGTTTTAAAGCCAGCAAAAGGTGAACGAGCCGAAGCATTGTGTGTAAGCTAGTAAGCAGGATGGAAGATCATGTGTATGGATAAATGTATATCAGTTTATTATTTAGTTCTTTCCAAAAATTACTGAAAAGTTTATGTCAGTTTTATTATTTTATATTTTATAGTGTGTATAAAACTACGACTTATTTCTATACTTTCCGTTGAACAATGAGACATCTCGCATGCAGTCATACGATACAACGTTACGTCTTAATCCTAAATATTTACAAATATCATGACTTAAACCATTAAAAAAATATCATATACATTTCTATCAACAGCCGACAATTCTACGACTAACACCATAACCATTAACCTACGGTGGGTGTAAACAGCAGATACGATCGATTTCGAAAAGTGGTTTGCCCAGTTTTAAACTTCACTAAAATAAATGCACACATCGTCATATCTATAAATATTTTCACGGGAGGCATGTGAATTACACCATCACGATACGGAGCCAAAAACTAAAAATGTGTACGATGTCAAAGTTTTGGAACGGCTTGATTTTTGCTGTTTATTACGCTTCCGTAATCATAATAAATAAGTTGGGGGCTTCAGTAAGCGGTTTTGCTTTTGGTAAAGTGGCGCAGCGTGGGAATCTTGACAGTCTATGTTTATGTCTAAGATTTACAGGTTTACTTTTGTTAATTAAGTTTGTAGGGTAAGGGCGTAATGCTTATCATTATATTCGTGGTGATAATTAAGTAAGCTGCTTAGAAAGGTAATGTTTTAATAAATTAAATTAACTGTTTAATTAAAGTACTGGCTCTAATTATGTTTTATAATACTATTTGACTTTTGATCTTATTATCTACGTGTCAACGCATAAATAGAAAAAATTAAAAGGTTGTGGACTGTATTTCAAAAAATTGTAGAGAACGAATGCACCACACTTTTAAAATAGGCACTAACCGATTAAGCTAGTTGTGGCCTTCTTCACACGTATCCCCTTAGTTGCAATCCAGGCGCACCTTCACTACACAATGTTTTTAGACAGAAAATTTATGAAATTGTTTGTAAAAATTGGTTTTATACAGAAACCAAAAACTGACTTGTTTCATCGTCTGTGTTTCTCGCACAAGTAGTTCGATCTTTCGCATCATGCCCAGACAATGGGAAAAAAATGTGGCACATATTCCGCAAGAAATAAAGTAATTTTTAGAAGAATAATGCGCTAACACTAGTATAATTTAAATAGCTCTTAGGAACACAAACTAAGACATTCATGTAGATTAAACTATTCATATATTGTCTAATCACGTAGAACTGATAACCCAACCCAATCCAATGCATTTCCTTTGACTCGCGTTAAAAGTACCGACAAGACACATGACGAGAACCATCACACGCCGAATCAAGATGAGCCAGTCGATCGATTGGCATGAAAATTGGTAATCCTGGAATAATCTCTATTATAATATTGCCACCCTCCGTGTCGTGGAATTGTGACTTATCTACGTTAAAGTGGATATTGGATAAGGCTCGTGAATAGTACTAGCCTTGACAAAGTGTATTTCCATAGCGCGTAAAGAAATTTATATTCCTGGCACGTATAGAACTGGCATGTCAAGTTCAAGAGTCATTAGACCTGGATCGTTAACTCAAAAACTTTTTTTCCCACCCTCATTCCCGAGCAGCAATAGCCGTATTAACTTACATTTTCTTTGACTTGCATCAAAAGTACTGACAGGACAGATAACGAGTCCCTCCGAGCCATCACACGCCGAATTAAGATGAGGCTGTCGATCGAAAATTGGTAATCCTAGGTAAATCGCTATTAAACTCCTAGAGCAGTATCTGAATTGGATTTCGAGATCGCCGGGATCAGATTTGATGAATGGTTGGAGGATTTTCTGAATGCCCTTACTATAACTGATAAATATATTATCACTGGCGATTTTAATGTGAGGTTTAACTCAGGTTAAAGTCAGTCTCAGAGAGTTGTTGACCCCTTTGCCAGTTTTGGATTTCATCCATCAATAGTTACAAACATTATCTAAGGGTCAAAATTCTCTAGATAATGTTTCTATGGGTCAAGATTCCCTAGATAATTTTTTTTAAATATTCCTGGCTCTTTATATGCAGCCACTGTTAGCGACGTTTCTCTACCAGATCATATGAGTATTTTCTTTCAATGTATGCAGTGCTCTCACAATTCGGGTGGAACTGCACGCATCAGCTTTCATACCATAACAAACTTGGGTTAACTGCATTTCTATAACTCAGTGGAGTTAATGAATTGGGATGAAATGCTTGGTTTTAATGATGCGAATGCTGCCTTTGAGTGTTTTGTAAGTGCCCTTATAGATGTCTACCATTGTTCTTCTAAATTGAAGTACAAGTCACTTAACACATCCAAAAGCTCAAGGGCATCTAAGTGGTTAGACAATTCCCTGAGAGATATGAGGGATAGACTTTTCCTTTTGAGGCGGGTTAACCAGAGGTATCCAAATTTGGTATCATCTGCAATGGTGCGAAACTATTGCACCAATTATCGCAGGAAAATCCAGATGAAAAAAATTGATGCAAATGATAAATTCATAAGCCAAGCAAATAATCCGTCTCAGGTTATGTGGCAAGTTATTAAGGCTTTTAATAATAACGTTCAAGAGATAATAGCAAACAAAATAAATGCTTGACACTTTATTGAGATATTTGTGAATGCTCCAACTACATTAGAACAATCATTGCCTCCGCCTTTTTAACATATTTGACTGGATATCATGGTTCTGGCTTTGGTTCTAGGAAAGTTACCTTTGTCTAACTTAGTTATTGCACAGGCGATTTTTCCTAATTGTCTCAAAATGGAAAATGTCATACCAATACATAAGAAAGGTTCAACGTCGGACTCTGAAAACTATTGTCCAATTTCTTTGGTCCTAATTTTTAGTAAACTCTAGAAAGCCGGTTTAAAGACCAAACTGAGGACTACTTTGAAAGTAATTTCCTGTTCTATATAAAGCAACATGGTTTTAGACATCAACACTCCTCCAATTCAGCTGTTGGACCTGTGTTATAATATTCTAGAGAGTCTTGAAAGAGATATGTACTCTCAGGCCACTTTTTACGACTTTTTGATATTTTATCTTTATGCTGATGACATAACATCTTTGATTACTGACAGTAGTCTATACAGTCTTGGCACCACGGCACCAGTCATGCAATGGACTGAAAGAATCGAATTGCCGTATCGAATGGGTTATGCTTGAATAAAACCAAGACCCAGAATATACTTTTTCCCCCTTTAAGACTGTGGTCATTGTCTTCAAGCTCTAGATGAAAAGTAACCCTCCTTGGTATGACTTTGGATACAGGATTAACTTGGAACTCTTATATTGAGGATAGTACTAGCTTAAACAAAATGTGTTTCCACAGGACGTAAAAAACTTGATACACCTGGCACATCTAGAACGAGCGTGCTATCTTAAATAGAAGTTAAAGCAGACCCAGACCGAAATTTCTTCTGCGAGTCCTCGATATTTCTACTTCTCAATTTGCACTTTCAATTAGTTGTATGGTGTGAAGAACGCAGACCGTGCAGCGTACATAATCGAAGGACGTACATGCTCGTAGATTAAACTAGACTAGCTAAATTGTTTTTCGATAGCTCTGGCACGTCTACAACAGATATATCAAATCAAGAAAGGTTATAAGCACCCAGATTTCTTCTTTTGATTTCTTCTGCAAATTCTGGAAATATTTACGGTCCAATAATTCATTTCCACGTCACGAGATCCTACCTTGAGCAAGATCGTATGGTGCGAAGAACACGAAACGCAGGATGTGAAAGATTGTTATAGAGACTAAACAAGTTGTGTTTTCATGGCACGTAAAGAAATTGATAGGCCTGGCAGATCTAGAATTGGCATGCAACTTAAATATAAGTTGGGACAGTGTATAAACAGATACTTCTTCTGTTAATCACGGAAAAATCTACTTTCAACGCCATGGAATCTCAAACTAAGTAAGACTGTTTGGTACAAAGCACACGGAACGTCTAATGTCGGGCGTAGATCAAAGAGGAGTGTGCCTGCCACGTGTAAAGTTGGCCTGCCAAAGAGAGTGAATACGCAAAATATTTTCTAATTTCTAGTCGCAAAAGATGGAATGTGGAGCCTAGATCATAGGGATCAATTAGGGCAGTGAGCCGACTGTAATTTATTGTCCTAATTCTGGAAAACTCTACGATCCGAGATTTCGTAGCTTCGTATAGGGTAAAGAACGCAAAAAGTAAAGTGTGGATCTTAAATTACAGATTGTAGTAGTTTCTTTTTGTTAATTATTATATAATCTGAGACTTGGAAATTGAAAACAGTTATGATGATTGGAAAGATTGCCACTAATAGCGAAATAACTAGTAGCGTTTTCTACTGAAGCCGCTAGATTTCTGCAAGTAAAAGCAGATGTTGCAAAAATGAGTAATATCGATCAATGTTAAGCCTCACGTAGAAAGAATAGAAATTCAAAGAAGTGAATGCGAAATAAGACTAGTTTTTTCTGTTAAGGGAAGATAATATAAAAAAATTGTGTAGTACTAAAATGTAAAAATAGTAGCAAATATCAAGAAAAATCTGATAAATATCTGTCGATTAAGGTGATGAACTAATGAAAACGAATACATCATCCTAGCTATAGAGATTCCTTTAATTTTATCTCCAAGTTGAGACCCCATCTTTTAAAGTGCTTAATTATTTAATAAATATTTGCTGTGGCTCAAATTTAAAGGAGAAAAAATGTAGAAAATAAATAAAAAAAGGTCTCGAGGGTAAAAATTAAAAAAAAAGCTAAAGAGAAAAATTATAAGGTAGGGGAAACGTAGACAGAGAGCGAGAGAAAATAAGCAATTAATAAAAGTAATAACGAAAATACGCCACTAATTTAAAACGTGATTACTCAGTGGCCTCAAGGTTTTCTTAACCTGTTCATAAAAATGATAATTCATTTTTCTTTTTAGATCCTGAAATGAGAAAAGTTTAAAAGCTTTCCCCAAATCTAGACCATTACAAAATATTATATTTTGTCTGAAAGGGACAAATTTTAAAACTTAGTTTCGAGAAAACGATAATATTTTTAAAAATATTTGATACCAAGATCCAACCTACATAAAAATAGGAAAAACCAATAAAGTTTTATTTCCCGTTTGACCGCAGCTGACGAAATGGAAAACTCAACGTGTGTTTTTCTTAACATCCAAACGCGATTTATCAGAAATTGTCGACCCGATTCGGCTAAAAGCTTCAACTGCTACTGGACAAATACCGAAATGTTTATTCTTTGCACGTTTTCCGGAAATTGCCCGAAAACTTCACACGGTTGGAGCTTTCAACAATATTAGGTTGGTTTCGAGTTTTCTTGAAAAATAAAAGTGAACAAGGATTTCATTATTTAATTAAATTATTGCCTATTCTTACTATGATCGTGCCATCTTCAAATCTTTCTTACTTAATGGAGATTTTTTCAAAATTAAGTAAATAAGACAAAAGTAATGTAATAGTTAAATTAAATCTTTTTGGAAAACTAATAGGAATTATCAAACTCATATATTTGATTAATCTTCTACGTCTTGCAAGATTTATTAAAAGCGATAACTAGCAACAACGCAGTGTTAAAACTTAATCCACTCCGACGAAACTCGTATGCTGCAGCTGGTGTCGCCCATAAGTCTTCTAAAACTACAGGAAAACAAAAGTGCCGCAAGATTCTACAAAAGGAAAATATCTTTTATTGCGCCAGACTGCCGGGGCGTGCTTGACCGAGATTCGGAATTTTAAAATTTTTAGTGATACCCGATAGCATATCCGGGTAACAATATATTTTTTACTTTTAAAAGTCTTATGTAAGTCGTTTTCTTTTTAGAGGAAGTTTTAAAACTGAGACAAACAGATAAAGTTTGAGGCAAACACACTTCTTTTCTAAGACAAACATGATAATAATTCCTAAGTAAAACTAAAAGCTCATTCTTTTTCTTCTTAACGTTCCATCTGCTTATCGGAGGTTGCCAATCATAAAGGCAATTTTCATTTTATTGGCAGCTGTTCTGTCAATAAAGTGATAATGCAGGAAAAAGTTAAAACAAACAGGAGCCATGGAAGGAGAAGAACATCTTGGCTCAAGAACAATTTGATCACAGCTTAAGCTTATTAAGAAAATCTTAATAAACTCTAGATGAACATGACTGTTGTCAATTATTTGTCCATCCCTATATACCCTCTTAAAATAAGAGTAAGATGGGATGGTGCAATGAAATTTGGGTAAGGCACTGAACTCTGTGACATCCTGAGAAAATTTATTGAGGTCATAATAGCATAGTTGTCAGCAGTAGAATACCATGCAGGTATAGACATGCCAAAAATAGGCTTTCTAGAACTTTCAAAGTTATATAGTTACATTGAGCTACTGAAGCCTCTGGCTAACTTAAACTTGAGATTATTTTGTGAATATTTGATAAAGATTGTTTTATTGCTTGGAAGCTAAGGTCGAGTTGTAATACAGGCAAGAAAAAGCAAACTTGTACAGAAATATAAGGTATTTTTCTAATTAGTAACGGGATGGCCATCCATCCTGAAATCACTAAATGCAGGTAAAATCTCTTCACAACATAAGGCTAAAATCAAAAAACTTATATGCCATAAATACACAATTGGCGAAGATACAGACGGTAATATAAAAATTAAACAATGGTAGAGAAAAAAGTATAAAACTCTAAATTCAGCGTTCTCAATCTGAGGTATTAATCATAAGACATGGGTAATGATGATCTTTTTTATGTACTTCAGGAAACTTTGCTAGAGAAACCCAATTTTAGGAATATTCAGTCAGTAAATTAAAAATATTAATAATATGATGTATTTTCTATGTAATTGGGGAAACCATGCTATAAAACATAATTTCCAAAAGATTCAGAGGGCATTCTAGAAATGAAATGATAGAAAGGAAAATATATAAGTTACATTTTGCCAGCTAAAGTACACCTTTGACAATACATCATTACAAGAGCTATTAACTATGAGTTGGTGCAACGTTATATAGCACTTAAGGCCAAAGAATTATGAATAAAGAAAAGAAGTCTATGGATCTGATCCTGAAATCTAGTAAGTACATTCAATACAGCTAAGACTGAGATACTTGATACTGAACATTTTATTAGAATCCAATCAAAATCCTTGAATAATTAATTAATGGAACCAAATGATGAAACTAGTAAGCGATTAGTAAGTATTGAGCTTTTGGAAACCATTCTAGTAATAACAAGACGAATCTATGGATAAATAGAGGATATATCCAAAACAGCACCCTAAACTAGACTAGTTACTCAAAACGCTAAAAACATTGGACCCAAAGAATATTATCAATATATGAGGATAACAGATTAGACATGATGTTGGATTGTATGGTTCATTTTCACACCTAAAGATCCTAATACCATAATACCTAATTATCCGGACAAATCGAAGGACAATGATGGCACGAGACTTGGAATCCAGCCCAACTCAAGATAGGAGATCTACTATTTGCATAAGATCTCTTCACCACTAAAAAATCTGAATGAGCAAAGCATAATAGTATATTCATAATGGCCTTCTTCCCTGCAATGCTCTGACAGTGAATATTATTTCGATCTTACCATTGTGTACGACAATACTAAAAAAAACGTTAAAATACGTCAATAATAAACAATAGTAAAACTCTTGATAAGCTCTAGGAGATAAAGATGACAGTAATTAATGATAAGAGTAAGATAGGATGGTGCAATGAAATGTTTGTAAGGCACTGAACTCTGTCACATCCTCAGAAAACAGCTCCATTTAAGTGACAACAGCATCGCTATAAGCAGTAGATTCATATTTTCGGTTTAAGCAAGCCAAAGAGGGGCTTTCTAGAACCTTCAAAGTTACCTACTTTTAGCTAATGAAGCCACTGGCTAACTCAGACCTGAGATTATTAGGTAAATACTTGATAAAACAATAGAAGCCTAGACCATAAGTTGTAGTATAAGCAAGTTATAGTACAGGCAAGTTGTTGTCAATACGGCAAAGACTAAAATATTATATATTTTACTAGACTTCAATCCAACACCTGAAATAATTAAATAATGAACTTTCGGAAACCATTTCAGTAAAAAATAAATGAATCTATGCATAAATAGAAGATTACAAGCAAATTGTGCCATAGACAAGTTGTAGCACAGGAAAGTTGTTGTGAAAGCAAATTATAATAAAGGCAAGAAGAAGCAAACATGGATAGAAATACAAGGTAATTTTCTAAGTAATAGCGGGATGACCATGAGGTAAGATAGGGCTAGAATCGAAAGGCTTGCATTTTAGTAGAGTAAACTAACATGGTCCTTACTGATGAACCCTAGGCACTTAGCAGGTAGATAATTATAAAAATGAAATGATGATATTGTAAAGTATGCTATAAATACACAACTTGTAGAAGATACAGACAGTAATATACAAAAGATACGACGATGTAGAACAAATCATAAAACTTCAAAATCAGCGTTCGTAGTCTGATGATATTTTAAGGTATGGTGTTTTGGCATGATATTTTCTTTATATAATTGGGAAAAATATACTAGAAAACACACTTTTAGGAAAATTCAGTTGGTAAGTTCGAAATAATAATAACATGATGTTTTCTCTATGTAATTGGGTAAACCATTTCCAGAAGATTCAGAGGGTATTCTAGAAATGAAGTGATAATACAGAAAAAAGTGAAAAGGTAATTTTTTATTTTTATATCGGTATCTCAATCTAAGGTATAATAAGGAAAATTCTGTTGTTTCTATGTAATTAAGTAAACTGCTCCAAAAAAGTTCTAAGTATGACTCTCTTGCATATGTAATAAACTTATAACCAAGCTGTAAAAGACGTTGATACTAGAAGCTAAGGAGAAGATATAAGCTATATTTTAGAACCTAAAGTGAGTCTTTGACAATACATTACACATAAGAGCTATTAACTATGAGTTGGCGCAACGTTATGTAGTATAACTTACAGCACTTGGGGCTAAAGAAAGATGCGTAGAGAGAAAAGTTTATGGATCAGATCCTAAAATCTATGTATGTACTTTTAATACGGCAAAGATTGAAATACTAAGGATTTTACTAGATTCCTACCTAGAAGCTGAAATAATAAATAAATAATGGAACCAAAATATAAAACTAGTAAGAGCATCAGGCTTTCGTAAACCATTCTAGTAATAACTAGATGAATCTATCGATTTTCGATCGAGGATAACGCTATACTAGATTATGACTGCCAATCATAATAAATGCTATTAGAGCATAGTGGCTCAAAACAGTAAAGATACTGAACCCAAAGAATATTATCGATCTATGAGGATACACCTAAATATACAATAAATACTTCGAGACCTAATTATCGAGACAAATTAAAGTATAATGATGGAACGGGAATTAGATTCCAGCCCAACTCAAGATAAGAGATACACCATTTACTTGGAAAATCTTTACCAACAAAATAGAACAAAAAATAAATATAAAAGCTCATTGTGATCTTCTTCTGAGCTAAGATTACTAGACTGAAATAAAAACAAAAAAAAAAGGTTAAAACATTAAGTCACAGTCTTATTAAATATATAGACCTACACCTACACAGATCACATTACAACTTCAGTTTGTTTGGTCTCTTGGAGAAAATAGATGATATGCTTCTACTACTAATCTAATCCTTGACATTACCATTAGTTAAGATATTTTTGTATTATATAAATTTAAGTTTTACTTAGGTAATGGTGCCCATTTTTTCTCTAATATTATCGATGTATCCATGCAATGATCTTAAGTAACTATTCATAATATATTACCAGATGTCAATCTTACCACTGTGCACAATTGTAGTAAAAAACCCTTTAATAAGCCAATAATAACCAATTAATTCTCATCATATTCGTGTCATAATCCACGCTTCGATTTTAACAAAACCGCACACGGCAACCAACCCTAAAATAAACATTAACCTAAGCCTTAAAGAAACCAAGGTCGGTAACGTTCATCAATCTTAAAACACCTTTAATGATTTTCATGAATCATGTATTAAAGTCATTACCTGGTCTCGCTAAAACGCTCTGGCTCGGGTCTATTTGCCAACATAATTTTACTTTCAATAGCATTGATCTTGAAAAGCTTGATTATGTAGATACTTGCATACTGGTTTAACTATATTTGGTTCTATTGAGTTTCAGTTTCTTTTAGTTAATCTTGATTTGTGGTGAGGTTTTATATTCCTTTTGCTTTCTAGGTTGTAACCTAGATCGTATTAATTTTTAAACAGAGAAATATAAAATGCGTAAGTTAGATTACGGATAAAAAAATATAAGGCCCTTTAAGGTTGTTGTCATTGCTAATAGATGATAATGTGTTATATTGACAATAGGGACATATTTATGTTGATTTGGAAATCGTTAGCTATTTTAGTATAAATGTTAATATTTAGTTCAAGGAAATTTATTAGTAGAAAATTATAGCGGAAGAAATTAAACATTTAGACGTTTGCACTCATGGTGGCTGCAGATTTTAAGGTTCTTAATTTTAAAGATTTACTAAAGACTTGTCTCAAAGCTTCTAACCAAAGTACTTTTTCCCATTAGTTTTAGGTTTTTCTCAAGATACTTAGATTTATTAGATAGCTGGTATCTAAGTAAATAGATTTAATAATTAAAGAGTACAAAAGATATGGCCAGATAAATGATGACACATTGGTCAGAAAATTACCTGTAATTTTGTCATTGCACTTAAAATTAAATGATGGAAATAAAAGCCATAAGAGTGGGAGGCTAAAACAGACTTTTAATATTTCTGCTGAGGAGAGAAGACCACACAATTTGCTTTATCCTCCAAATATTTCCTAGAATCATCAAAATCAACAAAGTAACCTAATCGTAAGCCCATTAGTCAGTTTTATGATCAATAGTTACCATAATACAATCTGGAGCTATATCATCTGGAGATCATTAGGTATTTCAATATAAATGTCAAACAGTCAGTCGAAGGATCTTTATTAGATTTGGAACAGATTGCTGGCGAAACATTTAGTGGTTAAGTTTGGACGATAAGGTTCTATGAACATCGGTCTTAAGTCATGTTTTAGCCTTAGCAACACTTAGATCTCTAAGAAGCTGGACTTAAGGAAGAAAAGACATAGGCAAACAGAGGATGATGACTCAAGAGCAAAGCAATCAGCAATGAATTAGGAAATTTACTGTGATTATTTAATTTCACTAAGAATTAAGTGATGGAACTGAAAGTCCTGAGAGTGGGTGATGTTAGAGAAAATAGACTCTTAATATTTCTGTTTAGGAGAGAAGAGTACATAACTTGCTTCATCTCTCAAATATTTCCTAGCACCAAAATCAACCAAGTAACCTAATCGTAAACCCAGTAATCAGTTTAATTAACGATAGTTATAAAAAATGCATTTTGTGCGCACAATGTAAAAATAATTGGAACTTGCACCACAATTATTCCGTTTTGACTTTGCCCGTGTACATTTCGAGCCAATTATTTATTACGTGTTTTAAGACGGGTACCAAGGCTACGGCGACGTTAAACGAGTTTTTAAAACAGTACTTACAGAGTGGCCAAATTGACCCAGAAACATCGTTTGATAGACAGAAAGGAGAATTGAGTATGTTTACATTGGGAGTTAATTGTTGGATAAAAAATTATTAGAATATAGACAGATCCAGGTAGAAAATTCTGTATTCCTAAATTTCTGGAATGTGTCTTTATATTGCTCTGAATGGCTCTATTTAAATAGGAATACTTATTTTATCTTAGTGTTTTAATGGATTTTTATTATTCTTTGGAATATAGTGATTTATTTCAGTAGATGTTAATTGAAAGCTGAAGTCTTTTTATGACAAAACCCTGTAGTTTCAAGAACAGCACAATTTAAAGAATATTAAATTTAAGAAATTAACTAATACCAAGTCTTTTGTAACTATCAAAGTGAGGTTGCATCTATATTACTATTAGCACATTCTAAAGCACTTAAATTAAATAAGATTCAAAATTCAACTTATATTACAAAATTATTTTTTTGCATCTTAATATTAAATACAAAAATTATGTTAGCGCCTAAACCCAAAGTTGTGTTGCGCTTAGAACCATTAATTATAGAGTAATTATAATACATTTTACTTAGTCTAAGAAAACAAATAAAAAAAAGTGATCCCAAATTATTGCTAGAGGAATATCATTGTCTCAAAGGATTCAAACACATACATAATACTCTAAATATAGGGAATGATTTAAAATTAGGTGTGTCATTTTATGTTTAAACCATTTAATTTTATTTCTAGCTTTCAGGATATTTATGACCTGATTGTAATAAAATAGACCCAAAAATTCAAAGGAATTTGTAAAATGGGTTTTTGAGTATTGATTTGTTTTTATGTTGCTGTATGTGACAAACCTTGTAGGTTTGTCACAACCTTGTGACATAATTGTGAGAAGGATTTTCGTATTCACCAATGTATTTTTTTTTATGAAAGCAATCATTTCAAATATATGTAAATCCCTAAAAGTACATTTTTGTATTCTATATTTAACTTTATAAAACATCATTCAAATAAAAAATTTCTTAGTTATTGTTACAGGATATAATGCACTAGCATATGCTCCGCCCCAGAAAACCAAACTCTAATTTAAAAATTGATTCGATGAGAGCTAAGTAGACTAATCTTAAAGTTTGAAAAGTAAGTAGAATTAGTTATTAATTTATAAAGCTTTTCTCTAAAGGCAATAAGCTTTCTATTTTAATTTTCGTTAATTATTATACCAAGATATTTTATGTTTCTATAACAGAGGTAATTGATTAATTGAGTGTTAGCGGTATAGAGGTGAAATTAGCTAGATTTGATTTGTCCGTGAAAAAGGACATGAATTTTGTTTTAGAAATATTAAGAGAAAAGCAATTTATATTTAACTAGTTATTTATGAGATTTAAGCTACTCTCCGCCATATCTGTAACTTCATTCCATGTATTTCCTTCATAAAAAATTGCAGTGTCGTCTACGAAAGATATGAGAATTCCAAGGCAATTTAATGAGATTACATGAAGGAAAGTTAATGAGAAATTTCGATGGTTTTTATCTCTTCTGATCTTTTTGATCCAAATCCATAGAGAAGTCTCGTATTGAAACAAAATATTTATATTTAGGAAACTCTTGAATATCAGCTCCTGCTTGTCATTCTTTTCTTGTAAAAATGTACATAATGTGAGTGCTAAATTATTGCCAGATCAGATACGTGTATCAACAAGACAGCAAAAGATTAAAGAAAGTCACGTTTATGTTGTCTAAATGCAGAAAGTTGTTTATTTTCAGGATGAGATCATTGAAAAGTCTTTACACCGTGGAATCCATCAAGAGTAAAGGATGTCCAAGAAAAAGTAGATTTTTGCAAAAAAAGACACTGGAAATAAGGTGTAAGGTAGGGCACTATAACGCTTATTATACTCCTTTCTGTACTGTCGTAATTTAGGAGATTCTGGAGTTCCAGGAAAAAGTACGTTGCAAAGAACCTTAATTATTCAAGCCTAGGTCAGAGAACTATTGGCTTTATTTTAGGATACCAATACCTTTTTTTAGTCTAGAAATCTCCCACCTTTTTTTTCTAAGGTCTGTAAATCCTTAAAGACTTCTTCCTTTTAACTCTTCCCAATTTTTTCTTAAGCTGTAATATAATTTCAATAACTTGATAAAAGACGACAAGCTTCCATAAGTCCGAGACAAGTAAGTAAAGCCTCAAACAAAGCTCCAAAAGTTGACAAGCTATTTAAGCAAGTTGCAGCCATGGGTGTCATCCTACTGTGCAAAAACTGCCAGTCCTAAAGGTGAAACTGATAAAATAGTTATCTTTTAATTAAATAAAAATGCTTTTTCATAAAATACGCAGTTAATCACGTGTAAAAGAATATGAAATATACGTGTGCCAATTCTGTAGATGACCGATGATTGCGACGCCATTAATAAGGGCCATGATTGAAATTGACACAATCCGAGGCGATTGTCGATTGTTTGAGCTCGAAATTGAATTGCGAAAGGATTGATTGTAAAGGTACGAGGCTAATGGTATTAAATTTTTCGTTGAAAACTAAATCAAGTTAGGGTAAAAAGTGAATACAAGGTTCAGCTCGAACCCCAGCTTAGAAACAATTTAATCCAATACCCCCTGAGCAAAAATAAATAATGACTGCAATTCGCTTATTTTAATCAAATAATCAGTTCCTCACATTGGAAAAGCCAGAATTATTTATTGGAAATCAGGATTGAAACCATCATTGAAAATCGGAACGTCTTGCTAAGAGTCTCAAAGCCCGTCAGTGTTATGTTTAAATTTCCATTTGATATATCGATATTTGTTTCAGAAGGGAAATTGAATTTAGAAATATTTTTAATATGTATTCTTGTTATAACGGAAATGGAGAAATACGAGGATTATAATGAATGATTGAGTAATTAAAACTTTAATAAATATACAATATAAGTTTTAATGATACTTTTCCTTTGATTTAAGTATATTCAGTATTTATCAATAGGATCTGCAAATACAAAAATCTCCCTCTTGAACTCCAGCCCACCCTGTATCTAAACGTGATAAGCAAATACCACTTGCTAAGGTAAAGTTACTTTAAACTTGTAATAGCATTTACAGAAATTATTTGCCCATATAAATATAATATTTACCTAAGAATTAGCTAAAGCTATTTACCAAATATAGCTGGATACCATGTATGTAAATGTGAGTCCCAAGTATAACATGCCATTTATGGTTTTTATCCCACATGTATGAATATTTTGACGTACTGGTTAAACTCTAGTTGCAAGTAAAAATTAAAAGCTTTGTAGAAAACATTTTTATACAATTAAGTCGGTTAATTTTCTCAACCAATAATCAAAAATAATGTAAGACAAAGTCGATTTTTATTGTTTTATGTTCCGATAAATTTTATTGTTATCCTGAGGATAATATAGAATGGAAAGAGAAATTTCATTGAATGAATGATAAACAATGCTTCTTTAAATTTGATTATAATAAGGGATAATTATGTAGGTCTAAATTGTAAGAAGAATAATGACATAATGTACCTAATGTAGGTAGCATCTTTTCCATTCGTTAGGTGTAAATTAAAACAATCCAAAACAGTTTATTTATACACTTCACTACGAAAACTACTCAAATCTCGCGCCAGCATTTCGAACTTTACTTTACTGAACTGACAACTGACTACTGACCGGCGCGGCGGTGCGACTCCTTATATACTCGGCAGAACGCTGTTCCGGAAGATTCTCGCTAATCTTAGAGACGTCGTGCGAATGACGGAGAAACAGCTGATTTCTCGAATTTATTCTATAAATGGTTTAGTACCGACAGCATATTAAATCTAATAATTTTAAAATTCTAACATTATTCTGGGAAAAAAGGGGAACAATGCACCTATTTAAATGATCATTTTAAATAATCAACGCAACCAATCCAAATATTATTTTCGCCATAAGTTAAAAAGAAATAAAAAGTTTTAAAGCAAACGATGCATGCTTTTTTTATGGTACACTTAACCCTTTACTATTTTTCTTTACATAGTGAGAATAAAAAGTTTAAGAAGGAATATTATTAGGGTAAGAAATATAAAAAATTATCTTGTATGTACATATACAGGTTAATTGATGGTATTAGAAAAATGATGTCGTAAATTTGAAAACATGAATAATTACGAATCTCTAAGAATTTTTAATAGACTCAATATAATTAAAGAAATTTCTATGAAAAGGTTAATAATAATTCCAATTGTCGCATTACAAGTATTATTTTCTGGTTTACTAACGCTTTTTATCAAATGTTATTTTAGTTTTCTTGATTTTCTTGTTTAATTTTATTATTATTTTCTTTATTTCACTAGTTGCTTGCATACATTTATTAGGTAAGCTTAAGTCAATCAGCTAAAATCCTCTTTTGCAATTATTTACTTTCTAGACACTGGATGATCAAAATAAATTGTCAATCCTCCCTACTAAATGGAAATTATAGAACAAATTAATGTAAAGAACGACAAACATTTTAGCATTTTGATTATTTAAAGCCTGATTTTTTTAGATTTTTTTTTTATTTCTAAGCATTTTTTTTCTAGGTACACAATATATTTCCTCTTCCTTTTCTCTTCACTACGTAATATGGTAGTGAAGAGAAAAGGAAGAGGAATTCAAGAGTGATTGCATTAATTATTTTTCCATGGCACTGAAAAAGCACGAAAAGCGTCGCTTTACGAGCATTATTTCTAATTTTCCCAACGCTTTTATTAAACGATTTTTAGTTTTCTCAATTTTCTTCTGATTTCCCACTTTATTAGTGAAATTTGTCCCTTTGTTTTAAAAACTTATTAAACCTTATTAGTAAGTTTTCAGCTGTCGAAATACAGAAACAAATTAATTATAGACTACAGCACAGACAGCCGCTGTAAATGAATATAACTCATTAAATTCCTTTAGAATATTACTTTTCGGTATTGGCACAATGTCATTCAGTTTTTATTCAGAAAGAAATATGGAATTTGCTTTACAATCATTTATTAAGGACAGCAAAATATTTACAAAATTATATTAATTAGGCAATTAAATCTTTCAGAATATGCAACAATAAATGATTATAAATATATATAGATACATCTTCTGTGTAAAACTATTTCAAATTAAACTATAACAATACTACACTATAAGGAATTTTTCTACTTAATACACGAATAAATGAAAAAAACAAAAAACATAAATTTTCCCCTAACACGATATTTTTTTAATTGATATAATTTTTCTAATGATGCTTTATTATGATATTTTAACTAAGAGTACCAAGTGCGTTAAGTGTTTTTTTATGAATTAATACAAAATTCCTTTAATAAAAGCAAGGAATTCTGCACACGAGTAAAATGCAAAATTTTATATTTGTAACACCGAAAAAAACATTAAGATGCTGAATTGATGTACGTGTTGCTAAAAAAATAATAATGTGTATATCATCGAGTGGATTTAAACTTGGGACCTTTTTCATTCAAATCGGAAACCACAATAACTACGCCAGATTAAAGTAAATGAATTAATAATTGATTTTTGATTTGAAACAAAAGTAAGTAATATATTAATATATTATATGATTACATTAATAAGTGAAAAAATACCCAAAATGTTCACTATAACCATTTCTTTTAAATTAAGATTACTTTAAATCTAACGATGCCTTGTTAGGCGAAACATGTAATCTTAAATTTAAAAAGAATCTTATCTTTGTGACAGCTCCTTAAATCTGTAGGAAGTTTTGGTGAGAAATTACCTGTAGGAAATTTGACAACTTTTTGTTAAAATTATTCCATTATAAGATCGATATTTTCAAGTATTTTAGTTTGGCATAAATTACAGGAAAAAATTAATTCATTAAAGTTTCTGATATTTTGAGAAATATGAAATAATTTATACGTGTATGTTTACTAACCTGGAAAAATGGCGAATTGGACGATTTTATTTTAATTATTTCGGACTACATTTATCAGTATCTGGCCAAAAATTTCAAATTAATCTAAATATTGTCTCTATATAATCAAATGTCTATTTATTACGTTAAAGCTTTATATCAAACTTCTACCATATTTAATGGGTAAACAAACTGAAACCCGCATATTACCAAAAGTGTGCACCTATATCTTATCGTGACCTCATTAAACTCTAAAACCGAAAAAATGATTTATACTTTACGAATTAACGAATGAAAATTTGAAAACTGGGTCTATGGTACACGTGAGTGCACAAATATTACCGTTTAAAGGCGGTTATGTAATATGCGGACGAACTGAAATTAAACTCGAATTTCGAATTAGGCCTGTTTAAAGTTACTTAGCCACAGTCACTATACCGTTATTTGACTTGGCCACTGTAATACGGCGAATTTTTTTGAAAGGCCCTCTTTGAATGACAATGAGCCTCATTAGCATTTGTTTTAAATTTTAAAAAAATGTGGTTGTTAGTGATTTTCACAATTTACATTGAGATTTTACTATTTTCTTCAAGCAGATAATATTAACAAAAACGTTTGCCTAAATATTAGCTAAGAATGGGCAAACCAAGGTATTAGAACAGAATTTAATTTTGTAATCGATGTGAGAATAATCGTTCTCGCACTTATTTGGGAGTGAGTACCTGTGGCACCATCTAAAAGTCATGCTTTAAAACATGAATTAAGGTATCCAGAGACGAAAAGGTAAACTGTTCAAACAGTATACCTTAATTCAAAGAAACTTTAAACATAAATAAATTGATACAAAGAGTAAAGTACAATAAGTGTAAAACAAGCAAAAGTATCTAAAAACTTTGTCCCAAAATATTGCTTAATTTTAGTTAGTTTTTTATTTAATTATTAATCATTTTCAAACCATCACTTTAGGGATGTCATGAGAAATATGTGAGAGAGTCGTAAACACACACAGGGTGTAAATTAAATTTAAAAAAAAAAGCGAAAGGTGAATTTCTTCTCGATTATTTTATTAAAATATATTTTTCCATAAATTTTGCTTACCTAAAGTCTCTTATTTTCCTAATTCGCCCATTTTAGCTTAAAAAAAGATATTTTATCGTTAAAATGTAATATGCACTAAAAATTATTATCAAAATTTATTTTTTTTACACAAATATTAAATCTACCATACCTTGACACATTTAAAAAAAAAAGCATTTTAAGATAAAAAATACATGTTTTACCATTAATTTCCAGATTGTTTTATTTTTTTCTAAAATACAACTTTAGAACCTGACACTAAAATTATATTTTTTTAATATATTACAAAAATAGAGCATAACATTGATGTTTTATAAAAACAAAAACATTTACTGTATTTTATCATAAAATCTAAATAAATATACATATACCAGCGAAGCAGATCCAAAAATTTGCAATAATATAATAAAATAGGACAAGAATTTTACGTGGATAATAACAAAAAAAAACAGTGAACACAAAATTAAAAAAAAAATCGTCAAAAATATAGGATTACAATAAGAAAGTGGATCTCTAATAACAGCATATTTTCAAAAAAAATCATGCAGTGTGTATATTTTATTTCCAATAAAGAAAAAAACAAAACCCTTGGGATTCATTGGCAGTCTGACCAAAATATTTTATTGTTTAAAATTTCCATTTGCATGGAGAATCTAAAAATCTCTTAGAGATTTGCTTTTTCAATTATAACTCAAATTTTCGATCCGTTATGTTTGATAGGACCTTGTCTTATTCAGGCAAAAATGTTACTTCAGAAGTTGTGGCAATTAAAGTTGTTGGGTCAAATGAATTTCTGCTATCAGAATTTCATATCAGTTTTGTTCAATTTATTAATTAAAACTTATATTCCTACATCGATTTTGCGATCCCTCAAAGCTAGCATATAGAGCTTATATGCTAGCTTTGATTTACATATATGTCATTAGTCAAAGGTTAGAAACAGAATAGGTTGCTTTCTGCAAAAAGCATCATGATAATTTCTTACTATTTCATAACTAGAATTACATGCAGCAACAATTTTAACAAACCTAAGAAGTACGGTAAATTCTTGTTTAGAAATTAATTTTGACAAATGTGCTTTTTGGACAGACTCAAATATCGTTTTACAATGCATAGAGAGCGATTTCTATATTTGGAAAGATTTTGTTTCTAATAGAATTGAACATATTCAAGAATAAATGAGTGAAGACATGTGCCGTCCAAAGAAACCTCTGCAGACCTGATTTGTAGAGGAACAAATTTAGATATATTGTCTCCATTATGGTGAAAGAGGCCTTCTTACATATTCAAAAGTGAAGAATATTGGCCTAAATAAAAAATTATTTGATTACAAGATATTCCAGAAAAAAGACCTAAATATCGGTGTTTATTACAGACATTGAACTGCAGTATTTCCAATACTGCGAATAATTGCAATAATTTTTAGATTCAAATATAATCGTTTAAACAGAAACTTATGGTTATTATGAAGGTTATACAAATAGAATGTTTTAAAGCGGATATTTTAATAATTTTAAAAAATATCAGAGTTAACACGAAAAGTAAACTTCTTTCACTTCATCCTATTTTAGAAAATTGTAAACTTAGAGCTCATGGATAAATTAATAATGCTAAATGTTTCTTGTCTCTTTAGTTCATTACATTACTACATGTTTAATTAGAGATAAACACCATAAAACTTTCAGTGTATTTTTTTGGCTGTTATTTTTAGACAGCTCAAAATGGAGTCCACCGAGTCCATGTAATAAATATTAAAAGTACTCAATAAAACCTTTTAAATGAGGTAACACAAGATTTCTATTTAATGCATTTATTCAAGATGGCGCTTATGTGTTATTTTGACATTTAGAACTGTCGTTTTTATGTCAAAATAAAATAGTGACGCATTTATTTTCGTACACTGATTTTTACCTATTCAAAAATCATAAAAATGTAAAACGTTAAAATAAAAAAAAATACTTTTTTATTAGGCCGCCATTTTGAAACGGGTTAAGATATGGGTCTAATATTTCAGGGTTATAAAGTACTCATTGAGACCTTTAAAATGAGGTACCACACGACCCCCCTTTCTATTTAAAATTTTTTCTCAAGATGTCGCCCAGCCGCCATCTTGGAATTTATCACTACCTAGTTTACAGTGAAAAATAGTATCTATAGACCAATTTACTTATGCCAAGTTTCAAAAATTTTTTTTGACCCGTTCAAAAAATAAATGGGGGGGGGGGGGGACTTCAAAGAAAAGCACTGTATTTTTTCCGTTAAAATGGACCAACCAAACCTCAGAACTCAACTAAAACTTACGATATTTTTGTACTAATTTTGATTACAAAAAAAAATGTAAAAATAAAACATCGTCTTGAGTATAATCATCCTGACAATTTTCTGTAAATACTTAAAATAAAGGATTTAGAGCAAATAAAATCTGTTTTGATCATCGATTTCAAGATCTAGATATTTATTCTTTAAACGTCCTCAACTCAACTTGGGATTTCAGGATTAATTTTTTTCAACATATATCAAACATACTATTTTGATTTTGGAGCTATTTCCATAATCATTTTGAAGCAAACATAAATATGTATTGTTTTCTTACATGTTTGTGGATCAATGATAATCTGTTGTGACATTAAAATTGCGGTCCGGGTTCGATCCCTGAGAAACCAAAGCTTTTTTAATATTTTTTGCGACGTAATATTTTTTAATGATAATACGGAGAAATATTAAAAAAGAAAACTTTTTGGCAGAATCTAGCAATCAGCTGACCATCCGCATAATAAACTGCGTTATGACGATTCCATAGTTACCTTCAACCGTATATCATGGCTGGCAGTACTTAATTTATGTAACTGTCAAAATTAATCGCGGATTTGATCCGAGGCCAAGCGAGGAGTCTCTGGGGCCAACGAAAACCATTTTGGCAAAGTTGGCACCGAAATGCCGAATCGATCGTCGATATTGTTCCGGTTTCCGTTTCCGACTGTTGAAATTATTGCCCGAGACGTAAAATAAACTGCAACGGGGGATTTACAGAATTGCCAAATATGGTAATTTTAATTTGAAAATAGTAGGAATTCGGTTTCTTTGCCACGTTTCTTCTAATTCGTTTAAGGCAAGTTTCACAAAGGTTTTATTGCAGCCTCGGCTTTGTTACCTTGTTCAAACTTTTACACTGAGATATTCTTATTTTGTGACAGTTTTTATTGCATCACACTCTTAACACCGACTAATAAACCCAATAATAACAGTTATTACAGCCCATTCTATCTATAAAAGAAATGTGGGCACAGCCATTCACGGATTGTATTACTGGCAGTCGTAAAGACACGACATGAAAATAAAGTTTTAGAAGTGCACAGTAAAAAGGCCAAATGGTTCTATATTAAAAAAGCAAAACCCGTTTAATTCGGTAGTAATTCTTTCATTTGTACGTAAAAGTAAATTATGTAATTGTTAATCAAAAAAATGATGATTTCAATAGTTAAATTAAATCTTCTCTTACCTGTCATACCGATTCCTTCGTCAGAACCCCCATCTGAAAAAAAAAATTAAAATTATTATTCGCCGTTTTAAAATAAAAACTAATAAATAATAATTTTACTCCCTCAATCAAAACACGCGAATAATCAGTTACGAAACCAAGTACGTGTACTTAGATTCAATGGGCTATAAATAAATTTAATCACTTTAATATTCATAAAAGGTGACTGAAGCAATATAAACAGCCACCAAGTACTATAGATTTACTAAAAACTTAAATACCACAGTGAACTTTATGGCGTATGGCACAATCTCTGTCAGTTTTGCAACGTAACAACTTCGATAAGTCAAAATGGTGTTAAGCCAATTAGTTGGTGAATGTCGAAAGATGATTTGAAAAACTGAGTCAATTATTCTATTTCAATAAGTTATTAACTGAGCGTTTTATTACATGAGACCTCGTTGTAATAATATTGAACAGAATAGAAGGCAGCAATCGATTTTAAAGGAAAGATGTTACTTAATTAATTCGAAGATTATATTCATTTGAAAGAATTTGATTCAAAGATGTTATCAGTTGTTGGACAAAACGAACCCTCCCTAACCATTTTGACAACACAAGATCTAGACCAACATTATTAGGATCTACAAAATAGTAAATAGGGTTAAATCATAACAGTTATTCAATAACTTCATTACAACGACTTTTGATAGTATTACTGAAATACCTAAAAGCTATACTGATTTTATTAAAACCTTTGATAAAGTCCAGTGCAACGATATATTAGAATGGTCACACGTCAAAACACCAGCATTTTACTTCTCAAACAATGTAAATAGAAGGTGGATGACATTGTTTGGCAGGTGGAATGCTGGTCTTTTGACGGGTGACCATTCTAATATATCGTTGCACTGGACTTTAACTGAAAAACATGTCATACTATTGTCGGAGTTATAATGTATTAGCATCACGGGTTTGGAATTACCTTTTTAGTTCAGGTCATATTTAAGTGTCGAATATCAGATGAATATATATTTATTTTTTAAGCATTTTCCTATATGATCTAAATAAATTATCGCTTACCAGCCAGTTATTTAAAATACCAACAACATGTTCTAGTATTATCATTCATAAGAAATTTTCATAATCAGCAAAAGCAAATTGTTGCATAATGAGTGCAACAAAATCTCAAACTTTCCATAATACTGATAATACTGGATTTCCTGAATACAATGATAATCTGAATTTATAATAGAAGAATATACTGTATAGTAATAGCTCATCCATATTAAATCCAGTTTTGTTACTATTCACACTTTTCCATTGTGATATCTGAATATGGGGCGATTGGACAGTTCCAGGTTGGTAGTCAATTAATATACTGTAATTTATTTTACTTTCTCTATAGCGTTTGTCCTTGGATCGTGCCCACTTCTTGCTTCACACTCAATTGCCTGTACTCACTCTTCAAATTTAGCATCAATTAACTCTTCATAGCAAATAGCGCTCTTGGAATACCTTTATCCTCTGCTAAATATATTCCTTATCCTTCAAACAAGTATTGTTTTCATAACCTAAAGGTTGTATCAAAATCTGATAAAGCTTATTTTTTTAATAATAAAACAACTTGAGCTCCGGAATAATTGCCTCGCTCGTTGATCTACTACTTTCTATTCCATTAATCGACCCTACACTACTCGAGTACCACGACTAGCGCCATTGTTTTGAAGTTATCTGAGAATATTTTTTTAAAGTTCTGTAAGTTGTAATGTTCGGAAAAGACGTGCTTTGGGAGTTTTTTCATAGATTTGCATTTCTCCATAAAAAACGAGTTCCAATATACGATGGCCTCTTCTGGATGGAATCAAGCTGCTTCAAAATGTGTTTGAGTGCAGAGCTCCAAATGTCTGAGAAATAGGCGAAATTCAGCCTTATAAAGCAATAAAAGCTGTTGTGGTATATACACTTTTCGTTTTAAGAGAGCCCCAAGCTTTTCAAAAGCCGCTTTTACTCAATCAGATTGTACTCATTGTCAGCATTAATAGTTATTACCTGGCGATGTCTATGATACTGGGTGTCAGAGGGATGAGTCTGGGTGCACAAAGATAGTGTCAGCACAACCGAACTTTTTTTAATACTATTGGCGTAATTCCATCAGGGTCGGTGGCCTTGTTAGTGATTAAGCATTTAACGAGTTGTGTGACGCAAGACTATCTCATCAGGCATCAAAGAGCCTTTCTTGGCAAAGTTAGTGGTATTTTGGCTTGTGGGTCTACGGTAGAATTTGATACGAACATCTGACCCAGCAAGTCTGCCTTATCCATTATGTCTCCGTTGTTGCAATGGAACCATCTTGCCTAGTCAATGGTGGAATTTTCGACCTAGAGAAACCTTGACCAACTGCTTTTGCTATAGACCAGAACAATCTTGATCCATCTGGGCAATTGAGAAGTTTAATCTTCACTTTCTCATTATATTTTTTTTGCAGGTCTTGATAGTCTGCTTACACGCATTTCTCAAAGCAACGAAGTTGACGCAGATCGTCGATTTTATCAGCATGGTCAGGAAATGCCGCTGTAGTGGATATCGCTGGGTGGTTTGTATCGGAAGCAGATGTACTTTGTGGATCTTTCACTTATTATTTTGAACCACATAACATCGAACCCTGAAGGTTCCTGGGGCTAAGGTTTTTATGTTGTTAGATAAATATATTTGAGCCTAGATAGAGTCTTTATATTTAATACAATCAACTATATGTTGAACTAAAAGAGGTAAATTGCATGCTTTAAATATTGACTGGTTACCTTTTTGTACTAGATATTCGTGGGTAATTTTTGTGTGGCCTATTTTAAATCTAGATATTACCATTCTGTCTTTTTTTGTGAGATTTGATATTTTATTTCTCTCAAAAAATTTGTCTCTGATCCTATATAGTTTATTGTTCTCTTGAAGAGCAAGCGGCTGGTTTGGGTGATTGGATGCAATACATTGTAATGCACTCATGGAAACCAATTTAAATTTTTTAAAGCAAATAGATGTTCAATTGATTTATGTATTGCGAACAGTTGTGTTGTAATAATCCGTGTCGATTTAATAAGAGAAAGGTTTTCAAAAATTGTGCAGTAATAAGATGATTCTACCCTGTTTTCTATTTTAGACCCATCTGTTTATATGATATGGTAATATTTAAATGTAGTTGTGCTGTTTAAGAATAGCCGCTTAAATGTAGAGGCTAAGGTGTCTTTCTTTGAATGTTTTGCTAGGATCTTTATTATTTTGACTGGTGTTAGTGTCCATGGTGGGTATTTGTATGTGTTGTAGCTGCATGCTTATATTTATTGAACTTGTAATCTTTGCTGTATTTGTTTCAGTCTAATGTGCACCTGGATGGTATATATCTCCTGGACGGAGGTTGGATATTTGGATATGAAATTTTAAAAATGTTGCTCGTGCTAGAATGTTCTGGGTCTAAACTTTGTGTATTTGGATCTTTTAAGGTAAGGTAAGTAATTATATAGGTTGGGGGGGGGGGGGGATATATTCTGCTTCACACTATAAGCTAATAATTGGACTTGTATTCTAACTATTATATTCTCTATAGACTTAAGTGATTAAATATAACTTTGTGGGCCAGATGAATAGGCAATAAACCGTAGTTGGTGTAGATAGCGGTACTATATGCATAATTTGCAAGTATTTTTTGCATTTTAGTTTTGTGTTTGTGATATATTTAAAATTTAGTAGTGCGGTAAAGTAAACCCTCAGAAATGTATGGTGAAATTTAGTGGTGATTGGTCGGTTTTTTATATGCAGATCAATCAGCTTGCTGCAATTTCTTTTCCTACAAAAATGTATTACTGATTTATTCGGCGAGAAATTCAGGTTGTTGTTTGAGGCCGATTCTACTAAACTATTTAAGTTGTTTTGCAAAATAGTACGATTTATGTTCGGGTTGTTAGATGAGTAGATTAGTACGTTGCTATGTCATCTGCAACGATTTTAATTTTGACTTCATTAGATTATAATATATTATTTTATGATTAGAATTGTAGCATGAATCCTTCATTCAACAATGCGTTTCTGCATCGTAAGAATCATCAAGTAATGTGTAAATCGCAGCTCGAGGACAAAACCTGGATAAATATTATATACACTTGTTAGCTACGATAACTGGAATTATTGGAACAAATCTACTATCCAGATAACTGGCACGATTACTAATTAATGTTTATTCTGAAAATTCCTAGAAACAAAAACAAGAACATTAATAAGTAATTTAATCCCTTACACCTTTTCCGCACCCGCATTACCTTTAACAAACAACTAAGAACCCTACCGCACCCTAATCCCAAAAATCAACACGCCCCCGAATGCCTACCCGAAATAAAAGCACGTGTAGATCCATCATTCCTCGCTAACCGGTCGGTGTTCCCATTACCCAGTAAGCGAGGTCTCCAGGGATGCCCCAGTAAAGGTTCGGAGTATTAGAGTGTCCCCCTCCGATTGGCGACATTTCCCGGGTTGCATTGTTTCCCGGTTCGGGTTTTATCGTATGGGATCGGCTGTTTTTTCCTGTATACCGGCGGCTTGCTGACGTCAGCGTGCACGTGTCGGGCAAGGCGCCACGATATGCAGGTCGCCAGATACAGCAGGGGCAAGCAGACCAGGAGCTGATCAAATCTTTTCTATAATTTTTTTTGTCATTATTGATATTTATTTATAGCTTTAGAGGCTAGATTGTCAGATATTCTTCTCGTTCTTCAGTTTTTTTTTACTCTTTTATAGTGTTAATCAGATTCGTCGTTAGTGTCTTTAGTCATATTTGTCTGCTTTCAATGTCACCGTTCAGTTTCTTTTGACATTCTCTTTGTTCTTAATACAGTTATGCATTCAGGAATCTTATTTCAAATATCGCATGGAACTATCATCTAAAAAAGTCATATCAAACACTTCTGGTTGTGCATATTAGAGATAAGGAGCATAATTATCATAGTATCAGTGGAGGTTTTTTTACTCATTTTTTCTCATCTCATCTTCTTTATTAGGCGAATTCAATTCAATTTATTAATTTCAATATACACTGGGTAGCAAAATTAACGCACCACTACTATATTTTGAAAAAAAAAATTATAATATTGATAAAATATTTTTGTGTCTAAATTAAGTATATTGTTATTCTAACGTATTAAAAATATTAACAATAGGAAAAATGTTAAAAGAACGTACAAAAAGTATAGAAAAAAAAGCAAGAAAATTCAAAAATTAAAAAGAATATTAACATTAATAAAAATAATTATTAACGGGTATTTCCTTCCCATTTTGAATAACAGCACGGCAGCGATTATTCATGCTTAAAATTATGGGCCTGATCTCGTTTTGATCCAAATTATTCCATATTTGGACAATATCGCCAGTGAGGCCATATAAAGTGTTGCATTATCCTGTTAAAACAGAAAATTCTCACCAATGTAAGGGCCAAAGGGTATCACATGTTCTTGCAGGATCTCTTTTATAAACTAAACACCAAGTTAGTACGAGCAGTTAAAGAAATTCCTGCCCAAAATATAACTGACCCTCCACCAAATAATCTGGTGTTCTGGAAGTTACAGTGAGCATATTTTTCATTTAGTCTTCGATAAACTCCTTTACATCTATCTGAGTTGTAGAGACAAATTCTGGTTTTATCTGACCAAAGAACTCTTTTCCAGTCTTTATTAGCCCAATCGATGTGTACCCTAGCAAAAGTTAACCGTGCTCTACGATGCTCTGGGGTCAAAGCTAGTCCTCGAGCTGGGATTCTTGGTCTCAGATTAGATTCAGCTAGGAGTCGACGCACAGTATCAGTTGAAATTCTAAATCCATCTGCTTCCTGTAGCTGTGTCTGTCGCAATCTTCCTGTCACAAACCTGGGAAACCTTAAAGTGGAGAGTCTTATAAAACGGTCTTGAACTTGTGTAGTTATGCGATGTCTGCCTTGACCAGGCCTTCTTAAGTGCTGATCTGTCTCCCTATAACGCTCAATCATAAGGGAAACGGATTTATGAGATACATCCAATCTCTCTCCAATTCTTCGAAATCATTCACATTCTTCGGCCGTCAAATTTCTTGATTGACGTTCCATAATAAACACTGTACTTCACTGTACACTCAACTTTTTACTTCGAGTAAAATAAAAACCGGTATAAATTTAGAATGTCTGTAATATGCCAGTTTCGAATAAAAATAAAGATTTTAATTTTTTTGGAAATTTCCAAAAATAATTCGAAATAATGTAGTGGTGCGTTAATTTTACTGGCCAGTGTATAAACTATGTATGTAAGTCAAATCAGGTAAAATATAAAATGCATAGATAAACTTAACTCTACTTATATTAAACTCCATGTTTAATATAACAATTAAGATGTATAGAAAGTCACAAGACAGTTTTACTTAACAAACTTCAAAAACTTTAATGTTATTAAAAAATGGTACCTTAAAAATCTTATGGCTACAAACGCGACAACATGGTTCCAGCTCACATCAATAAAATAAAAAATATATAGTTCGAATCTACTGCTAGTCCGGTAACACACTTCAGATCATCGGTAGAACTATGGTAGAATAAGGGACTAGGTCAGGCAATGGTGTTAAAAATCAGCCCGGTTCAAAACTAAAGATGTCGTTCATCCAGTCTAGTATTGGACTTTTCTTTGCTTTAGTTATTTCCATTTTTTCTAGATGGTCTAGCTTTCTGCTTTTTTGGCATTTATGAATGACTTATACATCTTCGGGGACAGTAAAATTGTGGCCCGAGCTCAGTAAATGTATAGCAAAGGCCGACTTGGACTTAATTGGATCAGTGTCCCTAAACTTATTTATTAGACTTAGACGTTCTTGTATTCTAGTGGATAGTTTCCTGCCTGACTGGCTTACATAAATAGCGGGACAGTCGGCATAATGCAAGTTATACACCCCAAATTTAGATAGAGGGTCTTGGTTATCTACCGGTCTTACCAAATTTCTTTTTAACGAATTTGAAGTTTTAAAGACAACAGATATATTAAAGGGCTTTAAAAACTGAGCTAGATGATGCAAGATACCTCCAAAACTACTCTAAACATCTATTATAGTTTTTGTTACGTTTCTTCTTTTATTGGACAACATGGTAAGAAAGTTTGTACTCATTATAAAACTTAAAATACATTTTATTTATCCCAGACTTTTTATTGGTCTTCAATTTATCTTTTGAGTTTCCTAAAATATTCCTGAACTTGGCCAAACTTTCATAGACCATTTTTTAAAACTTTCGTTGTAGGTTTCGTTGTAGATTTGCTTATTTTGATCTTTTTGAAATGTGGTAGAGTTTTTAAGATTAACTTTAAACTTATGACTTTTAATAAAGGATAGAGATGTACCCCTTAGACATGTTGTTTACGGAAATAAAATGAATGAATTTTTAAAAACAACAGCTATACGAATTATTAAGAAAAAACTGTCTTACAAGGTATGTCATCACTAGAGTACTCGATATAAACAAAATACAGTATTAAAGCCTGGATTAAAAAAATAATTGGACAAAGATGCTTTGATTATTTAAGCCCTAATGATTATCAAAAATTGCCTATATCATTAGAACTGCAGTCAATTAGCTTATCAATAATCCTATCATCATAGCCATTGACCCTAGCAATTGTCTTAATTATTTGTTTTTCTTTATTAAATCTGTTACCACTTAGAGGAAATGAGACCAAACGATGTTCTAAGAAAGGCACGTTCACCTTTTTATGTTGAAAACAATAGATAGTATCTAAAAGTATTGGTTTCTTTTTTATAAATATCAAAATTTAACTGATTATTACTTTTGATGACAAAGGTTTTATTTATAGTTTAGTTTTAATCTTCTACCGAAGGTTAAAACTGAACTAATTAACGTTAACAATCGTTAGCGAAATACATATGGAAAATGAAATAAATAAATTTAGTTAGTGGTAAAACTGTTGTTATTTGAGTGCCACACCAAAGGTTCCAACCATAGGACTATTAAGATGTACAGATTTAAAATATTATAGTAAAAGAACAAATAATTATATTCAACAGTTGGTACCTATTTAAAAATTGAATTACCTTAAAAAAAACGAATACATAAGACACAGGAAAAGAAAAACAGAACACAGAACTGGCAGACTATCACAACAAGAAAGTACCAAGATATTCCTCCTGGAAATAATATGCTTCCACCAAAAGAAGTTCTTTGATTTTTATTTTAAATGTAGGTATACGCAGTCTATTAGGGGTAGTTTGTTAAAGAAATGTACAGCCAGACATGATGGGTCATCTCTGTACCTCTCCAGCGGCAATGTTCTCTGTAAAGCGTGTATTATATTATAGATATCTTTATAAGAATAAAATTTGTGCCCATTACATTTTACGTAAATAAGATTAGCATAAATATATAATATTTTGAAATACAAAGACCTATCTGTAATCGGCTCTATACGGCAAACCTACTACAATATGAACGACTTTTCTCTGCAGTTTGAAAACGCCCTTTGCTCCTCCATTATAACCCCAAGCAAAAATGGCATAGAAATGTGAGAATGACACAAAGAAAAATATGCTTAAAAATAAATCATAGTTTTCTGTTTTAAAATAAAAGTGGAAATAGAGAATAACAGTCCAGGAACAAAAAAGTGTTGCTTGAGAATTTTGCCACTAAAACGGTGGTATGAGCATTCCCGACTAGAGCAGGATCCAGAACACCCATAAATTTAGAACTGGATATTTTCCAATTAAGCAGGTTTAAAAAAGGTGTTGGGTTTTGCCTGCATAAAGAAACAAACTATTTTAATGAAACCATTGCCAATAGTAAAGAATACGAACCTCCCACCGCTGTTACCAAATCTGTACTGCAGGATAGGACTGTAGTAGTGTCGTCAGCAAAGAGATTGAACGCAAAGGCTTGTCTTAAATTCCAAAAGTTGAATAATATATAGTTAGATGTAAGTAATCAGATTCAATATACCCTCAACAGTATTTAGTCCCTTTCTGAAGCCAAACTGAGATTCCGCAAAAAGCAATTTTCATTTCATTTTTTATTATTATTGAAGAGGTCACAGAGAGATAGATCTGTAATTAAACACTAAATCTGACTCACCCTTTTTAAAAAGTGGAATAAAAACCGCAGTTTTTAAAACATCAGGAAAAACTTATTCCTTCTACTACAAACAGGTTTATAAGCTTTGTCAGAAGACTTATTATTAGATTTCTTATTCTTTTGCTTAAGCTTACAGTGAGCTCAAATGAGTCCTTAGTCTTTTTTTTCCAAGGAAGTTCACAATATCTCCAACATTAAAAGAGAGTGGTTGGAATTTAAACTTCTGAACTGCATATTTAAGCGCGTCAGTACGGGATGCAGGAGTTCGGCTATGTAGCTCGGAAGCAATGTTTAAAATAATAAATATTAAATTCTTCGGGTGTTTTATTGGGAGTAGTTTCAGATAAATGTAAGTACTCTACTTTATATTGATATCACAAGTTTATATATTGAATATCAAAGACCAAATATTATTATTGTCATCAGCTCTCGGTCTAGCGAACTACATCAGAGAGGCACCAGGCCAACCTAGACCCACTGACACATAATGCCTCTTTTTAGTTTGCTTTACTGCAGCAGGACCGGATCCATTGTTTCAGTTTTCGTTTTGTGCTGCGCCTTTATGCGGCCAAGATTGCCTTGGGACACGTGCATCGCGAGGATATTTTCGTCTAGGCCAAGCACATTTGATGGGTAATTTTGGACGAGTAGATTTGTTAAAGCCTGTATTATTAGCAGCTATATTGACCATGTATACAAGGTGTTCCAAACTCGAGGGTGACTAAATATTAAATGCTAAAAAGATAAAATTAAATTACAGTTTTTTATGAGAACTTGTTCTGCTTTACATGATAAAAATTTAAAATTGATCATACGACGTCTATCACCAACTTTTTTTGTGTGTATGGGCGACATACTAAATTATAATATATTTTATTAGTGCTTTCAACTACTGTTTCAAATTTGTTTCTTAGAGATTTGACATAAAAATCCCCATTTCACTCGACGCTAAATTCTTAATTTTAGATTTTTGAGAATTAAAAACTGAAGACTATTTTGATAGATGTGCTTAGTTTTGTGAACAAATGAATAAGCACAACTGCAAGTATCGGTGTAATGAAAATGTTCATTAGTTTTTATCTTTTCGTAGAAGAATTTACGCAGTATTCTGAAAACACCAGTGCATTGACAGGCATTCTAGGATACAAAGTAATTAAACTATTGCTTGCTCATTAATAGAATTTCTTTTAATTTTCTTAGTGTTGTCTTAGAATTAATTTAAATTATTACTACTTTATACTCAATCTAAATTATTCCACAGAACTATAGTTGCGGAAAAGTAATGTTAAATAAGCTTATTTTATCCTGTAGTTTATTATTGATATTATACATAGTAAAAAATGGAGAATTTAGATATCTATAGTTATTAGCTACATATGGGAAATAAAAAAGTATCTCTAGTATAGTATACTGGCAGATTAAAAGATAGTTTATGTAAAAATAGAAAATCATCAATATTTAAGACAAGTTACACTATAGCAAAATTGGATCTACGTCTCTCAAGTGACTCCATATTGTAAATATTACATAACTTAATTGAAGAGGCATTATTATTGTAATACTTGTTTTCTATAAAAAACATTTAATACGTTATTTCCTTTAGAATACGTAATCATATTTGTAACTTTCATAGTATGCGTTCCAATAAATGTTAATTTTTGATCAAAAACGACTCTTAAGTGTGTAACTTCATTAACGCGTTTAAGCAATACATTTAATTTGTAGAATTTACCTATATTAAAGTATCTTTTATTCTCGATTGATCAATGAACAACACTTTTGAAATCTTTTTGTAAATCCAAACAGTTAGAAGGGCTTTTTATTATTTCATAAATTTTTAATTTATCGGTAAGTAATATATCTGAATATAACAGTGGACCCAAATTGGAACCCTGTGGTACATCAGATGTTGGAATCAGAGATTTATATCCTTCAATATTCACTAAATGCTCCATTACACAAAGATATCCTTTAAAAAACTCTATTGAAATGTCTTGGAATCCACAGTCATATTTTAATTGATCTAATGATATCCCAGAAGATACTTTATCAAAAGCTTTTTCAGAGTCAGTGTATATAAAATTTATTTGTTCTCAAAGAATTAAAGCATCAAAGAGCTTTTAGATAGCAGTCATTAAATTACTTAAAGTGGACTTAGATTTAAGAAAGCCATCCTGAAAAACAAATATATTATTTTTCAATTTACTATATATTCATTTTGTTAAAATTAGCTCAAATAGTTTGGCAGGTATAGAGAGTATCTCAATAGGCAGATAATTTTTTATAATCGATTTCTCTCGTTTTTTTAAAAACTAGCCTTATTTGCAATCAGCTGAAAAAATGTTAGTGTTGAGGCTGAAATTAAATAAGGTTAATAAAGGAAAACTAAGAAAATCAAAAGAGCCATTAAAAAAAGATGGTATAGAGTCTAATCCCACTGCTGTACCATCTTTTATGTTTTTTAATGCATTTAGTACATCATTCATGTGAACCTGAATAACTACGATAGCATAAGCATTAATATTGTATGACCGGCATCACTGAGTAAACACTACCCAAGTATCTATCTGGCAAAAGCATCAAAAATTATTATACAGGGTGGTCCATTTAACTTGAGACATCGCAATACCTCGAAAACTAAACATGTATCCAGAAAATGTTTCATGTGAAGCTTGAATGGTTTCCAGGGGGCCATAAAATGACGTCATTGGTGTGACCTAGAGTGGACGCCAAGGTCAAATGAAGGTCAACTTCACTTTTTTGCATAGAAACCTCTATTTTTTTTAATAATATCTGATTTAGCATTAAAAAATAAGTAACTTTCATCTGACACTTTTTTACATGAAATTTTAATTTTTTTACAGACTTAACCATCCTAGAGAGAAAGAGAGAGAGAGAGAAAGTAAGAGTTACAATTCCTGGTTGCCTGGAAGAATCTATTATTTAATTCCAGGCCTTTGAGGAATGCAATAGAATGAGACGTTTTTTTTACTATTTCAGGCAATTGAGGGTATTTAATTCTTTAAGAGAAAGAAAGAAAGAGTAAGAAACTCCAACTTATGTAACTGAAAAAAAATTTTAATTTCATTTAATTTTCATTTTTTTAGACTTTCAGTCCTAAATCGTTCATTGCTTTGGCAAAATCAGTTTAAACTTACTCACCAAACCATTAAGAAAACTTTACTCTTTATTTAAAAATATATTTTAAGTTAATGGTACAACTGGAGAACTTTTTACAGGCTGTCAAAGATGATGGTAGCAATTTTTTAGTTTTTTTTTTCCTTTAATACAGGAATGTTCATAACTTCGTCAAAAATTGTTAGAATTTACGAAAAGTTTCACCAAACCGTTAAGAAAACTTCACTTTTCATTAAAAAATATATTTTAAGCTGATGGTTTGATTAAGTTTATTTAATTATCTAAGAGAATGCGAGAGAGAGAGTACGAAACTCTAAGTCAACTGCCTGGAAGGATTTCTAATTTTTTTCATGGACTTGATCTCATAAGAAAAAAAAAGGTAAGTTAATTTCCTAAAACAATTTTTTTGTTTACTCCAGGCAGTTGAGTGCATTTAATCATCTGAAAAAGAGATAAACAGAGAATAAGAGAGTACTACTTAATTGCTTGGAATAAATTATTACTTAATTCCAGGCAATTAAATGCATTAGACTACTGTATCTCGGCTTATTATAACTATTTCACAGAAGACTATAAAACTAAAATACAATTGAAAATTTTAAAATATATCTTATTACCTGAGACACCCTGTATAAATTTAAAATTCCCGGTCACCGTCAATCAAGAGGTAGTCTTAAATCGTGGTAGAAATTTTATTAAAAAGTCTTAATTACCAGCTTTACAAAACACTGTATGCGGAGAACATAAATTTGCTAAAAAAAAACCAAAACCTTAATTTCTGTCTAAACTACACAAAATTCGGATAGGTAGTTCTTATAAAAGTTTCCTTTATTTCTCTGAAGGAGCCTAAAAATATAAAAATATACGGGGTGTCCCGTTTAAAATTCTGCTTTTAACGTCGGTGCAGCATTTTTTGAACATTCTGTATTAATGAAACTCAAATAATTTAAAAATTCGCTTTAAACGAAAACACTTCTACACACTCTGTAGATTCTGAGAAAAGGTATAGGCCCCTAATAAAATGTCACCTTGTACGTAATTTGAAAAGCTATTATGTTACACTTATTTTTGACCTCCATGACAATTGAACTTAACATTGATTACCTTTTAGGACATAATTTAACACTCTTAAGTTGAATACAATAGAATGAAGACATAGGTTTACATGAATCAAACATAAGCATCGCTATTCTACGCGTTATTTTAACATTTTTTAAAATTATAAAACAGCTGCTGCCAATAAACATTAAAAAATTAACCGCTCCAGATGCTCGGTAATCGGCAAAAAATTCAAGGCCAACATTAACTAATCTTGACATTACTTAATAAAATCCATATCCGCAAATATTGCCCTTATCTAGGCGAGTTGCACAAACCTGTGCTTATTATTTAACGCTATCAACGATATGTCATCCGTTTAAAATGCCGCGGACGCAGGAAACGTTATAACGCAATTATTCTCCAGATAAAATAATTTCAACCCTTTAACGCCTGCTCTGGCATTTAGAGGCGTGCAGATAGCACACGAATCGATGTAGAATTTGAATGCTGACTAAGGCATATTGTTACAAGGAAATTGATCTCTGAAACATTATTTAAGACTTATTGTTCATGGCTGTACATTATCTGGGTCTTCTAATGTAGTTGCGCTATATTACGTCAATAGACAAAGGGGTTGGTGAAGAGGGTTTGAGAGTCGTTTAGAGCTGAGACAATAAATCCTTTTGTTGTTTCTTTGTAGGGCGACCAGAGTGCCGTGTAAGAGATAATATAAAGTGAATGCTTTGTTGTTTATAATTTGTAAATTTTTTAGTAGGTTAACATAAGGTTCATATATTAAAAAGTGCAAATAACAATAAGAGTACTTTTCAAAGAGCTAGTTTTAGATTGTCTACACAAGAGAATAAAAACCCTTTTGCGCCTTCAGTATATGTAGAGCTAAATCATAAATTTTCCTGAAAAAACTTTAAAGCAAGAGAAACTTTACTAGCGCTCAATTACTACAGTGTAAGATATACGTGTTTTTGCATTTTACTTACAAGTAATGTAAGATTTCCTCTAATTTGGCATACATTTTTGAAGAAGCTGTGTGAAGCTTGTGTTAACGAAATACTCAAAAAACAGATGGGTGAATTAAATAGTGACATTCGGGATTTAGACAAATAAAATAAAGACTTTAAAATTAAAGTTAAAAACATGGAGGATAAAAGAGGTAAGAGCATTTTGAAGATCGCTGCCTACATTATCTGATTTATTTTATGTCTAGAGTCTCTAGAAGAAGAAAATTCCAATCTGAAAATTAAAATTTCTCGGTTAAGTAAACAAAAAATTTAAAGGGAAATCTACCTAACGTTGAAAAAGACGTGCAGGTTGAGGTAAGAAAAGTTATTCAATGTAATATGTATTACCCTAATATCTAATTTTCTCTTTATAACTTATTTTCAGCCCATTAAAAAATGAAATAGAAATGAGGTAGAAACTTCAAAAAATTGACACTTAGTTGGAATACTTGGAAGCTTAACTGCATGTAAAATGTGGCATGAATAAAAAAAGCCAAAACAAAAAATCAAGAAGAAAATTATGGAAAACATAAAAAGTTAGCTGAACATCATGCATAAACTAAGGTCCGACTATAAATCTGATTAACAGCATAAAAGAAAGCTTAAAAAAAATGAAGAACGAAAAATATCAATGTAAAACAATGAAAAGGTGTAAAAACGTAAGATTTACATTATGCACTATGTTTGACAGTTATAATATCTAACGCCTTTAGACTTCTGGCTGTGGGGTTATCTGAAGCCACAGGTTTATGCCAATAAGCCTGCAACCACTGAAGCATTGAAAACCGAAATTAGACACTGTATCAATGAAATACCACCACATTTATCCAATAACGTTATTGAACAATTCGTGAAAAGGGAAAGCATATGCCAGCAAAGTCGTTTAGAAGATATTTTATTTTATACATCATACTCAAATGCATATTTTCTAAGTCAATAAATATTTTAATACTTTGCTATAGAAAACCATGTTTTATGGATCAATGAAATTTTGCGCTCTTGAAACATCGTTTATTTTGATGAAAAAAGAACAATAATATTAAAGTGATGAAGCGCAACAAAGGAGTTCAAGTTTGAGTTTTATTATTTTTTCCTAAATTCAGATATACCCTATCTTCAATCCAGAAATATAAGAGAAATATTTAACACAGAAAGACCTGGTTAAGCTCATACATAAACTAAGATGATATCTGATTAACACTATAAAAGGCAACTGCCAAAAACTGAAGAATATAAATCAAAATCAATTATGACAAAAGGTAACCAAAAGCAAAATACAACTTCAAGATGATGCAGGTAATAGTACAATAAAATGCAGTACAGATGAAGAATAATTGATTTTTTTTTCTGTTCAGATCATCTACGAGATCTATTAATTAAATCGACCTAAATCCAGCAAAAATACTATTGAAGCTGGGATTACGAATAGCTCAGCAAAACTACTATTTTCAGATGCTGTAAGCAGTAAACATAAAGACAATTTTAATTCTTTATTTATAGGTATGAAAAAGCAAGACATGATCTCGAAGGCAAATATCATGGAGGACTATAATAAAATAAGAACTGTCATAAGAAATTATTAAGGCGTCAACAGGAAAATGCAATTTCAAGATAATACTGGCAGTAATATATCAATGAAATGCAATAAAAATTAAAAAGAATTCAAGTGCTTAATGTGATCGCATGATCCCCATGTGGAAGTTAGGTTCACATGTAACTTTGGCAGTTTTAAAATAAGGAAACTCAAAACATCAATATGTCATTCTAGGTGGTATTCGAAATGGCATACCTAAAAGCTTAACTGCAGAAAGAACATGACAAGAATCATTAACATAAACAAAATAACTGAAACAATACATCGAAAACATAAAGACTTAAATGAAGCTCACGCATAAATAAAGTATTAAGCAAAAATCTGATTTACAACAAAAAAAAAACAGAAGAACAAAAAATACCAATATAAATTAATAATAGAGCAATGGAATCTAGCAGAGGAGTTCAAAGGTTATTAATATTTTTTCTATTTTCAGATATAACCTTCTCTTCAATCAGAAAAATAATAGAAATACTTAAAACAGAAAGGCGTGGTCAAGGTTATGCATAAACTAAGAAGAAATCTGATTGCTGAAGGTGACTGCAAAAAAACTGAACGACAAAAAAATAATCATATAAATCAAAATTAATTATGATGAAATGTAACCAAAAGCAAAATACAATTTCAAGATGATACATGTATATTATAATGAAATACAGTAGAGATAGATAAAAAAGAATTTAATATTTTTCTTGTATTCAGATCATCTTAGCGATCTATTAATTAAATCGACCTAAATCCAGCAAAAATACTATTGAAACTATCAATGGAAATCACTTTAGGAAAAATACTATATTCAGAAGTTGTAGGCAGTAAATATGAAGATTTTAATGTTCAGTATCTTTCCTACCTTTAGATATAAAAACTCATCTTGAGCCAAGTACCATAATGAACTTAAGCCTATCGGTTGTAAATATTAAAATTTCAAAACAAAAATACAATTTTACTTTGACACAGGCAATCGCATGAATCAAATGTAAGTGACCTTCGCAACTAACTTTGATACTTTCAAAACAAGGGAACTGAAAACTCAACCAGTAATTGACAAATTAAGTGAAATAGCTCAAAAAAATTACAGTTAGTTCCAGGTGGTACTCGAAATGGCATGCCTAGAAGCTTGGCGGCAGGAAGAAAATGATAATAATTATTGACATGAAAAAAAAAACTGAAATAAAACATCCTAAAATAAAAAGAGAAATACGATCGAAAACATACAGACTTAAATAAAGATCATGCATTAACAAAGTTTTAAATATAAATTTTATTTGCAACGTAAAAGAAGACGTTAACAAAAACAAACACGGAAAATATCAAAAAGTATTATGATGAAGAAAAATCAATAATAATAGATCAATAAAATGCACCAAGATAGTTAAGAATTTCAATATTTGTTTTACCAAATATAACCTATCTTCAAATCAAAAAGAGTAATGAAATTGAGCTTATTTGATCTAAAGACTACAAATTGCGGAAAAAGATTTCAAGAAATAAATTTAATCTGGTTAAAAGTGATTATACTAGAAATACAATTTAAAGATCATGCCATAAAAGGCAGCAAAGGTGAAGTAAAATTCATTTCCCTGTTTTTAGATTATCTAATAGATCTGATAATTAGCTCAAATATGCATATCCAGCAAAAATACCAGTGAAGCTAATCACTGAAACTAAGAATAAATACTTAATAAAAATGCCAATTTATTTTCAGATGATGCTGGCAATAAAACTAATAAAGATTTTAATTTTTTTTTGTTTAGTTACTACTAAGCTTACGATATTTTATATGATAGTATCACTGCCTTTCTCTTTAAGTAAGGTGGTATCGGTTTCAGTAACCGTAATTCGATCCTTTTTTGTCTCAAATCCAAATGATTCTTGTTAAACGTAATAAGAATTGGAACTTTTATATGCAAGTAAAATGTTATGAATTGAATTGGCTGTGAATTACAAATCCTGAAGAGTTCAATAAGATCTCTATTTTTAGCTATAAACAGGCAAGATATCATGTCCAAGGCACGTATCATATCAGAAGGATTATAATAGAAAAAGAATTCTCATAAGAAGTGACAAAGACTTCGTCAGGAAAATATAATATCAAGATAATGCACACAATAATAGAACAATAAAATACAATAAGGATGAGAAAGAATTCAAGAACTCAATATATTTTCTCCACATATTGGCATGATAACCTATCTCAAACCCAAGTATCATACAATGGTGAAGGACATATATATACTGTATGAATAAAATTACATAAGAAAATACAATTTCAAGATGAAGCAAGCAATAATAGAAAACTGAAGTGCAATAAACACAAAGATTTTCAGGTATGATAACCCAAAACTAAACCAAAGTATAATACAGTAACATAAGGACATTTTCAGACAGTAATAGACAGATGAAACGTGGTAAAAAAAAGTTAATAATAAGTTTGAATTTATAATATGAGTTTCAATTTATAATAAAACAAATTAAACCACAAATGAAATTAGTGATTTGACTAATTATTAAATCACCCTCAAGACGCTAAATACTAAATTTCGTTTGCTAAATTAAAATAATTAACGAGGAATCAGAAAAAAAAACATTTCGAAATGAGGAGGCAAACACATTTTAGCTTTTAAACCCAATTATACGTTCAATTTAATCCCAAACCAACTTAATAACAAATCATAATAAAATTCAGATTCAAATTAAATGCCATTTCCGGTACATAACCGGATTTAAAATGGAATCTACGATGGAAATTTTATCATGAAAAGCGCAACCACTGCATGATGCTATCGTGCCAAACGTCGTAGCCTAATCCATAGTATATCCAGGCTACGGCCGGACCATATTGTAGCCAAAATAGCCCACATTAAATAGTTGAGGGTTTATAGAGATAAAGTATAATATAATAAAGATAAACGGCTGTAAGCTGCAAAGTGGGAGATAAAATTGGGCTATTTGTAGCAGAAAGGGCTGTATCGCACAATATGTTTGTAGAGTTGAAGTTTTACATCGATAGTTCTCAAAAGTCTTAGCAAGTATTGTTCTAACTAAAAAAGCAAACCTGAATCAAGCCTTAACGTTCGTTACTGGTCAAACCGGTTGATCTTAGTCAACCTGGTATCATTCGGGATTTTCCCAATCATTTATACGTAAAGAAAAAAGTATTCTATGTTTATCGAGAATTCTTACATGATGACAATGTGTTCTAAATTTAGGTTATTTGCGAGCGCAGTTTAGCAAATAGTTTAATAAAATAAACAAAAACAATAATATTGATATTAAAATTTTGTTTAGCTGATGATGTGGTTTTGTGAAGTTGGAATTTGTTTATTCAGACAATATAATGATGCTTGGTTTAATTTGAGTTTTCAATAGATTTATGGCGGTCAACCCAATTCACTATAATCAAAAAACAGTTTTAGCACAAAAACTTAAGGCAAGTTGATTAAATGTACATTAAGGTCATATATAAATAACCTCATTAGAGCCATCATGAGTGTAATCCAGGACAATATTCTGGAAGACGCCAGAATCACTACTATGCCGATGACACCACTGTCAGAAATTGTGGTGGGAGCACTTTGGGAGGAATCTGAGAATGTGGTTTCAATGTAATAAATTGGTGCTAAATTAGTTGAATTAATTGTTTTCTAGAACTAAAAATTTTAAAAATGTATACCAAAATAGACTAAACATGCTAAAAAAAGACACGCCTGTCTTTAAAAAATACATTTCTAGAGATCAAATCCACAACCAAAATCAAAAAAACTTTCATTTGTTACAATAACAACTTTACAGCATCATCACAAAGAAAAAAAGGCGGATCTAACTAAACAGGCCAAAACATTGAATCTTTTAAACTACAAGAAAAATATAAACACAATAGGCATTGAAATATTGGAATTTCTTTAAAAATCATTAAATTTCCAGGGGTTTATCCAAAAACTTTTATAATGTGTAAGAATGCAGAGAAATTAATATATTATTTTTCCTTAAAAATAAATAAATTATCTTAACTGCATAAGTTTAACGTTGTCTGGAATATGAATATATAATTTTAATAGAAATAGTTACAAAACTATAGTGAGCTTTATTTAATCTATGTTGAGGTTATACTTTTAAAAATTCCTAGTGTTATAGGAATGTACATTTTCATGAGTAATAAACTTAGATAGGTTGTTTTTCGTATATAACGAACATTCAAAAATAAAAAAGCAGGGACTGTTAATACGTGGAGTTTTTTACAGTCAATTCTACGTGACTCATCCATTGTATGACACTTTTGGAATTACCCTAATTACCGCTGTTTGTTTTCCCATAGCAATTTTCCCAAAACAGAATCCTATAGAGTAATTGGCACTGAAACATCCCCATGTTTGCTAATCTAATAATTTCTTGACTAGAATATGATGATAATTTTCTTATTAGAAAAGTTATACTTGCAAGCTTTGAAGATAGTTTTTTTATGTGATACTAAGAAGTTTAATAGCATTCTGAGAAATATTATCGGGTCTTAAAAGGAATTGAGTTTATGGAATTGAATAGTTTTTCTATATTTAATAACAATAAATTTGCAAATTTTTATCACCTATAATCCTTCTGTCAGCATATCCAGGGAGTTCTTAGATTGAACGCATATTGAACAATATGCATATTCGCTTATTGAACTATAGTTACAGAATTTAATTGAAAAGAGAAATCGTTCAAATAGAGGAAGAACAATGATGGCCCCAATTTTTAAGGTATACCAATTTCAAACTCTAAGACATCAGATTTGTTATCACTGCTTTCAACAAGTTGGTACCATTTATAAATTGGTGTGAATTTCTTCTTATTTCATACAGGAATAATTTTTGCAGCAAGATGTCATGACAGATACAGTCAAATGCCTTTAAGAGATCACAGAATGCCGCTGTAAGCACCTCTCCCATCTCAAAGGCACACACCGTATCCACAATCAATCTCTGTGTAGCATCAGATCTGAAAAGACCCCGTCTAAAGCCAAACTGAGATGAAGTAAATAATTTTTGGAGAAAAAAGCTGTAATTCTTTTTAAGAATGCTAATTCAATTATTTTAAATAGAACCGGAACAACTAATACTGGACAATAATTGCATATTGGTCTCTTTTATTAAATATTGGACAAATCTTTAGTCTTAAGTTTTTAAGGAAAATCCTCTACAGCAATACAAAAATTGATTGGTTACTGCAGGTATCAAACCATCTCTTATTGCTTTTATGAGTTTATTAGTTAGGCCAAATATATTATATGTCTTACTATTTAATACTCTATTAATCAAATCAGACACCTCTGGTTCAACAAAAGAAGCAAGAAAGGTAAAAGAACAACATTATTTTTTGTAAAGCCATTTCTACAGTACACTTTTACTTCCTTTTTATTGATATGATATGTTTTTTGTAATGTCTTATGGCGAATATGTAAAAAAGTTATTAAAATCATTTGCTGTTATTGAATTTTAATTCTCTTTTTCGGCTTTACTTTATTTATTAATAATTTTCCAATTTCCATTCATGTGCATTATCATCTACGAGTAGGACTTAAAAGACTTGATGCTACTTACTGCTATTTGTTGAGAATCTTCAGAGATAATTTTCACTTCCATTGCTACTAGCCTATCGTGTTTGCTTCTGATCTAAAAACTGTTTGGTATCCTAGATCTCTCAAAGGCTTCTGTCTTGATAATACAATCATATTGGAAAAGTTAGTAATTTATGGCATACGGGATCAATATTCATTCTCTTCTAAATCTTTTAAAGAGGAGATAATAATAAATATCGGCATTGACAAGAAGAGTATTTCTTTGAGTAGGGTCAACTTTCAACTTCAACTACTGTTTCCTTTTAATTCTCACCCTTGCCGAAGACACCAATCTGCTTATAATAAAGCCATCATGGTTATAGCTTCTTCTGCTTCAGAATCAAACAGAAAAACAGAGACATAAAAAGAAAATCCATTTTTCCTTCAATAATTTGCTTTTCGCTTAAGAAAAAGCAAACATTTTAACAGAGTTCTTTTCTTTCAATCCCTATGAATATTCACTTCTAAGCAAATTTAAAAACACATGACTTAAATATTTCTTTATTCGCCATTTTCGTGCTACGTAAACCATTCATTACAAACATGATATAATTATCTCTAACAATATAATACTGTAGGATGTCATAACAGGGGGACCTTGAACGCAAACAAATAGCATGAGATAATTTTAAACAAGTGCCCGCTTACGTTTTTATAAACACACACGTAGAGCTAGAGATGTTTTAACTATTACAAAACCCATTTATCAAGCAAGAAATTATTGTTTCATTTTCTAATGGTTATTTAATTCACATAGTTCCCATAATAACGGTCGTGGATCTAAAAAAAAAATGACGGGAACTTGTGTCCGATGGTTGATTTCGTAATAATAAAGCCATGCAACGCATATGTAATATGTAATCCCACACAGCATCAGGGTCCTACACAAAAATGTAAAAGTGACAAAAAAGGCCAGAGCACTGAATGGTGTGACGGGAGCGGCAGATGGAAGACGGACCTTGAGGCCCGAACAGGTTTTTTAAATTTGCGTTGATTCCTCCTTTGCCTATTAACGATTAAAAATAATCGTTATGAATTTTATTACATCCATTTAAGCCGAATTTATTATAAATTGAAGATTTCTCCTAGAATTTAGACTGGTTTTGTGGCGATATTTTTAAATTCAGCAGTCGATCCACCGCTTAAGCAAAATTCGCTATTTGTATTTCTTAATTATATGCTTTCCATCACATCACGTTTCTTTATTAAATGATGGGTCCATCAATGATTGGCTGATCACTGGTCCATCGTATTTTTTAATCGATTTAATGATTCTTGAATCAATGAACTCAAATTAAGGAAAATACACTTTTGTAATTTTTTCATTTTTCAGCGTCATGAAAGAACGCAGGAAATGGTAAAGAAATGGTGGTTACCAGAATGACGAGTCATTTAGCATTCCCCAAATACTAGTATAAGCACCCAAAGTGGTTATACCGGGTGGTGTCTCGCCGAGCGGAACATAGGAAAAGCCATGTAAATTTTAAGGGTATAAATTATTGGCTTCTCTGTACATTTTATATTTTATATCCTTGTGCAAAGTTTCAAAAAATGTTAATAAGCGAATCTGAAATTATTCAATGTAATTGCAAAATTAGTAAATTTTCGGTTCAGGTAAAACCAAACGGGCACCAGTAAAATGAATATTGTCACTGACGTGAGAAAAAGTGTCAATAAATCAGTGACAGTCGATATCTGAAAACAAGTATGAATTATTCAATCGACGAAAAAATAGATATAAATATTTAATATAACTTCATCGTTATATTAAATAAAAGTTTAGATAAAAAAGTAATGTTAACGTGTCTTACTTTGAATGTATGGTATTTGTCAGATTTGACAAAGCCTTATAACAAATTGTTTGCTGGTGGCTGGTGTCTGGTTTCACCTGAACCGAAAATTTGGCAATTTTGCAATTACATTTAATTGAATAATTCAAGATTCGCTTATTAAAATTTTTTTAAACCTGCACGAGGGTTTGCCAGATTGGTCTCTTCAAAAAGTTATCTTACATTTTTTCTGTAAAATGTACAGGGAAGCCAATAATTGACCCCCGTAAAATTTACATGGGATTTCCTATATTCCGCTCGGTGGCGACGCACCACCCGGTATATGTCTTAGTACCTGAAATTATAATGATGTAATGTGTAGTATAAGAAAAGTTTGTAACTTTGGAAATAGTCTGAATTTCCGAACTTGCAGCAAATCTAATCAAGCTTGAGACTAAGATTGCGAATGAAAAGAGCCCGGAAGCTAAGAAAATGCTAGCTGCATTTTTGGAGATGCTAGGCGCTTTGAATATCATATTCGCCTTAGTCTGTGAGAGCTAAAAGGCACTTGGAGTTAACGCACAGTCTAATATGACGTGCATGACCTTGTCAATAATAAGGAACTATTCATTTTCTGATTCCTATGGCTTATGAGTATCGTAACCGAGATGAATTCTCATTCAGCATTGCTGCAATGATGTTGCAAAAGTTACAAGGGATATGTCTGACTTGGAACCTAAGAACATTGAACTAAGAAGAAAACTTTGTAACTAGGCTGAATTTCCGAAACTCTCTGGACTAGAAAACGAAGTATCCTAGAAAAATATTGAATTCTGCTATGTCGGTTAAGTCCCTAGAATATAATTAAAGATACTCTAAAGAATTAAATTGTTTCTGTACTCAATCCTTGAACCAAATCTTGACAAGCATGAGACATGAGACTAAGGTTAAGAAGGAAAATAAAATAATGTTAGCTGTCTTATTGGAATTACTAGAGGCTTCGGATACCATATCACCTAGCTGTGTGAGAGCTGAAAAACTACTAATGAGTGACCTGCATAGCTCAATTACTGTGAGGAAATATTCAATTTCTGATTTTTATATTTTAGTATCGTAACCAAGATGGATTCTCATTTATCATAAAAATCTCTCATAAAAGGCATATATCTGACTTGGAACCTAAAAATATTGAACTAGAAAGAAAGGTTTATAAAGTCTGAATATCTGAGCGTCTCTGAACTAAAGCCCTAGAGTATATTTTAAAGATATATTATAAATATTATATATTATAAAAATCTGATTTAGTGTTATTTTTAATTTTAGAGAATCTGAAATCTCTTTGGGCATATTTTTTAAAAAACTTAAAAGTAAATAAATTGGGCCCAAAACTAGACTCAAATAGAATGATTTTTAATCACACTTAGGAATGAGGAAAAAGAGACAATTAGCAGCATAGAAGGATCAATAAAGAGAAGCTTGTTATTAAAAATTAATGGGCACTAAACTACCATCCTTTCACACATGCCAGGAGCCTTCGATACCATATCATACTGTTTTTCTAGTTTCGCTGTCAGGTATGCTAGTACAAGTTATCATATTGTTTTATACCGAAATGGTGAAAAAACTTTTAAAAGTATTCCAGTTTAAACGCATTCACTATAGAATAAAAGGGTATTATTTTTATTAATAATTAAACTTAACCTACATAAGATCAAATATACTACAGAGATTTTATCACTTCCTGTATGTAAAAGAGCGTAACGAATAAATGGGGAGATGTTAATCAAGTTTCATTCATTTGCATGGCAGTTACGAGTAATAATAATATGAATAGGTTCAATGTAAGGAAAAGGGTGAATATTTAAGTAACAGAGATTTTTAAAGGAAATGTCGTCATTTATTTACACGTAAAAACCTAGTAATGCGTTCATCAATTATTATAACCTTTAACATAACTTAATGATCTCATTCACATCAGAAATCTCTATAAAGATATTAAAAAAAAAACATTCAATGTTACAACAAATTTATCTATTGTATTCACTCTTTCATGATACACGCTTATACATGGCTTTAGGGTATATCTTCGGCATTGAAATAGCATGACCTAGACCCAATTTGCCTTCAATCCTATAATAGATGTCTGTATTTCTGATTTTTTTTCCTTGTATTTAAACGGTACGCTATTAAACAAATTACATGCTATTAAGGTGTATACATTCATTTACATGACACCTAAACTATGACACCATCATAATATGCAAATCCATGAAGATGTTTTATTATTTAAATTAAAAGAAAAACTCAAGGATGATGACAAATAGAGATTCAATGGTCATATTAAGTAATAAAATAAAATTCTTTCTCGTACCAGAGTAAGTAATTGTGATTATATAAACCAACGTTTTGCCGCCATGGCAGTCGTTATGCCAAGTTTTTATTGTTTTACACAACAAGACCACGTATAACGGAATAATTTTATGACTGTCGTATAGAGCGACATTGTATGATTTATGCAAGGCATTCGACGTCAATTTTATGTTAAAATTATCTTTTATTTAGTAAATTAAATTATACCTTTGTGGGCTTTTAATGTTAGTATTTAATTGATAATTATGATTATAACATTTCCAACTCATGCAAATGGTGCAACCTACAGCCAGATTTGCAATATTTGTGCAAAAGCTGTACAAAAGTAGCTGAAAGAATCTTAAGCAAGTTGTATGATTTTGAGTTAAAAGTTACTGACAAAAGTATCTGAAAATTAATACTGTGGCGATGGATTTATTTTAATATTTATAAATGTTGGACCAAACTAAACAAAGGGGTTAACAGGCTTCTATGAAATCATATGAATGTTTTATGATTATAAATTAGGGTTAGTGGTTAGTTAGTAAGTTAGGCAAAAATAGCTGATAGTACCATATCGATGGTTCTCTATAAAATCTTAAGCAAGTTTCATGATTTTAAGTGAAGAGTTGTTAGTACCAAAAAAAATAGTTTTACCATTATTTTGGTTGAGTAGCTGAAAAAGAATACCATATCAATTAGTTTATGGTGATTTTTAAAATAGTTTTATGGTTTTAGATTCGGAGTTAATGTATTAAGAAAATAGTTTTACCATTAGTTTAATTGGACAAAAGTATCTGAAAAAGAATATCATGACAATGGGTTAATTTTGACTTTTTTAAGAGTTGCGTGTTTTTCTGGGTAAGGAGTTAAAAAAAAGTACAAAAGCATCAAAATAGTGAGATTAGTAAAAATAGTTTTTCAATTGTTTTATTGAACAAAACAAGCTAAAGAAGAGTAACGTAGTAGTAAGGAAGAAGATGATTGGCAAGCATTTAACTGAGGTAATTCTGAAAGCAAATATCAAAGGGCGGTCTACTAAAACTACTCTACACGCCGTAGTTTAAAAATCAGAGAGGGTCATCAACAATAAGGAGGTTGCATTAAAGAAGAGAGCTTTCTTTAACGTTAAAAGAGCCTTCGATAAGGCGAAAATCAAGGAGATCTGCGAGGCTAAGACCATCTAATTAATGTAGCAGAAACCTCTGCAAATGAAGCAAGATGTCAAGTACTTCGAGCTAACGTGGAGTAAATACGTCACCGAGGCAAAGGAATTGCCATTTAGAGGCAAGTTCAAAAGGTAGTTGGTAGAAATTGGGGAATAAAGTTCAACATTCTACACTGGCTATATAATGCAGTGACCTAGCGTAATGGTGGTAGTTGGTGGTCTGGTGGACGGCAACAAACAAAGCTTCAAATGAGATACTATTAAACAGCTTAACACCAATATAATGTGGTGATTCTGGCGCTTCTCCAACCGGCAATACACTGGCACATAGTTATAGATTTGTTTTTGGTGTCATAATCGTGTAATCCTTGTAAATCCTTGTAAAGAAGGTTTTCCAAAATATATAAACAAAGGCAGTCCTGTTTATACCAGACAACATTCTAATAGTTTTTCTCTGAAGGCTAAAATTCCTCCGTAAATGAGGGAATCTTCCCCACACAATATAAGCCATGACACTATAGAAGATGCCAAGGTACGCGGTTCTCAAGGTATCAACAGAAATTCAGATTACGTAAAAGAAAAACACTGCTTCTAAGCCTCTTACATATACTATCAATATGGATTTCCCATTTTAATGTTAGATGCAAGAGGATACTAAGGAATTTAGGTGATGGTGTTTCTATAAGTTCTGTGGTGTTTCGTAATTTAAAAGTCATATTTTGGGTTTTTTCTTGATTCAACAGAAGCCTGTTTGCCAGAAATCTAAGAACCAGTTCCTTAGTTCCTTTGCCTCAGATAGTTTTGCAAGTGCTTCTGCCTCAGATTCACCAAATATAAATGCAGTGGCATCAGCAAAAAATTACAAATCCCCATACTTGCCTTTCTAAAAGAAGATCATTAAAGGCAATTAGGAAGAGAACCGGGCCTAGCACGGAGCCTTGAGGAGTTTTGTGGTGTTTTTATAGAATATATAATACTTCAATTTTTTTTAATGATAGGTCATGAGACACACAATCGAAGATTTAAGAAGATTGCAAAATAAGGCACAGAGATAAAGCCGATCCATTATGTGATGGAAAAGTTCGAACAAAGCATGTATGGTGTTTTTACCTTGTCTAACTAAAGCCGAACTTGCAGTTGGTAAATAAGTCATTGCACTCAAAAAAAGTTGTGAATTTGATTAGCAATAACTTTTTCAAAAATCCTTGAGACAATTGGAAGCAAAGAGATAGGCCTGTAGGCCTGTTCTTATTCACATAGTTTTTATCTCACTTTTTAAAAACTGGGGAGACTAGAGCTTGCTTCAAGTTAGATCGAAAGATTTAACTCACGTATACAAACATTAATTAACATTGTTAGTGGTGAGATAAATTGTTTTTTTATTGATAATAAAGGTTTATACACTTGAAGCATAAAAGGATTCACAGATTTAGGAATACTCGAAAGGATTTGCAAATATGGTACACAAACGGTTCAACATTAAGAGATGGGGAGCGTATCGTAGCGACACCGATCGAGGACGAGCTTTTTCACTTGAAAGACATTCGACAGTCATTTTAAGCGCAAGGTGTTTGCCATTCTGAAGGTAATTCCAAGGAAAGAAGTAAAAGAGGACTCGGAGACGGAAATATTATATCAAATATAATTTACTCCGACAGATATGCTGCCTTAAGGCCTTAAGGCCCTTCAAGCACCCACAACCAGTTTCAAAGTTGTTCAAGAGTGCAGGGGATGCTCTGGACACGTTGGGTAGGAGGATTACCGACATCCCGACTGTGTTAGGTTTCGGGACACAACGGAAGTCAATGTGAGTAAACGAATTCGCCAGGCTTGGATCATATCTCCCACCGATCAGCCGAGCCCTACTTTGGCTAAGTAAGAGGCACATTTCCCATATTCTGGAAAACTGGGCATGGAAAAATATTAGAGATAATTGGAGCAGGAATAGCGGTAGCCGACAGGCCAAAGAGCTGCTATCATATCCAACTAAAGGTAGAATAGCGTTTCATTTTATAGGATAATGCAAAGGATGGGCAAGGGTCAGGAGAGAACCATGAATTACCCTTTCCACGAAAGGAACTTAAGGACCTTAACTGGGCAGACCTGCTCTTATTCATTAAGAGGATGGATTGCCTGCTTAGGGAGACTAGGGAGGGTGCCCAGTAGTAGTAACGAGGTTTTAGGGGTCTTTTAGTCCTCTTAACATTACTACTACTACTACTACGATAGGAGTAAAAAGAGTCCAGGGGTTTATAATAACTTATGGTTTTACATATAAATGAATTAAAATCAACACAAGTCATATTCAAATACTAAAAGAAAAATTGAATTGCTTTTATAACTTAGATTAAAGTGCTAGAAATCTGAATAAAAATATGATATTTAGAAGTTATACTAAACATGTGGTTATATTTTTATGCGTTGTTGGATTTCGGATTAATATCAGTAACGAAATTGCTTTTGGGGTTAAAGCTGCTTTAGGTGCTGAAATTTCGTTTTTTTTTAAATTATTTTCAGCATACAAGAATAGGATAAAAAACACCTTACTACGTCTAGAAAATATGAGGAGCCTGAATGAATAAGAAGTCAATCAATGGCCCGAAAAAATTTATATTTAATTTAAAGTTATATTTAAAGTAGAATAATATGGAAAGTAGGGAAATGATAAGATAACATAAAAAACTTGTTCGCTTAATATAAAAGCAAATAATAGTACTAAAAGAAAAAAATGATTTAATAATATAAGAAAAACAAAAATTTAATTAACAAGAGATTATCAATTTTATTATCATAGGGATACTTAAATCACACATTTTGCTTAATTCTTTCGATAAATTTTTATTAATATTTTGTTGCTTTCATTTCCATTTATTAAAAAAATAACTCCACTTATAACCCTACACATTATCCCGAACATTTTAATATATTTTTGAAGCTCCTAAAAATGACCAATTTTTAATACAAAACGTCAATATTTAAATCATTTGGTTTCATTTGAAATTCTCCTAAATTTATCCAAGTTTATAAATTTTAACGTTCTATCCCCTTTCTTTTAAGATTTAGCGTTTTCTATTTAATAACAATTAAAATTTTCCAACTTTCAAACTGTCAAACGGGTGCCATATTGAAAAAAATTAAAGAGGAAAAACCACTGCATCGCAACTGTTTAAACTTTTGAATGCTTTACGAATCCACCCCTACCAATGATATAAAAAACACTAAATCGCGGATTTTCTTATTATATCAGGTTACAATAATTTATCCTAGATAAAAAACAATATACGAGTGTTTATTATAGAATAGCAAAGCAAAAACATAGTACTGGTTTAAATACATTTAAAGTTGTTTAAAGTTTTCAATCCCTAGACGAAAGCTCATCTGTGAACCATATACATACGTAATACCGTATGCATGTTAAATCAAGGAAGTCAGTATTGGATGGTGCTATCTATATGTTAATTTGTATGTACCAGACAATCAATGATAAATTATGATTTTTTTTGGAAAATAGACTTTAAGCAACTTATATAATCCAAGTCCAATATTTCAAATGATTTTAAAAATATATTTTTTTTTAATTTGCTTAAATACTAATGAAAATATCATTATTCACAACGTTGTCCGGCCGCCATTAACTTAATAAATCATTGTAATCCTAAACGGTCCCTAATGGAAATAACCGAAAAAGCTTTTTGCATATTTAATCAGACGCGGATCGGACTTTTTTCATTAAGCGTCCACGTCCAAAAGCCCATCTAAGCGAAAAGCAAAGAGGGACCATGAAAAGGGTCCCCGGCTCGGAGCCCTTTTCGCTCCATAGAAGCTCAGGAACAAATAGAAACAGGCTTTTTTTTATTTTGTTATTTTTTTTTCTTTTTTTAGGGCTCTTTTGTTTCGGTCCGGTGTTGTTTGTGTGGAAAATTCGTTTTTATAAATATATCAAAGCACCGGAGATTGCTGCCTAAGGTGTTAAGGTATGATATCCAGGATTAATTTTTAATAAAAAAATTAATGACGATAGCCGTAAGGTAAAATATAAAGCGTATTAGCTGTTTTTATAAAAACCTCTGATAATACTTTTAATATTCTGTAAAAAGATTTATTATACAGTGTTTTCATTTTAAAATAAATCACCCATAAGAAAATATTAACTTCTGCTAAAAAAACACATCAATTTAGGTATATATGACAAAGTATATTTGACAAAGTTTTGTCAGTCACCTCCTCACCTGCAGCGAACCTCACTTACGAATATACCTATGTCAAATTGGAACCCACATCGTGTACCCTTGAAAGATATTTGGAATTTAAAATTGGTAATCTACATGTTGTCCATAACATTTTTATAATAACTTGCTCAAGAAGTAAAGGAAAAATAAATTGAAAAAGTAGTCATCTAAGTAAGGCTGGATCTCACCTTTTTTTTCAGTGGATTATATTATGGATTATATCCACTGAGTTAGTTTCTTGTCAAAATTAGAACCCATAATCATACAATTTCACGTCCAAGCATCTAAAAACTCCTACAACATACAATATTTTGAAGGATAAAATACAAGAAATATTGCATTATGGATTTGGTTTAAATTTAAGTTTTTTGGATTTTTATTCTCCACCTCCACTTCTTCCGAAGATATCCGAGTAATTTAATTTATTTTTTATATATTTTTATTTTTTATTTACTTATTTTATTTAAGCTTTATTTCCAACAGGCAACTTGCCCAATAATAGGAAATTGTTTATATGTTGACTGAAATAATAATTAAATTAAATTTATCCCAAACAATACAAAAATTCAAAGAAAAGAAAAAACTCCAACAACAATATATAAATCTTGAAAAACATATAATAAAGTCACGATAACAATTATTGGAGAAGTATGTGGCGTAAATGAGAAACTTTATTAAATGTAACGCACATTACATATAAAGGTGATTTTAACAATATATTGGAGTGATGCGTTGATAATAAGAAGGTTTCTGTGTATCTAGAACTAAGCCTCGGTACCAAAAAAAATACAGGAGAGAAGGGAAGAACAGGACTGTCCATTAAACTATTAATTAACTCATATAAAAATTTAACAAAAAAATATTTTTCTTCTCAGAAGCAATTGATATAAATTAAAGCGGCCTAATTGTGGGTGGTGGCATCAGGTCTATACGCTAAGTATTAGCAAACCGACTCAGAAAAAAATGTGATGGCACTAGTAAATTGGATTCCTTTTGATGCAGCCATATTCTAGTTATGACTTGACAAAGCACCTTAAGTGAAGTAGATCCTACAGTAAAGCTCTGTGAATTTCTAATTATAATTCCAAGTTTCTTCATAGCTGACAAGTATATAAAAAGTGGTATAAAGGTAAATTATGAATCGAAGATGATCATAGCTTTGATATGCCCTTAGGGTCACAAAGTTGTCCAAAGTAATTAGTATCTAATTGTTTTGTTATTTTACTTTGCAAAATTCTAAAGAGTTTTATGTTTTATAAGCACCTTTTTCTTAATGAGTAAAAAATCTGTCTGTCTTTTTTTTTAGCCTTTTGACTTTAGCGGTCTTTGATCCTTCTGTAAACTAGATCAAGTCTCTAAACGTTGTCATCCTTTAATATAGCAGGTATATGGTGATACAGTAATCTCTAAAGCCTAGGGTAGAAACCGATTAAAACCTTGAGCTTTTAGTAAGATCGCGTCTTTTCGTTATATTAGACATTTAAATCGATATAGGAATAGTATCGTTAGCTTTACAATGCATAACTTAAATGGAAACAATGAGGTACAATATAAGAATTTTTATCAACTATTATTTTTATACAAGGGCCTTCAAGCTAAAAATTAATAATTTTTTATAAGATATATTTTAAAATATTATTAAATTAATGAATTTACATTTAAAAACTAACTTTTCATTCAAAATTATTTCAACTCAGCAAGATCAGTAATCTGACTAAGCTTTCTCAAAATGCTATTGTTGATAGAGTAGTTGTAAGTCATTGGGTTATTGTTCTTGAATAACTGACCACAGTACACTTCGCCGCATTAAGCTCCAGCCTGCCTTAGCTCTAGCACACCAAGTCCAAGTAATCCAGACAATTCTAAAGAAATAAGCAGTCATGAAGGCTGTCTATGTGAAAAAATAATTTTAAGTCACTGGCGAAATCCAGTTTATGGTAGTTGAGTGAGCTAACTACATAGTTAATGAACAAAATAAATAACAACAGATCCAGGTTTTAAACTGGAATTACACCCGAGGTAGCACTAAAGATCAATAACGGGTATTTTTCCCGTTTCGTCGTGGCGTTCATAACGCCTTGACAGAAATACTGATAAATACTGATAATTGGAATCCTTATTTGATCTTGGTCGATCTGACCCGAAATTTCTACCAATCTCAAATAAAGGTCATTCAAGTTGTTTGGGCGTCTTGGCAACTATCGCAGTCGTCTTCTATGATATCCGACATGTACTCTATTAAATTCATATCCGAGCTTCTGGGTGGACAATTTATGGTATCAATTTGGACGTATTCAAGGTACACCTACCTGTACCACCCTTGCCACGTGTGGTCGCGAATTATCGTGCATAAGCAGGAATTTATCTCCAACATACGAGGGCGAATGGGACCATATGATCTTCTTAAATGTCTGTAATGTACCTCTGTGCAGTAAGCCGTGCTCTATCCACAAGTACTAATTCGGTGCAGCCCTCCATATTAATCCCGCCCCACACCATTACTGGGCCGCCCTCATAACTAACGCTTCTCATTATATTGCACTGCGTACGTCTTTTATCTGGCCTTCGGTACACTCTATTACGTGATTCTATCTATCCTCAGAAAAATGACAGTATCTGGATTTATCGCTAAATATAACCTGTGCCCAATCTTCATGTTCCCAATCAACGTATTCACAAGCGAATTGTAGTCTACGTGTTCTATGGTCTCTGATGAGTAATGGACCAGTAGCTGCTCTAGCAGGCCTTATAGTGGTCTCCGCTAGCCTTCTCCTGATTGTTTTGACTTATTCTAAAATTGTAACGCTCCAAGAACTCGTTTTGTAAAGAGGTGCTAGTCACAAACCGTTGCCTCAAGGTTTGAATTCGTAGAAATCGGTCTTCAGCAAAGATTGTAACTTTTCCACAACCCTGGTCTTCTAATGTTGCTTCCGACAAATTGCGGTTTTCTCGCTGCGGAGGATTCATTGATGTACAGTTAAAATCACATTAAATATCGAAACTACTGAAATAATACTTCAACCTTTACGTCAACCTGAGACTGGGCAATATTAGATTCACAAATATGACTGACAAGGCATCACAAATTAGTAATACAAGATCAGCATCTCAAAAAACCATGCTGATCGACGGAAATAAGACCTTTGTCAAATAAAGACAGATTTAATTCAATTTCGAATATTTTTGAAAAATTTTAGAGGATTGAGGTTGGCCATATGGGTGATAATTTCTCAAACTTCTATCAATCTGGAATTTGCTCTGTATATAGGATTAAGTTAATTATTATGTGAGTCAATGGATTGTCCAGGATACCAATACAATCCTTGCCTAAAAATCTAGGTATCTCATCGACCCAGATGTTAACTTGTTCTTTAGTGTTGTACAAGCTGACACTACCTGGGAAACCAGATTACGTCTAAAAGAAACAGGTTATCAGAAGTTGAGGAATGTTCGATACTAATAGACGTTATAAAAGTGTTCCCAAAAATTATGCAAATGCTTGAACTACTGAGCTTCTTAGCGGACCCTAACCAAAATATCATCAGGAAACCTCATTATACCAAGTAACCTAGAATGTCCTTTTCTAGTATTAATAAAAGCCCAGAAGCTAAAGGGGTCCATAGAATTGGGCCTCTTAGTCTCCAAAACATATAATTTATACACATTGCGTATTTGTATCATAACAAGGCATCACAGAAAATAACATTTATTGCGATATAGATCTAATCTATTTAATTTAAATACGTTTTTTTTATATGTATATGCTATTAACTAGCTCTCGTACTCCCAAGCATTTCCACATAATACTTCCTTAAAATCTCTTCAGCCCAGTTTGTAGGATTAATAATAAACATATGCAGAGCTATTTCTTTTGTAGATATCATCATCATTACCAGCAAGTCTACTGATTTTCGTTAATTTCGAAGGTGTTCTCCATACATTCTCTATACGTCATCCATACACACTCAATGAATCTTAAAACGTAAAGAGAAACATTAGTATTGTTTTGTGCCTGTCAAAATGTGACAAATTTGCATGATATTATAAAGCGTTTTTTGCCATTTCTACACAAGCATTTGACATTATTGCATCAGAGATGTTACAAGCAAGCAACTACCCATAGTTCCACGGCAATACTAATTCTAGCCTTTCAATGTTCTAAGAAACAATTTCTTCGTTTTTTAATAACGAATAAACGAGTTTCATGTACTACTCTCAACTTATTTGCAGTTCATCTTCCAGATGTTTATACACGTTTACTTCTATATCGTTGTTGTCTATTTTTACAGCTTCGTAACATCAAATTTGTTTTCATGGGAGTTTAACTGTTTCCTCCTCTTTCAATGGGAAATGTATTGGTTTTAAATAGATACTAGATAGTTTATATATAGCACTTGTCGTTAACTTTCTGTCGATATATAAGTCGAGTGCATCTATGATCAATACGGAATCGTTCCAATGATGCAAGTCTAGTATGGAATTTATTTCGATCGTATTGAATGCTTTCTAAAAGTCAACGAAAACGAGTACTAGGGGCTTGTTATATTAATTTTTTATACTAATTTTAAGTAGGACTTCTCATCCCTGGTTTACAACTGCACTGCTTCTTTCGGTTTTTTCTTTCGCGTGATTATCTTCGTTTTTGTTTGAAACTTTATTATAATAATAATGAAAATACACTTGTTCTAGTAGCACCTTGACAAACTGGGTCACGACTGAAAGGTGACCGCACCCGCGACAAAACTGTGGCAACAATAATTTTAATTGTTAAATATTATTATGTATAAATGTCAAGCAAAATATTTGCAATTATATTAACTTTCGCACCAACAGAGTGGCTTTCTTATTAACAATGATAACCAATTTTAAAAATAAATATTAGTAATTCCCCAAAACATCATTAATTTTTCATTTTAACTGAGTTTTAACAACATTTTATAATTATGGTTAAAACCACTTAATATACGTTGTCTATTGCTCAGTATGCGTCTACATAATTAATATGCAATTGTAGGCATTATCAAGAACCATTAAATGTAATGATGCCTCTTAAGATCTAAGGTCATTAGGCTAGCACAGTAATTATTATTAAAACTGTTACATAAAATGTAAAAATGTAATATAATGGATTAAGAGATTATGTAATTTATTTACTTAACCTCTGGACTGTGTTTCTTATGGAATATTATAGCTAGCGTAGGCTTTTATAGCCTCTAAGTATGTAAAATACTTAGTGCAGATATTATTATTAAAATGAGTTTTATTTGTTTTTGGCAGAGAAGGTGGGTATTGCAAACTAAAATATTATACGCCTACGAATGAAACTACGACTGAAAATTAAGAATTTTTAGGGGAAAATTTAAATATTTTTTCCATTTATTTTCTGTTAAAATTAAAATATAACAGGAACATCGTTAAAGGTGATATAATTAATTAAAGATGATTCTTTAAATAATTGGTTTTGTAGGCAAAGGATATGGAAATATATTTAATGGGAATCGTAAATTAAAAGGTTATTCAAAATCACTTAGTATGTAATTAAATTTTCGTCTTATTTTCCATCTATTGAGTTTCTTATTTATGTTTATATAGATAACATTGTTATTAATTTAGATGATTATATTAATTTTAAAAAAATTTAAAATCTTTTTTTAAGTTTAGCCATTTTATAAACACAATTTCAAAAAAAAAATTATAATAAAAAATACGGTGTTTTACCTTCTCTTCTGTTTAATTTAATATTTGTTTGCTATATAGAGGTTTTTGTTATATATCTCGTATAATGTGAGGAAATCAAATTAAAGAAATTATAATTTGAAAATTAAAAACAAAATTTACAAATTGTTGAAACTATTAAGATTATGGAATGAAAATAATAAAATAAATTCACATTTTACCTTTAATTTATTGTAATTGAAAAATCGATATAAATGATAATGAAAAAAATAAAAAAAATTGCTGAAATATGAGTTTTATCACTTAATTAAATATTTTTTTTATCTTATAACGATATTTTTGCATTATTTACTAACATTTTTCTAATACAAAAAACTCTGCGACTAAGCGGCAAAATTCGCTATCGCGATTTTTTTTAATATTGCAGTACTCAATTTGAAACCTTTAAATAAAAACTTTTATGTTTTACGATTCAACAAATTTTACGAAAGATTTTGAGAATTATCGAAAGCCTGGTGCGAAAGTTTCAAAATTATTTGGAAGATAGACAAATTTTTGAAAAGAAGAATTTAATTTATACTCAACTTAATTTTGTCGAAGGTTTAAGAACTGTTGAAAGGGGTCGAAAGAAAAAATAAAAAAACTGAAATCGGTTGCCATTTATGTCGACGTTTCAACCAGTTTTCATCATCTTCAGAACCTAGAATGTTGCAGATTTTTCACAAGGAATACAAACACGTAAAACACATACCAAATACTATTTCTTTAAATATTTTTCTTTCAAAAAAGATTTTTTTTGAGTGCATCAACATATTACACTGAAGTATAGTACTTATCTTCTCAAATTTAAGTCCCTGAGAAAGATCAATAAAACGGCGAAACGTCGACAATTGTAGTTTTAACATCTTTCAACAAACATTCTCCAATTTATCCAGGTCACGAACTCTGTCTATTCCTATAGGTGCCATATTGGAATTTGCATATTTTGAATAGTCCTTTCAATTACCCATTCATCGAGTTTACATAATTGCATATTTACTAAGTATTTCGGATGGTTCCTATAAGCGCTGCATACGAGAGCAAAAGAGAAAGATTATGACGGTACTACTTAAACTGGGTACTTAGCCAAAAAGGTAAATGTGAAAGGCGGTTATAGAAAAAATAGAATTGATGTTGGTGGTAACATGACTACCAATTAAATGTCTTCCCAAAATTTAATTTTTCTTGTAAACATCTCTGAATATGTAAAATACGAGCGCAAAATACTAGATTGGCAAAGTAAAACTAAATCCACTGGCATAGATAAGACTCATAAACTAATTAAAATTACAGTAAATTGAGTTAATTGATTTTTCAAGTTTTTAAACGATATTTTAATAAACATCAAATAATGCAACTTTTGTACCTCTTACGATTTCTGAGATCTCAATGTTTACTCTAGAGTTTGGGACACCCTGTATATCTAAAAATACGATAAATAACATATTTACCTGGCTTACTGCAAAAACCCTTTAAGTCCCAATAACATAGTTTTGAGAAAATTAAGTTTAAAGTTTATATTTAAATGGAAAAATCAGTAAATAATTTAAAAAATGGAACTGGGAATTTAGGATGTGGTTTAACAAAAGCTAAAACTTAACCTATAAACAATTTAAAATATTCGTATTTTTTACCAGAAAATATAAGAAAATGAAAAAAAAATGGACTTAGAGCTTTTTTGCAGAATAGTTTTTTTGAATATAAATCTTTAAGATTTATTTCTTCCAACATCTTTGGCCGTCCTTTACCAGGAACACTAATTTCTTTAAATTCAGAGAAATGATCGTATCTGTAGAAGATAACCCCTGGTCTTTTTTTCTCATATCTGAAGCATTTTACTTTAAGCCAATTGACAGTTTCTCCTTCATTATTCTTATTTCTGTTTTTTATTATATTTTAGGATAAATCTGTTGTGTGTTGTGAACCCATTGAATTATTTAAACCCATTGAAGGGTTTTGCTGTTAAAGATTAATTAACTGCTAATATAAAAGTCTGCAAAAATCGATTAAGCGCGCTTACAGTATTTTAGCTGTATTAAATTTTGGTTTTTGGACTTAAACAATTTGTGAGGTATAGAAAAAAGCCATTAAGAAATTTTATGGACTTACAGGATTTTGTCAGACTATTCTAAATCACACTTTGGACTTAGCTGCGCTCTTATATTAAAATCGACCAAAATTGGACTTGGAGGGTTTTTGCAGTAAGCCCACGATATATTACCAACATTAACTAAAGCTGTTGTCTCAAAATTACACTTATATGACATTTTGACCAAATTTTTAAACAAAAAATAAAACTATTTCGTAACCCTAATTACCAGGACAAATTAAACACAAAAGCCGCCACAGAATCGATATATTCCTTGATCAGTATAACAAACTGTGCCATTGCCGATAGATCTGATAACCCCAGGGATATTACGATACAACTGACTTATAATTCCATGGTTAATCACTATATTCGAAATCCGGCTACATTATGAGGTTGATTGGCGCCCAACAGAGAGGCAAAATTTAAAAGCACATATTGCGAAATAGTAATACGTCCAAATTAAAAGGATCTTTAGAATGAATCGTTCTTATAACTCACCATGAGGATCTTAATGCTAACGTAATTTGATGCTGAGTAATTATCTGAAATTTTATTAAATTGTTTTTACGAGTTTAGATTTCATCAAAATGGCAAATAAATTATTCCTATTATTTGAAAAAGTGTTTTATAACCCTATTTTGGATAACGATCGATTAATATTTGAAATAAAACCAGAAAAAAACTTCTTCTCACTAGTTTCATTAGATCTTCACTCTAGTTTGACATTTTAGACATTTAAGCGACATTTTAAGCCAAATTGTTATTTTATAAGTGATACAAAATTTTCCACTCAATAGCTTACTATAAAATGCCTAAATTTAAACCATATTTTTATCACATATTAATTTTTTCAGCCAGTAAAGCCAATTTTAGATTCCTACTGAAAAAAATAAAAAACCTGGAACACATTTTTTGACGCATTTTTCTCTCGACTTGGTTACAAATGTTTGCCAAATAATATTAGTTACAGTAAAAAAAAACTACTTTTTTTCAATTTATTGTAAAACTACAAAATAACTCAAAATATATTTAAATGTTTCTAAAGCTTTTGACACAATCAAATTTTTTCAATTCATTGAAAAACTACTCAATAACTCCAGAACGATTATATTTACAAAGAAACTTTTAACTCAAAGAACAGGGTACAGTTGAATCAACTTTAAAGTAAGGTCTATTATGCCAAGAATCAATGAATAGATTTTAAAAAGGCAACATAATGATCAACGTAATTTCTCAGAGTTTCATAGAAGGTTAAATAAATTTTGCATACAGACTTGAATTTTTAAAAGGAAAATTAATCTATTTTTAGATAGCAAATATTTTGGAATCATAATTCATATAGTCACTATATAAATAAGATTGGTTCAATTGGAGTGGAATTACTTACTTACTTGCACAATTTTATTTACCCAAACTGAGACTGTAGTGCAGGAGGAACTTTGCTTCAACAACCTTACTATATCCCATATTTACAAAAAACGGAATAATAAGAGTCAAAATTGATAGATTTTGTATTCGTAGATCGTCTGACGTCAATAGCACATCTATTCACCGTTGATTTGAGGGTTGATATCAACGTAAAAGACGACGTTGGTTCAATAAACAGAAAACGTTATTTCTGTTATGGGATTGTGCCGTTTTGTCAGCGATGATTTGTAGTCATTACATAAATTAACTTCCGAATGTTTCGGACATTTTTTCAATCTACTGCAATTTTAGATTAAAATATTAAAAATTTAGAATTAAAAAAATATCCCTGCGTGTATTTTAAATTTCCTTACATTTCAACTGCCTGGAATAAAAAAAATTAACTACCTGGATTTAAATGACGCTTTGATCCAATTTCTTGGATTTTTAATTTCCTTACATTTTATTTAACGGAATTAAATGTAACGGAATTAAGTGTCTAGAATTTAAAAAATGCTTAAATCTGAAAAAAAGATGAACTGCCTGAAAATGAAAAAAGAAATGAAATATCTGGATTTAAAAACCTTGGACTGCTTGGAATTTAAAAAAAAATTCTAAATAAAATCCAAAACCTGGAAAAAACTTTAGAACTTGTAAGGACCTTTTAAGTAAAGACGCTCATTACCACTCGTCTGAAGCTTAAAATAATAAAATCTTCACATGAGCTTTCAAAATTTTTAGATTTTTTTAAGCCTCTGGCAGTAAGATTCATTTAATTTATTAAACAACTAATAATTAACTCGAAATCAGATGTATTTAGAAAAAAAATTGTAAGAACCTTTTTTATGGGTACATTCATTTCCTTTTAAGTAAAACTAAAATCAATAAAATTATCCCATGAGTTTTCAATTTATTTAAATTTATGTAAAACGTTTGACCATCAAGATTTTTTCAGTTCATTGAAAAACTACTCTATAACTCCAGAACGATTATATTTACAACGAAACATGTATGAAGCAGATCGTTTCTCTAAAGAAATACGTCAACTTTCAGATAAAACGACAATTATTACAAAATTTTAAATAAGTATTAAGCCGTTGTATTTATAAGAAAACTTTTAGGGACCTTTTTGGTAAAGACTCATTTGCTTTCATAATTATTTACTTATTTTATTGGGTATTACGTCACTATTTGATTTATATGTCACTATAGTGACGTAATACCTAATAAAATAAGTAAGTATTTATAAATTTGGCACATCAATATAGATTTTAATTAGCTTTCATGTAAAACTAAAATCCATAAAATTATTATATGATTTTTCAAAATATGCAAAATCTATTGAAAAATTCCTAAATATCTATAAATTAGCTGTATTTACCAATTAACTTGCAATTACTTTTCTGCTAAAGACTAATTAATAAAATCTTTTAATGAAGTTATTAAAATTTTTAGATTATTGCAAAGCCTTTGACTGTATCAATTTTTTTTTCAATTCATTTTAAGATTAGTAAATGACTCCAGAATTTTAGATTTTTATTTTAAAGACTCTAGTTTTTAGAAGAAAACTTGTATGGACCTTTCTGATGAAGAAACTCATCAACTTCCCTATAAAATTAAACTTCTTACACGACTTTTCAAATTATTTAAATTTTTCTAAAATCTTTAACTATACTTAATAATATTTAATAGCTTCAAAACCATTCTACATATTTGCAAGAAAAGGTTTAAGGACCTTTTTGGTAAAAACATTCCAGTTTTCTTCTAAAACTGAAATCAATAAGATTGTCACATGACTTTCCAAAATATTTTGATTTTTGTAAAGCTTTTTTAGTATCAAGATTTTTTCAATCCATTGAAAAATTATTAAATAACTCCAAATTGGCTGTATTTCCCAATAAACTTGTAATATTCTTCCTGCTAAAAAACTTCTCAGCTTTTATAAAATCAATTAATTCGTTAAATAAGTTTCCAAAATATCTATATTATTGCAAAGCCTTTGAAGGTATCAAGATTTTTTCAATCCATTGCAAAATTAGTAAATAACTTTAGGACGATTATATTTAGATTCTAGAGGGAGACTTCTATGAACCTTTTTGATAAAGAAACTCATCAGCTTTCATATGATACTAAAATTCTCACATGAGCTTTTAAATTGTTTTGATTTTTGTAAAGTCTGACTCTATCTAGATTTTTTTCGTTCATTAAAAAATATTTAATAACTCTAAAAAGGTTTTATTAACAAGAAAGCTTTTAAGGACCTTTTTGCTGAATAAACTCTTCATCTGAAACTAAAATCAATAAATTCTTTACATGACTTTTCATAATATTCAGATTTTAATAAAATTTCTAATAATATCCAATAATTATTTCCGGTTCTTTCCATAGAACTTACAAGTAAAAGAGAGAGAAGGATAGATAATTATTACAAATAAAATTATTTTACCTTGAAAATGAATCATTAATAAGCATAAATTAATACTCTCCAGAATGTTCTATACATAATAAATGGCAAACTTATATAATGTTAAATAATATATACGATGCATCAAGCCACTAAATTTGAAATGATATTGACGAGGTAGATACAGTGAAACGAAACCGGCATAAGCCAATTAAAAACGAAAACGCTACCTAAGTTGACCTTGCCACACATGCAACGGTGACAAAAAAAATTCTTATTATAAAATTGTGACGTAATAATGATTTGTGCACGTAATCTACACGCGTCTTGTGCATCTAAAATGAGCGTGATAAGATAACTCGGATCGAATTAAGCATAATGCGAAGCCCTTATATGAAACTAAACAGATGCTTGCGACCGCGAATTCTAGGTTATGTATCTCGGTAAATATATTACGTAGTCATGTTCGTGAATGGTGAATGTCGGATGAGGAAGCAAATATTTTTTTTGTGGAAATAATAAAAATGTGCTGAAACTTAACCAACCCCTGTATGATCGTGAGCTTCCACCAATAAAGCGTGATAACTCACCGGTCGGAAGGGAGTTCATCAAGTTCCGCAGGAAGAACGAGGGGCCGTCGTGTATCATTTAGGGGATGTTTTAACCCTTAATTAGGCGACGCGACAACGATCACCAGTGACGACGGGCACATAAAAAACACCGGTTTTTCCGGCCAACATATGCTGAATGTCGACGTGTAATATAGGTTCGCGATCGCAAGCAAGTTTGGTTTGATCTGTAGATATTGTACTGCAATCCAATATACCAACCAGCAGCACAACAAGAGGGCTAGCAAACAAATACAACAACTAGCGGTTGCGGAGGACCACCACGGACACCGAGGAGCAGCAGCAGCAGCAGCTGATCGAGCGAGCGGACTATTTTATAATACTACAACAACATGGGCGCGCGGAATACGCAATTGAGTGAAGGAGCAGCAGCACTAGCACAAGCAGCAGCAGCAGCAGAAGCAGAGCGCTGAGCCCGCCGAGTTGCCGCCGCCGATTGATCCCTCCTGCCCCGACACCATGCGAGGAAAATAAGCGCGCCACTATCACTCCGCAATCTCAACATAATATAAATTGTATTTAGGGGTTTAAGATTTTTTTTTTTTAATAAAGAAAAAACTTGAAAAATTACCTGGACTAAAATGAGAACGTTTCGAGTCGCCGTTTTCCGAGGCGCAATCGAGCGGTCGTTTTCTGGAATCCGCGATCTCCGGCGAAGGGCACGTATCCATACCCGAGTCGGCGGCCATCTTATTAGTCCATCAGCGCAGAGCGGGAATTTAGGGGCGAATACACAGGGACACACACAGTTCGGGACTGTGGCACACACTACTTTCGCGTCGGCGACGGTTTTGCGCACACTGTGTACAGTGTATAGGTTTTTGAGACACTTGTGAACACTAGTTTTGAACTGTTGTTCGACTCGCTCTCTCTCTCTCTCTCTCTATCTCTCTTTCTCTGTTACTCCCTCACGATAAAAATGTTTCGTATGAAATACAATTTTGCGCCACCACGAGAGACGGACGGGGGCCGATTCTGCCGCGCGAGTGTATACTAACTGAACTCAACCAGCCAAACCAACGCAGAATTTGATCGAGGCGTACAAACTGACGAATTTAGTTGCACTGTGCCGCGACGGACCCGCGACCAAGTTCCCGCGCGTTCGCCGTTGATTAGATAGCACAAGGATCACTCCCCTCTCCTCTCTCTCTCTCTCCAAGCTTTCGTCCACGATGTTTTTTTTAAACTATATGCTATATTTATTGTTCCTGCTAAACTACTGCGCGTTTTACTGAGCTTTTTTACGACCTTGAAGATTTTTGACTTTGTAAACTAATAAACGCATATATGCGTGTGTTTTTCGATTCTTTTATAAGCACTCAATGTTCGGTACAATTCTTTTGCATATATCATCAGTGGACCACGTGGGTTTTATGTAGATAATGTTGAACCAAAAGATCCTTTTTTTTTAAATCTACAGGGTAGTCCAGTTTAAACGTCATTAATTTTAATACGTGATAGAGAATTTAAAAAGAAATAGACTTTCATTATAATATTTTTCTCAAAAATGTTTAGTAACAAAGATACAGGGTACAAGAATCTCATCCATTATTCTCCAAGAGACCAACATACAAAATTGACGAAAACAAAGACAAAGTCACGGTCTCACCACATATAATCACAGGCTACACGTGTTTCGCTCTAGTTAGAGCATCATTAGGGCTAAACTTAACAATATTACTTAAACAAAACTAAAAACTTACATGAAAACACTAAAAAACAAAGATGTATAAAAAATAAAGATGCTATTAACAAAATTTTCATAGCCCTTTTAGTTTTTAAGATACAGAAATTTTTGCATTTCGAGACCCCCGTCGTATCTCCGAATTCGTTCTTATAGATACTTTTCCGTAGAATCTAATGGTGTAGATATTTTTTTTTGATTAACAGTTTTTGATTATTTGTTATAGATTTGTTATAATCCAAACTTATGTTTTTTTAAATGGAACTCTCTATATATTTAAAGTTCATAAAATTGGTCTTTTTTTTACCTTTTCAAAAATATATAACAGTATGGACTTATTTTCAAAAATACGCAAATAACTAAGAATTTTTTAAATTAAATGCATAATTTAATTGTAGGCCATAAATAACAAAAATTGACAAATAAAAAGTTACAAATTAATAACGACGAATGGAGAATTGCATCATTCTTATTTTTTTTGTAATAAAGGAACATAAAAAACAAATATATAAATTTAATAAGCACTATAAGAAAATAATTATATAACAAAACAACATTTTTACAAGAGATGTTTAAAATGACCACCATCTTCTCTGATACAAAATTGGCACATTTTTGTAACCCTTTGAATAGCATTCAAAATAATAATTTGTCTTGAAGTTCTATAAGATTTATTTATTAACGGTATCCACCAATTTTACAAAAATAAAATAATACAAAAGATTCTAATATTAATTCAACTTAAGCTTGACAATAGTAAGACATAAATCAATGTTACCAATTAATTTAAAGAAACATGTCAATTTAATAAAAAAACAATTTATTTGTAATTTTTTTGTTTCTTGTTATAAATGGCCATGGCCTCCCATTAAGTTATGAATTTGATAATTCAAATTTAGAAAATTGTAATTGTTTTTTGCGTATTTTTGAAAATAAGTCCATACTGTTATATATTTTTAAAAAAGTAAAAAAAAAGGCCAATAATAACAGAACTATAATTATATAGGGTGTTACATTAAAGAAAACATAAGTTTGGGTTATAACTCAAAAACTATTAATCAAAAAAAAAATTTTTATACCACTAGATTCTATGGAAAAAAAATCTATAAGAATGAGTTTTTACTTTTATAAAAACTGTAAAAATAACGAAGATACGACGCGACGGGGGTCCCAAAATGCAAAAATTTTAAAAATGCCCTGTATCTTAAAAAATAAAAGGGCTATGAGAATTTTGTTAACAGCATCTTTAGTTTTACGAAAAAGTAGCACAGTGTCGCGAAAACCGCAACTCTCTATCTCTAAAAATTTCGGAGATATCCCGCAAAAGTACCCAAAGTGGGACACCCTGTACATAAATAAACAATAATTTTTTAGGTTATAAATGTACAGGGTATCCCAAATTCGAGGGTGACCATTGGGATCTCGGAAACCGTAAGAGTTACGGGGTCGGTCAAATGGAGGCAAAGTTGCGCAATTTGGAGCTTAATAAAGTGACGTTTAAAAAATTTTAAAATTTCAGATACTTTCGGAGATATCCAAAAAAAAACGTAATTTGTAAAAATTGTTTTTACCTTTTATGGACTTTAAAGAGATATCGGAAAACTAAAAACAGTTTTTCACTTAAATTTTTTATGCTCTACAACATGACGCATAAAAAAATAATCCGACGTTTCGTTTTTTCTCTCATTTTTAAAAAGTATTTTTAATTGCCTGTAAAATGAGGTATCGCACTTGCATGTCCGATTACCCCTAGTAGTTCCCATAAGGACTCCATAAGTGCAAGAGAGAAAGATATATCAATGGGATTTCCAAATAAATTGATTTTATATAAACTGAAGCTATAAAATACTCTGTATTTGATATAGTTTTTTTTAAACTAATTCAATGAAAATGTATCCTCATTGATGTATAAGAATCAAACCCGGTACCACAAGGTTAGAAGTATGGGTGTAAAACCTATCGACTATACGGACCCAATGTTAAATAACTTAACAAGTTAACCAAAGTTAGCTGAAGAAAATGACTAAAAGGAAATATTAAAAAATACTTAGCTAAATTAAATTGTTAAAAATTAAATTAGGTTCAAAAGTAAACACGTCATTCATACACTCGAGAATAGGACTCTTTTTGGCTTTTGTAATTTCCATTTTCTCCAGATGGTCAAGATTCTTCCCTTTAGGGCATTCATGAAGCATTTCAGCTCCCACCCCTAGAGAAAAATTATGTGTTGTGGCCAGCAAATGGTTAACCAACGCTGATTTGGTATCACTGACATTGGTATTTTTATATTTTTTAAAAAGCGCCACGTGTTCTTTAATGCGTGTAGAGCTTTTTCTTCCAGATTGGCCAATGTATACTGCGTTGCAATCGCCACATTTTAGAAAATAAGCCCCGATTTAGAAAGAGCGCTTGCTTTATTTACTGTACTGACCAATTGGTTCTTTAAATGATTGACTCTCTTAAAAGCGTTTTTTATATTTAGAGTTTTAAAGAATCTTGCTAAATTTAAGGAGATTGAACTAAAAAAGGACAAGCATCTAAAGGAACTTTTTGTGTCGTTATTATGAACTATATTGTAGGTCAATTTATATTTATTTAAAAATTTGTAATAAATTTTGTCTATATATATAAAGGGGAAATCCATTGTTGAGAGCAATATGTTTTATAATATTCAGTTCTTTAGCGAAAGCTTCTTTTGACAAGGGGATATTAAACAATCTATAAAAAAATGAATTTTAGGAGGCAAATTTGTACGAGTAGGGAGAATTTGAAGAGTACTGAATTACATTATCGGTAGTGGTGGGCTTACGATATATTTCAAAAATAAGTTTATTATTGCATTTCTTAATTAGAAGTGAATGAAATGTTTGGGTGTAAGGAATTTTCAAAACTAAGAAAATTTAGAAGGTCTTCTCTGCCATTCCAGATTATAAAAATGTCATCCACATACCTCTTATATACCGTGAGACAATCTCTAAACCTACCCTCAACTATTTCTCTTTCTAGATCACTCATGAAAATCTCACTTAGGAGCGGGGAAAGACATGAACCCATAGCCAAACCTGTGATCTGCCTAAAAAAGATACAGGGTGTTAAAATTAAGAAAAAATATTTGGTTATTTATCATTTTAAACTACCAGCTCAATTTTAATTAAATTTCACATGCAGGTCATTGTAGTAAATTGTCAAATATTGATAAAGCCAATTAAAGAAAAAGCCAGTGGCGTAACATACGGAGAGGTTTGGTTCTTTTTTGTCTAAAATCTGCGAGGTGATAAAATATTTTTTTATAAGAAGTCAACTGTTAGATTCTCCACTTAATTTGGAAAAAAAGGTATTCTTGCAAAATAATGATTTAAGGCACTGTTTTTAAAATATCTTAGTTTAATTGTACAGAAACGTAAGTTAAAATGCTGCAAAAACTTGCCAAATTAAACTTGCCAAATGAAATAATGACTTAGGGTAACTTTTGATCATCTTTTATGTCAAATTTTTTTACAATTTCAAGCCCGATTTCCTTTTTTTATAAATGTTTGCAATATTTTAGCATGTATTTCTGAACAATTAAATTCAGATATTTTAAAAACAGTGCCTTACATCATAATTTTGCAAGAGTAACTTTTTTTTTTTAATTAAATGAAAAATCTTCTTAAAAAAAAATTCTTCTAAAAAAAAATATTTTATCACCTCGCAGATTTTAGACAAAAAAGGACCAAGTCCCTCCGTATGTTACGCCACTGGTATTTCTTTTAAAAATTGGCTTCATCAGTAATTGACAATTCACTACAATGGCCTGCATGCAAAATTTAATTAATTTTGAGCTTGTAGTTTAAAAATTATAATAAATAAACAAATAATTATTCTTAACTTTAACACCCTGTATCTTTGTTATTAAATATTTCTGAGAAAAATTTTATAATGAATGTCTATTTCTTTTTAAATTCTCTATCACGTATTAAAATTATTGACGTTTAAACTGGACCACCCTGTATATTCTTTAATTTAGATTTTTCGCGAAAACAGAAGTCAACCTGGTATTTAATTTTAAATGACTCATACAGAGGGATGGATATCGATATTTACCAGCGGTGGCATTAATAATCAAGAAATTTGAAAATTGGTGTACAGGGTGTCCCATTTTCATGCGTTTTATGGGGTATCTCGCTTATAAATGGAGATCGAAGCTTGCGGTTTTCGCGACAGTTTGTTATTTTTTTTGTGAAACTTAATATGCCGTTGTCAAAACTTTGACAGCTGCCATAGTTTTTAATCTACAGAGTCTTTTTAAAAGTTTGAGATTTTCGAACACTCCTCGTATCTTTGTTACTGTAACATATTGAAAGAGTAAAAAATAGTTTTGATAGAATTTTTTATGTAGAATTTGATTCCGGCATCCATTTTATTGTACGGTTTTTTATTTTTGAAAAAAAAAATAAAATATAGTTTTCTTAAATGAAACACCCTGTATATTTATAGACCCTTAAATTAGTCGTATTTTACCCTTATCAAAACTATATAACACTATGCACTTTTTTTCAAAAATAAGCAAATAAATAACGCTTTTAGAAATTTTAATACAAATTTTGATATAGTAGGTCATGAATTAAAAATAAAATTTATAAAAATTAGGTGCTTATAATCGTAACTACACCGAGTTGTAATAAATATATGTAATTCTAATTTTATCCCTATCTAATCTAGCCCTTTAAAAGCTCACCCTGAATGCCTATTTCTTTTTTTCTTATTAGAATTTTATGATTTACTCGATCAAAAGCTTTAGTGAAATCAGTGTATGCATGCATGTGAGATTTTTCTTCCAATGATTCTAAGAGAAAATCAGTAAAGGGTAGTAAATTTAGTTCGGCAGAACAATGGGGTAGAAATCCGAACTGTTGTTTGATGAAGCAGCGCTTTAAACCTGCGAAGAGATAGTCAGACACTAGACTTTTAAAGATCTTAGGGATACAGCTCAAGATACTTATAGATCTGTAGTTGTTGATTTAACATGTATCACCCGTTTTCAAAATAGGAGTAATAAAGCTTGATTTCCAATGTGTGGAATAAGTTGTTAAAGACAAGTTAGAAATAATGTCGAGTGGTCTAAAAAATTATGGGAGGCCATCAGGACCAGGTCCTTTGCTTACCTCTAAAACAGATAACCCTTCATAAACTGATAAGTTAATAAATTAAACTGTGAAAGGCTTTGTCTCCAGAAAATACACGGTTAAGATATCGCAAAAATGAATTACGCCAAGTTACCCGTAAAAATGTATTTACGCGAATTGCGAAGTTACATTAAGTTCTCTAAAAAAAGGTCAAAAGTCCTGGAAATGACTGACACTGTAAACCAGCCTAAACTAATAAAACTAGTGAGAAGAACCTGTTCTAGAGGACTTCCTTTCGACCTAATCAAGTCTTATTTATTTGTCAAATCGTACACCTAGGGTCCAAATTAAAGATCTTATTAGTACAGAAGCCGAAGTCACTTGTGGTGTACCATAAGGGACGGCACTAGGCTCCATACTTTTTATTGCAACATTTTATTTAAAGAAGCGATGGCAGCATAAGACAGTTGTTATATAAAAAATAGCTTTAAGGCCATATATTAAAAAAATACATTAAAAAGAATACAACATACTTATAATGTTAACATAACTGAAAGTAACAACATTACCTCAAAAGTTCTTTCTCTAAATTAGTCCACATATTCATTTTACCGAAAATGTTAAAAAGTTGAAAATGGTTGTTGAAGCAAAAAAGAGAAAAAACATACATGCTGTTAAAAGATAGATACAAATAAATAAACCTAATTTAATCATTCCCGAAAATTCTCCAATATTACTCCTTAAAGTACATCGTTTTCACAATTCCCGACTTAGAAAACAAATTCCCATTTATGACCCACAATTTCACACTAGATAAGACTATAATTTACTACCTAAAGTTGACTTGGTGTTAAAATTAGTTAAAATTAATAGCCCTAAATACGTGTAATTTATCTTGTCACTCCACGTCCGCAGCTATTTTATTTTTATGTTGTTATATATTTTGTATCTCCCTAACTTTGTATTTAATTCCATGTTTTTTAGTATATGTAGTTTCAGTAAATTCTTTTCACAGACACATTACACGGACAACTGGAAAAAAACCAACATTTTAAAAGTTACAAAATTAATCTAACTTTGTACCTGTTGGCCGTATAGTTTCGCTCCCAGAAGCTAAAATAATATAAAGAATTTAATTCTTCTGTACGAAATAAACGGTTTAGCCAAGAAATCAAATTCCTGATCTCCAGAGAGATAAAGAGGGACATAGATAGTTACGTTTTTAAGTTTTCCTCATAGACCACAAACGACATTGACAAAAAACAAAGGCTGCATGGTGTTTTGAAAGCTATTTTTACATTTATTGTTACTGTTAAACCACAAATAGTTTAATATTGATATTGTTTATGACTGTTGCACTCACCAATTGTTTTTGAGAACATCATATCATCATATGCATGCGTTTATCATCAATTTTTATTGCACATAATATACCTAAACACTAAATATGTTTTATAAATATAATAATCTGTATATATGGTTTGAATCGCGTAAAACCAAAAAATCATTTTAAGTGTTTTTTGAAGACTGTATAATTTTGGTTTTGATTTTTTACCTAAACACTTTTACCTTACTATTCGAAATTAAAGGGGCCAAAACTTAGGTTTGATTTTTCGTTAATACAGAAGCACGTAGAGTCTATGCTAATGACACTTATTTTCTTTTACGTGTTTACGTTTATATCCAGGCAATTATATTTTTTTTATGATATTCGTCAATATACTCGTAATGAAAATGTTTGTTTGCTTTATATTTTATGAAATGTATGCCAGTTTCGAAATTTACATTTATAATTTTTGTTGTACACTCATTTCGCGGACACTCTGTATAATGACACAAAAATGCTCAAAGCTTTATTTTTCAGAATAAAAACGCTGATTTTTTAAAATTTTGAAAAAAATCCATTTCTAGAAAAAATAAAAATTTCGCTACTTTCTTAAATTTTGAGAAAAAAAAGAATATGAACTTAATTTCTAAACTTCTATCTATGTATCTATACTTTGTGGAGATATCATATGAAATGTGCTGTTGAAAAAAGGGGCAGTCTTCTTTTAAAAATTGAATTTTTTAATAAATTTAAGGCAAAAAGGATGACGAACGCTACATAAACAATAAGAGTATAACATCATCGAAAATTGAATGGAATATGTAGGAATAATGTCAGTTTTATATAAAAATAATGACATCAAATAGAAAACTCAAAACAAGACTTAACCTTCATTTCGCCGCATTTTTTCTACTATCTACCGCATTACTTTCTTGAAAAGCGGTCGGCACTAATTCAATACGCAGTCATATTTATCATCAACTTATTATAATTATTGTAAAAATTCAACTAACATTTAAGCAAGGTAATAACAAAAAATTAAGCTATAAGTCAAAACATAAATCCTTACCCACTAAATAAACTGGAATTTAAAGATGATTTTCGACTAAGACGACACTATGGACGACTGTACACACAAACAAGGAATTTTGAAAATGGGATGAGAAAACACGTAAAAAATGATTTTGACAAACAGAAAATTTCAGAGTGACAGGCGGTATGATACTTCTAGCAGGTTCGGCCTTCTTGGATCACCTATTATTAGCAAATACTGCCCAGGTGAAATTATAACCTTTATAACCAGCAAAAAAAAACACTTATAATAATCTGGTCTAGTGAAATTTAAAGCGCAATAAAACAATAATATTTCTAACGAGACGTAATAAGTATGATGCATCCTGTCTGATTGAATATATAAATAATTGCATCCTTTTATGAATAAGCAAATAAATTGCAATTTTTTTTTCTAGTTCTATTTGACCGTGGACCATAAATGTGTTCATGGCTCATCGACTACGAAAAAATGACATGAAACCGAAGCCAGTTCTTTAGCTCAAGGTTCGCCCAAGAAAATCAACGGTTCGTTAATTAATTGTAAATAATTATAATAATTAATTTATTAACGCTCGAGTGTGGAAATAATAGTTATTTGAAGCGTTGGCTGTTTGTTATGTTTACAGATATATAATTTCTTTGACAGCAAAGTGCTTAATAGAGGATGTGAAAATGGCGTGTTTTGTTAGGTGAATAACAATCTATTTTGGTATTTATGATTCAGATTGTAGGTTTTATGTTAATTTATTAAGAGATTTCGTATCTTTATAGACTTTTTTTGTTAATTTTACACATTTAATTGATGTTATTTATTAAGTTATGCCGTAAGAACATAATTAAATTATATTTTTTTATTTAATGAAATATTATGTAAATTGTCTAACCTTAATGTATCCTTGGACCCAATTATTTATACTGAAAAAGGGGTTATTTATAGTCAAACGTAAAGGAGCCATATAAGCCCTTTACCTTTACTCAATTTCTTACGCTTATCCTTTTATAGAATAACCGGTTTTATTATTGAATGAACTTTCGAAATTGATTTTTGCTTGAGTCCGGTTCCAGACTTCATTATGTTCATGCAAATATGTGAAGGGACTAATGCAAAGGGCGTCTACCTTAATAGCACAATATATTTCATCAACATTAATAAAATTTTCTAGTACATCAAAAATTTTATTTAATGTTCTAAAATATTCATTTTAAATTTGACTATTCCTGGAATACCTGGTAAACTAAACCTATTGAATTTTTTGTTTTTTGTGTGTTAATCCTCAGGTAAATTAATAGTTTTACCAATCGGTGGATAACATGTTAATTTTTCTTGTTGATTTTTGCTGGCTTTTGGAATTGGACATCAAAAAACGTCCTTATATAGCTTGACTTAAATTGTCAACAAAGTCCTGACCGTGGTGGAAATTCTTCTAATAATTATCTGCTCTACTGCACATTTTGTAGTAATAGTTGTATTAATTCAAATGTTCTGGTTTTAGACCATTTTCTTATTGCATGTAAGCTACGATTTATGGTTTCTTCTGTATTTAAAACAGCTCGGATAACAAAAAGAAAAAGTTCTTGTGTCACAGATAATATCAAATGCCTTAGGAATTATTATTTATATTTCTTTTAGGAATATACCTCTATCGAACTACAACCACAATATACCTCTATCGATTTTTTTGTAAATGCTGCATTTTCCGAAACTTCTGACCCTAAGTGAAAATTCGAGAAAATTCAAATTGCAGTCGGCAACACCAAATGAAGTGAAGTCAGCTTTGATTTTGATCAAATCGATGATACTCAAATTGATTTTTCATTTCCTCTTGACAATATGTTGGAAGCTAGTGATAAGATGTCCTATAACCCCATCTCGCTCGCAAAAGCTTCAAGTGAACACTGCTTAACTTTAAACCAAAGTAAAATATAAGATTTTTCATTTTAGTAGAATGCAATTTAGGGACACCTTTAAGAAATTTATTTAGGTTAATGGGAATGGTCTGAAACTGAATAAATATAATGTTGCTAAAAATTTTTGAAGTACTCTTGAATATTAAATTTAGATTTATTGAGCATATTGATAAATGTATAATGAGTGCCTTTATCAACCTAAAGTTACTTTATACTCAAAGGCAGCTCCTTGAAACTGAAAATATAAGGAAAGTTTTATGTGATGAGTCTTCTGTTACCTCATTTCATTTACTGCGGTTTTATATATTTTATATTATTTTTTATATGTGCCCCCTATCAAGTGAATCAGGTCATATTTAGTATATTCAAAACTGTTGCGTAAGATTTATAAATGGAATGAGACAATTTGATAGAGGTGGGTAGTAAAATTCGCGCAACGAAGTGGTTAAATAACTGAAAGATGGTTAGTTCATAGTCTGGTCATCTTCAGTAAAATTATCTTTAAAAAATGCCCCGATTATCTTTATCAGAAAATTAGGTTTAGGTATGATATTCGGGATTTGGAATTAACAAATAAATATCTCATAACATCTATTCGTTACAAAACAACTTTATTTGAAAGGAGTTTCAGCTATTGCGTTTATATATTATATAATAAAATTCATCCTGATATCTTCACTTCCTTTAGTCACAAGAAAAATTAGCAGACAAAGTTAGTCTCTAGACCTAAACCAACGAAGTCAAATTAATATGTTATTAATATTATGAAACTACATAATAATAATCATATTATTTTAAAATTTTCTGAATATTCTCAATAAAAATGAAAAATTAGCGAAAAAAGGATTTTTTTCTTCAACTTTATCCTCGGTGTCCTCTAGATTAATATCAAAAATTATAAAAATATTGAAAATCTTTATGTTCCTATACTATACATGTTTCACAGCTTCAACTTACTCATTAACACTAAAACTGTTGTTTAAAAGTTGCTAAAAACTACACAACTACTATAGGAAGAAAACTCTTATTTTCTATTGTGTGACATTCATTCATTGATAGTTTTATTTTTATTATTAACAAACATATAAGATCTTCATCGAGCTCAGAAATTACCAGTGATTCATTCAGAGCTATATAATTCTCAAGAGGAGTCTGTTGATATAGAGTTGAAGCAACATCTGTACTTGTTTCCAAATACTACAATTACAAAGCCATAAAATAGTCCATGAATATTCTCTTCATCTGTAGGAAATGGAAACAGCCTCTATTTCGAATCTGTGCTTAAGCAAAGATAATTATACTAACGAAGTTACTATTATATAGTTTATTATAGTATATTAATTTATTATAGTATATTATAGTTTATTGTAGTTTATTATATATATAGTTTACTATTATTTCCTTTGGCTTAAGATACATAATTAGAAGTCGTTTGTCACATACAAAATTAAATAAAATTGGTCAATAACAATATGTTGGTTTTACGGGTACGTCCCAGGTACGATTTCCTACAATTTTAAAATTAATAATAGAAGAACATCTAAAATTAAGCAATATTTATAGTCAGTCCATATCTCATATCAGAACTATCCATATCTAGTAACTATTTGAGAAGAATTTCTAATAAAGTTACATTGAGAAGTGGCAGAACTGAGAAGTTAATCTGATGGCAAATCATAAAACGACTTAAATTGTAATCTTTATATCTATATGAAAAAATAGAAAAAATAGATCCAATAACACCGTCATGGCAGATGAGTCTTTACGCTCCCCGTAATTACCTGGCTTAGCTTGGAACTCCTTTATTCCAAACAAGTAGCTGATCACACAAATTGCTCGTTTGCGCCTGTTCGTGATCCCTTATGTTTTTTTTCTTCACTTTTTCTTTGGTTTTCTGCTTCGTGTCACGCAAAATCCCGCTTAACATATTCTTTTACCATTTGACTGCCGTGCTAGCTTTCATTCTTTGAAACAAGTAGCTACTTGCGTTAGAATTGCTTTCTTTAGAGGTTTTCTTGGAATAATACCCCTTTCTTCAGAAATAAGGATTATTGTTTAGCTAAATCCTTTTTTCCTGTGATCCTGTTTCCTGTTTCCTGTAAGTTTGTTATCATTTTAAGTAGGGTCTTTTAATATACACACATACATAATTTATATAATTATTATTCTGATGTGTCTGGAGATCAAACTGCATTGCTTGCTGCAATCCGTATAAATCATATAGTGATGTTAAAACTCTGTTGACAGATTTATGCTAGATACCTGCGTCCTCTTCATCAGTTGTTATTATAGTCCTTGTGGTTTCAGTAAATAGTACAGGGAAGGAACTGGTAATAGAAGGCTATGTAGACGAGTTAAGGAATATTAAGTGTGAGGTAAGCTTGCAAAAAATCAGCCTGATACTTGACTGTCATCTTAAATGCTGGTGTTAGATTCATTCATCTCCTGAAGGAAAGTTTGGAATGCCATTAGGATCATCAGATGGACAGAGAACCATGCGGCAGTGCAGGTGATATAGGAGCATCTTAGCAGCACCAATCTTAGTCTCCGACCATCTAAAGGAGCAAAATGGTTAACTAAACATTAACATTTACACGAGATACTAATACGACTACTATTAACAGTGATATAAGAGGAATCCAACAGCTTTGTTTCTAGAACTTTGAATTTACTTTAATAATATGATTGTACTGGCAGTTTTGCTGTTGGAAGTAGTACAAATCTAGTCAGTCTTTTATCTGTTAGTAGTTCACATAAAAAGACGTGACTGATTTCCTTATTGTACACAAATTTTTAATTGCTAAAATCGAATAAGTGAAGTTAGAATTTACACCGATTTTATAAGCCTCAAATCAAAATGACAGAGAATTTTCTAGGATTTTTAATAGTATTATTAAATGTATAGGTTAATGTATAAGTTTTCGAATAAAAAAGACGGTTTTCTTATTTAATTTTTAGGTGCGTCCTTTAGCGGTGAAATGCGGAACTTAATTTTCATAATTTTCTCACGGCTACTTTTATGATTATAAAAAAAAATCCATTGTTGCCAGATGTACAGGTCCTGAGATACAGCCGTTTACCTCGCTTATCATTCCACCCCCCACATATTAATTATGTGCATAATTATTATGCTTCAGATGGTCCTTCTGATGGCTCAAACTGGATTATTTAATGCAATACTCATATAACTATGGTAAAACTCTGTTACCAGTTTTATAATACTGAATACCTTAATCCGCTTTATTAAAATCCTTTTTCCAGTTATTGTAAATTAAACGAAACGCAAAAAGAAAGATAATCCGGATTCCAGACATTAAGTGATTAGGTTAATTATGAATCGTCATGAAGCAGACAACGAATGGTAAAGTAATTAAAATTAAACGGATTGCGTTTTGCTTTGTGATTCTAAATTAAATTTATTTTTAGCCGCATTATCGTATAATATAAAAGGATTGTTCTTTCTAAGTCGTGTTTAATTTTTTCTAATCCGTTTTTAATAGTACATATGACTTGTTTTGTTTTACATGGGTACCATCTAATACAACAGAATACAGGCACGCATATTAAATTGTAACTTGCGAGAAGATTTCTTTTTATTCTCGGTAGATTCATATTGGTGGTACTGCTAGTTAGACTTGCTGCCATTAGATGTCTCGAATGGTACCACAAATTAGAAGTCCAACAAAAACAAGGACAGCACGTATTCGAAGGCACTTATTTCACATCAATTTTTTTTTCGTTTACTAATTTAGGTACTTTATTAGACCCCTCTATGAAGCCTTTCCTTACTTTACCGATATTTTATAAGTATCGTCATAGAACTGATGAAATTTTTATCTCAGCAATGATTTAAAAGATTCAATACCCTAGAGCCTCTACAACCGGAGAAATAAAAAGAATTTTTTTATTCGTTATTATCATAGAACTGATAAATTAATTATCCCAGTAGTGATTTAAGAGGGCTGTTTTAAAGCCGATGAAGAATGTCTCCATTTTACTACTATCGTAGAAGCTACAAAATAAAAAATCTTTGATAAAAATTATTATCTTAACAGTGATTTAGGAGGTTGGACCACCTATAGCCGGGAAATAATTTTTTTGTTCTATGAAGATAGTAAGAAGATACCAAGCTGATAATAATTATGTCCGCAGTGATTTAGGAGGTGCGGTAACCTGGAACAAGTATAAAAAGTTTGTTTTCATATTAGATATTAACATAAAATTATAAAATAAGGCAATAATAAAATAAGTCATTTTGAAAAGTCAGTATTTAGAAATCGATTAAAAATCGGTTTTTCTTTAGCCTAGAACTGATAAAATCTCAGTAGTGATTTTGACTACTTGGAACCACTAAAAAAATTGTATTTCTTACCGGTTTTGATGAGGTAAAATATTTATCTCAACAGTGATTTAAAGGATTCGATAACCTAGAACCAATTAAACAATGATTTTCTTGCTTATCGGCTTAGGAAAGATAAAACAATATTTTTGTTCTTTTAGAGGCTTGGGTGCAATAAAATATTTATTTAAAGAGTGTTTTAAAGGACTCAACAACTCCAAACCAACTCAAAGAGTATTTTTTCTTCTTATCGGCTTAGAATTTATAAAAAACGTACCTCAGCAGTTACTGAAAAAGTTCGACGATGCGGTACTATTGAACATATTTACCTCGACAATGATTTAATATATTTAACGCCCTATAGTAAAGCGGTGATGTGGTCACTTATGTACGGCTTAAATATTTATCTTAAAGGCGATTCAAATGATTCAGTGATCCAGAAACAATTTAGAAAACTGTTTTTTCTCTTATCGGCTTAGAACTAAAATTATATTTATCATAGCAGCAATTTTAAAGATTCGACAACTTAAAAAAAGTTAAAATGCGTTTTTTTCATAGTAAAACTGAAAAATAAATTTATACGTAAAATAAAATATTTATTCCCGAAGTGGCTTGAAATATTCAAAAATTTAGAACCGGAGGACAAAAACATGTTTTTCGTTAATTTTTTTATGAACAGATTACTTAATTATCTGAGCAGTGACTATAATATCCCAAGACTTAAATCCTACTTGCATACAAACTAAAAAACAGTGAAAAGTATGGTTTTTTCTTAGCTCAAAAGTGATTCACATTTGTGTTCTATCAACGGTTGTGTGCGATATTAAATAATTAATTTAAATATTTATCTCAATAGTGATTTTTAGGATTTAATGCCATAGAATCTGTAAAAATATTTATTTTTCCTTATCGGATCAAGGTGATAAAATAATGATCTTAGCTATGATAGGTCAATATTCCAAAACTAAACAGGGATTTAAAGTTTTCACTGACCCAAAATTATTTCAGAAACATATTTTTTGATTTATATACAGAGTTTTCCTTAAATAATGGTAAATAATTTAACAGCAGATCCCTTGTCAAAGAAGAATGAGGTCAAGAAAAATTTTCCTAGTGCGAAAGTCAAAGATAACCAAGATACAGGATGGCAAACTTAATGTAATTTTAAATATTTTTAATTTTGGCCATAAATTTAAAATTTATTCTTCTTTCAAAAATACCAGGATCGTTTCTGATTGCGTTACATCCAGCAATTATCCGATTTCTCAAATCTCCTACAGCTTCCACTGGTTTAGTATAAACCAATGACTTTAGGTGTTTGCATAGGAAATAATCCAGGGGCTTTAAGCCCGGGGATCGAGCAGGCCTCACGTGACGTCCGTCTCGACCAAAACAGATCTTTGTATGTTACTGTGAAAAACTGTCGAGCCAAAATGCAAAAATGCGCTGGTGCACCATCGTGCAGAAACTACATTGCAGTTTTTATATGCCAATGGTACATCCTTCAGAAACTAAGCTAGCATTTGTTCCAAACAGTTGCAGTATACCTCGCAGTAAGTCATCCTGGCAGAAATACCGGTCCAGTTAAGAAGTCACCTAGAATTCCCACTCAAACATTTAACGAGAACTGATGTTGAAAGCGATTTTCAAACTCAAGTTTTTTCGGCTACATTAGTTAAAGCTCTCAATAGGTTATCCTAAATTTATGTAAGTCAAAACTATAATATCAATTTTTTGACATATTTCATTCTCTCAATACATCAATTTTTGCCTTGAACTTGACCAATGTTTTGCAGTAGCCTAGTGAAGAACAAGAACTTAAAAGAAAAAATTCTTTTGATACGCTAGAATTAACAATATATTCTCAAGGCTGTCATGCGCGCACAAGTTCACGCTCACCACACATCATCGGAAGATGGTTCTCTTGGTACCGTTATGAATGGGTACTCGAGCACCAGTACGTCAGTGTAACCTGGTACTGACCGCTTTCTTGGCGTGCGGTGCCAAAGGACTAATGTCCGTCGATATAGGGTATTTTAGTTTAAGTGAGAAAAACATGAGTGATGAAAGGGACGAGGAAACAACCAACAGAACGAGTGAGAAAAGTGACAATGAAATAACCAAGGACGAAAACGATGTTAATAAGGTGCGTAAAATAAGTGAAATTGCTCAGTGGGTTTGAAAGTAGTACAATGAAACATGAATCTAACGTTTAAACTGGGACATGATACAAGATCATCCGTTGCATGTAAACACTATTTATGTTAATTCATTTTTTTTCATTAATTGATTTTTTTTAAGAGAAATTGTAGATCTAATGATTCAGGCTACTGCTTTTTACCAGTTAACCATCGTTACATTAAATATTTTCTGTCACAACTACCTACAATAATATATAAATAAACAAAGAAAAACAATTTTTTCACAATTTTTAATAACCTGTATACATTTTGACACACTAATCTTCATCATCATAAGGATTAACCGTAGGTAAAGGGACAAACTAGTATTACTTTCTTCATAAGCACTATCACAGAATAACATATTGATCAAACTCCAATTTAAGGTGAATCTTATCCATTATGAAACATAATTTCTTGCAACTAGTGTTAAAAATTATTCGGCCTACAATCGTTAATTCTATGAAATCTGGATCTAGATTCGGGCTAATAAAGTAACTTATAAATTCAGTAAATTATTAGAATCGACGTTTTTGTTAGCATATGATCATCACCAATATAATTTTTATGTTGAAGAAGTTAGAAGTCAATGATATATTTCAAATTCAAAATGTACATTTACAATAGTTATATTAGAAAAAACAGTTCATAAAACAGTCTGTTGTGCATTCAGAGAAAATCTCAAGGATTGTGGAGTCATACAGGGATCAGTTGTTGGCTACTCGGTCAATCTTGTTTTTGGTATATATTGTATATATACCAAAAACAAGATTAGTATATATAGTATGTGTATATGTAGTGTGTGATTTAGCAAGTCTCCCTTTACAAAATTTTGAAGTAACTAAGTATCTGCGCATTCTGATTGATCAAGAAGTACGCTTTGAAGACCTTAGATATTCTATATACTATTATATAGAAACCTTTCATTAGGATGTTTTGCTATAAGGGTGGTAAGGAAGGAATTGGGACGTCAACTGGCATGGACAGTATATTTCTCATTATTTGAGTCGTACATTATGGTCGTTGGTATGGAATACCATTCTGGGGGGGCTTAAAATAACGGACTTTTGAATATGGTTTTATGATCCAAAAGAAAGCTGTTTATTTTATTACTGAAATAAATCAAAGAGCTTGGTGCACCACACTTTATTAAACTAAAAATATTAACTTTACATCTTTATTCAAAGTAGAAGCTTCTACTTTTACGTTTAAAAATCGTTTTCCACTAATGGGTCCACAACACACGGCAAATTTTACCTTCTGCCTTTACTGCTTCCAAGATCTGCACTGGTAAAAAAGTCACTTATATGTGAAAGCAGGAAAGTATTTAATAATTTACCACCAAATCTGAAAACACTGTATTGATTATGATTAATATGGTATGAAAGAATTCTACCAGAATGCACTTTTTTAATTTAACTATATTTTGGTTTTATTGTGATGTTTGTCTGTTAATGTAATATGATATCAATGTTTGAATTTTTTTATTCTTTATATTTAGATTATTATTTTGAATTGTTATGTTTTTGCATGGATTGTATATATTTAATGGTTTCTGTTCACTTATACATACCAATCTTGCTTTGTCAACAGAATTTTCAATTTCTCGACTAACAAAGCAAACAAAATGAAAAAATAAATAAAAAGAAAAATTATATGAGTAAAAAAATAAAATAATTGGCAACCGCAGTATTTCAGTATGCACTAGCTCGCAATGATTCAGTGCGAACTATTACCAAAAGTACATAGCCTGAATAGCGTTAACTCCCCAGCACTGTAAATCTCCAAAATAGTTTTCCCATAAAAACTCCTTTAGAATGTTTGGCTGGTAATCCTTTACATGTCTAAGCAGTTTTTTAACAGTTCAATAAAATAAATGCTCTTTTGTGCTTCAGGAGTTCGCATTCTTTCAAGACAAAAAATTTCTCGTTTTCTGGTAGGATAACTATGCACTTTTTCCGTCAGAACAAGATTAATCCTTATGCGCAATTGACACAATATCATAATATACAAATCTGGATAATGTACCGAGTACTCCTCTCCATCGATGGTCACTCTCGATTGCATAAAGGCACGGCAACAGCAAACATATATTTCACAACTCTTGCAAAATACAAGAATATGTGTTTGTTGTTGGATAAAGAGATGTTGGACTTGCATTTCACCCATATGAAACTCAAGTAGGACAAACGCGAATTGATAAATGAATAGTAAACCGTACTAAATTGAGATATATTTAGATACTTAGCAATTCCTCCAAGCATACCAGCTGCTGAGGCTATTTTATGGCTCACTTGCAATATATGTTTTCCCATGTAAGGCGATTATCTACAGAATCGCAATGCGCATTAATGCCTATATATTTTTAATAACCTAATATAGGAAAAAACTGATCATAATGAAAATTGTTCAGTAAATTATCCCCCATCCTGCTACCTGCATTAATTTTCTGAAAGTTGGTATCCATTAAAAATTAATGCTAATCATAAAAACCCTATACAACTCGAAGAATAAAAAAATTTCTTTGTGCCTTATGCATTATGAATATAAACATGGCTACAAGGGGTCCAGAATAGAAATGGTACATATTTTAAATTCAAAATAATGGCATGTAGGCGTTATGTTGATAAATAAAAAAGAGGCAAGTAATGTGACAAGTGAAACGTCCGGGCGAAACGCAAAGATTTTTTTTCAAGGGTTGGATTTTGCAGATTTAAATTTTTATATCGAAATATTAATTTAAATAACCATTTTTCAAGCTTGACGCCATATTAAAAAGTCATCTGGAAGATAATACAATTATCGTCTCTATCTATTCAAGGAATAACTGTGAGATGTATTCTCCTAGCTCTCTTTCTAGGATATCTATTATGTCAAGTAAATATACAGGTTTTATAATTAAAAAAAAGTTCGTATTTGTTCCATCAACAAAAAACAAAGTTTTTTTTTTCAAATGCAACACTGCATGTCATTGCATATTTGGATTCTACTGGGAAAATCTATGATTTTTTTGTGTTTTAAATTTTCGCCAATTTTTAACTAATTACAAGTACTACGGGCATGCATAAATGGTAAACCTAATACCTCTACGATTTAAGTCAAACTCCATAAAAAAGGATCTAAGATGGACTCGGAGAATTAACGGTCGATTTCTTTACACCCAATTTTTGGTCAAATCATGGCTTTAGACATTAACACTCAATATATATAATGGTCAGGGACTTGTGTGGCAAGTTTATAGAGGGTACACTTTCCACTGTCAGGTAACATTTTACGATTTGTCAAAATCGTAATCATTTGTCGTCGATTGTGTTGAGCATACTTCTTCAAAAGTTCATCTATTATAGATTTGACAATTCAAGTATTAACTTGCTCCAATTAACAGACACAAGTGAATATGTTCATTTTGTGAGTCCTAGAGTTTACTCATGACACATGGAGTGCCGCAGAGCTCTGTTCTTGGGCCCATTATCTTTGTATGTCTCGTCTGTCAATGATCTTCCCAGCTGTAATTCTAATTAATAGTCTTAATTGCTGCTAGCAGTATTTATATTACAGCTGATCATGCAGTGACCTGGGGGAGTGGGCGGCCTCAATTGAGCTAAAATCTGACCAAAAAGAACAAAACCAAAAACCATTTCTTTCCCTTCTCTATTCCTTTAGAGAATATAGTCACGGTCAACAGACTTTGGATGAAGTTGTAACTCTCCTTGATGTCACTCTGGATTCGGGAATGATCTGGTGGTTTATTCCACATAATCCATAAAATCCACGATGAAATCTTGTTTGTTCCACAGGTTGATAGTAATCTAATTTATTTTTCAGTCAAGTTGGTTATAATTAGAGTGAACAATTTGTACCGTGACTTAAAGGCTTTATTGGTCGGTGAATGCTTTATTGGTCTGCTTTTTTGTGAATCCTGCTTCAATGGAATTATGCTAATTCAAAACTTTACAATTGAACAGACAGATTAGGAAGCTTTTTTTTAGTAGAAGCACAGATTAACCTAGCCACGCAAAGCTAGCTAGCCAGCTTTTGTATTTTTGGTTTTTAATGCTAATTCTATTTCCTCTATCAGGAAGCTCTTCGGATGTCAGGTTCAGGGTTTTTTCGTCACTATCATCATACTGACTTTTGTAAAGGAGTTTATAGGATTCCTCCACTAAATTTAATTTCCATTCTTTGGTCGTAAGTTCTCCATCTTTGTTTCTCATTTTGCCTATTTCTTTCCTTCCATTCGTAATTTCTTAGGAGTACCTTCATGCTTTTCTTGTTATATTTCGTTTCATTTCTCTCAATTATTTATTCCCCCTTGTATCTCTTTTTACTGCTTTGGAGATTGGTCTGTTTATTTCCCTTTGCTCTTCCTCTGTGGTTTCTTCTTCACTACTTTTGTTTTTTCTATCTTGCATTAGTTCTCTAATTTCTTCGCTTATCCCTTCGTCTTTTTGGTTGCTGGGGAATGTTTATCTTTGCTTGTTGTCAAGGCCTTCATTACAGTATCGTTTAAAGTATTTATCTTAAGGGACTTAGTAGCTGCTTGGAAATAAACTGGAGGTGTTATGGATACCTCCAGTAGCAAATACCTTCTGCCCAAGAGCTCTGTATTTCCTCTTATATCGTCATTTTCCTTATAGGTTATTGGAACGGATGGATTAGGACCGACCGTAGCAGTAACATCCATAATCCTTGTACGCGTTAGCTGGTATCTCTATCAAAAGATCATACTAATTATTCATTGCCTTTGTAATTAAGTACTGTTTGTTTAATTGATGTATAATATTTTATAAGAGTGATTGCCAATCAGAACTATATTGCAATTTACATTTCAGAAAACTGAGAATTCTTACCCTGAATTGTGCTTTATTTTCCTATGCCTCCTATTTGTTAGGGACAATTCTGAAGAATTTTTAACCCCTGCTGATATTCATGTACACTAAAACAGGAACAAGGATTCCTTGGTACTGCGGTATTAGAGGCTTTGCAGATCCCGTTATGGAGTACAATTTTATATGTGAAAACAGATTTTTAATAGAGACAGAATGTATTAAGAATCTGCCTCTTTTTGCATTGAAGGCCAAGACTAAAAAAGCTTTTTCTCAAAAATTCCTTTAAGGTCACATTTTCATATACCAGATAATTCAGAAATTACCTTTTTTTTGCCACATTCTATATACATAAGCCAATTCAGTTTTTCTTTTTGAATTTAAAAGCTCCAAAATTAAATTATAACTTTTTGTGAGCTTAAATATTCGAGATTACCATAGAGATGCATTTATTCATATTCAGTGATAGTTTGTGATATCTGAGCCATTGATCTATTTTATAAGTTGTGTCGCTATAACATTTTCCAGTGATTTGAGATCTCTTGTTGCATATAGTCACCCAGTATCATCAAGATATTAATATACAGTAGACGCCAATAGTAAGTTTGACCTTGAATTTATATACATATATTAAGAATAATGTTGGTCCCGGTATAGACCCTTGTTGTACCTCAGACATTTTCCACTGAACTGAAAACAATATTACGTTTAAACTGAGAACATCGAAATGCCTTTCAATGTTCTAAGCGTTTAAACATGAGTCATGGCCGACGTATCAAAGCTTTTCGTAGGTAGGTCTACTTATGCAGATAAACAATACAAGTTTTTCTAGAGTAAGTATTATTTTATCATTTATAGAACTAATTATGTGTAAAGAATGTACATACCACTCTAAGGGTCATCCTAATTACAACTATCAATAAAACGACTTAGAAATTATTGAAACGGACGTTTTCTCTTAGTATGCAAGAAAGAAAAAAATACTTAAAAAATGCAGAAATGCAATAGTATTTCAAAAATAAATTTGTTTTATGCACACACAGCTTGCAAATTGAAATTGACGTATTGGCCAATAATTGGTCATCATCAATAAGACTTTTAAGTAATAATAAAACCTACAGGCATACAATAGTTTTTCCCTATCAAGTAGTATAACATCTGTACAGAATGCATCTACGCGTATTAAAACAAAAGAGTTAACTCAAAAACTTAATTCAGATAAATCTGGTTAAATTCAGGTAACAAGAAAACGACTTGGAAATTGAATTATTAGAATCCTCGCTTTGGCAATTAAGAGATCATCATTTTCGCATAGTAAGAGAGGACAAAAAATGAAACTACAGTCGTGCATTTTTATTTATTTTTGAAAATTTAAATTAGTGCTGTAACGATTCTTCTGTAACGATTATCAACTTAATTAGGACAAATTTGTCAAAAAAATAAAACTTAACACATTTTAATTATTGAAATGAACGTTTTGGCTTATGTGCTCAGTGCTCTGCTCAATATCAGTTTTTTTTCCATAATAGGAACAAAAGGGAAAACATTTAAAATGGAGACAATATGTTTAAACACATACCAAAGTTAAAACATTTATGATAAAACAAAAATTTAAACTTTGTTTAACGACAATGCTTGTTTTTTTCTTATTTTAACGAGTACTGGCATCCCTGAGATACCTTCATGACATTGTTTAACACCCTGTATAGTATATAGATATATAATATCATGTTCATCACAAAACCTTTTTTTTGCAAATAATTGATCTTTGTTTTTTTGTTCCTTGTTTCCAGAAGAAACCTAGCTATTAATTTTTTCTCCAATCTAGAATAAAATCATACATACAATTGCATATGTAAAAGCATGTAATTAAATAAAATCATAAAATGTTTAACAAACTAATAAATTATTTAAAATTTGCAGTAATTTAATATATTGGCCACTTAATTTAATATTCTGGTCACCAAAATAACATATTAAGCTTTCACCTATCGCAAACAATTGATTAATCATCATCGAAATTTGCATGTATAATTTTCGTTGAATTGTGTCTTTTTACAAATCTAATAATAAACTTGTTTGGAATGTAGAAAAGAAAGTAAGCAAGAATTTTGGAAAAGAATAAAATAGAAAACTGATTCACCCGATATCTGTAAAAGATCTTTACAAAAACCTACCACATAATGATTAAAAAAGTTCGTTATATACTCTTTAAACCAAACTTATCGCAGTTCAAAATTATTTAGTTTGGGCATTAGATGGCAAAATAATTTAAAAATGTAAAGAAAATCTAATGCTAAAACTAACCAACTTTTAGTAAGCTAGTAGGCTTTTTAAAAAAACATAATGTATTGCTTATGTGTTTTTTGTAAATGTTTGCCCGTCAAAAGCCAAAAGATCAAGTTATATAATAATAATAGTATTAACATATGATAATCCAAGGCACTCAAAAACATCTTGAATTTCCAAAACCTTGTATTTCTTACCACACAAATTTAATGCTTTTTTTACCCTCTTATTCAGCACATATATTGAACCGATAATGATATCTTAATTCGATATACCCATGATGGATCATGCAAATGTATTCCTATATAATATAATTTAAAAATAAGTAAATACAAAATGATGTTTTTTTAATATAATAAGATAAACTACGGCAGAAAAACACAATTTCTAGATGATCCAGACTGAAATTTGGAAATGAATTGATGATATATCTTTTGTTGAGGCAGAGGTGGAGGAGTTGTAACGTATTATAAAAATTATTTACACATTATTGGATACCGTGCACCTTCATTTTAATTTTAATGATTTTCAAACCGCCTTGGAGGAGCAAATTAAATTACCAAAAACCGATAATTTTTTTTGCATGGAAATTTTCAATGTTAAGTTACTAAATGTCTTTACTTTTTAACTATTGATTTTAATAGCCTTGTTTATTCAACTATATAATCAACCCTATAAGAATTGCTACTAGCAGTCAAACCTTCTTGGATCTCATTAGTATTCAGATGAACTTTCTTTGACAACATCAGATAAGAGCTCAGTGCAACATATTATATAATATCTTATATAATATTTGATCAGATCTGCAATCGGTTACAGAAAAGGTTTTTTTTGACATACCAACTGGCCAGCTTCTCTCTTTATCGTAAAGTAGGAAAAAACAAATTAATAAAAAAAATCAGTTCAAATTTAAAACCAATAATATTTTAAGTCTACTGAGATCAGACCAAATTCAACTGAAAACACGTAAACACTTTACTTAGTTAAAGATGTTAACTTTTGTTACAAATAATACCAATTTACATATATATGAAACCTATACACCCTAAAATTAATGCTATTATTAAGTAACTCTGTATCGTCTTTATTCTACTACAATAAAATTTCTACTACTTTATTCTACTACAGAAAAGGTAAAACTTATTAATGACAACCTAACGATATAAATCAATCTTCACATTCCTATAAAAACATCGAAGTTTACTAAAAAAACGACCTCTAAATAAATGACACGATTCGTGAAATCATTAACGATCGCTTCAAAAAAACTAAACTGGAAGTCCTTATGTAATTTAACAATCGTGTTTGCATACTATTAAAATCCTTCGTTTATAAAATTGAAAAAATATTATTGAAATTCACAATTTATTAATTGCAACTTTAAAATATGTTGACTTCCGTGATAGTTCCTTAAAACTAATAAATATCTACTTGATCAATAGGTACCAATATGTTTGCTACTAAAATATTAAACTATTCAACTTTTATTGGAGATACTTGGTCCTCTGATGTTCTTTCTATATTATCATATCATTCGGTTATTACTTGGATCGTTTTTATGCCAATTATAATCAGCTCTATCTATCCTCTAAAGAATCAGATTTGACAGTTGCTCTAGAAAAACTAAATATTGACCTTCAAAAATTATTTTTATTATCTTAAAAGTACTGTCTGCTTCTAAATTCCACCAAGACGAGGGTCATGCTTTTCGGGTAAAAGCAAGCAAGAGAGCGAGTTACAAAATCATCAACAATTTACAAAGTGATAACTAAATATTTTCCCTTTTCTAGGTGATTTACCGACCAATACCTCTACCCCACGAACCACCTTTAATAGAAAGACTCTTCTCAACATACTGGGGCCTCTCCATTGTCTTCGGAGGAGTCTCCATTCTCACAATCCTGTTCATAGCAGCTGATGAATGTAGACAATGCTTTAGCAAGGCTGGAAATTTGGAATATCCAGTCTCATTGTCGAAGAAATTCTGGGCATATGGAAAAAATATTGAGGGCGGGCACCTTAAGGAGGTTTATACCGTTTTGGGGAGGTTGGGCTACAAACAAGATCAAAATCCTGGTAATTTTATAGATTTAAATGTAATAATACTCTGTAATAATTTTTTAATGGTATTTCAGGTGAGAATTGGGATCTACTCTGGTCTCACGACTATCCATTTAGATCTCTTAAATCTGAACTTTATAACCTCAAGCCGTACCAGAAAGTAAACCATTTTCCTGGATGCGGTTATATTACTAATAAAGTTGACTTGGCGACCAGTGGGTTACCTTACATCCCACCCGCTTTTAAACTACCAGAGCAAAAAGAACAACTCTTGGAATACTCAAAGACGCATCCCAATAGGACTTTTGTGCAAAAAAACAACGACCATAGAAATATTAAGATCGAAAGGTTGCAGAACATCGATTTGGACAAGAGTGGTACTTTCGTGCAAGATTTTATTGATAAGCCCCTCTTGATTAACGGACATAAGTTTGACATTGGGATTTATACAATTGTTACTTCCATTGATCCTTTGAGAGTGTATATTTATAATGGAGAGGCTCTATTAAGGTAAGCTGAAGTAATCCAGGAGCTTTTTGGGGAAAAATGGCCAAAAGAAATTACTGATAATTTTCCTACCTTTGCCGCTAGAGGGTGTATTATCCCCATATATAGTTACAAAGAAATACTATTTCTATAGTTGTTTATTTGATAAACTTATTACCATTGATAAACCCTATTAACTACCTACCCGATTTGTCCTTTAAGCTACTAGATTATTTATTGCTGAGATATAGTACCTCGTCGCCCTTAATAAAACATTCTTTATATTCAATAAGTTGTGTTAAATTTTTAGGTTTTGTCCTCAAAAATACTACCCATTTGATCCAACGAATTTGGACAAATATGTTGTAGGCGACGACTACCTTCCAATTTGGGAAGTGCCTGCGCTAGACTACTATTACAATCAATTAGGTTTTGGAATGAGAGAAAGTCTTAACGCGCATCTACGAAGTCTGGGAATGGATCCCAGTAATATTTGGACTCAGATTGAAGACTCCATTAGACAGGTTTTGTTAGCAAAAGAGCCTCTGATTGCTAACGTACTAAAAAGGTATTAAATAGATAACATAAATTAAATATAATACGATTACTTCTTCTTTATCTTCTTCGTCCCTTTTTCTTTTTTACATAGTGTCAAAGATGTAAGTATGGTTTATAAAACTCTATACACTGTACCTAACAAATCCTGGAATCCCTAATAATTAATCCTTGGTAGGTGATGAATCTATGTTTTATCAATCTATAAGTTATATCCTTCCTATTGTGATGTTAAATACTACTGAGAATATTATTGCTTAGGAGTTCTGTCTTTTTTTGTTGTCGTATCTAACAATTAAACCACATTACTGACTTATCTTTTAATTAGGTTTAAATACAAAAGCAACTTCTTTGAAATGATGCGCTTCGACTTCGTTATAGACGAAAATCTAAATATTTACCTGCTGGAAGCCAATATGAGTCCAAACTTATCCTCAGCTCACTTTCCACCCAACAGACTGCTATACCAGCAAGTTTTGTATAACGTTCTCGGATTAGTGGGAGTAGGAGAAAGGATACAAAAGGGTAGCTTAGAACCTAGGTAACACCTTTGATAATATTGTAAGAACTTAAAAATAATTCTTCTATTAATTAGATCCAAAGAAGATGAAGCGATGATAGTATCAGACAAACATTTGGCCACTTATCCAGAAAAATGCAACAGCCAAATGTGCAAAACCAGCTGCGTTTCACCGGAGTGCCAGTTATGCAAACCATGTCTTTCGCCTGAAACTAGAAAATATTTGGTGCAAGCCTTTAAAGAGCATTTGAATCGTGGGGATTGTAAAAGGGTGTTTCCTCCTATAGAGGTAAAAAATGTTTTTTAGGGTAGCAAATGCTTGAATTTATTATTTTTAGTCACGTGAAGAAGCTTTAAAGCCAGTTAGTGACAATTATTCTGCAGAAAACCAGTTGCATTACAAGTGGTTTAAAGGCAAATGTCTTTTGGATAGTACTTGGTGTTGAAACTTCTTGCCGGAATATATTAGAAGCAAATGTTTTATTTTCCAATAAAGTGACTTTATTAAATTTTTAATTCAGATAAAATGTAAGATTTTCACCATATTTATTTTATTTATGTATAATGTAAAAAATCTAGTAGTCTGTTAATAAAAAGAGCTGTTATTCAGTTTTTTTTTAATCAATGACCGAAGGGCCTCCTCGCAATATAAAAACAGAATGACTTAAGTTTAAGAATATATGAAGTCTCAGTCTCAGGAAACCACAGGTAACCACATATTGCAAACCAGAGCCTTATATGTTTCGCATAATAAAAAATGTAGATTTAGTTGAAAGCAACATCAGACCTAGAATTACAAAAATAAACACCGTGGGTTCAGTGATTAGGCTTATACTACCACAGTATAGGTAGTATCTTTAAATCGAAATTTTATGTTTTCTTGACCTTGGATTATTCTGTAGATGATTGATTACAACTATATCTAAAAAGATTTATTAGAGACATAATAGATATTGCAATTAAATTCCTCCTTTTGAATAGGCCATCTTATAACATCCGAAACCTTACAGATATCTCTAATTTTCTCGTTTCTTTTCCTATGGTAAAGGTTATATCGTAAGGGTATCCCGTTATAGATCTTAGAACTCATATTTCTGTTGATCTTAGCATACGTTTGGTAATTGTATTTTCTGCTTTTGTTTCTTCTGCGTACGCCATCACTTACCTACACAACACACATTTAATAGATTCTAACTTTGCTTTATATGCTCATGTGTTTCTTTCTCCAGATGATGTCTCACAGATACCCCAATATTAGGGCGGCTTTTGATGTCTGAACTCTTACTTCTTCGTTTGGTTTGCTGTTATTCGTTATATTTGCTCCAAGATATTTGAAGGTCATCATTTCTGAGTAGAGATTTCCATTTTAAATTTATCCGTGACTTTTTCAAAGTTTTTGTAGTTTGCCCTAACCTTCGGAGACTATTTTTATTTTTGCATTACCCATTCGATATCCCCTTCCGCTGTGTTGTGTTTTGATACTGATTTCGTGCATGATGATGTTAAAGAATGACGGGCTTAGATTGTCTCCTTGTCTGATTTCGATTTTAACGGTTATTTTTTTTGTCGTTTATTTTCTACTTTTACGAAGATATGATTGTCGGGGTTTAGCTCTTTAATGATAGATACAATATAGAACTTTTCTCTTTTGTACAAGTTTTGTGACGTCTGTCAGTCTCACTTTGTCAAAAGCTTGGGTGAGATTTCAATAGCTTTTTTAGCTATTTGACGAAGTATGAAGACGGCAGCTATAATAGCCGATCTATTGTGTCTGAACCTGTGTTGTTCCTCACTTATTCCAGTGCTAGTCACTTTTTCTGTATATTTTAATGAACATCTTTGAAGCCGAACTCAGAAGGCTGATTCCTCTCTATTTTTTAACTTTACCATCCTTAATACGAAATTTTCTAAAGAGGTCAAAACGCAAAACATTAGTAAAACTCACATTGTTTAAACAAACATCCAAAATCATCCAAATCTATATTGGTATAACTTCATGTTTGTAATTTATTTACGTCTATCCGAAAATAAACACAACAGAAGAAAAAATAGTACTACTGGTAGGTAATATTTTAAAATCCAAGCGTCTTTCAGATAGTATTGTCAACCAAATTCTATATTTATTGAACTTCTGCTTAGCTCAAGACTTCTTTACTTTCAATAAAACTTGTTATCGGCAACGCGAAGCTGTTTATCTCTTTTTCTGCCAAATGTCTTATAATCACATACTCTCAAATAAGGAAATTAAATTTTATAGAAGATACGTTGATAATTATTTTTTAATATTAAATGGCGACGCAGATATGGCAAATAATTTGATCCAAAAATGTAATTTAATTCATTCTAATATCAAATTCACTCTCGAAATGGAAAACAACTAAGCTTTAAACTTTTTAGAAGTCACCATTCATAGAAGAGTTAATCATGTAGATTTTAGTATTTACAGAAAAATACATATTATATTTTCAACATAAAATGGCAATTTTAAGCCCTTATATCCAGATTTAGAGATTATAATTCAGAAGTCAAAATTGCCAAGCAAATAGCATACAATAATGGTTATAACCCAAATTTTATCGATAAAAATATTAGGAAAATTAAAACAAAAGAGAAAATGTCTATGCAACACAAAAAACAGTTACAAAATATATTTGTATCCCGTTTTTAAATAATATTATGAATAAAAGTATTTTTCAAGCTTTTTAAGTATATTAACACCTGAAAAATCCTAATAAGGACCCATTTGAACACTATATTAAATTCTCTATAAACACAAATTTGATCCGGCAAAGATTCATTGTCAAAGGTAAAAATTTTATGCGTTTGGATTTCTTGGAAGGCATAGAAATCAATAAGGAGATGTCTTCCTCTGACAAGTGCTTAAATACACAAGCTGAATTAAGAAGAAACTTTGTTTCTCTACACAGGAGAATAAATAGACTTCATTCACTATAGTTGTGAAATTTGCATACCCATGTTGGCTCATTTGGTGAAATACTTTGCTTATTTACCATCAATTCCGATAAATTGATAAAAACAACAATTCCAAAAAATGAATACCACTCATTTTTATGTGTAACTTACATATATAGGTTTTTTGTAATTTTAAAAACCCCTTTAGCAAGAGGGTTTTATTTGTTAAATTTTGGCCCGTAGGTTTAATAATTTTAAAAAAAATCTTAACTTATATTCTTCTCACCTTAGGTATCACTGATAATGGCTATTTATTAGCCGATAGCGCTTTGTTATTGGTTTTTGAAAAATAATCACACGAAATTCAAATCTCTTCTCTAATTTTATGACTTTACAACTGTTAATCAATCAATTTTAGATTCAAGAAGTTAATCAATTTTATGACTAACCTTACGAAATGTTAATCTTCAATAAAAATAGTGTAGTATATCGAGATCTTTAAAAAATTTGTAGCTTAAAATTTATCCAAAACCGTTCGTCAGATACTACAGGTACATTTAGAAATTAAAGCTGCAACACTTCCAAACTTTTTTTACCCCAGAGTTATAAATAAAACAAATGTACTTTGTTATTATTTTACTAAATCCTTTAACACTAATATAAAATCTTAAATATATACAGGTATCAGACAAAACAATAATTCTAAAAAAATTATATAAAAACCATACATTTACGAAGGTCTATAAAACATCAGTCATAAAGTCTTTATTACAAATAATTTTGATAAAAAAGTTTTAAATTAAAATCATACCTTACTTGGTAAGAAATATCATGATTTTCATGGATATGGTTTAGCTCTGATGGGAACCACTTCCACTTTGTAAGACTCCACTTCCCCCACTAATTTCATTTGAAACTCTCCCCTGCGAAATCTGGTTGCTTAATGTCATAACTTTTTCGTTCAGTCTGGCATTGTGTTCTTTAAGGTATTGTATTAGATCAGCCTAAAAAATGAACAGCAAATTGCTCAAGCTAGAAACTGAGTCATTAAAAAGAGGTTTAGAGAAAAAGTATATTAAAAAAAAATTAAGGCAATTAAAAGTTTTTTACTGACAAAGTTTAGTTCTGAATTTGATTACAGTTGTCTTGCCATGAATGCCATATAAAAAGAATAATTTAAATTTTTCTGACCTGCTTCTCTAATAACTCATAAACTTTGCTGCCCATCTCTCTATAACCCACTTCGGTATGGGGAACACCATCCACTTCCGCAGCATTAGTCCATTCGCTTTTTAAAACGTCAGGTGGCGCTTGTTGCTTATTAAATTGCATCACTTTATCTGCACAAAGTAAAAAATTGATACTATAACCTGAATGATAAAATGTAGTTACTTACTGATATAATTGATATTAACTCCAGTAATAACACAAAATTCCAGTGTGATAAGCGCACACAGGTACGCTTTTGGTGACATCGTTCCTCCGTGAATGCATTTCTCATAAAAATTGTCAGGATAAAAATGCTGCATTAAGGTTTGAACGAAAAGCAGAGCTACAGTCCAGACAGAGACGATTATAAGTGGTAAGCCCGAGTGTGTTTCAGTTTCTTTATAAAAGTCCAAGTAGCCACTAAGGCGAATGTTAAAGTGAATTGTCTTTGTGACAATATGAATGATCTGTAATGAAAGTGAAATTATTAATAACCTTTGCTATGATATGTTTATTATGTACAATCAACTTTCAGTAGTTGATCATAGAGTAATATAGAAAATACTAGCTAATAATTAGATTTATTTGATAGCGTTTTTAACAGTTCCACTCGATCTGTCAATTTTAATTATGTGCAATGTGCTTCTCAAAATATTCATATTTATAAATTAAATCATGTGGATGTACTAAGATAAAAAACTAAAAAATAAGGGGACTGCAGGGTTTGACAGTGTTCCATTTTTTCATAAATCATTGTGCTTCTGCTTTCACTGAATCTCGGTGTACACATATCAATTTGTCACTACCCCAAAGTACTTTTCCCAATGTCTGGAAACAAGCAAAATTTGCCGTCTTTAAATCACGAAATATGATGGAGAACTATCGCCCAATCTCCATTTTGTTTAACTTTTCTTATTTTTTCAGTGTAGATTAACGGTTTTTCTGTGAAATTCATATGAGGTTATAAAATGCAAATGTCAACTTGAGATACACAAATTTTGCTAAGATCTTTGATAGGTTGAATAACTTAATTTTTTTGCAAAAAGATTTTTAAGATTCAATTGGTTCAGATCATCTACCTGCATTGTCCAAGTGTGGGCCCCATTGGAGCAATCTTGCTCCATTTTTGTTTTTTATTTCTATCAATGACTTTTCCAATAGTATTGGCAGTAAGTTTCTACTGATTGCTGATGACATGAAGGTTTTTCGTCTTGCTAAGAATTGTCATTACTGCATGCAGCTGCAAGCAGGCTTATAAATGGTCTGAAGTTAACAGACTCTCACTTAACCTCTGTTTATGACCTGGGGGTCTGTGTTGACAAAGAGCTTATCTTTAAGACTGATATAGATATAGATCATCTTTAAAGACCCATTGCACCATTATATATACTTCATTATCAATTATAAGATTAACAGAACTATTTCCTAATACCTCAAGCAGAACAATCTTGTTTAACTCCCTAGTAAAATCACGTCTACCGTATGCATCTTTATTATGATTTTATGTGTTGTTTTAGTGACCCAGGCCAATTATGTTAACTTTTAAGGGTTAAGTTGAATAAGGGGTCAATAAAAATCCAAGCTGTTCAATTTTTTTTCCCTTTTAAATCCAATGTTTCGCCCTCTATTAAGCCTTCTTCAAGGAGAACAGAAAAATCAAAATTTTTTGTTAGACTGTAAAAAGAGGAGTTTATTACTTTTTGACGATATCAAACTGCTTGTGTGTAAGCAACAAAAATAATGTTTTGTTACTGTTTACATGGATATAACTTGGGAAAACATTATTACACCATTCTTGTAACCCCAATTTGTAAGCTTTTCAGGACACAATTGGTCACTATCAAAGGCAGAGCATTGGATAGCAAAATCATTATAAACTAAACCTTGATATTTCAGGAGAGATTGGAGCTTTTGCTGATGACTGTACAGCACTGTGGTGGACAACCCTCTTGATCTGCAAAATATTATTGTTCTTGATGTTCAAAAGATCAAGGATTGGTGTGATGCTAATCAATTAGCTCTTAACCTATCAAAAACTCAGGTTGTTAAATTTAGAGGCATGCACTTGGAAAATATTGTCGTTGAGGCTCAAATTTTGAAGGTTGTTGAAGATTCCAAATATCTGGGATTGAACATAGATTACAGCTTAAAATTTGACTCTCATGTGAGCTGTCTAAATAGGAAGCTGGCTTCTGGTTACTATAGCATAAAAACAACTGTAAGGGAACTTGGTCCGATTATTGCACGGACTAGTAATTTTGCCTTGGTGGAATTACATTTAAGATACTGTACTTATATTCCATTCTGGGGTTTCTGAAGCCAATATCATTTTCAATCACCTTTTGTTCGACAAAGAAGAGCTGTTCAGTCATTGTCTCTGGTACATCCACATACTCATTGCAAACCACTGTTGATTAAAAATAAAATCCTTTCCCCACCAACTCTTTTTGCTTTGGAAACAGTGTGTATTGTTTACAACCATCTTTCTAATTTCTCCCTTATTGTAAATAACTGTAAATAACTCCCTTATTTACATGGGCATTAAAATGTATAACCACTTGCCATTGAGTGTTCATTGTATTGAGAATTTGGAAATGTTTTGAGATAAGTGCAAAAACCTTTTAATTGACCATCCATTTTATTCTGTTGATAAATATTTTTTGTTTTAATCTTTAGTAGCATCTAGTCTCTATTAGGCTTTTAAGATTCTGTAATTTGACCAACAATTGGATTACTAAAATATTTCTGGCATTGTTAAATGTTGCTATCCCTGTGAGTTCTATAAAATTTTATTGTTTTAGTTTTTATTTTTTTACATATATTCAACAACAAAAGACTAAGCAAGCTATTTTATATATTTCGTCAACTGTAGCTAAACAAAATAAAAAATTTACATAATGCTTAAACTGCTTGTTAGGAAAATTAGCAATACAACTCCTTCTGGGAAAGCTAGCTAAGGAGCAAAATTGTCATTAATTTTATTTGGATCTTGGACATTTACAGAATAGAAAGATTGAAGACATTTTTTTAGATTATAGGTAGCTCTCCATTATTGAACTGTGTGTGATGAAATTGCAAGTAATTTCTTTTTTCTTGTCTAATCATTCCAACCACAAGATTAAGCATCTGTCTATAAAATTCCCCATGCATGAGATTTTTAAATTTTAAACCTTGACAATACCTTACCTTTTTTCTTATAAAAAGCTGCACATTTGCAGTTATCCACAGGTTATAAAGCTTAGTCTAAATTATTTATATAGTACATACTAGATATTGGTCTATATAGTTCATGTTTAGATCATTTTTCTAGGCATAAAATGTAATTTTAATAAATAAACATTCAAATGGGTTAGGAATGCCATGACTGGACAGACATTTATGTATGCATGGTTTGTAATTTATCCATCTAATGAAAAATCAAGCATCTGATTCCTCATTAACATTACCATGAAGGTTTACTATTTACTTTTAATTGATATTGTTAGCCTTGTGGTTATAAACATGATTATCCTGAAAAATCATTATTATTCAATATTACAAACTTCTTTTATTGCAAATGTTTGTAATAATATTAAATAATGATTTTTGCAGAGACCTTAGAATGACCTCATAGATGTTGAAATGTTGTCTAATTATAAATGTATGATCATAAATATTTAATTTAATCTAAATTAAAGACATGTACTATTAAAACTGATTTCAATAAACAAATAGTGCATTTTTACCATAATGTATATACTAATATTAACTATCAAATTTTCCCACCATACACATTATAAAATGTTTGTTCAATTTTTTTTCATTTACCAATCATATTGATTGTAATACATGAAAAACAAGTTATTTTATTTATCATGGGTATATATTTGATACCCAATCTTATCAATCTATACCACAACCTTATAAAGAAACACTAATCCCTAAACTGATTGTATATTATAATTATTTAGAAAACAAGTTATAATTCTTTGAATAACAATCATCTTAACTTTGGTCTAAATAGGAATTAGCTCGGGCATTTGCCTATATACCTATAATAGTTAATATCAAAGTAGTTATGTTCTTTAAATATACTTACATAAGTAATAATCCATAAAGCCACATGTAGGTATATTATAATAAAATACTCTCTACATTTGCTGCTGTCATCTGGATGTATGGCTGCATAAACTATGGCAACAATATCCAGAACCAATGTGAAAAAAATATGAAATGTAAAGAGTGGTACTGTCTGGACCTTCTTAAACCCACCAAAGGATTCCAAGATAGGCTGTAGCAGCTCCTGATCATTCATGTTGACTGATTCACTGAAAAACGTAGCTCCCTAAAAGAGAAAATCAACCTTATCAGATGTTAACCTACAATTTACCAGGATGCCGATAAACAAAACATGTTTTTATCAAAAATACACACCCCGGTGTTAATATGGTAATTTCTAGATAAGCTAACCATAATTACACATACTTTACCGCAAAATTGCAATCTATGCTATAAATAGTCATAAAGTGAGACAGGGAAACTTACTGAAACTTTATATCTTCATAATAAATAAAACATGAACAAAGGCAAAAATAAAACTAAACAATTTAATTTGACATTTATGAATTGACATTATTTAAGACAGTTAAGGCGGGTTCTCACTTGTTAGTTTGACTGAAGCGGTCTTATTGATTCAGTGATACTGTAGAATTAAAAAAGCGACGCTTTTATTCACACGTTTCATGTTTTACTACATTCAGTATTCAGTGATCAGTTTGTTCTAATTTTATTTTACCCTGGTGATTGATTTCGTAGGCTTGAAAACGGTTAAAACAAAATTAAAATTAGCGGTTCGCGAAGTAGGTTTGCAATTAGCAAATGAATTACAAAATATTCTAGTAAATCAAAAGAAAAGAAAACGTCTTAAAATAATGGGTCAAGTCATAGATATTGCGAAGAAATAAATGCAGTGCTAGTGAAACGATAGTGAAGTAATTGGCTTTGGAAGATTGCGATACCTATAGAAACCACTTAAGAATAAGTGAAGACAAATCTCTAGAGATTCTACAAAAAGTTGCTCCAAAAATACAAAAACCGCCATGAGAGAGGCTTCACCAGGCAAACTAAAACTACAAATAACTTTCCGATATTTAGCAACAACTCGCTGTCCTATACATAATGTTTTCAAAAAACAGTATTTCTCAGTTTATTCCACATATGTGCCATGCAATATATGAAGCTCTGCAAGATTTTATGAAGTTAAGTAGGAAAAACTTTACTTTAAGTTATAATAATTGTTTATATATTTAACTACCATTTTATACCAAGTAGTGCTTGAGAAATGATATCTTGATTTTATTGGATAGAATTCTCTTAGAATAGAAAGACTATATCGTAGAATCCGCGGCTGCTACTGAGTACATGATACATTACCGTTATTTTGACTCCAATGGGATTGAACTGATTCAGATGAGTTATGCAAATCTAGAGGCAAAACTGCGTGAGTACTTGTAGATGATGAATTGCTACGTAGCTGATCTTGATTTTGATGACTACTATTTAAAATATGTAAGCTCTTCTGCTCTCTTATACTCTGAAGATTCTACTGGCAAATAAGAGCCCTATTAAATGACATTTTTTTAATTGCAGCGCAAGGTTTTTCAAAATAAATCAAACTCGTCTTCATCATCGCTCTGGCAAGGTTTGGCAATCTTTTCCAGTTTCTTGACACTATTTTCATTTGTGACATGCTGGACGTTTCCTGACTTCTTTGTGTTCGTATGGAAGCCTGGCTTGTGACTTCATCGGTATTCTGGGTATTTCCCTGTTCAACATCCGAATGCGACTGGCGGCTTGCATAAGTATCCTCAGATGCCGCCAGTTATGCTTTAAGCTTCTGAAAACAAAAATTAATTTATAAAGCACCTACTAAATCTTTATAAAGTACAAAAAAAAAATAATGACAATTCCATAAAATCTTAACTTTTTTTGCAAGTACCAGAAATAAAACAAGAGTGGCAAATTATCCAACGAGAATTCTATACCCGCTGGAATTTTCCAAAAACTGTTTGGGAACGATCGAAGGTAAATATACGATCGAACGTAATAATACGCCTACCGCCACAAACTGGCTCTGAATATTTAAATTACAAACATTCCTACAGCATTATCTTGATGGAGTCGTAGATGCAAATTATTACTTCTCGTGAATAGGTACAAATGCTAGAGTATTCTCGAAATCGTCTTTTTATGATGCTATGAAACAAAATAGTCTTCATCTACCCTCAAAGGAAGTATTTGTAACAGTTGATGCGTTTTCATTAAAAAACAACCTTTTAAAATCCTACAGTAGATCTGGAGCCAATTAACAGAATGCCAACAAATATTTAATTATCGTTTATCAAGAGCACGACGAATCGTTGAAAATGCATTTGGTGTACGAGCTTCCAGATTTAGAGTATTTGAGAAACCGATACCCTTTGCTACAACTCCAGTAACCAAAAGTTCATGGTGTGATGCTCAGATTAAAGGAATAGCACCTTTAAGTTATAATTATTCGAGTAATAATCAATGCAGCCAAAGCAATTCGAGACGCATATGCAGAAAAATGTTTAACTGCTAAAGCAGTGCCTTGGCAATTAAAAATGATTGTCAAAAACAACTAATGAGAAAATTATTATTTTTGTTACACCAAATAATAAATTATATAAATAAAATATACAGCGAATCTATTTACTACTCCTCTTCTCTACTTTGGCTATATTTTTTAAGCAAAAAAATATCAACATAAATTTTTTAACTCAAAAATCTTAAAAAAACTTTTTCCTGCCTTTTAGAACCAACGCTTATAGAACCAAATACTATACGTCGTAATTGGCATAATTGAGAACACGGCTTTTATAGTCCCCTCTTAATTTAAGATGTAAGTAATTGCTGTACACTGTCACTTGTAATTTTTATTAAATTTAACTTTAAAAAAAATGTTTCTTAAAAACTTTGACACTTAAGGGCTTAAAATATATGCCATTGCATATACCATAAAAAGTTAAGGTAAGAATGTACAAATTATTTTATCCTGTCTTAAATAGTATTGGTTCTATCTCCTGTAAAACCCAAAGAACTTTTTTATACATATTTAATTTAAGAATTATTCATATTACTTTTATAACATGTGATACATCAATTTACTTCAAATTTTACGCAGAATCATAAAACATTAGATTCTTCTACCACACGTTTTGTGAACACACTGTATAATATGTCATAATAAGTTTAATATGTAGCTATTTTGCTTTAAAAAATAAAGACACCTTGGAGGAAGGGAAATTAGAGGTACTTTCCTTTGCCTCACACACCCCTCTCAAAAATACATCGGCTATTTGCATGTTGCGAAGCTGGACACAAGCATTTTCTTGTTCGGCCCTATTTTTGTGTCGTTAAAGATACTCCAAAGGCAATCATATTTTCTATAATTGTCCAAGAATGCATCCATGTATTCGTCACGAAAAACCATTTTGAATAGCGATTTTCGATATGTAAGATGTGTAAGCAATAGAATTAATCTAAGTATAACCCCAAAACATACCACACTGAACAAATGCAAAAATGTGTGCTCTCACGCTTTAGTTTCTATTCATTATTGGATATAATGATCAGTTAAAATCACAAAAAGTAGCAATGGTTTTTACTTTAAGTGAAAGTACGAATATACAGGGTGCAACATAAGTAAGGACTTTAATTTTAAGGGGTGATTCCTTGTAATTTGTTAATTAAAAAAAAGTTAATATAAACATATATCCAGAGACGCTTTTTTTTCGAGATACAGGGTGTTAAACTTTTTTGTTAAATCGGTTTTTCTTTAATTTTATAAGGTACCTCTTGGCTTATTTGTACGCGTATGCTTAATTTCTGTGAAAAATAATAGAAACTTACTAGTTTTAAATATCATCAAATTTTCTCTAATTTATTAAATCAAATGCTCGAAACGAGAACTACGACTCTCAATACAAGCATGCAATCTTGTCCCCAGCGATTGTCGCACACGTTAATACACACGTTAATGCACACGAAATATTCCTGGAATGTTGCATATGACATTAGAAGAATTTACAATTCTATTTCTTAAATCATTTTCATCCACAACTGGCGTCGCATAAACAAGCGATTTCAGATATCCCCAAAAGAAATAGTATAAAGGATTCAGGTCTGGGGATCGTAATGGCCATAGCTGAGGTTCCACCCGACCAATCCATTGCTAAGGAAAAATGTTATTAAGATAGTTTCGAGCAACAAGACTAAAAAGAGCAGGTGCACGTCGTGCATAAACCACATTGTATTTCTTGTGGATAGTGCTACTTCTTCAAACAGACCTTTCATCTAAAAATTGTCTGTAAGCGTCACCATTCAGCCGAGAACGGAAAAAATGCTTCTCGGCTTTAGAAGAGCAATTCTATCGCTCCGATCATCTTATCGGATGGATAAGATGATCACCAAGAATTTCTGCCCAAACATTTAGCGAAAACTGCTGTTGGAATTCACTTTCTCCAATGGCATTGGGATTTTCGTAGTCCCAAAATGATTATTGTGGAAGTTTCGGATGTAAATAGAATTTTATACGTAAAGTTTGGATTCTGCGTATTTTTTTGATGAAACCACCGGTCAAACTCTAAGCGTGTAGGAAAATCTCTTGGCAACAGTGCTTGCACTCGTTGAATGTGGTATGGATAAAGTAATTTTGAATGCAAAACCCTCCAAACACTTTGGTGACTAATATCAAACTGTAAAGATAATCTTTCGCGTACTAGTTGTTGGATCGTCTTCTATTGCTTCCTTTAATTATTGAATCAATATTATTTTCTTGTTTACCAACGCACTCAGCATTAGCAGTTAAAGATCCATTTTGGTACAGTAGGGCATGGGTCTTGTGAAAGTCCTTTCTGATGTAATTGATCTATTAAGAAGCGTGGTAAAGTCGACGGGTCTGTAAGCCCATAAATAAAATGCATTTCAGCTAATTTGACGTTATTCATAGTTATCAGCACACTAAAACACTTTCAACTGACCGTACCTGGTTAATGTAAAAACTTTGGAATGTTCTTATCAGAGCTATTTTTATACATGTGCATATTATTTCAAATAAGAACAATTTCCAAGCATTTTATTTTTTTTATGGAGGCCAGAGACAGGCTGAAAAAGGGTTTTTAATTGTTTTCTCTAAACAAAATTTAAGGGACAAAAATTTCATTTTAATTTTAATTGTTTTATTTAAAAAAATGTTAACATTCTGTATCTCGAAAACGAAGCGTCTCCGGACCTATGTTTATATAAACTTTTTTACTTAAAAAATTACAAGGGATAACCCCTTAAAACTAGTCATCACATATGTAACACCCTGTGACAGTTTTCAACTATATTTTTTTTTTACTTAGAGACGGGAGAATTTTGCATGTTTCCAGATATTTGGGAAAGCTTGTGCAGAGGGATAATTGAAAAATGATATAGAGACGTTCTCAGAGACGTAGTCACGTAGAATAAAAGAAGATACTCATCATTTAAATTCTGTCTTATAGAAAACACATTTTTGTGAAATTTAACAAATCGGCTTTGTCATCATTTACTACAGGTATTTATTTCTTTTTATATTAAAAATATTAGTATTTCTAATATTTTTTTAAAATAATTTATCTAAGTTTCTTCCAAAAATTATGGTTTTAGTTCCAGGAATATGTTCAATGTCCTTTCACTATAGCAATCACAAAACAAATAAGCAACAGATTACTTTTAGGAAATTTTTCACAATATTCAAGGCACAAAATTCAGAATTCCTTTTGCCAGTCACAGAAAATTCACCTTTCCTATGGAAAATCTTTCTTGCTTTATTTTTCTTAGTTTATCTTAGTTGTCTTAGTTTCAGTTAAAGTTCCCACCAAGCATTTAAGCATCTCCATGGGTTTCAGATCATTCTGGATTTCTCTGGGGCACTCACCACTCCCTTTGGAGAGTTAATATAGAATTATATCGAAATGAAATATATATATAATTTTAGCTATACTGGATCTCTCTATTTACAGACAGAATAGATAATTATGAGGCAAGAAATTATTTCAGTGATGCTAGTAAAATTGATTAAGTCTTATCTTCAGGATAGGGGATTATTTGTTAAAGTCGGTATTTTGTTATCTAAGAACAGGCCACTGAGTTTAAGTCCTAGAACGTTCCAATTCTTTGTGTGATTGAGCCTGGCTTAAGATACTGCAATTTTATTGATGTTGGTTTGACTGCAACTGTTTAATCCGAATCTCTCGATAGTTAAGATAAATTTTTGCCGTATTCGCGCCTTGATAAAAACAAATGTGGTTGGAAGGTTGCTTGGTTGAAGCTGACTCAAGCAGAGTGAGAAGAATTGGAAAGATTTGCAACATGAGGTTTTGTTAAAATGTTTCACTGTTGATGAAAATAGTTCCAATATTCTCACAAACTTCTTCTGTTTTAGGTCTAATTGCAGATAATGGAAAAATTTAAAAAAGAAATATTAATGCATCGACATTTAGTTGGGCCTAAAAGAATTTGCTGTTTTTAATATTCAAAAATAGAATCAAAAAGGAATGAGGTTATCAAGTTAGGCTTATGATTGTAGATATAAATTCAAAAAATCCATGCCGATTTGGCATAATAAGATATTTAACTGAGTGAAAAAGATTGCTATGAATGCCGAGCTGAGTTTTAGAAAATATAGAAAATATGGAAATTGGATGAGAGCTTTTAACTATATTCTTTTTTGACTTAGAGAAAGAAACAATTTTGCATGTTTTCAGGCAATTGAGAATAATTAAGTGGTGTTTAAGTCTATTATATGAATCATATGAAACATAATAAATATACTACATTAATAATATATAACATAGAAGTAGTAAATAACATATTCCTGAAATTTCTTTAGTGCTTTATCGATTAATGGAAATCGCCCTTTATGAGATCTGTCTGTCAAAACAAATTATCGATCACGTGTTCACTTTGATCAGCTGATTGTCATTTTGTATTTTGTGGTTTGTTTTTATTTTTCAACTCCTGAAATCTCTATGTAAGTTCCAAGTATTTTGCTGACCATTGAGCTGCAGATAACTGGAACTATATTATTTAGAACAAATATTACTTAAAAAGATTTCTCACGGAAAAGTATGAATAGCTCTATTAGTACCTCAAACAATTGTGCAAGTCTATTTTTCATGTTCACCCTCATTCCAAATTTCAATCTTCAATGCGTTCCTCTGTAAGTTATATTTTATCCACAAGCGTTAACGAGCCGAATATGTCACATCCGGACTATGACCAAATATCCCATGATCACGCCGCCCTACTTGTGCTTGTTAAACACATTGGAGCCCAACTGAAGCCCAAAACTTTTTCAAAATTCTATGATCGCATCGCCAAACTGAGTCAAGTGAAAATAACGGATTCCTCCGGGCAAGTGCGTACCATATTTGTAAGATACATTAAAGAACACCCAGTTGAGAACAGTGACTGGGGTGATTTTCAGACTCACAGAAGACTTATAGGATTAATATCCTTAGGGAAGTATGATTCCCAAACTGAACTTAATGAAGTATGCAGAGTGCATGAAAGTCTAAAGGTAAAGTACAATAATACTCTTTACGACTCAAGAAGTATTTTATTTGGACCTACTAAGGAGGTTGAATCACCTACAAGCCCTATTGATAAATCCAGTAGCTCTGAAGAGAGTGAAGCCATTAAAAGTGAGGTTAATGTAGAAAAATTTACTACCCCAAGCAATTTTAAAACAAGAGCACTATTTTACGATGAAAATTCTCCTTGTGCAGACCTGGAGAATCAAATAGTTGAATTTATTAATTCACTGTTTTGGGTCTTAGAGTCCAAAAGACAAGATAGATCTAGGGAAAAACTAGAGCGAGTATCATCATTACTACTTGCTCCCTTTGAAAAAAAAGATTTTGTTGGTCTTGACATGGAATCTAGGCAAAATAAGAAAAGATGCACAGGAAGAATGACCAAACATCTAGGGGATCTTTGCCTGCAAGCAGGTTTAGTAGCAGAGAGTTTACAATATTATACAACTGCTGCAGAAACTCTTAAAAGTGTAAATGATTGGTTGTGGCTTGGTGCTGCATATGAGGGCCTCTGTACTGCGTCTGCCCTTGTATTATACCCCAATATGCAAAGAACTGAAAACTTTCAACGCATAGGCAGTCTACCAGAGGGATCCCCAAAAAAACCCACTCAAGAAACCCAGAGCAGTAACATTCCAGTAAAAAAAACAGTACCAAATGTTCTAGCACCAGATGAAATTTGCAAAAGATATAGAGAAGCCATAATACATTTTAGTAAATACCAGAATGCAGGAATTGTAGAGACTGAGGCTAGTTTTAAAGCTGCACGGATAGCAGTGGAGCAAAATCATGCACTACAAGCAGCTGGATTTTTACAGAATGTGGTATATATAAATTTGGCCCTTTCAGAACAGGAGAAGATTCAGAGGTTTGAAAATTTAGCCCAGTTATATACTCAAATTGGTTTTAATAGGAAGGCAGCCTTTTGTTTAAGATTAGCTGCAACTAGGTAAGAATGAGTTACATACCAATATATAGGTTTTAAGCAAAAGTCTCAAGTTCCTTTATCATTAGTGTTTGTTTTGCAATAGCAAAATTTTACATTCCTGCATATTTAAAGTGTAAAAAAGGAAATAGTATAGATAACATTCCAGCATATTCAGCACATCCTTTTTAGTAATAGACCTTCATTGTTCTCGTTTTTTATGTCTATGGCCCATCAACACTTATCTGCTCTTAGTTATTTTTGTGTTATAATCTGCACAATTCACTTTGAATTTCTTTTTTATCTCAATTTTATGTGCCTTTAGTTACTTTTCATTTTACTGCTAGATCAACTTTGTTTCTTTGTTGTTATTATATGGTTACTTTTTTATGACTGTTATTGTGTACTTTTTTATGACCCCTAACATTATGTGCTCCTAGTTTTTAATTTTAAGACTTACTTACCAATCAGCTATACTTCACTAGGAATGTTACTTCTTGTTCTCAAGGGTCACAATCAAATCTTTGCTGATACTTTTTCTCTAAATAAAATGTAGATAATCCCTTATCATACCTGTATTTATTTATTTAATAATGTAAGTTTACGATATAAAATTATAACTAGTGCCATTTGGGCATTTGTAAGCATAACATCTCAATAAACAAATTTACCTTACTAGGTACCTATATAATGAAGATTAAGATGTCCAGAACCAATCTGATGAATATCTGTAGAGGGTTTCTTGTATTTATTGACAAAACTGATACTTAAATAATTATAATAATAATAATAATCTGTTACTTTATTAGTTCCAAACAAGGCTACATAGGCTACTCTACTTAATTTAAAGTACAAAAAAAACTACATAAACCTAGAAACTGTACTTATGACCTAAAAAAAAATTGAGAAAAAAAAAGAAAAAGAAAACATATTCAAAAGCAAACAATCATAACATAATAATAAAAACATAAAAAACACACTACCAGTTTACCTGTACATTTGATGCTTATGGAAATCAAATTTTCTACATTTTTAGGAAATCCACTTTCTGCCAAAAGCTTTATACTTTAGGAATCTTGTTATAAATAATGACAGCATTGTTTGAAAAAGTATGCCTGAAATATGTAAAATAATACTAAGGAATGCTTATCCAAAAACCTTACATTGACATTATGTACTTTATCTCTATATACTAATTTGTTAAACAAATAGAGGAGTGAAGATGCAGGATTAACTCTGTAAAACCAGTGGGGTTACACTGAAATAAATTTTCTATAAAAAGCCAACACAACTCACTATTTTTAAATGATACTCTTTCATATTTTCTAAGGTTAAATGTAAATCTGCAACAGTTAAGTTGCTGCATGGTTAAGAATAGGCAATACTAAGGATTCACAAAGCTTTTTCTGAGCTGATTTATTTTTCAAAATATGCTTTTTTAGGGACTGAAGAAATATGAAACCCAAATCTGAAGTGTTTTTCAGAAATGAGACTTAGATTTTCTGCTTTCTCTGTACATTGTAGTTCTGTTAAATAAATATATAATTTACAATATTTTTTGAATATAAGACAACCTATTTTTTGTCCAAAACATATAACAATATGGTTATGTCTATATTTAGTATATATTATTTTAATGTAAAAAATGCAGAACAAAAAAATTGTAGTGCTTTAAATTTTTTCCCACAAATCACTATTGTTTGTTTAGTTTAATACAACAGTTCTTATTTGGTTTAAGGGCTAAATTATGTGGTGCAAAAAACTCTATAAATATGTAGGGTTAAATTCTAGAATTATCTGTAAATCTTAAATTGTAATATTATGACTTAAACATATTTTTTAGATATGTATCTTCTCAAAATCCAAACCCGAACTGGAACAAATGTTATTCCCTGATGTTACAAAGTTTGCCTGGCCACAAGCTTATTTTAGATCCCGTTGAAATGATTGAGGCTGACCAGGGCTGGCCAACATTGCAAATTCAAATTTTGCAGGTACTATAAACAGGTACATGAAAAAAATCTGCTACAAATCGATTTTTTCTAGGATCTAGTCGTAGCGGCAAAACGAGCTGGTCATTCAGCACTAGCGACCCGTCACATGACGTTCTTACTCCAAACCATGTGGCCTCATTTAAGTTCCACAGAGCAAAAAGAGCTGGCCATACAGCTACAGAGCTTATCAGTACAATGCGAGGGTTCTCCTGTTCCTTTGGTACTGGAATCGGGAGTTGTTGTGCCTCCGGCGAATTTAACAGACATTCCCAAATGTTGTGGATTTATTTTGAATGACTTGAATCCACATTTGAGACCTAGAGTGATTAAAAAAGAGAAGGAAGATACTGGGCCATTCTTGTTTACTCCCATACATTTTGGCAGTTTGGATAGAAAAACTAGGGATAAGGCTGATCCTAAAATGGGTAAGACTTTATTAAATATGTCTTTTTTTTATTATAAATCAGTGTTATAGAATTCTTGTGGGTAGAAAACGAAGTGTGCGAAGTATCTTTAAAATTAGTAAACCCGTTGCCATTTGAATTGAAAGTTTCAAACATGCGGCTGTTAACATCTGGAGTGGTTTTTGAGTCTGCTCCGGAAACTGTTACTTTATTACCTGATATGGTGACTTCTCTCACGTTGAGCGGATGGGCACGTGAAAGTGGTGAATTAGAAATAACTGGTATGTGTCAAAGGGATTCCATTATTTTATTTGTGTACAACAATATGGCCTTTTTTAGGATACAGTACTCATGCCTTAGGTGTTAAATCTAATTGTCGTTTGAAGTATATGAGTGGAAATTTTCCACCACAATATAAGATTGATGTCATACCAAGTTTGCCAATCTTGCAGGTGAGTTTGTGTTCGAATATAATTTTTAAAAAAGACTTTCATCAAATAATTAATGTAAAAAATAAACTTTTGTGGACAATTTAATTTAACACTGTTTTGCTGCAATTAAGCATTGATTTGTACTGCCTTCAGGGGTGCAATAAATGAAAGACATCTTGCAATTAAAAATTACTAAGTGTAAATATTTTTTTAGAAGTGTAAGTATTTTCTAATAATTTGACTACATTAAAATTATTTTTGTTTTTAACATTAATAATTTAAAATTGTTGTATACTACTACTATATCTATGTCTATATGTAAAAATTAAAACAAAGAGGCAACTAAATAATAATTTACAAAGATGGTTTCAGATGAAAATATACGTGTATTGTATACGTCTAATATCCAATAAGCTGGGTGTCCGATAGGTCAACGATAATACAAAAAAGGCTTATGGAGCAACTCATAAGCATCCAGAAAAACATAAAATGACCTTAGTCAAAAATAGATGGTTATTGAGATCTTGGCGCTTTAATGAAATTTGTCAAAATTGTACTCTTGGATCAGATTCTCCATTGTCACAGATCAAAAATTCATATTTTTTGGATTCTAATTTCAGTTCTGCTACATTAAAAGAAATTTATTTTAAACTGAAGTGTGACTTATTTTTATTTTCAATCCCATAATTTTGATCCCTCATACTGGACAAAAAAATTGTACGCTAACATGGCTAGTACCTTAGAAAGTTTGCTAATTTTAATCTATTTTTGAAAACCCATTATTTTAATAAACAGTTTACTTAAACAATAATAAATCAAACTCTTCAAAAGAGTCGCATGCCTCATATAACAGATAATATAACATTTTACTGGTATTGTATGAGATTGAAAGATAAACCAATAAAAAATCAACAGACTAATTCTCATCATCTTAAAAAAAGCTACAAATACTTTTTTAATTCAGTTTGTTTACAGTACTCCGTCTGCTCTGCATTGAATTGCATTTGTATTCATTGTTATTGCACACAGTGCGTTTTTCAATCGCGTTTTTGGCTAAACCACTTATTTTTCAAATTTTCAGTTTGGACTGTTTTTGTCTCGGACACCCTCTATACTCATTCACCCTGTATCTATCTTCTAGGTTTCCACATCTCTCCCTCAAAGTGCATCATTTTCAAACTTTCACGACGATAGTATAGTAACATCCGCCAGCCTGAGCTTATTCCATGGCGAGAGCTCCCAATGTACAATTACATTAAATAACACCAGCCAAATACCGGTGGAAATGCTCGAGGTGACCGTTAACAGTATTCTGGACCAGTCGTTACAGAACGAGATATTTTTTATCGATCAGGAACAAGTTAATTTAATTTTACCTCTTTTGCCTGGACAAACTGCATCCTTTGAAGTGAAGTATGTTCCTTCTAAATATTTTGGGTGAAATTGAAGTTGAGCTTTTCAACTGTTTTAGGATATATGCAGCCGCAAACTTTTTAGCACCAAATATGCCGGTATCACCTAGTATCCCGCCAGATTTGAATAGTGGGATGTTTAGTAGTTTGAGCAACTCTTTGCCTGGAAATTCATCGTTTTCCAGAGTAACCTCCAGGTAACTTTTTTATTAACCTAGACCATATTATGTAATAGATATAAACCTGACTTTATTGGGGCATATTAAAGAATCATTCAAACAAGCATATAGTAGTCATAAAATTTAAACTATATATTTTTTTTTAATTATTTATTTATTTATTTTATTAAGACTAATACTAATATACTAATCTTATAATAAAATTAAAAGCAATATAATAAATCTATAAAAATTTCATTCCATAAAAACAATTAATACAAAAAAAAAATTCGTATATATCTTATTATAATATTAAAATTAGAAACCATCATTTGACAATCAGATATTCCATGAATTTCTCTGTCATTTCTCCAGATTTTCTAAATTAATTAGATTTAACATGTAAGCCCCGTGATCGTATTTAAATATTATTTATAAGCCATAAATCTTAAAAACTTCTGCTGTACACATTCACATACATTCCCGACCTGAGTAAGGATAAACATAGACATTTTATTAAATCAGGAGAGAATCACTGCATATTCTTATCTTTCACTTTGAGTGGATATTGTGGCATTCAGAATTGTGGCATTGAATCATTCATGTATTTTAGAAGATCAGATCATTGATGAATAATATAAATGAAAGGGAAGCGCAGTTGTACCTCTGAGGAACTTCATTAATTGTTACAGGAAACGAATTAGATATGGAGTTATTGATACTTGAGTCCTATCCAGATGGCTCTCTAAGCAAGCAAGTGCACTTAATTTATCTAGAAAAACTTTAAAATTCATCCTGTCAAATGCCTTTGCAAAATCGGTGAAAATTTCAAACCATAATTTCAAACTTCATCTTCGTGAATAACAGCGACAATTATATCATGTTAGATAATATATACATACATGTACTATTTCACTCATTTGATTTTGATGCTACCCCACTTGATTGTGAATTAATTTGTATAAAACTTAAATTATATTAAAAAAATATACATTTATATCAATTTTTAAACCTCCGACATCCAACGTTAAGAATTTTATTGCCTTTTTAGAAGACGGCATGCCATTTACTGGATTATTTTTTATTGGTGATTTAATCATAGATTTTCTAAAAGAGTCTTTTCAAAAAAAAAATAATTTGACTACTAGAAATGTTTAATCTTAGCCAAAGTAATTTTACTTTAACTCATCTCACGCATTGATATGGTTTCAAATACGTCAAGTTTAATTGATGTTATTACAACAAACAAAAATATAGATCGCTGTTGCCACAACGTATTACCAATTTCCGATCATGCTCTAATTTATTCAACTAAAATTGTTATACTTTATTAACCTAAAAATAAAAACAGAAGATTTTATCATAGAATAGAATAAATCATAGAATCTCATTGTTGTAATGATGTTATCCTTCATAATTTTGAACAGGATTCAAATCAATTAATTTGAGATTATATATTTTACACACCCAATATAAATAGTAAATTAGACATTTTTACTTAGGAACTTTTATATCTAGTTAACAAACATGCTTCTCTTAAACGAAAAAAAAAATTAAAATTCAATAAAATATTAACAAAGCTCAGAGACAAAGCACATTGAAGATATTTAAAATGTATGATTCAAGCTTTTTGGAATTATGACAAAGATTTGCGAAATTTTACAAAATATGCCATTATTTGAGATAAAGTAGCATATTTTAGCTTATTATCTACTACAAGGGGTAAAGAATTTTGGACAATTGTAAATAGGTAAAATTTATCTTCTAACAATATATAGTGGCCTTCGGATGTAGCAAACCCTTCATTACTTAATATTTATTATGCAAGCTGTAATAGTGTTCCTGATACGACTTCGAGAATGATTTGTTATAATTCTAATTGTGGGGGTGAGAGCAATAAATTTATGAGAGAAAAAGGATAATAAAAATGAACATACCATAGGCTGTTGATTCCTTTCTTCTATATACTTGAGCTGCCCGTCACTCCCGCTACCGGCCGGTATTTTCGATAATTGGCAAGGTTTTACGGGATTAGTTACTTAATTTGAGTACTAGTGAAGTATACATTCAAATGCATCGAATACATAAAAATGGTTCCCTTTTAAGTGCTTGTCCACTTCTCTCACGTCTGGTTCCTCGTTCATTTTTAGGAGGCGAATGAGGAATTTTGGTGTTAGCGAGCAGACATATTTTTAGATATAGGGGTCATTTAAAATTTACTTAGAGAAGTGAGATTAATATAAGTATTTAAACAATTACTGTAAGTAATGCTAATGCCATTACTGAACACTAATAAATATTCCCGCCTAAATACAAGAATTAAATTTTCAATTAATAGATACGGACATGGTTGATAAAATAATTATTGGAATAAATATAAACGCAATCGAGTTATAACATAAATTAAAAATATCTAACATTTTAAATATATGTTTTTTAAAACAAATATATCCTGAAATTTAGAAACGAGCAATAATAGACCCTTTGCCTAAAGTCTGTAATCCGAATAACCCTAAAGAACTTGGACCTATTAGTATATTGCCAGTAATGTCAAAAGTAATTGAGAGGCGCATCTACAAATAAATAAATTCTTTTAATTATAAACATATAATATAATTCCGGATTCTTAATCGGAATTTCTCACACGTTCTACAATCTGCTTATGTAAACGTAATAAAAAATATTCCAATCCAGACTTGACCCGGGATAAATATCGGCGCTTTTTTATATCAGGGGAGAATGTTTTGCAAATTCTTTTCAGAAAACCTAACATCTTCATAACTCCTAGAAAAATTCTTAAAATATGCTGCTAGAAAAACAATCCTTTAATAAAATAGGCATCAAGGTAAAAAAGTAAGTCAGATGAGTTATTTAGAGGATATCGAGGTAAATATCATTTAAGTAATGTCAAAAATAATTGAGAGGCACATCTATAACCAAATCAATTCTTTTACAAGTACATATAATATAATTCCGGATTCTTAATCGGAATTTCGTAAAGACTTTAGCACAAAAACTTGCTTAATCAATCTAACGCATGTAAGAGTAAATGCGGATAAAAAGGAGGTCACCTGTTTGTGTTTATTAGATTTTAATAAACCATTTGATACCCTAAATCATAAAATGCTACTATCTAAACTTGGTTACTTTGAGCTCTCAAATAATGCAAATAAATGTTTGAGAATTTTGAATCAATAGGTTACATTGCGTTCCGATAAAAAATAGTTTGACTCAAGAGCAATCGGAGTATTTGCCAATGAAAGCAGGTGACCCCAAGGGTCAATTTTGTGGCAACTCTTGTTTTGTGTGTATGTATCAGAAAGTGGTAACTCGTGCTAGTCTTCAAAAAATAATATACCGAGGACTTCCAGTTGTATGTAAAATAATTTACAAGAATCTGAATTAAACGTTAACTTAAATTTAAATGAAATTGTTCAATTTGCATATCAATATAATTTAAAATTAAATGCTTCAAAATCTTGTGTTATTTTCGTTGGCTGCAGCATAAATTAAATTAAGCAATAATATTGTTATACCGGTGGTTACCGAAGCTAGAAATGTTTGAAAAAAAATAATATAAATGTAGAAAAGAAAGAAAATTGTACCACCTAAAAAATATTTTGCTATATAAAACCAAATATGTAAATTTCCTGTTTTATCCTTATTGGATTATGGCGACTTTGTGTACAATACTGCAATCACAGTAAAAGTTGCGAAATATATACAAAAAATCCAAAATACATGTATGCGCTTTGCCTACAATATACCACTTCGTAACTACATAACTCCATAGCTAAATAAATATTCAATTTTATCAGTGGCTAGCAGATGTCAATATCATACACTTTATCTTATTCGCAGAATTATAAAAGCAGGTAAACAACCCAATTTAAAACTATTTTTTAATACGCAGGAGCACTCATATCATACTAGATTTCAAAAGAATTACAAATACCCCATCATAAAACAGCTAACTTTCATTTTGTTGCAGTTCAGCTTTGGAATATGCTTCCAAATAGCGTAAAACATTTATCTATGTACAAATTCTCTACGTATATAAAAAATTCTAGTTAGTTGACCAGACAAGTCGTTAAGTATCTTTAAATTGTATTTTTTTATGATAATATCACTGCCCCACCGTCAAGTCTGTCTTGCTCTTTGCTATCCCTTGGCGTTCCACACCGCTCATGCTTCGTTTTGTTTCCTGATTGTTAGAGACTGGACAATAATTATCATGCCTTAGTATTCCGCCTCCAGCTGACGTAGCTATTAATTTGTTCAGGTTTTGCTTTAAAGGTCTATACCACACCGTTAAGCTTTATGATGCTTATCTTGTGGTTTTGAAAATGGCATTCTCCTTATTGGTTTATATTATTATATTATATTACAAATGCTCTTTTGTGAGTATTTAACAGATAAAAACCGTTTGATTGATTGATATTATTATTGTAGCTTTAGATCTTCAAATTCTGGTCAGTCCAGTTTGGCAGGCGGATTAAGTGCTCTATTTCAGCAACCGCCGATGACGTCTTCGGTAGAAGCTCAACTGAAAATAAGGTAACATTGGAAAAAAATCATAGTGACCTTAATTTTTAACCTATATTTTAATATTAGGTATAGTGGAGGTCCAGGGCTACAATCAGAACATTGTAGAACTAGTACAGTGTTCTTTATGGTAGAATTAATACCATCTCTTCATGTTACTAATTGGGATGTATTACCAGCAGAAAAGTAAGTAGTGACATAAAAATTGCTTCTTTGGTACTGAATAGTTTTATGATGAGTGGCAAGCGAGTTGGCAAGTCAAAAATTAAAAACCTGAAAAAAAGCTTTTGAAAATTTTAATATGGATAATTTTATAAATTTATGTACTATTTGGTAAAAAAAAATCGTTATGGTTTATAAACAAGGGTTTTATCATGTTCTTGAAGTTGATTTTTTTTTTTTAAATTGGTTCTCTAATATCCTTTATTTTAGCGTAAAATTATTTTTTTTTTCGTTTTACTTGATCTGAAAATTAACAAAAATGAGTTTGTGTATGTTAACAACTTAAATTTAAATTTTTTAGTTTTATAATTTTGCTTTTTTCCCTTAGTTTTAAATTATCTATTTAAATTCTAATTAGAATAATTATCTGTTAAATTGTTTGTTCCAAGCGTCGTAACTAACTGTTTCTATCCTAACTTAGTTGGTATAAATCTGTCATATTAACTTCTTAGAAAAATTTTGTTTTTTAATGTTTTGTTAACATTGTAATTTAAGATAAGCAAGGTCACTCTCCATACAATAAAATGCAAAACACGTGCGTATGCATTTCGGCCATTGTAATAGCCATACCACAAAACAGAAATTCCAAAATTTATAGCTTAATTAGTATTAAAAACCTCCCAGAACTATATAAAACACATTACAAAATTCTTAAAATTTATATAAACATTATTTTATGGTACTGACAATAACAAAATTAATAAAATAATTAAAACAATACAGCTAGAGGCGTCTATCATAAGTAAATACAAATAGATAAAAATTCAATCAGGTTAGATCTAGATATCTACATTTTTGGTATGGGTCAAAGAACGATACAGAAAGACTGGATTACATAGCTAGAACAGACTTTTGTTAAAAAAAAATTATCATTAAACTAGAAGAAATTTTGAAGGAGCATAATCCAAATCAGCAAAAGTCCATAAGTAAAACCAATGAGCATAATTCCAATGTCAAGTGAGAAGGTAATAGTAAAATTATACCGTTCTTTGGTTTATTTTATGAATGTCTCATGCTGCGTTGCTAAGTGTTTTCGCTCTAATGAATCACAATTAAAGCTTAATATATGCTTTAGAAATGTAAACAGTTTAGCGAAACACTTAAAGAACAATAAGGGTAAAGTTTGTTACATGGATCAAAGCGGAAGGAGTATTGAGGTCAGAGTAAATGAACACTCCATCATCATTAATAGACATAAAGATACTTATAACCAACACCAATCTTCCTTTCATGAACCATATTCTAGAGTCAGGTCATAACTTTGATCCGGGACCCAATACCGAAATCCTTCATGTCTGTGAACGGGTTAAAGTTAGACTAATTGGAGCTTTTGAAATAAAAAGATCCATAAAATTTGTTTCTTAAGTATCCCCCTGGTAAATAAAATCGTAGCCGACGGACCCGAGCGGTTTTTAAAAAAGCCAATGAATGAACCTGTTACGTTGCCTCTGTTTCGTACTCGATCCGCCACCCTGTATAGTTCCGCTCCATCGCTAAGCATGGCTTTTACACTATTTTGTAATTTCATTGTTTTGCTTATTATTTATTATTATTGTGTTTTTATTCGTTAACTTAAATTATCGGTTTAATTACAATTGCAAAATTTGTCATTATTCGCGATTGTATTCATTTAAATTACTAGGTGTCTTTTCTATATTTATTTTGTTTTTAAATTTCACAAAATTAAAAGTAATGTATGCACCTACGGCATCTTTTCCAAGTAGACTTTTACATATCGTTTAAGGAGTATTGTAAATGCATCGCTTTGAAGTGGGATTTTCCGTGAGGCACGGATGGAGTCGACTATGATTCCTGTGCAAAGGTTCAAAATACCTTTCTTAATAAATACATAAATACAGTTGAAGTTGTTGAGAAGGTATTGGAACTTGAAATTGATAAGGGTAATTATGTATTAGCAGTATTTTTAGATTTCAAAAATGCATTTAAAACCGTTGATAGAAAGATATTATTGAAAAAACTAAAATTTATTAGTTTTGGTCATACAGTATTTAATTGGTTTGAATTATATTTATCCAGCAGGCGACAAAAAGTTAAATTTAAAAATTATATTTCAGAGTCATTAAATGTTAAGTTTGGAGTTCCGGAAGGTACTGTCTTGGGTCCTATTATTCCTATTTGACTGGCTTATTAGCTTTAACAAATATTTCCTTTTTTTGAGGTTGTTAATAGAGTACAATGTTATTATTTAATTTGCTGATTACTTTGTACTGTATTCATTTTGTTGTTCTTTAATTTATTTTCATATGTAACAGAATTATGAAATTTTCGCAATAACGTTCCCTTAACAAATTATTTCGAACTTAGGAATTTTTTTGAGTAATTGAGCATTATTAGATCATACTAATTTAATTGCACAATATTGTATTCTAATATTTAGACAAATGGATGGAGCAACCGAAAAGATAGGAAAAATTACTTATTTATGTTTTTTTTACAAATTTGGACTAACATTCCGTTGCCCATGCAACATTACAATTTAAAACTGTTTGCCACCACTTTTAGTCTCATCACTTTTTTTTATTAAACAGGAACTCCCAATTTTATCTCGTGCTAGACGTGGCGAATCTGACCAATCAAGAAATGGAGTTGGAATATACAACTAATAAACATATGCTGATCGAAGGCCAAGAAAGTTGCAGAGTACCGGTGCCTGTTAATAGATGTCCTTTGTCAAAGTTGTCCGGTAAGAATTCTATAAATAATTAATAAGTTCTTTACAAAAACAACCCATTTCGTTTATTGGATTTTTATCTTAAACTGTGGAGCTACTATTAGTACATTTAATTTCTTCAGAGTATTCCACAAAAACCTATTCACGTATTCTATCGTGAGAAACATATCTAAGTGTCATAGAAATTTGATTATATTTATAAACCTTTAAAATAAATTCCCTTAGACTAAGAGGTTTGTTAGATACATAGCCAAGTTTATTAAAAATGGAAAATTCAATATTTTTTTAAATAATTTGCTTAAAACATCAAGCAAATCCTGTTAGTGATGGTGAGAAAATATAATTGCATTGTACGAATATACATAATATATACATCTATCATTTTGCTTAAAATAATTAATCTTGTCAAAAAATTAAAATAACTGGAGCAAATTTGTATTTTGTTGTAAAGAAAGCACTTGTTTTTTTCTCCTATTGACAAAGAATATTTTAAAAAAATCTCATCATTTGTAATTGAAAGAGCTATACTACTTTTTTTTGTGATATTTTACAGATTTTTATGAGGAACCGGACAAATCTAAAAATCTCACTAATATAAATCGGATCTGTTCGGAGCATATTGCCGATTTAGTGAAACTTAAATGGATGCTTAATGCCACTGATTCTGTTGGTATTGCATCACTTAAAGGTATCACCTTAAACAGTAGAATGTTGGATATTGTTAGGATGTCGCCTTTGGAATGGGGTAAGAGTCATTTAGAACTGTACTAGGGCAAATTTTAATTTAACATTTTATTTTTAATTTTTATTGTAATCTTGGAGTTATTTGCCTAAATCATATTAACTTCTTTAGACGTAAAAATCAACGGAGATCCCTTCAGAGCCCAAGAAGATATCTCATGTGAAGCCGGCGATTGTATGGAACTTCAAATGTCTATCGCAAACAGTCTTGATGCCTCTTTAAAAGAACTTACCTTATCAGTTCAATTTTACCAAGATTATAATAATGGCACTCTAAATTATAGAATGGATACAAGATTGGCCATATCTGGAGCGTCAAAGTAAGTATGAATTGTACGCTTTTAAACCGATTAAGGCATATTTATTTCCAGAAAAATTTTATCATCGCTTGAGCCGAAAAATGTAGCAAGCCATAAGTGTAACGTCGTGTTTTTCACTCCGGGACTATATAAAGTGGATATTCAGTGTTATACACCTGACAGTAGTAATTCTAGTACCGCACCTTTAGTTAGTACCGGTCATATTTGGAGGTTTACTCCCCCTATTGCAATACAAGTAAGATAAACTCGTTTATTGTTACGTAATGCCATTTTTGTTATTTATTTGTAAGTCAAAATACGTATAAGAAGAAATAAAAAAATTCAAAGTTAGCAGTCGTAGTCATTTATCTTTGTATTTTTTAATATTTGATTTCAAACTTTAAGTATAAGGTTATAAGTGATGATGTATATATTTAAATAGTTTACTCAATATTCCTGTTGTTATGAAATAATACTCAAATATGTTATCTTACCAACTATTTCCTACCAACTCATAGGAGAGCGATTTAATTTAAAAAAAAAATATATTAATTATAAACATTTTAAAACTACCGAATTTCAGAAAAAGGCCTCTCCTCTAAAAGACGCACAACCCTCCAGGGAAAGTTAAAGTAACAAATTTTTTTTTCTTAAGTTATTATTAATATTTATTCAACATTATTATTTAAATACAAGCAAAAATTTTAACAAAAAAAAACATCAATGCTCCCAGTTCTAAACTGGCCCATACACGTTTTAAAACAAGAGAACTAAAAATTGAGTTTAAACTACATCTATAATCAACTATAATTTTACTTACTTTTACTATTATATGAATAAAATAAATATAAATAATATAAAAAAACACAATTAAAATTTATATAAAAAAACACAATTAAAAACCAAGAATTCATTTGAATCCCAGGAACGTGGCCTAATTGGTGTCGTATGTCGCTTAATGTTATTATTTTTACGTCTTTGGTACATTTGGGTTTGGTATTTCCCATTTTCAATATCGAAAATTATTATTGAGTATATTTTGTTGAAGTGCACTGCTACTTGCGTTCCTTTGCTACGATAAGTAACAGAACGAGCTTGACAGCTAAAGTCATGTTTAAAAGGCTTCGAAACAAAATCTTCTACAGTCTCCGTCTGATATGATATATTTGGTTGTGGATTGTCTATTGCAGTTATGGTTCACCGTATAAGGTTGTAGACAGTGGCTCTGCAGAGTCACTTAAAATTTCTAAAATGTTCCTTCTTTTGACTCTTTTCTCGCCACTTGTTGGAGGAACACGTTCATTTTTGTCCGATTGGTACAGACGGAGTTCCGACATAAGTAATACTGCTCACTTATTCTATCGGTATCTAAGCTGACAGTTATTAATGTTGCCTTTGCTTATAATCAATGTTGTCTTTTTAATATTAAAATCCAGGCCATATAGCTGCACTCTGTTATCATATTTTAATTCTATGTTGTGGACAAAAAGACCGTTTTGTCCGATATTCCTCAATCTGTGTGTCCTAAGGCTACTCAAAATATGAGTTCTGAATAAATATTGAAGAATAATGGAAAGAGTGCCCTGCTTTACACCACTTAGTATCTTTATTTCCTCTGTTGCCTCATTTCCGATTCTGACAAAAGCTGATTGATTCCAGTACAGGTTAACTATTATGTGGTTGTTCCTTCTTTCCAAGCATACATTTTTCAGAATTTCTACCATTTTTGGATGTTTTACCCTATTAAAAGCCTTCTGATAGTCAAAAAATCATGCAACACGCTATAGTTCATATCTCTGCATCTTTTAAATAAAACTTGGAGCTATATATGTTTTATATTAAATATAAATATGTAATAAAGGTGCTATTTGCTTTTCACAGATCCTGTAGATTCTTCTGTGTATGATTTTTAGAAATAGTTTCAGTAGATGGCTTATCAGACTTATTGTTCTAAAGTCTTCACACTTTTTAGCTCCTGATTTTTTAAGCAAGGTTATGAACTCCGATGTGAGCGGAATATTACCAGAACTATGAATTTTATTAAGCACATTTGCTGCACAGATACCTTATGCTGTCTTCATCAAAAAGTTTCAAAAACTCTATATTTATATTATCGGATCCCGGGATTTTCCTTCCTTCATGGATTTTATTGCTGCTCTGATCTTTTTAATGAGGATATCTGGCCCTGTATCATTATCTACTTTGGAAAGTTCGGCTTTGGTGTCATAAAAGAGTTATTCTTTGTATGTTTTCCAGTATCTTTCAAGTCAGCAACATTAGTTATGTTTGTTGTTCGTAGTTATGTATGTTATGTAGTTAACATTAGTTTATGTTTATATTAGTTATGTTTTTCGTCATTGTTGGTTGGGATGGTCACATGTTTAAGCTAAGACGTCTCAGTTAACTCTTTCATCTTTTGGTGTATGTCAAAAGTATCATGCCTTGTCTGCAGTGTATAGGTTTTTACTTATTGGTTTATTGATGGTTCCTTTAATTTCTGCAAATCATGCTAGCGTATATTACTCTTTTTTAGTCTCTTCATCTTTATCTTGAATACACCGACCAGGGAATTATGAACTGAGAGTCTGTCAGCTCCTGGATGTGCTTTTACTGACTTACAGCTATCTAGGTATCTTTTGTTCATAAGATTAACGTTGATCCGGTTTCTAATTATATAATCGGTTCTGTCGCGAGGTGAAGACCAGATATACAGTGTTTTTATTTAAAAAAGAACCACCCTTAAAAACTTCTTGAAAAAAAGATGTATCACACTATTACAGGACAGCCATTTAACATACCAAAGTATGACGTCTTAATTTTAATTAACGATTTAATTTTTGTTGCCACTGTTGAATAGACAATGCGGCTTACAATGATGTTTCGATGGAGGTTCCCGTTTGAAATATCAAAGTGAGTTTAGCTAGAGGACGCGACAGAAGTTATTAAGGAATGTTAAATAAGAAGTAATTTTGAAATGAAAACATTCTATACCCTCCGAGCTGGGAATTTGAACTATATGTGTTTGTTATCATAAATTCTTGCTCTTGTGCAAATAAACCAAGCAAGTCTCTTCTATCGTTCCTCTCCCTGATTCCATATGGTCCTATGATATTTGTCCGTCTCCCATCCGTCCCTTTTCAATCTTTGTATTAAGATCACCCATAATTATTTGTTAGTTCTTAGTGGGCGAAGTATGTACGTTCTAGTGTGTAAATTTTCTAAAATAAGAAGATATTTGTAGAATGATGGTCTTCGGTTTTTGTCTATGTTTGTTCTAGTAGAGTTGTCCGTTAACGAAGTCCTGATGATGACCTACGGCCGAAAGCGCTAGTCTGGTATATTAATATATTTCTTACGCTGAATACGTGTTGGTATTCTATTTGACTTTCCTGATAGTCAATTACAAGGTACAACTGACGAAATTCAATTTAATTGTTAGTATTTATTTCGGCAATTCCTTCAATATGTTTCTAATTTGGGAATAAAATTCTTGTACTTCCTCGTCCCAGTGTTGTGCTATTCGCGCCTATATCCGAATTATATTTATGTAGATTTTATCTATATTAACATAATTCTTTCAGAGATTAGAGTAACATTTGTGACGGATCCAGCAACTGACTTATTCATTTAAATGCCCACTCCATGTTCATACTCTCCATTCGTGCTTCCCGAGTAATATATAACAGAAACTGGTGCCTGGCCATCGCATTTCACATATTCCTAGGATTGATCACAGAACACAAATATAGGGATTGATTAGAGAGGATTTTCGTATATTAGGATGCGGAAAGTTAGATAGGGATGGAGTTATAGTAGGGATTGGACTAACCTATATCCCCATACAATGAAACCCGAGTCTATAAGGACATTTATGGCGCGATTTTTCCGCGCCATGATTTTCTCTTAACTCGTTTACTGATTACATACTATTTTTTCGATATCGTAGACTTTGGGTTGCCGTTGTCTATAGACATTCTTCGTTAGAGATTGATAGTGAATACTGTTTAATTAAAATTTTAATTAAGTTGAATGAGCCGATCAATTGATCTAAAGAATTATGGAGGCCATATTTCTAAACAATTTCGATGATAAAGTGATGGAAAAATTCATTTCTATGAACAAACGTAGAGCAGGCAATAAGAAAATATTTATTTTATATGTTTTGCTTTATTTGTGCGCGTCTGTTAGTTTTGTTGGACTTGAACACTGGACAAAACCTATTTAGCGAAGTAATTTTATATGACATTATACAAGCTATTCCGTTGTTTAGTTTAAAAATTACGCTTGCTGCGTATATATGTCATTTGATGCTCTAGTGCGCCCTACCAAACGATATCACGATATGCCACTTATTTCTTGTAGAGTAAAGGAAAATTTTAGAAAATTTGTATTAAAAACTCAATGCGTGATTAAAAAGTGAAACTTTACAACCCCTGAGAAGTATGTAAAGTGAGTACTTTACTTGAGTTTTTAATTGCTATAGACAATGTTCATCATTTCGCCATTCCTCTCGAGGAACGAAACGGGTGATCAATTTTTATGCTTGTCTGGAAAAGTCTCCCGCCAGGCTATTCGCCCACTCCCTATACTTTCCTGTCTGTTAAAAACCTGTTTCTACCTATGTGCGCCTTCAGGGAAATGTAGAAATCAAAATCTGAAGACGGCAGGTCAGGACAATATGGGGGGTAGTTTAAAACTCCTCATCCAAAAAAAGAATGAAATTTTCAAATAAAAAAAAAACATGTAATATCTTTAAACCCGCCACTTGTACAGGGTGAGTTTTTCAAAGCGCGGAGTAGTATTATGCATTGATGATATTATTTATCGATGACGTGCTCCTGGACTATTATTTGGTTAAGCATTCTTCACATTTTAAATATATTTTGGACTATACAGAGTGCTCCGAAAAAGCAGGGCACTACAAAAGTTAATTTTTTTAAACAGAACACCCTGTATTGCAAAACATTTTTGAATTCTTTGCGTAATTACCAATCTTTTTTGATAATGGTTTAATATGCCAAAAACTAATAGTTTAGGAGATAAATCAAATTTTGCTAAAAATTTAGAATTTGCACGCATCTCTTTAATATTAAAATTTAGCACCTAAATTTTGAATACAGACTTAATTTTTATCATCAGAAGTAAAATAAAGTTACTTTGATATGCGTGCTATGTAAAATTATTCATTTTGTTATACAGGGTGTTTTTTTTGAAAGGCCAAACTTGCCCAACTTTAAATATAAAAATCTCTCTTATTTTAAATGAAACACCCTGTATATTTTCATGTCATCTAATAGCTTACTTAAGAGCCTATAAATTTTATTAATAATATTCTATCCCTATCTCTAATAGTTTTTGAAATATACTTATATTTCTTCATTTCGTGTTATTTTTTTCTTATAAAATGAAACAAATTTATGGATGTTTCTTTTTATTAAATTCACTTATTTTTATATAATAAAAGTTAATTTCTGTTCAACAAATGTTCAAAGATATGTCCTCCTTGTTCGATACAAATATTAATTCTTTTAATTATATTTTGTCGAACATGGTATAACATTCCTGGTGTTACGGTTTGACAGGCATCCCTAATTCTAATAATCATATCCTCCCTTGTAGTTGGTTTTGTTGCATAGACTTTATCTTTGAGATAACCCCACAGAAAGAAATCTAGCGGCGTAAGATCGCAAGACCTTGGCGGCCATGCAACAAATCCTCCGCGACCAATCCATCTTTGAGGATATTCTTGATCCAAATATTCCCTTAATGCACAATGAAAATGGGGAGGCGCACCATCTTGTTGAAACCACATACTTTGCCGTTCCTGGAGATTGACTTCTTCTAATAATTCAGGCAATTGCTGCTGTAAAAATACTCGATATGAATGCCCATTCAAAGGTTCATTAAAAAAGTGGTCCAATTATACGGTTATTATGGATGCCGCACCATACATTAAGGGACCAATGATTCTGGTGCTGAACCTCACGTACCCAATGAGGGTTCTCTGTTACATAATAGTGCATATTATGCCTATTGACAGCACCATTGCTTTTAAATGTCGCCTCGTCGGAATACATAATATAGTTAACAAAATTTGGATTAATTTCAATTTTGCGAAGTAACCATTCACAAAAAGTTACACGTAGCTGAAAATCTTGATTGTGAAGTTCTTGATGCAACTTAATCTGATATGGGTGGTATTTATATTTCCGTGTTGTCCGGTTTACCGTTGTCTGCGAAACATCAGAAAGTAAGGCTAACCTACAGCTACCAATGTGGGGATCCTCCTCAATTTGCAAAAGAATTTTAAGTTCTTTACCTTCATTTGCCACCCTATTAGCAACATTACGTTTTGGCAGATCCACGCTACCAGTCGTCATAAATCGGTCCATAACAACGCGAAAACTGCGAGAATCGGGTGTGCGCCGTTGAGGATATTTTTCTCTATATAGCCTTTGAGCTAGCAGACAATTTTTATTTGCTTCACCCAAAACAAAAATCATATCAATAAATTCATTTCTTGAATAATTCATTTTTAATATTGAAAACAAATATCTAAAAAACACCTTAAAACAAATCTAACTATTAATCTCTAATTAACTAATGTAACTGTCTTTTTGTTATTGAGATTTTTTTCATTTGTTTCCACGGCGCCTTGATGGATACATAAAAAATACGAGGTGCTTCAAAACTTTAAGTCGGCATTGTCAGTTTTTACAGGAGAAAAACAGAAAAATCCATGATATCTCAAAAACTGTTAGATATAGAGATAGGACATTATTAATAAAATTTATAGGCTCTTAAGTAAGCTATTAGATGACATATACAGGGTGTTTCATTTAAAATAAGAGAGATTTTTATATTTAAAGTTGGGCAAGTTTGGCCTTTCAAAAAAAACACCCTGTATAACAAAATGAATAATTTTACATAGCACGCATATCAAAGTAACTTTATTTTACTTCTGATGATAAAAATTAAGTCTGTATTCAAAATTTAGGTGCTAAATTTTAATATTAAAGAGATGCGTGCAAATTCTAAATTTTTAACAAAATTTGATTTATCTCCTAAACTATTAATTTTTGGCATATTAAACCATTATCAAAAAAGATTGGTAATTACGCAAAGAATTCAAAAATGTTTTGCAATACAGGGTGTTCCATTAAAAAAAAATTATTTTTGTAGTGCCCTGCTTTTTCGGAACACCCTGTATAGTCCAAAATATTTTTAAAATGTGAAGAATGCTTAACCAAATAATAGTTCAGGAGCACGTCATCGATAAATAATATCATCAATGCATAATACTACTCCGCGCTTTGAAAAACTCACCCTGTACATACTCGTACGATTCAAAATGTTATTACCATAAACAGTTTTAAAAACCTAAAATGGAGTTTTTCCCTTCGCCCCTGTGTCCAGAATTCTTAACGCATTAATCTGGCTCATTTTGAAGAGGAGCGGTCAGGCAACACGGCAGTCTTAGAAACATTTTGAAAAAGCATTTCCTATAGCCATGAGAAGTCTTTATTTATTAAAGTAATTACAAATCCTAGAACTTAATACATTTCCTAGATCACATTCTTCATATTATACATTATGGCACATCAAAAATATTAAAATATACATTGTATTTCATTTTAAAAAAAAGTAATATTCCTAAACGCAAAAACTGCTTAAAGATCATCGGGGATCCTCAATTGACTTCCACTCCTACTCAAACTTTTTAACTGAAAATCAAATAAAATGTCATTTATACGTTTTTCTGCTATCAAAGCATCAATCGGGTCCAATCTTCTTAGCTTGGCGGCTACGCATTTGCCGATTAGATCACATTCATCCTCCTCTATTAGCGAAACCGATCTTTTTTTGGTTATAGTTTCATATTCCGGATGTTTTTCTTGGTCCTGGATGTTATTTTCTTGCACCTCATCTACTTGTTGACTATCAGTCTCGTCCTGAAAAAAATAAGAATAAGACGTCAGTATTTTAACAAAAGTTTTAGTGATATTAAAAGTTGTGAAAATGGTGTTATTTAATAAAAAAAGTTGTTATATGCAGTTAACATTTAAAGTTATTTCAAGTTCAACTTTTTTTCTTCGGAAATGAACACTCTAATTTTTTATGTTAATCGAAATAATGGAAAATTTGATTTCATGTGACTTGTAAGTTAAATGTTTTGATGATAGAGCTAACTGTGAAGGCGATTCAATAAATTTGGATGAATCATATACACCAACTCCTATTTATCTTTCCTTAAGTGTGAAGTGTATATTTGAATACTTATTATAAGAAAATGTTTTTTTGTATATGTTTTATGGTATATTAAAAGCTGCAAGGCTCCTCTAGGTACAATTTAATGATATTTGAGGTACTCTTTTAAAAGGAAACTTAAAATTTAATTACCGATAGCATTTCCTCCTTGACAATGTCAGAGTATTTCAATTCTACAGAACTGCTAGCATCTTGCATATGTTGTTCTGACATGATCTGAAAATAACAATAGTAATAATTAACTTTAATGTAACCTAAATTGTAGAAAATTTTTCTGTTTCTCTTTTCAAGCCTTTTAACTTTTGTAACCATTATATCACCTGATATGCTCAACAAACGCAAATAAATTTGATGAGAGCATTTTTGTGCATCGGACAAGTTGTATAGGAATATTCTGAAATAGTATTACTCACATTCGTTAAATATGCTGAGAAGAGATAAAGTACCTATCTACTCTTAAGGCTAAAGGTATCGTGAAAGCACTGGGAGATTTTAACTTAAAGGTTTAAAACGAAAAACAACATTGAAGGACCATTGGTCAATTCGGAAGGACCATTTCTGAAGAAAAATATGCCCCTATGTTGAGTGGCACATCAAAGGTTATATATAAAAAAAATCTTTAGATGGTACACGCGCCTTTTTGGGGATCTGTGCATTGAAACTTTACCTAAAAATAAAAATGTTTTCTGCTTGGCCTTTAACAAATCCAAACTAGCTCTAATGCTAATAAATTCAAAACACTGTCTCTTCTTACTGATTTGTATTTATAGTTGCACAAAAAAAATTCAAAACCCAGATAAGGACAAAAAGACCACTGCGTTCAAAGTTCAACTTTTTTTCTTCTGAAATCTATTTTTTATGTTAACTGAAATTATGGAAAATTTGATTTCATGTGAGTCGTTGAAGTTAAATGTTTTGATGATAGAGCTAACTGTGAAGGTGATTCAATAAATTTGGTTGAATAATAGACACCAACTCCTACTTATATTTCCTTAAGTGTTAACTAGGTATGTCTTTATATTTAAATACTTATTATAAGAAAATGTTTTTGTATATATTTTATGGTATATAAAAAGCTACATATAGAGCTGGATCCTCTATGTGCTATTTAATGATATTTGAGGTACTCTTTTAAAAGTAAAGTTAAAATTTAATTACCGATAGCATTTCCTCCTTGACAATGTCAGAGTATTTCAATTCTATAGAACTGCTAGCATCTTGCATATGTTGTTCTGGCATGGTCTGGAAATAACAATAGTAATAATTAAATTTAATGTAACCTAAATTGTAGAAAATTTTTCTGTTTCTCTTTTTTCCTGATATACTCATTAAACGCAAAAAAATGTGATGAGAACATTTTTGTGCATCGGACAAGTTGTATAGGAATATTCTGAAATAGTACTATTCACATTCGTAGAATATGCTGAGAAGAAATAAAGTCTACCTATCTACTCTTAAGCCTAAAGGTATCGTGCAAGCACTGGAAGATTTTAACTTTAGGTTTAAAACGAAAAACAACATTGAAGGACCATTGATCAATTCGGAAGGACCATTGATTACCTACCTACAGGATGACTTAAAAACTTTTTCACCCTGTAGTTCCTAAACGGCCTAACCGATTTTGTAAAAATTTTGTATTAAACACCAATCAGGCATCTACCTACAAACATTTAAAAAGTAGCAAAGTTCCAGGGCCCGATTCAGAAAAAGGGCCCTTGAATTGAGCTTTTTGACTTTTTTCTTAACTACATACATTTCTGAAGAAAAATATGCAACTAGGTTGAGTGGATTGAGTAGATGGTACACATATCTTTTTAGGGATCTGTGCATTGAAACTATATCTAAAAATAAAAATGTTTTCTGCTTAGCCTTTAACAAATCAAAACTAGCTCTAATACTAATAAATTCAAAACACAGTCTCTTCTTACTGATTTTTATTTTTAGTTGCCCAAAAAAATTAAAAACCCAGATAAGGACAAAACTATAAATGGAGCGAATTCATAAAAGACATGTCAATGAAAGCGGGAATTAATTTTTTTTAAAAGGAAGAAAAACGTAGCAGATGGATGTCAACGCGTTAAAATCTATAAAATATTTTCAAAATTATTACCACTGATTTTTCTACATTTTTGCGCTTTTATAGGTTTGCAATCAAGCGGTGAATCAGTTGAGGGTTTTCTTTAATCTCGTCGCAATAGAAATTTATCCGATTTATTAATTGATCCCTAGTTTCGATTGGAACACTCTACAGTTTTTGTTTTAGATGCTCCCATAAAAAGTAATCTACAGGATTAAAGTCTGGCCAAGGATGTGGACATCTGCGTCCAATCCACCGATCAGCAAATTGTTAATCAAGATAATTTTGAAAATCAATTCCAAAATGCGCGGGTGTCTCATTTTGTTGGAAGTATATGCCTCTTAAATTTACTTCTTCTAACAATCCCAGTAAAATATTTTGAAGAAAATACACAACAGCCGTTAATCGTTCGGTGAAAAAATGTGGTCTAATTAAACGATCATTTATTAGGCCGCACCAAACCTTAACAGCAAAATTATGTTAAGAATTAGCCAATCGTATCAAATGTGGGTTTTCATTTGCCCATACGTGAGAGTTTCTTGAAATAAAGACTCCGGCCCTTGCGATCACATAGCAAATGCCAGTCTAGGAAAGTCTTTTACTTTTCTCTAATCTTTGTATTTCTTGTACATGGAAAGGGTATAAATTTTCATTTTTTGTAGGTAACCATGCTCGTGACTGTGGTACCGCAAATTGAGCAGAAATTCGCCTAGTGCTAATGGTGGGATCTTATTTCACAAGGTTGAGAATATTCTCTTCTTGAACCACGTTATTAGCACCCACTCTCACGCAATGTACTAAAAGTTATGGCAAACGTTCGGTGATTCGGAATTCTTTAATCCGTCGACTTTTGTATTCTTCTGCAGTAGCCCTTTGGTTACCATTACAGAATCTGTACACAAATACGATATGTGCATACTGAACATTTGTAAATAACGTCATTTTTACAATTGAAACGTATAAACTTTTTGCAGAATATGTGTAAAAATATGTCTGCTAGCAAAATCATGCTCGAGATACTGAACGAGAGGCTGAAAAATGTCATCCTCAGACAAATACCAGACAAGGACTTTGACAAGATAAAATGGTCGAAATTCTGTAAAACTTTTGCCGAGGTGGGAACAGCGAAGCTTCTGATACACCTAATTGGCGAAGGTATAATTGACTCATATTGATATTCTCTCTGACACCTTCTCGACTGCTGCTGGGTTGAGACAATTCTGCATTTTATCTCTCCTTCTCTTCCATATATATAGTGAATAAATTTTTAGGAAGATTATAGAGGAGACGTTACGGACTAGAAATCAATAATTTAAAGACTAAAGTAATGATTGTTGACCGTGCTGGCTATCAGTCATCGGTCAATCACTTTTAATATTTTGGATCTGTCGTCACCAGTACCGGAGATTCCGGAACTGAAATCCGTAGGCGTATCCGCTTCGATAAGGGTATCGCTATAGCACGAAACTCATAAGCGAAATTCACTCGTATCTGGAAGTACACTTCAAACACGTACACTTCAAACACCAAACTCAGGCTTATACGAACTTTTATTTTTTCCTAAGCGACTTATGCAGCAGAGACGTAGATAATGAAAATGGCAGACCATCAGAATTGACGCTCTAGAAATGTGGTGCTATAGAAGAGTGCTCCCAATTCCCTGGACAGTATATCGCGCCAATGAATCAGTTCTGAGACAACTGCGAATCAAAACCAGACTATCCACTTATGTCAGCCAGCAGTATTTAAAAAACTTTGGACACATTGCCAGGAGATGAGAGGCAATGGAGAAGCTGATCATACAAGGAAAAGTAAATGGACCAAAACCGAGAAGACCTTCATCGTCACGATGGGCACCACGGTCAGGATATAGAATCCTGGAGGAAAACTATTGATGGACTTACTACATGATGCGACCACACCCCTCGAGGCGTTGACGGATGAGGGATAAGTAGCAGTGAAAATGAGGACAGTTACCAAGAAAAACAAATCAAAATTCAATAGGCCAGAAGCGCTAAGAGATTTTTGCCAAGACCTAAGGCTAGAATGAAATATACGTCTTATTAGATACTGTGTCCCCTCGTATAATACGGACAGAAATCTGGATGTTGACGAAGATTGGCGTGAAGGAACTGGACGCATTTGAGATGTGTCTATATCGACAAATGCTGAGGATTTGTTGAGTAGAGAGAATAACTAACACAGTAAGGATGATCCGCTATATGTTGTATGCAGGTGATAAGACGTATGCATAAAGAAAGAGAAGTACTCCTAAGAATTAGGAGGAAAAAGAAACTATTATATATTGGACATTTCATGAGGGGAGAAAACTATTAAATATTGCAGTTACAAGGAAAAAACCAAAGAAGGAGACGAAACTCATGACTGAAAAACTTGAGGAGTAGTTTGTAAGAACCACGAACTGTTAAATAAATATGAAAGTTTGATTAAAATATCTGTCAATACTGGAGAGGCTTGTAAGAATAGTTTTACACACCCTGTTTACATATACCCTACCTCTGCCAACTCTTGACCACAATCCTGTTCATTCAAAAAACAAGCAGCCGTCTTTTGTCCGTTGTCGCACTCCTCTGACTCTTCCTCCGTCTCGACCAAGAACAACAACGCATCAAAATACCACAGTTTCGGCCGGTATACATCTTCAGGATTCGTTTCAGTCTCCTTCGACTTAAGATACTTTTTCAGTTCTTTCCGAAAGGACGTTCTCATATTGTTGATTTTCTTTACGACTTTGTCCCGGTTCGCTGTAGGATCCACCTCTTTTAATTTGTTGGCGAGCACATCGTATCCTCGATCTTTTTTATTCCGATCGTTATATTCTTTCGAACTCACTTTCCATAAGAACGGCATGTTTCTGTAAAGTTCTATGAATTCGCTGAGCATTTTTTTATACGCATCGATTTGGTACGCCATAACCGTTATGTTCGACTTTAGAAGCAACAGTTACGCGAACGAGAGAAAGCGCTGAACTGAACTATCGAGTTGGGCGATTCGTCTGTCGGTCGGGGAACAATCGTGGTCGTTCGCAAGCCAAACGCTTACCATCAACAGTGGAAGGTCATTCATTATACAAATCGTGTTTTCGTTCGTTACTTATAGGAAACCGCATAGAGGCGAAATTTTGCAACGTCGCGCGTGTAGGAGTGCGTGCAACAGAGCACTGCCCCGGCCGGCCCGAGGACCGAGGAGGACGGGATTAGTAAACATCTGACTTTCGTGGGAGCTGCGTCGTTTGGCGACAAAATGTCCCAAAATATTACGCGAAAATCCAAGCATTTTTAAAATATCTATTCTAATGCGGGTTTTACAGACATGAAAATGTGTAAAACCCGCATAGAATTGTAATCTTAAGATGTTTAATATGCTGTGTTTTGCATAATGAAAATTAAAGCGTTATTCTAATAAAAAATAAAATATCAACTCTGATAAAAATATAATAAAAAATCAGAAATAAAACTTTAATAAACAATCTTTACAACATATCATTTTTTTAAATAAAAGGCACAAATAAACCGCCTTCTTTCGCTAAACAAAAACTTAACCTATCGTAAAAGCTATTTCGCACCTCCAAAAGAGTTGGTCAGGTAAAATGGAATTGGCACCTTCGACAATTTTAGTTCGCAACTCCTCTAAATTTGTTGGCCTACTAAACTCATGCTTGTAAATAATCTCCTTAAGGTTACCCCACAGATAAAAGTCATCTGGAGATCTAGGAGGCCATTTAATATCGCCAGTCCCACTAATAAGGCGGTTAGGAAAACTATTTGGTAAAAATTCTTTTACCCTAGCCGCGTTATGAGCAGGACAGCCATCTTGCTGAAAATAAACCGATCCCAGGTCTACATCAGGTAGGATTTGAATGGCAGGAAGAACTTGGTTTTGCAGCAACTCAAGGTACTTTTGGGCGTTTAAAGTGCCATCAATAAAAAATGGCCCTATAACATTGTCGCCCAAAATACCTGCCCAAACATTCAATTTCTAAGGATACTGGGTACGAAACTGAAAACTTCTGTGCTCGTTTTTCTGAGACCATTCTTCATTATTCCAGTGTGTTTGTTTGCAATTTAAGTCTCCTCCTATTAGTGCTTTTTCATGGTTTATTAATAATGCCAGCTTATTAGTGTTTATTTATCCATAAGGCATATTGCATGCAGTGCCTATTCTGATGTTATTCGTTTCTAGAGCTATGGATTCAATATCTTCTGTGTTTATATTCAACTCTCTGAATTCAAGATTATCCCTGAAATAAAGAGCTACAGCCTCCGCCAAATTTTGTGTTCAGACTCTATCTCTGACTTCTTTTAAGAGACATTGGAATTCGTTCAGGTTTTCGTTTACATTTACATTATTAATATTAATATTAATATTATTATTTGCATTAGAGGCGCTGGGCACGCTTTGGTTTGGAAGGCTTGGAAAATTTGTTTCATATTTTGTTATTTGATTGAAATGTTTTTGATTTGCTATTCTCGATAAAATCAATTATTACCGGGTACTTTAAGCAATTATAGCTGTGGGCTTTCCCAAATAAATTGCACATTTTAAATACTCTTTTAATACTACATTGGACAACACTTTAAGGAATTTTGGTACCCTTTTCCAGATGTTTCAATTCTTGGCAGCTCTAGCATTGTATGTGTGTGTCTGTTCTTTTTATTTTTATTATAAGTTTTGTTTAACTGTAAAATTAAATTCTGAGAAAACTAAATGTATGATTATAGGTACTAAGAATAATTATAAAAAATTACTGATAAGAGTTTTATAATAAGTTTTGAAGGTGAAACTATTGAACATATATGTACAAGAAAGTACTTCTATCTAAACACACAATTAAATTTTAGACATCATGTTCAGTATATTGAAAAGAATAACAATCCACATAATTATCTTCTTGGACCAGAAAGGTTATTTACAACACAATTATTTTGCAGCAATTTAATTAAAGAGATTTTCTTTAACAAGAGAGATCTACAATATGTAGATCTCTCTTGTTATCTTGTAAGCAGGACGATATAAATAGATTCCAGGTACAGCAAAATAAAGTTATGCGAATATTTTTAGGCTGTGGTAAATATACGCCAATAAAATATGCAGACTATGCTTAATTGGCTTTCAGTTAGGCAAAATATTAAAAGGCCAAAGGTAGTATTGATTTTTAAAATTCAACAGATCTTATTACCATCATCCCAGATGTATATAGATCCGCACGGAGCGGTTTTAAAGTTTTCTCGCTATCTGAAGCAAAAGGGCTGCTAAAGAAAGCACTATAGTTTTGAGGAACTGCATTACTCTTCAGATATTTTTGGTTTTCGGTCCGGAAGTCCTCATTGTTGAAATGGTTTTTACAAATGTATTTACCACGTAAGCTTTCAACTGGAACTCCAGTCAACTTAGCGTTTCCTAAAATATTTAAAAGAATCTTAATAGTTAATAAAGCATAGACGGGCAAAAAAAACAATAGTAAAAACTATTTAAATACGTTTTTATAATGAGTTTAGTTGTGACATTTGTCCTTTAAAGTTTTTGATTTTATAAAAATTGCACGTGCATATTGAAAGATATTTTACAAAAGTTTTATTAAAGATATTTTTTGATATTTTAGAAAAGAATTAAACAATTGTTTTTTTTGGAATTGGAAAAGATATTTGTTTAAATATTAATAGCACAAGAAGCGAACTTGTACTTTTACTTACCCGAATTTAATATCCATTGATTGCAAATGTCCTTAAGTTTCACTGGAAACCTAAACATCCTAACGGTAGAATTTCTGCGTGAATTGTCACAATTAAAATATTCACATTTATTTCCACATGGACGTTTTTTAGCACTTATTTTATCCATTTTTAATTTAAGACTTTAAAATGAAGACTTTAAAGACACAACTGCGAAAATATTTTTCTATAATAACACACTAAGGAAAAAAGACCAATTGGGTTTTTGGGTATTTGGAATGCTCTCATTCGTCGAGAGCAGGTCATGTGAGCGTGGGAAAAACCCAATATCTAATTTCGGATTTTGGGTATTTCCTTGATCATACTTATTGTATAATTAACATTTACAATTTCTACATTGATATACATTTTATGAAACAAAAATATAATTAAGGATGCTTTAAATTTATTCTGTTATTATAACTATAGAACTTACTATAGAACTGCTTTTAATTGAAATATAAATTTAATTGACATACATATACTTTAAGTATGTATCTATAGTTCCCTCCATCAATAATCTATTTTGTGGTTTCTTTTATCAAGTATCAATGTAAACTTCGTTAAATGTAAAAAAACCTCTTGGTCAATACCCCAACCAGGACACACTAAATTTATAAATTTAACTAAATACCCAAGATCCAAAATCCTTTATTACCCGCCGTAACGCAGAGGCACGCAACGAACCGGGATGCTCAATTTAGCAACATAGATTAATAATTCTGGCTTGGGATGCTAGAGCTCACTCAGGTCAGCATCCTTTTAGGCAGAGTTGCCAGATTAGGGGATTTTCCCCAAAAATCAGGGATTTTTTTTTATTTGGGTATTTATTTTTATGGGGATTTCTGCTGAGGAAAATAATTTTCCTTTGGGGTATTTAAGCGGATTTAAGATTTTATCACTTACAATTCAAACTCCAAACTTTCCGAATATATTATATTCTTGAAATTATTCTACATAAATTTTAATTTTTATTAAATGCAAACATCGTGGCGCTCATGTTAATGCAATAATGGCCGTTCACAACAACGAAAAAGCAGTCATTCGAGAAAGATGTAAAGATTTTTTAATTACTCTCTGTCTTCAAATTCAATGCCGACTATCATTAAACATTGACATTTTGGAAAAAGTTGCCTTTTTTGCCCAGAAAATGCCACGTCACAAAAATTAGAATACCTGACACAACAACTTTAGCCAGTCATTTTAAAAATCTAATCTGCCATGATATTGATTCCACTGTTAACGAGTGGAATGCTCTTCACGGAATAGAGTGGACACCTTCAGAAGATCCTGAGACTTTTTGGATTGAAGTCCAAAATAAAAATGCCGTAGGTGAAAATCGGTTTCTGAATATTTCAAAATTAGCTTTATCACTTCTTTCTTTACCATTCTCTAACGCTGCAGTAGAACGGGCGTTTTCAATAATGTCTATAATTAAAGATAAATTACGAGACCCACTTTTAGTTACGAGTGCGGATGCCATAATGAAAGTACGATTTGATCTTGTAAGTAGCAGTTGTGTAGCTTTTCTACAATCAAAAGCCATGCTTAACAAATTTAATTCTGACATGTATATTGAACATACATATAGAAGTATGAATTATACCAAGACTTTTTACCTTTTATGTATTTATATTTTCTTATGTATTTTTGTGTTCATTGTTGTATTTGTGTGTCATTTAGAGTAAGCCTCGATCATTTGGTCTCCTTTTTATAGTTGTCACAAAATGCAACTTGAAAGAGTCCAAAAGAGGTTTACCCGGTACTGTTCCTACAAGTTGAATATGCAGGATAACCTACTTGACATGGAGGCAATATTGGGACTTCAATCGTTGGAATCTAGAAGGATTCAAAGTGACCTCAGCTTTATGTATAAGGTTATTCATGGGCTTATTGATTGCCCTGCTCTCATCAACAGCTTTAATTTAAAGGTCCCTGCACGCACCCTAAGGAGACATGAACTATTTGCTTTACCAATCTGTCACTCCAACTATTCTTTACATTCTCCAATCTGTCGTAGTCTTGCCTATTTAAACTCTCACTCTGAACGTGATCCATTTGCGAGCTCACTCTCTGGATTTATTGGTCAACTGGGTCAAATATTTTAATTTATTGTTTTCTTATTGTGTTTATTTCTTGTGTATATGTTTTGAAGACTGTCTAATTGTGTCCGTGATAGTAGTTTTATTATGTTAATTATACATCTTTTACTTTATTTAATATTGTAACCAAATCTTTTGTAAAATGGGGTTTCCCGTATATTGATTGAATAAATGAATAAATGAATACTTAGATATTAGTTTTATGTTATTTGTGTCTTAGTTTTAGACCAACAGACCAACGATCTTTTGTGTAAACTTTTGTTTATTTAGGTACTATTATGTTTATTCTAAGTCGTAATAATATAGTGTATTATTAACATTGTATAGGTACATTAAAATTTATTTTTCTACTTTTGGGGATTTATTCGTTAAGCATCCTATTTTTGGGGATTTTATGGGCATGTAGAACACATTTTATTTTGAGAAAAATCGATTGAATTTACTATTATTATTATTTAAAAAAAAATGGGGATTTTTGCTTTTGAATCCAAATAGGATTTATTTATAGGGGATTTTAAAATAACAATTGGGTAAATTCCGCTGACTTATCTGGCAACCGTGCTTTAAGGGTCCCCAAATTTAACATTGGAGTATTTATTTATCTGGTGCGGAGCTATAGGCACAGATGTAAATAGCTCCGTGCGATTTACATCTGTGCTATAGGTATACATCTGTGCCAGCATATTTTAAGTCATAATAAAAGAGCCGGTATCCATTTATATAACATACAACAAAACTTTAAAAATCATTATTCTAGGAGGGATTATGCCTTTTAAATGATTTGCCAACAAACATAAAATCATCGTCAAACCACAGCATAAAGAAACCAGCAGTCGCACTTCAATAAAAATACATTGGCTTGAATAAGCGAGGTACAATAGTGATGGTACAATAGACAATTTATATATAAATTTTATTTATAATTTTTATATGAAATAAAAATCAATTTTTACTTTTATGTATTTATTTTTTCCAATGCCCAACATCATAACATAAACCTATTTGCATAATATATCTAACACACAATAAACAAAAAAATAAAATAAAATTTTCTATAAAAATTTAATCCACAAAAGTCAAGGTACTCTTAATTTGTGTAAATCAAAATATGCAAGTATCTTTTAAATTTATTGTTATTTTGTTATTTGCTAATAAGAACATTCCTCTAATACTATTCTGGCATTCGTTTTCAGTATTCACTAGAATATTTCTTCTTAACTTTGACTGGTAAATACAGTGATAATCATGGGAAGAACCGAATTAAGTGTCAGTGAGCGGAAAATTATTATTAATTTGCATAGAGAGGGAAAATCATACACCAAAATTGCAGAAGTGATTAAAAGAAGCAGGTCCACTATACAAAAAGTAGTAAATCGTTTTCAAAATGAAAACAGAATTGAAAATAAAACGCGAACAGGACGTCCTCGGAAGCTGTCAGAGCGCGAATCCCGGTACATATTAAATGAAATTAAGAAGGACCCAAAGAAAAGTGCCATACAAATATCATCAGAGTTAAGAGAAATGTTTGGAGTATCTGTTCATGAAGAAACTGTTCGCCGGAAACTTAACCAGGGTGGATACAAATCCTGTAGTGCACGTAAGAAGCCCCATGTTAGCGATATTAATAGAAAAAAGAGACTGGAATTCGCTGAAAAGTACAAGTCTATTGAACTTGATTTCTGGGATAAAGTTATCTGGTCAGATGAAAGTAAATTTAACATTTTTGGGTCCGATGGTCGTGTCAAGGTGTGGAGGAAACCCGGTGAAGCTCTTAATCCGAAAAATACAATCAAAACAGTGAAACATGGAGGAGGTGGAGTAATGGTTTGGGGTTGCATGGCAACTTCAGGTGTAGGAAATATTGTTTTTATCGACGAAACAATGGATCAAAAAGTATACTTAAATATTTTAAAAGAAAATTTACGTGCCAGTGCTGAAAAATTAGGGTTGCATGAGAACTATTACTTTCAACAGGATAACGACCCTAAGCACAAAGCTTATACAGTACGTCAGTGGTTGGTTTTTAATACTCCCCATCTGCTGGAAACTCCTCCCCAAAGTCCCGATCTTAATCCTATAGAACATTTATGGGATGTTTTGGGGAGAAAAATTCGGCAACATGTGATTCATAATAAATCAGACTTAAAACAGGTAATTTTAGAAGAGTGGCCAAAAATATCCAACGATGTGACGAAAAAACTAGTTCATTCAATGCCAAATCGCTTAAAAGAGGTTATTAAACTGAAGGGTTTTCCCACGCGTTATTGACAGAACTTTATTAGCCCATAGTCTGAAATGTACCTTGACTTTTGTAGATTAAATTTTTGTAAGAAATTTTATTTTATTTTTTTATTTATTGTATGTTAGATATATTATGGAAATAGGTTTATGTTATGATGTAGGGCATTAGAAAAAATAAATACATAAAAGTAAAAATTGATTTTTATTTCATAAAAAAATTATAAATAAAATTTGTATTGTAATTCTCTATTGTACCATGACTTTTCTGGGCCACTGTACATAGTACAAATATTTATTTTTTAATAATAATAAAGTTCATACATTAACAAAATATTTAAACAAAAATAAACATCGCATTTCTACATCTAACAACGACGATATAGAAGAATACGTGCAGGAAGTTAATTAGGTATGTACCATAAATTTAAGAGACCATTATTTGAGTAATTTTAAAACAAAAAGTTCATATAAACATATGTCCAGAAATTCTTCGTTCTCAATATACAGGGTGTTAAAATTTAACAACAACTAAAATATACGCCACTGACTTTAGTGCAATTTTTATTATGTTCTGTGGATTATACAAATAAAACTTTTTTGTCTCTTGAATTTTTTTCGTATCTTGCTTAGTTAATAATAAATTCCAAAAGAAACTTTTCCCCAAATTCCTTGTGTGATCCAGGGATATGCGATTAAGTGGACTTTTTTTTTCTCGAAAAATAAGCAAGATACGAAAAAGTTGTATTTGTATTTGAGTAAATCAAATAAGATATTAAAAATGGCACAAAATTCAGGTGCCCCAATTTTTTTGCCACAAATATTTCTTCAGGTCCCGTTCGAGATTACACTGAACCTAATAAATTTAATCATGTTAGGGGTAAATTAGCTCCTTAATGTTATAAATAACACCGCCAGAGAACTTGCGGACCTATGTTCATATGAACTTTTTGTCTGAAAATTACTCAAACAATCGCCTGTTAAATTATTTATGGTACATACTTAATTAACACCCTGTATAGTAACGCTATTTTTATTATAGTACGCGTACTTTAGATTAACATCTGACTACATAGTAGTTTAAGGATTTAAACTAATCATACAAATAAAGTAATATTTCAAAACAAATAGAAACTCTTAGACCAATAAATAAAGACAAATATTTGGCAACAATTCAAAACAATTTTAACATCTGCAAATTTTTGTTATATTATTAAGTACCAACTAAAGTAAAAGTATACAATTTTGCAACTCTTTTAAATATGGCAACACTGTTAAAATGGCAGAATTATAAATAATTTCCTTAAAAATCCAAAAAAAAAATTACATTGCTGCAACTTTAATTGATACTTAATTATGTTATTTAAGCCATACAGCCAAATTTGCAACTATTAAAAACTTTGGCAAAGTCAATTATTTTGCTTCATTAATAATTTTTGACATACCCCTCTTTTAATACTGTTTTGGGAAATATATACTGACGCTGTTCATATTTTGATTTGCAAATTTGGATAAATCTTTCTTAGTGTCAACAGAACTAGATGTAAGATTTTCCATAAGCGAAATTTTATAACCTATATTTTTTTTTAACTTCTAAATCGGCAAAAATATATCTTGCTGTTATAGAAAACAATTGCAAATTTACATAACTATTGGTATTAATAATGGAAGGTAGTATACAGTTTTGCAACAATGTTAAATTTTTTTTCTTAAAAGTTACACAAAAAAATATTAATGAAGCACTAAACACTTTGGCAAAGTTATTTATTTGACTTTGCCATAGTGTTTAGTAGCTGCAACTTTGGCTTTATATCTTAAATATACCATAGTAAAGCGTCCATTAACTTTGTAGCAGTGTTTTTTTTTTACAAATTTATTAATACATTTAGATTTTCGCCATTTTAACAGTGTTTCTGAGCTTAAAAAGAGTTGCAAAATTTAATACTTTTATTTTAGTTGGTACTTAATAAGCAACGTAACAAAAATTCGTAGATGTTGGAATTTTTTTATCTATACAGGTTTTAGGTTTGTACGAACTGTGCATCACGCTATTTCAATAAATAATATTTAGAACAATATATAATATATCATTTACTTATTTCTCCAAATAATTAATTTCCTATTTCTATTGGGAACCTTAAATTGAATATTTATATGTTTTATTGTGTAATATATCCTAAGCCTTGCATATAGTTTAGCAAGATATTTATAGGGAAAACTTTGACAGGGATGTGTGTATTCCACCGTATTAAACACATTGATTAATTTCAGCACAATATTGTCTTGAATTGAAAAGTCTTCAAAATTTTTTTGAAACAAATTTTCCAAGCATGTGACATATCGAACAAATGTTTTATTTGACATATAGAGGCTTCCAAATGGTTCAATTTCAGTATGACTGTAAGCTTTTAGATAACAAAATAAAGAGCTCTCATCTATTTCGTCACATTCTCTTGCGTAAGTTTCACATTTGTCACACGAATGAATTGATAGGCATTTTTTAATAAGATATCCACAAATATAACGAGTAAAATTTTCTATCAGAACATTACAGTTATAATAATCCGTTGGCATATCTATTGAAGGCTGATCGATTGGTGCTTCATTTATGTCATTGTTACTTATGTCCACAATTTTCAAAAGAATTTCGGTATTATCTTTTTCACAATTTTCTGATCCCGAGTGAATCATATCCAAACAAAAGCTTTTTTTGAATGCCCTTATAAACTGTATGGAAGTTGGATTAACAGAGTTCCCACCTTGTTGCCTTACCGACCCAAAAAAAATTTCTAAACAGTCCTGGTTAACTCTTCGAGTCAATAAAAATCTAATTTCATTAGATTCTAATATGTCCCATAAATGCAACATTCCATTAATAGATAATTTCCAACCATGAACACATTTGATTGTTTTTGTTATATCATCCCCTTTCCAGTTTAAAACATGCAAATTGTTAAACATGTCTAAACACTCTAGCAGATATTTCTTTTGTGCAATATCTCCATTGTAGGCCTTGTGATATTCTGTTGGTCCTGTGGACGATGATGAATTCAACATATCGAAAAGATTAATAATTTTTCTAACAAATTGTTCAGTTGCTTTTGCACTGGGTGGTAGATGGCCAAACCGAATATAAAGATTCATTCCAGTAGCAACTGCATTACTGAATAATTGAGAGGCATACTTGACCTTCATTTTGTCGAAATTTCCAGGAGAAATATGTGAATCAGTCAATTTGGGGGCTGCTCTAACCGAATATTGTTTATCATGTTTATAAAATGTTTTGATAAATTCCCATAATATGATTTCCTCATTTATAATAAACTTGTATTTCATAAAATTATTTCTGAGCGCTTTTAATAAATAAGGGACATCAAAAAGAAAAACGATTTTTAACTCATTGTGGAAAAAATATGGCGAATCTGAAGACACATTTAACAATTTAGACAGCTGGATATTGTTTGATCCCATATCTGATACTACCCCGACCACTCTTAAAGTAATTTCATTTAATTTGGAAATGACATTTAGAATTATTTCTTTTAAGTTTTTACCAGGACACGTGGAATTAACGAAATAGTAGGCAATAGGTTGTTTTCAGTTGTTGCACAAACCTCGAACCATTATAACAGTTGCTGCTAAAGCAGGTTTGAAATCTCTTTTATTTTTAATACCGAAATCTTCAAAACCTATTATTTTATCTGTTTTAGTATTATAAAATAGGTTTGCTTTAATACTCATTTCGTCAACACAGAGTATACATAATTAATCTAACTTTTGGAAACTATTAACCTTTTTTTTAAGGGTTTCAAAAACGAAATCATTTATCCCAGGCTGCAAAATAATGTGCATGATAAATTTCTGTAAAGTTTTAACGCTTGGTAAACAAAATGTAGCGCTTAAAGAATTTTGTATAATTTTGGTCCTGTAAAATATAAACTGAGGCAATAATTTTTGAAATCGTTCGAATATCTTTTACCTTTAGGTTTCTTGAAACTTTGTTTAACTTGAATATTGATAAAATTAGCTAACTCTTTGGACGGGCAAAGTTTATGTGTTAATTTTGCATAATCCTCCAAAGTAATGGATTCTAACAGACTGTCTGAACTAACTTCATTTGTTCTAGCTATTTTCTTTTTTAAATTGTACCGTACGTTTTCCAAATGCCTCAACTTCCTTTTCAGTCTATTTTTTCTTGGAGTGCTTGATGATAAACTTAAGTCCGTTTGAGTTTGGTGGGATTGCGCAGTAACGAGGCAAGATCTACTAACAGAAGCCACATCAGATGAATGTGGGAAGGTTTTAACTAAATCTGAATAAAATGAATAAAGTTAGTTACAAATACCAGATGTAAATATTTTTCAAAATGTTTACCTTGGCATAATTCTTTGGTTGAATGCGAAGATGTGCTTTCTAGTGCACAAAACAAAGTTCCTACAGAAGCTACATCGGATGATTGTGGTAAAGTTTCATCTAAAATTGAATAACATGTATAAAGTTAATTATAAATATCGCACGTAAATATTTTCAACATTTTTACCTTGACATAATTCTTTCGTTGAATGTGAAGATGTGTCTTCTAGCGTTGGAGAAAAAGTTATAACAGAGGTCACATCGGATGAATGTGGAAAAGCTTCATCTAAATCTGAAGAAAATGTTTAACATTAGTTTAAAATACTCAATGTAAATATTTTTCAAAATTTTTACCTTGGCATATTTTTCTGGTTGAATCTGAAGATGTGCCTTCTGCGAATAAAGTGGGCACTGCATTTTTTTGTAGTCTGTTGTGCAAATCGTTTAGAAACATCTTGTTTTCAAAATGCCTCCCACAAATTTTATAAGAAAGAGTATGGAGGTTCTCCTTTGTTATCAAATCTTCTCTGCCAGAAGCAATTGCCCAAATCCTTGCCCTGAAGTAAAAAAAAAAATTTACCGCCGAGCGCAACATCGTAGTAAAATAGTTGTCATCCTGTATATCCATAGAGAGACTGATTAAAAATATGCTAAAAACGGATTATTGTTGGGCACACAAGTACGCAACTTTTTTTTTATTTACCCGACCCTGTATTTCTAAAGGTTTCCGATTATTCTATTCCTATATTTATCCCCCCCTTGTACCTCATTTGATTCTAATCACCCTGCATAGATCTGTTTTTTCTCTATTATATAATACGAACTAATTATTATAAATTATATTAATCATGATATTCATGATAACTTATTGCTATGTACTTACCTTTCTGATTCTCTCGGAAATCTAAAAAAACTCAAATCACAATTATTTGAATTGTTCTTACATAAAACAGCCGCACAACGACTCATTCCCCGCGATTCTGTAGCCATTTTAATAAAAATCCCAATACAAACACACAAAAGTTTTTATAAAAAACGCTACGCTTTGTAAAAACGCTATCAAAATAGTAACTAAGTACGGCGCTGAACTAAGCGATACACCTATGAACACAGTTCGATAAACACTGAGCTCGGCATCCGGAGAACATGGCTGCGGTATGGCTAAGGATGCTATTAGTTCGCTTACAAATTCGAGCGGAGTGCGACTGCTGGTTTCTTTATGCTGTGGTCAAACATTAAGGTATTTACTCGATTAGTTGATAACTATATCACCGAACAATAACAGGACAATAACAGGACTAGAAGGTTCACTTAACGCTCCGCCTCTTCTTATGCCTATCTCACTCGAATATCGGACGCTACTCTTTTTAAGTCTCTCGAAGTCGCTCCCGAGCGAAATGCATATACCGGCTGTCTGATATAGCATATTTAAAGTAGTATAACAGTTGTCTCAAAGAGTAGCTATTTGTAGGTAGAATTACTATACTGTGCTAGAACGTTATAGCGATTGTTTTGCGATTTGGTTTTATTAGGGATTTTATTAAGGATTCTGATAATTCTGATTTTATTAAGGATTCTAATAAAATGCCACGAATGTGTTGTGTTAATAGATGTTTGACTAGAGAAGGGACAGAAATATCATTGTTTCGGTGGCCCAGTGATGAACATAGGTAAGAATTTATAGAATTGTTTTAGTATAATCGTATATAATCGTATAGTTTTGAATGATAATTTTTTTAATATTTTTATTTTATGCATAATAGAGGGTAATAATATTATTAAAATGAGAGACAATAATAATAATAATATTTTTTTTTCATATTCGTCAGTATAAAAGAAATTGTAAATGATATTTCTAGATGTCTTTATTCTTGGGGATTTGTTAATAATCATAGGTATACCAATATGACTCCAGAAGAATGTAGTAATAAATTAAAAGTCTGCGAATTACATTTTCCTCAAAAAACCTTAATACGTAATACCGTAAGAACAAATCTGCTGTATAACGCTGTCCCGTCAAAAAATGTATGGCAAAATAGCGGAGAAACTAGTGTGTTCATTTTTTATACAGATAAATTTACCTTGATTTATTTGATGAATTGTAACAATTTGTTATAAAACATTATTGTTAAGATAAAATAAGAAAATTAATATTTCAGGTGAGGCTAGAAGATTAAAAGAACCAAAAGCAACACAAACAAGTGTAGAACAAGTATTATTCAGCAATGAAACAGATTAAGATTACTGTTAATGTCGTTTTTCTTATTTTTTAGTTATATGATTGTATGCATGTAATGTATAATATAATAATTTAGGATATGTTATAATTATGATCTTCAATCAATTAAACAGTTTAAAATATTTTCTTTTTTATTTAAATACCTACAACTAAAACAGAATGGGTCACAATAATATTAATTATATAGTTTGATTGTTTTGAAACACCCCGGTAAGTGAACCTTTATTTTATTTTGATAGCCAACGCCTGCATTACCCTCGTACGAGCCGACACAGCTGAACACTTGCGTGGTTTTTTTGCGATCGGCGGCTCGTATTTGAGAGCGCTACTTCAAACACCCGACCGAGAGTGGGACTTCTAGTCTTGTTATTGTTGGGTGACTATATTTTAGGATTATAATAATTACATACGTTTTGTGTCAATATTAGAATTGATTGAATTTAAATGATAATTGTATATTCAGATTCAACTAGCAAAGTACTAAATAAACAGCATATCATTTCAACCCCATACTTTAATGGCATATAAACTTTTTTGGTGATCTTGATACCTAAGATCAGATGCTTTAAAAAACTGACCTTACAAAAACTATAAAATAGACGACTATAGCAAAGTCTGTATTTCAACTTGTTGATATATATATATACACGGTGATTCATTAATATTGCACGAAAATGAAATGCCGGTTTTTTTGGGTTAAATTATGACGAAAAGTTCCTATAAACATATGTCCGAAAGTGCTTCGTTTCCGAGATACAGGGTGTTCAAATTTTCTTAAAAAATCGATTTTTTATTAATATCTAAGAAATGCCTTTGCTGTTTGCAATGTCATTCACACCATTTCTGGAAATCTTAATAATGTATCTTTTTGACATATGACAGTTGATTTGTTATTCCAGGGACGTGCCCACGGGGTAAGCGGGTTAGGTTTTTTGTACAAAAAATAGCACCTAGTAGATTTTTAGAACCTCCTGTACATTTTTTGGATGACGCAACTAAAGATGGAATTGTTTCAACTCTTGGGTGTTTTTCGTATCTCCCTCCGTTTTCGATAAAAAAATTAAGAATTGCTTTTTTGCATCCCTCTGTAAAAATACAAGTAAATGCTTTTAAATCACGCGAAAGCAAAGAAATAATTTTGTTCCTAAAATGTAATACTTACCTATTCATAGTGTCGAATATCAAGTACAGCATTAACAACTGCTGATCTAAAAAATACTGCGGAATGTTGAAATTGTAAATACGTATTAAACAAAATTTAGTAAATACTATTATCGTTTTAGTTTTTGTCGCATTCTTTTCGTTGCTTTGAAAATGCAATAAATAAAATACCAGTTCATTTAACATTACTAGGTGTGGCTCAGTGATAAGGTGTTGTTTTTTTCCTGTCAAGTAGACAATTTCCTCATTTTTGTCTAAAATGGAGTACACTTATAGTGAAATGTGCGATATGCACTTTGTGTATGGTCTTGCTAATGGTAATTCACAAGCAGCGAGGCGTATTTACGCGGACAAATACCCTAACCGAGTACTTCCTCATAGTCAAATGTTTACTCGCCTCCATCAACGTCTCAGAGAAAGTGGAAGTTTTAAAAAACTTACAGTCGACAATGGACGACCCCGCACAGTTGCAACCGCAGAAGCTGAAGAAGCAGTGCTCCACGAAATCGAGGATAATCCTTCAACGAGTACAAGACAGATTGCTGCCACTTTAAACATTAGTCAGCCAACAGTGTTTAGAATACTGAAAAATCAGCTTTTGTACCCGTATCACATCCAGCGGGTACAAGCACTTTTGCCAGACGACTATCCTCATAGAGTGGCTTTCTGTCGATGGTTACAACAAAACATTGTAGAAAATCCTCCTTTTTTATCAAAAATACTTTTCACGGACGAAGCTAATTTCTCCAGGAATTCGATAATGAATTTCCATAATAATCACATTTGGGCAGATGAAAATCCACATGGAATAAGTGAAAGTCGCCATCAACACCAATTTTCACTGAATGTTTGGGTTGGAATCATTGAAGACCACTTAATTGGTCCTTTCTTTTTGCAACAAAGGTTAAGTGGAGAAGTGTATCGGCGTTTTCTTCAAGAGGAGTTGCCAACACTATTAGAAAACGTCCCGCTTGACTTAAGGTACCAAATGTTTTTCATGCATGATGGCGCTCCGGCGCATTTCAGCTTAATTGCTCGACAGTATTTAGATAGAGTATATCCCAATCGTTGGATAGGTCGTGGAGGTATACAACCCTGGCCTGCGCGATCTCCCGATCTAAATCCAATAGACTTTTTCCTCTGGGGCCACCTCAAGCAATTAGTTTATACCACCCCCATCGAAAATGTTGAAGAATTAAGAAATCGTATTATTGCAAATTGCGATATTATTCGAAACACGCCAGGGATCTTTGAACGTGTTCGCCAGTCAATGCGTCGCAGGACAGACGGATGCATTGCAGTTGGAGGAACTCATTTTGAACAACTCTTATAGCGTACGTTTCTTAGTCCATAGCTTTTCATTCCTTCATCAATTTACTAATGTTTATTCTAAGAATTTAATTAATGTACCTAAGTTTAATTAAAACTATTTTTCAACAGGTAGTACAGTTAATGTCATGTCAAAATTCCAAATTACCGTATTTACTATTCTTCACCCTGTAAATCGATAAGTAGGCATTTTATTATGTTTATTTAAGTTTTTTCAAACGTTTGCATTAAACTAATTTTTTTATCGAAAACGGAGGGAGATACGAAAAACACCCAAGAGTTGAAACAATTCCATCTTTAGTTGCGTCATCCAAAAAATGTACAGGAGGTTCAAAAAATCTACTAGGTGCTATTTTTTGTACAAAAAACCTAACCCGCTTACCCCGTGGGCACGTCCCTGGAATAACAAATCAACTGTCATATGTCAAAAAGATACATCATTAAGATATCCAGAAATGGTGTGAATGACATTGCAAACAGCAAAGGCATTCCTTAGATATTAATAAAAAATCGATTTTTTAAGAAAATTTGAACACCCTGTATCTCGGAAACGAAGCACTTTCGGACATATGTTTATAGGAACTTTTCGTCATAATTTAACCCAAAAAAACCGGCATTTCATTTTCGTGCAATATTAATGAATCACCCTGTATATATATATATAGACTTTGACTATAGAATACGACTATATTATTACGACTTATAGAGGTTCTTGTACTACTTGAAAATTTTATTCAGGCTTTAACAGCTTGGACTTTAGTCCATCAAGAGTAAATAAATTCACCCTAACAAAGAAGTAATTTCCTTCATGCAAAAATCGATAAAACAGGTCAGAAAACCCTTTGGTCCTCGAAAGAAACATGCCGAAATTCGACACACCGCACCCATGGGCTTAACAGAAATTATATTGGAATTTCCTTTGTCTGCTTTGTTGTTCACCCTATACGAAACGTAAACACGACAGGGCAACACAGCTGATCTAATCAAAGCACATGGCTATAACGATATGGCAGCGTTGCAATAGTTTGGTTGTTAGGAGGCAATTCTTGAGCAGAGTGAGTGAAAAAAGGTTTTAGGGTATTTGAAACTGAATTAAAAATATTAAATTTTATAGATGCGCAATCTCTTTAATAAGTCTTAATCCGTATCAGGTTTTCATGATAAAATAAATGTTAGTCTGACTCTGATTCGAAATTGATGCAACCGTAAAATTTAACATCATCGGATTTTGATTGGAATAGCTGTAGAAACAAACCGTTATCATGCTAGAAACAAATGGTTATCAGATCAGATTTAAAATTAATGTAATAATTCCGGTACCATAAATACTAATTTTATGTAACTACCCAACTAGTACGTTATATACGTTATATAGCGTAATATCTTGCGATATACTGTTTTTGTTATTCTAGATATATTTGTTTGCAACTCGTAAATAATATACAGAGAATATATCAATCCTGTTATAATGTTATCTATCATATGTCAGTATGACATATTTAACCAATCCCAATATAACATCTAATATTGCTCTTGCAACGTCAGTCTAACGTTTAAGTGAAATTTACTTAAAGATCTGCAACCATCTTTTATATATTTTATGCTTGGTCAGTCTCTGTTTCTCTTCTACTGGTCGAGTTAGGTCTGATTTAATCAAGCAGTATTTACAGTTTTTCTCGTAAGTTTTCTGTATTTGTGTCTCCTTTTTGCGACTTTTTGGGTTCTAATAGCTGCCACTCCCACGTCTGTCCACTATCAGTTGGTGAAAGTTGAGGTTTGATTAGAAAGGTAGGTTAGCATTTAGATAGTATAAGTTTAAAATTTGTTTTAACTCGAAATTGTTAGAATTTCAAGCGATAGGCCATGCCATATCTAATAGTATATATTGTTTGTTTAATTGCCATATTACTGATAAGATATTTAAATAAAAATGTATGTATCTGCTTTTAATAGATAAGGTTTTTATTTATACTTTACATAAATACAATAAAAAGGTGAGGTAGGCAGGCACGACTTAATATTTTTTTGAGTAAGATTTTTAAATGCCAATATTCATAGAATAGCCAAACTCAAAGGCGATTTGGATTTGAATCTATATATACAGCAGTCTATAAAATTTTATTTAAATTTATAAAATACAATTTATTGAAATCAAAAGAAATACCAAATTGTGTGATCATTTATCTTGTAATTATCAAGTTAGCACGGTATTTATTTTTCTTCATACCTAATAGCTTTGACTTTAAATTTTAGCTTAAAACAACTTTCAAAAAGATAATTTCTTGTTTTAGGTGTGGTGCATCAAAAAACGAAAGTGCTCCCGAAAAGACTTTGAGATAATAGACAAATACAAAAAAACTTGTTGCTCTCTGATTCCAGGCATACCAATAATGCAATTTTTTTTCAGACATATACACTACAGTGACCGCGATAAAATAAGTTTCGTCTCGGTCCTAAAACACAAACAAAATGCATTTTTGGAAAATGGCGTTACGGTTTTGTTTCATAAAAATACCTTAATTATGACAATTATTAAATCAATGATGAAAAGGGTTAATGAATGTAGATTCGCTAACTATGCTGTCGTGTTGCATACAGCCCAGACTAAAGTCCAGAGTTTAGAAAAGTGATTTTTGCAAAAACTGATGAAGAATGTACGGAATATTTTCGGAGTTTGATAAAATATTATTGTCAAGAAAATTATAAACATTTGAAAACATACCTCAAGACGCTTTGGAAACGTCGTCAATTCTAGTGCTTCAATAACCGCTGTGACTCAATTACTCGAGAGACGATTACTAATAATTACGTTGAGTCGTCCATTCGTATATTTAAAGACGTTATGTATTAGAACATTGTCGATCTTGTAATGTCTGTGCGTTAGTTGACTTTATAGCCGAGGTATTTGAAACTTACCACAAAAGGCCAATTCAGAATAGTTGGCAATATACTAGCCGCCTAGTATATTGCCGACACAAAGTAGCATATTTAAAGTTTACTAAAAAAATTGATGGTTCATGCATTACTTAATTTACAAAAAATGTTTATCTCGTGACATCGCAATCGGACAAGCAACTTTGTCTACACTAGATACTGATATTGCTAATTCAATTTAAGAAAAATGTGGAATTGAGATTCACACGGTCCAAATATTAACTACCGATGATAAAAAAGAATTAGCTTTAAGAGAGAATATACCTGCAGATTTTTTTAAAGATATGAATGATATTCATATTGAATCTGCAGAAATATCAGAAGATATACAAAAAAAAGTGTGGAAAAAAGAAGAAATAAATATACCTATTACAGTCTTTAAAAGAGTCAATTGAAAAACACGATTTCAAAAAAAATCATCTCTAGGCTGTTAAAAATCTTAGCCAAAATTACAACTCGAGCACAGGCAGGACGTTTTTTGGTGGGAATAAAAAGTGTTGATTAGCCCTAGGCTAGACTTAGCCTTTGTACATTTTGTTATAATAAAGGCATTATTAATTTATTTATTTATTTAAAAAAAGTGTAATTCAGCCTGCTTCAGTATCGTCTCGCCAATCTAGACCAGGCTTGCATTCAGCAAATGCAAAAAGAATTCAAGCTGATCGTCAAACAAGTATAGAATTATGAAAAAGACCTGGAAAACGTTAAAGAAACCTTGTCGCAAATATTGTTTAATGACACGAGTGTAAACAAGTCATTGCGTGTTATAAAGCAAAGTTTTACAACTTTCCTTGATTTTTACCGACGCCTAATGCATGATAACATAGAATATGCTATGTAGCAAGAAAATTGTTGTATAACATTGTGTTATATAACTTTTTTTCTTGAATTTTTCCAACAAGTTTATATAACTTTACACATTAATAATTACAACAATATAACTTTATTAACATATTTTGTTACATAGACTGTACCCGGCTTTAGGTGAGTGCACTGGACAATCCTAGGAAATACTCAATGAATTAGCTCCCTGTATATGTATTTAAAATCATGAGCTCAAGTTTAAGAGGCGTCTAAAAACCGATTTTTTTTTTTAATGTTTACATAGGTAGTTAAGTTTAAACATTTTATTGATAAAAAAGTGAGGATAAAGTAAAAAAATGCAAAATTTTAAAAATTATAATGGATTTTGTATTAACGTATAATTCACAATTACACCCGGATTAACTACACTCTATTTGCAAGTAGCCATCACGTTGATCATTATATATGCTATTAAACGCCTTCATAAGCCTCAATATAATGCCTTAACTAGCCAAATTCTGTAATTTAAAAGGATTTACATCACTTATTTAATTAAATTACGAGATATTTTTACCACTAACCAAAACTCTTTATTTTTAATCTCGACACTGTAGTTTTATCCGGAAGATGCTAACATCGTTAGCGAAACACGTGAACGAACCTCAAATTTTTTTAGAAGGATGTAATTAGTTTTGAAATTATTAAATTAGAAGGTGTAGGTTAGTTTATTACGTTGAAGTTTTGTTCATCAATTTGCAATAAATTCGTATTAGTTCTTTTAGACATGTATTTAGAACAATAGTTAATAATTTATAGTTAGAAATTAATTCCATAGCTAATGATTAGATTATAGTTTTGGATATAGGTTCTTATGGTTGCGGTTAGTTATTCATATATATGTTTTATTAATAAAAATATTTATTGTTTTAACTATAAAATAATTTACATTTAACCTCATCTTTATTATTTAGCTATTAATAATTAAATATCTTAAATAATGTTTTTTTTTAAATGTATGCTAATAATATATTAAATTACATAAAATATCAATAATTTAAATAAATAATACCTATTTCTTAACACCTGATAAATGTGTTTTGTTCGCAAAATAATGTAAAATGTAACTGTATTATGCTTTTATTATCTAAAATTGAGTTCACAGCCAAGCCCAATTAAAAAGTGCCCCAGACAAAACCAAAAAATACTACTGGGGATATACTAAAGCCACTCCCATTTTTGTCAATAAGATTGTTGTTTTATTTTACGTGTTTGTAAATTACAAAATATGTAATTATAGGGATACAAAGCGATAAAAAATTCTATCAATCTATAATTTTAGCACCCAAAAAGTTTCAAGATTGCCTCAATATATATATTTTTTAATTATAGCAAAATAAAGAGCTAAAAAACCTTATGCAAGCCGACAATAATTACATATTTAGTGTATGTAGAAAAACCTTCATAATTTCCAAAGTTTTGTATTTTTTTCAACCATCCTCACTTTTTTATCAATATTTTGACCACACTCACTAATTTTTTTTTGTAAACATCTTTATTATCTCCAATAATGTTTACATGCGTATATTACAATAAAAACTCCCTAATCAATGCATGCAAGCATTAGTCACGAAAGTAACTATTTTAATTCTATACACTAAGCCTATGCCTAAAAAAAACGTATCAAAGAATATTTTATTTTTTTTGAAATAATTACTAAAAGGTTGAACACATCTTATATTTTCTGGCAATTCATTAAATACCTTAAAAGCTTTTGCAATAGGATTTCCTAATCCTATGTTAGTTCTTGTATAGTTCTGATAAATGTTATTTACATTTCTTGTTGGATAATTATCTATCATATTCGTAAAAGTAATGTTTTTATTAGATTTTTGCTTTTTGTAGATAATTTTATATACTAGTTTACATTGTTCTGTTTTCAGTATTTTATTTAACTTATTAAAATGTCATTGTTCATAAAGTGTATCTGTATGAGTAAGCCTATCGTAATTAAAAAGAACTTTAATACATTTATTTTGAAGAGTTTCAACAGTAGTAAAATTAGTTTGAGTACACACTTCCCAAACAGGGAGTAAATACCTAAGGTGAGACATCAAGAAAGCATTATAAATATTATTTTTAGTTTTTGCAGTTAAATAATCACGACATCTGTAGATAACTGCAATAATTTGCATAACTCTTTCAACAACGCTGCAGATATGTTCCCGCCAAGTTAATGCTTCATCAATTATTAAGCCCAGATACCGAATTTTCCCAACTTTTTGTGAATATGTACCAATATTGAAGTCATCAACTTGTCTATTTTTTTGTTTAAATAACATGTATTTTGTTTTATTTGAATTAATTTTTAATTTATTAAAATGTAACCAGTCCATATATATTTTGAGATCGGCATTGATGTTATTCTCTAGAAAAACCTTGCTACTACCTGAATAAACTAACACAGTATCGTCGGCAAAAGTGAATTAACGCGTTTAATACATACAAGGAATAAAGCAATGGTCCGAGTACGAAACCTTTTACTTTAAAAAAAATCGGTTTTTAGGCGTCCCTTTAACTTTACTTTAGGACCCCTATCGTTATGTTAATGATATACGTTAAATCGTATTTTCTCACTAAACCACATTAGTATCCTAATGCGTATTAAGAATCCATGTAAACGTGGTAAATAATAAACTCATTATATTCACGAATCAGCTCCCAGTAGGCGGCACCCAAATAAACAAAGAACTAGAGTGGGGGAAAAACGGCTCCAATATCTGTCAAACCCGAGCTAAACCTAAACGTCACGTCAGCTGTTTTCTAGTTTTGTTGACGACTGGTCTGACTCTGAACTTTCTCAGCTGTTCAGTGTTTTGGTTAATTCCAACGAATCGTTATCTCATTCCATTCATCTGATTTAACATGTCGGAACAAGAGGCAGCGACTTCAAGTGGCGAGAACCCAATGGAAATTCCCGAATCCCAAGAAAAAAAGGAGGAATTCGTCGAACCCGATGCAAAAAAACGTAAAATATCCAAGCGAAACGACGAGACAACATTTAAATTGGAGGACAGACTGGGCGGTATCCTCTGCTGCGCAGTTTGTCTGGACCTTCCCAGGGCCGCAGTTTATCAGGTAAGTGACCATCGGTTTGTCACACATCCGGGTTTTTTTTTTGTATTATGAACTGTTTATATTTATATTAAACCTGATATCCGAGTTACGTAATTCGACGATTTCCTGGGTGCCGTTTTTCTTTGTTCTATCTGTGCTGCTGCTGCGGCGCCTGGGCACTGCACCACAGGGCTCTATATTGATTTTTTTACTTTGCAGCAGGCTAAAAATATTCAAGGCGTAGGAGGTGATACAGGGCGTTTATTTAAACCTCTTTTATCACCCCCTCAGCTGATCTTTGTGGTAGGTAAAATTATTTTAAAACTTCCAAGAATATCTGTTTTAAAATATTTTATTTGCCTTGTTTATTGTTGGATGGCCTTCAGATTTTTTTTTAAATTGTTTTATTCACAAGAAGGTATGTATATAAAACATGCTATTGGATTTTCACAAAGGGTGTGTACACAGGCAGTTTTTATTAGAACAAATTTAATTTATCTAGTGATTTCTAACTTTTGTTGTTAATCCCTTATTTTTCTAATAAATTTAATGCAGAATCATCCTTCATATTTATTTATTGTTCAGTACTTTTGGCAGGTAAGTACCTAAAGCTGGTCCCGGTAATAATATATTAAATGAACATAATTAATTTGAAACCAAATACAGGGTGGGACAGTTTGTGCAGTTAATACTTAATGGTCATCAGTCAATATACACATGTCCAGATTAAATAGTTATTAATTTTAATAAGTAGAACAACAGATACACAATATTAAAAATTACTTAAGGAAATGCTCCAAAGCTATTTACTGGAATCATTGAAGCAATAAATTTGCATTGGTAATTTTTTACTCATATTTAAATATTGATTGATTTTTTTAAAAATATCCATTGGTGCCACAGACTGGAAAAGGGATAATTAGATGTCAACCTCAGTAACTATGCCTCTGGCAAATTTATCAAAATCATTACATAAAGCACTTCTATAAAATGGTAATCAATCAAGTGGTTCAGGAGTTACAATAAAAAAAAGCTGTCTAAATAGGAAACATATTTAGTTCACATATTATACAAGTTCACTTTTTACCTAGATCACCCATTTTATAAAACATCGATATGTTCAAGGTTGTTAAATAATTGGCTTTCAACAATGCATACAATGGTTACATTTTGCTTTGCTATTTCTTAATTAATTTAATAACAAATAAACTTTGAATGTATTAATTTATATAATTGGGTCAACTACACTCTGATATATTTAACATTTTCAATACAGATAAGCAAAACTTCACTTTAGTCTAAAATCTAATACTATTATTTGGTATTAGTATGCATGCATATCTCATCTATCAATGTATACATGAAAATGGGTAAAGATAATAGTTTCAGTGAAGTTCTTAGCACTATGGTAGCAAGTCTAGCGAGTAGTGGTTATAATGTTAAATTCTTTCTTCAAAGACAAATGTGAAGAAATGAGAAGTAGTTTTATAAATTGATATTATTTAATACTGAGCTGTTATTTCATAGCATGTATATGTGGCTAGATGATGTAATAGTGTTCGTATATAGATGAAAGTCCTTTCAATTTTTTTATTTCATTTAGTTTATGTTTTGTTATGTCACACCAAATCAGTGCTTAATTTGTTTTTGGTTTTAACTTTGCACTAATTTTTCTGTATTCCTGTTTTTTCATATATGCAATAATTACATTGCTATACAATTTTATAACTTAAAGCTATACATTTTTTTACCCTGGAAACCCTTTTAACCTAAAATTTACATTATTCTTCTGTTACTATACAATCTTCTTCTATAGGAAATAATTTATTCTAATCTTAAACCATTTGAATAAATTCTTGCTTTTTAACTTTTTTTTATATATAAATCTTTTTTTAATCTTCTCTTAAGTGTGCTTTTCCTATTTGCATAGAACAGTAAAATATATAAAAATAATATTTGTCTAAAGTGTCACATTTAATTATTCAAGGTACAGGGTTATTAATTATATTATGATATCCCCTAGTGCAGTTATAAAATTTAGGTGGTACAAAAAACATTAAATGCATAAATAATAGGGTCCTTTAAATTACTAGAAATATCAAAGAAGTTATATATTTTCTTAAATATCTATTTCTATCTATTGTGTAAATTCTATCAGTTCATACTAAGCCATAATCCCATTGATTCCTAGAGTTAAGGTCACAAAAACAGGTACCATAGTGCAAGAGTAATTAAACCAAGGGATCATTTACTCAATTTATGCTAATTTTATGCCCCTTTTTACCTGAAAACCTTCAGGTATTTGTATGGTTCAAATCAAAGAAATATTGTTTTTGCTTACATAAGTGTTAGTGAAATTGCTGCAAACTAGCCTTTCAAGCACCAGTTGCACAAACAGTTTATATCACTCCAGAGAAGTTGTATCATCTGCATATATGGTGAAGGATACCAAGATGTAATATCATTGTTATATATAAAAAATAACAGACTACTGAGAACAAACCTCTGATATACACTTGCATTAATTGAAGTTTTTTAGTTTTATTAATAACAGAACACATCAAAAGGGAAAGGTAAGTGTCTAAAGGTTTACAGGCTATTTACAGACTCAACAAAGTTCAATTATTTTTGTTGTAGCTTAAATGTTCTTTGTGCATAAGCGGGATACCAGTTAACATACATACAACTGCATAGTAACCATGATATGCTGGTATAATATATGGTCATTAATAAGGATCTTAATTAACAAAATAATGAATTACCTAATACTGAAAGAATCTTCTATCACTGGACCAACAGAATATATGATTTATTGAATGCCATTATTGTTGCAAGTTATAATTAAAACATCCATTACAACCTGGAAGGTCTGACTCAAATAAGTAGATTTTAATTAGTTTTTTTTGGGGTTTTTAAAGCCGGTCAGATCATATTTAAAAATAGAAAAATTTCTTAAAATTTTCGGGTGAATTCAATTTGGCACTAACACATATTGTTTTAATGGCAAACATCCTGGTTTGATTAGCTTATATAGTGAGCCCTTAGATGGTAAGGGTACATTGAGTAGCTGATTAGCATTTTTTTTATGATTGAAATACAGAAAACTCATTTTTTTCTTGGACACATGAGAGTATGATGTAGTACTGGTAAGTGAAAGCATTTTTTGAAAATTCCTATAAAAGATCCTATAACATTTGTGTATGGTCTTTTTGTACCACATATGGGTGGGTGTCAAAATATAATATAGTGAATAACTTTATACTTTTTGCATTTAATAAGAAAAACAATATTTTGCTTTAAAAGGACCACTAAAATAACTTTTCTATAAGGTGCCACATTTAATATTAAAAAATCCAAACTATATCAGTTTTTTTTTATTTTCTACTTTTTACAAAGCTGCAAGATCTTATTTTAAGAATGACCTAACTGGCATTTACCTTCTTAACTAAACATTTAAGATCCTAAAAAAATCTTGTTTATGGCAACATTAAAGAAGCTAATTTTATTTATTTGCTACAAACTAAGTATAGTTGTTAACAAATGAATAAAATATATAAGTATGTAAATATTTATTTAATAAGTAGGTATTAAATAAATATATTAGGTACTAAATATATATGATCTAGTATAGTTGATAAAAAATTTGTATATTGATGCAAAAAAAAAGTAAAAACTGATTTAATGAACATCCATCGCCCCAAGGCATCCGTTCTTGTTTAAAGGTTGCCATATGCACTAGAATGCATCATCAAACTATAATTATTCGTAATTGCGTCTATTTTCCTTTACTTCATCCATGCGTTAAATGGTAATATGAGTCAGGCAAAGGTTGGGCTAAAATCTTATATTGCGCATTAAATAATAATTCTCTTTTCCACTCTAATGTATTGACCATGTAAAACTATATAGTTTGTTTGTTCGGATAGTAATTTAATTCTTAAATTTAGTTTTTAAGCTGCTCGAGTTTTGTTAAATTAGAATTTACACAAAAAAAATGTTGATCTTATTGAAGTTCAATAAAAGTTTTAAAACTTAATTTCGTAGTGGTATTATTCACAAATAGATTTAGTTTAAATCCTTATCCTTTATCCTACATGAAAGCATTTATTTGCAATATTGCCTATTATGCCTAGTAGAGAAAAGGTAGGTTGACAAGCATAAAAACTCGATAGACGTAACATACTTAAATTGGTTACAGTTACGTGGTTCAATGCCAAAATATTGCATGCGATATTATTTAATGTAGGCAGTGTGCTGAATTTGGCACGGGTTTATTTAATCATATTTTGGTGAGTATCTGTGTACGTATATATAGGTCAAGGCTTTTTCATTTCATTCATTTGATTATGAAATACTAGAAATGAATTCATACCTATTATTTTGGGTTTTTCAGGATTTGAAGAGGAGTGGTAAGTCCTTTGTCCTTTTTACATGTTTCAGTTATGATGTATGACAATCTTCTAAACTTCTTAATAATTGCAAAAAGAGGTATTTAAAATCAGAGTCAAAGTTCAGGAGGTTAATACAAATACAACCTTATCAAATTTGATTTTTAAATAAATTGTTAAATTGGCTGGTGCATTTTAATTATTAATCAAATATTTACGCTATATATTTAAAAGATCATATGTTTATCATAATATGGAAAATATACATAGCAAACAATAAATTACGAAATTGAATAAGAGCTCACAGACATTATTTTTTACGTCATTATCTGCAATTAGTCTAATAATATGGCTTTTAAAAAATCTCATTAGTTTAATAACACGCCATCAAATTCGGTAAAACTATTGGAGTACTTATAATTAATGAATCTTTATTAACACTCAGAATTATAAGGCCAAATGGCTTTTGTAGAAATGTAATTGTCTTTATTTATAAAGGCCTTTAAATTGGAATTACCTTAAAGTGAACATGGAAAATATGCCCGAAATGGCACATTTTTTATGCACACCCAAGTATTATTTCCTCTAATTGCAAATATATAATCATTTTTCTTTTCTTTTTCAGGTATTCAATTAATAATCTTCCACCGTTTCCTCGCTAGGAAACTGCGGAAAATTATTCTCTGGCAAGGTTGCCATCAGTTAAATTAACATTTATTGTGCCACATTTAACGTTTTTTATATCTATAGTCATAATTACGAAAACCTAACTAGATTTTTCTTCTGTCCCGCCTTTGTAGTGTACCAACGGGCACTTGATGTGTGCCGGATGTTTTACGCACGTGTTGGCGGACGCCAGGTTACGGGACGAGACCGCCACGTGTCCCAGTTGCCGCGTCGAGATCTCGAAAACTTCGGCAACCCGTAACTTGGCCGTCGAGAATGCCGTGAGCGAGTTACCGAACGAGTGCCAGTTTTGTAACAAGGAATATCCGCGAAACTCGCTCGAGAGGCACGAGGAACAGGAATGCGAAGAGAGGTATGAAGTTGCTGTCAATATTAATCTATTTTCTTTCATTCAAATTCTATTATTCATGCTCATATGCCTATATACGTCAGAAAGAAGAAAATCATGTAACGCAACACGTGTCAACGTTACAATTAAAATAACACTACTTATAATGAATTGCAGGAAAAATAAAGGAAACACTTTATTTATTTATTTATTTATTCATGACGGGATACTTCATTAAATAACTTAACGATATAATAATAGTATTCTACAAGCTTAAGGCCAAATGTTTTAACTATTTATGAGTTTACAGTAACGATCTATGGGAGAATTTTGACTATTAAGTGTATGCACTCCAACAAGCTGCTACAATCTATATAACCATTAATTAGCTTATATTTGAACATCATACCCGACATATTCCGCCGTTCTAACGTAACGAGATTTAAACGACTCAATTAATGCATAATCATGATCAGCAATAAACAAACCCATCCTGAATGCGCAAAATCTTAAAAAATTATGCTGAACTCTTTCCACAGACAAGTTGTGTACTGCCTGATTAAGTGACCAAACTATGGAGGCATATTCTAGCTTAGAACGAACTAGAGAGCCATAGACACTCCACTCTTTATAGTATCCGATAAAAAATTCTTAAAATGCCTGAGCACAAATGCACAAGCATTTTTGATGATTTAACTGTAATTTTGTGTAAATGTTCATTGATAGAAAGATTCTCTTGAAAAAAGGCTCCCAAATCTCTTACGTTGGTCACATATTTTAACTGTTCCCCATAAGTAAGATAGGAAGTAGTATGTTTTCTCATCCCCTTATAAAAGCTAATAAAACGGCACTTTAACACATTCAGACCAAGCTTACTATCCTTACACCAATTAGCAAGTCTATCCAAGTTTTCCTGCAAAAAGTGTCTGATCCCCTTGACAGTAAATCGTTTTCATAATTTTAAAGTCATCAGTGAAAGCCAAAGCAAAACTATTCTGAAAGCAATTAAAAATAGTATTTGCATACCCATTGACATATTAACTCCACTGCAAGTATGGACTACTTCTTCAACTTCAAATAAATTAAAGAAAATTGGAGAACAATGTTCCCCTTGAGGTACTCCTGAGGTAACAATAGTCAGACAACAGACAAAAAAAAATCTATTTTCACCCTTTGCTGACCATAATAAAAGTAGCGATGCAACTGAGTACAGTAGACGCACCAAAACCCAAATCAAACAAACTGATCAAAAAAGCCCCATGATCAACTCGAAATTACATTCAGATAGGGTTGAGGTATTCTTCAGGGTGGAGTATCACATTATTAAGTGAAGAAAATGAAAATCCAAATCTACACTCTTTGTGGTGAACAGGGAAAATTTGGAAGATTGGAGAAAATTTTTTATTTTTTTTTCCTTAATGACTTTGAGATGTTATATGAATGTGTATTTAGAAAATTAATATATACCTGGTCTATTCAAAAATTATCAATGCCAAACATTCCATGAACATGTATACATACATAAATAAACATACCAGGGATTTTTTCTCAAGGTTCAGACATTACAGTTTTGGTGTTTTGTATATCGATCAAGGTTATGGAACTTCTCAGAATATTGATATAATTTTTTTACTTTCTCTCCACCAAGTCCCATTAATAATCTTGTAAATTTTAAGTCACTTAAAGGTTATTATGAATCAAGCCATTAAAATACAGTCAAAAAGATCAGCATGAAAATGACCTGATACATAATTATTATTTTTATTTTATTAGATAAAAGCCAAGAATTTACATTCTGTATAGCTCTATCAACTAAGTAGGAATTACAATATATTTGAATAAATCTTTAAATGTCAGCTTCCAAATTTAAACACTAAACATGTCCAATCTATCCAGACGATTCTTGAAACAGTTCACAGAAGGAGCAGTTATGACATCTACGGGTAACGAATTCCAAACATCAAACACTCTATTAGGCAAAAACATTTGACGTGTTTTTGTTTTATACATCTGTTTTTTTAATTTTAAAGTGTGACCGCGAAGTCTAATATCTCGATTTCTTTCAAATAGTTCGTTTAGATCACAGCCCAAATAATTATACAGGATTCTGAATGTAAAAATTAAATCACCACGAAGCTTTCGTTTATCAAAAGTTTGCATTTGAAAGTCTCTCGCTGTAGGTAGATCTCAGCATACGCAAACCATAGATCGTGTAGCGCGTCGCTGCAACAATTCAAGTAAATTTTTGTCGCGCACCAAGTCCGAGCACCAGACGGGACCCGCATATTCAATAATAGGCCGGACAAACGTAGTATACAACTTCATAAAATTGTGAAATGGAATTTTAACAAAAGCCTTTTGTAGCACGAAGAATTTGCACGTTTCACAATTGAGGCAATATGCTGGGACCAAGAGAGATCCTTAGTTACTATTATTCCGAGATCACAATAAGATTCGACTTTTTTAAGTTCAATGTTATTTATTTGGTAGGGTAGCTGGTGAGAGGCGCGTTAAGAGGAAGTAACCATTCACTGCACCACTTCCAAATAGTGTCCAGATCGGTTTGCAATTGTTGATGAGATGTTAGGGAACTGCATATATTTTTGTGTCGTCAGCAAACATTGATACGCAACATTTTAGTTCTGAAGGTAAATCACACGTGTAAGCCAAGAACAGGAGAGGGCCGAGGATGCTCTAAGTTTAAAAACATTAAAGGTTTAAAAAAAGATAGAGGATAGAAAAAGATAAATAATTATTTGTTGCTTTTATTATCCTCATCTGTCTTGTCACTTAAAAGTGACATTACCATCTACCAGCAATTAATGACCTTTATACATTGAACCTAAAACTGAACATTCGTTTATCATTCTAATACAGCTTTAATTGCTTTTCTATTCCTACTTTAATGATATTATACAATTGATGATGGCATTATGCGTTTTCATGTACTTCTTTGTACATACAAATATGCCGTATTATTTATAATACATACAGCAATTAATAGCCATACGTTGAATATCCTAATTTGAATAGTGGGTGTTGTATAAGTCTAACTTCCGTATTCGAGTAATTTTATTTTATTGTAATGGCAGACGTGATTTAACCTCTAGTGGATCATCTTCATCATTACCATCGTCAATGTTTTACCTATAAAATAAAAAAGCATTTACTCGATTGCGATACTAGTTTCGCCATTGAAACCAAATGACTCCGCTTCAAGTAGCCTGAAAGTAAATTCTGAATTTTCTCTTTGTTAAAGGATTTCCGGTTGTAAATTCTGCCGCATAGGGTGCCCATGGAGAGGTCCAGAACACGAACGTCAAGAGCACGAGAACCAGTGCGCCCATCCACACCGTACCGGTGCGGAGGTGATGGACTCGTTGCTAGTGATGGACCAAGAGCAGGCCGAAGAGAAAAAGCTCTACGACAACATTTTTGACTTGTTGGGGTATGAGAAAATAGCTTTTAATGGTGAGTAAATATATAAATATTAATACTTTTTGAAGAGGAGTCCAAAAATCTGAAAAACATGAGAAATTATTAAAAAAAACTCCGTTTGTGGTTCTTTGTTTTCCGTTGTTTTTATAACATTAAATATTATTTAGTTATAAATGTTTAGTAACAAAAATGGATAAGTTAAAGTTACACGCAACATGGTATTTTTAACTCAGATTTGAACCTCATAAATCTGTATGTTCTTAAAATATATGCAAGTAGCCTCTTTATTTAAAAAAATTATAAGCAGACACTAATGTATAGCCTAATCATTAATTATATGGATCTGTACCATCATATGAACTTGTGGTAAATCTGGGGTATGTTTGAAATCCACTCTTAACCGAAATTTGGATCTTATCGGTAGCAATTATGACAGATAACCACTCTGTTATCTGAAATGGTGTGTTTGAGAACCTTAAAAGCACACTACCACGTTTTTTACTTTAATGCCAAATTAACATATAATTCAACCAACTTTTTCTTAACTTTTTAGAGAATCAATTTTTATTCATTTTGTGTTTACACTTCACTCAACTTTCTCGGTACTAATGACTTTATATTTCATTCTTCTAGAAATTCAGTTGAAGCCATATCGTACAGACGAGTTTGTGCACAGACTTTTCTACGAATCCTCTCGGTTTTCGGCATTTAATAATCAGTGGGTCGTAAAGGCCAGGATAAATAACTGCCACAAAGACCCTACTCAAAGTTCAGAACGTGATATGACTTATCAGGTAAGACCAGTTCAGCATATGCAAATATTTCATTAATTTTCAGGCAATCCAATCAAATTTTAAGGTCTTTTTACTTTTAGTGATGTCTCAAATTTAATAATTAAAATAAAAACTTTAGATAATATGAGTTTTAACAAAATTCGTTTGAAAGGCTGAAAACAACCAGTAGTACAGCCAATGCATTATTGTTGGCAAAACTTTGTTCTAGATCAGAAAACCTGATTAGTCAATTTTTTACAATACTTATTATTTTAAAAATACTTGTAATTTTTTTAATTATCATTCTTGGAAATCTTCCAATATAACGCCCCAACAAGTTAAAATATGTTTGTATTGTATTTCTTTATAAAATTTAAAGTTTCCTCAATTTGTTGTAACAAAGCTCTTGTTCGCACTGTGTTTTGGCGGGCGAAACTAATTCTAGCTGAGTATTAAACCTACAAAGATGCATTAAATATTAAATCATTTTCCACGGATTTTTTTCAATTTTTCAGAAACCACCGTTCTCATCCACTTGTGATACCATGCATTGTCTTGGTGAAACAGCAGTTTTTTCTTGGTCATGTGTGGCTTTTCAAACTTATTCGCCTTTAGTCGCTCAGCTCTCTGCAACTGCGCTCTACTGTGAGATCACGTCTTTGATTAAGGTATGTCGGTGGATCCATGTTTCATCCATTGTCACATACCGACATAGAAAATCTCTTTTACTCGCTTAAGTAGCTCCAAACGACGCTCTGAGTCGTCGACGCGTTGTTGATCATAATCATCGGCCATTATCTATCCACTGCAGAATGTAGCCCACCTTCAAATTATTCGTTCGTTCCATTTAGGAAGTCGACCAACTGACCGTTTTGTTATACGTGGTCACCAACATAATAGTCTTTTTGCCCATCTTTCCTCTGGCTGTATGGTTATGTGTCCATTTAACGTTGGATATTTTCTGGATGATGTCATTTTCGTTTGTCGACGAATGTCCTCGTTCTTGTACGGTCTATCCCATGATGGACATCAGCCATCTCTGAGCTCTTTCCACAGCTCTCTAACTTACCCTAAGGCCTGTTGGCGCTTCGAGCTGGTCATCGTCTCTAGGCCATACGCCATGACCGGCAAAACGCATTTAACGAAAACATCTATTTTTAGACTGTTCGGAGTTTTGCTCTTGAAATATATATTTTAGCCTACCAAAAGCTGCCCATCCAAATTTGATGCTTCACGAAATTTTGGCTGTTTGGTTTTCTTTGCCGAGTCTTATGGCATACCCTAAATATACATATTCTTGGACAGTTTCGATTCTTTCTTGATTGACTGTAATCTGCTTAAAATTTTAATTTTGGAGAGATTCATCTGAAGGCTCACTTTTGCAGATTTCGTGATGTAATTGTTTGAGCATTCTCTGGAGTTCATTGAATCAATAATAATAATGTCATCACCAAATCGCAATTGATTGAGCATTTTACCAACCACTCTCATACAGTTTTATTCCCAATCCAGTGTCTGAAAGACGTCTTCTAGCGCCAGTGTGAAGGGTTTAGGGGATCTCCCATTCTTCTTATTATTTAAATTTTCTTCGTTATTGTTATTTCCTGCTCTGGTGGTTGTTTTAAATGAAACTGGTTTAGAGCACTTTTATACTGATCTGTATAGACGGCACTGTATTTTATACTGCAATGTTTAGAATTAGGATAAGAGACTGATGGGGCGATAATTTTCGACTTTGGTGCTATATTCTTTTTATCGATATTTTTAGTTTGTCGATTACTGCGTCTTAGCAAGGCTGGTTAATATTGACCTCATATACACCTATGAAAGATTTCTCTTCAGTATAGATTCTCCGCCATATTTGGGCGTTTCTGTTGTCAGTCTGTTTTCTCCAGATGTCTTACTGGTTTTAATTTTTAAATTTTTTCTCATTTCGTTGATGCCTCTCTTTTGGGATTTCCTCTTGTGGTGTTTGGTACCACTTTCTTAATTCCGAATTTACTCAAATAAACTGCTGCTACTGGAATATTAATTTATTTCTACTTTGTAGCAACTATTTGTATGTGGAGAATGGGCACCCAAGTAAAAAGTATATAACACATCATTTGCACTGATCTTAATAAGTAGGGATAAACTTCCGCTTTGTTGTCAAACTGAATCGTAATAAATTATAATATCATTCCAATACACTTTTCAATACTAGACCTCTGAACCGGTGTTAGTGATCGATGGCCTAAAGAGTTGACTGATTGTGGATTTTTGTATAGTGTTTTGTAGAATTGTTCAACTACTGTCAGCATTGATTCTGTTCTTTGAATCCGTGAGTTAGTAGAGTTGAGTTTATTTTTGCCTCTGATTCTATTCTTTCTGAGTATTCTCATGTTGACATTTTTTTCTATACATTCCTTTATGATATTTGTGTTATGAGTCCTGATGGATGTCCGTATTAATTGTTTTATTCATTTCTTTCAGTTGGGATCTCGTGTGTTGTACCAGATAGATCATCTAATGAGAGTTGCACTGTGTTTTGCGCGTTGGATAGTTTTCTGTCTACGTCCAGTTGGTAGTCAGGAATGTTTTGGGGAAAGAGATTTAGATGGTGACTTTTAGTGTCAATGAGTTATGATCTGTCTAGTTTTGTGTTAATTCTAACTCGGGCCCTAATTTACGAAGGACATTTCCGAAAAAACGCTCAAACACGTCGCAAAGTTTGGCATTTTAACTTTTTTTTTTCATCAAAAAAATATATACAATACAGAGTATGACTCACTTGTAACAGTAGTTAATATCAACTTTTTTATTTTAATTGCGACAGCCTGTATATTACTCAAGTTTTGGGTTCTCCAGAATATTCTTGATCTGCTTCATGTACAATGTTTAACTGTTTCGGAGATTTAAGTTGCCGATTTATTGCAAAAAATTAATATTAAAAACAAAGAAAATTATTTGATTACATAAATTCGTTAATCTTAAATAGAATTTCTTCTAACGTTGCTCAACATTTCAGGCGTGACCGAACTAATCTTGTGATTTGGTAATGGTGCTTCATCTTGTCAAAACTCTATATTTGCTGGATCAGTATATAAGTTTATCAAAGTTAGTACGACATTATTTTGGTTCACTCAACAAATAACAAAACATGCTCTGATTCATCTTATCATCATCATTCACTTGATCTCATTGATATCTAACTTTACCCTCATTTGTTAACAAAAATCCGTTCTCCTATCGAAATCGTCTTCCATAGGTTCCTGAGTTGGTATCAATTTATAGGGATGCATTTTATTTTCTTTCAATGTCTGACTAATGGATGAATGGCTAACATCGAACATTAGCGCTGCTTTTTGGTCAGAAGAATGTGGATTTTCCTGAAACTTTTACTAACTGTCCCTTGGGATATATTAGGAGAATTGGAAAATTTTTCATGGATAAGCGAGCAACTTGCATTTGAGTTATATTCATCTGTAGAATTATTTTATGCGTTTCTGTTAAATGAACCATTCTTCTGACAAGCTGTTAACGGAATTCAAACGACTATGACACTGATAACTATTGCTGACAAACAATAATTTCCATGGCCAAGCATCTTAAACCAAAGTGAAAAACATAATTTTATTTATTTTTTTTTTGCTCTCATATTAGTAAGAAGGTATGTTGAAATAGTTTGTTTACTTTCCGATTATCAAAACTGAAAGACTAACAGAGAGCAAAGGATAACACTTTTTAAGCCATTGCTAAGCTTGTACAGTATTTTTTCCCGTTAAAAAAGGAATTTTGTCAGCACACGAAACACATTTTCTTTAATTTTTTTTAAAAAGTAGCATCACTTAGACCACTGTAACTCAAAAACTAATTGTTCTAATGTAACAGTATCGTCTAAAAATCATATGAATATGTCAATCAATAGTGGCGCCATCAGTTGGTTAATCTTATTTTTCCATGTATGTATGGAAGATAATTGACCAAAATGAACAAGATTTTAACATATATATTAAAATTCCGAACGTTAAAGAAAGAGTTTTAACTTAAAATCAATTTTTTTTACAAAGAATTTATCAATAGAGTTCAGTGTATCATGTTTGCCATTATATACATATTTGCATTATAAGATATTTTTGTAATTTCTTAAATATCTACATTATCTCATTTTTTTTTATAATATTAAAAGCCCACTTCATTAAATATTTCATATCCCAATTAAGAGTTAATAAAATACTAAATTATATGACGGCCCTATTGGAAAATCGTATGTATAACAGAAAAAAGCATCATGAATCTCCAGACTTATTTCTATTTGACGTCACTCTCATTTGGTTGGCCACCCTCTTTAGTATTTAATGTATTACGATGATTGAGCACATAACATTTCTGTAGGTTTCGTCTGTTTCGTTTCAGTTAATTTTAAAATCAAAATCCCCTACACCTTTAAGCTTAAACTACGTAGTTTTAAGAGGACCGGTGGGCGACATCAAAGTGAAACCACGCATATACGAGTTTGACTTTACAGAACAAAATAACGAGAGCCCGTACGTGTCCCTGCCTTTACCGGACACCGCGGAATGTAATCGACTGTTGGCTGCGAAAACGATTAATTTCAGGTAAAGTATAATTTTTCTTCTTGTGTGCATCTAATTTAAGTCATTTTTTTGATGTGACTCACTAATTAAATCGAATATTTCTTGAAGAGACTAAGTAATATTAAGAAATTTGGAGAAACTCTCCATATTTTTGACTTTTTTTTGATAAAGGTGTAAATGAATGCATTATTTAATACAAAATCAAGTAAAACTTGATGCGAAATTGAATTATAATATTGAATACGAAAAGTCCTAGTAAGTAGTCTGATGGGACTACATACTTACTGTTCAGAGCTGTATATATTATTTTTAAAAAAAACGTTAGCATGGAGAGTTGAAGGATATTCTTTACGATTTACGGATTGTATTAGTACCCGACATACCTATAGTTTTATACAGGTCACCCAAATACGTCAATTTTATTTGTACAGCGGACACTTTGTAGATAAATATTTTTCCCCTAGGAGAGGTAGATGTTCTCCCTAGAATCTTGGGAAAATGGACATGGAGGTAAATTGGCACGTCGTTTTAAAGGGAGTTCAATTTTCTTTTTAGTGGTATCCTACTTCGTTACTTTTGGTCCAGAGATTTCCGAATATTCGCATTTCAAAGTTACAGAAACAATTAAACTTACTACGTACAACAAGAAAACTTCACCAGGAATTGACTGGCATTCTGCTGCAATTCGTCTTTTAAGATCAGCAATATCTGCAAGTTGTGTTTTGTTAACAATGCATTTAAGATATCCCCAAAGAAAGAAGCCTAAGAGTGTTAAATCCAGTGATCTTGGAGGCCATTCAATTGATCGTCTTTTAGCAATCGATTTATCCGGGAATCTCTCGCTCAACCACTCTCAGACCAGAAGAGAACAATTAGGTGGAGTACTGCTTGAATGTTAGCAAATCATCCTGTAGAACTGAAATACCCCTTGTACTATATTGAAATTGAAATTGTCGAAACAGTGGGCTGCCAAGGCAGTTGTGCATATAGGTCTCCTGATGGAACCGTCGGTTACCAGAGCCCAACGGCCTTAGAGAAACCGATAAGGCTCTCTGGTCTGAAGGACTTAAAGTCACTCGGTACACTAAAAGTGTTACCCAAGTATTTAAACCTGGCGCGCGTGAATGCTGGGCACTCCGCGACTACATGGTCAACGGTTTCATCCATCTCACAGCACCATCGGCATTCCGGGTTGTCCGCAATACCAATGGCATGGAGATGGCTTCTTAAGTGCCAGTGACCGGTTAAAAGACCTGTCACCAGCCGAATTTCGTATCGCGTCTTTTTAGGCGTAGTACATTTTTGGTGAGACAGGCAGAGGGCCCACCTATGTGCGCTTTGGCCTGTCTCATACCAGAGGACTCAGCCCATTTTCGGTGAGGCCACTTGTCCAGCAGACCCTTCATTGACGCGACCGCTACGCATTTGCCGATACCAATTATGGGTTCCGGCCCCATCGGCACGTTCTCGGATCCCAATCTGACAAGAGAGTCCGCTTCCTCATTACCAGCACGGCCTGCGTGGCTTGTACTAATAATAAGACTTTCTTTAAGCATATTAAGGTAGAGATCACATATCCAGTTTCCTTCAAAAAAAAATAAAGGACCAGTAATGGCATTTTCAAGAATACCAACTCAAACATTAATTTTTTGCAGATATCGTGTATGTCTTTCTCGAAAAATATGCGGATTTTTATCACGCCAATGCCAGCAATTTTGTTTGTTAAGATTTACATAAAAATAACATTCGTCGCTTTAACAGATGTTCGAAAGAATATTAGGGGTGACGTTGACTTGATGACTTATGAATTTACAAAAGACTATTGTTTTATCGAAATCATCGTTATAGAGTTCTTGAAGTATCATTTTGTATGTATGGAGTTTATGCATTTTCAGAGCCTTTCTTACTGTCTCGTGTAAAATTCTTGTCTGCTTTGCTACTGTCAGCAAGCAGCTGGTAAGCTTTGCAGCAAATAATCCCAAAACAACAATTTGATCTCCTACTTTTTATTTCTATTATTCGCCGAACCAGTTTCGGAGAACTTTGCTACCAGATCCAGTACATATCTGTGACTTACTTCACGAATTCGATTTCTTTCATTGAAAACCAATGCCGTCCTTTCCTGCGCACTTTACAACCTCTGTTTCGAGTGCGAGTACGCACTTAAGAAATAATCCTTTATTTTAAGCACAAAAACAAAACTAAGCTTAAAACACTGTTCCATATAAAATTGCACAGTAAAAAATGAAGAGAAAGTCCCTTTTCTGTAATAAACAAAACAAAAAATGTAAATGCGCCCTCTTAGCAACTTATCGTTCAAGAGTGGGTTTAATATGCGGCTAAGAGTACGCACTATTTATAAAACGCATAAGTTGCACAAAACGCGCAAGTGGCAACAAATAAAATAAGGAAAAAAAACCTGAATTTGTTCCTTTCATCGGGAATGCACTGTATAGCCCTAACGGTCGTTTAAGAGTGAGTGGAAAAATCGTCTAAAAGTACGAGCAAGAATATTAGTAGTAGAATATTATATTATAATGGCTTAGTTTGATCTACTATAATTATTTTCTGTTTTTAAGATTTTTTTTGTTTAGTTAATTATATTCATTTTACACTTGGTATCAATTTTATTGTTTTGTGTATAATCAAAAATGGATCCTTTTATAAAGTTTGTAAATTTGTATTCACAGATATATTATTATTGTGTAATAGTTCAGCAGAAGGAATTAATAATTATTGTTAGAATGTATTTCTTCTCTAGAAAAATAACCAAAATCACACTTATGCTCTTTCAGAAAAAAACTATTCAATTATATTTAAAAAAGTTCGGTATCTTTTCATCTTAATTTACACTTTTTTCTTTTTTTTTTCAGGTTGATAATGTTTTTAGCTTCCAAGTAAGACATAACATCTCAAAAGTAACCCTCGCAACGCACGTGTTGCTGAATTAATTTCACTTTTGAAAACATTATTGTGCTGTAATAATGAATCCTAAGGATTTATGACATTAATTTTAAATCGACCGTATATATCTTTTTAAATGAAGGATCTCAGACTCGCTAGGTTTAGTAATTTCGGTTGTTCGCCCATTGATGTAAGTCGATTGCGCTTGATATGAAACTTGAAGAATATTATTAAATTTTAAAATTCGCTTTGACACTACCGTTCATTGTGCAATAAAAAATCATTAATTTATTGTTAAGTAAATTTTTCATATTTTAATTGTTTCTTTATATATTCTTCGGCTTTGTTCTTGCGCGCTTTTATTTATAAGGATATTATATAATTTAAAATATAGATTAATCTAATATATTATTATCTTAATTTGCCAAAAGTATTTATTTAAACATATATTGTATATTTTCACTTTGTTATAGTTTTCTTATAGTAAATATGGAGGCCATATTTACATTTTAATTATTAAGGATTTATATAATTTTTTTTTAGACCTTAGTTTCTAATTGTTCTCCTTTTATAGCTACAGACTGCTCTGAATTTTATTAATTTTAGAGCTTCTATTTTAAGGGAAATGGTGTTAATAGAATTTTAATTTTTTAGTTTCAACATACAAATAAAGATCTATTTAACTGCATTCGATGGCTTTTATTTTATCAAATCCAAGCTTATTTATTGGATATGTCCAGCAGGATAAACCCAATGCAAAGACAAGTTAATGCAAATTAGTGAAGTAAACTTGAAGTAGCCCATACATTAAACTAAGAAAACATTTTATATGACATAAATGACATAAATAGCGCTGATTTGAAAACAAATTGCTTGAATACCGGTTAAAGTTTTAACTTTCTGCGTGTTAATTATAGTATTTGCAATAAATTTGATGATGACGTTAAAAATTTGGCAGATGGCAGAATGGCAAATGATGCTCGAGTCCATATATCGAAAGAGTTCTTAAAATGGGCCTAAAATATTGGAATCCACGTTTATTTTCAGTTAAAAAAATTTCGATATTCAGGTTCTTGATTTTAACCTTTAATGACAAGAAATTTATGGCATATCCCTAAAGGCAGAACAACTATCAATAAGGTTACTGACAAAATGGTGTATATTCACACAGATTGCAGACGAGCAGTCTAGGTCACAATCGGAGGAGGTGAACCAAGTAATTTGTAATAACTTATTTAAATATGTTTCAGGTAAGTAATTTTAATTATGTTAATTACCTAGTAAAACGTTTAAATAGCAGGAGTTTTTTTCTGGACCTTTTGTTTTGCCATTCATCGAGTAACGGGGTGGAAATCGCTCGGGACGTGCTATTGCCTGTATGTCTACATCATGCAGCCTATACCTTTAATTTATTAGTTGAAAAACAGGCATTGATTTTAGAAATGCAGACAGACTATGCTGCTTTAATAATTTGTTAACCTCTTGTGACTGGAATAACTGGCTTCTTTATGATGACATAAACACGGCTCTGGCTAAATTTTATGAAATATTGAATGCTATAGAATTTCAGGATTTTTACCTGTCAAATGCATAAAAAGTTCTTAATTTTCCAAGTGGTTTGATTCTGACCTCAAGAGGCTTGTTTTTCAAAAGAAAATTGCCCACAAAAAATGTATGATGTAAAGAAATTACATAAGAATTATAAGATATAATAATATCAGTATATAAAAATTACAATGATTACTTTACCTTTTCAAATCTAAGGACTTCTTGTAGGGTTAAATCCGGGGAATGTTACAATTTAAATGTAAACAATCTGTAAAGTACGCTTAATGCAATTTATTTTGGAAACATGTCAATATGAAACGTAATTTAAATAGATTACCTAACTCCATGCATTTTGCTAATATGGCAGGTAATTCCAATACATAAATTGTGCATCTATTTGCCAGGCATTTTTCAGATACAGATTTGGATTGTGCTGTTCCCGACAACCAATTTTCAGTTCATAGATATATTTTGCTTAATTAAAAGTGTTTAACAAACTTCAAAAATTGGCCAAGAAAAATTACTCTAGGACCTGATAATATTCCAAATATATTCCTAAAAAATTGCTTATTTACCATCACTAAACCTCTACATATAATATTTAATAAATCAATCAATACTGGTATATTTCCAGAATAAAGAAGCATAGTTAAATTATTCCAGTCTAGGGAAGCGGATGATATGAGTAATTATAGAGGGGCATGTAGTCAGTCCGCACTTGCTAAATTGTTTGACAGTTTGGTGGCGGATCAGTTAGCAATATCTTGCAGAGGACTTGTGAATGGTCAGCAGTTTGGGTTTTGCCGAAACCGTTCTAGTACAGATACAAAATACTTACAAAATAGCTCTGCTACATGCCTTAGAGCATGGCTTCCAGGTAGACGCGATCTACACATAATTTCATTAGTCATTTGGTCTGGTTGGAGAGTTTTCTTAAGGGTAGAACACAAGCTGCAATAATCAATAACTCGGTTTCCAATTCCTTCCCTGTAGCATCTGGGATACCTCAAAGTTTTCATTGTGCTCCCCTGTTATTTATATTGTTCATTAATGATCTTCCTGAGTTACTAAGCTATTCAACTGACCTACTACTATTCGCTGATGACTGTAAAAAACTATTCGAACTGATTCTGATGCATTGACGCTTCAATCAGATTTGAGTTTTCTCTAGTTGTGGTGTGGACTCAAGAAAATAATTTGCTTTTGAATGTGAGAAAATGCTGTTTTATTAGTTTCTATCGAAACAAAGCTAGGATACCAACTCAATACAGCCTTAATAAAACTCATTTATTATACTCCCCTTCTTTTAATGAGTATGCTTCAGCAATTTCTCTTAAGGGTATGAAGATGTTGGGTCTAGTGATGAGAAATTATGGTGATTTCTCTTCATTTGTCATAAAAATGCTACGGTTGTATAGTCACCTTATTATGATTTGCAAAAACAAATGGTGGAACGGGTGCAGAACAAATTTTTGAGATTTATGGCAACCATGAAAGTTTTGAGAAATATCATAGTTTCATAGAGTTCGATAGCTTGGAGCATAGACGGGTAGTCATAGATTTATGTTTTATTTTCAAATTAATTAATGGAAAATCGGATTGTCCTCAACTATTGTCTTAAATTCATTTAAACGTTCCAAATCGTTCCCTGCGTCACTTAAATCTATTATGCATACAACATTACTCGACAAAAGACATAGGTATCTCATCATGTGGTTTTCAGGGTTATTTACTTCTTGTTACACCTAGTATACTAGGATTATTCTTCTTTTTTTGATAAAAATAGAGTTTCCCGTAAATCTTGCAATAAATAAATAAATTTTACGATTTTGCTCCAATAGACTCGCAGAAGTACTTACAAGTATAAAATTAACTGTGGTTGGGACAGCTTTTGGTTTGTAAAAGTGCAGCTCTCAATATTCATTCTATTAGCAAAGATCGTGTCCATCGGTTATATTTATTTTAACTTGCTAGAAAATCGCCTCAAGATCTATGAGGAAGATATTTTCTAGGCAACTCCAAACCGAGATTAAAAGTGTTTAAAAGTAGGTATTTAAACGAAAAACTTGATATTGCACAATCTGTTTACTTCTAACTATTCCAACACATTAGAGAGTAACAGAGGTAAGATGTTCAAAAGTTTTGAAATAAAAATCCAGGTTAAGTTTTGGGTAGACACTTTCTATTAATGTAAGGAACTAACTATAAAAATAAAATTCAAAGAGCTTTTTCTATGTATTGACGAAAACCCTCAATTTGTATGATGGACATGTTATATGTCTGAAACATGTAGGATGAATAATTTTTAAATAAATTTAGTGGAGGATGACCGAAGCATTTTCAGTTACCCTTTGACATATTAACTCCACTGCAAGTATGGATTACTTCTTCAAAATTCAAAGAGTTAAATGACAATGCTAAGCGCATAGCTGTAGCTGAAAAGAATATCTATCTCAGATGTGCTAAGAAGTTGCATTTAAAAATGAATATGCATTGAAAGATTATCCTCAAGATGATTCCAGTGTACCGACACTAGGTGTCGACTATATGCAAAACATATTCTGACCCCAGGTTCAGATTTAAGGCATTTTTTACCTGCATTAACTTACAGCCTCGGTTTTTGACATACATAATGTTAAAATGGGTAAGACATATTTGTACATTTATCATGAAGGGTTGGATGTTCGGGACAAAACAAAAACCACACAACTGTGAAAATGTTGGCTTCATTAACTCAAGTAGAGGTTTAGATAGTAATTCAGTACCTCCCAGATTTAATTTCCACTTGCTTTATCATGGTTTTTTATTAAAGAGATACCTTAAAAGTTAAATACCATGATAGAGCGTATATACACTAAATATGTAGATATAGTAAAAAGTTATTCGTCTCCCACTGCCATCAGATGTTATAAGCTCGATGGACTTTGTATAGAATCAGCCTATCCTATAACATCAAAATACCCAGAAGAATTTAAAAAAAATGCTTAAGAACATAAATTTAAAAGCTTTAATTACCTGATAAACACGAACTAAAAAGTTTTTATAAAGAATTTTATTGTGGCCGACTGAAGATGGTGACTACAATTTCGTTTTTTTCATATGTTTATTGAATTATGTTTCTAAATACGAATATTTCAATTGATTAACAGAATTTATTTAAACAAAAAGGCTCAAAAATATACAAAAATCGATTATTGGGCGGTATAATGTTGCTTAACGAGTGATTGCATTTCCTTAGCATCTGCTTCGTTCAAATTTTTCAAAGGAGCTCTGGCCAGTCCAACATTCAGGTGTGTCAAATAGTTCATCGCAACCTTCATTGTGGGCACCCAGTGACCTACAAAATACAATAATTATTTCAGCCTTGAGTATATGCAGGATAAGAAAATTTTTTTTTTTTGCAATATCGGTTTTATTGATTATATTATATAGTGTCCCATTTTAATTTATAATTGGCGATAAAAAAGCGTGAACCATCCAACTTAAAGGTCGAAGGTGATTTTCCTATATTAAATTATTTTTTTATGTCAAGAAATTAGTTTGACCTTGAAATTACTTTCAAAAGTAAGGTCAATATGCTAGCGTTGATCAAATATCTAATTAACTATGCTAGCTACCTCCGTCGCAAGCAGCTTCTACTGCATTTCACAAATTCTAACTGCCATTTCTAGTTAGATAAACCCATTACGTATTGTGACCGTTTCTGTGACCTTGAAAATACAATTTTCGTACGCGGTGTAAAAAATAGTGGTTTCAAATTAAAAACTCACTTAAACCTTGAAATACAGCGTTAAGGTCAAAGTTATTGGATTCTTGCTTTGCCCCAGGAACCCTTTGTATAAAACTTCTTTTTCTTCGTATCGACTCAAAACACCGAGTTCTCCGCAAATCATAAAGATACAGACAAAAGATCATACTGTATATTTTTGAATATTTAGAATCTTTATAAAATTTTTAAATTCTAGACATGTATTCTAATTATGCTTAAAAAATATGCTAAACATATATAGTGTTTAATTAAGAAATAAATAATTTAATGCTAAAATTGTGTAGGACACCCAATGATATTCCCAAATAATTTTTTTTCATCTTGATGGTTTTTATAAATTTGCATATACAGTGCCTTATACATTGATAAGACAGTTATTACATTAAATGTCGATGTAAGTAGTAAGCCTTGCACACCCTGTATGTCAGCCATTGCTTGAACATTTATGGAATATAAAATGTGAAAAAAATGTGTTTTGGTGGATTAAAATTTAAATTTTAGTAGAATTTTAAAGCTGATAATTGCCAAGAAAAATCGTTTCGAAGGACCAAAATCTGAGCAGTCATAACTTTAAATAGAAACTTTATGATACGTATCTGGGAAAAGATCTGTGTCAAGATATGAAAATATTTTAGGTGGTTCTTGAGATATGTCTTAATAAACAAAAGTTTCGAAGGTTCAAATTTAGTGGCTGTAAGACCTTGGTAGACAAAAATGTCTCTAACTCAGAAAGTTTATAAGGGACAAAAAACGTGTTATATGAAACTATTGAGTAAGAAATTCGTTCGAATTAAGTTCTTTCTTTGAGTACTCTTCCAAAATATTCTAATTATTTCGTGCTAATATTTTCAAGCATAGTAAACATTTGCTAAAAAATTTAGCAATGCTGCAACCATAACTACGTTTTTGAATTACAGAATTACGTTTTTGCCCTCAAATCCCTCGTCAAATATTGTTACATACCATATTTTGCAATCACTTTACAGGTAGCAGTAATTTCATCCTGCAGTTTTCTTGCTTCTTCTACCTGATTGTTTTTTAAAAATTGAGCTATTTTCACATGGTGCCTCGGCATGAAATTCAACGAGGTTGCAATAATCGAATCAAATCCTAGCGCTAAAGCTGGTTGTACTAACTAAAACAAATTTTGTCATAGTCATATGGAATAAAAATATACTTCATAGAGTTTTTACTGTGTCTGCTCCTAAAAATACAGCATATCTACCCCCTGCAGCTTTCAAAGCGTTGTAAGCTTCAGTCAAATCATTCGAGGTATATTTAATCCCATGAAAAGTAGGAATTTGTCCTACAGAAAGATTCAGAAACTGCTCCATGTTAACTATAAAAAGAAGAACGTTTTATACCCGTTAAAAGAACAATAATAATAATTTATATTCTTACTATCGACAGCACTCCACATAGGTATATGATAGTAAAGTAATGGTGTGTTCGGTGCGGCAGCAGCAACATTTTTAAGATAATCAATCAAGTCTTGAGGGGTTTTCGGCTTAAAGTACAAGTCAGGTAGACAAAGAAGAGAGTCAGCTCCTATTTGTTCGGCGTGTTTAGCCAATTCCAGAACGTCCGGTAAGGCGCAACCTCCTACTTGGACCATTACATGTTGCTTTGTTGATTTTCCTGCAGCTACCCATGCTTCTGTAACGGCTTTTCGTTCTGCTACGGAAAGTAAGGGACCTTCTCCAGTTGAACCAAGAGCTGAGAAGAAACGACATGTTAAAATGGGTCTTAATGGAAGTATAGGTAACGTACCTAAAACGGCTGATATCCCATTATCGTATAAGAATTTTGCGTATTTTGGTACTTCTGATACATCCACTGACCTAACAAGTAAAAAGAGTTTTTAGTAGAAGAATCAAATGACCTAAAAACAGAATTTGCCCTGAGACTAAAGTTGAATCACTAAAAACGATTATTAAATTTTATTTTCAGTTGGATTTCTTATTTGGAATAGGATCAAAAAAACTGTATTTTTACAATATTTTAATATTTTTTTTGCATCGTCTGCAAAACGAATTAGATTTATATGTAGAATGTTATACACAGGTCATTTGTATAAATCATGAATAATAGGACCAAGGACAGAACCTTGTGTTATACTAATACTTATGTTTTTGTTACTCAAAATGCTGTTATTAAAGCCAATAATCTGAGTACACTACTAAAGGTACAAATAAGACTTAATTAACCCTATACTTCAATTACCTACCCAGCTGATATAATTTTAGTTTCTGAAGGATTTAAAGAGAGATACGACCAAATGTCTTAGTAAAATAATAAAAGAAAGCAGTTCCCATTCTTCTGTAACTTTTTTAGTAACATTATCTTTTGCTGAAGTCAAATTGAGCACTACCAAACTCCTGTAAATATAGTAATAATTTTCGCCTTGTTAGTAATATTTAGCTTACGAGTTTTGTCAGTGAAACAACGATTAATTATCATTAATTAGTGTTAAAATTGAAGCACTTCCTTCTTCTACTTATAGCCGATTGGATGGAATAGAAAGGAGAGATCAGATATAAGAACAGACGTATCTGATGAGATATAATGCATCTGAAACTGACAAAGAAAGAATTAAAACAATAGATATTATTTATAATTGGATGAATTATATTTCATAGGCTACCATCAACAGGCAAACAGGACTTTCTACTGGATATAAAATCCTTCTATTCCAAAAAAATAGGAGCCAAAAACTAGAAAAACTTCTAAGTGAAAATGGCTTTGGAAAATGAAACATGGGGAGATATTGAAAGATGTGCTACTAGTTTCGAAACATTTCTAAAATCAGATCATGAAAGTGCATGCACCAACTCATACATTCAATGTAAAGATCGCAAATTAAATCTTTCAATTACTCTCGCTCTAATCAGAACGAGGGACATACTAAAGAAGAAAAGTGGAACACTGAAAATTGCTGGAACCGATAAAGCTTTTGGGGACTATCCTGATAATCTTTCAAAGTTAATTAATATTACAAAAAATAATAATAATTTCACTATAAAAAGCTGGCAGAATACATACATAACACAAAACAGGTCTGGAAGGTGGAAGGTAAAGAAGCAACTAACGTAAAAGTAAGATCAATTTCCGATAATATAGAACAGTTTTTGATAACAACGGTATAGAAATTATAGATATTGCAGATGCTTTTAATTCTCACTTCAGCATAATTAAAAAAGTGATGGCAGGTAAAATTAGAAAGCCAAAGCAAAGTAGCTTAAATCCATCGACTAATCCAAGTAAAAACTCTATATTTCATAAACCTAAAATGCAAAATGAGCTGATAAGCCAAATAATAAGCACTCTAAAGAGTAATACTGCATCTGGGATTGACCAATTTTGTGCATTTTTTTAGGAAAAATATCATAAATATCTTACTCTAGTGAATTTAGTATTTGAAACTGGTAAATATTTTCTACAATTTTCAACTTCATTGCATAAATCCGGAGACAACAAAATTCTTAGTAATTCCAAACCTATAGTTTTAAACAGTTATCTTTCAAAAATAATGTAGAAATGCATGAAACATAGACTTGATGAATTCTTAGAAAAAAATATTGTTTTGTAAAAATTAATTAAGTTTTAAAGAAAATATGAGTACAGAAGATGCGGTAAACTGCATTACAGAACAGATTGGAAGATGTTTTGACTGTGGCGAAAAGTGCATGTTTTTGTGCATTTTTCTAGACTTCGTCAAGGCGTTTAAAACAATGGCACATGATATACTACTTAAAATGCTAGAATATATTGGAATCTGTGGAGTCCCTTATATGACTTTTTTAAAAGTTATATTAAACAAAGAACAAAAAGTGTAAAAATAAATCGATGTGTCAGTTTACCAAGGTTGATGGAATATGGTTTGCCTTAGGCAATAACTGTGTCAATTTCGTGTTCTATATAGAGTTGTGATCTAATGTTAACATAATGTGCTTTGCAGATGATATCGCAATATTGATTAATTATAAAATTAAAGTTTGATTTGATATAAGTTATTTGACATTAAACTCTATCTATTACGCAACGCAAAATTATATTTCACGAAAACGACAGTAAGAACGAAGACAGATCTAATGCATGTGCATTAGATCTGTGTGTCTTCGTATGTTTAGGTGTTACTTTACACAACAATCTAAAATACATCTTACCGCACCAGAATATAACTCTTAACCGTACGATACGTGTTTTTTCACTTCAATACTCTTAACGAAAAACAAGAAGAGTTAAGCTTTATGCAACCTTAATCTATCGGTGTTTCCCACTCTAAGTAACGAGTTCTTTACTCTGGGATAAAACATAGGGATGGTCTCTGGGTATTGATCTTGAAATTGGATAGTTCTGAAATATAGGAAGTTAAGACGACTGATTTGTCACAATTGAAAAGAGGTTTGTTGCTACTTTAGCACCTCTGATCCGTGGCCCAATGTCTGATCTGGTTTTTGATAAAGAGTTCCTGATGTTTAACCCAAACCGAAGGCTATTCGAATCATCTGCAAAATCAATAATTAAGCTAGACGAACCACGGTCTGAGGCAGGTCATTAATATAAACCAGGTAAAAAAAATGACACTTCCTGGGGTATTCCTAATTCAACATTAAGTAATTGATGCAGAAAATGTTTTGCGTCTCTCCATCTCCCATTCTACCAACACCCACTCAAAGACAGTAGAGGTGTAGAGGTGTTATTGATTCTACCCATGTTAAACAAGGACCTGCAACTCCCGTTTATTTTAAAGAAGCTCTAACCTGTTAAAAGCTTTGGACAGGTCTAGGAAAGCTCGTAAAGTTTTCATTTTACTTTCTAAATTATTCGGCAGATAAAATCGTAGGTAGCATTTTCAACTGATCGGCCTTTACGAAAGTCATGATGTGAGTCAACGAAGATGCTCCTAACTCAAAGAACATCTGTAGTTTTGCAAGCATCGCAAATTTTTAAAAATGATAAGCTAATAAGCTTATTGGTCAATAGTTTACTCTTTTTTAAACATCTCCTTTCTTACGCAAAACTTTAACTATTGCCTCTGGAAAGTATCCCTGTTTAAATGATAATATGTCTGCTTATTACACAAATAAAAGAGGAAACGCTATATAAGAAGCGACATTTTTAATTAAATTTGTTGCTATTTTAATTTAAAAAAATCAATAAAAATATATAGCTTTTTCAAAAATTTCCAATCTAATTGTTACTTTTCTGCAAAGCATATTATTTTTTTCTGGCTGAAAAAAACAAAAACTATAATTTTCTGATGTCTGAAAAAGACAGAAAAAATTCCCCCTGACAATTCGAAAACACTTATTATGCACCTACAGAATTTTATACTATTGGTCTTGAGAAATGAGAAGTTTTTATAGAATATGCCTCACACATAAACAAAGCAGTCATAAGATTTTTTGAATAATTTTTTCAAAGGTTTTAATTTTATTTCTAGTCTTATTTTAATACCACAATAGCAATTTCTCGACAAAAACCGTATTTCAGGAAATTCTCTCCTATATATAATAATGAATAAAATGCTTTATACAATATTTCCTACATAAAACTATATGTAAACCTTATCCTAGTCCTTGAATAAACTTACTAAATAATTTACGTAAATATTCATGGTTTTTGATAGATATCTTATCTTTTTGTATAACAAAAACCACTCCAGTATTAAATTAATTTTGATTGTTGCTCTTAAGCCGACAAAAATGTGCTTGTATCGATTATAATAATTTTACATACGAGTTAATGATGATTATGAATAAAATTTGATTTTATTCAATCGAATATCAATTAGTCTATAGAAATATATAAAGTATATGCCTAACTATAGGATGTAAAATGACATTTTAAAGAAAACCATAAAGATAATGTTGATGGATAACTTATTAGTAGGCAAGAGAAATTAATTATAATGGGATTCTAGAGAATATAGAGATTTTGCAAAACTACATATATAACCTTGAGTTTAGTTGTGGGATGGGATCGAAGGAATAAAAACAAACGTCACTTTATGTACTGACCAAGTTTTTATTCCTTCGATCCCATCCCACAACTAAACTCAAGATTTCAAACCTATAGGATCGCAACTAGAATTTATTGAAGATTACATATATAACGTTATCTAATTGTAGTTAGAAATTAAAAATAGGAGATGTATGTCTTCCTTATAAAGTACACTTAGATAGTGTTTTTTACATAAAAAACAGACTTACCAATCCTTATTAAAGGCGGTGAACACTGGAGCCATCAGCCCTCGAAAAGTGAATGTAGCCTGAAAATAAATATATAATATATATCAAAGTTAAATATATGTATATCTAATAAATATATAAACGTATCTGGCATTGGTTAATCAAAAATTTAATATATTGTATAGTTTGCTGTAGTTTATTAGCTTTACCATTATTTTTCTATTTTCAGATGCTGTCGACCTCACAACATTTACGTTACTAAACTGTTATTTCAAATTTTTTTTATGAAGTAATGTTATTTGCTATTGCTTTTCTGATAAGGCACCAGATAATATATAAATACACTCCATATATTTATCACATACATACACATGGATATAATTAATTGTTAAACAAATACATTAGTATCAAATATACTAAGAATAAAAGTAACGTTTCTTGGTGCCTTCCAATCTTTTGCAAAATGCAAATATTCCGGTTGCAAATTTTTTTATAGAAAACATTGTTGCTGTATAAAGTTACTAGTTAGAAGTTGATACTATATATTTAATTATTTTTTTAAACTTTTATATTAACGAATGTACTCTGTAAACATTTTTTAAAAATTATCAATTAAGTTTTTAAAATGTTACATACACTATTTATATTAAATAAGCATCCAGAACTTTACAGAATTTTGTAAAAATAAATTAACTGAAATTAATAAATAAATTTAGAATAACTAGCCTGTAACATTTTACGAGCCTCCTCTTTTACCTTGTCTAAGGTTTGATGTCTGTCACTGTCAAACATTTTTTGGGGTTATGTTAGAATTTTTACCACGTAAACAAATAAAAAATTATGATTTTTTAGTATGTTTGTTTCTTTTAAATCTTCATTAAAATGGTGCTAAAACGGTCAAAATATGAAGGACTCGACGGAAGCTCTTCTGTACAACCTAGAAATGAACCTGTCGATCCCGATACTACGATACCACAAGAAATTGAGATGGCCTCAGTTTCAGTTGTTCCTGATGGTAAAAACCTAATTTTATTTAAAATACACCTTTGTTGCCTAATTATAAGGGTTAAATTACTTAATTATAAGGTAATTGCTTATAAGAAATGAATTGCAACTAAATATAACATAAGTGTTGGGATAGACAGTTAAAATTATGATGCTGGTTCTACTCATAGTAAGTAATTTAATAAATTAATGCTTATCCTTCAGGAAAACATCCTCGGTATGTTTTAAAAAATTTTCTAGATATGCCATAAGACAATAAGTAAAACACACTGCAAGATGGAAATATCAGGTTCTATTTAAAAACTTGATTATTGTTCCCTTAACAAAATTAAATTACTTAGATATCACAAAGGAGAATTCCAGATTATATTAAAGTTGCAAAAGTCATACTGATTCAATAAAAAGAAAGAATGATTGGCCAATTTCTTTAGTCCCAATTTTTGGTAAAATCTTTGAGATCTTACTGAATAGTCAAATAGAAGTTTAGTTTGAGCAGAATTCATTTTTGTTAAGCCACATGACTTTATCAAAATTCAATGGATAGATTGGTCAGGGACTTGTGTGACAAAACTCTGGAGGGTTTTGATTTTTAAGGTGTGGTTTCCACTCTCCGTAAACATTTTACGATTTTTCAAAAGCCTTTGATTGTGTTGAGAATAGCATAGCATAGTAGATGAATAAATGAATACATAAATATTTGCTATTACAAGCTCTTTACAAAAGGGTCAATGAGTACAGTCCAAGATATACTGTGACAAATTTTGTCTCATTATATATGTGGTACAATGCAATTGAAAACTCTTTAGCTATAAGAGAGGGACCAACTGTTGTTTGTAGTTGCTGCTTACAATTATGGTTTCCTTCATCATGTATAGAATATTTGGCTCATCAAAAATGGATAATAAACTTTGGAAATGAATTTATAATAAAAATATACAATGATGGTAATCAGCTCTGTAGGTCCTGCTTAACCCACATTTATAAGAGGAATTTAACTAAATATTGGTTTGGAAATTACAAAATTTGATTTGATTTGGGAACAAGCAATATTGGAAATGATCAAGGTGACTTTGAAGGTTCAACAGTACCATCCTGAATCATTTTATCTCTTCATTGATCATTTTTTGTTTATAGGGAGAAACAGGGTAATACCTTTGCTTAATGGGTGAATTATTTGTAGACCAATTGGACACTACATCATTAGAGACAGTGCATTTGTTTAGCAGTCAAATATTCTTCACACTTTCCACAGCCTATGTCCGGTACAATACCCATATTTTTCCAAATGATCAACTCTAAGCACTATTTTAAATCACAATATAAAACTTTGTGATAAGGGTAAGGAAGTCAACCTTCCCATTGATTCAAATTACAGTCACACAACCTCAACATAATGTTTAGAAACTTCTTTTGTTTGGCAAGATTCTAGCTCATCTAAGCATGATCTTCAAATAGTACTGTTTCTGATACTTGTGTTCCAAGATCAATACCAAGATATTAATGGAATTTTAAATTTTTAGGTTTTTATCAATGTTTCATATAATCAATAGCTTTATGAGAAGAGTTGAAGAACTATGTAGGTGTCATATAGTGGCAAAACATGCTAATGATTGGGATATTTTGATTGCTTTAATAAAGAAACATTTTACACACAAATTATGAACAAAGATTCTCAATAGAACACAGGGTCCTGAAGATATTCATATATCTTGTTCCTGAGAAGTTAAAAGACCTGACAACATTAGAAGAAAGGATGGTTTCAACTAGAATACCATTAATGCAAATGAGGCAAGTTGTTTATGCTAGACAGTATTATATCACTGGTCAAATTGTTAATGTACCAGTAATTGATACCTCCACTAACATACTTCTGAGGAATCCAGATGACACCCATACTATTAAGGTCGAGCTGAAAAGAAAAATGAATTTTAAGTATTCCTATTTGCTTAAAACCATTAGACTTCAGTTGTAATAAAAGCAGGAGCATATTTGTGCCAACAACCTCTTTATATTCAAAAAGGTATTCAAATCTCAGACAATTGGGAGGAAAATATTGAAGAGTGTGTTGGCTTTCAACAAAGTATTGATGACAATGCAATTTGAGAAAATTTTAGTTGCTACTCACAGGGACATATGTGACTATTCAACAAGAAATAGTGATAATCTAATACCAGCTTTCTGGCAACTGAAAAGGTGTCAGAATGGCCCAGGCTACTGGTCCATCAATTTTTTTTTTACATATAAAAATTAGAGAGTTACCAATATATAAATTTGAGGAAAAAGCAAAACAAATGTTAGTTTCAAATGCATATTATTCAAATGAAAAGTCATTTAACTATTGTCTATAGTCTAGCGCCTATGGTGTCTATATGTCATCAGTGTTTTGTTTAAACTCTAAAGTTTTTAATCACTATATTTTATTTTTATTTATTAAAGTATGTATATTGCTTTGTGTAACTTTAACATGACTAATAAAAAATTTGAATTTGAATAAAAGAATAATAAAGTATATATATTATATAATATAAAGAATTTGAATTTGAATTGGCAAAAAAGGTGCTTAGTTTACTCTTAATTTAATCATTTTTCCTGCAATATTAAGATGCATAACAATTCATGGTTTCTAAGTTAACAAATGGAACATTACATTTAATTTTACCAAGATCATATGGTCATATAGTTTTTAAAGTCAGCACAGTGGTGCATAATGAAAATATAGATGGTTAATTGTGAGAGACCCTTTTTAGAGAGAGTACTAACAAATTTTGATTTCAGATCAATAATACAAACCCAAATTAAATTGATAATACAAACTTAAAGAGTTTCATAATCAGACTCTAAACCAACTTTATGAAATACCTTTAGATCATCAGCAGTGATAAAATCAATATTCAAAACCCGTTTTGATAATAACAATGTCAATTAATTAATATGTTAATGATCAATAAACTGAATACAGAATCATTTCTAGCAGAAACCCGATGGTGTGGCAAAGATTAAAAAAGACAATTCTCAAACCATCTAAAGAGGTCTGACAGATTTCTGCCAGCCTTTCATATGTGATGACAAAACTTGTCAAATGCTTTGCTTCAATCTGTATAAGTTACATCTGCCTGATTAAATAATGAATCATTTGATTTGTAAATGTACTGGTTAATGAGATGCTTGAGAATATTCCTGAGACAGTTTTGTTCCTAGTAAATAATGGTTGAAGTTTCAAGTGAACATTCAGTGGATATTTATGGAGTATATTGTACTATTAGCATTGTATAGCTCTATTAGCACAATATTCCCATCACACCAAGAACCTCTTAACTTGAGTACCAGAGATTGTGGATCACTGTATGAGACATAGTAATATGGAGATTTATAATTAGGAAAAAAAATTAAGAAAGTTGACCAACATTAATTCCATAGATTATAAAATACAAAACTATTCAAAGTGAAACAATAACCTTCAGTAATTACAAGCCACATGATCATTCTTTATTTTGATGGCTGATGTAAAAAGTTCAACTTAAAGTATTGACCTTAATTTATTATTTATTATAATCCTTAAATTAATAAATGGAAATATTTTAAATATTTTTCTTTATAGTTAAAACATCACTTATATAAAACCATAAATAATTGAGACTTTTGATTCATAAAATAATAATCAATTTCAGATACCTGCTTCATAACGAAAACAAATGTACAATTTAAAAAATCAAAATTTGAAAAGCTTTTCTATTATTTATGTATTAATTATTAAATTCCCTTATTTTGTTTTAATAACAACGAAGCAAAAATAAAAAATGTTTCTTCTAGACACATTTACAGTCACGCAAGCTGTAAATGCTCTGGGATTTGGCTGGTTCCAAGTAAAACTCTCATTATGGACAGGCCTATGCTGGATGGCTGACAGTATGGAAATGACCATTTTATCTATACTATCTCCAGCATTACATTGTAGCTGGCACATTACTAGGTAAGGCCTTCACCATCTTACTTTTGATCATTTAAAGATATAATTACATAGAGAGAATTTTTCTGCTCCTAAACAGCTTTCACTAACACAGCTTTGGGATCAAGGTACTATATAAAACAATTAACAGAATGCAACTTATTACTTTATTTTATCATATATCATTGTTAAAAAGTAATAAGTAATTTTGTACCTCTAGGTATCAACAAGCTTTGACTACAACAATTGTCTTTCTTGGAATGATGCTTTCGTCAACATTCTGGGGAAATTTAAGTGATAGATATGGACGGAAACATGTAAGGGTACTTTCCACATTAAGTCTTCAATTAGTAAAACTATTTTTATTATAGGCACTTAGCTTATGTGCGGTTCTGCTATTTTATTATGGTCTTCTCAGTTCCATAGCACCCAGTTTCATGTGGATGCTCCTCTTAAGAGGTCTAGTTGGATTTGCTATAGGATGTACACCTCAATCGTAAGCGGGTAAGAGATTTGTTTGGGCCATTGTAGCAATGTGTGTTCACGTTTTAGAGTAACCCTTTATGCCGAATTTTTACCTACTAAGCAGCGTGCAAAATGTGTAGTCTTGCTTGATGTGAGTGTTGGAATGTTTCAAACTCTTTATTTTAGTTAATCCGTTTGTTTTTTTAGTGTTTTTGGGCATTAGGAGCATGTTTTGAGGTAGCTTTGGCATTAGTTGTTATGCCGACGTTGGGTTGGCAATGGCTGTTGGCATTATCAACTGGCCCTTTACTTGCATTTGCTATGATTTGTCCGGTAGGTACCTCATTCTTTTTGCACCACTTTTGTAAGAATAAATATTAATTTATTTGTTTTCTATTAGTGGTTGCCAGAATCTGCAAGATACCATGTTGTAAGTGGCCAAACAGATAAAGCTTTGGAAACTTTAGAAAAAATTGCCAAAGACAACGGAAAACCCATGCTATTAGGCAGGCTAGTAGTAGATGAAGCCTCCCTAAACTCACCTCACAGAGGGCGCCTTAGGGACTTACTTATACCTTCTTTGAGGCTCACCTCACTTCTTTTGTGGTTCATATGGTTGGTGTTTTAAAATATTTTTTTTTTCTTGTTATATTTGTTGTAATAATTCTAGGGCTTCTTGTGCGTTTTGCTACTACGGGCTGGTTCTGATGACGACTGAACTATTCGAAACTACAACGATTGTGTGTAATGATGGGTCGCAACCTGTGCAAGGATTAGATACATGTGCTGCCGATTGCAGGCAATTACAGACAGCCGACTATGTGGATTTACTGTGGACTACTTTGGCTGAATTTCCTGGTATTTTTTTTACAATCTTTATTATCGAGAGATTTGGAAGGAAGAAAACTATGGCAGTGCAGTTTATTGCTTATGCGGTTTGTTGCGGGTTCCTGGCTGTTTGTCCAGGAAAGTAAGTTCATTTTCATTTCATCATACACATTTTTTAAAGTAATTTTTAATCAATTTTCTTGAAAATAAGACTTCTGAAGGATATCTGGTCTTGTGTGTTTACTCCCGATTTTGCAATTTCTAAACGGGTTCATAAGTTTTTTAGACAATAAGATATATAAGCCTTAATAAAGTTTAGCATTCTTAGTGGTAAACGGAGAGAAAGTGTAACAGTTATAGGACCTCAAATAAAATTGATTTTGCCGCTCTTTTTGTTTGTTTCTGATGAGTTGTCGGGGTATTTTTGTTTTAATTTAGTTGCCATGAATACAATGACCGGCTTCATAATGTTTTCTTATTCCATCGTTAGACATAAACTGATTTTTTAAACAGAAATAGTCCAGAAGATGGCCTAAAAAAACGCCGAAACGTAGGCATCTCTTTTGGAACAAAATCGGTTTGATTTGAGGTTCTAAACCTGCTACAGTTTCTCTCTATAAATTGTAAGATTGAAATGGTGCCTAATCTGCTCACCATACAGCTATATTTTAATTCTTTTATTTAACGGTTTATAAGTAAATAGTTTTTTAAATAGACATTTTTTATTATATGCAGATGATTTAGAAATCTTAAGTCACTATGGGGATCTTTATAGAATTAATAGAGCAAAATAATTAAAATGATACTTTAGATTTCTAAATGTGTGTTTATTGCTTTTTCAAAATTTTCAATTCACGATATTAGTATATTTAAAACAACCTATTACGGTAAAGTATCGTAATATGTAGGTGTAATAAGACCCTACAGATATGGATGTTATTTTTTAAAGACATTTTGATAATACTATACTTATAGAATTGAATATGTTGAAAGAAATTTTTTAAAGAATTGTTACTTTCAAAACCTAAAGTCAGTACAATTCTGTAAGAACTTAATTATTTCGATCCGTCCACTTTCGCAATAATTAACTCAAATGCATAATAAAAGGTATGCAGTATGTTAAGAATAATTTTTGTTAAGCATATTTTATATATTTGGTAGTCCTTAATTATGACTTTCTAAATTAGTCGTCTCATCAAGAATCCAAAGGCATAAGGCATCCAAATTTCTATAAAACTTTATACAGGATGTCCAAAAGGTAGGTGTGAAAGCAGACCTAATTTCGATTGCATTTCAATTGTTTATTGCAACTTTTGCATTTTTTTCAATAAGTACCGAAATTTCACACTTAATCGGTAATAAAGCGCAATTGATATTTAAGTTTCAAAGTTTATTTTGTTTTTTCTTATGTTTATTGAATTGAATACTATGAATTCCAAGCATCTGTGTTAACTGAGAGAAAAAATAAAGACATGAAAAATAATTGTAGATTTGAAATAAAATACTGTTTGATGCTTGAATAAAATTAAATAAAGTTGCTTTTATCGATCAAATCTTTTTAGAAATACGCCTAGTTACTGCCTTTTATTCTAAGTTATTATTCATGTTGATGTCTGGCTAATTCTCAAAAACTAGAGCCTCTAATGTGGGGTAATTTCAAGTTTTAATATTTAATAAAACACAATTTTGTTTAAACCATGCTTAAAATATGATACGCTAGTTCTAATACAGACACGGGCTCTATTTCTTATCTCTCCATTTCTCACCCTTTCTCCTTCTTTTTCGTGGTGATCACCCTTAACTTCATCTCTTTTTTAATTCTGTTAAGTGCCTGATTGATTCTGCTCACCAACTCTTCCCTCGTTGTCTCTGTCGAGTATACAAGCTTCTTTGCCCAGCCCCAGATGAAAAAATCCAGAGCAGTTTAGTCAGGTGATCGAGGAGGCCAAGAAAAGATTTTGCCTCTACCAATCCAACCCTCCGGAAAAACAGTTCTTCAAATAATTCCTGACAGCCAAGGTTCAATGCGCTGGACAACCATCTTGTTGGAAGATCATTGGCCTTTCTCGTTTTAAGAGTCCAGCTTCCGCTAGATGATCGGGGATATCATTTTGCAGAAACTGTAAATAGTCGATTGTAGATAATGTGGCTCTAAAGTTTTGCCTATTACTCCAACCCACACGTTGACAGAAAATCTGCTCTAAAATGAATTATATTTTTTCCAGTGCGGATTGCATTCTTGGTAGCCCATTCGTAAAGGTTATGGAAGTTGGTAATAACCTCTCTCAAAAATTTGGACTGGCAGAAAACTCTTAAAAAAATTACGTCTTTGATGTCCATATTCAACAAAAAAAGCAAAATGGCATTCTTCTTGCAGGATTTTCTTTTTGTCGTCCACACCTTCTATATATGGTACTGAGGAAGCCAGTTTAAAAATAAATAGTGATCTTCAGTATTTATACGAAAAATCGACAAATATGCAGCTTAAACTTAATCCAGCCAAATCCGTAGCAATTGTGTTTGCCAGTGACATTCACCGAACGAATATAGTTAATGATCTACACTTAAAAATATGAAATAAAAAGATAACAATTAAAGATAGTGCAAAAAACTTGGGTCTAATTATAGATCATAAATTACGATTTAAAGAACACATCCCTACAAAATTTAAAATAGTCTATTCAACCCTAAAAATGCTTTATCCACACAGACATTATTTAAATCAAACAACAAAAAAAACATTATGCGAACCCTTAGTCTCATTTCACTAACTTTTGTGACTCAATTTATGGCCCATGCCTGGATAATGAAACGAAACGTCGAATTCAAGTTGTTCAAAACTCCTGCCTAAGATTTATTTTTGGTATACGAAGACGCAACAGCATTACTTATAAGCTTAAAGATGTAAAATGGTTAGATATGGCAAGACGTAGAGAGCTACATTCAGTTTCTTTTTATTATAAAATTTTAAAAAATCGCACCCCTCACTACCTCTTTAATAAAATTAAACTAAGAACTTCAGCACATCATGTAAACCTAACACAAAGATATCTTGTTGACATTCCAAGACATCATAAGGGAATTTTTAAATCATCTTTTTCCTATAATGCTGCCAAGCTGATAAATAAGTATAAAATTAGTGATTTAACATTGTCAGTCCGCTCATTTAGAAATTCAATTTGGAAAAAAATGTTTGTTTAATATGTAACTTATTTAATTATACAATATGTGACGTAGCGCTGCATTTATAGTGTCATCTCTTCTTTTCTCTCCTTTACGCCTTCTTTTCTTTCGATCTCTCTTACTGTTCTCTCTCTCTTTTTCCTTCTTTATTTTGTAAATATATTCTTACATATATTATTATAAAAAAGTAAATTAATAAATATACAGTTTACTTCCGGGCTTCAACAGCCCCTACGTAATTGTAAGGATGCTGAAAATTAGGCCATTTAATCCCGCACAATTATATTATTATTATTTCTTTTACAGCAATGTAATTATTGAATTGTTAATTGTATTTGGAATTAATAAACGTTATTATTATTATTATTATATAGAAATGCCAAGGTCTCCAGCTTCTTTTCTTGCAGTAAGATCCGCGGAAAAAGCTTCCAGTATTTGTTTGTCAATTTCATGATCAGGGTTGACACAACGTGCCGGGGTGTTACCAATACCAACTTTACTAAGGCCATAGGTAGTAGTAGGCCGAGAGCCATTCCAGTGAGCTCTTCATTGGTAAAAGCTATTTCACAATAGTGTCCAATAAAATGTGAAGGAACTCGATTTAAAGAACAGTAGATGCACTGAACATGAAGTTCGTGATAACCATACATATTTAATCACAAGACTAAATGCGAAGAAGCAAGACTAAAAACACTTTTTTGTTTATTAAGTGGTTCCCCTACCCTATAGTGCAGATCGACAAAATGCTACCAGTTTAGGTAAACTTAGTTTACATGAGCTGCTCCACAATAGAAGTGCTATAGTCCTAATTCTAAGAACTCTAATGAGAAGCCCTAATCTAGTAACTTTTGTTTATCTCAACTGTCCCACAATAGAGGCTTCTGAGAATTGGGCAGACATAAGGCAGGCATAAATGAATTTAAAATAAACGGCAGTAACTAGGCGTATTTTTTAAAACGGTTTGAACGATGAAGGCAACTTTATTTAATTCCTTTCAAGCATTAACCAAAGTATTTTATTTCAATTTTACAATTATTTTTCACGTTTTAATGCCTCTATTTTGTCTCTCAGTTTACACAGATTTCTGGAATTCATGGTATATTAGACAAAACAAATTAAACTTTGAAATTTAGATATCAATTGTAACTTGCGCTGTATTACCAATTAAGTGTGAAATTTGGGTTAATATTGAGAAAATACCCTAATTTAAAAACAGATTTTGACTTTAAATGTTTGAAATTAGGTCAGCTATCTCCCCTTAAAGTATTGCATCTACCTTCCGGACACTCTGTAGAATAACTTATGGGTAGCATTTCTCACTGTCCAATATATGCAGTTTATATAATGTCTGATGTAATAGCATACCTTTTTTCTTTTAACAACTGTTTATTTTTTAGGAGATCTGTTTTAACAGTAATGTTATTCTTCGCACGAGGCATTATAGCGGGGGTTTTCCAAGCTGCGTACGTATATACTCCAGAAGTATACCCAACATCTTTAAGGTCGATTGGAGTGGGGTCCTGTAGCGCTATGGCTAGGCTAGGAGCTATGGTTACCCCTTATGTTGCTCAGGTAATTAGGCAAAGTACATAATCTAAAAGTCACAGTATAAATATTTAAAAGATGTTTCTAGGTAAGTACGGTTAAATTGTTTTAAAAAGCAATTTTAGGACACACATTCAATAATCAAATCAAATCAAGATTATATCTTACATACTTAAAATTTTGTAATCCTTAAACCTTTTATTTAATGACAAGGTTTTAAAAATGTGATATACACATACAGGTTAAAATACTTGCTTGCTTGTTGTGTATTTTCTAGTCTGGGTGGTAATGCTTTTGCGCTACTTGTGAATGCACACTCTGTGCGAGCTGAAATTTTTTCCCAACCTATGTCTTAGGATACGTTGGGAAAATTTTAGGGGAAGGAATAGAATTCACCGTAGAAGGTCTGAGATGAGATCACGTTTTCGGCCCATCCATGAAAAAATTGATTCGGAACTTTTTTTTTCTGTCAGGAATACTCGCGTAAATTTTTGTGCTCCAATTTAGGTACCTTTTCTTTGAATTCACCGGACAATAGTGTAAGGAACTGCCTGTATTTAGGTAGTCATGTAATTTGCGGAAATAAAAAGAGGTGACATTACATAAGTCGACCTGTCTTTAAGTGTAGTAGTTATAATTGTTTATTGTCTCCACGAACAAGATATTTAATTTAATTTTTCCAGGGAATTGTTATCCACCCAAAAACGGTTTAGAAGTTTTCTCTTTTTTTCTGAGAAAATGATTGCTACCAGTTGTCTTTCATTAATATTCATCTTTCATCTGTTTGCCCATAGTATCAGTAGGCTGTTATTCAGTCGTTGTGTTGTAGCTAACTGGTAACGATTGCTGTATCATCGGCGTACAGGGCGAGCTATGAATATCGCATGTTTTGAGATGTTTGCCTGGTAAATATTAAATAAAGCTGGTGAGCCTGAAAGTCATTACAAACATAAAAAAATGCAAAAAGAAAACTAGATTAAGTAAAAGAAATAACTAGCCTTGAAAAACAAGAGTGATTTTTAACTGCTTCTTTAATTTAATTTACAGGATCATTTTTAAGTAGGTAATTTGCTAAATAGCTTCACAGCAGTAAAGGATCAGACATTCGTTTTCAAACTTTTTGCATACAGCATAACTTTTAAAGTAGTGTCGACGTGTAGTAAAGTTCCTAATTAATTTACACAAATCAATAATAAGCCTTATTTCAATTTTTAATTTTTATTTATTTATTTCCACAACAGTTTTGTTACATTTAAAAAAAAAAAAGACAAATGTTACATAAGCGTTATGGAATTTCCTTATAAAAGAACATTAATATAAAATCCTAAGACTAAAAACAAAAAAAAAATAAAACAAAGATAAAACATCATGTACCTATACTTATATTATAGACAAAATTATAAACGAGGACTGTTAGAATATTATGACTGCAGTAATTATATCAGAAAGATGCAGGAATGGAAAGACAGTTAAAATGTCATATTAATTTAATTTATCCTCCAGGAGTTCTTGTACAGAGTAATATGCCTTTTCTATCAGCAGGGCCTTCATTAGATTTTTGAATTTTCTGATGCCTAAATTTTTATAGGCGTTGCAGGTACCTTCTATCTTTGTACTTTTGCTATCGGTCCAATAGCATATTTTTGAGTTTTGAATGCTATCTGCCAATCAGTTGGGACACCCCAAAGCAGAATGCTTCATTTAAGGCTAGATTCAAAATGTGCATAGTACACAATTTTCAATATACCATTTTGTTTTTTGTCTCATTCGAAAAAATCTTAAACAGAAATATTAGATATTCTATATTAATAATATTATCAGATATTATAACTAGTTTTTTATTAAGGTCTGGAATTTGACTTTATCTGTTTGTCTAAAATGTACCTCAACAATCTTATTATTTTTTACTTCTATATTGGATTATATTTCTGGTGCTGTATTTTGTGTTTAAAAAGCAATGCATTTGGTTGTTTCAAAGTTTATTTGTATTCCACTGTATATACACCATGCGTCAATTTCTGAAATCACTGTTTTTGTTTTACAAGGAAAAATGTATCATCTGCAAGCATAATGACATCTGCAACTGTTATGGATAAAGGTAAATCATTTATATATAGGTGGAATAGAGTTGGTCCTAGGACTGACCTTCATGGTATCCCTGAGTGTGTCCCTTCCCATTCTGAAAAAACAGATTCTCATAATTTTACTCTCTGCCTGCCATTTATTAAGTATGTTGTAAGCCATGTATGTGCGACACGCTTTATCCCGTATTTAAGAGCTTTCCGAAGTAGTACCTCAAGATGAACACTATCGAACGCTTTTCTGAAATCACACGATGAGTCCATAGGTGATTTTGTTTTGTTCGACTGATTGAGTGTTGTCAGATATTACTTTTTGAACTGCAATAGATGTGGACTTATTCTTTATAAAGCGAAACTGACTTTTACTTAATATGTTGTTGTTTTCCATAAAGAAGTCTGTAAACAAAAGATTTCTTTATTAGTTTTACATTCAAACAATTGGGGAAAATGCCTTTTTGAAAAGATCTCATTTATTAAAATCTCCAGTATAATTCAATAATTTTTTTGAAAATTTCTGGTTACGCCCATCATCTTTAACGTAATTTCTTTAACAGAAAAATTATGTCCTATGCATAAAATACTTAAACTAAAATAAAGGTATTCATTCCTGTTCAGTGAATGGGCCGGGTATTGCCGGAAAAGACGGTGAAATATCGGTGGCCGTTAATTAGCAATTAACGGCTTATATACTTATATAACCGATACTATTATCCCTAATTCATTCTGTTTTCATATTATTTCTAACAATTTTCATTGTTTTTTTAATAATCGGATAGACTTTGTCTAGCTAAGGAAAGGTACAGCACGTGTTGTTCGGCTCGGTTGCGCAGTAAATTTGTTTACGCCACTGCCAAAGTAACGGTATCGATCGCCCCGATTTGCATATAAACAGTGCCGTTGCATTAATTCTTATATTTGTGTTCTGTGCCTTTTAGTGTTTATGTCTTAAAGGCGCGCTACTGTCGCTAATCGCGCGTTATTAGGGGACAAAACTTGGCGCAGCTTTGAAACAGATGGTGTACCTTTCCTTAGCTAGACAAACTCTACTTAAAATGCAGTGCTGGAATAGTTAAAATTTTATGTTTTTGGAAACAAGTTATGTATAAAACCCTTATTCGAATAACTCTTTTTTGGACGTTAAAAACTTGGTTCTAAAAACTCCTCAAAAAAGTACCCCATACACTAACTGTACAGAATAACAAAATTGTACAAGTTTAAAGACATATACCATCCATACTCAATACTTTTGTTCCTATCTGTAAGTGGATCTAACAGATAGGAACATTACTTAAAGATCAATAATAAGCTTAAGAAATTTATTTTGAATTATTTGTTGCATTGATTTATCATTAATAACCATGATAAATTAATGCTAAGAAAATTGAATACGTGAATTTTTACAGTGTTTAGGTAAAGATAATTGAAGTTTTACCGAGTAGGAATAGGAATACACCAATAATAAAGTATGCATTTTGCAGGTTTTATTGAAAACATCTATATCCTTTGCTACATCTACGTATGCATCAGCCGCGGTGCTGGCAGCGATTGCCTGTTTGATACTGCCAATAGAGACTACAGGAAAGGAGTTACCAGATAATACGGTGGAACATAACCAAGCCAGTACGAACAAGTAACTAAAAGACATTTAAATAGTAGGATCAAGTAATTAAGCTAAAAAAGTAAGAATTCCGTCCGATAAATGTGCTTTTATTTATTAATGCTTTTTATTAAGTCACTTATACAAATTATTTAGTAAATTTATATTTATTTTATTAACGTGTCGAATGCTGCACTTAATATGAACAATTGATACATTAAATTTATAGTTATTAGGCACGTTATAGGGTTACTAATGCAACTTAAAACCAAAGCTCTTTACACTTACGGCTATTTGTACTTATTATTTATTTTAATATTTATTTTTCTTTGCATCAACTTTATATTTTTACTGATAAGTTAGATCAAAAACCATTATAATAGATCTCACATTTTTTGATAGAGATACTGTAAAAAATAACTTCTAAAAGTTATTGGTGTACATTAGTACACCACATTAGTATGTACAACATAGTAAAAATCTTTTAAATTACCAGGTGTGTCGCAAAAGTATCTGACCTACCACCATATTTCTCCCCTAAGTCACCTAATTGAACAACGCGATTCCACTTATAAAGGTTGTTTGCTTTCCAAGGTAGCCTTTAAAGCGTTCGCCCCATTAGTTTCAATCATTTTGAAAGAACTCGTCCATTATCTGAAAGACACCTACGTAAGTAGAGAAGTCTCGGTCTCCAAATATCTTTTTTATGTTACATGTTTCGCTTAAAATAAAGCATCATCAGACCTTATAAACTAGTAATATCTCTCACGAGATGCTGCGGCTTCAATCATTTATATATATTCAAATCGGAATTACATCAGGACTGTACGAAGGCTGATGAAGCTCTATATACATACATACAGTAGTGGCCATAATTATAGCAACAAGTACATTTTTCCTTCAAATTATATGATGTGGTAGATTAGAAAAAAAACTGGTATATATTATGATGTATTTTTTACAAAGCTTTTTATTTATGTTTATTTTTTTGGTACTTTATAAAAGTACGGTAAGGTTGGACAAAATTATAGCAACACGTTTTAGAAAAATCAATTTATTTATTCTTCAAAGTCAAAATAAGATTACAATACAATAATCTTCTTCAGTATTTAGTATAGTACCCTTTAGCCCTTATTTAGCTTAACAGCAATGCATATTTTTGGCATGGATAAAATAAGTTTGTTTATAACATCATGATCGATTGACAACCAAGTATCCTGAAGAGCTTCGAAAAGTTCTCCAGCATTTTTGAAATTCCTGGTTCTACACCTGTTATCCACAATTTCCCAAAGATTTTCTATTGGATTTAAATCCGGAGATTGGGAGGGCCACTTCATAACATTTATTTTTTCATCATGGAGAAACTCTTTTATTAGCCTTGAAGAATGTTTTGGATCATTGTCATGTTGAAATTGATATAACAGCGGCATATTTTCTTCAGAATAGGGTAACATAACATTCTTTAATATATCCTTGTACATAAATCGATCCATAATCCCTTCTATTCTGTGAAGAGGTCCCATACCATACCCCGAAAAACAGCCCCACACTAAAACTGAACCACCACCATGCTTAACTGTAGGAGAAGTGTACCGAGGATTAAATCTTTTGCCTACAGGACGTCGAACGTATGCAGCACCATCACTTTTAAATAAATTGAATTTTGATTCATCGCTAAAAATAACTCTGCGCCACTGATCAATAGTCCAGCCCTGGTGTTCTCGAGCAAATTCAAGTCGGGCCTTCACGTTCTTCTTGGAAAGAAGAGGCTTTTTTGCTGGTCTGCGTTCAAACAACTTATTTTCAAATAGACGCCGCCTTATGGATCGTTCACTAAGATCGGAACACCCACTTGCCATCCAAAAGCCCTTTAATTTTTGAAGAGGACAAAAATGGGTTTTGCCTGGAAATCCGAACAATCATTTTGTCACTTTTTTTTGAAGTTTTCCGGGGACGTCCCGAACTTTTTTTGGGTACTACCAGCCCTGTGTTATTGTATCTTTTCACTATACGTGATACAACTGATCTGTGAAGAGCAAAATTTTTTGCAATGGATGACTGTTTGATGCCTGACTTATACTGATTAATTATAAGTTGCCTCACTTCAACAGACACGGTTTTACCACGACTCATACTGTTATTTAAATAAGTTAATAACTACCAAGAAATCACAATATAAATTGTTTCAATATTGCACTTCAACAGATTGAAAGAGCACTAAATTTCAAATGTTGCTATAATTATGACCAGGTGAAATATTTGCAATTACAAATATTTATTGTCAGAAAAAAAACAGGTAGGCTTTTTTTTATTTGAATGAGAAATTTTGTTTAAATATTAAGAGGCCATCTAAACCAGTGGCGTACTTTTACGATTAAAACATACATATAATAGTTATTATTAAATATTAGTAAAATTCAGATTTGTTGCTATAATTTTGGCCACTACTGTACATGTTTCAGTGGTACATAAGAGCTGTAGAGCTTCAGACCCTACCATTAGAAAAATTAAAAAAATGTCTTTAAATGTTATTTGTCACCCTAGAAACAATCGATTTCCATATAAACACGCAAAATTTACGCAAACGCCGTCAACGAAATCGAGTCGTCCATCATGAAGTCAAGAAGTAAATACCCCGTCTTCGCGCTGCTTATCATGTAAACTAAACTGGGCGATAAAAAGTGGGGCTTCGGGTTCAATATTACTGATACTCTTACGTCGCGAGTTGCGACAGCCCTTGCCCCTCTCTTCATAGTTTTTTCGTCATATTTGGTAATTTGTAAATTAATAACCTGAATTAATAGCTAACACGTGGAGATGTGGAAAAATTGAAGATCCCACTCCAAATGCCACAATAAATAAACTTTATATACTTTTATATAACCTTTTTGACCACACATACGGTTTTTCCTTTAGGAATGGCAAATAATTTGGATATATATGTATGTGGATGGGGTGCTAATGGGCTGCGGCTTCTGCAGTCCAAACGCAGAAATAGATGCTTACCGGCAATATCTCGGGACGTTTTACGGTTTTGAAGTCGCTTGTGGAGGTGTCGCGTTTTATTTTATTTTTTTGAGCAGTTTACTGAAAGAATTATAAACCGCAGATCTGTCATCTTACCGAAATATATTGGGATTACATTGTACCCTATTGATCTTAACTGTAGTTGGTAGCCACAAAACTGGGAGTTACACCATGGTTCCTAGCTACTGGTGATTGTTAGTACGAGAGTACGAATTGCTTTACTATTCATCCATTTAACTATCTGTGTTTCATTAAGCTCGCTAAAAAGACTTTGATTGAAAAAAAAATTGATCATTTTATTTTGGTTCGATTAGTCTTTATCTTTTTTATTCTGTAACACTGGAAAAATATTGTGTGTCATTACTATCGCATGAACCGATTCTCCTGCTTTTAGACTCGTGGACTACTCGCTACTAAACTCGCTTAACCTTTAACTCGTTTTGCTGGTAACAATCGCCATCACATATATGCAGCTAGGTCAGATACTTTTGGGACATACCTCTTTCGGGTGTGATACACACTCGACAATGCTGTAAACTATACAGACGGTATCCAAAAAGGGTATCAGCAATCTATATCTACGATTGATAGCATATCAATCTACATACTACTATAAACCAAAAGTAAATTGTCTAAATAATGTAGGTTGGGTTTTGAGCACAAGAAGATAAGCCATCCACACTTTTACCTTGATATTAGGCTCCTAAGAGGCCAGTAGCACACTCAATAAAGTGAATAAAATAATATGATCTTCAGATCACATTATTGGGTGTACCTTACCCTTTTTGGACTCCTTGTATGTTGACTACAATATTTATTAAAAAATCTTGTACCTATACTTAGTAATATGTGGGAACTACTGTACACTAACTAATGCTTTATGCGTTTCTGATATTCGTAACTTGAATGTGATAATTTGGTGCTGGGATTTGATATATTTTCACTTATATCAATTAAAAGACACTTTATGTTTTTCTATTGTTTTTTATTTTTTCCTGACCAGATCAAATACTGTCTTCCTATTTATCAAAAAAGTATGGCCAAACAAACAATACACACATTAAGCGTCATGTTTATTTATTTTCTTATTGACATATTAAATCCTTTGTTTCACAATCAGCTCCCTGCTCTCAAAACCAATAATTATCATCTTTATAGTCGCCAATGAGAGCTTAAGGAAGTGTGAGGTAACAGAGCAGAGAGCCGGCTGCATTTTTCTATATTCTTTAACACGGGATCGCGAATCAGTTTATGCCCGAGAGCATGTACTAAACGCCACTTGTAATGCCAGAAGTCCGTGATAAATAGCACACGTTATAGCAAATCTGCATCAAAATGGAATTACACTAACAGCATTCCGGTTAGTACTTAGTCGAAACCTGGTAAAACCACGTGGCAGAGGTTATGTTTTAATTTTAAAAGAGACACATATAAATACAAATATAATAATGAATAGTTTCGCTGAATTCCCTAATTGCTACGGTTAGAAAAGAATTTGAGAAAAAACCTTCAGAATAAATTTAGAAACCAAAGAGCAGAGTTGAAGTAAGTGCGTAATGATTCAGCTTAAACTTGTCTTCTTGTTTTGTAAATTTCATTTCACAACAATTTTTATGGTATATGATTTAATAGGTTATTTGGTAATTTTGAATGTAGTCTTGTTTAAAGAATGCCCATAATATATAATTTCATTTTATGGCTTCTCTTAGAGCCGTTTTACACGGCACAAAATTATTCTAAAAATGTTTTTAAGTTTTTTATTACAGCTAATTCTAATCCTAACTCATAAAAAAGTAAGCAAACGTATTTTAAAACTATTGTTAATTATGAGCAGCAAATATAATACAGCCGACAATTTTCGAAGGTAAATTTTGAACTAATTTTAACTTTGCCATTACAAACCACAAGTCTAACAAAGAAGTAATTTTTTATAGATTCATTCATTTTTTCCCGAAATGAATTTTAACTAAACTTCAGTAATTTTTCTTTTCTTGCAGCAAGGTATATCAAAATATCAATTGATATCTAAAACAACATGGGCTATTAAAAACACTATACAAAACACACCAGAAGCAAAAAAAAATGTAAAAGATATTATCAATGCCACTTCAACACAAGACAAATGCGTCTTATAAAATCCAGTTGCAGGAAAAAATAATTGCCCTGCTCAAATGATTAAACAATAAGCAGACCTCAAGATATTCTAGGGCTTTTAACAAGACAGACCATACTCTGACTAGAAATTGGCCATGTTTTGTAAATATTAAAAACGACCATAATTATACGAAAATATAGTGCAGCTGCTTTAAGTAAACGACCAATCAGTGATAATATCATTTAAGAAATTTAAGGATATTTTAACATTGTGTCAGCTTAGCATAGTTTTTGCATTTGTTTTTCCAAAATGGAAGAGTACAGTAACAAATATCAAGAATTAATGTCAGACAGAAAATATTTTCAACAAGAAGGACTTTTCAAACATAGGTATGGCAAAAACATTTTAAAGCAACTTTTGGTTCTAGATCGGGTAAAGATACATTGAAAAACCTGGAAAAGAACTTGCCCAATACAGACAAATTATTGAAAATACAGCAAATCGATGATCATTACGCTGTGTCAATATGCACTTCTATAATGCAGAAAGCTGCCAAATTACTAATTTAAGCTTCCGAAATCATGTTCGTTAATGCCACAGGCAATTGTGATGTGGAAAATTAAAAAATTTATTCCTTTGTCAGTCAGTCATCTATTGGGTGAATTCCTATAGGAAGTGTATCACGTAGCCGTAAAGAATTGAATTGATATTATGCCCACAAAGGTGATATCACAGGTAATTATTACAGATGACGACTTGAATGAACGAAAAGTGCTCAAGATTTTTTGGTCGACTTCAACACTTCTGTTGTGTGCGTTTCATGTGTTGAAAGCCGTATGAAAGTGGCTATGTACTTCTACCAATCAAGTAGATCATGAGAACAGACAAAAATTGTATCGCAGTTTTAAAAATGTTCTACAGAGCAGTGAATCGGAGTCCATACCATATTATTTGCAAATTGTGACCAGTATCCATTATTCAAAAGTTACGTAGAAAAATTGTAAAACGTAAACACATGTGGTGCCTATACCCTAGAAAGCCATTTTTAACTAGGGGATCTAACACTAATAATATGATTGAAGTTATATTTCGACTATTTAAAGATATTCCCTTGGAAACAACCAAAGTCTATAATCCGACTCAGCTCGACGATTTTATTGTGGTGAGTATCTCACATGTATTACAAACAAATTGAAAATAATCATCCATTATTCTCAAAGAGACTTAGATATATGACCAAAGGAGAAGAAAGTATACTCAAAGTCAAAGTTTCACAAATCAAGCGTCTATTAAAAGGTTACGCGTTTCGCCGCATTAGGTCATCATCAGACCTCATCTAAAAACAAAAACTACACACTGACTCTCACTAACATAATTAAAAATTTAAAAATATTAAGCATATTACAAACAAAGACTTTTGGACTTGGTGCTAAACAAAATAAATATACACCGATAGATATACTCCTGTTAAAAAAGACATTTATCTCAAAAACATTACTAAGACAGATTACTTGCGATATTCTGTTTTAAGATCAGACAAAAAATAAATATATTATATTGATATGGAAATATGCATATGTTCTTGTCCTCAGGGTCAAATATGCAAGCATCAGGCGACAGGCTGCCGCCATAAAAAAAATAATATTAATCGTGCTTGAAATATTTTGTAAGAGCAGCAAAATCAAATTTTATATGAAATTGCAACAAGTAGTAAGTCACTTTCACAATTACTTCACCTTTTACCTCTTGAAAATATTTTGGATCAAACCATTTAGTCAGATACAAATGAAAGTAATAATCATTCAAATTTTTGTGTAGATAATGTAGCAAATGAGATAAGTGGTGCGGATTTTTAACTAAGCGGTGAAGTAAGCGCTTAAATAATTACCATAACATTAACAACCCAAATACAAAATTACTGATCAACTGGAAAAATATCATTTATAAATTTTTTCAAGTGATCCAGACAACAAAGTAATAAAAAAACTTTAAGATAATCCTGAAAATTTTCAGGTGTAGTGGAAGCCTGCCTTTCAAACTACACAAAAATATAAATAGTTCATCATCTCTATTAAGTGGACTGTACACAGCATTTCAACCTTATTCTTCTTTAAAAAGACAAATGGCGCATACAAGAAGAAGAGGCATAAAAATTTCTGTATAGCCAACTAGTGTAGCCAGAAGAAAAACTAAGTTCACTGACAGAAGGCGGTTTTAGTCTGGTAAAAAACCAGCGAAATTTAGGAAAAACGAAAATATAGCTCCTCATAGCTTAGCTCCGTGTGTTGAACAAAACCGAGCTTTAGGAGGCCGAAAGACTGCAAAGTGATATTTTTGTTACATTTGAAGTAGTGTATAGTGTAAGTAATGTGTTTTTTTGAATAAATAAAACAATGTATTTAACGTAGTTTGTAAAAAAATATTATTTTTCCTTAAAATTAAAACCCTTTTATTTTTCACCAAATCGAAATTTGTTATAAAAAAATGTATTTAAAATTTTGTGTTTCCCAAGTTTCTACCTACAACAGTAATAAATGCATAGTTAATAAAAATAAATAATGTCAAAAAAAAAATAATTAATTTTTAATGTAAATCAACAATCTTGAATATTTAAAAGTTATTTTTAATTCAAAACATTCTAAACATGTAACTTTACAACTTAGCACTTGAGCAATAATACATATATCTTCTTCAGACCAGGTATCATAGATGATACGTTGAGGTTTTATTTTCTCAAACAAAGCGCGCATTAATATTTCGTTCGCAACCAGGAATCATTGGCGATGCCCACTGGCAATGCCGTTTATATTTTTTTCCGCACGCGATTTTGACATTTTCAGGTTATAATTTTATGCGGTTTGTTTACGTTTGGACTTGTGTTGCTTGGACCAGGACCATGGTTTTAAGTAGAAATAAACGTAAGTATAGAAAAATTAATTATTTTGTTTTGTTTAAAACATAGTTTGTTGCTTGCAGAATTACAATTTAATAAAAAATTTTGAAATAAGTTAAAATTTCGGATGATTTGGATAGTTTTAGTTAAGGTATCATTGGTTATACCTTGGGATTCTACCGATTCAGATATATATTATATTATTATTTTTTAGTTGATAAAAACTACTTTTAGTTTTTATTTTTTGATGATAATATTTTTGTTTTAGGACCTTTAACGCAAAAGGAACAAGATTCAAGATTTAGCAGACAACATTGATTTGAACCAGTCGGATATCGGAGAGCTGTCATCAGAAGATGAAGAAGAGGACCTGACAACGCATTTTGCTGAAGATGAAGAAGATCAACAACCCGACTCTTCATCATCAGACGATGACCTACCTTTGTCCCATTTTCTCCCAGCAAGAAAAAAAAGTTGGGGCCGAACTGCTAAGCTAGAGGTACATTCTTTTCCATTTTTGAATGATGCTGCTGATGTAAACAAAGAGTTAGAGTACCCCATTAAATATTTAGAAAAATACATTTCAGACGACTTTTACGAAGTTACGACTTTACACAAACATGAGAGAAGTAAAGGATAAAGATCGTTCTTTCGAGACTACTTCTGATGAAATAAAAATGTTTTTTTGAGTGTCGATATTAATGGGAATTTACGGACTTCCAAGAATTCGGATGTTTTGGTCCAGAGAAATGAGGGTTCCCATGATATCTGATAATATTACCAGAGACCGATACTTTGGTTTGCGCTGTCGTCTGAAACTTGTAGAAGATGACAAGATATCAAGGGAGCAAAGGAGTTTAGATAGGTTTTGGAAAATAAGGCCAATGCTTGACAGAGTTTTGAAAGGATGTAGACAAAATAAACGTACTGAGGCGGCATCAATCCACGAACAGATGATACCATTCCATGGTAAAGTATAAATGCGACAATTTGTGCGTGGAAAACCTGAACCAGTAGGCATTAAGAATTTCGTAATGACAACACCAACTGTGGAATTCCTTTGGATTTTTACTTGTACGAAGGAAAGGGCTCATCACTAAAGTCAGCGCTCACTCCTGTACCAGAGAAGCTTGATATAGGTGGCAGAATGGTACTCAAACTAACTGACACTTTACCAGCTGGTGTTTCAGTTTACACTGACAGATATTTTACATCAATTCCACTAATAGATGCATTATTGTCCAGAAAACTAACCCTAACAGGAACCATGTTGCTAAATAGGCTTCCAAAAAACGCAACATTTTTAAAAGATAACGATTTAAAAAAATCAGGTAGAGGTTCCCATGACCAGTTGGTAAGACAGGATTCCAACGTCAATTTAGTAAAGTGGTTTGATTCGAAACCTGTACACTTTGCTTCATCATCTACTGGCGTTGAGCCACTAGAAACATGTTCACGTTGGTCCATAACCGAAAATAAATACATAACAATAAATCAGCCTGCAAAAGTAAATGAATACAATTTAAAAATGGGAGGTGTGGATCTACTGGATAGAGTGATTGGAAAGTATCCTATGCGTGCTCGAACAGACAAATGGACGATTCGAACCCTTTATCACTTTTTTGATTTTTCAATTGCTGCTAGCTGGTTAGAATACCGAGAGAATGCTATGTCTTTAAACCATGCAAAGAAGGATATTATGGATTATCTTGATTTTAAACTCTCGCTGGGTAAGCGAGTTTAAAATCAAGATGGGAGCGTAGGTTCGTATCCTATCGACTGCGCCAGTGATGGAATTATATATGAATAGTAACTTTTAAAAAAATTAAATTTATTCAAATAATTCTGCACAAAAAAGGGTTGACTATCTATTTAACTACTCGAAAATTAAAAGATAAGTGAAAGTAAAACTAATTATAGGAACTAATATTACTTATAAATGCTTATTTTGCGATACAATAATAATGAAATAATATTATATGAATAAGCAGGATTGTCCGGTCATCGGGGTTATTGGCCTGGTTGCATCACTTAACTCTCGTTAATTCATTCTGCTAATGAAAGCAAAAATGAAGGAAATAATATTGAGGAAGAAGAAGATGAATTACAAACTTCTCGCAAGCAAAGAAAAGTTGAGTCCGTACCAGACAAGAGAGACAGAAAAAAAGGAAATAAGCATTTACGTACTTTCATGAAGGACCAGCAAAAATCACGATCTAAATGTCGAAAACCTGGCTGTGGAAAATTAACATTTGCAAAATGCACCTCCTGCAATATTTTTCTGTGTTGTAGCGTTGACAGAAATTGTTTTGAGTTATTTCATAACATTATAAATATTATATTAGTTATGAAATAACTCGATTAATTAGTTCATATATGATACGTATTTTTTTCCAAAAATATAAAAAAGTAAAACAAAAAAAATTGAAAATTGTTTTAATAACATACTACCTACAAGGATAATGTAATAGACTCTTGGGTCTGAAGAGGATATGCATTTTTGAAGAAACCTCGTATACAATTGTATTTTAGGATTTGTACCATGTAATTTTTTTATAAAAAATTACCTTTTTCATGCCTATATTTTTCAAATAATTATATATAAGCGTTGATTGGCGGTAAGAGTATAAGATGATTTGCGATAACGCGCTGTTTAAGATGGAGATTTTGCGGTCGCAAGTGGCATTTAGAATACGACGTTCAAGCCGATACGAGATCCCATGTGGCATATAGAAAAATACAGCCGTCACAACCTAATGTGAATTGATTTTCCAGTCAAAAACAATATACTTACGATTCGAACAAATTCCGCGAGGTGAGAATGGAAACCGAACACGCGTTTGAACGTACATCCGATAAACCGTCGATTCGGCAAAATCCTGTAAAGTGTGAACGAGCCCTTAGATTGTTAAAAATTAATTTAGGTTTGCGCTATGGTGTGCGCCTTTTATTAATGTACAGGGTGATTTTTATAAGAAGGTCATGCTTTTTGGAGATGATAGGGGACGTTCAAATATAACTTTTGATATAAGACACTATGGGTCGGAAATGCCTCAGAAGCAAAATACAGGGGGTTAAAGTTTTAAAAAAAATTAAGAAATTAATTTTTAGTTTTTTGACTGTTTAAGATATCGGTGTCAAATTTTCTCAATAAAGCTACCTAATAAAGATGCTTTAAATGTAAAAAGTAAATGTTTTAGTTTCAACCAGTGGCGTAGATCAGATAGGCATTAGAGTAATTTTTTAATTAAAAAAAATAGTACGCCACTGATAATCAAAAATTTTAAGAATTCTTGGTTTATTTAACAGAAAAAAAGGTATCCTGCATCTTTTTCCCAAAAGGCACCATTTTATCAGAATTTAAAAATAAATAACTTTAATAAAAACTAAGGAAAAAAAAATCGCCTGCAGCTACTGGCAATGCGAGCCACATGATTCTTTAACTGGTGTCAAGTAAATAAGTAGATGAAACTGATCCCACAAATAAGATTACAAGGATTTCAAGTAGGGGATCTCGCTGGCTAAGAAACCATGCAGGCCACCACAACCAAAAGCTTGGCAAATGTCTGGGTGTTTAGCCCCTTGTTGAAGATGGGTCAACAGATGCAGAACCTTTTGTTTTTTAATTGGATAAAGTTGGTGTCCAGCAATTTTTCGGATACTTGTATTTGGTCTCGCACGAACTCATCGGATTCGCCGAGTGTGCATATCCGCTAACTCAATGCCACGCAAATTGCAAAGAGGGACATGATAACAAAATAACTAATAGCTTTGACGGTTGCTAGGATATTTTTGACATACGAATCAAATATTTGTTATAACGTCATCTTCCTGATTAATTTAAATAAGGTAGTTGTTCTGCCGTTGCTTGATTTTGAATGTTATGCAGCGATTTACGTGGAATGAATTGGCAGATATGCATTTAACCCTTGGTGAATCCAGAGGAAATGCTGTATTGGCTCGCGCGATTTATGCTGAACGTTTTCCCAATCGAATGGTCCCAGAGAGAAGATTTTTTTCTTAAGGTCGATAGGAGTCTACGTGAGAGAGGATAATTACAAGTAAGTACCTACTTAAAAAAAATAAAAACAAAAAATTAACATGTACTTTTTGTTTTAGGTGAACCCAGGCATAAGAGTTCGTGCAAGACCTATTCGTGATAATATTGAGGAGGAAATACTTCACAATATTGAAGAGGATCCAAATACAAGTACTCAAAAAATTGCTGATCACCTGAGGATAAGCCAAACGTTGGTTTGGAAAGTTTTGCATGATAACCACCTTTATCCATTTAAAAAACAAAAGGTTCAGCATCTTTGCCCCAAGACTATGCTAATAGGTTCGCGTTTGCCACTTGGTATCTTCAACAAGGGGCTGAACATCCAGACATTCGCCAAGCTATTTTGTTTAGTGACGAATCAACGTTTTGCCGAGAGGTACATTCCAACCCAAGAAACAATCATGTCCGCTTCTCTTTGTTGGTGGAAATTGTAACAGAGTGTTCCTAAAACATTTACGTTTAAAGTTTGCAGCTTACTACAAGGTCCAGTGTTTCCTGAAGCCGGGCAGTTCAAGCAGTGAGGTGATTAGGACAGCATCAAATTTAGTTAAGGACTTTACGAAAGAAGATTTTTTAATAGTAATGTTAAATGGAATTTGTTCTTCATCTGATGTTTTAAAAAATTTAATTCAAAATCATGTTGATACAAACACTTTAGTGATGAAAAGCCCTTATACTTATTTAAACCATAATGTTATCTATAATAGTAATAAGGCCCTTTATCGTACTTTTCATGAGAATAATATTAATCTGTGTGGGATTTTGGAGTCTAATCACGCCAGTAACTTTGGTTCAGACTTGGCATCATTATTACATGCACATATTTTCAAATATTTTAAAATTAATATTTCATCGAATAAATTGTCTTTGAATCATCAAATTAATGAGTCTGAACTAGTTACTGATCGTGAATTGGATTCTTCTTTTTTATAGACATGTCCACGAAAGTTGAGTCTCATTCATGTTCATATTCTACTAGTAAAATTGAAATTAACTCACTTACTTAAGTCTCTTTAATCTTAATATACAATCCCTAAGAAACAAGATGGATGAGCTTCATCTTTTGCTGGACACATGTAATTTTCCTGATTTTGTACTTCTGACTGAGCACTGGTTGAGGCCTAGTGAATGTTTTTTAATATCTGATTATCTTCCTATATCAAATTTTTGTCGTCAACAATCTATACATGGAGGAACCATGATCTTGGCTAGGCAAACAATTGAAACGATTTTTTGTAATATTGATAAGTATGATAATCTTCTGTTAGAGAATGTTTTTGAATTCTCTCTTTCTTTTTGTAAGCGTTTTAATTTATATATTCTTTGTGTTTATAGGCCACCTACAGGAGATATTGCTATGTTTCTGGACAAACTTGATTCTATTTTATCCCAGTTGTCCCTACACTCTAAGGTTGTATTGGCTGGTGACTTTAATATCAACTACACTGATGAAACGTTGCCACGTACTTCTCTTTTAAGTATTTTAAATTCTTACGACTTGAAAATGCACGTTCTTTCTCCCACACGAATAACTTCTTCATTTGCAACTACAATTGACTATTTCTGTACAAATTTTGATGACGTTTTATGCACAGTACTCCCATCTGGTATTTCCGACCATGAAGCTATTCTTGCTAAAATGCCATATAATACTGTATCATCTTCATCTCATTATATGGGAAGAATTTTCAGCAGGAGAAATTTCAATGCTTTTTCTGCTGCTACAGCTTCGGTAAATTGGAATGCACTTGAAACGGCTTCTGACCCACTTACTTTATTTTTTCAAGTTCTGTGTGATAAGATCAATCAGTGCTTTCCTAAAATGAGGCTTAAAACTAAGAAACGAAAACCATGGGTTACAAGAGGCCTTAGAATTTCTGCTAAAAACCTCCGTTTTTTGACTAAATTGTGCAAATATACCACAAATGAAAATATCCTTGTATATCATCAGAAATACCGTAGTCTGTACAGAAAGACAATTAAAGCAGCAAAATCTAATTATTATAGGGATCGCTTAAATATGTCATCAAATAGGCAAAGAGAGTGTTGGTCGATTATTAATGATTTTAGACATTGCCATAGAAAAGTATCGGAACCGGAGTTAAGACCTGACCCTCTGATGAAAACCCTCATGCTAAATTTAACCGTGGCTACCAACAAAAATTCTCTGTAAATGTTTGGGCAGGCATTGTAGGGGAGAACTTGATTGGTCCGTACATTTTGCCAAGACGTCTCATTGCAGGGAATTATTTGTGAACTTTTAGAAGATGTGCCATTGGATGTTCGGCAAATAATGTGGCTTCAACATGATGGTTGTCCGGCACACTATGGTCGCGTTGTCAGGGAATATTTGAACCAAAGATATCCTAGACGTTGAATTGGGAGGGGAGGCCCAGTGGCTTGGCCAGCGCGCTCCCCCGATTTAAATCCCTGTGATCTTTATTTGTGGGGTCATTTGGACCAACTCATTTATTCTACACCTGTGCCAGATGAACATGATCTTTTGACTCGCATTGCAGTAGCTGCAGGCGAAATTAAAGATAGGGGTGAAGTTATTCAGAAAATTCACGACAATTTAACATTACGCTGCCGGCTCTGTATCCAACAAAATGGCGGCCACTTTGAGCACCTTTTAAATTAATTATTAATTATTATTATTTATTATTTAGTATTTTTTAACGTTATCCAATAATTTTTTTTCCTTAGTTTTTATTAAAGTTATTCATTTTTAAATTCTGATAAAATGGTGCCTTTTGGGAAAAAGATGCAGGATACCTTTTTTTAAATAAACCAAGGATTCTTAAAATTTTTGATTATCAGTGGCGTACTATTTTTTTTTATTAAACAATTACTCTAATGCCTATCTGATCTACGCCACTGGTTGAAACTAAAACATTTACTTTTTACATTTAAAGCATCGTTATTAGGTAGCTTTATTGAGAAAATTTGACACTGATATCTTAAACAGTAAAAAAACTAAAAATTAATTTCTTAATTTTTTTAAAAACTTTAACCCCCTGTATTTTGCTTCTGAGGCATTTCCGACCCATAGTGTCTTATATCAAAAGTTACATTTGAACGTCCCCTATCATCCCCCAAAAGCATGACCTTCTTATAAAAATCACCCTGTATATGAAATAACCAAACTTTCCATTGCCCATACTGACAACGCCGCTGTTTTTTATGCTGTCTTTACGCTTTCCTCTATATTTGTTGATTGGGAAATATTTTAGGTTAGGAAGAAGTGGGCCAAAAAGTAAATAAACATTAAAACGTTTTTTTCACAATGGGCGTAACCTTATACCACTATCCCTTAAGTGGACCTTCCAGGGGCGCCCTTTTGGCCGCCAGAGCCCTTGGTTTAAATATTGATATAAAAATTATAAACCTGTTTAATAAGGAACAATTAACTGAAGAATTTGTAAAGGTAAGTGGGTTAATTTTCTTAAATTTAGGAATTAGTAGGAATAATAAAATAAATGTCCTTTTACACCTTAAGATAAATCCTCAACATACAGTTCCAACACTTGTCGATGGTGATTTTGTTGTATGGGACAGCCATGCTATAGGAACTTACCTAGCAAATACTTACAGCAAAGACCCCAATTTTTATCCTACAGACCCTAAAAAGAGAGCAATCGTGGATCAGAGACTGTACTTTGATATTGGTACAATGTATAAGTGTATTAGGGATATTTGTGTAAGTTTTTTTACCATCCTAATTCATAGTGTTCTAAAGGTGCTTACTGTTTTAGTTCCCAATTCTTTTCAAAGGTGAAGATGAAATTTTTGATGAGCACAAGCAACCATTAGAAGAAGCTTTAGGGTTCTTGGATGTGTTTCTTGAAGGGCAAAAATTTGTTGCCGGGGACCATCTAACTGTTGCAGATTGCTGTTTGGCTTCATCCGTCTCTAGCATTGTGGTAAGAGTTGTTGGATTCGGGTCAAAAATAAGTTACTCCCAAACAAACATCTTTTAATACTTAGTCAAGATTTTCATGTCTCTGAAATTATCCTTAGAACTAATTTAATGTGAAAAAAAACTGAAATAAACAAATATGTTTGTGGAATATGTACTGTTGCTTTGGGAAAGTATGCATAGTAATGCATTAACAGCATATTCCTATATAAAATGTTTTTACTTGTCTACAGTTTTTTTATCATTAAATGCAGATTTATATTATAATTTATATTAGTTCATTACAGCATGTTATGAAATATTTAAAAAATATTTCTGTTGATGAACTCTTTGGCTTGTCTTATATAAATATATTTGAAATCAGGAGTATATTTACAGAAAATTTAAAATAGTTAAAACATCCTAACTCGTAAATCGATAAAGCTGAAAAAATTGAGATTTTTATGAAAACTAATATGCAGTCCTCATGTTTTGAAGTAATTCTCTGATTCTTTTTATATTCTTAGAAATTTGCTTTTTACATTTGTGGTTAAAGTTTAATAAGGGACTAGATTCAATATTTGGTGAAATTTTAGAAAAAAAAGTTAGATTGGACTTGTTTCTTAATAAAGTAATTATAATAAAAAAAAATATATATATATATATTTCGACTGATTTTTATTACAAACACAGGAGTTACATTTCAAATTAACATTATAACTAAATTTTCTCACTAATAAAACATTAGAACAATAAAAAAAGTATGAAAGTAAATAATGAAATCTTACTGGAAATCTACATTTTCTTTATTGTCAGTATCATTATTTTGGGAAACGGCTAATTCCTCCAGAATATCATTCGGTTAGCTGGAATAATAGGATGTAGCTTAGAAATCAAATTTTGCTTTCTTTTTAATTTTACACCTCGACATTGTGTTCGGCAAGAAGGTTTTGGTTCTTCCGAAAAGGCATTTTTGTAGTACAACATATTTTATCCCCTTTTAAAGTGCAAATGTATCATATTCTGCAAGTAATAATAATAATGTCTCTATTAAAATTTACAATTAGTAAATTCTAAATGGCGAAGTTGAAGCTTACTTCCTAGCTTAACCATACAAATCAGCTTGAAGTTAGATATTACAAAGAATTTCAAAATGTATCTTAAATAATTGCATAGTTATAAAATATTAAGTTCTAACTGCCTATATGCACAACCGATTAACATTACAACGTTTGATAACCACACAGACTTATGAAATTTACAATAAGTTAAAGAATAGATATTTAACAACACTCTAGGCTAACAGAGATCAGTAATATAACTGCTTATTTTTCGTTTAAATATAGAAGGTGAAATATATTTTAACTCAGGAGGAATTTTATTATATTGCAGATGAATACAGTAACTGAAGCTCCTCTCAAATAAAACAGTTTTATGAAGAGAAGGACAAGGATTAACAAGTAAGGTTTGGGAACATTTTTTTGAAGCCCAAACTTGGATGAACAATCTTTCCATTCAAAAAAGTTTTGTATGTTCATCTCTTTTACATAGACCTTAGATGAGTTTGCCTTTTTTACAGCCAATTTAAAATCATTAAAATCGATCACCTTACCGTACCTTTTCAATAATTGTTCTACCTGGTGATGGAACGAGTTCGCGGACATAAAAGTGTGACCAGATTGAAAGTATTTTATTCCCAAATTCTCCAGTTCAGGCTCGGTAGAGTTTACAACGTAAACAAAAAAAAATCCCGGATCGTAACATAAGTCTCTGTTATATAAAAAAACATTTAAAAAAAAAGTTGAAATTAAATTTTCCTTATTTCGACCCGCAACCCCTTTGCTTAGCACTTTTCGAATAGTACTGGCATATTCAAAAGCATTTTATAGAGTTTGAAACCTGGACTATAAATTCAGCCATATTTTCATTAGGCCATTTTTTTACGACTCTTAGAATTTTTCTCCTGACTTTTGTTGGCTCTAAACAACCCTCCCTGTATACCGATTTTTTCCAAAAACCATACAGTTCTCAAGCCTCCATTGAACTTTTAGTCCTGGAAATTTCAAGCTGAAACTTGTTTTGAACAACTTTTAGATTCTTGTCTTTCTGAGACTGAAACCCCTAAATATAAAAAAAAAGATTATATACTTCTGAATGCACAGGTGTGTCTCTCTTGTCTCATCAATGAATATTCTACAAACGGAAAGCTACTTAGGACATTTTAACTTAGAAATAGATAGATAGGACATTTTAATTTGGGATTATCGTCTTTTCTGCACATAGAACAATATATTTAGGTGAATTTAAGGCATAAAAAATGTAGTTAGGACTTTCTAATTTAGCCAAGGAGGTAGATACCATTTGATAGGTCAATAAAATATAATAAGCCAAAAAAAGATAATTTTGTAGTTAGGACGTTTTAACTAAGGAGGGCAGAATATCCTTATAACAATATTTAACATGCTGATACCTGATTATGTGTTAGTAATTATAGCTTTTAAGAAGCCAGCCTTACTAAGACTATTATTTGAAAGAAGGCTTATTATGCTTTCATTCTATTTGGCTTCTCCATACTTTATTAAAAAGATCATAGGGAAAATTGTTAAATCTAGAATGGCAACCTGTCTTCAAAAACATAAATTGTTAAATGTCAGCCATGCTTACTTAATATTATGGTTTTATAGGTTTTTTTAAGCATTTCTTCAATCATTTTTAAATAAGCGCAAATAATTTGTAAAGAGTAAGTATGACCTCTCAGCATAGTCCACAGATTTTTTTTTCTATTAATGATTATTTACTTTGCTTGCCCACTATAGTGCTATTTTATAATTAGGAACTAATAACACATTAAGACACACTGGTTTTCATGACATTAAAATAATATTGAAATAGTGTAATGTCTTCAACTTTACAGTGAAATTTTGATCCTATTTGATGGTAGCTTAAAACAAAATCCATAAATAGCAATGTTATAAGTTTTTAGGGCTGTTTATTGATCAGGTTAAAATTTGATAATCATATGCAGATTTTGCAAAAAAGGTGGGCATCTTTATCTTAGGCTGTAAGGGCTGAAAGGATAGGTTTGAGAAATGATGTTTCAAAGGAGGTATAATTTGTCATAGTTGAATTCCACTTAAGGTATGGAATAATTTTTTGAGATTTTTCTAGCTATAAAAATGCAAATCTAGCAAACACGTAGATTCGATCTGTCATTTTCTGAGGGTATAGGTGTCAAAACTACTACTAAAACTACAAGGACTACAGAGGCCATATGGACTCAAATGAAAATCTTTGGCAAATTGTTCTTTAAATAATTAAAATCTCAAACCATAAATTTTACTCAACATAAGAACACAGGTGATGTACAGCCATTACTGTATCAATACAATTTGGAAGCCGAGTTTCTTGGTGTACACATTGATACAGGATAAACATCTTGTTAACCTGTAAAAAAAACTAACCAACAGCTTTTTCAGCTTGATTAGACAATTTTGATAAAAAAATTGTCACGCCCTATAAATTACTTTTGCCAGACTCAGATATCGTTATCTAACAATATGATACTTACGGTACGGTACAATATGATAGAATTGGTCCAAGAGCATGGTACAATGATTATATTTTTCATACCTTGTTTTAAGAGAACGTTATAGGCCTCTATATTTCAGATTGGTCAGTAAGCCAGTAACACTAACCAGATTTAGAAACAATAATTTAGGATATACCCCTTAAACGTCATTAATTAAAAATTCTATTTTTTCAAAAGCATTTTTTGACCTACACCAATTACTAAAAAGTAATTGAATTTCGTATTTTGATTAATGTATTCCAATTAGCGACAATTCTGGTCGAAATATTGACTAAATATATATACGTGCGGAAAAGGTGAAATTTTTATCCTAAATCCAAAAAGATTTGTGTACAAATATAGCCTAAGCTCTAAGGTTACAAAATTATTGATTATATTTTTTAGGCTGTTGGTTGGGATATAAAACCTTATCAAAATGTATATAACTGGTTACCAAGAGTTGCTGAGACTATACCAGGGTATGCGGAAGCAAACCAGGAGGGTGCAGAAGCATTTGGGAAGGCTGTTAGAAGCAAACTGGCTCCTGGACAAATCTAAGTTTTTCAAATGCTTTTATTTACTAAGTTTTTTGAATACACCAATTTTATGAAATTAATTTGTTAAAAGTTTTCTTTTAATGAGATGCATTTCAAGAGTTTTCCACAAACTGCAAACCCACTTGAATCTTTAAAACTTATTTAGGGATCTAAGTGTGTTTTTTTATATGTTTTTCGATGAATATATTTTGTCATATTTTTTCAAGTTTATATGTTTTATTTTGCGTGAGTATTAGAACCACATTTGTCAAGATACTTTATATTTTTTTATTGCTGAGTGCTGAGAACTTTGAAAAACAATTATCAGGAGCTACATTGCAGGCCGGAACGTGAGGGCATAAACTGTAATAATGTCTTCACAAGTACAGTTTTCAATTCAATCAAAACTGTAAAAGAGTACTAAAAGTAAGTAGTACTAAAATATAACACAGTGTTATATTTTATTATTATACACATATAAAGCATTGTAAAATTGTTAAAAATATTAAATTAGATCAGGATTTATTTTCTGAGTGCTAAGAATTATTTCAGGTACGATTTGTTATAGATTCCATGCTGTGAGCAGATTGAGCAATTAAGGAAAAAAAGCACAAAGATGGTTGGATATGGCATATTGTAGTATGGCATATATTGTAGTATTTGGAAAATATTGCCAGTAAAATAGTTTTCTGGAAACTAAAGGGAATTTTAATTTCGCCTGGCAGTGGACGCAATTTCATGTTTTTTCCACATGCTTGAGGTATTTTTTTTGTTTATTTCAAGCAACTGGAGCCTATTCTACTGTTTGGGACACTGGGACTATTATTGTTGAATGCTGAAATGAAGTTTTATTTTCTCCAGGCAGTTGGAGATTTTTAATTTTCTTCAGGGACTTTGAAGTAATTTTCAATTCATTACAGGCAGTAAAAATTCGCTTTGTTATTACAAGGGTTGCTATTTATATTTTGAGCATATTAATCAACGGGTAGTAATTTATTAAGATTAATATTTTGATATTACTCCATGACGATCAATACACTTTTTGCCTAGGCTCTAGTCAATGTAACCCTATTTCGATTGAGGTAATAAGATGTGAGGTCTATGACTTAGTTGTTTCAGCTAATGTGTGAAAGCTTGCACTGTCACAATGAAAAATAAACCCTCGTTGCTGCTTCTTTTTCCGTATTTCACTAAACATTTCTCGTAATTGTAAAGTTGATGATAACAACTCAAATACGAAACGTCTTTTTGAAAATCTGACACCATTTCGTAAAACGCAGAAAGTTACAATGAGTATTTGATTCTTTTGCCAAAAAATTTCGGATACTTTTTAATTTCAAAAGGGCTTTTTAATGATCAGCTTTGCCTTCATTTAACCCACCTCGTATTCGAATCTAGTTTCCGAAATTCCAATGATGGGGTTCGATTTTTAGACACCTTGTACAGGCAATATGGAACGTTTAATAATAAAGCCTTTATTACTTCCAATTAACAAAAAAAAATAGTTTAATATAATATATAAGAAATATACTAAAGGAGTAAAAGGCAACTTCAGCTTCGTTTCTTTTCAGCCTAAATTTAAAGAAAATTACGTATTTACAAAATAGTTGTTTATTTGGAACTGTATTTCTATATAATAATAATAGCATGGCTTGCATATTATGACAAAGTTAATAGTATATTTTTTTAAATCTTAAAACCTTAAGTATTTTGTAAAGTTCATACACAGACATAACTTTAGGCATTGCAGAAATTAAACACATGAAATGTTTACGGTTTAGTTAATTTAGGGAACTGAGAATACAAATGGATGCAACTAGCTACGATAAGATAAAGGGTAATATTAATTAAAATGTTCACATGTGACTTATTTAAATGTGTTCTAATAGTCAAAGTCAAAATATACTTTATTTGCTAAGTTACTTGTGCTAAAAGCTTCCTAATCCTAGAATTTATAATACAAGTATTTATTTGGTTATACAGGATACAGGACAAAAACAGAATACAGAATCGTTGATATACAGAAATGTTGATTGTACATAGAAGCATATTTTATATAATCAAAGAAAAAACCAAAAAAGAAGAAAAGAAAAGGCGAGAACCAACATAAAACAAGAATAATAAAAAAAAATAAAATAAATCTAATCAACAGATATATAATTAATTTTAAATATTAAAATGAGTCGTTAAAATACTCTTCAATGCTGTTGTAAGCTTTTGGTAAGATTAATTTCTTTAGTTCTCTCCTAAACTTTTTAAGGTCTGTAACAGTCCTAATCGAAAAAGAAACATGATTAAATATTTTACGACTAATAAATATAAGAGAGTTTCTCGTAAGTGAGGAGGTGGGTATTGAAGAGATAAGTTGCCCACTTAACGAGTATTATGACTGGTGCAGGATGGTGGACTTACGGACTTATGTATGAGTGTTGCAGATTCAGAAAACTGTTAAAATTCTTTCAGCTACAAAAAGAGGTTTACAAGAGACTCTCAGACCAACACCACACAGATACCTTAATGCTTTTTTCTGAATAGTAAAAATTATGTTAAGGAGTCCCTTGGAGCACAAACCCCAAAATGGCAACCCATAACGGATATGAGAGTCTATTAAGGCGAAATAAACTGAACGAGCAAACAACCCCCCCAACTCATGCCTGGCAACCCTGACTGCAAAACAACCAGAAGATAGTTTAGCAGCGAGGCCCAAAACGTGGTTGTCAAACCTTAAACTCTCATCAATGAAGAGGCCGAGAAATCGACAATAATCCCTACCATGTAGTGAGCTCTGCTCATCAAACAAAAAACTCTCTTCATTACACTTAAAGCCCAGAACAAAAGTCTTATCAATATTGAATACAAGCTGATTGCAGATGCACTACTCTTTAATTTTGTGAAGATCCTCTACTATGAGAGATCTGACTACTTTTTGATCTTTGTTATGCCACAGAATTGTAATATCATCGGCAAACTGAACCACTAGTCCATGCAGTGATAGAGAGCTTAAGTCATTAACGTATAATAAAAATAAAATAGGACCCAACACTGAGCACATCTTAAATGAGGTACACCACATTTAAGATGTGCTATTCCTGATGAAAATCCAGATGCAACCACCCTCTGGGTGTGGCCAGACAGGTATGACTTCAACCACCCCAAAGCTTCCTTGCTGCTGCAGCCTCCTTGAAGTTCATAGATAGATACACAATCTCCAAGAATCTGAAAATGGCATCCTGTGTGCCCTTAGATGACTGAAATCCATACTGATTAGGGGACAGCACATTGTATTTGGTCAAAAAAGAGACAATTCTCTTTTTTGCAAGCCGCTCAAGAACCTTGGAGAGGGTAGACAAAATTGATATGGGACGGAAGTTAGAGGGTCGGTCCAAGCTACCACCCTTATGAAGAGGGATAATCATAGCTTCCTTTAAACAGGATGGGAACTCGCCCCGAAGAAATGACTGATTGATTGCCCAAACCAAAGCACCTAAAGCGCTCGCAGGCAGAAGTGACTGCAGACGTGAAGAAATACCATCGGAACCCGAAGACCTATGATTGTTCAAGCACTGAATTGTTTCAAGGACCTCGGTGGCATCTACAGGGTGGAAAAAGAATGATTGGTTGATAGCATTCCGATTAAGATACTGCAATGGATCGCCGTCACTGGGAACTGCTTCCAGTAACTTCTCAGCAATATTAGAAAAATAGTCATTGAAATCATCGGGCCCCAAGTCCGATTCAACCAACCGCCGACGAGAAGACTGCCTACATTCGTTAATGATTAACCAACTTTTCTTCTGTCTGTTACCGGACGAATCTAAGCGCTCATTGTAATACAGTTCCTTTCTGACTTTTATCAGATGCCTATTAATTTTTCGATAATCCTGAAAATAAGTCCTGATAAATTGATTGTCAATAGATTTGAGAAGTCTTGCTAAGCATATATATAATAGTTAAAGTAGGAACTTTTGCCTGTTAAGAAACTGAACAGACATTGTAAAATTGTTAACTCTATATTTATTGAAAGTTGAGACAAGTATAAAGAGAAGACTTTATATTTGGTTAAGATGAACAAGTATAGTTCAGATATACTTTCGCCGAACGTTTAAATTATAAACATCTGTTCGAAATCTGATTTTGGTATAAAGGTAAGGTGGATATTTAAATTTAATTATTTATTTATTTATTAAGGAGTCAAGCCTAATACAAAATTATGTAAGTAACTAAATACAAGCTTAAGTACCAAAAATCAAAATTAAACATAAAAGATTCATTGACTATTAACTTAGTTTATAGATGAACGCCGGATTAACCTCCCAAAAAATCTTCAAAGGTTGAAAGAAATCAAGGCTATGTAGCTCATTGTCCAGTTTTAATGTTCGAGGAATTAATTAATTTTTTACCTTATAAAAAGGTACATGAAAAGTCTAGATGGAACGTGATGTATGTGAAATATGGAAAATCTATAGTTGAATGAACTAACCTATAGAGAATTTTGAAGCTTTCTTCTAGCTGAAAGGTTTTAAGATTTGAACAGAGTCTCATAATAAAATTCTTAATCATTGTAAAAGCTCTAGTAAATGCCTGCAAAATTTACGCTCCACTCTCTCCTGTTCAATTTCTGTTGAGGTACTGCGATTAAAACTACCTGTAAAATCTGGTACTACTTTAATGAATCCTAGCAACTTTAGAGATTTATTAATAATGTGATTCAAATATAGATTGGAATCAAATAGCAGTCCCAAATCTGTTATCTGTTGCACATATTCTAAGGGAGTACTGTTTATATGATAAATAAAGCTACATGATTGTTTTGCCTTAGGAAATTTGATGACTGCATTTGGAGATGTTGAGATCCATACCATTGGCGTGGCACCAAACTGCCAGATTATTGAGGTTAAACTGAAGTACGAGGCAGTCATCAGGACATACCACTCCCCTGAACAAGGAGAAATTGGTTATGTTTAAAACAGAAATTGATATCATCGATGAAAAAGTTGAAGAGCAGAGGATCCAGGTGAGACTGCTAAGATGTAAAATTGTTAATCCCCACAATTTGAGTTCTACCAGTAATGTAGGTCCTCAACCAGTCCAAAAGAGAACCCGATATACTAAGACCAAGAAGTTTACTGAGTAAAATCTAATGATTGACCCTGCTTTAGGATTATCAATAAAATAATTAAATCTGGTGCTGTATCTTAATTTACTTTTAGTCCATTTTTAGAAAAACGGTGATATTTAACGATTTTTGCTGAGAGCACCTTTTTTATGCAAAAGGCATAGAAGCATCATAATCTGATACCCAAATGAGCAGAAATTGAAGTCTTGGAGAAATGGTGTTAAATATACCAAATATCCCACTGGTTTCCACGCCCGTAAAATTATTTTTGTTTAGTAGGTTTAAAAGAATAAACGTACTAACAAGAATTTGTTGTCTCTTAGCCATAGTAAGCCATCCCCATTTCCTCAATTTGTAGGACATAGGATCTATTCTTTCTACATCCACAGAGTCCAGAAAGGAAGCATGAAGAATTTTTAAAAGCAATATTGCATTCCTTAACTTAATTTTTAAATGAGTTATTTGCAGGGCATAATAAAAACAATGTAAATAAAAACAAAAAAAGTGGGATTCAATTTAAGCAGATGATTTGACGCAGTAAAAGATCGTTTTCTATTTAATTTTTAACATTATGAACCTGATTTATGGAAAAAGCTTTAAATAAAGTCCAGTGCAACGATATATTAGAATGGTCACCCGTCAAAACACCAGCATTTTACTTCTCAAACAATGTAAATAGAAGGTGGATGACATTGTTTGGCAGGTGGAATGCTGGTGTTTTGACGGGTGACCATTCTAATATATCGTTGCACTGGACTTTATCTGTTATGCTTTTTGCTAAGTTAATTGGATGTGGGGTCAAAAGGTCTTAAATTTTAATACTGCTGACGTTTCGGCCTATATTTGGACGCTTGGGTGAATTTCTTCATGCGGCGTCACATACATATATACAATCATAAAAATATAGTAAACCCCCAAAAAAAAGATTAGTATATACAACGGTATTTCTGGTTGAGTGGAACCAACTACTGATTTAATTAAAACTTGTAATAATTGAATTATATGATTATTTAATTATAAGTTATAATAAATTAATAGTTGCCAGCATTTCTGTTTAAGAACCAAAAAAAAACCATTGTAAAGTCCAGTGCAACGATATATTAGAATGGTCACCCGTCAAAACACCAGCATTCCACCTGCCAAACAATGTAAATAGAAGGTGGATGACATTTTTTGGCAGGTGGAATGCTCGTGTTTTGACGGGTGACCATTCTAATATATCGTTGCACTGAACTTTATATATTAAGCATTTTTTTGTGATTCACTACATTTCTATGGCTGTACATATGTTTAAGGAAAATGGGTTTTTACTTTTTCTCCCCTTGAGGTTCAATATAGGCCGAAACGTCGGCAATATTAAAATTTAAAACCTTTTGACCCCACATTCAATTAACTTAACAAGAAGCCTAAGCGATTTTTGGGTCACAGAAACAACAATTTAAATATCTGTGACGTAAATGTGATATAACAAATACGGTGATAATTCTGCTATAGAGTAAAGGATCTAATATTAGGCCCTGAGGAATTCCAACTGCCAATTTTTGTAAGTTTGAAATCTTGTCCTTTAAAATGATTTATTTTAGAAAGAAAAACACTATTGTGATATGTGTATATATAATTTATTTGAAAGGATGCACTCCTTGGAAGTAATAAGTCAAATTACAATAAATTCTGATTGTACTATAACTTTTTAGGCAAGTAATTTATACAAATAACCACTTAAATGAAATAAGTAAACTTACTCAAATAATACTAGCTGATAATAATAAACAAAGAAAAATGTACAATATTTTACATAATAAGAATAATTATATTAAAAAGTAAAAATATAAATGCCGTCTCGCTCGCAGACCCTCGTGCCATTTTTTGATACAAGGGCTAAATACTACAATATATACAAATAACGTTAATAACCTATAGGCGTTGATTAGACAAAGATTTAAAAATAAAACGGTAAAGCGGCGTTTAGTTTTTAACGAGTTAAATTTTCCCAAAATACCCCTCCACAACCATTACTTCTAAAGTAGATAACGCATTAAAGGCTTTTTCTTACAAATATAGTAATACATTCTCATATGTTTACTATAAAAATCTTTTAAGGGTTGGACAAGCAGTGATTTTGAGAGATACACGGATAATCTTATTCCAGATTATTTAAAAGTTTAATAAGAGTGCGTTGAAGTGTTATTTACCCTGTTTATGTTTATAAAAAACCCCAAAATCACTACACATCGATACCGTTAGTGGGTTAGTGCATTATGAAAAAACGTTTTACTATCTACAGGCAATAAGAAACAATTCTTTCTCCGAAAGAAACTTGTACAGTTAACAAACAGCATCGTTTCAATAAAAAAAATCCTTAATATACTACGGAATTGGAATAGACACAATTTTCATGACGTGTTATCACAGTTCGCTAGTTGATCATGAAAATGTTTCGATCCTCACAAACGTGTTTCGCCCCCGCATTTACATTATATTATTACTTTATTTATAGTTTGGAATTGGAAATCTCTTGGGGCTAGCTTCACGTCGCGTTCGTTGTGTTGTTGATCAGACGCTGTTTGAGATGTTTGTTGTAAAGCCATTGGTCCTCGCCTATTTTCCTAAATAACTAAAATAAAAAGAGAATATGAATTAAAGTTCAAGAAGTAGTGCATTCTGGTAGTGGACTCGCAAACTTTAGGTCTCCCTACACTTATATAAATTCAAATAAATTTACATTACACATATAGGATTTTTTGAATCCGTGTAAGTAGTTAATATCCAAGAGCTACCTTTGTACCCTAATTATAATTACCACTATTCTAGGTATACGTCTTTTAATTTAATAACGTTATGAACAAAAAACTAAAATAGAAGAAAATTAGCAAGAACACAATAAATTTTTTTATAATTATTTAATTATTCGTTATTTTAGTACAAAAATAATTCAAATTTATATAGGAACCAACCTGGCTCACACCGATTTAAACTCAAATTATATAAAACTCTACCCGTCGAACAGTCCCAAATCATTTGCTAAACCAAAATTTCACTTTAGTCTTTTTCACTTTTTTTCTGTTATACAGGGTGATTCAAGATTGAGTGCAGAGATTTCAAGGGCATATTTACTAGTCAAAATAGGTTTTTTTCATGAAAACGTATGTCCTAACTTGTTTCATTTTCTAGATACAGAGTGTAAAAGTTTTTTAATATATTTTTTTTTGGTTATGAAAATCTGCTTTTGTATGTATCTGTTACTTAAGCTAAGTTAAATTTTGACAAGAAATTAAATGAATCTCAATAATCGATGCGAATTTATTATTTGTTTTAATAGGGCCAGGCAGAGATTTTAATTTTTTTCCTGGAAACAAAGCTAGATACGAGTAAGGCTCAAGAGGCAAGAAAGTTACATTATCGACCGCTTAATCTAAAAAAAAATTAAATTGTCAAAAAAGCGGTGGCGTACCATAATTTTACCTATAAGTATCAAGCAGGTAGCCCCCTGAAACGCCACTGGCATTAATAAATTTATTTTATTCCCACCAAAGGAGGGCCTTTATGACGACAAATAAACCTACCAAATCTTATTTAAATCGATTGAAAGGATTTTGAATAATTGATAAAAAATCGATTTTATTAAAAAACTTTTTCACTCTGTATCTAACAAAACGAAGCAAGTTAGGACATACGTTTATATGAAAAAAAGTTCTTATTTTTGGCTGGTAAATACGCCCTTAAAATCTTTGCACTCAATTTTGAATCATCCTGTATAACTTGATAGATTTGAAGAAATTTAGTGGCTTTTCCATATATTTTTCGATTATCACCCACGCATCATATTTTTACTTTTAGTAAAATATAATCCTCCCCATCCATTTGTAGGATTCCATAGTCTGGCTGGTTAACAAATTGATTGACTATAGGCCGAATAATATTCGAGCTACGATTAGGGGCTATGAAGAGGCCGATATTCTTAAATATTATTCTTAAAATTACGTAGAGATAATTAAAAAAAAAACACGGAATAAATAACCACAACAAATAATAAATAATTAAATAAATAAATAATAAAAAAATTATTAATCCTGCACAAATAATAAAGATATTTTTACGGATGATTTTTTTGATGGATTCTCCTTTCAATTTCATCCAAAAAATTCTCGATTGACTTGAGATCTGGGGCCGTATTTTTAAAACCATTAGACTTTGATTCGCATACGAAATTTGAGGATTTCGCATGAAAAATCGATATTCGTATTTTCGACCGCTTCGTATGCAAACTTTTTCGCATGCGGTGTCAGGAATGGGTATATACCATTCGAATTTCAAAGTTCGTGTGCGATTTTTATTTGATTCCGTCACTTGTCTTGTTTTGATTTTAAACTAGCTTTGTTTTTTTTTTAATTTGCGTGAGTTAGTTAAGTATTTTCGTAATGTTTTTTTGTTGTTTATTGAAAAAAAATAACAATAATCAAATGGCAAGATTAAACAATCTTGTGCAAAGAAACGTCGCCGATGCACTGGAATGGACTGAAACTCTGGCAGATAGAAGGAATAGGATGTACTCTTCATTTATTGACTCATTTGAAATGCATTCAGATGCTCAATTTAATAAATTATATAGATTAAGCAAGCCTATTACGATAGAATTGATGTGCTCTTTATGTGCTCCAGAGACTGTGTAATCTGTCCGCTACTTTTATCCACAAGGCTTGTGCAGTTTTAGCTGAAAAAATCTTGGGTGAATTTGCCCGACTTTAATTTCGGGTGCTCTTCCATAAATGAAATTAGTTCTTTCTTTTGCTCACTCGACACAAAACCGCAATATTTTTTATATTTTTTTAATCCATCTTAAAAAAAGTCAATTCGAAAAACCCAGGAAACGCCATGAAAGAAACCTTAAAATTCCCTGATGTTTTTAAACTTAAATTTTAGGTTAGGTTAAAAAATCTTTATCGTCTTCATCCCGTTTGACATGGCCTCCAATAGCACTCGCCTTTGCTACGTTGCCACTACATTTCATGTTCGTATGCGAATGAAATTTCGAATGCTGTTCAAAAATGCACTTTTCAATTCGTATGCGAATTTTGCCGCTCGACTTTGTTCGCATTCGAAGATTCTCGCATGGTTTCGAAAATACGGCGCCTGGGCTTTGGGTTGGAAAAAGCACGATATTTTGATGTATGCTTTGGGTCGTTGTCATGCTAAAAAACCCATCTTAAGCACATGTTGTCTTCTGCCCAGGGTAGCATCCCGTTTTTTCATATGTTTTGGTGTACAAAACAATTCATAATACCTTGGATTTTGACCAATGAACCCATAACAAAGACCCCAACGCAATCCCTAAACCACGATTCCACCACCACCATGTTTTATTGTGGGTCGCGCATATTTTGGGTTAAACCTTTTATTCACTGGTCTCCTAACCCAGAAAATGCCATCTGATCTACACAGTTTAAAACGACTTTCATCTGAAAACACTATTTTCCATTTTTCGCTCTTTAAGTAACAATAGTAATAAGATGCTCTTTGGAAAATCGAAGTCTAATCTCCCAGTTTTCATTGAGATGAGGGGATTTTTTCGGTGACTTTCGACCATATAAACCAGCGTCCTTCAGTCTTCCTTTTATAGTCCTTACCGATATTAAAACATGTTTCAACGGTTGTTTAACTCGAGAAGCACTAATGAATACATCTTGCACAACCAATCTCTTGATATTTTTATCCACCACCCTATCAGTTTTTCTTTTCTGCCACTTTTTGGACCTCCTTCTAACATTATTAAAATTAGAAATGTTTCTAAATTTAGGTCCTTTGCTATTTTACGTTGCTTTTCAGCATTTTTTAGTTACTCTAAATGTTTTTTTATGTCCACAGACAGATTTACACCCCTTGGCATGTTGAATCTTTATACTTTTAAATTCACCACAGCAACAAAACTCAAGAAGAAATAAATATAAAACTTAGTTTCTATACATATGAACTGCTTAAAAACAAACAAAAAATATCAGCAAAGTTTTTGTAAAAAAATTTATGTCTGTTTTTTTAAATATTATGGTATAAAATATATATATTGAATATTTTTTAAAAGTTGCTCTATTGGTGAGCGATAGCGTATATTGTTTTAGGTATCTACCACAGACATAGAGGTGTATGTTTCATTTTAATTTAAAAAAAAATACCCACCCTCAAGTCATCTTAACTTTACAATTATACTTAAAAAAGAAAACTGAATTATGAAGAAACAACAAATAAAATACCTAAATCTAGCCTATAACTTACGGCTACCAAAAAATTAGTCAATAAAATCTCTGGACTGTGTTTTAATAAAATTGCTTACCTTAGTTTGCCATTCTTTCCCGTTCCCCTTCCTGTCCTTGGCCTCATCTCGCTGCTTTTGTTCTAAGGTCTGTTTCGCGTTAGTCGCCTTATCGATATCGTTAAACCTTAACCCTGCCGTCACTTCTTTCCATAGTCTCCTAGATTCGTTCTCCTCCTGTTGACTAATTGGTCTTACTTGCTTCTTTATTATGTCTAAGGCGTTTACGTCGATAAATAATTCTGGATCAGGCTAAAATAAGGACAAACCATATGATAATTATTATAATTCGAATTACGAGACAGTTTTACCACCAACCAAAATTCTTCATTTTACTCTCGACAGGTGTTTCGATAACGATTTTAGCAGATATTTTATGACAAGTTAAGAAACATTATTAAGAAGTAATCTCTGATAGCAATATAAATTATATTAATAGATTTATATTTATATATTAGTAGTTAATTTCTATAATGATATAATTTAATACTGAAGTTTTATAATAATTAGTAATTGAGTCAGCGCTCTTAACATCTGAAAAAATTATAAATTGTTCTTTTTCGAAATTCTGCAGGTTCTTGTCAATGTTTTCCATATGATGTTAGCTTCGTTTTCTATTACTATTTTCGGGATTATAAAGACTTTTTCTATATCGATTTGATAAGTGCAGAGAGTGGAATATTGACGTTCTTTTTTAACTTAATTTGCGTTTGCCAGGAATAACTAAAGACTAGTAAGCGAATTTTCTTCTTTGACCAGTATTTATTTGTATAGACGCAAATTGACAATTCATTAGCTTTACTGACAAAGATACTTTCTTTGTTAAACATTTTGAGTAAAAATGTATCCGTAAGCAATTGTCTTCTTAGGGACAATGGAGGATCAGCAGCTTCTACTTGAAGGGCATCTATAGAGGTGATATTTCGCAAATCAATGCATTTACGAAGGCCTTTTTGTCAATAACTTCTATTTCCTTGAAGTGGCATTCCGCAGCCCATCAGTCCCTTATATACCCTTCCATAAATATGAAATGGATCCAGATCAAAATTACCGTAAAAAAAGAACAGTGTTAACGTTTAAAACAGAATTATCCGTCCCGTTACCCGAGAAATTTTCAGTATTTTTTTTAATGCAATTTTTCAGTACGAGTTGTTCCAAATGCAGCCTGGGGCTTTTTATTTAATGCTTTCGTTATTAACTAAATGAAGCACCCGGGTTAATGTTGGGGGGTTCCCTCCCCGGTATCAACGTCAATTTTCTTATTAATTACAACAATTAAAAAGACCAAATAATAAAATTCAGAAAACCGACGAATTATTACACCTTCTAGGCGTTTAGACGTTTTCCTTGGAGGCAGAAAATAATGTGGAGGCCACGTATCAACAAAGGAATCTGAAAGACAACAAATGCAGAAGACTATGTGGTATAAATTGAAGGATCCAAAACTAAACATATGAATGGCTATGCAAAATGGGTTGTTCGACTAATATTGGAATGACAAGTTACAGTTCTGAAGTCTGAATAGTTCTGAAGATATTTGAAAGAAACCGAATATTCGTGATTTCATTTCTATTTTTTTACGACTCTATTTAGATAGATATAACAAAATAAATTACTTAAACACTAATATAAACATAGGTTTAAAAATAACATAATTAAAGCAAATATTCAAATACAGGGTGTCATTGAAATGGTGTAAAAAAATTCGGGGGGTGATAGTACTCCTAAAAATTTTAAAAAAAGTTCCTATAACTATAGGGTGGAAAATGCATATTAAGGGAGTTAGGGGCACTGAAAGGGTAAATTTAAAAAACGGTTTTTTGAAATTGTAGGCTTAAAAAACGAGATAAAATTTCGAAAAAAAATCCTCTGCCATAAATTTTGACCCAAAATCAAATGGTGATACTGAAAAATAATTTGGAAAATCGGAAAGGGTAGTTTTTGCAAGGGTAGGGGGTTAATTCGTGAATAACTTTTTTTAGGTTATTTTCTTCGCAACGTGGGTTCATTTTTTAAAAACTACATACTTTTTCCTACAAAAAAGGTACTCTTGTTGCACATCGCCCAGAACGATGGTTTTCGAGAAAATTGAAGGCAAAAAGTTTGCTCTGATGGGCTGCTAACTGGTTAAACAACATAAACTTATGAAAGTTATGGGGTTTCAAAAGTAAACAAGTAGTTATTAAATAATTAATTGAAAAATCTAAATTTCATGATTTTTAAAACATCGTATTGCTTTAAAAAAACGAAATAAACCAATTACCAAAATTCCTTATTAAATGCATACTTATTTGATTCATTAGCCTAGTTTACACCGCGAGTACCAAATATTCAGTACGCGGACTAAAACCTCTACATATTCTCAAACCTATTAAGTCACAATTTGGAATAATTTACGTGTAAACTTGTCAACTCGCGCACGTTGAGTTTGAGAATAGGGGATTGGGTCCGCGTATTGAATATTTGGTACTCGCGGTGTAAACTAGGCTAATGAATCAAATAAGTATGCATTTAATAAGGAATTTTGGTAATTGGTTTATTTCGTTTTTTTAAAGCAATACGATGTTTTAAAAATCATGAAATTTAGATTTTTCAATTAATTATTTAATAACTACTTGTTTACTTTTGAAACCCCATAACTTTCATAAGTTTATGTTGTTTAACCAGTTAGCAGCCCATCAGAGCAAACTTTTTGCCTTCAATTTTCTCGAAAACCATCGTTCTGGGCGATGTGCAACAAGAGTACCTTTTTTGTAGGAAAAAGTATGTAGTTTTTAAAAAATGAACCCACGTTGCGAAGAAAATAACCTAAAAAAAGTTATTCACGAATTAACCCCCTACCCTTGCAAAAACTACCCTTTCCGATTTTCCAAATTATTTTTCAGTATCACCATTTGATTTTGGGTCAAAATTTATGGCAGAGGATTTTTTTTCGAAATTTTATCTCGTTTTTTAAGCCTACAATTTCAAAAAACCGTTTTTTAAATTTACCCTTTCAGTGCCCCTAACTCCCTTAATATGCATTTTCCGCCCTATAGTTATAGGAACTTTTTTTAAAATTTTTAGGAGTACTATCACCCCCCGAATTTTTTTACACCATTTCAATGACACCCTGTATAATTATAGTAATCCGCCTGCTTGGACGCATTTTCGTGTCTGTCTGTGAATTTTATGAATCGCACGCTGAATAATTCTTGCGGGGATAGCCCTGATCTCCCTTATTAGGTTTTGAAGTAACGCTTTAAGATTTTGTTGCTTATTTTGATAAAGACGGTTTTGAAAAAATTCCTAAAGAAAGTAATCTAAAGGGTTTAAGTCGGAGCTTCTAGCGGGCCAACGTACGGGTCCTTGGTTTCCAATCCATTTGATAGGGAACAATTTATTTAATAAATTGGTGACGCATCGTCCAATATGGGGTGGAGCACCGTCCTGTTGCCACCATAGTTGACGTAATACATCCAAAGGTTCTTCCATTAAGGAATCCATTATGTTGGTCCTTATTAATTCTGCATATCCTTCGGAAATTATATTTCTTTCAAGAAAAAACGGGCCGATAATTTTATTGTGCTACATACCGACCCATATATTAAATGATTTTTGTCCCTGCGGTCTTACTTCTTGATTCTGCCTTAGGTTTTCTATTGACCAATAGTGTTCGTTATAAAATTACGATACAGTTTTACAACTAACCAAAACTCTTTATTTTTACTCTCGACTCGTGTTTCGCTAACTATGTTAGCATCTTCGGGAGAAGATTAAAACTAAATATACTAGCACTGTAAAGAAAACGTTTTTAATCCTATTAAAAATATATTTTTTGTCTTTCTCTTTAACACATGAGTCCCTATTAATATAAAATTTTTGAATAAGTGCGATACATCGTTGGTTTAGCAACATAAGGGGCTCATAAAACCCGTAATAAAAAATTCAGGGCCGTATTTAAAAAAACAAACTTGATAATGACAGCTCAAATACGAAACGTCTGTTTGAAAATCTGACGACACCATTTTGTAATATAGAGAATGTAGAAATAAAAATGAGTAATTTATTTTGTTATATCTATTCAAATTCAGCCGTAAAAAAATAAAAATGAAATCGGCAATATTCGGTTTTTTCCAAATATTTTAACTATTCGGAATTTTTGAAATTTCAAAAGGGCGTTTTAATGAGCATTAAATTGCGCAACTTTGCCTTAATTTAACCGACCTCGTATCTCTTCTAGTTAATGAGATCCCAATGGTGAGGCCCGAATTTGGGACACCCTGTACAATTAACAGCAATATCCATAATAATAAATTGAAAAAGCAAATATTCCCTTCCTAGAGAAGAAAACTATATTTTAGGTATTAAATTAAGCAGCTGAGCCACTGACTTGTATTAATTATTTGCTGTAGCTTGTGTAATCTTCCTTCCCCAGATACAGTTTCTATAATTTTGACCACTACTATTATTTATCTTTAACATTTACTTCACAAAGAACCAAAGAGCATTTTCAAGATTTACTCATATGAGATATTTAATACTAAAGTTATACTAAAAAGGCATCAAAAGATATTGCAAGTTACGCGAAATCTCAAATTACCAAATAATACCAGTAAATTCTTACCCTATCTGGCCATTTAGCTTCCATAATGCCGGTCCATTCACCGTTTATACTTAAAAATGGTTTTTTATCGTCGGGAGCGTAAACGTCCGCTTGCACCTTATGTTTTTTATTGCCGTAAAAAGGCTTAGTAAGGAATTCAATATCACAATGGTATCCCGTTTGCGGACAGTGAATATTAACGGTTCCACCGAGCTCTATCCAGGGGGTGGTTAGGATCGATCTGCCGTATCCGTTCGGGAAAGTTACGATATACTCTTCGTTGTAGTCAAGTACCTAAAGGTAATTAAATAAATAGTAAACTACGAAGCTGTTGATAAATGACACTTACTGAAACAACACCTTGGCCAATATTGTACACACAGACGGAAAGACCTAGGAATTTCGATTTCGTGTAGACATGCGCGTTAAAGCTTATCCGTTTATTAAAGTGTTCAGCATAAAAGGCAGAAACTGAAAGGCAAAGAAACATAATAATAATGCAAATATATGTAATTGTCTTCTTTTTATTGTTTCTCGTGCCAATACCAATGTGTGGCTAAAAACACGAGCAACGGATGAATTTCTCATTAACTTTAAAAAAAGTGCGCGTTTTCGAATTGTATAAACGGTTTTCTGAAGGCCAAAAGAGCATCGAAGATGATTACCGTCGGTCGACCCTACTCTACTTTAACTCCGCAAATAGAAAATCAATAAAATTAATAATAATAGTTTAGCAGACGTCGAGATCTTGCAATGCTATTCTATCTAACGGTCTATCTAATATAACGTGCCACTTAATATTACTCCCCAATATGACAACTAATAATCATAATAATTAGTGATAATAAAAAACAACAACCACAACTACCTATTAAAGAAAAAACGAATAAAAGTAAAAATAACCCTGATATAACATTACTTTAAAACCTAACTGTCGAATATATAGCAGTTATGTTGTTTAAAGTATTGTCGCAACTATTGGAACAGAGATGTCTCTATAATTTTATCAAAGACGGGAAATAACTTTATTGGTCGAAAACCTGCAAGAATCTTTGGACTGGTTACTTTTTGCTATTGGAATTATTCTACTATTTTTTAAATAACTTGACATTTGTCCAGTTGATCTGCTGTACTGTTTAACTTATTTGTTAATGATCTCAAAAGTGGTGGTAGCGTGTTTTTAATGTTGATGCCAAATTGTTTCTAACTATTCTTAATAGTTCGTCTTAGATGTTTTCACGAATCTTTCGAATCACGAGTTAAGTTTGTATACCAATTTTTCACCTTTCTATTGCATTTTGCGTACCAGTTACGGGCTGCATCGCCTAGAAATGTAATTTTCTTGACGTAATTATTACAACTACAGACGAGAGTCTGACTTAGGTTTATATGCATAAAATTGGGTAAAATGTAAATTTTCTAACTTTTTATCACATATCACGCCCTAGTTACAGTATAGATCGGTAAAAGTTTCGTTTTTCTTACGTAATAAAAGCAACTACAAAAAAAAAATCGTCATTTCACAGATATTGTTAAAGATTCATGGGTCTTTTCCGGGCTAGGAAATTTTTTTATTTTCTAACTTTCTACAGCATTTTACGTTCTAGTTAGTCCAATCCTAGAATTGTCGTTTTTCATACGTAACTAAGGCAACTACAGATGAAAATCATCATTTCATGTGTGATCCTTAAAGATTCATTTATCTGAGTTGGATTGTTATGTCTAACATTGGGTATTTTTTCACTTTCTATCGTATTTCAAGCCTAGAAATATAGTTTTTCTTATGTAGTTGCCTTCTATATGGGGTGTCTCTGATTAAATCAGTACTATTGGTATCTTTGTTCATATTTAAAATACAGGGTCGGGTAAATTAGTAGGATTTTTTCTGTTCTAATAGCCTAAACCTAAATTATAAATACATTTTTGTAAAATCTAAATTAGTAAAATGTTTTTTACGTATATTGAAAAATGTGATATGTTAGAATGTTACCTTGTATACCAAAAAAATAGTAAAAAAGCGCTAGAAGAGTACCGCTATAGATTGTAGATACTTTTTAATTCTCTACAAAAAATTTAGATGTAGCTAAAACGTGTTTAACTAGAAAAAGGAACCAATTTATAGTAAGCGAGGATGTTGAAATATCTATTTTGGCATCTTTTCAAACTCATATGGAAAACTCAACTAGAGATTTAGCAAGAGCTTAGTAACAATATGGGGGATCTTAATGAGGCACAAATTTCTGCCCTCTAAATATCGACCAGTACAAACATTGTTGCCTGGCGATAAAGAAAGAAGACTTGCTTTTTGGAACCGGTGACGTAATGCATATGAAGGAAATAATAATATTTTAAACTGTATAATTAGGAGCGACGAAGCTAATTTTTTAAAAAAAGGTATGTTTCAAAATCAATAATCCAAATAATAGAACCTGTGTTTTATGATGGTACTTTGACCAGAAGGAAAGAATATGTTGACCTCATAATATCTGTAACGCTGGAAGATTATTTGGATAATGTTAACTTGGAGAGACGGCAACAAATCTATTTGGATGGAACACCTCCCCATCAACTAAATGATGTAAGAATATTATTGAATAGACTGTTTAACGATAAATGGATTGCGACACGTCTGATTCATTGGCCACTTAAATCACCAAACCTAACCTCTCTCGACTTTTATTTTTGGAGTTACATAAAGACTGAATTGTTTAAAAAAATATATAGAACCGTTGATGAACTTCAACACGTATTCGGCAAATAATTGGATAAACAGATGGAAAGTATTCAAAGCTACAAGACGCGTGCTTCAGTATGCTTAGAAATGTATTAAACAAGATGGCGATGTTTTTTCTAATTTATTGTAAATTAAGTAGGTTTACTTGATGTTATTTTTACTGCAAAGCCAACTTGCCTAAATTTGATAAAATTATTGAAATCGCTAGAACTTTGTTAGTTTTAGATTTAGGCCATTAGTATAAATAAACTTCTGGTAAATCTTCAGGGGATTCCATTTAACAAAAGTACATTTTAAACATTTACTCGAAAACGCGATGTTCAATTTTTTTTCTTTTTTCACCATTTTAATCAATCCTATGACCAGACTATTAATACTCCTACCAATTCCTAAAAGAAAAAATCCTACCAATTTCCATAGTATAGTTAACATAACTAAATAATTAACAAAGATGCCAATAGTACCGATTTAATCGGAGGCATATATATAGAATACATGTGGTTCTCAAATGAAAAGATTTTTTAGAAGTTTTTAAAAAATGGGAAAAGGAAATCAATTTTTTGACTTATGCGGTAAATAAGTACTATTTTATGTTATAAATAAAGGATCGTCAGCCCTCTTTGATTATTTCGACTAGTAGCCAATCTCCTATAGCACGATGAAGTTATAATGAACTTTCGATTAATTTAACGGCACTTTTTAGTAATTGTGTTTAAATATTAATAATTTCTCCTAACTTACTCGGTGGATGATGCGAGACTTGTTCAGCAACGAACGTGAGCTGATCCTTTTTACACCACGGCACTGGTCCATCCGAAACAGTTTCGTCGCTAGAACCGTTACTTCCTCCGCAACTTTCAGGCATATCCCAGTGGCATCTGAACATTTCGCCCAAAATAGGATTATAAGGTTTCTTTGCCACAGAACTCTTTCTGCCGGCATGGTATGATGAAAGATACCACCTTACTACTTGTAGCATTCGGTCTCGTGGGTCTTTTAAATCGGCTATTCTGTAAACAAATCAACATATTATTATTTAGTTTTATTCTATTATTAAAAACCATACCTTGTAAATAAGTCAGGGTGAGCAAAATAATCAGCATACATCTCTAGTAACGATCGCCTTTCCAAGATAAACGTAGGTAAAACCACTTTGGTCAAATCCATCCCGATTTTAACCTGAGACAAAAGATGCCTGATGACGGATCCGTGGCTCTCCATCTCCACGTCTGGTTCATCGTCATCTTCATATAAAGCTAGAAAAGTACCATGTGTAAAACCCAAATAAATAATATCGGTGTTAACGATAATCTAGTTTCTTTGATGTTAAGCCGCAATAATCAGGACGCATATGATCTTTTGCATGCATCAAGTTGATTTCTTCGGTCGAACGTATTTGTAAAACCATTTTTGAAACAAAAACTTGTTTTTCCACAAAATGTTTCCACGCATAGGTTCCTCTGAAGTAAATAATAAGAAAATCGAGACGTTTTCATCCATATAGCCGTATTGATCTTAGACAGTAATTTGTTTTGCATCTTTTTTTTGCGAATTTCTAAGAGATATATAAAATCCACGTCTGACAGTTCTCATCACACACTTAAAATTCTGTATTCTTTATTCGTACAGACGCGATTTTACATCTTATCGCGAGCAGGGTAGCTCGCGAGTGTATTCAGGGTAGCAGTGTTTTCTGATTTTGATTCTGCCTGTATTTGATTTAAGAAGCGACTCCTCATAAAGTCGAGAACAGTGTCCAATGTCAAAACTGCAAAAACGATCATCTGCTATTGCTATGAGACTCAGATAGAGGGACAACATTTTAAAAGGCCTACAGACCGTGCGGATATATGACAGGAAGGAGGCCATAATAGATCGGGACTGATGAAGACAAATCGTTAACCCAGACAAGATCCACCAAAGGTCGTACTGTTACCAAGAAGAAAACATTGCTCACCTTATATGTAAGATTCACATGACAAAATGTGGAGAAAATAGTTTGTATAAAAAGTGTACAAACAAATATCTAGTAAAATAAAGTAAAATCGTTTTCAGAAGACAGCACGTTGTACTTTGTCTTAAGTAATGACGATTGTAGAACTATAATATCCACACTACTTCTAATTATTTACCCTTAACATTAGTTTTAGGATTTACGAAACTGAATGTGAAAAAAATTGTTTATGAATATTTGAAAATATAGGGCCTCAAAATGATTTCAACAAGAACAGACCTTCGTCATTTGTGAACGTTAAACAAAAACATCAAATTCTGTTTTTCATGGCAGATAATACTCTGAGATTATTTTTAAAACTATCCCTGCATAATTTATTCCCGATATACTAGCTCCTTTTTTTAAATGGCATCCCCATTTTTTTTGAAAATTAATAAACCATATTTCTTTACAATGCATAAACACGTTTTTTTCCATTGGGTGAATTACGCAGAACATATTGTCTTGAACGAAAAACACAATTTCAAACCTTTAAATTTTAGAAATTTTTGTTGTATTTATTCATTTATTATTATTTGAAGCACCGTTAGTTGTACGTTGATACAAGTTTTTGGCAGATGTAGAGAGCCTGCAAATATCAATAAATAACATGATACCTGATATGTGTTTGTCGATAAAATGCTTATATGGTATTGATACGAGAAGTACGGTGCATTTTTTCCCAAAAAGGTAACAGTCATCTCCGTTAACAAAAAAATTATGTAATTTTTTTCCAATTAGCTTAAGGTCTCCATCATATTAAATCATAATTTTTACGCAAATTCATTGCCTAACGAAAACGACGCTTAAAAAATGTATTGGAGTGAAATTTTTAATACAAACATTCTTTTATATAAATGAAATAAATATATTGGCATATAGTAGGAAGTAAAAGTTATATAGATATTTAACTGTGTGCCGCAATCCTGTTTTATTTATGATCACAGCATTACGACAAACAGAATGAAAATGTTAAATTGGCAAAGAAGAGCATATTTTCAGAATATACCTCATTTTACGAAAACAAAAATTAATTGATCACTAGTGAATGCTGAACAAAACCCTAATTCTAAGTATTTTTTAATTAATTTTTTTCTTAATTTAAAAAAAAAAATTATAGATATTATTAATAAAAAATATAATAATACAACCTCCTTATTTAATATAATAATTTTTACTCAAAGAACGAAAAAAATAAGCATTTTTACTGTTCCCTTTTTTAAATATGAACCTATAGTGTGTACTCATTTGTAACAAAACTCTATAAAATTAAAATTTTCAAACCGAAATAAACATACATCAAAGATTTAAAATCCAGACCTATACAGCTGAAAATAACAAGAAAACCTGCAAAAATCGTCAAAAAGACTCTGAATATTAGTCCAGTAAGGATTTTTAGGTGTACAGAAGAGTAAACTGGGAGAGGAAAGAAGAGGAAAAAAGCAAAGCTGGATGACTCATGATATTCTATAATATACCTATTCTATTATATACCTTATGGATCAAAGACATAAGTGTAAGAATAAAAACGAGACAAAATGTTTTGCATTGTTAAATTTACATTAAAAACCAAAGCAACTTAGCGGCAATAATGGCTTCCAACCCACTATCTAGAAGACCACATGTGGAGATCAAAATAAGAATATAGAAAGCTCAAGTTTCTTTTGTGAAGCTGAAGAGAACGTTATCACAACTTAATGCTGAAGTTGGGAATGGAGATATGGTATGCTGCTATATCTTTCCAGTTCTCTTGTACGGCATAAAAAACAGTTGGGTAGACAAAATTAATAACAACATAGTTCTCAATGGCAATTTAAAAGTATTTAAAACTATGAAACGATCTTGCATCTTATTATTGAGGGAAACTCCTAGGCAAGCGTAGTCCATGAACAAGGAGAACATCGTGGTTAAAGAATTTGACATACTGGAAAATCTACAAATATAACATTTCCGAGCAGTAGTAGATAAATAGTTGTCAACATGACAGCCAAGGATTATTGAACGGTCATGGTACCAGAATAAGAAGGATTTTTACAAGGGGATTGTCATATTTATTAAGTAATTGTAAATAGTAACGTTTTCCTAAAAGAATAATAGGAAGTGAATTTTGTTGTTAAAAATTGGTTTTACGGACACGTTGCATTGTGTTCCAAAGAACATTGGAACGTGCGCACTATGTATGTCGCTCAGATCATATAAAATAATACCTTCTTACCATCATAATCCAAGTCTTCTTGGTTACGGCTTTTAACCGAATTTTGGCTTCCTTTTCGGACGGACTGAACCTTGGTGTGTGGAGAATTCGCGGTAATTGGCGGGCTCGATCTGGACGTCGGTATTTGGGTCGTCTGGCCATCGCTATCAAATGATCTAAGGCTACTGAAAAAAAGAGACAATTATTGACTTTATTTTGGGGTTAAACAAGTTTTTTCATAAAAATTACTAGTCCTATGGTTGAAACCTTTGGTGTGATGCTCAAATTACGAGACAGTTTTACCACTAACCAAAACTCTTTATTTTTAATCTCGACACGTGTTTCGCTAACGATGTTAGCATCTGCGGGAGAAGATGAAAACTCAGTTATTCTCAACATTCTCTTCAATCAAAGTATACAGGTTTATTCACGACATACGACACAGAATATGGCTAAACTACAATGCAAAAAAAATAAAATAAATTTGCTTCCAGAAGTACCTTTGAAAATTATTTTTATGACATGTGGAATTTTACTTGATTTTTGGATTTGACCTCGTAAATCAATGTCAATTAAAAATTCCTTGAAATGTGTTTTCTCTTTTTTTACCATATTTGCACTGAGGAGCACTAAACTTATTATTTCAAATGTCATTCATTTTCACTTCCTTCACTCTTCCTTAATACATATTAAGGAAGTTTTATTTTTTTTTACCCTATAGTTTCGCCCAAATATTCTATGTCGTATGTCATGAATAACCCTGTATATTATGCAGATGATAATGCGTTATATTTTCTTATAAAATATCGTTTTTTTAAATGCAATTGGTAATACTACAAAAGAATGCCAAGTAACGACGCACCTTACATGTACACTCTTAATAATAAACCTCCAGTTACTACGCTTTAGCCACTAAAACCACACTTGCATAAAAAAATTGTATTAAAAAAAGTTTATTTATTTTTTGAGGTGTCATAAAAACGGTGAAAGAACAATAGTTAAAGCAAGCTATAAGACAAACAGAGATACCTCATGGACTTATTTCAAATATGTATGGTCAGGTTATGTTATTGAATGTCCTAAATGTGGAGAGAGAAGAAATGTAGAATCAGGTAATTAATTTATTTTATTCGGTTTTATATAATTATTCGAATAAGTTATAAAATGTGCACAATTATTTTAAACGAAAAATTTAAATAATAACTGAAAAAGACTAATTTAATATATTTATTGCAGACAACATTGATATGGTAAGAAAAGTCCGAAAGACAGTGCTGCCCGAACAGAAATCGTACATATTTGGCCATGAGTACGTATTATTTTTTGGTTTATTCTAGACTTCTTAGAACATGTTTCCTAATCTTCATTTTCACGAGTCTTCCATTAAAGGTAAAGCCATGAGCAGGGCTTCTCAAATTTTTTTTAAAACTAATAAAAGCTCAAATAAAATATATGGCTTCATTTTTTCAAATTCGCCAACCTTGTGTAACCGATGTATCCGTCGGCCCGTGATAATCGCTTACTCATTAGTGCGGCACGTGCCCTTTAAAACGTAAAAAAAACTATTATACATAAAATAACAAGGTGAAATTTTAAAATATTCATGTAGACCCATTTATATTATTTAAATTGGATCGGTCGACTTTTAATTTAATATAGAATAGAACATATAGACCGATGAACATGTTAGATGATTTATTTATTATTTGAAATCAACGGGGAAGTTTTTAAAACAAAAATTAAATATGATGGCCTTGTAAAGCGCAAAATTTCCGAATCAGTAGGTATTTCCAACTCCCGTAATTTTCAAACTTTGTTTCGCCTAAACTAAACTTTTCCAATTTCAGTATGTATGCCTCCTCAACATCTCGCCTAAAATAGTACTCAAAACGTGATGCCTACTCTAACTAGGAGTCTAATTAGTTTTTTGACCTGAAAGGCTGTTAAAGGGCGTCCGAATAATTGTTCCAGAAAGGAACGGTAATACGGTTTTCGAAATTAATAGAGCGTAGCGGGAAAATTGATTTTCATTATCTTAGGAAACATCGTGTTCAAGGAGTAATAGTAATGAAAGCCTAAGGCCAAGTTTCAGATTGACTTGGAGGTTTACTTAATAAATATAATATTCTCGTTGATTAATTTTAACCGGGTCTTAAACTATATATACTTTGCAGATCCACACCATAGAGAGAAAATCAACTTAGGGTTCCTAAGTAGACTAAAGGCAGGTATACTGTCCCGGCGTTCACAATCCAATCTGAGATGAAATATTTCCTGTTTTGTTAATAGTTTATCTTTTCTAGATTGAGTTGTAATAAGTATTTCCATTTGCTTTAATTCGTAATTACTTCACTAACTGAAATACCAAACAAATTGTTGGGATATTCGAATGTGCTTTCAGGCGAAAATTATAAAGATTATAAGATTTTTTTTATTTTATTTTTAAAATGATAGATAGTTGTTGCGAAATTTAGGTATTATGCGAAATTTAAAGAAAATGCAATTTTAAAATTTAAGATTGCCCTCTGGTGGTTATTTTTAGAACTTAGAAATATTTTCCATCGATTCTTTATGACCGATTTATCCAATGATTTTTTTGACTCCTAAGTCATACGACGAACGGCTCCCGAGATATGGCCGAGGAACAGTCTTATTGGGTCACCCGGTATATGCTAATTATCGTATATCAAAAGCAATATTCCTGGCATATGTTTATTACATATGAAGAGAATAATCGAGTTTCACATCAGTGAGATTTTCCAGTAGCATAAGTTGCTTAGAAATAAGTCACCCCTTGACAAAAATATGGTGGTTCTAGTTTTTTCAACCTCTATGAGTTATTCCATGCCGCATTTTTTCAAATCTCATAGTTTTCAAGATATTCACCTGGAAAGTCTTTACATTGACACTGAAGTTGAAAAAAAGTTGCAGGCATAGGAATTAATTATTCCTAAGATACACAAAAGATATGCTTAGTATATATTATAGAAGATAAAAATATATTGCTGACGTATGTTTTATCGCGACCTCGAATATGCCTATCATATGCCAATTAGATATCCTGGGCATATGCATGCAATGTCAAAATAAATATTTATATTTACTTTTAACTATACAAGTGCAGAATCTGGATGATAAAAAAAACTTAACTAAAATTAAATTAATAACGACTGTTTGTTTTTTTACTGATATAATTTTTTTATTTCGTTTACATCAGTGTAATACAGACAAAATGTATCTCATTCAGATACATTCTGCAAGATCGACAAAGGGTCAGTAACAGAATATCTATTTTTTCCGAAATTCCCCATAAAAGTTAATGCATTTATCTGGATCCATATAGCCCTAATAACTAATCTTATTATTTCAAGTGCCTCTTAAATATTTTATTCTATTTTTCGAAGTACATATTTTAGTATAGTAATAATCCTTGGAAGTCCTATATAAGTTGAATAACTAGTATACGACAAAATGTTCACAAAAATAAAATCTTTTGCACGTAATCGATTTTTTTGCTAAACACTAAATTTACCTACATCAAAAAATATGGCTAAATACTCACCTTTTACGTCTAAAATTGAGTCGGTTGTTAATAAGGCGCATCATATTGCTGCTGGACTACAAAAACTATAGCACTCACATTTACTTTTACCTAATGTAGTTCAAAACTAATTATGAACGTCCTAAAATATTCTCATTTACTCAAACAAAACCCCATAGATCTCACTTACATCAGTAAAATTTAATGAGCAATAAAATTGGTTTTAATTGATCTAGATGATTTTTATGTTGGACGCAAATTGTTCTATAAAACCTTTGTTGGCTAAATTTGTAATCCTTGAAGGGGCCGGATTTATTAAGCTTAAAGGTCGATACCCTTAAATTGGCGATTAATCGAGTGGGTTGTTTACGGTGTGATCTTAGCACCGAAAATATTTCCAAATAAAAAATTTATGACCATTAGTACGGTTAGGCCAAATATTTCTCTTAATAGTAAACACTGTAAAATAGAATGTGTTTAGCTAAACAATTCGATTTAAAAAGCTCCATCCAGCCTCGAACCTTATCACCTTTTGACCTCGTAAAATCATCAAACCCCCTTGTTTCCGACAACAACTGGCCGTCCTAATGTGCACCCCAAAGGTTCAAAGATCCACATTTCCCCACAATAAAATGACTAACTCATTTTAATATTAAACGTGGCGTGAATAATCGTTATAGAGTTACCGAATTATTTGGCTTCGTGTTTTTTTTTCGTGAGGGTGAGAGTGACATAGGGTTGCCGGTAAGCGTCACGACGCCTGCTTGGGAACTAGACGCGACGCCGATTGCCGCCGCGCCAGGGGGTGGAAACGCGAACGGTGGAAGGAGGATGAAAATAATTGGGGAGGAGAATGCTCGGTGCACCGCCAGTGGCGGAGTTTGCACGACCATAAAAATAATATATTATTATCTATGTGCTAACTTAATTAGGTTTAAAAAAAAAGAAAAGGAGGAAAACCACTGGGTGCCATTTGTTCTATTTTTAAACTCAAATAACCCAAATTTCAATGAAGCTCAAATTCCAATATCTTAAATTCCAGTAGCTGTCGCTTAAATATCTGATGTAATTTTTTTTCTTTTTCACTGGTGGTAAAAATTAGACTGTTAAAAGAATTAGAAGTTAAATATTAAAATTACTCAGTTCAAGATATTTAACAAACTAAATAGGGTTGAGGGTTGTAATTTTTAAAAGAAAATTTAAATAGAGATCTGGTAGGTCTTTCTTGTGCCCAACTGAATTATCAATTTTACCAGTTTACCTCATATTAAATTAACCAAAAGTGAAGTAGAACGTTCGAAATATTAATGAGCGCCACCAGATTTTTAGGGCTTTCAAAATATTATTAAGAGGACAAGATTTTACATGCCAATCGTTTAAGGTCACTTCCGACTATTAAAGAAGCTCCTGTGTAGAATAAAAATCACAATCAAATTATTTAGAATATTTGGTTTAAATCATAGTGATAGACTCACCCAGTACCCCTTCATTATAAAAACGAAAGAAACAAATAGCTTAATTATTACATTTTACTTTGTTTCCTCAGTAACGAAGTATCATACACTGTACAGGTAGTACCCTCAGCTTACTCAATTTAAATACACTTAATAAGGCAAAACTCTACAAGGTGAGTAATCAACTAAGAAAAGATTTAAATGTAGTCAATAATATTAAATTAAAAAAAAAATAGGTAGTTATAAATAACTATAAATTTAAAAACAAAGAAGTAAAACAGCTGCAGGTATCTTTTTACTATTGAATACTTGACTGGTGTGGTGTGGTGTAGAAACCAATCTACACAAACTAATTGGTATCTGCTGCGGTGTAGAAACCAATTAGTTTGTGTAGATGGTTCCAGCTACTACAGGGATAGTATGTTCCAAATCAGTTCGTCACAATCCCAAAGGTTCAACTCAACCACCACGTACCGCAAATTTCAAAAGAGAAGCGGTTTACCCAAAGGGTAAGTCGAAGTCCTGGATAAATCCAAAAACAAATAATGCAAGAAGTAAAATTTCTAAAAATTCCTAAGACAATAAATGTAAACAGTAAATTAAAAAAAGAACAGAGCAAAATGCTCCTAATGGGACATTTACAGGAGAAAAAGAATGGGAAACAGCGCATCGGCAACGTCACAACTGGCAACAAGGAGCCAGCGGTCAACTGTTACTTCCACCGTCAATTCAAAGATGAGGAACAAAAAGGAAGTTACTGTAATTGGATGGGAATTAAAAGACCACAGCCCTTAGAATGGTAAGCAAATATATTTTTATTTCTCAAGGACTCAAGATAACCAACCATCCACAATCGTTAAGAGAATTCTTTCAAATTTCTCAAGCTTTTCCAGACAGTAATTGTTCAAAAAGTAAGATGAGAGAAGCTTAGACCTAATGGAACTACTAATACTTTACCACCATAATCGGACCTAGTAAACTACCAAACAGAGGACAAGCACCCAAGAATGCAGCATTTGTGTTGCTTTTGACCCATTTTGAAATATATGACCTTTGGTGAAACTATAAACTGGTCCAAACCACTACACTAATTTAATGTAAATCTATTGTAAAAATGATGATAATTAAAAAAAATTTATTGACGCTATAATATAGATTTTTTACGCGTAATAGAAATCCTATACAGGGTATTTTGTAGGTAGGGTAGATCTACCAAAAGAACTTGCAGTGCACAGTATCTTTTTTTCTAGATTTATCCTGTAAGTCCAATCAATTAGATATGCAATGGGCAATATTATGAAAAATTCGAGGTACCACGAATTAAAAGATCAATTTACTTTTCTACAAAAGGATATCGAGAAAAGAACAGCTCTTCTAAGCAATCGGCAAAATTGTCAAAAATGTAGACGTTTTAAGTACGAGTGTAAATCTCTATGGGAAAAATCTCACCGTATGTTACAGAGGTTTTAGAAAATAAAAAAGTCTGGCTTCATTCGTCCCTAATTTTTAATTTGTGCTTTAAAACGTAGCGGTCGACCGACAATGCCATGTGATGAAAAGATAAAAAGCGAAAGAGTTAAGAAATTCAGTTCCTCTGCCTCAATTAGCTTAAGCCACTGAAAAGCGATGAGTGCTTTGGGACAAGCGGAGGCCTATAAATTGGTAAAAGAACCACTTGTATCTGTATTGTATTTAATTGTATCTGACCCAGGTGCTTCCACTAAATACACAAATGCAGATCAAGAATCTTTGCAAATTACCTCTTTACTTACAAGATTACCAACTTCAAAGCAAGAGCTTTTATAGTAGAAGCTGGTTTATAGCGTAGTCAGTATAAGTTGGTAAAATCGCAAGCTCCAAACCTTTTTCCATCATATAAAAACATACAGGCCGCAAAGAAGGGATGTTACCCAGAACCTGACACAATTACTGTTACAGAAATGTCTGCATATCTTGCCTTACAAGCCGCATTAAATCTTACAATTAAACGTTTAATTATGGCTCAAAATGACGTAATTGGCACTTTAAATTGTGACTAAAAAAATCTTTATTTATATTCAAAATGGGGCTGACGGTTTTGTTCCCCTCCGTTTGGTGACTACATCAAAAATAATGTGGCAGAATCTGAGGCCAGGGTCTAGAAGATACTGTCGTCCTTTGAACATTTAATTCATAAAGGAATCCACAGATGTTTCGGTAAAAGAAAAAGCAAACACTAATTAACGCGGGTGGGTGTTGACCCTTTAAAAGTAAAACATGACATGGTATTTTTCATGATCGACGGAAAGACTTGCAATGCCATAACGAAAACAGCGTCTACTCAAAAGTGTTACATATGTAAAGCTACATGTAAAGATTTTAATAATATTAATCAACTTCTTAAAGGGTCAATAAATTCCGAACATCTCGGATTTACACGGATGGATAAAGTTAGGTGTCACAGTTTAATAGTTCAGGTTTATCTTTATACTTTTCTGGTATATTAGTACAAGTTGTTCTTAATTGACTAGTATTTGTTTAATATATTATAAGTTTTTTTATACTATTATATTTTATTCATGGAATTTTGGAGCTGCGTAGCAAACATGTACGTATAATTCGCTAATATTACACAAAAGTGTAACAATGAAACTGTAATCTGTTTTACAAAAACTAACGTTTTTGAGTCTAAATTTTGATGTTTATTCCGCTTCCACGATAAATTTTACTAGAGAATTACGTTTACTGATTATTAAATAATTTTATTTTCCAAACAAGTAGCCTTTTATATGTTACTGTTGTAAAAATGCAATGTAGAATATCTGATTAAACGGCAATGCAAACACAGATTTGTTATGTAAGTAGTATTTCTGCGGTTAGATATGATTCTAAATTACTATTATTATTTCTTTTATTGTTGTTACAATTTGTAATACATCTGTAAAAAATAACAATCCATTTTAATTAGCATCTGATTAACTGATAATAATATTAACTGATAAAAGCACAAAATTTTCTTTAAAGTATATATTATTCATTAAAATGATAAATGCATGGGAAACTTATTCACAAGTTAAGTGTTAAATTAACTTATTAATGAGCACATGTGGGCGTAATGCCGCACAATTTATATACTATAAAGGCAAATGCCTTGTACCATATGAAATGAAAGAAATATATTCCAGCAAATAGCAATATAATTCATCAAATAAAAAAAAAAGAAAAATTTAAAAGAACAAAGATTCAAGGAAAAATTTAAGATGCTTGAGTGCTCACCTTTTTTACAGTATTTTATTTTCAAACAAACCTTAATCATCAGGTAGTTATATAAATATTTTTACTGTTTTGGAGCTTTAAAACTCACTTTTAGTATATATAGTATTTGCTTGTGACTTTTTATTTTCTGTTCTTGGCTCAATTTTAAATAGAATACTAAAACTGTATTTGTTTTGAATATGTTGTACAAATTACTATTGTTTTTAACTATTTTTATCTTTGTCTTGGCTGTACAAGTACAATTTAAGAGTTTATTTTACATTTTTATTTAGTTACATTTTAATATTTAGATATACCATGTTGCTTTCTACACAAGAAATCTTATGTCAATGAAGCATGATTTGAAAACAAATCATTCAATACCTCATGAATCTCCATTTTTAAGTTTTAAATTTAAGAACGGCAATTAATTAAAGAAAAAATAAAACTTACATGGGAGAGGGCAGCTGACTGTTAGTTGGATAATCGTTGGCATCGAAGAAATCGTCTTCCCCTTCGGAGCTGGAGTATGACATTTCAGGTACCACTAAAGCCGTTACCGAAGCTGGAAAAGAAAACCATAATACAGAAGACAACAACATAATATTTTTTATTTTGTATATTTGTATATTATAAGTTTCAAATTAGAGTTAAAAGAAGTTAAGTCAATAAAGTTAGTTAAGAAGTTAAGTCTCAACTAACATTGAGATACATGTTGAGGTCACTTAAACACGGGGTAATCAGCCCTATATGAGAGATCCATCCCATCAATATTTTCATCCAAATTTAAAGTAGGAACATAGACAAAACATATATACCATTATAGAGTTAGTTAATTTTCAATGCACTTACTCACTATGTATTGTAAATTACTAATATTATAGGTTGGCATAAGAAATGACTCCACTGTATTAGTATTATGAAAATATATTGTTTCTTACTCGTATATTTTCTGCTAGTATAAATCCTATCCGATATCCTTCAACTCCTTGTGAGGATTCTTTTTTTTCTGTTTTACTTTCTTTCTCCCTCATTCTCGACAATTTATTTTTTTATATATGAAAATAATTGAGAACATTAAAGATACGAAATTGTAGTGCTAAACATTAAAGATAAACTATACTAGGTTCCTAGTCTTTTCTTTAATATTCCTAGAGATAGTAAACGACACAGTTTTGTTGTGCTTTTTTCTATTATTAAAACATTAGAAAAAAAGCTTTGACAACATTTTGATGCATTCTCAAGACTGATGTATGAAACAAACTGATTTAAAAAATCTATATAATTTTTCTTTATGTATGTACTTTCAGTAATTCTACAACGACCTCTAATACATTTTGGATAATGTTCCCAATTTCCCTAATAATATAATTTCCTAATAATAGTGGATAACAAATTAATGCGAAAGTTTGAGGGTCTATCATAAAACTTTATATTTTTCAGATAATCCCTACAAAAATATATCTACTTAATGTAAATGTCATAGAAATTAGAATAAATAAACTGTTTACTAAGGCCTTGCGTAGTCGCATCTTAACTAGTGAATACTGGCTTGGGGAGCGAGAGTTACAAATTCTTCTGAAAGCTGTCAATGTTTCGGAAAAATGACTGAGTTTATCCATCAACATTATTCTTTGGCGAATTTGACATTTTTGATATTAGACAACTTTACTTTATACAAAATAGAAAAATTAATTTTCCCTAATAAAATACCAAGTAATGAACTACATTGTTTTATTGATGTCAAAAATTATTAAAGAATTTTTCTTTCCTTTTTTAGTACCATTTCTGAAAAATTAAAATAATTTAATTTAATTCCTAAGTAGGCAAATTGTATTATGTTATAATTTATTTCGTATTTTTTGCATTTTGTTTGGTATACTAACTTAATAATTGCAGAGCAGTATACATTCTCTAGGAGCCAAGTTCCTCTCATCTTCACCACTCAAATCGGGTCCCTTTCAAAGCAGATTTTATCTTCGGAAACAAAAAATAGTCGCACGGGGCCAAATCTGGCGAATACGGCGCGTGTTCGAGCACTGGAGTGCGCTTACCGGCCAAATACTGCTTCACAGATAGCGCGTTATGGGCAGGTGTGTTGTCCTGGTGCAAAATCCACAAGTTGTTTTTCCACAACCTGGGGCCGATTCTTACGAAGTTGTTCTCGCAGTGTTGCCAAAACTGACAAATAGTAAGTCTGGTTGACAGTCTAACCCTCTGGAACCCATTCAGTCATCACGATACCGTTAATGTGGGAAAAAACGATCAACATTGCCTTGAATTTTGATTTGGACATCCTTGCTCTTTTTATTCTGGGCGATTCAGGCGTCTTCCAATGCATCGATTGCCGCTTGGTTTCAACATCGTATTGAAAAATTCACGTTTCGTCGCAAGTAATAATGTTTTTCATCAGTCCGGGATCTTCGTCTAACCTTTCAAGGAAATCTGAGCAGACCTGTTGAAGCAAGAGCTTCTGGTCAGGAGTCAGGAGTCAGGTTTTTTGGCACCAACTTCGCACAGACTTTTGTCATGTGTAATTCCCCGTGTAAAATTTTTCTAACCGTTTCTTTATCGGCATTTACAGCCTCGGCAATTATCCGGGTGCTCATTCGACGATCTGCACGCACAATTTGGTTGATTTTGGTCACTGTTTCCGGAGTTGAAACAGTGACAGGGCGACCTGAGCGCTGGTCATCTTCAGTGCTCTCTCGGCCCTCACTAAAGCGCTTACACCACTCAAAAACACGCGCACGAGAGAGAGAATTTTCCCCATGGGGCTCTTGCAACAATTTATAGTCTTATATAGTCACTCAGTCGTTTTTTCAATTTAATGAGAAATTTAAGATTGATGCGTTGCTCTTGTTTTTCGTCATACATGGTTTTCGGCACGAGAAAAAAACACGTTCGTTTCAAACCGCTACTGCAGGAATACTATAATAGTGACGAAAAAGTGTTTTGGTACGTGCATAGACAAGATATCTAGATACCCAACGCACTACTCTTTTTTTTTCCCCATCCGTCTAGGGCGCCCTCTAGGCACGCAGTCTCGTTATTTAATAGCCAGACCTCGTATGTAGGTAGCTAATATATAGTATGTAGTTATATTTAAGATTTTTATTGTAAAAAACCCCTTTACTGACATACAAATAAACGTTTTTTCTGTAAGAATTATCAAAAATATAGGACAGTATAGGTGAGAAGATATTTTGATTTTGGTTAGTTGTAGACTTAAACTTTTTGTCATTCTTGCTGGACTATTAACATAAGTTGGAATAACTATGTAATATGACTAGAAATAATGTAACCAAGTTGATTAGTAAATTTAAATTATTAAGTAACTTATGAAATTAAATTATTATAAATCCTATTATAACTAATTATATTTTATAACTAAATATTAATATTTTTGTATTGACCAATGATCCAATTAAAAGCATCGTAACGGAAAGTAATCTCCATGCCCAATTATTAAATTTTTGATTATTTGGTAATTACTGGGTAAAATTAATTATAATATTAGGTTTCCTGTGTACTGTAATTCACTTATGTAAACATTCATTAAATATATACCATTAAATTGTACTGAATTCGTTGTTTAACTTTTTTTCCTATTTAAATTACAATAAATAGCTCTTACCAACGTCATTTGTTTTACTTCTTAAGACCTGCTGGTATCTATTTTAAACTGTATTTTTTTTTATTTTACAAGTAATTAAGTTTAACATTATAATTTTCCAAAGCTAGAAGCTTAATGGTATAAACTCTCCCTAATAGTACTTTAAATTATGTAATAAATTTATTTTGAGCCCTTGAACTTCAGGGAACCCAAAACAGAAAACTAAAAATACCCAATGCGGGCTTAAGGGATTATTTCTTTCCCCTTCATTAATAAATTATTTCAAATTACAAACATAATATTGCTGCTAAAGTCAGTTACAAATGAGTGTGGCTCTTATAAGTGTATTTTGATGGTTTTCTTGAACCATTTAAATTTTGCCTTTTTATTATTAAATATGGAACTTCAATTCCTTTTAAACTATTTCAATAAATCATTAGTAAGCAATTTTATTTCTTGCAATATCATTACGTTGATTCTTCATATTAATAAAATATTTTCCAAATTTTACTATTTTTGTGTGTCTAACAGGTATCTCATAATTTACTTTATAACAACTATTTAATATCTATACTTTATTTAAAATTTTAACTTACGAATTGATCGGATATGCCTACGTCCATTTTCCATACATTCCGACCCCAATTCGATTCCCTGTTGAATGACAGCCTCCACTGGCACAACATCTAAAATTTTAACAAATAACAAACCTAAATTAACCACAAAAAAACTGCAATGGAAACACAATTAAACTGTTCGTTATAAGATACATGACCAGCGGTAAAAACAATAACATCGGATATTTTATTTAATTTAATATTGTGACATCGAGTAAATAGTACGAGAGCACAAAACAATTGACCGTTTGAAAAGTAAATAGTTTTAGATAGAGATCTCGCGATAGGAGAGTGATTGATTAGTTGTTGTCGTAAGGCTATAGAACATTTTTTTTTATTTACGTACATATCTTTGTTTTTCTGAATATTAGTAAAGGTGTGAGTAAAATAAAACAAATGAATTTAAAAAAAAAAATAAAACAAAAGAGGGCTATAAAACTAAGCATGATAAAAATAAAATAAAATTTTGCAGAGATGCAACTGCAAAATAGAAATAGCCAAGAATCCTTTGCATAAAGCCCAACTCATGATAATTAACACCATTTATCTAGGTTTTATTTCAATTTAAAATTCTATACACTTTCAAAAAACACAAGGGATTTTAAATTAAATTTAAAAAATGCCAATAACCTCAAAGCCCAGATATAATAGATAAAAATAAGTATCGGAAAAGATAAAAATATATTTTCATCAACGAATTATCAACACCCAGGTCAGAAATTTAAGAAACTAAATTAAGCTGATATTAAACTTAAAGTGTTCATCTAAAACTCAATTGTAAGTACTTTATTCTTCATTTGAAGTTTCATTATTAATATTTTAGGAAGAGGGTGTATAAATAATACGACAAAGAACGATAAGGAATTCTATCGTTTTACTATTTTACCGAAATTGTAGATATAAATGTCTGACCTATATTTAAGTTTTAACTAATTAGATGGACTTATCATCTAGTTGTATTTCTTTTAATATTTAATTGTTTTAGGGTGTAAGTTTCAATTGAAGCCCAAGCACTTACGAATGTTATACAGCGTCAGCTAGCTTATGAATTATTACTTCCTGTTAATAACACCAGTAAACTCAAATATAGTTATTGTTATATAGACTTTAAAAACTGTGATTACTATTCTATGAATAACTGTTTTGCCTCTATTCCTTGAGAACAGGAGTGTGATACAACTGATAAGTGTGTCAACTATAAGTGTTCTTTACTGTATTCTTGAAAGGTTTGTTCCAGTTAAGCATTATAAACCCTCTAAATTTCCTCCTTGGTTCAGTCGTGAATTACAAAATTTAATCGTAGAGAAAAAAACACCATATAAAACTTGAAATCGATTATACTGATAATCGATTATGAATTCGACATAGTACTTTCTACTTTAAGAAATGAGTGCAAGGTTGCTAGCGATAGTTGCTTTCAACCCTCCATTTCTAAAATGAATCATGATTTTGCAGAAAATTCAAATAACTTTTGAAAATATGTAAACAACTTACGAAGGTCAACTCCTATCCCAATAGTATGCAGCTAAATGGAACATTTGCTGAAGGTGCTAAGGATACAATTAAATGGTTTACCTGTCATTTTTCAGCAACTTACAAGACCATGAAGGTACAATTTCCAATTATATCGGTAATAATTATCACATCTTTAACCGATGTCTTCAAAGCGATTAACGGCCTCAAAACTAAATATTCTCATGGACCTAATGGCATACCATCAGTTTTATTACAAAAAATTGTGTGTGTTTCCCAACCAAACTCCTACATTATCTATTTTTTCTCTGTTTTGATTCCGGATGTCTTAATATTGTTAATCCGCTGAACTCCGATATATAAAAGTGGGAATAGGAATGACATTACCAACTACAGAGGTGTAAGCATACAATCTCAAACGCCCAAGATTATTAACAGCCTTTTGCCCAAGAGCTCTCATGGCGTAGTCGGAATGTAATTATTCATCAGCAACAGTTTTTTTGAGGGTAAATTTACCGTAACTCATTTGCTTACATTGCAGCAGTACGTACTTGTTGGACAGTATCTCCTTTGAGACCCATAAGCGTTTGACAAAGTGCCAACTATAGACATCTAATCCAGAAGTTGCGTGCGACGAGTCTGGATGACAGCCTTTTAAAGAGGATTGATGGATTTTTGTCGAATCGTATTCAGTTGGTGCGTATAAACAAAGGGTTTCCCAATAAGAATGATATGGAGCAAATTCGATTAACTCAATTTTCGGCTACTTTAGGGAATACATTTGCATTACTGTCACGAATGCAGCGTTCTATGTTCGTTTTCAAGTCCTGTGTTGTTTGCGATTTGTTAGCATAAATCAAAGACTTAACGAAATCTCATGAAAAATAATTTAACGGTGTTAAATCGCAGCTCCTTCGAGGGCAAGCATTTGGTCGAAATTGTCCAAATCCTCTTAGATCTCTCGCATCAAATGCAATCAATGTTTCAGGACACTTTTCTTTCAATAAATCAATGGTTTCACCAGAACTATGACAAGTGTCACCATCCTGTTGAAAGGAAATGCCAATCAAAAACAGAGGCCACAAAAAATCCTATATTATCGTTCGACATCTTTCACCGTTAATTGTAAATGCATTTTCTTCCTCATTTTTGGAAAAAATATGCCCCCATGCTATAAACTGCAGCAGATTGTGAATTTTGCACAGGCTTTTGAACAATCTCATGTAGTTTATTTTAAAAAACGACAGTTCTGTTTGTTCACATAACCGTTTAGCCAAAAATGAGCCTCATCAGAAAAGATAATTTTAAATAAACAAAATCATTGTTAAGTTTATCTTCAGCCCAATTGCAAAACAAACGACGCTTATAATGATCAAGTGGTTTCAGTTCTTGAGTCAACACCATCTTGTAAGGGTATAAAGCCAAATCCTGCCTTAAAGTTCTCCAAGTTGTCATCCTTGAGAATCCAAGTTCTTTGTACCTACACATTCGCATTCTCGGCAACACTGGCTGTTACCGCAGCAAATTGTCTGGATTTCTTGCAATTCGACGTCGCTGTGGTGCTTTTTTATCATGTAGAGTAAATTCACTTTGAAACTTTTTCACGATTCGACGAATTGCAACCACAGTAGGAAGATTGTTTTTTCAAAAAATATCACGTACCGAGCTACTGGTTCGAACAATAAATCGATTATTTTCATAAAACTTTTGAATAATAATGAGACGTTCTTGAACCGTGTATTTCACCACGATTAAATGTTAGACTATGCTGAACCCAACTGTCAAATATACCTCGCCTGTATGGTCACCTTTTTATTCGAACCATGTTGAAACAATTCAAGTCGTTAACAAAAAACATTTATTTGTTCTAGCTTTTAAGGCTAGCATAATTATAAGATAATAAAGGATATACTTAATATCGACGGTCTTAAAGTTAGGACGACTTGTTCGGATTTACTAGCATTTTATAAAATATTATTTTTTTTATTGCCCTGGTATTTTGGAAAGTGTGCCATTCAATGTTAATATGATTAATAGATGTCAGAATCCTGCTATGTTTCGTTTGCCGTCATGCTAATTACGAATTCTTTTTTTCTTCAATCACCAGACTGATGAGAGTATTTAATGAACTTAATATTGACCCTATCGTAGATAACTCTGTTAATTCAATTAAATTAAAACTTAAGGAAATAAAAAACCGAACTTGTCTCTAAGGTTATAATAATAATAATGTCATAACTTTTTGTTATTTTCCGATTTTTAATTTTTGCAATAATTTTGTTATTTTCCATATTTGATTATTTATTATATTCCTTATAGAGGTCACTTTATAGTTTTATTATTATGTATATGTTTGTAATTATTTTATTTTATTCTTGTAAACTGGATTTATCTTTGAAATAAATAAATATTTTTGTTATTATAAGTACCATAAAATCAATGTTTATCTATAATTAATATAATAAGGACTTTTGTGGTGTGTTTTATATAGTTCTGTTAGGTTTTTAGAGATATAAAAATATAAAGTTTAGAATTTCCGTGTTTTTTTAGTATCTGATGAAAACCATTACAGCAGCCTAAATATTTAAAGATGTTTTGCATTTTATTGTCGGGAGAACGACGACGTTCCACTCCTCTGCTAAGTATGGAATTCTACACTACTAATAAGTATTACCTCTACAAATATATATGAAATTACTAATAACGATTCACCCTACAAATGATAAATATAACCATAAATGACATTAAAATAAACAAATGCATTTAGGGGTGTTCTTTCTTACTGCGACTTGGTCTGTTTTCGCTTATGTCTGGCTCTATCTTATTCTATGCTACTTTTCCCCTGGTGAGGTCGAGATATGGGAGGGGTTGATAACCTTCCTATGCACGGTGATTACTGCTTACGCAGCAGACCGGCAAATCCACAAATTCATTCGCAAAGACTTCAGAATGAACAAGCGAGGGGTGATTGTGCAAGCAGAAGGTGTTGATAACTTGGAAATGGTCAATACTGAGTTGCTGGTTTTAGATGATGTCCATGAAGATATCAAACAAGAATACATTTCAACTCTTAAGGAGCTTAGGCAACAACACCCCCATACGGACATAGACGTTCTTGAAAAAATGGCCCACGAGATCCTTCTTAATAAAGGACCCAAGTCACGAGCTTTCTATCGGATTCAAGCAACGAGAAAGCTTATGGGAAGTGGAGATCTAATGCGGCGAATCTCAGAGAGAGCCCAAGGCGACTTGAGTGAAGTTAACGCAGAGTTGCAGCGAGAAAGTGGAGTTAACGAATTCACGCAGAGCGGATCAAGAGTTTATTTTGATCCCAGCAAGTATACGGTTTTGGAGAGCTGTGGCCAATTCTGCACAACCTGCCGGGAGTTTGGGATCGCCCATGCTTGCGACAGTGATCATCCTAGATGATGACCATGGTGGATTATTCAAGTTCGAGGCTCAGAACCACGAGTTGGTTGAAAGTGTCGGAACTTTCAACCAACAATGCCAAAGAGAAAATTGGGATTTATATGTATCAAACCCTTTTGGTATCCCAAAGGACAAATGTTTTTTAAACTAAACGCTATTCTGGTTTTTTAAGAATCTGTCAATTTCAATTCTTTCAATTTCAATTCTTTCAATTTACGTCTTTGGACCTTATTTGGTTTGGAGAGAGCTATATCAAATTTTTCTTAGTTCTTGATTTTTATGCCATTTTGCCCAGGTATTGCAAGATGACGTCTAGAAACGCTAAATGACGTCTTGTTTAGGTCGTTTTTTAGATGCACAATTCATAGGACGTAAATGCCATTCGAATAATATATGTTTTTAACATCTATTTAAAGCCATCTAGTTGGAGTCAGTGGAGAAGATGTCTTTTTTAAAAGGTCTTCTTATATGTATATATTTTTAACGTTTCTGTTGACTCTATAAAACTCGTTACTTTTATATAGTTGAAACGTTATTTTGGCTGCGATATTTAAACGTAATTTTAAAGTCGTCATAAGATCGATTGTCATCGCCACTCTGACTCGAAAGTGCGATTAAGGAAGAAGAAAATAACATAACTAGAAAAATAATAAAACCACTTTGACTACCTGGAATGGGAACAACATGGCTTTAAGAGTCTAAACGAAAAACAACTACTCGCATTATCTGGAGAAAGTAGAACTATAAATTAACCAAGTGAAGAAAAAAAATACGTGGGTTTGATAAAATAATAAACATACCTCAATTGCCTGAAACAATAATACATTTTTCAATGCATAGAAGTACAAGAAGAAAGTGCTTTTATTGCCTGATTAAAAAGGCAAAGATATAATGCATTTCTTTAGTAATAATTTCAAATAGTTAAAGTCTAAAGATATTTGAATTTCATCCTAGAAAATCAGAAGAAATACAGAGAAATCAGGAGAAATACATATATATTCCAGTACATTCCAGTACAGATATTTCCAATACAATTATTTGCCCGGGATATACGTATTTTTTTCAAATGTCTATAAATGATTAAAAAATGACCTGTGACAAGTGACGTGCCACCAATTTGAATATTTCATTAAAACGTAGTAATTATTTTCATTTACATAATATGGATAATTTTATTTTCTTTATTTTTTAACATAATTAAGTCCCATTGAAATTTTAATTTATAGTAATATGTAAAAATTAATAATAAAAATTTATATTTATCGTTTTTAACGTATGTGTACACGTATGTTATGTAGGATGACATGAATAAAGTATTATGTTTTATGCATTGAATTACATAATAATTTTTTATCTTTAATATTGTCAACAACTAGAGAAAAACCTATGACTCTCCCTCTATTTTCAGATACCATTGGAATTTATGACGTAATTGGTTAATGCAGCTATTTAATGTGTAAGGGGGTGAAAAGAGTCATTATCTATTACTACACCTGTGTAACTTGGATTGCTATAAATAAAAGATTTTTCTAATATAATTATGTAGACTTTTTTACCCCCATTTCCTAAACTAAAAGATTTCCGTAACAGAGATATACTCCTGAATACTTATTATTAATAGAATGTATAAACTGCCGCAAACACACTTTTTATTATTTGCCTATGAACTAAATCAAGCGGAACACATGTTCCCTGACCAAAACAAAAACCAAATTAAAGCGACAGACGTTTCAGTTCTGTTAATAGGTAATTTATCGGCAAAGCACGTTTGTGTTCCGGTGACGTTGGACGCTTTAAACTTCTTGAATTATTTATTTTAAATAGCCGTTCTTTGCAATACATACTTTCAACCTTTAATAGTCGCAATATAATTTTAAAGGTTAATAAAAAAAATACCTTCATGTATTGATGAAGCACTGTTAGATGTCCCTGGCCTTTGGGTGTATATTCCATTGATTGGGTGAGCTGTATTCTAAAATAAAAGTATTGAAGATATTATATACATACATATAAAAGAAATTAATTATACCTTTGCAATTTGAAGTAAAACTATAGAATGTTTAACGTTATCAAGCATATTCTGAAACAAAAAAGAGTTTTGTAAATATACGGGAGACTTGATTTGTTAAAGATGCTTACATTGGCGTGTTCTAATATAGTTTCTAGTTTGGATTTTTCGTCCTGGTCTGTTAAGGAATCAATTCGGTCTTCCAGTTTCTAAAAGAAAATGGGAGGTTTTCTTTAATTTAAATATTTGCTAATTAATTATTTTTCAATCATACGCACTTCAAATAAACAGACCATTTTTTTGAGATAATCTGAAAATTCTAAATTAAAATAAATTTCTGGGGGATAAAGGTTATACAGGGTGTCCGGAAAAAGGAGGCCAATTCGCCGGTCACATATAGGGTGAACCAAAATAATGCGACTTTCGTTATGTCATTTTTTAAATGGGCGCTCGGTTTTCAATATACAGGGCGTCAAAGTAATAAATATAGAATCGTTTTTTTTAAATAAGTCGAGTGTTTCATAAGATATTAAATTAAAATTTGGTATGAGGGGGTTTTTTGGAACGAGAAATTGAAATCCGGTCACGGATTTGCTATACCTTGCAGAGGGCGCCACCTGCGATATATTGCATGTGTTAAACATACCAAAACTTTTTTGTACCCCTGTATAATAAAGTTCTAGTAAAAAATTCTTATTATCCAATCTTTTCTTGTAAAAAAAGTATTCTTAGTAAATGTCGGCCTGAGAATCCGTTTATTAGATATCTTAATTTTAAAATCTAGCTACTTCTTTCTAAACAAATTGGCTGACCTCCCGGATCCAGGAACTTTTTACGTACTGTCAAAGTAACAAACTTAAATGCTTCTGACGCTCTTTACAAGCTTCTCAATTACTCCTAAAATAAATCTACGTTTTTTAATTACATATTTGTATTTGGTGTGTTTTCTTACAACTTATAAAACCATAATGGCTCATAGACCAAGAAATGTACCCTTTTCCGAAATCGCGGATATGTTTTTGATGTTTGGCAAGTTTTAAATGTTATTGTAAACGGTAAATACCTGTCAATTCTTAACTAGGAAAATATGACTCCAATGCTAGTTTAGCCGCTAGACGCTATACCCAGACATCCCCAAACCGATTTCATCCCAAAATAGAATATTTTTTAAATTTGATTAACTGCCTAAGGGAGACTGGAAGTTTCAGCGAAAGACGGAAGGGTAATTGCGGCGGATCTCGTGCGATGCAATCAGGACAAGGAGAAGAAATTTGAAGAATTGTCGAAGAATCACCAAACATTAGTACTAGGGTTTTGGCTGAACGGGTGGGAAATATTAGGAAAACCGAGACACATCATATTTTATGGAGTCAACAACTTTATCCAATTCATGTTCAAAAAGTACAGGGTCTTTTACACGACGATCCCAAGGCAAGACTTGCCTTTTGTAGATGGTTATGTGAAATGAATAATAGAAATGTGGATTTTATAAAGGCGATTCTGTTTACTGACGAGGCCACGTTCACAAGAAACGGCATGACAAATATCCATAACGCACACATATTGGTTGAACAGAATCCTAGGGCCATAGTTGAGAGACATCATCAAGTGGGCAGGTGTTGTGGATAACTTTCTTTTAGGATCTGTCATTTTACCAGGTAATTTGACTGGTGAATTATTTATGTTGTTTCTACAAGAAATACTGCCCGATTTGCTTGATGATTTACCTCTAAATTTAAGACAAAATCTTTGGTTTCAACTTGATGGTGCTCTGGCTCATTTTGCCAGAAATGTTAGGAACTATTAACATCAAGTATTTTCTAATCGCTGGATTGGTAGGGGTCGAGATGCTCCTGTTCCGTGGCCACCTCGTTCGCCCGACCTTACACCTTTGGATTTTTCAGTCTGGGGATGTATGAAAAATTTTGTGTATATGGTTCCGATTTTAAACGAGGATCATTTAAGGGAAAGAATCCTTGCAGCTGGAGAGTATTTCAGGTTGAAACCAAATATTTTTCAAAGCCTTAGATTTTCATTAATAAAGAGGGCTTGTATGTGTATACAAACAAATGGAGGTCACGTTGAACAAATAATTTAGGGTGAATATTTTATGATTTTGTTATAATAAGTAATTTAGCATTAATTTAGAAACAATAATTTACGTTTATTTTGTTAACTTGTTAAAATGTATCTAGATTTTAAAATTAAGATATCTAATAAACGGATTCTCAGGCCGACATTTACTAAGAATACTTTTTTTACAAGAAAAGATTGGATAATTAGAATTTTTTACTAGAACTTTATTATACAGGTGTACAAAAAAGTTTTGGCATTTTTAACACATGCAATATACCGCAGGTGGCGCCCTCTGCGAGGTATAGCAAATCCGTGAACGGATTTCAATTTCTCGTTTCAAAAAACCTCCTCACACCAAATTTTAATTTAATATCTTATGAAGCACTCGACTTATTAAAAAAAAACGATTTTATATTTCTTATTTTGACGCCCTATATATTGAATACCGAGCGCCCAATTAAAAAATGGCATAACAAAAGTCGCATTATTTTGGTCTACCCTATATGTGGCCGGCGGATTGGCCTCCTTTTTCCGGACACCCTGTATAAAGAAATATCCTCTCTGGGTCCTACAATATCTATATGAATTCATCCTTTGATTAAACAGTAGAGTGTAGAGCAATCATCCACATTATGCAAATCTTTACTGTTATACTAGATGCAATATAATATAAATTAGGAATATATTAGATCTTCAGTCTAAAGGAATTGTTTTATATAAACCTTTTACACCACTACGCTAAATACTTTAGTAAATTTAAGCTATTCTGTCCCCGAATATCATAATCGTGTACAGTACTTCTGAGGATAAAGCTAATATTGGAATGTCAAAGTACTTGTGTAACTTGAGAAATATAAACACATACATTAATTATAAATATACTCTAAAGACATAATCTTATATTTTTAATTGTCCGTTTTTGTAAAGTGTATATTGGTTTTATTAAATACTGTGCTGTTGGCAACCATACCACTTGTCAAATATGAGTATGTTTATTAATTACTTACCAACTGTATTGAATATATCAAAGTGTTTGTTTGCTTTATGCTGACGATTTTAAGTTGTTTAAACAAATATCAAACATAAATAATTGTATTGGTCTACAACACAATCTGGGGTGTGTTTACGTGGCTTACCAGGAATAACACGTGTCTGAATATAAAAAAATGCACGGCTGTTACGGTTACTTAAAAATTAAATTACTTTATTTAGAAATTATAATTCTAATCATCTACAGGAAAAGCTGCTTGCTATTGACTGGAACAAGGATAGCTCTGATGTAAATTTACTGGCAGACTCTATTATTGGGGATATTGAGACGATCTTAGACCAAGTGTGCCCTAAAGTCAAGATTATCCAAAAGCATAAATATGTGGATAAAAAATTGATAACGTCTGACATTAAAAACCTTATGCATGAAAGGGATATTTTATACAAAAGGGCTGTTCTTTATAGGAGTGAGGGTGCCTGGGATGAGTATAAGGCAAAAAGAAATATTATTGTTAATAAAATTAAGAGTAGAGAAGGAAAAATTTAATGCAGAATGCATAGATGAAAATAAAAACAACCCTAAGGAATTATGGAAAAATCTTACGACTCTACTACTAACTCATTTTACCAGAGCCCCTGAACCTAATAAGATCTATTCCGAGTTTAAAAAAATTTCAATGAAAAGAATGAAACAAATTCTAAAAAATCTGAAAAACGTAGGAGTAGGTGAGAGTGGTATATCCAAGGTTGTGCTGTCTGATGTATCTTATGCTGTAGGTGACCGTCTGTTAAATATTATAAACAGTTCTTTAAGCAACGGTATGTTTCCAGAATCCTGGAAACTGTCTACTGTTATTCCTGTTCCAAAAGTACAAAATACCATTAATCACAATGAATTCAGACCCATTAACACCGTACCTGTCTATGAAAAGCTCCTTGAGGTCTGTGTAAAAGAGCAACTTCTTGATTTTTGCAATCAAAATTCAATAATCGTTTCCAATCAATCAGGTTTCCGTCAGAATCACTCTTGTGAATCAGTGGTTGTCGATATTTGTGATAATTTTCTCAGAGCCATTGACAGTGATAACTATGTTTTAGCCGTATTTTTAGACTTTAAAAGAGCTTTTGAAACCATTGATAGGAATATTTTAATTCAAAAATTAGAAATATTAGGAATTAAGGGTAGAGTCTTAAACTGGTTTAAATCTTATCTATGTAACAGAGTCCAACGTGTTAAGTATGTTAGTTGTCCTTCTGGTGTTCTTGATGTTATGTTTGGTGTACCGCAAGGCACAGTGTTAGGTCCATTATTGTTTTCACTATATATTAATGATATGATAAAAGTAGTCAAAAAATGTAAAATTGCTTTGTTTGCAGATGATACCATGATTTACACAGTTGGTAAAAGTCTTAATGAACTGGTATCTAATATAAACACTGATCTTGCTAACTTATTTAGCTGGCTTTGCCACAATAAACTGAGTTTAAATACCAATAAATCAAAATTCTGTGTCTTTAACAGAAAATCAAGATTGAGCCAGGTAGACATTGACGCTATGGACATTATTGTAGATGGAGAAAAAATTGAACCAAAGAATAATGTTTAATGTTTATCTTTTATTTTTAAATTGAAACATCGTCTGCTACCAGACTATATCTGTGATAAATTGACAACTTTTAGTGATGTTCACAATTATCTTACTCGCAACCGAATAGATTTCCAAGTTGACAGATGTAATACAACTCAGTTCCTCAAGTTAATATTATATAGGGGCTTAATAGACTTCAATAGGTTACCGGCTAGTCTTAAATCCAGTGGCTCTTGAGAAAATTTGTTCTAGATATTTAGTATTTGTCTTTTTTATCTTTATTCTGTGTTATGAATTTTATATTTTGTGTGATATCATTATACGTTTTGTTTTATTTATTATTTTTATTGGTTTAAATTATTTTATGTCATTTTAAGTTTTATTTATTATTTATTTTGCCTTAATTTTATTGTGTGTTTGTGTTCTGATTTTTTAAATTTTAGCCCATTTTATATTTTAAAATTTTATTTTCATAACTCATGTTTTATTATTTATTCTTTTACGTTTAGCTTAAGATTTTATTTATATGATTTTATTTTTACATTGTATATGTTGCTTTTTCTTACCTTTTTTTTATATTCCCACTCATATGTGAATGCATAATCTTAAACATGTTTATTTGTCAACAATACTCGTACCTCATATCAGCACTATTATTGTAATGTTATCCTTATTTTTTGGTTTGTTTTGGTTTTTAATTTTAGTTTATTGCTTTTTAATATTATATTAAATGAATTACTATGTATTTTATTTTTATGTAGCAGATTTTGCTAAATAAAGATTATTATTATTATTATTATTATTATTCAGGATTACAGCATTGGGGACGACTTTATCAAAAGAAAAAGTGAAATAAAAGATTTGCGGATTAACTTCGAGGCGAATCTAAAGTTTAATCATCAGTATAATTATATAACTAGTGAAGCTTATAAAGGTCTAGGCTTTGTCATTCATAACAATAAGAACTTTAAAACCAATACAATTATAACATATAACACACTTGTTAAGACTCATGTTGAGTATACATCTATGTATCTATGTATTGCAAGAGTAAACTCTTGACCTTTCTAGCTCTAATTATTTCATAATTTATTTCCTTTGCCCTAAAAGAGAGAAATATAGTTACTATATATTATTTGAGTTGTTGCTGAGAATTTTCTTGAGCGTAAAAACATTTTCAGGCACTTCAACTTTTAATTCTTGAAAAATCTTCTTCAGATCTGACATTTCATCTCGAAACTCTCCCAGTCCCACCACTACCAAATTATTTTATCTGTATTCATTTAATCATTAAACATTTGATCCTTTTGATCTCGCAAGATTTTCCTGTAAGTCTTTTGTTTGAGACTTCAGTTTATCCTGTTCTTCTTTTAACTGTATAATTTGAGTTAGAGATTTTTGTATTTCGTCTGTTGTATTAAGTTAAAAATCAATGATTTTTCCAGATCTTCAAATTTCTCTTGCAACATTTTTAAAAAGTCATTATTGGTTAGGTTTGGTTAACCTCGACAACTTGATTTTGTTTTTTATTTTGGTTCCGTGTTGACGCAGCACTTCGCTTTTCATTACCTTGATTTCTCTGTGTAGGTTCCTTATCTCTAACTTCAAAAACGGATAAATTCAATCACGTAGCTGAAAACTCATTGATTTTTTTCAGCAGTACAGGATACACAAATCCATTATATCTTAGAAGATTTCTCCCTCTTACTTTAATTTTCTGAAGTTTTTTGATAGATACGTACATTTTTGATGCACTCATCTTTGACACCCTCCACTGCATTGAACTCTATACGATGTTTTTCCTAATTTGTCCAGGCAAACATTAAGTTTAGACACTTAAATAGCGTTACCGTAAAAAATTGTCTTGTGTAATTCGATACAATTACATCGAAAAACCATCATTCCTTTGTTATTTGAAAAATGGACTTTTTCACACTGTTTCATTTCTAAATTAGCCTCTGGGTGTTCCTAGGAAAATAGATTTTTCTCATGAAGCTTTCCCAGTTAAAATGAAAAAAATATAATTTTATTGCCGTTCTTTATGGTATCTCACACTGAGATGGAGATCTAAGAATGAAAATTTAAGTTTTCTACATTTTTTACATATCACCGTTTAATTTCTAAATTACTAGCTGGATCATCTAAAGATTTATTTTTATTTTTAATTAATCCAATTACAATGAAAAAACATAATTTCACAGCCATTCTTTCATTTGAATATTTGTTAATTGACCACTGTTACATTTCTAAGCTACTAATATGGACCGTCTGAAAAGTGTATTTTTCTTGCATAGATCACCCAATTACAATGAAAAAATATTATTTAATTACCATTCTTTATAATACCTTAGACTAAAATGGGGACATAGGAATGACAATCGAACTTTTCTTCTTTTTTCCACATCATCTTTTTATTAAAAAAAAAATAAATTACTGCCTAGATAAACACTGGGTTTTTCTTGAGTGGTTTGACTAATCCCAATGACTTCTAAAATAATTTTTTGGCCACCAATCCTGCCCTCTCTTAGCCTCTAGATGGTCGCATCCCGCCACGTAACTCATTTTAAATATTGTTAACGGATTTATGCTAATCACCTTGGCAATATTCGACCTATCATAGACTAATTAAATCAGTGACGTTTTTTTTTGAAAATGGCACACACAAAATTTGTGTTATTCTAAACAAATATCTACGTCGTGCCATTAACCTTTACCTTAAAAACAAATTAAAAGAAACCCGAATAATATATGAGCTGTTACGTCACTTCGGTATATCGAAATATTTGTACGGCTCATTTTTTTTTTGGTACGTCATCTGTTTGAAATCTAATATTTGAATATGTATGCCTTTGCTAATTTATAACCGCTTTAATTTTTCATGTTAAAACGGTAGGCATAGTTTAAAAATATTAATCGTATTTTGTGTTTTTACAAGGTGTCCCAGACCTATTTAGACATTAAGTATCTTGTAACAAAAATAATTGTTTGGAAATACTACGTTTCTTGGTAATACACCAGACATCACATCAATCTCGCAAGAATTTATTTTTTTGGTTTTTGAATTTTTTATGAGTAAAATGGGTAGACAAGTTATTCTAGAGAATTGCAAGGTCTTCCTTTAAGAAATGTAATTTTTCAACTATAATTTCAGCGTGAAAAATGTGAATATCAACAGAAACAATTTAAATTTTAAATATAAATACACATTCTTATGCTGAGTATGTATATGCAGCAGTCTATATAATACCAACTTCTCACGATTTTGTACATAACAATTAACATTTTCTAAATCGCGATTAATGATGAGCATATACATGCTTTTTAAGCTGATAATACTGTAAGCGCGAAATCCTGTCATGGACTAATTAAAAATGAATTATGATTGTTTTATATCTCATTATGAAAACGAATATTTTTTTTTACAGTTTCGCCTTACTTTCGGAGATATCCAGAAATAAATTTATATCCACACATTTACTTCTTGAGTAAAAAGAGAACATTTTACGCCTTTGTTATTTATTGTATTTAGTAAATATAGAGGTGCAAACAGACTAAAGTCCAGCAAAGTATCTACAGACGAATTTACGTTTATCTAAGAAAGTGAAATTATAGTTTCATTAATAAATAAATGTATATCCATACTTGATTAGGGGAATCTTTGGGTAGTTTTTATCATCATTTTTAATAATTAAGAGATAAGAGAATATAAGAGATAGTCTTTTCTAAATTTACAATTCATATAAATAGTAAGCTGCAACAAAATAAATAACATATATATAGGTATATATATATACTTTATATTTTAATTGTAAAAATGGCATTTCTGTTGAAATAAATACATATGATACAATTAAGGTATTTTTTGTTTCCAACTTTCTTTGTACCCTACTAAGATTAAAAAGGAATAAGACTTTTTAACAGCATAAGCATGTAAAAAAAATGTATAAGCAAACTGGCTTCTCTATAAGCAATCTGGCTTCAAGGTATTAAAATTAGCAAAATCAAGCTTAAAACCTAGCTTGAATTTTGCTAATTTTAATATCTTGAAGCCAGATCTCTAATAAAGCAGTGCAATAAGAAATATGTTGTAACAGCTGAAAGTTTTCTAAAGGAAAACAATAAATTCCTCTGGGAATTTGCAAGATCTCAGTGGCATAAGGGCACATCCACTGTGGCACCTATTTCTAATCTATCTATAATGTGAATACTAGTAATGTATGCTCCAACTATTGTCTTATAATGATTATTCATTTAAATTCAACTCAGCATCTAATCTGGAAGTAAGTCCCATTAATGCTAAGTCAGCAATAAATTAGATGTCAATAAAGAAGCAGAACACTTTCTACTCTTTATCAAGCGCTGCACCTGATTTTTATTCATAAAATTATTGGAATGAGGAAAGTTCTGGGAAAGTTAGAAGTTGTCACTTGTCTATCCAATCTTTAAATTTAGTAGTAACTAGAATCTAGTCTCTAATTAACGTCCAATTGGCATTTTCCATTTCAACACTTGTTGAACAGAGTGCTGAAGGATTTTTAACAAATGTTTTGCAGGACGTTTAGCTAATACTAATCTTTGCGTAATACGTAAATGATTGCTTTTCACAAAATGTAACGATTTTACTAACTTTACATTGATAGTTCAAAGTAAAAAAGAACTTATTATACATTATTGACACATTACATAGAACATAATATAACATAATATAACAACACAACAACACCGAAAACCAAATGCAATCAATTCTTTGCTGTATCCTTTCTATGGTTGACTCACTGTGTTCACTGATCAGCATACTACATTAGCTACTGGCCAGATGCTGTAGCAAATAGGCAATGAAAGGGTGACCAATGAACACATTTGCGCATTTCTTCAGCGAGTGATGTTCAAGGTATAGGGAAGGATGAAGCAAATCTTAAAGATAGAGAGGTATTAAAAACTATAGTGATTCCCAGTAATTTTCCCAATGTCAATTTTCTCGTAGTATAGTTATCGCGAACAGAATTTTTCTTGAAGAGAATGTCGCCCGAACTTTTTTAAATTACTTGGGGGAGTCAATAAAAATAAAAGTTTTTTTTTTAAACGCAAATGGTTGGATGGAAGTACTGAATAACCCAACCCAACCGTGAATAAATCTTATTACTGGATAAAATACTATTACTCCAGAAAAATAGTTGTTCGGGAAAAATAATATTAGGTAAAACGGTTTCGAGAAAAAAGTACTCAGGAAAATGATCGTTCGAGAAATTGAGTGTTCGGGAAATAAGTAGTTGTTTAGTAAAATGGCTGTGGGACAATAGTTTTCCGGAAAATGGCCACTAGAAAATATTACAATTCGGGAAACGGCATTTGGGAAAATGGGCCGGAATGACTAGAGTAGACCAATTGGAGGAAAAAAATTCCGTCCTTAAGAACGCAGTTGTGGAACTTGACAATTTTTTTTATTTTTTCGGTTTAATGAGATCACCGGCAAATTAGATCAAGTACTTCTTAAATTTTGTGACAGGAGATCTTGATAATTATAGATTTGCTGAACATAAGCCTAATCATATTAGACCCAATTTGATTTAATTTGTCAGGGTCGGAAAAAATAAAATTTAATTAAAAGGCACTACAGCTAGTGTAGCTCATAATTTAACTCATTGGGAATGAAAGGAATAAAATCCTGTATGGATTTGTCAAAATAGCCAAGGATAAAAAGTTTCCAGCTAAAATTTATAAAAGTAAATTAATAAAAACTATTGAAAAGAAACTTTCCTGGAACCAGTAGTCATCATTGAAGTGTCAAAATTCCGAGAAGCCATTTATACTGATTTTAGCAAAGCTTTCGACAAAGTAAACGATTCTGTTCTTCTCTCTCGCCTGTCTAAACTAGGAATTTCGTCTCTTTTGTTATCCTGGATTGATTCTTACTTAATCAATCATGTGTAACAAGTTAAAATAGGGAGTTATGTATCTAACCGCTTTCTGGTCATTTCAGAAATTCTTCAGAGATCACATCATGACCCGCTTCTTTTTAGTCTAGTTATCATTGATCTTGGTCATTTGCTGATGTTCTGAAGGTGTACAGACAGATTGTCTTTCCAAATAATTGATTAAAATTTCTTCCTGGTGTCAAATAAACTGACATGGTGCTTAATGTCAGCAAGTGCTGCTTTATTGGATTTAGCAAATGAAGAGACCATCAGACTGTTCAATTAACAATGCCATCTTAAACCAGGGTGAATTGATGAAAGGCTTTCTATCTAAGGGTCTATTTGGATCCTAAGCTTAGTTTTATACCTCACTTTGATGTTATCATTTCTAAAACAAACAGACTTCTGAGATTTGTGAGGAGATCATGTAAGGACTTACATCTATTTCTGCTTTAAAATCTTTATATATTTTCTCGTTTAGGTCTAATCTTATACCACTTAACATCATGCTATGCAATCAGAAATCTTGTTCCTGTCTCCAATAAATATTAATTTAAGTAAACTAATTTTTACATTAAAAAGCTTACGATACGGTTTGGCGAGAAGCACCACTCTATAAAATGAACAGAATCCACCATGGCCCGATTATAATCAAAATAAAAGCATGTTTTTTAAAAACAGGAAAATAATAGTTAAAATTGAATATAAAATATTAGATGAACAAAACATTAATCACGGTGTACCTCAGGCAAGCTTTACCAGCAACATTTTCCAATATATTTATGTTCCAACAACAAATAACAATGAAATTGCACTAATTGCAGACGATTTTCAAGTGTACAGCAGATCTATTAAACAAGAAATCTCAACCACAAGAATCCAAAATCACAAAAATCAATCCTAGATAATAGAAGATAAAGACGAATTTAAATACCTAGGAGTAACACTAGACTGGAAAATGTTTAATAAACACTGCAATGAAGTCAACAAAAAAGCACACAGAACTACATATATCAAGCAAGACTTGGCAGAAACATGAAAATAAGACTAGCTAACATCTACCTAAGACCTACTATTGGTTATCCATACCCAATATCATCACTTACAAAAACCCACATTAACAGACTCTGTGCTAGCAACAGAATAATTGTTACGATTGTGTTAATAAGGTTTACGTCTAGCTAAATCCAGACCAATTGAGTACGTTCTTACAGAAAGAGCAACAGCATTAACTATCAAAATTACAGACAAGAAAACCTCACCTTTGTGAGGAAACATATCATAATTAATGAATTTCTTGGAAGTTGAAACCATCAAAAGAGAGGTGAACTGAGTAGCTTTAAACCCATTGGTCTATTATGTTTACAAATTTTTTTTTAAAGAGTTGTATATTTAGACTTAAGATTAGTTATACAATTAAGATCGATTTAAATAATAAATGTTTAAACAAATGCAAGGCAAATACAAATAGTAGTAATTAAATTTATAAAACACTAAATAAATAAAATAAATGTAAACGTTGATATCTAAATAAAATAAAAAAAAAAATTAGTTTCTAAGGATCTGGAATGCCCAGTTATTTTAAATAGTAAAAGAAATTTTTGTGACCTAAAAAAGGTTAAATCAATCGATGTTTATTCTTTAACTTGTCCGAAAGTCAATAAAACATAAAACCATGAATTTTTAAAATGCCTATTAACAAATAATTTATTTATAGATAAATCAAGCTGGTTATAAATAAAATATGATCCTGAGGTTAATCTTTTGCAAACAAAGCGGACATTTCAAAAACAGATTTTTTTCAAACAATTGACAATTTTAAAAATAGTTCACAAAAACCCTTATCATATAAAACAAATATGTGCATTAAAAACAGTATCCTCAGGCTGGATCGTTATATTTTTTTTGTAGATAAGCAGCTATAGAACATTTATATAATATAAAATTTGAAAACTCATTAGTACTTACCTTCGTTTGGTCTATCATGAGCTGAAGATAAGCGTCCGCCTCGGTGACCTTGTTATCGAAATCCTTAATAGTCGGCGATACATGACCTGGATCCCATTTTGTCTGAAATAAAACCCAAGTTATCTTTTAAATTTAACGGATTTATTCCCACTTACTCGATTAGCATGCCTAATAATAGTGTCCTCCAGAGCCTGAACCCACTTATGTCTTTCTTCGGCATCTCTAGCTTGAAAATGAAACGTTTTATGATCCACAGTTATCGTGAAGGTGCTATCATCTTCATCGTCTATCCCTATAACCGCCCCTTTTAACCGTACGCACCCTCGACGCACTCCTCTCATCATTTTTTCTTTAGACTGTAATATAATATTTAATTTAAATACTTGTAGACTATATGCCCTTTAAAAGTACATAGGGGCATTAGAGCTGAAAACCCGACCAATCGACTCCGCTTTGGTCGATTATTCATTCAAAAGTCCATTAAGCTCTTATTCTGACTCACTTTTATGTGGAATAATTAATTCAAGTCAAGAATTGCATGCAATTCGGTTTAAGCCTTAGAGCTAAATTGTATCGATTCGTTAGGTATAGAGTTTATAAGGAAAATAGAAACCGTCAACGTGGTTTAGGAGTTAATTGTTTGATGTTAGAATTACTAGACATAAGCAAATGGTAAATTAAGGAGTACTTTATCATTTGTGGGCTCTGTATAATACTTTATATAACATTTACATAATATTCAGCATTTAATGTTTTAAGGTACTGATTTATACATTATATGTTAGGTATACATAGAAATTTGACATACAGTTGTAATAAGTATGAAAAATTGTTGCAATTTCATAATTGTAAATAATATTTATAGGGTATATTGCATTTTAATATCCTGAAAGGGGTATTAAAATGCAATATCCTTACAATGGTCTTTACCATAAAATGTTTTGTGATATTTAACTAAAAACAAATGTTGGGTCACAGGTAACAAAAAAAAAAATATACATAAATGTAATATAAAGCAAAATTAATCACACAACATCAAAAGTTTTAAATTAACATGCCGGAACTGATAATTACAAGTAAAAACAGATCGAATAAATATATAATCACAGAGTCTTCTGCATCTAAACCCCTTATCCGTATTTATGTATGTATCCAAGATCTAACTCCTAAGAGAAGATTATTAAAGGCTTTCTTGGCAAAGTAAACAAAAGACTTTTTTACCAAAGTACTCCTAGGAATCATTAATCGAATATTATTTACTTTGACAACTGAATTGCAAAACTTCTTCTACTAGGCAAACACTTTTAAGCAAATACAAGCATAAGAGTTTAAATATTTTGTGAGATGAAAATGTATTTATAAGACTACCTAAAAGACATTTAAGAGTCCGTTTCTGTAGAATAAATATTGAAGAAAAACTGGTGGTATTACAGTAACCCCAGAATGCTATTGCATAAGCAACCTGAGACTCAACTAAGAAGTAAACAGATCTCAGTACAAGTGGCTCTAAATAATCGGAAAGCATAACAACTAGAAGACAACTTTATCAAAAGATCCCTGGATGTATTCCTCAAATTTTAGATTATCATCAATTGTAAAGGCCAGGAAAGTAAGTCAGTATTAATCATTTATTCTAGTACCTCAACACTACTTCCATGCTAAACGATCGTATAACAAGTATATTAAGCAAAAGGTCTATAATATCTCCTCCGATCTTATAAATCAAAAACAGCAGGGACCAAGGATGGAGCCCTGAGGTACTCAACTGCCTACGACCACATACTTAAGTAAGACTTTAACTATTTGAAAGCTACACCTCTAAGCCTATAAACAACTCAAGCTTTTAGAGCAACACATTATGATCGACACCGTCGAATGTCATTGAATTTCGACAAGTCACAGAAAATTATTGCTGAAAGGAGGTTTTCACTTGTACCTTAATAAATATCTTCTATACAATACAATACAATACAATCGCTTTATTGTCGAAAAATTATAAATTTTGTAGACAAAGCTAATATAAATAAATAAATAAACACATACAAGTAAACACATGAGTACACAAAAAACAAAAACACAAGACATTTAGATTTTATACAAAATAGGTAACCTATTGTACATGGTCAAATTACTTATGTTACTAAATGTTTATAAAGTCAGAAGTTGATATTAAAAAGAATATAAAACAATACAAAAATGTAAATTAGGTAAAAGAAGTATACAAAATAAGTTGAAGTTAAATTACGACTATTATCACAATTAAAAAAGTCTTCTACTGTGTATAAAGCCTTTTCCAATAGTAAAGCTTGGCGAAAACAGGAAAACGTTGTCATAGATTTAGTCGTAAAAGGAAGATGATTGTGCATTTTTTGCTCTATAGAGTATAAGAAGTTTTTACTAATTCCGACCGTGGGGTTGGCAGATGAATATCATGCTCTGCTTTTTTAAGTGGATAGTTATGAGAAGGCCTCTTTGGAAATTCTGACACATGCTTTCGGATTAAGCAAACAGATTCAAATATAAACAGTGAAGCAAGAGTTAATATTCTATGTTTTTTAAAGTATTCTTGGCAGTGAGCTGTACTGTCAAGTCCCAGTAAATAGCGTATCACTCTCTTTTACAACTTGAATACGCGCTCAAATTGAGTGGCATAGCATGAACCCCAGAATGGAATGACGTAACGAAGAAGTGACTCAAAAAGGGCAAAATAAACTGATTTAGATGTTAAAAAGCTTAATTCTTTGGAAATAGATCTTATGGCAAAACATGCTGAGCTTAACTTTGTGGATAAGGTGTCGATATGAGATTCCCATTTTAGAGAGCTGTCTAAAATTAGTCCCAAGAACTTGACAGATTCAACAATATCCATGCTGGTTTTTTTGTAGAGAATAAGGTTGAATGGTACTTTTATATGATACAACCTTGGTTTTAGAGATATAAATAATAGAGAAAAATATAATAGAGAAAATAGCGTCAGATGTCGCTTTTTTTGCTTTGAAAGCCAAATTGAGAACTGGAAAGGATTTCATTTGCAGTGATGAATGTAAAAACCTCTATTCTTCACAGGCCACTCTATTCGCTTGCCTAGGGAAGGAGGAAAAATTGCACGAAAATTTGCTGGAGTATCAGAGACACTCTCTTTATATAGAGCCACAACCAAAGCTAAGTTAAGAATGCTGGGAAATTCACCTCTCTCAAAAGAGACATTTATGTTTGATGCCCAGTATTGCTAAGGTGAAGAAGCATCCTAATCGATACGTCATCATATAAGGGATTCTTTAATTTCAAGAATATCTATACTACCGCCAAGAAAAATGAATTAGGGACTCTCTTGCCTATCAAATAACCGAGAGGATTTGGTCTAGGATTGAGCTGAGAAGATAGAGCAATAAAGCTCATTTAAAGCTCATTTGCGGACGATGACTCATTTTTCCTCTTATCTTATTGATAATGGACATGGACTTTAAAAACAAAATTGCTAATTATTAAAATTAGCACAGTATTATTACAGTAAATCTTGTTGGCGTGAACAGAAAGTATTTCCACCAAGATTCTTTTTCAGATAATGTAGGCATCTTATGTTCCTAGCTGAAGCTCTGATCCCCTGGTCAGCCAGCCTTACCAACATTCAAGTGATTTTCTCAACTGTACATGTATGGGAAGTTTAAATGGTAAAAGTCTAATACTAAAAAATTTCTTTTTCAAAATTTTATATCCAACATTTAAATATCTTGTGGTGACCAAAATGGACTATATTCTGCTATGATGGCATATTCTATTATGGATCCCTATCATAGAATATGCTTTTTAAACATTTATCCCCCTGATGATGGACACTGCTTCGTCCGAAACATGTTGGAAATTTTAAGCTTTATGTAGAATAAACGGTTGGAGGAAGACTGTGTGTTTTTCATTTTACCTTAACCTATGACTCCACTGCAAGTACGGACTATTTCTTCACTATTAAGAGATCCTTTGAAGTGCAACTAATAAATCCCAATAGCTTCATCACTTTATTCTCAGTAAAATGTATGTATACTGTTCCCTCAATGTCAAAACCACGAATGTGGAAATTTTTGAATTTTTCCGCTATATGCCAAAACAACGAATGTGCTCTCTTAAAGTAACTAAATAGAAAAATTAAAAATCAATATAAATTTAATTTAATTTTAATTGCAACTCGAACAGCGACCAATCTTAATTATACATCAGCACTCACAACAAAAAGGGTGTATTTTTAGTGCTCGTTCCAATATTAAATAGGGTTTCCTCAAAACTACAAATTTGCACATTCGCGGTTTTGGCATTGGATGAACAATATGGTAAACAAATCCAAGATCAATGTTTAATATGAATTCTTTATCGTGACCTCAGTTTATAAGTTTGCTTATTTCTTATTTTTTGTTGGATATAGGTCAAAGAAAACTACTTTAGACGATCAATTGTATATTTTGTCGACGTTTTGATCATCCTCAGTACTCTGACAGATACATAAAAAGCAAATAAAAACATTAAGTTAAAACTCGTTGAACCAGTTTTATATAATTGAATCACATTAAATAAAATTAATTATTTTGAAAATTTATTATAAAACTTAACCAAACTGTAAAAAAAACTAACACTGCATACAATCTCTAAACCTTCCAAATTTTGAAATTAAAAGGTCCCAATAGATAATATTAGGAAGATTCTATCAAGATCAAAAACTTGTATATACACTTACATATATTGTAGATCGTCCTCGTCAATAAGATTAACTGTAATGTCATAATCAATATAAGCAATTCATAGATGCACGAAAGGATTTATGAATTATCTAGATCTATCCAGAGTTTTTTAATTTTAATTTTTTTTTTTTGGTTATGTTATAACCATCTGTGTTGGGAGATGAATTTGGACAATCGTTTCAAGCAGCCAATCCACTTATCAATTCTTTATAAGAGAAAAAACAAAACATAGATAAGGTTTGTTGTTGTAAATATTACTTTCTTGGATAAATGTACCTGGGGACTCACATAGTGTGTAGATCTTAGGCTATGTACGAGGTGTTTTTAGATTAGACTTTTATGTTGGTAATTAGGTTAAAATAAGCATTACTTAGATTGTCAACGTCCTGTTTTTTATCAATGCTACTTGGGTGTTTTTTAATTTCAATCATTTCACTTAAGAGTCTTTAAAATTTTGCTGTCTAGATAGAATATTTGTGTTTTTTTAATTTAATGAATGTTGACATATTTCGAAGTGCTCAGCAAGAGCGATTAACTTACAAATTAAAAAAAAAAACATTGTATAGTTTACAATATTCATAACATCATTAAAAAAAGAATGTAATATTACTATGTTAAATTTTATTATATTTATGACAATAATATTTTTCACACCTAATTGATTCTCGGTCATTGGTGGCAAAAAAACTATTAATTTCTTATCACCATTATACCTATATCACAAATTTATTTTTTAGTATATACATTACTAACTAACGAAAGTTTCATTAAACTATTAAGTCAAGTCAAAGTCAAAAATAGCTTTATTGTTACGTAACATCATCTGTTGTTAACAAAGCATTATATAAAACCTTAAAGATAGTTGACAACATAATCTTTTACAAAAATATAAAAATTTTAACAATTCTTACATACATAGAATATAGAACACACTTAAACAAAGGGTAGTAAGAATTCACATTACGCTGCGCAAAACTCTTCACTGTCAAAAAATTGTATTTAAAAACTCGTCTAGAGAATAAAATGCTTTAGCAAGCAAAAGTTTCTTTATATTTTTCCTAAAACGTTTTTCACAATTTATTAGCCTTATATAAAGGGGGAGGTGGTTAAAAAGCCTTCTGCCCCCGTACACAAAAGAGGACTTAATCTGCTCACTTTTTGGGATAGGTAGAGGTAAAGAGAAGGTTGTTCGGAGATTGTAACCCGAGGAGGGGGGGCCAAGCTGATTACGATATTTTTTGTGGATAAGACAAACAGTCTCAAAAATAAAAAGACATAGCAATGTCAGGATAGAATGTTTTAAAAATAATGGCATACAGGGGCTACAAAAGGGAGCTGCACACATGTAGCGTATGGCTCTTTTTTGCAAAATAAATAGAGAGCTGAACAAATACTGAGAGCACACACCCCAAAACACAATACCGTATCTCAAATGAAACTCAATAAGAGCATGGTAGGCAATCTTGGCCACATCAAGTCTCACAGAGTGTGTTATTACTCTAATAGCATAACAGTTGGATGATAACTTCCCTATTAAAGAGGAGATATGATTTTCAAATTTTAATTGCTTATCAATCGTCAGACCCAAAAATTTGCATGTTTCAGAAGGACTTATTGTTTCATTTTGCAAAGTGACAGTTCCAAGGTTACATTTAAAAGTTAAAATATTAGTTTTAGAAATATTAAAAGTTAATCTATTAGATTCACACCATGACTTTACAAGAATTAAATCTTCATCAATGATATTCCTTAATCTCTTGGTGTCAGTGTCATGCCAAAGTTGTTGTTTATGTTGTATCATCCGCAAAGATAGCAAATTTGCCCCTAACTGGAATTTGAGAGATATCATTGACATATAGCAGGAACAATATTGGTCCAAGAATAGAACCCTGGGGTACACCAGCATCCATATCCAGACGGGATGACATATCATTGTCAAAGAATACCCTTTGTGTTCTTCCAGACAGGTAAGAACGAAACCAGTCGAGAGCAACTCCTCTGAATCCATAGGTTTCTAGCTTCTGCAGCAGTATTCTTTGACTCACACAGTCAAACACCTTAGATAAGTCACAGAACACCGCCGCCGCACTCTCCCCAGCGTTCAACCCCATGTACAGACTCTCCAAAAAATTGAAAATAGCATCAGATGTACCCAGTTTCATCCGGAATCCAAATTGCTGATGGTTAAGAACATTATGCCGTTTCAGAAATTCCATCATCCTAGTTTTACCAATCTTTCTACAAGCTTGCCAAGTGTGGGAAGCAGGGCTATGGGTCTGAAATTTGATGGGTCATCATAGTTTCCACCCTTAAATAATGGTATAATCAGTCCTTGAGTGAATGTGGAAAGGACCCACTTGAAAGTGAAACATTTAACACCTCAGCCAAAGAATCAAGGGTTGGTAGCGGTAGCGCTGTTAGGACCTTTAGTGACAGCCCATCCGATCCAGAGGAGTTCTTATTTTTCATAGAGAATAGAGCTTCCATTATTTCACTAGAATCTGTTGGTCTAAAGAAAAATGTTTCAGGCACCTTAATGTTGTCTAAGTATGAGCGCGGATCTCTAACACACTAAGGAAATAATATTGATAGACCCAAAGCAACACCCTGGAAAAAATGATTGAGTGTTTCGGCCGACACCGTGCTATTAGAAACAGAAGGGTTCCCACGTTCGCCTCGTAAGTCATTAACAATTTTCCAAGACTCTCTAGACTTATTTCTTGATTGGTTTATTTTACTTGAGTAGTATAAGTTTTTTGCCAATTTCACTGGATCGCGGTAAATTTTGCGATATCTATTAAAGTAGGATATGAATTTGGAGTTGTCCAGGGCAAACTTTCTTATGGAGTGCAAACACCGAAGATTTTTACCAGAAACCAATAGACCCCTGCTATACCAGGGTCTTCTCCTTTTTTCCCTAATTGTCACCAAGGGGAAAGTTGACTCAAAAACATCCACTAAAGTTGAATGGAAACTCTCAAAAAGATCACCATTGTTAAGTATAATACCATTCCAGTCTATTGAATTACAACATTCTTTAAACTTACAGAAATTTTTTCTAGTGAACAACCTTCCGCACTTTTTTTTCTTGAGGTACACTTTTTTTCACTTAGAAGAAAGGAACATAATACGGCCTCATGATCAGACAACCCGGCATTTACAATTCTACATGCAACCTGCGTTTCACAGAGCGTAGAGCAAATATAATCTAAAAGTGATGCTGAATTAGCAGTGATACGAGTAGGTTGGTCAACATGCAAAGTTAAATTAAAAGATTGCAGCACTCTATGTATTGACAAGTGATTGTTAGAGTTATAGAACATACATTGATATGTTATTTTAATATAGAAACTGGAATCCTCAGCCATCCTCTGTTTAATTAACAGTTCTAGAATCCAAATATAGGATACTTGACAGAGATGATCAATCTTTGAATGAGGTGAAAAATTTGCTTATTTTACCTCTTAGTAAGCTTGACATCCACTGTAATAATGATAAAAATTATGAGCTTTCTAAAGCTTTTGATATATCTGAGCATGTTATAACTGATGCGGTAAGAATAAATATTGCTCTGATAGGAACTATCTCTCTTAACATCTGTAAATAGATATTGCTAAATAGAATTGATATTGCACTTAATACTAAGAGTTCCACAGATATCCATACCTATTCCCATATTTTTATTTATCAATATTTTTTTTCTTTTAAATAAAAAATATGTTTGTTGATGATAAAACAATCAGTTATAGATCCTTATAAAAAAGAGAAATGACAGCTCCACAAACCTTAGTAAACAGGTTTATTACTAATAGAAGCCTATGACTGAAAAATATGTTTTTATCCTTCCTAATGATAACCATGAGAAGTTTGAATAAATAGCCAAGAGGCCTTTTTCATTCCTACTTGAACGAGTAATGTTATTTCAACCTCAGGTGTAAATAAACTAAGGACCTTGAAGCCTTTTCAGCCATCCATCCTGTGTTCAGAAATCCATCAGGTAAGTTTACAGACTCCTTTTAAGTCCTTTAAAGCAGCCAAGGTTGACTCAATGCATTTAACTAAGAATGGAATTTGGACGATCAGGATCTTCTTTTTAGTGGACATGAATAGAGTTCAATATTTTTCTAAGAATTTTAGAGAAAGAAGGCACTCTTTATAATACATTAGAATTAAGAAGTTATTTAATGATCGAACTAAAAACCCAAATTGAAAATATAATCAACAACTTGCATAAGATTATTTCTTTGAGCAAATGCCAAAAAAAAAACAGCCGTACACGTAGAACAATACCAAAATTAAGTTCGCTTCATGTTTATTAAAAAGTGTAAATTCTACTTGACACGACACACGCAATTTCTATGCCCGTATAAAATTCACAAAACACTTAATATAGGCCTCATTTATCGCAGCCTATTAGCCATTAACTATTAAATTATTGTAAATTAGAAAAAAAAATGATATGAAAAACCGACAAAATAAAATTAGTACCAGTTATTAAATTTAATGCTGAACTATTTGTGTTAGTTGTGTTAAAAGACTTAAACAGTATGGCCACGGTCGCGGAATATATTTATGATATTATAGAGGAGAAGTCAGGTTAGTAAGTTTTATTGGACCTAAATGAGATACTTTTAATATTTAAAATAAAATGGATGATTTTATGGACTAAAACCCTAGTTTAAATATAAATTTCCTTTTTAGATAAAAGGGTGTCTGATTGGGTTTTCATGTCAAGCTCAAAGCCCACAATTGCCATAATTGTAATCTATTTGGCCCTAATATACTTGATTTTACCCTCGTACATGAAAAATAGAAAGCCTTATGACTTAACATCAGTTATCAGAGCCTATAACATATTTCAAATACTTAGCTGCATCACCCTTATATACTGGGTAAGAGTAAATATTGTATTAACGACAAATAAAAGTTAATTTTGATATTAAAATTTAGATAGCAACTTCAGGTTGGGTGCAAGGCGAGTATAGTCTAGGCTGTCAACCGATTGACTATTCCAATAATCCAAAAGCTCTATCGTTGCTTCAAGCTTTTCACTGGACGTATTTTTTGAAAATTACCGAATTAGTTGAGACAGTATTCTTTGTTCTTAGGAAAAAGTTTAATCAGGTTTCCAACCTTCATGTGTACCATCATGCCTCAACTGTCGCTTTGGCTTGGTTCGGTTGTAAGTTTATTGGAGGTAAGTAGAATTCCAGAAGTTTGTTTTAAGAAAATAAAAAAATTATTCTCATTACAAGTAATTAGGAGCAATTCAAAATTTGTTTAAAGATAATTATTAGCAATTAGGTTTTTCCGTTTTTTAAAAACAAAAATGTTTGGATTTAATTGATTAATTATTTATTACTTAACATGGATGCAAGGTTAACAACTTACCAAGAAAACAGGAAATGTTTGTAAAACATTACAGATTGAAATTTTTATGATAATAATAAATAAATATTTTAAATGGCAATATACAATAAATTATTGGTTTTTATCACTATTGCACTTTTTTCATATTTTGTTCAAACCTTTTTCAAAATTAATTATGTTATTCTCTTTTATTCAGCAAAATAAATAAAACTTGCTCAAAGGTGTGTGGTAGTGTACAGGAGTTTAAGTCAATCACAGAACTTTTTAGAAATCAAATAAATTTACTGGACAACATGGAAATTTCATTAGCTCCATATTTTATATAATTAAGTTATTATCCATGACTAGCATTTTTTCAAGAGATATTTATGCTTTTGTGTTAAAAGAATCGGGAATTTAGGAGATTTAAGAAGTTTTGGGCATGAAATCTTTAATTGAAAAGACTAGGACAGATCTTCACCAGAAAGCATTAATTATTCAAAATGATACAGATGCAATCACTCTTATCTCACAATTATATGCCAAAATGCAAAAAAATTTAAGTAAAAAACATCACAACAAAGAAGTTGGATCTCCAGAATATACAGGGTGTTCCTTAAGACGTGCTAATATTTAAGGGGGTGATTCCTGGAGCCATTTTAAGAAAAAAAGTTCCTACGAACATATGACCTAAAATTCTTAACTTTTGAGATACAGAATGTTAAGGTTTTCAAATTTTTTAATAATAACTTAAACAATATTGTAGACATTTACATGTATTCCATGCATCAAGACGCATTTTTTGATGTGCAAAAAGAAATATTTTCTTTGCCAGTGGCGTCATTCTTAGTGAAAAAAAAATTCTACGCCACTGCTTTTTCTTAAAATAAAAATTATTTTTAAAATCCTGAATCACTTTTTAGCAAATTTGATTTTCTTGATTTTTTTGTCCGACGCATGGTTTTCTAAAAATTTGATGCGGTGTGAAAGGGATGCCACTGGCAGAGAAAATAATTGCACATCAAAAAATGCGTCTTGATGCATGGAATACATGTACCAAATTTCAATATTGTTTAAGTTATTATTAAAAAACTGATTTTTTTTGAAAACTCTAAGACGTTTAGGACATATGTTCATAGGAACTTTTTTTCTTAAAATGGATCCAGGAATCACCCCTTAAATATTAGCATGTCTTTAAGGAATACCCTGTATATAGAACTATATGACCTAGTGATGACGAGAGAAAACACAAAATATTTATAAATAATGCATTGGATATGCACATTTTTGCAATATTCATCATCAGAAAATTGTATTCAAATTTGCTATACTCATACCTACATGAATAATTTACAATGAAAAAGTGTTTTGTTGAATGAAAAAAGTTATTGACCTGCATTTCTATCTTAATTAAAAAAAAAACTCAAAAATAAGTTAACATCTGGTGTAGACGGTGTGCCTAGCTTCTTGGTTAAAGATTGCGTTGGTGTCCTGGCTGATCCGCTGTCCTGCATTTTCAACTTAATACTGTCAACAGAACAAATCCCTGAAATTTGGAAGACTGCTAAAATAATACCTATTTTAAAAGCTGGGGACTCTGATCAAATCGTGAACTACAGGCCAATCTCATTACTTCTCAAAAATTTTCGAAATTATCCTGAATCAGTCGCTATTTAGTCACGCAAAAGAACTCATCTCTGTAGACCAGCATGGATTTTTTAGCAGGCGATCTTGTGTTACTAACTTATCCTGTCTGTCTAACCACATCTGTGAATCAGTTGATGTTAATACTCAGTCGATGTTATTTATACCGACTTCCAAAAAGCCTTTGATCGGATAGATCACTATATTTTGCTGCATAAATTAACTCAGTATGGTTTTTCAGGGAGATTATTTAATTTATTTCATTCCTACTTGATTGGTAGATCTCAATATGTTGAATATGAGTCAGCCCTGAGAAGGCTTAGGTTCATAATTAGAAGTTCTCAGAGTTTTACTTTGGAATCTACATTAAGACTGCTTTTCTGTTGCTTTGTGAGATCAAAACTGGAGTTTGGCTGCATTATATGGAACCCGCTCTATCAGAATCATGTTGGTCTCCTTGAATCTGTTCAGCGTAGATTTGCTAAGTTTTTGGCCTTCAGGCAGGATGGCATTTATCCGGTAAGAGCGTTTGATCATCGGCAACTATTGGAACGCTTCAATCTACATCCATTACATCTCAGAAGAATGATCTTCTCTGTAAAATTCCTGCATGGGTTACTAAATGGATTCATTGATAGTCCTGTACTTCTTTCTGGTGTACGTTTCATGGTGCCTAGGCTTAATGCTAGACACCCCCTAACATTCTTTCTGCCAAGGCCTCATACTAACATCCTGTTGAAATCGCCACTATATACAATATGTGCTATATTTAATCGGATCTGTCACATGTGCGATATAAATTTCTCTCCGGTTCATGTGGTTGTCGATATCTTGGTGGATCATTACTCTTGGGATTAAGACCCATGTGTTTAAGTTATAGTTAGTAGGTATATTGCCGTTAATTTAATTTAATTTTGTTGAATATGTGATTATCGTGTTAAACTCTTATAATTGGGTTTTTATATCATATTAATAGTTATTTGTTCTAATTTTTTGGATAACTTTTGAGAATGTGACTTTACTTTATTTTTTTCTTTTCTTTTCATTCTTTTAGGTTTGTTTGTGTGTTTTTTTTTAACTATATTTTTCATTGTTTTGCAACTGTTTCCTGTTATTGGGCAAGTTGCCTGTTGGAAATAAAGGCTTATTATTATTATTATTAATTTTATAAAAAAAATATTTTTAGGTGGGATGGCATCTTTACCAATAATGCTAAATAGTTTTATTCATATTCTTATGTATTTGTACTATTATTTGGCCAGTTTGGGACCTAAATGGCAAAAGCGACTGTCGCCATGGAAACCAAGACTTACAATAGCTCAAATGGTAAGACAATGTTACATTGTATTAACATACTATTATGCAGATATTTATTTTCTAAATACTTCAAAACCTTCAAATCAATTAATATATTTATATACAGTTTATTACCCAATTATCTTATCTACAATCACATTAGATTATTGTGGATTTTGTAAATATTATAGAACTTAAGAGCTGTTATTATAAATAATCAAGTGTGTGAAATCACATTTAATTGGGTTCAACTTACATGATAAATGTATTCTCCAATATTATTATGGTAAAACTGGTTTTCAACTGTTAAACATTGTTATTACAAAATAGTCAAATACTATTTTTAAATGTCTAGACTTTTAATTTGATCTCTATAGTTTACCCATGAAAATTGCCAAAAAACAGTGGATTCAAAATATATGTTTTCAGGTACAATTCACATTATTAATAATCCATGCTATAGGATTCCTGCAACCAAGCTGTGATGCTCCTCGAGTTTTCGTGATGTTTTATCTCCCCAATGTGGTCCTCATATACAAGATGTTTTATGATTTCTATAAGAAATCTTATAATAACAAACAAAAACAAGCGTAAATGCAATAAGGATTAGTAAATGGGAGTTTTTTTAAATATATTTGTATTTACTTTTTGTATAACTGTGATACCTCATTATTACAATTTTATTTCTATCAAGAAATTGGGCGAAAATTTTCCAACAACTGATGATTGTTATTTAAATAATGACACAATTAAACGTTTGTTAATTATTCAGAAAATTGTCTGATGAACTAGCAAAATTTCTAATACAGGATATTTGCATGTAATGAAATGAAACTGTTTGGTAAAAGTATGTACTGTCTAGAAATGAATGTAGGATAATTTAAATTCCATGTGTATTGTATATATACTTTATGCAAATAGTAGTTAAATAAATTGTTCCAAATTTTAAACATAGTGTTTAAATTATACCCAACCACTTCAAATTGCAACAGAATTTTGTTTACAGAAGTTTTAAATTGAGCCTATTGGAAGCAAGAACAACATACAGACTATAAAATAAAATATAGAGAATTATTTAACATCTAAGAATCTTAATTCTGATACTTTTACTTAGTTTTCATGCTTTCATAATTCATACTTTAAAATCTTGAACAGTCACTTTTCTTTGATTTTTTCAATTAGGGTAGCATAAAAAATTGTAAACTTAAGTTAATAGTTTGATTACCAGAAATTAAGCATAAAACCAACAAATTCACTGATCATTTACTCAATTAGTAATTCTATATCATTTACTCACTTAGTAATGATCAGTAAATTTGTTGGTTTTATGCTTAATTTCTGGTAATCAAACTATTAACTTAAGTTTACAATTTTTAATGCTACCCTAATTGAAAAAATCAAAGAAAAGTGACTGTTCAAGAAATATGGTAAGCTTAAAACATTGAAAGGCCTTTCAATGTTCTAAGATGGTAAGTATGGAATTATTCTAAGAGATAAATGTTTTTGGGAAATCTATAATACATTTATTTGAATGTATCAGTGCTCGAGATATGGAAATAAATCTATCAAATAAATGCAATATGCACATTATATTATAGTCTGTCTAGAAAGTATCTGGAAAAAAAAGCACAGTCATAGTTTTGAAGCAAATATTTTTATTATTTGAATTATAAAAACAAACAATCCATTTCATTTATTTATTCAACCTCCATTTAATTCTAAACACTTAACTAAACATCCAGGTACACCAGACACTACTCAATAATGGTAGTCCAGAAAAAACCTGTAAAACGAAGGGAATCAAATCTTCTTTATTTCATGGAGGTGCTCAATCTACGTCAATCTTCAATAATCGCAATATGATTTCAATGGGACTAAGATCTGGTGAAACTACTGGCCATGGAATTCTTGTCAGTTGGTGTTCGTGTGTCCAAGCTTGAGTATAGGCAGAAATATGGCATCTTGTATTATCCTGCTGAAAACATCACCCCTCTGGATATAAAGTATGAGCCATTTCAAGAAGAAAAACATTTAAAAAATCACAATACTTTGCACTATGAACATGTCATAAACTATACACAGTGGCATAGCACCATGTTCAGATATTGGAAGATATGCCCCAAACCAATATTTTGGTAGGCAATTTGGTAACATTTTCTCTTGACAAGATTTTGAGATAGTTTACACCAATCTGCAAAGAACTCTCATCAGACATAAAAATATTGCTAAGTTTATCTCTTTGAAAATGTTGACAAAACTCCATTCTTTCTTGCTTTTGTTAAGATGTTATTCCAGGGATCCTTTTTTGTTTCCTTCACTAGCAATTAAATAAGCATTCACAAACATTTAAATTGTTTCCGTGTATCTGTCTTATATCTCTACTACTAATGTCTCATACACTGCACTTTTTCCACATTCAATAAATTGCACTAGTTTGTTAACATTTCAAAAACCCTTTCTATACAAATTTTCCACCCTTTCTTTATTAAATATAACTTTAGCTGGATCTAACTACTTCACAACTAAGGTACAACAAACTGGTTATCTAAATGAATATTAATTTGATGACCTTTTTACCTAAGTATCAGTTTCATACCTAATAAATCCTAGAAAAGTTATTATATGTTAAATAATAAGATAGAAGTATGGTAATGTATATTATTTGTTGCCTCCACAAATATTTTATTTTGCTATTTACTTGTCAAAGGTGCTGGTGAAAGGCTTTGTCAAATGCACCTCCGATGATTTTCATTCAAATTGAGACATTTCACCAAATTAAAGTTTTTATTAATATTAGAAGAAGAGTTAAATTAATGTAGATACTCAATATCAATGTATGCTTTCTAAAGATTGTAATGAATTTAATATATCACTCAAGTAATAACACAAAATATTATAAATTAATTGTTAATTATTACTCTTAATAATTGATATATTAGTGAAAATAAAAAACCAAAAGTCACCAAATCATTAATAACTTATCAATGTTATGAACTAAGAAGAGGGCATGAGAAAGGGAATCAGAAGTGCCAACTTGCAAGATTAAGCGACCAGCTTACATTTAAACATATTTTTTTATTTATTAGATAGGAACACAGCAGGACAATAAGGAATGGATAAAAAGGTGCATGACATCAAAAAGTATTTTTTTTTACTTATGACTTTAAAACAGATTATTACAAAAATGTTGGCTATGAAGCAAAATTTTCATGGTATCTTTTTTAAATTTAATTTTACTTCTTACTGATAGGGCTTTAACATTTTACAGGAAGTTTATTAAATAGTGTAGGTCCATAAAAAGTTATAAATCTTTGACACATTGAAGTTTGCATATAAAGCAGATATATATTCCTATAGAGGTCTTCAGAGGGATACCTAAAAGGTTTTTTTTATATTATACCACCATTTTTTCAAATGTACTATTGGATGCGCCACTCCATATGACAATACAGCATCTTAGATTAGATTCAACCAAAGAAGAAGGAGCAGTAAAGAATAGTAAGCAATTTCTTAAGGATATTTTTAAGTTGATAAAATTTGTAAAATATATTTCTTATTTTTTTATTTAATTTTTATTTATTTACTTTCATTAACGTTTACAACATTTACAGAATACAAAGGTCTATATATACATTTATCACTAAAGAAACTAAACTTTGAAACTAGCTTAAAAATCTAATTATAGAGTTTAATGAGGAACAATATGTAACAATATGTTGTTTGGCAGAAAGAGACATGAAGAAGTAAATGAGTTTGGGTTGAGTAATGTGGAACATGGATTGAGAAGAGAGCAAGGGAGTCAAAACATCTTGTTATTTCATTTAGAATCTTAAAAGCAAAACATGCATCATAGTACTCCCTTTTACTTGACAATGGATTTAGTGATAGATATGACATAGTCTGAAAGAAGTGTACCTGATCATGAAAGGATAAATCTCATAAACTTGACAAATTTTCAAAAGATCCTTTACTAAATCAACATGCTTTACAGTTGCATTATTAATTAAGTATTCTACAGGGTACAGACTGCTTTTGCTACTGAATCTCATAAAGCAAAATTTATTAACGTTAAGAGACATCTCATACAATTGGCACCAAGAAAATATTATATTAATGTCATTTTGCAGAATTTCAATATCTAAAGGAGAGCAGATTTGTCTATAAAGTTTTTAAATTGTCAGCAAATAGGATTGCAGAATTAAGAAGGCTATATGATGAATCCACTTAAGATTTTGATCTAAAAAAACTGTCAAATATTGAATTTTGTTAATTTTTGCTATAACTGAACAATTACATTAAGTATTATTTATGCTGTGTCCGCTAGGATATGTTTTTAATATTATTCTTCAAACATAAATTTATCCAGATATGTCAAAAATTGATTTATTTATTTAAGAATGGGAAAAGCCCATTAGCTGTTACAAAAATTACTCACTTGCAATATAAAAAATGCAAGGGAATCATTGTTTGCTAACAATTTCAAGTGATTCCTTTAGATTCAGTCTAACAATGATTGTCAGGTGTTGCAAGATGAATTTTGCGATGTTGCATGCTTGTGCAAATTAAATAGTTTCAGATTAAATGTCAGTAAGTATGCTTGTATGTCATTCACCCTAAATAGTAATCCCATAATTTTTGATTACACCTTTAATGGTGAAAAAGTTCAAAGAGTACCCCAAAAGAGGGGTCTAGGAGTAATTTTTGAGCCAACGCTTTCATTTTATCTAAACAATTTCTGGATTTATTGTTAGAACTACCAAGGCGCTAAGTGTTAAAGTGAGTCACCATCTTTTTGATAGCTTAGTTTTGACTTGGAATATGGGTCCATTATTTGGTCCCGCTAGTACAGTATCTGGGTGACAATGGTTGAAGGCATTCAGAGAAGATTTTTGAAGTGCATGTATTTTAGGAAATTTGGTATATATCCCCAGAGGGGCTATGATAATGATCATTTGTTTTTGATAGAGTATCTCTGAGTAAGAGAAGAATTAGAATATTTTTGTGCACTCTTTTCAAAATAGTGAAAACCAAAATAGATTGTCCTAACATTCTTAGTCAGTTAGCTTTTGCTTTAAACAAAATTAACACTCTCCATTTATTCTCACAACATTTATAAATATTTTAACTTATATGCTTTTGATATTGACATTGATTCAACTAGTCTGAATTGGTTTAAAAAATTATACTAAATAAACTGAAACAGAACTGAACTGATCAGTGATGCGTGTTCGCTATTTGTTATTGTATTTTATTAGTGCGGGTAGTTTCTGTGTTATGATGAACATTGTGTATTTGCTCATTTTTGTATTTCCTTTTATTATTTATTTATATTTATTTCAGTACTTTTTATGGTATGTTAAGTTAGTGTCTGTAAGTGGCCTTGTAGCTGTTGATACTTGTAACAAATAAATAAATAAATATTTCCAAACTATTTCTGTGTAACAATACAGACACTGTGTGCTTTTTTTCCTGTGTGCAGGCTTTATTGCCTCAAGTTGATTATTACCTATTAGATTTAACTAAAAGCTTTTATGAAAATTGAAAAAAATCCATACTGTGTAACAATTTATCTAGAACTTATTTTATTACAATATTAAAATTAAAACTGATTTGGGGTAGTAACCTTTAAATAGTTTCTTGAAAATTATTTTAATCACTAATTAATATTCAATTTCAATAATTTTAAAATTTTGTTTGAGGACTGTGTATTAATGGTATTTTTCCAAATAAATGATTACTACTAATACTACTTACTAGATTTTTCTGATAATAATACATGTATCCAGAAGCCTTCTGGGGTTCTTAGTGATTAGTCAAAGTAATGTTAGTTGAGGAAGTACAATTTAGGGTGAAGAAGAAAAAACAATGTGTGGCATGTGTTAATTTTTAAAAAAATATCTGGTTCAGATTTCAGTCCACAAATAGATTGGCTGCAAATATGTGCAATTTAATGACCTACTTGACTCCCATCTTTGCAGTTAAGTTTGAGTTAGTAAAGGTGACTAGGTTATCATCTTAAAGCTTCTATAAAAATTACTTGTCTCTTTGGGGCATTATAAATATTATTTAACTACGTCCGTTTAAAACAATAACAAAAAAACAAAAAGGTCAGTTACCTGATAACAGAAAATGTGGTAAGAACTATCAATGTAATTTATAAAAATAAGATTATATTATGTTTCTTAAAGAAATATAATAACCCACCCTTAAAACTTTTAACTAGTTAACAGACAAATGCATGAAGGTCCTCACGGTGGTTTGGAATTAGGGGCTTATTAAAACGCCCTTAAAAATCCGATATTCTGGATACATTGCCAACCATTTAGTTTTACTTACCGTGTAGTATGACAACAACCCCGAATTATCGTCCAAGACGAACCACCGGTATTGCCATCCCTTCATAACATTGGTCCATTTGCTTAAAGAACCCTCCATCACTGCCATTTCACGAAAAAAATCATTAAATATTTAATTCCAATTATTAAATTAGCAAATTACTGACACACTTGCCCATGGTTTTGTTGTTGAACTGCAGAAATTTCATACGTCACTGTCATGTGTGACTTGTGTCAACAAAAAGATCAATGACAGACAGACTTTGATAAGAGTTTGCCAGGTTGCCAAGTAGGTTAGCCGGTATTTCTCTTTGTCACACTGGTGCAAACAAAGAAGAATTGTTATGCAGGTTTATTATTGGAATTAATTTAGTTTTTATATTTAAAACCTGAATTTATTGAATTTAAATTGTTTTTGAATTTAAAGTTGAATATTCATATATGTCCCACAATCCACACGTTACGCCACTAAAAAGTTGTTCTCAAGACTAAATTCGATTTCAAAATTACATCTGGAACACTGTTTTATTTTTTATTATATTTATTGGCTCAATTAGTTGAATGTTGCTTTTAAAAAACTAAGGTGGAGAGAAATAATTTAATCCATATTTAAAAAAAAAATAATATAAAAGATTTACTCATAGGGTTACCTTATTCTTCTAAGATTTCTTCAGGTAAATACACCCTTTTTGCTGATGATATTACAGTTAAATGTGTCGAAAATTCTTTTGAGGCAGTGGAGCAAAAAATGAATACTTAACGCAGAAAAGACACAAAAAGTTATCACCACTCTGAGACCAGTTGAAATATTAAGGAGTCCCACTGTTAAATTTCTGGGAATCTGTTTGGATCCTCTTCTACAATACCGTTCCCACATTAATGTTGTTGCTAGGAAGCTCAAAACTTCGTTATATACGCTTCGATGCCTTGCTGGTTGTTCCTTTAAGACAGCTTTAAGAACGACCTACTTTGGCATTTTTCATCCTATTACCACGTGGGTATGCTATTATAGCATGGAATCATGCCCCAGATAGACACAGATTGTTCTCATTGTAGAGAAAGGCAATCAAAATATTGAGTAGATTGGGCTGCAGGGAGGACTGTAAATTAGTTTTCTCCAGCATAGGTATTGGGATTGATATAAAGTACATGGAGAATCACACAATTAAACTAGAAGTGTAAACAGACTGGTTACAATCTATCAGCACTTTCTAAAGTGTCGGAGTGCTTCGGGCTATAGTTATATAATAAACTCCCTATCAGTTATTTGGATTTAGAGTATCCTAGTTTCGGGCATAAATTGAAACAAATCCCTTCATTCACATAAAGATTATTTAAATTTACATTTTTCTTTGTTATACTAGTATCTAGGAATCGTATATTGTATTTTTTTAATTTTAAATATACTGGCATAAAAGAGCGAATTCAGTGGTATTCGATCGAGTCTCTGAAGTGCCGATATATCATGATAATGCGAAGGCATATTGCTTGAAATCTCCATAATGTCGCGCTTTCCACGTTTGTTAGGTTTGAATTAAAATAATAGAAAATAGTCAATTAATTTATTTACACACTTACACTATGAAAACACGATCACTCACGACTACTAGAGATATTTATTTTTACTGTATTTATTTACAACTATTTATGTCTGATTTAAATCTCGCGTCAATATTACGCACTTTACTTCACTGAACTGACAACTGACTGCTATCGGCGATGCGGCTCCTTATATACTCGGCAGAACGCTCTTTCGGAAAATGCCCGCTAACCTTCGAAACGTCTTGTGGTGTACCACTTGTCTCAATCAGAAATATCGTTACAATACCTAATAAGCGAACTCACGAAGTCAGCGGCAAAGTAACCACGGAAATAATAAGGCTTAGGGCGGCAGAGGCAGCCTTCTTTGTAAATACAGCAGTCTGAGTCTTAGCTGCATTAGACTCAATCGGATTGCACTCACTCCACTCCAAAATGATTTTAGGGTCAGCATTAATAGTTGTTATCCTCGCGACGCCTATAGCACCGGGTGTCGGCTGAAGTCATCTGATTTGGCAACTTAGAGGCAGAGGCCAATCTGCCATCCGTAAAGCCGTAAATTGTAATGGAAGACTTGTCGAGAACGTCGTTGGATGTTCTCGAAGAAAGAGGGGAGGAAGGAAGAAAGAAGAGGAAGAAGATGCATCTCTGAGAGACACCAGCCTTAATTTTAATACTCTGCGAAAAAAGGTCTGTCCATCAATGACAACCTAAATGATCCGTTCTCGAGAAAGCTCCAAGTTCCCAAGAAGAGCAACGAGAGTTCGTGGAAAAATATAGGAATACAGTTTCTTTAAGACGTTTTCATGCCAGACACTATGGAATGCCTTTAAAATATTCAGAGCTATTGCATCGAATTCACAATATTTTTCGATAGTCTCAGTTCAAACATGCGTGACATAGGCCAACAGATCGACAGTAGATTTGTGTTTTCGAAAACCATACTGACGGTCGCTAATGTTGAACTCCAGGTATTTCAAAACTTGTTGGTTGACAAAACTCTCTATTACCTTGACGATTGCTGGGACAATCGGACGGTAATTAATGGGTACTGTCCTTTTTCCAGGGAAAAGACCTCTTCTGCATGAACAGAAAATAGTTTGCAAACTACTATATTTTAATACTATTAGCGGTATTTCAACAGGGCCATCTAAGTGCCTTGTTAGTGTTCAAGCCTTTAATAACTTTTTCGAGATCTCTGTGATGGAAGACTTTGGCATCCAAGAAGTCTTTATAAGTCTACGGCAGAGTTTAATGCAAACATATGACATTGCGGTTTTCCATTATAGCCATTGCGTTAGAACTATCTTCCTAGTCAATGGTGGAATTTTTTACCTACAGAACCCTTGACCAACTGCTTTTGCTAAAGACTATTGAGAAGTTCATTTTTCAATCTCTTATTAAATTTTCATTGCAGGTATTAATCGTTTGCTTCCACGCATTTCTTAAGGCAACAAAATAGACACGATTTATAGGCTGAGATTTTGGCGCCATTTGCGATAGGCAGGATTTTTGTTGTTGACTGCCTTGGTGCAACTTTTATCTAACCACAGTTTGCTGTCTGACGAACTTTTCAAGGTGTTCGGAATATAAGCGTCTATCTGCCAAAATCAACTCTGAAATCTCGCTCCACATGTTGAAGGATCATCAGTCCTGAAACAGACATCATTGCAAGGAAACGAATAGAGGAACTGATTTAAATGTATCCAGTTGGCTGATCTATAATGCCAAACTTAAGTTTTCACTTCTAGTCACATGTTGTGGTTATTTTTATGTTTTAAGTCAGATATTACATAAGTATATGCAATTGGCTAAATTGTGAAATTTAATTTTCTATGTATATTTGACTTGTGTGATTGTTTCCTTAGACGTCAAGCTAATGACGCCGCCTCTTATTGACTACGGTCATATTACACTTTACGTCTTTATTGTTGTCTTTGACAATCTTGTTTTTTTTTGATATCGAGTAAACGAACGGATATTTTTTGTCATTATTTTTTTAGGTGATGCAGAAACTCAGTTTTTTTCTTTTTATAATATTTTGAGAAGGATGATTTAAAAATAGTACAGATTTACCAGCGAAGAAGGTATATGACATTTATTTAACATTTGTTGGACTATAAACGAGCACCATGTGGTATTAAAAATGTCTGTAAAAGTATTTGTCCACTATACTTTTATTAAATTTATATTAGATTTTTTTCCTTTCTGTAGCAATTTCAGCATCACATATCGCATTTTCCTTGGCCTAAGTCCTAGCATAAGGCAACCTTAGAAGTTTATATATCTTACAATAGACCTGGCCCCTGAAGGCCGTTAAATCGAAGCGAAGAAGATGCTTCTCCCGTAATCATCCGGCTTGAATAGGTTTATCGGCTAGGGTTGGGAAGTGATCTAGAAAAAGGATAGTTTTAGAGGGAAGAAAAGGACATGACATCATGTCATAAGAGGACTTCCGCGTCATCCTGGTTATTGTTCTTTGTCCTATCCTTTCCTTCAAATCTTTTACCTAGCCCTAGCCTGCAGGCAATAGTTTGCCTGCTAAGGTAAAGAAGAGGTCTAAGGTCGAGCTCATCTTTCATTTTGAAAATTTTGAAAAAAAAATCGTAAATTAAGGGAGAAATTAAATACTCTAGTATTACTATTCACTTTTAAAGTTTATTATAAAAATAAAAATAATACACTGTACAAAAATACAATCACAAAGGTCCTAATATGTAATAAGGCCATCCCATTTTAGGTAACTCTAGTAAAGAGTCAATAAAAATGAGCATACTTTTGCAATATTTTATCATTTCTCCTAAAAGATCTTAATTCTAGAATTATAGAAACGGAAGTAAAAACCATAGACTAGATAAATAGATATGTTAAAGCTTTTTATGAATTTACAATCATTTAACTATTTTTTTCTACTACATTATATTCTAAAAGTATAACAAAATTACGAAATGAATCTGAAAAAAATCCAAATTGAGCAAAAATTAAAATAGATTTTTAAGAATCAGGCCGGGCTGTATATGGCAGAAGGTATGTTAACGACGGTTAATGCTCATATGTACTCCACACCGGCTGCCCGCCAATCTTCTTATATGTTTTTCTGTACATAAGTTTTATACCGTAGATCCTGAAATTAAATAACCACAAGTAAGGTCTTATCCCATTAATATGCCATCAAAAGCTACCATTAGGAGAAACTTTCACTTCAACAAGATCAGAACCTGAAGCATCTTGTTCTTGTGCAGGATCATCAGTTGAATTGGCTTCAGCAGCTTCAACAAATGCTGAAGAAAGCTCACCGCTTAACTTACTCACTGTCTTTGAACCGATATCGTACATATAAATTTCCTTTTCCTTGGTATCTTCAGATCTACAAAAAAATTTTATTTCAACTAACCAGGGCAAAACGTTTTCATAACCAAAAGACACATGTCTCGCAACTTCCTTAGAAGAAGATTCAATCTACTGTTAAATCTTCTAATAATGTAAGAATTTTTTCTGAAGATGCTATCATCGTTATCAAAACACGTGTCGGCTACATATAATAAGCTTTTTGGTAAGTTTGCTCTTTAGATTCTTACCCTGTAACAAGTAAAACAACAGCCTGCTTAGAAGCTGAAGTTTTTTTCTCATGTTCCAAAAACTTAAGATAATTTTCCTTGCTAGGATCATTTAGCAGCTCCTTCAAAGGCTGATTTTGAATAAAGTCAATGTCGTCATTAGGTTTAGCTTCTCTTGTGGGCCTCGTCGAAAAATCGTAACTTATCGGAGCCAATACAACGACGCTAGAGATAAGTTTCCCTTTTAATTCTGGTACGTCTGGGATTGGGAATTGCGTGCCGTTAACTTTAAGAGGTAAATACCTAAAACCAAATATATCACTTATCAAACTGTTATATATACCAACAACTACCAACTCACCTATTGTAAGTATTATCATTTAATACAACAGGATCGACCTGCTTAGCATCTTCACTAATATATGCTTCTTGGACTTGTCTTCCTTTCTCAGTTTCTGGATCATATTTCACCACTTTCATTTCAACACCTTGTTTTGAACTGGGAGCCACTTTAACCTCACTTACTTCAGATTCTTCCGCAGACATTTCCGCATCATCCTGTAATGAAGTAAGTTCTCTTCTACCAGTTAAAGCTGCAACCTGTGGTACTGGTTCGCTACCTGCGGCTGCTAACTGTTGAGCACCACCTGAAGAATGTAAAAGATGCAAAATATCCTTTAGGTCTTTTCAAGTATCTTACCAGCTCCGTAAAAGTTTGCCAGTTGCTCTGGTGGTAAAGCTGACAGCGGAATATCTCCAACTTTATCATAATCTAAAATCGAAATATCAGCATTGTTAAGGATGCCTGAAGAAAGAAGTTGCTCTCTTAAATCATCAGGCACTTCATCAGGTAGTTGTGCTTCTAGAATTTTTGGATCTTTGGTGGTCGTTGACGGTTTCTCTGGTTCTTTTGTCGTTGTTGTGGGCTTTACAGTAGTAGTAGTAGTAGTACTTGGATAGGACCTTGAAAATTAAATTTATATAAACAGTCATTTAAAACTAAAAAAATCATACCTTGTAGTACTATACCCAATTGATCTCTGATTTCCAAATACCTGGTTGCTACTTTGCTGTCTATTCAGAATTTCATTCGACTGTTGCGAATGTTGTCTAGAGTTTTGATTATTCTTCACCTGTTTGTGTGCTCTAACGTTTTGGTTTTCTTGGGAGGAAGTAAAACTTTGCTGAGGAGAGTCCTGTAGTGGTAAAGACTGAGTTAGCTGACCTGTTGCCGGATCTACGACAAGATGTTGCTCGAATTTTGGGAGGCTATGAACAAGCTCGCCTCCTGGAGGCAGGACATTTTGTGCAGTCCTCAAATTGTTTAAGTGTTCCTGATAGTGCGATTGTTCACTCGACTTGACATTTTGTTGTAGTTTCTGTTGATATTGATTAAAATTTTGTTGGACAGTCTCATGTTGTAGAACAGCAGGGACTTGCTGAATTGTAGGCTTATGTTGTTGTTGTGGCTGTTGAACAAGCTTATACTGATTATTTACTTCGGCAAAGCTCGGCTTGTGCTGCGTGACTGATTGCTGTGCTGCACTGAATCGAGTTTCTGGTCTAAATTGAATACTTTGACTCACGTGAGGCAAATGCTGAGCGGCAGATTGTTGATGATTAGTCACTTGTGTCGGTTGAGGTTGATTAAATGATTGATGGGGTTGATGAGAGGGTAATGGTTGTGAAAAGGTTGGCTGAGAAGGTCTTAAATTCTCAAATGGAGTGTAGGGGACAGGTTTACGTTGCCCTGGAGGTGGCACGTCTTGAAATTGTGGTTGCGTTTGATATCTAATCTGTTGTTGTGCAGGTACTGAAAAGCTTGGTTTAGATTGATATTGTGCAGGTGGCGGATGAGAGATCGAATGTGCGAAACTAGGAAATGCTGATGGTTTTGATTGTTGCTGCGAAGGAGGTGGGTTTGATGGTTTTGTATATGGCGGGTTTTGGTAAGGATATTTAGAGGGAGGGAAAAATGGTGGCGGAGGTCTACTGTTAAATTCTCTGTTAGGAGGGTGACTGTTAAATTGGTTAGAAGATGGAGGAAAGTTACTGAATGGTCTGTATGGCTGTGGCTGTCTATGATCGGTCCTATATTCGCTTGAATGATAGAAATTATGCGATGGCCTTTTAAAGTAAACATCTGAAAATGATGATAGCTGTCGAGCTCGTGGGAATTGTTCTTCAGCAGGTGGACTAGCGATAGGTCCAGGATAGTCTTGAGGCTTACTTGATCTCTTGCCATAATCAAAGCCTTCCTTACCAAAGGTTACTTTTATGTCATTACCAGGACTGTGGTATACTTCAGAATCTGGCTTAATAATCGTTCTTAATGTGGTACTAGGCTTGGGAGGTTCTGTCACTTCATTAGAGTACCCAGTTCCATAACCTGTTTCGTATCCTGAAGGCTCAGGTTGGTCCTTCCATTCTTCTTCTGGTTCCGGCTCTTCGGGAACAACAGGACTTATTGCCGGAATTGGCTTATCGTAAATAACCGCATCTTTACCATAACCATTGGGATTCTTTTTATATTTTACATAAAAAACTTGCACCTCCTCCTTTTTCTTTTTTTGCGGAGGCGGCGGTGCTTCAGTGGGAGGTGGTGGCAAAGTAACATTCGATTCCTTAATAATAATTTCGATGATAGGTTCCGGCTCCTTAATAAACACGGGCTTTTCGATGTACTTGATCAGCGGCTTGTGTGGTATGTAGATCGTGTCTCCACTTCCTCCACGGTCAATGGGGTCGCTCACATGGTTGATATCCGTTAGGTCTTGACTGGGATCTATAGCGGGGGATAAAGTGTTAGTATCATACAAGGGATCGCGTTGAGAATAGTGGATTAAAGGTTCCATTTGAACAGCGTAAGGAGGTGCGGGAAGAGAATATGGTCTACCTTTACGATAAAGACGGGGTGGACCCGGATGGTACTGTGTTGGTTGGGAGAATGGGTGCTGGGGTCCATTTGATATCCTTCTTTCTAAGTGGTACGTTTGTGGGTATCGCTGTAATATACCGTAATCGAGTTGGCGTTTTTCTTTTTTCTTACTTTCTGGTTCCGATGAGTGGGCTACCGTTAACAGCGAGCATATCGCTACCTATTAGAGAAAGAAGTAGTCAGTTAATGAAAATTTTATCATTGTTTGATTATGGTTATAATTGCACTCTTTGTAAATACTTTTATGTATATAATTGATTCCCTCATTTTCTGCCATATTTAGCACAGTAATTTTAAGTTATTTTGATTAATTCAAGTCAGACTATTAGTAAATAAATCCAGTGTAAATATATATTCGAATAGTCTTAAGTGATCGTGTTTAGTGTGTACCTGTAAAATAATTAAGTTGATTATTTTTGTGCAACGAGTATTTTAATTTAAACCTTAACGAATAGTAAAAACGCTACAATATTATTATTGTCAGCGTTCTGTTACATATAATCTTCTACTTAAAATCAGTGTGCCAATAAAATGTTTATTGTCTCATATCTTTCAAGCACCCTATTAGGCTACCAAATTGATTCTTATTTATTTAAAGAATCTTGTAGCCTAAAAAAGAAAGAGAAAGTTTTTCAATTAGCATTCTGGTTAATTTAAAACTTTAGGAAAAATTGCGAGTTCTCAGACTAATATGCTTATATATTTTTCTTACTATTTGAAATTTAGGGAGAGAAAGTTAATTTTCATTTGGCATTTTTTTTATATAGGAGAAGGATGCGTCAGAAATCGTAGATTTTGGTTTCCTGTTGTTGGCATTTGGTACCTGGATCACAATGGTGGTTCGAATTTTATGCAATTTATCAAGTCGATTAGATTTTATTTGATACATATCTGAATAATTTTTGGTAATGATCAGCGTGCGTGTAGTATTTTTTTCGATCGTTGAAAAGGTAAAGAATTTGCGATTTTCGAGCCCTTTGGTGAATGAGTGTATCTTATCGAAAACTATAGCAAATAAATAAAAGCAACATGCCGACATAAATGATTATTTTTATTAACGATTTTTTTTAGACTAGAGCTTCCAAAGGTTCAACATTTAAACAAAAGCCGATTGCATAAAACGTTATGTAAATTTTCCATTTGAAAATTGCACATTGCACTTACACAACATGCCCGTTAGTAATCGCACTTTCAATCGTTGTTCCTAAGCAAACAAAATCAAAGAAAATTTCTGTACACCGTACTATCTTATTGGATTTCTACATCGTTCTAGATAACATCCATTTCTATTATGGCAAATCGGTGAAATTATTTTCTTCTTATCGGGTCTGCACTATTTTTATTTTAACTCTCTAGCAATAAAAATGCATAAAAAGTAACGCGGTTGGCACTCCAATCCATTTTCATGTATCGACACAAGAACAGAATGTTTTCTTTACAGCCATAATTGTTGTTAATGACATTGGACGGTTGGCAATTAAAATTCTTTCAATTGTCAAGGCGGATCAATGATGACTTTTATGGACCTTATAAAGACGTTATCGTTTATAATGTTGCGGAGTGCGAAGACATCACTTTTTAATTAAAACTATCTGATAGAGATGAAAGCAGAATGTTTATAATGTGATTAATTAAACACTCTGCAGAAGTTTATTTATTAAGGATTTGGTATTTAAAGTTGATTAACACTATAGTTCGTTAAAATCTTATAGCCCTAGCTAGTAGCACAGAACTTCCGGGTTCCGCCGACCAAAGTTGATTAATGTCGGATGTGCCTAGAATGTTTGTTTAGAAATGTTTTATATTAATAAGCTTTGCCTAGATCAAAAACAATTTATTTTATTGACTATATATTTTGTGCTCATTTAGAGCATACTTTCTAGACTACTTTACCAATCTTGAGAATATTTTTATTAATTAAAAACAATGTTTTTGAAAAGGTTTTCGTTAAAGAAACTGCATTTTTTCCAAGAGTTCTATATAAGAACGTTTCTTGTACTCAAAACAGCTTTCTCAGTAAAAGACAACTTTGTTAGCTCTGTGTCATGTAAACTACCCATAGACAATAAGTTCTCAAGAATAAAACATGATGGAAATGTGAGTATCCCTAATGCCCTTAATGCCTCCGTGCAATCCTGTCTATAACCCAGTCCTACCACATTTCTGACCGCTTTACATTGCTCAAATTGAGGCAGCCCGAGGTGCATGTCCTCAAGTTGGAACACCACATGATGAGACATGCGAAAATCGAAGACTGCGAAATAACTTGCTCGAACCACAACTTGAGAAATGAATGTCCACTAATCTAACTATATGTTCATTCCATAATATAGGTTGATGTGCACTCAAAAATTTTAGGATAAGGCCTGTATTAGAGCCTCCCAGATCACTTATGTCAAACACTATTCTGCAAATTTTTTCCTACTTTAAGCAATAGTTTATTAGATGCGAAACAAGCTTCAGTCTTCTCAAACGGAAGCTGGTATTATATTGCATAATCTACTGAGTTGCCATATACCATGATTCATTCATATATATCATCAGCAAATAGAGTGAACTTACTTTCTTGGCTTATGTTTAGATTTTCCTTATTCTTTTACATCATAAGACTCTCTACGAAGAGAAAATTAGTACGCCAATGCATATACGTGGACCTTAATTTTACTAACCCCGCCACTGGGTCTGTCTGTCATTCTTGTCGGAAGTCACTATAGTTTTTACTCAAATCATATGTGCACATTGCACCGTTGCTCTTTTCGGGGCCTTGTACGATTTACGGAACACTGAAAAAGCTTCCACTCCTCGACGTATAGATGGCAGTAACGGAGCGAAATTACTATACGGACTGTCAAGCATCAAATCATGTCATATAAAATATGGCCATTTTTAATAGTTTTTTAGCTTGCAGAGGCTTGCTTTTTACTTCTGCCGAAAAACTGTGCTTTATTAATCACATTTTGCGAAAAATCTTTAAAAAAATAATCTGTTCTCATATGTAGCACAAAATTTTTCTAGTGTTGTTCTAAAAAGGCAGTGAATTATATTGTTGTAAAACAACTGAAAAATTTTAATGCGAATGTAGAGATTGCCGATATAGCATTTTCATAAGTAGTTATTGCAATAAACTTTTATGTGAAAATGGCAAGTACAAATATAAACAACAAAAGTGACAAATTGATTCTGAGAAGAACAATCTGTTGTGTTAAATCTATGTATACCTACCAAAAGGCACAGATTTCCTGTTGTTTTACCAGACTCAATATACAAATGTATTTAATACTTATGTTCAGCTTCAACTCGGCTTGAAATCATGAAAATCTTAGTAGTAAACAATTTGAAATTCTATGTATGTGAAAATTATTTAACTCCTGATTCATTCATACCGAATTCAAGGATTTAAATGTAAATAGTTTTCTTTGTGACCATCCGCAAGGTCGTAGCTTTTAAAATAGCCGACATATGGCATTTTTGATGCCCATTTTTGGGCTCAAAACTGACGTCAAAAAAATACTCGATTTCTTAGTTCTGCTCGGATTCCCTTATAACCCGGTATTTTCGTGATCTACTAGATGAGAGCAATCCGCTGGTATAGTTAGTTCGAATTAAAATTTCGAAAAAAAAATGATTTCTGAAAAAAATCGATATGGGGGGGGGGTTTACCCGAAAAACGAAAAAAACTCAAACTTTGAAGGCTGATATCTCGGCTTCTATAGGAGCTATCGGGAAAATTCCAACGGGTTTGTCTTAGTTTCGTCATTTTGAATTCAACGAGACCATCCACAGGGTCGTAGCTTTTATAATAGCCGAGATAAGGCATTTTTGATGCCCATTTTTGGGCTCAACAATGCCCCTTATCTTGTTTTATATACATATCTGTAATATATTACTTTAATTATAATATTAATATTGTTATTATTTGTGTGATTTTATTACGTATATTTTAACTTTTTACTTTTTTTTCTTACTTGACTTATGTAAATCCTATTATAGTATTTTGACATGAATAAATTAAATTGAAAATTGAAGAAGGATCCTTAAACCAGATGCCATACCTTCAGTAAGCATTCTAGGCTTAATAAAAGGTAAGTTAGAATGTTCTTCGTAATCTAACCCAACCCACTACAGGTGGTAAGCTTAAGCTTAATTATTAATGATAAACTGTTTGTTCTTAAGCTTTAATTTAAGCTTAACTTAAAATCATTCACAGACATTCCATTTAAAACTGTCTCTTTTCAGACCATGATTATTAAGCACTGACACTTTTGATCACATAGAGCAGCAGCCGACAACAGAATATGCTGACGTGAGAATTGAATGTTGGAAATTACACCCAGGTCTTTAGTAATACCATAGTATCCTAGATAAACAATATGTCAAAAAGGGGTAAGATTTTATTTTTTTGATTGATTTTAAAAATTAAAACTGCAAAATACGCTTTTTATTTCTAAACATTGGAGACCAAAATAAATGTGAAGCTCAAATAACACCAAACCTGAGAGAAGAGCAATTTCACCAGTACAATGCAGTTTCAATGCATATTTATTGCTTCTTTCATTGCTAATTTGCTGTTATTTATTTAATTTATAATATTTACTAACGAACATTACTAGTAAAATGAGTACGGGGTAATTCCTTGGTGATTTTATTACATTTTTATCGGCTTCATACATTTACTATAACCTTTTACAACAGTGTAGAAATTCTACTTTGCAAACTTTGCTCTTCATACAACAATGTTCCTAATTAAACTTGTAAGTTTATACATAGTGGTATTCGGATGAATTTTGATATTTTATTTAATGTTGTATAACTGTTAATTTTAATTGCATAACTTCGAAATTTTTTGCTACATTCTCTTTATAATACAAATATACATTTTGTCTTTGGTTGATAGTTATTTAACTTATAATATTTTCTAAGAAACATTACTGGCTAATTGAGTATACTGGCTAATTGAGTATACGGTAATTTCTTGGTCATTTTATTAAATTTCTATTGACCTATACATGTACTATAACCTTTTGCAACACCCTGTATAAATTCTACTTTACAAAGTTTGTTCTTTATACAACAAAATTTGTAATTAAATTAAGTTGTAGAATTAGAAGAATTTTTATATTTTAATTAATGTTTTAACAAGCGAGTACAATTGTTAATTTTTATTATCCATAGCTTGTGAATTTTTTGTTATAATCTCTTCTTATAATATAATAATACATTTTGTGCATATTTTTTGTTTAATTTCTGAAACCCAGACCTATTATGTATCTAGTAGAAAATAAGTCTTTCAGGAAGTATAGTACGCAAATAACAAAAAGTGACTTTATTTAACATTGGGACAAAAAAAAAACTCCAATATAACACTGTTTCAATCTGACTACTACAATTTTAAAAATAACCACACATTTCACACTATTTTAAAGCGCACGGTATGGTAGAGCAAAATTAAAACCTGACGCCATAATCAAATTTTAAATTACCCGCTATTATGACGTCACAAACGCATTTCCACTTTCGGTTAGTACTACTTCTCAACCTTGAGAGGGTGCAACAGTCAATCGACGTTCAGTGTTCTATTGGCTCTTATGGGAGTTTCCTATCTAAGAAGTATTAATCTATGGCTCTTTGTAGATTGAGATTCGCTTAGAATCTTAGAATATAAATTACCATCACATCTTCATTAAAATATGTAAGTGCATTAAAAAACAGTGTTTCACTGAGGTGAGCAAGAAACAGCCCAGAAAACCGGTCATCGAAAAGCTCACGCCAAAACAGCTTATTAATTACCGTAAAATGGGGTGAATAGAAACAGTTTCGGACCTTTCCTACTCTGTTGCTAACATGGTAGTCACCTTTTTGACAACAAAAAATAAGGAATCTACAGGTCTCGACTTGTAGATCAAAAAGCGCATAATAGATTTTTTTTTTTAAATAGAGGTTTTTCCACAAAAAAAAAACGCTCTTTTTCTTTTCACCCTTAATGTGGGGTGAATAGAAACACCCATTTAAATTGGTCAAATTTGCCACACGAGTGCGAAGAGTAACACCTGAAAAAAAATTTAAATTGATAAAAAAATATAAACACACAAAAAAACTGACAAAAACACCAATTTTACAAAAAAAAAAACATTTATTTCTATAGAAATGTAACAAGTTTGAACATATTACTTAAATTAAACAACTTTGATGCAAATTAAATTTTAAAATGTTTCTTCTTGACGTAGATGCTTCTATCTCGTCATGAACTGGGAAAACCTCTCCAACAACCTGGCTAAAATGAAAGGTAGAAACATCCGGAACTTCTGGAAATCCATAAATATATCCTGACGAGTGTTTAGTCGGGCGACTTTTTAAGAAAGTGGCTTCAATGTCATTTTCTATAATATTAATGATTTGTCCGATAAAATATTTATTTCTTTGTCTATTTCGATATTTTGTTGGAAAACACACCAGAAGCCAGGTTCTTTTATCTATTAAATCAAGCGAAATAGGAGAAACACATCGGAACAATTTACCCTGAAAGCAGACTGATGCTGATGAATTATTTGTATCCAACTTATTCTCGGACTTATCGGTGAAACTTGGTAGTGCAATGACCATTTCTGTCTGTGAGTCTGCATCTGAAGAATGATCTTGGTCTTTTTCCATTTCAGAGTCTTAACTTGAAGAATTATCTTGAGCTTTTGCCATTATTGACATGAAATTACTAAGGGTTAAATTTATTTCCGGATCTGAATCTTCATCTAAGGTTTCTATACGTCTTTCTAAATCATTATCCTCTTGATTGTCTCTTTAAACGTGCTTTCAAAATCTGCACTTGTAACGCTTTTGCCAGCAGGAACTTGAATTTTACGACGTCGACTCTTCACATTTTGACCATCGCCATATCTCATTGTTCTTAGAAGGTTTACCAAAGAGCTATTAAGTCCTTCTTCAATGTTCTGATTCTCATCATTTGTCTCGTCAAGATTTTGCTGCGGAAGGCGTCTCAAGACTTCATCTCTATCTAGTGGAATTCCAGACTTTCTAAAACCAGATTGTATGTTTTTTCCAGCTTTAGGCTCAATAGCCTTTGACAAGTCATTTAGCAAGAAAGGGAATCTGTCCTTTGGAACCGTGCAATGCTTCGAACCAGCCCTCATTTTCCATTTTTTAAGGATCTGTCGCCAAGCTGTTTTAAGAGGGCGGAAAAAATGCCACGTCCAGAGGCTGGGTCAGATGAGTAGAGTTAGCCGAGAGAAAGATAAATGAAATACTATTTTCTCTCCAAAGAGATACCGTACTTGCAGAAAAATGTGAACTCAGATTGTCGCCAATTAAGTACTTCTTTCCCGGTAGATCTTTTACTGCAGGTATGACAGTTCTCTTTACCCAATCTGAGAAGGAAATCGCATCAAACCAACCTGATGGACTTCTATTAAATCTGACGTCCTTTGGTCCTCCAACTGTCCAAGATGTATACAAATTTTTAGCTTTGTAAACCACGTATGATGGGAACAATTTTCCATCAGCTGAAGCAGCGTACATAATAGAAACGGTTGACTTCGACGTATTGCAAATACGTTCTGGATAGCGACAGTCCCTTTTCGAGATTACTTTCTTTCTACCCGGATCGTCAGTTAAATTTGTTTCGTCGTAATTTATTATGTTTGATGGCGGTACATTTTTCAACTCCGTCGCTAAATTGTCAAAATAAGCATTGATAGTATTGGGAGAAACAGCAGCTCTTGAGCGCTTGATGTTTGGGCAGATTCTAGATCATAATTAATTTTTGTAACGTTTTAAAAAAGAATAGACTCTGCCAGGGATATTATCTTTAAATCACGTTATTGTTTTACCTCTACTGTCTAGGTAATTTTTTATCATCATCGTGACGTCCAAATGGTCAAGTGGATACCCCCAATCAGAACAAACTATTAGTTGATGGACTAAAATATCTTCTTCTTGTTTGGTTAGGGCTGTTTGTCCTCCATGACGCTTTAGATTTCGGTTTTTGTGGTGCCGATAAAGCACAGAATAATGAATCTTGTATGTTTCGTGAGCCACTCTATAACTCATCCCGCTGTCAATTGAAGCAAGTGCTATTTTTAGAGTTTTTTCATCAATTTTCTTATATGTTTTACCTCGAGGGTCCGATTTAAAAACGCGAGGCATTTTCCTGCAAAAGAAAAAACAATTATGGGGATAGAGACAGCGGGTGAATAGAAACAGCGTGTTTGTATTTACCCAAAAATTACTTAAAATTGACGTTATGTATTATATTACATCATAGCAAAAAAAAAGCAAGACAAGCAATTTCTGAAATAGGCAATGTAAACCAGCCACCCATTTGAAGCGTTGGGAGGTTTAATTCTGATGTTGATTTTTTTTAAAAGAAGTTTCCCGTTTTTGTTGCTATTCACCCAGCAGTTTCTATTCACCCTATTTCACGGAATCAGTATAAATTAAAAACAAGAACGGATTAAGCATGCCAATATTTAACATAGTACTTGCTGACGACGCATTGACCAATCTAACGCACTAAACTATATGAATACTGGGAATTGCTAGGCTATTAAAATCAAGTTTTTCCTAATAAGAAGTGCTTGATGCAATCAAACCCTTTGCTTAAGTGACATGATGTAACCAAGAAAAAGCAAATGATTTCTGAATGTTCAAATGATCAGACGAAGATCCTCGAAAACTCTATATACATTTTCACCCACACTCCCATCAGAAATTATAAAAATGTTATCAAAAAAAAAACAGTTTGTGAAGGCTTCAGTTATGCTGGTGCTGGACGTCTTAAAAACGTCTTAAAATATTTCTTTTTTTTACATGAAAACAGAGAAATTAACTGACAAATTATTAAAATTACCTAAGAAAAATTACAGAAATCAATGCCATTCTGCAGTAATTTTAATTATGTAAGACTTTTATAATTTCTATCAAGAAGACATCAACATTTGGCATATAGAATGCAAAATACAAATTTAACATTACAATGATAAAAATGTTCGTGGCTTCGCAATTCAGGAAGAACAATAACTGTTCTCTTCGACCATATCTGATTTTAATAAGTAGTCATTTATGCATCCACACTTTATCTCTCAATAAATCTTACACGGATCACTGATCGCCCTGTATTCTCTTGGCTAACACAAATGAAAGTTACATAAAGACTGCATACTGAGTTTACAATTTATGTCATAAAATCTATTTAATATTACTTTTATGGGTATGGGTATGCTTTTTCCTTTCAAATTTTGTATGCCAGTTGTTTGCATTAATTAGCGAAATAAGCCCGGCGAGGATGAAATTGTAACACATTTTAGGTCTGATGCAATTTATTCGTAATTTTTTTGATCAACTATTAGGAAACCTTCACAAGAATTAAGGAAAATCAATTAAAGATCTGGAAAAAATCAAAATATCTTTAGAGAACCATTTAATCAGTGTTAGTTTTCTAATGAGAAAACAAAGGTGGTGTTTCTTCATGTCATCCTAACCCAACCGTTAAGATTGGTAAGCATATCAGCGGCAATTCGTACATTTGTGAAAAACTATGAAGCCAAAATACTATTTATAATTAGAAGAGGGTAAGTGGATACTAGTAGTAAGTGGAGGTAATGTGTAATTGTGAACTATTAACACAAGTTGCATATCTAATTCTTTTAATTTACTTGTCAAATAGGCAAACCAGTTCGGTAAGCAATGAAAAGGTTCTTCTTTAATATTTTATCGTTCCTTCATTAAAATGAAGAGGACCGAAGACCACCATCGCATACGTATTTTAACACTTCTTTTTTCTTTGGACTTAAATAAGCCTGAGGCTGGGGCACTTACCTCGATTTAAATGGCAAACAAGGAATGTACGAAAAAAAAAGTCAAGAATAACCTTTAGCCGCTAATGTTGAAAAGTACAGACCTGCTCAAGGACTACATGCATGAATAATTTTCCGGAAAAAAGCATTTACAAATGAACATTTTATTGGAAAAAAACTAGATAGCTTTAGCTTCATGTCCCTAATGGGACTTCATCATCTTCATCATCATCATTTTTTCCAGAAACAAAAAGAAGTTCATGGATGGTATGAAGTGGATGGATGGTATGAAGCCAACGAAACGTCAGCAACTCCTAGTGATGATTCTACAAACGAGACAAGGTTCTGGTTCATTAAAAACATTTAAACAGTTAAACGTTCTCCACTTATATATGAATATTTTAATGATGCCTCTATTTTTTTCCATATCATCTTGGTTGGACCATATCGGAATTAAAGTGGTGAAAGGTTTTTCATGATGCAGCACTAATAAATAATTATTGTGTCATCAATAATAGCCGATGTTACGGAAGAGATAACGAATTATCCGCCTTAAAGAAAACAGTAATAACGCTCAACGCCTACAAAGGTAAATGGATTGTCGATTTTTTGCCTTTTAACCTATAATAGTATTGTGTTATGTAAGTTTCCTTTCCATTTACGATCTATTTGCACTTATACTTGTGTATCTATATATTTGGTCTGGTTGGTTAATTGAGCGGAAAGAATTGTATTCTCGAGTTGATAATGCCATAATGCTTAACTTACATAATAAAAAGGTTATTTGGCTAATATTTTATTATTATCGATTCATTAAAGTACATCGAAGAGGGCTCTATTAAAAATATTTTGCTATTGGGATAAGTCGAGAAATAGAAATATTCCATTACATGCTTTGCATCAAGTCTTGCATTCTTCTTAAGATAAGTCGCCCCAGTCTCTGATTAGAAAAATATCATGAGCCTCAATAATAGGACATATCCAAAAGTTCTCACATAGAATTTCTCTCCAAGAAAAAGGAATCAATTAAGCAATCCAATGCAGATAACAGTGACAAGTTTCTTATTCAAAAGAATCTATGATTTACTGGTCTTCTTCTTACCTAAGTTGTCTTCAGATGAGAGCAACATTATATCCATAACTTCCCAAGGCCCTACAGCTTACCTGTCTCTCAAAGAACATACTTCGTTACATTTTTCTCAAAAATGTTGCGATTTGTGCTTGTCATATCCTTCCAGCTGAAGTTTATCAGCATCTGGAGAAAAACCACAATTTTTCTATGCTAAAGCTTCGTTCTAACCTTCCTTGGTTATGATTTGAATATAATTAATTAGGAATGCTTTGAGTTTTGATTATCTCATCTTTTTTTCTAATACCTTGGAAAAAGCTCAATCTCAAAATACCTTTGAAGTACTCTCAAGCAATACATGTTTTTAATACAAATTGTAGATAGTATGACTTTGGTGTTTTTGTATTAGTGAAAGAATACCAGGATCCTGGATGCAATCTTAAACGTGTTTATATATTTTTGTACAGTTTGATACCATGGTTCTGCCTAGCTTCTCAGTATTAAGTTCCTCTGGTATATGTTCCAGAACTTCATAAGATGTTGTAGGGATTCACCTTTTACAATTGAGTCTCCTATTTTTGTATTTAAAGTCCTCTATATTTTTTTTCTTTAGGTGCTGAGTTTCTTAATTAATTCCGAAATCTCTAAGAAAGCTTCTCTTATTCCTCATTTTTAATCGTCTTATTTCTTGGACTAGTCCTATTTGACATGATTTACCTATTTTTTGAGGAGCATTTACTATTTGCAGCATAGCAGGAATCGATTCACAGAGAGTTTTTTATGGGTGTTTTTGTGTTGGTTATATTAGCACTTAAAATAACTTTTTTCCAAGAAACCAATATCAAATACGAACAATTTCTCGCAAGCTCAGGAAAGTCAATACAGAGCGTATAACTGTCATTCTTATAAAAAAATGGCTTCAAATAAATAACTAATTTATTTAATTTTTCATAATGACTCAACACAAAAAAACACTCAAACCGAAATTAATGATGATTAAGTCAAGGCGAAGCGGTAAGTTACAAGCGCTTCTCAGTTTTGTCACGAAGAAAGAAGAAATTTCGTTACTTTCCTTTTCAAAGAACATACCTGGGCCAATAAGCGGCGTGCTTCACCGTTAACCTCTTTCTTACATCCGCAGTACGCGATGAGTAAGAGTTAAAAAAAAAGTGAATTGCCATTGAATTATGTATTTTACTCATTATTATTGCCATAACAATGCCATTATTCACACGCTGGCGCGCCTACAGGCGTCCTTCCTGCTTTTTGTTTAAGAGGGTTGATGAGTTGCGACAAATTACCTTGTTCGGAAGTAAAGCTCCGTAACAGAGATTAAATACCTGAATTCTTTAGAGATGACTTTCCCATTTAACTTGAACTCCATATCGTCGACAAACCTGAAAAGTTTGTAGATGAAGGATTCATTTCTGCGAAATTTCTTCTTGTAAAGAGTTTTGCCCTTTTTAGAATTGCCTTTGGTTTATCCACTTAACCTACTTACTACTTTTGTTTTGATTTTCTAGGAGTAGCTTACTGCTACTACTACTACTACTAACTATACCTTGGCTTTTGGTTCTTGTAGACTTTTTCCTTTAGTTTATTTAATTAATTTATTGTAAAATAAGTAGAAATATACTTAAGTATGACTCCTGCTAGCTTAGTACTAGATCAGCAATAATAAAAACGCTAAAAAAGTGTCAGTTTGTCCATCACCAGAATATAAGTGTGATAAGAATGTTCAAATACCTTAAACAATCCATTCGTATACTACAATATTATATTTGACTATTCCTTTGATTGTCTCTTGCCTATTGTAGATCTAACTTTTACCTTCAGTTATCACACAAAGGAAAGATCACCTTGATTGAGTCGGTTTGGTTCCATTTATAATGTGCTCTTTTAATGAAAGAAAGAAAAAGTTTAGAAGAAAAACACCCAGGAGACGCCACACAGCTAAGAGAAATTAACAAAGAGATATCCAAAGCAATTCGAAGAGATGTAAGGTTACATAACATTGAAAAATTATCCAAACTAATAGAGGAGAACAAAATAATGAAAATACTAAGGAAAAAGTCATCTGAAGCCAAAATACAAATATTCAAGATTACAAATAGTAAGACTGGCCTAACCACGACTAATAAACAGGAAATTCTAAAAACTATGCAAGAATTCCATGTGGGTTTCTACAAGAAAACGACAATAGCGGAAAGGAGGAAACATAAACATTTCCAAAAACAAAAAAACCAGGGGTCAGAGAATATATCAGATATCACACTACACAAAATTAACAACAGCTTAAAAGACCCGAAGAAAAACAAATCACCCGGTGCCGACGAAGTTTGCATTGAAAATATGAAAATGGGAGAAATAGCACTTCATAAAATACTAAGAAAATGATGCAATGCTTATCTGAGAAATATTACAACGCCTAAATAATGTGATAAGACCATTATATTGCTGCATAAGAAAGGTGATATAACCTAAATACAAAACTACATCAGCTTACTGTCGCAGATTTATAGACTCTTCGTAAAAATCATTAGTAAAAGGTTAACAACATAATTTTTATCAATCAAACGAATAGACAGGGTTCCGTAAGAGCTATAGCACCAATCATTACCTCTACAAGGTAAAAATTCTTATTAAAAAATATAGAGTACATACAGTAAGCCTTTGGTGCTCGTTTTCGTGGACTACGAAAAAGCTTTCGAATAGTGTACAATCGTAATATGTTCAAAGCCCTCGCCGACTGTGGCCCATGGTTACACCAAACTTATCGAGCACATTTACAAGGCAGCGAATGCATAAGACTCCATAAAGATACTACCTCAAATCATTTACTAATCTTTTGGAGTACATGTTCAAGCGCACTAAGATTGAAAACTTTGGTATTCACATCAATGGCGAGAAGCTGGCAGCTTTGCCTTATCGACGACCTGCTATTAATTACAGACAATTTGATGAAGCAAAAGAGATACTAAAAGAACTGGAACTAGCATCGAAAGAAGTTGGGCTGAATAGCAACATCAGCAGGACCAAGTTCATAATAAATCTAGTCACCAGTAAAAATCTAAAAGTATGGTCCTATAATTACATCGGGCATGAAATGCTTTGATGAGACAATCAAACTTGTGAAATCGGCAGAAGAATAGGTCTTACCTGCGCAGCTTTTGCAAAACTGAATTTACTCGTATAACCAGTGTGTTCTGCATATGTTGACACTTGAAGCCAATGTACTGTCTCTAACAAAGCAAATGCAAGCAAAATAAGAGTGACACAGAGAAGCATAGAAAGAGCCATCTTGACTCTCTCTGAAAGATAGGTTTCCGAATACGGAGATTAGAAGAAGAAGTAAAGTTACGAACGCCATCGTAATTATATCAAACTGGTAGGCCACGTGGTGATGGTGGTGATTGAAGCAATGCAATAAGGAGACTATCTTGGAGGATAAATATCTTGGTATCATGCAAGCTTAAAAAATAAACAAAACGAAATAAAGCTAGAAATGTCCAAGTTATAAAAGCTATTAAAAGCATAACAGCAAGGATCTAATAAAAGCCAGTAATATGTATGCTTATACCGCGCTTAGTAGTCTTTTGCATCATCAACTGGAGCCAAACAAATATTGTGAAATTAAAGCGGAAAATTAGAGAATGCTTGAGGACGAACAAAAACACCGTTCTAAAAATGTGATAAAAAGGACGACGTTGCCATGATGTGAAGGTGGAAGAAAAATCACTATTCCTCTTCTTGGCTAAAAAAAGCTCTATAGAACTGCAGAATTATCAAATCTCAATCAAGCAGTTTGCCAGGTCGGCCAGTCCATGAAGGAACGATAACCGAATGATCACTAAAGATCACTTCGTAGCAGAGCCGAAATGAACCGAATGAAAGCAGTATGGGATAGAGAGAGGTGGAAATATTTATATACAGCAGTAGACGACTATACAGCTGTTTGATCATGATGATGAAGCTCTTTTAGACCACCCAGATACTAATTTTCAAACATCGTCGTATAAAAACTAATACATTTTTTAAATATTGATTGATTTTCAAGATCTGCTCTCATACAATCTCTTTGCTTGATAACTCATTTAAATGTGTTTTCAGAAACCTCTTAGTGATATAAATACCTTTATATTTCCACAGGGCTTCTCTATCAAACCTAAGATTCGAGATATAAGTCGATATTTTCAGCTATCACTGATGAACATTCTCAATAAGCTGAACATAAAATTTATAAAATCAGTAAGGTCACATTGATTATGATTCCATATGGTATAAAGCCATGAATAATCAAAATACTACGAAACTTCATTCTTAAATTGGCACTTTTTTAAGAAGAATATTTAAATTACTTATAGGATTCTTTTATACGCTACTTTATTGCATGTTAATGAATGCTTAAATTCAACCAATCCTGCTAATAAAATAATTTGGTGGTCAAATCCAATAGAAATTAAAAGAAAAGAATTACATCAGCACGTTGTTAGTCAAATAGGTCTATTTGCAGTTGAGGGTATGTTGTGATATTGTTAGAGCATATAAAATGACGATAACGCTTGATAATTTTATTGATACCATCTGATTTGATTCTTAAGAATATGACAATTACTGTATTTCTTACAAGTCCTGTATTAAATCCACTTAAAGGTTGCACCAAATAAAATTATATAAGTTGGTAGTAAGATCCAGAAGGCCTCAAAAGAAAAGATCCAGACCAAATAAATGAGTGGTGTGTATATAAACGTATATATTCTTAATTAGAACTGAATTAAAACCTCATTCGTATCCTATTACACCCTTGATGGGACGGAATCAAATTGATAATTAGATTAGCAGGGTTCAATTATAAATATTGGTCAAATACGTTGTTAGTCAAATTGTAGAAGTAATGATTATTAAACCTAATGATCGAGGCTTTCCAATAATTGCACTTCTTCAAATCAACTGTTTTATTAGAGGAAACTATATTTCTTACGAAAATCTGTATTAAAACCACTTGCAGTTCATTTGCTCCATTGGATTAAAAGATAATTTGATAGTTAGATTTCAAAATGTTCATAGAACTACGTTAAAAATATTGTTGGTCAAATATGTACAATGGCAGTATCAGAGTAGCAGTAATTCTAAAAGTGGTTGAAAAAAATGCATCTTTTGATGCATTTTGTTATTTACAATACTAAAAAAATATTTATAAGATCCATAAGCCTTCAATGAAAGCAACAAATTTATTAATGTTCAATCACTCGTCAAATCTTCAAACCTTAAACAAATTACCCTTTAGGGATCAACTCTTCGATCATAGAACCACATTAGTTTTAGACCTGTCTTAAAAACACCTTTATTTGTGGGTTCTATTGCACCATTGAACCACCTGTTACTCAATTTAATGCAACTTAAATAAACGAATGATACCACAAATCGGCAAAACGAAAGGATGGCCTGTACACAAGACACTCGGACTTTCACATACATATTTTAGACTCGTATATTTTGATGGGGTCTTAGGTAATTGCCAATAATAAGTTGACGTTATCCCTGGCCTAGTTTCCATGAGAGGTTTTACTTAGTTGCAATAAATTCTAAGTAAGATGCATGTTGTTAAGAAATGTCAAATAAAGTGCGAATTTTTTTTCTATAGCTTTTTTCCATTATTGATAAAATGAATAAAAGTTGTATTAATGAATTTGCTCCACTAAGCCGTATCACCTAGGAACCTCATAACATCTTGCTATTAAGCTTTATTAACGTGATTTACTTTCATATATTTGTTATAATAAATAGATAGTCGAATCACTTGATTTATTCTCACAAAAGGTAGATCATAAATCATGTTAAAAAATAATCAGTTAAGTTCACTAAATAATGTCACTGTCTTGCGAAAATTCTTCTTTAGCAAACAACCATCATGTTAAGAGTTCTTTTGTGGTTGACTACGATCATTTGAAAATATGATAATTATTCAAATTAAATATTGATTCGGAAATGAGGACGGCCTTTAAAGAAAGTGCTGTCTTGTTTACATTTAAATGGTATCAGCGGTTTTGAACGAAGGAATGTTATAATGGGTAATGTGGTTTTTAATCCGTTTTCGGATTTATTAAAATTAAAAGATTAAAACCGCTGATTGGGTTGTGTATGACCTCATTAAAGAGTTTGTGAAGAAAAGTTTGAAAAGTGAGAATGTTTTCTCTATAACCGCGTAGTGAATAAAGGAGAACAATTTTTATTTTTAGTGACCTATTAAAGTTGTAATTTACATTACTAAGAAATATCATGGGTGTTGTTTTAAATTTATTGCAAGTGATAGTATCTGACATATTTTGAGCATTGACATAATTTATTTCACTAAATATTTATCCTAAATTACAAAACGGATTTTGATTGAACGAAATGCTGACGAATTATTATCGTAAATGTGTTGTTTTATCCATCTTTGCACTTATTAAAAATGAAATTAATAAAAATACTAACAAATAAACAGCGAATTTCCCATATCTTGATAGCCATCTCTTATCAAATCCAAATATTAATTCTGAGAGTCAACATCAACTGAGATGTACCTGTACTGCCTTCAGCCGACTGCTGAAAGAAGCTTACGATAACCACGATCTAAGCATTCCAACTAAGCTTTTTGTTTATAACGCTTTCGTAATCTTTGACATACGTTGGTAAGACAAACGTTAGTGGTCTTTGAAAAATATTATTAATGATACTGGAAATAATTCGAAGGATCAACAAACCAGTATTGATGCAATATTCATCAAATACCAGTTACAATGTACAAGTCACGTAGTCCAGATACACGACTTCCTAAGACAATTTTTTACGGCCAAATGAAAGAAGGATAAGGAAATCGTAGTAAATAACAAAAAAAGTTATTAGAGTTCGCCCAGTGCCCGTCTTAAAAAATGTCAAATCAGTAACCCTGATTAAGAAATATTGGCCGTCAACCGTTCTTTATGGCGACCACGAGTAATGCAGGAACTTGATCTCTGGGGACAGGGGATGATTACATCATAATTTTCACGATTTTTTGTCAACAAGATTTTTATGTAAATGATCATGAGTACGACATGTTAATCTACAATTTATCCAAAAAGTTTAATTTTTATACAAAAGGTTAATTTTTTATAAATAATCGCAGGTATTAATTAAAATACCTGATGTCAGTCGAATATTGTGAAACCTCAATAAATCAAAACATATCCATCCTATTTAGTAATTTTTATAGTTTTGATTTACCGAAAATGAAAGCAATAGACACTATTTTTGCGAGGAAATGCAACAGCCAAAGGCAATGCTCAGCAATTAATAATATGAAACAAGGTTTTGGACGTGGATCAGGTTTTCCTTAAGAATATTACTTAGACCTGATCAAATGAGCAAAATATTTATAGCATCATATTACTAAGGTTAAGGACTATGATAATATATATATTTTCCTTAGTACATTGTTTTCGTACCCGAATAAATTTTCCAATATTCGACGTTTAGCAGCTTTCAGCTAGAGAAATAATATTCCATGATCTAGAATATTCCTTTTAGAGCATAGGTACCTTAATCCGCTATCTGGCGGAAAATTCGAATTCTTAAGCTCTAATTACATGGACAAGGCAAACAGCAAACAGTTAAATCTTCAACAGATGGCGTTCTTGGTCGATTCTTGTGGATCGACATTAATGTTCGGAAGTTATCATTAATGCTCATTGCAAACCTGATAGCCTTTTAAAAATTAAACTTTTTAAAAGTTATAGTGTCTATTTATAGCTTTCCTTAGGATAACTACCAGAATAATATTCTGTTGTGTATGTTAGAGTGTCCTTATACTTCATCTATAATATACCTTAATACGCAATTTGGCGGGCAATTCAAATGTTTACATCAGAAACCAAGCCAAACATCACCAGTAAATGTTGTCGCAATCCATTTCAATTACCTATCCCCAAAAGCTGGTTTTTGAGTGAAGCGTGAGGTTGTATATAAGAATATAACTTAAAATAAGTTTCAATTAAAAAAATTATAGTAAAAAAACTGGCAGATCAAACTAGCACCGATTAAAGACAGCAGTTTTATCAAAATCAGATTCGTGGCACATGAAGAACGACTTCTTAAGAATAAATAAATAATACTCAATTCGAATTTCAGAGTGGACTCGGCACTCGAGAAGCTTTCTTTTCCCTAAATGTGCTAATACAAAGATGTAGGTACATGAACATAGATGTTTATGCTCGTTATAGTAAAGCATTCGATTGCGTTAGGCATCAACAGATGCTAGATATATTATCAGCAAGGAGATTGACAAGTGAGACTAGACAGGGAGACTTGACGGATGCTGTGTAAATGAGGAAGGGAGTATGGCAGAGGTGCATTTTGTCTCCGCTCCTGTAAAACTCTGTTTTATTTGATCAATGGCAAAAATATTGAACAGGTATCATCCTTCAAATATGTTGGCATTATAAGCAACTCGCTGTCTGAAGCTGATGCAGTTCTCTACCAGTCTTGATTTGAGCTTGGAGTTTATACCTTCAGTGAATTATACGGTTGTGAAGGCTGAACTCAAAGAGGCTTTTGGGATCTATGCATACATTCGTATCTCAATAATTGACCGAGTTACAAATGAAGAGGTATTAAGAAGAATGAAAGAGGCAAAAAAAGAGTTATTTTAAAGAGGGAAAAATAAGATACATACGCTATCATAAGAGCTATCATAAGAGGCGCAAAATACGAAGAACTGAGGCTGATAATTGAAGGAAAGATTTAGAAGAAGATCTGTTCGAAGTCGTCAAAACTCGTGGTTGAAAGATATTTGAAGATGGTTCGGGTGCACTTCGACTGAGACTTTTAGAGCTGCTGTATCCAGGACAATGTTAGCCTTATGGATCGCCAATCTCCGTAAAGAGAGAACGTGATAAGAAGAAGAAGTTTTTCAGAATTTAAACTTTATTAAAATGTATATTTCTTTTTAGTTAATTCAGTTTTAGTACTAGAAAAAATTTGAAAAGAAATTTTGATGTTTACCAGCTTGCAGGGTCCAACTAGACCGAACAGCATAATGAGAATATTCCGTTGTGTCATTGGAGTATCTTTGCGTTGCTGATAATATATCTTAATATACTATTTAATGGAAAATTAAAATTTATATCCTCGCGAAAATTTAAATATTATCAAATATATTGGATTTAAACATTTTGACGGATTTAATTTTTATTATTTCTTTGTTTTCAACGGTTTTATTTGAAATTTACGTATTTTGTAATATTTTTGGAGGAAGCCCAAGTTTTTCCTACTTTTTATGAAGAAGTTAAATAGTAAAAATCCTTCAAAATTTAATATGGATATACTCCATCAGATAGCGTATGATTATTGAGGAGATATAAATTGAATCTGCGTAATGTTTGATTTTAATTTTCTTTTAATTGAATTAATAGAAGATTACTTAAATTATTACTCAAAAAAGTGAGGCACAAATTTATAAAAGCGCATTTTTAATGTTTTGGCCTTTATCACAAATATACTAATTGACATTTACACTCAGAAGGAATAATTTTTTAAACTTAATTTTTTGGCACAAATATGATGCCTACAAAATCAAACTAGTATAGCAGCCAAATGAAGATGATTTTGATCGTCGTGCACAATTTTGTGAGTAATTTAGTAATACATCGGGAGAGAAATTTGCTGTAGAATATCTGTTTCTCGGACGAATGCTCCTTTTATTTATATGGTGAAGTCAATAGACGCAACTGTCATGTCGATACTGGAGGGACACTAATCCATCATCTATTTTGAGAAAGTTCTGCAGGACGCCATCAGTCCCAGAATAACTGAGTTACTTGAACAAAATGATAGAAAATGAATTGATGTTTTAACAAGATGGGACACCACCACATTATGCTGCTGCCGTTCGTCATTTTTCGAACGACGTATTTCCTGGACGATGGATTGGCCGGAAAGGTACAGTAGAATGGCCTTCTAGATCTCCCGATCTTACCCCTTTGGATTTTTTGATGAGGTCATCTAAAAACCTTGAAGATCTTCGAAATAGAATTGACAACGAATGTCAGTTAATAATGCCCTAATTGTTCACTAATGTGCGCAGACTTTTTGAACACTAATTATATTTTGTATGGACGTCAACGAAGATCACTTTCCACATTTAGTAAAATAGGTGTTAGAAACTTTTAATTTTTTTCTTTTAAAATAAGGTTTATTTTTTTATTCACATTCTTCATATTTCTTGAGAACGAATTGATAAAATAAAAAAATAAAAATATGGCTATGTCGAGAATAAAATTACCTGTAATTCAAGGTATTACTCGATACCTATTCCCTCTTAAAAAAGTTGACATGGGGACTCTGAGAGATGAGGGGATACGCAATTTCTGTCAGTAAATGTCCGCCTCAATATTAAATTTGACGTGTTCGGCCGTTTTTGACTAAATAATTTATTTTTCAAGATTTTTAGGGTGAACAGTTTTGTTTCGAACACCTTGTACTTACCTTAATGTAAATATACTTTTATATCCCAAGGAATCCACTAAATTTTGACGTTTGAATTAAGGTATCTTTACATTACTTTTTAAATATAGCTTAATACGAAATTCAGCGAAAAGTTTAATTTATGCCCTCACAATTACCACTATTTTATATTTTTATTTTAATTAACGTTAAGTTACATAAATAGCTAAATAAATATTACAATATACTTTTTCATCTTATCCAAAAATCCCCAAATTTAAAATAAATTAAAGTTACTTCCTGTAAACAATAATACAACCAACTCTACTTCTTTGAGAGTCATCAGATCATGACTGAACTTTCAACAATTCCCATACTTACACAAAAAGTGATAATCCTCATTCTGTGAAAATTAGAAAAAAATCGCACTCGCGCACTATCCGATTAGCGATTGACTTCCGCGGAAATATTTAAAATGCAATCCTGTCTATAATTGGCAATCCGAAACTATAATCCCGGAGCCAAAAAAAAATTGATAAACTTATCGTTTTCGAGAGGTACGATTATCGACTAAGTCTGAGGAAGCTGGCCGATAATACCGGCAATCTCTTGGGCTGTTGCTTCTTCGGCGGTCCGGCGAGAGGGGCTGTCACAGGTGTGGGAAGAAAGGGGCCCCCCTGTTGTAGAAAGTGGATTTTTGTTTAGCCGCGGGCCTCTTCTATATGTGAATACCATACCGCGGCAACTATTACAAGAGATATGGTCTAATTTGTGAATTTGGTTGACAAAGATAAGAGTTGTGATCTTAAAACAAGATTTTCTTTAAGTCACATTTTAAAAAGCATTTTTGAATTGGTTGACATAAAAATTAATCTAGACCTATATTTCTGTTCATATTTTAGTATAAAAAGTCCTTCTCAATTACGAAGCGGTTGACTTGGTTGAGCAAATTGTATATTACTTAAGGGCGGACCTATAGGAGGCTTAATTGCGAATTTGTTGAAAATTTTAGCATCACATATGCTCAAAATCCAGGGATATAACATTATTTTAATTACAAAGTGGTTTCAAGTTTTCAAATCAATTATTTTTTGTCAATATAAGTGGAGATACCCCAATAACAAATTAATTATGACATGATATCAAAATACTGATTTTGTAAGAAAACTTAAAATTTATTTACAATATATGCAAAACAACAATTAATTCGTAATCAAAATTTAAAAAAAATAAAACCGAAAAAATTAATCTGAAATGTGACCTCCTGGTGCATTAATATTTATACGAAATACATCTGATTATTGTGAATTGTCCGTCTGTGTTGTTATAATAGAATAATATATTGAGTTGTTGATAGAATAATACATTTTTACTATATAAACCCTTTATAATTACAAACCCTCATAAAATCATCTCTATTTTGATTCTTATAGATGGTTGTACCTATTAATGTGGAAACACTGTACATGGAAGGAAAGTAAAACTCGTAATAGTAAAAATAGAAAGAAAATAAGTGTTTTTAACTGAATTTGTTAAATAATGTTGACGTTAAAATTTGATGTCCAGAGATTAACTCTGGACATCAAAATTTAACGCTTGTTATCCATCATTGATGTCATGTCTCATGTCATGTCATGATGTCATGTCATCATGTCTACCATTTTTAATCGTTTTTCCGAATGACAGAAATTGTTAAAATCTACTATTAAGTCTCTTTTTAACTAAAAACCTCTATATTTCTGCTATCTTTTCATGTAGAAAAACAGCCCATAACCAATATGTGGTGTAAAATTTGGACTGTCTAGAGGATGTTAGGAAACTATGTTGAGATGCTTTCACCAAAAAGCCCACGGTCTATAATTCAAATACTTTTATTTAATTTTAATGTTATTTATATAAATTGAATAATTATTTATGCAATAACTTGAAAGAGAGTTGATAGGTTAAAAGGGTCGAACGATATATATGGACTTAAAATTTTCCGTTTTGGGTGATATCCCTATGACTAAATTAACGCAAAAACAACATAATTTTAGTACAAAAAAATCTCTTTAGTAAAAATTACATTGCTTATTAACCAAAATCGGATCAAACCTGGCCATAGCCAGAAGATCTTCTTTTCTATTATTAACAAAATAATTCTACTTCCTTTATGAAAAATGAAAAAATCAAGAAGATTTAAAAAAAGAAAACAAATATGGAAAATATGGTGATTTGGAGAAAATGAAAATGGAACCGTAAAAAGTAAACTTGATATTCTGGTGAAAGAAATATCATCAAGAAATAAAGAAAAAAACCAAGTAGAGCAAGAAAAAAAGAGAATTAATCAAGACTTAAATATGGAAAATCTGAAAAAAACCTAAAAGGTAGTTAGATATACAAAAACAGTAATGAAAATGAGACGAAATGCTAAAGAAATTGATAAAGATAAACTGATATTTAATGCTTTGATTAAGGTCTAAGAAACAACTATTGTGTAAGATGAGTAAGTCATGTATTTTCTGCTTCTAAATTCAACAAAAATAAAACTGAATTATCTAAAGTTTAATTTAGACTGGCCGCTCACATCTTAGAATATGTATCAGGTGGCAGTGCTTAGCTTTTGAATTAAGGCAGATGTCTAACACAATATGTATTTGTGGTCAAAAAATTGGTTGTAAACATAAATTATTAAGTTATTTAGAAACAAAAAGAAGCATTTACATACCGATCTTCATGAGTACAATTTTGATATAAAAGAGGAAGACTGACGTTTGACGACTTCGTTGGTCGAATCTCAGCTATAAAAAAATGCTTGAAATCAAATCTGCCTTAATGAGGGTTTATTTTTTTTAAATAGTACCAAAGACGTCATTATAAGGCATATTAAATTAGGATCCAAAATGTTGATAATTATTTTTGCCTTTAATTATTTTAACTACAAACCAGTGTCGTACTATAGCATAACTACGATAAATCCGCCTAAGCAAAAATTTACATGTAACATCCGGATTACGTCTGAATGGGTTCTTTTCCATTTTTGTTTACTTAATTGATGTGTCTGGCCCACAACCCGCACAAAAGCCTTGGTCTAAAATGTCACGAAATTTGTTAAAGAAGATGATTAACTCCGTGACATTTCAATTTTTTTTTAAAGTTTACTCATTTACCACTTTTAATTATTTTAGTTACTAATATCTGATATTTGCTCTTATTAATGACAAAATATACAGTGACCGCCTAAAGTTCCGCATAAATTTGATAAAAATTAGAGACATGATTTTTTGAGAAAACGCTTGGACCCGTCGATTTTTATTTTAAGTTGCGCATTATTTCACATAAATTTTTGTATACAGGGTGGAACAAAAACAAAGATATGACGTCATCGGTCATTTTTTTAAATAGAATGCTATATTTTTTATTGCATTTATGAAATATAGGCGAAATTCCAAGCAAGTTTTGTATAACACACCTTATCTTAAAACTCAACTGTTTCAGAAATATTTACATTTAACCAACAAGAAAGCAAGTAAGTACGTCTATTTACAAATTAAGATAAAATGGAGGATAAAATGTTATAAACTCTGAAAACTCTTATTAATGTATTAAGTGTTCAAACTGATCCTCATTTACTTCTTGGCAGAAAGCAAGACGGTTTACAAACTCATGTAAACCACTATCAATTATTTCGGGTGATATACGACTAATTTCATATCTAATTCTATTTTTCAAATCTTCTACGTTGTTTGGCTTCTCAATATAAACTTTACTTTTCAGGTACCTCCATAGAAAATAGTCGCAGGGATTTAGGTCTGGTGACCTGGCCGGCCACTCTATTGGCCCTCTTCGTCCTATCCATCTTCCTGGAAACACTGTATCCAAGTAATTACGGACATCTCGAAAGAAATGTGGCGGTGCGCCGTCTTGCTGAAACCACAAATTATCTTTCGGGACAGCAGGGTCTTGTTCGTCTGGGTATAGGGCAGCCAAAGCAGGGATAAGATCTTCTTGAAGAAAATTCAAATAGCGTTGTCCTGTTAAGTTTTCTTCGAAAAAATGTGGCCTTATTACTTTATTTTCCGCGATACCAGCTCAAACATTAATAGATTTACGGTACTGTGTATGAGCCTCAGTTGCCGAGTATGGATTTGACACTGGCCAGTAGGTACCGACAATTTTACGACAGATTTACGACACCGTTTAAACAAAAAGTTGCTTCATCCGAAAACAAAACTCGTAACACAAACTGACGGTTATTATTGCAAATGTTCATCATTTGCTCGCAAAATTGGTTTCTTTGATCAGGATCGTCCTCATTTAATTCGTGTATTAGTCTAATTGTATAAGGGTGGTATTCATTTGCTTTTAAGATGCGTCTTACTGACGTTCCGGCTATATTATTATCAACTGAAATTTGTGAAGTTGCATTGTTTGGATTTTCTTCGACGGAGAGCAGAACGTTTAATTTTGTTTCTTCAGAAATTTTTGGACGACCTGATCTTGGCAAATTCCTAACATGACCTCAAGTTATGAATTTGTACTCTATTTTACTAACTGTTGACTGAGAAATAGGATGGTTTGGGTATTGGGCATTAAACAGTTCACTTACTTCTTTTTGCGTGCGCACTCGATCCCCGTACCCTAGCATCATCAAAATTTCAATTCGTTGGGTTTCCGTTAAATTAGCCATAATTTATTCTAATAAAAACTATTAATTTTCGAACTGACAGTGACATTCGAAAATGGAGATGCTTTACAAGTGCAACCATGGAAATAGAAACAATTGGCAGTGTTTATAACATTATTTTTATCCTTTTACCTTAATTTGTAAATAGACGTACTTATTTGTTTTCTTGTTATTTAAATGTAAATATTTCGGAAACAGTTGAGTTTTGAGATAAGGTGTGTGGTACGAAACTTGCTTGGAATTTCGCCTATATTTCATAAATGCATTAAAAAATAAGCATTCCATTTAAAAAAATGACCGATGACGTGATTTTTTTTTGTTCCACCCTGTATACAAAAATTTATGTGAAATAATGCGCAACTTAAAATAAAAATCGACGGGTCCGAGCGTTTTCTCAAAAAATCATGTCTCTAATTTTTATCGAATTTATGCGGTCACTGTATATTAATCTCTTTAATACAAACAAGCAAGATCATCTCTCATTCAGATTACATAATTTATTCTGTAACAAAATGAAGTAATCTTACATTTTTAACTTAGATTTCCGTGTTGACATGCGATCCTAAAATTATACATTTTTTAAAAATTGGCTTAAGATCTTAAGTCACCTGATTTCATAATTTAATGTCCTTTGAAGTAACTTTTACTTTCACGTATTTTTTAAGTTAATTGTAAATAAATATTGTATTACGAACTACTCTAGTATGTAAATAGTCAAAAATTTTAGCTTAATTTTATACACATAAGGTCAAGTATCAAATAAGTCACATAACTTGTATAGCATTTGTTGCGCAATAAAAATTTCATACAACACAAACTGATTAGCAATCAGATCATACATTTATATTTATTTACCATACATCATAGCTTCTATATTTATTAACCAACTGATAGTCAACTACTTTCTATGATCTTTTTATAAACATTGATACACATGAATTGGGTACAAATGTATCAGTAATAATGCCCTGATTATGCCGTCCATAGCGTGAGAAATAAACTAAAATTACACAATGAACATTAAATTGGCATTTTATTTTGTAAGCAAGAGGCCAATTAAATGATAATATTAATGTAATGGTGGTCAATGGGTGGAAGTTATATAATGAGAAAATTATGTTGAATAATACTTGCAAGCATATCCTAACAGAAACTGCTTTTAAATTAAGTTTCCTTAAAGCTAAGTCTAAATTATTGATCTAATACAATGAAAACCTTTTTCGGCTGTGGCAATCTAAAGCTTTAACATTTTGAAGCACGTTTTTCGTTATTTGTATATAAGTGAATTCATTTAAAAACTGCAACAGTATATTACTACATAAAACAGTTGTGCATTGTGGATGATCTTAATCTATCTGACCAAAATAATCTTGAGGAAAGAAAACCTGCACGAGGATGTCATAAGAAGAGAAATTGCTGTCACCAGAATTCTCTTGGGTTTTATCTTTGTCTGGGGTTGATATGTCCCGTCATGCCTTATCGAGAGTTACCAGAGACCAATAGCCTTTAAAAACTTCATTAGCCAATTTATCAACTTGGTCCACACAGTCAACGGCCTTACTCAAGTCAGAAAACCCATTAGTATTGCATTGTCAACCCATCAGTATTGCTTATGAAAGCATTCCAGGATGTACGGGACTAGGTAATTTTGTCCTTTCTTTGGACTTTTTCACTAGTTTTTTATATATGTGCAAATGACCATAGTTGTGGGGAAATTATCATCCTAATATATCATATTACCCAGTAATTCCTTCCCTCTATGGTGATTATTGTATCTTTGGACAATAGTCTGTATTCTCTTTTACTAATTCTTCTTTAACCTTGTTTTCATAGATTTCAGGGGCTATCATCATGCATTACCCTTGTCTGCTGGTAGAATATATAATATAGGTTATATTATTCCTCTAAGATATTTTAGTGCGGTTCCTAAATTCTTCCTTCCATGTAATTCATAACCTAACCTCGCTAAGTTTGTTTGTCTATTTCTTGACCTGTGATAATTTTTGTGAATTTTGCACTTTCAAATTGAATATCAATTTTGACGAACCAAGCTTGACTTGTTTCACCAGAATGTGTCCTATAAGAGCCTATAAAACCTGTAAGTGAAGTATCCTATAAGACCTGGTTAACCTGTGAGTATTTTGATAATGAACTCCAATTATATGATTATTATGTATGCCCAGAGGATAGATTGAATGTTCTCGTGACGGAGAAGTGCTGATTGCAGTACTTAGGAGTGTAACCAGTCGGATTTTATTAAGTAAGGAAACTGAGGCACTGTTTGTTTGTGTAGCCTCACAAAGCCCTAAGCTATTAGTGGCTACTTCATAATTTTTGTGCAGAAACCATTCTAAGAAGTATGCTGTTTTTGTGGAAGGTTTGGAAAGGACTGGTGGAGGCACTCCCTCATTATTAATTGTTGGTTGTGAGCGATTTTTATCTGCCTCACTTGGTTGGACGAGGAGCTTGGATCAACTGCTGTTGCTATGCCCTCAGCATCACCTGGTAAAGCCGAATATGTTCAGACAGCATCTTATTTCAGGTCAACCATATTTCAAAGGATAAGCTGGCTCAATTCTGGAATTGCTATTGGTACCCTTTCCATTAGTTTTAACAGAAAATCATCACCCTCCAGTACGTACTGTTGTAAGGAGTGTGATATTTCACAGTGTAATCTTTCAGCGTGTGAACAGAAATTCAAGTAAACTGTAAATTATTTATTTATGTACTGACTGCTTTGCCTCTTTAAAGAAATATATCGCAAAAAAAATCCATATTGGTTCTCATTAAAGTTAATAGTTGCAAAGAAGAGGGCACACAAGAAATATTCGAACTTATAGTTGGATGTCGATCATCGTGCTTTTTCGGTACTACGGTCAAGATATAAAATTGAAAAAAAAAACATTGCTATGGTGAATATGTATTTCTTACAGAGCCATTTATCGGGAATAATCTGCGAAATTTTTAAAAAGGTGTAAACAATAAAAGAGGCAACAGTATATGCTTTCAAGATATATTTAACGAAGACGTTAAATGTTTTTCTGGTATCGATATAGTAAACCTGTTTTCTATATATTTTTTCCGAATTGTATATCAGTATATCTCTTAATGTAGAGTTAATTAGGTTACAATTATTTTAAATGTTTCTCAGTTTCACATAACAATTTCTGAAATGTATTCTCAGCTGAGTACATTGGATGTTCGCAAGGGTCCCGGCTCCGATTGGTCTTAAAGCATTGCAGCGTTATTATCTCAAGATCTTTAATTAATCCCTAGAAATGAGTGTTTTTCCTGATATTTGGAAATCAAGTTTTGTTACTCCCATAAGTCTGGTGACAATACTTAGATTAAGAATTATAGATCTGTAACTATCCCTATATCAAAACATTTTAAGAAAATGGCTTTTTGCTGCATCATCTTGGTGTAATTAATGACAGACAATTTGGGTTTATGACAGGGCTGTCTACTGAGCTGAATGTTCTTACATTTACTAATTTTGTTATCCAGTTTTTTCAAAAGGGTTGTCACGTACATGCAGCGTATACTTCAGTAAAGCTTTTGACCGCGTCAATCATGCAATTTTGTTAAGCAAATTAAAGTACACTATTAATGGTCCCCTATATATGTGGCTGAAAAACTATTTATCTAACCGTAGGAAGATTGTTAGACTATGCATTTTTGAATTAAATGAAGTACAGGCTCCACCTTGTGTTCTTCTTTACTATGTAATAGTTCGTCCTCACCTAGAATATGGTTCAGGTAATTGGTCGCCTCATTGTAACAATCATATTCAGATGTTTGAGCAGGCACAATTTTTTTTAGATACATTGGCTTCAAAAGGAATGTTCCATACTCTCCAAAGCCGTCCTAAACATCGTAACCTTTCAGTCTTCTATGACATCCTCAATTCTGGATCTTACTGTCCAGATATACTCGGTGAAGTCTGCATGTTCTATATAGGCAGACCCGTCAGGCACCCTCCTTCCATATTGGATTTCACTGAACCAATTATTGAAATAATTTCTTTGTTACCAGGACAGGCAAATTTGCTAACCAGTACTTGGGTCAGTTAGATTGTTTTACTAATAGAGCTCAATATTTAAGCTGTTAAAAGCCAAAGTGATGCGAAAATATTTAAGTAAAATTGTATCCTATGTATTTTGAAGCTTTTTATCTGGTATCATTATGATTTTTGCGCAATGTGTACTGTAGGATAGGTTTTTATTCTCTTGTAAAATGTTTTAATTTTTTTGTAAATTGAACTATTTTTCTTAATATGGTTTGTCTTGCTCCATGTACCTATATTTCACTTACTAAGCTTGCCTTATATAGGGTGATCGTAAAGTAAGGACTATTTAATTTAATATCTCGTAAAAAAATGTTTTTTTTTAAATCGCTCGGACCCGTCGGTTTTATTTTTTTTCGGGACATATTTTGCGAAAAAAAAATTATGCAGGGTGTCTCAAAAAAGCTTTGCCAAAAAAAATTTTTTTTTTCATTGCAACCCAATTTTTGCCCTTAGAATTCTAAACATTTTTCGTATAGCATGTGCGATACCTAAGGTCAAACGTTTTGGAGTTCGCCAATATCGCAATCGACAGTTAGTAAGATTGAGAAGAAATTAAGTCAATTCGATCCTGTTCAGATGTTGTCGTCCTCAAGTTAATAAAAACAAGCAGTTATTTATTGGCGGTTCAAGATAATCAGTATGTAGCATCTAGGCAAATGGCAAGGAACGGAACGGAATTATTGGAAAAATAAGTGTTTTTAAAATACTACATACAAATAAATACCACCCTTATAAGATGCACGTTCATCAAGAACTCTTGGAAGGAGACTTCAAAGAGGCGCCTTGAATTTTGTGAGCTCTTGCTAAATATGTGTTTGGAGAATCAAAATTTAGTGAAAAATACCCTTTTTTCCAATGAAGCCACTTTCTGCTTGAATGGTGGTGTAAATACCCAAAACTATCGGTACTGGTCCGATGTGAATCTACACTGGATGGCGTTGTTGGTGAAATTATTATCGGGCCTTTCTTATTTGAAAAAAATTTAACAGGTGAGAGATACCTGAATTTTCTAGAAGACGAACTTGTTCCGGCTCTGGCTACCCCTTTCTCGAGATTTGCCACACCATAACATCTGGTTCCAACAAGATGGTGCTCTCCTCCATTTTGCTGTGGTAGTTTGAACTTATTTGCAAGACACTTTCCCAAACAGGTGAATTGGAAGGACCGGTGTTGTTGAGTGGCCACCAAGATCACCCGATCTAACACCACTAGACTTTTTTTATGGGGATACCTTAAAGGAGTGGTATTTAAAAGCCAACCGTCAAATCTATATATATTAAAACAACACATCTGTCAAGAAATACGTCGAAAAACGCACGAAATGGTTCGAAATGTGCAGCAGGAATTTGTGGATCTATTAGCCTATTGTCAGTTGACTAACGGAGAACATTTCGAACAGTTATAACAATTATTTAATTTTTCCTTTTTTTCATGACCTTTTAAATTTTGAATAAGAATAACTCCAAAATGCTTGAACTTAGGTATAGTACATGCTAAATGAGGGTCAATTTAAAAAAATTTATATTTTCTATTTAATCATATAAGTGATTAAATAAGCCATCGACTACTATACTATATACCACAGGGTTGGAGACAGTACTATCCATCCTGCCAGACAAAATAATATAATCTTGTTCTTAATCTGCAAATAGGTCAACTTATTGCAAAACTGCCACAATGTTTTACAATATCTGCCATTTACCTATAATGCCTATTTTATCATAGTGAAACAGACAACTGATACTCTTTTGCCTTCTAATAAATATCATTCAATTTTTTTAATGATATGTCTCAGTGATGAAATGGATTATATATTAAAGTCATGCAGTACCATAGAAAACTTCATAAAAATAATATACTTAATAAGTAGACTTAATAATAAAAAGAAAAGGATGCAGTATCATACTAAAATTCTTTTTTATTTATTGCTGTTTTTTAGAAGTAACAGATGCTTTTAATGAAAACCATCTTACTGGACCTGATAATGACTATTTTATATGTAATGCAACTCATTATATAAATCAGTGCAGCAGTATCGAAGACTTTTTACATAATGTACATCGTGGGTAATTATAACTTACCAGATCTAAAGCTTCTGGATGAAGGTAATACTTAATGTCAGATTAAGTTAATTACATTCTTTTTAGTCATAGGTATGTTCTGCTGAATTCATTTAAAAACAGCACTACTATAATAAAATATTAAGTGCAGTCATGAATTATGGTATTGGTGCTTTTATGCCTATAGAATTATCATTGGAATATCATGTAGATCGTATCACAAAATCTCAAATTTTCAGTACCTACTCTTCAATTCACATTACCTATTTAAAGTAATGAATTTATATTAGGTTTGTTTAAAAAATATATAAAGAACACATTCTTTAGCAAAGTGTCTATTTTCATTACTGCAGATTTAGTCTCTGGCATGATATCATGCCGTTCTACTCTACTTAACTTTAATAGTTTAAGTACCTTAATATTACCACTACTGTTCTATTCAAATTCATAACAAGCCTTACCTTAAATTTTATAGTTAATTCAAGAAACCAGATTCCCACAACTGGTTTCCTTCACATAAGAAAGCCTGCGACAACGATGGCTTCCAAATTATTATTAAAAAATTACTTTTAATTACATTTAGTTTTGGCATGACCATAAATTCGCTTGTTGCGAGCAGTAAATGAAAATAGGTCACGTCGACGAGACACAAAATCTTGGAATGTAAAATAAAAAATTATACGAACAACTTTTCTTCAGACCGCCCCGAGCGTGAAGAGGAAGAGTGATTCTCGAATACTTGATGATCTTCACTTTGATGCACCGATGACACCTGTTTTGCCGATCTGCTTTTTAGTTTTTAATTTGATGATGAGATTTACGTAGTTAGCGGAAATATTTTTATAGAAATTTAATAATATTAAGATATATGAGTATATTATTTATAACTTCTTTTTGGATGATAGTAAATTCTATATAAATGACTAAAAGAATAGAAAAGGGTAAAGTTTGTTATTTATTAATTTCATTATCAAATAACACCTGATATTCTATATGCATTTTAAAGTTTTATTTACAGTAGTCATCACAATGTTATGATAGGGGTTAAGTTAAAGCTTCTTGATTCATTAATTTATTTGTTCTTTAAGGCATAAAAAATACGATAAAAGGTACTTACCATTTTGTCGTCTTTTCATGCGTTTAATTTGGTACAATTAGGCAGTAGCATTTTCTAAGTTCAACAATAATTAGCGACTATTACACATTTTCTCACGTTCATTGAAATCCAATGTTAAAGATCAGTTCTCGGCTTATTGTACTTTAGACAATTGGTTATAGTTTCGTGTGTTTACTTTTGTATACAATTTTTTATCGAAAATAGGTCAAAAATAAGGTATGAGCAACTGGTGGAAATACAGCAAAAAAAATATATTTTTTTTAAATTTATTATACTTTTTGCTCATTTAAATGCACAGATGTCGTGAAAACCTGAATTTATCATCTTTCAACAATCTATCAATAATCAATTTCTCTATAGTGATATTTGAATGTGGAGTATAGAATAATCTACTAGAAATGTTTTTTTACCATAAAATTAGTTGGTTAATAAATTTTTTAAGCCCTCTGATTCCTAAAACCACATATGAAAGAATACTGGAATGTTTCAATAAAAAATCAATTTCTAAGTAATTTAATAAGTTTTACGTATTCTTATTTAAAAATTCATCAATTAATGACTTATGACTTAAGGGGGTTGTACGTGAAGTAAGATGTATTATTTTTAAAATTCTGAATCTATAGCTATTGCTACATTCACTAGCTTCACCAGAAATCGCTAACATATTTCGATTAAAAATGCATTTCTCAGATCATTTCCAAAAAATAACTAAATTCAACTGAAATGGATGGCAAAATGATGAATGGTGCTCATATGGAGGCCAGAATGTCAGAATTGTTATGTGAAGGGGTTTTTTAATTAAATTTCGATCAAACGAATGCAATTGTTTCAGTTTTAAATGGTGATTGTTGCTTAAAATTAGCAATTTGTTGCGATCTATTAAATATTTTGAAATTGCTAATTAAGATGTCACGCCATCCGCCACTAATTTATAATGTTGCTAGACGGTTCGTCCGATTCTTTCGTTTTTGAATGTCGTCTCTGTCTCTTGTAAGTTCTTGTGTACAAAATTTGTTTTATAAAATCCCTGAAAAAATCATTAATTTTCAGGATAAAAAAATAACTAAGAGAATACAGATTTATTCAAAAAAATTACAATATAATTAATAAAATCAATTAAATTTAAGTTGCAAAAAAAAGTGAATTTTTTTTTTGTTCATTCTCGTTAGTGAAGCCACAAAAATGTCATTAAATTTAGTACATTTTAAATCTTAATTTTACTTTCTATGCAAAATGGATTATGTCGAATAAAAGCATAATTTATACCTAACCTGCATCTGCATAAAAAAATTATTTGGGGCACTGCAAACTGAAAAAACACCAAACAAATATTCCATTGAAATTTACGCTAAGAAAAATGTGGTCGCAATTGTGCCACATAATCTCTGTCAAACGAGATCTTCATGTACCAATGGTTATGGCTTTTTTAATATTAAATACTCTTCTCTACATCAATAAATAATTATGAATTTGATGTTGAATATAAATTTTTTATAATTCTACATTTCCAGTGACTCTTAGACTAATGAACCTTCTGAAGATATTACAGGAAAAAAATCCTTTTATATCAACATTTATTTTGCTTAGTTTAAGTAAATCTTGGCGATTTTTACTAATATGTGAGCTACTAGCCTCATTTCCCTATTGTAAAATTCTATTTGCACTTTCGACATCCGTTTCAGTATTTTAATGTATACAATTGTAATCGTTTAGCGAACATTATATAATTTGAGAAAATATAAAATTAAGTTAGTCCAAACAATGTAAAATAAATAATAAAACAAGTAATGACAATGCTTATTCACTTTATTAATAAAAATACGTAACTTATCACATAAATTAATTAATTTTTACTACTACTTTTGGATTTATCCGATTGCCAAACCTTAAAAATTCCTCTCGCATAAAACCACTGCTTAACACTTTGGGTATACAGAAATCTGGTACTTTTATTAAATACAATAAAAAACAAAAATAGTATAAATCCTTGTAAGGAAGCAGTTATAGTATATAAGTACGTAAATAAAACATCTCCCTTAATTTGGCCTAAAAACCCAAATCCCCAGTTCAATCCCAACATGAAGAATAGCAATAAAGTCAGTCTCCACTGAAACAAAATGTCATGATTCGTGTCGATACACTCGGTTTTTTTATGGAAGACGTTATATATAATAAAAATAAATATAATACCATTTATTGTTAAGATCATAAGTATCGGCAGCCACACGCCTAAATATAAACCCAGATTTGAAGGATAACATACATTTGCCAAACCCTTTTCATAGTTTTTCGGATCAATACAAACTATACAAATGACAGGAATTAGGGGAAATACCCAACCACATATCAAAGCTTTTATAAGAACATATTTTGGTGGACCTCCTAGTACCTCAACAAACCTTTTGAATTGCAAGATGGCCACTGTTAACATCCAAGTACATTCAGATAAAATTGCATAATGGAGGATAACACCTATAATTGTACAACTTATCATATACGTTGCGTAATTTCTCACATATACACTGGTATATAATGCAATTATTTTCAAGGATATTGCCACAGCGAAATTCATAAGAATTATATTGCCAGTATTTCTTCTCCATTTTTTAAACAGCATGGCAGTCAGCAGGATGACAATAATGCCAAATATTGACAGACCACATCCAATGCTTGTAATTAAATCCAAGATTGGATCATCATCCAGCTCGTTATCATTGGCTAATAACATGCCAAAATGTGTTACATGGGTATAACTACAAATGGCCATTTTATTTTTTCTTCTTTTATTATTATCCTTCATCCATTCTCCTGGAGTACCATTTCCAGAGTCACCTGAAGGATCTGGATGATAGTACCAATAAGCACATTGGTTGCTATCTTTAGTGGATTTGGTACCCACATTGTATATCACTGAAACATTGCCTTCCAAGTTACTAGAATTTACAAGTCCAGGAAAAATTATTCCAAATATCTTAGATGTGTTTCGCTCCAAGCTAATTTCATTAAATAAAGCATCGTTGTAAAATAAAGAAATTGCTATGGTAGTATTTTTTGTTAAATTCCTAATTTGCTCTACCAAACCCTTATCAAAAAGCACCATGGCTGACACAGTCTCGTTACTGGAATAATTGGCAACATCAACGTAATAGTCCAGAAGCTCTATAGAACATATATCAGTCTCGCAGTCATGTACAATAATTCCAGTCACATTGGTGTTTTCCAAATTTTTAACTATAAGTGAAAAATTATGTTGATGATTTTCTGAATTATCCAAGAGTCTAGCAATTTCGTCAATGCAATACAAAATAATATCGGTGGCCGAATGAATCTCTTGAGACTCACGTAAAACTTCTCTAGGAACTTTGAATAAATTACTAATTATTCTAGTAGTTAAGCCTGGAAATGGCCCATCATATAATGTGCCCGTTAAAATTTGTGATATAAGAAATATGTCTATTGCAACTAAATTATTGTGATTTGATGAAGTTATGGCGTCAATTTGGGTAATTTTTTCAATGCTGGTTAAATTTGATGCTAATATTTCTTCTAAGTCCGTGGTGATATTATGCATACTAGCAACTAGTGCAAAATGGGTGACGTGGTTAAATTTGCAAACGGTGGAATTACTGTAAACACTTGACTCTACTTCTTGGTTCCAGTAGCCAGGCTTACTGGATTTTATGTGATAATTCCAGTAAGAGCATGCACCTTTAATGGCATCTTTGTATTTAATCAAAATATTACCTTGAAGTGTTTCTTTTATGTTTGGGATAAGCACTTCGACAATGGGAAGTTTAGGATCCAGATTTTCTTTGGAAGGAAATAGGACATGTTTGAAAAAAATTGCAATTACTATTTGTGTATTTGCATCCCTAATTTGTTGATGTAATTTTGGGCTTATTGAAACTATAAAACTATTATCAGCATTTAGTTCTTCTTCGTTTAGTATACATACAACTTCTTGGTATTCATCTATAGAGATGCCATAAAAATGTGAAGCGTCTTTTTTGGACACTGTAACAAACAACACATTTTCACGTCTAGCCTCGTTGGTATCGTCAAAAGTTTTAAAAATTTTATCAATATGGTACAAAATTTCATCTGCAGCTTTATAAGACATTTGAGCTTTAAATAATTCTTGTGGATCTAAGTTCATGATTGAGTTAACCAGGTCTGCTAAAGTGTCTAAGGTGAATATTGACAAAGGCATTGTTTTAAGTATCTGTAAGAAGCCTTCGATAGTATTAGCTTCATTTAAAAAAAATATACTATTTTGCTGAAATAAGCTAGGTTCTAAAAAATATGGATTAGACAAAGATTTGTTCCTATAAAATGAGGTCGTATCTTGTTCCAAATTAAAAGCGGAAGTGACAAAATTTACAAAACACATTTTAGAGGATAGATATAAACTGTTTGTTGCAATATGACTAAATGCTTTGCGTTGCAAGTTAACGTAATTCATAAAGTGTTTTTCAGGCATATCACCCAAGTACGTTTGCAAAGCGTGATTATTTGTTGAAGCACTAGGTTGCATTAAAGATATAGCAAATGTAGTAAGATGATAAAACTCACAAACAACGTGCTGGTCCTTGGTGTTACTGCTCTCAACCTCCCAATAACCTTTAAGAGTACTATTGTATTTCCAATAAGAGCAATTATACTTAACAGTGGCTACATTTTTAGTATACATTATAGTGACAGGCCCTTTAAAGGTTTCGTTAAAACCTGGAAGCAAGATACTAAAAACCAATTTAGGATTACTTGTGACATTATCTGAGCTGATAAACAGATTACTTGGTAAATAAAGCGATACAGCCATTTTGGGGTGATAATTTGCATAATTCTTTTTAGCATAATTTAAAATTTGATTATGTAAAACCGGTGATAACATTATTATCGTATCTATAGTGGTAAAATTCTCATATCCTTGAAGCCATTGGCTGTCATTCATAACACAATAAGTTAAATTTACTGAACAATTACTTAGTGTTAAACCGCTAATGTTCTTAGTGATTTCTAGAATCTTGATAGCAAAATTGCATCCAGACTGGTGTCCTACATCTGCCTTGATTATGGTTTGTTCTACTGTATCTATTAGGGTATCCACAAATTTAAATCTTTTTTGTGCTTCATAGATGGTTGCTGCTGGAACCTTCATTATATTATCCATAACACCTTAAATAGAAATGTACATTATTGCAATAAAAAACATACTTAACCCCAAACTCCTTTATTTATGTTAAAAGTGGTAAGAATGGTGAATATATAGCTAATATGAAGTAAAAATAGAAATCAAATGATATTTCAAAGTATATTCTTTGTATCTTTAAATACTGATGAAATAAATATGACTTAGTTCAAATCCTACTCTATGAACCTTTAGTTTTTGTACATAATATAATGTAATCTGTCTTAATCCTGTCAAGATTTTATTTTTTTTTTAATTTAGATTATTCTTTACTCTATGAGTATTTCTGTTTCAATATTAATAACCTCAAATTCATATTTATAAACCTATTTATCACCTGCTTAAAGAAAAGTGTGAAATATCAGAAGAATTAAATTTTGTAGTGATGAACAAAGTATTATATAACATATAAAATGTCACCATGCACATATACATCTATTAAATAAGAAAATCTCATCCATTTTTCACAAAGAGACCGACGTATACAACAGACGAAAAACAATGAAAAACACAAAGTCATGGCCTTACAACATTTATAAATAAATAAACATCAAATACAGTAAATAAAACAAAAAAACAGTAAATAAACATCTCATGTTTATTTACTGTTTTGCCAACGTTAGTGGCTTTTTAAGGCCTGATGATGCTCTGAATAGAGCGAAACACGTGTAGCTTTAAGTAAATGTTGTGAGACCGTGACTTTGTGTTTTTCATTGTTTTTCGTCTGTCACATATACATCCTTAATGAGTTGCAGGTGACTAATTCACGTACTTAGGTATAGTACGATGGTACTATACCTAAGTAGGTATAGTATAGGATAATACGATGGAAAATTGATAAAGAATTAGATAGCAAGGAGAGTGTATATGATAGGTTTACTTAAAAATGATATCCTATAGATCTATAGGTCTAGGATTTTATTTACATCTTTCCTTAATCTAAATTTTTTCTAATTTGACATTAAGATTGCTTGGTATGGATGAGAGAAAATAGCTGAATTCCAGAGAATGATTGAAGAACAATAAGTACTTTGACCAATAATCTGAAAGATTTTAGTTCCGTTTAATGGCCAAATGGTATTTATTAATAGATTTATTTTTAAGAAATGGTTTTCTACAATTCTGTAGTTCTCAAGAAGGCCAAATTAAAGTAAATTTAATTAAAACGATAAATAAGTTGCTTGGGTCTCATATAAAACTTGGAAAAGTATCTAGCATTCGTAGTCAGCTCAAGGATTTAATTTGAATTTTAGAGATAGTAAGACATCATGATACTAACAAATGTTGAAAAATCACCAGTGCGATTTAATGACATTTTTACTAATTAAAATGTATAAGAAATAAAAATTGCTTTACAAATCAACAACTGCACTTACCTATCAACTGAGTTAAATTTACTGTCTCATTTCCAGTAATATTGTTCAATTCTTCCATGAATCCCATGACAACAAATAGATCGAACTTTGATAAACTCTTATAACTTTTCGTCATTATGTTGACCAACTCCAATATATCATTAATAGTTAAACCTGAAACTCCAGTATTTTTCAACTGACCCAAGACCATCTTAACTGATTTGGATGGAGTTAATATAAAGTCTTCAGAGATAAATGTAAAGTTGTTAGTAACGCAAAATCTATTTAAAAACTTGCCCAAATAAGTATTTTTGCATGGGTCTTTGGTAGTAATGTTTACTTTATGTATAGTTTCGTTTTCAACTATACTCTCAACGATAAAAGGAGTTCTAAAGTTGGTCAAGTGATAAAAATTACAAGCAACAGCTTCATTTATTCTTTGTGTATCTTCTATAACCCAGGATCCACTTTCAGTAAGATTAAATTGCCAGTAAGAGCAGTTATAGAGAGTTGAATACGCATTAATATTGGCATAATAATAAATGGATATAGGGCCTTCGAAGGTTTCTGGAAAATCTGGTAGTTGTATTCCAAACACTAAAGTAGAGGATTTGGTACTATCCAGTTCAATGAATAAATTTGATCCATAGTACACGGATAGGATCAGTTTGGGAATATAACTAGCGTTGGTTTGACTGTAAGTAATAATTTGATTATAAAGCTCATCACTGAGAACTACAGCAGCCACCGCATCTTCTTGACTCAAAATGCTTGAACTTTCAGAAATTCTTATGTTGCAGTTTTTGTTGTCGGTGCAATTGTAAATTTGAATGCCCCGTGCATTGTATTCGGCAACGTTAATTAATTTAACTGCAAAATTTGAGTGTTTGCTTTCTTCAAAATCACCATTTTTTAACGTTTGGTCGATTATCTGAAGAAGAATGTCGGTTGATTTAAAATTTAATTGGGCACTGACTAGGACTATTCTTTGGATATCCATTAGAGAGTTTATAACACCTAAAAAAATACAAAATGTTTTATTAGTTAAGTAAAATGGAAAATTTGTTAGCGGTTCTATATATCTTAAGGGCTGTAATATACAGTTCTTAGCCTTGCACAAAGTCGACTTCTTAGAAAAAAATCAAGAAACAACATGATTTCTATTCTTTTCTTGCTTATATATATTAAAAGTTTGTGAAGAACTCAAGGGTATGGTAATAGCTCCAGTTGTAACAACTGCTTCAGATGATATTGATACTGTAAAAAGCTCATCAAGGTTAGGTTTTCTTCTAAATGTAAAATATAATTAAAGTTTCTAGAAGACGACTCTTCGTTAGAATCTTAGTGACTTGTCGTTAGATCTTGGTTGAAGAAATATTTTAAAAGTCGATGGTTCCAGTATAATGGGACCAATCTAGCTTTTTCGCAATTCTCACTGGTATGGATTCAAGTAGTATCTAAAGTACTGCTTTGTAGGCTGAAAAACTCTTATGGAGGATTGATGGGCTCTGGGTAGAGTAAGAGCCAACTCATTAGAAATTGGTAAGAAATTTATTTAAGTGCTATGACTGCTGTTTGTAATGGGTAGTGGTAAACTAGAGCTTCAATAAGATCTCTAAAATGTATATTTGGTTAGTCTCTTCTAAGTAAATAAGTTATATGGATTATATTAAATGACCATTTAAAATTGCGATAATGGAAATAATTGAGTGGTTCTGGAAAGGGTCACCATATCGTCAAAGATCTCTTTTTTTTAAATGTCTAATATTAAAGGGAATATGAAGGGTAATTATTTTCTTAACAGTTTTTTTTGCATTTTCCATTATGAAGTCAACCTGCTGCAAATCAGCAAACTCAAAATTGAATATCAGCTTCTCAAAAAAACATATACAAAACCGCTAATTTTTAAATGAAAATATCTGTTTTGAATACCTATTGACTTACCAGAAAAAGTTTCAATATTTGGCTTCTTGAGAGAAATATCCCTAAGGAAGTTCACTGTAATAACCAAATCCAAAGTATTAAATACATTAAAATATTCCTTTACTTTTGTAAGTAACCTGTTCAAAGCATCTTCAAATTGATCATCATCTGTTTTGCTTGAAATATCTAGTAAGTCCTCAGTTACTTCAGATTTTGGATAAAATTGGCATAAGTCTTTAACGTCAACCCAATAAGCTCCATCTATAAAATTTCCCGTGCAACTTTTCTGAATTAAAGTAACGTTAAATGTTACACAATAACCAGTGGACGGATGAGTTTTAGATCCTATTTTTACTCCAGGCCAATTAATATTCGTGCCCATATGCCAGGTGGTGATATTAGGGCAATAATCCACTTTTCGAAAATCCAAAAAAGAAAATAATATTTGAGATTTTGCGATATTTCTTAATAATTCAAATTCCTCACTGCTACCGGTAGCTTCTGAGGAGGTCAGATGAAAAGTAATATTTAACTCCTTTTTTTCTTCATCAATTGCATTAATCTTAAAAATCCTTGGATAGAAGGTAGTGGTAGAAGGAATCTCGTTTCGGAATAAGTTCTGCAGTGTTTCCAAGTTCTCTGGTGTCAGTGGAAATGATGATAGTTTATGCTCATAGTTTTTCATTTTAAAAATTGCCACATATTCAGCTTTAAAGTTTTTAAGCAATATCACTTTAGATGACACAATTTTTAAATCAGGGTATAAGAATGCTTCACACCAATAGTAACCTGGTCCTGACTGATCTAGATCTAAGCCATTAAACGTTATCATATAGTCTGTATCACTTGTGTTTTGAGTCGTAGTAAAGTTTTCTATTGGGGCAATAATAGTTTTTGCACCCGAGTTGGTAAAACAATAAGCTTGAGGCTTCTCATCTTCTCCAAATAGGAAGTTTTTATATTTGGATATTCGTAAGTATAAAGTGCTATAAGAATCTTCTTCTGCTAGCTCAATTATTCCTTCTTCTGGCGATATACTTAATTCATAAAAAGAGCAAGGTGTATCGGAGCTTTCAGCTAAAATCCATCCTCTACTGGTAAATACCCCAAACTGATTATTATACTCGACTTCAGGAGACCAATAAGAATAATTTAAAGGTGTTAAGGAGTTATGCCATATGAAAGGTGTATCAGATTCCATTCTGTTTTGCAACCCAATTCTGCAAGAATTTGTAAATAACAGATTCTGGTATGGGGAAAGAAATTCTGCCAAAACTTGATCACCAACCATCCGACTCTCGGCTGAAAAAAACTTTTTTGTTACCATTAGAAATGACACAACTAGATTGGTTCTTACTTTCACAAAAACATACGGAATTTCCTTGAAAATCACCAGGTTGACATCCTGGTTGAAGATTTTGACATAAACTGGTCTTCTGATGAGGTACAGCATCATAAACACATATTCCTGTATATTTGTCATCGCAACTGACGGCTTCTACATAGGAAGTATTATGATAGATTAAACATTCCTTATCTGTGAATGTACCATTGTAAAATAAGGTTTTACAGCTATCAGTGCAGAGCTGATATGGTATTTTGTACTTGTAAGTTGGTTCAATGTAGCGATAAACATCTAAAATATTAATAAGGAAGATGTTTTCTTGCAAATTGGCATTCTTAAATAAAATTTAAAATATTTGTTTTTCCACATCAACTTGGAAAGGACGCGTAGAACAGTTGGTTGGTAAACTAAACAGTACTACAATAATTATTAATACAAGCAATGGGACAAAGCTGCTGGAAAACGCTGAACACCAACCAGTCATTCTTTATAACGAAGGCAAATATCATTATAAATTATCAAATAGCTTCTATGCCACGTCTCATATAGTTCAACTTTCTTCAGAGATTAAAATTTTCTTACCAGCGTCTAAGTGGTAGAGAGAAACCACTATAAAGAATACGTTTTGTAACTAAAAACCCTCATAGCATATAATATGTAATACTCGTTGTTTCTAATAGAAAAAAGAGGTTATGGTTAGGGTCACGGTAATGTAGGAAAGAAGTTATCAGGAATTTGAGGTAAATTAGAAAAGATACCTCCACTGGAACAGATGATTTCAGTCCACTATCTGTTAGTCAGTACCAGATAGATTTTGTAGGTATTAAGGTCATCGAAAGAATGCTATATTAGTTATAGAGAACGCAATATCAAATGATGATATTGAGAATATAATGTTACAACGCTAAAAATCTTACATTATACTAATGGACATTATGCAAGGAAATATGTAAAAAGAGCAATAATAGTTGCAATGCAATTGAATCTCGTTGTACTTACCAATTCCAAGCTGATCAGAGACATTTCTTCTAACAGGCATCCAAACAGGAACTGAAAATTTGAAAATCTGCACCACATCATCCCATGGAATTCTATTTGCGTATTTACAATTGGGAGGAAAAGTAGTTTCTTTAACTGTTTCAATGCAGTATCTAGACTTGTGAGAAGTAAGACCCGGTGGGCAAGGATTTATTTGATGTTGAATTTTTGGACAGTCTGGTTCAGAGCCCCAATCATCTAAAACAGATTTTAAAATAAACATACATAAAATAATGTTTCATTGAGAATTGCTTACTTTCTTCACATTGCCTCTTTACAACTCTGAACGTGTTATCTAAGCAAATTGGATCGGAGGCTGTGTACTCATTTTTCAATGTTTCTGGCCAAACTATTGTTTGATTTAGCTCTGTTACAGTTTGGTTTACTGATGGGCATGTCTAAAATGCATATATCGATTCTCTCAATTATTTTTCTACAACAATTCTACATGGTGTTTTTATGTTTTACAAGAACTAAAAGTTTTGGGATTATTTAGAACAACTATTGAAAATGTTCCAAAATTAGGTAGCTGCAAATGATGAATAAGTTACCAGGATTTAAATAATTTAATTATCTCATCTACGCAAGTGGTATTTACAATACGACAGTCGAATTGTTAAATCTTTTAGGAAATATACATATGGGTATTGCCATCATACTGTAAACTTACGTTAGTGAAAATGCAAAAACTCCCATGTTCTTACTTCATGCTTATGGATAACAAATAAATATTCTGATATCAGGTAAACAAAAAAATGGCAGATGGTCGTGGAAGATAAATTAGCGAATTGGAACGTCAAATTATTGCCTATTTATTACGTATTTAATGTTGATCGATTATATATAGGTAATTGCATATGTAATCGTGTGCACAATAAAATGACATATTGCTAATGATTATTTAGCTGGAGTATGCACAGTTTCCATTTATATACTAAATTTAAAGACGAAATACGGGGGATGTAAACTCGAACATTAATGAAAATGTCTGAAAAATATGATAATAAGAAATGATCATTTTGAAGAAAATGGGAGACGTAGCCTTAGAAGAGAAAATAAATAATTAAGATTTAGTAATAAATAAGTTTTGTAAAAGGAAAATATACTAAAAAAATACAAATTCCAAGAAAAAATTCAATATGCCCAAAGAGATCCACTTTTCTATACTCATAATTGAAAAAAAGTCAAGGTCTTACAAGTAAGTGTGACTTTGAGTTTTATATGTCCATGGACTATCTGAACTGATAAAAACAGTGAAACTCAAGTGGCGAGAATGTGTTCTGTTACCACTTTTTTTTTAACCTTTACTTAGATGGAATATTTACGGTGGAAGAGGATTTAGTGTTATCCCACTGAACAATGTACTTTTCACCGAAAACATGCAAGACCTTCAGAAAATAGTAAATCATGTTATTATGTAGTAAATCATGTAAGAGGATACGTAAATACAATTTTCAACTATTCCATGGATAGTAAATCAGAAGTAAAGATTCGCATTCAGTCAACACGTAAATCCCTGGTGTAGATCAAGAATTCTGAGGCTAAAATATTATGCATTTCCAGTTTTCTTGCATGGAGTCTTAGACTCTCAATGAGATGAGATATATGAGGTTCTATGACTCGTTAGTATAAAGATCTGTTAAAAGAAGAATGATATTTTGGCTTAAAAACTTAAAAGAAACAGTTTCCAAAAGTATGTAGAGACAATCTCATAGAAAAAGATACTTAAAGAAGAAAAAAAAAACAATTAGTAAAAATTAAAAAACTACATAAAGAAGAAACTTTTTAGTAGTGAAAGGAGTAGACGAATACAACAATGAGATAAAATATTAGCAAAACTAGAAAAATGAAGTCAAGAGACGTGTGGTGGTAAAAATTTGATTAAATATGACATAAAAAGAAGAGTTGAATATGTCATAAAGTTAAAATGTTAAAAGAGTTTGGAGAAAATAAACAAAATATTACAAAAATAGAAAAAATCCAAGCAAAACAAAAACTGTCATAATGAAAGCCTGTTCATAAAAGTTAAGACAAATATGAACAAAATAAATAAAAAAACCAAAAGAGAGATCAAACATTAAACCAGCATCAAAATTTCGCATTTATAAAATAATAAATGAACACAAAATGAATCTGAAGAATTTCGTTATAAATTAGAAAAATAAGTGAAAATATAAAAATTTTAAAAAACATTGAAGACTCGAACTTGTGACCTTTTGTTCATACGCTTCAATCCCCTGATGTCTGTTGACTATGAATTGAAAGCTTTGGACAATAAATTATTTGGTACTTACCAGAACAGAAGTATAAGGTTCAGGGGAAAAATTAGACTCAGTTTTTGGACAACCTGTAGTAGTAATGGTAGTTTCTATAGCAGCAGTATGAGTTGTAAGTGGTGGTGGATAGGGAGGTTTTTCAGATATATCTGCGTATATAACAGTAGCAAAATCACAAACTTTACAATAATTAGAATCTTCATTAGTACTATATCTTATTGACATAAATATGACTGTACCGAGTAGACTCAAGGTAAACTTTGTCATTATTTTGTAGAGACAGCTGTTATGGTAATACCTAAATGTATATAACAGAATGCTAGCAAATACTTAAGAGCTTAAGGTTTCAATTCTATATCGATATCAGATAATAGTAGCATCTATACCGAGAGGCCAAAATCGGAATTGGAATATTTTATTGACATGTCATCAGTTTAATCAAAAAGAATAATTTATATTTAATGACTAGATTGAAAACAATGTTGAATTATTACTTAATGATAAAATTTAGCAAATCTTAATTTTCCTTATTTAAACATTATAAAATTATTCAATTATTTTGGTTACCCTATATAAGGAAACTGGAAAATTAATTAATATTTCGCTTGTTTGGTATCGTATGACAGGAATATGATGTTTATTTTAGGCTTATTAATAAGTTGCTAATTACAAACTAATGTCACTGGATAAAGAGTATCTGTAGACAATTTTATATTTATTTATATATTACCGATTTTTTAGATTCATCTTAACTTACAAGTACTATTATCAAGTTTTTATAATAAACAATAATAAGCAGTTACGTTCTGTGAAAGTGTCATTCTGAATTAAAGACTTTGATGTATAAAAAAGTCGTAAAGATACTGGAGTTGCAGTTTTTAATAAGGGCCAAGTCGGAATCCGGAATTCGGTATTCGGGAAGGAAGTTAAAGGAACCCTTAAAAACCGGTATTTCATTCAAGTTCAGATATTGTTTGTCAGAATTGCTGAAAAAAGGTCCTAGTAGGTTATTAGTAATTAATTAAGTGGTGCATACAATGATTTTTAAATAATTATTCTCTGGATGTGGTATTTATTTATTCATCTAAAGCGGATTTCTTACATTGGCACTAGCACCTACCATCTCTATGTCCTTTGACCTAAACTTTTTTTTTTAGATCTCTACTAAAGTCATACCAAATTTATTCTTGGTTAACTCAGTGTTATTGTTTTTCTCAGCGAGTGTTTTAAAGTTTTCTTAGGGCCCATCTTGGATAATTAAGTGGTATATTGAGTTTAGTAAGCTTTTTTTCGAGAAATTTATTAGAGATATGCTCTCATTTTAAGCTCAAAAATGTTAGTCTTGTGTCTCATTTTAGCTCAGTTTACCTTTTAGGGTCTTTAACAGATCTACTAATTTTTTTCATCTCTCTTATTCTCCGTATTTCTTATATTTATATTCCTGTATTTATATAGGCCTTTTTTAAATCGTCTTTTAAATAGCAATGGTCTAAGATCAGCATCAGTCAAAGACCCAGTAGTTTATATTGTATATAAAGTATATTACTTTCTTAAATTAAGGCTGTGAATGTCAATATATCTAAAGGAAACAAATCATTATATTCCTATTTTCTTTATAAAATTCGTCGTCTCTATTTTTTAAGCTTTTCTTCTTGTTCTTTTTGCTGCTTTTTGTCTGAATTCATCTTGCTATTCCTTGCCTGACATCATTTGCTCGAGGTCGACTTTTTTTATGTATTTTTTATTTTTGCTTAAAAATATTTGAATGCTACTAACAGTATAATATGCTCAATTTATTTCTAAAATCTGTTTAAAAATAATCTTCAGCTCTTATATGTTACATTTTCGTTCAACTTACATCAGATCCAGGACTTCAATTTTTTATCTTTGCTTCTCCATTTCTTTTCCTTGTTTACCTATTTTCTAATCAGATCATTCATAAACAATGTTAGGTCTCTTTGGTATCTATCACATATTTCATCTAGATCCTTATTTTTTATCAATTTACAATCCAAGATCTTTATCAGATCGTTTGGTTCCTATCGCGTTTTTTTCTTATTGCTCTCTTTACAGTTCTCGGATTATGTGTATCTTTTTTGTATCTTTGGAATACTATTGAAAGAACTCGTCCATTATCACAAAGAGACCTACATAACTAGAGAAAAAATAAAAAACTCTCGAACACAAAACAAGTCTCGAACACAAAACATCTTTTTATTTGTCACAAAGGTTACATGTTTCGCTAATAAAGCATCATCAGACCTTATAGCTTGATGACCTGCTAAGTACTAAAGTGCTAAGTAAAAAGATGTTTGGAGACCGAGATTTGAAGTTTTTTGTTTTTTATTTTTTGTCTTTGGAATACTGTATTTAAGAAGCCTTAACTTGGAACTGACAATACTTCTTGTTTTGCATCTAGCTCGTCCTGGTATCCTTTCAGAGTTTTCATAATTTTATTCCATTTACTTCATCTCGTTCTTCTTCTTCGCCTCTTTTTGTTATGCTGTCACTTGTTCTTTCTGTTGTTCTTATCTAAACCCATTTTTTTCCAGATAGCTTTAGTCAAATTTTTTATCCTTCTCGTTATTTCTTACTACTTCCCCATTCTTATTCGGTTCTTCGAACTAAACTTCAGATTTTTTAGATGAATCTTCTTACCTGTTCTTATCTCGTTCTTATCGTTTCTTTCTCTTTCATATTTACTACTTCTCATTCACACAAGTATACAAGTAATCATTTACACAAGTAATTTTTTTAGTGTAAGTAGTAATTTTTTAAGTTTTAAATAATTTTTTTATCCTTTTCCTAGTTTCCTATGAATCTCTAGTTATCTCTTCTCAAATTCTTCACACTTTTTTAATTCAATCTAAAGACTCCAATCAAGATTCCAACAAAAGGACTATTAATCTAAATATTGTCAATTTGATACTATTATTTAATAAATTTAAAAACTACATATTGCTCTACACGGTCTGTTTAACTAGCGATAAAACGTTCAAAACAAAAGCTTTTAATTGGTATGATCGTTGTCAAGATTTTAATGCATTGAAGAGACCATTCTTTAGTGGAACTTCTAATTGTAATAATATATATATTTTTTACATAACTTTTTACACTTTCTGAACAGATAAATCATGTTAAAAATAGTTACAGTTTAAGCTTTCTTTAGTGCGCTGGATCATGTTAATAACGACTTATTAGAAGCAATATAAAAAAATTAGCCGGTCGTTATGTGAGCTGGTGTGTAATCAGAATTTTATACCTTAATTAGATATTTTGATAAGGATAATGTGTTTCCGTTTTAGAAACTAGATATGAATCCGGGCTCTATTATGGAACCAAAAACAATATTTTTAATTTTTGAATTATGTCTTTATATGATTGACTGTCACTGTATCTAATTGGGTAATTATATGCTGTCGATTACGCATTGCTCGAAAAATAAAGCTAGTAGGTTTTGTAGGATCCAGTTTCAATTTCCAATTTTTAAAATTATTGTTACCTCCTCCACCATTTCCAAAAGAGTGTTCCAATTTTGACGGAAAAAGACCTATAAAAGCTGTGCTGTGATGGTGGGGATACTTCAACTAAAGTAATTAAATAAGCATTACCTTTGATTCCAAAATATTCTAATTTGTTTCATGATAACTGGTGTGACACAGAGTCAAAAGTCTTTGAGAGGTCACATTAAATGGGCATGACTGACACTTTCAAATGTTTCTTTCTTGATCTTAGCCCATCTTTCGCATTCTTCTATAAAATGATATGAAGTTTCTTTCGTCACACACCACAACTTGCACCCAGTGGACAGTGTCCTGTTAGGACTCCAGTCAAGTCCGTTATAATGCCTTTGTACCAGGACACCAGCTACCTTATCCTAGCTCTAGTATCACTTAATACATAGCGTGAAAAACACAGTTTGAATCAGAAAATCTAATAAAAATTGCTACAGAGCTCTTAAAGTCATTCTTCAAGGCTTCAAAGAGGAAGCATGGTTTATGATTCGTTTCAGAACCAAATTAAAGGCTAAAAATATTCAGGTCTAAACCTGATCAAGATGCAGGCAGAAGCGGAGGCCACAGTAAGAGCTGAATTTACGTAACGATTATCCAATGGAGAAAGGGACTTGCATACTCGATATGTTCAAGGAATTCCTATGATAATCCAAAAATCTATCGCCAGCACAGTTCAACGAACACCAGTGACTTGAAGAGGGAAGGAAAGGGCAATTGCCATATACAAATCTATACCAAGTAAATGTCTTCAAGTTCCTGATAAAACGCACCGCGTTATTGCTCAAGTTGGATCTGTTATTGTTCCAATTTATCAGCATAATCTTACATTACTTTTTCAGAAACTTTGGACTTACTCGCTCTTCAAAAACTGAATTCTACTCTACATATTATGGGTGATTTTAACTTCCCTTATGGTATAGAGGAAAAAGAGGGGCTAAGGCGGGCTCCACAGTAATAGAGCCAGCAGTTAAGTGGGTAGGTTATGTCAAATACATATTACTTCCATAACTTATTTCAACTTAACTTATACCTTACCTCACATAAAAATCTTCTCGATCTGGTATTAACACAAGACTTTTCAACAGCTGTCGGCTAAGTTTAAGTCCGCCTTTTAAATCAATGTTAAATATTTTTCTTTAACTTATCTGTATTGCAATTTGCTTATTGATACCACTGAAAAAATACTCGGCCACCATGTAGCTTCAATCTCTACAGATCCTCGTACCACATCTTCAATCTGTCCCTTCAAATTGGTTTGTTCTCAGACCAATGGAAAAAGAGTTTCCTAAAATCTACCCTTCCATCAGTATATTTAGTGCAGTCCCTAAAGTATTTAAAGATTTGGTATCTGACATCATCACCCTTCTTCTTAAACCTCTACTATTTAATCAGCAGTTTGGCCTTAGATCATTCAAATTTACGTAGTTAAACTTTCTTACTCAGATGGACTTCTTGTCGGATGTCTTGGAGTAGGAATATCAAGTCGATACAATATGCACTGATTTCTCAACGGCGTTCGACAGAGTATCTTACAATATTTTGTTGCATTATACAAATTGAATGGGATTCATAAGTACTTGTCTGATCGTAGACTGGATGCTAAAATTGGCATTTTCTTTCTAAAACTATTTAAGTTCTATCGGGAGTACTCTCATTTTGGGGTACTTCTTTTTCACATTTTAATCAATGATTTATTATCTGCCTATTTTTGTTGTTTGCCGATGATCTAAAATTAAGCTGTTTAACCAAATCCCCTAATGATAGGGGAGTTGAGCATCCAACTAAAGGTTAAGTTGGATGTGAGGTTGAGTCTTAAATTGATTTGATCATCCCACCTAACCCTTAAAAGATAACATAATCTAAATAATTTGATGGTTTGGTGTGAAAGAAATGATATGGAATTCAATTCAACTAAATGTATGATTATGACTTTTTCTCATTCTAGAAATACTAATGATTTCGACTAACTGATCGGTCCCTATACTCTTGAAGGAACTTTTTAAAGATTTGGGTGTCACTCTCGATACAAGCACAATACAGTTTTCTTCATTACTTCGATAATGTTATTAATAAGGCTTTCGAGATGATTGGTTTGTTGAGGGGTGTAATCAAAACTTTGGAGATTTGCTGCTTTAAAAACACTCTACTGTGCCCTGGTTCATACCTATCCGGAGTCTGCTTCCTTTATATGATCGACAGGAGATCATGGGGTTCATATTGATGCTCTTCAACTAGTTTCATATACATTTTTAAAGTAAATAGCAAATAATTTGAATATCTTGGATAATTCATATTGAATTAGATATACGTAATATGCTTAATATTGCCCACATCACTGCCATAAGAACTACTGAGTTGTCACTACCCAATACACCGTACTAACTATGGTCTTAATAATTTGCTCACTCGAACGATCAGACTAGCAAACCAACATTAACCTTTTTGAATCTTAGCAAATAGCAAATTCCTGGGACAAGTTTTAGTAAACATTAGTTAGAACTTATTAACTATTACTACCTTATCATTTTCTGTGATTCTGTATGTGAGGTATATTACATAAATTATGTATTACTGTTCTGAATTTAAAAGCTTAACATAAATGTAATTGGGATTGCCCATTTATCAATAAATAAATACATATCAGTTCTTCGGCTTGTCGGAAACTGCTGTTCCTACTACAATTTTCTCCGATGTGGCCAGTTATCTAGGATATGGGAAATTTATCTCTTAGTAAGTCCAACGTAGGGCTCGGGTTGATCGGTGGAAGAGGTGATCCGATAAACTGTTCGCTCGCTGTCTTCCTCCTATTTTCCATTCATCCCTGTTTACTTTGTCAAACTTGAAGGAACCTCCTAACAATACAGTGTCTTCTGGTATCGGTGCTAGGAGAGGTATAAAAGGTTATGTTCTTATCCAATAAAGTTAGACTCTTATTCAATTCCTTTGGTGATTTTAGTTAACATCTCTAGGACTCAATCATTTGAGGTAATCTTTATGGTGATGAAAGTAGTTTTTGTCGCAGGCTTTTAAATATATATATATTTATTTTGTTTTAGACATTTAATCTCTTCCGTGAATTGGAAATATTTTTCATGTATTTTAAGCATTTTAAGAAATTTTATGTTTTATTCCAGGCATTTGTTGAAATTATTTTTTTCCAAAAGTTGGAAATAATTTTTTACGTTTTAGAAGTGATTTTAGAGCGATTTTCTTTGTATTATCCAAATAAGTAGATTAGTCGGTTAGGTTCCGTAGAGTGGCCGGCTCACTCACCGGACCTGACACCTCTTGATTTAACGATGTCAGGTTTTTAGTTTATAACTCTGCATTGAGTTCTCTTAATGCCTATTCTCCTTCCTCAACAATGTGTTTTTGATACACAGAAATAGTCCTTGAAACAATCTGTAATTTTATTGCCTCTCTAACATTCTTCTTTGATAGGATGATAAACTGGAAACGTTATCCCATTTTCCAGATCTTTGGAGTAATTTGAAATGTCTTCCAGGAAGTCAAAATAATTTTTCATCTTATTCCAGAATTTGAAATTTTTTTAAACAAAACTTATTCTGGTTCCAAGATGTTTTTCAAGATACTGTTCCAGACTTTTGAGAGTAACTTTTTTATGCCCTGGACGTTATTTTCATGGCCCTTTTTATGTTTCTAAGGCTTTGATGTTATTTTAAATTTTTTTTACCGTTATCTAGTTTTTTAGGAGATAACCACAGTTTTAGAGATTTTCTTCTTGGAATCATTGACTCAATAATCTTTTTCCTCTATACCATAACACTGATGGCGCCACTGGTACTACTTTGTCTAGGGAGATAATATCATCAAAATGGCTCATTACAGATGATGTTTTGTCGTCCTAATCTCATCATAACATAAAAGTAAATGAGGACCCTCGAAAACTTTTATTTTTTTTAAACTGCTTCTTTCTTTCTTAAATATAAGGAAAGTTGTATTTCTTATCTTCATTACTTATTTTTAGACACAACAAATGAAGCAAAAAAATATTTAAATGGTGTTATTGATATTAAATTCGCCAACAACAAGTTCCTTGATACTATCAGCACAAAAAAATGTATTTTAACCCGTATTTCTTATTTGTTATTGCAAATTATACAAGAAAAAACATTACCTTTATCTCGGTGCTGATAAACGTCACTATCAAAGAACCAACGGTGCTTACATTACCACATACAATAAGTATAACAAAAAAAATTGATTTATAAACTTTTATTTTCTGATTCATAATTTTTAAAATAAGATGAAACTCATCATCACTACTACCATAAAGTGCACTATAACGATAATATATGCCTCAATTCGCTTATTAACGTTTATTAATAATTGTCGTGTTTGTTCAAGTGGTAAAAATCTTGTATAATTTTTTATCTGTAGATAAACAACCATTTTCGCTTTGATGGCGCTATAATAGGAATAAATAGAAATACAGTAATATTTGTGAAAACAGGATTAGTTCATTAGTTCACTTGAACCCTGGTTCAAAAAATAAGTAGGTCATCCAGTGTAACATCATGGAGTAAGATCACATTATAAAAATAAAATTTTATTTCCAAAATAATCCATAGCATCTCCAAAACACTTTCGTTTTTTTGCATACTATTTACATCCAATTACAATTTAAAAATTGCGTCATCTCCCTTCTAATCTCCTCTCTGAATTCAACGCTTCACTTGTAAATTAATTATTACAAGCTTCGAATTATTAGCAGAAAAGCGACAAACGGCCCGGAGGCTTTTAAAGTTCAGGTGGTATTAACCAAATTATTTCAGTTACAACAATTTGTTTCACGTTCCCTTAAAAAAGGATGACTTTCACCCGGCCTTGCGAATCATCACTTTCTATTTCGGCATATCGAGACCTCCGCTGGCCGGACCAGACATTTCGTTGCACCGATGGACAATGGGTTTCCTTGGAAAAAAAACTAATTGGCACCTATTAGTTAATAAAGTATAACAATAACTGTAATTTTGGTGAACGAGGCTGATTGTTAAAGAATATGTTTTGGCTTTTTAATAGATAGAGATATAAGATCGTTTTTTAACAAGTATTAAGTTAAACATAGGAGTAATAGAACTACTCTACTTTCAAACTATTTTTTCAGATTTTTTTTTTATTTCTCCTAATTTTCCTGTTTTACTCTGGGCATCATCAATAAATCCTTATTTTTAGTTACTCTGATTACAATGTGCTTAAAAAAGCATATTGTCACCATTATTATTGCAATATCGCATAGTTAGTCTCTTAAAAACACTCTCTTTTGGACAAGAATTTCTAAAGAAGAAATTTTGATCAGAGCATTATTAGGCAATCTCCATGAAATTTGCTAAATTCGTTAGGGAATATCTCAAACCTCTTTTTCGCGTATTTTTGACTATCGAAAGCGTGGTGTGAGTTGATCGTGACAGAAGAAAATAAAATTAATTTCTTCTAACATGGTATCCTATCAATTCACTGCTTTTCTTTAATAAATGCAATTCTTATTCAATTCATTATATTATCCTACGAATTATGTCTTTCAGATGCAGCATGCTTAGATGTTATTCTTCCCATAGAAATAATTTTACAACTGATTATTTTGCTTATGACAGTCTGTGAATTCCAAAGTCTTCTATTTCTGGTTTCTATATTCTTTTTAACTATTTCGGTTCCATCAGTGTTTTTGATTATTTTAATTTTGATTTGCAATAATTCTGCCAACAGTATTTTAACTCTGCTTTGTCTCAAGACGTCTTTTTCTGCTTCCAAAGCTTTCCATTATTGATGTAATTTAGTATTGCTAATTGAGTTAAAAGGACACATTTCTTCTTATTTTTGGTTTTGGTTTTAGTTCATGATATGCCAGAAGAGAGATCTAAATTATCATAAATCATCAATTTTCAATTTTTTTCAAAACCTCCATAGAAAAGAATTATTATTCCAATATTGTTATACCGCATAAGTGACCTAAAATAACTCTCCTTTAGATATTAAATGATCTTCGGCCATCTTCCTTAGAAAAACATATCCCAAATCTCTCTTCTTATTTATTTTGACTATAGATGATACATTTGCAAGTAGTTAATTCCTAAAACTTAATAATATTAATGGATTTTTCCTGATTTTTACGATCAATACTTGCTTCTGTTCCTAATGCTTGAATTCAAAGCATTATGTGATTTAATTGTGACTACATTTTTTTCAATAAATCTAATGACAAGTGGATTTTTTGTTCAAAAGAATTTCCTATTATAGCTTGAGACCTATCTTTTGAATGCAGCATTTTTAAATGTCCCTCCCATATTGACCCTAATGTAATATGACCTTTTATGCTTCACAAAATGCCCACAAGTGGCTTGACTGTATTTTACTGATTAAATCAAAAGTAAGAATTTGTATTTGAAAAGTAATGATTTTGGAATCCCTTTAGAACTACTGATGTTTCATTTTACTAAAAAGGAGTTTGTGCAAATTTCTTGTTGTTTGTTCCTAATGCCTGACTTTGACTGTCCATCTGTTCTTAGTCAAGATAAAATCTTACAATTTTTTGCTAATTCTAGCAGTGTTTCTGAATCCCCTTCACATCATACTTATTTCAATTAATTTATTGGTGCAAAAAAGGATCATTATTAAAAATCTAAAGGTTACATACATATGTATAAAATTATATTAACAATACTAACAAAAGAACCATTTATTATAGAATTATATTAAAATTAGTATTGAAAAATTTCTCAAATGAGTAAAATGTATTTATAATTAGCACCTTCTTGAATAAGTCACCGACTGTCGTGATGGTAGAATGTTCCTTCCTAAAACCATGCTGCTTCACATAAAATAAAGAATTAAGTTCAATAAAATTCTCAATCTGTCTTTAAGTCTCAAAAATCTTGGCGATAATTGGAACAAGGGAAATAGGGCGGTAGTTTTCAACCTTTTCTTTAGACCCTTTTGAATTAATCCTCCAAATTATTTACAATATGTTCGGTTTTCCTAACATTATTATTGAAGGCTTTGATTATCTTTCACATAGCCTGGGCAGGATTATTTGCTTCATACATGCACCGATATCCGCATGTGGGGTATTGTTGATTGGGCTTGTTTCAAAAAATCAAGGCTATCCCTCATTTCTCTCAAAGATGCATTGAACCACTTGGAAGCAGCTGAACGCCGGGCGGTACTCGCAGATTTGGCAAAGCACCTGGATTAACCATCAATAAAAGAGTCAACAAAAGCCTCAAAGAGCATATCAACATTTTAAAATTGTCTAAATTATCTACCAATGCAAATTAAGTAAGACCTGGCCTGTTATAGGATGATACAAAATTCCCATAGCATCACTTTGGTTAGGTATGCGCTTTTCGAAATCTAATATTAGCCCATATGATCAGACAATGACGGGTCACAACAAGAAACACAAGAAAAGTCATAACAAGAAAACACTCAAGGCAGTACAGAAAAGTATCAAGATCTTCCAATGATGATCTATAGATTGTAAAAATAAGAGACTCATCAAAACTGATCCCAGTAACCTCCAAATTTATTTCACATGCAACTCCCTATGGCAGAACATCGATGGATTTACAATCTCATCCATTATTTATTTACATTTTCTCCATGTGATGTATTAGTTCGATCAAATTTGGAAATTAGATTTAACCCCTGCATATAAGTTTTACTTAACTCGCGGACATTAAAACAGAGTTTATTAATATTCAGAGTAGATTCAAGGAATGCTTCAAGACCAAGTAATTTTGAACGTGAAGGCTGTATATTAAGGTGTAGTATAGTATTAAAATTAAAATAAGTATCATCAGTACGCCCTATTTCGTTGAAAATTGTTTTGTTGAAAAATTACCACTTCTAGTTTACAAACTTCCTTACAACCACGCCAGGCGATCAAACTTACAGATTCAGATCTTGAGTCGTAATATCTGAGTCCACCCCAACCCTAAATGACCTCATATAAACAGCCATTAAATCCATATGAACCAAGATGAGCCAGGACATCCTCTATAGAATTTTCTTCTTGAAATAAACCAGATAGGAAGATCCAGGCGTGATTGTTCCTCTTGCTGGACTTGCTTTCAAAGCCGGCACTTTAGGAGGAGGCATCTTTAGTGTTTCCAGTTTCCATGATCTCGACTTTGCGCAGTTAGATTTCTATTAACATTACCATTATTTACTTCTATAGGTATCAGAAATGTAAGCTAAAGAGTTGGAGTTGGAGATGGCACTGATACATGGGTCTTGAATGGTAGGTTAAAAAGCAAACTAACCATTTTAATATTTGTATCCTTAAGTATGTCTATGTAATTGGTCAATTCCTGAATTTGAAGAGTTAGCTGTTGCCTAATGAAGTCTTTGAGAGGGGCAAGTCAGTCGACTCAATACTAGCAGCTGTCATATCTGCCGTTTACATGGGCAGTTCCAAGCAAGGAATTCTATTAATTACCCCCTTGCTTTCATACAATGGTTATGGTTTTAATACAATGGCTGCTGACATAAATTGAGATCTCTAGAAGTTTTGCTAGACAAGATTGAGACCTTTTGCTATTGGAAGAAATTTATCAGCATATAGTTATTACTATAAAAATTAATATTTTAGGTCATGTCTCTATCCACTAAGAAGAGCTCCAAAATATAGGTGAGATTGAGAGTATGTTCCTGAATCCTACATGATATTGTCGCCTTCTTGTTGCCCTTTCTATGCCTTCATATTTACATCTTGATTCAAAGAGTTGCATTTGTCGAATTTTAATTATCATCTTCGTTTTAACATTGAGGAATCTTTCCAGTGTTTTTCTTGAGTGGCTTTGAGCATTCTTTATCTCCCCGTAAGTTTTTTATTTTGACCTTCTTATATATATGTGTAACTGATTGGACTATTGTGAATCTAATATACATTTTTATCTTTGATACAACATATGGTTGAATTACTTATAATTAAAAAAATATATTAGAAAGATAACTAAATAGCTTTGAACTTTAAACACAAACATTACTAGTAAATTATATAGTAAAACCGTATATGGGCATCTACAAGAACATCACTTGTGAAATAATAATTCCCTTCACTTTTGAGATACGCAAACATCTACAAAATACTAGATTTAATGGTACAATGTAGGTAGTTATTTGCTTTTTCTTTAAAATTTGTTTTATATTTAATTGAATTGAATACATTTTTTTTTAATGGTTAATAGACTATTTAACTGCCAATGCCTAGATTTGTTAACGAGTGGCTTATTGAAGATTCTTAAGATGTATTTTGTTAAAAAATTAGGCACAAGGTAGAAGGTTTCAGTGAAACGTCTACCTATTTTTTAAATGCTTTAATAATTATTATTGTTAAAAGTTGAAAATAATATATGGCTAGTGTTCTTGCATCTGCATGTCATTTAAATTGCTTCCATTTACAAGGCACTAGAATTCAAATTTTCTTTAGATAATCGTATGTGTTCAATAGTAAGTTGAGTAACTTGCTAATGATATTAGAACCTCAGAAGCAGAATATTTAATATCATATTCATAATTTATTAATGAATTAAAAGGGAATTAATTAAAAAGAGTTTGATTAGTTTTATATTTTAGTACTATAGATTGTAATTATATCATAATTATAAACAAAGTTGCTGAACACACAGAAAAGTGAAACTTCTATCAGATATAAGAAGAACATGATCTGTAAGGTGTTAGGAGCTAATATCTTAAATAACATTTTGTCATTGAAGCTATTTTTGCTGCGTTCTACTTATGGCTGATTCTAATTTTTGTAATTTTTGATTAATTCTTAACTGTCTTTGTTGACTTTGTTTGTGCTAGTTGGTCAGTTGACTAGTAAGTATTTACATTATAATATCATGCATTGTGATGAGTATCAAGAAGCCATCAGTATGTTTCTTAATATAAAACTTTCTGATGATGACCCTTAAGGAAATCTAGTTATAAAGCCAATGTATCAAGAAAGAAAGAGCATTGAAATATACATCCCTTAGATATAATACTAGTTAGTCTTGTTTATCACACTTACTTACATCTTGATCAACTTTGATATAAGAGGTTTGTTTGGTGATAAATACCTTAGGTCAGCAGAAAATCCGTTAGAATATTTTTCCTATAAAAAGGTCTTTAAAGATAATTACCAAGTAGATTGTTTATTGATAACAGTCTAGCAAAATTTAAACCTTTGATTGTGGAGATTTAAAAACATATTTACACGTAAATTCCTCCACATATTTCTTCAAACGAGAAAGGATTATACATGTTGTGATACAGCTTTTGAAAGAGCATTAATCCGTCTTTAATATAGTGCTTTGTTTTTTAAATTTGAGGTACTGGTTAATTAAAATTAATGGTTCAAAATGTCCGCTATTTGTACAATAGTACAGCAATTGTTTAAAGTGTTCTCGGACATTGTGAATGATATCGAGTGTAATTTGATGGCATTCATTAATGATACGGTTCCGTAAATTCCCTAAAGTTTCAAACAAATCGAGCGATCTCGGGGGCCATTCGATAGCATCTTATCTAATGCAAAACGTTTTATTTAGAAACTACCATACAGGTCTTACGTAAATTTCAGATTTTCTTCCTGTTAACGTTATGGCGTTAACGGTGTTCTCCAATAAGTCAAGATAAGTATCTATTTCCAAATTTTCCGGTAAGAACAATAACAGAATCAGATTGTGTGATACCTTTTGACACCGTTATCAATTTTTTAACCTTTGTTCTGTCACTTTCTTTTTTATTAAATAGTATAAAACAGTTTGTGTATCCAAATAACCTCAAAATTTTGCTGAATTTCTTTCTTTCATAAATTTATAAGCGAAAGCTTTCTATTTCAGTAGTCTCTACTTTTATTTTTCTAAGGATTCTTTACTCGTAAAAATTTCTGCAAATATCTGGATGATGCTCGAATTACTAGTATTTTGTTAATAAATAAGCTTTAATTTTTTTTTCTATTGGTCTTAAAAACCTGCAAGTAGAAGTTTTCCTCTTTTTATAGTTTCTACTATCAATCTCTGTGATTCTCTTATTGGAAACATTTCAAATATTCACGTTCAAGTCACTAAGTAATTTATTCTATCGACATCAACATTTTGCTGTGTTTTGCTCATGAATCTACAAGTAGAAGCTCTTCTACCTAGAGAAAGTAGAAAAATAATGTGAATGTAGGAAACGAAGATTAACATTAGGCCTACGTAGAGGAAAATTGGATATCTGAAGACCTACTACAACTGTAAATCAAGAGTTGTTCTAAAGAAACGGAACCAAACAAACTTTCATACAGTTGTTGTCTGGAATATAGTACTGAACCTAATTGGAGTCATTAAATGTTTCGTTCTTTTTATTCACAAAATATAGACAAACAATTTTCTTTTAATAATAAATAAACTTATATTAAATTCCAAAATACATTTCAAAAAATTAATTTATTTCTAGGGAAGCCTCTAAATAAATTTTACCCTAAAAACAATCTGTTAAAAATTATCTTGACAATCAGTTTAATAACTGAATTTCAGTTCTGATTTCATTTTTGAACCTTTTATGGCTAATTCTAGTGATTTAACTCTTGAACCTCGGTATTAGCAAACTTGAGGTTTTGTAATGTCACGAGAATATCTTGTGAAGTGTGTGCGTTATTCCTGTAGGTAAAATTCCTGTATGAAAAATTGATCTATGATAGTCTTTCACATTTTAAAATTGAGTGAGTAATAATGTCCGTTTGTGTGACCGATATGCTTTTTAATGATTTCATAATAAAGTTGCTATAAAGATCTGAAGTTTTATAGTTAAATGGTAAAGAGTGTAAGTATTTAATTGCTTTATTTTATAGGCATTGAATTGCCTTAAGACTTTTTTTGTATGTCTCACACTATATGCCAGCAAGATATTGAAGACGAGAATGAACTATCGCAAAATACACAGATGTTAGGAGAGATTTGGGAACTGTATTACACAGTACATCAAGAATACTAGCTGGGCCAGCTATCTTTTTTCCGACACTATCAAAATTTCACCCCAATTCGTTTTCTCATTGATTATAATGGCCCAAGAAATTTTATATTACGTGAATATCGTAAAGAGTTATTTTTGAAATATATTTTTAAGAGTTACAATGAGCTTGTACTTTTTTTTATTATCTATTTACATAGGGGCAATAGCTAAAGGTGCTTCTCAAAAACTTGAGGCTCTCTTAAAACAAAAAAAGGATGTATACACCGCAGCAGCTTTTAACGCTTTACAAGGCTCAGATTCGTTCAATCTCTTAAATATTGCTCTCATATATGGAGCTCTGTACCCAGACATACTCTGAAGCTACTTGATTCAATCCATAATAGGGCCTTACGGCTTATAGGACATCAGAGATAACTAGAAATTTGGAGTATTGAAGCAAGGTGGCGGACCTGACTATTTATCGATACCATGCTCTTCCGAACTGGCCCATATCATTCCATGTAGAGCTATACATGCAAGTATATGCATGTAAGCATATCTACTCAACAGGTAGATGTGACTCTGTGTAGATAATGAATATAGGTCGCTATATCGGAACTCCTTTTTATGGAGAACTGCAAGTTTGTAAAAATAACCCCCAAATTTATTTTGTGTGCAAAAAGCCAGTTGAATAATAGGTTTAGGTCATGACAAATGTATTTTAAGACTTGCTTATATGATTTATCAAAGCAGACAAGAGTTGTATCATGTAGTACCATTATGTAGCCTCATTATGTATCCTCTCAAATGAAGGTTGGTTATGGAATTAAATCCTAGATCAAATAGGACCCTTTAAGCAGACGACATCTTTCGCGTGGTTGCCATCAACAATTTGGACAGTGATCCACATTGTTGATGCTTACAATTTATTGCCTTTAAAGTAACTCTTGAACCAATTAATCACCCACCAGTTTATCATTAACTTCTATTAAGTGATTCAACTTGCATAACACATCTTTTACCTTATGTATGCATCCTTTTACTAGTTTAGGATTAATATAATTAAACTGAGGAGCTTTGGATATGACAAGAGAAGAGATAATGCGTTCAATCGACTCTGGAGTGACTGGTTTCAATCTGGAAACCTAATTCCTACAGTAAAAGATTCGTTTCCAGTTTTCTCTTGCCGCCTAGCCAACGTCACTATCCAAATCATACTCGCAACTACTGCTAACTTTAGATTCATTTGAGGATATTAAGGTAAACATTTCCAGATAAGTTTCCTGACTTTTACTATTTCTTGATCTGAGCTTTTCAGCCTAGTGCAATCTAAGTGGCAACATTTTTGATATTTACGAGAGCATTGTACCTTAAAAAAACATTTTGTTGTTGATTTTCCACAGTTTAAACAAACAATAGTCTTGTTTTTCCTAGGCGCCAAGTAATCTACTTATAAGTAATCTGAGTCGGCAACACTGTCACGATTTGGCAGCAAACTTCACGCCATTCAAAAGAAGTGTCAGGTGTCAGCTGATTTTCAGATAAATTTCACATTTCCAGCGCTCCCTACAACATCCAAGGTTTAGAAGAACCATATTAATTACACCAACTTAATAAAAACATTTACCTAATACAAAATATGCATGTGATAGACATACTTACTCAACTCAAATATTTATTAAACTTAAGTCTTAATAATTTTTTATAATATTAAGTTAAAATAAAGCTGGGGTCAATTAATTGCCTGTTTTAAGAAGATAATATTTATTCAATGAAATTAATTTAAATACAAATATTGCTATAGAAGTATACATTTTGTTTCTGGAAATACTCCCACGCTTCAATATTACCTAACGACACAAATGCAAGACACATAAATAATACGATTTGCAAAAGTTTAACCGTCTAAAACAAAGCCTATTTGCTATTACTCTTAGTTAATACGCCTAATTAAAGCGAGTTGCGGAGCATTTTCCTGATTTTTTATTGTTTTAGCAAAACGGAATTACGACAACCGTATTCAACAAACTTGAAGATTCTGGTTCTCATAACCATTAAATTAATAGGTGCAATCATTTGAATAGCCGTTTTGTGTTGGTACAGTTTTATGTTAAGTTGCGAAATAGATGATATCAGTGCATGATAGATGGTTGAAGCTTGAAACGTGATAGAAAGGGACCAACCTGTAAGCGTTAGTGAATTAAGAAATGAATTTATGGTCTATGGATATTCTATAATTACACAACTTCATTTCCATTTCCAACTATTTTTGGTAAATTTGTAAACAAATTATGAATTTGTGATGGTATTATATTTAATTTATTTGTTTCATGATAGGATTCTATATATGACGAACTTGGAATCATTTCAAAATTTAATATTTACTATTTTTATCAAAAATTTACATCGATTTCCGTAAATTATGAAAGAAGACGATGAAAAAAAAAGAAGAAGATGTCAGGTAATCAAGCAAATCTTCTCTTCAAGGTCTGCAACTATATGTTTTATGTCTGATTATATTTCTTATCATTTTGAAATACGTAATGTAAACACTACGTTTTCATAAATAATTCATATCGATTCAAATACATATTTAGGTTTCAGACTTTAAAATTCTGAAAAACACAGATTTTAAATTCCAAACTGTGATGTAAATTATTAAAAAACCGAAGGTCAGATCTATGTGCACTAAAGCGTCTTAATTTTTCAACCTTTAGGAAAAGTTGAACATCTTAAGACACCAACAACACAACTGCAAATCAAGAGCCGTTTCGAAGAACGTTAAATGTTTAATCTACTGTATTTTCAAAAATTCAGTAGATATATTTTCTACACTATCTTCTCGTAGCATCTCAAGCTCCTTTGAGTCACGTCTCCTGATTATTCAGATCAAGAGAATAGCTTAATATCTTTAAGTATCTTCTATTCCGTTCTTCTGTTTCAGTATAATCTGTTTATCTTGTCAGATTTGGTACTAAATATAAATAAAATAAGATGTACTTAAATTAGATCAATGACTTGATATGAAGTCAGAAAATGCAGCAACAACAAGTTTTTGTTTGTTCTGTCTTACAACAAAACAGCAATTAAAAAAGATCAGTCAAATTTATTCAGTCAAAGTAACTATTTTCAAAAATATCACAGTCAGTCCAAAATTTGATCCTTTCTTGGTAAAAACCTGTAGATATCTCCAATTTTGGTCCAGTAGCTCTACTTCCTGTAATGTTTAAAAATTGCAAATCCTCACTGGCCTTACTGTGGTCTGTTGTTGTTAAATTCAAAGGCTTCCAGTTGAGGTTTGCATGTACAGAATTTTCAATAGGGTTTGGATTTCTACAAAATATTTCAACAATATATAAGAATAATCACATTTTTACAGTGCTTACCCATATTTTGCAAAATTCGTCCAGAGGGTCAGCAACATCCTACTCATTAAAGCATCGCTCCAGTTGCTTATGCTTGGAATCAAATCCGTTGAATTAAAAAGGTATAGAAGCTCATCGCAATGACAAACACCTAATTAAAGATTCTTTAAATTTAAAAATCTCATTTTCAAAAAAAAATCAACATTCATTACCCCATTCATAATCTATATCTTCTTTAGTTCCAGCAAATAAGTCCCCATAACTGTTAGTACCTTTATATTCAAAACTATACAAATAGATAGGCTTATGACCAACCTTATAGTGTAAAAATAATGATTGGTACAGAGGGTAGAAAAACGCTCTATCAGAATATACCTGGAAAAAACATAGAAATACTTTATGTAGAAAAATAATTTTTTTGATTTAACTCACATCTATGAATCCCTGTACAGTCTTAAGGTCTGCCAAATCAATTTGCTCCTTGCCATTAAAATAAAATTTGCTGATATTTTTGTACAGGCTTTGGGTATCGACTGTACTCAGTTGCAATCCTAATAAGTCTTCAGTCAATAACTTCTCGAAATTTTTATTTAAAGCTTCTCTGGCTTCAGATGATCGAATCAAACCTATACGAAAAGATCCATGTCTTTAAAATAGTGCAAACTTAGGATTTAAAAAATAGTAATCATTTTGTGGTATATAAACTTAAGATGGAAGATATCCATCCAATATTGTTTTTAATTTCAAAGAGTAGGTATATATTTTTAATATATACTTACTTGGTGCTCTTAAAACTCCTTCATTCTTTACAACGCCTGTGATCCATGGTACTTTTTCTATTTGTCCTGACAAGATATACTCTAGCGGAGTTTTGGTGAAAAATGGCTGAGGGTTCCTTTCAGACTCCGTTTCTACTACAGCCCCATATATCACAAGGGGATTACCAAAGAAAGTCTGAAATGACAAAATTGTAAGTACTAGCTATGAACAGTCTTTAAATGATATAGACTTACTCTAAAATAATCTTGAGTTCTCATAATATCCTCAGCAGGAACATTTCTTAGGCATTCAATAAGCATTTTATTATCTGTCGAGTTTTCACAACCAACAGATTTCGCTTGTAAGACAGTTACTTGTTTTTGGACATCGTTTAGAGTCATAGCCCAAGCTGCTAGTGCACTTCCGCTTTGAGAAATTGCTCGATGAAACAAACCTAAACAAGATTTTTCAGTAAGTTAACTCATATCTACACTCACTTACTATCTATCCAGACTTTGATCAAGAAAACTAATACTGCTTTCTTTTGGAAAGCTTAGAGATCATCACGTAAGGAAGATCGTCGCGTTTGATCAATGATTTTAATGAAAGTTGTCGCGAGTATCAGCAAATGATTGAGTAAAATAAATGGTAATGGCAGTTAATTTAGGTCTCTGTATGGATCAGGAATATGTTGATTGACAATATAATAATGATGTATTTAAAAGAGAAAATGTATAACTTAATGGGATCTTCTTCTTACTCCTTTTATTTAGCACAAGACATACGCCTTGGAAAAATGCAGCCGTTCTCTGTGACTAATTGCTATAATAATATATTTAATGAACCAACAAAACCTACTTTTTTCTCATTCATAAAATAAGGTCTTTTTATTCGAAATAAGCGATCTGCTAAGTACATTGAGGATTAATCATCATGAAAATTATAAAATGTAAAAGTTAAAAGATCGATAGGGTTATAGAGTACAGACTTGTCGCCAAGAAAAGTCTCTGATAGCTAAGAATTCATCATTATTTTTTCTTTTTTAAATGCTGAAAAAGCCCTTGACTTTGGTAATACATCCATTGAGCCTATTATAAAAGTTTCAATTGATATATTATCCTTTCAGTAATAAATAGGTTCCATATGGCCTGGTTAATAACATAATACCAATAAGTATCATCGAGTAAACATATTTTTTTGCACAAGTATATATAGAAAAAGAAGATACACGAATGAATGCTTAGAAATTCTAAGGAAATTCGAGTTAATGGTAAGTATAGGTTCAGCAACTGAAATATGCTACCTTTCATTTTCTCTAAAATATTACAAGTAATATCAAAGTAGGAGCTGAGAAATGACTATGCCCTATTTCTCCATAGTCATAGTAACGAAAGTCAATTCTGTACTTTGTAACTGGTTTAAGGCAATACTTGGCAATAAGGAGAAAATGCTGAAAATGTCATCTTTGCAGAGAAATTTTTAGAAAAATCTGGGCAATATTGGTGAATGACTTGCCAGATACAAATCAGATATTAACTATGCAAGCATAATAATACCAATTAATTTGGTTCCCTGAGACTGGTGGATGAAGGCAATGCTGGGTAACGGTAAATAAACTAAATAAATTAACTGCTTGACGGAAAAAGTTAGAAAATATCCTGAAGGTTCAAAAACAAAGAATTTCTGCTTCCTTAAGTATCACTACTATCGGCTACACAGGAATTTATTTAAATTTATACTAACTTTAAGTTATACTTTTAAGTAAGTCGTATGGCTTGGTTAAACTACCAGTTCGTTATGATTAGAAATAATTGGCACAAGTTAATTTCTTGGAAATTACTACCAGGACAATCTGTTAATTAACTAGGATAATGCACGTGGAGCACATTAATTAAGTCATCATCAGTTCAAGGCATACTATTGCTTAAGTAGCAGCTATAAAGTTAGAAAATGACTATACCTTATACAGTTACAGCATTTGGGTGTTTGTCTCGTTCTAGATCCTTTAGAGTACCTCAAGGTTCAGTGTTACGACTACTATTATTCTGCATATAAATGATTTGGGCTCATTGAGGCTGCAGATCAAAGTGGTTCAGTTTGCTGATGATACCACCATATTGTGGAGTCATAAGGATTCTAAATACATTAGAGCTTAGGTTTTCGAGGACGTTAGGATTTTATTAATGTGGTGTGCGTCAAACATGCTTGTGCATAATGTGGGTAAGACTTTGATTATGGGATTTAAGTGCGACGTCCAGGGTATGATGTTTAGTAAAGAATTCTCCTTGCAAAACAAAGAAAACTGTAAGTTCATTGGTATTACCATTGATGGGCATTTTCGATTCCAAGATTATGGCCTAAATCTTAAATTTAAATTATCCTCTTGATGTTTTGCAGTAAGTATGGTAAGACATGAGCTAGGAGAAGTGGTTGCACGTTTAGTATACTTTTCTCTTATTGAGTCTCATGTTCAAAAAAAAGTTTCAAAAAAAAATGTTAGATACCTTTGTTCTGCTGGGTTAAAAGATTTTTATCAACTACTCAACATATCTTAAAAAATCCTAGATCTATTATCTCTTTTTATCTTGAAAACAGCTACTCTTATTCATAATTGTCATGACTCGTCAGGTAAATGATATTTCCCTGCCAATCCCTACACCCTCCTTTACCAGAAACTCTCTCATATACCTTAGTAAAAAAATTACGATCGTGTTGCTCTACATATTTGACAAACATTAAATATTGAAAACGTCAAAGCCAAGTTAAAAAAGTTAAAAGCATATTATAGACTTGATACATTTTTTCTTTGATGAGATCTTTTGGTCTGTGCTCTAATATCATTGCCATATTTGTTAATACCCTTTGTTTTGTTCTATTCTTGTTTAATTACTTTCCTTTAACTTCTTTTTGGCAGTAGTTTTACTTATTTTTAATCTTTTTTGTTATTTTTCTTTTATTTGTTTTTCTGCAGATTTGAATTTTTTTAGTTTTCAGTATGCTTATAGATAAGATTTTATCTTAAGTAATATAGCACATTTTCTTTCTTTCCTTTATTTTTATATCTCCATAGTTGCGTTACAAAATTTTAAAGATATCAGAATTGTTATCGGAACTCTTTATAAAAATATAGGAAATTTAAATTTTATAACACTTGTGACATAAGTTCTAAAAGACATTGAAGCTGTAGGATGTCAGAAAGCTGATACTAACGCTGAAGTTAAATCGACGGACTTAATTCCTTCAGAGCCTATACTGAAGGTGAAAAAAAGTCAGCAGTATAAGGAAAGAGAAACTGCTTCCCGAAAAAAAACATCTAAAAGTCTCAACTAAGTAACTTGAAATTGAATCCGCTCGAATAGTAAATTTAAAACTGATCATCTTTACCTTTTGATGCAGGGCTTAATAAATGGTAATGAACGCTCCCCGCGCCTGCGCTCTGTCCAAATATAGTAACGTTGTCCTTATTTCCACCAAAGTTCTCGATATTTCGCTGGACCCATTTAAGGGCTAGCACTTGATCTTTTAAACCATAATTTCCTGGAGCTTCATCGTCGATTGTTGATAAGAAACCTATAAGTTTACAGGTTTTTCACAAACAAACACATAAAAGTGACGTGTTGACTTACCGAATGGACCAAGTCGATAATTGAAAGTAACCAAAACAACATCCTTATCCATAAAATACTCTGGACCTATATAACCACCCCTGCTCGCTCCAGCAATGAAGGCGCCCCAATGGATAAAAACCATCACTGGTAACAGTTCATTTTGAACTTTCTCATTGGAAGCACTGGAAAGCTTAATAAAAACTGTTTTGGAAAAAAAATTAAAAATATTGTAATGTATTATGTATACCTTTGGGGAATAAACATTAAGATACAAACAGTCTTCTTCTCCTTGTATGGACGGGGTAGCAGAAAATAAGTAATTTTTTTGAATGCATAAGGGAGGCTCCTTCGTTGCATCTCTAATTGTTGTCCAGGACTCCGGACTTTGAGGTTCCTAAAATTTATTCAGGTAAATGAGATCTTGGATACCTACAAATCAAAAATTCATAGACTTAGATTTACTGTAGGCATGTAGACTGAATTGCGTTTCTTGATTGTTTGGTGAACACATGAATACTATATCATTGTTCACCAGCTTTATTGTTCTTCGTATAAATCTGTTTAAATTATAGTAGATAATAGGTTTAAAAAGGATATTTACTGCAAATCTTAAATTTCCTAAAGGAGGTTTGGCGTAGGGGATTCCTGTATATGAAAAAAATTGCCTCCCACATTTGGCTCCTCTGATTTGTCCCTTTATTTTTCCATTTTCTGTTACCGCTGTAGGTGCAGCACCACCATTATGGGCAGACACGAATCCAATATGGATTAAAATACTTAAATTTAGTCGTAGATTCATAGTGTTTATTGTTAAGTGACCCACCTAAAAATAATAGAAATATTTATTCCTAATTTTGTTATTAAATAGTAAACACTTTTGATTTTTTGAGATTGTTTGCACTTGAAACAGACAAAAACATATTTGGTGCGGTAGGTTATCTTCAAAGTTTAAACTACTACTTAAAGAGAAATGGAATTCATAATTAATAATTTCTTATTAATTTAATTACTTTAAAGTCAAAGATTATAATTTTTTTTCTCAACATTAATTTGATTAAGAAAAAATGGGTAGTTCTAAATTTACTATATCTGAAAGAACCTTGAATCCTTATTATCGCTTTTTTTAAATACATTTTGCAATGCTTATCCCATTATATAATTTTATTTACGTATATTCTTAAGTAATGATTATAGTCCATCGATTCTATATGCGTTTTTATTTTATTTATTCTTATGTGGTATATAATAAATGTACCTACTATAAAGTACATAGTAATAGTTAACTATTTAGGTAGATTGCATTTAATATGTTTTTAGAAACGCCAGTTCAAGCGATGATGTTTTTAAAATGAATTTGTTACTATACATGAAACAAACTCATATATAAATATAACCAAGGTATTAATAATATATTTGCAGGTATTTTAAAAATACTTTCAAACACATGGAGATGTCTCAATTCCTCAGCTAAGATATGGAAACGGTAATCTTAATGAAGACTCTTGGTATGCTTTTTTTTTCTTCGGATGTTAGCAATTATAACTTTTTTGTAACACAGTTCCACTGAGCTTTTTCTAAACCAAGTCCGTCGGTTCCGCAACGATGATATGTTCGTCTTTTTTCCGAACCCTCTTTTACCTAATATCTTTTCTTGTATTATGGTTTGTAGTAGAAAGCATCGATCTTTATTTCTCATAACATGCCCAGGTATTCTAGTTTCCTTTTTTTATAATGTATACATATTTCTAGATCCTTTTTCATTTTTCTTCGTACTTCCATATTTGTAATGTGAGCTGTCCATGTTATTTTGAGCATTCGACTATATAGCCACATCTTAAGTCCTTCCAAATTTTTAGTGGTGGCTTTGTAAGTGTCAAGGACTCTACGTCAAACAATAGCATCTGTTGCGTCTGCCTTAATTTAATTACCCTATCCGGTAAGGGTAATTAAATAAAAAATATTTTTCTGTAGTTCACTTCTTCGTATTGTTTGATACATTATTTTAATAATAATATGTTAAAAATTTCAAACAAACATATAATTTATAATTCTTAGTAAATTAGGAGTAAAAAGAAATTAGCAAGTCATTTTGTCATTAGTCAACAAGTTTTAATTTTTTTTTAATTCACATCATTATCTGATTTTAAGAATTTTTAGTTCCGAATGTTAGAAATCGGCGCACTAATGGGTTGCTTTTGTGGACCATTTGTTTATTTCTTCAATATGGATACTTGAATTGTATAATTGTCAGATATTGTACTTTTGTGATATAAGACACTACTAATACAGGGTGTCCCGAAATTACATCGCAATATTTTACCAGCTGCATCTTTGTCTAAAAATAAGACAAAAACTTTATATACAGGAATCTTAAATAGGAAAAGTAAATCGTTTTCATGTTACAGGGTGTTTTATAATTCCTATTGAAGATGGTTTTTTGTTAATATTTTCGAAACGCCTGGTCGTTATTTTTCGAAATGTTTATCGTATACTACTGTTATTGTTATTAACTGATTTTACGCTAAAATGTATACAGGGTTGATTAAAATTAGTGGTAGAGTACCTTTTTTATGTAAAAATGTTGGTTCTTTTTAATTTCACTGTCCAAATAATTAAAAAGTAACCAGAAAAAGTTATGACATTTTTATCTCTGCTGACCACTAATTTTAAACGACCCTGTATATTTATAGCATAAAATGTTATAAAATTAGTTAGTAACAATAACAGTAGTACCTGTACGATAAAAATACCGACCAGGCATTTTGAAAATATTAACAAAATACCATCTTCAATAGGAATTATAAAACACCTTGTAACATGAAAACGGTTCACTTTTCAAGATTCATGTATATGAAGTTTTTGTCTTATTTTTAGACAAAGATGCGGCTGGTAAAATATTGCGATGTAATTTCGGGACACCCTATATATTAGTAATAATAATAATAATAATAATTATTATTATTATTAATTAACCTTGCTTTTTTATTCATCTATCTTGCCACTGATTAATCCACAATTAAATACACATTTTGAAACAAATATTTGGATATTGTCATTTTATGAATTTACATTAATATCTACTAAACAGTTATTTAAAAACAATTATACCTTATTCTAAACCATAGCTAAATATAAATAATTCTAATCAGTATATAATCTTCTTTACTTAATGGGAATTAGTAGATAGAATAATTAGAGATATATATATGTTGAAATGTTATCATTAAAAGCTTAGACTTAATATTAAAAGATAATTTGTTCAGGAAGCAGGTAAATTTTTAAAATTGGGTTGGATATCCTATATTAGAGTACCTTTGACTTATATTGTAAAAAGTAAAAAGTAGAAAATTAAGAAGAGCCTGTTACTTTAGCACTCATTCTCACCCTTACATCAATGAGCATAAACTTAATCCGTAATAAAATTAACGTGGCTAACTCTCTGGTGCTTTAAGTATTGTAATAGTCTAAGTGCGGGTATACACGATCCGGTTTCAACGGATGCGGTAGAAACGGATGCGTTTCTACCGCATAGGATATACGCGATACACACTGCGTTAAAAACGGATAGGTATTAAAAAAAATTCAAAAATTTGATTGCTTCGAGACTTTCATCGGGAAATAATGTTTTCATTGCAAGATTCTTCATCAAGAATTATTTGTGGTCTTGAAGCAAAAGATTTTTTGCGAGAGTCAGTATAACGTGAAAACATTGAAGGCATCCATATTTTGAAAGTGGTTTAGAAAAAAATCGACAAATTTCATACAAATATTCGGCAGTATCATAATAAGTTTTTTAATTATTACAGAATGTCTAAAAAATCATTTGGCGAATTGTTGACTGTGTTAAAACAAGATATATAATGTAATAATTTGGGTGAAAATAACTAAAAACGCGCGTTACAACCGGAACGTATATCGCGATACATTGAAGTACGTGTGTTGCCCAGGATGATCCGGTTATCCGGCGCGCGGTCTTGCCGCAGCAAGCTGCGGCGCTGATCCGTCGATCCGGCATTGACGCATTCATGTATCGTCTTCTATTAAAACCTATGTGTTGTCGTGACGATCCGGCGCCGGACCGTTTTCGCCGGACCGTTCATACCGGATCGTGTATACCCGGCCTAAGAGCTAGCAAAAGGAAACTTTACGTTATCGGGAATGTTGATAAGAGTAATATCCATGTGTAAGTTGCACAATTAATTATACAAACAAATTTGCAAGGAACTTTCGCTGTTTATAACAATTACGGATGTTGGTGATTTTTTTTACGATCTTACCCCAAAAACCAACAAAAAATATGTGTGCAAGTGTATGTCAGACGGGCTTTAATCCAGGGACTTCTTACCATATCTATTAATATTTTATTTTCCGTGTCTTATTATCAATCGCGGATCATGCAAGTAATTTGATATATAATTACGATAAACTGCACAGAATTGCTGTTTTTTCTGTACTGAATTATAAACAATTTTGTGCACTTTAACGTAAATATATTTTTTAATTAAATTGATACGACATTACTGCAATTAACATTTTCCATGTATATTTTATTATTGCAAAATTATATATATTATTTTTTAAATTCGCCATTTGAGAACCATTTTAGTCAAGTTCTTACTTTTCCGATTTAGGGGTCGTTTAGTTTATATTCTCAAATATTATTCTCAATTATTCTTCAATATTAAAATTGAAGTTATATTATTTGTCCTATTATTCAAAATTTCATTTGAACTTCCAAAATAATAGAATTAATGGAACGGCCTCCAAAACAATATTATGACAGAAGTTTAGCTCTAAGGGCATTTGTAATTAAACTCATTTTCAGGAGAACATAATGAATATTATTCTACTACCTTCATTATGACATTCCTATGCACACTACTTTACTGCAAATAGTCAGTTTTGCAAGTTATAGTTATAGAACAGACACATATGTCTCTAGTGAATATCCGTGATGATGCTGGGATAACTACAAGCAACCCTTTAGCATCCTTACGAGGGTGGTTTAGATAAGTTTACATTATTCTTTATTATATTCTAAAATCAGATTTAATTTGTCTTTTTGACAAGCATGCTCCGTTAGATGATATAAAGGATAAATAAAACTAGGCCATACGCACGCTGCACAGAATATTCGCCTCATGATAAAATTACGCAATAAAGCTCTTAATAAATTTAGAGTGACTAAAAATACGAATCATTGTTGATATACGATAAAGAACTTTGTAACCTGACAACCTCTGCTATATTAACTAAAAAAAAAGCTGATCTAAGCACGACTCTTCAACAGGGCAGTACTAAAAAATAACAAAAGCTAAAAAAACTAAATAAAATTAAAAATAAATATTATAGTATTCCTGACAGATGAACTAAATAAACAGTTTTAACACTAACATATTTTCTAAATAACAAGGTAACAGCAAGTTCGTTAAATTCTCTGAACGGTATGGATATTGTAAAGATAAATAAAAATATTAAATCCAATGGAATCGGCCCAGATAAATTAAGTATAATTATGTTTTGTTACCCATTTTTAATCACTGATGTAGTTAATTAATGTTAATTTAGTTTTAGGGTGTTTCGAGAAAGCCTGGAAGTAGTTAATTTTTTTAATTAGTAAATCTCTTAGAGTGTATCCTTCCTAGTTATAATAATAATACTTTAACTGCCTAAGAGTATTTTATATTTTCACCTTTTTTTTCTAGAATAGTTATCCTATAATAGCTATTTTTGCAAGTGCTAGTATTAGGATTCGCTTTAACTTTATTTAAAAAGGCTTCTTAAATTTGAACTATGCGTACAGCTCGATAATAACATGTTTATTTAGTGTCTATTAAAATCTTATGTTGTTGTTACATGCCTAAACGTAGCCACCCGAGAGAATTCAATTCTCTTAGATATATGTCTATGTATTGACTTCTATATTTGTTACAATAATGTTTTACCTAAGAAGAAATCTGGCTTTAGACAGTGGCATAGCTATAAGACTGCATTGCCTGAGGTAACACATGATATTATACAAAATTTGGATGAAAATAGAGGAATTGATACTCGTAATGCTAGATTACTCCAAAGCCTTTGACACCTTAAATCAAGAGATGTTACTTGCTGTTTTAAAATATATTAAGTTGTCTTTCGTATTGGATCTAATAGGATTGTCTTTAACTAATCAGGTGCAACGTGAAGGGAGTCGTATTAAAAATTATTATATTTCGGATAAGGTGAAACTAGCAGCTGCTGTTCTCCAAAGAAGCATTTTATATTCTATACATACCTAATATGTACAAGTATCTTGAGTATCGTGTTTATCACATGTATGCGGACGATATCCAATTAATTTTTAATGTTAATGTTTTTATGTTTTTTTAAATACAAGGAGCCAATATAAATTTAAACAGGAATCTTGGGAGGTTGTCAGGGAAGTGTCAATTTGGGTTTAATACTAGGTGATAAATTATGCTCTAAGTCAGTTTAAGATTCAGAAAAGCTTATTCAACTTAATGATATTATATTGAAACAGATATTAATTAAATCGAAATACGAAAAAAACATTACATGAATCCTTTGTTGTTATCATCCTGCCTCGATACTGTAACTAAGCGACGTTTTTAGGTTATATAAAAATCTTGTCTTATATTTATATTTGGCACCCGTAGACCCATATCTTTTTAATAAAATAAAATACAGAACATCAGAACATACGGTAAACATTAGACATAGATATTTTTTGGATTTCGAAAGCTATAAAGAAATAAAATATAATAAAATTTAAATGTCCATTTTCTTTTAATATGCGTTATGACCAGAAATATATTATTTATAACTAATAATAAAGTATATAATACCTAATAGAATAAATCAAGTGCCTTTTTTCTTTTTTCCTATTTTTTCTTTAATTCACTTATTTTACTTTTATATTTATTACTTTTTAGTCTAGCAGAAAATAGATTAATTTTTAAATTTTGTTTATTTTGTAACCTTAACAGAATCTTAATTTGTTGGCATCCTGAGAAAGTGACCCTTAAATCCGAATAATTTTATTTAATGCTTTACAGTTGTACATGTGGATTAAAAAACGTAACATTAATAATAATAATAATAATAAATATTATTTTCATATATTTTTTATCGTGGTCTGTCGTGACGTCGTGAAGGTTTTACGTCGCTGGCTCTTGGACTATAAAGAAAATTACAAATCGCGACGTTAGTCTTAAGCAAAGCAAAGCTTACAGAGCTTTACTTAAGCAAAGCTTACAGAATATAATATATATAGTATATTCTGTAAACTTCGGTCACAGAGACACCCAACGTAGAAATTCACAGTATTAACAGTTACCACAGTTGTACCACGGGCGCTGTAATGTTTTTTCCTCCGTTGACGTACGGTATTTATTATATCACAGCTACATGCTTGGTTTTTATCAAGCCAATACTTGGTTGTCAAAATATATCCGTGCAACTTTTTTATAGTGCCAGTGGAGAAACTGAAGAACTTACACGGTCGGAATTTTTACTCTAAATGTTCGTTCGTTCTATGTCGACGGTGTTTAAAAATCTGGTAGAATATTAGAAAGTAGTTAAATTAGTTTGTCAATATTTTAAAATAAAAAAAAAATAAATTTATGAGGAGGCTTAGTCTTCTTTGACAGCCACTGTAATTGCTGACTTATTACCTGAGATAAAAAGTTTGTAAACTGTGCTTATACTTAGTGATTTACAACGGTTAACTCTTAAAAATGGGCCACGCCAGATTCTCAAAACCGTTTAAACATGATTGTTAAAATAATGTTAACCATACTTTTTATCATACTAAAAAAATATTCAATTATACCAAATATAACAAAGAAAAAATATTTTTAGTAGCACCTTATAGGAGCCCTTATGTCCTTAGAAAGACAATTTTTTTTCTTTGAAAGATTTCACACCTATTTCACCTTATTAAATTTAATTAATTTAAACTTTATAGAATTTTAATTTAATTGTTATCTAAATATTATTGAACCCTTTTACGGTCTATCTTGGGCCTAATCCAAATCATAACATCTCAAACAGTTTTATGGCTGAAATATATGTCATTGTATAATTTTTGTTAGTTTTTATTAATTTTTATTAAAAATCAAAATATTTAAAATAGGAAAAATTTTATGATGGTAGTTTATGGGTGCTAATTTGATATGAATTTATATAGGGTGTACAGTTTAAATAATTTATTCTTACTTACAGTCAATTCATTACACAAAAAAACTGTTATAACACAAGCTTTAAGTTCATTTAAAATTCACAAAGACCCTTAACGTGCACCGGTACCATGCAAGAGAGCAATTATTTAAAATATGCCAACTTTTTATATATATATATATTTACAAAAACCTGTTCGCACCCCTACTCCTTCCTATATTACTAAAAAGACGGTCTTGTCGCGGGATTTTTTTTGTCAATAAACCATAAATATGTCAAATACTTATTTATCGATTTAATGACCGGTAATAAAATTCAACCGGTTGTTACTTTTTATTTAGCACGATAGTTTAAATAAAATGAGAATTACTACAACCGCGGTTAACCTAAATTAAACTGCCTATATTGCGGTGTTTGGGTGCTTTTATATAAGTCGATAATAAATCGACTATAGTAAAGGACGACCCCTACTAACAGATAATTTCATAATGATAAAATAATAATTATCATTAACATTATGCGTATTTTATGGTCGGCTTGCTTTGTCAACGGTTTATCATCTGCCGTTTGCCGTTTTTCGTTTAATGAAAGTTTGACGTTCGTATTTTTTTCATAAAATCATGACGTTCGACGTTCCTCAATTCGGTTACATTATTACATCATTTTGTTTAAAAAGATTTGAACAGAAAATTAAAAATCATAAAAGTCAATCAAAATTTTTTTTTTGTTTCACGTGAACATGATTTTTTTCATTGAAATTTGTCTCCAATCATGTGATTTCTCATTTTAACTTCCCGACTAGTTAAATGAACAAAAATGAAAACGCTAAGTTGCCAACCCTTCCGTTTTTTCAGTTTATTGCTAAAACTTTTCTTCATACAATTGACGTTCTTTGATTTCGTTAGTAACTGTCATGTTTTCAGTTGGCTCACTTATGACGCTGATGATCGTGTCACGAGAAAGGATTTGCAGAATATCGGGGACATATACCCAGACAGCACAAGTACATTGCATATGCCCAGGATATCTAATTGGCATATTTATATCTGCCAAGAATATCTTATATCTCTCTTGGCATATGCTAGATATATTCAATAGATATCCAAGGTCACCATAAAATATATGCCAAGAATATCTTTTTAACTTCTTTAATATATGGTAGGCATATCTCTCGATAAGAATGATAACAATTGAAAAAATGCTGTATTTAACAATCATAGAGACTGGAAAAACTACCAAATTTTTGTCCAGGGGTGAGTTCACTTTTAAGTATCCCCGGCCCAATATTTTTAAATGGTATATTAAGTGCAAACATGAAATATAATTGACACTACTCTCCATCAACGAAATTTTAAAAATGCAATGCAACTGGAATATTTCGCAGATATGGAAATTGAATACTCTGCATATGTGTTAAACATATGCCAGGAATATTGCTTTTGCTTTTATTCGGATATAAATTAATTTTCTACTTACTTTCTACTTGCTTAGGTTTCCAAACATTTTTGCCGAGAATTGAAATAATTTTCATTTTATTCCAGGGTTTGCTGATTTGTTTTTTGCGTATCTCAAAGAAATTTAAGGAGGTTTTTCACTTTTTCCAGGTATTTGGTTTACATTTTTTCCTGGGTATAAAATATATTTTTTTAAAGAAAAGGACACTTGGAAGAAACACAAAAAAACACCTGAAAAGAATAACGGAATAACGTCAAATTTCTGGAAGATACAAAATTTACTTTAATTAATAACTTAACTTAAATTAACTTAAATTTACTTTCTCAAGTTTCCAAAAATCTAAAATTAACTAAAACTAAAATAAATCCATGTTTTCCAGAAAATTAAAAAAAATATAATTTTATTCCAGGCATTTGTCGTAATTTGTTTTTATAACTTCAACTTGGGTGATTTTTCATTAATTTTTTGCTGGACAAAATTAAAGGTTGGGTTGAGTTGGATTGGAAACATACCAGTCCTTACACTCTTAAATTTTACATATCAAATAAGAGATCCATTTTTATTTTAAAAATAACCATTTTCAAAAAAAATATATATAAACAATTACTGCGTGTTGTTATAGTGTAATTATTTCAATATTTTTATAAAAGTGATACGAACATTGAGCAATAGGAAATTTACTTATAAGAAATTCGAAGTAACAACCAGAATATATCATCGACTTTGTTAGTAACTGCCGACTTTTACCTAAACTTTTTAAGCTTATGAAGTATGGTACCACTAGCGAATATTCTTGTGAAAAATTGACATATTGGATAGTATTTGCATTGCAAAGTTTTGAAAAAGACGTAATTTTTTATGATTTTTTGTTTTTTTTGTCCAAAATATGATTCTTCCAGAAATGTTTATGTTAAAATGTTCTATAGACCATTTCTACTAAATAATTATTTTTTTTGGAAAATCGTTAGATCTTAAATTGCTCAAGCATCTTCTTGATGTATTTAGACTTTTTTATCATACACAGTTTTAATCATAACATACACAAAAAAATGATAATACGAAATAAATCATAATCATACATAATAAAATTCAGAAGCAAAACAGCGAAACGTCATTCACTGTCCAACAAAACAATTACTAAGTTTATACGTGACATTAATGTGAATTAGCGGCTAATGCAAATTAGAGCAAAAACTCTTTGGCTTGTGTTTACGCAAGGGTTTTAAGAGGTTTTCACGTTGACGTTAACCAGCTTAACCATGTTTTTATTGCCAACCTAAATAATTTATTGATAAATTTTAGGGTTTAGGAGATAAAAATATATCTAATAAAAGAATATAATTATTTAAATCTTGCAAAAATATTTTCTCCCCGTCTCGGTTTTCAAATTTTTGTTAATTGGCAGCACTGAAAATAAATGCGAATTTGCATCTTGTGCCATATACACAGATCCTTAATGCGCATTACAGTGAGATCATCCACATATTGAAAACGTTTTAAAATAATGTGAATTAGGAACGCTAAAATGGTTTACGAGTGTCTAAACATGCGTTTTATTTTAATTGGTATTTCTTTAATGCGCACTAAAGGTTGTGTGTAAATATGGTAAATAACAGCAATAAAAAAATGGCTTGATAAAGCACATGACTGACATGCTAATGCAAATTATTGCTTAAAACCTCCATAAAGGACATTTCTCTATTAGTATTTAGTGGTTGCTTTATGGAATTTTGGATCTATGGTAAAACTGGTAAAAGATTGTCGAAGGAGACAATAACTTGGGTCCTCATCCCAAGACGAATCATTGTTTGAAGTCAATAGGTTTTTTAACAAAACAGCCTTTTTTGGAAATAATAAGTATGGATTACTATTCTGCAAATATCGTGTAACCGCTTTGGAAAAAATATCAATTTTTGACGACCTGCCACCCATATTTTTTACATATAATTTAAAATACATCTTGACTTTATTGGACTTGATTTTTACGTAAAATCTGAAAAAATAATAATATAATATAGAGTATTCTATTTAAATTAACGAAGTTGATATCTATTTCTAATATACTCAAAAATGCCAAAACTATCAAAATATTTGAGCTCTCTCCCTTTCTAATATCCCTGCTATATATCCGATTTATTTACTGTCGTTGGCCTGGTGATGCTAATAATCCCTGACTGAGTTAGTAAGCTTTTCACACATTCAATTTTTTTGTTTCACAAATTTGCTATGTCAAATTTTAAAAAAAATATAATCATAAATATTTATTTGGATTAAAAAAAAATCTCCTTAATTAAATAGTAACATTTATAATAATAGTATGTAATAATTCCACGTGCGGTATAAACAAAAAATTAGAGCACTTAGTAATTAGAAACAACATAATTATATATAATGAACAAAATCCGGTTTTAAATATAGAAAACAAATTATTTGTTAACTTTCTTTAAAAACCACAAGTTTTTTAATTTAATGGAAATATAGCCAATACATTTTTTATTAATTCAATTGAAATATAACCTTTTAACTTTATACTTATTTTTTATTTATTTATTTATTATTATAATAATAATTTATTTATATATTTCATATTCGTTAAGTATCTTGATAACCATCATTTACTTTTAAATGCTACCACGCTGAAAAAATATTTACAACTATTACGACTTATAATTATTTTATTAGATTTAAGCTTCTGATTGTCTATACTTTTTAATTTAAAGCTAAATAAAACAATTTTTTGTTACTTATGAGTAATAAGCTTTATTTGGTAATAATGTTTTTTCCTTCTAGTGTGTTTTTTTCTATACTTATTTTTTTAAAATAATTTGTAAAATAGTGGTATAGATACCCTGGTTTTTTTTTTATAATGCTGTTTTTATTTAGGATATAGGGGAAGGTGTCCTAAAATGACATACTTTTTATTTAAATCTAGTTTATGCAAAAACCATTTAAGATAATTAACTCAAAATAAAACACCACGTTGCTTTAAATATACTTTATTGACAAACATAAACAAAAATATTGCAACTCTATTTAAAACTTGTAAGAAAAATGCATTTTAAAAAACGTTACACTATGTCACTTTACAAACATATTATATTGTAAAATGACACAGTCGTGGGGTATAAAATGACATATACTTAAAACAAGTGATAACACAAATAGAACTTATAAAATATAGTTGAAGAAAGTAAGCTAATAAGTAATTAGTCTTGGGAAATCTCGCAAATAAACTTTTTGACTTTTGGAGAAACTCCAGCACATTCGCAATGTGCCCAATTGTGGCACTTCATACAACTAATCCAAGACTCCCTGGATCGAGAATTTTTGAATAGATCGTTGCAATACAGGCATGCCACTTCATCCTCATAATCCTCGGTTGCAAAATGATCTTCTTCACTTTCGCTTCGTGCAACAAAACTTGTCTCACCTGAAAGGTTCTTTTTAAATTGACGCACATTTTTTCGCAATTTCTTTTCTTCCTTTAGCTTTAACTCTTCTAAATTGGGAGTAGTTGTTAAGACTCCGGTTATAAATTGTCTGGTCTTCCTTCTTTTGGTTCCTCTTGCTACAGGCACTGGCGAAATTTCCTGTAGAGAAAACCTTTTCCTTAATGGTTGATTTTGTTTTATATTGCTTTCTGTCTGATCACCTCTCGGTTCATTTTCTTTATCGACACTTTTGTCTTGTTTTTGTCGCATTGCTTCTTCTGTAACACCAATTACTGTTATTTCATTGCTTGTTGATAGTTGTTCTGGGCGATGGGATGCTCCCTCTTCTATGGTCGGTTCTAATAATCTATTTGTTGTCTCAGCCGGCTCAAAAAACTCTTCTGGGAAAATATGTGGATTAAATGGATAAATTCCTGTATTTAAAAATGTACTTGTGGCATTTTTAATTGTAGCTGCTTTCCTGTAAGCGGGCGTAAACAGTTCACCAATTTGATGTAGTGTTATTACTCTCCCTGGATGGTTTTTCAACCAAAATGCACATTCCTGGTTATAAAATGTCTTTAGTGGACCATAGAAGCTGACATCCAGGGGCATACGATGGGTACAGTGGGCAGGAAAGCATAAAGGGATTATTCCATTTCTTCTGGCAAACGTCAAGGCATTTAATGATTTGTGGCTAGTGTGCCCATCCAGAAGTAATAAAACTTTTGAGTCGGGAGAAGCTTTAACAAAAGTCTGAAAATGCTTTAACCACAAAGCAAAGGAATCAGATGTCATCCATCCAGTCTCGTTAAATAATCCCAAAGAACCTGGAGAACCTGGAGGTAAAGCATCTAAGAGTCCCTCCTTTCTATTTTTCCTAGGGAAAATCAAAGCAGGTGGCACAAAATTACCTACACTATTCATGCAGCAAACACATGTTACATGCTGACCTCTTTCAGCACTGGTTAATGATCCTACTTGTTTTCTTCCAGTTTTGGCAAACATTTTTGAAGGCCTTTGCACTGTGGACAAACCACTTTCGTCCATATTGTAAATCCGATGCACTTTAATTTTTTCTTTTCTAGGGTATTTTCCAACGTATTAAAAAAATGTTGCACTTGTGGCCTATTAAATGCCATGGCTCTAGCCGCAGACACAGCTTCAGACTGCCTTAGAGATATTTCAGGATGTCGCATACGAAATCCTCTCAGCCACTCTCGTCCAGCGCTACGATCTATAAATCTATTTGGAATGCCATTTTTAGTGGCAAACTCATACGCAAGTTTCTTTATATCTGTTGTTGTTATCCCGAACAATCTAGACTCAAGTAATAGTATATGCTCAACTAAATCTCTTTCTTCGTTAAATGTGGTTGGAAACCGACCCAAAACTTTCTGACAGCCCTTAGCTCTTTTCTTTGTATTATTTGTTCTTCGCCTTAATGTGGCTTGGGGGACATTGAACAATTTCAATGCTTTCAGCCACCCCATTTGGCCACCTTTTACAGCGTTAATTGCACTTAGCATTGCTTGTTCATCCCACGATGTCCCACGTCTAGTTGATGTTCTTTCACGTTTTCCCACCATAATGTAGCTAAAAATAAACAAAAAATACAATATTCCTTAAATTTAAATTAATTTGATGTTTGTAAAATGACATAGTATGTCATTTTACCTTCATGTCTATCTGTGTCGTTTTACCCGCAGTAACAGATAGTCCTTTGTTAATGCAGAATAATCTTATTTCATATTAAACGACATTTCCGCGCACGTCAATCCGAAGTATACACTTACATTTAAATACTAACCCTGGTTTTACTTTAAAATCAGCACAATTTCGTAATAAAAACAGACTTTCAAAACAGCACATGCAAAATTTCTACACCGGTAAAAATAATTTTTTGAGGTTATCTTCTACATATAATAAACGTAAAACAAATAGAGTACCCACATGATATCTGGTCTTGGTTTGTGACATGCAAGCAAACTATTGACTAGATGGCGCCAGCAGTTAGAGAATAAATACCGCTATGTCGTTTTACATGCTATGTCATTTTAGGACACCTTCCCCTATTTTTTTTCTTTGCTTTTATAGCTTGGTTTAGTGGAGTAGCTATTGAAAGCTAGGGTCCGCCAAGTATCATTATCAATAAAATAAAAGTAATATTTATTTATTTAACAGATTCCCTTATAAGATTCAAAAGTAAAAAGGTTAATGCCATAATACTCCAGAATATTTTCGACCATGATTTTCAATTTTGCTTATTTTTTCCCAAAGCACTGGATCGCAAAAAAAATTCTTAGACGGCTTATTAGATAATATTTTTCGAACAGCTTATTAGAAGGTTTTCTAATTAATTTTGAAAAATTGTAACGAAAAATATGATAGACCTTTAGAAAACTGATATAATAGGCCCTTAACTGATTGTACTAAATTCATTGTTCTATTACCTCTAGAATGAAAGGAAAATTCAATTTTTCTTACCTTTTCATCTACTTATTTACAAATATTATCTGTAATGCAAATATAGATTTAAATTTTACGAATAATATTCTTTTTTAATTTTTTCAATGTATTTAATTAAATATCACGTTTAAATGCCTTTAAAATTTTCTTTTACTTTTGAATCCATCTACATGATCGGGAAATTCCACTTGTCTTACGCAGTAGTTCTCTTTAAATTCAAAAATCGCCATTTAAGTACAATCGTTTAAGACACCTCAGAGTGAAATAGTTCTGAAAAGGCGAAGCATATTTAGCTTTTAATTTATGTCAATTTTATATTACTTCTAACTAAATATTAATTGAAAATTAATCATTTTATAAAAATGCTAGTAACCTCTTCTGCTCCGTTACTCTCCAATGAACCAACTCTAAATAGTGACGTCTTATATATGAATTATGACTGAGTAAGTAAAATTAAAAAAAAACTCTTTATTTGTCTTAAAGAAAGATAGAGAAAGGACTGTCAATGTACGAGTTTTGACAGATGACAAATGACAGATGTGAAGCTCGGTAATCTCTCTATCTCTCTGCCTTAGATATGAAAAAAAGAGAAATTATAACATTCAAGCGATGACAGATGATGAATAAAAGTTGACAGGTGACAGTTACAAAATTCCGCGACCTTTTTCTACCTTAGACAAGGAAAAAGAAAGGTACAGTAACATACGATGTATGGAAGGTGAGAAACCACAACTGACATATATCAAATTCTGCAATTTTTAGTCTTAGATAAGCAAAGAGAGAACACTAGTAATAGTTCTTGAGTTCATTAAGAGATTGAAAACAAATCGCTCTCATACGGATTGAGATAGTGACATTTTATTGGTAAAAATTCCTTCACCAATAAGGTCAATATTTCAATAGATAACCAAGAGTCGCTAAGAATACATAATATATGAATTATGACTGGTAGATCCAGTCGTCTATTTTTATTTAGATATGAAGAAAACTTTTATTTCCCTGGAAAAAAAGATATAGGGAGAGGACTGTCAACATACAAGTTTTAACAGATGATGAAAGAAAGTTGACAGATGACAGCTTCAAAACTCTTCATTCTTTATCTACCTTAAGTAGGCAAATAGAGAGGTGTAATAATATACAGCTGATGACAGACGTCAACTTCTGTCTTAGACAAGTAAAGAGAGAACACTGATAATGTACGAGCTTTACTAGACGAGATTAATAAAATATCCAAAAATCCAAAAGAGAGGGATCCTTATGCATCAATATCTTATCGGCAAATTGACTAATTTGAAATAAGCCGAAAAATGTTAAATTTACGTTAATACAAAAATTTCCATTGATGACGTCTTAAAATATATCTAAATATAAATTTATGAAGACTCCCTCCAACACTGGAAAAGTTATATACGAAACACGAAGGATATCCGCCATAAAGAGAGATCAAGTAGAAGATCAAACCTTAAAATGTGTTTCCGCCTGAATTTATAAGATACTTAAGCCTAAATATGTAATTTACTATATAAGATCCAATATATCACAAAGATTCAATAAAAACAAAGACCAACGATGATAATAACATGATTTCTATGTTCAGGGTAAGTCTCATGCCATATCTCTTTTATTGTATTTTTTTTCTATTTTATCTCTTTATGTTTTCTGGCGATCTGATTCAGATACATTATTACGCAGAAATCAATCAAGAAATATTCTATGTTAAAGTAAAATGTTTATCTTATACTTATTATTATGAAAACAAGATAATTAAATATTATAATCTCTAAATAAAGGCTAAGTGCAAAGTATGCGTACATAATTATGTAAATTGAAATTCGCGTGTAGGTGACGCACATTTTTAACTGCCACACGCCTAAAATGTTTAACCTTTAGGTACTTTACAGTACAAAAATAGACTATAACATAATATATATTTGGTAAACATCGTATTGCTAAATTCTATTATATCGTTTTTTAAGCCCAGTGAATTATGTTTTTTCCTGTTGATGATCCATTTATCAAAATAAAAACAAATGAACAATAAGCCTCGGTGTCATCTTCTATCATAACATGCTTAGCCGGTGCCATTGGCCGAATAACATTGAAATCTAAATATCCGTAAACATATAATTATTAATAATTATTGCATTCTACTGTTTACTACATGTCTGAGATGGAACCTGATGCCAAGGATGTCTGCATGCAATGCAGCACGTGGCAGATAATATTGTGTGCTGGATCGATCGGTTCCGTTATTTTAACATTTTAAAAGATCGTGAGCAATTATTCATATATGTATTATCATAAAGATTAAGCTTCGCTGTATCTTATATCATGGAGTGGCTTAACATATAAATGTGGCATTTCCTAGGCAGTTGATCTGCGTAAAATAATCATTTTAGTACCTTCCTTACACTGTCATGGGGATATAGGTAAAATGTACAGGAAAGCCAATAATTGACCCCTTTAAAATTTACATGGGATTTCCTATGTTCCGCTCGGCGACGCACCACCCGATATAAGAAAATTTTCTTTGCATATATTTTTCTCTCATTTCTTTACCAAATATAAAAGTATTTGGAGTTTGTGTTTTTCTTGCACAATTCATGTAATTTTATTTAAAAATTATCAAATCTTATATACCTTGTGATTTTCTGTTGATCTTTTTGCACTAAAATAATATTATAATTTTAACACCATATTTTGTAATACTTTTGGGCAATATATTATAACGATCTTAACAGCCAAAAATTATTAGCTTCCACAGGTAAATCATCACCGTCGCTTAGACCTGAAGGTGCGACAAGGATGGAGCGAGCGCATCTCGCGACATCTCAGAATTCACATAGAAAGTAGGCGAATGTTCCGGAACAGTGGCGAATGTAGCTAATAAATAAGAAGTTCTTGCCTCTAGGAGACTCTACAACATCTTAAAATGGAAAAACAGTAAATAATTTAATTTCTGTCAATGTATCACCATTTTTCTACAGTCCTATTTAAATTGAAAAAATAATTATTTTAGTAGGTTATTTAGTGATATCTCTAATTGGGATGCTTACAGTTTTAGGTCCGAAAATGGTAACAAAAATCTTCTATCTATTTCAACAATGATTTCTTGTTTATATACATGTATCTTCATTTCACTTCTCAACTAAATTGATAATGTCATGAAAAATTTGTTTTCTTATGTGAGTTCTCAACCGTTACATCATTTGTACAAAAAAAAATAGGAAACTTAAAATAAAAACTAAAAAAAATCATTATAATATAGAATTCTGTCAATTACCCATTGTTTTACTGAAAGTTTCTTATCATAAGATTTCTATATTGTTTATATCAGTATCGAAATATATTGTTTCCATGTCATTCGCTATACAGACAACACATTTGAGAGAGTTATGCTAACCATAATTTCTGTAGAGTGTGTTGGAACATAAAACAGATTAATATTTCCCGTTTGACAAGCAGCTATAAAATGTACACGTGCTAACAATGCATGAAAGTCCATGCCCTAGTTTATGTAAAAATTATGTATTAACTTATGTCGACCTTATGATATGAGATCCAAATTACAGCCGCATTATTCAAAATTAATATATGCACACTAAAGTTTTCGAGATGAGGTATTCCATCCAGCATAAAACATCTATCTTTAAACATATTTTCTAAAAAAATTGAATCACAGTTTCTAGTTCAACAAAGAATACGTTAATTAACATCGAGTTTTATAATTTTTTTTTAGATTTTTATAAAATAGGGTAAAACTTTAAATAAAAATCATTCTTATTTGCAATTAGTTAGTTAGTCTTTACCCTTGTAGACATTTTATAACTCTATTTTATATTTTATTATTTTATATATAAGAAATACAATATTTGATTTTGAATTTGATGTTACTAGCAGATCAATGATGTTTCTAGCAAGGAATGCGATAGGACTAAAAGTGATCGGCAAAAATCAAGAACATGCAATGAAAAATAATTTACTATAGAGAATAATCTACTGTCAATAAAAAGTCAATACAAGTAGAGATTAAATCAGAATTATATCTGGGAAGCATTTTTATTATTTTATCTTCATATATTGTTCGGTTTCTTTGATGTCATCTCGAATCGAGTTGTCTTTCATGGCCCCTTTTCTACCTAGATAATCTGTCCACCCATTTGTATAACTATTATAAACAAGATTATGGTTTATGCTTGACTGGTTCCAGCTTAAGTAAGAGTACAGGGTTCCCACAACAATTTGGACAGAGGAATTCCTTTATTTTGCAGTGTTAGAGGTCCTAAGCAATCTAATTTTCTCCTGCTACCTAAGCTTGATTTTTTCGTTAATCAATTCGTTGTTACCTAATCTGTTTTTGAGCATACAGTCAATCTACCTGCATGCCGTGTTGTTAGACGGTCTCTATGCTCTAAAAGACAGCTAGAACACTTATTTGTATTCCAGGGTGTCCTCTACCTTGGATAACAGTCTAATTATATGTAGCGTTTTCTTTGTTAAACTTCCTACTGTATAAATAAACTCATTGGTCTTAACCGGAGAGGATGATGAATTAAAGATTGATCCTTAATGTGTCTGTCTAGCAGTTTCTTGAGAGTATCCATCCTAGCCTGATTGGTCTGAAGAGTTTTGCCTGAGAATGTTTTATGAAATGTAATTATAAGCTAGGCTGACCCTCGTCGTCTTACTCAGCTGTAATACATAGAGTTTCTGAAACTTGTTGCATCATTGCTGGAATTATACGGTGGAATGAACCAGCAGATTTGTTAGGCTGGGATGTATTTATGAGTCATTTAATCTGCTCAAATGTTACACTCAATGAATAATGGTTCTAGGATTACCTTGCTGTCAGCTATTTGGTTTTTACAATGTTTCTGGGAATTATTCGGAAAATCATTATTTTGGTACCATATTTTGTGATACCTTCGATAATTTTTTTGGGTTATATCTACATTTGATTTCTATGCTACTTCGAGAATGTTTTGAAATTGTTTCCTTATGATGTTTACCTACTCGCATTGGAAAATCATCATTTTAGTACCTACCATTATTTATGACAATACTGACGAAGGTGACACTATAGGTATGAAGATAGTAAAAATATTTAATTTCGCATTGTTTCTTGGACGAATAAAAATTTAATTTCTCTATAAATTTACCACCTGCCTCTACGTATCCACTCTAACTACCTCTAAAATTTTTGAAAATTGTGCTGTTGGAAATGTTCATGTGTGTACCATCCTTTATGATACTTCATACTGAGTAGTGGATAAACGGGAAGATATTTAAAAGTTAGATCATGCTAAAAAAGGAAAGTTGTCATAAGAAGAAAAAACTGCAAAATGCTAAGGAAAGAATAGATATTAAAAGAAATATCTGAAATAGTTTAATGATGGTAACCTGAAATCTATATGTAAAGAGTGATGAAAAAGAAAATAGTTGCTGCAAAAATTTCAAACCAGTTAATAACTCATGAAACTTTCCATTAACCATAAGTATGAATAAAGTAAATGTTCTTGTAGGAATTGAAATTTATCATGAATTAGTTAGCATAGAGAAATTTAATGATGTAAAAAAAAACAATTTTAAAATAAAGAAAATAAGACATGGAAGAAACGATGGAGTTACAAATCTCACTACTTCGATCTATCGATTTTTTTTATATATGAGACCGAAGTATCAATAGCAATTGCAATGAAAGGAGATGATGAATAGTGCAGCGAGATAAAAATATGTTCTGAAAAATATAGTTTTAAGATTGGCATATTTATGTTATTATTGTAGTTATAAGAGCCCTATCACATTCCTTTTATTTAAAAAAAAACGCAATTCAAAAATAGATTTTTTATTCACACACACCCTTCCGTCATAGAATTTTTTGTATGATAGTAAAATGTAAATGCTATATCCACACTTTTACTGACACTCCATTCCTAATATATAAGACAAGCCATTCCTAATATAAATATTGCTATTTACTCATTTATTTATTTGGCATTGGACAATAGCAATTCGACTGCTCCAGAGCCGCTCTAAATGGATGCTTAACACCCATTTCCAATTCTCCTGAAAGCATTTGTTTGGTGATTTCTCTATATTTTTCTTCTTCTCTTAATCCTTCTGCAAGCTGCCTTTCTAGCTCCTCTCTTTCCCTTTGCTAAAACAACTCATAGATAGAAGATATCATGCATGGAACAATGGTTACAAATGTTACCCTTAACACATTATTGTATGCAATTTGTCTGGATAAATCATCTCTATATTGCATAGAAGCTTGTTTTTCCAGTCTATCGCTCTCTGCTTGTAGGCGTTCGTTTGTTTCAAAGGCCATTCTAAGTAGCTCATTTTCGGCTTCTTTCAGCTTCAGCTGCTGTTCAGCTTCTTGTTTTTTATATCTTAGCTGCTCCGCCCGTTCGGCCAGTACATCCTAAAATTATTAAAAATGTGCATATTTAACATTTTCGTTGTATAAGTGTTTACTCTTTGTAGTTTTCGTTTCGCCTCGACAATTTTACACTTTGCCTCATCCTGCTTTCGTTCAATTTCTTTTCGATGTATTTCAAGAAGCTCATTTAGTTTCTTCTCTTCGTGTTTTCGTTCGGCTTCTAGTTCTTTTAGATGTTTTCTATACATTGCGGTTTCTTTTCTCGCTTGACCTGAAGCATTTACAATTGCAGCTTTTTCTCGCTCGAGCTCCAACTGAAACGAATTGAGTAAATGTACAGTAAACCTGGTTTAAGTTAGGATATACCTGAGCGAGAGTATTGAAAGCCTGGTCCAAAGCGTTTTCTTCTTTCTTCCTTTGCTCCTCTAATTTTTTTTGGATCGCCATTTGTTCAATTATTTGTTGAGCTGCTGAATCTTTTTTCCGTATTTTGGCATCTAAGGCTATTTTAAAGAAACACAGTAATTAGGCAATAAAATGTGGATATCATGATGGTGTCTATATTTAAAACGATTTTAGTGAAACCCGTTAGTTAGTAATTAATCCTGTTCTACATAAATATCATTCGTAGGACCTAAGAATTGTATATACGAGTATATTAAGAATTAAAGAGTTATATACTTTTAAAGTGCCATTTTTCTAAATGTCCTGTATAAAACTGAAGTTATAGATTAATATTTAAAATGCTACATAGTAAAGTTCTAAGGGTCTTATAGAAGATGGAAAACAAAATGCGAATCTGGTTATAGGTTGGGGAGTTATTGATAGTTATACATTATGTTGAATGCGCCAAAGAAATTAAAGTTTTCCAATAAAATCTTTAATTGTTAGAATATATTTTTCTGCAATTTTTTTTAACTTTCTTTAATAATATTTAAGCAATGGTGAAAGCACTGAGCAAATTAAAAATGCTAATAACTCAATTAGTTTTCTATGTCTCTCATTGTTCTGTCTTAGATAATAATATAATAATTATATAAATAAGTTAAATATAGAATGTATTACAGAACATGGTGAAAGAAATTTGAAAATTCGATAATTGGCAGGGGAGTTATTGATTTTTATATATTATGGTGAAGGCACTTGGCAAATAAAAAATGCTAATTCCAGTAGGTTTCTATTTATTTCATTTTTTTTTCTTAAACACCAATTTTATTATGATTACTTCCAAAAAGCGCCTTAAACAAAAATTAAGGGCGCCAACATAAAGTAGAAAAATTAGTATTTTTGTTTTTTATTTACTTCTAAAGCTTTAAAGAAAGTCTGGATTTTTTTCTCTTTTTTGTCTTAAAAATTCTGTTGAAGGTCATCCCATGAAAAGTGAATATCTATTTAACCTTCAAAATGTATATGAAATATTGGCGAAAGCGCCAGGCAAACAACGATTTTAGTTTTCAGGTTTTTAGTAGAAATCTCTCATTCTTTGGGTATTCAACTTTGTACTTTTTTATGCCTGCACTTTAAAAGAAAATTTAATTGACGTCGGGTTAAGTTTTCAAATAAAATGTAAATTTAAAATTAACAAAGTAATGGTGAAAATACTAGGTCATAGTTTTCTGAAATTTATATACAGTGCGAGTCTTTAACTTGGATCAAATTCACTAAACCAAAGGTGTTCTTTTCTTCGGAAATACACTTGGATACGACAAGTATTTAAATGGCAATCCTATTTTTTTAATGACTGTTATTAAAAGGTTTAACATTACCATGCGTGCCCAATTTCAATTTTTTTACTCCTTGTCTTTTAAAAGATATTTCACAAACATTATCTAATTCTAAAAATGAGTTCAATTAAATAGTCTTTCTTTTATAAATGCTTGGAATATCAGGTATAATAATACCTCACATTGACATTGTGATAACAAATAAGTTATAAAAACATGTAAGGAGGGTAGTATCTCATTCGATTCATATTTGTGCGACGAAACTGTTAGTCGTTTCACAGTTTGCTGTTCGCCATTTGTAAAATCTCAAACCTAACTGAAACACACAAGACTGAAACTCTAATGATGATTGGCTCCGGAGATAGGACAAGAAAACAAAATGAAGTCATCCATTTACTCAGAGAGAAGTATCCTGATTTACCACCCATATCACAAAATACCGTAAGCAAGATCGAAAAATAGTTCCGGTAAAATGGGCATTTACGATAAATGACAAATCATCCTCGGAGTGCTTCAGCGAAGAACTCAAAATCAATGTTATCTCTCTCAAAGCTTGAGAACTTGAAATTAGCCAAATTTTAGTGGCAAGAGTTCTTAAGGCTCTCCAGGAACTCACCAAAGATGATATATTTATATGATATATATATTTTCTGATGAAGAAACGTTTATAGTGAATGGTGAGGTAAATTGTCAAAATTGTCGTTATTGGGCATAAAAATCTACACTGGATGAGCTAAGGCTACACTCAATATCCAGAAAAAATTTTTGGGCAGGGATATTGGTGATCGAGTTATAAGATCAATTTTCATCCAAGAGAATTTTAATGAAGCAAGATATTTACAATTCTTGCAGGAGGACCTAGTTTTGAATTTTGTTTCCTTGCCGTATAGAAGCTGACCTCCCGAATAGAAACCTCTGGTTTCAAGCAGCAGTGAACTCTTTAAATGGCCACCGAGTTCTCTGGATTTAATACCTTTGGATTTTTTCTTATGGGATTAATTAAAGAGCTAAGTTTTAAGACCAAACCCGCAAATGTTGAAGATTTGAAAGAACGAATAAAACAGGATTGTAGGCTAATTTCCAGCCAAGTAATTAAAAATGTTCAAAAAGAGTTTCAAATTAGTTTAGATACCCTAAATTTAGATACCCTGTTAGACAGCATTTTGAACACGTATTAAAGAAAGGCTATTAATAATGTTTGCTAAGTATCTTTTAAGAAACCAAAAATTAAAATTTGGCACACATGTGTTACTTGTTAAACTCTTTAAGAATAATCATTTAAAAACCAGAGTTGCCATTTAAAAAATTAACGATGTCGTCATATCTCACATTTAAGACACCCTATATGAAACTTTTCTACGTTAAAATAAAGCTAATTTAAAAGACTAATCGATGTATTCAATTTCCGAACAAAGAATACCTTTGATTTAGTGAACTAAACATTTGAATAAGTATTTTAAATTTAAATGAAAATATTGTGAAAATAGTTGAACAAGGGAAAGTGATTAGCAAAAAATCTGAGAATCTGTCAAGATAAAAAAAAAATCTTTATTACCTTAAATCAAATTCTATTATATGACCATTAATATTACCTAAGTATTTTGGCAAGAAAAGTCAAACTTAATTATTCGGAGTAAGAACAAATATTTAAATGATATCAACATTACATCTCATATTTTATCTTGAATAAAAAATAAGTACCTTCAATTTCTTCCCTACGAAGCTGCTCACTCAGCTTTTGCATTTCAAGTCTATCCTCTTGTGCAACCTTATCCATTTCTTCTTTAAGCAATTCTTTGCCTTTAATTTGCATGTCCCATACCTTAAGCATTTCTTTCTCCTTGTTTCGCCTTTCTAGTAACTCTTGAACTTCTCTTTCTTTCTAGAAAATTAAAAGATAAATTGACTTACCTGTAAGCAAGATTAATCGTAATTTTCCGAGCTTGTCCGAATATATAATTACTTCATTTAAATAATTTTTGTTGGTATATTGTCATACCTTGGCTTCTGCTTCTTTTACAGTCAGCTCGTACCACATTTTGTCCAACTCTCGATCAACTTCACGTTTTGCTTCGTTTTCCCTTATTTGCTGAAGCTGAGAGTACTTTGATTCCATGAGGTTCTTTTTTGCTAAATGAGGTCTGAGGTCTTGACATCGTTCTCTGCAAGAAAATTTCTGTGATTGATGGTAATACGGACTTACTTATACAAGTTACTGATATTGTTCAATTCTTTTTTTATGAACTAGTTCCAATCGTTCTTCTTCTCTTCGGGCTTTTAGGGCTTCTGCTTTCTGCTTCATTTCCTCCATTTTTCTTTCAGCTCCTTTCTGAGCTTGATCAACAGTTTGATAATAAAATGCTCTTTCTTCTTTGCATAGAAGTTCTTGCAATCTTTAAAAATTTGTAAAAATTCAAGTAGCTTGGTGCTTTTTCTTTTCAGCTTACCTTCTTCGTCTTGCTTCAACAGTTTCTTCGTAGGCCTTAAGTTTTTCATCAACCCTATCCTGTATGGATCTCTGTAGTCGCTTTTTTACAGCGTGATTTTCATATTTAGTGGTAATAGCATCTTGTAAATATTTCTTTTTCTTCTCAGCTTGCTTCATGTCATCAAATGAGTCCCTCTTTTGTTGGTAATGTAAGTATTTGACATGGTAGTCTGTGTTGGGCTCCCGTCCAAACTATAAAATATTTTAATGAATAACATATATCCATTCTACAAAGATTGTTAACTTACATGTCCATAACTTCCTGGAGTTGTACCAGGAATAAGTATATCTTGTCGGTTATAATTTCTTTTCAAGTGTTTATGAGGTCTTTTCGGAGGAACGTTATCTCCTCCAAACATGTCTGTTTAATAAAATCGTCTTGTAAAATGTAAAAATAAATAAGGGATATTTATAAAGTCATAGAAATACTGTGCTTGACATAACCCTGACCACCAATTAAAATATGAAAATTATTATGTCGATATTGCCAAGGGAATGGCGACAGGTGGTGAGTTCGTCGTTTTTTATGTAATAAGAGTGTTCCAAATGGTTAAATGGAATTTAATGGGTAACGTTGTTCTTTATTCTACCCTTTTTTTCTGCCCTAGGGTTATTTTAACCCTACCACGTAATAACGCCAAAATATATCGAGTTATTACGTTAATATACCTTAATGTATATGTACGTACATAACAGCCAGGCAAAATCGATAGTTTATTTTAAACTATATTTTTATAGAGATTAGTAATGTAGAGGGTGACCTCTTGTATTTATTTTCTTATGCTTGATGAATGGCCATTTATAAATATAAATATGATAAAAAAACTGGGTCACTCTTAAATGCAAAATAAAACATCATTCTCATAGTTTTTTATTTAATTGCAAAAAATTATGGTAAAAATTACATTTTTAAAAATTAAGGTGTTTACAGAGCAATAATATCCTGACTTTTTCTGGGAAAAAATTAGCAATAAAAGATGACCTTGTCGGTGGGTTTATAATGATGTTTTTTAAAATATTTTTTCTTTATTTTAGAAAAGCTAATAATGATATTAAAAATTTGATATAACAATCGAATTAAGTAACTAACTAATTACGAAAAAACGGGTTCAATTCTTATTTTTTTTTAAATAAATCATTGATGGCATTAATATGATTTTACGAATAAATTTGCTGCAAAAAATTAGCAAGGTAAGAGTACCGTGTCTTTGGATTTCTTTAATTTTTCAAGAAAGTTTAGTATTTTGGGTAAACCCTTAATGGTACCAAAAATTTGATTTTATCAATAAATTTGGTGAAAGAAATTAGCTAGAAAAGAGTATCTTACTTCTAGATTTATTACAATTTCAAGGTTTTTTAATTCTTGTTGATACCAAAAATTAAAATTAAATTGTAATCTCACAATTCAATATGCTGCAAAAAATTTCCTCAAAAAGAGTAACACGTCGATGTATTTATTTCAATTTTTAGGAAAGTTTTTTTTTTAATTTTGGGTTGGGTTGTACTCTGGTTTATTTTGTACATTAATGGTACAAGATAAATGAGATTTGCTGTAAAAAAACTGACACAAAAAGGGTACTACATCAATGGATTTATTTTGATCCTTAAGAAAGTTTTTGAATTTTGAGAAAACCATTGATTTTACCATTAAATTTGGTGGAAAAGATTAGCTAGAAAAAAATCGAACAAAAAGAAAAAAAGAGAGAACCATTGATGGTACCAAATATCTGATTTAATTTGATGGAAGAAATTAGATAAAAAATAGTACTATGTTAATGGATTTACTTAAACTTTTTAAGAAAGTTTTTTATTTTAAGTGAACCATATATATCGTATTTACTTTACGGTACTAAAATCGTATTTTAATTTTAAAACTATTTAAATTGGGATAAATCATTAGTGGTACCAAAAATCTAAATTGTAATTGAATGGTAATCTCATAATTCAATTTCCTGCAAAAAGTCTATTTTAATTTTATTTATTTTAATTAAGTCTTGTGATTTTGAGAAAACCATTAATGGTACCAAAAACCTGATTTTACCATTAAGTTTGGTGACAAAAATTAGTTACAAAAAAGTGCCATTCGATAGATTTATTTTCAATTTTGGAACGTTTTTTGATTTTCAGTGAACTGTTGATGGTACCAAAAATCTGAAATTACGGTTGGATTTACTAGGAAAAAATTAACATGAAAAGGATATCATGTCGATGGATTTAATTTAATTTTTAAGATAGTTGGTAATTTTCGTCGAACCACTCATGGTACCAAAAATCGATTTAATCAGTCAATTAACTGATTAAATCGACTTTAGGTACCATGAGCGGTTTGATTACCATTAAATTTGCTGTAAAAACTTGGCACAAAAATAGTACCATGTCAATGGATTTTTTCAATTTTAAGAAAAATTTTTTGATTTTAAGTTAACCATTGATGATACCAAAAATCTGATTTCACCATTAAATTTGCGATTTACTTGAAATTCAAATTGAAAATTTAAAATAAATTTATTTAATATTAAAATAAAAAACATAATTACTATTTTAAATAACATAAATATAAATAATTAAATAAATAAGGCATTATAAAAAATAGGACCTCAGTTACGAAACCGTTAACACAGGCGCAAACCTGTGTGGCAAGGCCCTTTCAAAAACGAATAATAATAAAGAATAGTAATAACTATTTGGCTTAGTATTAACAACTTAGCCAATATAACTACATTTTTCAACACGAATTTATGATAATACAATTTTTTATAATAAGCAGTGAACAAAATTCTAAAACGAGGTATACTTGGGTTACCGAATAGATGGAGTGGTCACGTGATCGTTCTGCGCTGGAGGTGTGGCCTAGAGCCTCGATAGGGTTCATGACTTGGGGTTTTATTTAATTTTATTAGTCGAGCGGCTTTAGATCGATTGAATTCTCTGCCTATAAGTAGGCATAATTCTCCTCGTCTATAGTCGGATTACCGAACAGATGGAGTAAATGATGTGCGCGCAATATAGGCCCGCCCATCGATGCAACCTTGGCAGATTTAGACGAGGAGAATTATGCCTACTTATTTTAAATTATTTAACCGTATAGCTTTGCTTTGTAAGCAGGTTTTTTTAAAATATAATACGGTAGCCTGTAAAATGGGTCCAAACCGATTTTGAGGTTGTGCCAGGTAATGATATAATAATCCCTTTTAAGTATTTTGTTATGCAAAGTTATGTTAATATATTGGGGTTTACCGAAAAGGGATAGGTAATCCTTTTAAGTAATCGTGCCAGGTCAAACATTAATTGGTCAGGTTCATCAGAACCGAGCCCTACCTGAGCGCTGGAAGTTTTGCCTATAATAGTAAGGACCAATAAAAATTGTCATACCTGAGCAACAATCGAGCGCTCAGGGAGCCTCGATAGGGTTCATGACTTGGGGTTTTATTTATTTTATTAGTCGAGCGGCTTTAGATCGGTTGAATTCTCTGCCTATAAGTAGGCATAATTCTCCTCGTCTATAGTCGGATTACCGAACAGATGGAGTAAATGATGTGCGCGCAATATAGGCCCGCCCATCGATCCAACCTTGGCAGATTTAGACGAGGAGAATTATGCCTACTTATTTTAAATTATTTTACCGTATAGCTTTGCTTTGTAAGCAGGTTTTTTTTTAATATAATACGGTCGCCTGTAAAATGGGTCCAAACCGATTTTGAGGTTGTGCCAGGTAATGATATAATAATCCCTTTTAAGTATTTTGTTATGCAAAGTTATGTTAATATATTGGGGTTTACCGAAAAGGGATAGGTAATCCTTTTAAGTAATCGTGCCAGGTCAAACATTTAGGGTGTAATTGGCCCGGTTCATCAGAACCGAGCGCTTCCTGAGCGCTGGAAGTTTTGCCTATAATAGTAAGGACCAATAAAAATTGTCATACCTGAGCAACAATCGAGCGCTCAGGGAGCGCCTTTTTCTGATGAACCCGGCCATTATAAAATATAATTTTATGATCATAATCTGGTTTTGAGAATTACTTAAGTAGCTTTTATCTTTTTTTAAATATGTGTTTTAAAATTAAAGAAGGAATAACAAGTTAGGGGCTGCGCTGGTAAACCTGTGATATTTAAATTTATAGATTGAATCTAAGTATATATTTGTTCCTTATTTAAAAAAGGAACAAATACTACATTTATTTTAATACATTTTTTACACATTATGTTTATAATTATGTAAAAAATTAAAATTATTTTTTACCTAGGTAACATTATTTAAAAAAAACAACATTTTTGTTTTTCTTTTTGATGAATGGAAAATCCAATAAATTAATTTAATATGTTAATTTGATTGATTATTAAATAATCCAATTTGGTAATTTGTTTACAAACAAATTAACAAAAAAATAAACACAATCTCAATTTTTCAATACTGCGAAGATTCAAATATTCGAATAGCAGAAAATTCAACCAAAACGATCTAAAGCCGCTCGACTAATAAAATTAAATAAAACCCCAAGTCATGAACCCTATCGACGCTCTAGGCCACACCTCCGACGCAGAACGATCACGTGACCACTCCATCTGTTCGGTAACCCAAGTATAAATCTGCCAATATTTCGCGCACATCATTTACTCCATCTGTTCGGTAATCCGACTATAGGTTCGAAGGACACACAAGGGATGCAAATAAAAAACGTGACATTTAAATAAATGCTACTACTAGTACTTGTAAACAACAAGTTTTAAATAGAGGCAAGCAAATACTAAACCCCTTTCGTTTTTTCGGATTTCGATAGGAAGGTTAACCAAACTGGTAGTAGTACTAAAGTTACTTCTAAAACCTGCCTGACATTCAGGAATTAAAGAATGTAATTTAATAAATTCAAATTTTTGGTGAATAAATTTTTCCAAGATTTTAAATACTAACTGGCCTGGGGTTTTTAAAATCCTTTGGATTACTGATTTTACAATTCCGATATTACAGCTTGTAGCATAAACATTTTGTAAAATGCAACTGTTAATAATAATGGATTTAAACAAAAAGGCATAGAGAGATGTAAATCTTTTAAAGAATCAACTAATTGCATCAGAGTGAATGGTTTTTATAATTTTTAGTAAAGTTGACTAATCCAGTAGTGTAAATTTTAATTCAGATTTGATCTTATCATGTTTAGGTGATATGTCTTATAAAATTATATTTTCTTATTAGATACTGTATTAGCTGTATTACTCAAATTTTCTATGTAGATATTAAGAGCTGTTGAATTAGAAAACGTATTGGGAAGATCAAAATCACTCCAGAATTCTTTGCTGTATGTTTGTCACGAGTTTAAGTGCTTCAGTTTTTTGTTTTAAATTATTACGGTGAGCTTTATTTCTTTTCTTCGGAAATAATTTGATATTATTGGTAATCTATGGCGTCAAAGGTTTATCCTTTATATTCCTGATTAAAACAAGCTTATACTTGTATATTAGACAATATATTTTATTGAAAATTCAATTTTTTTAACAGTACATATCTGTTATTTATCAGTCAACTGATTTAAATCTATAATTTCGTCATTTCTCTATTGAATTAATTTAATGCTATTATAATCATAGGAAAATTTTATAATGACAAAGCCATATTATAATCAGTTATATTTATAGAATCCGATATTTTTCATATGGAGTGTTGCTTGGTCATTATTAGATCAATAGGACTTGCACTGTTTGTGGTCAAACTATGTCATGTAGGCTCGATAATGACTTGCTTTAAATAAAAAATATCAAGTAATGTTTTGAAGTTTAATTTAACCTGTATTTTGTCTTTAAAAAATCAATAGTGAAATCTCCCAGAAATATGACCTGGTCATAGAAGAGAATAGTTAAACCAAATATTTCCAAACTAAAAATAGTTCCAACTGCAACGAATCAATAACATGAATAATATTAGAAGAGGGTAGATGATAAACAGTGATGAATGAACTTAACTTTTTGTTTATTTTAAATTCATTTTACAAAATGTTAAAATCAATAGTTGTAAACTTTAATTTATGTTAAAATTTTACTTATAAGGCCAACATTCAGTTCTAATAAAATTAAGGTGCACTTCATAACAAGGTTTTTACGACTCCTCAAATACTGTAAAAATGCTCAGAAAAAAAGTCAATCAAAACCCGAGCTTTTCAAAACTTTTTTTCTTTTAATGTTACCGCTTGGGCATATATTAGGTCTTCTGCAAGGCGTTAAAAAATTGAAAACTGTCTATAATTGTTTTTTGCTATGTTTCTTTTTAATTTTGCGGCGCCCTTAATAGGGTCTAATATAGGCCGAACGTTGATATTAATAAACAAAAAGTTTTGAAGAGCTTGGATTTTAATTGACCCCTTATTTAACTTGATCCTTAAAAGTTAACAACAGTCATAAGTCATGGTGTTATGTATGTAGATATGTATCAGTGGGTCAGCTTAATTAAAAAATATGTTTATCTATAAATAAGCCTTAATTTATATATCACAATAACTACAAATTTTCAAAATATTTTAATTTCTAAAATAAACGATTCAATTTTTAAAAAATAATTTTGAATTTTGAGTAAACCATTGATGGTACCATAAATCTGATTTTAACAATATAGTATAAAAATTAAATATACCATGTATATATTTTTCTACAATTTTTAAGATTTTTTTAATTGTTATCAAACCAAAATTTAATTTTAGCTAGTGACATGTCGATGAATTTACTTAAATTTAAAAAAAAAATTTTATATTTAAAAAAAATACAAAAAAACGAAATTGCTTAAAATCCTTTTAATAGCTTAAAATCACTGTCAATATACCCCCGCCGATGAGAAATAAATTTATTAGGAACAAATATCTCTTTTATTTATTTATACCCCTTAAACTCATAGCTAAATTAAATGTATACTGTGAATTCTACAAAAACCAAAAAAAAATACACCCAAAATGAACTATTTCAAATAATTGCTATGATAAATAAGTTATTGCAACCCAGCCATAAAGATATAATTTTCTTTAATGATAAAACTTAGCAGTGGTTCTCAAAAGAAATAAATTATAGTTTCCGTTTATGAACATCCAAGCCAATACTGACAGGAGCCAATAAAAAATTTTTAATTACTGCTAAAATAATGATCTTCTTGCACCGAAATTTGATTTTTTTTTAAATTCTAGGTTGATGAACTACTGAAAATATGCAAGAGCCATCAAATATGTAAACCAATCAGATAAAAATTTTTTTGTCCAGTCATTTAAACTAATCACTGATGAAATAAATTATTGTTACAATATGTTTTCGCATCCAAGCCAATAAAATCACTGCTGGGATGAAAAACTCATTACCTACATAATTTTGAGAAAATATTTTTAATCGATTTTTATTGTTGCACTTCCTCCAATTGTTATATTTTTGATAGTCTTTATCAAGTTTCTATTTTTGTCTCTGCCTGCTTTTTATATTGCAAGATGTTTTATAATAAATTTACTTGGTCCTTACTAAAATTATTAACTTTGTTGACTTGTAGGAGTTTATAAAGCCCAATCATTTGATAAATAAAAAAATCTTTTCTATCTCAATTTTTCGAAAGACCTGATGATATACATTTTAATTAAATCCAACATTTTTGGCATTTCCCAAATAAGCTATTTGACAGGTTTCTGTGTAGAATCTAGGTGGATTAGACCTATTATTAAGGGGGAAAAATAGGAAACTATAATAATAAAGGAAAAATGTTTCAAGTATATTACGCAAAATATAATATATATATATTCATTAAATAATTAAAATCTTGATATTTATAAACTATTCTAAAATAAATCTTTGTACTATAGCGTAAGTATTTCTTTAACCAATGTCCACGTTGATCACAGTCACATTTGAATTCACTTCACCATTGGGCTCCAAGAAACTATGTTTCTCATATCGGCACTCGGAGTATTGCAGTAGGGCCATAAGTAGGAACCCTCCCATAATGCATAAGCTTCTTTTCAACCTATAAACTCTACGTTCTTTTTCCCTATTAAGAACCTCAAAAAATGTTATATATAATATAGTTCCAGCTGAAAGGCCTTCCAAAACCACTGTTATAATCGACATTGTTGTGGTCCTCAGAGATGTCTTTATTGTAACTAATAGTCCGAGAAGAATACCCAGCGGTGACGCCATCGCAAGAGCTGCCATCTGTATTACGATGAATTTTGTTCTGGTTTGCGCAAGTATAAGCTCTACCCCCATGCAAAATAATATAGAAGCAGAATGGATGCTCATCGCTACAAATAGATACCAGATTTCATATTTAAACTTTTGAATTCCAATAGATAAACCTTCGAGAAGCGAGTGTAGAGATAATGCGGCTATAGTCAAGACGCATCTCATAAGATTCTCCTGACCTTTGATGTTTTCTTCTTCTTCTGGACGCAATTTTTCTTCTTCAATGATCGCGTTGTTTGCTCTATCTATTTCTTCTTGAATAGAATGTCTACTTTTTGCACTAATTGTTCTTTGTAGACTGTTTCTACCCTTCCTTTGTACGGTGGGTGTCTCTTTGTTTTGTTTTTCTGGTGTATTAATGTTGCTTTCATAGTTGTATTCTATAAGTTGTTGATTTTTTTGATTCAATTCCCATTCTTCTATTGTGGCCACTGCTTTAACTGGTGATATTTTTGCTTTTGAGGTGGGTTTAAAGCTCCTATTTGATCTTGCAGAGTCAGGTTGCGACTTAGGAGTTCTTGAAGTTGATGAAGATACCTGAAAAAGAGAGTCAAGTTAAATCAAAAACAATATCATTAAAACAGATGTTATACTAAAAGAAAAAAAAGCATTTGCTGGCAAAACTGAAAATAAGAAAAATCTTAATAGAAGAGAGATAGTGTCAAATATTTGAATTTACAAGTAATTATTTTAGATAGAGACTAGATTTTCATTTTGGAAATATAGAGATAAATAGAACATTATCAAAATCTTAAGATATAAAACATGTCTTTATTAATTAGAAACTTCTTTTTTGTGACACACAAAAAATCCTAAAGAACAAATAACAGTTTCTGCAATGACTTTATAATAGAAAACGGAAAAAATTAATAACATCGTAATCATCCAGACTTAGGTAAATGTTATAGTAAGTAATAAATGTTGTAGTAAGCCAGAGGTCTTTGGCGTTCCAATTAGTATTGTCAACTCTAAAAAAAACCTATAAAGGCAACACAGAAGAATGTCAAGTTCGGCATTTGGATCTTAAAATCTAACCAGACCCAATGGAGGTTTTCAGTCATAAAACATGGTTTCCTAAAATATTTGAGGAGAATCTCGGTAGAAAAAAAAATTTACTTATGAAATTTTTTTCTCGAATAGTTTCATAACTTGTGATAAATGCGTTTTATCCAATGTGGTCAAAAACTAGACCAGAAGACAATATGCATTCACTTGGTGTGTTCTTTGAACAAAATGTCATCGACGTCCAGTTATTTTTCTTACTAATAGTGGTCCGAGGTTTACCTGATTAAGCTACGAATCTGTCCGAGCAGTAGAGTAATCTAAAACCATGACTTTATAATGAGGTGTTAAGTTACCTGACTGAGAGAGTTGTAAAAAGTTTGAAACAACAGATAGTCGCAGTGGCCAAGTGTATTTCCAGAACAGAAATATATGTTCTGGAATGAATTGAAACAAAGATGTTTGAGATTCATGTATAATAATATGTTACAGTGATTAAGGATTACAGAAATGGCCAATGTTAGTCAGATATGCAGATTTGATGTCTGTATCTAGAAGAGCAATATTAGATTAAGAAGAAATTTTTGAGAAATAGCAAAAACAAAAACTTCAGAATTTGTGCCTAAGACTTGTATTTGGCGTAAGGAGAGGGGAGCATATTTCTCATAAGCTAAAGGATGCGGACTGGTTAAATATGTTCAATCGACAAATATTATTTCTTATTTGTTTTTTTTTTATAAATTATATTTGCTGACTATTCCGGCGCACAATAAGAAATTATTCAAAAAGTCATTCTCATACTTGATTGCACACTATATAAATAGGTTTAAAATAAATTATTTTACATTGACAAAAAAACTTTTAAAATTAACATTAAGCTGCTTCTCCTTGGTTAATTATGTGTATGACTATATTTCCTCATCTTCCCTTTCCCTGATATTTTCTTTCATATCCTGATCCTCTTCCCATGCTCCCGTTAGGTATGTTCTTTCTTTTTTCAGTAAAATATTTATTATTAAATTTTTAAATTATTGTCTTTTTTTTTATTTTTTTTGGCCTTAACAGAATTTAGGGACCCTTTGGTGTAAGGGATATCTCTGTAAATCTGCATATTATAGCCTGTGGTTACCTTACATTATTAGATTTTTTATTTAGTTACAAATTCTTCTATTTTTTTTTTATTGGTAAATGATGAAATTCTCAATATTTAGTGGAATTTTATAATATTTGAAATTTTGTAAAAGTTAATACACCTACCCTTATTATTATTATTATTATTATTATTATTATTATTATTATTATTATTATTATTATTATTATTATTATTATTGTTATCATTATTAATATTATTATTATTATTATTATTATTATTATAACTGACCAATAAGCGCTTCCAATAAGAAAATATATAAAGAAATTTGAATTATCGACAGTTGCAGTACTTGAAGTCTGTAATGATTTGATTTTCCAACACAATGTATTTTGATCAATGATCTTTGAGTTAATGAGAACCTGCTTAAGTTTAAGTCCCAAAATTAACTATTATTGATTTTGGAAATTTTCTTTAACTGTATCCACTGATCACGTTTTTTAGGCTCGAATAAATTTGGCAGTTAAGATAATTGGATCCTTAGTGACTACAAAACATACATATTTTTATTTCCTTCATTTTAAAACATTAGAACTTAATAACCCTGTTAGAAATTTTTTTAATAATGATAAAGTTTCAGACAGGTTTTGAGGTCGGTTTAAAACTTCTATTTGACCTTGCTCAGTACGGTTGAGATTTATGAGTTTAGGAAGTTGATAATGATACCTGAAAAAGAAGTTAACTAAGAACCACAATTACGAAAAACATGCCATTTTATATTAAAAGAGAAAAAATCATTTACCGGTAAAACTGAAGATAAGAAGGAACTAAATAGAACGGAGATGGTGTCTAATAGTTTAATTTAAAATAATTATTTTACATTAGGAACTAGCTTTTCATTTCAGAAATATAGAGATAAATAGAACATTACCAAAACTTAAAAATGTACAACACTTCTTCATCAATCAGAAACTTCTTTCTTCATGACATACCTTAACAAAAACTTAAGACTAATCATGGTTCCTTAAAATTGCTGTTTTACGTTGTAGAATTAAGAGCAAATAACAGTTTCTACAATGACTTCTTATAATAGAAAACGGAGAAAACGAATAACATCGTAATTATCCAAACTATCTAAAAGGAAATTGCTATAGTATCAGTGTAAGCGAGATGTCTTTGACATTCCAATTATTATTGTCAGCTGAAGAGAAAAGTCAATAAAGGCAAGACCGAACAATGTCATAATATATTGTTATGATTATCATTGATATTGCTGTTCAATATTTGGATCCTAAAATCCTATTTGGCCCAATGTTTTTAGTCATAAAATATGATTTCCTAAGGGAATCTAATTGAGGGGAATCTCGGTTGAGAGGAAATTACTTACTTATGAAAATTTTTCCCTAAAAAGTTGCAGACATTGTGATAAATGCGTTTTATCCGATGGACTAAAAAATTGGAGTGGAAGATTATATTCATTCAGTTGGTGTGTTGTTTGAACAGTTATTTTTCTTTCCGGTCCGAGGTTTACCTGATTAAGTGATTGTTCATAGCTTAGCTACAAATCTTTCCGAAAAATAGAGTAATCTGCAACCATGACTTTCCAATGAATTGTTAAGTTTCCTGACTGAAAAAGTTGTAAAAAATTTAGACAACAACGGATAGTTGCAGTAACTCAAGTATATTTCCAGAACAGAAACATGAGTTACATCATATCCAGTTCTGGAAGGAATTATTATATAACTAACACATCAAAGGTTTGAGACACAAGTATTATAATATGCTTTACAATGATTGAGGATTAAAGAAATGCCCAATGGAATATCAATCAATAGAGAAATAGCTTATAAATAACCAATAAGCGCTTTCAATAAGAAAATTTGCAACGAAATTTAAATTACAGACAATTGCCGTGGCTGAACCCTGTATTGGTTTGATGTTCCAAAAAAATGTATTTTGATTAAAGATCTTTGAGTTACAAATGCTATCATAGGTTTTGCAGTTAGAATCAACAAAATATCTAATATAAACTCAGTGGAAGCAATTGTTAAAACACTACATGGGACTTACGTTACGATTAAATTTAAGTATTTATGCAGGTTTATTTTTTGATTAAATCCTTTGTAGAAAATCGGTATACATATTTTTTACAGTTTTATGAGAAATACCATCCAAATGTCCAAATAATAATAAATAATGAGAGGGGTTCAAGTTTAAGTCCTAAAAACAACTTATCATTTTTTTAATTGTATCCACTGATCATGTTCTCTAAGCTCGAATAAAATTGGCAGTTGAGATAATTAGATTCTTAGTGACTACAAAACATGAATATTTTTGTTTCCTTCTTTCTACAACATTAAAATTTAATAACCCTTTTAAACAATTTCTAAATAATGCTGAAGTTTTAGGCAGCAGAGTCTGAAAAAATTCAAGCTGTAACAATAATGATGATGTTGATAATAATAATCAAAAATGTAATGATGATGAACCATCAATGAAAAATATAAAATATATTAGGTTATTGTTCGTTATTTTCTAGATAATTTATGGCAGCAGTGTCGGTTAATAGTGTCGATTTTCCGTCTGATTTAAATTTGTTATCATTAGGTTTTCATCGAGACAAGAAATATCGTCTCGAAGGCGATTTCTCGTCTCGTCTCGATATTTTTCTCGAAGACAATTTCTCGATCTCGATTCGAGATTCTCGAGTCTCGAAATTGTTAAAAACAATTACATACAATTTAAACAAACAATCGATTATTATTAAAAAATATCATGTTGTATATAAAGTCTATACTAGATTTTTTTTCTGTAAAAAAATACTTAAAAAAAAAAACAGAACTATAGATATAGTATGAACTAAATACTAAATGCCACGTGTAACCAAAAAAAACTCAAAATTTGACCCGAAAATAAAAACATATTGTTTAAAAAAGTACAAATCCAAACGAATCGTTTATTTTTTAATAATAATATTTTATCTATGGATTTAAAATTATTTAAAATTAAAATTTAGTTGGTTAATTACACAGACTGCGCACTGCGCTACTTGTTCTTCATTGATTAACATGACATGACTTTGATAATTATTATTTTATTAATGTAGGTATTTATTATAATAATGTAGGTATTATTATTTTAATAGGCGTGGTAAAAAAATCCATTTTAGTCACAGAACACTTAAATCTATTAAACAATAAAACGCTTTTAATTGATTATGCTTGATATTGATATGCTTGCTTGATAATGGATTATTTTTTATAAAGAGGTTATGTTTTCATTTATAATAATGTATTTTGCCCTGATCGTTTTGGTTTAGTGCAGAAATAAACATTTATGTGCGTACCTTTCCAAATACTTATATTGGTACAACTTCTTTTCTTTTGAACACAAGATCTACTAAATTATAGAGAATAGCATGTTTTTTTAATGGATCTTAAAGAGAACGGACAAATGATGATGTTGGTTGTTTTATTTTTTTTAAAAACACCTCATAATGGCATCTACATGGCAATAAAAAAAGGCAAATTTTCATAATCTTTAGAAGGTGATATTTTCATTATTTTTTTTTATTTCAAAAAATTAAAACAACCAGTATAAAGAGTAATCCTTGATGTATCCAAAATGGTTTATACATTTAAAAATTTGTACATATTAGCCGAGTTTGAAAGTATGAAAAATGCCCTGTTTTTCACGCGATTTTCGAACTGAGCGGAGCGGAGCTCTTATCTTAATTATGGTTGTGTCTTTTGCAACAATAATTAATAGGTTTTATAACTGACACCTGCAGAAGCGGCGGCGGCGCGCTTTCGTATGGCAATTTAAAAGTTTTTAAAACATTATTGATCCATTTCAAGGCGAACAATACTGCACATTACCTATGGTCGTCTTAGGAGTCAATATGCTTCTAGATAAATTGGAAACCTGGGCTTTTGGACTGGATAATTGTCCAAATAGGAATACAGCCGACGAAAAAGTTATAGAAGCTCTTCAAGCAGCAAGGGATAAAATCGTCAAACACTATTCAAAAACCAATTGGATATATTGTGTTGCATTAATATTGGATCCACGACATAAGACTGAGACATTTAACTTTACAAACTGGGGAAAAAACTTAAAACAAGAAGCCATAACTAAATTCGAAAACTTGTATAAAGAAATGTATTAAGTTAGTTCTAATCTTGATATTCCTTTAGCATCTCAACCTTTCACCGATAATATTGATGACAATACTGATGACCTTAATCTGCAAAGTTTGTTTGAAAAAAGCAATGGCGACAGAGAGAACTGGAGAAAAGAAATTGATGAATATTGTTTATCTAAGAGAGCTGAAGGCAATCAAGAGTGGTGGAAAAAGAACGAAGCCATTTATCCAAATTTATCAAAAATGGCTCGTGATTTTTTAGGTATACAAGCTGACAATTAGAAAAGAACGAAGCCGATTTACTGGAGAATCGGCTCAATTTTTACTATGTTTAAATTCTTGGCTATGCAACAAAGATATATTTATGAGCACATAAGCAATAATTTTATTATCTATACTTTTCGTATTTCTATTAATCTTTATTTTATGTTTTGTTCATTTTTAAATGTTTAGAATTTATGTTGTAATTTAGAAGTTTTTTTCCTTTAAAAATATAAAATTATTTGAGTTTTTACCTTTGTTATGTTTCTTTTGCTTTGTTAATTTTCTTATGTTTAAAATGAATTAAATTCGAAAATGAGACGAGAAATCTCGAATTTCGAGAATCTCGTGAAACCCTAGTTGTCATACAGAAACAGAATATTTTAATAATCAGCCTATGGGCCATCATCAGAAACAACCCTTTTCTATCTTACTGCCAAGGAATGGATTCCTTTCCAAAAGAAGGGTTTGTTTTTGGAAGCCAATAACCATCCATCAATACAAATTTCCACCTGTCCGAAAGATTCGAAATGTTGTTCTAAAAGTCTGTGCTGCATTGGTCGAAATAAGTGATATTCAGAACGAGTCAAGTCTAATGAATACGGCGAGTGGGAAAGGATGCCACATTTGATGTTTTTCAAATTAATACACTTTGCACAATGAGGTCGAGCATTTTCATATTGAGATGTATTCTTGCAGTGTCTTTGAGCATACTTTGGACGATTGTTCTTCAATACTCGATTCATTTTGATCAACTGTTGATGGTATCATTCATCAGTAATTGTTTCATAAGGTTTTAGGAATTCATAATAAGCAGCAACCTTACCCACTACATACTACCCACTACATCCCACTACATACATAAAAAGATGCAAAAAAATCTTTTGTTTTTTGACTAGAGAGCAAAATTTCAAAAATGGTTTTTCGGATTTCAACGCGTCTCTCCTTTAATTCATAAGGAACCCACTTTCCTTCTTTTTGAATCTTACTCAATGCATGCAGACATTCGAAAATAGTCGATTGGGCAATACATCCAATACATAATGCTAGCAAATCTGCAACTTCAAATTTTTTTGGCTGATCTGAGCGAACCTTGTCTTATACATCGAAATCACCACTTTTGAAGTATTGAAACCATCGTTTACAAGTTTTTTGATTGAAGCATGATTACCATAAGCTTCCACTAACAATCGATAACTCGCAGCAGCTTTTCTATTTAAATGAAAGAAAATGATTTCTCTTGGTGTAAATTTTGATGCAAAAAAGAACAGTGTTGTCGACACATGAACAAAATAAAACAAAGTGGCTTTAAATTGCATCTCCAAAGAAAACCGACATTATTAACCAAAACACCTATTTGTTAAATAAATTAATGATATTCTACTTCTGGCAAATATATCATTCACGCATAAAATAGACAATGAAACTGGCCAAAATAAAATAATGTGTTATATAATCTTAAAATCTAAGTAGAAATAAAATACAATCGTCTTACCTTTTTGGAATTGTGCTTCAGATCCAATTTTTTCTTTCCATTATTTACCATCCAATGCGTGAACTCCTCCAAAAAGTAAATAAAAAAGAATCCAAAAGCGATAATAAGTTGAGATACCGGATAGTCCGTCATGACCCCCCAATTACTTTTAACCTCTTCCACTGATAAAAACAGTTCTTTCATAATGTGAAGGAAACAAGTCGCGAAAAGCACACCTCCACCAAAAGACTGTGTTAGTGCCACATAGCAGGTAATCTGCTGATGTCGTTTCTCGTTTATAAAAGTTCTTGAATCCGTACTGCTGCCCTCCCATTTTCTAAGAAAACGATCTAGTTTTACTGGAAGTATTCCCCAAAAAAACCGCCACAACCCAAATATGAGAGCAACGAAGACTTTTGTCGAAGAAAGATCCATAATTAAAATGTACGATAATAATTTTCAATAATAAAATGCATGGCTTAAAAAGAAACGCTTTTAAATCATCGTACACGAGCTACGAACTTTTAAAGTTACATCAAAACAGCGAAACTGGCGAAACTCGAAGTAATTTTTTCCTCCGATTTTATCGTACTCGAGATCGTTAACGAAACATGAAAGCAACTAAAGTATGACGTTCAGCGGCCACGTTTATTTCGATTTAAGGGCACGGACCAATATATAAAATGGAAAACTTAACGGAAAAATTAAAACAGTGGTGGAGAGTTTTCAGACTGAAAAATTACTAGAAATTTATAAATAGTGAAAAAAGTTAGTTGAATGATACAGTATTCTGGTAGTTGATAAGAGATAAATTAAAACTGAAGATATTATGGGAAAGACCTAAATGTAAAAAACATCAAGTGAAAAGAATAGTTAGTAGTTAAGTTACTTTCTTTTTATTAGAGAAAAGAACTAGGAAAATGTCAACAAGAGGGATAGTAATTAGAGAGATCCTAAAGGAATATCGATTTAGGTAGATTAAAGAGGACATAGATCCTGAAAAATGAAAGAAACATCCTAGATGGGAGAGGACAGAAAAATAATTAAAAATAAACAAAAACAAGCTTGAAGAAGACATCACGAATAGAAGTAAATCAATTTAATTGCAAAAATGAAACAAATAAAGAACACATCCGCAAAATAATTAAAGTAAGGCGTAAATTTAAAAGTAAGGCAAACGAAACTATTACAATTAATTCATCTTAATTTTATGTAACAATACAATTAAGAAGAACAAGAATCAGTAGAAGAAGCCGAGACTGCCAAAACTAAAAAATCAGGACAAATACATACGGGAAAAGAATCCATTAGATGTCACAACACAGATGTACAAAAAGAGAACTGCAAACCTAAAATTACACGATTGCTTAATAGGAATTTTTGATGAAGTATAGAGAGGAGAGTTCCTTTCGTTTTCTCTCTCTATTAGCGCATTTACACATTCGTACGAACGACGAGTCGAATCGCAAGGCAAGCGGCGAGGCAAATGTGTAGTCGGTTCACTCGTTATTCGCCTCGTTATTTGCCTTGTCGTTTGTAGCGATCGCGTCAAAAGCGGTTTTTTAGACACGAATCAAAGGAATCGTATCCACGAGGCGAACTTGTGTTTACACAATCGCTGTTCTGTTCGCAAAGAGTGCGTTTATTATCAACACATTATATTATTTTCAGTTGGTAGTAGTTAGTAAAAATGGAGTGGAGTAATACTGAAGTGTTTAAGTTTCTGGAACTGTACCATGGTGAACCGGCTATTTGGAATCCGAAGCATCCATTGCATAAAAACAAGAAAAAAGTGTACGTTGCATGGACTCGAATATCGTCCAGTTTGCATGTATCTGTTAATGAGTTGAAGGCAAAAAAATCGTTAATAATCGGCTACGTTTCGCAGTCACCGCCGTAAGAACGATGCTTCTAGTAAATCGGGTGCTGGACAAGACGAAATATATGAACCAATATGGTTTGCTTATCAAAAAATGGCGGAATTTTTGACTACAAGTACCTTGGACGCTGATGATGTAAGTAATTTGTTTTATTATATCAGTAATAAAAATAATAATAAGACAAGATTGTTGTTCACTGTAGTTTTATATTTCTATTTGCGACTTAACTACCTATATCCTTGTACATATACATAATTTGAGAACCTAGGACCTATTATTATAAAAGTAGTCAGCGAGTTCTTCTCTTAGCTGTAAGGCGCTTATTCTTGAACGTCTAGCTCTACTTCAGAGAGGTCTTATAGCAGACCTCTCTGAAGCATTTTGCCTCCAAGATCCTTCCTGAACTATTTCGCCATTGGTTATCGTGTCAAAGCTTCCTAAAGGCGTGTAGATATTTGCGAATGTCTCTCTTCTCGTTAACACATTATGTGATATGACGCAGGACATTGTAATTAGGGTAGCCTGTTGGTTGAAGTTCCATAGGTTTTTTAAAGATCCTGAATACTGATGTCAATACACCAAAAACATTTTCCACAATGATACGTGAACTTGATAGTCGATAGTTAAAAGTTCGTTGTAATGAATCACTGTCGTGATTCCCTGGATAAAGCTTCATTACAAACGTACTTAAGGCAAATGCTCCATCACCAAGGAATACATAAGGAACATTTCTTGTTTTCCAGGAAGTGGACAGTACGGCGGTAATTTGAAATCTTTTCTCACAATTTTTTTCTAAAGAAGACTATTTTGAAATATTCCTCCGTCACTAATTCGTCCTGGAGCACCGATATCGGCATATATAAAATTGTAATTGCTATCAACTAAAGCTAATAGAACAATGCTGAATGTATTCTTGTAATTGTAGTATTGGGAGCCACTACCAATTGGATTGTGTAGGACGATGTGTTTACTGTCGATTGCGCCAATACAATGTGGAAAGTTTTCTCTGAATACTTCTTCTATTGTTATCCATTCTTCTGGTGTCTGTGGCATCTAGAATACAATAAAAATCCCTATTAACATTTCTTTTAATCCGCTGTCCATAAATAATTAATTTCATCATCTCAGGCGATAGAACGTCAGCCTGAAGAGGAACAGCAGAATGAAACAGAAGAGCCTAGAATTACTGATAATGAAAGTGATGAGTCAAGACAAGCGGATGAAGAACGCCAACTTAATACAGATTCATACTCAAAGAAATTTCCTGTGCCTTCTACGCAACGTGCAAAGCGACGCCGGCTAGCGTCCCAAATTGATGACGGAAGAAATGACATGAAGCAAACATTTACGACAATCAAAAACGTGCTCCAAAAAAATGAGAGAAAAAAGAATTAGACGATTGCGATTTGTATGGCCAACTACTGGCGAAAAAACTAAGAAATTATTCCACCAAGGAAAAATATCTTCTGATGCACGAGATGGATTGCTTTTGCAAAAACTACCTCACAGTAGCATTATATCACCTTTCACTTCCTATTCTTCTTCTCCTGCACATTCTCCTATCCCTCAACATGTCCCAAATTCTCGTATTTCCCTGAATGACCATCTACCAGCGCTTCCTATAACGTTTTGTCATCACGTTCACCACTACAAGTTAATATCTTTAGCCGACCATCTTACGCTACATAGTTGCAGGCTGGATCACAGCAATTCCCAATATCCGCTGAGACCTCAACGCATGAAGCCACAGAATTACGTTTTCTGTCTTATGTGTCTTTTCCACAAAATACAAGACCAATTTTTAATGAAGGAATTCTGAAGGCAGTCTGGATAAGTACTGAACTAGATGAAAATTAAAATAGTAAAAAACTATTACATATATTTTTATACTGGACTTAATATTAAATAAAATGTCAAGGTTATCATGTTATATGTAATTATTGTTTACGTACTTTAATTTCATCCTTGAAAGCGATGTTTATTGCTTGACATACCTCTGTGATAATTTTGGATATTATTGAACTTGAAATCTTGATCAACAAATGAAGACTTCTGTAGCTAAAAATCGTAAAGCTACAGCTAGGCGGACTTTGGCAGGTACCTATAGGTATTCTCAATTTAGTTTCTTTTTTTTCAATTATTGGTTTAATTTTACTCAATATATAATTATAATCATATATAATTAAAATCATCGGCGACATTCTGCAAAAGTTTGAGAATTCTCCAGAATCTTCACACATTATTTCTAGAAACATATTTTCCATACTTTGTCTGAAAAGAAACCTCTAATATAATACTTAACTGGTAGTTAATACTTTGGCTGTAACTGAATAAATGAAAACAAACTGCACTATTATTTTCCGTTAATAAATGTCTAAATAGATTTACAAAATTGTTTATACTTACATAGATCTGTTGCGATGAACGGCTATCATCCACCATCGTCTACGACGACGTCTTTTTTCAAGTTTTTTACGAATAATATGAAGATATCTATCGATACTTGCTAGATGCAGGACACATGCGGTAACTACTTCTAAGTCATCCATCATACACTTACTTCTACGCACTAAATTTTCGTACTCCGCAGCGAATGTGGAAACGGTCATTTCGCGTTGGGGATCTGATGTGCGAATCTGGTGGCGAATATCGGTGAGTTGCGAGGCGAAACACGAATGCGAATGTGTAAATGCGATATCTGACATATGCAACAGTCGAATATAAGTGTTTAGTAACCCATATGGCAGACAGAGAAAAATTACTATCATGTAGGTCAATCTGATACACGAATGGCTCCAGAATAATCTAGAAAAACTACAGAAGAAGTGCTGCAGGGTTCAAATTGTTTGGGTGCTGGTCAATCAGGTAATACTGATAACACGGACCTTAATAGACTAGGACTTGCAAAACTGATGGTAGGCCTGAATCTATATTCTGTTTAATAGCAAGGCACTTTCAGACATGGACCAGCAGTTGGCATGACAGGCATATATAGTCTATAAGCATATACAGTCCTATCAGACAATTACTGCTCCTTTAGAGAAATTCGTTCATAGTGATGGATGTTTTAACTGGACACTGCCATTTAAGACGCCATCCCTAAGTACTAAGTGCCCTAAGTACTGCGAACAATCCAGAGGGCCCTTGGTTGGTATCGAAAGAAGGAAAAAATTGCAAACCATATCATTAGAGAGTTTCTAGCATTGGCGCATATTCGGTTTAAATATCTGGCAATACTTACAGTTTGCCTAGCAACACAAAATTTCTCCAGACCAACGCCAACCCAGCTCTCGATGGGTTATGTTGTTCATACGTTCATCAACAGACTTCAACCTCCTTGGCTGCCTATTATTTACCCAATTCAATTCAAATACAACGGAGACAATTGGTAAAGAGAGAAAATTAAGATCGACGCAATAGATTTTGATTTTAATGGAATTTTTCGGTTGTTTTGATTGACATTTCCACCTAGAAAACATGGGTATCATACAATTAGAAAGAAGAGAAACTAGATGATGTGATGAGGAACTTCTAAGTGATAAATGTTTTATAACTCTCAAGATAAAAATGGGCATCAGAAGAAGAAGATAAAAAAAATTTAAGTTTGAGAAAATGACGAAGAAAGCGAAAATTCAACGAGCTTGTTAAGAGTTTTGAGGTTTTTAAAAGCAAAACGACCAATTAAAGTTAAAGAGTAAATATGGGAGAAAGAAAAGGTTAGAGACGATTATAAGATTAAAAAGCTGAGTTTAAAGAATATGCAATTTATATTCTGGACTAAAAGGATGGAGAAAGAATGAGAAATTGGAAATAACAAACTAAAATAAGCAACTACATAATACTTGCAATATATTTGGCAACAATCACTATGTATATTCAAGTAACTTAAGTAAAAAAACTTGAACAGTTAATATGATTGTTGAAATATTAGATGCTCTACAACTGGCACTAAACAACTTGCTGCTGGTTGTTTCAAAACTTGTTGTTGTTCCTAACGCGAGGCAGCAGCAACGTCAGTACCGAACTGAAGCTGAAGATGAATGACATTAAAAAGGTTTAAAAGTTGGACAACTTTGAGCAGAGTTAGAGTAATCGTATGGTCAAAATCCTGTGATACGGAAGGCAAAGGAAAACCACTTTATTAGTTTTTCCGTAAAATCGTTATGGCTGAAAATTTAAGAAACAAGTAGACCTTCCAGTCTTCGGCAGACTTTAGATAGTCAGGGGTGCTGAGAATCCCCGGGTCAGCCATCAAGATTGCTACGTGGAATGTGAGAAGCATATTTCAAGTTGAGAAACTGGTACGCTACTAGAGAAATCACAAGATTGTAAATTGACATCTTGGGAGTCAACGAAACACAATGTCGAGGATTGGGACAAGCAACAACCATGGGGTTTTATTATTTTCAATAAACTCAAAAAATCAGTTATTGAGTTTATACCGCTACGACTGATAAAGATGAGATGAAAGGATTCGTTATCGAAAAGATATCGCGAGTTACACACCTAGTTAAAATCTTGCAAAAATCATGAAATAAATCTTCCATCATGATAATGAATAAGTAGTTATGAATACCTTTTTTAAATTACCGCACAGACGACTTTACACCTGGAAATCGCCCCAGGATTCTGAGCGTTAGAAATCAAATTGATTTTATCTTAATCAACAACCGATTCCAAAATCAGGAAAAGCAAGCTAATATTGTCCGATCACAGTCTTCTGGTTACTCTGGTTAAAGAGAAGAATTATACCCAGGTATGATCTAACAGGACTTAATGATCCAGTTATTAGAACAACGATCTCAGAACAACTAAAACAAAAGCTCATGGAAACTAACACGTTAGAAGAAACAAATAAAACATGGCTGCATCTTAGGCAGACTGTCGCAAATATTATAGATCAACATCTTTCCAGTGCCCAATGCAGATCAAAGAAACTGAAATAGATAACACACAATATTTCAAACTTAATCGACCAACGCAGAGAATATAAACTTCATAATCATAAAAAGTGCATAATTGCAAGGGAAGAATATTTGAATGGTAAGTGTTAGAACATGGAAGAATTACAGAGAAAGCATGACTTGTCCCACCTACACAAAAAATTAAAAGAAACATTGGGAATGAACCGGAAACTTCTAAATTGTAAGTTAATCAGAGATCACTACCGTTTAACAGATATAAAGCAGAAATTACTAACCGGAAAACAGCATCTATTTCAGCATGACAGCCTGAACAACATGAATTTGAAGAGGCAAGTACTGGTCTAAATACTTTAAAAAGAGAAAGTCATACAGGCCAACCATCAGTGAAAAAACGGTGAAGCAGCAGGCCCTGACTATAACTATGTTGATATTCTTAAACTAGGAGGAGATAGTGTTGCCAAGGTTCTCACTAATTTGTTCAACACCATATACATCTCAAGAAGAATACCATAGAACTGGTTGAAGCCAACATTTATCACGCTGCCAGAAAAAGGCATTATGTATTAAAACTATTGCTAAAAGTCATTCCCAAGAGAATATATAAAAAGTTTGACAAAACTGACTTAGATACACAGTTTGGTTTTAGAAACAATCTTGGAAGAAGAGATGCTCTCTTCAGCATGCAAGTTCTAGTTCAGAGATGCTTAGATTAGATATGAATAGATCAGTATACATGTGTTTTATGTTTTATAGAATATTAGAAGGCTCTTGATAAAGTACAACATTCTAAAATGATATAAAATCTTCAAAACATCGGGTTGCATCAGCTGGATCGCTAATCTATATTGGAATTATGTATTATATACAGTATTATTGAGCAGTTATTCTGAGGATCTGGAATGGTCACTAAAAAAAAATACCCAGGCTAGTAAATGTAAAAGTAATGCCAGGGGTTGAATAATAAATTTAAAGAACACCGAATTTATGATAGTTAGCAAGCAAAATATTGGAAATGTACAACTCTCAGTTGGCCAAGAAATTATAGAGCGAAGTCATCATTATAAATACCTCGAATTTTACCTAAACAGTGAATGGGACGGTGGACAGGAAATACGGATGCGTTTGTTTTTTTACTCATTCTGCTTTACTGCTGTTCAAAACATTTAAGCTAATCGCATTTTAATGATACGCCTCTGAAATAAAGTTTCTATATTTCGCGCAGAAAGAAGGTGTATGTACTAACATATTAATATGTAACCCTATCCTTACTTATTTAATAACGATCTAGAGCTTCTTAGTAATTAATTATCCTGAGTGGTTTTGAGCTTTTGTTTGAGTAGGTATCTATCGCTTTCTCATATTGATCGCTGTCATCAATTATTTCGAAGATAATCCCATTTTTTATGAAAAATTAATGTAATAAGCTTATTATTAGAGGTTTAGAAGTAGGAGCCGATTTTAATTAAATCATCCATCATCATGGGATTAAATCATGCAGCAATGAAATTAACGTAAAGTTTCAAAGATTGCCATGCCCTATCCTTTTTTTATGAGGATATTACCTTCATTATATTGAGTATATAATGTATATTAAGTATATTATAATAATGTGCGATGTTGTATTAATAAAAACTTTAAAGTCAGAAAGTCGAGATAAAGGGACCAAAACAGAGCAAAATTTCTGATATTATGGCGAAGGTTTACAGTAAATTTCACAAAGCACCATGCAAATCAATAAGAAAACAGAATTAAAATCAATAATAAAAGTATTGCTGGAATTTACATGCTAGGTGGTATTGTGTGTAATGGATAGAATTATTTAAAGCGCAGAATCCACGCCTTTAGCGTAATATTATGTAACTTAATATACTTTACAGCTTTGGTAAAATACCCTAGATGTGACAAAGTGCAATTTGCTAATTTACTAGTAGTTGCAAGCTGCATCTTCTTAATGATATTGATTTATTTTAATTTACGATAGTGAATTTATTTATTTAATTCCTATTAGTTGAGCCTTGAATTTCATTTAGAAAGTTACAGTTGATCATAAAGTTCGTAATTAAATATGAATTAAATTTCTTTTTCTTAACAGTTTATTATTTTTATTAATTCTCGGTAATTAACATTCAACAACTCAATCTAATTCTACATGTCAGGAATTTAAAAAAATTATTATTATAGTTAACTTCTAAGAAAATAAATCAATTTATTCCTTAATGGCCAAACTTAGACTGCCTGGAAGCAAAATTTTATGCTATTCAAAGAAAACATCCATGGTTAACTACCTGGAATTAACAGATTGTTTCCCAACTTCTAAAAAAAAAATTAGTTGAAAAACTCACTGAGTTGCAAATTATAATGAAACTTTTTCAAAAAAATTCATAACTGAACTGACTGGTTTTAAAAAAATCTATTCAAATCTCAACTTTTAGAAAAACAAATCAATTTACCATTTAAGGCGTTTTGTGGGCATTGCTAAAGACCTGTGTTAGAAATAGTTCCATTTACATAATTTACATTACTTCATAAATGGAATTATTTCTAATACATTTTCCTGAATTATGTTATTTTGGACTCTTATTCTTTGCCATCCAAACCAATGATATTTCTCAATGTTTTCATCACTGTAAATCAATAAAAAATTATATAGACTTCTAAAAAATGCACATAAATGCTATTGTATATTTTCTGCACGAAATAGAAACAACATTAATGATAATTATTTCATTATCAACTCAATTGTAAAGAGAGTGCAGGATGTGACAGATCGATATAATCTTCGACGATAAATTGATATTCGATAAACATGTTAATTACTTCGTTCTAAAATGCTAACAAATGCTGGTAGATTCAATTTTGACTTAATTATATGGAGTTCTATTTACTCCACTTACAATACGATAGAATTAACAGAGTGCAAATACATTTTTGAAAATTTTATCTTGTATGCAACTAATAATCAAGAAAACATAAAATTTATTTTTAAATATTAACTCTCAAAAACAAGAGAAAACTAGCGGATATATTTACATAAAATATTAAATAATAGGGTTGATTCTCCTTTTTCAATTCCAATAGGGTTGAGTAGGTGAAATATGTATTATTCAACGTTTTACCTGGACAGTTTAGGTACAGATATATTTTCCAAACCAACAGTTCACAATGTTTACTACTCTACAGTTCTGGTAATACTTACAGTACTGAGCATAATAGATTTCTTTTTTCATTTTTTAAATTACTTGAACATACCTTTCAAGTAATTATAGATGATTTTTAGAATATAAGAAGCCGAAAACCAAAATAAATCCGCCAAACGTGATTTTGAGAAAATTCTAAGCTTAATAACGCTAAAAGTATTATCTTTTTCTTTTGGTAGAATATACTATTGGAGACGTCATTAATAACACATCCTTCCTAAATATATTTTGCACAAAATATGAATATTTACCAGCAATAAAATATTGTTTTAAAAAAGAGAAAGCTTTGTTTCCCATAATATTAAAAAAATAATAAAAAAGTAAAAAAAAAACAAAGAAAAATATATTCAACGACCTGTTGGTACCTACTTGCAACATTAAAAACATATCGATAACGATATCTTTTTACTAGATAAAAAGCAAAACTTTGATCTTCAAAAAACAAAATATTAAAAAAAAAACAAATAAATGTTTAAAAAGCTTTACTTGGTTAAATTAAAAAATGTGTAATTAAAATTTAAATTAAAGAAAAAATTAAAACATGATGCACTTTGTAGATCAAAAATTTTATATAAAGTAACTCTTTTTTTTCCTACAACACTGGTGCCATCTGTTATTACATACAAATAATTAATCATCTGAATTTTTTCGGTTTTGTTCGATAACATCGATTTCCATAATAGGGTTTTGCTCGCATCGGATAATTAATAAAGTGTAATTTAACAAAGTCAGTTGAAATCCGTCGCTAACTTAATTTTCATAAAAAGTGGATTTATTCGGTTTTTCTCGAAAGTTCTTTAATTGTAAAACTGAATTGTAGTTTCTGTTTAGTTAATTGTTGCTGCTTTGATATTGTGATTGACAAGAAAAAATCTTTATTTTTAATTTTTTTTATGATGTAAAATGCAGTAGTTGGATTGTTAAATAGTAGATATTCTAGTGGATTTATCTGTTTGTGTTTCAAATAAATAAAATATAATAAATAAATAAATTATGTACAGAGATTTGTAAATTAAGAAATATTAAACAATTTTAATTATTAATATTACATTATGAGCAAACATCTCAGAATATTCTGTACGCCTCTGCTACAAAACCCTCAAACAAACAGAAACGTTACGTAACACCACTCCCATACGGAATAGAGGCTGAGAGGATGATCTCGCTTCAGGTCTGTTGTATCTTTTTAATGAAAACTGCCATTTTTCTCAACGAGTAAAATAAATCGCTAAAACTATTTTAGGTTTGTGTGGTATGTTTCGTTCTTCTAGTTCCGGAGGGTCATTCTGGAGAGCTGTTAAAGCAAACTGTAAAAGCTACAGACAGTTCGATTGAAGGATATCTCACAGAGGTTAGTAGAGAAAAAGGATGCGTTGACTGTTGAGCCAAGCGATGTCGATATTGGTGGCTTAAGCATAAACTAAACCAAAAAAAACAACTGCACTATATTAAAAAATAGCAGCATTTTTCCAAGAATATGCTAGTCATTTAAAAAAAAATCAAAATTAAAACACTAGCCAAAAAAGTGCTAAAGTTGTATTAGATAGTGGACGATAATTATCCAGTGTAAACTGTTATGTAAGTAATCTAAGTACAATTACATCTAATTTAAGTATGCAGGTATATATTTATTTAAAAAAATATAGTTTAGCGTTTATTTTTCGATTATATAGTGTATATAGAAAAAGTAACTTTAAATCAGAAGAAAGCGTTTCTTTAATTAAGTGAAATATGTTTATGGAAAAGCAGCTAAGTCCTGAATATTCGTGTAAGCATACTATAGATGCAAAAGTTCACTTGCCTTTATGAGTATATTATCGACATATTTAATCACAATATATACTAACAAAAATTATTTTAAACTTATTTCAGAGGTGATTCGGCTTGAATATTAATAATAATTATGTGTGACACCAGATGCATCTTTAAAGACCAATTGTTTAAAAAGTTACATTTTTTGTTTTATCATTTTTGTACTTTAATTTATTTTCTGATTTTCTATTTTTATTTATTTTCTTACCAGTTTTTTTTGAAGCCTGTACAGCCAGTTGAAATTTATTTTTAATATTATTTATATTTTTGTCAACTGATTCGAGGCATTAAACGGCATTAGACTTACGTCAAAAGTTAAAAAAAAAAGGTTTTTATATATACAAATCAGAATTATTAATGTATAGAATTAAGTATATTTTGGAATTAAAAACAATAATTGCTCTAGTAGCATAGATTATTTGCTAAGAAAAAAATAATAATTATGCAATTACATTTGAGACAAATTTTTTGGAAAATTCGTGAAAGTCCATGACTATTTATTAACTGCCAATAATTGGAAGAAAATATACATTAACTGTTATAAATAAAAAAAGAAACTAAAGCCAACTGCTAGTAGCAAATTAATAAATACTTATTATTATTATTATATTATGATGAAATATGATGAAAAAAAACGTGGCTTAACCCTCTGAAATTAAATAAACATTTAATTGAGTTTTTTATTACTAAAACAGTAAAATTTAGGCATAAATTTTGTACTGATTGAAGCCTTTAAAAATCAGAAATTTTCTGTTTTAGATATAACTCTATCTGCTAAATTAACAACCTTTTTTATAAAATCATTATTATTTATATTCAACAGTTCTTATGATTAAAATTTAACTTACATGAATTTGAATTCATTCTACTAATAATGCTTTATTTGCTTTTTTGAAGGGTCTATATATTTTATTAAGAACGTGTAGGGCTCCTTTTTACAGCATTAGATTTTCAATATTTCATTCAATGATAATCTGATGGCAACAAGCTAGTTTAACAAAGACTTTGCAATTCATTCTAATATTGCCACCACAATCTTTTACATTTTTTTATTCTAACAATGTTAACCAACACATGTCACACGTTAGTTATCCTCAATAGTTATTTATGTCTCTATAAATTTTAAAGGTGAAAATACTATTTGTCAATCTACAAGGGCTGGATTATCTGAACATGAGGCAATATTGACCAGTGTATTAAAACCCCAAATATACTTCATAATTTTATGACATAACCTTAGAAAATTGTGTTGGTCTAAGGACGTAGCCTTTTTACAAGACAGAACTCTGAAAGTTAACAGCATTTGTAAGAAAACAACACGGAGTGACCGATGCAATTAATGAATCTTTTATGGATGTTCCATTTCTAAATATCTTAAACAGAAAATGGTTATTTCACTAGATAAGGGTGGTGATCTTAAGAGTCTCTTTAATTTTTAGCCTATAGCTCTTCTGTCTACTTTATCCATGATCATAGAGAGGTTGTTAAAGGAGAGAATAATTTTTTTATTAAATAGATTCAACCTTCTCCAGGGAATTTGGTCTTCAAAATACCATAAACAGAATAGATGCCATTTTTGATGATCTGCAGATGTTTTATGAAAAACTCAACTCGGGCGACCTGTAGCAGGTTCTGTGATATCTTAAAGGCTTTTGACTAAATAGATCAAAGAATACTGAGTATGTCGAATACTGCTATCGGATTGGTTTAGACCCTGCTTGTTGGGTTGTATTTAGAGATCATAGAGGGGGAGGGTGCCTTAGGGCTCTGTTCTGAGGCCCTTCTCTTCGTCCTAATCATAACATCTTTACAGATGTATTGTGGTTCATATTAACACGACTCAATATTTTAGGTGACTCTCTTAACTGCATCTCGCCATTTATCTCGATCCGATGACATATGAATCGTTTGAGGAAGAGTGGCATGAAATAATTTTTTAGTAACTTCAACTCATCGATTTGGTGGTTGGTTCGAAAAATGCAAAAATGCGAGAGTACACGATAGTGGATAAACATTTTAATGGACGTATTTTTTGTAAAAGGAAGCATTTGATCAATGTGCGATCTACAACACTCTTAACATTCATCATCATGCCCACATCTCAAACGCATCAATCGGACGACGATCTACTTCTTTGACAATCCATGTTTCTGAAGCATATAGAAAGACCCAAAAGACCAAGGTACTCACTAGATTGAATTTAATTTGTTCCTTTTTTTTCTTTTTAGCACATTCCCGGGTATTTTTTATTATTGCTCCAAGATAGACGAAATTGTTGGCAACTTCACAATGTCCAATAGTCCGAGTTTCAGGGTAATTGTTATGTTCTCTATCAATGATAATAATTTTGATTTTATTATAATTTATGCTTAGTCCCTAAAGAACACCGATATCTCCAAGTCTCCCTTAGTTTATTATTATATATGAATAGCTCAGCTGCCAATAAAGGGAGAGATAATACTGTTTGCTGATGATACTGATTTCGAGGCATTACAAGAGAGTTAAGACTGGCCTGGGATAACGTGTTATGCAAATTCGCTTCTTTTTTTAAGTGAAAGCCATCTCATTCAATCCTAAATTAAAAAATAAACTATTTTAGTTTGTTTGTTCTTCAGTTTCCATAATATCACTTTACTATTAAATCCAAAGTATTAATTTGAAGATGATTTTATTTCTTATTTATTTTAGAGAACCTGCTGGTGGAACGAAATTTGCAAAGAAGAGTTCCGAAGCCTATTCCGTTGTAAATGTCCAGAGTGGTCCTACTGTAGAGCACCAGGACGATATTATAATGCCTTCTGCTCCATGGCGAATACCGGATTTATCTGGCTACAGCCTGGACTTAAAGTACAACCAAAGTAAAGCCGTATCATAGTATATACTAAAATGGAACTTTTAGGGAATTTTAAGCAATTTATTCGGCCTAATTCTATATTTTATTCCAAAATAGGGTACTTTTTAGATTCCAAAAGAATGAAAGTTTGAACATTTCTCAAAAAAAAAACAAATGTCTTTCATTGAGTTGGTCCTGTACTTCAATACAAAATTTCTAATTTATGATTCGAGAATTAGCAAATTTATTATTAAATATTTTGAACGAAAATTTACTTTTTGTTAATGTATAATAAATCTATTGTAAGTTGTTAAAGTAAACTAAAAGCAGTATGTATATCTTTCATTTTAATATACCAGTGAGAGTAAGAAAGAAATAATGCTCAATTTGAATGAGCGAAGAAGAAGGTACACAAGATCATAAGAAGGTACACAAACTCAAAGTCTGCACCTGAAAGCTCTAAAAAAACTACATAGTGACTACCATAAGCTCTAAAGGTCTTCCAGATATCCCCGCTTCTGATTCTTTTCTATTTAGATATAAAGTTAAATATAAGTTGTACTCCGAGATAAAGTAGGCCAAAGTTTATAACATTAAGAAAATAAAGTTCACATAATAGAAAAAAATGTCCCATTCGAATGTCAAGTACATGATGTGATCTACGTAGCGTATGTCCTGTGAAGAGGACAACGATATCTATCACCATCAACTGGTTCTTTTAAATATACAGAATGATGTGAAATTCATTACTCAGTGAACGTAAAAGAGTTGAGAAAAAAAAATTTTCCTTACATTCCCATATAAGAATGTTTCTTACTTCAATAACAGAACCAATAAATTTGAAAATTTCCTGAATGCTCCTGGAACGTATTAGTAGCATTTGCAGATGTTTTATAGCATTCAAAGAATTTGTGAAAGAAGTAAACGCTTTTTATGCTATAATAACCGACCCTAATGAGTTCGCCTAGTTTTTCTCATTCGATTAAAAATGTTGCTGGGGAGGATAAAAAATGTTGCTAAGAAGAAGCAGACATTTTTCATCTAGACCTCTCGCTGAGGTAGATCACCTCTAATCTACGAACTACCTAGAAATCCAAACATTGTGAATAACCGTTATCGTTAATAAAATTTTTTTATAGTAATTATAAAACAAATACCATCACGATGTTTTAAATTTGCCGGAACTCATCCGCCTAATAGTCCACTAGTATTTCACCAGGAGGATAAGAAATTTAGAAAAAATGTTGAGTCGTCTACTACAATTCCAGCAAATTAGTTTATATTCCGAGACAGCTAGCAGCTATTGGAATTAAATCTTACAGCGTTTTACTATAAAAGTTTTACCTCCAAGATGATCCACTATGAATATAAAACAACATCCAAGTACAAACATTATGCATAAAAGCGATCCCGTCAGCAAATACTATGAAGATGAAACCGTCAACGATGTTTTATCCTATACTGATATGTCTAAGGATGAGTTCATTGCTTATAAAAAATCAGTCACATCATTTCAATGCCAAGAACTATAATAACTAGAATTATATATATATAATTATATAAATAACAAGAATTATAATAACTTATATTATAGAGTGCAACCACATTCAGAATCGTCTTATTAATACTTGGTGTTACATGTAAACGATTCAGGACTTATATAGGATCAGTTTGTGTAGGTGTTCACAACAAGAACTTTTACCATATTGCCTTTACTAATTTATGATTTTTATCTATAGGAACGTTATCACCATTTAATGAACCTCCGAAACATAATTACTTGTTATCAGTGGAAAGCTCTCGATATCTCTTGTTTGCTCTTTGCGTTTGGCTCACTTGAGCTTTAATAAAGATCCTTTTGACATAATCACACATGATGAGGTGATAAGAAAACAATGTTATAGCAATGATTTTTTATAGTTTATTAAAAAATAATTTGTTAAATAAAATGTGAATTATATAATATACAACTAACTTAAAGTTAATAAATACTGAATGAGGAAAAATAAATTTGAATTAAAATAAAATTAGGTTTACATGAAGAATTTTTATTAATTTATATACAAATTGTGTTAAGGGAGTATAGCAATGGAATGAACGCAGATTAAAAATTAAAAACTTTCTATTATTAGACCTGAAGCATAAAATATATTTAAAAAACTTTAATTGTAAACATTTACCACTAAAAATTTGTACAAACAGAAAATTTACAAATGATAATTGAGTTTAAATGTACCACCCCGTATATTTTTAATAAAAATTCAAAGCAACATCATATATACACAACTGGGTCATTTTACCGCAAGCTTTTTTATCTAATAAATATTTTCAATGACGCTTTTTTCATACACATGAAGCTGATTTTATTACTAAAAATAGTCATTGATTAAACACTGCTTAAACGAAAATAATATGAAATTCACTTAAGTTATTATTAAATAAATTTATATTTTTGTATAGGATGTGTCCAAAACTATTCGCATTTTTTACTAAAAATGCACTTCCGATTACTTAATAACATTCATTACAGACGACTAGTGTTAGGTTTACCTTTTTTGCTATGCAAAATATAGTTAGGTTCATACCAAGTTCAACTCATTCATATGCCACTAAAGAAAACACTTAAGATCTCATTAGATTTCATTACATTTTAATCAATAATAGATTATTTGCTACGGTTTTAACCTGCCCTTCGATATTCCGAAAGTAGATATAAATAATATAATTTATATTTTATACGTTTGTGAGTGTGTATTAATATATTTTCAAATTTTATCTAAAATTTCAAAAATAGCATTTAAGTGTATACCTTTAGAGGTTGTAGAGGTTACAAATATGAGAGACAGAGTTGCAAATATTTTTAACATAGGAAAATATTAATACATACTTCCTAAATGGTTCCGCAGATATATACAGGGTGTTTGGCTCACCAATTTATATCAAAAGCCCTAATAACAATCTATCTCGGATATCCTATTAATGCACCATAAAGATTTTAATGTTTGGTACATTTCTGGTACTTTCTTAGAACGTAAATATATTTTTGGTCTTTAAAAAAATGCTCTTTTATGGTTATGATTTGTTTTTAGAGATTTTTGAATTAAGTTAAAAAGTGAGTTATTAGTGAAAAAAAGTTTAAGATTTTTTTCTAAATTTTGAATTAACTTTAAATTGGAAATAGATTTTTTGTTTAATTTAAATTAGAGAAATACTTGTGAAAATTAAAAAATTAAATACTAAAAGAAAATTAAAAATATTTAAATGTCATTGAAATATGTGAATTTCACTAAAATGTAAAAACATTGCACGGGATCATTTATCTTCATATATAGGATATCCCAGTAATGTTTTAGGCTTCTAAAATGCAGATGATAAAATTATCCTACAAGTCTTAATATTAAAACGGGCTTAGAACATTAAAAGGCTAGAATTCGGATTGGCATGGAGCTATGGGCAGTTCTTGCATCAGAGATTTTTGCTTGCAACATCTCTGATGCAATGATGCTAAATGCTTATGTAGAAATGTTAAAAAATATATTTTATAATATCATACACATTTGTCATTTATTTCACAGTTAAGCCTTGTCAATACTACCGTTGACAATACTACCGTTCCCTTTTAATAAAATATGATAAGATGCTCTATAAAGAAGTCAATACTCAAAGTTAAATAAATGTAGATAACGTATATTAGAGAAAAGAGCAATAACATAGCAACGCCGCTCGATCGCATTCTTGATGGATACCAACACAAAAAATCTTTAGCAGTGGCGTCGTCAAAGAATAATTACATGATAAATATTTTATATTTTTTATAGATTTCTTAATAAGTCATATTTTAAGATGCACATTTTCAAAATGTTAATATGCCATTTTTCTCCCAAGACAATAAAAAAACATAAAATCAATGCTGTTAATAAAACCATTAACAAAACTTTAGTTTTTTATTCTTTATAGCCTATTAATACATAAGTATTTAAAAAAAATATTTGCATTTAAACATATAGGATTTTTGTATTTCACACGCATTTCACGTTTAAGTTTTATTTAGGTTTATTTCTATGCATCTCTATTCTACGTTTATGATGACGATTCTCCCTTAATATGATATTATAACAGTATCCGTATTTACAGTTCACAAAAATATTCAAATGACACCTTTTTCCTTTTTAAACCAAAAACTAAAGAAAAACACAGAAATTCACAAATATCGAGCGTAAACACAAAAAGCCGTTTGACAAGATGATATTTCGCAGAAAAAATGCAGTGATGATGGTTGATGCCAAATTGGTTTTAAATATGGCCTTATAATCTTATAGGTCTCAAACATTGTCAGTACTTTTGATGAGTCCACTTACAACTATCTTCTGTTACTTAAACGAGACTTTCGACTTTGTGTCACCTGATTTACTGATAAAAACGCTTGGGCAATACAGATTTGACCACTCTAGTTTGTCTTCGATCTTAAAAATTGAATTCAAAGAGCTACGGTAAATGGAGTATATATAGTCTGCAAAAGGTGATGTAAATGTAAATATTTTCCAGAGCTCAGTTCTTTAACTATTGCTGTGGTTAATTGCTGATCTTGTATCACAGTATACGGTTTTTGTAAATAATATTACCATAAGTAAGTTAAGAAACTATGGTTTAGTTTTAACTAGCCGTTCTTTTATATTGACAAGAACTTTTTAACACGAGAAATATAAGTGCCAGATTTCGTGACATTTTCAGTCATTTTCTGGTTGTCAGTCTGGACTGCAAACTCCGGTGAAACACCTGCATGGATCTACTTTTCAAAAAACCGTAGTAAAAATATATTTATTCTGAGTAACGTGAATGAATGTGTGTCTCAAAGGGTCCTCCTGCAGGCTTATTTAGGCCACTCTACCGCTCTCATATTTCCTATGGAATGATTTCTTGGAGAAAGTTATTTTTTTCTTTGAGATATAAAGTGAAGTTTTATGTAAAGCATCAATAAATAATTTGAATTAAATTTAAGTGATAATAATAAATTGTATGTTTTTACTTATGATAAGTACATTACATGAACAATAGGAAAAACCTGAGTTTAAACATTATATGGCAAATAACGAATTATTAGTAGTTCAAATTATGCCAATTCTTATATTCGTAAAAATTGGAAAAAAGTCTAAAAATATTAATAAACTAAGGCCATTTAGAACTTTAAAATAAAGTATCTCCTTCTTTTCAATTCAATTTTTTCCACTTCCTTTCACAATATTTCTTATTGTATTGCAGGTAATAATACTGTAAGATCCTTACTAATTGTCGTAAGTTTATTGTCAGTCACTGGTTTACTTTCTTAATTTTGTGTGCCTTCATGTTCTAATAACTAACTAATTTCGTTTCATTATTACTCAGCAAACAGTCTAGTTTTATAATTGATACTCACCTAACGTCCTTGGTTCATATTTACCCAACTAATAATCTTGTTAGTTAATTTGTAACCAAAAAGAGGCCTTGTATCAAAATGAAACAAATCCTAGTCTGATTTTATCCTTAGTTTAAAAATTAAATAAAAATCATTAAATAAAAAAATATTTAAATAAACCTGAATATTGGTTTTTGTTTTTCTTTATTCCATAAGGAGTTGAACCTAAATAATAACTGACAATATTATTTACTGTGAGATATAAAAGACACTAGAAATTTTGTCGAAATTGCGTTCCTGGTCTGCTATTTACCCAAAAAATCATTTAAATCAACAATATTTTGCTTTATTACGCTTTATAACTAATCTCAACATACATATTGACCTGATTAACTTAGTCAGCCAGTGTATCATCACTCTTTAATATCATACGTAATTCGGTTACATGAAACCCAAAAGCGATAAAAAATTAACAGCCCATGGCAAAAATCCTGTTCTGCTTTGCTTCTTTGTTTAAAAAAAAAAGAAAAACAAATATAAACCCAAATAAAGTTTGGCCGCGAACAGGCAAGGTCGCGCAATTGCTGTCCTCATGCGCGCTGAATAAATCCCTTATTTCTTATCGATTCTCCCGTGTGAAGTCTGGAACAGTGGGGTGAGCTAAGCCATGGCATTTACATCTGACCGATTAATTTCCTTCCTGGTCCTGTTGGGTCTTAAAAGTTGTTTATTTGGTTCTTTGGACGCTGTGCCTTTGGAATATGCACCAGGAGATGAAGCAGGGTTTTATAACGAGGTGCAGCAGCTGTTATCCCTTAATCGGGCAGTAAGGCAGGTAAGTTTGGTCTGTTTTTAAATATTGGAAATATTTTAGTAACTGTTACTACTGGAAAACCTTTTTTATTAAGTGGCATGTCAAAATTTTAATGTCAATGTTGTGAATAATAATTTCATTTGTATATACCTACTCTAATTCCAATAAATGCTACTGATACTAACTTATTTTGTTGAAATAATATGCATTATAGAAAGCTGTAATGTATTTTTATTTTTCCAAATATGCTGTTTAATTGTTTATTATATTTACTAATAAGTGGATAGATCATATAATAAGATGTTCCTTTATAGCACAAAATCATATACATTAAATATAAATTATTTTTTCCTAGAATAAAAAAATTACGTCATTTTCTCACTCCTACATGGTGAATACCCACATGCAGTCTATGAGTGATACAAAATTTCACACCTCCAAAACAGGAATTTTTCAAAGACCCAGTTTATAGCTTTACGTATCGTAATAATAATTCCTTAAATACATAACACTGCATAATTTTATGAATAACCATGTTTACATCATTTTTTAATGCATGCTATAAGAAAGGTTTTGGTTAAAACGTAAGAAAATTTCTTGGTTGCTAATTGATAGTTAATTCCGAAAATAATTAAATTCATTTGGTTGTGTTTTTCAAAACCTTTACTGGACATATTAATTACATTAAACTGCTGCATATTTAAGACATTATTGGCAGAATGTCTTAAATATGCAGCAGTTTATGAGAATAAACACTCGTAAGAGAGAGAGTCCAAAAATCTCTTGAATCTTGTGCGTATACCAGTAAAATATATTCAAGTAAATGAAAATCTTTTTTAAATTTTATTGCATAATAAATATAATTTGGAATATTTAATTTGCGCAATAACTTGCATAAGTATATTTGTTCATTCTTCTTTTATGCATCCTATAAGACCGCAATGGAAATAACTACCCAAACGGCCAAACCGCACAAACAAATTGAATGCGTCAGCCCAGAATATCTAATTGGCATATCCCCTGAATATGCCAGGAATATCATTTTACTTTCTAAAATATATGTTAGGCATATCTGTTTGAACTAAGAAATCGAGTATTTTTTCGACCTTGTTTTTGAGGCCAAAAATTGGCATCAAAAATGCCATATCTCAGTTATTATAAAAGCTACGACCTTGCGTAAAGTCTCGTTGAATTCAAAATGACGAAACTAAGACAAAACCGTTGGAATTTTCCCGATAGATAATATAAAAGCCGAAATATCAGCCTTCAAAGTTTGGGTTTTTTCGTTTTTCGGGTATACCCGTCCCGTATCGATTTTTTTCAGAAAAATATTTTTTTTTCGAATTCAAACTAACTATACCAGCGGATTGTTCTCATCAAGTAGATTACGAAAATACCGGGTTATAAGGGAATCTGAGCAGAACTAAGAAATCGAGTACTTTTTTGACGTCAGTTTTGAGCCCAAAAATGGGCATCAAAAATGCCATATCTCGGCTATTATAAAAGCTATGACCTGGTGGATGGTCCTGTTGAATTCAAAAGGACGAAACTAAGACAAAACCGATGGAATTTTTCCGATAGATCTTATAGAAGCCGAAAATACCGGGTTATAAGGGAATCCGACCACAACTAAGAAATCGAGTATTTTTTCGACCTCGTTTTTGAGGCCAAAAATGGGCATCAAAAATGCCATATCTCGGCTATTATAAAAGCTACGATCTTGCGGATGGTCTCGTTGAATGCTTTGCATATATTGGGGACATATTTAATTCAGATGCCTGCAATAATTTTTCATCTTTTAAAATATATCATATATAGTATCTAATTATTTATAGAGGGTATTAAAATATAAGAGTTGGAAAAATGCGGCTTGGAATAACTGTCAAAGAAGTTGGGAAAACTGGAACCACCATATTTTTGTCAAGGGATGATTCATCATTAAGCTTATCTCACCCCAACAACCAAAAGGAACCACACCTTTTGAAAAACTGCATTTTTTCTGAATTAAAAGTTGTAAAGTTGACACTCTTATTGGCTATTATAAACGATTGACATGCGTCCGTTTTTTAATTTATGGAGGCACAATTTTCTATTCTCTCCCTAAAATTAAATTCGCGTCAAGATTCTTTTGCAATAAAAATTAAAAATACCATGCAGGGCAAAAAAAAAATTAAATATTACTTAGTTTAAATTGAGAACATTTGTATATAAAGGTTTTAAGAAACAAACTAGTATGCAGCAGGTACCATGTTTTATTATTTCTTTTTGAAAGGTTTTAAAGTGTTTGAATTAAATTGAAAAGAATACTTTAAAAAATAAAAACAAACACTGATGGTTTATTAAACTCAAAACGCAATAAATATTTATGTCTAAAAAACTAAAAATAAAGAATATTCAGTCACACTTGTTGTTATTCTATATGTTTTATTTTTCTTAGAGCTGGCTCTTTCTAAAAAAATACAAGATTCCAATTACAAGTACAAATAACTTGTAATTGTGTTAATGTAAGCTACTTAATTATTTCAGATTCTGGTGTTTCACAATTTTTGGGACAATTCTCTTAGCAATATCCCTTATTGAATTCAATTCTCCTCCCCCCAACTTCAATCAGTATTTTTATCTAAAAATATCAGAAAAATTTTATTCGATAACAATGGTCTTATGGTTGAAACCCAAATAATTACATTTATTTAATTAAAAATAGATGAGTTATTCCAAGAGAACAAAAATAATTTAATTGTGTTAATTTTATAATAATAATAATACTGTTATTAATGTAAACCGTGCAGGTCTAAGGCCTCAGGCCTGTACTCCGGTAGGTGCAAAATATGTATATCTTTATTATCTATATGTTCAAGACTAAGACTTAAAGTTTTTCTTTTTGTTTATACCGTCGATTAAATCCTTTTTCACAAATTCATTAGCATCTATTGACCTTTGCTTGGTAACTAAACATGATAAATAACCATCCTAATACATTTTTGTAATTTTTAGTATTAACACTTAATTATTAAAATAGAGTAAACCTAATAAGAAAATAAAAAATTGTTTTATTGAAATAAAATTATTGAAGACTCCTATGCTCAAATGGCAATAAGCGCGGGCATCTTTAATATGTAATAATAGAAAAAATCTATTATTTGAGTATTTAATTTATAATTAATCTTGGTATGTTTTTGTATTTTCTGGATAAAAGACTTTGTCATTGTGATAAACAACAAAAATAGGGTTAGATACTCTTACAACTTACCAACTTGTCTTTAGATTATGAAGACCAAACTGCCTTCAATAGATCTTGTACATATTTCACTGACAAGGAAATTTACTAAAGATTTTTATTGGAAATTAAAACAATCTTGAAGATAATTTGAAGCACAACTCTTGGATATATATACAAATAAATTATATTTAAGCCAGTAAAGCAAATTTTTTATTAAGTTTTATTTCATGGTATTCATTTTGGAATATAGATTGATCGTTTTTTGATTTTTGCCATAAAACTGCAGCATTACAAATAACCAGAATTTATTTAAAACGTGAAAAAACTTTTAATTAGCATTTATAAATGGTTGATTCCAGGGACAATTCATTTGGGTAAACTTATTCCAGAAGCTTTACTGGACCTTTTCATTTATTTTTTTAACATTTTTAGCAGCATAACTTAAGAATGAACTTAACATCCATATTTTATATAGATCTTGAGCATAAACTAGTAAAATGTAATGAAGGGAATGAAGCAGATTCTTTATTCCGTTGTATTGGCCTAAGAAGATTTTAGCTATACAATAATATATAATATTTTCATCCTTTTTTGGTTCATGCTACAAGACTTATAACAGCAAATAACTATGTTTTGGTTAAAACTTTAAAAATTTTCTTGGTGGCCGGTAATGAATGTTTGGTTCCAGGAATATATTGGTTATATTCCAGGAACAAATACATTAATACCAGTTCTTAAGAATATGTACAATATCAAATAAGAGTTTCAGAATAAGACTCTGAATTTGGGTATATAAGATGTACTGTGAATGAAGCAAATTTTGTTTAAAAGGTGAACATACTTTATAGTGCCCATTATTAACGGATGGTTGATTCCAGGGACATACCAGTTGGTTGGATTTACTTCGAAAGTTTTATTGGATAGTTTTAATGTATTAATAATTTCGAATACTTTACTACTGAAACAGTATTTTAGTTTTTCATAGGTCATGAAGTGAAGAACTCCCAGACTGGATAAAGTAGAATCACAAATTATACATTTTATACATGTATAATTCGTATGCCCTTATAACTTTTTAAAGCAAAAAAGTATTAAAATGTATAATTTTCTTTTGTATCTGCGACAACTTGTCATGGATTTTGGTACTGGGGTCATAGAGTATTTGATATATTGGTAGCTTTCACTCTCGGTGAATATTCAGTTTTAAATTGCGAACAACGATCTGGAAGAACCAGGACCATTTTGTGCAGACCCATATCTTAAGTGGCAAGTCAGTTAACTTACAATCAAAGCCACAATGAACCTACATGAAACAGAAAGAGAGCTCAGACCAGGAAAATGTTGGACTTTTAATTTCACCATAACCACAATGCGGTAGACTGGCTAACTGGGCAAAAAATTAAACTTAGCCAAGAGCTTTCGGTTATCAATATCTCAACTAAAAGTAAGGATACAAATAAGATAAAGATACATACTTATACTTACTTTTCAATACCCTGTAAATATTTTACAGAGTTTGAATATTAATGTAACTTTTCATTAAAATAAACCACTTCGAAAGGCATATCCTATTAAAGCTTGAAACTTTACCCTATAAATAGAAATTTAATTAATATCCGGCTAGGAATTCATACGTCTTCACTCTTGGAAGTCTTATATTCGACTCGTTACAAAAAAGCAAACGAATGAAATCCATGTCGACCGAAATAAATTAATTTTCTACACCGCCCACAGTAACTCGCGGCAGTGGTCAACTGAGTTGAATTACTTCTTTGTAATTTACTCTTCTTAAATATTGTTTTTCTTGGGAAGTCGCTTCCTCGCCATATCGATTATTCATCTGCTGCTTAGTAGTTGAATCCAGTCCAGGTGGTACTGCTCTGAACACTTACCTGGTGCTACCTAACTACCTGGCGTCCAAAACGGTATTCATCAATATCACAGCAACTTTTTAACATTTTTCATTATAACCAAACCAGATTTTATTACCGTTTATTACTTAGGTTTATCACCATGGTTAGAGACACAAAGAAAATTTAAGAATGTCTACAGCCTTTCTGACAAAGGAGTAGGTAGCAATGGACTTCTTTACTGTTATATTTCTGATCCAGCTAAGTCTATTTATTGACGCTAATTCTATGAGAATTTGATAGTGTAATTCTAATTATTTTATTATAGTTTAAGGTCTAAGATAGTTAGTGCTGAATTTAGAATTATGTGATGAAAGAGTGACTCTCTCTCTCTCTCTCTCTCCTCTGTATGCTTTATGAAGAACTCTTGGCATATTGATAAGCATCCAAAGCGTAAGTAGAGCTCAGTTTGAGAAATGGAGTTTGTGAGTGTTCGACTACCATAGTGTTTAGTCCAATGCCTTTTGTTAGATAACTGGCATGAAGTTATACAGAATCCTCTTTTATAGTATACCTTTTGGCACCATCCCTATAACCTTGACTTTCTGAATATTTGTATATCTGTGCTTGTCTTAAAAATTATAGCTACTAGCTTTTCAATCCTCAACTCAATCCAAAACCTCTTTCAATCTCTCTCTCTATACATAAAGCGAGTTTAAACCTTTTTTTGCATTCTCACATATAACATCTCGCAGATCGTCTGTCAAAGTGTGAAGCAGAATGACTGGTGGTACTACATTTCATATCCCGATGCCCCATTTTCTAATCTGCTGATATTACTTTACTTGAAAAAATGACCAATAGAACCTTCAGAAAATAAGTACGTCTAAGAACCTATATCCTCCATAATTTTGTTTTTTTCTCTTCCTACTATTAGGTCAAATAAGTGATTCCTAAAAAGTACGAAGTGAACATACCCGATATGACTGCACATCTTGCTCCAGTAAAATGGTACCGGTTGCGATTGACTTTCATACATTAGCGGTAGTACCGCGCAAGTGACCGCGACGCCATCATAGGTATTACAAGAAAAGAACAAATAACACCATTACCGCGAGTAACAATGGACGGTGAATTAGAAACTTGGTTTTTAAATTTTCTATATTAAAATAGTAAATAAATGGAATTATGTCGCGAAATTGGCTAATCGCTATTTGCACTTTATCATTTTTCGGTCTGGTAATTATTGTTTTAGCAAGCGCTGGCCGGGTAAGTGAATTTGAAATAATATTTATAAAATATTTATAGATCATAAACATAAAAACGTTAGGAAAATAATTTTGACTGAGGTTTTCTTATCAGCTAATAAGTTTCAGACCCTCTACTGACTCACATATTTTCCGTAAAATTTAATTTAATCGTAATATTACTACAGATATTCCAGTTATGGGGTCAAGCTTAGCGAAGATAAACTACGAAACCAATTAAATTGGTAATGAATATGGATCTCGATAAATGGAAATGGCATTTTCAGCCCCCTTGACAGCACTTGAGTTAATATTGTTCATTTTATTGACAAAACATCAATAAATCTATCTCATATTAATATTTGCAAAGCACTCACGTTTTCCCGTTTATTGCGGTATTTCTTTGAATGTCACAAACATTAGAGTTATAGAAATAAAATTTGCGTCACCTCACTTAACTGAAATATCTGTTTTATTAGTATATATCAGTAATGGTAACTGATGAAATTAATTTTTTATGTTTTGGATAGATTGTTTCCTTGGGATTTACATGTATGTTTTCTTTTTCAAGACTTATATTTCCATCAGTATATTCCTTTTTTAGTAATATGTTGTTTTACTGAGAATATTGGTACAAGTTGACTGATTCTCAGGTAAATATTTAACAGTTGTTTTCCAATCCTTCCATTAAAATATTAGGTTGTAATTCAGCTGAAATACCAAAGTTTTCATCATTCTCATATCTCATATCTATATGCCATCTAATATCATAACTTCCTTGATAAAATAGAACAGTGTCTCCAGTTTCTTTTTCTCATTAGAACGTAATGTTTCTGTACTTTTTCTTTTATTACTAGTGCTTTATGCTCTTTCTGGAATTTTTAAAAGCTTGTTCTTTGGTAAATATTGACAAATTTTGAATTTATTAAGTTTTTTTTTATTATGGCTTTTTTACTATGGACAATTTATTAATAACTATTTGCTTATTCTCTATTTTAAAATTCTTGTTGACCTCAATATTAAGCTTCCTTTTTCTATTCATAATTTTCTTGATTTGTAATTGTGGGTTAAGTGATCGATTTTATTTACAAAAGTTGGCCTCTTTTATTATAAGTAAGCTTTAAGCGACCATAATGTATTAACCTTATTCTGATACTCGTAAAGGATCTCTTTAGTTTCTTTAAATGAGCTACAATATCTTCAGTTTCTCTGCGACCTTCCTGATTAAATCATTAAATTTTCCACAGGTATATCACAGTATTTGTACTCTTTATTTTTGTACAATTTATGTTTATAATTTTTGTATTTTTTTTTGTTTTCGTTGAATACAACAGATATCTTAGTTTCTTGAGACATTGATTCCGGTAAAAATCAAATGTATAATTTGTCCTTTTTACTGAGGAAAATTGGATGTTCCGGTTGTCTTTCTAGTAAATCTATTATATCTACTCATCAAACTAAATTTTCATGACATTATGAAACTGGTTTTTTTTAACGTAAATTACTTGTAATCACAGATAGTCACATTTATCACATCATATAGAGATAAATTATAACAGAAAAATAAAGAAAATTAACTTTTAATTAAAAAAATAAATTAAAGTTTTTGTTGTGATAATGTCGTCTCTTCAGTGGGTCGTTTTACTAATAAAATCACTCTTTTTTTGCAAAACGTAATATATTATATTGTAAATTTATATTAAAGAAGCAATAATAAATCTGTCCATAATTAGTATTTGTAAAGTATTTTTGTTATTAAATTTTGATATATAAATAAACCTTTTATTGTCGTAATTAAGTAATCACCTGAAAATTATATACTTAACTAGTATATTAATAGCAGTAATAGCTGATGAAATTTACCCAAAAATATGAAAGAAAACATGTGTGGAGGTTGTATACTGGGTGTATATCTGATATTTGCAAGGAATCCTCTTTAGTTTTGTGATTTAATGTGTATGTTATTTTCATTTTCCTAAAAGACACGTCTTGTATTCTTTATTTTATGCTATTGATTTCATGAGAGGACTATGCATAGGCTACATGTCCTTGGTGACGGGCTGGTGAGACTAGTCATGCAAAAATCTGAACACAGGTCGTATAGGAATGTTCTCTCCTTCTGATGGACAGTGAGACTGAGATCGTGAATTGCAAGGGTTTTGTGCAGGCCAAGAGGAGAAGCAGGACTCCATTGGGTCTACATTGCCAAAGGGACCATTTGGTATACAGATGGCTCCAAAATAATAGAGTTGGTACAGAGTTCTGAAGGGAGCTTCATATGCCAGCATACAGGTATATTCGTTGGGTATGCACGCTACTCTCTTCCAGCCTTCCTCGCTGTACTGAAATGCGAACAGAAAATCCTAAACTGCCAACACCGCGATACAGTCATATCCATGTGCTTAGACAGCAAGGCTGCCATTAGCTCTATTACGGACAAAAATCCAAGCTCGTACTGGAGTGCATAAAGGTCCTGGTGAAGGTAGCCTGCTTGGTTCAGCTTGTCTGTGCCTGGCTATGTTGAAAACGAGAAAGCGAAGTCCCTTGCTACACCCCTATCCGTGAAATAGCTGGTAGGCCCCGAACTTATAATCGGTATAGCAAAATGTGTAGCTGTAGCATGAATGAAGAGTCTGTTAGACAAGTACCTGACAATGGACAGGCTAAGGCACAAATAGGTAGACTCTCTGCCTGTCCCATTAGATAACTACTGCGCCTAAAAAGACGCAAAATTGAGCTAGTAACCGGTCTTTTAAACGGATACTGGCATTTATATCAAATATATGGGTAATACCTATAGTTTCCCCATATAGTGCCATTAAGTCTTTCAATTCAGAATGTCTCATTGGTTTTTCGAGGGCTATTGACCTCTAGAAAGCCTCGGTGGGTCACGACAGATCGACGCGATATTTGCATAACAGCCTGTTTGGTTGCTCACTGCCTCACAAATCCACATGCAGCCAAGTAGATCTGGCTAACGCTGAAACTAAACCAACATTTTTATATTTTCCTTTAAGAAATTTAAGTAGAATTTTACCTAGTCTTTTTTGTACTAGAACTCCTTACAAAAGAACTCGTGAAGCTAAATGTGTGTCTTATCATTTAACTTAGGAAAAGGTAACTGCTCTAGTATTATCGAACGCTGAAGTAAAATTAATAAAGGGAATTACAATGGCTAAATCCTAATAAAAAAAATAAAAATAAAATCATATTAGTGTTTTATAGCTAAGCTATTCCTTACCACAATTAGTTCTGGAAAAAGGCTACAAGGATTACTAAAAATATAAGGAAAGCTCTATTTCCTTTTACGAGATATTAGAACTATAGTGGGTGATTTTTCATCAAAACTCTTCTAAAGTTATTCCATCCTTGTATATCACCAGAATGATCTCTGGTTGCTGGTTGCCGAATTGAACTTTTTTTAGGAAAGATCTTTTCTTTAAGGGCTGAAAAACTTGATTTAATATCAATCTTTTTCAAGATAATGCTAAGGTTAAATAATATGATTCGACTGGCCTTTAAATATGGTTAAATGTACTTATCATCCTCGAAAAGCAAATATTAAGAAACTTATGAAAGCTATTTGCTAAATATACTGACAATACAGTTATTCGCAATCGCACAAAACTGTTGACAAATTGACTAATAGTGACACCATTAGTCTAATTACATTAATATGATCTTTACCCATCGATAGATAAATCAAGTGTAAACTGAAAGCTATCACGTCCATACATATATATAAAGATATTAAAAACGTATATATATATATATATATATATATATATATATATATATATATATATATATATAAATGTACGTGATTGTTCTAAATATTTAATGAAATTTAAACACAATTCTTTGATAAAATATATTATTTAATAATTAGTTTCAGAAGCTTCCGATTCATCACATAAATCCCTTTAAACTACATTAATTTTTCTTTAATTTAGGGTGATGAGCTTGAAAATGCCCAGCAATTTACACCCGAAGAACATGCAATAGATAAGCCAGATGTGCCAAGGGCTGTCAAAAATTGGCCACAAGAAGATTTGAAACTTGGCCAAGTAAGTGCTGTTTCTGTAAATTCTGCCCTTCAGCCAGTAATTTTTCATAGGGCGGACCGATCATGGAATATCTTGTAAGTATATGTATAAATAGATTACAGTTTATGGTAGTTATAATTAATGACACACGATAAGAATAGCTCGAAAATCGTAAAAGATAGAAAGAAGGTCGGTTAAATTAGGACAAAGTTGCGTCATTTGATGTTTATTAAAATGTGTGAGAATGCAAAAAATATCGATAATTTTCGTATGTTGGGGTTAACATGTTACCCCTTTAAACAGTTTTTGATGATTTGTCAAATTAAAAACATTCAGAAAAATCAACAAAATAGTTTGAAATATCTTAAGTATAATTGAAAAATAAAAATTTAATTAAAAAAATGAAAAAGTTTGCGACCCTGCCAGGATTCGAACCTGGAATCTTCTGATCCGTAGTCAGACGCGTTATCCGTTGCGCCACAGGGCCTCGTGCTGATTCAGACAGACTCGAGGAAATAGAACTTGGAGTACATTTACACGGCAGTTAAAACCTCTTCAAAAATCATTGCATTTAATTTTTAGTACTTTCAACGAAACCCACCACTATCAACAAATTCCATCAGGACCTATCAAGGATCACACTGTTCTCACGTTAGACCCACAAACCGGTAGCATATTGGGACGATGGGGTGCTAGTTTGTTTTATATGCCTCATGGTTTAACTATTGATAGGCATGATAACCTTTGGTTGACCGACGTTGCCATGCATCAAGCATTTAAGGTAATATAGATCGCTATATCACAGATTTACAGAATATATTCTGTAAATCTGTATAAATCAGTATTCTGTAAATCTGTGACTATGTCTTAAGTATTAAAAAATATATATTAGGTATATAGTTATATCTAATGTGAGCAGGAGGGAATATTTTGCAAATATTCTGAGATTATAGTAAATATATATCGAAATGTATGACAATGAGAATATTCGCATAATACGGAATTTTTTTTTTTATTCATGCGTGTCATTTTTTTTCACATATTTTAAATTATCTTGATAATTAATTTTAAGTTAAAATTAGGTTATTCAAATCAAGATACTCTTTCCTGAAAAATATGATCCTAAACTATAATAAAAATATTTTAATATAGTTTTGAGTGCATTTAAAAAATAATAATTATTTTATTATTAGGAAATATAATTTTAACTTTTAAAAAAAATTATACTTTATTTTAAAATAAAAGAAGCTTGTTCTTAATGTATGTACATTTTTCCAGTATAATTTGCTCAGCCTTAAATTTTCAGAAATCCTTTTTTTATAGAATATTTTGAAAAATCATAACTTTCGAGAATATTTCTTTGTATTACAAATTTTGAGAAACCATACATTTAAATGTCATAGTAGAAAATACCGTTTTCCGAATTTTTATAAAATATTTGCTTTACCATATGGATAGTAAAAAAAAAATTCAATCCTTTAAAAAAATATTTGACGTTTGTCTTTTTTGTGTAACATTCGCTGATTTCAAAAAGTGCCCAATACTGAATTCTAAAATGATCTGATATAACTCCTATTCTACCACATTCTTAAAACCACTTGCAAAAATATTTCGTTTCTGATGCACTATTTTTAACTAAAAATCCATAATTCCTACATATTTATTATTTTTCAATAAATCTAAATACATAAATAAAACGTTCCTAGAATATTTTGTATTTGTTTAACCAACAAAAATTCCTCAATGAGAATTTTCTGAAAATAATATTTTATATTTATTTATATTTGCTGCATTATTCTTTTTTTCTTCCGCTGTTATCCAGTAATAAATGTTTGCCTTTCTGGATATTTGTCCCCATCTCTGGTGGTGTGAACTAATTATCTTAATGTGGTTCCTATTTTTGCCCAATGTTTGATGGTTCACCCACCACATCCTCTTTCTGCCTAAACCCCTTTTTCTTTTAAAGAGCTTTTGAATTTCATGAAGCTCCCCGCTTTTTCTCTCCGGCGTGTAACCAAGTCGCCAGATAGTTAAACTTTTTTAGTGGTTCTATGTCTTCACTATTGTATAACAGTTTTGCATTCTGGAGCTCATCTAAATTGTGGGTGATTACTAGAAACTTCGTCTTTTTTATGTTGATGTTAAAGCGCAAAATATCAATCATATTATCTGCTATAAGGACATTATCACCTGCATACTGTATATTGTTGATGCCTATGCCATTTACTTCGATGTCTGATTGTTGTCCTTGGAGAGCTTCTTGGGATGCTTTCAGAGTAAATGTTAAACAAAAGTAGGAAGACGACACAGCCCTGTCTTACACCTAATCATTTTCTGTACCTTTGTAGCTTCGCTATCAAATCTCACTGCAGCTGATTGGATGCTGTACAGTCTTTGACCTATGTCAAGCCGCCTCAGCATTTGATCAATTTATATGTTGCATTCTCATGAATTGCATTTTCATAATCTACGAAGCACATCACTACATCTTTTCTCTGATCGTAATAGTTCCGAACCAACACTTAAATTGCGACCAGCCTCTCTCGTATCAAGATCTCTTCTAAATCCAAATTGCGAGGATCCAATAGCGCTTTCAGATTTTGTAGAAATTCGGTAGTGAACGACCTTCAAAAACACCTTTAAAGTCTGACTTATCAATGATTAATATGTGATCTTCACGACTTATTGAGTTGTTCTTTTTTGGGAGAGGGATAAAAGAAGAATTAAGCCATTTGGTTGGAAATCTTCCTGTGTAAATTTGGTTGGAAGGTCTTTAAAGCCTTTGGTTTACTAAATCTGGTCCAACCTCTTATCTTTTGAGCTTTTTATTAACCGCATCATTGACTAATGGTCTTAATAGTTTTTTTAAAAATATTATTACATTAGGAAAACATTTTTTTTAGCTTACATATTATTTTAATAACCTATGTCTATGTTAGAAGAGTACTGATACATGCTGCTCTACCGGCCTGGCAAACTCCTTTGAGATTGTACCTGCCTATTTATTTTTTTTCCTGAATATTTCTGTTCATATTGATCTGATTGTATTAAAGGTTAGTATGGAAATTGTATATTTTAATGAGACCATGTAAGTAATTAATAATTTTTTTACTTATTAATTAATAAGGTAATAAATTTTTTTAAATAGAAGTAATAATTTTATCAGAAAAAACTTTTTTATTAAAAACACAAAAAACAAAGAAAACAACAAGACGAACAGAGACACTACATAAGCTAAAAAAGCTACATAAACTAAGGAAAGAAGACAATGGCATATCACACCAGCTATTCCACCTTAAAAATTTAGTCCATGAATACCTTAAAGGAGACCATGGATGGCAATCTGGACAGAGACATCATGAGCATCAACCTTGGACAGTTTAACAATGCCATCCTCCTCAAAATCTCCACCTCTCACCTCAGCTTACTCCTTACTATCTCCAGTACCTGGTGATTTTCGACTCCATCTTTGAATTCGTATCTAGGATATGCGTGGTAGTCGACCAAATGGACATTGTAGACGCAGGCCATCAAAAAAACTTGCAACAGAAATTCCTAGGCAAAGCGTTAAATTGAAGAGGGAATGACAATGCTTTGATTCCCCACTTACACTTGCTCAGGAGCAAGTGCCAAGTGCAAGTCTCCTCCCAGGGGAAGGAAAATGCAAAAATTCTTAGTCTTGGCTATATCTTGGTTTAATTTTGGTCAAACTATTGTTACTAGAAGGGAAGTAAGAAAAACGTTCTCATCATCCTTCTCTTTTTATCGTGTGACTTAGATTTATTCTTGCAAGTTTATAAATTGATTTTCGAACCCAAGACCTTAGTTAGCCGGTCCGGTATATTTATAATTAACTCTTCACCTGCCTGAAAAATAATACTATCATATTTTTTTTAAACATGCAAAAAAAACTTTTAGTTATATAATGTGTTTCGCAAATGAATATTTTGTCTACTCCATGAATATTCCAGGTATTCTTTTACAAGTATGTTCCCCATTCGCTTTTTGTTCTTTTAATTCCAATAATATATTTTTTATTCGGAATATATTTCTGGTATAATTTAGTATAACATTTTATAAATCTCATGCCAAAACTAAAGTTCGGTTACCATTAGTTCTCCAATCCTATAGCATTAGGCAAATATACTGAGTTTACCTAGAAGAGCTGAAAAGTATTTCATATATATATTTATTTATTATTTTTGTTCCATTTCCAGTTCAAACCTGGCGAAATAAAACCAACACTAACATTCGGAGAACTCTTTGTCCCAGGAACCGATGCACGTCACCTATGTAAACCTACTTCCATTGCAGTAGCAACCACCGGAGAAATTTTTATCGCAGATGGCTACTGCAATAGTAGAATTTTAAAATATAATGCGGCAGGTGGCCTATTAAAAATTATGCCAAACCCTCCCGGTAAATTTTATTTATTACCCTAGGTGTACTATTGAATGAACTAATAAATTATTTTTGTAGAATTCTTGTCCCTTCAAGTACCTCATTCTCTAGCGTTAATTGAGCCCATGGATCGCCTTTGTATCGCCGATAGGGAGAATATGAGGGTAGTTTGTCCTAGGGCCGGGTTGTATAGCGTTAAGGGTACAAAAGAACCTGCATTGACGATCTCGCAACCTGATATGGGTCGGCTTTTTGCTGTTGCGGCAAAAGGTAGGATAGTCAAAAAACAGCATTTAACGAGTGGGGAAAGTTACACTTTTTGACTCAAAAATAGAGCTTATATACTCTATATTAGGTTAGATACGACATTTTTTTAAAGATCTTCTTAAATAGTTTTTGAAAAATTTGATCGTTACATTTTTAATTTTCTACTTGGGAGATGAAAACCTATTTAAAATTATAGAGTGGGCGAATATTTGGAATTTTAAACAAATATTAAGTATAATAAAAAAAAATTAAATAAAAACGCTTTTTCACTTCAATTTCTTAAAAAAAAGGGAATTAAAAAACAAACAAACAATATTTAAATTTTTAATAAGTTTAGTGGCAACGCTTAAAACTAAAGAATTTAAAAAACAGCCTTGAATTTTGATTTGATTTTTTTCAAATGATTCAGCATTCGGGAAAACGGCGTTTCCTCCTGTCTTCCCGAATGCCGATTCCCGAAAATTTGTTTCTCGAAACCATTTTGCCGAATGGTATTTCTCCCGAACAACAATTTTTTTTGAGCATTAATATTTAATCCAGCAATAAAATTTAGTCGCGGTTGGGTTACTCAATATTTCCGTCCAACGATTTTTGTTTAAAGAAAAACGCCAATTTCTATTGACCTAAGTAATTTAAAAGTTCGGTAAAAATTCTGTTCGGGATAACAGTGATTCGAGAAAAATGTTGTTCGGGAGTACCATAATTCGGAAAAGAAAAATCGTTCGGGACAGCTGCAATTCGGGAGAGTGATCGTTCGGGAAAATTAACGTTTGGGAACTGACTATGGGAATCGATTGTGGAAGAAAATTTAGAAAAACCTCTTCTAAGAAATATCCAAAAATAATATAAAAAGAAGAGAAAGTATAGAAAGAGAAATGCCGATCTTTAGGACTGTTGCTGTTTAAAAAACCAGTAAAAAACAAGCTGCTCGCTCAATTCATGGCAACAAACTCAAAACTCGCCGCTATATGTAACTGCGAGCTGTTTTCGGCCTATAAATTATCGTGGTATTTTTGTTTTGAATTTGTTACTTCTGGATAAAAAAATAGTTTAATTTGAGGTGCTTAACCTGTTACACTTTCTCTCCATTTAACACGATAAGGACGCTAAACTTTATTAACGTATAATATAACAATCATATTAAGAAGAAAAGAATATAAAACAAAAAAGTTCGCCCCCGGGTGGGCTCGAACCACCAACCTTTCGGTTAACAGCCGAACGCGCTAGCCAATTGCGCCACGGAGGCGATGAGAGATAATTTGAAAATGAAATGATTATTCTGAGTGATAAAATTGTAAATTGCATTACATTATTTTTTGCATATACAAAAATGTTATGCGGTATAATTACGTCCTATTTAGTATTTTCTTAACACAATAATAAAATTAGGACTTCCAATTTTCGAACTTTCATTATCCTTATTTTATATTTAGGACGACGTTTCAGTTGGGAAGTATGTCCAACCAGTCATCCAACACTTCCTCCACTAAACTCCCACTGAAGGGAGTGATGGGCCTTTAAGAGGTTTGTCTTCGCAACTCCTTTCAATTAAGAAATATATTTTACGCTGAGGACAAAGTATGTACTTCTAATGGGCTTGTCGTTTTCTGCAATAGTAGCGTATTTGGTATAAAAATTATACAGAGGTAGCAAACTTTCTAAAGCACACTAATAACCTTGGACCAATCATTAATATTCACAATGGAGTTGGAAACTGAGTTAGCCCCTCGTGTACTGTACTCTTCTTAGATGTTCTTGTAAAAAACATTAATAGACATCCTAGTTTAACAAAGTTGGGAAATATAAAACATCACCAAAGACTTATAAGCGGGTATCCAAGCAAACTAATGAAGACAAGTATATACAAGAAAGCCGAAGACATGACAAGGAAAGAGAAGAGCCACAGCAAACTGCCTTCCGTGAGTATGGAAACCATATGAGGTTTTTAATATTGAAGACATAAAGCCAAGATATCTATTGGACACGAAGAATTGCGATATCAAACCTCTGTAAATGTGGAGAGTCCTAAATAGGCGAGACAAAGCGACCACTGGAAGTCAGGACAAAAGAACATCGAAAGTAGAGGTTACAGAGAAATAGTAGAACACACTCCGATGGCCACAACATACATTGGACAGAAACGAAGATTTTGTGCAAGGACCAACATTGAAAGAAAAGAAGATTCCTGGCAGCAAACTTATATCACGCAAAATTAATGAATCATTAGCCAGCCCAGTGGTAACATTCCCAACATCTGAACACCTCTATAAGATCACATACACCTCTAAGCCTATAAAATATTTGTTGTTAGTTTACACTTAATAAAGGTTGGAGATACTTACCAACTGAAACCTCGTGCTAAATTTAATAATAAAGACAATGGATGTTCGAAAATTAGATAATACTACTTTACCAATGTCTATCTTAATATACTAAAAAAAAATACCCTAAGAATCTTAAAGTATGTATTGTAAAAGTCTATTTAGGATATTTTCTGAGTAATCTGTATTTTAATGAACAGATTTTTTTCCTAAGCTTTCCACGAAAGACCCTACACTTTTTTGCAGTATATTCTTGAGATATTTAAAATATTCTAAATTCATATAACTAAGTACTAAAAACAGAAAAAAATATTAAAATTTTCACTAAATCTCTGCGTTATTAGAGATATTTTATAAAATTACTATCCGGCCTTTCCAAAACTTTGTATTCTTTAATGTGTACATAAGAAATTAAAGAAATGCAAGATATATCACCCTGGCACCTGTATAGACTATCTACTAGCTGTATAGTATCTACTAGCTGTATAGAGTGTGGCCCAAATTGGGTGTACTATACATGTATCTTGGAAACTATAAGAGATAGAAAATTGGTTAAATGGGGAAAGTTGTAGGGCATTTAGTTACTAATTTAGTGCCGTTTTAGAACGATTTTATCTTTTTCCGACTTTGAAATATGTGGAAAAAATCAAAAAGTTTTTATTTCAGCGTATTTTTAAAATCTGTAAAAACATTTTTAGGACAACTTTTTAAGAACAACGCATACCTGAATTTAGTTTTTGTTTATGACGTTTCGGTTCTAAGATTCCATCCTCAACTTCTTTTTTTCTTATGGCGGCCATTTTGTTTTTTTGCTAAATTAAAAAGATCTTTTTCTCCCTTTAAAAGGATGTATAACACTTATTACTATGAAAATATTTTATGTTTACGTCAAAAAATTAAATAGTTAATTTTTCACATTTCTTTAAGACACTTCTAGTTACCTTGCGCGGGGTGTTTCTATTTATATTATTTATGACATTCGGAACCCTGTCCTCTAGTTGTTCGAGAGTTGTAGGAGGTTCAAACTCGTAAACTTCATTTTTAGCATATCTTTAAAGATAAAAATCCAGGGGTGTATATATGGAGACCAATTTACAGCACCGCGGTTCGCAATAAGTTTATTGTTAAATGCTTGCGTTTACAAGTTTTGAACGTCCCGAGTATTATGCGCGAGACACCCGTCCGTCCTGTTGAAATCACGCATCACTCCATATTTGTTCTTCAGGTATTATAGCTCTCGTGGCAGGTAATATCTGCTCTTTCAAAAGATTTAAATGTCTTTACCTATCAGTGTTTGAATATAAATATAGGACCCAATAAGGTGATTATCTAAAAACAATTATAGCATCTTACTTAAAACTAATTTTATGGGTAGTTAACTTATCGTACATACCACACCATACATTAAATCTTAATCTTACTTGTAGCCTACGTTCTGCCACTTCATGAGGATCCTCAGTAGCCCAAAAATGACGATAATGCCTGATGAATACTCCGCAGTTGCTAATAATTTTCCTGCTGAAATTAAATATTTCTTGACATTCCCTTACAAACCAGTTTGAAAATTCTAATCGTCTTGGGTAGTCTGTATCTCTTAAACCTTGAACAATAGACTTATATGGACGATATTTATTTTTTTAAGGACTCTTTGAATGGTAGTCCTTGGTATATTCATATTAGTTGCAGCTGTTCGGGTTGATATTTTCGGGTTCGCATTAAAATGGTCTAAAATGTTTTCATCGCGAGCTTCATTGTCCCTTTGATAATTTTCTGAGGTTGGTATTTCAAAACTTCTACGAGTTCTAAGGTTGGTAATAACCCTAGCGAATAGTCTTGGACCTGGCTGTTGTCTCTTAGGATACAGTTCCAAATATCTGGCGATTGCAAGATTAGCATTCCTACTACATGTAATATAATATTCCAATATGTCAAATTTTTCTTCACTGGTATATCGCATGGCCATTTTTCGAAATTTTTAAAAATTAAAAAAAAACTCACTAAATATAAACGAAAACAACTAGATACAAAAAAACTACCTAACACTAACAAGAACAAGTACAAAAAATTAATAAGATAAGAACTACAAAACAAGATGAAAAGTTAAATCAAATAAATAATATTTTGCAGAATTGTCAGTAAATGACGCTAAATCATTAAACAATAATAATTGTTTAAATAAATAATTGGAAAAAGATAAAATCTTTCTAAAAGCGGCACTAAATAGGTAATTAAATGCCCTACAAGTTTCCCGCTTTAAACAATTTTCTATCTCTTATAGTTTCCAAGATACCCATGCTGTACACCCAATTTGGGCCACACTGTACATACTATTTATATACTACCTGTTATTTGTTTGAATCTTCTAGAAATTATGTTTTTCTCTTGCGGCTTAACTAATCATAATCAAAAGAGACAGAGGATATCGGAATAGAAATTGAACTTTTTCTACTCTTTTTCAATATTACCATTCTCATTTCTATACTACTGTGTAAATCTTCCAGAAATATATTTTCATATTAATAGGAAACGTATTACTAACAGTGGATTGAACTTCTCCTTTTTTTGTATACTACTCTGCATTTCTATAGTTCTGCATGAATCTACTGGAAATTATGCTTTTTTTGCAAGTACCAAGTTACGTAATAAAAAAATATAAATTTATTACCATTCTTCATGATACCATAAACTGAGATGTAATAGGGATATAAAAATAAAAATAAAACTTTTCTGTCTCTTTTCCTATATCACCGTTTTATTTGTATACTTCTGCCTGGATCATCTGGAAGTGGTGCAATTCCCGCGTAGATTACCCAATTACAAAAGAGAACATCAATTAGCTATCATTCTTTATAATACGTTAGACATTGATATGGGGCGTATAGAATTCGGGGAAGAAATATGCTGCCTGGCTTCCTCTCCAAATAGAGGGAACACAAGTGTTTAATTGTGCCACTGCTTATATGGCGCAAACTTGTATATGCCCATTTATTAGGTCTAAGGGTGGGAAAATGGAATAGTTGTTCAGTTTGGCAAGTGTAAATTGTAGGACATCTCTGACGTCTTTACGTATACTTAATTTAACTTTAAATAATGTTAAAATTAAGTATATAGCAGTTGCGTAAATATGCAACCTCACGATTGCTTCTTAGTAGGTAACTTCACTCACTTATTACTAACTAGGAACAATGGTGCGTATACTCTATTCACAACGGGTTAAGAACTTTAACCTATTGCATGAACTTACGAATACCGAACTCATAACTAGAAAAATTTATATTCATAAAGGTAGATTTTAATTGGGTTCAGAGTATAAGGGTATTTACGGATCTTCACTAGGTCATTAAGAATGTAAAGATATTTGGGATATTTGGTGCCCGTTTTTGCGTTATTAGGAATGATGTGCCTAACCTTGGTCACTAAAGCTGTAAGGAGACAGAGAAAGAGACAAACCCATCTTGGGTATTAGAGAAAATAGAGAAAACTCCATGAGCAATTTCTTACTGCGACCGCAACTTTTCGGCGACAGTGCCTCTGCTTGTCTATACTGCAACAAGTAATTGGTCATCAAGAGTCTAGAGGGAGATCCATATTCGGATTTAAGGAGTAATGAGGAATATGGATAATTCGTGAGCACCATTCTTACTTTGACTGCAAATCGCGAACAGACTCACACTCTACATCTCGGCGACAGTGACCCAACTTGTCTATCTAAGCAACTAAAATCGACTTTGTAGTAACTAACATTTTTAACAATTAAAGCCAGCTTTTTAAGTTAGTGGGTGCAAAAGTGCTCATTTGCCGCATATTTTATCAAAAAGCTGCCTGACAGTTTCACGGGAATTTATGTGTTACACTTATAATATTAGCGTTTAAGAGTTACCACTTAAAATTGATTGCTGTGTGACCTCTGCAAACCTTCTGGGGATCTATGATGTCATTAAAATTGTGAAGATAAACCAAATAAGATAAAATAAATCTTGATGACAGAAAAGGGTGTTGTTGAGTTATTTCCCAACAGATAGGGTTTGAATATATAGTTAAACATTAAATTATATTGTATGTCAGTTTAATAAAATTGTTTTATATATTTAATACATATTTCTTAAATTCACACTCGAAATATAATTTAAGTAAATAAAAAAGTCAATATATGTAATCTGTAATTATGTTTAGGAAAGCTAATCTACGCTGTTAATGGCCCGACAAGAATGTTACCGGTGCAAGGAATGACCATTGACCCCGAAACTGAATCTGTGATAGATCATTGGGCGCCCGAAGAGGTAAGTGCTAAAGACATGATTGAAAATTCATATTTTGGTGAAGGTTCTGGTACATTTATGAAGACTCTGCGCACGAATATTTAAGCTTTATGCTGGTCGTTTTCAATACGTATAATATAAAGTGTAAATCATAGATTTGTCATAACCATGTTGTTCTATATTTCTAGTCTTTGACTATATAAAGTGCTTTAGAATAAGATGCTGGTGCGAATTCTTCATTTTTTTGAGGTTTTTAATTTTGGAAAATAGCAACTTTTTATTATAGACCGAGTAGGGGAACGAATTTCTTAATACTTCTTAATTCACGATAAAAAAAGTCTTTCTAGTAATTTGAAATTACGCATTCCCAATTGCATTTTAAATTACGCAAATTCAACATAATTTTCATTTTTTTTTTCAAATTGTAAAGTAAATATTATTTAAGATTTAAAGAATATTAAAGATTTGAGATTTTCAGACTTCGTTTTGAAATGAAAAGCTGATTTTTATTAATTATTTTTTTCAGTTAAGGGAATTAGACGTCAAAATTCAAAAAAAAAATGCACATGAAATTTTTTTTTAATTTCTGACTTTGCAGTTTTGCATTCAGCCACTAATGATTTAAGACATTAATACATATTGTTGTCTTTTCCTCACACATTTTTAAAAATTCAATAAAAATGTAAGAAGCTCTTGAATTTTCCTTTTTAATCTTAATAAGAGTACAGGCATTGTTTGCAAAAAGGTTTAAATTGGTCAATTCCTTGTTTAAAAAATTTTATGCTTATATTTGTAATTAAAGATACAAAAATTAAGGTCATGAAAACTACAATCACATAAGCAATACGGATTATCTGCTAAATTCACCAAATTGTCGATGGCCAATTATTAATCTCAGAACTGCTACAAAACTCGCTATATTTAATAATTTCATTTAAATAATTGTTTTTTTTTTTGTCAAAAATCTATTATCTCGATTGTAATTATTTGAATTCGGAATAGTGTCTAGCTGATATTCGTTTTTCCTTTTTTTTTAATGTTATACTATTCTTAAATTAGTACATCGTATAGCTGTAATATATAAATCGTGGTATCATCTTGAATACATACTCTTGCATAGGGCTCGTCAGCCTTATGCAAGAGTATGATGTATCAGCCTTTTATCATGACAAAGAACACAGTCATATTATTTTAATTGAATAAAAGATTCATGTAGATATTTAGTATGTTGTTATTAGCTTTAAGTACATACGTAGAATTCTGACTGTATGTATGATGCAAATTTACAAAAGTTTTTGCCTCCAAACATATAATATAATAGCTTGGACTTTAGCAATACTGATTACTGATTGAGGTTAAATTTTCTATAGCTAGCCGAAATAAGTTTTAACAGTAACTATCCTGTCTCTACTAACAATGCAGAAACTATCCAACCTCAGTACTTTATACCGAAGAATGTAAATTCTTTTAAGTTTAAAATAATTGAACCATATATGAGTTAAGTACTGCTTATGTGTCAAAACCCCAATGTCTTCTAGTAACAGCCTTTAAAATATTTTTTCACCCCGTACTACAATATTATTAATTATGTTTATTCCAAGTAAGTTTTCAGATTATTTCAGGGAATAAAGGTTTCATCCAGCAAAATGGTATTTTGCTTAGCAAGAGAGTGTCTACCACAGAAAGCACAGATATCTTAAAGCAGTTGTGACAATAACGCATCATCAATAAGTTTTTCTTACCTAAATAGTCATAGAAATCATCAGCACATTGTAAAAAAATTTAATTTATGAATAGTGTGATTAAAATTGGCAGTACTTTTAATTGACTAGATATTCGAAAAAAATAAGCTTAGAACCGACCCTTGAGTCAATCCGTTCATTGGCAAATTTCATTCCAGCCGTTTGACGTAATTTTTGTAACCTAGTACCGTACAGGGATTTTTTTTGCTTTTTCCAGGTCCTTAGAGTAGTTTTTATATCTTTCAGGCATTTGACGTAACTTTATACTGCCACTCTTCAAAGTATCTTATTTGATCAATATCTTATCAATGTGTTAATTTCTTTTAGTAATTTTTTACATTCAATATTATTATTATAAAAATAACTGTCAGAAGCCAAAGAATAAGGGTACAATTAAAATGTATCTGAAATAAAAAATTGTTCTGAAATCAGCTCATGAAAAATCTTATTAAAGAAAGCATCAGAAAGTGACAGATCTAGTATTTTGTCCTCTAAGTATTAGTATTTTAGAAGTTTTTTTTGTTCTCTCAGTATTTATTTAATCCTGTATTTAGTTAGAGATCCAAATCTGTCTTTTTTTGTCTTGTATCCACAAAATTTAGTTTTCCAATAAAACATAATTTTGGAGCTTTTCCAGGACGGCAATTACTATTGCCGTCGCATAAAGAAGGTGATAATGATTATATCGAATTATCGTTCAATTGCATTCTTCCTGACGTTATCCAAGATCATTGAAATATTGGCTCTTTCTTATCTTTTTAAATATAAAATACTTACTCCTCATCAATTTGAATTATTGAGTAAAAAATGCACCAACCTTTTAGTAGCGTATACTTCAGTTTAAGAAAGGATTACTTGACAGCAACAATTTTCTACGATTTCTCGAAAGCTTTCTACTGTGTAATCATAATATCTTAATTAATAAGCAGCACTATACGAGTTCAGAGGAGCACCTCTAGAAAGTTTCAAGTAATTTCTTAATAACAGAAGTCAGTTTATAAAGGTTGATATGATGACGTCTTGTTGCAAGCTGGTAGAATGTGACCTTTAGATTCAGTTATAGTTTCTACTCTTTATAAATGGCATCGGTAGTTTGGACAGTGGTAAAAACTGTTTTTTTACAGACTATCCGATTTTTAGTTAAAGCAACCCAAATATTAAGGCACTACATTAAATCGTGCTGTGCTTTTAAAGCCAAAATCTTTTTCTTTACAGTTGAATCTGTAAAGTTTCATGCCCTACAATTTCAGAAAAGCTTGGAATTTACCCACTTAGGAATTTTTGACAATAAAGTAAAATTAAATTTTATTTAAGAAACTCTTTCACTTTTCCACTTGTCAGCCCAAGAGCTGTGAGTCTTTAACCAGTAGCCTCTTGCCATACGTTACGGATAAGTGAGTTTAAAAAAAATTACACGAAGTTGCTTTTTATAATATGGACGAGTATTAACAAAAAAAAAATTGAACACTGTTGCATGCTTGTTTCCGTTATTTTACTTTATGATTTTACTGAATAGCATTATTACAGTCCATTCCGCGGACCGCAATAGTAGAAGTAAATAAAGTAAGAAACTCCTTTAGGGTTACGACTATTGTGATTGGTACATTAGCTTTTTACATTCTCCGCCTAATACAGAGTTAAATTAGGAAAAATTCTCGATTTTCTCTTATGAATATCAAGCTTTATCTTTAAGCAAGTTTTAACAGACTCTCTGTGCATCTTTTGTTTAGTGTATTAGAAATAACATATATATATAAATTATTATACATAAATCTGGAAAATATAGTAATATTAAGCAAAGAGCTGATTTAACACAAAAGACTAAAGATTGTTCTGATTTACGACCAATCAGCCTACTGTCTATATTTTCCAAGATTTTTGAGGAGATTATATACAAGCAGGTGATTGAGTACATTGATAAAAATAATTTGCTCTCAAAATCGCAGTCAGGATTTCGTCGTAGTTTTAGTACTGCCTGATATTATTGATGCTTACGTTAAGGGCGAGACAACAGCTTTAGTTTTGTTAGATTTCAGCAAGGCCTTCGACACTTTTCACCATAATTTGCTTTTGGCGAAGCTCTTTTCTTATGGTTCCTTACCGAAAGCTGTACGTTTTTTCAGTAATTACCTAGAGAAAAGATCACAGATAACAAGGGTGGTTAACTCATTCTCTGCGTCAGCCGATTTAACAAGAGGTGTTCCCCAGGGATCCATTCTAGGCCCATTACTTTTTATACTTTATATAAACGACCTAAAAAGTAAAATTCGAAACTATCGTATGGCTCAATACTGTGACGATACACAAATTTATATACAGTTTACCAAGGATAATGTTTTTGAATCCATGGAATCATTGGGTTGGTGCTTGGATGCAGTACATAATTATTCAAAACAAAATGGTTTAAAATTAAACGCTAAAAAATCGGCTGTCATCTATATTGGCCCCTCGGCATCATGGTGTCGTATGAACTGTGATCTCATGATAGATGGCGAAAACATTTCGAATTTGAAAGAACATAAAAACTTAGGTATTGTTTTCGACACAAATTTAAGATTTGAAACGCAGGTATTTAAAGTAGTTCAAAGAGCATATATGTCTCTAAGAAACTTGTACAAAAGTAAGGCTCTTTCTTTTAAGTGTTACTCTAAAGAAGCAACTTTGTAAAGCTCTTGTCTTATCGCATTGAAAATTATTCTAATTTTGTTTATGGACCATGTCTTGATGTTTCCAATAGGTACAAACTGCAAAAAATACAAAATTCTTGCATTCGCTTTGTTTATGGGTTAAGAAGACGGAATCACGTAACTTTCACGCTGAAAGAATTAAACTGGCTGTAATATGACTGTGTTCAACTTAGGAACAATTTTAATTTGAATTTTATATTATCAATTTATTTGTTTTTGATAGTTTTTTCCTTTTGTTTTGTTAATATTGCCATTATTGTAGAATATCATTTATTTGTTTAAGTATTTGTATTGTTAAGCCAAGTCGGTCATGCGCTAAGTGAGTTTTTTTTTCTTTTTTTTAAGTCTAATTAGAATAAAAAATTTATCTAATAAATTAAAAAATAAAAATAATAATAAAATTACCACAATAAAATAAATAATTCAGTGCAAATTACTCATTAAATAAACAACGCCATACGGCAGCTGCCAAGCCGATTCAACGATTCCAATTAGCATTGGGAAAGATATGGGTACTTTGCCGCATCGGCCTTTTGATGTCGCCCAACATATCGCTTGGGCAAGTGGTTGCTGCAATTCTCTGTATGAGCTGCAATCTGTCCGATTGTCTCATATTTTAACACTGATTGGTTGTCAGATTAAAAAGAAAAAAAAACCAGACTCGGAATAATAAATAAGACTTGTCTTCGGTCCGCTGCTGAGACGAGTTCATTTTGTCGTCGTCGCCGTCGATTGGCAAAAACGAATAAAATTTATACGATATAGTCGGTAGAGTAAAACGATTTCTTTTTTGAGAATTTTTAATGTTGTGAGAAAGCGTTTATGTTTTTTTATATTGCGGGTCAACGGATGCGTCAGATAAACGGGGTTTTGAAAATATCATTTCAAAAGGAGGTAATTTTTGCCTTTAAAATGACTAGATTTAATAATTATTAAATTTATTATTCCCCCAATCAATTATATACAGGGTGTTTCCTAACTACGGTACAAAACTATACAGGGTGAATCGTTAGGTCGTTTTATGAAAAAAAGTTCCTATGAACGTATGTCGGGAGTTGCTTTGTTTCTGAGATACAGGGCGATAAAGGTTCAAAAAAATAACGGTATTTTAAAAATACTATAACTATCCTTAAACCAATTTGGTTGAAATTTGGTGCAGTTATTTGAAGTTATAAGACGCTTATTTAGCTGTAACTAGATTAAAATTATTAGGTCCAGTGGCGTGTCAGTGGGCACCACATGCTTATTGTTGAGAAAAAAACAAGGCCAATAATTAATTGTTTTGTAGCTTTTTATTTATTTTTCTATTTAAGCAACTTAAAATACAACTTTTTCGTATCCTATCTTATTATCTTCATATCTGGCTTTGTTTTCGAGAAAAAAAATTTAAAGTATCTTTAACTCATTTCACTCAACATGAAATAAAAACCAATTAATTCAATACTAACAATAACAATTTCGACCTTAAAGTACATGAGCAAAATGTCCACCCTCCAATGCACGACTTTTTGGTCTCTTGGGTCTTGTTTACTATGATAATAAACATTCAACTTCTACGATTTTTATTAACAGATTTTTAAAATACAACAAAATAACAAATACATTGCTTCTTATAACAAACAATTGGCAAGTCCATTCAAGTACCTCCTTCGAACCTACCTGCTTTGGAGACCAGCTGACAGTGATAGAATTGTTATAAGTAAAATTCAGCTGTCAATTAGCAGTGATTCATTACTCCATCATGAATAATTTTACTAACCATGAAATGACCGACATGCACTTTATTTATGGATTAGCAAATGGAAATGCGGAAGAAGCACGAAGAATTTACCAGGACAGATATCCTAACAAAGTAATTCCATGTGCAAAAACATTTAGAAAACTACATGCAAGATTATGTGAAACTGGGAGTTTTAATAAAAATATGGGTGGTGGAAGACCAGAAACTATAACTACGCCTGAACTGGAAGAAGCTATACTTGATGCGATAGAAAAAGATCCTTCCAATAGTATCAGGAAGATTGCACTGCAACTTGAAGTCAGTTCAAAAACCGTTTGGAAAGTTCTAAAAAGAAACCTCCCGCATCCATATCACATACAGCGTGTACAAGCTCTACTGCCTCGGGATTTTCATCCAAGATTAATGTTTTGCAGGTGGTTGATTCATACGATGACACACAATAATAATTTCCTAACAAATATTTTATTTACAGACGAGGCAAATTTTTCAAGAGATGCTATTATGAACTTCCACAATGATCATTTTTGGGCCGACGAAAATCCCCTCGTTATTAGAGAAACTCATTTTCAGCAACAATTTTTGCTAAATGTTTGGATAGGAATTATTGGTGACTACCTAATTGGCCCATTTTTTTACCGTCAAGATACACAGGTGAATCCTACACGGATTTCTTGCAACACCATTTACCCACTATTAGAAGAAGTACCCCTACAAGTAAGAGTCAACATGTGGTTTATGCACGGCGGGGCTCCAGCTCATTTCAGTGTTCTTGCTCGTCAGCATCTCGACGTCATCTACCCTAATTGCTGGATTGGACGTGCAGGACCTCAAAATTGGCCGGCTCGCAGTCCTGATATGAATCCCCTGGTTTACTATTTATGGGGCCATCTGAAGGCTCATGTTTATAAATCTCCTGTTCTAGATGTGAATGACTTGAGGAATCGGATAATTGTCAATTGCAATATCATAAGGGATACTCCAGGTATTTTTGAGCGTGTCAGACACTCAATAACAAATCGTTTGCAGTCGTGTATTTCATCAGAAGGTGGGCATTTTGCTCATTTACTTTAAGGTCGAAATTGTTTATCGAATTAATTGGTTTTTATTTCAAGTTGTCGTCCATGGATAATTTTTAGAATGAGTTAAAGATACTTAAATTTTTTTTTTCCAAAACAAAGCCAGATATGAAGATAATAAGATAAGATACGAAAAAGTTGTATTTTTAGTTGCTTAAATACAAAAATAAATAAAAAGCTGCAAAACAATTATTGGCCTTGTTTTTTTCTCAACAATAAGCATGTGGTGCCCGCTGACACGCCACTGGACCTAATAATTTCAAATAACTGCACCAAATTTCAACCAAATCGGTTTAAGGCTAGTTATAGTATTTTTAAAATACCGTTATTTTTTTGAACCTTCATCGCCCTGTATCTCAGAAACGTTCATAGGAACTTTTTTTCATAAAACGACCTAATGATTCACCCTGTATAGTTTCGTATCGTAGTTAGGAAACACCCTGTATAATAAGAAAATTTCAAATATAAAATCCAGAAAAATAGACTATATTAGACTTTATTTATGTTACACTCGTCTTCCAAATAATACTTACATACTAAAATAGAAAACATAACCTATATTCATTATATTTTAAAAACTTGGAAAAATAAGCGCAAAAAAGGCTTGAGCTTAGGCACAGAATGACTCTTTAACGTTTACATTATGAAAGAATTAATCTGTTCTTCTTTTGCCTTATATCTGCAAATTTAGGCCCATTTTCTATAATAAATTTATCCGTAAATCATTTAAAATTTAAAAATCTAATTTAACAAAAGACTAGATACATCTCTCGTTTAGCTATTACAGCCAAGAATCTTGGCTCAAAAAGCTTTAGTTTTTTATATCTCAAGTCTAAGTTGCGAGCTTATTACATGATTTTTACCGATAAATTATGTAATATATTTCGGATTGAGCGTAACTATAGGATTCGGCACCTGTCTTTGCTGAGTGCTTAAATAAAATATTAGAGCGGTACCGAAATGCAAAATGGAATGTTGAGATTTTTGATGTAGGTCTTAGGCTGCATATAAGCAGTGTATAAATATTTTTTATTTGTTTGTTTTTTACAAGGTTAGGAAAAGTTTAAAATTTACATATCATACACATATCATTACATATCATTTACATTACATTTATACAATAATAAATTGAACTATACAGGGTCCAAATTTTAAAATTCCGGATATTTTCGGACTTATCCGACAAAAATCGAAAATTGTCAAAATCGCTTTTACCTTCTACCGACTTTATTTAATGAGACATCGGAAAACTAAGAACAATTTTGCATTGCCACTTTTTATTACATGACGCAAAAAAAAATAATTCGACGTTTCGTTTCGATCATCATCAACTTTATTTTTTCTTACGGGCGCCATATTGGATTTTCTCATTTTTATAAAGTATTTTTAATTGTCTTTAAAATGAGTTATAGCACTTCATTGAATTGGTTTAAAAAAAAAGTTAATGATGATCGAAAAAAACTGAAACGTCGGATTATTTTTTTTGCGCCATGAGCATAAAAAGTGGTAATGAAAAACTGTTTTTAGTTTTCCAATATCTCTTTAAACAAAGTCGGTAGAAGGTAAAAATGATTTTGACAATTTTTTTTTTAGATATCTTCGAAATTTTAAAATTTTTTAAATGTCATGTTATTAAGCTCCAAATTGCGCAACTTTGCCTCTATTTAACAGACCCCATATTTCTTACGGTTTCTGAGATACCAATGGTCACCATCGAATTTGGGACACCCTGTATATGATCTTTTTTTGCAAAATTCAGTAGTCTGGTAAAGAATTTGCATTTTAGAGGTGACCTAGAGTGACCTTTATTTAATTTGCAGACCTTACTCACTATTTAAACAGACGATCCTATTTCATGTGCTATTTTACGAAGTAATGTAATTGGCAATGATGGTCCTTAAATTTCTGTTTGGCGCTTTACGTAAAAAACATAATTTTTTTCGTTTTTTTTTCTTACAGAATTATTTTTCCTAAAGTTAGGTCCAAATTCTAAAATGTTTTTATAATATAAGTTCATTCCCAGATTTTAGATATTGCTGCAGTTTATCTTGCGTTATAAATACCAATTGGCAATAAGTTTGTTGATGAATGATGACAAATGAATAATTTGCTGGAGTAATTTTCGATTCTCAAATAGAATCTAAAAATTGTTTTTTTTTTGTTAAATACCCAGGGACATTGGAAAGAAGTATTTAAAACTTAGAGCATTGAAAAGCTAGAATTAGCATTTCCGTGGAACTAGGTAGGTAGTTTGTTTGCTTGTAGCATATCTGATGCAATGATGCTAAATGCTTATGTAGAAAAGACAATAAAAACCACTTTTGACAGGCGCAAAACAATACTATTCATCTTTAATAAAATATATAGCATTTTTTTATAAAGAAATTAACATTCAAAGTTAAATGAGTGTAGATAGAGAATACCCGTGCCAAAATTTGGCAATATTTCTGAACAAAATATCAAAACTTCTTTTTTTTCTGAAATTTAATTTAATTTTATTTGTTTTAGGGATTTGAAAATCCACATGATATTGCCGTATGCGCCAACGGATCGGCGCTCTACGTAGCCGAAATCGGACCAAACAGAATTTGGAAGTTTGAGTTGGTTCCACCAAAAAAATGAATAATTTAGGTTTTAGAACTTAATCGTTAGTGCTTGTAATTTTTTTAGTTTTTTTGACACAGATATTAAGCCAACAAGTTTGGTAGACTTACTTGAGGGCAATATATTAATATAATTGCTAGCAAGAAAAATCATTTGTACACGTTAGATTTAAGAGGTATTAAAATTTTGTAAATTAGACAAATTTTAAATACATGCTGTATAAAAATAACATTTACAAGCAAGTTAACCCAAACGTTCCTTATTCTGTAAAAAAAAATTAGCAAACGTATTTTTCTTTGAAATTATTAGAAAAAAAAGACGTATTGTAGACAATAATAATAAGAAATAATAGATTTTCTCTGTTAATAAAATCTTATTTTAGAACCTTTTATGTTTTTGTTTTTAATACTTAGATTTTCCTATATTGTTTTAAGTTTTTCGTAATTAAATCAAATAAATTTATTTGTCCTTCCGAGTATATCTGATAACTGATTCCCTACACCGTGACTCCTGCCAACCAATAAGAGTGTTGAATAGTGGGCTGGAAATAGTAAAGTTATTAGAATTAATTTATTTTAACTTATCAATATTATTATCCAGACCACAAGACCAAAATCAACCAACGAAGTACTGATGGTGTTACCATGCACCTTAGGTGCATCTTTAAGTAAAAAATACTTGTTTATGTAATTTAAACATATGTATTGAATAAATTAATCTGGAACGTCGCTTATTTTGCATATCAACTTCAATCGTGCAAACTTCATGCTTTCATTGTTTCATTGCAGACAGTGATTTCCGTAATCAAATTTGTTTGCACATAAGTCATCTGGTGCAAATTGCTTAATTGTTTAATTTACTTAAATTTGAAATTTGACTCTTGACTGCTGATTTAATTATTGTTCTTTCTTTCATTTATAAACAACGATTTGCTTGGGAAAATAAACTTGCACAAACCAATTGCAAAGCGCAATTTTTCTGATAGCTTAAAAGAACCTTTAAAGGTAAGTATTTCAAGTTATTAAATACAAATGTGATTTTAAATGTTGGCCGCACACAACGATGCAGATCCGACTATAAATAATCAATTTTCAGGAGAAAAGCGCCATGGCAGGTGCGTTTTAAAGCATTATTAATGTTTTCCTGTTATATTTTAGTCGCAGCAAGTATGTGACTTATCTGCCGTTGTAACGCAAAAATAACGTTTATAAAATATGAAAGATATAAATTTGTCGATTTAAAGTTATTGAATAATTTTAAAATTAATAAAAAGTGACTTATTGAGTTGGTTAAGGAAGAAAATATACATAAAACAGTTTTATTATATATTATCGGTCATTTATTTTAACATCTTGTAGAACTCATCAAAAGATATAAAAGTTGAATAATAGTCGCATTTTTAACAATTTTTTTTTAAATCTTTATTAAGTTAAATAAATAACTTTTTTTACAAAAAATGGTTTAAAATTGTTGCCATTTATTTAATTAGGACACAATCTTGCTCGGCGGATTCGCGACTCTTTACAAGCTTCGAAAATAAAATCCTTGAAAATAAAATGCGCTCTTAAAGTTTTTTCCGGAGCATTTACTGCTCCATCATGATATATCAACTCTTTCAAATAACCCCACAGAAAAAATCGCAAGGCTTTAAATTTGGCAAGAGAGGTGGCCTTCGATTATTATCTTCTCGTCTAAAAAAAGTTATGGCGCCTCATCATGTAGAAACGACAAATTCTGTCTCACGTTTAGAGGAACATGAGATGGAAAAAAGTAGGGTCCAATAAGCAAGCGATTTAATACGCCAGCAAAATCTATGTTGTGGAAATTTTCCATTTCACCTCGTGTAAATATGGCCTCGTCTGTATACAAAATTAATTTTGTATAATCTTTGTTTCTGCCATGTTCCTAAAGCCACTGGGAAAATACAACTCTTCTAGGATGATCTTTCAGTTGTGACGTTCATACCCGTTGATAATAATAAGGATAATGCTGCCTGCTCTTGACATATTTTTTTTCTACACTTTACTATGAGAAACTTCAATTTTAACTGCTATGGTTCTAGTACTCAATGGCTCGTCTTCGACTATTTCTAAAATGTCTTTTTCAATTAGTAACATTTTAGGTTGAGCAGCTCTTCCAGCGTGGCCTTTTCGTTGTTCTTTTAAATACCCTGTGTCACGAAGTCTAATAACTAAATTTAGAAGTATAGTTGGGCCGAATGTTGTCTTAAAAGACATCTTTCCGCATATAACCTGAATGCCGTAGCTATATTTTGTTGGCACTCTCCATAGGTAAGTATTATGTCCACTAGTTCATTGTTTTCGTAGACATGGGATATTTTTTTACACAATATAATTATACAAATGGAATACGCACTATAAAAAGACTGCTTCAGCTGGTCGAACCAAAGATTCGTACTGGAAATCATACAATTATAAACATTTTGATAACGTAAGACCAGTAAACAAAAAACTGTAAGAATTTACACGGCATTCGCCAAAAAAAATAGTTTATTAACGTTCTCATTTTTTCAAATTTGTTTTACTATCTGTTTTATTATGCAACGCAATGTTTATATTTATGTAGGTTATTTTTGTTATATCAATAAAACTGACTCAAAATGACTCAACTTACTTTGAAAATACTCTGTATATAATGAAGTTTTTTTAGTTTTATTGATGTTACCCAATTTCCAACTCAGGTTTATTTAATAGCATAATAACATTTAAAATATTCTAATGTAATTTTCCTTAAAATATTTATATATAAATCCAGAAAAATAAATATCGAATATTTTTCCTATTTTCGCTTCAGAATTCCTTAATATTTATAAAATACAATATACAACATACATAAGATCTAAGGTAGTATTCATAAAAGTAGTAACATTGTCCTCCAAAATATATTTATATAACTTATTAGATTGTTTTACACATTTTAAGCCATCTATCAATCTGTGAAGGTACAAAAATGATAACTTATAATTCCAAAGAAAATTTAGAGTCGTAATATCTTTTGCAATTCTCTAATTTAAGTAACTTTAGACATAATACATTGGTGCCCGAGTCGCTCAACTCATCTACCTAAGATTATCTACCATAGATTGGTCGATAGATTGGTACCATAGATGTTACTTATCTATAGACAATATTACGAAACTTATGGAGTTTATACAAACACCACTGTTAACCAGTAAGAAATCATTCAATATTTTATTAGGTCTATTTTATATAAAACAAAATAAAAGAGATGATACCTATTATTCATAACAAAAAGATTAAATTCAATAGTACCTAACATAACTAAAATAGTCCTAGAGGAAAATATTGATGACATGTTTTTTGAAGATATAATGGATACTCCTAACATAGAAGTGATCACAAATGAAAATAACAGTAAAGAAAAAATTACACACTTACATTTTTTCAACAAGATATGGTTCGAAATTTGCCTTCATCATCTTCACATCCAGATAATCTACTTAAGAGAAAAGGAGTTGCAGTAGAACAATTAAGTCAACATTTTTTAAATCTCGTACACATGGTTAAAAGAGACTCGACTCCTGAAGCAACAAATATGGTCGTGAAACTGAACAAAACATTAGAAAAAATAAAAACCTCATAGAAGCTGCTAAATCTCGTTAGTAGTATAAAGAATATTTGTCGTGGAAAAATAATTAAAGTACAGCCTATGTCCACAAGTAGAAGATTGCAAAGGCCTGGAATGACATCTGGATCAAAAAGAATTCAGACAGGAAGACCAGCAAAAAATAAATAAATCATCCGAAGACGTAAGGTCCAAGGTCACTGAATTAAGCTGTTGACTGCAATCGCCAAAACGCCAAATCTCATTAAAAAGTTGATTTTAGGCTAATTACCTATAATAAAATACTAATTTAGATACTAATATAACTAATTAGATAATAAAGTTAAGATACTAACATAAAGTTTGGGAGACTGAGATATTTTATTTTTATTTTACGTCAAGTACCTGTGTTTATTTTTAATTAATATTTGTTTACTACCTATTTTTTATACCTAACTTCTAATTCTAAACAGTTTGCTAACTTTTCTGAAAGTGCAAAAAAATTTAAAGCAAACTTCAGAACAATACTTAACGTAGTCAAGCTTAACCACTGAAGGAGTTTTTAATTTAGTTTTTAATTTATATGAATTGCAGAATAATATAAATCAACTTTTGCACTATTAGTATTTTGTGGTTCAATGTGTGTGGCTATGTTGAATATTTTTACCAACATAAGAGCATTACCCCAACGTATTATCCATACAAGCACATTAATGATAAAAAATATAAATCTGTATATTCTGATCATGAATTAATGATAAAAAATATAAATCTGTACATTCTGAAACGAAACCTATATTTTAAAATTAAACCAAATTTAGGAATGGACTAAAAAAATTACGTTTTACGCGTACGTATTTACGTACCTTTAAAAGCCCACAAGCCACTATTAAAATTTTTAGAGTACAACACACCTTCACAATATTAGGTATTTGTTTTCAAATTTTCCAGTCGCATCATATTCATTAAATATTTAAACATCCTTTATCTTGTATACCGAAATATCCAGAAAAAATAAATAATAATTATTTACTAATTATTTTGTATATATTAATTGTAATTATTTAAATTAATAAATAATTACACAAAATGTTTATTTTATAATAATAATAATTACATAAATGTGTTACTATTAATTTTACAGCACCAAACAAATCACATAAAAACATTTTTCTTTCTAATGCTCTGTAGCGTAGTATAGTATGTAGTGATAAATAAGCGCATTTCTCAACTACATATTATACTACGGTGCAGAACTGCGGAGTTCTAGGGTGCTCTGTGCTGTAGTATAGTATGTAAATACGCCACCGGGTAAAAATATCACCTACGTCACTGTTCCAACCGTTTCCAACAGCGAGTTAATGAGCATATATAAGTATGTATACAACATTCCACGAAAACCATCAAAACTCTTTCTGGGTAATGTCTTGCTTTCCTTTCTTTATGAGCCACTTATATAACCAACAACGTTATGTGTCACTCTTTTGATAAAGCCAAACTTATACGACTCTTGGGTCACTTTTAGAACGAATAAAGACGCCTTTTTTACTTTGTTCTAGACGACATGGGGTCTTAATGGGTTTTTTTCTTAATTGGCTTTTACATATAGTCTGGTTTATTTCACGAAGGCAGGTAAATAATGTTTATATACCAAATTATTGTAATAAAACAATCCACATAATTTTGGTATAAAATTGTCAAAGCATTCCGTGTCCATCAGAACAGTTCTACATCATCAACTTATTTTATGCAAATATTTAATCTTCTTGGTAGCAGCCGATGATATTTTTTAAAAAACAAGATTGACAGGCCATTTTACGTATTTATAGTCACGGCATGTCGTCGGCGAAAGGATAATAAATTAAGCCTTGTGGATTAAATCGTATATCGAGAATACTTTTTTTTTATGACAGGATATATCTTCGCTAGTGTTGGATATATGAAAGTGAACAAATTAATTATTATTCTAAGAGACATAGATAAGATCCACTATATTTAGTATTAAAATAATATAGTTTTTTTTATCTTGTTTCGTTGACGTTATCGTTCGAAAATATGAGTCAGTAAAAATAGTCCCCTTTGAAGTCAGATGTAGAATATCTGGAAACTTAGGGGATTTTTTTAAAAAGGATCCAGTTTAAGAGAGGAGGCAATAAGTTGATGGATTAACTATGAAAGAGGATTGAGAAACAGAAAGAAGACCGAAGAAAAAGACTGAACACAGGTAAACAGATCAAGACTTGGAAATATGATCTTAAGAGATAAACTTTTAAATGAAAATGAAGAAGACCATGAAAGAAGACTTTATTCAATAAAAAATCTAATATCAGATTTAAAAAAACAAACCTTTAAATTTATTATTTATTAATATCCAAGTCAAATTTAAGGAATATTTTCAACTATTTCTACATAATTTTAAGATAGAGAAGTAGATAGAAGAAGAAGAAAAGAGAAAAGACAAGAAAAGTACGAGAACTATGATCATAAGCAAATAATGAATAAGACAAGAAGGAGCAAGAAGAACTAGATTCCATAAAAATGAGACGAGATACAGAAAGAAGAATAAAAGGAATGAGACGGAACGCAGGAAGACTTTTCCAAGACTAATTGATACATAAGTAGGACCGACCATGCAAGATGCCTTGAACAAAGTAAATGAACAGTATAACAGAAATCCTAATGACGAAACCATGAAAAAAGACGTTACTAAAACTTATGAAAAGACCATAAAAAGTAGTAGTTTAAGAATAATTGGAACATGTAATTTTCTTTATTTCGATTATAGAATATAAATATTATTGAAAGTTAAGCCGGACTCAAAAAAACCAATAGGTTTTAATAAAACGTGACTCTAGGTACCAGTTTAAATCATTTTGGTTGATTAACTTGGTCATTTTGATTGCTGTGCCGCTTCTCTTCTTGGTTAGCATTATCTTGGCCAAAGGAATTTAAGGATATATTGATGTCAATTTTTTTATGAGAGTTACGAGGTAAAGAAAAACCTTAATACCGTCCCTATTTATATGTGAATAAAATTGACTGAATGAATAAAATGAATTTATGACGCAATTATATTGACAGATAAACAATAGAATACATTTTGACCAGTGCCAATAAAATCAGGACCACATGAAGCAGAGAAACTTACTGATATCGTTTATTTTTGAGACATTTTGATGCGATTTTTAAAAATGTTTCGGGTTCAGTGACGTACTCGAGGTTATGGAAGTTAGATCTGACACAATACAGTGAGAGAAATTACCACTTTAATTAAAAGTAACACCTCTATATGCTCCTTATTACTATGCTAATATCCTTTGTCTCATTGGTATTGACAGATAAGTAACAAATTAGATGTCAGCTTAGGTAAGATTTTAACAAGTGACATTCAAATTAGGACCGCACTAAGCAGTTTTTTATTAGAAGTTTAACGTTTTTAGAATTTCAAGAAGAGAAACTAATTACAACGGGTGGATAAAATACAAAACAAATGCTCTTTCAAACTTTATTTTTTTAAATTTTTATATCAAAAGAAGATACTTGTTTTCTTCCCAAAAATATATTTGACTTAGAAGACGCTGTTTGTAACTAAAAAACCGTTTTAGGATAATCAAATATACATATTTCTTAACTTTTTCAACAATATTTGCTATTTTTCCTATAATCACCAGAGGGCGCTCCGAATTATTTAGATATCTAGTTTTCAAGCAAAAAAAAATATTTTTTTTCTTACTAAAATCCATTTAAATCGATTATTTTTGTACTATTTTATTGTCAATTTCTGTAAATAATTTGGGTTCGGTGATGTATCCCTAGAAGAGTTATGGGACTTAGAGCTTACTCACCCATTGTGTACTTCAAAAACGGCTTTACAAAAATATTTTGTTAATGATGCAGTCAGAGAAATGTTTGCTTCCTTCCTTCCTGAACAGTCACAAAATCAAAACACAAAATTTATGTAGGTTGGATTTTATTTTCTTAAAATATTGTATGCATTAAAAAAACACCTTTATACGGTCCTTATTTTTATGTCAATAATTTTGGTGCATTGGCACAAATAAACAATGGATTAGATGTCAGCTCTCAGTTGAAACGTTGATGAGTGACATTAAAATTAGGACCGCCTTAAACAAAAAGAGACCTAACTTACCTTAGGCGGTTATTTCTGACAAATTTAAAATCCAATTTTTTTAATGATCTGTATTTAGTCCATCATGAAATTATAAAAGTTGTAGCTTAAGAGTTAGTACTTAAGATTTTGTATCAACATACCTACCTACACATTCTACAACTTACCAGAACCGCGCTTATATACGTGGATATTACCCGCAGATTTACCTCAAAAAATTATTAGCAATCAACTTCATGTATGCTGTATCGGGAAGACATATAGAAACTCTTTTCTGCCTACATATTAAAACATATTCCGGCGGACCAATGGACCATAGTCTTCCGGTGGGGAAATTAAGAATGCATTTTAAAAAGTCAAAAAGCCCAATAGAACAATATACTTAATAAAGAAAAACTCAAAGATGAGACCACGAAAGTAAACATAACAAAGTATTTTAGAAGACAAAATAAAATCTCAACAAAAATTGAAGCTAGTTAGCGGCAACAATCGACTGACTCGAACCCACTAGCTAAAAGACCAAAATAATATATTTGAGGAACTTTTTAATGATAAAAGATCTGGATCTGATATGATTCATGCTACATCAGAAGCATCAATTGCTAGAAACGAAGTAGAACGAGCGATAAAATTAGCCAAAAATAACAATAGACCTGATCAAGTAAACACCGAAATATTGAAACAGTTACACGGTGAAAAAATAATAGCCTTCACAAAACTTCATATCGAAATAATACCGATGGTTTGGCTGATATCAACATTTGTCATGGTCTCGAAGAAGAATAGAGCAACCAAATGTTAAGACCATCGAATAATTATAGTCTAATGATTCACGTCTTAAAGATATTTTTGAGAATGATACGTGACAGGGGATATAATAAGCTTAAAGAAACAATGCAAAACAATCAGTTCGATTGTTGGCGCCGTCTAGGAACTAGAGAGGTTACTATTCATGTGCTGATTCAAAGATGTCTTGATGTTAACCACAGTGTGTTCCTTTGTTTAATTGATTTCGAAAAGGCTTTTGATAAGGTACGCCCTGACAAAATGCTACAAATTCTAAAAACAAGGAATGCAAAGTAATTTGTATAATTGACTATATTTACTGGCACCAAAAACTGCAGAGAAGGTGGACTTTTCACCCTTAATTCAGAGAAAATATTTAATGAGTCTCTTACTGATGCCACTGAACGATAGTAATTGATATTAATAAGGTCAACGTAAATAATATTAAAATCAACTAATTGTCACTGATAACGAAGAAGATCTACAAAACCTAATGAATAACATAATCGACACTTGTACACAGTTGGGCTGAAGACTCAATGCCATAAAAAATAGGATTACTAGCAAAGAAGCTAATATTGAGGATGATGGTATCACGGTCATAGAACTAGTGTATCTCGGTAGCAACATCAATGATCACTGGGACCCAACTGTAGGGATTAAAACTAGAATAGAGAAAGCTCAAGCCGCCTTTGTGAAGATGAAAAGAGTGTTTACTATTCACGGTTTGACGCCGAAGTTGCGAATGAATGTGGTACGATGGATGGTATCTTCCCAGTTCTCTTATACGATATGGACACTCACCGAGATAATGCTCAAATGTCTAGAATCATTTAAGATGTGGGTGTACTGGCGATTACTGAAAGTCAGTTATAGTGTAATACTGTCCACATGATCGCCAACATGATGACAAACTATCATTGAACGGTCATCGTACTAGAAGAAGAAGAATTATTCTGTACTCCAAAAAAGCATTTACAAAATATTTTTTATTAACACTGTGAGAGAAATTTCTGCATCGGCAAATATATAAATCGTTAAATAATTTGGAATTCATGGATTTAATTAAAAAAAAAACAGCTAGATACGGTCCTTATTTTTATGTCAATAGCCTTTGACCCATTAACAGTTAAACAACAAATTAAGTTATTTCACAGAAAAAAATTTGATATGTTGCAAGTGACAATAAAATCAGGACCGTATTAAAGAGCCAAAATACTCTATGCTAATTTTTTTCCCAAAAATTTTATTGAATTTTTTGAACTTACAATAGTTAGTTGAACAAGGTAAATAAATTAATATTTTTTGTATTTTTTTAAACTTATTCTTCTCTCTCACTACTCGCTATAATACTGCCGAGAATATTATTTCAATATATAATTAAGAAATAATGAATTTTCTATATATATTTCGAATATATAAAATTTTTATTATTTAAATCTACGTCTGCTCAACAGAATCCGATGACTTTAGGTTAAGAAAAATGAATTAAATATTATATTAGAAAAACGTTTTATTTAGCCATTGTTTAAAGTTGTAATAAAGTTCATAGCAGTAAAATAATTATGAAAAATTCGAAAGCTGAAAATTTCAGTCTTTTAAAAATAAGTAGTTAAACAGAATTTTCAAGGGAAATCAGTTAAAAAAAAACAGAAAGAAACGGTTATGACTATTTTCCTATGTAAAAATCACAATATAGAGCAGACTTTAGTAGTTTCGACCCCAAAGAAACCTCCAATTGAATATTTTTACTATATTTAAATAATTCGTCTTATACAGTTTGTTTTCCATGAAATGAGGTCCATAAACGTAACTTTTTCAAAAAGTTTTTGTTTTTGTAATAATATTTTATAACACTAATAAACTGAAGTACCTTATATCCCCAATGACATAAATATTTAATAGTAAGAGTATATCATCTTTTTGTGCAAGAATTAGGCTTCTTAAAAGTTATGCATACTTTTTAATCGGCCTGGATATATCATATTTTAAAATTAACTGGTAAATAAAAGAAAAAATTGAGAAACAAAAATGTTAACTAGGCAATTTGTATTTATTGCAATGCAATAATGAACCTCTTAATCCGCGGCATGCTTTGTACGGTTAATTAAACCGTATCATAATTTCAGCGTGTTGCATTTAAATCGTAATAAATACTCGACTTCGAGGAACAGCCGCCCGATGCTACGCTTGAAAAAAAAACCTCAACCAGTAAATAAAATGGTAAAAGATCCATTTATTATTGCCTTTTATATTCGAATGAACTGGGAATCAACGAAGCGTGTTTAAAAAAAAAATCTCAACTCTCCTCGGCAACTTCCTGAATACGAAATTGTGCTGAAGCACGCTTTACGGAATAAATTGATTTCTTCGGTCGAATGGAAAAAATGGAGTATTTACTGGTTAACCACAAACCACATTATTTAATAGAGAAATCTGATACAGAGACTTTATTAAAACATTTAAAGCTTTGAGTTATACTTAATTTGATGCTTTGTATCATTGATGTTAATGAAATTTTTTTAAATTAAAAATTACTTTTTTTGAGGGGTAGTTTGTTTTTTTAGATTTATCTCACTCTTTTTCTATAAAATATAATATCCAGAATATCTATAATTGATGTATCTTAAAATCAAGTTAGAAGTCATAAAACACAATATTTAAGGAATGCCCTGAGAGGGAACTTTGTCTTTTTGTAATTATTGAGAACATTCATGGATGTTATTTTGTGTTTTTTTTTTGGTGATTTTTCAATACTTTTTCAGGCGGCTGACATCCAATTAAAAAGAACTATTTTTACAGAAAAGAAAGTTAATAGTTGTACCTAAAATAATACCTTCTGCATGGCGCTAAAAAAATAGTCAATTCATTTAATTAATGAGAATTTAGTGTCAAGTAGCAGAAAACAGAAAATCTGCTTTCAAAATTTTCAAATTTAACTTAACTTGTACGGTATTTAGAAAAAAATCTAAAATTTTAAGAAAGGAATAATTAAATAAAATTTATAAAGTAAGTTTCTAAATTGTATCGTAAATTTTGGGAATATTCAAATTTTGACTTGCTTGATAATCATGAAAGCGATATAGCCTTATTGGTGCATTAACCATCTATTTTTTTAAATTTGAAAAAATGAATCTTTAAAGTGATCTTTGAATAAAAATTCTATATCGATATTATCTACTACCTGAAAGATAATAAATACAATAAAAATTAAACAAACAATTGCAGTAAAGAAAAAATAGATTTTTATATCCTGAAAGAAACAAATATGATATCTTAATTAATCAGAATAGACTGACTTTAACTGGAGATTTAACTACTTGTCTTTTAATGCAATTTTATCTCAATTAAGAATAAAAAAGTTCATTAGCTGCCTATAAGAAATGCAGAATTATATATCTTGCTAGATATTTCTTTAACTGCCTAAAACATACCAGCTCCAGGTCCCTTGTGGCTTGTTGGTCCTTTATTGCCTAATTTGTAGTTTGCATAATGCCATTTTGTTTAATGCTATTTCCTAAGACCGTGTTTTCTTGACCTTAGGTCATTCTATCTCTAGTTCTATTTAAATTGATCGTACAAGTAGAATTTATTATTTTAGTATAACTTATGTTTTTTAAATAAATGGCTTTTAGACATAATTTCTCGAGTTGAAGATTGTTGAGAAGGTTTATGGAAACTGTTATGTACTATTTAGATATGCTGAAAAAAAATTGAATTAAGTATAAAATTTATTAAAGGAAGTAAAATTAATTGTTTCTCAAAATAATCAACTACCACATAATTCCTTTTGCATAAAAATAGTTTTAACCACCTGAATTTAATAAAAAAATACTTACACATAAAAACTGAAAAATAAAACTTTTTTTTAACTCTATAAAATATTTTATATTTCTTTGCTGTAAAAAAAGGATAAAAAATAATTTTGAATGAATAAAGGGAGACTTACACCTTATTTTACTTGGGATATTTGATGTTCGCCACAATTAAATGGTTTAAATTAATTTTTTTTTATGCAATGGAAGAAATTAGAAAAATAAGAAATTTTCGTTTTGCATAAAAATGGTAATTATAATTAGAAACTCTAAGCAATTTTTTATTAAGAGTAATAAAGAAATTAACTGCTTGAAATGCATTTTCCTTTTCTAACATAGTGATTTATTAGAAAAAAAAAGAATTATAGAAAGTACTTTAAAACCAGAAAATGACTGAAAAAAGTTCATGAAATAAGACAAATCAGAAATTTAGTTTTTCGACTAAACTATTGAAAAAAATAATCTACAACTGCCTAAAAAATATGAATGAAAAAAATAACATAGAAAATTAATACCTACTTTAAAGTATTAGAAAATGTATTTGACTACCTAGAAAATAACTAAATGACAAAGTTTTGATAGAAACAAATAATTAAGCATAATGTATAAGGTAAGCTGAGTATTATACATTATGCATGATATGCTTTTTGGGAATATTCAAATTTGTACTTCGTTAGATGCAGTTCTAAAAGCATTATACTCATGTGTTTTTTTATTTCTTCCCGGCAGTTCAGATTAAGAAAAAATGTTGCTTATTTACTTAAAGTATTTACATCTATAAGCTAACAAATCAATTTTTCTGCAATTCCCTATTGTAAAAAAATTTACTTTTAATTTAGTTCTAATTACTGTATTTTTTATTAAAACGAAAACGCATCGTAATTTATGAATAACAAAGAGAAGCTGGAAATCTACCGAAATATCTACTACAGTGGTATCAAACTTATTAGGAAAAAATGTTTAGGTACATTTTTTATTAAAAATTTTCCACTTTTACATTAAAATCTAAGACGTTTAGGACATGTTCATAGGAATTTTTTTGCATGATTTCATTCAGAGAACATGGCTTAGAATTTTTTGCTCCAATGTATTTCATTAAATCATTAAATAAAATATTTTTTTTATTCAATTAAATGTATTAGGGTGTATTGTGTTCATTTACCAAGTTTCAAATTTCAAAAGTTTAAATTAATTTTAGGTGAAAAAAATCTTTATGAATGCGTCTTTCAATGTCACCTATTTGATTTATATTATATAGACTAAAATTTAAAATATCAATAAATAATAGTCAAACTGAATTATCTTTGATCAGAGTTATCGAAAAAGTAGTAAGTAAAAGTAGTAGTAAGTAAAGTATCATTTTTAATAATTTTATAGTCATTAACTAATGTTGCAAATATATTAAAATAACCTTAGAATAAACCTGATTCTGAAGATTAACATATTCTAGGTAATATTTCATCAAGAATTGTTAAACCTCAATAGCAATCAGCATTTGAAAACTCAAAATTGATAGTGAATCTAAATTCAATGAATGGCTTAAAACCAACAACAATTTTGATAGATGACACTAAGAATTTGCCTACTTGGGTAATACACTTTTTAAATAAAGCTCCAATAACAGACATTTTATATTTATAATAATTTTATATTAATAAAATAATATAGTTAAGAAAAAAAAATAAAATAATAAATATTAAAACAATTTAAATATTGATTAACGATATGAATAAGATATCTACGATCCTATTGATTTAAGTAGTAACATTGAATTTCTTTTAAGGCTTTTAAGCTACTAGATCATTTAAAAAGAAAAGTTTTGTATTTTAGATTAACAGTGACGAGTGCTTCTATCATCGAAACATCGAAATCATATAGGTATTCAGGCTCATGACTATTAATAACATTATAAATAAAAGTATTTAGGTGAACTTCAAATTTTTTTCAAAGTCAGTTTTTGATTCTTTTCTTCAGTAATTATCTAGGATCTTAAAAAATATTTACTTATAAAGAAGATAATCTAAAATACTAGATAAGAAATCGGAGTTTATCTTCTCTTTTCATTCTTCGTGTAGTACCGTGCCGTTATCTCAATACTTTCGAGAAACTGACGGTGTATCTAATCAAACAACTTATCTCTCACCTCCCATCCATTTCCTATAATAAATCAAATTTCGTAAAAATTACATAGCCTGCTGCTGTCCATGGGTTATTCGTGCTTTTGTTCTGAGAACGACCGCTGAAATTAAGTTGTTAAGTCGTGCCTTGGGGCAAAGTGGCCTAAGACGCCAGTCCATCAGTGGCGTCGTTAAGTCCGTTAAATATTTTTAATATTCAATAATTTTTGAGTATCACCAATTTAACATTCGACTTAGTGCCTATATTTTAGTCTCTCGAAGCACTAGTAGTCAAAACGTATGTTACCATTTTAAAGAGTAACATTAGATTTGTTTAGAAAATTCTTTATTAACACCTTTCAATTCTTAAGGCATTATAATAGAGATAGAAATGACTTTGGCTCGAATATTGCATAACTTAAATGGCTACGATGCTCCACTACTTATATATTTCTTTATTATTTCAAATTCATTTTTATCTGATGTAATATGAGACTTCGGTTGTTAAAATTCTCGTTTAAATCAAAGAGAGCGTTCAAACGAGTGTAAAACATTAAATTTAACCTTAAATAAATTTATAATGGTAGCAATAAAAGTAGAAATCCCACACTCAAATCCCAAAAGGTACCTTTGGCTATAAAATATTTTACAGCCAACATATATACTTCACGGATTTTCTGTGAATAGTAAAACCACCCAGTCTGATACAAAAGAAAGATCTATAAAAACGTTTTCTGGATTTATTTTGAGATTTATGTCTCTTTTTCTATTGAAATTTAAAATGGCAAACTTGCTGTATTATAAGTTTTAAAGTTTTACGATTTAAGTGGGGTTATATGACTGTGTATAGAGTGAGCCAGTATTAATTTATATCATAGACTGTAAACCCGTGAAAAAAAGTTGGCAACATTTGTCTCTTTGGGGAGTGTATCTGAATAATCAAAAAGTGTTACCAAATATGAAGAAGAATATTACAAGTTATTTATTTATTAGTCTACTTATATATTTTCCTTGAAACTTTATATTATTTTGTTATCATAATGGGTAGAATGCGGAATTTTTTAAGCAAGCTTTTAATTGAACTAAGCTAAATACAACATATCTATAAATAAATAGGAAATCGAAAAAAGGAAAAAATAGGTTGCTATTTTTTAAATTAAATTTGTCTGCCAAATAATTTTTTCTCCTCTCTTTCTGCTTTAAAGTTCACACGATTGATTCATGTAGGTAATTACTTATGGACATGATATGTCTACTTATTAGCATTATCAGAACTAAGATAAACTAAGAAAATAAAATAAACACAAGCCATAGCTGCCAGTATCTGGATAGCATCAAATATCATTTCCAGTTAGTATCTGAAAATTTGCTGTCATGTTAATTAGTTCCCGATAGGAAGAACACATTTTCAGATACTACATGGAAGGTTTCAAAGACTAAGTGAAATAATACAACTAATGAGCAATATAAGTAGAACCTACTTAGTCAAAATGATTACCAAAATTATATCAACTACTTGTACTTTTAAGCCTAATCTTATACAGTAAAGGCTGTTTTGCTATTTTGCTGTTGTATTAAAATTTTAGTTAAGTAATATCCTTATTGATTGCTTTAAATATACTTAATTAAATAATGCATAACTTAACTGGCTATGATGCGCCATTATTTATAAATAGTCTTTTTTAACTTTTGAGCGCTTGTAGGTTCGTATATTTACTTATACCATTAATCATACTTGTTAAATTTATAAACATGAATTATAAAAATTAAAATATACGTACAAAATATATGCTCTTTTTTAAAATAACAAAGGTGAAGCGTCACAAAGAAAAGTAAATAAAACTTAAGATCAACAATCTCTAATAAAAATATCAGTTTTTGCTCTTTGTATATATATAAAAACGTAATTGATTATTACTTATACAGATTAATTTCAATACAGAACAATTAAAGATCTATACGGTTTTCTCAGACATCTGTGTATCGAGTCAAATTCATTTCACTTAATTACACTACTTAAATTTAATATTTGGGTAGTTCTACAAAAAGAGGCAGTCTAAAATATTTTTTTTATTTCATCAAATTCCTTAATACATTTTAAGATATTAATATGTTCCTACTTTTTATCCTCCATATTAAAACTAACATCTCTTTTAATTTTATTTGTATATTTTTGAAACTAAGAAAATTTAACTTATCTAAGACAATAAATATTTTGAATTTAAAAGCTTACTAAATATTTTTTTAATAATATTAGTAATATTAATTTGTTATTTATTATCGACCTAAAATTAAGAGCAAGCAATGATGAAAAACTCATATACAAAAACTAAGTAAAAAAATTTAGCGATGACATAAACATGCAATTTGACCTTTAAAAGTGTGGTAAAGTGAGTTTCATCAAAGGCAAACTACAAAATAAAGAAAACATCCAGATTGATCAAGAAACCACCAATAAATCAGTGGAACACCAAGATGTAAAGATCTCGCTATTGATCGAAATGATGGAATGATGCAGAAAAAGTAGAGCCATCTTAGAAATCTAGCTAAATGCAAAAAATAAAATGTAAGCCTTTACATAGTCTTGATAGACAAACAAGAAAACTACTTAATATGTATGGCGGTTTATACTCTAGGACTGAAATTGATCGATTTTATCTACGAAGAAAGAGTGGAGGAAGAGGGTTAAAAAATATAGATACCAGTCACATTATTTCCAATAATACAATATCTAAAAAAAAGCAAAGATGAGTAAATTACGATGGTAAACAATTCGAAGAGCTGAAAGTTTTACCAATCATTACAAAAATACGTTATGTCCACTGCACATGTAATGCATAAAGAATAACTTTATGCTCTAAAGGCACCAAACATGGAATGTGCACGATGTGCACTTGGTGGTTTAAGATCTTAAGTTAAAAACAAAAACTTAATTTAGATTAACAAAATACAGTAACTTATTTAATTGTGCTAAAGAAGTTACTGTTTATTCTTGATTTGGTAAATAGATATTAAATTCGGAAATTTCAAACTTATTAATTATAGCTATTATAATGTAAGAAAATTCCCTTTTAAAAAATTCCCTACTTGGGAATTGTCAAAATATGCCTTTTCCGGATATTGAAATTATACACATTAGTGAGGTAAATTATTTTCCTAGTGAGATATCTGGGACATTGGTTCTTAATAATGCTGTGTAAAAGCATTTTTTTTTCTTTAAGTGGTGTTAATGTAAAAGAAGGGACTTGCAAAGAGTACAGAGTAAAATCTCTTAATGCAAGAGGTTGTGTGTTCAGTTAATTTAAGTTAATTATCCATAAATACGCCAAGATTTTTAATGCTGGTTTTGAAAGAAATATCAGAGCCATCAACACTGAGATTGATATATTATAATAAACCCTTTCGTTATAAAATAACACAAACTTTACGGAGTTTAATTGGGAAAGATAATACTGACATGTCAGATAAAGTGATTCTATATTTGAATTTATGTTAAAATTTGCCTTAGCTCATCATCTAGATGAATAATCGCAATACTGAAGAGAATTCATAAAACTCGACGTATAGAGTGCGAAAAGGAGAAGTCCTAAAATACTTCCCTGTAGCACATTTGACTCTGATGATTTAACCTCAATAGTCATCTATAATGATCTATTACATAAAAAAGATTTAACTAAGGCCCGACCACTAAATCTAAAACCAGTAAAAGATAAAATGCCTAATAAAATAAAAAAATTTAACAACTCAAAAGCATATATACAACTATGACCACGACGAAGTCAATGTTCCTCATTATTTAAGTAAAATAATAATTTTTAGAGCAAATTTGGAAATTTGAAGTCATTACTTTTTCAGGATCTTAGACATCAGTTCTTGGGCTAGCTAACTTTTGGAGGACTTACAATAACAGATTTCTGGATATTTGGGAAAGTTGATGAAACAAAGTAAAGAATGGTTTGTTAAATGAATCAGATAGGGGATTATAAACGGATAGTTAATAATTATGAATGTACTTTTAATATTGTCACTTCCAGATGCTTTGGATAGTAATTAAAAATCTACAACTTACTAATCTACGATGAAGCCACAAATCAAAAAAAAAAAAATCAAATAAAATTAAATACATTAACGTCAACAGAGATAATTTAATAAAAAAAAAATAAGGATATTGCAGACCATTTAAATTAATTTATTTGTCACAATCCTCAATGTATTTAAAATCTGGCACACATAGTTTAAAAAAATTAGAGAAGTATTTTGTGGGTAAATTGGTCAATTGTTAAAGAAAACTATTTATTTCGGATCATATTTAATTCATCTTCAGGGCTCTGCAATAGATAGAAAGAAATCGTGTTTAATATTTTTTATAAATATTTGTTAAAAAAAGTAATAAAAAATATAAGTTAACCTTTGTATATATACAAGTAGTAGTTCTCTCTTGTTAAATTAAAGAAAATACATCTTACAGGATATTTTTTTGTATTATGTACTTTTGTACATTTTGAAGAGATTTCTTGAAGAGAGGTCTAAATTTTTGAAAAAAATTAAAAATGTAGATTTAAGTTCATATTTAATTAAAAACATGATTTTATATTCAAATAAATTAGGTTTTCCTTCTAAGCTCAGCAAAGCGGGTTGTTTGTGATAGTAGCTATTTAACTAATCATTTTAATAGAGGTGAAAGGAGAATTCTCACTTTAGCATTGACTTTACAATTTGCCTCCACTTTTTGCGGTCCTTAATTAGGAGCTCTGCTGGTTTGATATTTAGAGTCCATAAGTCCGCTGCAATATTAACCTGGCGACACGTTGATCTTGTGTCTTAAAATGGCCAGCCTTAATTATTTTAGACTTAATTATTTTCAATATATCTGGCTGGTTATATAGTTCTTTTAATCCTATATTAGTTCTTATTCTGTTTTGCCTTGTGTTGTTGTTCTTAATTGGTTCATAAATCCTTTTAAGAATTCTTTTTTCGGCAATTTTTAGATGGTGTTCGTTTTGTTTTATCATCGTCCATATTTCACATGGATTCTTATTTTCGTACGGCGGGATACATTTTCTGACTTCATAATTTTTTGCAGCGGAAAACAGCATCGAGAGACTTCTTGGATTCTATTGTTAATTTCCTGTGTTATATTGTTGTCAGAAAGGATCGTAGCTCCCAAATATTTAAAGTGATGAACTCTCTTAAAATTATAGTGGTTCATTGTCACGTTCTGTTCTTATTGTAGCCACATATTTTATTTTATATCATTAGCGAATGCCAATACGAGGATCCTGATTTCTAAAGAGCAGCGTTTCTGTCTTTGCCTTTCTCACAATGCTCTCTAAAACGATAGTAAATAGAAGTGAGGATAATATATCTTCTTGTTTAAGATCACTGTGGATTGTTAAGAACATCGATAGTCTTCCTTCAAGCCTTACTGCTCTTCTAGATCTGTCTACACAAGCTTTTGTAAGATTAACTAACTTTTTGTTGGGTATGCCCAGTTCTGCCATGGCATTCCACCACAATTCCACTCTTATATCGCTATCATATGCTTACTTAAAATCTATAAATAGCTATTTATAGCTAAATATAACATTATAGCTATAAATAGCTATAATGTTATATTGTATTTTATTTTATTACAAAGGAGAAGTGCATTGCAGTATTTTTTTAAGGCTTGCAAAAGTTCACATATAATGTTGTTATATTAAAAACTACAGAATTAGAGGTATTAATTTTTTTAGTAATAATCTCTAAGAAATTATATGAAAATTTTTATAATTAATTGTTTATTTAATTTTGCTGCACACATAGACGTTATCATGTTTTTGCTACAAAAGGTATTCGTCAAATAATATTATTTCTTAATATAGAAAAAATTAAATCTAAATAAATACTTGTTAACCTTTTCGCCTCGAATCACCCTACTTCTTAAGACTGCTTTTAATTAAAGTTAATTTGCATAATACCAGCTGCTTGTTGTAAATCCCTGAATCAAAGTGCAGTAAACTTACATAGAAATTATTATAGCTACAGTATCTAATGAACCAGTGCAAAGTTTTTTTTTTGTTGATTTTGCATAATTATGTCTGCAAGCTACGTTTAATAGACCAGGTTGTAAATTATTGGTGATACGTACATATTATAGCACGAGACTCTCCAATCGTAATTTAAGCCTTTTACATGAAATGAAAGCTTTGATACGGGATGTGAACAATTTATCCTCCTATATAAAGTCATTATAGGTATTAAAAGAGGTCAGATAATTAATAGCATAAAATCTCTATATACGCTAAGAATCTCCCAATGATAATATTATTACTATGCCTTCATAAAGGTTTGGTTCCTAACGACGGGTTCTTGCAGCTGTCAGCAATTATAATCAATGATGAAGATAGAACTGTCATGATTTTTTATTTCTTACGCGGTCGGATGCTGGCGTTATACAGACAGTTTGTTATTAACAGAAAACCTTTTCTTTATAAGGAAGAGCTTAATGTCGATGATGGTCGAGATAAAAAAAGTGAACATCGAGGCCATTTTGTTTTGAAATTTTATGCAGGACAGGGACGGAGAATTTAACGGGATGGAGAAAGTTCAAGAATTTAATAAATTAATACATATTCTCAGTATGTAGTAAGTTTAATCAAAGGCTAATCATATAAGTTTGATTTACCTAGAATTTTCAGTTCTTGATTTTGCAGAAATAGGAGAAGGTAAATGTTGACTCCTTGTGACTTACAACCAATGCATTTTGTTGTGAATTGAGAAAAAAAACTTTGTTGTGAATTGTGAATTGAATGAAAACACATGTGAATTGAGGAGTATTTGACAAATACCTTTCGAGCCATTTCTATTCTAATTTTAATTTCTTCGTCTGCATCCATTTGAGCATTTTTGATTGCACCAAGATATTTGTATTTTTGCACCCTTTCTAATTGTTATCCGTTAATGTGAAAAAACAGGTGTTTATAGTGAATCCTACTTCTTCACATTCCCGGTTGACTTTGTCTAATAGAGTTTGAAGATTTTCTGCACTTTCAGTCATTATAGCAGTATCATCGGCAAATTTCAGTTTATATATTAATGATCCTCCAATATTTACTCCTTCACTTCTCTCTTTCAGCGCTTTCTGAAATACAAACTGCGAATATTAACAAAAAAAATCCTTAATTAATAGCACTAGGCTTTTAATAAAGCATCAATTTCATACATTGGTTTAACTAAATTATATTATTATAACAATTAAAGTTTTACTATATTGCTTACATTCCCTCTTAAAGCTATTTATATTATTACAGCTCTTTACATAGTCCGGTAACTCCTTGTATAACGTCTGAAACCAAGAATAATTCTTAACGCCCTATTTTGTTTTTTTTTTGTAGTAAATCGATTTCGGAGTTATTTATTAGAAATAAAAAGAGTTGAACAAAAGTAAAGATGAACTAATAGAAAAAGTACTGATTAAATAGTTGTGGAGATTGAACACAACATTGGTGAATTCTCTTCTGAATCTCGATTTCATGTGTCTCAATATCCTTAATAGGCACTACTGCTATTTGGTTGTAGAATATGTTTCTTATTAATCGTGTATCACTTGGATCCAAGTCGATACTCTTTAAGTTATCTATGAGTATTTCGTGTTAAAATTTATCAAAGACTTTCTGGAAGTCAATGAAACAGATGTATACACTTTTGTTGTATTCTCTACTTTTCTGTAGCAGTACTGTGATAGCAAATAATGCCACTTTAGTTCCTAATTCTCTAGGCCAAACTGGGCCTTACCTAGTTGTTCCGGTGTATTCTCTGTTGGATTATTTTTAAAAGTACTTTTAGTGTACGACTTATTCTTGAATAAGTCGTAATTCTTGAATTTCTCCTGTTTCTTAGGTTTTTTCAGTTCTAATAAGTAACAAAATGTTACCTATAAATTTAACCATCAGTGCACTATGCAATGAAGTGCAATAAATTCTGTAAGCAATAGCTGGCTGTAAAATGTTCGTTGAACTAATTCAATCAAACTAGCAATTTAAAAATATTATAGAAACTAAAGAGTAGCCAAGCGACACGGAGGAATTTATAACTGACCCAATATGTATATTAAAAATTGTATACCCATAAGAAGCATATAAGTCTTTTTTCAACGGTGACTCCCAATTAGGCAACAAAGATCATTTTGTCATAGCATGCAGCCTTATTCATAGTGTAAAAGTTTTCTCTGTTACCTATAAGCAATAGAAATTTACTATCAACACTATATAATTTTTTTGAAAGAAGTTCATAGTTCATTCTGTCAGCGGCCTTTGCAAAATCTGTTGATATTTTACAATTTATAGTCCAAAAGCACTCTGAAAAATGTATGTTAGAATTGTGAATGTTTAACTGGGTGAAAAATATTGCTATAAATGCAGAGCTCAGTCTTAGAAAAGATAAATAATTTAGAAATTGGACGAAGTTTTCAACTATATTCTTTTTTTTGACATAGAGTCGGGAAAATTTTGCATGTTTCCAGATAATTGGAAAAGCTTGTGCAAAGGGATAATTGAAAAATGATATAGAGACATTCTCAGAGACGTAGTCACGTAGAATAAAAGAAGATACTCATCATTTAAATTCTGTCTTATAGAAAACACAAAGTTTGACAAATCGGCTTTGTCATCATTTACTGTATTTATTTCTTTTTGTATTAAAAATATTAGTATTTTTAATATTTTTTTAAAAATAATTTATCTAGGTTCTTCCAAAAATTATGGTTTTAGTTTTAGGAATATGTTCACTGTCCTTACACCACAGAAATCACAAAACAAATAAGCAACAGATTATTTTTAGGAAATGTTTCACAATATTCAAGGCACAAAATTCAGAATTCCTTTTGCCAGTCACCGAAAATTCACCTTTCCTATGGAAACCTTTCTTGTTTTATTTTTCTTAGTTTATCTTAGTTTCTCTTAGTTATCTTAGTTCAAGTTCTCACCACGCATTTAAGCACCTCCATGAGTTTCAGATCATCCTGGATTTCTCTGGGGCATTTACCACTCACATTGGGAGAGTTAATTTAGAATTATATCGAAATGAAATATAACTTTGATGAGGCTAGAAATTATATCAGTGATGCTAGTAAAATTGATTAAGTCTTATATTCAGGATAGGGGATTATGTTATCTAAGAACACGCCACTGAGTTTAAGTCCTGGAATGTTCCAATTCGTTGTGTGATTGAGCCTGGCTCAAGATACTGTAATTTTATTGATGTTAGTTTGACTGCAACTGTTTAATCCGAATCTCTTGATAGTTAAGATAAATTCTTGTTGGATTAGTGCCTTGATAAAAACAAAAGTGGTTGGAAGGTTGCTTGGTTGAAGCTGACTCAAGCAGTAATGACGATTTTTAGTGAATTATGTTGCAGAAACAGATTGAGAAGAATTGGAAAGATTTGCAATAGGAGGTTTTGTTAAAATGCTTCACTGTTGATGAAAATAGTTCCAATATTCTCACAAAATTCTTTTGTTTTAGGTCTAATTGCAGATTATAAAAAAAATTAAAAAAAAACATAAATGCCTCGACATTTAGTTGCGCCTATAAAAAATTTGCTGTTTTTTATATTTAAGAATAGAATCAGAAAGGAATGAGGGTTATCAATTTAGGGTTATGATTATAGATATGAATTCGGAAAACCCATGGTGATTTGGCATAATAAGATGTTTAACTGAGTGAAAAAGATTGCTATGAATGCCGAGCTGAGTTTTAGAAAAGATAGAAAATGTGGAAATTGGATGAGTTTTTAACTATGTTCTTTTTTCTGACTTAGAGAAAGAATAATTTTGCATGTTTCTAGCCAATTGGGCAAACTTATGTAAAGGGATAATTGAAAAATGATCAGAGACATAGTCACGTAGAAGAAAAGAAAATATTCCATCAAAATGAGAGATCTCATTTGTTTGTCTTAGCATGTCTTAATATATAAATTGAAATATAAACACACATTTATTAAGCATTTAATAATAAAAATGGATGTATTAGCAGTGTCGTCGGCATCAGTTGTAAGTAATCATTCTCATCAGTTGCAGTAAATAATCATATTCTGTTAAACACAAAAATGTCTGACAAATCGGCTGTATCATCATTTTCTGTGTTTATTTAATTTTTTATTAAAGATATAGTATTTTTGTATTTTTATTTATAATTATTTGTCCAATTGTCTTTCAAAAATCATGGTTTTAGTGTCAGGAACTTCACTTTTCTTTTCACTATAGCAATCACAAAAATAAATAAGCAAAAGATTCCTTCAAGAAATATTGCACAATATTCAAGGCACAAAATTGAAAAGAAGAATTCCTTTGCAGGAAATGCACTTTTCCTCTGGAAATCCTTTGTTACCTGGCTGGTCTATAGATTTGAATTTCTAAAGATGCTTGGTTAGGTGTAGTTAAATTTTGCTTTAGAGAAGGCTCAAGAAGAAATGAAAATCAGTAAATTGCTTGGCTGATCCAGGATCTAACGCTATTTACGTTTGTTAATCTTAGTTTTAGATAAAATTCTCACCAAGCTTCTAAGCACCTCCATGGGTTTCACTGGATCATCCTGGATTTCTCTGGGGATTCACCACTTACATTGGAAGAGTTAATATAAAATTATATCAAAGCGAAATATAACTATAACTATAACTACTATCTTCTATTTTACAACATAGATCATTATGAAGCGGAAAATTATCTCAGTGAAGCTAGTGAAACTGAGAGTCTTATCTTCAGGCTAGAGATTGATTGGTTAGTCGGTAATTTATTACCTGAAAATACTTCAAGGAGTTCTAATTCTTGATATTAACCCTGCCACAAAATATTGTCATTTTGTTGATGTTAGTTTCATTCAGAGAATATATGTTAGGTATGATGTGTAGTGTGTTGTTTAGTTAATTTGACAGCTGCAGTTTACTCCGAATTTCTCGATAGTTGAGATAGTTTTTTGCCTTTATAAAAATGAAAGTGGCTGGAGGGTTGCTTGGTTGAAGCTGACTCAAGCAATAATGACGATTTTTGATGGATAATGTTGCAGGAGCAATTTGAGAAGAATTTGGAAAATTTTGAAAAAAGGGGTTTTGTTGAAATGTTCTATTAGGTTGGTGAAAAGAGTTCCAGTCTGAATACGAACCTCTTCTGGCTCAGGTCTAATTGCAGATGATGGAAGAATTTGATAAAACACTAAAAAGCCTCGACATTAAGTTGCGCCTCAATGAATTTGCTATTGATGATATTTAGAAAGAGAATCCGAAAGGAATGAGGGGACAAAAATAATATATCAACTCGGTCGTTACCGATTAAGGCCTAGACTCGTTATTTGATTTGATCTAAATATTCTCAAGGTGTTGCTTTTATACCAGAAAGAAAAAAAAGTTTCTTTGAAGGACTTGCATGATATGTAGGATTATATTGAGAAGATGATTATGTGCATATAATAACACCATCCTAAAGATTGTTGGTCGCGGAAATTTATATGAGTTATACGTTTTCAATACCCCGAAAATAGGAAACTAATACTTATGTTTATTATATTCATCCATAAATAAAAAATGAATAGAGAATGAGAGAATTTAAACTTAACAAGTTTCCTCCTATATTTACGTAGCAAAACCCCGAAGTAAAGGCCGTTAACACGTCGTCCCTTCTTTGTATTCGATCGAATAGAGGCAGACCGGAGCGGTTGGTCTGCAAAATCGCCAGAGCATTCTTCTTGTACTTTATTTCCTCTCACGACTGGCGAATAAATAAGACATTATCTGGCTTGGCGAGTGGTGTATTCACGTAAGGTGTTGGTGCATTTTTATCCCGCTCATTTAAATATATACGGCGAAGTACTGCTTTTACATACGTTTTCTCGCTAAGGAGAATATGGCTCGGCTTGAAGTCCGGTTTAGGTCGTGACCGAGTTGGTACTCAGTCAACGAGCCCTGTTTAAAACGATAAAATGATTCTGGATGTTGTTTTTTTGCTCCTTAAGATGTAGAAGACGAAATAGAGATAAAAAGTTGTTTATATCCATAATTATTTTTATATAATTGACGAGGGGAAATGAAAGTTCGAATTTTTTTAGATGCGCACTGCTTATTTTGGTATTTAAGTTTAAATAGAATTACTGATGAATATATTTGGATATTTTGATTTTTAGAATATGTCGCTACTTTTTTTACAGGGAATTCAAATCTAAATAAACATCCTCCGATGTGTATAGCAGTGAATTGTTGCCCGATCTCCTCATCTGTAGTGGATTAATACCTAAACCATGAAGTTTTGTCTTTGCAAGGTCAATGGTAGAGAGGTTTTTAACATTTTAACCTTTTGTAACTCATTACAAAAATTATGTAATTTCATTGAAAAAAAAAATTATCATTTGAGACCTGTATTTTATTACAAAACAGCATTGAGAATAAATTAAGAATGATTTCAAGCAAAGATGAGATCATTTCATTGTACCAAAATACAAAAAAACAAGAACAAAAATACCTAGATATAATGGTGAGATTGGTAAAGAACAACTAATAAGGAGAAAGCTAGAAGGGAACAAAATCAAATCAGTAAGATAAATTATAATAACATAAATCTTAAAATCCAATATTGAAAAAAAGTAAAAAGCCGATATACAGTATTTGCAGAATGGTCTCCTTCTCTATTCTATAGCTGTTGGGAAGATTTTTATTGATTGGGCAATCAACAAAAGAAATATTTATTGGGGTTCACTTTATGAAGACATTAATGTTACCCGCTACTTCAAGAATCAAGGGCCATTCTATAAAGTACTCCAGGTCCCAATGGTATTAGATCCAAAATTATCAAGCACATTTTCAATGATAATACTTCTCCATTCACCTACATTATCAACTTAGTATTACATACAACTAAAATCATTAAGGGTCCCATTACTATTATTAATTCATTTTCTAAGATTTTTGGAGAAATTCTCAAAGGATCAATTAATTGAATATTTTAACATTTATAATATCTTGTCGGAACAGCAATTGGGGTTTAAAACTGGAATACGGATGCGGTTTGTGAGTTGTATGAACAAATTACAAATAACTTAGATTATAGTAAAGAGTGCCTTATTGTCTTTTTCGATCTGGGTAGGGCATTTTTGTCATTACTTCTAGAAATATTAGAAGATTATGGAGGCGACAGCGCTACAGGTCTTTGCAAATTACCTTCATGAAAGGACATTCAGGTAAATTGGGCTACACAATTCTTCTCAAATTAAGTTTGGTATTTCTTAAGGCACTGTTCTAGGACCAATTCTTTTCACCAATGTCTCGACTCTAAATGACACAGTAAGCTCATGAGATAGTAGGTATTCTGGAGAAACAATGGCTGAACTAAACTTTTACTAAATGTCTTAAAATACAATTATATGGCTTTTTCTCTTACAGCAGCAAATCGACCAGATTTTGATAATTACATTGATGGCTTTGGTGTTCAGTTACCTCAAGTCAATAACAGTAAATATTTAGGAATTATTATTGACAAACATTTAAAATGGGATCAATACATTCTTCCATTATCAAAAAATATCAGAAAGTTAATATAAATTTTACACTATTAGAGAGATTTTAAAAATAATAAGCTTTTAATAATAAGATATAGTAAGACAGGTCTGCTTTACTCTAAGGTAAATTATTGATGTGCGTTCACTATACGTACTGCATACGTGAAATACAGTATATATACTATATACGTGTCAAAAATCTGCAAAATTTAAGAACTTTATTAACCATATACACCAAACTAGAGTTAAAGTTGACACACATCTTGAGACCCCACAAAAAACTAATCCAATTAATGTCTAATACCATAGAATGGCTCTCTCTCTATTAGTTTGAGAGTTGAAGTATCTCTAACTCATTTATTCCCTTCGTCGTTTTCCTCGTGAACTATTAGTGGTTTATATGTCATTTATCGCGAGCCTTATCAAAATTTCTAAAAGCTGCTATTGAAGTTATTCAAATATGCTATTAACGTTAGTTGATAAAGTGTTTAAATAAATCAAATTTATTTGCTTTCAAGGACATTAAAGTCTGGATTACTTGTGGTGACATAGTGCTAAAACTCCATCCTGTCCAAGAACTATTTGATGTCAGACTTAAATTTCAAATTTTTTAACGTAAAAATTGAGAGTTTTTTATTAGATGAATTGAAGTATTACCACTGGGACCATAACGGAAATGGCTCCTTATTATCTCAAAGCACAATGGAGCTTTCTTTACAAAAAGGTGACGGTTGCTACCTCCGTACAAATCAAAGTTTTTCTTTTTTGTGTGGCGGCAACCGTAAAGCACACGGATTGGAAATATAAATTACGGCATTTACAATGCGAAGCGAAAGCTCGAGCGGCCAGAGGTGTCGAAAAGCCGACTTTGTTTGAAAAAAGCCGCGGCACCGATTTTTGAATTTCTGGGCAGGGCTGAATTATGTGCATCGGGGGTTTTGATGTTTCAGATGTCTTTATTAGTGCGGCTTAGAAGTAAAAGGGCCAAGGCGGAAAAGGGAAAGGTATTGTATATTCATATTATACACAATATTGTTGATATTTCACGCTCAAAGCCTACTCTCATAAGCTTGGTGACTGTATGAATATAAATACCAAATTTACTTTACATAGAAAATGCTTCTATTTCAAATAGTTACGAAAAGGAAAATCTTAAAGCACCAAAATACGTGAGCTACTAGTAACACTGTAAGGTAGCTCAATAAGTTTCGGGACTAGCTACGAAAACTTCTTTTGCAAAAATTTTCATTATTTCTCAACGAAATATCCTTCAAGAAGTGAAGCATTTATTTTAATGCTTCTTTAATTTTTCGATGCTTTTTTTATAAAACGATTTATCTTTTCTTTCAAAGTAAGCATCAGTCTCACCTTCCTTCACTTCTTTATTGAAGCCATTTTTTTAATTCAAATTTCAATTTCAACAATTCAAAATGAAATTCATTGAATTTTACCATCGTTTTCTATCGATTTGTGACACGGTGCAATGTCTTGGTGAAACAGCACTTTTTTCTTTTGCATGTGTGACCCGTTAGCTGCAATTTCCACCTTCAAACGGTCCATTAATCATCGCTATGTTTTTTTCCTCTTGACTACCTTTAACAAATTGAATTCGTAAATTCAACTTTTGAGCATGTTTGCTTGCTTCGACGGCTCTCACCGACTGTAAGATTTCTCTTGAATTCAGGTCTGTAGTAGAGAATCCATGTTTCTTCCATATATCGATGTAAAAATTCCTTTTCTCTATTGAGTAACTTCAAACAGTGCTCTTAATAGCTGACCCATCATTGTTCTTGTTCGATTGTGAGGGAACGTGGCACCGAATGGAGAAGAAGCTTTCCCATGCGCAAATACCTATTCATGCAAAATAATTTAGGCACTATCATTTAATATCATTTTCACGACGTCAGCTATTTTAACAAATTTCACTTTGCGACTATTTGGCATGTTTTTTATCTGAAAATCATATGAATTTCTCAATAATATTGCACAAAATATTGCATCAGTCATAAGCGGCTTACGGTTTTTAGATGCATATATTTATCTACGATCGTAGTATTATCTGTGATTAAATTATCTTTTGATTATTTATTGGTACCGTTTAATCATTTTTTACTATGGTAATTTTTGTTCCTTATATTAATTACTTAACTTTGATATTGGGGATGAATTGGCATTTAAATGCTTACAAATAATCGATTATAATACCAATAAATTTTATTTTCTTAGATATAAGTGCTTTATAGTGTTTATTGATAAATAAAAATTGTTCCTGTGTCGCTATTTGTAGGGAGAAAAAAGAGAGAGTAACAAATTTAATAGTCTTACTGAAAATTTGATTTGGCCTTATACTGAACTTCCTGACTATTACAAAAAAAAGAGAGAAAGAAAATATGCTATATTGCGTAAGATAAAATCTTGTGCCCTTCTGCCCTATTCAATCTTTCAAAAATACTTTACCAAAAAATACCAAGACTGGTTTAAAAATAAGTAAAACTGCTGCCAAAAACAGAAGATGGCGAAAGTAAAGTAAACAAGAATAGAACAAAAGAAAAGGCAGTACAAAATATTTTAGAATATGAAAATAATGTAAGAGCATAGGTTAAAGGATATTCTTAAAAAAATTATCAAGGCTATAATATGCCTTAGGTAATAAAAATTATTTTAACTTGCTTCTGAATTTTTTAATATCTAATGTTTGTCTAATACGTAGACGAACACGACTGTAAATTTTTTTACTAAGGTATATGAGCAACTTTCTGATAAGGGAGGATGTAGAGATTGGTAGGGAAAAATCATCATCTGACGAGTCATATGACCAGTGTTAGAAGAAGGCTTAGGATACTTTTGAATAAGAGGAGTTGCTTCCAAGATAAAAGGAGGAAATAGAGTTTTTTGAGATGTGAAGAGGGGTTTCCAAAAATCAATTTTGATGCAAGATTTAGGATATGATCTTCGAATGGAAGGCGAGCATCCATGGTAATACCAAGAAACTTATCTTAATAAAGTACTTAGATCTTAAGAAATTCCTTAAACCTGAGCTTTAATGTAATCAGAATCTGTATGGCTCTATAGTATGGTGGTATCATTAGGAAGCATTTTGCCTTCAATCTCAATGAGCCTTAGTTATTTACATACAGCAAAACTAATAGTGATTCTGATAGTATGATCGTGTGAGTGTGGTAAAAATCAGTGATGGTAAAAATACCTTTTTAAAAAAAACAAAGAAAAAGAAGATGGACATGGATCAGCCCAGATACAAATACTAAAAATAAGATTGACTATATACTAACTAATCAAAAACACGCAGTAAAAAATGTTTGAGTCCTAAATCACTTTAACACCGGTAGCGAGGATAGTTAATTAAGAGCAAAAATTGAAATCAATTCTAAATCAGAATGCAAGAAGATAATCAAAGATCAAAGATTACCCGTGGAGGAAACAATTCAAAAAAACATTAAAAAAATATCGAAATGACTTCAAAAATAGAACGAGAAAAAACCATTAAAGAACCATTGAATCAGATAGAAATAAACAAGCTAGAAACTAAAATAATAACGGATATCAAAACAGCCATGAAAAAAACATGTTCGACGTCTAAAAAGAACCAGACAAATAAAAATTAGTATAAAAACGAGTCGAAAAAGTCGTTAAAAGAATAAAAATGATCAAAGGCACCCCTGAACATAAAGAGATAAATAAAATTATAAAGAAAACCAGAGATGATTTGAAACACTAAAACACAGAACTAATAAAAACAGTTATTTTAAAACAATAAAAATATGAACACAAAGGAGTGCTTCAGAATACATTAATTAAAAAACACCAACGGTAAAACCACAAAAGAAAAAGGTGAGCTAACAAAAAGTACCGAGAATTTGTAGAGTGCATTATATTAAGAAACCGTTCCAAAACCACCAGAGGCAGACAACAATAAAATTCTTAATGTTGGATCCGAAGAGTTGCCCGATGTCAACTAGCTCTACAATTGTAATAAAACTTAAAAAAAAATTATATAAATACTAAAAGCAATAAAATACAATGAATTAGAACTAACTGCTGTAAAAGATAAATACCAAGGACTTTATATATGTATGTAATATACTTTATTTATTTAGTTTTCAATTTTTTTTACAGATTAGTTGGGTAATAATGTAATGGAAAATGTTTGAACAATTTCAAACATTTACTTCCATTAAAAGGTCATATGCATTTAGACTATTGCGGTTTTAAATGAAAAAATATAGACCATTTATAGATAATACTTATTGGCACATGGTAGATATTCTTACTTTATGGTTTAATGTGCTTTGGAATAATTAATGAGTCGTAGAATAATGGTGTGGTATTTATGACAGATTGTCACACATCAATTATTTTATCTCTAGCATTAAGAAAAAACAGTGGTGTTAAAATTCTTTAATTTATGTACATAGAAGCAAATCCTATCCCTAAAGTAATTTTACCCAAACATCTGACATTTATACCATAAACCTCATAAAATGCAGTCTTTATTATTAAAGGAATAGAATCGATCATCACTTGTGACGTTTGTAGTAGACAGGTCTGGTGGGATACCCGTATATAATCTTGATGTATGAAGGTCCCAAGGGTATCGAATTATCTCTTCATCTGTCACACGTTAGTCGAGAATAATAGACGTGTCCCGAAGACAATAAAGGAATATTGGATGACAACCACCCCCGGAGCGCAAATGTTTTGCTTGCCTATTACAGCCGACGCGTTTGTGGTTATAGTGAGGTTCGGTTAAGCAGCAAGATGAAAACCTATAAAAGCATTAATGATACTTATTAATAAATGTTTTATATATTTGTCAATGATATTTACTGAAATTTGATTAAACGTGACCTATTTATTTCACTTACAATCTTACTGTTTCATTTATTAAATGCTCTCTAGACCCTGAAGGTTTACAGGGCATTTGTTCAATTTTCTCTCAGTTTGTTAAAAATTCAAATTTGCTTACAAGCTGTCATTACACTGGCCAGGAAATTTTCCTTTATTTGCATCGTTTGTTCTCTATAAACTGAATGAACTTCAATGACTCTCAAATATCTACTGGAATTTAGTCCGACTGAGGAGTTAGAAAAATATCCCTACCAACTATTTAAGTAAAGTGAGGGAAACTACTTATAGACTTTATTTGATAATACCTGCTATACCATGAGCCTGGATACAGGAAGCCGCAGAGGAGGGAGGAGGTCTTTTTTTATCTGTCTCGTAGATTCTAAGAATTTCAGGCTTCAACTGACTTTTAAAGTAGAAATCTAGTAGATTAACATCCAAAAACTATTCGAGCTTAATCACTTGTTCCAGTCCAGGAATTTAGAAAAGTCTTTTCAAGATATTGCCGGAATAAGGAAAGTGGGTGTGTGTATAATGATGTTTGAATCCTATAATAAATATTTGAGTTGAAATATTTTAAGTATACGCTGTTCCTCGCCAAAATAGTGGCCGGAATCATTGGCTCTTCTTTGGTAAGGATCAGTCCCTGGCAGAATATCAGAGAACTTCAGGTCACACCTAAAGAAAAAAGTCTAATAGAGTAATATCCGGAGATTATTTGAATAATTATTAATTCAAATTTCTTTAAGAGTTGCCAAAGTAATTAAGTAAAATGAATAGGTGAATCTACTTGTTGAAACATAGATATTTAGTTTGAAATTATTTGGAGCACTTCTTGTCAAAGATATGACGGATGATCAAAAATCCAAAAAAAAATCAGAAAAATCCAATAGAGCTAATTGGTCACTTGATGCACTTGGAAATGAGAGGGCCAATCTTCTGTTAGATTACATTTAGAAAGAAATATGATTTTTGAAATGTTGTCTTAGAGAAAAGTTTATATACAGAGGTATTCAAGTTTTAGATTTGGAGGAGCAAATCATCATTATATGACCTATAATAAACCTCTGAATCATAGTGAAGGGCTGTATGATCAAATCTCTCAATTTTAAATATAAGCGTTTAGACCAAAATAATTATCATACATTTATATGTTATGTCAGATCATAAATTCATATAGGTCAAGACAGATTTAATATTTGTATTTAGATTGTGTTGATATATTCAGGTTTTTTAGGTTAAGTGGTGCTTTTTGCTTTTCATGTAATTTAATTTATACTTCGGATTATGAGTTTTTCTTTGATATGAATAATTTTTTTTTCCCATATTTTTTGAACCTTCAGCTATTGTAAATCAATTTTAATTAATATATTTAGATATTGATATTTCAAATTTTAGAGTCTTAGGTGCAATTTTAAAATAAATCATAGACTATAATAGATGATTCAATTACAGTCAAAGATTACATGATTGAATTACTTAGCTTAAAGTCTAAGCTTTTAAACTTAAGTCATTACCATAGATTTTTATTTTATTTCAAGTCATAGAATTACACAGATGATTACTTCTTTTGATTACGAAACACAACAGAACAAAAAAGAAAATAAAATAAAATATAATTGATCCGATTTAAATTAAATTTGGAAATTGGAGATTACTCTAGATGCAAATAATAAACCTTGATATGTAGATATTATAGGTAAAATATAAATATTTTTAATAAATTTTTGACTAATTCCCAATTTTAGAGATAAGCCTCTCTTGTGATTTTCATTGCTGAAATACAACTTCATTATCCCATAACTGTTAAACATTTTCTTGAAAAAATTAAGCTTATCTGGAGCCTAGACACACGTTTTAAGACTATTCATTTATTTTTTATAAAAACTGATTAAATTTTACTAAAGATTGATAATTTGTGCTTATATTATCCATCTCCGTTCTAAAGCCTCTATAACCAACTCCATGCTTGACTAAACCCTATAATATTTACTTAAGAAAGAACTAAGATGAAATCCAGCAGCAGGTGTTTCTTTCTCTTCACAAATTGAATAATAAAAGGACAAACTGGCCTGGCTGGCAGGGTAATAATACAAATTTTAGTTGGGCATTGTACCCTTAATATCCAAGGGACGTTGAATTGTTACTTTTCTGCCTATCTGGAATATTGTTTGCTTTGTAATATGTCTTAATAATAGAAAAAGAAAATGTATTACTTTAAGATAAATTTTTTGTATCGGTTTGTATGTACAGTATTAATCCTATATTTAGCAGATATAAAAAAAGCATAATAAAAAAGCTCTGTGCCAGCTTTAAGGCTTCTTATGAGTACCTGAATGTAATAAAATTATAATTATAGATGAGTCTTACGCGTTCAACTATTACGACAGAGAAACGTATTTCCTGTTGCAGTTAATGTGTTAATGACGGTTCCAAATTCAATTTAAAACTCCCAAAAAAAAATCTACTGATGCCCAGAGCGGCTCTCTTAAATCCACGCCTTAAAAGCAACTTTATCTCGTATAATTTATTTTCTAAAATCTCGGATACCAGTTCAGGATGGTACTTTTTATGAGGATAGATAAAAATGCCGAATTTATAAGCACCTGTCACGCCATTCGACAGTTTTATGTGACGCAACATGCGAGGATGCACGGCACATGACTTACGACTTGAGAATTTTATCGAAGATTGGAATTTTTATTTTTAAATTTATGAATTTATTAGTGGCATTTTTTAGGAGGATAGCTTTTTTAGTTTTTATTGGTAAGAGATGACAGTTTGATAGATTTACTTGTCTCGTATATCTGATAAGTTGATAAATAATTACTATAATTAGTAAATATATGAGAGCCTCATTGGCATATTGGAAAAAATGTATAAAGAAGATAAAATATTGAAAAAAGTAAAATTAACATGTGAACTAAATAGTCCATAAAAACTTAATGCAAAATTTGTTTTATTATTCCAAATAATTTAAAAATACATGTGTTTTTGCTGGTGACACCACGATTTTGTTGAAAAATTAGCAAAAAAATTACACGGAGCAATAAATGCTCCTATTTAGATGCTCTGGTTTAAAGCTGAACTGCTGATATTTGAAAATGTTCAGAATAAAAATTTCCAAACTTATGGACTGTACTTTTTGAATTCTGAGCCTTTTGATGCTTAGGCAATCGATAAGTTTGTGAAAATGTTAACTGATTTCTTAAGTTAAGAACATTTACGATAAAATCCGCTCAATCAAGAATCTACTGAGAAATCATGTTTTAGCGGCTACTAATACTATATTTCTTCTGATTCTTAAACTGCAACAGAGATTTTAGAAGAACATATATTTTTGGAAAGAAATCTGCCAGTAGATCCGTAACTAAATACGAAATAGCTTTTTTGAGTTTTGGTTTTTACTCAAAAAATTTCTTACTTGGTTCTTATTACTTTAGGGAGGTCAGTTTTATCTAGTTTCAATGTAACCTGGATCTATCTTAACATCATTTGATGATCCTTAGGGTGGGTTAAGCTACAGCTCTTTTTAAGGTTTTTTTTATTATCATGGAAAATTATTTACCCGCAATATTTAAAATACTCGGTAAATGCAAGTTGCTTGCTAATGACACAATAATTTTGTGAAAAATCAGTCAAAGGAGATTTGCAAGAAACAACATACTGCGATTTAGATGCTTTTGGTGAATGGTTCAGAGCTAACCTGTTGGGACTTTTTTTTTGGAAATTTTCAAAAAAAAAAACATTTCCAAATTTACTGACTGTACTTTGAGTTCTGTACCTCTTAAAGCTAAAGAAATTTATATCATTTACTAAAGATTTTGATAATTAAAAGGCTGCGTTAAAATTATTTAATCTTTTTTTAATTAAGGATTAGTGTTTTCATATTACTCTCATGGTCTAGCATGTCGTTTTCTTGCAGCTTTTAATACTATCTTTTTATTGCTATTCCAGGATTTTTAAAGTAACATATAAATTTTAAAAGAGCGTATGTGTTTGGGAGAAAACCGTTCAAATTACGGAAACTGCCAGCAGGTCGTAACTACGTGTATAATTTTTCTTAAGTTTAGCTTTCTACATGAAAAATATGTTGTTTATCTAAGTCATAGCTCCAATCGCATTATTGAAACATTCAAAATAACATTTTCGCCAGAAGTTAGGTTTAACATTGATAGTATCTTATTTTACTATTTTTTGACACAGTAATGACCATCTTGTCCTTAACGAACTTTTAAGTAGCTTCGCTATGAAATGGACAATAATCTAAAACCACTTTAGAAAAGTCTATCCGGTCTCTACGTTACCTGGATTTATGGATATTTTAACTGCATTTGATGATCCTTAGGATGGGTTAGAGTGGGGATACAACTTTTCTCCATGGTCTGTTATTACTATAGAAAAAATATTCTCCAAGGTTTAAAATATAAATACACGTTGTTTGCTGATGATACCGTAATTTTGTAGGAAAATCAACCAAAAGAAGATGTTCAGGTTCATTTTCAAACTCACTGACTGTACTTGGAGTTCTGTACCTCTTGAAGCTAAAGAGGTTCATACAAGTTACTGAAAAATATGACAGATAGAAGATAGTTTTTTTACATGACTCTCAATTCTTTCAGTTAGGAATCAGCCTTATGATGTTGCTATCATTTTCTATGCTTCACTTAGAAGTCATGTTCTGGCAACCATAAATACTATCTTTCTGCTACTGTTCCAGGGTTTCTAAATAGCTAAAATTGTGGAAGCTGCAAACAGGTTACTCACTTTCATTATCTTCTTTATTAACAAACAATAATATTATTAGGTCTTGCTTATTCCAATTCTCTTAATGATTCATCACCATTCCTTCTCAGTAAGCTTCAAAGATTTCTGTTGCACGTTCTCGAGAAAGAATTTGATAATCAGATTAATTTGTTGGAATATTACGTTCTTAAATTAGCTCTACATGTCGCATAACCAGAAAACTGTATTAATATAAGTATTGTTCTGATTCAGGGGGTAAATCTTAAATCTTAATTTCTCAATTCTGGGTTAGGAGTTGCAGAAGATTTCAGGTCAAAGGTAATATGAAATACTAGATCAGCATACTAATCAATAATAAACTTGTAAAGCATTTACTCATTTAATATTAATTCGATAATCTTTGGCTATGTTTTTCTGCCATATAAGATCTTATCTGAATCAAGAATCAACCTTTTAATGTTGTTCTTGTTTTCTATTACTGAAAAGTTACTTCCATCCTTCAACAGTTCCTTTTTATAAACAACATGTGCTGAAAAGAGATTATTGATTCTTCTTCACAGTATCAGGTCTTTTTTAAACTTGAGTAGTCAACCAAATTTTATTAAACTTTTCGTTTATTTTTATCATACATCAAATTTTAACATTAAAATTTTGATTTCTTCATCTAATATTACAAGTTTAGTATTTTTAAAAAATTCTTTGGTTTTATCAACTTCGTATTGTACATTTTAATATGCTGGGCATTTAAATAGAAAATTTTATGTAGCCTAGCTTGTAATTAAAACTTTGAAAAATGTAGTAAGAAAATACATTTTTTTAATAGTAGTACTTCTTATTCACATTATTGTTTTATCTGAACTTACATCGTCAATTAAGTTTGATGCAAGTTAATTAATCAAAAATAGGTTACTACTACAAACTACCACAAAATTACTTAATATGCTTAATATATTCAACTGCTACAATATTAGTTTTTTATCAAGATTGTTTAATTGTTATATCATTATCCAATAGCACGTATTTATTTTAACCTCTGCTGAGCATTTGAGTTATCTAATCCTATGATGATGAATTTCTGCAGTGAGTAAGAATGTTAGACGTTTTTACATTGTTAGATCGGCCCTAGTTGACTAAAGCAATCCATTCAGTATTTGATGTTTTATTAATATCCGTTCCTCTAGCTATCGAAACCACTAAAAAATCTTATCTGGTTAATATTCTTGTGTTGGTTGTAGCAAAAATGCCAAAAAGGATACCGCAATTTTATAGCTTAAAAAATATTTAGATGTTCCTTAGAGCTTCATCAGTATTCATAGATACAGTCTAAGTTCGTATTCGTTGATATCTTTTTTTCAACATTTTTCCCAAATCCTTAGTCTTAGTTTTGGCTTTTTATTAGTTCCTCCAAACCTTCAAATCACTAAGTTCTCCTTTATTTATATGTTTTTTTTACATTATTTTTCATCTTTTGTCAAGAGTATTTGCTCTCCTTTTTTCAATTAGATCTTCGTTTTTTGAATCGTTGTTGCTTGGCTTGTAAAATAATCTTTATAATCTCTTATCAACATTTTATCTGGTTCTTTTTGCTTTTGATATTCTGCTTGTCTATAATTTCATTATCTCTATTTTAACTTTCTAATAGCAACTCTATTAACCTATCTTAGATTAGCGTCAAGATGATTTTCTAAATTCGTGGTTATTTTAAACCAGGCCTTTTACGATATATTTTTATGAATCCAAAAGCCTTCCTAGAACCAAAGCATGCATATTAAAAAGCCTTAAAAACTCATTTTGAAGAATTCCAAGAACAATAATTCCTTAAGACACACCAGAGTTGACTCTTATTATGCGGTAAAGTCTTCTGCTTAATGTCTATATTGTCTAGCCGAGCACCAGAAAACTAAGTAGCGATTTCCTGTCTTTATTTGGTAATAAAGTCCGAAGAGACAAAAGAACAAGGTGGGCGCAAAAAAGGCGCGTCGCCGCTTTAAAGATATGTTTCAACACAAGAGTGACAATAGGCTGTTTGAAATAATTAGCTATAAAGTGGTGGCATAAACAATGGTTGAATAATAAGAAAGCTACTTGACATTAGCCACTGAAAGCCGTAAGGATATGTTGTTGGTGTATGTTTTTTGGGTTGTTTTAGGTGGTCTAGACCACCCCTACAGGTATATTACCTAGGAAATATACAGTGACCGCCTAAAGTTCCGCATAAATTCGATAAAAATTAGAGACATGTTTTTTTGAGAAAACGCTCGGACCCATCGATTTTTATTTTAAGTTGCGCATTATTTCACATAAATGTTTGTATACAGGGTAGAACAAAAAAAAAAGATATGACGTCATCGGTCATTTTTTTAAATAGAATGCTATATTTTTTATTGCATTTATTAATTATAGGCGAAATTCCAAGCAAGTTTCGTATAACACACCTTAACTCAAAACTCAAGTGTTTCCGAAATATTTACATTTAAATAACAAGAAAACAAATAAGTACGTCTATTTACAAATTAAGGTAAAATCGAGGATAAAAATAATGTGTTTCGAAACCTAACGAATTGAAATTTTAATGATGCTAGGGTACGGGGATCGGGTGCGCACGCAAAAAGAAGTAAGTGAACTGTTTAATGCCAAATACCCAAACCATCCTATTTCTCAGTCAATAGTTAGTAGAATAGAGCACAAATTAATAACTTCAGGTCATGTTAGGGATTTGCCAAGATCAGGTCATCCAAAAATTTCTGAAGAAACAAAATTAAACGTTCTGCTCTCCGTCGAAGAAAATCCAAACAATGGAACTTCACAAATTTCAGTTGGTAATAATATAGCCAGAACGTCAGTAAGACGCATCTTAAAAGCAAATGAATACCACCCTTATAAAATTAGACTAATACACGAATTACATGAGGACGATCCTGATCGAAGAAACCAATTTTGCGAGCAAATGATGAACATTTGCAATAATAACCGTCAGTTTGTGCTACGAGTTTTGTTTTGGGATGAAGCAACTTTTTGTTCAAACGGTGTCGTAAATCGGCAAAATTGTCGGTACTGGGCAGTGTCAAATCCACACTGGGCAACTGAGGCTCATACACAGTACCGTAAATTTATTAATGTTTGGGCTGGTATCGTGGAAAATAAAGTAATAGGGCCATACTTTTTCGAAGAAAACTTAACAGGACAACGCTATTTGAATTTTCTTCAAGAAGACTCTTATCCCTGCTTTGGCAGCCCTATACCGAGACGAACAAGACCCTGCGGTCCCGACAGATAACTTGTGGTTTCAGCAAGCCGTCGCACCGCCACATTTCTTTCGAAATGTCCGTAATTACTTGGTTACAGTGTTGGACCCAGGAAGATGGATAGGACAAAGAGGGCCAATAGAGTGGCCGGCCAGGTCACCAGACCTAAATCCCTGCGACTATTTTCTATGGGGGTACCTGAAAAGTAAAGTTTATATTGAGAAGCCAAACAACGTAGAAGATTTGAAAAATAGAATTAGATATAAACTTAGACGTATATCACCCGAAATAATTGATAGTGTTTTACATGAGTTTGTAAACCGTTTGTAAACCGTTTTCAAAACAGGTTAAGAAATTGGAAGAGAATTTTTTAAAAATTTTGTGACAGTTTTAATTAGTTATACTATTATACAATATTAAATATCGTTAAGAATGTATTTATTAGACGGGGTACGTAAGCTATAATAAGAAAAATATGATGGCGATATAGGAAAAAGTACAGTGTAAATTGGGATATTATCTCTATGTATCGTCTAGAATGCAAAATATAACCTAGTATAATAATCAACTATTATTGTCAGAAAGGGATGTGGCAACTGAAAGCAGATCAAATATAATAAACGAAGACAAAAGATTATGATCTCGAGCTTCTATTTGAATGGGTTGATATTTTTGTCTTCATCTTCGCCGAGTTACCCCCTCTCTCTTACTCTCTAATAATAATTAATTATTGTAAGAGGTAAGATCAGTATATACAGGGTGTTACAGAATAAGATGATGATCCTTAAGGGAGTTAATCCTTAGGTGATTTTAAAAAGAAAAGTTCAAATAAAGCTATGTCCTAAACCCCTTAACTTTTGAGCTATAGGGTGGTCAAATTTTAAGAGAAAAATCGTTTCTTCATCATAAATTTATTAACTTCCTAGATATGTGTATGAAATTTAGCACACAACCTCTGAGTATCAACAGCAATTTTTTGATATAGATTTTTTAAAAGTTTAATCAGTGGCGTCCCCAGAGGAACAAAGACTAAATATTAAAAAAAATATTATGTACGCCACTGCTTTTCGATAAATAAAAAACTATTTTTATAATCCCCATTCAGTTTAAGGCAAATTTGATTTCCTGACTTTTTTTCGTCCGACTTCCCATTACCGTGGACAAAAAATAAAGACATTTTTATGCATCGTCAATTCAGTTAAAGAAAACATAGTAGTTAAAAAAAACATTTATTTTGTAAACATATTATGTAGAAACATAAACATATGTACATTTTTTTACCATTACAGTATAACAACAATAATTCTAGAAGTTTAGCGGTACTTTAGTATTATATAGTTTTTAAAAATTTCATACAGGGTCTCCTAAATTTGGTTTTAAGGGTTAAGGAATGTAGGACAGCTTTATTTAAGCTTATCCTCTTAAAAGTACCTAGGAATTAACATCCTTAAAAATCAGCATCTCATTCTATAACACTCTGTATTTTGGTATTTATTTCAATGCCTGGATTATAGCCTGTGATAGTATGTGAATGCCAACTGAATTGTCTCGGGGTAGATTATACCTATCTCTTCATTTCCCCTTTAAAAAAAAATCGGTTTTTTAGAATCCCCAATAATTATGAATAATTCATGGCATTGATTAAGCTAGGCCAACGAGAAGTTTTTGCCAGGGATATTCACTCATATTACTAAAACTAGCACTATAAAGTGAATTATAACAGCAACGTTCTAAGTATATTAAAATTAGAGACCTTCATGCCGCAATAACTTATTTTTAAAAATTATTTATTTTCAAAAAAGATACAAAAAACAATTTTACTGTAACAATTGAAAATAAAAAATTATGAAATTATGAAATTTACATATATTTATAGGTTCGGAAAACTATGTTTTATCCGCTGAGTTGATAATTTATGTGCGTACTGTTAAACTGGACTTCTAAGGAATGATGGTGCTGAATAGGCAATAACCATGGGAACCTGGTTACATAACTACTCTCTCCTTAAAACAAAAAATACCAAGATTTTCTGTAATTGGAATAGGCTGGTCCAGTTTGCATCTTCTTCGTGGCTTTTTTATGCAGGTCTGAAGAACGGACAAAATGTCATGGCAGCAATTGATGAATACTTATAGGTAACAGGTTTAAAGGTTTTTCCTGTATCTTCAGTTTATGAAAATTCTTGTGAATGGTTAGGATTAACGGATTCATCAAAAATATTTATAGAAGTTTCTTCTCTATATGGATAGTTATTTTCAAAAACATAAGAAGAATATGCTTGCTCCTAATTTTCTGGGGATTCGTAGTTACATAATTCTTGTGCCATGAAGTTAGGATTATGGGTATTGTGGTTTCTAAATATGTTGGAGTTGTTAAATTGCATAGAATTTCGAGAAGAAGTTCTTGTTTTTGTTGACATTGGAGTAAGTTTTAGAAGTTAGTTTTCTAAATTTTATTTGGTCCAAATACTTTTTTTTGGTTACTAAATACTTGGTGGTATTTGTCTGGGTTGGGAAGGTCTCTGATATTTTGAAGTGAAATTTTGTGGAATGGTATTTTGTCTTGGTAGATAGGAATGCATTTTTGTGTAAGGGCTGGCTTGATTGACGATGGAATTTTTGAAACGGTAAAATGTTTTTAACCATCAGCAGTTTGGATTTCAGGCGATACTGGGTATATCTGATACTATTTTCAATTTTTTGGAGAGTCGGTACATGGAGTTGAATGCTGGGGAGATGCAGTGGCGGTGTTCTGCGACTTATCTAAGGCGTTTAATTGTGTAAGTCACGGAATACTGCTAGAGAAGCTAGAAGCTGAATTTAGAGGAGTTGCTCTCGACTGGTTTCGTTCTTACCTATCTGGAAGAACACAAAGAGTATTCTTTAATGACCCAGTGTAGCTAAGGGTTCTATTCTTGGACCAATGTTGTTCCTGCTGTATGTCAATGATATCTCTTAAATTCCAATTGGGGGCAAATTTACTATTTTTGCGGATGATATAACAATACTTTGGCATAACACTGACCCCAAGAGAATAAAGAATATTGTTAATGAATATTTAATTCTTGTAAAGTCATGGTGTGAATCTAATAGACTAACTTTTCTAATAATTCTATAACTATTCTTTCTAAAACTAATATTTTAAATTTTAAATGTAACTTTGGGACTGTCACTTTGCAAAATGAAACAATAAGTATTTCTGAAATATGCAAATTTTTGAGTCTGACAACTAAAATTTGAAAATCATATCTCCTCTTTAATAGGAATCTATCATCCAGCTATTATGCTATTAGAGTAATAACACATTCTCTGGGACTTGACTCCTATAGAGTCTCATCTGAGATATCGTATTGTGTTTTGGGGTGTGAGCTCTGAGTTCAGCTCTCTATTTATTTTGCAAAAAAGAGCCATTCGCTACATCTGTGTAGCTCCCTTTCGTACTCCCTAAAGGCCTTTATTTTTTAAACACTCAATTAGAGACTGACTCTGTTTAAAGACTGTCTTATCCACAAAAAATATTGCCATCAGCTTATTACAGCTATTTATTGGGTTACAATCTCCGAACAACCTTCTCTTTACCTCTGCCTATCCCAAAAACTGAGCAGATTAAGTCCTCTATTGTGTACGGGGGCAGAAAGCTTTTTAACCATCTACCCTTTTATATAAGGCTAACAAATTGTGAAGAACATTCTAGGAAAAATATAAAGAAACTTTTACTTGCAAGAGCATTTTATTCTCTAGACGAGTATTTAAATACAACTGTTTGATAATGAGGAGATTTGCGTAACATGATGTGACTTCTTACTAGTTTTTTTCTCATCTTTTACTTTTTTAATTGTGTTGCATGTGTTTTATATCCTATGTATGCAAGAATTTTTAAAAATGTTTTATTTTTGTATAAGATTATATTATAAACTATCTTTAAGATTTTATATAATGCTTTTATTCTGTTAGTAACAATAAAGCTATTTTTGACTTTGACTTGATTGAAGTTGGGTTGATGGATTTTGGTTACAGTTATTAGCTAGTAATGTTAATTAACGTATTAGTAATAACACTTCCATTTCAACCTTACAAAAAACTTGCCAAATGGAACATTATAACAAAACACATTTATACATTTAAAGTTGTTTATTTACTGTTTTGCCAACGTTAGTGGCTTTTTAAGGCCTGATGATGCTCTGAATAGAGCGAAACACGTGTAGCTTTAAGTAAATGTTGTGAGACCGTGACTTTGTGTTTTTCATTGTTTTTCGTCTGTTGTATACGTCGGTCTCTTTGTGAAAAATGGATAAGATTTTCTTATTTTCTTATATTAATATTGAGTAGGCTATTTAAAAGCTATTCTATAGAAACTTCTAATTTAACCATAAATGTATTGATTTGAAAGTAACTTTAATGAAATTAATTATTTTCGTTTTGTAAAAACAGAAAAAAGAAATGTAGATTTATTGATAATACTGACTTAAAAGTTAAGTATGCTAGCAATACACAGCATTAAAACTAAATTGAAATTAAAACTAAACTTAAAACTAAACTTAAATGTGTTCAATAAAAAGAGCTAAAACTAAAATCGTGTGTGAGATATACAAAGAGCTAAAACTGAATGTGTTACGATACACACAGCTAAACTATGTTTGTATGTACGATAGACAGAGGTAAAATTATCCCTATAATAATCCTCAAACAAAGGGTTCAAAAAGGGCGGAAAAAAAACTTGGCACTTAGCAGCAGTATCTGCGTATCTAGCTCGGTCAAAAGTTCTGGATAAAGCATAGTGTCAAAAGTGAAGTGTGAAGAATTAAGACATGAAGTGGACTACCGACTGCGCCTAACACCTATCGAGTTAACGAACTTTAGATGTCATAGCTAAAATTTTTAAAACCCAAGTAATACCGATAAGCCAAAGTCTAAAATCCATTCGCTCAGCATCACCCTGTTACCGTTTTTCATTCTAAAATATATCTATGTCTAGAAGAAATATATCACAGTTGAGGTATGATCAAGATACTTCATCCAGGCCTTGAAATAATTGCATAAATACATACTAATTAAACTTTATATAATAATAAACTACTGTTAAATAGGGATGCGGAAGCAGAGTTAAACAATTTTACTTATCGTGGCTGAATTTTCAAAACTCGACTAACACCGTTCCAAGACTCGTTCGCCCAACATCATGCTGCTACCGTGTTTCCTTCTCAGGTAAAAAAATAAATAAATCCAGTTATTAATCCTTAATTTACCGTGGTGTTAGCAAATCCTTTCCGTCAATATTTGTTGACAGGGTATTTCGAATCGTGACAAAACGGCTCCGAGTACTGTTTGCGTATCTTAAAATAAACACTCTACTTACTTTACTATGCTAACAAAGCGGGACTTCGGCTGTAAATTATCGACTCATTTGTCCTTAACCTGTCTGTTACTTTATTTATATTCGGCTTTTTCTTTTTCGTCTCTTTTTGTTTGCATATGTGTACACACGTTCCTAAAAGAAGTTTATCAGGTGTTTTGAGCAAACACCGTATTGGTTTTATGTAATTTTTTAGTATGCGGAGAAATTTTTATGGGTGTTTATTTTAGGATCTTTTACTAGAAAACAGTAATATAGTGTATATGGTTATAGATACATGAAAAGAATATTCCATAAACATTTCTAAAGAAAAATGTCACAACATTGAATAGGAATCGAATTGGTCAATGACTGATGACGTATTACAAATACAATGTTAAGATGAATAGTAAAGCAAGCTATTTTCAAGCATCGTTTGAAAAGCTTTCAAATCATTTTGGTCTGAAACTTATATTCTTTAGATATGTTTAGTCAAAAACTGAAATACGGGCATGGTTTCTTCAAATATCACAAAAGATACTATATTCTATAAAAACATAAAAAATTCTTTCCTGGTGATATTATGTTGTAAGATATATCTACTTAAAGAATTTTGAAATAATGAAAAGTAATAGGTAAATAGGTAGGATGGAAAACTACAGGAATGTGTTTTGAGGTCAAAAATTCTATGGCAATGGGCATCCATTTTTCTGCATTATTTGGTCTGATGCAAATCACTCCTCTTCTTTCTTTGTGGATGATTTGTCTGAACAAATCAGCATTCAATTGATTTTTAATTTGCTTATTCGGGCTTTTTTTGCATAAGAAGAGCTCTGGGTATAACTTTTCACTTCATCTCTTGGTCTCTGGATCATATTCAAAAATCCACTTGCCATTCTTTAACCTTAACACAAAACTTAATGGCATAACGCTGCTCCGAACAAACAAAACGCAACTTCACTAATAGGGATGTTGAGGACTCTCTCACTAATATAGATGGGAAGGTACTAATGCACGTGTTTCATGAAGTACAATAGCGCAGCAATGCCAGATTATTTACAATATAGTCCGATACTTTTCTGTCATACCTTTTTTTTTCTGGACTTGAAGAAGCTAAAAGAGGATTAAGAAATTATAAAAAGGTATTCCAACATGTTGGAATTCGTATAGATCCTGCACTTAATTTCTTGAAATTCGCAGATTTCCATATAAGTTCGTAAAATATTTGCTTTTACAGATGTTGAATTGAGACAAAGGCATATTGGATATTAGAGGTGCAGAAAGTTGATATTTGAAATTGATCATTTGATTTTTGTTATTCGTCTTTATGCTTCTTCCACATGTTTCTTTCTGCATTGTTCTTAACCTTTTTATATACTTCTTTTAACATTTTCTCTATATACTCTTAAGCAGATATTCCTAGATTTATTTAAATGATTATCATTAAAGGGTAAATTATAAAAATGAACTAAGAATAATCATATAGGCTATTGATTTATCTCTGGTAATTTTTTGTTTTGGGTACCAAAACAAGTCAGCACGATATAAGTATAGGATTTAAACGTAGTAGTATAACATGCAATTTGAATATTCTTAGTCAAGTATCTATATACCGGAAAGAGAAATGCTGGGAACGTACGTCAGTCTCGTTGATAAGATGAAATGCCAAGATGGCCCTTTTTTGTATTTTGAATGTTAATATTTCTTTGAAAAATCATCAGACATCTGCTGAATATAACTTCATTAAGGCATTGCATTTATATTTCCATATTTACTATTTATTTACCTTAAAATCACCACCATCAGGTAAGGAGTTAAATTGCATATCTGCGCGTGCAATATTTGATATTTGTTGTTATTTTTTCTACATTCTTCTAGATCTCTTAATATACTTGTTCCAATAATGTTTGTAATTTTTTCTGCATATTTCTAAGTGATTCTAAACCCGCCTTAAATCATTAATAATTTTCTTCTACATACATATTTTGGTTTTGCCATTGCAAATTAAACGGTATTGGACATGGTACATGATAATCACCTAGAGCTTGTAATGATGAAATATGCCGCAAAATGGCGGATATCATATAAAATCAGAAAAGGAAGCCAGCAGAAGAAGAGTTTTTGTATTATCTATAGAATGATGATATTTCAAATATCAAGAGCGCTACTAAATGATAAAAGATATTTTAGACTTAATGATAAGGACATATTTCGAATCAGAATCCTCGCTAGCGGCCGTTTGGAATATGTCTATGACTTTTTTAACTATAGAATGTACCAGGAATAAAGGGTTTAAGTTAATGTGTAAATTGAAGTATAAGTTGAGTCGGTTATCATTATCTTATCTTTGAGTTTTTCCTCGCAGTTTCTGTATAGTTTGTAAGCTCTATGAGAAAAATTATGACGAAAATGATGATCAATAAGGCATGTAGTATAGTAATTTTAGATTTGATGGATATAATCAGTGGCTTTTCCATGACATCTAGGAGAAAGGATATGTGGATAATATAATAATAATGTATAATGAATGAATTATAGAATTAAATTAATTTTTATACCATATGCTGATAATATCAGAACAATTATTTGAGATAATGCCTTATTTGAGATATCATTTATTAACCTCAAGAAGGCGACCATCAGATAAGCAGCTGAACTACGTTTCTGCGGATGCAACCATTTCTTAGACTTTTCTTATGTTTTTACATATGTCTAAGCATTTCTAAATAATTTAGATGTCTTTTATTTATTACGTTATATATGTTCGTAAATTTTTGCTTTGAATGAACTTTGGGCTGGTGCTACTGCATTTTTCTATTAATTGCTAATCATCCAAACCTTATTTACAATGTGTTTAATTGAGATTTTAAGAGGTCATTCGAGATCATACGTTTTATGTCCTTTCAATTTCTGTTTTTGGAGTGAACATGTGAAAGGAAGATAAATTAAAAATAATAATATAAATTCAATAATTATTTAGAGTCTTTGCAAATTCTTCAAATGAATACATTTGGTCTATACTAAATAATCCTATCTTGTAACTTTAGTTTGAGTGTCCTAAAAGCAATATGTTTTAAAGGGACCATATGGCTTCCTTGAAAAATTGGAGTCTTTCGTCCTACACCTTTTTTCTTCTTATTTTTTCGTAGCAATATCTCGAAGATTTACCGGCCACGTTGTCCGAACAGTTGTTTGTTAGAACCCCGTCGATTTACTGACGCCACGCTCCACCCATACCCGAGTGACGATTCGCATGGAAAAAAATAAAGTTAGGGGAGGCTTTTCATAACGTTACGTTAAAATGTGGCAATAATATGAAAAGTATTTTATTAAACATATATGGAAGACAAATTAAAAAATATCTATTAACATAAAACTATATGCCATATAGTCCAGATGGTATGTTTATAAACTTTAATAAGTCGATAGTACAGCTGTTACAAACGTTGTCATCGTGACATTCGTAAAAAAGTTTTTAAACCTAAATTTGTTAACTCTTGTGATTTTAAAACTTTCAAGGTAATGAGTATTTTTTTTTAAATAAAATATTTGTTTCAGAAGCGAAACTAATGATTTACTTATCAACCATACAATAATTGTTCAATATTTATCAACCGGATATTAAGTAAATAACTTAATATCCGGAGTCCCTCAGAGCGACCATACTTCAGCACTTCTTTTCAGCATTTTCGTCAATGATGTCACTTTCTATTTAATGTTGGTAGACGACTTAAGTTTTGGAGACCTGTAGATAACTTAAAAGACCAAACATCAGTGCAGGATGATCTAGTCAGACTAAAAGACTAGTGTGTATACAATAAACTTTACTTAGATGCAAGTAAATATTGTTTTATAAGTTTTTCGCGGAAAATCAGTAGAATTGAAGCAGGCTTTACCATTGGTTGCCAACCTTTGAGATATTTTTCTTTTATTCGAGATTTGGGCGTCATTTTTGATGAGAAGCTTACATTTGTTGACTCTGTTTGAATAAGGGCATCTAAACTTTTTGGTTTTGTTACTAGGAACTGTACATATTTTTCGATAGATTGCACAAAATTGATTTATTGTTGTCTGGCTAAAACGATTTTCGAATACTATTCGTTGTATAGTTGCCCTATTGTTAAGATCATGTTGGTACTCGGAATCCAACATAAATTTTTGAGGTATTGTGGATCATACTCACACTATCATTGAAAATCGTAAATATTCTACTATTGAACAACAACTGTTCTCACCAACACTTGTCCCACCGTGATATGTTAGGAGCTGGCTTTATTTACAGAGTCATAATATATTTTTATATAAGTTTTTGGTTGCGTTTTAGTGTATTTTACTTTTACAACTTGTTTTGGTTATTTTGATAAAGTATCTTTAAGGAATTTTGTTAATTTTTAAATTTTGATATCTGGCTTTTTGTAATGAATGTAATTCAAACTGTTAATAGGGTTATCCCGTTTATTAATTTAATAAATAAATATACTAGAAAATTTTAAAATGAAGACAAAGTTCTTCTGTGATATACGACCTTAAATATTCTTGTAAGCTTAAATAGCTTTACAATGATTAAAGGTAGAAACTGTATATTATACAAACATTTTAAAAAATTACGGTTTTCATTTAAAATCTAAGTATAATGCGATATCTTATCGAATATTTTTCAACAAAAAAATCACAAATATGGGTGCGACCTTTCCGTTGAACCACCCTGCATATCTCTGTTGTGATTATAAAAGTCACTGAGATAGTTTGTATGCAATACAGAATTTACTTTAAGAGTGATTTTATTGATTCGCTGACTGACAGTTTGTATTTTATTTAATATGAATATATTTTAAAGTAATTTCGCATTATATTAAACTCAATATTCACTATATTTTGCTCAAATCGGCCTAAAAATAATTTATGAAACCAAGTGTACTTATCTTCACACTAAAACGTTTATCACATCCATTGAAAATATGCATATTATATTAAGTAGATTTAAAATCAAAACAAAATTTTCACTCATAATTTTAAGACTTTTAAGAGTTCCGACAGCAAAATTTCATAAATAATTATATTTAATAATAAAAAAACGTGTCTTATACCCCTTATTCTTGGTGCGAAAATTCCCCAATCTACTGACAGCTCACCTATGTCTTTATTGTTAAAAGTCAGACAGGTTTTCTCGAAACTTATTTCTGTATTCAAGCTGTTACATCCTACACCAAACCGTACAAGCCGGCCATAATTTCAGATCCTTGTTTATAGCCCTTTTGTATCCGAGCGAGATAGCGTGAAAAAGGATTTCGAGAAATCTCATTTTTCTAGCTTTTGTCTACGAGAATATAAGGGATACTGATTCGATTCTTAGATTTCTATAGCTGACAGGCACAGTGTGAAACATGGCGTCGTTAAAAATCTCTAAACGTCATTATCCATCGGGCAGACGTTTTGTGTTGTGCTAAAATGTCTCGTATATGTTCTATACAAAAGGGATTATGGACTGTGTGAAATGCGAATGGGGTATAATGCGCAAGCTATCTTAGAAATTGTATATAGGCTGCAAAGCATTATTGAATATGAAGAAGTAAAACTATAATGTAATACACAAGGTTATTCTAGCACAAATAAATGCATTTTTTGTCATTTGTGTACATGTATTCTTGTAGTTTCAATTTTTCCAGGCAGTCGAAGTATATTAGTAACAACGCAATTATTTATTTACTTTCTGATCTTTCTTTAACAAATACATTTTCATTATTTTAGAGATTTGTTATATTTTTATTGCAACTAGAAGATATAACATTTACGCCATTGAAATTTGAGCAACATGGCTGATAAAACAGCAGCTGGAGCACAAAAATATTAATATCTACTCATATAGTCAGGCAGTACTAAAAGCGCTAGACTCTATGAAGAACTGTATAGAATCTGCAAGGGGAGAAACATGATTTACTAAATCTAGACTAACTAGCCAAGTCGACGAACAGGGCTTCGACATTGCATACAATGGAGCAAAACTTACAATTCGCATCAGAACGGAAGAAAAATTCAAACAATACTGGGACAGATAACCAGACAGATAACCATGCGAAAGCCTTCATACCGAACAATAGAAGAAGTCTGAAAGACTGATAATGGGCATTAAACAAGAAGCACTTGAAACCCCTAATAGGTGTATATTATATATTGGTCAGTTCAAACTAAGATATGCATAAAATTGGTCTGGCAGATATTGCTGAGCACAGATTATAAGAATGGAAATGTGATGGTTTACCACTGGAAAGAATCAGACAGGGACTTCTTCATTACAAGCGGAAGAAGTAAAATCCCCGCTATTGCAATGAAATTAAATTAAATATTGCATTGAATGCTTGATTCTCATATAATTTGTGGCAACTTTTATGTTTTCCATGTAAATTTCTGTTTATATATGAATTGTTCTTGCAAAGCCAACTAAAAACATTATTCAAATCACTATTTATTATTTTTTGCATACGTACTATGTCTTTATACGCTAACTGTATCATCGTATCATCTGCAAATTGTTCAACCTAGCAATGTTTCACTTCTTTACTAAATCGTTTATATACAGAGTACTACAAAATTCCGGAAAAATATTTTAAGAGCATATTGTTTGAGTCAAAATAAGAATTATTTTTCCTATAAACATCTGTTCTAAAATGCCCTCCCTCAAAGCTACAGCCCACTCAAATTGCTTGAACAATATCGATTATTTGAAACCGTGGCTACTGTTGGCCAAATTTGAATCGTCCTCTAAAATTGGATTTACACGATTTTTCGCGATGGGAAATGCCAAGAGCATCCAAAAAATGGGAACTTAAAAAATTTTTAGGAGATTTGACGCATAACAGTAGCCACGGTTCCAAATAATCGATTTTCTTCAAGCAATTTACAAGAAGCAAGAACAACAAGAGCAGCAAGTTCGTAGCAATAATGTACATACATGAAAGGATTCTGACATACTACTCTTAAATTTACTTTTTTGTGTACTATTAGCTAAATAAGATTCAAACCAATACACTTTATGACTAATTCCAAAGCCGTTCTTTAACAAAAAGTCCTTATCAACCGCCTCAAAAACTAACTTGAAATCCAAAAATACCGCAAAGATTCTTTTAAAAAAACTGTCACAGATATTAATGACTACAGATTCAGATGAATGACGTTCACAAAAACTAGAAAATCAGTCTGGGTATTATAAAAAATATTATTAATATCTTAGTGATTTAAGTAACCGCTTGTTTACTGCGATTTTGAACACTGTTTCATTTAGATCGATGGTATCTATGGTTTATCTAAATTTAGAAAAACGTTTTGTATTCTTCACTTTTTGTTAACAGAATTAATTGAAGTGGATTCTTTCCATCCCAACGTTCAATAACAGATTCCCTCTATCACAAGTCTCTAGATTCCTAATTTTTTTTAATATCATTTTTAATTTAAATAGAAAAGGTTCTTTAAAATTTATAAAGTTGTGTATAAAAGTACAGTAAGGATTTTTGGATAAGCTAGATATAATTATGTTATTGGTATTTATAAAATATTAATTGAATTTGGTGAACCAAAATCAATTTTCAAATATAGTTTTATTAGGACTAACACCATGTTTTCCAGACAATAAATTTCTACAATTGGCGTGAATTATTTTAATCGCCTTATATCTTTTTTATAATTAATTTAGTTAATAATTTATTTTTTTAAACTCTTTCCAAATGTCATCGATTTTTTCCCAAATTGCTCGATCACACAAATCATCTTTCTCATATATTTCCTGCTTAATATCAGTTGTTTTCCATTGTTTTTTTCTTAGGACACATAATATTTATGATGTCGATAATAATATTTACATCACCACTATTATTATTCCAAGAAGCATCCGATAGATAATTTTGTCAACTGATTGACATTATACCCTTTCATAGATCAGTAGTGAATCACTTCATCCAAACTTCCATGGGAATTACAATTTTGATCAAATTGAGTAGAAAGAAATTATGCAATGATTGCCAATCGTAATAGTTAGATGCACCTTTAACTATAAATCCTTATTGTTTATTATAATCAAACCTATTAAACTTTCACTTCTATCAGTTATGCATCTGAAAGAGTCAACAATTTGAGAAAATGAACATTGGAATAATTTGATAATATTTTTTCTCCGTAACATGAAGGTTTTATTAAATCAAAGTTGAAATCGACTATTATTATATTGACAGCCTTAGATACACTCACCTGACGAAAGTAATTAAAAATTAAGAACAAAAATAAAAAACTAAATTTACTTCGCCTATGAATTTTTTTGTAATTATTTTAAGATTTCTTTAAAATAAAGATGTATTTAAATATTAACCTAAAAATATAAAAAGTAACTTTGGAAAAAAGGTAAACCCCTAAGAAATAAAAAGAAATATAAAAATATTAGTTTAATATGCAAACATTTAAAAAAATAAGACTATAATTTAATAAAAATAATGAAACGAGCAAAAAAAATTATTCATCGATTTAAGTGTTATATTAATGTTCAATTACTTTGATACCTATTTTATCTATCTACTGACTTTAATACATAAAAATTAATTAATGCAAAAATCCATTTTTTTTCATCGTTTAGCTTAAATACAAAAAAAAAGAATTAAAAGAAATTCTCTATTTTAATAAGAATAATAAAATTAGGAAAAAATAGGAGTACTTCATGTGTCTGTAAAATAAATATAAAAATATAAATTTAAACACATTTTACTTTAAAAGCCTGACAGCCAAACTTGTTTTTAAAATTTTAACCTGGTATTATAAATCAAACAATATAAGCGTTTTTTTTTTATAAATTTAATTCCTCGACTTAATTAAAAGACAAATGTTTAAAATTGTTGGTTTAATTACCTTATTTTAAGCTTAAACGACTTCCCGGCATGTATGTTACATGCTACATCAAGATGAAATCAAACCAAGAATGTTGCTCAAAGATATCCTTTTTACTGCTTTTAATATAAAATTCATGATAACATCATTTGGTGCAGGTGCCTATGAAGAAGATAATGTAGATCTACATAGCAGAAATGAATAGAAAATTTACCTAAGCAATTCCTTTAAAATGGGAATTTAAAATTAGACTCTAAACTCTATAACTGTCAAACTCTATAATAAACAGGTAAGAAAAGATCAGGAAAGTCAATTGATATATATGGATAGTTGTGGTCATAAAAATTAACTATTAATTCTCTTCATATAATTTCTCAATAAAAATAATAATTAGCTTAATAAATTAATAATTAACGAGCCAAAAAGCGCTTAAATTAAATACCTATCCCGATTATCTCATTAACAAGATTTAAAAAAAATATATTTATAATTCTTTCCATCATAATCAAAAAAAGGATATAAATAAATCTGATAAGAATAATAAATATTTGATACATATTTCTTACATTTGTGCTTATAGAAAAAAGGACAAACATTTCAACAATGCAAAATATCAAAATAGCTCATAATAAGTATTAAATCTCGTTAAGAAAATTTTTATTTTACCTTAAAATTAAAAATTGTAACAGGCTCGTACCTGGAAAACCGGCTCAAAAAGCAAAAATACGGTTGAAATCCGAAAAAAAAATCAAATGCTTTCAATTTAAAAATCGCCATAAAAAATTGATGTATAATAAAATAAACTTACATTTTGATACTTACATAAAATTTTAAAAAAACCAAATAGAAAAATCAAGAAGATAATTTTAACCAAGATAAATATCATTTTGAAACTGATCAAATTTAATATTATGAAGAAAATGATTATGTGAAGTAACTAACAAAATTATTTGTTGATAAGTTATATTAATGCAATAGTCTAACCGTGATTCAAATTATTTAAATTAAATATGGTGGTTTCAATGATTTCTCCTTTTACAGAGTATTTCATAATGAAACAAAGTTGGAGGGGTTTTAGAGGGTCTTAAAATAAGCAAGTTTGCGCCCCTATCCGAAAATGATTAGATTCTTTGATACAGGATGATAAAATGTTAAGAAAAAAATCTTATTTTTAACATTAACAGTGTCAAAAATTCACTTTCTAGTACCAAATTCTACATTAAAAGCAAGTCATTTTTTTCCTTATATATTTATTATAATATAAACATAAATATTAACGTAAATATTAACAAACGGATGAAACAAATTTAAATTATAGCAAGAAATAAATTTCGAAAAATGGATTTTATTTTTTTATGCGAAAACGGTACGAAAAAAAAAGTCAAAATACAAAACTTACTCTAAATTAAATAAGAATTTGAAAAATATTTTTTATTTGAAGAAAAAACAGTGGCGTACAATTTTTTTAAAGAGTTCACTAGGGTCTTGCCGTCATGGATGCTACTGGTGAAATAAAGAATTAAATTATGTATTAAAAAATAGTACTAGATGCATAGAAACTACCCACTAATTTTGAGAAAAATTTCTACAGGGATGTCAAATTTATCGTGAAAAATTAGACTTTTTCTTAAAATTTTATCACTCCCTATCTCGAAATGTAATGATTTTCGGATAGGGGTTTGTTGTGCAAACTTGCTTATTTTGAGCCCTCTACAACCCCCTCTAAGTTTGCCCTACTAATTATGAAACACTTTGTAAATAAAAAAATATTTTGCATTAAAGTTATACATAAGTTAAAGGTAAATAATAAGGTAATCTACAATAATTATATGATACAAAAAAATATTAGAAAAAAAAACATATTATACGTATAGAATAAATAGCCAGAAAACTAATATAAATATATATAAATAAAACTTAAATTTAGTTGTTAAACCATATGGATAAAAATCCTTAACTAAGGTGAAAAAATAATTCAGAAATAAATAGTTCGTCACTTTAAATATAAACAAAATCTGATTGGATGTTGTTATATTTGTTATTTTTTTTATTAAATTCGAGTAATATTGTTGAATTTTAATCAATATAATCTTTGTAACAAGACTTACAGATACATTAAGGTTAAAGTAAAAAGTCAATTTGGTGAAAATACTAAAAGTGGTGTTCATTTATCTACATGCAATAATACAGATTCTGTTCGAATCTATTGTTCACATTTTCAAACATGTCGTAAGTTATTTATCTACATTCAGTTGTAATTCGATGCCGACTAAAAACTTTACTTTTTAAATACCTCCAAAAAAAGTAATCTAAAGTTCGGATATCTCGACCGACACTTAATGAGAGGCTTCATCTGCCGATCCACTCATTTAAGAAATGGGTGTCCAAAAACTATCGTACTGGAAGCCACATAGTATGGTGGTGCATCATCTTGTTGGAAATAAATGTCAGTTTCATGTCCAAGTATGCCTCGCCAGTCAAGTTTTCAGGAATAAAGAACGGTCCTACAATAGAAATTCCAAAAATGGTCTAAACATTTATTTTTCCAGGATATTGCGAGTGTATCTGTGGAAATAAATATAGATTCAAAGCACTCCAATATCGACAGCTATGTCTATTTATAGCAATTGTAAAATTAGTTCGGAAAACATCAACATTCTATTAAAATCGTCTTCATGAAGCTCATAGACAAATTTTATCTTGTACAGATGAAATTTATTGTCTTTCAAAATTCTTTGATGTGTGAGCGCGTAAAGAAATAGCATCCGATTTCTGTGCTACATGTCCCCAAACTGCTATTTCTCCGGCTTTATTTTTAACTGCTCGATTTTCTCGATGAGGATTACGGTGAATATTAGACACAGATCCAGTTTCTTCAAGTTTTCTTATAAAATTATTAGCTACATAATTATCGTTAATATTTTTTTTGATATACCGCCTTAAACAACCAGGCAATAGCTCTTGCAATGCTCTCATCTTGGTAATACAGATTTGTTATTTCTACCCTTTCTTAAATTGAATAAATCATGGTTCAATATTTATCACAACTAGGAAGGCAACTTAACAATTTGAAATCAAAGACAAATTTTTTCGATGACATATGATGACACTGACTGATGCTAAATTTTCTTCCTGGTATTCATGGATATTATTTTTTGCAATCCATTATTATCAGTTTTAAGTAAAGTTAGTAGAATTTTATCAACTCAAATATATTTACAACGATTCAAGATAGGTATACAATGTATTAAAGAAAAGTTACTATAAACTTTATGAAAAATCTATTTTTTTTTAAATTGACGTTTCCGCTTTAAATTTTAAAAAGGAATACAATATATTTTTTACGGATCACCCTTCATTTTACGGCTATAGATGAAAAGACGTTTTCCTAGAAATCAAAATTGATGTGAGTCACAATTTTCGTTGGGCCTTCTTGTATTGTCTTAAGTCTTGTAAGTCTTAAGTTTTGATGAAGTTACAATATAGTAAGGAAACATCACTGAGTGAAGAGTAGTGTTTTATTGCATCCTTCCATAACCCTCGATTTACCAACTAGTTTATAAAAAACCATATTATACATGAAATCTCTTGTAATGAAATCAAAGGATCAAAGGATTACACGTGTTTCGCCTGTGCTAAGCATCATCAGATCTACCGTCAGTAAAAAACAGGAATAACAACCTTTACGAATACTTTAATTTACACTAAAATTACAAACTAATAACGTCATAAAATTAAAAGTAGTCGTCTATTTTTTACTTACTTTTTACGAAGAACTACAAGTTTGGTTAATGCCTCGAAGTTATATTATACTCAATGATTAATTGGTAACACGTGTTTCCCCTCTAAAGGCATCATCAGACCTGAGTCTGACTTTAATCAAACTTGTAGTTCTTTGCAATAACTTCATATCTGGTGTATTCACTAATAAAAAAGGAAAAGGCAAAAAAACTGCACTACATGATACGTCAATGGTAAAAATTAAAGGTGTACCAAAATTTTTAACAATTCTACTATTTTTTAAGCTATTTGGGGCTCGCTTAGACTCCTTTATCCCCTAAAAAAACGTATGTTTCTGAGATGTATGGCGTATTTTATATTCTTTTATTCTATCTTTTATCCATCCCATACCAAGTTTGAAAATGTAACAAAATTTTTATCAATAACTGTGTTTTTTTTTAATTATTTATTATTTTATGAACAATTATGTTTTATATTGCTAAACCAAATCGGAGTGTAGATTTTTTCTATATGCAATTATAGCTTTCGCTGCATCCTTCTCAACTTTATTTTTGAAGTTTAAAAACTTAAATATGAAAAAAAATATATCGCAGGCAGAACTTATATGGGCGACTGTAAAAATTTGATTTTCGTTTTTGATTCCATTGCTAACTTCCATGACGTTATCTAGTTTATTATGAGACAAATTATATATATTGTAAAAATATTTATTTATTGAATTAATTGGGATGCCCTATGTTTTATTGTGCCTAGTGAAAGGTTGTTCTTGAAAGTGGGATTTTGAAAAGTCTATAGAACAAATTATTCTAAGCAGCAAATTTATGTGAGTATGGTGAAATTGACGATAATGGTATTATATCTGTGACAAAATCTTCATGATTTTTTTCTAAATTTCGAAAGAAATTTTTCCGTTTTCTCGTTCCGGATAGTTTCTTCTGGTTTTATTTCTCTAGCGTGAACTCTATTTGGGGGTGTCATTCGTTAAAATAAGTCATTAAATTATTAAATTAATTTTTCCCTCCATTCCACACGATTCGAATGTCGACCACGTAACTTTTATAGAAAATTATATTGTTAGTAAAGGAACTGCTTATAATTTTAAATTCCAAGTCGTTCATAAATATTTCGCTTAGGAAAAGATAGGAGGGCAAAACCCCATAGCCAATCTAGCAATCGTTAGTCAAAAGAAAAAATTCAGTATTAGATTCAACAAAGCTTTAGATTATCTAGAACCATCAAATTATCTATCACGATTTTACGTAAGTTAAGTAAGTTTTATTCAAAAGATCAGTGACAAGCGATATGCAATCTTTATAGGTGGGATACACGAAAAAAGGTTTTTTGACATCTAAGGAAATTAAGACCGCCCCCTTGGGATTGAAATATTCCTTAGATTTTTAGGGAAACTAACAAAATCAAAATATTTTTAATTTGAATTACCTCTCTCAAAACCTTGATGAATCAAGCTGATATTAAATAACATGACGAATCAGTAGAAAAGATCACAGGGTGGACCGGATATCCAAATTTATAAATGTTAGACAATCCATAGCGTAACGGAGTTTTTGAGTTTATAGGATATAGTCTGTGTTTGTTGGTGTGAAAAAACTCTAAGGTAATGATAGTCTGGTCAAGGATTCGTTTTAACTTAGAAAAGAAAGAATTAGTTGGATCTTTATTCAGGGGTTGAAACTCGTCAGGATTTAAAAACTCCAAGACTTTTTCTATATAAGTGGCTCTCATAAGAACTAAACAGGAGTTTTTGTCAGCCTTAGTGGCAATTAAGTCCTTAAATTTTCTTTTGCCTGTTAATGATTTGAGGTGATACTAGTTGTGATTACTATGGTTTGTTAGTAAAAAGAAATTAACTTCAAGATATTCCTATTAGAAATGTTAGTACTTTGTATAATATTTTTCGCCTCCATTAGAATATATTTTTATAATTAGTTATAGTTTGTAATAAATTACCTATGAACTATTTTAATCTGTTGGTAATCGAACAAAGAGAGAAGGGGGCGTTCACGTTCGTAGTTCACGTAAAATAAATTGTAATTCAATAAAATAAACTTACATATTTATGTTTATTTATTGTTTGTCTATTAATGTTTATAGTAAATATTGCTAAAAATTTAATAATTTTATAAAATAAATATCTTACCCAAATTTATGCAAAAACTGTATTAACCAAAAAAAATAAAAAAATTGATGATCGCAAGAATCCCCAAAAAAAAATTCAATATCTTTACAATTATGATCACTAATAAGAATAATAGTAATGTTATCTCATTTTAGAAGGAGATAAAATACTAGGCATTTAATTATTTAATTTTGCCCTCACAACATTGATCTCTCACTGTAAAACCCTTAAGGTACGTCCATGGCTTAATCTAAGAACACAATAACAATATCATAAAAGAAGTGCCCCGGGGGCAGTCGGAGCACAGCTGCGGTGCTGCGGCCATTGAAAAAGGGACCCAAAGAGCAAAAGACATATACGCACACAGGAAAAGGGAGAGAGAAAGCCGCTTGCCAGGTACTCCGGCTGTCAGCCTCTTTCCAACACAACTTAATCTTAGTTCAGTTAGATGGCTTTGGTTGCCCGTTGAGAGAGGATAGGACGCGATAGTCGGTTGTTTGTTGTTTATCGTATACAGCTGATCGAAGTTAGTCGTCGATAAAAAGTTTTTTTTCTTCGGTCCGGCTCGAAGGACCAACCGCGGTTGTACCGTTTTAGACTCGTTTTTTTTTCTCGGTTTATTATTTTGGTTGTGGTGTAATAGTGAGTTTGGATAGATTATAGTTGACGAGTTGTTCAGGTGCATTTTTAGTGGATATATATTTATAGTTTATGTAAGTATTAAGTTATTGAGTAGATGTGTTGATGTAAGGCATGAATTATATCAAATTTTCATTATTTTTTTGTTAAATAATCTATAAACTTGAACAACATTTAGAGCATTAAGGCCGTTATGTTTTTAGTTATCAGCAATATCTTTTGTTATGAAAATCTCAATATTTGAAAACTTAATATGAGGTTGTGAACAATCATAAAATTAATCTGTTTAAATTGGCGATAATTGAATCATAAAATCAGATTTAAAGAGTTTTACTTTGCAAATAAAAATAAGAAAATATAAGCTACCTTGAAGGTTTAAGTCATCATAAGAGCAAATATTTTAAGCCACATATTGGCAACCTTGGAGTATGAGACTGGTATCAGCTTCTTCTATAATAAATTAAGATCTTTAATATGATAAAGATTTCCAGACATTTATAGCCAGAATATATTATAAATAAGTTAGTTATCTTTATTTAGAGTAATAAGCAAGATTGAAATTCTCAAGAAAAAGATGATATAATTTGATATTGGATGACATTACAATCCTTCTTATCGGTATTCGAAAACTCATAATTAAATATTTAAACTACTTATTATCTTTTGTATTACCTATAATCATTTAAATAAAATCTTTTAAGTGGTGTTTATCTTCTAACGTAATTTGGAATATTAATATTAATCATTTAATGATCAATAAATATGATTCCAGATTTTAATTTTTCATAATTAAACATATATTGCTATTCTTTTTGTTGCGGATCTCCAGGCTTGCAGTAAAACCATGTAGTATTTCCTATATATTTTTAATTTTTAGTGATGCAATCAATTGATCAATGCATAAATCAATCCATGCATAGTCCTAGAGCACATAAAGGCGCATAGATAAAGAGAGCCGCTTAAAAGGCGGATTTTAGAAGATAGTAGATAAAAGAAATAAAATAAGAAAAAATATGCTTTTGTTAAACTATTAATTGGTTTGTACAGTTTTTCACGCTGCCTACAGATAAAAACAAACCGAAACGAAGTCATATACATAGAAACTACATTCTCAAGAAAATGTAATTACACCTAATGGCAGAATATAACATAATAATGTAGAAGAGCATGATCGACGTGTTACGCATAAAGACCATATACATTATATTTAGTGGAAAGAGCTTGCCCAAATATTTTAAGAGCGATGTACAGTTGACCAATTGATACTAAAAAAGAGAAGAGCAGATTGTTATTCTCATAACTGTACTCAATGTTATTGTTTTTTTTATTATCCAAAAATAATCTGTCATTCCAGAGCCCTGGGAAAGATTATTCTGACGACTAAAAAGTCAGGACATATTTCTGCAATTATGTAGGAACAACATCTTAGAGTTTTCTCAGGTAAGAGAGAAGATATTATTCCATCATTGTGGATAGGACCTTGACGTTTCTTATACAAACAACTTATTTTCATACTTCGGTATGTTCATAACACAATTGGTCTGGACCATTCCTAAAAGTTTCTTCAAACTCTTTAACAAACAATTCTGATTGTAACTGCAAAACTGTCTTTTTATCATTGTTGGCTTCAATCCTTTATTTTTATCCTTTTTTTTCCTATTCTTTTGAAACTTATTTGATACAAACTGTTGCAATGCCTTGATATGATAAACACAATCTTACAAAATTCGAAAGTAACCATAGTACTTTTGCCCAACATACTTCCCTTCAGAAATTCCTAGACAACAATTTTGAAAGAAGCTCAAGCGACTAGGCTTAAACAAAGCCAAATGCACATTTGAAAAAAGAAATGATTTCATGATGAAGATTTGGGCGTAAAACACGTATCCTAAAGAATGAAATCTATATTTTTGTTTTGGAATCTCTGTTTTGGAATCCTAAAGAATGCTTCATAGTTCAGGTCTGCTTCCCATGAAATAGTTTAAGCTACATATTAGTCCAGTGAAATGGTTTTAGCAACCTTGTTTCAGTCTATCATATTATTAATTTTAGATATTTATAACGAGAAAGATTTCAAGAAATCCATAGCTAAAATATGTTATAGATCAGATAGTTATCTATGCTTAAACCATTAGAATAAGATTAGAATTCTCAAAAAGAAGATGATACAATCTGATATTAAAAGGCATGGCAATCATTCTTAGCTATACTCAAAAAACCATAATTAAATATTTAAATACTACTTACCTACTTATCTTCTAGATTACTTATAAAGATTTCAATAAAATTTTTTAAATGGTGTTTATTTTCTTATGTAATATGCTATATTAACATTAAGCATGTAGACAAACTAAGTATCATTTAAGATTATTTAAAAAATGTACTTTTTCAAGCCAATTTAAAACTTCAATAAAAAATAGATTAAGAAAGGACAGAAACGAAATCATCTACATAACACATAATAACTACTTTCTTAAGAAAATTGAATTATAGATAATTAGAGAAAATAATATTATAAAGTAGAAGAGCATGATCGAAGTGTTACTCATAAAGACCATATACATTATATTTAGTGAAAATATCTTTGCCAAAGGTTGGACGAGGAGCAATGTACAATTGACCAAATAACACTAAAGAAGAGAAGAACAGATTATTAGTCTCACAACTTTTTGTTATCCAAAAATAATCTTTTATTCCAGGGGCATAGGAAGATTATTTATTATTTACTTAACAGACGTTAGGTTTAATCCTTTGTTTCTATTTTTTTGACAATCATTTGATAGAATTGTATACTTTTGCCATGCCTCGATATGATAAAGACAATTTTACAAAATTCTATATTAACCTTGGTACTTTTGATTAAAATACTTCGCGCGCTTCAGAGATTCCTGGATAATAGTTTTGTAAGAACCTCGACTTGTTGCATCGAACTTGAAAATTACAACTAGGCCTAGAAAAAAGCCAAAGGCAAATGCACATTTGAAAGAAGAAACGATTTCATTATGAAGGAGCACATATTTTTAGAATTCTAAAGAACCCTTCAAAGTACGCCTTCTTCTATCAGTAGATCTTCTATTAAATGAGTTTGTCACAGATAATGGCCAAAGCTCTTCACGTTGAGCCAGGATGTAGTGGTAGAGACTTCGAATGCACTGCAGATGAAATTTCTGAAGGTAATTTTGAAAAACCTTTCTATCTGTTCACTGATTTGGAATGGGGTCCTTATTCTGCTTTAGAGCAACAATATATTTGTGTGCGGTTACGAGAATGTTTTGCTATAGATACGTATTGCATTGAGACTTTACTAGTTTTGCCATCATGTGCTTCTGGAAAAAGTACTTTTGATAAGCATGCTCTTGTTCAAAAGAAATTAAAATCTGCTATGGGTAAGGACATATTGGATCACTTGATCATCAGTATTGAGCAGAACAAGGAAAGGTCAAGGAATTTTGGAGAAAATTATCAAAAAATGCAGAGCGCGGAAAGCGAGAAAACGCGGACATTAAATTGTTGTTATGTGTATCAAAAGCATATTCTTAGCAAAATGATATTAAAATTATTTTAGAAAAAGACTGTTGAACGAATTATCTTTATTCATCAATAATATTGAGATATTACCAACTAAAAAATCGGGCAAGTTTGGAATATATTTATAAACATATCACAAATCCTGTTGGCACTTAGATTGTTCATCTTGCTCTTTTTTCAATTAATATTTCATTTGCACATCTTGAACTTTTGCACAAAGAATTTGAGTACCAAACTCATAATGTAGGTGCTACTTGTTCTGGTATAGAATTTTCTTTTCCATTTATTTTAAAAACATATTCTAGCTCGCTACGTCATTAAACTAAGCAATTTTTCTCTAAAATCTGTAAATTCTCAATGGTTGGTAGTTCAGCTCTTTATCAATAGTATTTATTTTCTTGATCATTTGATTTCGTTAAATCTAAAATACTAAGACTTATAGCATAAACATTACTGATCTTCATGTTAACTATACCTAATAAGTTATTTGCCTCCTCTTTTTAATTGTAGTACTCCGGGTCCTGATTGAACATTTAGGTAAATTCCACCAATTTTATTGTATGAGATTTTACGTTTACCCTATCTCTGATTAGGCTATTTATCTCTCTGATCTTTTACTCTTCAAAGTATTCATTCAGTTTAGAGTTCAACATATATTACATACGTTATACCTTTAATATTGAATTAGATACTTTTTCTCCAAACTTTTTTAGCTAAAGACATGATTGACTATTAAAGCCGTAACTTTTCATATCTGAAAGCAAAACCAATGTTGGTTTATTAATGTAACTCGAAAAATTCATCCATTATCCCAAAGATGCTGGTCATACACTGTAACTATACTTAATGTAAGGCAAATATAAAGGCTTAAGTTTCATGCCAACTGAATTGAATTTGAATATACTGTTTATAATATTTCATATGTGTGAATGTGAATTTGTTATACTGTTTATAATATTTCATTAATTTCTGCTCCTGGTAGGCTATATTAGTACACTGCTACACCTGCAAAATTTAATAAAAGAAACGATAATATCCCAACAAAAAAAAACTTCATTAACACCCCTCGTAAATAAGTCAGAATTTCAAAAGTACTATTCATAAGATTTGACAGACGAAGATAAATTTAGACCTTCTCCGTTTGTCTTTGTAGCATGTGCGCTCAAGAACAACTCGCTTTATAAATTGTATCTAGCCAGCCAAATGTCATAATCATTTAAAGGAGCGCCCCTATTTTAAGTTAAGGATTTCGGGCAGCACTTGGCCTTTGATGTTAACGGAAATTTATAGTTTTTGAAATTGGAACCCCGTCAAAAAAAATGTGTTTCAGATTCTACGTGTCAGGCTGAAAAAATAACAGCCCATTAATGTTACACATTTTTTTTTCGTTAATTATAGAGATTTAGGAGGAAAGGAACTAATATTTTTAGATGAACTGGATTGAAGAAGATTAGGCTTTAAGGGTGTAATGGCCGCCTTAAATATACAACTTATTCGAAGCTAAAGAAAACATTTGTATAAAGAAAAGCAGGTAGCTAAACTAGGGTTTGGTAACATAGGGTACCATCTAGATCAGTGACAAGCACATTTAATTCCATTGTCCGAAAAAGATTTATGTGCCAATTAGTTTTTAAAAGATCTTCTAAGCCTTAAAAGTACCAGTAATCCTGTTTTTATGCGCTTGGGATGTTTTTGGCCTACAAGAAGAGGCTATATTATCGTTTAGATTTATTTATTTTATTATCATTTTAGTAAAATTGTTAGTGATAACTTAGACTGAGACGGTGATATAGGTCGGATATATTGTTCTAGAGTTTAACCATTTATAAATGAATATATTCATTTTAGTAAAATACTTAGCGATAGACTGAAATGGAGATATATGACTTATTTATATATATTTGTTTTAATATCTTTATATTTCTTTATTGTTTCTAGAGGCTTTGCGAATTTATATTCTATATATATATATATATATCTTATAAATTATAGTTTTCTTCTATGAACTTACATTTTTTGTATATATCTGTTCGTATCTCATTTTACCTGCCAGAAGTTATATTTTTCTTATATTATTCTATCCCAAAAACTAATTTTTGAAGTGTACTATAGTTAAATTGAAAGTGAACTAAAAAGAATATACAGAAATTACTGCGTTTCTGTGTAGATTGAAGTTTCGCTAATGAATTTTGTCAGTCTCAATATGCAACACATTTTATCTACAGATCAATCTAACATGGCTTTCAGTTACAATCCAACTATATTCCACCTGAAAAAAATTTTTTTTTGCTGCTTAGCTATAAAGACAAATTTCACTCACTACTCTTCATATATTTCCAATAATTCGTCGGCCGTGGGACACCCTGTATAAGTAAATTAAAGCATTCTGGTATTTTTAATCTAAGCAGTAACTCAATATGGCCATCACATAAACTCGAAAAAGGTTCAATTTTCATGTTTCCGGAGGCCATATGTTTTCTTTCAGAAGCTGCACGTAATGCTTTTGTCATTGCCTGGTATGCACACAATGAGAAAATATAGATACAACCATTTTTATCGGTTTCTTTTCCTCAGAAATACAATAACAACAACGTTTTGTCGTGACAGCTCATAAATCATTTAGATTCCGTCAATCACGCAACCTATTAATAGTCACTTGAACGGTTACTGTAAGGAATAGAAAGACAATTTCTAGCAATTACACGTGACAAATATTTCTAATGAGCAGGAGGTTGTCTATGGTGAATTCTTAATCTAAAATTTGCTGTTTGGGTGACGTCAGTAGATTCCTATTAAAATAAACAGACTTGATTAATGTTTATAGCCAAAAGAATTGCGTAATTAATTGATATTTAATCAAAGTGTTTAATTCAATGTTTCGTAAACCTGTAAAATTAATTTTTAAAACTAATTTAAATGAATATTAACTTAACTGAGTTGTAAACGATACTTTTTAGCGACATAATTTTATTTCTAAATTTTACATACTTTGAATATGATATGTTTATCAGTTTAGTTTATGGTCTGCTTTTTCTCGGTATCTTTCATTTAGTGACATATCCATATGACTCTCGATTCTTAGTTTCCTTCTGCAGTTTTCTGCTCTATTTTTGCATGTCATAGCCTCTTTTATTAAAGAAGCATCTAACATTCTAAGACAATAGGTAAACTATCTGAAAAAAGTGAGAAAGTGAACTATGGTTCAATGAATAATAAACTATCTATTTTGATTTCTTCTTCTCCAATTGGCGTCAGGGTGAACTTGATGAGATCAAAGAATCCTTCACAAAATTGTCACGAATTATGGTTATTCGTGAAATACTTCTATTTGAGGATAACAGTCTGAAATGAATTTATGGACATCTTCTTCAATGAAGAATAGGAAATGGAATTAGAACTTGTTATCTTTAATTTAATTACCTAGACTAGATAATTTAATAACCAGCTCCCAAGAGAAAGCATTTTTTGTTTAATAGAGCCATTATTGGAAGAATACCTAAGTGCAGCTGTACTCAAAAAAAAGAACTTCAAAATAGCTTTAACGTGACAAAAGAGTCAGTTTGGGGCAGCTGTGGAATATTTAAAGAAAAAGACTATTGAATAGACATTAAATTAAGAAGAAAGATCAAACTTACCACTTTGCTGTGTAATATGCTGTCACCAAAAGAACCAGATCTAAAATATTCCTAAAAGAAAAAACTGCAACTAGACCAAGTCTCGTTGCGTACGTAAATTGAAATTTTTGAGATAAATATTGATAGGTCTAGATAAACTCTTATTTGCACCGTGATAGTACAATAATTTATACGTCAGAGGTACAATTTTCTTTTACAAAGAGGAAATGAGGAAATTATGAGAAAATATATTGTTCTTTATACATTGATTAGGCGTAAGAAAATAAAGTTTTATTTCAACCTTTTGACCAACTTGAGCCAACTGGTTGAAGTTTTGCCTCTAACAGGTAACGTGAACATGTATGGGACAAGTGAGGAGCAACTTTTCAAAACGCATTTTGTCCAAATTGGACAAAATTGAGCTTGAAGCGGATTTGCAAATGAATTATTGTGTTCTACAGTTCTGTAAAACGTTTCAAACGGCATTATGTCACTGTGTAATCGACGTGCAAAGTATAGGGTTCACATCAAAATGCATTTTGTCCACAGATGTAGTCGAATCAAAACGCATTATGTTATTTCGCCACGTGCTGTCTCGAACAAAACAGCTGATACATAAACACTAGTGTTGTGTTAGTTTTGTTTGTTATAACCTGCAATTCAGTAAGTTTCTGCAGTGGAACAGGTGTATATTGTCCAGTTACATTCTTTAAATAAAATATTTAGGAACTAGAAAGTGTAGGTGCTAAAGTGCGTTATAATGAAAATCCTCAATAACAGTGTTTTTGTGGGCAACTATAATGAAGGGTCAAGGAAAAGGCAACGACAAAAGACAAAAAGGGAAACGGATTCTGAGAAGAGGTAAGTATTGCTCGTTTGTTACAATAAAAAATATTCACACCTATACTTATTTTTTATAGATATCAAGACCCTGACCCTTTGTTGCTTAAGTTTCAACCACCCGGCCTCCACAGAGAACGAAAATTCAACTGTCTCAGTATTTCAAGAAGCATCGTAGCAAAAGCAAAGTGAAAAGTTTTTTATAAACCAGACAGAAAGGAGCAAGATAAAAGACTGTCCTTTTTAATGGATGTTGCTCAACCAAAACGCAGTCGAGTTCGTGGTGAGGTGAGAAAAAACAAGCCACATCGCGTTGCAGTTAAATATTTCTTGATATCTACAGAAAAACAAATACTACCTGTATGCTCCAAGTTTTTTGCTAAGTTGTTTGGGTTCGGTCAGCGAAGACTAAACACAATTGCTGATGGAATTTTATCTGGAATCAGGATCGTAGAGAAACAAGGAGGGGATCATAAACTTTCCGGAAATTTTCTGCAAAAAGAAAGCAAGTGTACGAGTTTATTTCAAATTTGCGAGGTTGCGAAAGCCATTATGCACGAAATAAAAGCCGTCGACTTTACTTGCATTCATCTTTGAACATAAATCGATTTTTTCCCCTTTATAATACTACCTTTGAAGACGAGTTGAAAGTAAAAAAAAAACGTTTTTCGTAAAATTTTTTGAGACAATGTTTAATCTAGGGTCTGGCTCCTGCTTCCGATACCCGTAGCTATTGCGCTAGACTTAAAAGTGAAAATGGTGTTATCAAAGAAGGTTTAATTTCAAACATCGTAATTCACAAAAAGAGAGCTAAAGCTTTCCATACTACTGATGAAGCAAATCCCAGAAGCGAGCATAACGTACGTGTTTGACTTGCAACAAGTGCAAGCAATTCCCAAAGTCAGTATTGGTGAGGCTTTCTATTCCAGACAAATTTCATTTTACTCTTTTGTGACTGATGCTGCAACTAAAAACCCACATTTTTATGTCTGGAACGAGACACAAGCTGCAAGAGGTGCTCAAGAAATTTCTTCAGCTTTGATAGACTTTTTAGAAAAAGTACATATTGAAGATTCGGTAACGCAAATTAGGCTTTTTGCGGACGGCTGCGCAGGCCAAAACAAAAACCAACACGTCATCCATGCCTTAACATACTGGCTACATAAAAAGTCCCCAAGAAACATAAAACAGATAGTAATATATTTCCCAGTTCGCGGCCACTCCTATTTACCTGCTAACAGGGTATTCGGCCGAGTAGAGAAACACCTCTGGTACATAGATAATAAAACATAAAAACTGGACATAAAAACTCCTGGTACTTAGTTGACATTTTATCCTTAAACTCGAATAATTTAACTACTAACACCAGTTTTTTGTAAAACGAATAAATTGGAACAAACAGCATTATGTCCAATTTTGAACGAAACAAAACGAATTTTATACATTGTTACGAATCAACACGCATTAAGTCCAAACATTTTTTCGATTTTTCCAGATTTTCTAATAAATATTGATTTAACTGAGATAACTTAATGGGTTTTTACGTTAATTTCTATCAAAATAACTCCATGTTGTAAAAATATATAGCGGAGTTTAAAAGAAAATCGTTTTTCGTCAATACCCAAAAAAGTATTTTTTGGACAAAATACGATTTGAAAAGTTGCTCCTCAAGTCCTTTAACATTAATAGATAATTTCCAAACTATGTCCTAGAATGTGAAGTAACATTTCATTTAAGCGGTGAAATAACTTATCTATTTTGATATCCTTTTCTATACATCTTACTACTTGTTCCATTGGTCCCAAGGTAAGCTTTTGGAATTGAAAAATATTTTAATGACTGGTTATAATTAACAAATTCAAAGTTCAACTTGTGGATCACAGTTTGGAATTATTTGATATCTCCATTCTTTAAAAAAAGCAAGTAATTAGAGTGCATGGTGTAATAATACTCAAAACCTTCTCACAAAAGATTTGAGGTACCTGTACTTGTAAGGAAATATAAAATTGAGCTTTTAAGTAGCAAGAAATACAGCTTGTATATGTGGAGTAATGAAATCCTTTACAGTCATAGCATGCCTCTTTAATAAAGAAGAGAAATCAACATTTTCCTTAAAATGCAGTCCTGGTATATGGTTGTTATCTGAAGTCATCAGTAATAGCAATAAGAATTTTGAATCGCAGTCATGAAAGATTAACCAAAACTATCGGTAATAATAAAGAATAATTACCGAACCGACGAAAAGTCCAAACGAAAAGAGAAAATCGTCAAGAAATAAAAAAAGATAGAAGGATTGAAAGGCAATTAAGTATAAAAGATGACGGATTAGAAGTCAAGGCATTCTTTGAATCTTACTACTTATTATGAGACACAACAGATATAAAATTGATAGTTATATCTTAGAACTGCTCTTTAGTATCAATTGAAAAGAAATAATGAATATAGGCACGAGGGGTATATAAGGATAAAATAAGGGGTTGCGTTTGTGATAAGCACAATTATATCAATTTGGGAATGCAAGAAAATTATATCAGCTGAAAAATTAAAACTAAAAAAAAATTCCTGTTGAAAAGTGGTTAAATAAAAAAGAAAACTGGAAAACAAAGGGGGGAGCTCTAAGAAAGCCATGAATAGTAAAAAGAGCATATTAAAGGGAATAGTGGAAATGGGTAGAAGAGACAAAATTCTACAAACTCTTTCATATGAACTCTTGGTTTTAGCGAAAATCAACTTTCAGGGAGTAAAAAGCTGGAAAAAGTTGTCAATAAAGTTCATAACGGATATTGATGATACGGAGATAAAGAATTTGTTCTGGGCATAAAAAATGAATTCACGAAAAAGAAAACTTAGATAGTGTGGCAGCCTTATAGGGATGAAATTTTTTGGTATTATAACTTTAATAAATCGTTTATTTAAAGTATTTTAACGATATTAACATATTCAGGAGCTTTTTATATATATTAGTCTGCTTAAAAGTTTTTCTAGATGGAATTAAATCTGATATGGTCTCTAATAAATAGGTACACAATAAAAAGGCCAACAATTTGTATAAAATGTTGCGTAAGAAACTTATCTCTAAATTAAAGTCAATAAAGCATAAATATATTTATAAATAGATAGACATCTAATCAAAATGATGATTGGATGCATTTGCAAGACGGTCAAAGTACTTGATGATTAATTTTTATCAAATAAATAATTTTTAAGTAGACAGGCTGGCACAAAGTTGATTTTTTATAAAAGTTTGCGTGGAGACTAAGCCGATACATTTATTTTAGCACGTAGACCCCAACACATAAAATGATTAAGACACTTCCTTGGTGACTCAATATATTTTCAACAATATATAAATTAAAATTTATGATATTCTTAATTAATTTAATTTATTTTAAATGAGCCGTGAAATTGATTATATTCCCATAAAAGAGTCGATCACCCTAAAATTTCTCACGGAATATTCTACTAGCATCAATATACAACTTAAAATAAGTTGAAATTATTCACAGATCATTAAAAGCCATATCGAAAGCTTTGACCTTTTTTTCCGTTGAAGTGGTGGATCATGCCTCACGCAGTTGTTTGTTTTTTGAGTTTATTTATGCAATGCCTGAATAGTGCCCCATAAATTTAAATGGGAGCCAATTAATTTTGATATATTGCCACCAAGGATGTTGTTTTGAATAGCGGCAGTTTTTGTTTGCGTTCAGTTGATGCGATAAGTTTTGTTATTTTTAAATGTAGGTCCTAATTAGAATATACATTTAACACTGTTTTAGGCAATTAAAAGACATTACCATTAGAAGGTGCTGCAAAACCTGCCTGAAAATTACGATCTACTATAGGAGCAAAAGAGAGGTTTAGGTCTAGTATTAGTAAGATTACACAAAACAGGAAATCATGCACTTCGCCAGTTAGGCACGAAGAGGTCGTTACATTATTGTGGTATAAATTACTATTATCTCGGATTTCTAAACAAACTCTACAAATTGACCAATTTTAAACACGAATGAGCATATATGTTTAACATTCTCATTTAACAGTGTTATTGCTATTAAGATTTGTAGATAACAAGCCTTTAATAAGGTATACAGTTTATCTTCAGAAATTCTTTTTATGTGCCTCGTTCATAGAGAACATTTTTAGTGGGTTTGAATGAACCATTACTATCTAGCTTCTTTGGGATTTCTTCACTTCTGGCATTTGTATTATCATAATATTTGTAAATGAAATACTTCTCACTCTTCATAAGTATCTTCGCTAAAAAATGCTTTGAGAGAAGGAAGATTAAATTGATATTCAACTCTATACTTTAAAAGCATTAATGATCAATAGTGTTCAACAGTATTTACACTCCTACACTAAAAAAATTGGTTATTAGTTTCAACAGCTATAATCTTAAGCTAATTTTGTTCCATATTTTTTTAATTGCATGGTTGGTTTTAGTAGTTTTTAGTGATAATTTTGAGTGTCATTCATGCAACGAATGTGCATTTTTAAAAATTTATTTTCAGTAGATTGTTGTATCTTAATATCGTTTTTTTAGAGGATTCTAGATTTTTTTTTTTTAACGGATTTTTAGCAATTTTACAAGATCATGCCTTAATCATGATCATGATTTTTTACTTCTTTTGAAAAAAAAAAAGGCAATTCTTTTGAATTGTAAACCGAATTAAGCCATAGTGATTGTTTTTATATATTAAAGGGGCTCTCAGAAGTCTTTTGATACATTAACGTACATTCACAGTTTTTTAAGAATTTTATTTAACTTTTTAAGATTTCTACTCGTTTTCTTTGTTCTTTGGGAACTAGAATGTACAGGATGATCTCTAAATACTGACATTATTGAGGTTCTCAAGCACCGTAATGTATTTTAAAACTAATAATTTGTAAAAGTTAATTTATTTTTTTTTATATTATACAAGAGATTCTTTAAATACTTTTCAATACACAATGACTCCTTAATATACAGTTTTTTTTTGTTATTATTACTAAAATATATGTTTTTTAAGTCAGTTTAAAGTTTTCTTGATACAAAATATTAAAAACAAGATACAGGTGGGTTTCTATATTTTAATTTAAAATTTGTGAATAAAATTGATCAAATATTATAACAATTTTCGTGAAAATTTAACTAACCAAAAAATTTCATAATTTTACGAAAAAATTGGTCTATAAAGAAGAAATTGAGAAATGAATATTGTAAAGCTAAATTTTTATATTAAAACTTTATCATAATTTCTACTATAAAAATTATCTTAAATTTAAGAGGATTTATGTGTGATTTTATGAAGTTTTCATAGCTTTAACTACCCTTTGGGGATATAACGTAATTTTATGTATTTAGTCTTATTTTATCCGCTATGTTAATTACAAAATTTTTAATGATTTTACATCTTAGTTAATTACTCCTTTTATAATATAATCAGGTTAAAATACCTAAAAACATAATAATTACTATTATAACATTTTCGGCACCGTAACAATTCCGTTCATAAAAATATTCTTATCTGTTTTATTTATAAAAGACCGGCGTCTCTTGTCAAATGTAAGATGAGTGACGTATGCGTGCAACATTAAAAGTATAAATACATATGTAATGAAATTTAAAGCCTATCAAATATACGTAATTAGTTTCCAATTGCATGTTCGCAAACACAGATAACCCAAGTCAGTTTTTAATTAAAAAAAGTTTTTGAAATCATTTGGTAGGTAAGCCGTGCTGTATGTCACGTATACCCCCCAATTTCACAGTTCTGTGTTTTGCTATCCATGATGAGGTAGTTGCCAGTGGCAACACATTGAAAATTTGAAAAACAAATACAGCACTTTTAAGTATAAATTAAAGAATTATCAAAAAAAAAATGCTTATTTACTCTAAGATTATATTTAATGCGTTAATAACTATAATAAAAAAATATTAACTTTCTGCCATATGGGGTGAACAGAAATGTAATCTCTTAATATATCGAAAATAAAATAAGTACCTATAATCATTTTCCTTATTAGATTTATAAGTAAACAAAAAAAAAATAACACGTGGAATATTTAATTTACTGGGTTTATCATATTCAGTGATAAATTAAGTTAATTTCGGTGCCAAGGTTACGCCACTGTATTTAGCAACAATTCCTTGAGAATTATTTAACATTTAATTTAAGGTAAAATCTGTTTAGTTGCTTTCGTGCTCCTCGAGCCCTTGCACTTCTGGTAGTACTCGGTTAAATATATATGGGAATTATGTGTTGAATGTTTAATTAGTGTGGTAACAGTTAATTAACACCAGAAAATTATAGTAAGTTTTGTTAGTATTTAATTAATTATTTGCTCTCAGTAATTAAATATGAAATATATTAATTATGTTCTATTTATGGATGTTTTGTGGTTACTTTATGAGTAAATTATTTTACGGTTTGTTAATATTTTAACAAGAAAAAGTTTTTTATATATGAAAAACAAATTTGGATTTGGATTGTTATAATACAATCCTTAATATACAGGGTATCTGAAATTAAATCTGCAGTATTGTTGAGTTTTTTATAAAAAAAAAACACGTGAAATAGAAAAACTTATATTAATAAGAAATACTTTTATTGACTTTTAGGTTATTTAAAAAATATCTATTTTTTATATGGGAAACCCTATATACTTATTATTGCAATTAAAGATTAAGTCAAACTAATTTATGTACTATTATTTACACCTACACTATATATGTAGCTAATAGCTGTTAATTAGTATTAAAATGTTTAACTTCTAATTTGGTGCCCAAATTATTTACAAGATAAAAAAGATTTTTTCAAATTAAATAATTAATTAAAAAAATTTCTTTGGTTACAGCGAATTAACACAAGAAAATTATAAGAAGTAAGTGCATTTTTTTTGTTATTGTTTTGTTATTGTATTGATTTGTTAATTAGTAATATCAATTAAATTTAAAATAAATTTGTTATACGGTATAGATGACCGGATTTAATTAAAATAAATTGCTTATAATTCATTCAAGGTTTTTTCAAAATAATTTTTTGTATAAAAAATATAGTTTTAATAAGAAAACTGTTTAATTGTAATTAAACTTTGTAGTTATACTTTAAAATAAAATTGTATTTAAACTTTTTTAAAATTTATTTTGTAATAATGAAAAAAAAATATAAATAATATTTTAAAAATTATAGAAAAATATATATAGTAAAAATTAATATACTAAAATCAAATACAAAAGTGGCAGAATGAAGGAAAGAGGGATATTTTTACATTAAAGTTACAACCAAATTAATTAAAATAATTAAAAAAAAACGTATCTAGAATAATTAATTTCATGTATAAAACGTTCTTAAAATAATGAATAAAATTCATACAAAATAGAAGGATGAGAATTTTCAAAAAAAATTTTTGTATATGATGGTTTTTTTGAATTTTCGTGTTTTGCGATTATGTATGTTATGACTTCAAATTTTATAGAGTATCACTTATTAATTAGTATATAAAAACAAATACCAAAATATTAACATAAAAACAAACGGATTTTATAAAGTATTGTAGTGCAATGGGGTCTGGTCTAGGATAACCTTTTGCACGGCAACCATTCAACAATGGTTTTTCTTATTTCTGTTATTTCTTTCTCTTTTCTATTCTTAGTATTATTCTCAAAGGCAGAGTGAAATACAAGAGCAATTTAAGGGGGTAAAAAAAGATTAGCCCCCTAAATAAGAAATTTTTGAAAATCTTTAATTAGAAAACACCCTGTATATTAGTATATAATAGTTAAAAATATATACAGGGTGTCCGAAAGCAGATGCAATCCTTTAAGGGGGTGATAGCTGACTTAATTTCAAACATTTTAAGCTAAATATGTGTAGGTCGAAATTTGTTTATAAATTTTTTATGGCAATTTTTGCATTTTTCTCAAGAAATACCAAAATTTCACACTTAAACGGTAATAGAGCGCAAGTTACAATTAGTATCGGAGTTTCAAAGTTTATTTTGTTTTGTCTAATGTGTATTAATAAAAATACGATCAATTCCAAGCTTCTGTGTAAACCTATAGAAAAAATAGAGACATTGAAACGCCCTTTATTTTTAGATATCACTCATGCCGATGCTGGCCAATTCTCAGAATTATGGCCTCTTTTGTGCGGCAGGTCATGTAAACAAAAATTATTAGACTGAGACCTCTCATAAGCCTACTAAGCATTAGAGCCCCGATTGTGGGGTTATTTTAGGTTTTAATGTTAAATAAAACACAATTTTGTTTAAACTATTTATTGTTCATGTTCAAAATGCAATTCATTATTTCTAATACAGGCACGAGCCCTTTTTGTTACTTCGGTGGTGGTTACTCTTATGGTCATATCCTCTTTCATCCTGTCAAATGCGTCATTTAATTTGCGAATCAATTCTTCTCTTGTTCTTATTTCGGTGGGGTATACAAGCTCCTTTGCCCGGCCCCTTTTGAAAAAATCCAACGGAGTTAGGTCAGGCGATCGAGGAGGCCAAGGAAAGGTTCCGCCTCTACCGATCCAACCGTCTGGAAAACAGTCGTCTAAGTAATTCCTGACAGCCAAGGACCAATGCGCTGGACAACCATCTTACTGAAAGATTATTGGTCTTTCTCGTTCCAATAATCCAGCTTCGTCTAGAAGAACGGGGATATCATTTTGTAGAAAATCTAAATAGTTGGCACCATTTAAATTCTCTGGTAGAAAATGTGGCTCAATAATAGTCCTGCCTACTACTCCGGCCCACACATTGACCGAAAATCTGTTCTGAAATTTTTTTTTTCCAGTGCGGATTTGCATCTTTGGCAGCCCATTCGTGGAGGTTGTGGAAGTTGGTAATACCCTCCCTGGAAAAATTGGACTCGTCTATCCACAAGATACTTCTTAAGAATAACGGGTCCTTGATGTCCATGTTCAATAAAAAGCGGCAGAACTGAATTCGTCTTGCAGGATCTTCTTCTTGTAAGCCCTGCACCCCCGTGTCATGAAAGAGATGCTGTCCATCTTTCTTCATGGTCGTCCACACCTTCCATCTAGAAAGGCCAAGGTCTTCAGCTACTTTTCTGACGCTTGCAGTAGGGTCTGCGGTAAAAGCTTCCAGTATTTGCTCCTCAATCTCTACATTATTATGGCCAGGGTTGAGTCCACGTGCCGGATTATTCCCAATGCCAACTTCAGTAAGACGGCGAAAGGTGTTTTGAAACACCCTGAAGTTTGGTAACCTCCGATCTGGATAACGTTCCTGGTACAAGCGTCGTGCCAATGCTCCATTACCGTTAGCGCGTCCATATGTGAAGACAATGTCAGCGTACTCTTGGTTGGTAAATTCCATTTTACAATACTGTTTAATAAAACGGGCAGAAACTCGATTTAAAAAACAGTGGATGCAGTCAGTACGAAGTTGATAATCTTACAAAATTAGAGGCGAGAGTGAAACTAAACAACAAGAGGCTAAAATCACACGTTTTTATTTATTAAGCGAGTACCTAACTTGTAACCCCCACCCCAAAGTACCTACTAGGTACCCCTTACCCTACAGTATCTACTATTAGGTATCTCTGCTTAATTTTGTTTTTATTACTTTTTATTTAACTAAATATTTACCTGAACTGTCCCATAATAAAAAACCAATCCAGTAAGTTTTGTTTACATGACCTGCCGCACAAAAGAGGCCATAGTTCTGAGAATTGGCCAGGCATCGGCATGAGTGATATCTTAAAATAAAGGGCAGAAGCTAGGCATATTTTTAGAGAGCTTTGAACGACAAAAGCATTTTCATAACAATTATTTAAAAATAAAACAAAGCATTTTTATTTTAACTCCATATTTATTTTTTACGTTTCAATTTCTTTTTTTTTAATAAGTTTACACAGAAGCTTGAAATTGATCGTATTTTTATTAATACACATTAGACAAAACAAAATAAACTTTGAAACTCCGATACTAATTGTAACTTGCGCTCTATTACCGTTTAAGTGTGAAATTTTGGTATTTCTTGAGAAAAATGCAAAAATTGCCATAAAAAAATTATAAACAAATTTCGACCTACACATATTTAGCTTAAAATGTTTGAAATTAAGTCAGCGATCACCCCCTAAAGGATTGCATCTAGCTTCCGGATACCCTGTATAAAGGGTGTGCGTAAAAAGCTTTCTTAACATTCTGCATTTGTTTTTTCGAAATTTGCGCCAACCTAGAGAAGTTTTAGAAAAGAAAGTGCAGGGTGGAATTTTTTAAATTTTATTCCAAAATGGTTAACCAATTTATGATTAATACTTGAATGCTGTTTTTTTCTTACAAATTTTATTATATAAGGATTCTACTGGGCTTTTTAATTTTTATAAGGAGTGATTCTCCCTTTCCTCCAGACGAAAACCGTCTATATCCACCACTGAAATAACACTACCAAATGTCGAAATGGCGCAAATTTGTAATTATGATAATTATCAAACAAATTTTTTAAAAGCAATTAAAGTACTTTTCGGGTCTAAAATATTTAGGTGGTACTAGGGTCAAAAGTAAAAAAAAGGACGATATTTAAAAAAATAATCAACAATTATAATATAAGACATTCTTTTATTGCCACTTTTTAGGCCACATGACAGTGATTTAAATATAATGTATATTCTTTCAATATTTTCTAGAGCTTAAACATATCTTCCCTAGTCTACCCTAGTCCTACCTTCAATTGATTTAAAAAAATTGAAGACTGATGAAAATTGAAGAATCTATTTATATTTCTTATATATCCATTAAAAAAAGTAATAAACATAACACTTTTGAAAATTTCTAAATAAACCAGTTTGTATACAGTATATTAATCAATAACTTAAAAAAACATACTCAATCGACAGCTTGTTTTACACATAACTTTATTACCTATAAAATCTTACGTAAAAATTTTCGTATACTAATAAGTAAGGTCATAAATATTGTTAATTGATTATTATAAGTGACATTTTAAAACAAATAAAATCCCAATAGTTATTCATAATGTACTTGAGAAAAATCATATTTCATAAGCCATCGAACCGGATACAAAGCAATTTTAAAAAACAATAAATTAATACCGCGTGCGGCAATAAATTATTTACAACAAATCGTCAGCATTGAAATGTTCAATTAAATATCGATATGGTAAACAAGACCTAGAAATAGAATGTCGTGACGTCAATACTTCACCATATTCGTATTTTATTACATGGTGTTAATTATATAGTAGAATTACTTACATTACATTCATACAATTTGTTATTAATTAAAATTTTTTTCTGTTCTTCTAGGGTTACAATGTGGTCCACGATCTTACCAATGGCGGCGCTAGTGGCTGTAGGAGTAAGCATGCCGTGTGAAGAAGCAAGAATGAAATGCGCCTACAGGGAGGGTTGCGGAAAGGCTCTACAGCATTACCTGATTGGCTGTTCGGGAGTACTACCAGGACCTGAGGGTTTAGCTTACTGTCCAGGAATATGCGCTTTTTCTTTGGTTGCATTGATCTCGACGGAGGAAGGAAAAGCTCTTATGGATGTAAGTCATGTTTTATACAAATTTTAATTGATTATTGAGTGTAAGATTAAGTGTGATAAGTGATCAGAAATAAGCTTACTTAAAAATTAAGATCAATTAAAAATTTAAATGTAATACCAAGATATAGACCAAACCTGTTTTTAAAGAATAATGAGAAAAAAACTAATTGTTATTAAAATATAATATTTGGTCATGTGAAATTAAAGAACATTTTTCTAAACACATTAAAAAAAAAAAGAAATAACAGTTTTTAATTTTCAATTTAAATCATAATACCCAAAAAATTGTATGTAATATATAAAGAATAAATTATATGAGAAAAAAAAGAATAATTATTTGAAAAATTGTTGGTGTATAACGAACTTTTCAGAAAAAAAGCTAAAACTAAAGTATAATATTTAACAAGTGGTCTTTAAATAATTGTTTTATGAGGTAAGTAAAAGTGTTGGCTTTTTTTTCAATTTTTACAATATAATTTTCCCATTTCCAATCCTTTGTACCTGTCACAGCGAAATCATACGTCATTGATGCTCAGAAACAGCTGCTACGGTCATACTATTAATCTTGTATTCCCTGTTTGGGTTGTTTCATCCGATTCCAAGAACTTTGCATTTAGACTCATCTTATTTCATTCCCCATATCTCTAACCATGCTTCTACTGTGTGAAGATCTATTTTTAGCTGCTTTGCATGAGTAAGACGATTTGCATATGCATATAGTTTACTATCAGCAAAAAGTTTAACTTTTACGTCTATATGATCTACAAGGTCAGTAAGATACAGGATAAACACTAGTGGTCCCAACGCCGACAACTGGATAACTCCGCTTTTTACGAAATGTTTTTTTGACTTGATTTCATTCACTTTTACTTAGTAGTACTTATTTGTTAGCATATCAGTAATCATCTTTAGTAGGTTTTCTCTTACTCCAAAATCTGGAACATTTAGAAAAAACTAAATCCTCAGAAAACTTCTGGCATGGCCTGCGTAATTTAAATATTAAGACATCTAAAGAAATTGATGAGCTTTCTCCCACCTTATGTGTTGTTAATGCAATAAATAACTACTTTATAAATATTTTTAATAAATCTAACAACTGTCAAAATAGAATTAATTACTACACTAGCAACAAATTTTCAGATCAAACATTTTGTTTTGTCTCATTTAATCAAGATACCGTCTATAAAATAATTCGATATATTCGGTCAAATACCTCTAATATTTTTATCTATAACAAATTGCGTGAAACTTTATCAAAGACCTTCTCGTAATTCCAATAAATAACGTCTGTTGACTGACAGCTATCATGATTTTTATTTCAATCATTAAGACATTCTATTAAATTTGTTTTAGAGGAGCCTGTAAGTATAAATCCATCCTCCGAAAATCTAAAAAGATGATGGTTAATTCAAATAGGAGGATTACAACTGATTGGACGGTAATTTTATGGTTTATATATGTTCGTATATCTTTTTAAATAGCGGTGTTACTGTATTTAATTAGAGGTGATTTAAGATCTTTCCTAGCTCTATACTCTCTTGCATCGCTTCAGCAAGCACAAGATTGAATGCATCAGTACAAATTTGAAAGAAGGTTGTAGGCACTCCGTCTGGTGTTGGACTTGATTCCTTCTTCATTTATTTAGGTGCTTCATTCAGTTTTTCTTCAATGAAGTTTATGGTAGTAATAGAAGCCTGAATCCTAGTAGCTGTTGAAGTAAAGGTAGGAAAGGGATCAATATTTGATACCTGAGAAAAAGATTTGTCAAACTCATTTACAAATACTTCTGCATTATTCAGGATTTCTTGAGAAGTCTCATGTTTTAGGGCTATCTTTGACACTTTTAAATTTAAGCTCCTGCTTTTATATTGTGTGATTTTTGAGGTGATTAAATTATTTTTATACGCTCTGTCAGCCTCCTATAAATGTCATTTGAAAATAATATTGTGTATTTTATAAGATTTATAATTTTCTTCAGTTTTTTTGTTTTTATATTTGTCTTATAGCTTTTTGTCTATGTATTTAATATGTCTTTCATTGATGTATTTTGAGGATTAACTCGATCAGATTTTAGTGAAATGTGTTATTCTATTGGTTGGCTGCTGCGTAAAATAGCTATTTATCTATTGATCAGCAATATAAAAATTTCTTTGTTAAATTTTTGTTTGTTGATCTGAGAGGAAGTTTTATTTAATCAGTTAGAATAACACGGTCATTTTTTTCTATGGATGGCTCTTAGTACAGGTCAAAAAAACCTTTTGTCGTCACTGCATAAAAACAAATCTAATAAAGAGCTTTGGCCATTTCTACAACGAGATAAAAAAGTAGCCATTTTGTGAATGTTACTCTCTTGATACATTTGAATAAACGTGTCAGCCTTCTTATTTGAGGGAATAACTCCTAGGATATCCCAAATTATGTTGAGGTAGTTGAAATCTTCTAAAATAAATGTTAGGTTTTTTATGCTAAAGGCCTTACCTATGTGGTTGATCATTTGTGTGTTAACTTGGGTTGTGCTGGTATTTCCTGGCCTATAAAAGCATGCAATTTGAAAATTTAGCTTTATCTACTTAAATATCTAGCCAGACAGCATCTACTGTTGCATCAATAGGGTAACTTAGAGAAGTGGTGCAGCTTATACTATAATTATTTACATAAGTTTGACCACGTTTTTTTACTGCTTCATAACTTTGTCTCTGGGATTTATACATTTGGTTCTGAACCTCTGGTAGCCTCTTAATCGTGTCTTTCTTAATGTTGTCATTGATAATCTCGAAATGATGTATATTTCTATATTTCTATATTTCTGCAAGTGCTCCTGTACATTCACTACATATGATGCCGTTACAAAAATCACGTTCTAATGCGACATATCGCGATTCGATTCAAAAACCCTTGGATCTCATGAAAAACTAAAGTGCGGAAGTGGCAGCGTTGTGCAGTAATTCGTTATTTGTAAAAACTACATGGTACTTTTAAGCTGGTTTCACAATTTTGCTACTTTAAATTTAATGCTTGAATCACCCTGTATTTAACACTCCCGATTATGCCTTGAGAAACTTTTTCCGAATTATTTTGCCGAAAATCGCGACTTATTTCGCCTTTTTTTAGTCGAGAGTTTAAAAAAGGATTATGATAAATATATAAATAGAAGAAAAATTCTGGGCAATTTTATGAAGAAATCACATAACGTAAAATTAATTGAGACGTATGAGTTAATAATTCTTTTATACCAAAATTTAAAAAATGAAAATTAAATGATATGCCTGTAAAAAAATAACTGTACATTATGTAATTTTCATGAATAAATACACCAGATAAAAAATAACTAATAATTTTCGAGAAAAATTTACTATTCAAAAATGGTATCATTCGTATTTAAAATTTCTTTTTCTTGAATAAATACATCCCACCGACAAAAAAAGGAAATTTAAAAAAAACCTCTTAAATAATTAAGAAAATTATGAAAAATCTATTACGTGATGTCATATAAAGTTATAAATAATAAAATACACATTTTACAAATCACAAAAAAAAAGAAAAATATTACTTTTAACATTTTTGAGAATATAAATAAATTATCCTTGAAATAATTTAAAAAACATAGTTCCAAGATTTGTGTAAGAAGGGTGATGTATTAAGTGTTTTAAAAATTAAAGAGTTTAAAGTTCAAGAAATACATTTTTATGAAAATAAATAATATAATAATATTATTGTATATTAACTAAATAAATAAATTACATAAAAAACAATTAATAATTAGCAAAATTATGTTCGCCATTTTGTCCAAAGCCTCTATTAAATAGTATTAATTCCTGTGCACTCTAAATGTGTCCGTCAATCTTACAGCAGTATTAACTGTTATAATTAAAGCAAATTTACCATGTCAGAATGTGAATTTACTATATTTATTAAATTAACCTAAATGATACTAGATTTAGGAAAATCACAGCTTTTTTACTGTCGATATAGTCATTTTGCATAAAAATTAATCCATATGGTTAAAAAACCCGGCACTCTTACAGAACGTCGCAAAAATTACAGAAGTCCGTAAAACTGATTGAAATACGGCTAAAATTCCCTGCTTACATTATTATAACATCACAGGTACCTGCAAATTGAAATGTTAGGCAGCTTGCATCTTAGTAAGCTAAATGCAAGATCGAAATTGGTATATGAATAGAGGTACTAAGAGAATAGATTATTTTATTAGACCAAACGTTCCTGCAAAAAAGATCACAAAAAGAAACTCATTAATAGAAATGCTGGGTTCTCTGCATTAACGTGGAAATCACTAATAGAAAATGATGCTAGTAATTCGAAAGTAATTATTAATAGTATTGGACCACACCAAGTTTAAAGATTTGTTAGAAGAAACAAACAAAGAGATTTCCAACAAACAAATACTGATCCGCCTTCAATTGGGAGTATTTAAAAAAGAATGGCCTATGTTTTTTACTAAAAAAGCTGTATTTTGGCATTTCCCAGAGCTGACCCAAAAAGCTAGGTATAAGAAGTTTACCATTTTTGACGAAGATCAGGACGAAATCGTGCTGCAGTCACTGAGGATACTGGCACATTACTTTAAAGAAGATTTGTCGACCTTTTGTTATCAAGTTGACGCAAGTACAGGCTGTAAATATATAATTTTTTAATAGCTTACGGTGTTTTCTTTTTTTTAAGAACATCAAACTTGAATGTCAAGAAATATGGAATCGCATAAGTTTTGGAATTATATTAAAATTTGTATTAATATTTAGTATATGTCCCATTAAAAATAAACTTAGTGAAATTAAGCTTTTAAACATTACTTTAACAAAACATGTAGTTCAAAAAGCAAACACAATAAGAGGCCTACATTGTTTTTTCTGCATGTAAGCATGTTAAATGTTTATAGCCTAATAAATCTTAATATTTTAAGGTTAATTCCATTAATTTTATCTGTTATCCTTTGTTTCACTACAAAATAAATTTGTTATGTTAAGATATGTTTAAATAAATGTATAAGGAAATAAATTTTTATTTTTTTATAAACGCTTTTAGTTTGGGATAATCCCACAATTTTTAAACGAATTTTATTTAAGAAATATTACAGCAAAAATATATTATATCTAAATATAAAATGAAAACACAGAAAACATACCAGCACTTTTTAACCAATAATCGTTGAATTTGCATTAAAACCATTGTAAAAGTACAAGACTACAGTAATATTGCTTAAAAATTACTATAATTATTGCTTACATTTTACAGAAGACCGCAGTAAAATTACAAAATAAAAAATTCACTTTTTACAGATATTTTAAATTTATAGTACTAAAATAAGTTTACCACTTCTTTTGCTGGCAACATATGACCTACTAAATTTGCTGTAAAATTACCACATTTTGATCTTCAGTGTGTACTTCAGAATAACTTTCCTGAAATTTGGAAAGAAATTCTAATATTAACCTTTACTCAAAATATGTACTCTTACAGAACCCAAAGATTTGACGTCCATAAGTATTTTGCCTGTGATTTCTAAAATCTTAGAAAAACATATTTAGAGTCAGATAATTCCGTTTCGTAATAAAATAATATAACTCCTGATTGTTAATTCGGATTTAAAGAGCAAGATACTACTATATTATGTATTGTAAAACGCAATGAATACTAAAAAAAAATAATTGGCTTGTGCCTTTTTGACTTCAGCAAAGCTTTTTATACTATTAGCCACACTATGTTGCTTCACTATTATGTTTTTTAAATATATTTATTTTTATGTCAAAATACTATTTTAGTAATAGATATCACTGCGTGCCAATAGAACAACATGCTTATATTTGTTAAAATATACCTGTGTTTTAATTTAAACTGAAGTCTCACAAGGATCTATTCTCGTGTTGTTGTTATTTTCTTTGTATGTCGCAACCATGAAATATATAATTTCTTATTTTAAATATACAATAAGAATAAAAATTTTTTTTGCCTCTTTTCTATTTTCTTGAAATCAATTCAATTAGGATTTAAATAATATTAATATATTTGCTGAAAACCATTGTCTTAAGTTAAACGCCTCTAAGTCATGTGTTGTCTTTCTTGGCTTAAGTATGATTTTATTTCAAAAAAATTTGTAACTAAATTTGGAATATAAAAATTTAAGTGTTTTCAGAAGAAAAAATGCGAGCCTTATACTCGACAATAAATTAACCTTTGCTTCTAGTATAAATTAAAAATTTAATTTTGTCTATTTACGACTAAAGCAACCATACATATTTAAAATGCAATTCGTATGCAATTTATGAATCTTGTCTCTACTTGACTATGAAGATATAATTTGTAATGAAGAAATATCAAAATCGACTCAAAAGCTCCACAATTCGCGTTTTTATTCATTATTCCTTGTAGAAATCATATCACTCCCTTCTTAAATGATTTCTCCATTTTGTCGATGTTTAACACAGAATATATGAAATGTTTTGCTTTGTTCATCATAATATAATAAAAACTAGCAAACCGCCCTGTTTAAAAAGGTCTGTTATTATTTTCAACATCAACACTAGGAATTATATTAATTTTAGAACTCTTCATATTAACTTCATAAGAACTATATTACAACAATGTTGTTGCACGAACAATCTATTTGGTGATTAATTCTTTGTTTAAATCTACTAATTAAAAAAAATCCTTACGTCTATTACTAACCTATGCACTAATTTTATACGGTTCTAATATTAATACTATTCTTCTCCCCGTTTATCATTTTAAATTAACTCCTTGCTAAGATATTACTATGAACCGCTTTTCTTATAATCGAGATGCACTCCGTTTTGCCAATTTGATTAAATTAAATTATGTCGATTATTGTAATATGTATTTTTTTTTAGCAAATAAACGTTTTATCTTTCTTTCATATGAATCTAACAAATAACACAAGAGGATTTTAACGAATAAACATGCGAATAAATAAAAAAATTGTTAACATTTATTTTACATAATGTGATATAGATCTGCTTAGTCCTTGACGACTTAATGAACTGTAGTACTCAGCAAAGCAGAATTTTAGCAGAGTGTACAAAAATTCAATTTTAAAATAAAATAAATTTATAATCTCTTTAGATGATTTATATTTAATTTAATAAAATGACTTAGTATTCCGAAATTTTTTGCATTATTTTACAATTTCTTTTTAATTCAGATAAGAGAATTAAGTTTTGGCCCCATTATAACATCTCTTTTTCTATTCCAGTGTGAGTGCGGAGGAGACGCCTACTGCGAAGAAGAAAAGCAACGTACCGAAATCTGCAAACCACAAGTTCTAAGGACCATTAATGAGCCTATAGTTCCATGCACGGTAGCGGAAAGCATATGTCACGCAGATTCCGAATGCTCGACAGCGTTTGGATATTACCAGAGATACTGTAAAGCCATGTTCCATGGAAAAAAATGCACACCAAAGTGCCATAATTCCATTAATATCCTGCGTAGGCAAAACAAAGCCCAAAAGCTCAAAGAATGTAAATGTGACGGTACTGAAGATTACAATTGTAGAGGAATCCAGAGAAATATGGAGAAATTATGCTTCCACAATCACCATCACTATAACGTAACGAAATCGAAGGCCGAGGATACTCCAGAAGTGATAATGTCTTCGTTTGGAGTGAGAGTGACAGTATCGAGTATTATGTTTTTAGTGACTTACCTCGGACTTTTGATACGATAGTTGATGGATTAAGTATTGTAGGATAGTACAGGTATCTACCTCCATAATTGTTCAGTATTTTTGTTGTTTATTTTCCTGAGACTGTGATATTATCTGATACTTTTTTATAGAAAGTTTGATTCCTGTGGACTTATAGTATGTATTGGGATTAATGTAGTTATGAGGCTCATTATTTATTAGGTTTTTAGTAATTCAATTTTTTATCACTCTGGCAATTTAACTATTGTAATTTTGTTCAAATGGAGAATAATTTAGACTGAAATAAAGTGTATAATAACATGGCATTGGCTATTTGGTAAATTAAATATGCTTTGGTAGCATTATAGTGAAAACTAGGACTGAAAGTGCTTCATTTAAATATCAGGAGTAGATCCCAAATAAACTATTCCTAAATAAAGTTACAAGAACTTTGATGACTTATATGTTAAAATTTGTTTTTCACTTCCGTATCTTACTTTTCAAGATCGCTCTTCTAATTACAAAAGCTCTAAAAAATATTTTCAAAATTAATTTCTCAATAGTTAGCACATTGTCAGGTTAGACTAACTAATATAACTTGCATATAAAATTTTACCTCTGGTAGTTGCCAATTTCGATTATTGTAAGTTCTAGTACTAATTATTAAGTACAGAAAAAAACATAAAAAGTTAATAGTTTGGTTGTCAGTTAGAATATTTTATACATAATTCTCACTTTGAACTAAAAGTTAAATGAACTAATCGTAACTGATAATTGCAAGTTCTAAGTGACATTATAAATAATAGGTGTTCTAATTGATAACTACTGATATTTTACTTCATTTAATAAAATCAAAGTTATTAGTGACAGATCGTACTTTAAGTTATAATATATGAATCCATCAAATTTCCTAAAATTTTCCAGCCATAATGAACTAAACAAATAGCTATTTCAAAAGAACTTCATATTTAAAAAAAAAGCACTTAATTAATTATCTATAACAAATATTACCAACCAATGTAAATTCAAAACCAAAGAAGAGCTTGCCGCTGTATAATAAAGCTTTAAGTTATTTGAAAAGTAGACAGATGCTAAATATGCAGGCTTGCACTTCTAAATATACAGGGTGTTACAGTTTAAAGTACAAATAAAATTTTATCTACTTATTACGCTCCCTGTATTGTAATGTTGTAAATGATAAATATTTATGTTTAGTTTATGTAGTTATTAGTTTCTAGATAATTTGTTGACCTCCTAATAAACCGATTTTCGAAAACTTTATTATAATTTAAAACATTGTAGATAAGAAATTATTGATATTTCGTTTTAGAAACCAAGAATTTTGTAAATTTTGTAAATTATTAATTGTGTGATTATAGGGGTGTGTTTATTTTATTAGTAAATTGTATGAAAAGTTTAAGGATATTTTTATAGAAAATTGAAAATCAAAAAAAAATAAAACAATATTAAAAATAGTGTGTTTTAATTATTTTAAAATCGTACTTTAATGGATGTTTAGTGTAAAATAATTTAATATCTCAAAGAATTTACTTCACATGAGAAAAAAGTTGACGATAGTATACACAAAAGAATCGTCGTATTAAAAAATTATAAAGTATCATTATATAAAAAGATAAGTACATACTTTATTGAGATTTAGAGAATACTTTCTTGCTTTAATCATCATACTCCATTAGTGTTGAATATTCTCACAAATTTAATTTTACTATTTCTATATTAGGTGGTAATTTATTGTATTAAAACCATTTTCTCAATTCGAAACAACCACTTTTAATTTCAATCTTCTATAGTATGTTCAATAGCTGTATCATCTGTAAAACTAATAAGTTGTTCTTTTTCATAAAAGTTTAAGCCTATATCATTTATATAAATGATTTGACACCAAATTTGATAGTTCTTTCGCCGCTTAAAGTGCCATCAAGGTTAATTTCTTTTCCTTTGGTCGATATGTATATGGAATATGGAATATACATATCGATGGAATGTATTCATGTATTCAATTCATTCATTCATAGTAATGGAAAATTTGCTAATTTTGCAATTACATTTGATTGAATAATTCAAGATTCAAAAAGTTATCTTACATTTTTTCTATAAAATGTACAGGGAAGCCAATAATTATTGACCCTCTTAAAATTTACATGGGTTTTCCGATATTCCGCTCGGCGACGCACCACCCGGTATACCTACTTCGAGACTAATCAACAAACTTTTCAGAATAAAAGAATATTCTTAACAAAAAATTTAATGAAAAAAAAGCAAATTGGCAATGAAAAATACCTAATATGCTTACAATGAAAGTATTGAACGTTACCACTTTGTGTGTTTATTCTAGATATTTTTGCATATGTGTGAAGCTAGCCTCCGATCGATATCCGGCAACTAAATTGAGAACGCAGCATATTATGTCGTTTGCCAGCTACCTCTTAAAATCCGCGCACGCTGGAATTTAATCGATATAATGCCTGTATCTTCTATAATTCTGAAGGAATTTTAATAATTTTTTGTCTAGATATTAATAATAATTAACTAAATCGATTTATGGTGGTTATAATCCCCTTCAAACTAAGGTTTCTTTAATTAGTTTTCACATTAATTCATCTTCTTCAAGTACCATGATCTCTTCGAACGTTGCCTATCATCAGCGCTATTTGCCCCTTATTCACTGCTTTTCTGAAAAGCGACTTGGTACGAACATTTAACCATTTGGCCGAGATTTTTGAGCCATGAAGTACGCCTACGACCTGGGCCTATTTTGCCTTCTATTATAAGCTTTAAAATGTTTTATTTTTCGTTTTTCAAAATATGGCCAAAATACTCAAGTTCACGTTTTTTAAAATTGAATAGAATTTCAAGGTCTTTCTCAATTTTAAGTAGAACATCTGTATTACGTATTCTTTCCATCCAAAATATCCTGAGTATTCTACGATAGCACCACATTTCGAAAGCTTCCTACTGTTTGCACATAGCGTCAGTTAGTGTCCATGCCTCTACACTGTAATACAAAATACTAAACACATAGCAATGAAAAATTTGAATTCGGAGAGTTATTAATATCTTGCATATGTTTGAATAAATTGACACGTTTGACTTGTTGGCTATGTACTGTTAACACTCCTCTAATGTTTTTCTCTTCGGTTATAATCATAAATTTTGTCTTACCAACATTCAGATTAAGCCCAGATTCCGAACTTTTTAGTGCAATTTGTTTAGTAGCTCTGGAAAACCTTCCAGCAAGTCTGCAATTACTACAGCGTGGTTAGCATATCTAAGGTTGTTGATTTGTATACGGTTAATAGTGAAAGCCTTATCGCAGGTTTAAAGCGCAGTTTCTATTATTTTATTACTGTAGATATTAAACAACAGCGAAGGCAAGATGCAATTCTGGCGAATACCTCTCCTTATTCGAAGCTCTTCCGAGAGTTGGCCATCAAGTTTTATTGTATTTATGAGCAGTCTGATTCCAGTATAAATTACCAATTATCTTTAGATCTCAGTCATCTAGACCAACTTCTTTAAGAGAATCTAAAAAATAATTAGAGTCAAATGTTAAAGAAATAAACAAAATTCTAACTCCCAAAGGATTAACATAACTTTTTTCTATAATATATAATAAATATCTAAACCGATTTGATGTGGTTGCAAACCTCTAGAATCGAATGTTTTTTCCTTATAAATTATTGAATTGTTAAATGTTATCCATATTCTTGGGGAGTTATGGCCGCTTATATTTTTTAACATCTCATTCAATAATTTTTTACCAAAAAACTTTATTTTGTAGAGGTTTGCAACCATTTTAAATCTGTTTAGATATGTATGACATATTATAGAAAAAAAGTTAATTCAAATCTTTTGGGACTTTTGGGAGCCTTTTTCATTTCTTCATTTTAACATTAGACTTTTTAATTAATTTTCACCAATAAACCTTAGTTTATAAAAATTTAAAACGACCATAAATCGATTTAGTTGTTCTTTGTTAATATCTAAATAAAAAATAATTAAAGTTCTTTGGGAATTCCAGGAGATACGGGCATTATATTGATCTAATATACTTATAATTAACATTTTAATTAATATTTTCCTAAAAAAAAATAAGGAAAAAAGTTTAGTTTTGGTATTCAATATATCATATAGATAATTCACAAATATGTCGTCTTTTATAATATTGTAACCTATAAGAATGACACCTAACTCGCCTGTGAAACAATTTGAATTTCCTTTTTCCCAATATACATATGTTATCCACTTCAGATACTTTATCATTTTTCAGCAAAATCACTTAAAATATTTTTCTAATACTAATACTAAATGAAAGTAATGAAAGGTACACTATCCAAACGTAAACAACGAGTGCAGTTGCCAAATACTTTTATCCAGAGAATATTCCCGAGCGAAATTTACAGAGTTGCTGGATTGTGTGAAAATTTGACGATCTGAGAGCCAATTTTGGCGTTTTGAGAATCCAAATTAAAAATATGAATTAGTGATGTATATAAATATAGTACATAATAGTTAAGTTAGTTAAGTAATTTAACAGTTTGACAGTTAAGTAACTTCAACTAATTTCACTCTTTCCTTTGTAATCATCATAAGTAATCACTGGCAACATGGAATACTAAGCATGTTTATCAACAAAATATCTCTTCTGCCCCCAGTATAGATGTTGCTCTCAATCCAAAACACATCCCAATGTTGATTCTAGAGTATTCAATGTTGTAAGCTGTTGTCCATTGCCTGAGATGATAAAAGTCTAATCGCATTTTATGTCTAATCTTTAAACCTAAAATGGATAAGCTAAGGTGGAATATGGTTTCTAAACATACGTGTGACCACTTGACCAGACGAGAGCTATTAGCAGCAGTATAAGCTATTAACATTACCATAAATATTTGTATTCAACGATTCATCCTTATAGGACTGACTATGATTCTCTTAAATGGCTGTTTTAGTTCAAAAACTCGAAAGGACAAATAGCAAGCTAGCTTCAACGATTAAAAGAGTATCCCTTTACAATAGAAAATAGGAAATGCGAATATCACCAAAACGTCAATGCTTTATCCAGAAAACCTTACATTGAAACATGTCAACATTCTCTTAAAAAGGAATCGAAACAACATCCAGAGATATCTGCTGGTCATCGTTGTGGCTTTAACTCCTGAGTGGGACGCCGCTTGTTTTCCAGAACTGTATATGATGATTTGGTGGCCAAAGAGAGATATATTCAGACTAAGAAAGAAACTTTAAGTCACAAATATTCCAACAAGGATGCCAGTTTCTGGGAATTAATAAGACCCGCACAACCCCCTTACACCACCAGTCTGTTAGAATGGTTGATAGATTTAATCGCATATTTGAAACCTACTTATTTGAGAATTGTGCTAACTTTAAGTAACCCAACTGGGATACCTATATACAACCATTCCTATTGGTACATAATTTTTCTATCCACGAGTCTTCTGGCCCTAAAAGCCCAGCAAAAGTTGTTTTAGGTGATGAACCTTGTTTATCTTTGGAATTTATTAGTGGGAGAACCCACAAGGCTAAAACCCTTGAAAGGTACGTCAACCATTTACAAGAGCATTTGCAAATGGTCCAATAATAAGATATCCAACATATCCTTAAGTTTAAAGCAACTTTTAGAAGAATATTTTAAAAGTAATTTATTTAACTATTTCACGACCCATAATTGTGAAAAGAATTTGAGATAATCGTTTTGATAGGGATATGAACAATGAACGGATGGAAATGAACTTTAATGCCTAGAGGGATCACTCTTTTTCGACTTAATAAAATTTTAGGATTTAAATCTTCATTCTTCCAGACAGTTAGAACTTTTTGCTGAAAGAAATACAAATTATATTTCCTTAATCTTGCCTGGGAGTGGAATTTCTTTATATTGACTTTCGATTATATTGACTGCCTGGAAATACATAGAAATGATCTTTGACTCCTGGAAGAACCACTTCTTTTCTTTTTTAATTAAAAACAGGATTTTATTATTCTTTCTTCCAGGCAGTTGGAAATTTCTGCTGTAAGTGATAATAATCTTATTTCCTTACTTTTGCTAATGAAAGTTAGTCTTTCCAGACAATGGAAGTTATTTTATCATTACGGATTTGATTTACGGATTGAAGTTTGTAAGGGTAATTGTAAACCAACATCGTGAGTTGAAATACCCTTTTTAGTAAAATTCACCCTCTGTATAAAGCTTTCTGGAAGTATTACTATTTTTTAAATTATCAAAATCCAATAAAAAATAATATTAGTATCTAAAAAAATATATTTATTTAGTTATTATAATACTCCCCAAAATAAAATTTTGTAAAGAGACTGTAACGGAAAAAAAATTTGCGGCATTTACTATTTTCCATAGACTTTAATGCTCTTTAATAAATCAGAACCAGAAGTAATTTGTATATAAAATATATTAAAGCGACATAGGCAGATGTGGCATTTGGATTGCCCGATAGACCTAATCAGTACCGGACTAAGGTAACATTTTTACCAATTTTATGACCTTTCAACAATCCTTCTTTCTTCTATATCCATATTATCTGTAAAAAACGTTGTTTTAAGAACTTTTCATCCAGTTTTCAATCTTGTTATTAACAAAAATGATCTTAAATTTTGTGTAAGTCTGACATGGCATATAATTAGAATAAAGGCATATACAATATATGAAATTTACACTTTTGAGGCATACGCGTAAATTAATAGCTCATTACTTAGTTTTTTGAAACCAAATCCGGCCAAGTTTAAAACTAATTATGACAAAATCTGGATGCCCTGGATATCTTACAAGTTGCGTCATTGATTTATGGTGCAAAACCTTTTACTTTTAAATACTGAAGATGTTATATTATATATACGTGGTTCAGTTCCAAATGTTGCTATCCTATTTTATCTGAGACAGAAAAATAATACCAAATAGGTTGGTCGAAAATTTCTGGAATGTGATATACATCTAAGCCAGAATGATGCACTTGTATGAAAATCTGATCTTACACTGGAACAAGAAGGAAGTGCACCATTGATCTAGAACTAGCACAATACAGTAGTAAGACTAGATTTCAAATACTGGCAGTAATCAAAAACTCGATTATACCTAATACCGCACAGAACTGGACTCTGGAAGAACTGTAGCATTAACCAGCAATCAGGTGGAACACATCAAAGAATTTTTTTTGCTCGGGTTATCAGATATCTATGAATGTTAGAGCCATAAGCTAAATAAATGTGACTTACAATACATTGTCAAATTAGAGTAGAAGTATGAAAGTACATATTGTAGCAAATACTATTGAAAATAGTGACTAAAGAAGAGATACGAAGTATGGTGATCTGAATTAGTAAGAAGAATATAGAAGATATATATATTAGAAGTTTATCTTTAACAGAAATTGCTCTATAATGAACGAATGATACCGATATCGATTGTGAAGCAATTGCAATCCAAGTTAATCTGACTCCAACATAAAGAATGATTCTTGGGGTAATTTTTTTCTTTTTCTTTTAATTCTTCGGGTAACTATTCTATTTCCCAAGCTGTAACTGGTCCTTGATTAGTTCTTCGCTTGCTACCACTCAGTTCTGGTTCAAAATTCAAAGAAAATCCAACCAGAGAATGTATGGAATTTCAAATAGGAAGATCTGTGAAAGAAATGTCTTTAAGTTATATTTGTACTTCATTATTAATATTTCATTCCCATAGATCGTTAAGGTTCTCTAATATTCTACAAATAAGTTATTATAGAACAATGTGTCTGATTCACTTTCCAGATTAGAATCCGCAACCCGACAAAAAATTATAAGGTTATTGCAATCAAGAGTGATCTGCTCCAATATAGATAATAATAATTCTTGCAGATATTTTGCTAACATTCAAACACCTAAAAAAGATTTTTTTAAAGTAACGGTTTCTCGTTTTTCTTTAAGTATTTTCAATGTGTTAACAGATCTTTGATTTGTATGTATATCAAGTCACCATGAATACTTTCTTACTATCACTCTACTCTGATTCAATTAAGAAAATTTTCCAATCAGGAATGAAATTTAAGAACAATATAAAAGGAATATCTTGAATTTATAATTTTACATAATTTCTATTGTTTGTTCTTACGAATCGTTAAAGTTCTTTGACATCCTCTAAAGTTGTTATAGTAAAATTTTAAAACTCTGACACACCAGATTAGATTTTACATCTCTACCCGAGGATTCTGAGCTATTTACAGTCAGGGCAAATCTGACTCCATTAACTTACAGAATGAGTCAATGATTCAAATAATAAGATTTCGGAAGCTAATGAAAAGCAAATTTTTGACATGAAAAACCATCTCTAATATAAACAATTTAACTTATATGAATACAAATTGTTTTGCATGGAACAGCAGCTAATCAAAATATTTCAAATGGCGACATTTATGTAAGAAAATACTTATATTTATTGTTAAAAACGAAATAATGTAGAAGATAAGAAAAATACTGAAAATTACCAAATTAAAATATTCTTTCCGATCCGTCACTGTTGAAGCATCAGTAATCTTCCAAGGTGGTCCGTCTGTGGTCAATTAAGTTGTGTATTATTACAGCATATGATTCTTAGATAGAGAAGAGCTGGCCATCTCAGATATTTCGGCTTCTTAATACCGTTTTAATTATTGTTTGTGCTTATGTCGAGTCGGATGTATTTTTTAAGAGGATTAACCGATTACCAATTTACAAGGAAACCGTTTTTAATTTAGGGCTCTTGAAGGTTTATTGCCATATAATCTTAGGCTGGATTTAAAATTTTAATGGTATGTGATTATTTTATTCCTGTGGCACATTTATAGTAGATTTCTAGCATTTTTAGTTATCTAAATATATTTAGTACATAGTTGCAGGCTAAAGAAAATTGTAATAAATTTATTTTCAATCACGTCTTACTCAATTGCCAAGGAGCGTGTTCTTTCATTCTCATAGTTTTTTTGGGACAATAAACTTTTTCTTAGGGCATCTGAATGAAAAGTGTTATTTTTTAATTGGTTTTTATGAAATCTGCGTTAAATAGTACTTTTACTCATTAAATACGACAAATTAGCCAAAATATGGAGGAATATTCGAAAATTAATTATTTGCTTCACACCTCAACTACACAATATAAAATAAGTAAGACAACTTGATCACGTTAGTTGAACAACAATTTCTTTATTCACCCCAGCAGACGCTAGCAGTTCTTCCCGACTCGCGGGAGCGTACAATCTTTCTGCCAACAGATTAAAAAACTTAAAAGAGCGTACAGTGCATTGAGAAATCAAAATATACTTTAACTTGCAACAGCGTCTAACCATGCTGCAAAGTTTCACTCCTCTGATAGTATCGGATCTTGAGCTTCCCCAGCAGTTTTTTATTGTCACTGACTCCAAATGACGACAATGAGATGATAATTTTCCCACCAAAAGGTCCAGATCACACCTATTGGATACGAAAACTGCTTTAAGTCGTGTGGAATGCTCTATCCATTTGCATATAACTTGGGTCGGGACTGAACTATCCACTGAAATTGTTTTCCATAGAGAAGGAGTGAACGCTAATTGCTTCCACCTTGTGCAAACTTCTGTAGCACTTCTGTCTAAGTCCTTGTGGGTGAGATACGAAAAGATTTTTATTAATATTTCATCGGGGATTGCTTGAGTATAGTCGATGAATCGTAGTTTTTTTTCTGGTATGTAATGACGTACGAAATATGGCGATTTGGTTCTATATTTTCCGCGTGATATGTGATATCTCCGTTTACGTGGACGAATTTGCATTATGTGGCTGAATTAATTATGAAAAACTGGAAAAAAAAGCAAAATCAATTTGTGACACGACGTAGAGGTTATGGTGTGTCATGTATTTTAGTTTTAAGGTTTGTTTTCATTAAAGCAATGATGTTAATATTCATGTTTGATTGACATTTAGCATAATCATCAATATCCTTCGTAGCAACTTTTCTTATAACTCTTGTAGAAATCTTTGTCTAAGTCTTTGTGGGTGACATACGACAAGATTTTAATCTTATATTATTATCTATTTTTGTTATTTATTTCACTTTTAAGGTTTGTTTTTATGCAAGGTATGCTATTACTATTCACTGACTGATTAAAAATTTAATTGCATTCAGACCTCTTTTAAGTTTTGAATTAGGGTTTTCTCTTTAATTTTATTTGTAAATTCAAATTAACAACCTTAAAAAAGATCAAATTCAATTTTTGCTAAATATTCTGATTCTGGTTCCATAACTCATATTTCACATCCACTTATATACCTTACTCTTAAAGACTTCTTCGTTTGGTCCCATTCTGCTTTGATTGGACATTTAATCTTGAGAGACTCATGCAAGAAATATTTATTTATTAAGAATTATTATGAGATCATCAATATCTTTTTCATACTCCTATAAAATTAGTTCACTATTACTCTCCATCTCTACGTCTAGTTTCTCTTTAAAGAGTCGATTATGATAAGTAGGAGATTTAGAAGGAGGAGCCATAGAAAAGCATATCTTTTGGGTTGAGTATTTGCTCTCTGTTGACAGCACTCTAGAATATCCTCCTTTAAAGGCATTTATAACTATATTTTTAGGTTTTGCAAAAAATAATTCTCAACATTATTTTAAGCTTAAAATACATGCATCTGCAATCTTTTTATGAGCCCAACCCTGGACTCCTAAAAGGGCGTTTTTCTAAAAGAGCAAAAAACTTCATTGTACTGTAAAATGATCATGACTTCCATATGATAATCAAGTTTCTTAATTTTTGCGCTACATCCATCTTCAAATAGCGTTTCTCCTAAAATTAACATTTTGATCGCTTTAAAAAGTTAATAGAAGTCATTGACTGCCTAGCTTAAGTCATTGTAGTTTTTCTTGAACAGGATCGGATTTTGAACTCCTCCAAAAGAATTTTATTGTTACTGACTCTAAATGGCAATGGCAATGAGATGAGGATTTTTCCACTGGAATTTCCAGATCAATAGGTATGATACTTGAAGATTGCGTATAACTTGCATTTGGATTTTACTGTTTACTGAGATTTTTTCCAATAGTGAAGGAGTGAACGCCAATTAGTTCCATCTAGTGTAAACTTCTGTAGCACTTCTGTCTTTATAGGTGAACTACGAAGAGTTGTTGCTATCTAATCTTCCACTCGTCATAACTGGTAGTTTCAAGGAGAAGCTCAGAATATATGTCCAGAATACATGTATCTGCCACCCTTTTATGAGTCCAATGACCTAAAAGGGCAAGTTTTATGGTAATGCAAGTTTTCATTTGCACTATTAGATTTGCAATTTCATCAATATTTCTCTTGCATTGAACATTTTAAGAGTCACTTTTGTCCGTTAATAGAAGCTGTGTGTCTAGCATTTTCAATGACGCTGTCAAAAAGTTTGAAATGTGGGCAATTTGGCAACAACGATTTAAATTATGAAGTCCGAATGTTTTTCTTAGAGTTGTTATGGTTATGTGCTTATCGGTGTTCGCGGAAAATGCCAAGGCGTCAACATCCCGGCTGAGCTTTGAAAGAAGACCGTCTCGACCGTTTTAATTGGAAATATTGAGTTTAGTTGTTCTTTGTATTTCACTATAGTTGGTAGTTGAAATAATTTTAAAACCGTCTATTCGGTCCGCAAGTTGTTATACCTACTTTAATTTGTCATCCGCTATATATATATCTCTCATTTAATTTTAAATAAACCATTCTGACGAAAATTTATTGTTTTAATTGTCTGAGAGATTTACCCAAAATGCCCTACAAACTTCAGAAGTGAGATGTAAAAAAAAAGAAAGGTGGCAATTTTAGTAGTGTACGCGGTTCGCGGCGGTTATGTGACAAGTTTTGTTTGTGTTGGCGATTGGCATTTTTTTTATTCGGTGAAGTAGTGACGTCAGTTGTGTTGGGAAAATAAACAAAACAAGCATTGGTGCGTATTGGTTGCGTTTGTTTTTCCTAAGATGTCACCTCAAGTGGAGTTGAAGAAAAATGTCAGCGCAAGATTTTACGGTAAATGAGTTGAAGGAGTTTTTGAAGCTCCGTAATTTACCAGTAACCGGCAGTAAGGCTGAACTTATAGACAGGCTGGACAAAGTGTCCGAAAGCATTTGGGAAGATTTGGTCAGCGAAAGACATCAAAGACAGGTCGATGTTGCTGCGTCTAGATTGGCTCAACATGAACTAGAAATGTTGAAACGTGAGCAAGAATTGGCGAGAAGGGAAATTGAACTTCTACGACGAGAACAAGAGTTGTTAAATTCTCGTACGACGCCAGAGAGGTCTGATAGCAGAAGCAGCTCCGCAGCTAGCAGTACAATCAGTATTCGAGCAATGGGCGATTTATTGAGTGATTTTGATGGCTCCAATAATTTTGGAAAATGGGAGCAGCAGGTACAACTTCTGCGAGCATCTTATCAATTGGATGATAACGCTGTAAGAGTTTTAATTAGCTCTAAACTAAAAGGTCGGGCTTTGTCTTGGTTCCATTCAAAGCCAGCTCACCTAACAATGGATATCACCACTTTGTTAGATAACATGCAACACATGTTTATGCACCGTCCCAGTAAATTGTTAATGAGGAAAGATTTTGAAAATAGACATTGGAGAACAGGTGAACGATTTACGGATTATTACCATGACAAGGTAATTTTGGGAAATCAGGTGCCGATTGAAGAGGAAGAATTGATAGACTATATAATTGATGGGATTTCGGATCGACAATTACGAGATCAGGCTCGTATTCAACGTTTTCGTTCAGGAGCAGATTTGTTAGAAGCTTTTGAAAAAATCACATTGGATTACAAGAAACCAAATGAACGGGAACGTAAAGTGAACAGTGCGGTTGGCAATAAAACTGTCCAATATTCAAATCCGGGCGTTAAACAAGTAAGGTGTTTTAATTGCCGAGAAACGGGACATATTTCGACAAAATGTGTAAATTATGTGTAAAGCCTAAGAGATCTTTTGGTGCGTGTTTCGAGTGCGGGTCAACATCACATAAGTTGAACGAGTGTCCTCGCCGTATTTCTCATCAACCAGTTAGAAGCTCACAGGAAGAGCCAAGTGCCTCAACGTCAGCCAATTTGCTTCAGACGGCTCATACCAGGCCGTATATGGTTTCCGTAAGTTATGAGGTATTTTGTAAGACTGGACAACACTGTAAGTACACATTAAGTGCTATATTAGATTCCGGATCACCGATTAGTTTAATTAAGGAAAGTTTTGTACCGTTAGAGGCGAGATCCCCGATTTGTTCGGATGATAAAGGGTTTTGTGGTATAAATGGGTCACCATTAGAAATTATAAATATTTTTTACACTAAAGTAAAAGTTGAAAATGTTGATGTTGAATTAAAATTTTATGTGGTACCCGATCATACAATGGCTTTTATGGCTTTACTTGGGCGTGATTTTTCTACATTACCCTTCATCACAGTCACACTGGGAGATCGTATAATAATAACTAAAGAAAACACTGAAAGCTATTCAACCAATGATTTAAATTCGGAAATTCATCAGATTATGAATATTGAAGTTGATTCGGATTCACTGAAAGTGTCGGAGGAATTACAAATTAATTCCAGCATTGATAGAAAGTTTGTTGAATAGCTTAGGTGCATGTATTTTGACTATTTAAAGATTAAAGATAGTGGGCTGAGTAAAGTTGATTTTGAAATGAAAATTGTGTTGAAACACGATCAGCCCATAAGTTTTAGACCTAGACGTTTATCGTATTCTGATAAAGAAAAATTACAGTTAATTTTGAATGACCTTTTAAATCGCGGTATCATAAGACCGAGTGAATCACCGTATGCCAGCCCTATAGTTTTAGTGGGGAAAAAGAATGGTGAAACTAGATTATGTATTGATTATCGTGAATTGAATAAAATCACAATTAAAGTTCCGAGTCCGTTGATTGACGATAATATTGATTTATTAAGGAATAAAAGATATTTCACCTCTCTTGATTTGAAAGACGGTTATTATAATGTGAGAATAGCCGAAGAATCTGTCAAATTTACATCCTTTGTGACTCCTATGGGTCAATATGAATTTCTTTTCTGCCCTTTTGGTTTAACAAATGCGCCTAAAGTGTTTGGGAGATTTATTAAAAAAGTTTTTTCTGAACTTTTACAGAGTGGTGAAATGATGCAATTTTTTGATGATTTTTGATAGCAACAACGACCTTGGAAAATCACTTTGAAATATTGGAAAAGGTATTTCGATTGGCAGGCCAGGCAAAGTTAACATTTAGATTAGATAAATGTTTCTTTATTCAGACTGAAATTGATTACTTGGGGTACCGTGTTAGTTACGCAGGTATTCGACCTACTGACGAAAATATTGCGGCAGTATTAAATTATCCGGTTCCCCGAAACGCCAAGGAAGTATTACGGTTTGTTTCTTTAGCAAGTTATTTTCGCCGTTTTATTCCATCATTTTCTACGGTGGCGAAACCCTTATATGACCTTGTTAAGAAAAATGCTAAATTTGAATTTGGTAGTAAACAGCATGAGGTTTTTAAAATTTTGAAAAAACATCTCGCGAGTAAACCTCTTTTGTCAATTTATTCTCCCACTGCTGAAACAGAATTGCATTGTGATGCTAGTGCCTCTGGATTTGGGGCAATATTATTGCAAAGACAAGAGGATGGTCTTTTTAAGCCAATTTTCTATTTTAGCCAACGCACCACTCCAGCAGAGGCAAAGTATCACAGTTTTGAACTTGAATGTCTTGCCGTTGTAAATGCAATAAAACGATTCCATATCTATTTAGGGGGAATAAAATTTAAAATTATTACCGATTGTGATAGTTTTCGATTAACTCTTAGTAAACAACAAGTCAATCCGCGAATATCACGTTGGGCTATGTTTTTGCAAGATTACGATTATGAAATATGTCATCGTCCGGGAAAACGCATGAGTCATGTTGATGCGTTGAGTCGCTGTCATAGCGTTTTAGTTATTGAAGCTAACACTTTTGAGCAAACTCTTTCAATTTGTCAGAATCGTGATTTAGAGATAGGGAAAATCCGTAATGAATTAGAGAACGCGGAATCTAAATTCTTTGAGTTAAGAGATGGTCTGGTATATAGAAAAAATAAAAATAAAGAATTGCTTTTCTATGTTCCTCAGTCCATGGAAAACAATGTAATTAGAACCTGTCATGACGATCTAGGGCATGTTGGATATAAAAAGGTGGTAGATAGTATTTTAAAAGTATATTGGTTTCCGAAACTGCGCGAGAAAATAAAAGAGTATATTGCCAATTGTTTACGTTGTATTGAATTTTCTCCTGTTTGCGGAAAGCCCGAAGGACTTTTGCATAGTATCGATAAGGAAAAGTTACCTTTTCAGACTTTGCATATCGATCATCTTGGTCCGTTATAAAAAACATCAAAGGGTTATAAGCATTTATTTGTTATAGTTGACGCGTTTACAAAATTCTTAAAACTATATCCATGCAAATCGACTAAATCAGAAGAATGTGTGAAGCATTTGACGGATTATTTTAGGGCTTATAGTAAACCTCGCCGTATTATATCTGACTGTGGTACAGCTTTTACCTCTGTTCTGTTTACAGACTTTTTAAACTCAGAAAAAGTTGATCATGTTTTGATAGCTGTAGGTACGCCGCGCGCGAACGGCCAGGTTGAGAGGTTCAATAAAACCATAACCCCAATGATCGCGAAATTATGTGAATTGCCAGAAAATTGGGACCGTGTTTTGGACAAGGTTGAGTTTGCCTGTAACAAAACGGTATCTCGAGCGACAAATGATACACCAAGTCGATTGTTATTTGGAATCGATCAATTAGGTAAAACAAATGATTGTATTAAATTAATTTTAGAGGATAACTGTGAGAAAGTGCGGAATTTAGAGCAAATTCGGGAAGAAGCATATCAAAACATAGTGAAAGTGCAAAAGTGTAACGAGACTAGTTATAACAAAAAGCGTAAAGAAGCTTCAGTATATGATGTGGGGGATTACGTAATGATTAAGAATGTTGATACTACTGCGGGGGTCAATAAAAAATTTATTCCAAAATTTAAAGGGCCTTATAGAGTTAAGAAAATATTGGATTGTGACAGATATGTGATTGAAGATTTCAAGTTACTCAACTTCCTTATAATGGGGTGGTCGCACCCGATAACATGAAACCATATATCTGTTAATTATTCCACAATAATTGAAAAGCTTACATTCTTAGATTCTAGTAAAGTTATTTTAGTTATATATTTTTTTTGAGTAGATTTAGTTTTTTTTTAATTTTGAGTAAGCCGGGACGGCTTATTGTCAGTTTGGCCGATTTGTGGGCAATTTGGCAACAACGATTTAAATTATGAAGTCCGAATGTTTTTCTTAGAGTTGTTATGGTTATGTGCTTATCGGTGTTCGCGGAAAATGCCAAGGCGTCAACATCCCGGCTGAGCTTTGAAAGAAGACCGTCTCGACCGTTTTAATTGGAAATATTGAGTTTAGTTGTTCTTTGTATTTCACTATAGTTGGTAGTTGAAATAATTTTAAAACCGTCTATTCGGTCCGCAAGTTGTTATACCTACTTTAATTTATCATCCGCTATATATATATCTCTCATTTAATTTTAAATAAACCATTCTGACGAAAATTTATTGTTTTAATTGTCTGAGAGATTTACCCAAAATGCCCTACAGAAATTTTAATTTCTCTTACACGTCAATGTTTCAATATACTAATATACCATACCATAATATAATTTCAATATACCAGGTCAAATCTCCATAAGTTCTTCGTTTAATGCCACTCTGCTTTCATTGGAAATTGAGCAAGACCTGGCAACCATATTTACATTACTTCTAATATTTTATCATAGGAAATTTTCAATATGATTCGACTAATCCAAGTTTACTTTACAGATATTGTAAAGTGTGGTCAACAGTTATTATTTCCATATGCCAGGTCAAGTCTCCATAAGTTGTTCGTTTGGTGCCACTGTTTTTATTGTAAACTTAGCAACATCTGACAACGATAATTCTACATCATTTCCAAAATCTAATCCTATCAAATTATCAATATGCTTCGACTAATAAATGTTTACTGTTAACTAGTGGAAGATTTATGAATAAGCTCATCTTCCAACTCCAGAAATGATTTTTAGGCCACTCCCTTTACTGTTATATTAAGACCGGAAAATTAGTTGCGTTGGGGCCTTTTCTAAAATATCTTACGTCTTATAAAAAAAAAAGTTTTTTTAATGTTTCTGAAGTTTCATTATATATGGTTATAACAATTTCTCTAGAAATGATTCAAAGCTATTAAGCAACTCATAAATTATATTAATATAATGATACACTCTATATATTTTAAATATCGGAACGAGTGGCGAGCTCTTAATTAAACCATTACCTGGCACCTTTCATACGATTTCGTTCTTTGATCGTCTTGGTCGTTCCGTATCGTCATTAAAATCTTATTTTGTTCGGGCAGCTTTTTACCGAAAACTAATTTACATGAAATTGCTTTTCATCACGCCAATTCGCAAAAACGTCGACCATACTTATTGTCCCGTTTAATCGACCATCGGGCGGCTGCTGATGCGGACCATAGAAAATTTTCTTCTACAAACGACCATCATGGGCGTGGTGGACCACAGTTCCGACTAATGACTAAACAAATTATCGTTTTCTACCGTCGCCGTAGGGAAGATAATCAGATAATTTTTTGGAACCCCGGAAGAAGCTTTAAAAGGCATTAGGTAAACCTCAAACAATTCAGTTAAAAAGCGCTAGTAGCAATGGCAGAATGAAGTGAGAAGGATCAGTTTTATAATTAAAATATATATAGGTACTAGGAGTCTATAGTGAGCATTTGTCGGGGATTAAGATAGCAGTCTCTCATTTCTTAAACCTGCAAATATGCTAAGAAGAGTCAGGACATCATGTATATAATAGTGGCTGGCACAAACTGCTGGCTTCTGAAGCAATTGAGCTTTACAAAGACAACTAACGTGATCAGGTGAATTCCTGCGAATACGGTTGACGACAGTGTCAGAATTTGAATGTCAGAATATCGATCAGAATCGAATCGAATGTCAGAATACCGATCTAAAATATTCTCCAATATGTATGTATCTCCGCCTTGTATGTATCATATCACTGTACTATTGAGTTCTTAAATGATGTATTGGCGTAGGCTTTTCCACGAGCAGTTTCCTGGATTGTTTCTTGCTCTCCTCAACAAAACACTGTTTTCTAATGCAGTTACATATTTTAATGAAGATGTAAAAGTTATTTATATTCTAACATTCTAACCGAATCTACAAAGAGCAAGGATAAAAAAATACTTTTGTAACTAGGTGTAACGTGCACACACGACTTAGGAACTTCTATAGGACACTAGGAAACTCCTATAAGAGCCAATAGCACACTGAACGTCGATTGACTGTTGCGCTCTTTGAATGTCGAGAAGTAGTACTAACCGGAAGTAAAAATTGGTTTGGACGTCATAATAGCGGGTAATTTAAATTTGATTATGGCGCTAAATTTGAATTTCGCTCTACTATACCGTGCGCTTTAATCAGTGGGAAATGCGAGGATCTTTCAGAAATTATAGTACCAAAATTGAGAAAGTGACAAATTGAGAACTTTATTTAATATGGGAGCAAAAAAGTCTCAATTCATGTAGATTGACAAAGTGTTAAATTTGGACTTTTTTGTGCCCATATTAAATAAATTCCTCAATTTATCACTTTGCGTACTATAATTTTTGAAAGACCCATTAATTTCCTAGTAGATACATAGGTCTGGGTTTAAGAAATTAAACAAGAAATATTTACAAAATTTATTACTATATTATAAGAGATAATTGCAAAAAAATCACAAGTTATACAATAAAAATTAACAGTTGTGAATACCTATTCAAACATTAAATAAAAAAATGTAATATAAAAATTCTTTGAAGTCCCGTAATCTATAAACTTACAACTTAATTTAATTAGGAACGTTGTGGTATGAAGAACAACCTTTTTCAAGTAGAATTTATTCAGGGTGTTACAAAAGGTTATAGTAAATGTATAAGAGTTAATAAACATTTAATAAAATCACCAAGAAATTACTGCATACCTAATTCATCAGTAATGTTTCGTAGTAAATTTTATAAATTAAATAACTATCAATAAATTAGCAATAAAAGCAGCATCAAGTAAAAATTATAGTGGCAAAGACAAAACATACAAAATTAACAAGTGTACTATTATATTTAAAAAAAAATCATGCTTGTTAAAATATTAAATAAAATGTAAAAAATCTTCCAAATTCCATAATGTATAGGCTTACAACTTAATTTAATGAGAAACTTTAAAGAACTCAAAGTAGAATTTATACATGGACATTGGGGCTGTTAAAAAGTCTATCCAGACACAAGATGAATTCTGCTTCTTATTGGGCTTCACTGGGTAATTTACTTTGGAATCCAATGTCTAGAAATTGAAAGCATATTTAAAGTCATACAAAAAAAAATAAAATATTACCCCGTTTTGCCATATTGTCCGTCTAGGATCCTATGGTATTACTAAAAATCTGTGTGCAATTTTAAACTTTCAATACATCAGCATATTCTATTGTCGGCTGCTACTCTATGTGAAAAAGTGGTCAGTTTTTAATAATCGTAATCTGAAAAAAGACATTTTTACGTGGAATATCCTATACATCTTGAACATAAAGAAATAAAAAGATATTATTTTATTAATTTCAAATATATCATACAAAATATAATTTTGCCACGCAACAGTGGTATCTAAGAGATCTATGGTATCAATGGTATAAATCTACATTACTAAGTTAAGTATAATATTTTTTTACTATTTATTAAAAAAAACTAAATTATTAATTAAATAGCTTACTTTAACCCAAGTAGTTTATCAAATTAAGCTTTAATATTAAATTAAACTTAAGTTACACCTCCGGTGGGGTTACGAAGACCTTTCTAACTTACATTGTATTAAGGCTGGGAGGTTAATCGAAAATATGGCATCTGGTTTAAGGCCCCTCCGTGAATTAGGTTTGAATGAATGTGGAGCAAAATAATTTTCACATGCATAGAATTGTTTATTACCGAGATTTTCATGGTTTCAAGGCCTTAAGAGTATGTGTGTGTGTTTTGCTGTCCAGAGATTTAACACCACAGCTTCTTAGAATTCATTTCTCACTTTTGTTGCTTACATTTGCACTTATCAATTTCACAAAAAAAGTTTATTGCAATAATTATTTATGCAAAAGCAATGTCTCCAATGCCTATATTCAATTCAAAGTTTTTACTGCTTCGATCTCAGTTCTTTTACAACAATTTAATTCACTACCGTCTTAGAAACTTTCTGCATCCTACGTGTCAGTACACCCAAATATAAACTATAATAATAATTATAACACACACACTTATAATCACAGTGGCCGCACAACATACTGAACTAAACAACTGGAAAAATTTTGTGCGAAATATGAGAGCAGACCAATTTGGTTAGGATTCTTCGAAAAATTTGATTAACGAAAGTCAGTTTTATGGCAGAAGTAAAAAGAAAGCCTGTGCAAGCTAAAGAACTATGAAAAATGGCCGCATTTTATATGACATAATTTGATGCTTGATAATCCGTGCAGTTTCGGTAAAAGTGGTAGTTTAGTAGTTTTGCATTCTTAGCGCCCTCTAAATGTCGAGGAGTAGAAACTTTTTGGTGTTCCGTAAATCACTCATGCTTTCAAGGCCCTGGTAACTGCCGACAAGAATGACAGATAGACCCAGTGGCGGGGTTATTAAAATTGTATTGTACGTCAATGCATTTGCTCATCGCAAAGACCCTTATGATAATGAAATGATTGGTTAAATTATTTTACCTTAGAAAGCTGATGTTTAAAAAAAGCACATTATTGATGTATAGGTTTCCCATAAACAAAGTGATTTTGGAGAAATAAATACATACAATCAATTTTCTGGTAAAATCGATAAAGACCGTTTTAAAATACTCAAGATGACCTTACTATGAATAACAGCGGAAAAACTAAACATTTCGTTGATATCTGTACTAACTCTCTAACTTGTTTGTAATTCAATATTCAAGTATATATAGGGGTGGAAGAAATTTTGAATAGAACTTGACCTTCTTAAAATACTCCAATCGACTCACTTTGAAGAGAATAATACATTTAATCTTCTGCAGAAATACTGCTTCTGATTCAAGATTTTATTTCTAATATGTAGAAGGTTTTTTAAGGATGAGACTATCACTATTTAATATCTTCAAGTCTTCTTCCAGTCTCTATTGACAAATGAAAAAATAACACATTTCCAAGTATTTCTTCTATGAAGAAAGTGAACAAAAACAATTAAGTCATCGTTTAAAAGTTCTCCATATCCATATTGATCCTTTCTGGATTCTGCTTCTCTGCAGATCCAAAATTTTAATATCTATGTGTAATTTTTAAGGATCTCTAATCTAATGATTTTATTTATCTGTGTTTTGTGTTATTTATTATTTGTTTTTCAGTAAATATTTTCTTTATTCATTATTTTTTCAACATGCTTTAAAGAATTATATTATAGTCGCATAAGGGTTATGGTTCGTCGCTAAAAAACCAGTTCACGATGCCGTTCGATGTATTGGGTTTCCGAGAACGTCGAAAATTGAGTAATTAACAAAACGTTTAAATAAGGCTGCTATATGGCCCGTGTTCGTTGATGAACGAGCGACGAACTGGTTTTTCTTAATTTGTTCGCTCCATTTACCAAGAGATAAAAAAATACTGATCTACGTGTTATATTTAATACCACGACAGACAAATTATTAAACATTTTTTGTTTGATACATAGCAGTGGAGTTTATGTTGGAAAGAAAAAAATTAATAGAGAACTCAAAGACCGCAAGTCCAAACGTTGGGTCATTAAAAGTATCATCGCTATCGTGTCTTATTAATGTTTTACTGCCTTAATCATCTAGGAAGAATTTATTTTGGACGGTATGTAGCTCATAATATACGAGAATTATCATCTTATTAAGAACTTCAGTAATACTCGAGATGAATCTAGAAAGTTATTGATTTGTTTTAGCTTTTCATCCATCATCTTTCATTCGTCTACTGAACCATCTTGAAATCGTACTTTTCTGATTTGCAGGCATATAAAAATTCAGAAAGATTATCCCTGACTTGTATCCCTGACTGTAAGAACTCTTTACATTCTAAAAAACATGCTACAATTGAATACTGTGCATTTGATAGATTTGTTGACGATACATAATTGGAAATAATCAATAAGTGAAGAGCTATGTCACTTTATAGATATAAAGCTCCCACCCATCAAGTTTGATTATGTTACTGGAGGAATTCAAACTAGAGTGCTCACTTAACTGTTATTTGAATTTTAAATTTAATCTATGGTAGCTCCTGTAACTTGGTTGAGTGAATTGCCTTTCATTCTGAAACGATCCGAAGATTACTGTAACTCCATTTCTATTATAGTAATGCTTTGTTTAAAATTAACAATAATATAATAAATTCCATGAATATTAACAATATTGTCACAAAGTAACGTCGCATTAGATATTTCTCTAGATATAATATCTTTTGATTAAGCAGGCTATATACGGTTGTATCTCTTCCGAATGAATAATTGCATCAGATAAAATTATGTTTTATTTGCTAATCACAAAGGCGGAAATTAGGACGCAAATTGAACAATAAATCAACATCAAAGCGATTGATTTGTGATTAGAATAATAAGTAATTGCCGCTTTTGCTCCTTCTAGGCAAGTTTTTGTTATAATAGAGGTACTTTCTATTCTGATCTAGTTTAAGGAATGATAATAACTCAGTAAATGGACATACTTAGAAAGTGATAAATTAACATATATGTCGTATTTATTGCACAGTTAATAGATTAAATCTGCATATTTGACCAATCGTTAAATATAATGCCAGTTTGTATCGATTTATTTGAAACGAAAATAACTATATACATATATGGTAAATATAAAGTAATTAACTTCGTTTGTCAGATTCGAAAGTAAGAAAGAAAACAAATCAGGGCACCATTGCTATTTAACAAGTTTTGGTAAAAAATTATAATATTTATCACATATTACGTGCTATTCTAACCCCCAGTTTTAGCAGATCGGAAAATTAATGACGATTCAATTTTCTTGTGCCCAACTAACGAAACAGACATGAAATCAATAATCAAAAAGTAATAGATCTCGAAAGAAGATGAAAAAAGATGAAGAAAGAAAGACATTGCTACTTATGCAAAAATGATTAATACAGATATTCCTTTAAAAAAATACCTTTTCTTCGAATCGAATCTACAATATTAATAGAAAACAAGTACAAGTACAAAGAGGAAAAAAGGTGAAGAAAGAAAATGAATATTGACCAGCTTGACGAGTTTTGGAGATATGAAAACATGAATTAAATAATAAAAATGAAGATAGAAGTTATGAAGAAGATAAAAAACTTGTTTGAAAAGCAGAGTTAAAAGGAGTTTAAAATGCTTGTTGCCGTTATATATGCGTATTAAGAAAATGCGATCATACTTTGTCTGAGATAAAGCAACTGTTGTCTTAATATGGGTAATATGAGTAATATATGGAAACTTAGTTTTGCCACATTTTTTCACAAAATTGTTTCATCTAGTAGTCTTGAGTGCTTAAGAATTCATACTCATAGCCGAAATACTCGCTCTGATGATCTACGTAGCATTCCTAAGCACTCTATAGCGCTCTTTAAGAAATGTTTTAGTTATATAGCTCGATCTATATAATGGAATAGCGAACAGTCTACGTGTATCCAGTTTTAAATTTCAAGTAGGAAATATGTTGAGGAGTTGCCAATGACTATTTTGTTACTGTGTTGATTTTGCGTTTTTATGCCTTGGATTGTTTGATTTAGTCTAGCTTAATTATTTTGTAATAATGTTGTGTTCTATTTTATTTCTTTTATTATATTTTAAAGTTTCTGTATCATATGTAGGTAGCGAGGTTAGCAGCATGATTAACTTCGTAATGCAGATACCAACTATTTTATTTTTATTGAATTTGATTTTTAGGTCTATATCTTTAGCTGAAAGATTTCATTGTTTTATAGTTGAGGCCTTTATTATTACTTTCTATATTTCTTTATTTCTGGCCATGGTACATTTTATTCAGGTATATCTTATTTAATTTTGTTTTCCCGTGGTTAGATGTAAGAGTAGCAGTATATAAAAATTACCGATTTAAGCGAGATATAGCATTCGCTTAAATCGGTAATTTTTATATACATAAAAGTAACATAAAGCCGCTTATATTCGCTGTGAATTTAATCCTTGTAACTCATGTATATAAATAATAAATCTCTTTAAAAATAAAAAACTTTTATTATCTATAAAGGAAAAAGAAAACAAAAAGCTTTAACGAAAATGTTTAAACAACCATTAAAAAAGTTATCTGGAAATTTTCAAAAAGAAAATAAAGATCAAAAGAGAGATAAATAAAGTAGATAAATATCCCAGCTCTGGAATGTTCTGTAATGAACTAAACTCGTTATCTGAATCTGTCAGGCTGGTGAAGCTTCTAAGTTCAGACAGTAGAAGCGACATGGAAACTTTAAAAGTAGGTGAATAGGGAAACTTTATAACATGTTCTCATATCACACTTCTTAGGAAAGATGTGCTTATAAACCTAGTTGAGTCATAAACTATCAAGAACCTGATTGTGACCGACAGCGCTGTCAAATACAAATACAATTCTGTCCATACAAGGCAGCCAGGTCTGACGGAATAATCTTAATCATAATGCAAGTCAGGTATGAAAATATTGCTTCCTTACATAAAGGCAATTTTTCGGGCCAAAGTGGCATTGGTATACGTTCCATAGAAGAGGAGGAGTTCCATGGAGATAGGTGAATGTAATCTTTACTCCCAAAGCGGAAGAAGGGACTTTAGAATGACCAAGTTCTATAATATTGTTCTATATTCTATTCATAATGAGATTCTTGAAAGAATGATTGATAGGTTTTGGATTAAAATAGTATTAGAGTCATAACTGTTTCTTAGGAATCAACATACGCACGCTAAGACTATTCTACAAGTCATAGTTGAAAGAGATGAAAGAACCCTCACCAATAAAAAGGTCGCACTAGGTGAAGGCACCTTTGACAAGGTAAAAACTAATGTCATCTGTTGGGCCCTACGAGCTAGGAACACACCAGCTTCCTTGGTCAGCTAAGTTGTATCAGGGCAGCTCAACTTTTTCAACGAGATCACCAAACGCAAATCAAAGTGAAGGGTGGGGGCCCGCAAAAGACAGGTAACTACTTACTGGTGTCTAGCGATAGACGGACTTGTAAGACGTTTAGAGCAGGAAGACAGTTTAGTTATTATAACTGAGAAATTCATCGGCATCATAGTACATGAGGGCATGCGAATTGCATGTAGGATCATTCAAAGATAGTGCGTGAAACCAGAGCTCTTGATCAATTCTGATAATAACAAGTTTATACTTTTCGCCATCTTGCGAAGTTCATGCCTCTAATAACGTACCAGAAACCCCTTCGATAGCAGGCTGACATGGAAAAGGCAATGAGGCAGTAAATAAGGCAGTTGCTTTCCTGTGACAACTTCAAAGGATAGTCAGCAGAAAGTGGGATACAAGGTACACTGGTACTACACTGGCTCTACACTGCTGTATTGCATAGCAACATAATTCAGAAGACTTGCAAATATGCTACACAAGCAGCTCCAGAATATCTTATAAGAAGGTCTCAGGAGCTGGAGTGTACCAAAGCGACTCTGATCGGAGAAGCTCCTTTCGCTAGGAAGATTCACTTCCAAGCGAGAGTGTCTGTGATTCTAGAGAGAGCTAAAAAGGGAAAAAAAATAAAAATTGTCTTAAATTCCTTGCCATCTCATTCAACTGTAATTAAAACTTAATTACGCATATAGAAGCAACAGATTAATGAAGTCACTTAAATATTTGTTAGACTTACATAATTTGAGGATGCATGTTAATGAATTTACCCGTTTCACTGAGAATTCGGCAACTTTTTTGGATTATGTGTGTTCAAATTTTAATGGTGTTGTGTCCTGTCAGTTTTTTTTTCAATTTGATTTTCCCATGAAAGCATCCACCACTGCTAAGATGCGTGGTCGTGTATTCTCTAAAAGAAATTTTAAGGCGTTCTCTCTTGTCTTGCTCTAAAAGTAATTGGGAAACACTGTGTAATAACGGTCAACCTTTAATAAAATTTGATCCTATTGAAATCTTTAATAATAAATTTCCTATGGTGCATATTAAACCTTGGATTACAAAGGGATTAAAAGTGTCTTCCAAAAATATGAGATGATTGCACACACTACATAAATTTCTTGTTAGTAATAGAGTTTTTGTGCATTCTTTCTATAACTACAAGTAAATATATCGCAAAACCATAAAACTGGCCAAGAGTAAATGTTACAGGTATAAACTGCACTCTGCTAATAAGAAACAGAAGGAAACATGGCGAATTGTTAATTCTCTACGAGGTGTTAGGAAATCTGAAGTGCATGACTCTAAGTTGGATGACAATAAAATAAATTCATATTATTGCTCAGTTCGGCTGATCCGTCATCATTTGTGAATGGTGGGTCTGACGAGTCTTTTTACTTTATGCCTATCACAGCTGAAAAAAATCATGGAAACCTTAAAAGAGGTTAAATCTAAATGTTCTTCAAGTTGGGACGGAATTTCAATAAAAATTCTAGCAAATTTGCCTCCATCAGCACTATTATCATTGGCTAGATGCATTAATGCCTCTTTTTTGGATGGTGGCTTTCCGGCTCTCTTATTAAAGCAAGCTTTAGTTATTTCCATTTTTAAGCAAGCAGAGGATACCCCTGCTAACTACAGACCTCTATCTCTACTTCCTTCACTTTCTAAAATTGTAGAAAAGCTGCTTAAAAAAAAGCTGCTTATGAATGCATTCTTAGAAAAAAAATCTCCCTTAAATAAAGCTCAGTTTGGTTTTCAGTGTTCCAAGAATAAAAATGATGCAGTTTTGCATATGTTGGAGAAGCTTTATGTGAGCCTCAATGATGGAGATGCAGTCGCAGTAGTGTTCTGCGATTTTGAAAAGGCCTTCGACTTTATGTCACATAAAATAATGTTGCAACAATTAGAAGTGTATGGCTTTAGAGGTTCGATTTTGAAATAGTTAAAATGATTTTTATCTGACAGGTGTCAAACGATTCAAAGTGTCACAGCAGCTCTGTTCTTAGTACCATACTATTTTTGATCTATGTAAATAACTTATCATCTGCAATGAAGCATGGACAATGCACATTCTTTGCTGATGATACTACTGTTCTTTGGCATAATAAAGATACAACTATCCTCCGACGAATGGTGAACGATGATCTAGCTGGTATTAAAAGATGGTGTGACAGCAACTTATTATCATTTAATGTTTCAAAACCCAATGTTTTAAATTTGAAATGTATTTAAAATATCTTTGGCTTCACAAATCGTTACTACTAATAATTTTAATAAATTCAAAATAATAAATAAGTTGGCATCTGGATGTTTTGCTATACGAACAATTAAAAGTAATGTAAGGTATATTAGTAGCTAAAGATGCCTATTTTTCATTGGTAGAATCACATTTACGCTATAGGATTTGATTTTGCGGGCACGCATCCGCAAATTTATTTAACTCTGTGTTTGTGCTGCAAAAGCGCACACATTAATGTCTTCTTAAGTATCATGAGTCTTGCAAAGTTCACTTTATTATCCAGAAAATCTTGACTCTTCCATCTTTACTTACACTGGAGTCTGTTTGCTTGATGCATAGGAAGTATTATTTAGTTATCCAATCGGAAAATGTAAAAAGCACCTGGTCTTCATAATTATAATATATATTTACCAATCCCTAACCAAAAAATCAATTTTTTACGAAAATAAAAAAATATTTAACCATCTTTCACGGCCTCTTCGTAAGACCGTTTTTTATAAGTTATTTAGGAGAGAGATAAGAAAGATGTTAGTTGTAAAAAGCTACTACACTATAGAAAAATACTTCTTGGATCATTTTTAAGTTTATCTGACTTTGAATTTATTGACTTACTATAGGAGGTTCAGATTTGATGCGCAAAAAAAAGTTCATGTGGTTTTTACAGTATTGCATGATGAACAATTATGATACAGATTTTGACCAATTTAAAACTACTATTTTAAAGGTTTTTATTAAGCTTTGTTATGTGATATTTAAATATTTTATAAATTCTGATATTTTAATTTTATTGACCAATTTATTTCTTATGTCTTCCCATTTGATTCTTTTATTGTCTGTTTGTTTAATCTGTATTTAAGTCAGCTTTGCCAAAAACATTTTCTTGTAATATGAAAATTATGCATTTTTGATTTGATTTATGTTCCGGAACACAGTGGTATGGAGGAAAATTCGCGACGCACGGATCATCTCTCTGACTGGTCTGTGCTGAACCGTACATCAGACTGAGCAAAGGACACGTTTTTCATATCCTGAAAAAAAAAACTAGAGAAAACTGGACCAAAAACAACATATGCCAATAAGTTGTCAACCCCATCCTGGCTGCTTTTTCGGCACAGAGGAACGATAGCAGCCGTAACTGGCGTCCTTACAGGTCACTGTAAGCTCACCATCAGCCCAATGTGCTCTAGTTGCAGTGTAGCTGAGGAGCCCGCTTATCATTTCATAGAGGAATGCGATAGGTGGCCTAGGCTACAGAGTAAAATTATGGGATATCTACACCTGCTACATGAGGAAATCAACAAGCTGGAATTGGAAACTCTGCTTTCCTTCCTTAGGAAGGCCTAGAGGGCTGTAAGCGGTGAGCCCAGGAGTTACCGAGATTTGCGGAAAGAGACTTTTAGGGTCACCCGCTAAACTTTGGTCTCCTTAAGTTACTTCTAATACTGTAGATTCGCGAATTTAAAAAAAGCCGTAAGGAATTAGAAAGTTACAAGAAAAACGATTTTTAATCAAGCTATAATTAAACATATTCACTCGTAACTCGATATTTCCCTGATATTGGGTCAAACGGTATATTAGGGGAAGATTTTCAATTGATCATGATCTATATGTTGATGATGAGTTAAGGATGTGGAGTACACACTCAAAGATGAATTACATCTATTACTTTCAGGCTTATGTTTTTTGGAGTCTCAGGACATGAAGACGTTTTACCAGTAAAGACTTTATTTAATGATAACTTTAAAGCTAGTATTTTCTTTATTATTTTCCAAGCTATCATCGACTCAAAGAAACACTAAACTATAAGTGAACCACTAACAATGATCGTAATGGTAATAATTACCATATTCCTAAAATGTAACTGATTTCGATATAAGTTAATCCTGAAGTATTTAGTTTTCTAGCAACCAATATTTCAACCCATAATCAACATAAGCATTAGATATATAAATTCATATATGGACTGTGAAGCACTAGTTCATAAATAAATTATATATACGATTTTAAATTAAACTTTTCTAAGAAATCTAGTTTCCATACGAACCATCTATCATGCCTTTTAAAGTGTCAGTTTTATTTAAGTCACAGATCAGCGGACACCATAGATAGACTACGGTTAGTTAAAGCAACACGGGGGCACGATCACGAATTATGCAAAGCCGAGATCTTATCAGGAATGACACGAGTCTCGTATACCGTAGACCCAAATTAAGGTAGTGAATATTAAATATAAAACAGTCTCGAATAAGGTACCACGACCAGGAAGCTGGAAAGTAGATCTAGAATGCTTAACCATCAATTTTGTTGTGTCTATTGATTAACCGTTATAACAAGATTTGAATTACATCAAAAGGTTTAATAGTCAATAAAAGTTGCTTATGGATTTTAAAAAATGAATACGTTTTTTTATTTTCCACCACCTGCTTGTACTTCAAAATTTTATACCTACTATTGCTTCGTTGGTGGGCCATTCGCGTTCTTAAAGTGCATATTTTTCTTATTTTTTATGTACATCCCATTTTTGACACAAATAAAAAAAGTACTTTAACGTCGGTTACGTTTTAAGATAAAACATCTGCCATGACGAGAAATAATCAGTGATTTATATATAATTATTATGATTTTAAAAGCTTAAAATATGACCAATATTAAGTCACTTTATGAGGTTTGATAGAAAATTATCATAGGTTAAGATAATTCTTATTTCCTACCATTCAAATAATAGAAGATGATTTAGTAAATTACTCGCCAATCAAGTTATTTAATGATTAGTTTAATATTTGAACAAACTAATTAAATAATATACTTAAGACTTTATTTAAATTTGTTGGGTCTAAGCAATTACCCAAGAAATAGAGAATAAACTCCATGAGTGACCCTAGGTGAAGCATTAATAAGATTGACTAGCCTAATATAAATACTAAAAATTTTTGTTAATTTAAACGCCTGACTTTGACTAAGCTGATCAATAATGAAAATTTTTAATTAATTTTGTGTTCAGTGTAGCAGTTTACTTACATTTCATGGACACTTTTTCATTAAAAGATATATTCATCTATTTAACAATATCTTACCTGTAAAACTCATTAGAATCATTTGTTTTTTTATCATTAGACAGCTTAGGTACAAACCTAAATAGGCAAGGCTTAAAAATAATAACGTACTAATGTTCAGACATTAAAAGCGAACACAAATATGGAAACATTTTATTTTTTTACTATTATTGTTGTATTATAGTATAAAGTTTACCAAACATGCACATTTTACATATTCTTGTATAAAATTTACTTCAGTTATCGCTTGCTCTGAATAACTTGTGGCTTATTAAAGTATTTAGTAGACTTTAAACAGAAAATAGGTATGAAGCAAATTGACTTTTTTAAACGTTTTGACATAAGAAGCGTTACTGTAAATAAAATTGTTAAGCGTGATAACGGGGAACTGTAGAACCTGCACTTAATAATGTAAAGCCACGATAAACTTTACCAAAGATAAGCAGCAATTTTAATAAAATCCAGAAGTAACCCAAAAAAAAAATGCCGTTGATATTAATAAAGTAAGAAAGGAGGAACACTCAAACGTCTAACAGTCATGTCAAATATTTCTGACATGACTGTTAGACGTCGCCTTGGAAAATCTTCATGGTTGAGGTGACATTATAAAACCATTGTTGACCGAAAGGCATAGAGTGGTAAGAGTAAAGTTCACAAAAACTGGATACAAAATCAGTGGTCTTCAGTACTAAAAGCGAGTTTAATTTATTTGAAAGTGATTTTACAGGATATGTAAGAAAGCTTTCTGCTCAAAGATTCAAGCCAAGGTATTTGATTCCAACTATCAAATATGATGGTGTGGAGGTGCTTAAAGCGATCTGGAAATGGTCAGAATTGATGGGCGTATGGATGCTCAATAGTAAATTCGCATATGTATTACAGTAACTTGTAGCCATATGAAAAAGATCTACATGAGTAGCATGCAGCAATTGATTTCTATATCAAAAAATGTGTATGGAGTTTAAATTTAAATTTATTTCAAAATGTATTAAGGTTATGGTATTGAAATTCATCTGGAAAAAAGTTGAGTAATTTTGTTGCTTTATAGGCAAAGGATCTAGTATAACATGTTGTACCAAAGCAGGACATGAAATATTATTTTTCTAATGTTAACAGAATGCCCACTATAACATGCCTTAAAGATATTAATATTATTAGGTAAAAGTTGGCGTCAAATTGTATAAATAATATTTTACATACGAATCCAGTTCTTGTTTATTAATTAATATTTATTCGTCAAAAATCAATTTGCATAATCTGTGTTATATTTTTATAAAGTATATCAAGGCAAGGTTATTATAAAAAAATACAATTGTTAAAAACTGAAAGAACTAAACTAAATTAAAGGACTTAAAGTGTCTATTGGTAAAAAGAATTTTTAACCTAGAAAATATCTTGCGCCTTATTAACTGCATGCTAAATCGTTGTTAAAAACCAATATCAACACCCAGATTGCAAGCAAGATTAACAAATTGTTGCGTAGTATTGGGTATATAGATGTTCATGTTTGACTTTACTAGCTCAACTCCATTTTTATTTCCAAATTTATTAAACTCGATTATTTTGAATTTAATGGATACGCTACAAGACCCAGATGGATCTTTGTAGCGTACACGGTTGATTGCACAATAACTTGCTCAGTCTTACATTTAAAAATATTTTTTCTTACTTTTCCTCTACGATGTGTGATACAAGGACTATATTCAAATTCAGTTAAAAAAATTGTATTAATAAAGCCGTATGTGACTACAAAAAATAATACGTACTAATACCATTTAATAATATAACTTATGTAAATAAAAAAAGTAGAAATCTGGCTGAAAACCTTGGTGGAATCAATCCTTATATTACATGGAATTATCGTTTGGAGCGAAACGGTTTGTACTATTCTTGAACAAGGACTTTATATTCTACCAACTAGGACTACTATAAGAACTAGAGCAACCTTGTGTTTTCTGAAAATAATATTTTAAATATAAAAAACTTATATGTCAACTGCACATAAATTATACTTTGAAAATGGAAAAAAACTCTTGTACCAGAGCTATGTTCTAGTCCCACGTTAGTTAAAGAATATTGAAAAGAAATTCAAAAAAGAAATAAAGTGTTGTGTTCTTGATACCATTCATTTATATATTTTTTATTTAGGGGTGAAATCTAAAGTGAAATATAATATAAATCCTAGCAAACTATGTATTCAGACTGACTAATCTATTATGTTTCCTTTTTCTCTTTTCTACTCTCGCAAATCCCCCAAACGGGTAAAATGTTTTTCTTCCTATTATTCTTATTTTGTTCTTTATTTGTTTTATTTTTTTATATAAATCCAGTTTGCGGCATTGGATTGAATTTTAATTAAATAGTTGATAAGTCATGTTATATTATGTTACATTTTTTAAAAGCACTTTTTATTCTTCAAGGGGCCTTAACTGTACAATTTATTAAGCCTTAAAAGAACATTTTGAGACTTAAGCAATGCCTTTTTTTTTAAGTTTTTAAGTTGTTATACAATGAAACATTATAATATTTTTAATAAATATGCCAACAAATTAGTTTACGGGAATTATATAGTCTAAGAATTTCTTAAAAATGTTTATTTTGTATCTAAACTATTTAAAAAATTAATAGAATTGAATCGAAATTATTTAAAAAGTTAGAGGCCTTATTAAGTGATTCCAAGTTGAAAGAGATATACAGTTGAGTATCATAAGCAAAAGCCGCGACACGGCATTTTTTACCATTGTAGTTCTTTTGATGTTAGATCCATCATCAACCTTCAACTATACTTATTGTTTGTTATTTATTTAACATAGAACATGGTTTGCCATTTACAACTTTTATGTGATGTGCTGAAATATTTGAAATGATAATCTCAATTATTCGAGTTATTTCTGACCTTATTTGGATTTTGAAATGGAAATGATATATTCCTAGAGAATTAAAATTCTTGGAAAGGTAGGAAGGAGGTGATGCATATCAAAATTAGTACCCATCAGAACTCGCACGTCCCTTACAGATAGATTTACGATCTAAGGTATGAAAAAAGAGAAGCCCATCAAAAGGTCGCGAATAATTATTGCCTCCAGTGTTACGCGTAACCAGATCTACCGCACCGCTTCTTCGGAACGGCCGGGCACCACGTGTGGCGCACTATGTGTTCTTCAGACAACCGTCGAGATGAAGAGATTACTTTGGAGATTTATTGGAAATATTTTCAGAAATGTATATAAATTTTTTGTTTATCATAATCCTTATTAATATAGTAATAATTTGATAACATAGAGGGTTATAGTATTTAAAAATATGGTTTAAGAACTATAAAAGAAAAAAGTGACGCCAACTAGAAGATTATCATTTAAAATGGTTAAGAAGTCTTCTGAAGCTGCTGAAGCATGAATATTCTTTAAGGCTACTATATTCTAATATTATTAATTTTTAACTTTGGGCAGCTCAGTAAAAAGTTTTCTAAATAAGAAACAGGATGTAGTACCAAGCAGCTAGAAGAGGATATAGTAGATATAACTGCATCTACGTATGAATAGTAGATGATAAAATGCTGATTAAAGTTTCAGCTAATTCAGTATTTTGATTCTTAAAACTACAGCAAACCTAAAAATTGGCAGCGTATATTCCTAATAATATTTATATATTTCCTATCTTGAGTATCTCGAAATTTTTTAAAAATATTTTATGAAGAAGTGAATGAATGAATTATAGACACAATTTGCGTTTATCAATGTGTTCCTTCATTTGCAATTTTAGATTGCTAAGTATTTTTTTTACTTCACCATCGTGAAATAGCTATAAATATACTGAGAAAAATAGAATCATACAACAATTAAAATACTTCTATTACCCTTATGCAACCTTATGCAAACGTGAATTTGATACAAATATTGTATAACTAATATACAAAAATTGCCAAATAATATTACTTATGCAATCAGAGTTATATAAAATTTGAAATATGTTATTTAATTTGCATAGCTCTCAAGTGGATGCCTCGTAGTCAGCCAATCAAATATGCAATCTCAATCATATGATTTAAAAAATGCGCGCTGATTCGCCAAGACAATGCTTGATGCCGGTAAAGGTTAGGTAATAATACAGTCTATTATGTACAGAGTGTTTTTAAGTTAGGGTTATGATATAGAACTTAAAAAAAAAATCCTTCCGCAATACCTATGGTGTGGAGATGACGTTTTAAATGCCAGTGTCCGGCTAAAAAACCTGTCACCTGTCACTAGCTAAATTTCGCGTTTCTTTAAGCGCAATAGTTTTCTGGTAAGACAGGCAGATAGTCTTAGCCTGTCTGGTCTGTACTCCCGTCTATCGTCTGGAGTGTCCACTTATCAAGCAGGATCTCCATTAATGCAGCAGCTACACATTTGGCTATTCTGATTATAGGTTCGAGGCCTATCGCAGCTGGCCGTTTCGCAGATCCTAATCTAGCATGGGAGTTGGCTTCCTCATTTCCTGCATGGCCTGAGTGGCCAGGCACCCAGACAATTCGAACTCTGCCGCTCACCTTCACTAATTCTACCTTTATGCACTCCAGTACGAGCTTGGAGTTCACCTTTTCAGTCGTAATAGCCTTAATGGCAGCCCTGCTGTTCGAGCAGATTGGTTTCCTCTCTCAGGCGCCATATAATCACTGCCGATCAGAAACAGAGGACATGACCAGTCTCACCAGCCCGTAGTTCACCAAGGACATGTAGCCTATGCACAGTTGTTATTACCTCGAATTGCACCACAATATCAGTGGTAAAGAGCTCAACAGAGTCTCATGCGCTCTAGTTAAGCCATTCGAATGGCTTCCGTTATGCTTAGGCATGCAAGACGTTGAACTATCCAGTCGAGCTGCAATTTTTACGTTTTTTGTATATGGCCACCAAACGTTAATCCTGTATGTGAAAAGAGGTTTGACAATATATAAGTAGATCCATTAAATAATCTTAGAGGACAGACCTTAGGTGATACCGAAAGCGCTCCAGCAAGTCCAAAGCGCGCAGGTGGCCTTGTCAATTCTGATATCTGCGTGATCGTACTAGGAGAATTTGGTTCCTTTAGGGATCGACCAATCAGTCTCTTTATCGTCTTCAGCAGAAAACTGGTAAGGTTGATTGGTCGGTAATATTTGGGGTGTGAAACAGGGTGGCCCATCAAAAACACTCCAGCAAGGTTTAAGGCCTTTTTTTAAAAAATTTTAAAAATGCTCGTACCCGTAAATTTTTGATTTAAGGGGCACAATTTTGTTTTAATACTTTTAACCCCTTAAAATCAACCCCTTCGCGGAGGTATCAACCACCCTCAAAATCTTAAATAGGAGTGGGGATCAAGTAATAGCTTATTTTTAAAGGTCTTAAGGTCTTTTTATTCTAGTTATAACTGCCAAGTTTGAAAAACTTGAGTTTTCGCAGTATAACAGCGTGTCAACGATTTTGAAACAATACCATTGTTTAATACTTTTAGCGCTAGTTTTTAGAGGTTCTTTACAAAACAAAAACGCTCGCACCCGTCGATTTTTCATTTTAGAAAAACAACTTTTTGTTTAAATTTTTAACCACACAACTTAAACCCCTTAGCGGGGGCGACATTCGCCCTTATTTTTCAAATGGGAAAGGGTATGTTGTGATCCATCTTTTGAAAGGACATTCAATGTTCTTTACAATAGCGCTTTGTTTTTTAAATTTGAGCTGCTGGTTCCAGAGAAATCTAATTTAATTTTATTGATAAGTACTTACGCATTATTTTATTAAATAATAAAAATGTGTGCCGTTTACCTCCATACAATAGTATAGTAACTGTTCAAAGTGTTCCCGGACATTGTCAAGATTATCGGGTGTTATTTGTTGACATTCATGAATGATACAGTTCCGCAAGTCTTCTAATGATTCAGGTTGGGTGACGATAAATTTTTGATTTCAGATGTCCCCACAAAAAGAAATCAAGAGGAGATAAATCGGCTGATCTCACGGGCCATTTAATAGCACCCCTTCTCCCAATCCTTCTACCAGGAAACATTTCATCCAGAAACTGCCGTACTGGTAATGCATAATGGGGAGAAGCCCCGTCTTGCTGAAATATCGCAATTTCTTCATGGTAGCGTTGGTCGTTTTCTATAATTTTAATCAATGCTGGGTTAACGACATTCTCAATATACTCTATCAATCAATTACTCTGGGTTTAACGGTGTGATAAAGATATTCTTTTTTTCATATTGGCATGGAGAAGAGGTAACGTCCTTCCCATATCATTTCACCCACGTCCATCGAAACCAAAAATTGTAATTTTTGACTCATCGCAGAAACTAACTTCATTCAATGATCAAGTTTGGAAAGGTATTCTAAAAACTAAATGACATTTTACTGGCTATAAGCTAAAAATAAAAATCCCAATTGTAAAACTGTATCCAGATTAAAGGTTTTCATGTTTTGATTCACAATTTATGCCCAGGAATAGATCAGTAAACAAGCTGCCAGTATATGCAGCTTTTCTAATTTTTTCGTTTATTTGTACCTTAAAGAAAAAATAGTCATTATTAATTTTTTTACTGTAATTTTACATATAATCCGGGCTGTTGGATGAAACTTGATTCGCCAAAGCAATGGCCATCTTAAGGTGACTTGACAATAGTTGTTAGTTATACTCGTTGTGACATAGTAGTTTTCTCGACTTGGGTGGGACATTCTAGAAATCGAATTTTGAACGCTTAATTGAATTTAAATTTGGCGCCGGATTTGATAACACTTTCTTTCAAATCTGATTGGTTAAACGGCTTGCCAATAAAGCAATAGGCTTACAAATGTCAAAATTAGTTCTGATTGGAGCACCTTTTGTAGAGGGCCACAGAACGTTCTTCCCGTTACCGAGACGGCCCCCATTTCTTCATATTTTTATGATTTATGCGATCCAATATATCATTACTATCAATATATTTAATGAAGGCAGCTGCTTATAGTTGCAAAACTGATATACGCTACGATGCTATATAATACGCAACGATAATTTATTATGTTTATTCTTTAGAAATCTGTATTTGGCCGGCTTAAGATCCTTATGATTCTATAGTAAAAGCGAGCATTGTAGTAGAGAGAAAAGCGCGCCAAGAAAAGAGGCGCGGGGCGTATGACATTTTGAAAGAACGGAACGGGGCCCGTGCCCGTGCCACACACGAAGAAGCCCGTCGTAGCGGGGACCACCCGTGAGAGGCGGCCCTGCGCTCGCTGCCATCAGGGGGGCCGGGGGACGCTCTGGGCGACCGCGCCGTCAATGGGTCGCCCCCAAGGTCGATCAGCTGATTACGGGATCGCGAAAGAAGGATATTGATTGTGTGCACCAAAATGGATCGCTTTAGTGATGTTAATCCAGAATGAGAAGGATTCTCCCAGAAGTTTCTGCATTCTGGTGAATGGAAAAAGAGAAAAATTACGTGCAATTATGTCAAAACTCCAAAGGAGGAAAAACTTATTTGGAGCCTAGAACATTCAAAAATAAAAGACGAGATACTTTGAACCAGTAACGGATACAAGGGCTGAAGTTCCAGCAGTGCGATCGCAATCACAAATCCAATATGAAAAAGGAATTAAAAGAAGACGTTCAAAACAGAATCGCAACATTGAACGTCAACACATTCGATAAACTGTCGTGTAGACCTTCAGCAGGGACAACAAGAACGAAGTTTGTGGCAAGACGGAATCTATTTGGCTAATGCGGCTCAAACCACCTCATCTTAATGACACTTCATCATGGAATATTTATCAGTATCATTTATCAGCGACTGTAAAAGGAAACGTTGGTCATCCAGGAGAAGGCGACTGCCATCCTGCAAAGAATGTCTATCGAAAAACAAGAAATCTACGACCATCTAGTAAGGCATTTAAAGATGCGTCCTAGCCAGTCAAACCCACACGCAGTCGAAAAACCATTGCCAAAGGTCAGGGAAGTCCTTGCGAGAATTTGAAGCCGAAATTGTACATTTGGTTCGACTGGCATGTCCAGGAAAGGATCATGGAACGTTTGGCATATTAAGAATTGCTGGATAGACTCCGAGATGGTGGAATCAGTCAGTGCTTCCTCTAGCGCAGCCATCTAAACTAGTAGATAAAGAAAGGGAAAAAGCCAACTTGGAAGAAAGTGGCCAAGTATTCTCCTGGTGTATGTAACCACTATGGAATTCTCTAATTTTGAAAAATGGATTCTTGCAACCAAAAATAGTTGAGCAAGACGGCTAAGAGGTAAGAAGGCAAATCGTTGGGCTTAAATATCGGATTTCGGAGTGGCTAGAAGTAATATATACCGGCGTGTCAGGAGGACATCTTGGAGTAACAAATACCCTGGGAAAAGTAAGGGAATGATTTTACTTGGTCAATAACAAGGCAGACGTAAGGGACTGGTGTAGAAAATTCGTTGTATGTGCGGCAAGTAATGGGCTGCAGAAAACGCTAAAGGCTTTGATGCATCAGTACAACTCTTTGAAAGAATTGCTATTGGCGTTGCTGGTTTGTTTCCCGAATCAGAAGCAAGGAATAAGTAGATCGATGTCATGATGGTGTACTTTAGCAAGTTACTTGAAGCGCACACTCCACCAAACCAGAGAGCATTTTCTAGCGCCGTCGCCTTAATCAAGAAATGAACATGCTGATTTGGTATACGTCTGGAGCTACATTTAGATCAAACACAAATTTTTCAATCCAGCTTGTTCCAGAACCTCTGCGAGATGCCTAAAATCAGGAAAACAAGGGGTATTGAATTACATCTGCAGTGAGATGGCATAGTGGAATAAATGAATAGAACCATTAATCGGTATTTGGGCGAAGTAGTCTTTAGCCACCAAAAAAACTGGGATAAGTTTCTTTATATAGTGGCCTATCAAACAGCAATCCATGAAAGGACAGGAGAATCTTCCGCTAAAATAGTGATGGGAAGAAAGCTTTGTCTTCCATGTGATTTCAAGTGTGGTTGCCCGTTAGGAACCGATTTTACTGATTCTACCTGGTAACCAAAGTGGCGTCACATCAGAAGCTAATTTATAAGGACGTTTGTGACGCCTTGTGTTCTCTAAAGGAGGAGTTCTGAGAAAAATATCAATTCCCAAACTCGCCCGCGGACTGGAAGATAATGTTATAAGTGGTCTTCAGTTCTACAAGTGTGCAAGTTCTGTTATACTCCCCAACGCCGTTCTTTGGATAAAAGCGTTGTTTGTTATGTTTACAAGAAGACCAGTTGCAAAAGGGCAACCTTCTGCCGATATCGACATCCATTATCTTTGGAATCATTTCAGGATGAAAGGAGCTTAAGGAGGGGGTAGTGTAACAATATTGGCAACGCCGCGAATACTAGCTGTTCTTCGTCATTCCGGAACGACGCAAGTGGGCACACTGCACGACATTTCTGGAGACGCATGCAAGGTTCGCGAATTTTCCGGAACAGTGGTCTGCCGAGTATACAGGAGAGTATAAGGAGCTTGAGAAGCCGGAAGACCAGTTTAGGGCAGAATATTGGCGCGACTTTTAAATCGGCATAAATAGTAGTAAATAAATACAGTCTAAATAAATATTTCTAGTAGTCTTAAGTAATCCCGTCACGTACTGTATACGTATAAAGTAAAGTAGTTGACATTTTTTGTTGATAGAGTGTTTTAATTCACACCGGTAAGAACGCTACAATAATATCAAAAATTTTGGGCTTGATGTTCTTACTAGTATTGGAATCGGCATAGATGCCTGTTCAATTATGATTTCAAAAATCAAAGGAGCTGTACAAGAAATGATCAAGTTTTGTTTGTGTGTTAGGCCTTACCAAGACTTAATCATAAACTTCATAACTCACTTGCAAAAACCTCAAATGTTCCTCAAACGAGAGATTACATTGTCTCGATGAAGAGTTTTGCGAATTCTTCAGCCAAACGTCATTAGGTTCTTAAATAATCACCTCAATAAATCTTTATCTGGGCTTTGTGAAACACGATTGTCGAAAATACATGACAAGGTTGTATAGTTTTTTTGGTTTAACAGTTTACAGAAGACATATACGTAAATACTTTAACGGAATTTACATCTTTGCAAGATACAAAAACGACATCGGAAGCTCGTTCATTAATAATAAGAATTTGTGATGCAGAATTCACTATTTTATTGTTTATATATTGTATGCAAACATTAGTTTAGCAAACCACATAGATTTTGAGATTCAGATTCCTCGACTATCGAGTAGACAAATTTATCGCTCGAATTTTGCTGCAACGACTCCCGCAAAATATTATCTGAACGCTATTTTTATTTCTTTATTAAAGCATATTGTACTCGATCCCCAGGAAACGATTTTCAGCAGATACAATGAACGTTTTTAATCTGAATTTACTGTTGCCTTTGAAAATAATTCAAAATGAGGCGCTCACGAAAAAAAGACGCTTTTAACCTTGATATGTTTCTCGAGAAACGATATTCATATTTTCTACAAAAAAAGAAGAAGTATTGTACATTGTACGCGAGAGTACGAAATTTGGTCGGAACGCTGGTCGAAAAAGTCTAATGCAAAATCCATACTAGTAGTAGAAGTTCTAGACGAGTAGGCTTTTCCTCTTCAATCAAAATGCTATTGTGAATTCTAGCTACACTCCCAGTAAATAATGCTACTCTAGAGAGAACTTTTTCAACTCTGCTCTGAACACATGGTTAAGAACAACCATAACTGAAAAAAGACTCATTGATTTCACTAGCACTTACATACACGACATCAAAATTGAGTATGAAGAATTAAGGGAAGATATGCGAAAAAAGGCAAGCACAAAATAGATTTCATCATATAAGATTTCATTGTATTATGACAGCTTGACCGTATTTTTTGAAAATTGATAACTTACAACATAACAAAAAATATATTTGTAATTTAAATCATAATCACATATTTTGCTTGATTAATAGATTAATGTACATAGATGATTTTAACAAACAATTGGTTTTATCCTTTTAATGTACTTGTTTTTATTACCCTAAACCGTCACCCGGTACAAGAGAAATTAATTGAAATAAAGTTTAATTTTTTCGCAATATTCAGTAGCAAAATCTATTTTTTTGTTAAATGTTGTCTGATAGGTAACCGGATTTATATGCTGGTACTGAGAGCAGATTGATAATAACTCCTCTACCAACAATAAATTATGTCCATATCTAAAAATAATCATAGCTACATAAAAGTTAATTGAGTTAATAATTTTGGTAGTTTCTATTGTTTAAAATATAAAAAATTTAAATCACAGAGTGTTGTTTTCCATAACAAAATTTTTGGCACTTGATGATTTCAGCATAATTTGGGAAGAAGTCAGATAAAGATAAGTATTGTTGTCCCTAAGGTGAAAAACGCTAAGAAATGTTTCTCTGTTTAACCTCAATACGATCACTATGACATTGGGCAAGAGGTGACCATACAATTGATCAATTCTACGAAGTTCCGGCAATTGCATTATAGAGTTTTGTAATTGTTCTTAAGATTTTCGAAATACCAAGTATACAACCCAGTTTCTTATTAGTTTTATTCACAATACAATCGTAGTGGGAAATAAAAGTACTTTGCAATTGCACGCACCTTAATCTCCTGCTTGACAATTGCGGAAAATGGATGTAGATGATTTGAAATTTACGATCAATGAACTAAAACGCCCAATCATTGATGCAGAAGTTCATCTAGTATAAGTATATGTAAATTATTTAACAGTGTTAAACCGCATTTTTTTTTGCAAAAATCTAGTCTTGGAGCTGATCATAGTTTGTTATAAATTCCTTGAAAAATTTAAGATTAAGCCAGGCATGAATTTTTTGTAGGAATATTGAATATCTGAGTAAAAAGAAATAACAAATAACAAAGGGCCAACGATAGTCTCCTGTAAAACTCCAGAAGTTGCATTATAAGAAAATGAACTGCCACTTGAACTTTATGTGACTCTTTTGAAAAATAAGAGACAAAAATAGACATGTCCTCTCTGGATTCTCTCGCCCATTCTAGGAATAGAAAATATTTTTGCTCATTTTTCAGGTTTTGGAGTAATTTTCTGTATTCCAGGCATTTCAGTTATGTTTTAGTCTTTCAGGCGTTTAAAGTAAAATTTTCTAGGAAGACATTTAGAAATTGCAAATAATTTTTTAAACTTTTTAGGTATTTAAAGTAATTTTGCGTTTTTGTCCAGGCATTTAAAATTCCTTTTAACAAAGAGTTCCTTTGGTCCCATGCTATTAGAAATAATTTTTGTTTTGTTCCAGGCTTTTTCATAAAAATACCAAGCTATAATTTTTATTTCTATAGTATATGCAGTAGTTCTAAAGAGCTTTTTTTTGGGAGAGTTATTGAGTTAACATCCTTTTTTTCCAAGCAGTTGAAGTAATTTCTAAATATTTTCAGGCTTCATCTCTTATTTCTTTCAGGCTAATAAATGAATTTTCTTTTTACAAGTAGTAAGAATCATTTCTAATATTTTTCAGATACTTTAAGTAATTTTTTATTGCTTCCAGGGGGATGAAGTATTTTTTTTACATTTCTTATATGTTTTAGCTAGCTGATTACTGAATTTTTTTTACATTTCTTATATGTTTTTTCCATATAGTTGAGATAGTTACTTTTGGGTACTTCAAGTTAATTCTTTTTTCTTCTAGGCTCTTAAAATGATTTTGCTTTTACAGGTTGTTGGTTTTTAATTCTTGTAGACACTATAAGTAATTTCTTATTTCTTCCAGGCAGTTAGAGTAACTTTCATCTTTCAAACAGTTGAACTCCTTTTTAAATTTGGCAGATACTTTAAGTATTTATTTATTTTTTTCAGACAACAGTACAGTAATTTTTTTATGAGCTGCTGAAGTCATTTCTAATTATTTGCAGACAAGTATTTCTTCTTTCTTCCAGTGAATTGATATCAATTTTTTCCAAAGAGTAGAAGCAGTTTCTTCTTATTCTCAGGTCTTATATATGGAGTGCCTAAAAATAAGTAATTTAATTTAAATTCATAAGGAAGCATGATAAAGGGGTAAGATTCCTCGATTACATTAGAATTAACGAACAAAAAGAAGAAGGGCACTGAAATAAGACATATTAGGTTACAAAAGGGAGAAAACTTTTAAATAGGAAGAAGGAGAGGAAGACATCAAAGCAAGGACGGATCTCAGTACGTAGTCTAAAATCTAGACTTGAATTCAGATATGAGAAATAATTAAGGAACTATTAACAATTTTGAAAAGAACTTGTAATGGGGTGATGAAGTTAAAAAGTGTATGAAGAAATAGGATCTCTAGGAATAGGATCCTAGAAATAGGAAACATATTCTCCAGCTTAAAAGAAAAACTACATCTTTAAGGGGTCCTTCCCATATCGTTGGTGCAAACTGTTCAAAGTCCTTGTTTGTATTTTCGAACTTGTGTAGTAATAATGGGTCGGCCCGAACCCCACATCGTATACGTAATCTAGTATACTGAAAACCGATCACATTCTGCACAACCGATTTCCGGGAGATCCCCGCCGATAGAGGTCGTCCTGATCTTTGTCAAATAATAAAAGATTAAGTAACATACGTTTCCGTTTTTTTGATCATTAGGGCCTTCGTTCGGTGATTAAATATCTAAAAAGATGATTAAGCCCGAAATAGTCATTGAATATTCTTTTGAAAGGATGAGTGGGACCAGATGTGAACCAGAGTGATAACAGATTACGAATTTCCTGTACTATTGTCCTTTCATATATCCAGAGCGTATGGACTTTTAACTTTTTAATATACAAAATATCTCATATTCGAGGGTGATCATAAGATCCGTTAAAGATAGAATGTCGGTGAAATTACGGAAAAATGTTATAAAGATTGGTTATGATTAAAATGCTGTTTAATATTTTTTTATCCAAATATTTTCGGGAAAATCCAAGTAAAAAGCAAAAAAATTTATTCGTTTTTTATTTTCTAACGGTAGAATAAATAAATAAATGACACTTTTTCATGGCCATTTGGTCGATCTTATATGATAGATGACCTTATATTTGAATCATCATAATCTGTATATTCATACAATTTAATTCCTCCTAAATTAATCGATATAACAATAAATAAATTGAGATAAACAACTCTGTATAAACACGTCGACTCACGACAGAAAAACGAAAACATAAAACAAAAGCGCCACGACATATCTTTTAACACCTCCCAGATGGTTTATTGGGTTCATTAATGCCGATAGTACCACATGGTAATGGTACTATCAAAAAGAGACGCCCATACGTACGCAAGTGTTCTTTATGGGTGGTGCGCTCTTCATGTACTCAACTGGATGATGGGGGTGGTGATTTTTTAGGGTTTTCTTTTGTTTGTACCATATGGTTCTGGGTGGTCTTTGTTTTAGTACTATGATTAATCCGCAAATACTAGACGGTCTATATTATAGGTTTGGATAAGTGAAGGTACTACTTAGATAGGTTTAGCAGATTTGCTATAAGCGACGAGAGTTGAATAGATTGAAAGGGAGGATAAGGCAGAAGTATTTTTTTTGGTTTATTCTTGACTAAAAAATTTTCAAATAGTAAGAAGATACATTTTAGAAGACCTATGGTTAGGTTGTACCCGAACAAATCAATATATAGAATGTAAAAAAATTTTAAGTTCAGAAAAAATATATCACAAAACATACAAAGATGACCAAAATTATTCAAAGCAGTTGCGTTAGGTTAATTTTGGATAGCTGAACTAATAGGTAAGAGAAGTTAAAAAATTAGGCTAATAGTTCATAGTTTACCTGAGTTACTTATGAGTTACTTATTATATTGGGTATTACGTCACTTATAGCAAAAATCAATTTAGAAATTTTTTATCTCACACGCTCAACAATTGAAAAGAAGAAGAAAATAGACTTATTCACGTATTTAAAAGAAATATGAACTTAAATCTGTAACGATACCGTTCGATATACTTAATTTAATTTAAGTTCAATAAGTTTTAAATATAATAATTTACTTGAGGTATAATAGATTTTTTTTTTATATACCTAGGAGCTGAGGTTCAATCTATTAATCTCTGAGCTCGTTTCTTCTTTTCAATATCCTACCTAACTTTGTTATGAATATTATAATTAAAAAACGATAAAAAACAACAAGAAGACCTACTTTTTTTAAAAATACCTAATTTGAACCAACGTTTCGGTAGTTATATCTACTACCGTTATCAAGGTAATTAAAGTAAAATTAAATTAAATTAAAAATAAAATATACTTATCTTTCAAATTTAATTTAATTTTACTTTAATTACCTTGATGACGGTAGTAGATATAACTACCGAAACGTTGGTTCAAATTAGGTATTTTTAAAAAAAGTAGGTCTTCTTGTTGTTTTTTATCGTTTTTTAATTATAATATTCATAACAAAGTTAGGTAGGATATTGAAAAGAAGAAACGAGCTCAGAGATTAATAGATTGAACCTCAGCTCCTAGGTATATAAAAAAAATCTATTATACCTCAAGTAAATTATTGTATTTAAAACTTATTGAACTTAAATTAAATTAAGTGTATCGAACGGTATCGTTACAGATTTAAGTTCATATTTCTTTTAAATACGTGAATAAGTCTATTTTCTTCTTCTTTTCAATTGTTGAGCGTGTGAGATAAAAAATTTCTAAATTGATTTTTGCTATAAGTGACGTAATACCCAATATAATAAGTAACTCATTATGAATTCGTCACAACAATACAGATTTTACTTGAGTTACTTATATTAACCCAAAAAATGAATATGTTATATGAAAAAAAGTTCTTAAAAAAATATCGAAATAGTCGAAAATACCTAATTTGACATGACAAAAGGTTTAGTTGGGTCAATATCTTGGCCTAACAAGTTTATATGTAGATGTGATTTATTAACAGTTTAGGTATTTCAGTTTAGGTTTTTTTATTAAACAGTTTAGTTTTCCTGTCAAAAATGACTCAAGAAAGTCTACATTTATCTAGAGTTCCGTTCGGATTTTATCTTAGGACTTAATAGTAATATGATAGAGCAATTTGTTAAAGAAAGTACATTGAAATAAGTAAAAAACGAGATTTTCCAAAGTGTTTCGACTCAATAGATCAGAGATGTAATTTAGAGAATGAGTCAAAAATGTCTTAAACACATTAGAAATGAGTCAAAAATTCAACGTAAGTTGACAAAATTAGCATAGGGTAGTTACAAAAGGAGTCAAGATAATTTAGGTTAGTGTAAAGTTTAACAAAAACACAAAAGCACTGACAATAATAATTATATATAAACTTAAAAACTAATTTAAATAAACGTGTCCATAATTCCAACTCCTAATTCCAAAATCTAAGAAATTTCTAGATTGTGTAGAAATATAATTTTAAATAAATAATCTGAATAAAGAATTGAATAGGAAATACTGTGGTTAATGATAATTTAATTTTCTTGATTAGTTTGAATAGAGAAATGAGTCGAAAACCTTTGTTGGTAGAGGGATGGGATAGTGTTTTTAAATATTTACTAAACAAGTTAAAATGCAAGAATATAATTTACATTTTTGGTTAGTTTCAATGAAAAAATGAATCAGAAATGCCTTTATTGTTCCAGTCAAGTATCTTGAGCCCAAAGCGAATTGGGTATAGAAATATTTTCCTTAAATGGATTGCGTTTTTATATAACAGATATAAATCAGACATTATTGTTGTTACAGAGATAAGCTACTGGTGTCAATTTTTCACTAAAGAAGCAAAAATATTCAATGGAGGAATGAGTCAGAAATGCCTTTGTTATTCCAGGGTCGGGTCAGATATGTTTAGCTCAAAATATATTAAGCATAATTTTTTTTTTATATTTTTTAATCATAAATTATTACTGGTACAGGGTTGAACTAGTGTTTTTGATTCCTCACTGAACAACTTAAAATTCAAGAATACGATTTATATTTTATGATTAGTTGCTTTGGAAAAATGAGTCAGAAATGACTTTGTTGTCGCAGGATTGAGTTAGGTGTCTTGACTTGGACTTAAGATTTCTAACCCAATATTAAAATATAGAAATATTTTACTTAAGTGGATTAAAAGAAATTAGTCAGGAATCCTTAGATTATCATAGTGTTATGTTAGCGTTCTTGTACCTTTATCTAAAATATTAATATGCAAGAATATCATTTTATGTTCTTTATTTATTAGTTTGAAAAGAGAAATGAGGTTTAAATACTTAAGGTTAAATTATTTAAGCTTTAGAGGTATTAAGATTCCTACATAAATTTTTTCATAGACTAGGGTTTTGAGAAAACTGAGTCAACTTGGACATAGTTGAATAAAAAGTAATTAACATGGTGAGTTGAGTATTTATTTACTTCTTAGTGTTCTAAAAAATATATATGTTATTGATTAGGTCATAATAGTTTGTAATCAATTTATTAGCATTTGTTAGCATTTTGTTACTGGTGTTATTTGAGCAAGTATTTTTTTGGAAGTGCTTATCGGGAGAAAATTTAAGAGTAATCTGTTTTATCTCTTCCATTTAACTTAAAGTCTTCAATGATGGGGCTGAACAAAACACCCAAAATCTTTTTGAATTTTAACCTTGTTCAAAATAGTTAAGAATTTACTCTAGAAATCACACAAGGTTGAAAGTTGATAGTTCGGTTGCAAAATACTGATATCTCGTTTCCAAAAACATGTAAAAAGTGATCGCACATTTGAAATTATCACTATATAGAAATATACAAAGAACAAGGACACAATTAGTTAAAAACTCCTTGTTTGTTTTTTTGGCGCTATTTTCCTGATTTTATCGGCTTTTTTCAATCCATTGAATTAGTGGTCGACAGAACGATAGATCTCGTTTTTAAAACCCCTTTTATCAGAGTAAAAATTGTAATAAATTTGTAATTCCTCATAAAAATGCAAAATTACGATACAGGGTTTTAATTAAGTATGTACAATAATTTTGTATGGTCACAGATAATTCCAACCCAGATAATGAAAGAAAACAGTCCTTGAACATATATGATTAGGAAATTGTATATATATGATTTAGGAAACCTGTATCTCATATTTTAGTTGGTAACCAATCAGAAAAAGCTAGTCTTAAAACACATCTCTAGGCCATAGAGTTTGTAGGTACAGGGTGGCCATTTTATTAGGAGCCTATACCTTTTCTTAGAATCTACAGGGTGTAGAAAAAAATTCTTACAAAAGCGTTTTTAAATTATGTGAGTTTCATCAATACAGGGTGTTCAAAAACTGCTGCATCGATTTTAACATCAGAATTTGAAATGTTCTTTGGGAGAAATAAAGATAACTTTCATAAGAACTACGTGTCCGAATTTTGTGTAGTTTAGACAGAAATTAGGATTTTGTATTTTTTTAACCAAATATATATCGGCATACAGTGTTTTGTAATGCTGGTAATTAAGACTTTTTAATAAAATTCGTATCACGACTTAAGAAGATGCTGTCCGGGTATTTTATTTATACAGGGTGTCTCAGGTAATAAGATATATTTTTAAATTTTCAATTCGCAATATTTCAGTTTTTTTAAATAGAATATCCTGTATTTTATATACTCTTCTTAAAAATAGCAAAAAAGCTATTAATTGATATACAGGATGTTCATTTGAAAACTTCCCACTACGGATTTATCGACAACCACTGTTAAAAAAAAAACGCCGAAATACGTCAAGAGGTTTGTCAAGGGGGACAACTTTCTAACCTAAAATTACTTCACCCTCTGCCTCCCAGGATCATCCCCTTAAAAATTTTAAATCGCAAGGGGTATTGAGTAATAGCTTGTTTAAAAGATCTTTCGAAGTCTTTTATTTTGACGTTTGATTTTTTTAATTCGATCGATTCGTTTTCGAGAAAATTAGAAAAATCTTTGTTTATCTTAATTTGTTCAGATATAAAACAAAAACATGAAAATATCAGTTTTTATTTTAATAAGTGTTCAAAATATTGCCCGTTAGGGTTTGCCAAATCTACAAATCCTTTATAATTTTAAAACGGAAACTACCAATATAAACAGCAATTCCGAAGATTAGACGTCGAAAAAACTAAATAACAACCTGAATTTTTTTCCGCATTCTTTTCATCAACACAGATATCCTGGGCGAACTGTATTTATTGTTATACCTGTTTAGTTATTTATAGTTGCTAAGGAAAATAAAGAATTTATTTTGCCGTCAGTTACATTTGTGACAGTCTTGGAATAGTAGATTTTACTTCCAAAATGGTTTACACACTAGCCGAAAGAGTGGAAATTATTCTAATTTTTGGTGCCCAAAATCAATGCGCTCAGTTTGCCGTCACGTTTAACGCCAGACATCCGGATAAGATAACTTCGAATAGGTATGTTTTGGACCTTGTTACTAAGTTTACTGAAACTGGATCTGTTGCAAATAAAAAACGTGATCATCGGCGAATTTTGGATGAAGCCGCTCAAGTTGAAGTTTTGGGTCATTTTCCAATAAATCCTAATACTTCATTACGCAAAATTGTTGCTGCCACTGGTATTTCATTAGGGTCTGTTCACACAGTTACCAAACTTCATAAACTTCATCCATTCAAAATGAAAATATTGCATGAGTTAACCGAAGGGCGATAGGCGAGTTGAGTTTTGTGAAAAAATGACTGAAGCGATTAATGATAATACTATTCATGTAAAGAATATCTGCTTCAGCGATGAATGCACATTTTATCTAAATGGATTTGTTAATAAGCATAACTGTAGATATTGGAGCAATGAAAATCCTCATGCATTTTCTTTTCTCCTCACTATGTGCTTCCCGTTCGGCAATGGCTAGATGACGAGTTTCCAGATAAATGGATAGGGCGAAGGGGGCCTATAGAATGGCGTGCTAGATCTCCTGATATAACGCCGTTAGACTTTTTTCTATGGGGTCATTTGAAATCTATTGTGTTTACTCCCCAACCTGAAAGTGTAGATGAACTTCGTCAACGCATCATCATGTTTTTGAAAATATCCGTCAGGAATTATCTATATCATTGCTTGGCCAAAAACGGGCAACATTTTGAACACTTACTGAAATAAAAACTGATATTTTCATGTTTTTGTTTTCTATCTGAATAATTTAAGATAAACAAAGATTTTTCTAATTTTCTCGAAAACGAATCAACCGATTTTAAAAAATCAAACGCCAAAATAAAAGACTTCGAAAGACCTTTTAAACAAGCTATTACTCGATACCCCTTGCCATTTAAAATTTTTAAGGGGATGAGCCTGGGGGGCAATGGCTGAAAGAAGGTGAAGTAATTTTAGGTTAGAAAATTGTCCCCCTTGACAAACCTTTTGACGTATTTCGGCGTTTTTTTTTTTTAAACAGTGGTTTTTGATAAATCCGTGGTGGGAAGTTTTCAAATGAACTCCCTGTATATATGTCCTATACCAAAATCTAATACTTTAGAAAATACTCAGAATTTTATTGGAATGACATAATTTCTACTCTCTATAATAATAACGCTCTTTGAACAAATTTTGCTAATTTAGTATTTCACCGTAGTAGGCTGTAACAATAATTAATATCCCCGCTTGTCATAGCAATAGCTACAGAATAATATTTAAACCACTTCTGTGACATAAATTTATTATGATTGTAAAAAATAATAGCCTTTAAACAGCAACATAACGCTAACCAAAGTCTAAAGTAAGTTTTCAATATGCCCTACATTTTAAATAATACATGTAGTATAAACAACTTCTGTTCTATAACACTGAATACAAAATCTGTTTGATTTTATAGGCTATAGCCTCTTTAATATTTCTTTGCAATTTATTTACCGTAGTAAGCCTTTGCTTGTATACAGTGTCCTTTAATGTTCCCCACAGGAAGAAATCTAACGGAGTAAGATAGAAATATTGCTGCTGGTCTCTAAAAATCTGCCATTGTTTTTTAGCCACACCAGTGACATGATTAATATTCAGGTCTTCAGATATTTTCCGAGTGCTGTTATTAGAATTTGCTTGAATTTTATTTAAAATTGCTTCTTCAATTTAAACGTAGGCTGTAGCTGACAGCCTGTCGATGACAACCGTTGATTTTTTGAAGCTGTCTGTTTCAGAAAGTCTAACACGAAGACGTACAAAAGTTCATCCATTAGGTATTACACGCTGAGGAAATCTTTCTCAATAAATGCTTCTTGTAGTATTGGCGTTTCAATTTCATAACAAAAATGCATTTATGACAAAGCTAACACCTTACTGATATATTTAAGATACTCAAAAAAAAACAATTTTTTTATTTAAGTTTATCACTCGGTATATCGTACAAACAAAGCCGTACAATCAATCTCGTCCAAAAAAGCCGTTGCGGACATATATTTATGTGAACTTTGTATCTTAAAATTAGTTAAAGAATCGCCTGTCAAACTTATTATACTTACTTAATTAACACCCTGCATAATATAAAGGCTTGCTATGCCAATAAGAGGTTGTTTGATCAGTATCTTGATCATTATTCTTAAAAATTATATATTAATACAATTCCATTAGAACCTAATTAACAACCGAAGACTGAATATTCAACACAATCAAACAAGTTCTTCAATATACCCTTTCAACCTAAAACATTCAATATTATCATGATGGCTTCATCATGTTTCAGCGGCATAATCCTCGTCGGCATCGGTACGAACAAAAGGATACGAGCACAAAAAATAATCCCGTACATTATTATTATATATATTTTTTAATGATAATCACATCAGAGTGGTTGGCCGCAGTCGAAACGGTCTTCCTGTGGTACATACACAGATGACGGTTAGTTCGATGGTGGTACCAGGGCCTCGTCTGCACGGCGTCACTGCCGATGGAACAACGCCGCTCCGAGTTGCTCTTAATGAAGACATCAACAAGACAGGTTACGCCTGTGGCGGGCCGAGTACGCCCCCTTGCCCCCTTTCGGTTTTACAGGGGCGAATTTAGGAGATAAGGAACAAATTCATATAAATGTTATAGAGAGGTATTTTTTTGTAATTCTTATAGGAAATCAACACGTTACGGAAGTAGTAACGAAATCAGAAGCGAAAATATATTTTTTTCAATTTTCCGTTATACAGGGTGTTACGTAATGGTATGTCATAATTTGAAGGGGGCATTCCGATTTTAAGTCGAACAGTTCATGTAAACGTGGTCCCTAAAATGCTTAATTTTTAAGATACAGTGTGGTTAAGTCTTATTTTATTTTCAGGTTTTAAGAAGTTTTACAAAAACAGTTTGGGATATTAAACTGAATTTTGGTACAGGATGTTATGGTAGAAAAACACAACAAAAAAGATCTTACAACATTGATTTGAGAAAAAAATTATGATTTTGTAGTAATTTTCAATCAATTAAAAATAAAAAGACCTCTTTACATTAACAAGGAAAAGCAAAACAAATAGTGTTACAATAACAACAAAAATGGAGTGAAGAAAAAACAATAACAATTAAATACAATACTATTACATAATTTACAAAAAATTACTAACTTTCGCCTATGGAGGCTTTTTCTCATAGAATTACGAAATCTTTCAGAAACTCCATGCGTGTTTCGTATAGTTTCAGATCCGCCAATAAATCTATTTTTTAGTTCTTTTAATGTCACATTTGTATGAGAAACCAACGTTTTTAGGTGTCCCCACCAATAAAAATTTAGGCTGTTCAGGTCAGGTGGTCTAGGTGGCCAAAATTGTAGTCCTCCAGAGTCAACATTTTCAAGAAGTAAAGGTGATTTGCCTTTTTGGAGAAAATTACAATAATACTTTCCGTTTAGGCATCCTATTAAAAAAATGATCCAATTAAACGGTTGGATACGATACCGCTCTAAACGTTGAGTGAATTGTTTCTAAAAATTCGTCTCTGTCCTTATGCGACTGTTCTCTTATGATGATTTTTATAAATATTGGTTATTATATTTCTGGAAAGAATTTGCTTCGTCCGTTAACAAGGTATTGGTATCAAAATGAGGATGTTGCGTTCCTTTTTAAAGATACCATCTACAAAATTGCATACGTGGTTCATAATCTCTCGGAAGCAATGCCTGAACCCTTTGTAGGCGAGAAGGATATAACGAAGAATTTCTCATACCGTCTTGTAGCAGATGTTTAATAACAACCAATTTTTCACGTACTTATGGTTGGATCCTCTTCGATTGCATGCAGGACAGTCTCAACTGCTGTTGTTCTAACTGTACGGGGCCTTTCCTCAGAGGTATTAGCTTTAAAACTTCTAAATTCTGCCAGACTACGATGAATTTTATAAATATTCCTCTTGATACAAACACCGCGTCTGATAGCATTATCATTGATAAGACCATAAATGCATTTGTACATTCCTTAGAACATTGAAAGCGTTTTAATACATCTTTGACATTATTTATGGTAATGTCTGGAACTCGACTATTTAAAGGAATTGCTTTGATAACACAGATTTTTCATCAATGTTTCTGCAAATTCTTGATATGATTTGATAGAATGTTTGATATTCCCTAAATAGATCAGGAATTTCTTAGTTAACTTGTTTCATATAAACTCGAAAAACCTGACGCCATTGAACATAACTGAATCAGACCAGTTGGTCTTGTTGGAATGCATATATTTGAAATATTTGCAACATTAAATCTCCTTTCATTATTATACATACATATATTATTACCAATTCTCAGAAAGAGGGTGTCCTTTGACATGTCTTATTAGATCTTTTGACATATTTTTATCCTAGTACAGGTAACAGTGTAAATGTGACAAATGACATTCAGTGAATGTTCTAATAAAATATTCCAGAAATACTCAAATTGCTGAAACAGCTAAATCTGTAAATTTTTTCTATTGTCCTGGAAATATGAATATAAAATATTCATTCATTCATTAGATTTGGTGTATTTTTGACCTTCAGTAAGTTAATTTGCGCTAGGGGCCATTAGGTCTGATCATTTTTTCTCGAGCATCATCACAGTCTGGTTTTCTCCCATAGATAACACCTTGGTTCTTAGCATTCGCCACAGCCCAATGAAGAGTTTTGGCCCATTCCTCTTAAACCAGCTCAAGTGAATTTAAATACATACAAATGATTAAATGGACCTATTATAGCATAATATATATAAAACATGTAAAACAACTAGACAAAAAATGTCATATAAAATTAAAATATATGTTCGGTTGGGTTGTCAGATATCGCAATAAGTAAGCCATATAGAGTTAAGATGACTTGATTTTTAAATGGATGGCTATAGTAATCTCTATTCAGTACGTATGTGCCTCAACCTCAACCCTATCAAGGCACAGCAGACTGATTTTACCATTGCGCAACCCAACTCAATGACTGCAATTCTGACGGCAAAACAATTGAATGATGTGTCGTTTAAAAGATTTATAATTTGTTGCTTAAAACTCAATTCAGTGTCGACAATGAGGAATCATACACGCGGATAAAAGCTTCTGTCAGTCTTAGTTAGTCAGAGCAATGCCATAAAATTGTGGCGTCGTCTGCCAATAAGGTGAACCTCCCAATTATAATCAAGAGATGTAATAGTCTTTAATAAAAAATAAAAATATTACTATGGCCAAAACTGACTTCTGAGGAACGTTTTAGAGATTTTCTGATATCTCTCATATTGAAGACCCAATTAAAAACCCTTTAGCAACGGCAAGATAAATATGACTCGAAGCACGAATGCGACATTCCTCTCAAGCCATAGTAGTGAACTTCTGCAGCAAAATGCAATGATTTACACAGGTAAAAGCTCAGTTGAAAGATCAGAAAAAGCTGCTGCATTTACCTCCACTATTTGATCAACCAATTTTGAATTTCACAAATTTAGAATTTCAAATTTCGTTGAGTCATATCGACAATATATGGTTACAATCATGCTATAGAAATAAAAAGAAATAAAAAGCAATAGAAATGTATAAATTAGTGTAAGAAGCAAGCAAGTAAAAACGTAATGCTATTATGTTCAAAACGATTTTACCACTCAAATTCCATTTTCTCCTGAAGATATCGTTAGTGACACACCTCACTTTATCGAGTAGTGAATAATATTTTGATACTAAATTTTATTTGACTTTTTTGGCAATTTTATCTTATTAACCTCCGTTACTTAATCCAAAATAAATAATTATTTGTACTTTAACAATCACTAATTTCCCTTAAAAGCCTCTGACGGAATTTTCAATTAGTAACAAACTTACCTTAAAGTAATTTCATCTCTATTCAAGAAAAATAGACAGAATGAAAAAAAAAAACGATAGAAATCGCCGGTGTGGTCCGGTACTGATCCCCAGTACGGAATAATCTGTTGATTTCGTGCCGGCAGGCAAAGTAAGAAAAAGAAATGAGGAACGTAACATTAGCCAGATTGCTACGGTTACTTTCAGATTGCCGTAATGATCGGCGAGGCGATTATTGGTCCCTTAGATGCCGGTAATTTACTCACAGATTTTTCTGGGTTTGTTAGTTCTGCCGTTGACAGAACAACTATAGCCATCAGGGATTCCGATCTATACTTTAAATTTTTTTTAGACTCTGGTTTCGCTTTGGATTTGTCTGTTACGGCGTTCCAGTGCAACCAGAGGATCATTATCTGTAACATTAAAAGCAGAGACAAATTGTCTGCGGGCTTGTGGGTAGAGAATATTTAATTGAGGAATATAAGTGGAACGATCTTAATTCTTTATAAAAAAGACAATATAATTAAACATTAACTGAACTCCTCTGATCAGTTGGGAAACATACGAGGGAACAATTTATCTATATACGTTGAGGAAATGTTTCTTTGGAATTTGAAAATGCATATTGCAACATCAAGATTTTTATTTATTAGATGATACTTGCAGGCATCACTTTGAAGCTACTTACAGTACTTACACTAGCTTTAGACGTTTACATTAATTAAAAGAAGTTTCTGAGAATAAATTTGAGAGTTAAAACATAATTCTGGATTAGGATTTGAGTAGTTAAAGCAGTTTTGGTTGTTTTTTTTTTCAATTTTACTCAGTAAGACTTTTAGGGATAAGTACTTTGATCAATATAGTCGAATATCCTCCATTTTTATTTATATTAACATATATAATTGGACATAACAGACATTCAGACCACAAAAAAGTACACCATATTCAATGGCGGAATAAGAGATGGGAAACACGAATTTGAAACGGGCTTTGCAGTAAGCGAAAATATTCCGGGACAGGGACAGGTGAAGACAGGACAAGAACTTTCGTGCTGTAAATAACATAATAACTACCCTTAGAATCAGGGATAGACAATACAACAATACACTTCTCGACGCATTCATTCACCAAAGATAAAAAAGAAGAGGTTAAAGACGAATACTACGAACAATTAAAATGTAAGTAATAAATTCGGTTCCTAAACAGGACATGTTAATAATTTTGGGAGACGTGAATGCCAATGTTTTAAGAGAAGAAGCGTGTAGACCACCTAGTGGAAGACATAGCCTCTATGAGCTATTAAACGACAACGGCCAATAACCTTAGGATTGTCTCGACAATGTTCCCACACAAAAACACCTACAAAGAGAGATGGATATTATCCAATGATGGGAAAACACAAAACCAAATAGGTCATGTAATAGCAAATACAAGACACATTAGAAACATCATAGATGTAAAAAGCCAACGAGGGGCGAAAAGAACCATAACATGACAAGAAATATCAGCACCAAAAAGGTGGAATGCAGATAAACTAAACCAGGATGAAACATGCAAATACGAATAGGTACCAGAAAGAACTAAAAACACAGCTAATACTAGGAATAGCTTAGAACATTAATCAACGCTTCCAAAATAATCCTAGGCGAAAACTCAAACAACAGAAGAAGAAAATACTGGTATGACGAAGAATTCCAAAAGGCCATAGACACCAAAAATAAGGCCAGAATTTTATACATACATTTAAAGGTTCAACGATCTCAGAGCAGAGAAGAGAACCATGATGAAGGAAAAAAGAGAAGCTTATAATAAAACAATAGATAATGTAAAAAGGGAAGCAGGATTAACAAACAGCCAAAACTTTTTTAAATAAGTCAAAAATATAAAGAAATGTTACATACCAAAGACCAACATTTTAAGAAATGAAAGCAACGGGCTCATGACTGAGATAAAAGAACTATAATGCAAGCATGAAAACAATTATTCGAAATTCTCTTAAACATAAGTGCAGTAACGTAGCATTTATGTTTAGTAGGAACATGAAGAAGGTGTAAGAAGGGTACCAAAGAGCGGAGAAGTATGTACCAAAACTCACTAGAGTAGATTAAAAGGGTAATTAAAACATAACAAATTCCTCAGTGAAGACTCCATAATGACGGAATGCATAAAATATGAAGAAGAATGTCTATATACCGAGTGTCCAGGAACTCTACCGATAAGCTTTACAGAGTGATTCTCTAACAAAAAATAAGATTTTTTTATAGGAATGTATGTATGTCTTTAACGTCTTACTTTCGTCTCAGATGTAAATAGCGCCGTGCGGAGCTTTCGTACCTATCTACGAGATGTTAAAAATTTAAAAAAAAAGTTTTTACTTGACTACCAATAGATATTTTTTTAAAATTTGCAGATGTGTTTCATGCATCAGGGGACATTTTTCGACATTCAAAAAAAAAAAAAGAGCAGGAAGGGACAGAATAGGATTAAACATAACCATGGTCATCTACAATTTCGAATGCGTAAACCAATTTTAGTAGAAGCAGTTATAACCTCGAATAACTAGAGCAGTAGCGAAATAAAAGCAAGAATACAAAAGAGCTTGAACGAAAAAGGGTTTGAACGAAAGATGTTTCGGAAAATCTTTGGACCTACAGCAGATGAGAGAACGGGTAAATATCGAATAAAAAGCAATGAGGAGCTCAAGAATACATACAAAAGTGTTTATAAAAATGCATGAGAAAAGCATAACGCAATTTTAATTTACAATTGCCTTGATTTGTGTTGATTAACTGGATAAGCAATAGATTAATAGATGTCTGCTTAGGCTCTAATGCATACACTACTGCACTTTTACAAAATATTAATATTGAATATAATGACTAAAAGTAGCGTCCTTAGTAAGTAGCGTAGATGGAGTTCGCAGGTTTAGGACCAAGAAATCCAAAACTTCCTTTTTTGAAAAGGTTCTGACGTTTCGACATTTATTTACGTCTTTTTCAAGGCTGTAATTACGAAACGGAACAAACCTCTAGTAATTTTTTAGGCAATAAAAAATGAACAAAAATAATAAATAAATTTATTTATCTGTTTTATTTAATCATATATATATTTAGTATATTTTCTTGTAACCTACTAACCAATGAATTTCTTATACCAACTATATTACTAGCTCCATCCGACGCAGCCAATAATATTTGTTTTATATGGTATTTCGTGTTTCATGAAAAAGCTCCAATAGTTTCGACAGGAACAGGAATTTAGACTAAAAAATTATCTTTTATTTCACTTTTTACACACATTCTCAAAACTAAATTTGGATTAATCGACAATAATGCAAAACTTGTTCTTTTTCATTAATTGAATTAAATGGCATTCTTTTGTTGCTCCTGTAACTTTTTTTATTAACCTAATAACTTTGGTTCCTTTGCCTTTAATTTTTTTTAAAACTGAGTGCTTGCACACGGCATTTATGTAATCAATTAAATGTTCTGTCAAGTTAATGGGAGATCTATCAGTTGCACTAAGCTCCATTTTAATAACGTCGTGCCTAAGCTCCATTTTAATAACGTCTAATTTAATCATAAAATAAAAAGAACTTTCTGATAAAAGATTAAGCGATTTGTGTGGGAAATCGCGGGAATCACATACAAGATGTCTTCCAATAGTTCAACTTTTAGATATTATAGATCAGCATAGACAAGCATTTTTTAAGTAGGGACTTTTGATTTAAGTTTTCTCTTGTTTTGTGGATTTGCTTGGAGTCAATTACCCGAAGTAATTATTACGAAGGGAAAATTATTCTATATGTAAATTTCAAAATGCATGATATTTAGAAGGTAAAACATGAGAACATAAGATTTGTATTAAAACCATGAGATCTCATGCAAAAGCATAAGACTTGGCAGCACTGCGGAGAGGATGTAAAGATCTTGAGATTACCGGACTGGAAGGAGGTTGTGTTGCACAGGGATAGGTGGGGGACCAGTCGTATGAAGGGTTGTGACGTCACAAGAAGAATCATCAGGAAATACTGCTTTTCTAACGTAGTTTAACCAGTTATTTAGAAAAAAAATCATTTTATTACCATCCTTTTCGATTTCTCCGTCTGACATAGGGATGAAAATTGAACTTATATCATTTTTAAATTACCTACCGTATGAGTCATCTGGAAATAATGTTTGTCTGGCGTAGTTTACCCGCTTACATAGAAAAAACATTATTTTATTCCGTTCTTCTCTAATAGCTAGTTCATTTCAGCTCAGGCAAGTTAGAGTTATCGTCAGTAATAAAATAAAATGAGACACCCTACAGTGTAATATTTGTGATTTTTAACAACATTTTACTTTTAATATTTAAGTATAAAAAGAAAGAAGCAAGAAAATAATTCAAAAACATATTTTGCCCATATTTCATTTCCCGAAAATAAAAATTTAGGTCACCAAAATTTCGTGAAATAAAACACAAATTTCTATAAAACAATTTTATTCCGCGCCGTCCCCTTGACCTCTTTCATACTTTTCCAACATGGCGTTTGCTAATATACATTTGGTCATATAACAGGAACAAAACTCCGGATGCTCGACTTCATCGGGATCTAACATTGATAATTCCAGTGTATACCTAAAAAGGAGATTTTATATTTTTTAAAAGAGGCTTAAACTATACCTTAATAGACCTTCTAGAGTTCTCCTCAGATCTTTTCAGCACCAAATCATAACAAATCGGACTGCCTACTTCAACTTTTAAGGAATTTGGCAAACAAATCAAAGTTTGTTTCCAATGGGTCTCGGGCTCGTCGGGTTCGGTGGAAAGTATCACCGGCTCCACACTGCTTGGCCCTTTTTGAAACGGAAAAGTACACGTAAACCATATGCATATCCCTTCATAAGTACTTTCTTTAGTTGCAACGGCAACGTGACTAAATTTGATTTCGTTTAAATCTTCTTTGGTGACTTCTTTGAGGTCGAGCCAGGACACTACCTATATTAGGATTTAAGATTCAGTATTATAAATACTTTATATAATAAACACAGAACAAACCTCTCCCTGAGATAGCAAACAATCAGGATGAACTTTTTCGGTAAGGGGTTTTTTGTATGCTTGTTCCCTTAGTAGCCTTGAAAACGATTCCATATGCACCCCATTCACATTCTCCCAATATTTGTATACTGATGGAACGCTAAAACGTGAAGTTTGTATTATCACAATAATAATTTTAATAATTACTGACCTGCAAGGGGTAGCATAAATACCAGCAGACTCAGGAAACATTAGGCCATCAGGTTTTAAAAATCTGTCTCGAGCTATTATAACAGTATCTAACATTCCTTCATGGAGTAAATAGAATCCCATCCATTCTGATACTATAACGTCAACCTTTTCTGGTATTTGTGAAGTGGTTACATCTTCGATTCTACTATGAATAACCTAAAATTATTTTATCTTAAAAAGCGTTGAAAAGAAGATATTTAGATGTTATTATGTGTTTCTGGTTTAAAAACGGTTAAAATTCCAATAAGAAATGACCGTTAGGGTTAAAAAGAAATTAGATCTAGGGCCAAGTAAGAATTTTTGTACAAAGTAAACTTGTATAATGAGTACAATTTCTAAACAAAGTCCTCTATCATGAATTTTGATCCTAAATATAATGGTGATACTAAAAAAATATTTGGAAAATGGGAAAGGGTAGTTTTTGCAAGGGTGGGGGGTTGTTTTGTGAATAGCTTTTTTGAGGTTATTTTTGTCGCAATGTGAATTTGAAAACTACACACTTTTTCCTACAAAAAAGGTACTTTTGTTGCACATCGCACAGAGCGACGTTTTTCGAGAAAATTAAAGGTAGAGATTTGGTTTTGATGGGTTGCTAACTGGTTAATCAACATAAATTTATGAAAGTTATGGCGTTTCAAAAGTTATCACGTAGTTATTAAATATTTAATTGAAAAATACAAATTTCGTAATTTTTTAAAATATCTTACAGCTTCTAAAAATTAAATAAACTAAATACCAAAATGCTTATACATGATAAGAAATATAAACGATACAAAAAGCTCATAATCCACCTGAAGCCTACTAATTTTAAACTTGTAAAAGTAGAAGTTTTATATTTCTTTAAAGAGATAAATTATTCTATTAGGGAGTACATTATATTATTAAAATAAAATTACTATTTCACTAATTATTTTAATTACTAAACAAAACCTCCCAATCTATGCTGGCCAAATGATTATTAATCGAAAAAATATCACTATTTTTGAAATCATAAAAATACGCCGCATATTTCATTACCTCACAGTCTTCATCACAATAAAGGTCAAAGCTAATACCCGTATGTTGTAAGCTCTCTTCAAAGAGCGTTTCTATTGCAGGTTTGAAATCAATTAGTATTAGTAAATACTACATAAAAAAGATTTCCATTGTTGTTAAAGGTCTTATTTTTTTGAAACAAATTATGAGAACTAATAGTTGACAATAATATAAGTAAATAATGATTTTCCGTGTGCACAAATACTTTATAGCTGCAATCAACACACCACCACACGCACGCATTGCTTAAATTGTTTATACCTGACTCACGGTCACATAAGTAATAATTCAAGTTCGCTACTTCAGCATCAGAAAAGTTGGATGTTAACCAGGTTTTGCTATCATAATAATGTCGTAGCATCAACAACTCAATGCTCGTTGAAAACTTCTTATTTTAGTTCTCATACCAACTATATTAATAGAATAACCAGAAAAGCTTGGATGCAAACCAGCCTTCACTAGAGTATAATTTGATTGACCGGACCTCGAAAATTTTCTCAGAATAGTCCCCTTAGGCCAAATATCAGCTCTCAAAAAATCATGTTTACACTCAGAATGGATGCTTACTTTAAAAGATCTTATCATCTTTGATAGGCAAACTCTTAACCTTAAGATCCCTAAGTTCAGGAACCAACTTTTTGCTATGTTGTCCAATAAAGCTAGGAGCTACGCCCATTCTAACGCGACCCAGATAAGAGTTCCGTCTGTGCAAATTCTGATCCTGCAAAGCCTTCATCTCTTCGGAAATCTGCTTTTCTTATAAGACAGTTGATTATATATTACTTATTGCATTACCGAATTTTGGACAACTGATTTTATGAAAAATCTTACCAGGTACTTGTTGCTATACAAAACAATTTTATACATAAGTTTTAAACTTATTTTCCAGACGTTTTTCAATACCTTACAAGACGTAACTGTTTCCTGGTTATGTAATTTATAATAACTTTACTTGAAGCATTATTCCCACTATTCAATAGCTCCGTAGATACTTTAACCTCAACAGTACTGACCAAATTATTTCCATAATTGAATTTAGTAAATTCGCTTATGCAATCAGTGCACCAGATTAAGACTGTTCTACTTTTAGAAACTGGTTTTGATGAGAGGAACACTGCAACACAAATTAATAAACAACACTGGTTGCCAGTGTTGCCAACTCGGTGATTTTTTAACCAAAAATAGAGTGTTTCAAAGACAATTTAAGGATGAAGTTGAGGAGTGTCTCTATGCTGGTGTATTTTTTATTTTACTTGGAGAATATCTAGTAAAATTAAACATTTTTTTTTTCCTTCTGAACAATGATAAAACGATAAGTTATCAAAAAAGGATTACGTCTGTATGTTATGTTTCCTTGTAACCATTTTTTTAATCTGTTTGGTATCAATTATTGTTTATTTATTTAAAACAAACTTTGCTCTATTTGGGCAATCCACAATCCAATTACTGTTGCAAAATGCTAGCAGAAAAGTCCTTGGGGTTTTGAATTGCGTATGTAGCAGCATATACACGTGATAAATAATCAACGAAAAAAAAATTCAAAAAACCCTGTAAAACCCTTCCTATAATTGTGGAATTCTATTTCCATAAGTGTCGACCTTGTCACTTATTTGCAATTTTAAATCGACTAAAACTCTGTAAAAATCGAATTTTAGACTACATAAACACAATCCCAGAGCTGATTATTTTGAACTAGATATATTTTGCACAAAGGTGGTGCGGTAACATAAGGACAAAAGTATCATTAAATGATAGTGTGGCTGTTATCTTGTTAACTGCTTTCCAATTACTTTTTGAAATAAATTCACTGGATAACGTATTGCGGGAAAGTGCAGGATATCAATGCGAGATAGATTCGAAAGCTACTAGCCTTCCCTCCACTGACCTAATATTTGGCGAAATCTGGAGAGTTCTGAATTTTTAGAATTCTGGAATTTCATAGTTCGCAATACTGAACATGGCAAAAACACTTTATTTTAGTTACTTTGCTTTTTAAATAAATTCAAGGTTTTAACTGAAGGACTGAAAATTGAACTGTAAAAATAAGTTTTTTAGAACAATTAGCATGATGATAATTTAAATAAATAAACTTTAATATCTAAAAACCGCCATGAACAGAACCTGTAATAAGAGAAAAAAATAAATAAAAATTATATTATAAAAGTAAAAATTTTACAAAAAAAAACTATCTAATTTAATGGTTGAAAAACTTAAACATAGTTGTACGTATACGTACGTAGTTCTGATACAAAAGTATATTGAATAAATTAACAGCAGTTCTAGTCCCGTTAGTGCAAAAGAACTTCGGGAATTTTCATTATAATTTTTACAAACAAAAAATTCTTCGGAATAACGTAAGATCACCTGTTTTATTATCATAAGTAATTAGTAAAAAAAATACTAAACGACAAAAGACGTAAGGGTTCCATAATAAAATGTTGCTACATTACCTCAAAAACTACAATAATAAATAATAATAATATTTCAGACTTAAAGGCGCCCAGTTAAAGTTAAACCATTTCCTATGAGATAATTTAGTGAATGAAAAATTCTTATCGTAGAGCATTTTAACAATTTAATATTCAATTTTTTACTCACCTACCTGTACGATATTTTCAACCATATTTTCTCTAACGATGTCCAGAGCCAGTCTATAGGTAGAACTGGCTTCAACTGCATATACCTTCTTGGCACCAGCTTGGGCACAAAAAATTGACAAAATCCCTGTTCCGGCACCAACATCTAAAACCACTTTTCCCTCTATGTCCGCTTTGTTGTTAAATATTGCCTCGCGATAAGCGGTATTTCTTGGTTCATCTTTTAACATCAATTTATGAATCTGGAAATATGTTTTAGTGTATAACAAATTTACTGTTATTTCTGTTTAAATTTAAATATACATATATTTTGCAATTCTTTCATTATTTTACCAAAATTCCTAGTTACTAGTTTTCTTCAATTAAAAGATAAAAATGTACTGCACGTTCAACAAGGAAAATTTATAAATCAGTGCTAATCTATCTTAAGCCTTACTATAATTACATAATTAACGTTTTGAGCCAATCTAAGAACGTTTTTAAATAATACGTATATAAAAAGGAAACCTCTTTTCGATCTTTTAATTACAATAAAACAGAAAAATTCCTTAAAAATTGAAAAAAAGAAACAAAAATTAAAAAGTTTTTAAAAAAATTAAAATAAACCAGTCACTACATTTCTGATAGTATATGTACACCTCATATTAATACACAATTCATAACATGAAACCACTTACTACACAGGTTCAGATAAAAATATTAAAAATAATGATGAAATTCCTACACTATTCAAATTAAGTAAACCTTGAACTGCCAACGTGTTATGAAGCTCACATGTTGTTGATAAATTGCAGTTAGTAAACAGTTTAAAATGGTTAAGGCAAAGGTTTTTGTTTATGCAAATAGATTTGATGGTTTTCCAAAAGAAAGTGACATTCAATTGGTTGAAGAGGAATTACCACCTTTGAAAGACGGAGGTAAATTTATCAAAACCTAAAAATACATTGTTCAATAATTTATAATTCTTCTTAGAGTTCTTGGCCGAAGCCGAATATCTAAGTGTAGACCCATATATGAGGGGTTATGCACCTGCATTAAAGTTAGGTACTACATTTATTGGAGGCCAAATTGCCAAGTAAGAACGTTAGGTTTTTTAAATAAATTTATTACTTAACCTATCTCTTCTTTAACATCAGAGTAATTGAAAGCAAAAATGCCAACTTTCCTGTGGATAAGTACGTATTTGGATCGTTTGGATGGCGGTCACATACAATATCCAATGCTTCTTCTCTTTCAAAGGGTAGGGTAGATATACCACCTCATGTTCTCCCAGATTTTAAGGGTCTTTCTCCATCTTTGGGGCTCGGTGTTCTTGGTATGCCTGGGTGAGTGTCAATATTATATAATATATTATACTAATTTATGCACACATTAATATATATCTTGTCTAGAAATACAGCCTATTTTGGCTTCCTAGAGTTATGTCAACCAAAACCTGGAAATACAGTGGTTATAACTGGAGCAGCAGGGGCTGTAGGTACCCATGTAGGGCAAATTGCGAAGCTGAAAGACTGCAAAGTTATAGGGATTGCCGGCTCTGACGATAAAGGAAAGTGGTTGAAAGAAGAACTTAACTTTGATCACTTTATTAATTATAAAACTGAAAACATTAGGGAATCATTAAAAGAAGTTGCTCCAAAAGGAGTAGACTGCTATTTTGATAATGTAAGTTTGTTATAATAATTTTAGGCTGAGATTCTAATTTGTTGATTTTCCAGGTAGGAGGAGAAATAAGCAGCACCATTTTGGGTCAAATGAATCGATTTGGCAGAATATCTGTTTGTGGAGCAATTTCAGCCTATAATGACAATAAACCCACCAAAGGTAAGTAGGTACTTTTATTCTCATGTGAAACTATATAAAAAGATCATATGAAAATTATTCATTAACTTTAAAAAAATCATTAAGACTGATTTTCAGATTTTCTAACATTAGATAACCATATATTTTTAGCTAGTATAGTACAAGGACATATGGCCCTTAAAGAACTAAAAATGGAAGGGTTTATTGTCACAAGATGGGCTGATAGATGGATGGAAGGTATTAACCAAAATATGCAGTGGGTCCAAGAAGGAAAAATTAAATATCGAGAGACAATTACTGATGGTTTTGAAAATATGTTTAAGGCATTTACTGATATGCTAAAGGGTGTTAATTATGGAAAAGCAATTGTAAGAGCCAAGGCTTTAGTGAAGTAAAGAAGCGAAATATAGTTTTTACAGAAAAATATATTTTATTTGGTTCCTTATATTATTAAATAAGTTTAGTCTTGACAGCTCCCTTATTGCCATTAATAAATATTATCTCATAATTATCTGATAGAAGAATGTGCTATTGTAAACAACTTAGATTACACTGTAGTGTAATCTGTTTGTAGTGTTCACCCTCAAGCTTAATTACAGAATTATCTACTATTTCACTCGTGACATAAATATTTATTTAAATGACGATGATTCTTTAAATACTACCCTACTTGCAAATATGCTGGTAATATTATATGGATTAAATAAATATGAATGTTAAAGAACCAACTCGAATTACAGCTAATTCTTCAACTTTGATTTTTGTGAGTTCAGTTTGGAATGCAGGGAGGCTATTGGCTGCCCTACAAATATTTTAGGAATGCCAAGGCAAACATCCAAAAGTAATTCTGGTAGAATATATAGTAATGGAAATTTTTAGATGTTTTAGGGTTTATGTAATAAAGTAAATTGGCCAAAAATTTAAATCGTAGTTTGATGCTATTGCTGATTTTTACAGGCAACCCAATTAGCTAGTTAACAACAATAAGTTAAGAAACTAATAAGACTAGGAATAATAAGATGCGGCTCCAGCATCTAGTTTAGGAAAGGAACTAGAAAAAATATTAAAGGATAAAATCTCTTCTGAAACACTCTTGATAGCTACCTGATAAGTCTCTAGATGCCCTCTCAATTTCTATCAATACTTCTTGGTTTGAAGGTGTATTTCCTCCTTGTTTGAAGTCTTCTTTGGTATTTCCCATATTCAAGGGTAGTGAAACTGACAATCCACCTAATTACTGCCCAATCTCTCAAAATTCACTTCCAACCATATCTATTTACCTATATACCCATCTACAACCTATTTACTCATATTACATACACCCTTCAGTTGCCCATTCTACATTCAGAGCAAGTGAGAAGTTATTTTATTTACTTGGGTAAAAAAATTTTCAATCACCTTCCTCTTCATTTAAGAAAACTTACCTCTTATTTTAAATTTAAAAACTATTTAAAAATATTGTTAGTTACTAAGGCATATTATACATTAGACAAGTTTTTTAATGATGTTTTGTCCTGATTACGAAATATGTATGTATGATTTGAAAAAAAAATATTTATGCTTTCTGATGTCTATTAGTCCTAAGTTTTACTGACTTAGATTTAATAAGGCTTTGTCAATAACTCTGGTTGGGACAATAAAGCTACTTTTTGAATTTGAATTTTTGGAATTTCAATATCTTAGGTCATGTAAAGACCGGTCAAGAAAAGAGTCTGCAATTATCTTCACAATTATAACTGTAAGACAATTTGGGTTTCAAACATCTAAGAGCATTCAGGATGCCATTTAGGTGCAATTTCCTTAAAAGTATTTATCTTGGTTTGAGTGAAGGTAGAGCATTGGCAGTGGTCTTTTGTGATCTGTCAAAGGTCTTTGATTGTGTGGACATGAAATTCTGCTGTTGAAGATGAAAGAAAAGGTATGACTTTCATGAAGTAGCATACCCCTGGTTAATATCTTACCTTAACCTGTTGTGCACTCAGGTAAGCAATCATCGACTTTTCTCAAGCCTCTATTCCTCAAGGCTCTGTTCTTGGGCTAATCTTGTTCTTACTTTATGTAAATGACCTTGTTAAAATTAATATCTCTAGAGAAATCACACCCTTACATACACATAAATCTGGTGGAAAAAAAGGGAAATTGTAGGGCTACATGAAACTATATCAAAAGATCTCAAGGTCAGTAGAGGTTTACCTGTAATCATATTTATTTTAATCTGAGTAAGACTCACATAATTTAAATGTAACCTAATGTGGTCTACTTTTGGCTGGTGATCCATTGCCAGAAACTACAACATCTAAATTTCTAGGTATTCTAATTGACCAAGAATAATTGTGTTTTGAGGATCAGACTAATAGTAAGGGAAGAATTGGGTCAACAACTGGTATGGACAGTTTATTTCTCGTTACTTGAGTCTTACCTTAGCTGGAGTGTTGCTAATCAGTGCCTTTATTGTGAATATAATCACTTTACTTTCATCAAGTTCACTTTATTGTCAATGTAACTCAAAGAGAATCTTGCAGATAATATTAGGACTCGACAAATTTTAGCTCATACCTCCCTTTTCAAACTAAAGAGTTCTTCTTTTATCTTTAAAAACTGTAATGCTCTCTGGGGGGCCTATTCCTTAATATGAGACATGTCAAGCTCACTTTTTTTCTATACTGATTCCCAAATCTTCCTTAGTAAAAAAAGCCCAGATTTATGAGGGTCAAAAATCTTTAATGTTTTAACAAGTTTTACAATGATTTGCTCGATTAAGACTTTTTGCTGCCTATTAAAAAAACTATTTTACATAGGGCATATTACAATATGGATGAATTCTACCAAGATATACTTTAACATTAAATCTGTAATTTTGTTGTTCATTACAATTAGATGTACTATGTGATATACTATATTATGCTGTATGTATGTATAATGTTATTTATATCTACATACTTACCATACTGCCTGTAACACAGAGCATGAGTGTGAAAAAATTAAAAACGTGTATAAGACTGAGTTTAAAAGAGACCAATTAATTTTCAGTATTATGTTCTGTGAGAGTTCAGGTCTAGGTTTATACATTGACAAAAAACATCAAAGAAAATACACTTTTTATTCAAGGCATTCCTCTATGTGGGTTGTACAACATCAAAGTTCATTAAATTTTCAGAGAGTTAAATAGTATATTTAAACACTTTACATGGGGTCCCCTATTTAACTCTTTTCATTACATAGTTTTATGTAAAAGAAAATATCTTTTTCCATAAAGTTAAAATTAAAAATGATGTTTTGAACTTTATTAATGATTTCTTACCTCCAAGTCCTCATAGCTTTTGAAATAAAGATCGTTTGGATCATCGACTTCCATTATAGGTGTTAATTGTTAAGTAACAAATGCAAAATATTAATTAAATAGTCTTTTAAAATCAATGGCTCATTTATCCTTTCTACAAAAAGAATGTTTTAAAGCATACAAACAACATAACCACAAAACATAAACATAACCACAATCATAACCATATAACCTAAAAAATTTGACATTTTCAATGGTAGCGCTTATCCATTCGAATCCCGGACCTTTAGCAATCATGCCCACTTTTACGTTTGTTTTAAATTCTTTCTAGTTTCTCCCTAATACACGGAAGCTTAAGATTAGTTAAAATAAGAATCAATGACATTAAGAATCTCATAAATAATTTCAAAGGGTTTCAGCAAACAGAAAGCCTATTTTTTTTTCTTTTACATTATTGCTGTTCTTTATATTAGCGTGAATACCATTACCCCACACCCTGTGTATAAATCGGAATTGATAAACAATTCATTTTTGTATGTTGTTCATTAAAACCAAATAGAAAACACCATAAATTCCAAGAAAATCTGACAGTGACAGGCTCTGGTCCTAACCTCACTTTATTGTGATGACGTTCTTTTGTTTAGATTGGAAGTTGATTTGTTTTATAAATAGAAATAAGATATTTTCCAAATTTCATATAGGATAAAACCTCAAGGAAAATGATGAAACAAAGACAAGGGTAAGAACATTGATCAGATCCTTACGGGCTAATTTTCTAAGATCTATGTTCTTTATAGATCTAAATACTATAGACGTCTAGACAAACGGGATAAGGACAGTGGAGACAGCAGTGAAGGCGAAGAGACTGAACTCTTTGTCAAAAATAAGTCTCCTAGACGAGAGATTCCCACTGTTGAGAAGATTGTGGAGGAAAATGATACTTTGCAATCTTTGGCCATTCGTTATAGATGCAGTGTAAGTTTTGTAATATCACTTTAACTATAACCAGATGTTGAATGGTTTTCAACAAGTGTCTTTCTATAAAGTAAAACCTAGATGTTAAGGTGAATTCTTTATGTCTTTTTTGCTTATCTCTAATGTTAAGTCATTTGTGGAAAAGTAATAACTTGGATGTTTTCAAGTTATTATATTAACTGTGTAAATTGTGATGGTATTTTTGCATTTTTAAGAAGAGTTTTTTCTAAAAATTTGTGTTTTTTGAGGATGAAAGATTTCAATTCTTTTTCTGTACTGCAAGGGTATTGTATTATACAAATTTTTAGCCAAATCAGTGGGCATCTCTTAATACTTTAATATATTTTCCTAATGTATTTATTTAAAAGCAATTTTTAATATTTTTAAAAATTGGTTTTGACCTAATTATTTATTATATATAATTATTAAATATAACAAGAATTTTGATATGCTTAACACTCATTTAATCTTAAACTAAAATATGTATAAAAGAAGAAAAATTACAATAGCTCTTACTAAAAACATCACTATTATACAAATTATTTTTATAAATTACAAATTATGTAGGGTCAATTGTCCAGTTATTGACCAGTTAAGGAGAGAGTTAAAACATAAAAAAATAGTTAAAACTTTGAGAAATAGATATTTAATGTATTTCCGCTTTACCATTTTATGCAAGTTTAGTAATTTTTCTCAGCTTTTTGCACTATTAGGATTCATGCTAAGTAAAAAAAAAATCGGTCTTGCTTTGTAAGTGAAAAGAAAAAAATAATAGATTGAAAAGACCTACAATTTTTAGTAATTGACCAATTGATGCTAATACTTGACCACTATATTTTCCAGTAATTGACCATTCTTTTATTGAATAATTATTGAACAAATTCATAGAAGCCAAACGGCACTTGCAATAAAACACAAGACAAATTTCGAAGATTTTTATTAAAGGTGATTATAAATAATTAAGTTTTGTTTTAAACAGAAATAGGTTTAGAAAACTTATATTTAATTCTATCCTCAGTACCAATTAGTTCTGGGGTTTCCAATACACATACTATTTGAGACTTATCAATAGCACTCACATCATTTTCAATAACAGAAAAAATAGTCTTACAATCCCCGGTTGGTCTTAAGGCCTGAACTTCTATTTCTTCTTCACTAAAAAAGTTCTGTAATATACAAACATAATAATATGTTTTCTTCTTTCCAGGAAAAGCAGCAATAATAAATTCTCCTTTTCTTCTTAGGTCATTGAAGTCTTCTGGCAAATCCTCATTACTTGAACCTGAAGAACTCCATTCTTCATTTTCACTTTCAGAAGTTGAGCTTACCTTTTTAATTTTTTTTGGTTTTGGTGGTGTTTTTACTGCTTTTTCTAATTTTTCTTCTTTTTTTCTTTTTCTTGTAAGTGCTCTTTGTGTCTTTGTTTCCTCCTTTTCTCTTTTCGTCATGAAATGAAATCCATTTTTTTGATGTCGCAGCATATGGCAACCTTTCTCTATATTTTGTTTTAGCCATGAACTCATTTTTTTCAGGAGTTTCCTTGGGCCATAAAATATAATCTAAAAATGCCGAACTAATATTTCATGAATCAACAACAATAGTACCACTTAAATCTGAACCTAAAACAGGACTTTGAGGTTTTACCAGAGACAAGTTGTTAGGTGTTGAAGAACTAGGCTGAGAAGGAGAGAAATAACAGGATGACTCCTTATATCCATCAGAATTGATTTTATTGAGAGTTCTATTTTGTGAATGTGTACTTGGTGTTGCACTAGTTGAATGTGGTGAAGAATCTCTTTGATGTTGATGTAAATTTGGTTTTTTCATTGAAGTTTTTTGTTGAATTTTAACTATTTTAGCAATGGGGGAAGATGGCAATGGTAAGGTATATTGGTTACCATTTTTGTTTTCTTTGATTTAGGCATTTTTACAACTCAATCTCAGTTTTTTCCAAACATAAAATAACTCCTTAGCAGATTCTTCACCTCTCCACTTTCCTGTGTCAGGTAAAGCTTCCCTAAATTCATTAACTCTTTTAGGTAACATTGTTGACTCTAAGCATAATAAATGCGGCACGTCGAATTCAGAAGCTTTACTAGCTTTATCAGGTTCTTCATTTGAATCCATTAACAGTCCAAATTTTCTAAACTCTATCCTAGAGGCAATCCTAGTTAACAGTTGCTGAATTGCCACATCAGAAATTTTAAATCCAAGGGTTTCTTATTTGATAGTGGGATTTATTATAGTGGAGTGTTGAACCTACCGAATGATCAGATATACTACATATAGCTTTAAGTAAAAAGATCAGACAAGAAACTATCTATTTCTTCTCCAAGGATTCCAATCAATATTTATAACAAATTAGTAGAAGGATATGATAAAATCACCGTAAGCACCATAGAAAATGTGATGCTGTTAAGGACTTAAAAATTAACAAGGCTGTAGGATCTGACAATCTTCTCACCTTACATAATCAAAGGAATGGTTGGATTTTTTGTTTAACCAATTTATGGAAACAAGTAAAAATATGTCCTGTGTTTAAAAAAGGTGATTCAGTGATGATATTCAAAATTATAGACCATTGCTATTTTGTCATGTCCAGCAAAGATACTTGAAGCCATAATATGTAAGAATATTTATAGCTTTGTTAAAACATAAGTCAGGAATTAGCAATATGGTTTTTTAAAGAAAAGGTCAACTGCATCCAACTTGGCTAACATAACTTAATATATTGCTGAAAGTCTTGATAAAAATTCTCAAGTGGATGTAGTTTTCATTCTTCTTTTCTCGCCTCATGTGGTGTGCCACAGGGCTCAAATTTAATGTTCATTTTGTTTATCAATAATTGAAATAATCACTAATTCTAAAGTTCTGTTATATGCAGATGATATGAAACTTTATGCAAAAATTAATAATGTGAAAGTTGGGAAATGTAATGTTTTGTAATATAAATAAATGCTAAGTAGTGAGTTTTTCCCAACAAAATAACTCAATTCAATATCAGTATAGCATAAATGGGGTAATTTTATCTTGATTAGATGAAATGCTAGATTTGGGTGTTACTTTTGATGCACAGCTCAATTTTAAAACTTATATTTAACTACCACTTTATACCATTATAAACAGGGCAACAAAATTATATGGGTTTATAGTAGTAAGAGTTTTACCAATACTAACTGTGTTACACAGAGTGTACACACAGCACAACTCTCTATGTGTCATACATAAGAAGTATTTTGGAGTATTGTTTCATTGTTTGGTGCCCTTGTTACAACCTGCATATTTTAAATATCAAGAGGGTGCATAATAAACTATTCAGATATAATAATAATAATAATAATGACAATAATAATAATAATAATAATAATAATAATAATAATAATAATAAGCCTTTATTTCCAACAGGCAACTTGCCCAATAACAGGAAACAGTTGCAAAACAATGAAAAATATAGTTAAAAAACACACACAAACAAACCTACAAAAAATGAAAAGAAAAGAAAAAAAGTAAAGTAAAGTCACAATCTCAAAAGTTATCCAAAAAATTAGAATAAATAACTATTAATATGATATAAAAACCCAATTATAAAAGTTTAATAAGATAATCACATATTCAACAAAATGAAATTAAATTAACTGCAATATACCTACTAACTATAACTTAAACACATGGGTCTTAATCCCAAGAGTAATGATCCACCAAGATAATGACAATCACATGAACCGGAGAGAAATTTATATTGCACATGTGACAGATCCGATTAAATATAGAGCATATTGTATATAGTGGCGATTTCAACAGGATGTTAGTATGAGGCCTTGGCAGAAAGAATGTTAGGGGATGTCTAGCATTCAGCCTAGGCACCATGAAACGTACACCAGAAAAAAGTACAGGACTATCAATGAATCCATTCATTAACCCATGCAGGAATTTTACAGAGAAGATCATTCTTCTGAGATGTAATGGATGTAGATTGAAGCGTTCCAATAGTTGCGGATGATCAAACCCTCTTACCGGATATATGCCATCCTGCCTCAAAAACTTAGCAAATCTACGCTGGACAGATTCAAGGAGACCAACATGATTCTGATAGAGCGGGGTTCCATATAATGCAGCCAAACTCCAGTTTTGATCTTACAAAGCAACAGAAAAGCAGTCTTAATGTAGATTCCAAAGTAAAACTCTGAGAACTTCTAATTATGAACCCAAGCCTTCTCAGGGCTGACTTGACTATGTTGTTGAAGTGTGGAACGAATGTAAATTCAGAGTCAAAGGTGATACCAAGATCAGTAATTTGCTCTAATCTACTCAAAATAGTATCATTAATAAAGTAATTAAAATTTAAGGGTGTTTTTGATCTAGAGTAACTGACCACACTACATTTAGCCGCATTCAAGCCTAACCTGTTAACAGCGCACCATACCTCCAATGTATTTAGACAGTTCTGAAGAAAAACACAATCCTCCAAACCATATACATTTAAATATAGCTTCAAATCATCGGCAAAAGCCAGCCGATGACAAGTGAGTGACTCAGTCAAGTCATTCATAAAAAAACTAAACAGGAGCGGACCCAGGTTCGAGCCCTGTGGCACACCCGACGTTACGTTAAAAGGTTCCGATTTAAAGCCCTCATATTCAACATATTGAGATCTACCAATCAAGTAGGAATGAAATAAATTAAATAATCTCCCTGAAAAACCATACTGAGTTAATTTATGCAGCAAAATATAGTGATCTAGCTGATCAAAGGCTTTTTGGAAGTCATATTGGAATCGGTGGAAGATACAGTATCGGACAAAATTAGAGAGACTCGACTACTTACGTCTTTTATGTAAGATAAAAATGATTAAATTCCTCTTTTTTTGCTGAAGGATGTTATGTTTTGAAGTAGTTTAAAAAGGCACTAAAATAAATTTAAAAAAAAAAAACATTTCTCAGGATTTATTAGGAAAAATAAAAAAATGCAAAAAATTCTGTGCGACAAAATTAGAGAGACTTATCCTTAAAGTACATTTGTACCCTATACTAATGAAACTAACCTAATACTTTGTCCAGTACCCTTTATTCTGGATAACTTTTTCACATCTATTCGGCATCGATCCAATGAGATTCGAAATTACAGCCGGATCCATTGATTTCCAGGCATTCTCGATTTCTTCAAATAATTGAGCACGATTCCCGATGTTTTTAGTGCGAATCTTTTTCTCTATAATCTCCCAAAGATTTTCAATTGGGTTCAAGTCCGGCGATTGTGGTGGCCATTTTAAAACTTGAATTTTGTTAGCCAAAAACCATTCCTTCACAAGTTTGGCCGTATGTTTGGGGTCGTTATCGTGTTGGAACGTATTTGTTAGCGGCATTTCCCATTCGGCGTAAGGCAACATTACATCTTCCAGTAAAGTCCGATACATAAATCTATCCATAGTGCCCTCAATTTTGTGGATAGGACCCATTCCATAACCCGAAAAACAACCCCAAACCATTAAATTGCCACCTCCGTGCTTCACAGTACCAGAAACATATTTTGGATCAAGCCTTTTGTTTGCTGAGCGATGTACGAACTGCGCTCCATCACTTCCAAAAATATTATATTTAGATTCGTCACTAAACAAAACCTTATTCCAGTCCTTAGCTGTCCAGTAACGGTGACGTATTGCAAATAACATTCTAGCAGCTACATTTTTTTTTTGATAGATGGGGTTTTTTTGCTGGTCTCCTTCCAGGAAGCCCCGCCTCCACTAATCGCCGCTGCACAGTCCTGGATGAAACCCCAGGCGCCTCCAATTCAGCCAAAATCTGTGTTGAAGATAGACGCGGATTATTCTGACTTAGTCGTTTAATTCTCCTGTCCAGCAGTACTGAGGTTTTTCTCTTGCGGCCACCTCTTTTAAGGTTTGTCACTCTTCCACGGAGCTGATAATTTTTTATTGTTCTGGAAACCATTTGTTTACTGACGTTGAATTGCTCTTTTATTAATTTTTGTGAGCGACCTGAGTTATAGGCTTCTATAATTTTTTCTTTTAGGTCTATGGAATAATGTTTACCACGAGGCATTGCTAATGATATTCTCAAACTAATAAACAGAAATTAAACTAATCGCGACTTCAGCGAAACTAAATACAAAATGAGTCTCTTTAATTCTGTCGCAGTAATTTTTTATCAATGTTAAAAACATTCTTTAAATAAATGTAAACATGAGCTACAAAAATGAATTGTTGATAATAGAATTCTTGTCAACTCCGGTATACACTGCTTAACAAATATTAATATTATTTCAAGTACATAAAATTGGAGTTGGCAAATAGAGAAGCCTCTCTAATTTTGTCCGATACTGTATATTAACTACATAGATACAGATACATACAAGCTGTATATTCCCAAATTGGAGATTACGAATAAATTTAATTTATTGAGTCTGGAAAGGCGAAGAAAGTTAGCATGTCTGACATTTTGATCTAAATTAATTAAAGGTGAAAGACAATCTCAATTTGTTGGGTATGATAGCTCTTAATGTACCTGTGTACTGGACAAGATGTCTATTGCTGTTTACAGTGGAGTGTGCTCGAATCAAGTATTACCTAAATTCTCCTGTATTATCCATCTGTTGCCTCTACAAAAATTTGGAAAGTAAATATGGTATTTTAATACATCAATTACTTATTTAAGGCAAATAGTATAATAGGAATACTGTAAATTATTTGCCTGCCTTGTATCCTACTCTATAATTGATTTTTTACTGTAGAGTTTCTAAATAAATAAATAAATCTTTCACTTTTACTGTTTTTTTTTTTTAAATTAAAATTTGTAGGGTAAATCTATCAAGAAATCTATATCATCAAAGTTTAATTTTAAATTATTCATTGGTGTTTTTTTATGTCTAATTATCTTTATTTCAGATAGAAGAGCTGAAGAGACTAAATAATATCCATAAAGAAAATGAAATATTCGCTAGAAGAGTTGTAAAAGTGCCTCACAGGCCCTTTTTAGAAGCCTTAGCACCAGTACATATTAGTGGAACATGTTCCCCAGTAAACTCAAATAATCCTGCAACAGCAAAACTGATTGACATAGATGTTTTGGATTCAAAACTGACAGAACATCAACAAGAAGAAAATTTAAGTGAAGTAAATCAAATAATTTTTAATAGTAATATTGCCCATAAAGAGTCTGAGACAAGTAAGGTTTCTTCAGCAGTATACACAGATGAGCATGTCCACCTTCTAGGTCCACCAGGTATTCCTCAACCAGACCCAATAGTATCAAGATTAAGTTGTAGTGGCTCAGATTGTGATATACCATTTCCTGCACTTATTGTTTTTATTATTTGTCTTATAGTTGCTATACCATTTATTTTGGTATTTTTCGCTGTTGAACAACACGAACATCATTTGAATCACACTACTGAAAATGGATCATGATATTAGTAGATTTTATATTTGATATTTACATATTTTGCTTCCATTAGTTGTGTTAATTTTTTATGATTTGATACATCTTGGGTGCTAATAATGTTATGGATTTTTTTATATTTGGCACATTAATATATTACCAAATATCCTAGTTGCTTTAAGTGCTACTAAAGGTTGATCATATGTGATATCTGTAAGTTAGTGAATATAACTTTATGTTAAAAATAATTATGTAAGGATATCAATAATAAGTATAGAAGTTTTTTAGTGAGATATATATATAAATATAGTTTTTATATAAATTGAATTTTTGTTACTTAGTTTATCTTATTTATTAAGTACAATATTTCTCCAAATGAAATGAATAATAGGTAAAAATATTAGAACATATCAGTAAAAATGATTAATGGGTTTTATTAACCTAATGTTCTGGACTAAAAAGTAATGTCCTCGTTGCTTCAGGTATATTACATTATAATAATTATAAAGGTATTATATTTATTTGTACATGGCATAAGTGGCATTTAATTTAACTAGAAATAAAAGACAAATCAACATTTTCAGGTTTTAGTTTAGTACTATCAGTATCATTGTAGAGTGAGTGAAAAAAAAGTTATTTGGAATACAGGGTCTTCCAATAGGCATTTCCGCACTTTGACTGTTGATACTGGCCAAATTAAACTTATTCCGTCTGTTTTGCTAAATCACGCCATGAACGGTGATAGCATTGAACAATACGTGCAAATGATAAAATTCTTTTATCAAAATGGTTGTTGTGGGAGCTTCGCCCATTCTACGGTCGCCCTATAAACGTCCTACCGAGAGGAGTATTTGCAGTATGATGGTTAAATTGAAGTCCACTGGTTCGGGAGAATGCGAGACATTCGATTTTACGTCACTAACATGAACTCGACCTTTTGCAGACCACAACTTGCTAAATTTTGCGACGTGAATCTCCATTCGTACAAAATTAAACTGACTGACTGGAGCTGAAGGTAAACGACTATAGAACTACGACTAATAGTCGAATTCGGGACGATACCAATCCACATGTGATCCAATTTAATACATTCGAAAAATCAATACCTCTTTGAGAACGACGTTGGCCAGGCCGTCAACAGCAAGTGGTATAAGTCGATGATCAAATTCTATTCACCTGAATTGAATGACGTGGTTTCAACTAGACAGCGCTACGTGTCTCACACTGGACACCGACAATACGCGATTTGACCTCGTTGGACTTTTTCTTGTAGAGTTTTCTCAGGTGGCAGGTATCTTAAACCACAGAGACCAACTTAACGCTTCTCATCGGTCAAATTTGTCAAAATTAACTGCGGCGGACAATTGCACAATGTTATATTTCGTACGTAAGGGCATCAAACGAATAAAAAAAATCGATATTATCTCATACACATTTTGTTTTATTTAAATTAAGAGATAGGAATAGAAAGCCCGTACACAATATCGCAAAAGTTCAACTGGGGATAGGACAAAAGTACGGTTTTATTAATAATAAGTGAATATCATAAGAATGGTTGATGACCTTTATTTAGTAAATAGCTTTTATTAGCGTTGATTACCTGCTATGATTTTAAATTATTGAATTTCAGGCAGATAAGGACTTTATTAAGGATTAATCATCAGGATTGTAATAACTTTAAAATTTATTCCGACCATTTTTTTAAGCAAAATGAAATAACCCTGACTCAAACCTGAAAAATCCTGAGTCAACATTTAGGCTTATTGAAATTCTACGACTAAAACATCAGGTTCTGTTAGAACAAACCTATCTGCGTTTTTCCCAAAACCAAGAAAATTAGTTTCAGATGACCAATTTGTTTATAATGAAATTCCAGTTGCAAGTTCAGAGGTTATATCTATACTAATGGTATATCCACTTCAACTATCTAATCAGGTAATGTCCAGTCAAATTATCGATCATCAATCAGAGGTCTCGTATTACAATATTCCCACAAATTGTGTTCGTAAATATTCTTCTCTCTTAGATAATAGAAAAGACATCCTTGCAAAAGCTGGTCTTTGAAAAGATATAGCTTAACTTATGAGTAGCAAAAAAAGAGCACATATATATTGCTTCTTTAAAGTCTCTTTTTAATGATGGAACGTTTCAGTTTATAGAAGAGAATCTTAATGAAATAACTAAAGGATTCATTAACTCTCAATTGCTAAATGCAAATCGTCCACCTTCTGGTCGAAGGTGGTAGGTGAAAGATACTTTACTTAGATGTTTTACAGCGTTTGCCTCCTCCATTCTTAATACTATAGTCAAGGCAAATGCTCGATCAACTATTTACAAAAATTTAAGAGACGAGAATACTATGACTATACAAGAACAATCTATTGTAGTGAAGCCTATGTTAAAAAAACAAAACAAAAATAATAATTCCAGGTTTCTCCGAAAAAATTTAAAACTTAATTTTTATTGCCATTTGTGTCAATCATGTAAGATTATTATGCTAAAACTTTATCTATGATATTTTTTTTAATGTAAATATTCACTAAATGATCTCTTTGACTTACTTTAACTCAAAACAAAGTGAACAACTTTTGAGCAACTTTAGAGGCACTACATAATTCTATGTATACTTCTTAGCGTCTACTGTTCAATCTTTTATTATTTGACGTACAACTTCCCAGCTTTTACATCTTTAACTTTTTGACCTGAATTAATGCAGACTACACCAGCAACTTATTAATAAGCCATATATGTTCCAGTATATCCCTATTTCTTTTATGCAGAATTTATGTCAGTTATATTAGTATTTATATTTATTTATAGTGAAATTAAACATCTGCAGAATCATATTAAATTTTTGTACAAACTAATTTATAGTGGCGGATTCATTATAAGGGCAACTTAGGCCATGGACTGGAGAGGCAGAATTTAGGGGCAATTTAAATATGGAAAAACTATATATTTTTTGCATTGCATTGAGAATGTTTTTTTCAACTCTCTACTTCAAACGATCTTAATTGGTGTTGAGGGTATTCAGATTTATGCCTGAATTCATTTCTTCACAATATATTGTGAAGAAATTATCCGTGATTTTGCAGCTAAAAAAACAAAACGCAAAAACCTGAGTATTAGAAAAAGGAGTTATTGACTTGGCTGTATTAATTTGAATAAAATAAATGAGATTCCAAGCATTGTTTTTTTATTCATGTAATCCTCTTAAAATAATCAACAATTTTATTGATTAAGCACTAAGTTCCAAATTGCCTAGGGGCAGCAAAAGTTCAAATCCGCCACTAATAATTTACTTATTTCAGTCTTTGGGATACAAACATCAGTCATCTAATATCTAAGACTAGAATCGTTGATTGAGAATATCGTTCTTTCCCATTATAAATTAACGGTGGTAATTATATACATATTGTATTAAAATATTTAATATATTTTATATTTTCCAGATGATTAAATAATATATTTCTGTTGACATAATAAATTAATATAGTTGTGTTTTATTTTTATACATGTAACTTAAATAAACATTATTACTAAAGGAATGTTCTTTTTTGCATATGGCATATGACATGTATGTGTTAACTACCTGGGGACATTTGAAGTAGAAAAAGTGTTAAGCTGTTTAATTGGTCCAAAGGATTTTTAATTCTTTTGGTTAAATTTACAGGTTATATTCTATACATGTTTGCCCAATTAAGGAAACTATGTAAAATTAAATAGTTGGTCGAAATAGAATTGTATTAGGAAAATTTGTTATATGTTTGTGCAAATTTTCTTTATATTTTTTTTTTAAATATCCAAAGGAAATGTGTTGGAAAGAACAAGTATTGATAACACTAATCTGTTTTAATCGAGTGGAGTACCCATTGGCTGTGACATTTAGTATTTTTCTTAAGTTGGGTCTTCTTAGAATTCGAATTTCCCGTGCTTAACTGAATTCAAATTTGGCGCCAGATTTTATTCAAATCTGGTTGGTTAAACGGGTTGCCAATAAAGTTCCGAATAAATGTCAAAATTAGTTTCAATTATTGCACCTTCAGTAGAGGGCCAGTAAATTTATTTATACCCGTTACCAAGACAGCACCGACATAAGTTTCTCTTTATATTCTTGTGTTTTTCCGGGATAGGGTCGATTCCTGAAAAGTAGAGTGAAAAGGGGGATTCACCGGTTTACGTGGGTTCAAAAAGAAAGAAATCGCGTCGAGGTGCAAACGTGGGGTGGTTTGCTTGAGAAATCATCTAGAATCTATATCCCGCATAAATCAATCCGTTCATTAAGGTAAATTTATTTAAGTATAATAAATAATGAATTTTTTAAATTTAAACGTATTAAATGTTTTGTTAATGACGCTTTATACAACAATTATCATAGCCTTAAACTAAATTGGCGAAACTAAAATAACTCCATTGGACAAGACATCTCGTGCCGCGGCTTTATCATGGTTGCCAAATGTTTCGAAAGCTATTATAGCTTTGGAATGATAAAATTGAAGACCGAATTAAAAATCAGTGTTATAGGGGGCATATATCGAGTGTCAATTTCAAAACTTAATTAGGTATCATTATTGTGGCTAAAAATATGAAAAATTGGAAAGACACGTCAACTTTATTTGTCAGGAGGAAAAGCGTCCTAATGAATATTTTTAGCCTTGTTTTAACCTCCTAAGAGAGGTAGATGTCACCCTTAGAACCTTAAATCACATCATTTTAAAGGGCGTTGAATTATCTTTTTAGTGATTATTCTTGCTTTTTGTCTAGAGGTTTCCGAATAACCGCGTTTCAAAGTTGCAGAAACAATTAAACTTGTCTGCGTTTATACAAAAACTATTGGATTGGATCATATGGATAATCATATAATTTGGATATCTTTTATTAAGTGCATAAAGTATGAGAATGGTTTATTCTCTACAAAAAAGAACTGGAATTATTTTTATTTATAGTGGAGTTGGAAAGTGCGCACCAGTCGACATAAGTCGGTTCCTTTGACGTCTCAGTGACATGAAAATGGTACATAGAGTAAGTCCCAGGATGCCACAAGTGGGATCATACCAAGTGGTATCCCAACTGGGCTTTCTCAGTCAGGTGGTTAAGCTTCACAATAGACCAGGGGTAGAGAGAAAGATTTATAATCAGAAAGATTTATAAAAAATCTTTGAAAGAAGCCAAGAAACAAGCTAATGACAGAATTATTCAAACATCAAAAAATCCAATAAAGAGTATGAGGAATATATTTAATACCTAAAGAGATCAAAATAAGAACAAAATATCTATTGGCCCCAATGAATTCAATGAGTTCTTCTCTACTATAGGTATGAACCTGGTGAAAGATATACCCCAAGTCAACTCTATAACCCCCTAGACTATCTTGAGAGCTTGGGTTGGGTTGGCACCTTACGGCATCCTTCTCTTCTCAGGAGGTGAGCTACAATATGGTGAGGGATGTAATTAATAAGCTCAAAAATAAAATAGCTCTGACATTTACGGCTTCACATTGCCATTACTAAAATCGATAAAAAGCCTTATTTTTTTTCCTCTCACCAGGTTGATAAATCTATGCTTCTGTGAGAGCACTTTTGCCAAATTAAAACTGGGGATTGTTAATCCAATTTTCAAATCAGGGGACAAAGAAGATCCACAAACTATAGACCCATCTCCATCTTATCAACAATTTCTAAAGTTTTTAAGTTGAGAAATATATGGCAAAACAAATTGCTGCCTATTTTGAACAAAATAAACTTTTCTCAAATGAGCAGTATGGTTTCAGGGCTGGGAGGGACACACTCAGGCTGTTCTCACTCTGGTCGAGGCTATTATAGGTGCATTTGAAAAGCTGGAATATTGCTCCGCCTTGTTCTTTGATCTCAGCTAGGCCTTTGACTGTGTGTGTGTCTCATAGCATCCTCCTGAGCAAGTTTAAACACGTTGTTAATTCACATAAAACAGCAGAAATTTAATCAAATCATATGTTGAAAATCGTGAACAGATTGTAAGAGTGGATGGTGTGTTGTGGGCTAAGACAATAAATAATATTTGTGTCCCCCAAGGTTCAATCCTGGGTCCAATAATTTTCTTAATCGTCATGGAGAGGCACGGTCGGACGCTGAGCTGTGGTTTGCTTCAAACAAACTGCTTCTCAATAACCAAAAAACCCAGAAACTGACATATTCCTTAAGTAATCTAAACTTTGTAAATGGAGATATCATAAACGTAAAATTTTGTAACGTAAAAATGGGTCTATCTATATAATATGTATCCCGAGCTGAGGTGGACATTGATAACCTAGCAAAGAAACTTAGGTCAAACATTTTTCTTCTCAGAAATCTGGAGTGCATTGTTGCGTCCACGCCGTTATGTCATTTGGCATGTTGGTGTGGGGGAAGGCGTCCTGTGTGGATAGAATCTTTGGTGTTCAGAGGAGAGCAGTTAGAATCTCGGGCATGGGATATAGGGATGATTGCAGACAGGCTTTTACTCGTCATAAAATTCTAACTTTTTATTCAGTATATATACTGGAAAGTTTGTTCTACCTTAAAAAAAAATGAGCAAAAATATACTAAGCATGATGATATCCATCACCATCAGACGAGACAGGTAGACAATCTTATTGCTCTATTTCGCCGACTACTGAATTGTCAGAGTCCCTGATTAACCCTGATTATATGGGAATCAAATTATGTAATAAAGTACCAATGGAAATAAGAAATTAGTGAGAAAATGTAGGATAGTATAGTTAAAACATTGTTTGTATATTTGTTTGTTCTTCTTTTTATTGATTGATGTATACGAACATCTAGAAAGTTGTATTGACATGAATAAAGAATCTGAATATGAAAAAAAAATTTAATCACATAGACGTCCTTTGGGTAGTACTATAAACGTACGAGTGTTATTGGCTGTCCAGTGGATGTTTATGGGACAACAATATTTACGTTTTTCGGATATAAAAGGGATGGTAGAAAAATTATACAAATGGGTATATTTTAGGAAAAATCGCTAAATTTGTAATTTTTCGTTTCAACCTTTGAGGGGCGTGGCGCAATTACGACATAATTTGAAGCTGAATATCTTTTTGTGTAACAAGTATCTTATAATTAGTATCACCTTTAGTTCATTAAAATTTAAGAGAATTTGTAATTTTAAACTTATCGAGTACTGCCTCATAAACTTTCAAGCTTTCAAAGCATTTCTTCCCTTTTTGGCCCTTCCAGGTATTATTGGAAGTAGCATTGTTGGTAATAAATGAAATATTCTGACATAGATCTGCTGACTAACTCTCCCTTGTCGTTCCTATCAATAAATGTTACAAAATTAAGCTGCAATAATATTTTTAATAAATTTAAATTCAATTTAAGCATGACTGTGCTTACGTATCAACTGTTTGTAGTGGTACTCCAGGTAAATGCATTTTTGAAAAGATTTTGCTGCTTCAGGTATTTTCAGTGGAGGATTTGAACTTTTTCCACCCCTATAGACTTTGAAATAGAATTTCGAATTCGCGACCACATTATTTTAGCAAAAAATTCAATTTTGGATAATTTTATTTGTGAGTGCTTAATCAATAATATTGTTAATTAACATCATTTTCTATTATTTCGGTAATTGGAGCTCTATTGTATTTTCTAGCATGTATGGCCCGACCATCAGGTTTCCAGGAATAAATGAAGGTCTTACAATTTCCGAAAATGCCAGGCCACACGTGCGACCGTATGTATGTACCTTTCGAAACAAATGTGGATTCGAGTCACTTCGACAGTTATGTCTATTTACCGCACCATGTAACCAGAATGTACATTTATCCAAGAAACAAATATTTCATAACAAATTTGCGTTGTTGCTTACACTTTGTGATTGTTATTTATTTTGTTTTATTATTCGCAAAACTCCAAGCTTATGGACAAATTTTATCTCCTCTATAAGATTGTTGAGAATCTAAATCCTAAAGAAATAGTTGATTCACGAGTGCTTTGTGTGTTGTCAAGTGCTACTGTCCTAAAAATGCTATTTCTCCTATTTCATTTCTAACTGATCGATTTTGTCGATGGCGATTACGGTGTATGTTAGACAGAGATCCAGTTTCTTCAAGTTTTCTTATCAATTTATACTTATCGTTAATCTTTTTGTCTGGATGTAATGCATTGAACAACCGGGCAGTAGCTCGCAATTCTCCCATTTTGGTAATACAGTTTTTGTTATTTCTATACCTTTTCTTGGATTGAATCAATAATTGAATAATAATAATCAAAAATTGGTTGTTCAATATATATCACAAATAGGTAGACGATTTAACAATTTGAAATCAAAGATTAAGTTTTTCGATGACATGCAATAACAGTGACTGATGCTAAATGTTCTTGCTGGTATCCTTGGTTATTTTTTTCAATGAATTGATTAATCCAAATATCTTCACAACGATTTCAGATAGGTATACACTTTATTAAACAAAAGTTACTACAAACTTCATGTAATGAAACCAATTAGAGGTGCGACTTTGTATGTTAGATTAACTCTGGTTATTTTGCAAATGTTTCCATGAATCAAATAAGCTTTACGTGTTTTACTAGAAAAACTTAAAGTAAAACTTTTAAAAAAATCCTTTTTGATACTTTTTGTCACAAATTTAGTCTGATTTTGTTCACTTACTTTTTCTGTATATAATAGTAAAACATTAGCTTTGAAGCCATCATTCTAGAAGAATATTCCTGGAGCACGAATGTTAATTTTGTCACATATATTTTTTCACAATTTTCTGTTTTATGTTCAGATGTGGTGTTTCAATAAATTAGTGATTAACGTATGTTAAGTTGCTGAGACAAGTATTTTCAAAAAAATTGTATTTACAAAATATACTTATAAATATAGTTGAAAAACTGTATAGACTCACTATTGGTGAAGTTCATTGAGGAGTGTGGGCAAAGGTCCTCGAATATACTTATTTCTCTATGTTAGCCTCAGTTTTCTCCCGATGTTATCAGAATTGAGTTTATATGTATATGAAGTACTAACCTAAAACATCCGAAGTAATATAAATCCTTATATTTATCCTTATCCCTTATTTATTCACGACGACGCTAATATTAATTGCAAAGCCATCCTAATTAATCTGTCTATTGTGGTTAAAAAAAAACTCAAATGTATCTATTGCACATTTAAACATTGCTTGAACTTTAGTGGCATATTCCCCGTACGATCCGTGCCATCAGGGTAAATATTTCAAAGCACACCTTTGAAATAGTTATTGATTTTGACTTAGAACGCAACTTGTGTTCACTATGAGTATTTTTCTTTTATTAGGTTATTAGGTATAATGGTTTCAATATAATAATATAAAGTTTCCAAGAGCTGAACATAGCGGATAATGTATATATGCGCTCATTCTGCCTTGAAGGCAAACAAGACTTTTTTAATATTCTTATTAATTGAATTTTTTTCAAAATTTCTTGGAAAACAAGGTTTGAGTAATTTGTGTTTGCTTAAGAAGCGATTGCTTTTGTGTTTGCTAAAAAAGACGTCTGTTACTATTACGCAACTGCCGTTTAAAGTCATACTAAGTATATCAATAATTTGGGATAATATATATACTATACTCGATAAATATTTATTATCTCTTGATTTTTATCACTTTTTCATGTTTTCACATATCTATACTCATTATTAAGTTCCTGACTCATATAATATTTTTTTTTTTAATTTTATTAAATGCAAAATATCGTAGCATATATGGGGATGTGAACCCCCAAATAACTACCATGCCCACGCCCCTAGAAGTACCTAAATGTTACATAGACACCCACTGTTTTATTTTTAAAACGATATATTCCTGTTTTATAAAGACCAAGTAACATATAATAAACGCAACGCAGCAGATATTTTCTTTCAAAATGTGCTGACCTAATCCAAACTTTCGGTGTTTTCATCAGTCTATGCGGCCGTTTCTCACCAATAAGCTTTATAATAATCAACATCAGTTTTTGAGATTAGGGATTCCCAGGCAACCATTTTCAAGATAATAATCTTTAATTAATATCTGTGAACGATATTAAATTATCAGTTTATTTGAGTTAGGTTGCCGAGACTGTCAGCCAATATGCAAGCCGAGACGCCGCCTTTTGATGCAGTTTTAGTGGTAAGTAGTTAATTTTAAATGTCTATTTATTTATTTTTAATATGAATATTTGGTCAATAATGAAATACGCAGCGAGTATTCAACAACGAATTTATTACAATATTTAAGAGAAAAATGCCTAAGGATTTCTTATAGAAAAAGGTCCACAGTCCATTCAATTCCATAGTTGTTTTCCTATAAGTAACAAAAACTGGGATATTTGACAATAACATGATATTTTGATGTTTAACATTTAAATTCGAATATTTCTCTAAAAGGATGTTCACGAGAAAAAACATTTTAAAATCATTTCGGTATATTACGATCTTATTTTTTATCTTGCCTTTTCTTACAAGTTAGTCATATATTGACAGGGTGTTACTTAATGGTCTGTCATAATTTGAAAGGAGGCTCCTGGATCGATTTTAAGTCGAAAAGTTCATATAAAAGTGGGACGTAAATTGCTTTGTTAATACAGTGTGTTATAGTTTTGTTTTATTTTTAATCTTATATAAGTTTTTCAAAGGCGCCAAGACAGTTTGAGAATAGTGAACTGATTTTCGGTACAGGATATTATAGTACAAAATTTATTAGATGGTCATTCACTTTTTTTCAGCAACGAATTTTTAATACAATTTTACATAAAAAAATACTGCGTCGTTAACTTAAGCAAAAAATTATGATTTTGTAATAATTATCAATAAATTATAAACAAAAAATTCCTCTTTCACTTGTGCCGCAAAAGTGACCATTTGGGAGAAATCGTTAAAAAAGTTTTATCTACAAGTTTTATGTACAGGGTCATTCTTTCCGACCCGTCTTAATTTTTTTGGGCCAACCTGTACAAGAAAATGGTAAATGTAAAAGTGGTAGGGTTTGACATTTAGGTTTTGCGAAATATATTGTGTACTGGGTGTTGCAAAAAGAATAAAATCAAAAGCAAAAGAAACATGTTTTAAATGAGACACCACATTTCACACACACATTCCTTTAATGTGTTCAATTTTTTAATGATAGATCTTTTTATGCCTATTTTAAAAGTATAATACGTCGTTTTTGAAATATTTTGGTTTAATGTTTATGATAAACGATTATGATGGACAACTGTTAAAATAGCTTTTTGTCCAGCTGTGCTACTGGGACCTAAATCAACTAAGTTCATCGTGACTACCTTCATTATAGATTAACAATACAAAAATTACAAATATTTCAGCAATCAAGAGGTGCTAAAACATCTCTAATACATAAGTCTTGTTTAAAATATGAAAGTTTTTAAGATTTCCCTTGGAAACAGGATTATGGGTGTGTGTATAGTCATAAATAAAACTATTTGTTTAATTACGTCATTTACAAACAATCCAGATTGGTTTAAGGTACTTGACATTTAAAACTAGTTATTTTTATTTTTCCAAAAATCTACTTGTACTGTTTTACAATGCTTGTTATCTATTTTCAAGATGAGTTATATATATTGAATAATACATTTAATCTTTTTGTACATTATCATCACTTATTTTTTCTCTATCATTTTTCTAGGATCAACAGAATATTATCAACAATAATAATAATGAACTAAAAGAAGATTCAAATCCAGTACCGGTTCACACTGCAACTTTCGAAGAGCAGATAATAGATCAACCAATACCATCACATACGAATACGAACAGATACGAATCCTGCTATGATCTTACCGACGATCCTATCATAGAGGTAGATGATCAAGTTCAGCTTATAGATCAAGAAGGGACTAACTCAAAGGGATTTTGTTTCTTTGACTGTGACATTTCGTTTCAGGCTTTGCTTGCTTGTATTTTCCTAATATTGCTGGCGGCACCATTAGTTTATATAGTAATTGTTCTTTTTGTTTATCATAAAATCTGAGTCATATTTTTTTGGTATATCATATTTATATGTAACGCACTTAGAGACTCTAATATGACTTTGTAAAGCTTTTAGAGTTTTCGCTAATCTTTTTAATTTAATTACAGAGATCAATTAGGTCCTTACTTAGGTATTCTACCGAGTGGTCTAAGATAAGGTACAATTTTTGTTTTTTTTGAAAAGTCAGTGTTTTATAAAATTAAAATTGCAGGGCTATTTTAAAATAAGTTGATGATTGGATCTGAAAGAGAAATATCGAATTTAAAAAAGTTAAATTCGATAAAAGAGCTATTTATTCCGATATATTTTCTCAAATATCGCTAAACAAAAATATAAAAAATTAAAATATACCGAGTGTCCTATAAGATTTCGAGTCAAAGATGACTCGAATATTTTTTTAAAAACAAGAAATTTACATAGCCTAGGCCCTATTTTCTTGGACCACCTGGTATACCATATAATTAAAAGCTAATTATTTTGCAATCTCCGAATGATTTTTTTTTTAATATTTTAATAATCGTCTTGGAATTATTATTTTTTTAACTTTAAATGGTTTTTGCATGGTTTTGCTTAACTTTAAAAAGTTTTTAAAAAAGATTTGACTTTTTTGTATAGGTAACAGAAGGTGTGTAACTCTCAAAAGAAGACTGTTTTTTTATTTTATATAAACTTACATAAGACATTTCTAGATGTACCTTATATGCCTATATTCTAAGTGTTTAATAAATTCGTAGGTTAATTTTGTTTTTTTTTAATTTCTCCTTTTCCAACAAGAAATATATTTTGCGAGATAAATGCATCTTCCTCTATTTTATCTTAACATGATCTTTTTTCCTTAAAAAAAAATCTGCATCCTCCCCTGTCCCAATCCGACATATTACATAAGTCTAGTGAAGATCAAACCATACAACTGATGCATTCCTATTAATTCTTCTTCAGGTTCAGTCGTCATGGGGGCCTCATCACCAGTATTACTCTATGCTCATGAAGAAGGCTGATCTGAGTTCCGATGTTATTCAACCACTTGCTGTAGCCTCACTTGTTGGTTGTACCAATGTGACGTTTTTTTGTCTTTATTGTCTGTACTGAGCTGATGGAGGGCTTCTGGGCCATTCTGTTGGGGTTCTGTGACTTGGTTTTGCGTTGTCATTCTTTTTTAATTGCCTCTTTTTATGAGGGAGACTAAAATTCTTTAAATTTTATTGAATAATCTGGTATATATGTCACAGTTGGATTATTGTTACAATTAGATTACAACTTGGGTGCGGAGACTTATAATTAAATGCCACATGCTTATGTTCCTACATAACTCCCCACGACTCATGCGGTCATTGAATTTTAAGTCATGCAATGATAAGGGAAAACGACTAAATACGGAACTTAGCTGAGAATGCAAAATATCTATGTAAGCCTGCTGATTTTGACAATCCAACAGGATGTGTTGATGTGTGCCGATATTGCCGCAGCTACAGAGGTTGTCATGTCTTACTTTGAGCCTGTGTCGATGATCTGACGAAGAGCAATGAGCAATGATCTCAGTCGATTCATGATGGTTATTTCTATTGGGTTTAGTTTTCCATATTTAAACCAGAACTCTTTGAGTGGACCATCCAGGACTTTGGAGTATTCGGCCTTCTAGTTTTAATTGTGCGGGTTCATGCCTTCCATATCCTTTTCATAACTTCTGATAGCCTATAACAAAACTCTATTCTGCGTTCTACTGAGGCATTATTTGGTTGCTTCCCTGGCATTATTTGCTAGCTAGGCGGCATTTACATTTCCATAGCTGCCTGCACACTCTGGAATCAAGGCCAATTTTGTATAAGGCCCCTTTAGCTCGTGACCGATATGACCACGTCCTCGCTTTTTGCGGAGATCCCTCTTTTAGCTATTTTCTGCAGTGCATTCTTGGAGTCCATGGGCCTGTTAATAGCCCATGCTTCGGCAGGTGTTGTGTTAGTTTAGGCAGTTAGGCAGTTTTTCCTGTATACTCCCCCAAAGACCACAGTAATCCCCTAGTACTGTCTGGGCCTACTAATCCATCCGTATACAGAAATGTGATCTACTCGTCCCATTTACTTGTTGCTGGCCATGTTGATAAATTATTGGTTACATTAGTTCTGTTTGCTCAGGTTCATTGTGTGGTACTGTATTTCGTTCAGATGATCGTCTTCTTTATGTAAGAAGCATGGTATTGTTCTCTGCCGATTCGCCTGGTTGTGGTTTTGGTTGAAAAAGTCAAAGGCTTCTACTAGTGGGGCAGCTTTCTTCCAATAATGAGGGTTTTTATCTCTCTATGATGGCTGTTGTGATTAGGTAGTTATATGATTAGTTGTTTATTTGCACATCATTTAGAGCCTCGTGAACATAGCATCTCTCCAGCTTCGCTCTTAAGGGTTCGCTGATACTGATAGAGGTGAACTTCGTACCTGAAATTGTAATCTGTCTAGCTTCCTGAAATTTTCTTCTGACACTTTTTCCAGGAGTATAGATCGGTAGTCTAGATGAGACCTGACTATGGCCTAAAGGTATATGTTGTTAACAATGATATTGAGTCTCTTCCCAGATTTTTGTGAGGCATTTCAGTTGAAGATCTCTCCCAGTACTCTATTTTTAGTTGTCTTATATCGTTGTCGTTGTTTATTTGACTTTTAGTTATTTATAATGGATTTTAAATAAGCCTCTTTCTTTTTTTTAGCAAACATTTGTTTACTTCATTAGTGATCCCCGCTTTTCTGTTTCTGTTACGTTTATATAGCCTCTGTTGTCCTCTGTATTATATTCCAGCCTATTCGATGCACGTAGAAAGACGATCCACGTCGTCTTTTCCCTTACATGGTTTTGTGATTTTCGTTAAGTCTTCGTTCGTATAATTCTCTTGTGCTCTCATCTTTAAGCCATTCTATGTTGAATTAAGTAGTATAGTTAGGGGACTTTTTTCCTTGTAATTATGTTAGTTTTTGTGTTTAAAGTATGTTGTTCATCCTTAGGTGAGCATGTTCAGTTTCTCACTTCCTCTTTAACATTTATCATAATGCCGGGTATCATAGCTTTGCCTACACATGAGTTCAGACCCCTTATTATAAACACTTTTATCTATAATTCTATATCAAATAAGCTTAACCGTTTTTATATTGACAGTTCTGACACTTCTGGTTATATCGAGTTAAAGTCGATGTGATTTTCTTTATTTTCAAGAGGATATTCTTTATATGCTCTTAATTTTTAGATTTTATGTAAAATTCTATAGTATTCTATACCTACACATAATGTGCAAATATCTATAGTTCTATATCAAATAAGCTTAATCGTTTGTTACTTATTTAAAATGTTATTTTACCGTTTTTATCGTTGGTCAAGGTGTGAATTAAATATTAGATTTCACAAAAATAGTCAACTACTTTATGGACTAAAACAACCAAAAAATTCGGTGTGCCACTTATGTCATTCCGAAATGATGGAGAATCAGCTGGTGTTCTCGAGCTTTTTAGAGACTTTTTCAGGTGATTGAAGATCACGGGATTGAGTCTTGGGACTATTGGAATGTTCGTTCTCCTTCACATAGCATCGGCAGTAAGTGCATAACCCCAAGAAGCTGCGTAGTTCATGCTTGGCTATAGGAGTTGACCAATTTTTGACAGTCTGGACCTTTGCCTTGTCAACCGCAACGCCTTGACTGAAAACGACGTGACCCAGATATTGCACAGCTCTTTGAAATAGGTTATATTTCTATGGGCTCAACTTTAATCCCGAACCTCGTAGCCTCAGGAACACTTCTTCTAGATTTTTCAAGTGGTCCTCAAACGATTCTCCTAGCACAATAATGTTAACACGGTAATATCAGCCATTTACAAGTGACAAGGGAATTACATAATCCAAAATCACGTTAAATTGCCATAACCTACCCGAAAAGTCGTTTTTTTCCTGCCTTAAGGTGTCAACTCAACTTGCCAATATTTGCTCTTCAGGTCTAGCGTGAAAAAGATTTTCGATCTAGCCAAGGTGTCCAAAGTGTTATCAATGCGACAAAGACGCGGCCCTTTTTAGTCACGTTATTAAAATACCGATAATCTTCGTAGAATCTCGTCGAGCCGTCTGACTTCTCGTCCAGGGTGAAGATCATGGACTGCCGGATGGGACGAACATTTTCTGTATTGATTTTGTGCTGAACTATGTTGGTTCTCCCTTTTTTCCTAGTATCAAAAACATCTAGATATCTATGGACCAAATAAATGCCTCCTTCTTTGGCCTTGCCTTAGACCGGGTGCCCCGAGGAGGATACCAGTTCTTCTAATTCTTTTGGAATGGCTTCCCGGTTAATGTCCACAGCCGCCACTGTGCTGAAACTGAAGAGCAGTGTTTCAACTTCCTGTCCTTTTTTAACAACACGAGATAATGATTGACATTCATTAACCTCACAGGTATACTCTTTTTTAGCGTGTGCAAAGGTCTTTCCAACTGCGATCCCTCGACCAACAGCCTCATCATCTATAGCAGGTTCGAACATTGTTTCGTAGCAACACCATCCGTGGTCTTGCTATCAACGAAGCCCTCCAGAACGATTTCGCTCCGTTCGGTATCAAAGCTTCCTCCGGAAGTAAGACTCGAATACCTCTTGCGATGCAAAACAACTTCCCCATCGTCTATTTCCAGGACTCACTCCTTAAAGCCTAACTCGAAGCCCTTGGTGACAGTTACGTCCGTCTTGATGATCTTCTCATCCTCAATCTCAGCAACTATCACAGGATGTTCAAATAAGACTTTTCCTATATGGTGAACGTGACGTTTGCGTCGCCATGAATATTTACTGGATCCCTCGTCGCTGTTCGTAGACGCCATTTTGATTGTTGAAACTCAGCTGCATATTTTACCATACTCGAATCTTATAATTGCTTTTGTCGAACGTGTATCCAGCAGCACAATGCGGAAGGTTCCATCAACACACGCGTCGACGGAAACACTGTTGCTATGGTGCTGCTGCGAGCTGATTTTTGACACTAATTTCAGCTGCATATAATATACATGTTCCAAGCGTGATTGGCCATAACTCATTTCCAAATGCCTCACTGTGTGGTGGTGCACTTCTTGGTCTTCGTGCGACATTATTTGTAGGATGCATCTCCTCTCAAGACCAATGTAAGGACCGTGACCTTCTCCCTGGATGACCAACCATTTGCTTTTGCACCGCTGAAGGTATACAGGGCAGCTCATCGATAGCTTTGACGTCCAATGTTGCAATTTTGTTTTGAAGATCCCGGATTCTGTTCTCCTCCAATGAAAGAATCCGCTCCTCTAGGTAAGAATATTTTTTCCAGAAATTCTTCTTTTCATTCCTTCTTATTATCCAAAATCTTTTCTTCTAACTTGGCATAATTCTCTCTTAGATTTTCTGCAAGCTGCGTTTTTAAATTGGTGAGTGTGGCAAAGTTTTCTTGAAATTTTGCAGTATTTTCGAGCAATTTGAGTTCCAGATTAGTAGAATTTTCTTGCAATTTAGCTTCCAAACTTTGCAACAAACATTTGACCGATATCGTTTGCAGCAGGAAAAACAAAGCTGTCCGGGTCATCGCCTTCCTCAAGTAGTAATAATAAATAACCTTTTCTTTCAGCTCAGCAACTTTTAAATTGATGAGTTTGGCATTTTCACACACTTTAGTGGTCGATTTATTTTAGTCCACTCTTATTTATTTTCACCAATGTCCAATTGACTAAATCAATTAATCATAAAATGCGGCAATTTTTCATAGTTCTTTAGCTTTCACAGCCTTGCTAGTTTCTTTTTACTTCTGCCAAAAAACTAACATGCATTAATCAAATTTTGGGAAAAATTTTAACAAAATTGATCTGTTCTCATTTTTTGCACCAAGTTTTTCCAGTTGTTTAGTTTAGTGTGCAATGAATTATACTGTTGTTAAGCATTAAAATATAAACAACTATTAATTTTTATTAAATACTTGTGAATTCTTTGCTATAATCTCTTCTTATAATATAGTAATACATTTTGTAAATATTTATTGTAATTTCTTTAAGACCTGTGTATCTAGTAGGAAATGTATGGGTCTTTCGGAAATTATAGTACGCAATTAGAAAAAGTGACAAATCGATGACATTATTTAATATAGGGGCAAAAAAAGTCCCGATTTTACACTTTTTATATCTGCCTACTATAATTTCCGAAAGAACCACACATTTCCCACTAACTTCAAGCGCACAGTATAATAGAGCGAAATTAAAATTTGGCGCGAAAAATCAAATTTTAAATTACCCGCTGTTATGCGTTAACTACTAATTTTCTTTTCCGGTTAGTACTACTCCTCGGCTGTCAGAGGACGCAACAGTCAAGCGCCGTTTAGTGTTCTATTGGTTCTTACGGCAGTTTCCTATCTAAGAAGTATTAATCTATGAACTGAAAATACGGCTCAACCTCTGTTTGAGGTTGACATTTACATATGTCAAGGTGACAAGCTGCATTTGACCTTAATGTGACCGTTAAATTAAATTTTCAAACAAAGTATTGGAAAGAGACTAATGAATGTGAATTTCATTAAATTTTTGATTAATAATTTATTCAACAAAATTCGTGGTTGTAGTTGTTGAATGTTGTTCTGGTTGCCTTTTGCTGTCTTTTTAGCTTTTACATAATTATTTGGAGATCTGTAGGCCAAACAGATAAGGTACCTACAGAAATGGAGAGTGCAGACCATGTTCTAGATTTTAATGCAATTCTATTAGAAAACAAACATTTAAAAAAAGAATTAGAAGAAACTAAGCAAAATCTGTATGAGTGCAATAGACAAGCTAAGTTAAATGATGCACTGGTTTGCGAATATCGGTCAGAAATTCAGGTCTTGCAAAGTAATGAATCTGAGATTTCTAAGAAACTAAATGAGAAAATTGGACATTTAGAAGACACAATAACAAAATTAAGGTAGGTTCTAGGTCTATATTTCATTAGAAATACGATTTATTTTAAACCAGGTTTATGTGATCATATCAATGGAAATGGTCACGAACTGCTGTTTAACTTATATAACTATATACTTTTTTAAAATTTAAATTATGCAACTATAAAATTAATGCACCAAAACAGTTTAACCGAATTCAACTGTTTTGTTCGCTTTTATTTAGAAAATAGACCTACTAACTTAGCAAGAAATGCACCTTTATGTCGAGATTCAATATTTCATATCTGTACAATTATTTTTCATTTGTTAAGCAGATGTTGTCTTATTATTAGGAATATCCTGCTAGACAATGTTTGGTAAATAAAATAAACAAATAATTTATACTACAGGAATAAGCAATTTTCCAGATGTTGCTTGAGTTACAGGTCAAGATTTTTCTCAAGTCAAGTTCTATTATCCATTAGGGACAAACGAGTTTATATAATTTCTATTAAAAAGTGTAGATGTATTGCAAACATTTGTTTCATCGTAATACAATTTTCCAATATAGGTCGAGCCACTTTGAAACTATAACATCTTTACAATCAGAACTAAGTGATAAGGACCAAGAGATAAACAGCCTTAAAGAAGAATTAGAAATCTTGAGAAGACTTACTGAAGTGGAGAAGAAAACAGAGGTATCCACAGATTTCAAAGAGTTTGAATTGCTTAATGAAATTGAATTACTAAACCAAAAATGTGCAGACTTAGAAGAAACATTGCAAAGTGCTCAAGAACACCAAGAATCTTTAGAAGATATTTTACAGGTTTGATAATTTCTCATTATTTTTGTTTCATATTCAACTTCAATATCTCCATTATAGGGTTATAAAGAACAAGTTGAAGAGCTAAAAGAGGACAATGAAGTAAGAAAGACAGAATTAGAAGAAAAAGCTGCATTAGTGGAAAAGCTTACTGAAGATCTAATACTTGCTAACAGAGACTTGGAGTTGTATAGAAATAACCCTCTGCAGGATGGTAGTAAAGGAAATTCCTTATTTGCTGAAGTTGATGATAGGTAATATGACACAAAACATAATTTACAATCTTATTTTAATATGTTGCTACATAAATCCTCCCAATGTGGTAAATCTGTGATCACTGATATACTTTTAGCCCAATAGATTTGAAGACTACAGGCGAAAAAGGATGAGGGTCACAAATCCAAAATTTTGTGCAAAACAGATTTTAAATGTATAAACCTTTTTATTATAGCTTAACTCTTTTTGGAAGATTTTTTTTTTAAAAGCTAGGCTTGTGTATATGTTTTTACTAAAAGAGTTTAAAACTACTAATTTTTTAACATAAGCATCTAGAAAAAAATTTCATTATGGTTATGTACACAAAATCAGGAAAAAAAAGATGAAGGTCCAAAAATTTTTTATTTAGTTACATTTAAATTTTCAAAGTAAAGTTGAACTTCGACACTACAAAAATGTTTTAAATCCTGCAGGTTTTGGTATTTCTTAGCATTGATGGGAATCCTGTTTTCATATTTGAAATTTGGAAGTTCAAATTTTTTTCTTTCGCTTTTCCTTTTTTGGTAGTTCCCAGTTTTTTTGTAGGCACTACGACGCTTGAAATAAAGCCTCCATTGTACGAATTACGTTGATCGATCATTCTGGGCTCTTCTTTTTTTATGAGCAGTTCTCTGATTGGGCGGGTTTCAAAGAGACATTTTGTTACATAATAGTTTGTTAAATGATCAGTCCAGCTTTGAAAAATCTCTTGATCTTCACAGCTAACTACTTTAAAGGGACTTGTTTTAACGCGGGCATTTCGAATGTGATCATTCCAACCGAAAGGAAGTTCGACAAAAGCTTTGGAATTGATTAAGCCCATATTACGATCACATTCCATGTAGCTGTGTCCTCTAATTGGAAAAACCATTTTTATACACTGAAGTCGGCCTACTTTAGGTACAACATAATGAAGCATTCGAAACAAAGTATAATTTTTATTCTGTCCACAACACGAATCACAAAAAATCACAAGTTCTTGAACTTCGGGATTCAATTCATTGAGTATGTAATTAAACAGCATAGAAGCAACTTCGTCTGCTCCTTTTTTTGCGGCGGTTTCTGTGTACGTATAAAAAAATGCCTCACCACTGGCTAAAACGTGAATATTAAATAAGTAGAACGATAACTGTCGTTTGTAGTATACATCATTAGTGCTAATGTTTGGCAGTGGCAAGTTTTTTTGATAATCCATAGCAATAGCTTCAATATGGCGGTGTTGTTGAGCTCTTTTGCGTTCGGATCGTTTCCTTTGATAAAAAGCCTCTGCCTTCTTAAGGTGAAGTTGATTTGTCACATGTAATGTAGCAAGGTTTGAAGCCTGTGAAGGATCTGCAATTTTTGCTTTATATTCATCGTAACTGCTGCATGTGTCACTGCGCGGGTAACCGAAACTAATATTAAATTTGTTTACAAAGATAGAACGATATGACTCATATGAAATTGATCTAGTCGGATGTAATTCCTTAAACATTTGGAACATTTTCTTAACGTTTAACTCCTCTGGTAGGTAGGTTTTTTTGACTTGTGAAGGCTATAGTGTGACTGTCTACCTTTAAATGATTGAATATGAGCAAAGACAGCATTAGTGGTTTCTTGGTGTAACTTGTTTGGTCGATTGGAATGTCGACCACGACCATCTTCACCAACATGTCTGTCTTTAACAAGCTTTTGCTTAATGTTTTGAATGTGCTTCGCTGATATTCCATGTAACGACAGCATTACCTTGTAGCAAACAGGAATCTCTTTGGCTCCATTATCTCGCATTACTCGAACCTTGAAAGAACTTAACTACTGTAAAACAAGTAATGAGCTAGAACAATAATACAACTTACCTTATATTTGTAGGAGAATGAGTGATAAACTACATCTTCATCGTTAGCTTTTCTTTTAACTTTTTAGATTTTAATTTTGGCCTTTTTTTAGAAACGCTTGAAGATTCACACTCAGCCATCTTAAAAATTCCGTGAAAAATACGTGAAGCAGACAAAAACTCGCGAGTCACATTACCGCACTTAAAAGCAAAAGCAACCTGCTTCCTGTTGACGCCCGAATTTACTAGCATACAAGATTTTTTAAGAGTGGGGAATTTTTGGACTCTCATCCGTTTTGTATAAATCGAGTGGACCATCATCTTTTTTCCCCTGTATGGCATATACCAAAACGCACTTTATATGGTCATCTCATTTGTTTTCCTCGGTACGGTACAATAGACGTAAAATACTGGATTTTTTCCGCGATTTGGCGTGTCTATCTCAATTTTTCGTTTTTTGGACCCTCATCCTTTTTCCCCTGTGGTCTTCATTTGTTTCCACTTTATTTCTTTCTGAAGAGTCCCTGAGAGTGTGTCTTTTTATTCACAAGGTCTGATAATTATTTCATTAATTAAAAATTGTATAGTTGATTTATTTATTTATCAACGGAATCCATTTGCATGTGTGAATTGCAAGTTTAGTGAAAAGTATCACACTCTTTATCATTTTATAAAACCTCCATATTATATCACTTAAACTCCTAGTGAGCAATAAATACATCATTTAAAACAGATTACTAACAAGACCATGTTTGAAGAAAGAACAACTTACAAAATTTGTCTTTGCTTTTACTAAATTTAGAATTAAGCAAATTTATTTGTCTTAGCAGGCAAACCCCTGCAAACCAGTTGTGTAGTTGGTTTATTCATGCCATAATTAGTGTGGTGAAGTGGTATTACAAAACTTTCAGACTGTCTGATATTTCAATAAGGATGTTCTAAGTTAATAATGTGACAACACCTGAGGACAGTCTATAAAAATATTTATTACTTTATGTGGAAAACATAAACCTAGCAGAGTTTATCTTGATCGTAGTGTAGGCAAATTTAGACTATCGCTAATCCACTAGTTGTATTTGTCTCCATGGCATCCACTTGTAAATGCAGCAATTCTCAAAAATTTATTTTTAAATTTTTTCGAGCTGCTCAATGTAACCATTATAAGATGGGGACCAAAAACCTGTCCCATACTATAAAATTGGTCTAACAACACTTGACATCTGAATAAAATCAAGCACCTTCATTGCCCTATTTTTTATGTGATTATTGTGACTTACAAATGATAATTTTTAATCCATTCCCAAATCTAAAACTTCTGGTTTTCGAGCTAATTGGAAGATCATTTATTTATTAAAGAAATAAAATTTAAAGGTTTTCTCTGCATTGAAAAAGTATTTTTATGGCATTTATTGATATTAAGTCACGTTCTGTAAAAATGCTGCTCTTGCAGAAGAGCAGCAACACTTGAATAACTTCTAAAAAATTTGACATAATCTGCAAACATCAGAAAACTGCAATTTTTAAAAGGGAATTATTTATAGATATTCAAGTTACAAGTAAAAAATAAATAATAAAAATAGCAGTATAGTATTTGCAATTTAATATTAGTTAACTTATTCTTTAAGTCTTTTATTTATATAATTTTTTCAATATAGATAATCTATTTTATAGTCTTAAGGATGAAGTCATAGAGATTGAAACCTGAACAAATTTAGGGTTTGATCATCTAAGAGCATTTTTTTAACTCAAAATTCAAAAATGCAGGAAAAATAAATACTAAGATAAATGAGAGTTCATGAAAACGAATAATGGTTTCTGTTTGATCTTACAACCTGTCATAATATAATTTTATACAGGGGTATAATATTATATTATAACAATTCTTTGCATTACTTTTTAAATAATTCCAGTTTCAAATTTCACAGAAAAGTGACTTACACTGATTAACTTCTGAACCCTTCATATCTTGTTTCCTAATATACCTAAAATCTTAAAGCCATCTTTATCATACTTCTTTTTTATGAAGGAGAAAACATGCTGAATATAAAAGAGATGGGTATTTAGTACAGGATTTCAAGTCAAACCTAAGGTTTTTTTGCTTGTACTAGTAGATTTCATTTTCTCTTTCTCAACACTTTGTTAATTTAAGACGAGTACATCTACAGCAAAAAGTCAATAACATGAAATCAAGCTATGTTTACTTAAAACAAGAGTATTACAAGCATGAACACTTAATTTCCCGTTTACGTAAGGAAAATAATGAACTACGAGAGTTGAGAAAGAAAGATCTAGAGGAGCTTCAAAGTGACCAAAATTTGGTAAAGATTCAATTATATTTTTTCTTTGTAGCCTTTCCTAAATTTTTATTTTAGTTAGAAAACTCGGCACAAAACCGCATAAGAGTCTTGGAGGAGCAGAATGAAAGATTTAAAAAACAGTTAGAGGAGGGATCACCTTTAATGAGGGGCGATGATTTGTGTGCTGAGTACCAGTACTATATGGATGTTATTGAGAGCCAAAAGTATGTATTAAATGGATTTTTTTTAAATAAAACCTGCAATATATTATTTCCAGTCAACAGATAAAAGACTTGGAGAGTAAATTGGCAGATCAAACATTAACGTCTCAGTTGCTGGCTAGAAGTATTGCTCGCGGTAATAGGGATCAAAGAATTTTGAAACTAAGGATAGACGAATTAGAGCAAGAAATGATAGAGATGCAGGAAGATCAGGCCCTGTCTGTACAGGCAGAAATATTAGAGAAACCTGAGGAAGTTGACAAAGTTATGGAAGCAAAGTATGTAAGAATGCAATCAAACTCTCTTTTTTTTGGTATGAATTACAGAATTTGTGAAATGCAAGAGTTTACTCTAACACAGGAATTTAAACATTTTTACCGCTAATAAAATTGCTTTTGTATACATTTCAAATTATTGCATATTTAAAATAATAATTATAATAAGCAATATACAGGGTGTTACAGTTAATAAGATGATGGCTGATCCTTAAGGGTGTTAATTCTTAGATGATTTTAAGAAAAAAAGCTCAAATAAAGCCATGTCCAAAACTAAACTATCTTAAAATTACCTAGGGATTAACACCCTTTAGGATCAGCATCTTACCCCTGTATTATATTTTAACACATTTCTTGGCGATTTAAGGTAGAGTTTTTTTCTATTCCGTGGAATAACCGAGCTAGGCTATGTTTAAATATACAGAATAACCCTGTACATGTAGGTTATTAATGATTTTGTAATGTGATTATTATGTGCTCGGTTAAGCAAACAGCTTAACTGCCCTTTGCCTAGGTTAAAATAAATATGTTTAATATTATTATTATTGCGTACTTTTCAATCGGGACTTAGTACTTCTTATAGTACAGCAAGGTTGCCAGTAACATGTCTGATAACATGGATGCTTTATTTGAGTCCTGCCTCGTGCTGTTAGATTATGACATTTGATTTTAATAACCATGAAATGCTGTTGACTGAGCTGCATTGTTTTGGTTTCTGGCCTATCTGAAATAGGAGGCAGATGGTGGAGGTCAATTCACACTTGATTCAGCATTGAGATCTGGCACTAAATGTGTGCTCTTGTTTCCTTTACGGAGCTCAGCAATCAGCTTCTGTTTGCACTTAGGCCAGAGAAAGTGTGCTTGAGACTTGGTTACCTGGGCATGGTTTGTTACTTAATGCAAGATGTTACTTAATGCTGAGTCTACACTTGATACTTTTTAGTGTATCAAAGCCTGTTTAACTATTCCTGCATACATATAAATGGAGAAGTTATTTTATCTATAGAACAAGTTAAAAATCTGAAACTTATTTTTGATGCTGCCTTAAACTGCTCAATATTTGTTTTATATTGTGCTCTGTTTGTGCATCATTTTATAAGGTATAACCCTTCTTCATACTTGAGAGAGTACCTTGTTGCTTCCAGAAGTAATCTTAGTCTTAAGTTTCAACGGAGATATATCAGAACCATAGTTGGTCTGGGGTAGAGTTATTATTGTACGCAGTACTTCAGCAACCTTCATATTATTGCATTTCTTTGTGCATACATCTGTCAATATTTAATTTACATTGTTAATAATATATTTCAGTTTAGAACTATAAGCCATTATAACACTAAGCATACTAGTAGTAGGAAAATTAGCACAGACTTTCGCAGGCACAAAACCAGATGAGGCTCTGACTACTATTGTGTCTAGTTCTTAAATTTTATTCCACTCCATCTAAGAAATTTTGAACCCAAGATATTTTTTTAGGAAAATTTGATTTTATTTGGTAAATGGTACTTTTTATTCTTTTGATAAATACTTGGCAAGGAGTTTTAATTTTCTTTGACTGATGTTTTTTAATAAAACTGTAACTGTATCGAAATATACATTTTTAGAGTGCCTGCATTTCTTTGCTGATTCTGTATAAAGGTTTGTTTTCTTGAAGCTTTTCTTTTCTTTTTTGTTCTGATTTTAATATGTAATAATTTAATTTTCTATTTTTTTTATTGATATTGCTAGCCATTAGATAGATTCTTGACTTCTGCAAACACATTAATAAATCTTTGATTTGATAATCTTAGGCAGACAACCCGATTTCACATTTCTGCTCACGAAGATGTTAAATTTGAAAGCATAAGATCTGTTATTTTTCTTATTACCAATTATTCATTACTTTTTGGCTATAATCGGTCTGCATCTAAAAACCTTTCATTCTATACTTCTTTATTATTCTATATTTTTATTGTAATATTTTTTTAAAAGTATTTCTCTTTTGTATTTGATCCTGTGCTTGGCAAATTCTGTTATATGTTATGGAAAAACGCTTCCGCAAATAACACCATCTGTGTATATCTCGATTGATTTTTAGCACAATAACTATTTGATTGATTTCAGGCCGTTCCTAAAAAGCTGCTTAAAACAAATAGAAAATAGAAGACGAGACACGGAGTTTTGCGAAAGCAACGAAAGGTCGAAAAAGAAAACTAGTATGTATTTGGAAAAACCTGACGAAGACCTTAAAAAACAATGCGAAAAATTGAAAACCGATGATGATTCGAAAAGTGTGCAAGAACAAGAAAATGCACCTACGGAGAAACGAGGAATAAAATTTAGTGGAGATACTGTTAGTCCTCAGGGTAATCCGGTGAGAAGAAGAGGTACCAAAGTTTTTATTTTAAAATAAATGAATGTCATATGTTTAAGTATCATATAAAACATTATTTACAATTGTACTGCGCACCAAAATGCGGACGTAATATTAAAACCTTATTAACAATTAATATGCCTTTCTGTAATATTTACTCCACTTACCTTAATAATTTCTTCATAGGAAACGTGTAAGGGTCGAATGAAAAGTCTAAATAAGAAATTCATACAAATATATGGGGTATGTTAGAAAGTGTGCCAAACATTTAAGATTCTTCATCCTCTTAGTTAATTAGCAAGATTAAGATTTATTAAGATGAATTAGTTTTTGTTGAAATGCATTACTCGATGGTGTCTATCCACCCTTAAAGTTTGGCATACCGTCTGCAAAATACCCTGTATAACATTAGATATGCTTTGGTGTATTTGGAAATTGTTCACTTAAAAACCAATAAACCGAAGAATCTTAATTGAATTTTGTGTAAAAAAAATTGAGTGCGCTTATGTTAAAAATGACTGAAAACGTTAAAGCAGTGAAAAAAATTCTTGTAAAGAATTAACCCTAATAAAGAAGTTGCTTTTGGCACCTACAGGTCTTGGGAGCGCAAATCAATTTATTGTAATATTTATAATAAATAATAATAAAATAATTTATAATAATACATTATTATATATAACTTTACTTGCAATTACAAATCTGTCAAATTAAAAAGACATCGTCAACGTTTTACAGGCTTCCCCCTTAACTAACTAGAGTTCAACCAAAAGTAAACGTAGATGAGTAAAAGCGAGAGAGGACAAATCGGGGCGACCGACCCATCCCGTGTGCGGTATTAATTACGCAAAAATGCATTTCCAACATTCTAAGCAGGCAAGCTTAATTGGGGAATGGATGAAGCATTGTCGTTCTCTCTTTAACTGGTTATTGTTGCATGTTAATGCAGGATTATTACGGCCCCTAGGAAAAAATTGTTTAAGAAAATACACGTTTTTGAGATAAATGTTTTGAACGAGGAACTGAATTGTGACCTTGGAGTTTCACTGATCAGCCGGCTAGACCTTGTTCGAGTTTATACGACCCTGGAATGAACTTGAAGACCATGACCTTAATTTTTCATTTATTTACGCCCCATGAAAGGATTAAAAAATCCAATAACGAGTGTGAAAAAAACCAGTAACAACTGAAACTTAACTATGTTAAAAATAAAAATAGAAGGGAAAACTTTAGCTATTAAATTTATATTTTTAATATCTCTAATGATGCAGTTGAACATGTCACACTGATTCTGTACAGAATTATATAAATTTCTAGCTCTGCGCAAGGGAAAAAATTTAGAAATGTTAGTTCTGGCCCAAGCTGAATTGCGGGTAGTAGGATTTCTATTTCAAGCTGTGGGACATAAAAGTTTAAAACTCCCAACAAGTCCGGCGGGTAGATTGTTTACTAATTTCCATAAAATTTGGTGTGGAAAACTGACGTCCGGATACATTCTCTTGCACTTAAATCACATATATTTTTAATTTTCTGTTGTATTCTCTGATGTAGTTCTGTTTTCGATATCTTGAATATGACACTGATAGAAAGGCAAAGAAACTTGCGATGCATATCCAAGAATGGTTCTAATTAGTGAAAAATACAATTTTTATAGAGTAGACAATTTATTGTTGAAACGCCAAGTATAACAAGTAACAATCTGTAATATGTGGAACAAAAGATAGAGTGGTATTGAATGTAACAATAAGTTCTTAAAAACCACTGATCTGATCATTATGTAATTTAATGTAGTGCAATGTGCTCTGGCCCAGGATGGTCTTGTGCACTGCGACCATTGTTGATCTATTGTGCTCCCCAATATATATTCAATACGTTCGCGAACAGCATCAGCTCCTTCAGTGGGAGCACCAGATCCTCTTCACTCAGTGTATATGTGTGTGTAGAATCCTGTATTTGCTGTGGACCAGTGCTCCATAATTTGCAATCAAATATTCCATCAACTCCTCCTCCTCACCACATAATCTGCAAATATCTGTGTCGGATAAACCCATTCTGTATAAGTGGCCGTTGCTGGTGTAGTAGCTCCTACTACACCAGTAGGCTTTTCCTGTCCAGTTTTATCCTCAATCCACATTGATAAGTAATTACGGATCCGTTGGGACCACGTGATTGCTATCAGCTAATAAGAGGCTCGAAAGGAAAGAAAAACACGGATAGAAGTTGGTTAATTCGAACTAATTCCGTTTTTTTATTGAGTTTTTACCAATTTTTTGTTACTAGTTGTTATTTTGTACTATTCTTTTTAGAATTTCGAGTTTGGGTTCGACACCGAGTTCCACATATCTTAAATGTGACTATTGCGGCTTTTTAATTAATAGTCAGTGCCAAAATTATTTGGAACACCAAAGTTTCCAAATATCTATTGAGGAAAACCAGGGTTTTACCTTGGAGCTTTGCGCCAATGAGGACAATACTGTAACTTTAGGGTCCAAAAACACAGCAAATTAGATGACGAAATGTTGGTTTTATTCATTTATGTCAGAAAACCTCTATGGGATCCGAGAACTCCTTTACAATCAAGGCATAAAAATAGGTTGAAGCAATTGTGGAAGGTCAATACTGTAAATACCGAAAATTCGAATAAAAATATAACGTCATTTCACGGACGCATGTCTCTAGTGGATGGGATAAAAGTTACGGATAGGCTTGACAGCCTCACGTTATTAATTACGTAACGATGTAGATTTAGGCTTAAAGCTAGATTCGCCCTCTCAGCGTCGAAGCTCAGGAACTTTTTCGAGTAAACCAACCCACTGGTATCATTCCAATATCGCATCATCCTGGACGATGTCCATTTTGCAATCTCTCCTTTAAAGAAACCTTTGTTGAATCCAAAAGATGGGTTCTACAAAGGGGTGGGTCCAATAAAGTTTCTTCAGCCCCTTTTTTTGCGTATTGTCGGCATTTCATTCCCGACGTGCCCTTCATGTCCTTGTACCCAGATGAAAGTAATCCGATTCCAAGTCGCCAGGTCGTTGAGCCTGCTATGGCATTCCAGAAGTAATTTGGACCTATATCCGTTCAATTTTACCGAACCACAGTCTCCAATAGCAATAGCTCAGTATTAAGGAGTTGTGTGACCTACCTAGACCCTATTCCTGCCCCCAACTCCTGGAGCGTTTTTGATCCATCCGGGTACCACATTTCCGTGATCCATCCCGTAACCACGTTAGGTTTGCGCACCATTCTTCCCTTGTAGGGAAGAGGACTCAACTACATATGATCGCCAGCCTTTAACATATCTAGTATATCTCAGATTCCCCTCAGGATTGATGGATGACCAGTAAGATTGCCCGCTTTAAGGTTTTCTTTCCTGTAAATAGACATTGTCCTCGTGGCTGATTTCTCTTGTATACCATATTGAGCGATGTTAGGTGTAAAGCAGTCTCCATGGCTAGCTTTGGGATTTATTTCATGGCCCCTGTGACGCTAGACATGCGAATCTTTGTAGCCTGCACACTCTCGATATGGCTGTCTTCTCGTTTTCCCCCTATAATACCAGCCCTATATAGTGTGGTAGGTCTAACCATCTGGATATATTTCCAATACGTCATTTTGGGGCTCAGACCCCCGAATCTACCAAATAGTTCTCTTGCCGTGCAAAGGTTGCTCGTGGTCTTTTCCTGTACCGATTCGAGGTGTAGTTCCCAGGTGAGTTTTTTATTCAAGACGAGACCCAGATATTTTACCCTCTCCCTGGGAATGATCTTGATGCCACCCATTCAAAGACTGGGGGCGTTTATCACCCTTTTCCCGGTAAATGCTACAATGACCGCTTTTAGATATCCCCTCCAAAGTGCATTATTCACATGTCATGTTGAGTGCATTTTGCATCGGTTCTGCAATCATCCCTGTCTGGTTTCTCTGATTATTATGGAGGGTACAAGACCATCGCTTATGCGGATGGTACATGGTCTTGTACGAGGGTGAATCAAAGATTAACCGACTTTTTTTTTAAATTTATGACAAAAAGTTGTCAACAAAAAAGAAATTACATTATTTTTCTACATAGTCCCCTCCCTTTTGAATAAATTTTTTTCCCAGCGAATTGGTAGTTTTTTCATGCCCGTTTCGTAGAATGAACGAAGTCGGCTCTCTAGCCATTTACACACGAAGCTTTCGACCTGCTGCTGAATCGCTGCCCTCCAAGCTCTTCTTTCAGAAACCCGAACAAGTAAAAATTACAGGCAGAGAGACCCGGACTGTAGGGAGGGTGTTCCAATATAGTCCACCCCAGTTTAGTATTTCAGAGTATTTTCAGTCAGCAACCTTGGAACCCACCTAGCACAAATTTTTAGAAAACCCAAGGAATTTTTGATGATTGACTAGACGCTTCCATAACTGATGCCAAGATTTTGACAGATTTCCTGCAGTGTAGCACGGCGGTTTTTCAAAATAAACTTCTTGACAGTGGCTACGTTCAAATTTGTGATGCTTTTCCGTGGGCGTCGTGGGTGGAAGCGGTTTTCAACGTCTTCCCGAAATTCTTTGTGCCACACTTTCACTTGAGTTTTTAAGAGAGTCGATTCCCCAAACTGAGACTTTATTCTATTCTAAATTTCGATGGGTCCGACATTTTCTTTTGCAAGAAACTTGATAATAATGCCTTGCGCAACACGCGGATGGACTTTCTGTTCACTCATCGCAAAGGAGACTAAAATACTGAGAAGTAACAACAGTAGGTATTGCAGAAAAGTTCCTTAGGCTTCCAGCCAACATTCCGCTAGATGGCATTTCGATCAATGACATACATAAATTACAGTGACTAAAGGTCGGTTAATATTTGATCCACCCTCATACCGTCCACATAAGCGATGGTTTTGAGAGATTCCGGGGTCTATTCCGACCCTTGGGTATGAATATGACCTCTACCGCCTTCCAAATCAATGGAACATATCTCTAAGTCATAGGGTCGTTTTACTTTTACCCCAGCTGTTTATTCGGCTAAGATACTTTATTAGGAAAAAAGAAAATTTGCAATAAAAGTCGTAATATTGATAAAGATGTATGAAAATGCTGTGGTCCAGTCTGTCAAAAAACACACGCAGGCGAACGTCTACCTGTGAACTTGAGTTAATTGCGTCGGAAATGAATTTGGTAATAGTAAATTCCAAGGAATAGTCCATCTTTTATCAAAGAGACCGGCTTACATTAAATAGTAATAAAATAAACTGTAAGCCACAGGTCTTAAATTTATTAAATTAAAGTCAGAGGATTACACGTGTTTCGCCCATACTAGGGATCATCAGATCCACTTGTGTATTCACTAGTGAAAAGAATGAAAAAAGAAGCAGAGAATAACACTAGATGATACAAATCAAGGGTAGAAATTAAGTTAAAACTGGTAAAATCGGGCGGAGACTAGTTACTACATATTAAAATTATATGAACAATCGTAGTAGTTGACCTGGCCTTCATGAATCCACGTTGCCAAAAGACAATTATATTTTTCATGAGAGGGAAAAATGAAGAAGTCGTTCAAAACACTTAGAAAAATTATTGATGTGGTGGGTTTTCAATTTTATTTCTCTGATTCTTTTAATGTACAGAAATAATTTTGGAAGCTTTCCATACATTTGGAGACGTTTCTAATTTTAGAGATAAACTAAAGAGGACTGTTAGGGACTTGGCAAGTACGTGTGCATAATTAAAAACAATAAACGCCTAGTGGTTATATGAATATCAAATCTCCGTTCTTTCTATTAACGTTGTGAAATATGAGGGGGTTTTCCTTTTAAAAATAAAAAATGGATCTTCAAATGCCCTTGAATGTTTTCCAACGACAGTTTCATGTTCTCGTCCAAAAACCTAAAAAATGCCAACTGATTTCGGATACTTACTATACTGTCCGATACTTTTTGATAATATGATATACGATTTCCAAAGAATCTGAATTCACGAGATTCAAAAGAAATCCTAGATCAAAATTCACCAAGACACAACAAGTTACGTTTAAGTTCAAAAACTTATATCCAATATAATTAAATTTTTAACCGATTATAAACCACAAATAAAACTCACAATTTTTTAGCTCTATTATTAATTATATTGAAAGATGTGACACATACATAGTCAAGTAATTCTACTTCATATATAAGAAAACCTACAGCTACGATTACTGAATATTTGGTTGCAATTTGCTGGGAAACTTAAAAAATTATACTATTTGTACCGCAGTTTTCCACATAGCAAAAACTAAACGTAATTTTGACGTTACTTTTTAGTTAGTACTTTACATTTTGTTAAGGCCTACCTTAGTTTGCAGCAATTATTATTTCATAAAGTCTCGACTAAAAAGAGCCTGGAAAACACCTGACTAAATAAAACCAATTTTACGACTTTATGAGATAAAATTGCACTATACGCAAATGTCCTATCTCAAATTATTTGAGAATCAAAAACAAACTCAGTCACAATAAATGAACACTTTTAAAACTAACTAAAGGCTAAGTATGAATATATGGTATAGTGTATAGGGTTACTAATTTACAACAATTTTGACATGTATGTATATATATTTTTATTGTTTTTTTTTTAAATCAAAGTTACCGATAATAAAGGTTGTATAAAAATATACAGATATAATGTTTATGCCAAATCATATTAGGGATTATAGAGCAACTTTATCAAGGATTACGTCCCGGTCATTATTGTTATTATTACAAATGCACTCCAAAATGATGATGTAATGCCCGTAAAAGAGAAATGTTTCGTGGAATGTTTCTTATATTAAAGTACATTAAACGCAGGCCTGTTTAAGTGCCACTTCATAAAAAAGTGGGCAATGAATATTAAAATAAAACCTTCAATAAAGACAAAAAAAGAAATTAAAACCAGTTGTGGCATATTAAAGAGACCTGAAACTACTGCTCTACGTTATATTTTAGTATCGTGGTGCATTCCAACGGTTGCCTAGAAATTTCTCTCCGCGTTTTGGTGGACGCTGAAAATAAAAAAAAAAATATAAATAAAAAAAAAGTTTAATATGTTTTTAAGTAATGAAATTTAAAAATTTTAATTTCCTGTTAAGTTCCTATAAAGTGTATTGATGCTTAGATGAGGGTAGAAATATCATCTAACAATCCTCCGTTTTCAAGGTAAAGAAAATAAAATAAAAAGTTTTTCCTTAAACCGCTAGCCGATTGAAACGGTGGTTCGAGTTCGGATCGGGAAGAAAAAATTAGCTCAGAGGTCCATAAATAAAAACTTGGCTCTTGATGTGGTTGTTGCAACGTATGATAGATGTTAAGATGATGTAAGGCATTTCCGAAGATAAAGATGGTGTTTGGTAGTAGAGTTTTTAAACTTGTTATTGAAATATTAACGTAATCAAGTTTAGTTTACACTTAAAAATATCTATTGGCAAAACAAAATTGTCCGGCGAATGTTTTGTTTTGGAACTGACTTTCTTTTTCTTACAGAGAATTTATTTTAAATATGTTATGGTACACTAAGTCCGTGCTACTCTACTTTTTAAATTATTCCTCCCCTATACAATAGAATTCACAGGTTTTTGTTTATGTGTATTTTTCGTATCCGTAGTTCCGTGCATTGATTCTTATTCCTTTTAATTTACCATAGATACCTTATATATGGTTGATTGGAATAACATTTATTTACTACATTTTGCCATTCATGCACTATTAGGTATGACATATACCCAATAGTTATAATAGTTTAATAAAATGCCTTATTTCTATTTATATACACAAACTACATATATATTATAGCAATTTTTGTATATTTATTAAAAGTGATAATATTATATAAAATTGATAGTGATAATATTGTACAAAACAGTGAAAATATCCTAAAATAATAGGGATGGGGATAAAAAAAATTTTGGAAGTGGCGTACATAACATTTCCTACAGAAATATCGAATACACATCCTATACAGACGTTACTTTAGACCAATTAAACCATGCAATTTTTAAACACAGTCTTATAAAACCTCCTTTCCAAGATGCCAAATCAGAGTTTTCCTACTAAAATTATGTAAGGATCAGCTTCGGAAATTATCCATATACTGTTTATTTACAAATCGTATTTGTTGCACCGCAAGGCGTACGATCACTCAATTTTTCCACTTTTTTGCTGTTACAACCGGCAAAATTGTTGCTTCCGTCTAAACAATACTTGTAGATAATGAAATTTCCTACAATTTTCGTTTCCGACACTGTTTCTGTGTAATGCGTGGAGCATGGAATTTTACGAAATGGAACATCCGAAGGCCGAATAATTGATTCTGTTATTTGGTGAATTAATTTGTTTGTAACTATTTTATTTTGTTGAGTATTATGGAAAATGGCACTGGACATATCAAATAGTACGTAATTAAATTCGTATGTATCTTTATAATCACAACGTTCGTGCATACTTTACTATGTACCTATACACAGGATTTTTAGATTTGTCAGCCCGACTCAATTAGAAGCTACCAGTTATGACGAAGGCATAGAAAACTAACATCCTCGACCAAGTAAAATGACAAAAATCTTCGGTCGGAACAGGAAACAATGTAGGCCTACTGGGGAATCACTTTAAAATAATGCGCCATAAACATTAACTCCGGGGTAGTGCGGAAATAAGTTTGAATTTTCGCATGAAAAAACACGCATTTCTTGGCCTTCGCGATCGATATCCATTCTAAAAGCTGTAAACAAAAGGGTTAAATTCGTAATTTGACTCCTCTCAGAGTAGTGAATACAATTTTCCAAATGAAACATGCATTAAATTATCAAATTTATTGATGTATATGCGTCTCGAATTTTATAACGTACAATTTGATATGTCAATAACGATTCTGCACCAAGAAATTAATAAAATAATTCAAAAAAATATTTTAAACATATATATTATTGTAAACAAATGAACTTCATATACTAATGATCGTTGTAAACAAACAAATTGAAAATTTGAAACGAATGCTGAGCCAAATAACATAATGTTATGTTTGGGGCTTTTTCGTACAATTCCATGTTTAACACATTCTTGATCGCACGTTATAAGTCCTACAGAAAAATTATTTATATGGACATGGTAGGAAATTTCATTATCTACAACTTCTATTTCGATGTAAGCAACAAGTTCGCCAGTTTACCGTTACAAACTTGTAAATAATTCCATAACCTACAATTAAATGATTTTATTTATAAAAAAATGGCAGAAATACTGACAAAAATTAAATAAATAAATAAGATAACAATCAAGAGTAATTTAATTTAGTTAGATTTGGCATCTCGGGGAGAAGGTTCGCAAAACTGTAAAAAATTATTCACTCACCCACTTAGGATCTTATTCTGGAACACACGCAAAGTCAATTTTACACGAGTTTTACTGGTTTTGGTGGTCACCACTTCTTATACGATATTAAAATTATTACATAACAAAACTATATGATCTAGTTTTACAAAAGTTTCCTTAAGACACTTTTAACAATCTAACTTAATATGGTGTTGGTTATGGTTAAAAGGCTTGATAAGTGCGGTTTTTGTGTATGGTGATGAAATTTGTATTTGCACAAAGGTTTCTGTAAAATTGCAAAATTTCTTATTAACTGACAAAATTTCACTTGATTTAACAAAATCGTCAGATTTTACAAGAATTGAAATAGTAATATGTATTTTTCTTTAAATTTGCTATTGTTGAAAGATATATTTTAATTTTATTATGAATATTAAAAAAAAACGGGTTTTAGTTTCATCAACTATATTCACTGCTATAATTTTAAATTTTTATCTTAAACTAAAAAGAGTTTAAATTTATAAATGTTTTTTAGAAACTGAGGATGCAAATAAAATTTAAATTTAAATTATTCCAACATTTAAGAAAAGTGGTTCAAAACTTCTTAAATTTATTGCATATTTTATAAGAAAATGTGTTATATTGACAAATGATCACCAAGTTACATACAGTTTTCAAACCTTCCGAAGGCCTTAAAAAACGCAAAAAAAGACCAGTCTTAAAAATATTCAATATTTTTCTTAATCTTATTATTTAATATAATATTTAATTTTAAAATTATTAAAAAGATCTGATCCCTTCTTTTTAGAACACGATACATCGACAATTTTGCAAATGACCAATGCAGAGACATGTTTATTTTTGTTGCTTTGCAAACGAATTTAATTGAGAAATTCCTTTGAATCATTATTGAATGAATGAATTTTTGTTTAAATTTATCAGAATTTTAAAATACAGAAATAAACCGTTTCGAGCAAATAAAATAAACATATCTAAAAAACAAGTATATATGTACTTAAAATCTAAAGCAAATAGAATAAGGCGGACAAGTTAAAGCAAGCAACTGTAGTAGTTGAAAACGCCCATCGCAGCACAGCTTCGTCGTACCGGGGCAACTTTGTGGGATGAATAGTGATTCCTTGTTTCAAAAAAATAAGAACAACAAAATCACTAGTCTTCCACACAACTTCGCCCGCCTTGTTAGTAGTAAAGCAGATCCACACCAATGAGAAGTTAGTAGTAACCATAGCAAAGATGATGAATGACCAAGGTATAAATATGTTAAAGTAGTGATAGTGCTCTTTAAACTGAATGAAATTCTTATTTTAGGAATGTTATTTGACACAAATGAAGTTAGTTAATGATCATTTTAAAGTCTTAAAAGAAATCAATTGACTTGACCAGCTTAAAGAGCAATTTGAAAATATACATTTTATTTAAAAAAATTATTAATAATACTTAAAAATAACGCCCAAAGCAACTAGTTGTTAAATATCTTTAAAAGCCCTAAAATATACATCATATAAGTATATTATTTCTTATAATAGCATAATTATGGTACTCATTAGTTCCAAAGATTTCCATAGCAGTCATTACAATTATATAGATATACCAAAATACACAAAAATTACAATAATTTTTTCACTCATAAACATACACATCGTCACTCATATATTGATGTAAAAATGTACATATAAAAAACTGTTAAGCATATAAGCTAATAGGCTTTTTCTTATTGCCACGAACAAGAACAAATGCACCTTTTAAGTTAAGCTTAGTTTAGTAATGATGCCAATATGTCTAAAAGTCTAGCAAATAAAAGCATTAAAGGTAAAATGAAGTTTATGTAGGGTGTTTATGAAACAAAGTGAAAAATCATTTACTTAGACGCCACAAATTCGACAAATCATGATTTGTTAAACACCTCCAGGTTAACCAAAGAGTATTATAATTTTCATATTGTATATTTTTAAATTAAAGAGTTTTTCAAATATAAACCGGGTCACTAAATCATCTGACTAGCTATTTTGCAGTGTACCAAATTGCAGCGTCCAAACTTGAACAGTGCATTCGGTGTTCAGATTAAGCCTTAATTTTCCTTATAAATATACGTCGAGAAACGCTTCGTTTTCGAAACGCAGGATGTTAAAAGTTTTTAAAATATATTTTAGTCATACCTTTTTTATTACTGGAGATGTTTTATAAAACTTGCTACACAATATTAAAGTAGCAAAAGGCATCTTTTGATCTGAAAGGTTTTTTTAGCGTAAAAAACGGTTTGTACGGGACTCTTAATTGAATTTTCTTGAAAAGAATGGGAAGAAACAGCTTTTTCTGAAAGCAAAAATTATTTCTAAAATAATCATTCAATTTGGAGTAAATTTGATTCTTTGCCTTTTTTTTTGTACAATACAAGGTTTTCGAGTGGAAAAGTAAAAAACCATTTTTATTATCGCGTAGTTAAAATTTCCATTATTGTTAATTTCAGTAGTAATTCTACTGTCGAATCTTGGAAAGCCATGATTGCATTTTTGTGACAACTGAATAATTGCGATAATTGCGTGAACTAGCAACTTTTTGCTAGTATGCTTTTGAGCATGCTGATATTCATTTCGTTTATGGTTTATGTTATGGAAATGCAAAGACAGCAAGCAACCAACGAAGATTGGTCGATCGAAGACGATCCAAATAGAAAATGCAAATAAGTCTTCATTAAAACACATTCTATAGTTCCGGAATTTTAAACTGAACAAAAAATTCCGAGAAATTAAGGATGAAGAAGGAAAAATAAAGTTTATATTTATAGATTTAATAAAGTTTGACATCATAGGATATCTATAAAGAACAGTCTAAAATTTACAAGGCAATGCAGTTTTTGTTTCTGAAAATAAGGTTAATCGCGTTTCGAGGAAAGATCACAGGAAGTCATTTCAGATTTAACCAGTTCAAAACTTACAACCTGGTGGTGCCGATCGATACGCCTAGACGGCTCAATGTTTCATTTCCTGCAAAATAAAGAATATCTAGAAAATATCTCCCTAAATTTTAGAAACGAATTCTGGATGAAATGGACGAGGAATCCCGTGCATTTTGCGCTGGTAAATTGTGAATGATTAAAAAATAATTATCCAGACCGTTCACCACGTTCTCTTGACCCCATCCCTATCGCCTTCTTTGTATGCGTTTATTTGAAATATCTAGTTTGTTAGAAACCAGTTCATACAAGAGATAGAAGGATATAGCAAGCTAATTTAGTTAATCGCAGATGCAGAAAATGTATCAAAGTTGGATGAGCTCATTTTGAACAATTATTGTAAACTTTAGAGACCATATTAATCGTTTATTCTAGTTATTGTGAAATTATTTACAAGCTTAATTAATAAAGAGTAGTTTCTAAGATGAAGTACAAATTAGCAATAATAGAAATGTAAAGTACGCTATACACAAAAATGGTTTTTATGTTTTTATTAGAAAATCTTGTGTTGTACGAAAAAAAGACAAGGAATCAAATTTGCTCCAAACTGAATGAGGATTTTTAGAAATAAATTTTGTTAAGAAAAGGAGTGACTTACTATTTTTTCTGCAGGGTTATTCAATTAAAAATTCCGTATAAACACCACTGATAAAAAATTAAAAATTTTATTAGATTAAAAATGCCTCTTATTACTTTACCAAATTTCACAAAATTATCTCCAATAATAAAAAAGTTATGACTAAACATTTTTTTCTTAACATTGTAATACTCTGTATTTCGAAAACGAACCGTTTCTTGATATATGTTTACGAAGAAAATTAGGGCTTATTCTGAGCACAGAATGTGCTGTTAAAGTTCTGCTGCTAAAGTTGCTGTTTCATTGTCTAAACTTTAACAGCACATTGCTTTTGCTGCATAAAATAATGTATCCCTATTTAACCTCATTAAATTATTTAGAAATTTAAACTTTGAAACACACCAAAAAAAGGCTGCTTTTTCTGCAGCTACCTGATGCCAAATGCGCCATTTTAAAATTTTTACTCTAAATAAAAATAAGAAAGTTTTCGCCATTTCTATTAAAACTAGGATTGACAAAGTTGCATTTGAGACCATCCTGTAAGCTTATGAGCAACATTTCAAAATTGTTTACCAAAAAATAAATAAGATATAGGGGAAATCACTCGTTTGCTACACCTGGCGTATATAAAAACTTTTCATATAAAAAAATATAACATATTACTTGTGTTCAGGAACATCCTAATTTTTGTCTTGTTTTTTTTTGACATGTTATTTTATCTGTCCACCCATTTATTGTGCCGCAAATGTTCACGTCTAAATATAATTTCGAAAATCTCAACTGTCTGGAAAACACTTTATCTTACATTTTAGATTTCGAGGGTGACATGTCCCATTGCGACCTATCCCCGAACCGGTTAGAAACGCTTGACATACGGGGATTTTCACGTCTCTAAGGCAGAACCACTTCACAATTTTTTTAAAATCTTTTTTTAATAATAAATATATTGCGCTTAAATATAATTAATTTCTAAAATGCTTATCGCGCTCCACTAAAAATAACATCGTAATATGAATTAAAAGTAAAAGCGCTTAGAATTACTATTTAAACTCATTATTTGCCATTTTAGGCAATATACTTTACTTATCTGAGACAAGGCCCTGTATACAGTGTTTATCAGGAAACTGCATCTATCGATTATACGAAAACTATGAATAAAAAAAAAATATTCAAAATTTGATAACGTAGCAACCGGTTCCAAAATGTTTACTAGAACCAATTTTTGTTGGTGATCCAGAAAAATACCGTGGTAAAGGTACAAAAGTACATTTTTCGGATCATCGGTTAGTTTATTGTATGTTCGTATTTAAGTAAATAAACCAAAAGCCCCATGGCTTACTGTTTTACTTAAGATCCAGATGAAGAAGAGGGATAGTGGTTTCGCTAAATATAGGAAAACAAACTGCAAATATGACGGTAAAAGATATAGAGGACTACGAAACTTTGTAATAACGTTTATTACGACGCGAGAAGAAAATTATGCTAACCGCATGTTTAAGCTGAATGCTTTAAAACATCTAGGTATCAATAATAGGAATGTTGACATTCTACCTGGCATAATGACTTCTAGTGAATTAAATAATTATTTTGGTGAGTTTGTAAACAAAATAAATAACACTTGTCCCTACTGCAAACTTATATAGTAATTTACCTCGTTTTATGCTTGATGTTACCTCTTTATAGACGATCGACTAGTATGCGAAATATTATTTCCCAATTTCGCATCTAGTAAATGTCTGTCTGGAACAGGGTACATATATCAGATCTAAGTAAGACCAATGGCCATTTTCGCAAAGGTTTTAGAAAAAATCGTTTGCAAAACTGCCTGACTGCCAATCAGATTTTAGAGGGGCGGATAGTACTACAAGCACATAAGTAAATGTTACGGTTCATAAGTTCGATAGTGTCTTTAATAATTCGAATTCAAATCGATAACGTCTTTGGTGGTTTTAGATTTTTATAAGGCATTTGATTAAGGTAGGCCATGGTGTACTCTACTCTAAGTTTAAATATATCTTTAGGTTTTGGTAACAAGACTACGTACATGATGGAGATAAGAGTGTAATATTGAATAGGGAAACATTTGGTATGGTGAAAGTTTTCACAGGGGTACCTCAAGGATCAATATTGTGTCCAATTGACCCTTTGATCTCGTTTCCAAACTTAATTTTTGCTTCTATTTGTAATTTTGATATAATGCAAGTATTCAGTTCATCATAATTTAATCTTGAATGCTAAGAAGTCCCAGTTCTTGTTATTTGGTAACAAACTAAACCACCAACTGTGTATCCAACAAGGTTTAAACCCCATTATAAATAAAGATATATATTTTATTTTAAAATACCATTTAGGAAATTAAGAAAAGATATTTTCTTAAAATAAAGTAGTTCTCCACAAAAATGCCAAAAGTGAACTCATCATCATCACAGAACTTTTTACCTTAATAATGTATAAGATTAGCTAGTTTTAATATTAATGTTTTTGGTTGTTTATAATCAGCAAAACTATTTTTTTAAAATTTATCTGCAGCTATAACCCTTTAATTGTGAATTTGATCTTTGTATTGCATCACTCTTGAAACAAAATTGGCATTTTATTTTTTGCAGAAAAGACTTCCTTCTAAGGAATCTTTCTCCTTTCTTCTGATCTCCCTTATTAAGGAAAGGGTGATCATGGCGACCGTACGCCACTACGAACATGTTATATTCTTCTAAATATATTCTGAATTTTAATCTTAGGAAGAAACTGTGTATCGTCTATGGTCCTTGTTTGAACTCTGTACATAATAGAGGGTACAAATAATATGTGGTTGTTTTTGAAATAAATAAAAATGACCAGGTTTCTAATAAACTAAAAATTCTTAAATAAACACCACATCTTAATAATATCTCGAAAGTTTATTTGTTAACCTGTACCCATAAAATCTTAGAATTATGAAAACCTTTATATCTGAAGAAACAACTGGAATACGTTCATCGCTTTACTTTACGTCACCACTTTCTACCCCTTCATAAGTTTAAAGCTGTAGCATTTAAACATTGTTTCTCATGGCTGTCTCTCAAGTTGTATAATATGGGTTTCCAATGGAAGGGATGCTCAATATGCTTTTAAAACAATTATTTCTTGACAATTTTCTTTATGTTTTAGAATATAGAGTCATTGTTATCAATTTTTTCCCTGGTGTCAATTTGTTAGTAGGCCATATTTTAGTTACATATTAATTATTTTAATTTTTTAATATTTAGAGTGTAAGAATAGCTGTATCCTGGCTAAATATAATCTTCTATGTAATAATCACAGCAATGAAATACTAAGAAACAGATGATTGATAGTTGTCCTAAAAAGTTTTAAATTATAATTAAAATGTAAAAAACACAGTATTATTATAATGTCTAAAGTAAAATATGAAATAAAGCATGGTAAGCTAGAAGACTTTGTGGGCTATTATGGCTGAATCTAATTAACAAAAGTAGACTTAACCAAGGAAAACTTTTATAAAAATAAAGTGTTTAAGAAGGAATAACGACAGGCTGGAATATAAAGGGCCTTTAATTTTATAATGGAATTTTATTGCACCAGTCGTAAACTTCTAGGAGCTCACGGAAATGTTGTTATAATCCATAGGATCCGTACTGTTTAAAAAATATATATTATAAGCTGACAAGACACAAGCCAGGCATAAGACAAATATAATGAATGGGCTGAGATTACCTTTGTTGCAACAAATATTGGGCCATTTGGATTTGGTTGGGGGTACCCGAAATGGTAATAATTCTGTCTTCCGAACCGGCGAGGGGCTCGTCAATAGTGATACCGGCGCCCGAGTCGTTTCTGATCTTTCTGATCCGGCCGCCGCCTTTGCCAATTATAGCGCCAGCGAGCTAAAAGAAACACTCAGTTAAAAATAGACAACATTACTACAACCATTCTTATTAAAAAATCGGTTGTCATATGGGGCACATTATTTGAGGGATCTCAGGGTTGATTTTAAGGGTTTCCTACATAATGGTGAATCCGGTGGAGAGGACAGTCAACCCAAAGGGTTTAGTAACTAAATTTGTTCTGACGATACTTTTATGCAAAGGATTCTGACTTGTACAGGGAAATTGACGACAGATCGTACATGAAACTCGGTTTTTGTGAAAATTATATTTCGTTTTATTTTTCTAAGGCTTCAAAATAAATTTTTTTCATAACTGTACTTACTTACTTTTATTTATTGGTTTTAAAATTAAATACATTTCATTAAACGTTCTTGCTGTTATTTGAACAAATTGTTTTTAAACAATAAGGGTGGCTACACTTTGGTAATTTTTATGAGATCTAAAACTAAAGCAAATATTAAAAAGGGACATACTGCATGAATCGATCATATCAATCTTATATATATCATATGCACTTGATTTTGAGATGCTAACAATGGTATGATCAAAAGCCTTTAAACTTTGTTTGGTTTCATACAGAGGAAAATTTTAAAAAATTGGTTTTTCTTGGACTATTTTGGTCAAATGAGCTAATAGGTCATACACTACTGTGCAGAAGTATAAGGACATCATCGAAAAAATCGATTTTTTAAGCTTATGATCACTTTTTTATTGTATTCAATAGCATTTTATGATTAATTTTAGTATATACATGCTAGAAAATATAATATTTTGTTACGATTTAGATACCTTTCTCACTCGCTTTCTGATGCTACTCTTTTTTGCTGCCCGGTGGCGACTGCGTTATACAGGGGCGTCTTCAATATTAGAACTATAATAGCGTTGTGCGGAAATTTTGTACTTTAAAAATGCTGGCGATATGTTGCGTAGATGGCTGCAGGAGTAAAAGGGGATATACATTTTTTTTAAAATAAAAATGGATTAGTTTACAGAAAAAAATACACGCTTTTCTTCAGTATTTCTTAAATATCTCGGAAAATTGAGATCCTACAAAAAAATTCAAAAAGTGTCAGCGATTTAGAGTACATATTTTTTTTAAATCGTGATTTTAATCTAAAAAAATGCAAAATTTTAGGTAATATTCTGTTATTAGTGGTGGTTTTTAATAGTGAAAGCTATCCGATTTATTATTAGTTGCATTGCAATCATTTGAATGATATAAATTTTAGCCACTTATACCGTCTAACCATACTTAAAACTGCGTCTAATTTTTTTCGTCATTAAGTGTGGTTTTTAAGGGTTGTAGTTTCAAAATATTGATGTGTACTATAATCCCCAATGTAAAACTATATTTATTTTGCATATTTATATGAATTCTAGGTTGTAAAACACCTATTTTCGTTTTATTTGAATTTTAGTGGTTTGTTCTTTCATCCCCTATTTAAAAAGCAAATAATTAGGCATTTAATAAGTTTTTTTTATTTAACTGCCTTTTTATATTTCACTGTTACCGAGTTCCATATGCTGAGTGTTGTTATCACATTATTATGTAAATTTTATTAAATATTTAAAAAATGGGTATATTAACGAAGTTATTATTAATTAAGTGTATGTAATATTAGGTAGGTAGTTTCTTGGTCAGTTAAGAAAAGAGCATGAAAGGAACGTAAAGCTAAGATTTAATTGTGTACATTCTAATAAACTTAATTTTAAAGCTATCTACCAAGTGTTTTTCTTACAGTTATTTGTTCAAAAGAGATACTTAATAATATTCTTTCAATTTCATTTTAACAATAATACAAAGTGCCTTTAATTTCAAAAAATTCCATATATTACACGCTGCCCGCCGCGATGTACGAAAATATTCCTTATTAAAAATGTTTCAAACACCCCCCGTATCGTAAAGGATTGCCGTCGAAACTAAATAATGATTTACGACCGCGTAAAAAAAGTCGGCACTGTTTAGAAGTCCCTACTTCAAACGGCCGCAAGAGAGTGAACCTACTGTCTTGTTCTTTATACTGTGCTGACACCCAGAGAAAAATCTTCACTATATGACACAGTAAGGAAAATATAAACCAAATTCAAGACTTGGAGATGTAAGTAATAAATTTACCAAGAAACGCCCACAGCAGATTTCAGCTATATGAGCCCCATTTTATTGATAAGTTAAGATCAGAAGATCCTCATAAACGCTTTAAACAATTCTACTGTGATATTCTAGGAATGTTAGAACATAACCCATTAATGAGAAGAGATATTCTTTTTTCAGATGAACTAACATTTTCATCAAATGAAGCAATTTCTTCCCAAAATTGTGTTTGTGAAATGACGCTATAATAATCTAAATTTGAACATCAAAACTTGCGACCAGTATGCATTTAAAACAAATGTGTGGTGTGGAATGTACCAAAATAAAATAATTGGACCTTTTTTTTTTATAAATCTTTGAATGCGTACCGCTATTTACTCTTTGGAATATTAATTAGAACATTTCTTTGACAACATTTGCCTACCTCAACTTTAAAAAATATGGTTCCAACAGGATGGTGCTCCATGCTACAGTAGGTAAGACATAAGAAAATACCTTGAAAATTGTTTAAACGGAAATTTTTTGCCTACCTCGCTCTCCAGACTTGACACCACTTGATTTTTTCTTATAAGGTTATTTAAAGCCAATGGTTTATCCTCAAACGTCATTTAGAAATGTTGCTCATTTAGAAAGAATCATTACAGTATAGGTTCAGAGTATTACTTCGTTTATAATTAGAAAAGTATTGAAAAGCTTTTGTGATGGAACAATTACTTGTATTGAAAGAGAAGGCGGATATATTTAGGCATTAGCGAATTAAAGGAGCTAATGCGAATAATGTTCGTTAAAATTCTTATAATAATTAATTAGTATGGTCATAACAAAATAGTCTATGTTCTAGTTCATATACAATATTTAATCATAAAATGCTTTTGAATACAATAAAAATGAAAAACTCAAAAAAAAAAATTTATGTTGTTGATGTCCATATACTTTTTAGCTAGTGTATGTAACTTTTTTTAAAATCTGCTTTATTTTTCAACACATGTGGCGTTAAGATTACTTACACTATAATATTTTTAAAAAAATTTCTTCCTAAACATCAAAAATGGAAAAATAAACGTCTGTTTCTAATTGAGTGCATATTTTTGAAATACTATAACCATAATTTAGATTAATCTGTTATTTTTGAAAAACAACAATAATAAGACAAAAAATTTAATTGATGATCCAGTAAAAATACAGAAAATTCATACAAGGTTAATAGTTCTCGAATTAATTGATATAAATTGAAAAACATGCACAAAAAAGATAAAAATATCAAATAAAAGAATAATTTTATTATGATTTGGTTGTTTTAATATTTTATATGTTCTTACGTTTTTTTTAAACAAAAATGTTCTGATATTTTGTGATTCCTACAAAGCTGACAGCAGTATTAATTTGCGAACATTTTTTTTGAATTAAATTTATTAGCGAAACCAAATAAATTAAGAAAATAAGAAAATATAATAAAACATGAAAATGTATTCTTTAATACAAGTTTATTTTTATGGAAAAAAATTAATTTAATTTTTAGTTGTAATACCTGTTTACCATTGAAGTGTCTAAACCCATAAAGAAAACCTCATATAGAAAAGTGGTAAAAGCGAAATAGATGATTCTGCTATTCTTCATGTATGGAGATCAACTAAATTCTTTTGCAAAAGACGGCAACACTTGCTAAATTGGATTGCTCTAGAAATAAGAAAAAGTTGGGGATCTGTGATAATCCGTAAGAGAGCCCAAATAATTTTTATCCAACTTTTAAAAAAAATTGTGCTTAAGAATATAGAAAATAAATGAACTGGCTAGGATATTTTTTGCAAGCAAAGGTAATTTCCTCAAAAAATCATTATTGTTATACATATCAAACAAAATTTAGTTTGCTCTTCGGAGGATCCTGAGTCGACAAATAATCAGATATAAGAAACTGAAAAGTATCCTTTATAAGAGTTTTTGTGCATTTAATCCAGACTAGGTAGAAATATTAGATGCAAATGTGTATTTACAACAATGCTAAGAAAGAGGTTAAGCAGAAAGATGTTAGCGACTGAAGTATATCTACTGATCGCAGCGGAGTTTTTTTTATGCCACTACGACCAGATAGAATATAAATAAAAGTGCTGATACTTACATCCGTAGGAATGGTGACTTGCGTCGATGTAAGTCCACCGGGTCCGGTTCCGCTATTCAAACCGATCGGTCCGGAAGCGGTTGGCGGCGGTCCAGACGGTGGCGGACCGCCAAACGAGGGTGGCGGCTGATTGAACGGACCGTCGCTTCCGCCTGTCCAACCGTTTCTTTCGAAGGGCCCGCCATTTTGTCGTCCACCGCCGCCGCCACCACCAAAGGCGTTGCCGAGGGACGAACCGCCGCCGAAACTGGTACCGCCGCCCACGCTGCTACGATCTCCGAAGGGCGGCGGGCGGCTAGTGGGACCGAAGCTACTGCCGCCGTCGCGGCCACCCGATCCGCGATTATCAAAACTGTTTCTTTACAAAAAAAAAGTATGATAATAATAATAATAATAATACGTTTATTTATAAAATTTCAAATACAATAAAACTAGTTTATACAAATAGGGAAAATAAACGAGATGAACAGAAGCCAACAAAACTGGCAACTTGTTGGTGCTTTTATTTCTATACGTGAAAATGACAGATTCGATTTTCCTGTTTTAGTACCTCATCCTGTATTTTTGTCGAGTCCGGGGTAGATTCCATAATTATAGTTTAAGGTATATTTTCTCAAGTTACAATTAAATTAAATATAACAATAATCTATGTTGTAACAAAACACTTTATAACATAAAATGAAATACAAAATAAAGGATGTCCGGTGCTTGAGCAGTTTAAGACTTTCTGAAAAATGTTTGGATAAAGGATATTTTGCAGTAAAAAATAAAACAAACTTCTTACTAAATGACGTCATTTTCAAAACATTTCAACGCGAAAACTCTATGATATTACATTTTTTCAGAAGGATCTTTGGCAGTGTTGCCATACTTGATAAAAGTCTATAAAGTTTAGGTGAAAGTCGGCAGTTATAATTAAAGCTAATGATAAATTCTGGTTTTCACTCTTTTAAGTGAATTTCCTGTTCAATATTCGTATTACTAATATAAAAATATTGACATAATTATTCTATTTTAACATGCACTGATTATATACACTATCGGACAAAATTAAAGCAACTTTTGATTATTTTGTTTAGAAATGCAAATTTTAATAAATTGAAGCCACAACTATTTACGGAGAAAACACCTTTAAAAAGAAATAGAAACACAATATTTAAGGTTTATTAATTATAGTTTTTATGTAAATATATGAACTTATTTAAAAAAGAAAACTTAGTATGAGTGCGACAAAACTGGAGCAACTTTTGTATATTTACAAAATTAAAGCATAAATTCTTAATATAAAAATTATAAAACATAAAATATTAATATTTAGTTCTGTAACCATTGTTTTCAATTACGGCTGCACAACGCCTGGGTTATTGATTGAACATTATCATCAATCGCCTTCCATGCTTTTTTGACTTCTTCATGTAATTGCGCCGCATTTCTGATATTTTTTGTTTGAATCTGGTTGTTTACGATTTCCCACAAATTTTCTATCGGATTAAGATCCGGTGTTTGGTGTTGTTTTCCGTAAACCATTGCTTTACAATTTTGGAGGTATGTTTAGGATCGTTGTCATGTTAGAACACGAATTTTAACAGCATGGTTCAGTCGTGAACGTGAAAACACCAGTGCGTCACCGTAGTAATCGCTCTGCTGAAAACATTGTCACACTGAGTGAAAGTGTTAGAGAAAACCCGGGAACATCTATCCGTCATCGTGCATAGCAGTCGCACATTTTAAAGAAATCAGTGAAATGGGTAAGTTATTCACATTATCGGTTACTATAGGCTTATGTAGTGGTATGAGTCCCTATTATATGGGAATACATATTAAATTTGGCGCCATATTATTAATATTACGTGGGTGTGATTATTAATATTACGTGGTTAGTGATGGACAAAGTAAACCCTTTGGGTGGGTAAATAGAAGATGGGTATATACCTATATTATACTATATATACATATTTATCTAGTAGAAAATGGAACGAAAAAAATCTTGATAAAAACAGAAAAGAAAAAAGTTTGATGTAAATAAAATTCACTTAAGGATCTAACTTAAAGCCAGATAGAATATGAATTTATACTCTATAGTTTATAAACGAGCAGATGTAAAATTCGCAATAGTTAATTTTCGAGACAAATAGGGAAAAGAACATATTTGTTGGCAGATATATCCGTCAAGACTTTATCTGGTCTAATAATATAGGTTCCATAAAACTAAATAGACCGATGTTTACGATAGAATGCTTACAATAAGAAACTGGAATTTGAATTCCAATTTTCTGATACTAAACATTGTTGATATTGAATTAAATTGCTCTAATATAGAAAAATATTGTTCAAATTCTTGAACTGAAATTCCAATTTGGCGCAATACGAGTCCTACAACAGACGAGGAAAAATTTTTTAGGAGCCAATTTTTTTGAACTATGTATTTTTGAAAATTACATACTACATACCTTTCTTATTAATTTAGAGTTATAACTCGATTAAATTAACTTTTGATGCTTTAACACAAAAATTTGAATATACCCCCGAGAATGCTAATGTTGGGGCAATGAACCTAAATATTAAATACCCGAATTTTGGCCCATTTCCAGTGGTAGTATTATTCTTTAAGTATAAGTATATCCGGGCATAATTATGGTAGAACATGGGGAAAGTGGACCAACATTAATTTTCACTAAAAAAGCAAATCTTACAAAACACTATACAGGGAATAGTAAAACTGAAAAACTGATTTTTTTTTTATAAAAGTAAAATGCACATTTTTGACTTTAGACAACTGGTATAAAATTTGCATTTTGTGTATTAAAAATTAACTTTTTTAGCAAGCAAAAATTGTCACAAAAAATAGGTTTTTGATCACCTTACTTTCTACGATCGGATACTAAATATGCGGTACCTTAAGATAACGTTTTAATGCGATTTTTTTCTTTATTTGACTATAATAATACAAAAAGTTATAAACATATTACTGATTGAGAACTTTTGAACAGTTTCTTTACAGGAAATAAAACATAAAATTGATTTAGTAATACTTATTAATTATAATTCATAATCATAGTTAATCTGATCATAAATAATGTTTAATTATTAACTCATTAATTATTAAAACCTCACCACAGAATTGCTTTATCACGCTACAATTTTGATATACATATACTAACCTAAAAGTTCAAAAAACACGTTTTTGCAAGTTTTTAAAGTTACGTATGCATGGTAGATTATGTGAAGTGCAAATTTTCCTTTTACAAATAGCATTGAGTTTTTTTTTCATTGGGATATTGTAATTTACAAATTTCCTATTTTTTATTTATTGTTGCTATTTGCATGATATATAAAAATTTGTAAACTTATATTGCAAGGAATTAAAAAAAGATATTGAGCAAACTTGATGTTATTTGAAAATGTTTACTTTACAAGTATAAGTATACTTTTTTGTATCAAGTATAAAATCTTCTTTGTTTTATTACATCGAATCACTGAAATCATTTAATGTAAAAAATATTTAATATGTTACGATGTTGGTCATGAAAAATATATATTCTTGTTAAATGACAGATTTAAGACAGTCCTTTTTGGGGGGCATTATTTCCAAAAATATCGTTAATAACATAGAAGTTTTATAATTAAAAAACTGTTCACAAAAGTAAGAAATAAATCGGTATTTAAACTTTAATACAGATAAGGCCTTTTAAACACGATTTGTGACCGTTTCCTTTAATATATTCGAAATATGCGGTAAAATTGACCAAACTGGCCTTAAACTGGCTACTTTATAAGATTTAAAGCTTTAAATTTTCACGTTATTCGGCTAAAACTTAAAAAAGTATTAAAGTTCCTGAAAGTATTAAATTACGCATAAATCACACGATAGTGTTACCTTGACTCTGTATAAGTAAATAAATCGTTACTAACCCTTTGATTTATTTAAAACCAAAAAACTAAACCCCATTTATAAATGTTTCCACTAGTATCGAACCAATAAGTGCTTTATTAAATTTTATGGTGCGATATTTCGTACTTCGCAGACCATTTAGATTTCCGCCCTCGGTTCATAGATAGTAAATTTATGAAACGATAATAACACTTTATTTCGATATTTTTCTCGTATTATTTAATCGTATTTTATCCGTAATAGACTATAAATAATAATATAAGTCGAAACAAGAATTACCTATTTCCAAATCCTCCTCCGCCGCCTCCTCTATTCATCGGTCCGTCATCGAAACGACCTCCATTTCCGCCCCTGTAATTGTCTCGGCCGCCCCCACGAGGGCCTCCTCTGGACGGTGGACCACCTCTTGGTCCATCACTGAAAATATAAAAGAAACTGTCATATACCACGAATGAAAGTCATCACATACAGTGGGAAAGTCTGGCAATGATTTCCTATTTCAGAACGTTACTTAATAAACAGTTTCAAAGTTTACTTATGACAGAGATTATTTATCTTGGTTTATTCGACGTTCTTTGACGTTTGTGTGAAACTTGAGGGGGGAATTTTCTTCCACTTAGGTGTTTGTGGAATTACAATACCGCCAGTAATAAAAATCAACAAAATTTTCGGTTATTTAGCCTTTTTTAGGCTGTTCGTTTTTTTGCATACAATGAACAAGGAATGCTGTTCTATGAAAGGAGTTTCTATATTTTAAAAACTAAAACTAACAACTTTATGTCAAAATAACAAAATAAAATAGAATTGGTTTTTGAAATCTTTTATAATTTAATGATGGGTTATATAAGTACGTCGAGATGCAAAAAAGTTAGATCAGCAAATGTCATTTAAAACTAACAGTACCATAGTTCTCTTTTGGCGAATACTAAGGGTAGAACTTGAAAGATATTGATAAATTATCATAGTAGTATTTACAAGGCATAGTAAGAGTGCACTGTAATCCTTGTAGATGAATAAAGGAGGCACCTTTTTTTTTAATCAAAAACCCTAATACACTTTTCCTTTTCCTTCTTAGGTCTCGTCCAGCTTTCACTCTCGAGTGCACCTCAGCCTGTAATAGATTCATTATGCTCTTCCCGTTATCCATCTACCCGACTTACCACTTTGATGCCCAGATTTACTTTTTCTAGGTCTCGTATTTGGTTCGTAAATACTTGCTATATTCGGCGACGCAGTGTGTCACAAGCATAGGTTATGTGTCGGTCAGATCTCCATTGTAGAGAATTATACTATTAAATTGTCGAAATCTCGTTTGAACCCTATAACTGTTGCCCTTCTCAACGTTATTGCATTTTTCAAATTTCATAAACACATTGTTCGGGTTCAACTGTGGCATTTCTGTCCAGTTAATTTGGTGTTGTCTCTTAACCTACGTTCGTTTTTTGCTTCCTTGGCAACCCTAATGCAGGCTCTCGTCCGATAATGGGACCAGTAAGTTCGTTCCCTTTCTCATTTTCTTTCCACACAAGGCTTACATTCTTACCTTTTTTCGGCTATAACAGCTTCGAGTGTAATGGGGTTGAACGACTGATGATAAGAAAGCCAGGGCTGCCAGTTATTATTACGAACAATCTGCACAATGTCAGAGAAACATATTCGAGAATTGCAAAGATTTCCGTTGTAAGACTCCCCCAATGGATAGAAGATCTCTTGTCTTGGATTTTCTCCAAACACTCGTGTTTGATCCGTTTATGTACCAGATCAGATCCTACGATCACCGTCGTCTTACTCTTACACAAAACTTCGAAGGGTGAATGAAAGTTAAATTTGGCAATCATGTGATCCAACAGAATGTCTAATGTTTTATGTGATTGTTCAGATTCTTTGATGTCCTGTCCTATCGAGTTGACTGTTATTATATCCCATCCATTGTAGTGGCATAGATGATGTGTGTGTGTATTCTACTTAGCTCCTGTCTAGCTGTAATTCGCAGTTCTTTTTGGCCACCACGCCGGGACACTGGAAGATCTAGTGCGCCTCATACATGATCGGAGGTCAGGCGTCATACCTTACATGTTGTTAGTTTATACTTGATAACGATTGGAGACACTTCCCAACCGAAACATCGTGATAAATTTAAGATAAATAAAATGGATGTTAGAAAATTAGATTTTACTAAAGCAGGTTTTGTTTAATTTGAATAATGCGGGAATGAATTCGAAAATCTTGTATTTTTTAATACCAGTAATCTGGCATAGATCATCCTTTACTGAAGGCATTGCTGTTGATGAAGTACCTCTCGATGAAAAAGGAAAATATGCTATAAGAGAAATGTTGTGAGCACCATCTTTAACATCATTCAGATATGTGTAAATTAATTGAATAAAATATTTGAATAACTCAAATTCGAAATGGACCATAATAAATCCGCAGTTCGTTTCTACTGCAACCAGGATACCTCGTACATTTTTCAAATAAATGATAAACCCAGGCTTATAACAAAAATATCATTTAATAAATTTTGAAACTTACCGTCCACCACGACCTCCGCCGCCGCCTCCACGTCTGTCATCGAAATCACGTCCGCCGCCTCCCTGCTGCTGACCACCCCATCCGCCATACTCGTTAGCGTAGAACTCGTCAAAGTTATGCGGGTCATAAGGGTTGTTTATCCCCTTAATCGGGCTCTACGGAACAAACAAATAATAAGTATCGTAAACTTGTCGAGATTTACGGTTAAGAAAACCACGAAACCGTTATTTAGCGAAGGAAATTAGTTTTTTCGCGGGCAATTTACCTGCTTAATTAAGGTGAGCACTTCGCGTAAAGTGTCGATACACTTGGCCGCCTCCCCGATGATTTGAATGACGCGGTCCGTGCTCTGGGGCGCCGGATTCGAGAAAATCTTGATTTTGGTGCCAAGTTTCTGAAATAGAGAAAATGTTACGTTACGATTAGATTATTCGGATGTAATGTAATAGTTATTTTTGTAACAATCGAATCGAATGTTGTGTAAACCGATCCTTTTTTTATATATGGTATGTAGTAGCTTTAAAGCCAAAGATAATAATTTTGATGTTTTTCTCTTAATATTTACAATAATTTATTATTCCTCGAGTTTCTACTAAAAAAAAACATGATCTTTTAACTGATCAACTGACAGCTTAATTGCAATGCATATATGCATTCAGTTCATAAACATTAAGTTTCATTCGATTTAATTTTATAACATTAATGTTAAAAAAAAAAACGAATCCACAGAACTAATGTAATTTTAGTTTAAACTCAAACAAGTCAGTAATAGTTATAGAGTTATGGCTTAAAATGTAAATAATGCTTTTAATTCATAAACGCCTTCCTTTGCTATTGCTACAGCGATGTATTTATCAATCTGTCATAATGAAAAGAATAATTTCTTTAATTTTTGTGTGTTTGAAACGGCACGACTACAACAGTAATCGAGTTAATAATGTAAATATGTTAAAAGTGTTAGATAACGTGTGGAACGTAGATTACTGAAAACAGGTTCCATCTTTGTGAAGGCAGAGCCAAGTACAAGTCTTCGAATTGTGGAATCCCAACTTCATTTCCAAGAACATACAGTTCACAGATTATTAAGGAGAAATGGTCCCTATCCATTTAGACCTCGAAGACCTTAGAAGTTTTGCATGAAGGGGTTTTTGTTGCAGAACCTAAATAATCCACACTTTATTGAAAATATTTTGTGGACTGATGAATCTACCTTTACTGAGACTGGTGCCATAAATACTTAAAACCTGCATGAATGGAGAAATGAAAATCATCACTTAATAAGTTGTAGTATCTCATCAGCGACGATGGTCAATGAATATTTGGAGTGGGTTGTTCAAATGATGTGATTGGATTATGTGTTCTATCGGATCTATGTTCAATTCCTAAATGAAAATTTACCACTGCTATTACAATAAATTGTTGGTTTCAACATGACAGCAACTGCACATTATGGCCTACAAGTGAGATGATTCTTGAACAAAAAAAATTACTGATAATTAAATTGAGATATTTTCAAATAATTAATTTAATTAAAAAGAAATATTTTTATTATCAGGTGGATTGGAAGAGGTGGCCACCTAGATCCCCGGATCTCAATCCCTTGGATTTCTTCTTCTGGGGCCTCAAGGAAAAAGTTTATCTCGAGTTCGTTGTAGATCCTGAAAATGTTGTATCTCGAATTCATGCTGCAAGTACGAGGCAACTTATTTGAGCACATTTTATGAGACCACTTATTTTTTGTTTTTAATGGTAGGTTATTGTTAATAAAATAATTCATTGATAATACAGTATAGTTATTTATTGTTTTTTTTTTAATAACTCGATAACAAGAATCGAGAATTTTTCCCTCTTGATTTTCAATTTGTAATAGCCCCTGTATATAATTCCAAAAGCATAAGCGTCAATTTTGAGACATCTGTATATTACCCAAAAGAACTGTCAAAATGTCATTTCTTTACTTGTCTAAGTATATACAAAATACATATACTTGCATACATACTTTACATGATACCTATACTAAAAAAACCGTAAATTTATCATAATTATAATATTTTTTCTTTGTCAAATTTATATTTTTTTATGACAATATGTGGTAACAATGGATTTTTTCTAGACGGTATACTCATTTTGGATTGGTCATGGTAAATAGCAATTACTTCGTTTTAAAATAAGCAAAAAATATCTCCAAAATCTTTCTATCCATAATGATAGTACTCTATTTTGTATAATTACCCCTATGAACTTTGTGCCAGTTCATTGGTAAACGTTACAGTTATCTGAGAAAACAATTAATCAGCATTTTCTGTTTATTATTGATGTAATTTGTGGGTAACTTATTGGAAATTCACCCTGAAAATTTTGAGCAGGGTATGTAATTAAAGACGAAATTATTCAAAAGGGCCGATGTACTAATTTCGCAATATTGGGAAGTATATTAGAGTCTATTTTGTCTCATTAAGCGCTTTTAGAGGTGTGTTACATCTCGTTTGGTGAGTATTGCAGAATTGTAATTTGAATAGTTGTTTTGTTAGAAATTTGGAAATAGTTGATGAATATATTCCGTCTATATATTATATACATATATATAATATAAATTATAAACAATAAGACAATGATAATTTCCTTACTTGATTGAATTAATTAAATCCGTCTTATTATTTATTAATTAAGATTTCTTTTTGAACTTTCGAAATACTAAATATTTCCTGAATTTGCAAAATATTTCTAGTCCACAAAAACACACTCAAAGGAAGGGAAATGGAGGGATAAGGAAAGGGTTTCAAATTATATATGTTGTAAAAAAATGTTTAAATAAACATAATTCGTATTTTTTAAATTAGAAACTTATACGAATTAAATTTGTGGGTATTCATTTATAATAAAAATCACTATAAGCCTATTAATGAAAATATGATTTACATTTTTAATCTCCTTTATCCAGGAATACATTTTGTCAGGCTTAATATATATGAATTGCAATTTTTTTTGTGTAATTAGCAAAGCGGATAACGTTAAAATTACGAGAAAAATAATGTGAAGAGACAAATAAAATGATTTTTACATTTTTCGTAGACCTTTAATTTCTTCAAAATTGCTGTTTTATGTTTTTGTTTTAAACCCCTAAGTAAATAAACATTTTTATGTAGGTCCACTTTTAATGTAGAATGAAGGATATGTGCAAGTAAGGATTTCTAGGTTTTGAGGCACTTAAGCACCATAAGTTAATTTATAGCATTTTGTGGTAGTTATTGGTAAATTATGACAAGTTCTAAATATTATAGATTCATGATCAAAACATTCTTGCAACGGAACTATTTATATAGGTACATAAACAGGTAGGCTATTTTTTCTCTCCAAAATTTCAGGTAATAAATTAATTGATCTCAAAAAAATTTTTTTTTTGTTAGTAATTTTGCATTATTTCAGATTCAGCTTTGGTTTTAACGTTGTTCGTGAAAAATACCGAAAGAAATCACAACATTCTATCAATCTTCTACATCCAAGTGGAAATCTCGGCGGGCCATCAAACACTTACATAATAAATTTCAGTAGTAAAGCTGGGGAAAATTGCGAATGCCAGCGCAGTGACTCCGTGGCGTGCATACTAAACCTAACTCAGTTTTATTTCAAAACTTTCCTGGACTCCGACAAATAATTTTATTCGGTTTTTATGATCGATCCGCCGTTCAACGAGCAAACTTTAATCATGACTTATTAATTTTACCTAATTAAACCATAAAAAACATTGACTCAGCGAGTACTCTCAATAAAGCGAACGGTAAAATCCGGTATTAATTAACCCCAAACGTAACTCCCGTCGCCATAAAATATTAATTACCGAAAATAAAAGCCGCCATATTTCCAACTTTATTTCTGGGCGAGTCGTTAAAGTGGTTAGTTGTCTTCCGACGGGAGAGGAAAATATATTCGGAAATGTCAAATATTTGCAACAACCCCAAAGCTAAAAACCAATATCTTACTTTATACATGTTTCACTAAAATTTTCATCCAACAATGCCATGGTTTATTCTGATTCTGATCAGACTATTTACATATAGTTGCAAAAAAAGTTCTGAATATAGAAAAAGCTTCTAAAACACATCATCACTATCAATACCAACAAATGATCAGCCAATAAATATTAACTAAATTCCCCTTTTTATCCCCGAACAGCAAACAAAGACGCTTCATTACAAACACTTACCATGACAATGAAGAAATGAAAAATCACCCGTAACGTATTCAATTTATATAAAGTGGCGCCCGGGCGCATCCATAATCAATTCCAACCTATTTTCGGAACTTTTCGACTCAATTTATGTACATAAGGTGTTACGTGCCTGGGTCTCCTGCCACCATATTTCAACGCGAGCACCCGAAAAGTTTTGTCTGTAAGGGTAGGTTAGAGACTATCCCTCTTAAAGATAAATGGAACAATAACGGTGTGTTAGAAGTTACGAATGACTTGCAGTTAATAAAATACTTTAACTTCGATTTTTAGGGTGAATTCTATCAATAAAAGGAGATGATCAATATAAATCTGACGAGTTTCATGTCTGGTGCCACCATTTATGACTTTATTTAATTAAGTATCTACCTTATGGTCTCGTTCCTCACTTGATACATTTTAGTGTTGTTCAGAAATGTAGAGATGAGTAATAAGCTACTCAAAATGAAAAAGGAGAGACTATTTTAAATCATAATTATTATTATAACGACAAATATTTCACGATTCAAACTTTTAGTGTGTACTCTCTACTAATTCTATATCAGGAAAGGAAATGATTTTCGGTTGTTGGTTACTTTTTTTTTACTTCTAGCTACACAAAAAACAAAAAACATTGAGATAATAAAATTATTATTTAGTTTCACTTTGCCTTACTTCGTGATAGGTATTAATTTTTAAAAGTTTAACAATGAATGTGGATGTATTGGGTAGAAGGAGGATACGTAGTGTATACCTCAACTAATTTCAAGTTGCTAGAGCAGTGCCATTGAGCGAAGTAGGGTATTCAAGGCGTCGTGTAGCCCAAATGAAAAACCAGAACTTGGAATCGTTACCAAACTTACGGCATAGTAAGAAGAGCCCCTTATCCCAGTCGACAAAGGGCAATAACCCTGAGAGAAGATAGTTTTTTACGACTTTGGGCAATTAGGAGTCGCACCGCTACTGCTAGAACACTGGAAAATCGCCTTATAGAAGCTACATGAACGCGAATTTCGGAGCAAACAATAAGAAACCGACTTCACGAAGGACAACTCCGTGCCAGGCGACCTGCTAGAGCCCCAAGATTAATCCCAGCTCATCGAGCAAATCGTAGAACTTTTGTCAAGAGCATTTTAATTGCAATTTAGAGTGAGAATTATGGAGACGTTCCGGTGAACGATATTTGGACGACTGTGTGCAGGAAATTGTTTTATTTGGAGGTGGATCAATAATACTATGGGCTGGTATAACTTTGACAAGACACACGGACCTTGTGGTATTTCGGGAAGGGACTTTAACAGCTATCCGTTACATAGAGGAGATATTAGAACCTAATGCCGTCCCATTTGCCCAAAATATGGGCGCTGGGTTCATTCCACAGCAAGATAATGCCACGCCACACGTAGCCAGGGTCGTGAGAAATTTCCTACAGGAGCACAATATTATAATGTCATGAGGCGGCCAGCTAATAGCCCGGATCTAAGTCCTATTGCAGATGCTGTATTAACGATTTACGAGCAATTACCACAACAAATAATTAGAAATTTAGTGAAAAGCATGCCTCATCGTTGTGCCGAAATTCTTAGAGCCAGAGGTGGACATACTCATTATTAATGTACCTTTTAATTTTTTCCCAAAATAAATTTTATTTATTTTTGACACTTTAATTTGTATTTTTTTAATCGTATTATCAAACAGCTTTTTGAAAACAATTTAAATAAATTTTAATAAAGGCACCTATAAACTATTTAAAAATATAAATGTTTGACAAAATAATACATAATTTTTTACTAATTGAATTTTAAAGACGTCTCTTTATTCATTTTGAGTATTTTATAATAAGGAATTTTTGTCAAAATTTTGTGGTCGTCCCTAGGCGCTGGTAAACTTTATGATCTCTATTAAGCTTAAAAGGAAGAGAGGTCATAAAGGCACATATTGCAAATACTTCTTAATATAGTAACGCGATAGTAGTAACAGAATCATGTTATTCACTTCCCAGTTCGAAAAAAAATACGAAAATCCATGCATTAGAAGTTTTTTCACCCAAATTTCTGAAAATCATGTTCTAGAAGAAAACCCGTTTCAAGTAACTGAAGTCATAACTTTATGTAAGTTCACATATCATCCTGATTTTTATTTTAAGTTTCTTTATAGTGTTCTTCAGTTTTCATTAAAAAAAAAAAAAACAGACGCAAATCCATCATATTTTGATAAAACCCCCACAAGATTTTCGTCTTTTTGCATAAGTAATAAGATTTTATTACTCTATATATGCCTGAAACGTAGCATAGTGAACATGAATATTTTATTCATCACTTGCTTACCCAATACATGCATTATGTATCAGGATTTCTCTTAACATTTCAGTTCCATGAGAAACCCTTCAGAGAAAATTAGATCAGAAATGGCATCGTCTTGTTATACTACTTGTGCTAAAAAAACAGAACTGCTTACTACTTACAAAATTACCTATAAAAACTTACTTTGCCAACTGGTTAATAGAACTCGCGTCATAAAAGAAACAAATTAATGAAATTATACGGACAATTGCCGAACGAGATTGTCGTTTACGGGAGCGATAAAAAGTAACGACCCTCTCGCGTCTCGTCATCAGAAAAAGCGAAAATTTGCGGAAATTTGGTGGGAAACGAGGAGAGCGTAACGAAAGCCGCGGACTAACTGAGCAGAACAGCGGTGCGTGACTCTGTCGAGCAGTTTTCGATGGAAATCGGCAGTGTGTTGGAGGGCACCCGGTGATGTACGAAGGCAGGTGGAAAAGTGAAAACTCTCCCTGGGTATATCGGTTGAAATTAGGGTTTGTTAGAGGATGAATTTTATTCATATTTAATATTCAATATGAAAATGAAAAACGCTGTATGGATATATGTTGGTGCAGTCAAGTAGGATACTAGGACGTATGTCAATCTATAGATCTAATGGCTAGAACTATTTTTCATTCTAGTTATGAGCCTGGATGGAACTTTTGAAGCAGTAAATTAATTTTGAGTGATTGATGAGCCTTGGCAAAGCCACCCTACTTGAGAATGAATTATTTGTCGGGTTTCTTGATTCTGGGAACTTTTTTTCCTGTAAGATTCGCGGACGTTGTTATTCATGTAAATACATTCTCCGTTTTGTTGACTCAAACATTATAGTTCAGCAGACTTTCCGCTTCCTTGCCTTCTTTCCACCGTAGTTGAAAGAGAGATATTTTTTATGATCAGCGTCGAAGTTTTAATTTTATTCAAATGTATACTTTATATTCAGTATCATGGAAATTACACTGTATAGATACAAGTTGGTGCAGTTAGCAGGCAAAGTTCAATTTTCACTCTTTTAGTGCCATTTCACTCTAAACTATCGCAAAGGATCTTAATAAAATTATGTTTTTCTTATATAATTGAATAATATTTGCTATAATTATACTACTTGCAGATGATTTTGGTTGATAAAGAAAAAATAATGAAAATTTAATTTGTTGCGGAGATAAGTCTTCCTGCCTTTTCTAACCCGCTATAAAATGCCGTGCATTTAATTGGCCAAGCTTTCTGGCAGTTCTTTCCATTTCTCTCTATTTCATGCTCTCTCTTCATCCAATGAAAGTTTTCTAAAAAAACATTGGTTCTATTAGCAAAAGCTGATATTTTTTATGTAAAGTTTTTTTTTCATCTTCACCAGTTAGTTTATCTAGTACTAGTTGATACTAAGCGATCCAGAGATCCTGTAAAATAATTTATTGCTTGGCAGAGTATGTTCTCTTCCCGATATAGCGACGTTTTAGGCGTCTGCTGCGAGAAGATCTTGCGTGTATAGCTCTAGGTGGGATGATTTGGGCCAGTTCGGAAGAGCACTTACCGTGACGATATCAATAAAACAGAGTAAGGTCCACCACCATCTTGCTTTACGCCAAACTTTACAAGGCTCTAATTATCTCTGGATCTCCCTATAAGGCATATTCAACTTTTTTCGATGGAATCAATAAGCTTCAATGAAAGACACATTGAAGCTTATTATCCAGGGTGCAGAGCTCCATATGTGAGAGCAATACTCAAGAGGTGGACAAATCTGAGCCTTTTAAAGCATTAAAAGCTGTTCCGATGTATACGGCATTTTCATTTTCCCAAGTTTTTGAGAAGCCGATTTAGCTATTTAACTACATTTGTCCGTATGCCAAGACATATTACTTCTAACCTCCACACAAGGCAAAGTAAGCTCGAACATGATTAGGCTTGGAGCGTCAGAGGCAGCCTTATTTGTAAATACAGCAATTAGATTGCAGCCACCCTACTCCAAACTAAAATTAAGGTCGGCATTAATAGTCTGTACCAGGCGACACCTGTGACACTGGGTCTCGGTTGAAGTCATCTGGTTGCGTGACTTGAAAGATGACCAATGTACTGTCATCAGAAAAGTTGTAAATTGGATTAGAAGTCTTGTCGAGAAGATCGTTCATATATAACAGAAAGAAGATTAGAGACAAGATGCCTCCTCGAGGGACACCAGCGTTAATTTGAAGCAAGATGTGTTCATCAACGTCAACTAACGAATGGATCGGTTCTCAAGGAAGCTTCCAAGCCAACGAGAGTTTGCGGCAAACCATAAAAATACTGTTTAAGAGATTTTCATGCCAGACCCTATCGAATGCCTTTGAAATATCCAGAGCTATTGCACGAGATTCACCATTTTTATTGATCACATCGAATCAAACATGCCTGACATAGGCCTACAAATCGCCAGTAGACCTAGGTTTTCAAAAACCCTACTGACGGTCGCAAACGATGCTGGTGGACTCCAGCTGCTTCAAAATTTGCTGGTTGATAAGTTTCTCCATTACCTTGAGTAAAACAACCGGATGGTAATTGATGGGCACCGTCAGTTTTTCCTTTATTGGGTATCGGTCGAATCTGCGCAATTTTCCAGTCTCCAGAGAAGAGACTTGTATAGAAGACTAGAAGAGACTGTATGAAAGAGAAAACTGTTTACAAAACGGTGGTGTCAGTACGACCGCACAGTTTTTTAATACTATTGGCAGTATTCTATTAAGCCCGGTGGCCTCGTTAGTGTTCAAGCCTTTGAGATTTTTTTCAAGACCTCTGTGACAGACGACTATCTCTGCTTTCAAAGAAGCCTTTCTTGGCAAAGTTGGTGATGTTTTGCCTTGTGGGACAACGGTAGAGTTTGATGCACCTTTGATCTGACCTAACAAGTCTGCCTTTTCCATCCACCATCTCCCCTAGGCAATGGTGGAAATTTTGAAACCTTGACCAACTGCTTGTGCTACAGACGAGAAGGATTTTGATCTGTTTGGGCAATTGAGAAGTTTGTTCTTCACGGTCTTATTATATTTTTCTATGCTGGAAACGAAAAGAGGAACGGTTTTAAATGTCTCCAGTTGGATGATCTATCATTAGCTCTACTAGCATGAGTTATCATTAGCTCTACTAGCATGAGTTTTTATTCCTAGTTCAGATGTTGCAGTTATTCATTTTTGATCTGATGTTCCTAGTGGTGCATGTATGGTAATATCATAAGAGTCAGGATCCGTCCCGAGAAACAGGCAAGCAAAGTCTCCCTGTTTATTAGATATTCTGCTTCTGTATAAGCTGCGTTAGGCCGTGACTAATCGAAAAAAGACTCCCGTACTTAGATACTTTGCTAACAGATCGTCGATTTTATTAGCAAGGTCGGTGAAAAGCCTTCTTTAGCGTGTATCGCTGGGTGGTCTGAAGAGGAAGCAGAAGTACTTTGTCGATATTTCGGTTATTATTTTGAACGACATCGAACCCAGGGAATTCTTCCCGCTAGTAACTTGCCTCACTTGTGTTAGTATCCTGTAATTGTGATCTGAAAATCATGTGCCAATACACCAACAAGGGGTCTTCTGCATCTTAAAATAAGTCTTTTACATAACCTTATTTTATATTCTTCGGTACTTCATACATAATACTCGTAAAAACTGTAACTTTGTTTAGTGATCCTAAGTTTCACCAATCGCTACTTGGAGCTTTATAGCCACTCCATGAGTTTCTAAACAAAAATATTTTTTTCTTAAAAAACCGACATTTTACATAGATTCCTCCCCCGCAGGAAAACTTTTAATTCATTTTCACAGCGACCGCTTGCCTGCATGCCAGCCAGCAAGTAACCGCCAGAGGGATATATGTGTCAAATAAAAAGTCCCCCGGGAAGTCATCTTCGCCGGCAGATAAGGCTCGTTAGGTGAGATGCAGGTGTAGGATAGCAGCTGGGGGTTAGAATAGCGGTTTCCACCGTGTCATACGAAAGAAGACGACGCGGATCGATTTCAATGGGGAGGTTGTCGGCCTGAAGCTACATGGCGCCGTTCTCCTCCACATGCGATTTTCATAAGCACCCACCTGTGTCGAGGTAAAAATCACGCTTGGATCAGCGATTTATCGGTTTTTTGAATGAGGTTAACTTAATAGCGTTGCTTGACCTGCATCGCTTCGGTTGCTACCATTTATCGTGGCTTTAGGCGAGGACATCGTATGATAATTCCCATACCACAGAGGCTTTTTGTTGTTAGGTCGAGCCATGGGATAAAACCGAATCCATACGAGATACATTCTTTTCAACCCAGTTAAACAATTTAATATTCTTTTTTCTTAATACTACGACTTCAGAAACACCCCGTACATGTATAGAACATGTGTTATCCCTCATGTATTATACTTCGCCCCTAATTACTATACATTGCAGGTATAATTGCTTGCTTTCACCCTTTTTTGCGTGTTTGTGGTCGCACAATCTATCATTAACTGGCATAAACCATATGCCAAAAACATATCCCTCTTTATGCCGCAACGTGTTTAAATTATAATACAATATGCTTCACAAAAGGTTGTACAGAATAAAATGTTTTATTAAAATATCTTATTTCTTTTATATGGTGGCCAAATTTGACCCTTTTAACAGCCGAGAAAAGGCGATAAAGGATAATATTAAATGGACAGATTACGTATTTCCCTTTTATGCATTAATATACGGGCAAGGCAAGCAGATTGCGGTTGTAGGCCGGCAGCAGTATTAGGAATTCATTCATTAGAACTTGAGAGACTGGTAAAGTTTTGCTATAAAACATTCGGAAGTTAGGGATGTTATAATGGGCTACAGCTTATAAATAAACCCGTAATTTTGTTATGTGAATTTTCAGATAATATATGACTGTCCATATGTAGGAATAAGAACTGCGTCCGAAGGTTTGTAAGGCAAATAATTAAAGAAAATTAAGCAGCAGACATAGGGAACGTTTTACGTCGCCATATTGATAACTAAATGGCCCAGACTTTCTGATTGTAATTTCATATGGAAAGTTCAGGCCAGGGACACCTTACCTTAGATCAAAGCCATCAGAAACCAAATACTTCATTAGTGACACTTAGTAGTGAATAATAATGATTTTAAAAAGCCTTATTGAAAAGTCGTCGATAATTTTTATTATTCACCACCAGACCAATTTTCTTACTCTCGGGCAATTGTTTAGTGACGCTTTTTTAAATCTGACGATTCGGCAAAGAAAAACAATAGATTGTAATTCCAGTGTCATTTCCTGATCTAATACACCTAGTCTTTTTTCTTTGGAACGAATCTCTTCCATAAAAAGGTTCGTAGTCTTCATTGTCAAACAGAGCTACCAGCTATTGGTATTATTCGGAGTGTATTAACCTGTATCTGTTGTGTTATTGTTTTGTTTTATCGCTGACTTTCTGTTGTTACAGTAAACAAAGATTAAAAATGGTTCGTACTTACAAAAAAACTCTGGGAGCCAGAACTTACCGGAATTACTCAGAGAAAGCCTTGCGCCCAGCGGTAGACGCAGTAAATGTAAGTATGTCAAAAAAAAATAGCAACTGAAACTGAGCAAACAAGGGAAAAATTTTCGAATATTCAAAAATAGCTTCCTAAGATCTGATTTTTTACAATCATTTATAAAAAGACACCGCATTTAAGCGTCAGAATGCCTTCAGACATCAAGAGATCCTGATTATCAATGATAATATTTTACATTTATTTAATAATATTGACATAGCAATTAGAGAAGTGAATAGCTTAAATTTGTATAACTGTGACGAAACGAACGTGAGTGATGATCCTGGCTACAGGAAGGTGGTGGTGCTTAGGAACGCAAAGAGTGGAAAGAGTTTAGGAGCGTTTCCGTGCTACCGTCAGTTTAATGGTTTGTGAGCCAATGAACAAAGCGGATGGTTCGACATGAATCCAAAATGTGTTTCTTCCAGCTTCACGTCAAATCCATCAGAGTGAATAACGACAAAGTGGTAGTCGTTGGTGACAACCTGGTAAGCCACTTTTCACACCAAGGGTGGTACAAATACTATCTACATAACTCCCTTCCGAGCCAAGGCCGCACATTTAATGCAGCCCCTTGATGTGGCTGTATTTGCCCTAATGAAAAGAAAATGGGGAGATTCTAGATCTGTGGAGAAAGGAGTCTCGTTTCCAAGGCTGTACCCAAAAAGACCAATTTCCGAACCTACTGGAGGAGTATCTACATTAAGGAAAGGGGTAAATTAAAATGCGACAGAGACTCTCATATCAGAATTTAGGGCACTTGCTTTGCATTCTGCAAATCCTGACGAGATTTTGAAGCGCATCCAAGCGCCTAATGTTTCGGAAACTCCTACAAACGTTCTTGAAGAATTTTGAACTAGAGTCAAAGAACCGGGATCATTTTCATCTAGGGTTTTACCATACACATAGCGACGTCCTAACAGGAAGAGCAAGAGGTAAAAAAAGGGAACCTCCCAATGTGGTATCTGCATGATTAATTGGAAAGACTACAAAGGCGCAATTGATTGGATATAATGCACGAAATGTCGCGCATGTATTTGTGGCCCTGTAATAAACCAGCAAAGAGTACGAATACTTATTTTGAGTACGAATGGTGTAAGGTTATGGAAGAAAATGAATCTCCATTCGATGACTGAAAAGGAGTTCAATGTTAACAATAATAAGCCAGTTTTTTTTTGTTACATTTGGGATTTTTTGAAAAATTGTTAAAAAAATTGCTTTATTTTACCTATTTAAGTTTTAGTAGGCATTTTTTTATAGCTTGTTATTTAATATGTCTAAGCATTTATACAAAATTTGTTTTCAAGTTTTATGTATTTATGATTAAAAAACATACTTTTCCTTCAGAAAAATTGGATTGATTGAACGATGACCCTTGTTATCAAATAGGTTCCCCTTTTTTTCGTCATATGACTAAGGAATAACATGCACAAAATAGGCTTTAGAATGCAATTTATGAACATTTTTCCCTGCATGTGCACGTTGCACAAACCATGGGTTTTAAATTTTTATACCGTGGTGGTAGCCCTTGGATAGGTCAGTACAATCTCATTTTTCCAAAGTTGTAAAGTTACAATGTACAGCGGTAAAAAAGGAAAATGTGTTGCAAAGGTGTGCAAGTAGCACCAGTTTACAGTACGCTTTCAAGCATTGATGTTGAGAATAGTTGATTAATAGCAATATTTACGCAAGACGTCCTACTAGAATTCCCATAGAAATGGTACAAGGGGATAAGTCGAAGTAAATAAAATTTCGCAAGAACGAGAAATACTATGCATTTTTTTCACCGATGAATCGAGGTTTGGTTTACGACCCGCACATCCACAACTGGCAACGCACTTTATTTACAAGATGTTCATGAAGTTGCTAATAGAGAACTCTTGGAGTTTTTAGGTTTTTGGACTAATTTCGCCACTATTAAAGGTTTTTCTACCCGCAAATGAATATAAAAAATCACAATCATATTCTTGAACCTTTTTCGTCCAACTGCAGAAAATTGTATATTTATCCATGATAAATTAAAAAAACATATATTTCAAGAATAACTATGGTCTGCGCAATCTCCTTACTAGAATCCCATAAAGCAAATTTAGGAAGTAGCAAAAAAAAATCCGGTCAAAAGAAGAAAATATGTAATTGTTTTTTAGTTTTATTTTTAAGTGAAGCCTAAATAAACACTATTTATCAATTGATATTTTTCAAATGTTGGTTCTCATTTGAAACTGACACGTTTGTGGAACACGTTATAATAATCCATGGAGTTCTAACCATATAACCAGTTCAAGTGAAAACTTCCAACGCTCTAAAACTCAATTAACTCGTAACCGCCAACATGTTTATTTTGCTAACGGATCCCCGCAAATCACGTCAAAACTTGCTGCTAAGGTTTAGCATTTGTTGGTTTTCTCTTAAAAAGGCAATCTCGTTTTTGATGTCATTATGCAACACGATAAAGAACTCCTACGGCGGATTTAAGTGCTCAAGAACATATTTATTGAAAACAGGTATTTGCTTCCGGCATCCGTATAGCGAATCCCGTTTTCTGGCTGATATATTAGAACGACGGGGAAATGCTACGTAAACAGCGTTTCTCAGAAGAAAAGGGTAAAGTTGAAAACATTTTTTTTTAAATTAAAATTAGATGGGGATTAAATAAGGTTTCTCAAGTATTTCAAAATTAACCAGATCCGTTTTCATTAAATAACAAGGAATTTACACACAAACAAAATTTTAGTCCATGGAATTTATGTTCATAATAATATCCAGGTATATGGAGCCATTTCCAGTGGAGTCATAAAAGCATATTATAAAGGATGACGACTATATTAAATTCTCTATATTCGGAGATGAATATGCGTATAAATATAATAATGCTTTGTCCAATTGTAAATAGAACGTTAAAAATGATGATAAGAATATTAAAAAAAATCATAAATATGTTTTAGCCTTATTTATATGCTATATGTATACAGTGCATCCGTAAAGTAGCGGCTAAAATTTAAAAAAAATGAAATGGACCGTTTCTGAAAAAATGCCCGAATCCGTCAATTTTAATATTTTAGGTTTAGGGCTTTTCTACGTGAAAATTAAATATACAGGGTGACACAAAAAAAAGATATGACGTCATAAATGTTTTTTAAATGAAAAGCACAATTTTTTAATGCAGAATCAGAAAGAACGCATTTTTTTACAAAGGATATGTACAAATGAATAGTGGTTAACATAAGCAATTTTGAACGAAAAATGATGATAAATTGTAAAATTAGAGAAATAACTATCTAAATTACATGTTCGAATTGAGCCTTGTTATAACAACCTGACAATAACCAAGGCGATTTAAAAATTCTTTTTGAACGTTGTCAATGACGCCTGGATTAATATTTCTAATTTCCTGGCGTATTTGTTCTTCCCATAAAAAGTAATCGATAGAAGTTAAATCTGGCGATCTAGGTGACCATTTAAAGAACCCTCGTGTACCTATTTAACGATATGGAAAAACTTCATCTAGAGAACGTCCACTTCATTTTTATTGAATTTATCCGCTACTTTACGGATGCACTGTATATGCTGATGATGTAGAGAAATGCCCGTATTATAAATGATATATTTTGATATAAATTTAAAAGTGGGGTTTTGGCGAAACACCTTATATTAATTTATTCTTATTTGAATCAAATAACTCCTTAGATAGTGATTTTCTTGTATTCAGATTCATAAAATACAATCTTAAAGCAAGTTGAGTCCGTGTCCAGCCATATTGGAAATTACTCTGGAGCAGTACTCTTATAAGTCTAAGATCGGTTAAACAAAATTTAGTTAAAGCATGAACGAAACTATTTTCAGAAGTAACTTTTGGACAGTAAAAGAGGACAAGAATTGTTCAAGTAATACGTAATGTGGGAAAAGTAGAACGGAAAAGTAAGAAACGCATTGCACACTGTAAAGAACACAAATACATGCAGGAAAGAAGATTGGATTCAGTTAATAATGCTTTACTAGAAGCATCTGGATCAGTTTCTCAAAAAGAAACTTTAATGAGTAAATTATGGAAATTAAATATTGAGAGTTTTAATAAATTTTGTAAGAAATAGTATACGTTATCAGCAGTTACTCATCATTCAATGAAGTGCTGTCAATGCTTGCTCGTTTTCTTTAAATTTTTTAACCTTGGGATCTGATATTTACCAATGGTAATTTTAAAGTTTTTCATAGATTTAAAGTCGTTGCTTACATGTTCCAGACTTTTCAACTCTTTTCCAATTTTGTTCCAAATATTTGAATTATTAAACATTTGGTGTCATATTTTACGTTTGCCAGGGGTTGGCAATATTTTTTAAATAAAACTATTATTTTTTTTTTTTGAATTGCTTCATTTTGTTTATGTCACACATGCCCCATTTATGTATCTCCATGTTTTCAGGGATCTTTTTTTTTGTGTATTCCAGGGATTTCTATAGCTGATACAGTTTACATTTTTTTGGAGTTTATATTCAGGAATCTCTTCCCAGTTTTACTAGAATTACGAGTTCACAAAGAGTTACAGTCTCAAATAGAGTAGCTGTGAATAGGAATTTCAAAGTTAGTGTAAAAGTGAGACTTACATAAATCCCTCAGTTTAAATATTAGAATGGTACCGAACTGATAAAGTGCTATATTTTTTAAAAATCAACTGTCTCTCTTAAACCGAAATTACATGTGTATATGCTCGTTCTTTTTGCTCTTTATCGATATAATCTTCTAAAGAAAAAATTTCCACCTCGTACGCCTACATCAAACTCGAAAACTTTCGCCCGTGTGTGCCAAGACGTGCATATCCTTTTATAAAATATTCCCTCCCCGGAAATATGATCTCCGAGGAGCAGGCCGCACGGTTCCGTAGAAAAGAGCAAATATACGAAAAATATGTTTTATGTTCGGCCCGAAACGGCGCTAAATCAATAATACACTTCACATATATAGCCTATCCGGAGATCGAGTGTCTTGTCTTGTTTTTTCTCTTTGGCCTCCCGATCCATTTTCCCGATGCTGGGCTTATAATATGGTATATCCAGTAATTCGATTGAGGGCAACGTCGAAGCTGAAACCATTAAATGATTTATCGATGTAAAAAAAATGGGTTACAGTCGATCGCTTGGGTAAATTTAGTTGAGTAAGGCAATGTAGGGTTATGGATTAATCAAGGACAAAACTTAGTTTAGTTGCAATCAACGATAATCAGTTTTGATTATCCAAATTTTGATAATATAACGTCAACAATTTAGACTCAAAGAAAGTAGTTGTAACAAGATCTTAAATTTATAATGAATTAATCGATTAAATAATTTAAATCCGGACCTGTACATCTGCAAATGTTGAAAGCCTGAATATTAGTCTGCTAAGGATTTTTACAAGTGAATATGTACTGTATTATCGCAGTCATTCTTTTTTAAAGAAAAGATGTTTTTTGTTGCTCAAAATTAGATCTGTATAATATAGGTCAAATAACAATTCTTAAACGTCCGTAATATGGAATCTCTTACGCCACAAGAAGACAAAAGCCTAATTATTGTTACAATTGTTCGATGTATTTCACCTTTTATATTTCGTATCATTTTGCATTTTTTCCGATTTGATTTCAACTGCCTTGAATAAAGAAAATAATTATTTATTCCAGGCAGCTAATGTCATTTTATTAACAGAAAATTGCCAGATTTCCCCCAGTTGGTTCTCCACTTAGTCCTAAAAAGTGTTAGGTTAAACGAAAAAATGTGAGGTTTACCCCAATAAATATAATAAACAATTAGGTCTTTTAGAATATATTTAATGAAAGTCGTATAAACAAGAAAAATCATTGTGTGTAGTTCCTGTGATAATTGCAAAATCGGCTCCTATACAGTGTCCCGAAAGTAATGGGACATAGAACAACAGTAGATTCCTTACGTCGAAATAATGTGATTGAGGTCAACTTGCCTTATCCTGACTTCAATAGTAACTGAAATACAGGGTGTCAAAGTATTATTTGATTTATCTTTTTTCTCATACATTAAAAAAAATTTAAAACATACGAGTCTTTTAAAAATAAAAATAAAATTTCGTATACAGTTTTCGTGTTTTCGGTAGAAGGCGCTTGTGGCATTAGTTTTTACTTTTTTAGAACCCCTAACTTTTTTCAGCCCCGTATATCGGTTTAAAAAGTATCACAATAAATTCCTTTTTTAATTTTTTCATAAAAAATGTATACCTTATTAAAATTGCTAGGAGCAACCATTTTCGACATAATCATTATTTGTCAAAAAAATTTTTAAAATAATATTTATGTACTACTTTATTTAAATCGCATCTTTGGCAGTTGGCGCTGGAGACAAGTGTTTGTATTATTTATGTCAAACTTTTTGAATGTCATTCTATATTTGCATTATTCAGAATATTCTCGATATATTTCATGTACAATGTTCTTTACCAATTTTCAACTGTTTCGAAGATATTAAGTGTTTTCTGATTTATTGCAAAAATTAACATTAAAAGCAAAGAAAATTATTTGGTTACATAAATTCGTTACAACACACTTAAAATAAGAAATACTGTTTACCCCTTAATTAACAACAAAAAAAAAACAATAATGTCGATGTAGGAGATGTACAATATGATGGCTACGAAGGCCCTGGAAACACCCTAATCTTAAATTGTTCAGTTCTTGCGACTACAGACCTTAAAAAACTATTGGCAACCTCGCGAACTGTGTACTCGATTAGTGAGCGGAAAACGCGGCGCGCGCGCAGGTATTTCGACATCGTTTCGTTCGTCGTTTTTAGCAGTGTGAGAGAACTAGCGTGCGAGTCTGCATTTCGGTCAGAACTATATTTTATTTACGTAATTTTATGTTCTCTCGCATGTATTACTTTGACCCTTGTAATTTTAAATGTTATTTTGTAATTTTAAAGTTTAAGTACTTACTTGGTATTATTAACGTTAGACTGGCCAAACCAGGCCTTATATACAGCCCACTATAAAACAAACAAGACATAAATAGAAATAACGTTACTCAATATCTTAGGCATGACCAATCTAATTTCAACCATTATTCGTTTTTTTTTTTTTTAAGTCAGCTAAGTCGAGGGACTTAGTTTTGTAGATAATATCGTTGACGTATTCCCATAAAAAGACGTTCAAGTAGTACCTATGTCAGATCAGGGGATCGTGCTGGCCATTCTATCCGTCTCCCTATCCACCGATTTGGAAATATTCGGTTGAGGTCCATCTTGCTGACACCATATGATATTAGCTAGAACCTGTGGGTTTGCTGGATCAGGATATAAGTTTATCAAAGTTGGCACGACATTATTTTGGAGCAGTGTTAAATAATTATCACCATTCAAATTGCCATCGATGAACAAGAGACCTCGAACAACTCCTACCCAAAGATTGACATTTTCAGGGTGTTGTTCCCTCATCCAGTGAGGATTTTCTTTAGACCAATAGCGGCAATTGTGTCGGTTAGTATGACCATAGAGTGTAAAGGTGCACTCATCAGAAAACCAAACATGTTCTGATTGGATCTCACTGGTATCTAATTTTGGCATCATTTGTTCACAAAAATCCGTTCTATCAAAATCGTCTTCCACGAGTTCCTGACTTGGTATCAATTTATAGGAATGACTGACATCGAACATCGCTGCTTTTTGACCCAAAAGTATGTGGATTTTCCTCAAACTCAAGCATAATATCCAATTTGGTATCCTCACTTAATATATTCACAGCTGCTTATTTAATATGCCTTACATGTCCAAGCTCGCGAAACTGCTTTTCTATTTTACTAATCGTTCCTTGGGAGAGGAGGAAAATTGAAAAAAATTTCAAGAAATAAGCGAGCAACTTGCATTTGTGTCCATTAGTTATCTCCATAACCAATCATCTGCAGAATTATTATTTTGTGCTTTTCTGTTAAATGAACCTTTCTTCTGAAAAGCAGTGAACGAAACTCAAACGACTATGGAACTGATAACTACTTCGGACACAATAATTTCCAAGGCTAGGCATCTTAAATCAAAGTGAAGTACGCAATTCTTTTCTAATTCTTATAACACTAAGAAGGTATGTTAAGTTTTATGTCAACTTTTCTTCTGCTTTTTGAAATAGGTTACGAATGTGTTGTAACGAATTTTTGCAATAAATCGGAAAACACTTAATATCTCCGAAAGAGTTGAAAATTGGTATATGACAATGTACATGGAATATGTCGAGAAAATTCTAAATAATCCAAAAATCGAGTAATATACGGGGTGTCGCATGTAAACTAAGAAAGTTAATATTGGCCGCTGCTACATGATATAAACGACGATGAAATATAACGACCCCCACACACGGCGAGTTCAGAGTTCGAGAGCAGTAGTAACAACAACAGTAAGTTCTTTAAGCCCAAAAATATGCGTAACAGTTTTTTGAAATTTACGTTGTAATTGAAAATTATAATTACCTCTAAGCAAAATAAAATTAACTTCAATGAAACTATATACAGTGAATCCGTAAAGTAGCGGATAAATTCAATAAAAATAAAATGGAGCATTTCTAAAAATAATGCCCGAACCCGTCGATTTTAATATTTGGTTTAGGGTTTTTCTACCTGGAAATTAACTATACAGGCTAACAAAAAAAATATATGACGTCATTAATATGTTTTTTAAAGGGAAACCACCATTTTCTAATGCAGAATCAGAAAGAACGCATTTTTTTACGAAAGATATGGTGCTAATACTTATCTAAATTAAATGTTCGAATTGAGCACCGTTAACAACCTGACAAACCAAGGCGATTTAAAAATTCTTTTTGAACGTTGTCAATGACATCTGGAGTAATATTTCTAATTTCCTGGGGTATTTGTTCTTTTAAATCTTCTAAACTCGCTGGCTTAGTGACATACACTTTACTTTTTAAATATCCCCATAAAAATTAATCGAGGGGAGTTAAATCTGGCGATCTGGGTGGCCATTCAATGAACCCTCGTCTACTCGTATACAATAAATAAATGGCTTCGTTTCGAAAAATTTAGTAATCTTCGATTTCGTAGATTTACAAATTAATACGTAATTATTCAACAGAAACATACCTTTATCTACCAAAAGTTAAGCCTATTAAAAAGAGGGAAAAGAGAATAACTTTTCCAAAGCAGCAGCAGTGTCTCTCTCTAGTGCCCTCCCCATAATATTATCTAAAACCCGACTGTTTGCTTGCCTATGACAATTTTTCGAGAGAAATCCTTCAAGTACAATTTTTGGCAAGTTCATTCATTTTATCACCTAATGCTTTATTTTTACGGTATGCATAGCCATTTGTGCCTAGCCGTTATTGCTGATAAATGTTTATACAAGAGCTAATTTTTACGTGGCGAACGTTGGGTTTTACCCAATTAATTATTGCTCATTATGTATTGCTTTCAGCGCATGTTGATTTTTGCCATTATTCATTGTGTACGAATATGAAAATGTATATACAAATTTAAATGCTTCACATATTTCACCTCTTGTTATTTAATAACACATTTTTTGTGCGCAGTATTTTTAATAAATGTTTGAAATTTTACTTTTAATATTTAAATCAACCGGCTTTATCGAAGTTCGTTTATGTATTAAATTGCCGAGCTAAAATACGTATTTATTGATAAATATAGAAACTAGGTCGAATGACTTTGATTCCATACAAGAAAATTGCTTTTTTTTTCAAGATTCGCCGATGGGACAGATGATATTATTGATATTTTGTTATAAGCCTTTAAAATGTTTTTCGTATATTTTTATTTGGGAAGAAATAAATCTGGAACGTAGTCCAAAGCAATAAAAGACCCTTTTATTTTTCGATTTTTTTAAAATCTTGCGGACGCAGTCAAACTAATTTTTTTAGGTTTGAAAATATACACAAAAAAGCGTGTTAAAAATAATTTATTAAGAATTTATTAGGTGCTGTCTTATTAAATCCTGAGAATAATTTGTTTAATGTCGAAACGTTACACGTTTCGCTGAACGCCATTCCGACAATTTCTTAATAATTACGCTGCCAGAATTCAATAAATTTCATAATTTTCTTAATGACGATCTGCTTGTTAATTAAAAATCAACGAACTTTAGATTAAGAAATATTGAAAATCCCATTACCATTTGAAAATCAAACAATGATCAATCAGGTTAGACCCCGCCCAGGTTCAATTAAGAAGTCTTTTCATCGCCCGGAATACTTTACCATAAAAAAAGATTCGTTTTAACATCAAAGAACATCGCCGAGGTAAAACCGCGTAAAATCCTTTCGCCGGTCTCGTTCTCCTGTTCTTGGGCATCGCTCGAGGGCTCCTCCTTTATTTCGTTTTGAACCCTTACCTATACGGCCTTCCATATAAGTTGGTTTTTGGGTCAGTAACTTTGCGCGACGAGATCGAAATAATACAAAACTACTGCAGGGATTTTTAGAAATATACCTCTCGAGAGTTTCTCGAGTCGCGAGTTTTGAAATTGCTTATTATTTGGAGATGATACTTTTGAAAAGGGAGGCCTTAAGCTCTTTGCTTAAAAAAACTATTATAAAACATGAAAAATTTACCAGCAGCAGTAATTTAATATAACTTTTATTTGATGATGTTGGCTCTAACAAGCTTAAGCAACTTCGTTTAAGAGTGTATTAATCAGGCTTATATTAAATAAAGTTTAATTTAAAAAGAAAAACTTAACAGGCTGATACTTTTCCTTCACTTCAATCATTTCCTTTTATTGCCTTAGAGATACAATTCTATTCAAAAGCTGTAAAATCTCTTTTAAACTCGAGTTCCTACCACAGATCCAGATTCCATCAGGAAATTCGATAAAGGGCTCAAGTTCTGATGAATTGGAATCTTTGGTCAACATTTGAAGGTTAATGCGTCACCTTGGGAAGATGTTCTACGATTATTTAAAAAAAAAAGAACAAATTTGCTCTCAGGATATAAGGCGTGATTTAGAAGGATCAAGCAATTTACTCCTTTTCCTTGAATTTTATACTGAGAAGACCTTCGATTCTTGTCTTCTCACTATATGTTCCACTTTTTCTTCATTTATCGAGCAGCATTTTGTAGCAACATGTAGGGAAACAGATACAGAGTAACTGTTTCAATGCAGCTTGTTTAATGGAAAAAAGTTTCAGATCCATAGCTATAAACCGGTTTTGTGTTCGAAAGAGTAGAAAGAATTTCGTAAGTAAGTCGTAATATGAAATCTTGTTGCTTAACCAAAGCTAGAATTAGTGAAATAGTGAAGGAATCAGGAAATCGAAAAATTTACCAAAAAGAAATAAAGATGACTAAAATTGCTGAATGATCCAAGAGATATAGTGATTATAAGTTTAGGGTTTTAAATTCCAGAGTTTGTAGAAAAAATGTTAGAAAGATGTAGATAAAATGAGGAAAGACTCAATTGAGAAAAAGAATGCATAGGCAGTAATGGAGAACCCAGCAAAAAAAATTGTAGATTCAGAAAATCAAGTAGGTATTTGTCAAAATAACTCATCCTGAACAAATAACAAGAAGTTCTTGTCTATATAATTCAATTCCCTGGGCAAAAAGCTAAGCCTAAGAGTACAAAATTTAAGAGATATGTAATAATTTTGTGCAAGAATATCGGAGTCGACTATGACAGTCAATCATATGAAATGTAAGTACTCCAAAAATTAACAAGAACCTACCGTCAAAAGACAAAACTAATGAAACGAAAAATTGGCAAATATCTGTTGATGATAGCTTTCACGTAAAAAAATTCAGAGATTGAGAAATAAATTCAAAATTATGTTGAAATATTGGCATTTACATAGAAGTGTCTATACAAATTTTACAGTAGGGTCAGCATGATTATCAGCATCTGAAACGTCTCATTCATTCATCTCAGTCATCCGCAAACAATAAACCTCTTGATTTTTTTAAAACTTTTGTAATACCATTTATACATAATAAAAATAACAAGGGAACCAAATTAGAACCCTGACGTACACTAGATGTTGGAATAAATGGCTGTGATTTATATCCTTTAATATTCACTGAATGCTCCCTTTCACAAAGATATTTCTTAAAAACTTTAATAAATTTTCATCAAATCCAAATTCATATCTTAATTTATTTAATATTATTTCAGAAGAAATTCTGTCGAAAGCTTTATCAAAGTCAGTGTATATAAAATCTATTTATTCTCGATGATTCGAAGCAGCAAAGATCTCATGGGTAGCATTCGTTAAATTATTTAAGGTGGACTTAAGACTTTAAGAAAGCCATGCTGAAAAGCCGATATGCTATTTTTTACTTTACTTTATAGTATTATTGATAAAATTAGCTCAGAGTTATTCAAAAGTTTAATGACAAAATCGATTATTTGTGAGAAACTAAATTTAATCAAACAAAACACACTACAGAATTCCAGACATGTAGAGCTACAGCCAATGCAGCAAAGAATGGAAATGTGTTGGTAACTAGTCGTTTATAAGAAATTGGCGTATTCTGCGGACCAGTTCACAGATTTCAGTGACTGTACACCCTTGAAAGATATAATAATAAACATCAGGAAAGTCAGCCCATTGTAAATGATGATAGACATTGGAAGTTGAGAGCGAATCTGGATGACTAATAGACCTTAACAAGTTTATTTCTGTAATAACCTTGTGGTGCAAAACCTCCAAAGAAGAACCGAGAAATGCCACCAAAGTTACCAACTTGTTTATAGAAAGTTGGACGAAAAAAAATTATTGCTAAATCTTTTATTTACATTATATTCCCTTAGAAAAGCAGGTTTAAACCAAACGTTTAAACTAAATGACTACCGCAAAGTTGGTGGTCCTAGAGCCTGGTATGTCGAAAATGTGGGTGGGGTAAAGGAGCCCTCCTTATCTACATCATATGGCCTAGTCCTGTCAGAGTATAGGATTTTTTATGAGGGTTGCCTGAGAGAAGTTGAGAGGGTGCTTGGTTGAAGTAAATGTTCCGGATCAGGGAGTTGCAAGGGTTCAAAGCAGTAGACATATCCTTTATCGTCATCAGATGGCCTGTCAAAGGAGTATTTGGGGAGAGATGTCTGCTCAACTGAGGTGGCATAAGTGAAAATAGGGAGCATGGTTCTACTGAAAAACGTATTTTTGGGGTGGAGGAAGGGATCCGCATAGCTAGCTAAATACTGAATATTTAAGATTAGTGGCTCCCATTTTAACTGAGAGTCTCTTCCTTTTGAAAAAGAACACCACCTTGGTCTTTTTGGGGTTGACCCCCAGTATATCCATCAGTCTATCTAGGAAGTATTAAAAAATGTCTTTGTAACATTGATTTTATATAGGATTTTTTGTTGGAAGTAGTTATAATCGTGGTGTCATCTTCATATTGCGGCAAGGAACTAGTTTGTAATTCGCATATAAACAGGTTAAATAAGGGGGAGAACCTTGAGAGGAGTTCTGATTTTAGGAGGCGAATTCGTCGCACATACATGAAATAACCTGGTGTTTAAAATAGGCAGCGATTAGTTTATGCAGTAAACCGTCGTATCACATCTTGTCGAAGGCAATAGGCGTGATTGCGACCCGAGTTTCACGGTAGCTAAAGGAGAAGAGCTAATTGAGGATAGATCTTTTCGCACGTTTGCATACCGCTGATTCTCCTTTTTTAGATGTGAAGATGACTTCAACCGTTTTCCATTGATTAGGCAAGTATGAGAATTGGAATGACTATTATGTTATGATTATGTTCGTAAGTTCACCAACCTGGGTGTCAAGTGTTTCAAAACGGGATTATTAATAGTTCCAAGGGCTTTTTTACTTATTGACCGGGGTGATTTGGAAGTATAGATGCTACTGGGTTTTGGAGAGCTCTCTGGACAAAATTTGCGATTCTGCGAGCTATTGGAGGGTTGAAGGAGAATTGCTACGAGAAAGTCCGCAAACACTTCAACCTGCGGGTGTATTTAATGAAGGGCAGGGGTTTTTTACTCCCTTTGTTTCGATTTAGTCGAAAAAGGTGCAATGAACGCTCCACGTTTTTCTGGCTCAAGAACAACTTGAAAATAATCGTGACTTTTCGAAAAAACTCGTCTGTGGGAACTTATACTTGCAGCAAAGACAATCCAAAGAGGATTCTATAGGATTGATTGCATGGTGTATCATCAGACCATATTTACTTGGTCATGGTCCGAAGAAAATGATTCGGATAACATGTTTTTATAACAAGAGGGTACCAAGTAAATCGATGATTTATCTCATTGATTTTCTTAATCTTCAAAAATAATTTATTTTCAGAGGAATATATTTAATCATTGGTATATGCTACATCACACAAAGTGCTAATGCATTCGTAATGGCACAGGACCTTTGAATATTGTTTAAAACATAAAACGTACAATGAAAATGTTAACTATATTTAAATCATATTAGTCTTAATCATAATCTTCTTTAATCATTTTTACTGGAAAAATTTTTGTTATACCAATTTTTTTTTGCTTACCTCTCTGATTTCCTTAATCTTGCTTCCTCCTTTACCAATGATGCACCCGGCCTGGCTCTGATGCACCATCATTCTCATGTCAATATCCTTCCCGATAGTTGCTCCATTCTGAAAGATAAACGCCAATAAATGAACGAATTTTCTTTAACGGTAATAAAAATTTGTTATCGATGAACAAATTGCGGTAGCGCCAACGTGGCCGAGCTTTTATAAAAATAAATATTTATGGCGCGATGAGCGACGACGCTTGAAGGAATACATAGTTTTATGATTTATTTTCACAGCAGCCATTTTATATAAGTATAAAAAACATGTGGTAAATTTAGAATAACGACTTTATTCTAGTTCCGTGTTACATTTTTCATTTTAATACGATTTAAGCTAATATTTTTAAATCAATGGCTGCATTGACATGAATTGAAAAAAAATTAGCCATCAGAGCTTTTACAATTTCGAAAAGTTTAAAAGCAATTATAAAAATGATGTTTGTCCTAAAAACATGAATCTTGCCACTCGCTCTCGTATCCGTAATTAAATTTCCTAACCCAGGTACGCTACGCGAACTAAAATTGTTTGACTTGAATTAAAACTCTGGTAAATTTCCAAGAGCATTCCATAATAAGTCGCAATTTAATTTGGACAACTTCCATTAAATCGAGGATAGTCTGTGCACATTCTGAAACTAATTTTCTTGAAACATGTGAACTGGCTGCTTCCTAGAGGTATAATACGACTGGATTTTCGTCTCGCACCTAGGCGTATTAAATTTAAGCCAATATGTTTGGGCGCTTTTGGTGTTTTATTAGATAAATTAGTAACTTGTCCAGGGTTATAAGTTAGATGAAAAGTTAGAAAGGCAGAAATTGATGAAATAATATAATGTTAAAATAATCCTATGACTCTTGAGCTGTGCTTTCTTGAGCATTTCCAGGTTTAACTAAGAAATAAAGAAACAGTAGTCAGTTACTGTTAGCTGGAGATATAAATTCCAAGTCTCTATCACACCAAATATACCATGTATACTAGTGTCATATTGTCTAAATTCGCTATGTGATAAATGTTCTACTAAGGCCCTATGATCTTGGAATTCTGATAGATTACTTGGATCTCATATTGTATACCAAGATAAACAACAACATCTAAGGTTCATCTAAGGCTTTATCTACGGACTCTCAACTTAGATTCTTTATTATTGTCATATTTCTTGAGTTGTTTGGTCACCTCCATATAATTGCTAGGTATTATTTAAAAAAAAAAACGATATTTTTTAAAAGAATTGCAACTTAGCATTATAGGTGGTTCTTCAATTTTCAAATTTCGAGAAGAGTTTAAATAATTCGTTTGTGTTTGTCCTGTTTTAACTTGCATTTGAAGACAATGAACAAGAATAGAAGTGAAGCAGAAGAAATTGTACAAATATTACACAAATAACCAGAAATCCTCAAAGAGAATCTCTTTTTAATTTTAAAACAAAAATCCCATTCAACAGTGTAACTGCAAAGTGTGACGTCAACTATTGTCTAATAAAAGCAATAATTTATTACTGGTTCATTGATGCTAAACATTATCAGACATTGATTATGTTAAGTGCATTCAAGTGCAAAATAACTGGTTCATGGAATTGTTGTAGAACCTTGAACTCATTTTAATGATTGCAGGGAATGAGTACTCTTTAGAGAAACCTTTTACAGTCGCTTCAACTTTATTAAATAAGTCCAGGATCTAAAACATAGTGCCATACTCTTTGCTGCATGTTTATCAAAAAGATACTTGGTCAAGTTTCATTTCTATATGATGAAAATTAATGAAAACGATGGATGAATTAATCAAATAGTACTTCCAATAGCTTGATCCCGTGTATTTCCCAAATCTGGTCCTCTGTGACTACTGACTGCTTGCACATCTCAAAATAATGCTACAGGGAAAGACATTAGACAACAATGAACAAGCGATTGCCGAGGTCGAAGTCTATTCTAGAAGCAAAGAGAAATCCGGCTATAGAAAAGCTTTGGAAAGGTAGCAGCACATGTATCAATCTTGAAGATGACTAGGCTGATGAATAAAGTAAACTTGAAATCAAACTATACTGATTCTTTGAAAAGAAGAAACCTAAAAAAAAATTGAAAAAGTGCTATACTTCTTGAATTTTCTTGGTAATCTGGATGAAATCCATAACCATTAACCAAGTGATCATACTCATTCGGCTGAAAGCTCTTTCTGTACAACAAAAGCAGAATTATATAATATGAATTTGGAAGATGGACTATGCACATTAGAAACAAAGAGCAAACAGTAGATGAATGCTTAGACGATATTATACAGGGTGTAACATAAGTGATGACTTTAATTTTAAGGGGTGATTCCTTGTAATTGTTTAATTAAAAAAGTTCATACAGGGTGTTAAACTTTTTTTGTTAACTTGATTTTTCATTCATATCTAAAAAAACACGTTTACCGAATTTGTTTTTGTACAGTTTGCTAATAACTCCATATTCCATTTCTTTGACTTATTTGTACGTCGCTCAATTTTTGTGAAAAATAATAAAAACTTACTCGAGTTTTTAATTTCATCAAATTTTTATTAAATCAATTGCTGGAAATGAGAACCACGACTGTCAAGACAAGCATAAAATCTTCCTCTTATCGATCGTCCCACACGTTGGAATATTCGTGGAAGGTTGTGTATGACATTAGAAGAATCTACAATTCTGTTTCTTAAATCATTTTCATCCACAACTGGCGTCCCAAAAAAAATAGTCCAGAGTATTCAGGTCTAGAGACCGTGCTGGCCGTTGCTGAGGAAAAGTGTGATTAAGACAGTTTCGAGCGACAAGACTAAAATAAACAGGTGCACCGTCGTGCATAAACCACATTGTATTTCTTGTTTCTATAGTGGTACTTCTTTTAACAGACCTGGCAATGGTTCTTCTAGAAATTGTCTGTTAACGTCACCATTCAGCCGAGGAGGAAGAAAATGTGATCCGAAGATGATTCCTATCTATTCCTATCCAAACATTTACAGAAAACTGCTCCAATGGCATGGGGATTGTGGTAGTCCCAAAAATGATTATTGTGGAAGTTTCTGATGGCTTACTGTGAATAACTTAAGCCATAATAGACATAAAGTTTGGATTCTACGCCTTATGTCAAACTGTAGAAAACAGACAAAAAAGTTTAATTTTTAATTGTTTTATTTTAAAAAAAATTATACTCTATCTCGAGAATAAAGCGTCTCTCGACATATATGTTTATATGACTTAAAATTAAAGTCATCAGTTATGTTATACCCTGCATAAGAAACCTTGATGTACAACATTATCAAGGAATACAAAAAATTAAACATTTAGAAAGTTCAGAATAGTACACAGCTTAACTCTTATATGATTGATCCAGATTATCCAACGTGACATATGAAAAATGTACTTGAAGAAATATTTAAGTGATCCAACCATCAATACCAAATGACTTCATCAAGAATTCAGAGAAATGTTGTGACTTATTTTAAGAACTTAGTAAAATGATAAAATCTACTAATTTACCTTTTTTCTCCAAACAAATAGCTTACTATATATAAACCAGATAATTTTCCAACACAATATTAAAATGAGGCTATCATATTAGAGGGTAAAAAAGCAATCTCACCCAGTCATGTAAGCAATAAACTCTCGGAACATCGCAAAAATTAAATTTCCCTCTTCGGTAGAAATAAATTGTTCCAGATTTGTCTTCATTAGAACAACGTGCTTACCAATTCTGGCACGTGAGCCTGGCCTGATCGATCGATAAAATGTATTTTCTCTTTCTTAACTAAACGCCCTCCCTCCCTCCTCGCTCGTCTCTTTTGCCACTCGGTTTCAGTAAATTTCAATTTCGTCCTTGCGTTCTAATTAATTAGTTTTCGAAAGAAACACATAGGTGTAGGTTTGCTTTGATATTTTTTTTTCTGGGAGGGAGACCGTTATTTATATCGTTTTGGCGTTTAATTAGTTTTGGTGTTATGTTGTTATTATCGGAACCCGAACGGATAAGAAAATAAGTTGTGTAATCTCGAGCAGCTCAGTTGGGAGTCGATTATATTGACAATAGGTGGATTAATTTCAGAAAGTAGAACTGAAACTTCAGAAGGTTTTAGGGTCTTAAGTAATCAACATACACAAAAGATATCTAATAGGCCATTTAATGATATTTGTCTCGAGTTTGGGATATTTATGTTTCAGCTGAAATAAACTAATGAACGTAGGCAGAAAAGTAAAGGTCCTCACTATTATTATTTAGTAAAATTAATGAACATATTGGAACTCCACAATATTTTTCATAAAATCGAATTACCGCTTCGCTCCAAATTACTAAAATTTGGTTCTATTAAATTCATTTAGGTCAATCTTAATTTTTTATTGCTTAAATTAAAGAAATTTTTTATTCCTTTCATCATAAATTTCAAGCAATTTTTATATTTCTACGGACATTTGAAGTCAATGATTCTTTTCATTTTTACAAATTACTAATGTCAATTTTAAATTATTTAAGAGAGAGAGAGAGATATTTATTATAGACGCACCGGTAACTTAGACCTTTTGGCGTCTATAAGAATTTTTAATAGTTACATAAAGAAACAAGTTAATACATCTTTAAAATGTCTATGTACATTATAAGAGTATGCGTATATAAATAGATTGGACATACAGATAAATAAATACAACAAAACAAATAAATAAATCTAAAATGTCTATGTACAATGCTCGTATATATCAATGATCTGAATAATAAAAAATGTGTCTTCTTTAACTTGTTTTCAAATCTTTGAGTATATTTTTGTCTCTTGTAGAAATGAGACAATTAATTCATTGTATTTAGGGCTGAGTAGGGTTTGGAAGTTTTAAGTTTTTAGCCTAGAGTCTTTATACTTAATACATTCAATTAGTATATGCTGGACTGAGAATGCATGTTTCACATGGCTGGTTACCTTTTTGTACTAGATATTCGTGGGTGATTTTTGTGTGGCCTATTCTAAGTCTAATTATTACTACACTGTCTTTTCTTGTGAGGTTTGATATTTTATTTCCCAAGAAAAATTTGTCTTTGATTCTATATAGTTTATTGTTCTCGTCTTGAAGGTCCCAATCGAGTTGTATTAGATTTCTAATAATATTAAGGGAAAAGTTATTTATATCTTTTGCATAAAGATGTTTATGTATGGGAATTGCATTAAGTTGTTCTTTAACGAGTAAGTCGGCTTTTTCATTTCCCTTTATTCCAATGTGACTGGGGACCCAGATGAACATGATATATTTATGTGAATGTGCGTTTTCTAATTGGTGCTTAATTTCAAGAGCAAGTGGGTGTTTTGGGAGATATGATTCAATACATTTTAATGCAACCATGGAATCAGTGGCTATTAACCAATTTGGGTTTTTTAAAGTAAATAGATGTTCAATTGCTTTATGTATTGCGAATAGTTCTGCTGTAAGAATCTCTGTTGATTTAGTCAGTGAGAAAGTTTTTTCAAAATAAGTATTGTAATAAGATGATCCTACCCTGTTTTCCGTTTTAGACCCATCTGTGTATATAATATGATGATGTTTGAATTTAGTTATATTGTCTAGGAATAGTTGCTTAAATGTAGAGGCTGAAGTATCTTTCTTTGAATGTTTTGCTAGGACCTTTATTACTTTAACTGGTGTTAGTGTCCATGGTGGGTGTGTGTATGTGTTGTAGCTGTATGCTTGTGTTTGTTGAACTTGTAATCTCTGCTGTATTTGTTTCAGTCTAATGTTTGCACCTGGATGGTATCTCCTGGAAGGGGGTTGGATATTTGGATATGGAATTTTGAAAATGTTGTTCGTGCTAGATTGTTCTGGGTTTAAACTTTGTGTATTTGCATATTTAAAGGTAAGGTAAGTAGTTCTATAGGTTGTGGGGATACATTCTGCTTCACAATACAAGCTATTTATTGGACTTGTATGAAAAGCTCCAAGAGCTATTCTGAGTGCTGCATTCTCTATAGGTCTAAGTAATTGAATATAACTTTGTGAAGCAGATGAATAGGCGATAGATCCGTAGTCTATTTTAGATTTTATTAAAGCTTTGTAGATGATGAGTAGTGACGATGGATCAGCTCCACATTTTGTATGTGATAGCATGCACATAACTTTCAAGTCTTTTTTGCCTTTTTGTTTTGAGTATGTGATATGATATTTAAAATTTAGAAGTGAGTCAAAGTAGACCCCCAGAAATTTATGGTGAGATTTAGTGGTGATTGGTTGGTTATTTATATGAAGATCAATCAGTTTGCTGCAATTCCTTTTTCTACAAAAATGTATTCCTATTGATTCATTTGGTGAAAAATCCAGGTTGTTGTTTGAGGCCCACTCTACTAATCTATATAAGTTGTTTTGTAAAATATTTAAATTATTTAAGAATTTGAAATAATTTTTTAATCCTTTCATTAGAAGTTTCAAGCATTTTTAAACATTTTTCAAACAGTTAAAGACAATTTTAATTTTTCTCAGTTTAATTATTTTTAACACATTATAACAATAATTAAACAGTTTAAATAAAGTCAAGTCAATTGTAATTTTGCCTTCCAGTTTTAATTTTTTTGTTTTTTTTTAGACAATAGAAAATAATTTTATTTTTACTCAGTGTTTAAAGTAATATCTAATTCCTTTTTTTTTTCACTTAGTTAAAGTCAATTTATATTTTTCATTGTTTCATAGTGAAAGTCAGTTTTTATTCCTTTCATAGAAATTTCAAGCGCAATTTTTGTTTTCGGACAGTTAAAGACTAAAGAGGTATTTTTTTTCAGTAGCTCAAGTAATTTTTCATTTTTAGTATTTATATTTTATGTTTTATGCAAAGCAGATTATTATTATGCATTTTTTTCCATCGAATTTTTTCAATATTCATCTCACGAGTTTTTCAGGTAGTTTAAAGTCACTTTTAATTAAATTTTAGACTTCTCAAACGACCTTTCTTCTCATTCTTTCTATTAGATATGTGCATTTTTTTAGACTAATACGCATTTTCCATTTTTTCACAGTATTTAAAAACCATTTTTAATTTTTTTTTTCATTAAACAGTTAAATAAATGAACCTAAAATTTATTAGAAATGTAATTTTTCTCAGGCAATTAAAGTGAATCTTTCTCTTTAAAGCTATTTATCATTTTTTCATCAGAAATTTAATAAATTTTAAAATTTTTTCAGACAGTTAAAGTTTAATTTTTTTAAGTGAATGAAGTCATTTTTCATTGCTTTCATTAGAAATTTGAACTGTGACTTTTATTTTTTCCTCCGATTGTTTATGTTGTCCAAAGATAAATTATAGCAATTTTTGAATTTTTTCAAATTGTTAAAGTTATTTTTAAATTTTTTCAGGGTTTGGAATAATTTTTAATCCTTTCCATTAGAATTTTCAAACAATTTTTATATTTTTTTAGAAAACTAAAAACATTTTTAATTTTTCTTAGTGTAAAAAATAATTTTTCATTCCTTTGATTATAGGTTTCAGGAAATTAAATTTATTTCAGACATTTGAAGTCAATTTTAATATTTATCAGTATTTTTCAGGCAGTTTTGAGTTATTTTTAATGAGATAATCCAAAATCTCTGAAGACCTTCCTTCTCATTCTTCCTATTAGATATTTGAAGCATTTTTGTTTTTTTTTTATGTTTTTAGCCATTTTTCACAATAGGTAGTAATGTAAGTAATATAATGAACCTAAACCTTATTAGAAGTCTTAAGCACTTTTAATTTATTATTTTTTTCAGGCAAGATGAGTTGAATTTTTCTCTGCCTTTGAAGCCTTTCATCAAAAATTCAAGCAACTTTTTAATTTTTTTCAGACCTTTAAAAATAGTTTTCATTTTCGAAGTGTATGTAGTAATTTTTTATTCTTATAATTTTTTTTTATTTTTTCCTAGTTAAGAGAATTTCGAACAATTTTTAAATTTTTTTAAAGTCAATTTTTAACTTGTTCAGGGTTTGAACAAGAAGCGTTTTTATCTTCTCCATCAGAAATTTGAAACATTCTTAAAACTTTTTTAAAAAGTCAATTTTAATCATTTTTATCTCAGTTTCATCATTTGCCAGGCAATTAGTCTATTTTTAGCGTTTCAAGACATTTCTCATTATTCTGAGTGCAATTCAAGCCATTTTCTTCATTTTATTCTGTAAATATATAAATTTTAGACTTAATTGACCATTTCAAATCCAAAAATCATGGAGGGTAGTGCGATAATAGCTTGACCGTTGAAAAATAAAATCGTAGAAACCCAAAAAATCAGAAGAAATAACATTCTACGCATTTTTTTTTAAATTCACATTTAAAATTAGGCTTAAGAGTTCTTGCTTGAAAATTTTTGATTTTTCTTCTAGGTTGCAGTGTATGAAAAAAAGAGGTGTATACTTTTTAATTAATTTTACGTTTCCCATTGTGGTTCTGCACAGGATGGCTCAATTTCTCATGACCCTTTCTTTAACCGCTTACAATGATGATCGAATTTGAGGCACCCTGAACTTGCACAACTATTTATCCCTAATAAGTTTAAATTGTTTAATAAAATTTTCTAAAAAAAAAAAACACAAAAAACCAATTTCTCATTTAGACTTACCTCTTCCAAGTTCGGGATCACATCGTTCACAATGTTGCAGACGCTATCCATGTCCGAAGAAAGGTTCAATAGCCTGCAAAACGAACGGGAAATTATACCGGATTATTATAGAACCTAAATAAATACGAATATCCACGCAAAAAAGCGTATTTTAATATTTAAAAATCGAGCACTTGAGCGAATATATTATGTAGAAGAGTGGTAGGAAGCTTGGCAAAGAGAAAATCAATATCCGTTTTGTGAACTCCGGCACGGATTCGGTTATTTGAATTCTAAATATATTTTTAATAAAAGAGCAGATAACAAAAATTCAAGCTCGAGTATCAAGTAGCGTAGGAAGGAGCAGCAGCCAAAATGATTTATTTGCGGGATAATCTTTAAAATCCGATTCAATTAAGTTAATAAATTTAATTATTTTTTTAAATCTTTGGATGGGAGAGTTTTCAGTTATTAATTAAAAATACGCATACATGTGGATGTAATGATGTCATTAAACCTACCATAATGATTCAGGTGATACAAGGTGATGACAAGGGTCTCACGACGTACCAGGCTAATGGTTGCACCGCTCCAATTTAAAGTTAGTTATAGCAATTAGTATTAAGGGTCACAGTGGTGTCGATCACGTTTATTGCTTACATTAACATACCTGTGGACCCTTATATGGCATTTGTAAATCAGGTTTCGATAGTCGGTTGCAATTCATAAATTATGGATATCAATTTTTTTTTTTAATAAATAAATAATACAGTGAATCCTCATTATGAAAGATAATATGCATTGTGTCAAATCTAGCTGAGAGATAAACTGACGCAGACAGGGCAGTGCAAGCAGAAGTCAGACAAGGATGTGTTCTTTCACTACTTTTCAACCTCTCAGATGAAATATTCTAGCAGTTGTAAATGATTCCAGTGGAATATGAGTTAACGGCATCTTACCGAAACATTGAATAATGCATAATGAACTTAATAAACAACCACGAACTTAATAATATACCTGGACTGCCGATTCAATGAAAAGTAAATGACCATTACTAGGTGGCCCCCTTTTCCGTGATTAAGATTGTGTTCTTTTGATGTTGGTCATTCTGACAAATTTCAGGTGGTCAAATTAGGGAAATAAAACAATTAAGTTTTTGGGAGGTTATGTTTAAAAAAACAAAATAAAAAGTTTGTTTTTTTTAAACATTCAACAACATTACAACAACAAACATAGATTTAATTAAGAATAAATGCGATAAGATAGTTGCGTTATTAGATCTGAGTATTTTTCTTGTACTTCTTTAAGAATTTCATCAACATTTATGAAAGAAAGTAATCCTAACGTAAAATTAGACAAAGTTTAAATTACCTTGGGATAGATGCATGCCGAAAACAGTAAACCAAATATGTTTAAATAAGGATGCTGATACATTATTCATGTATTAAATAAGGCGAAAGCTATATCATTTAGTGTGTCTACAAATCGCCAAAAACTAGGCAATCAGCTATACTCACAATTGACAATGTTATTTAGAATCAGGCATATCAAGTGATCGTGTGGAATTTTAGTGAAAAAAAAAATTGAGTTCGTGACAGGTCACACGAGTTATGTGATGCAACCAGGCCAAGAACCTCAGTTGACCCCATACATAATTATTATTATTATAAATATTCCTGAATTAACAAAATAAGCATTTTAATATTATTAGGCTCCATAAAAATTGCATTATATAAAATCACTCATCTATTAATTTTCGACGAATAAAGTTGTAGTTAATCGATGGTCAAAATTGTGTAGAATTTATTTTGAATTAAATTTATTCCCTTTTTTAAAAAGTAGATGTTCAATAATAATTCCATCACTCACGTCAAACATTAGCGTCGTCCAATTCATTACCGTTATTTAATCTATTTTTTGTTGGCAACACTGAAAATGTTCAAAGTGACCAACATCAAAAGGACACAACCACTATAAAAATGGCGGCCAGGAAGTGGTCATTCTTGGGCATGGGCATTGGCAGACCAGGTATATTTATTAAGTTCGTGTGTCAACCCAACTAATCAATACTATGGTCTGATACTCAATGTTAGGAAAACCAAATATATGATTGCCATAAAAACTGAAGTATCCAATGAAGGTCTGTATACAAAAGAGTTTCGAGGTATGACTACCTAGGTAGTCAACTGTTACATGGACTACCAATCGGAATTAACGATTCGCATTGAGAAAGCCCGTGCATCGTCTGTGAATATCAAGGAGCTACTCTGTAGTCGAGGTCGAAGTCTGGACAATTCGGAGGCACGAATGCATCTGTCACACGTACCACTGAAAACATAAAAAACTACACAGAGTAAAACAAAAACATTTGAAAGAAGGTACTATTAAAACGAAGAGCTAAAATGAATTAATATAAAACTCATCCAGGCTGTAGTAGGGGTTTCTCACTCAGCAAACTTTTAAAATTAGTCCTAAATAAGCCAAGTGATGTTATTTTATGACGCAGAGAAAGTGATTATAGATATTAAGCCCCTCAAAAATTAATCACTTTTTAATTAAACTAGATGTAGGAATGGGTAAATAGATACAAGTGAAAATTGGCCTAAAGTCATGTTTCACATCTTTGAAATTGAACAGTAAAGTTGGTACGATTTTTAAAAATAACTTGTCTTGTTATTTCCAGTTTTTCTTGGTTCTCAGCTTTCAATCCTAGCAGCGCCAAAGACGTAAAGAAGGGCTCAAATTATAAACCATGTAACTGGTTACCAAATTCAGGCATTTAAAGGAAATAAATCCAATACATCTAGTAATCTTATTTAGAACAACAAAAAAGATTGTAAAGGAAGAAAAGGTTTTGGATATCCGACTTGACAAAAGAAATGATGGTGGCACATTATTGGAATTGATTAACAATTAACAATCTTTAAGAAAACCAAGAGCTAGAACATTAATATATAGATAAGTGAAGATGTGACATTAATAAATCCGAAATTCGTCTCCAAGTGTCTCCACCAGTTTACAGTCTAGGAGTTAAAACATCATTAATCGTTTATATATTCATTTTAAGTCTTTTTTTCTGTTTTTATTTTTTCATTAATCTGTACTATTTTATTCTTTACCTTATCTTTATTCAGGAACTTTCATTTCATTCATTTTAGGAACCACGTACACCAAATCAGGAGGAATCAAAGTCAGGGTGACCGATAAATTCACCTGTTTCTACTTTTAACATTCAAAGATAGAGGTTTTTGGTTCATTGGTAACCCAGTATTTTAATGGTTGAGTAAAACTTAATGACAAATAAAACTCAAGCCTTAACTAATTACACCTAAATATTACCAACATTTCGGTCTATATTAAGGCTTCCTCGGGGTACAGTACGTACGGCCATCCTCACTCATTGACTTCTAAAAAACTAATTTCCTAACTGACACACCTAACCTATTACATAAAGTGAGAAAAAATTTGTTTTATTATTCCGAATATTTCCCTAAATGGCATTATTCACATTAATTTAAAATATAACCAAGTAGGAAAAACCGCAAAAGGGACAACGTGAATTACGTAAATAAATGATAAATTAGCTTTATTAAAGTTAACTTATTATTATAGAGACGGATGGTCACATAAACTCGTGATGTTAATGACTAATAAAATGGCTGAAATGTTGAATGTATCATATCTGATTAATAGCGTACTTTAATTATATTACTGATCTATTTAATATGATCCTCTGAATGTGTGAACATTATACAAGTAGAAAGATTAACGACGCATCTTCTCAAATATCACTAACAAGTAGGTCTGAAATAAAGTAGACAATAGCGATAGGTACATCTAAAATAAAGTTTTAAGTCACTTTACTTGTACTTGATTCGCTTTAAAGGCCATATTCAATTTTCTTATAAGTGAAGTTAGACGTGGTGCCTTACTAAATATCACATGTTTAGAACGATTAAAACTTGAGAGATGAGACCTCATAAAGCACATCCGTCTTATGGTATCACCAGTAACATCAGTATGGATTTTCTCGGTTTAAAGATTATTTTGACTCTATCAAATGCTTTGGCGAAATCATTGTAAATAAATCATGACCATTCTCCAAGGCGCCCGACAGGGTTCCGCAATATAGAATGAACAGATAAACCAGTGGAAAAACGATGCTCTTGTTGTATATGGACAAGACTGAAGATCTTGGGAAAGTAACTGCATTCAAACAATTGATCAATCGCAATCTTCTAGCATCTTGGGAAGTTACAATCAGAGAGTGATTTATTGGATGAAAGCTACAAATAATGTTAGCAAGAAACAAGAGGTACCATCTGGCCTTGACTTCTGAATCACATTAATCTCTTGTTTTGCAAATACATCAATGTTATTTAAAATATAAGAGCTGATGGCATATGGAACTAGCCTTTGAAGTAGGGTTATATGAAAAACTTGGTGCAAGGCTTTGTATCCTATCCTGATGTGTATGCCCAATACATTATTAAGAAATACAGCAGTTCACTATATCACCTTAATCAGATTGCTCTTCTATGGACCTGGTTCAGATTTAATTACCAAATTTCCATTCAGGTTCGACTGTAATTATCGTAACCGGTGTAAAGATTGTGATGGTGGACGTAATTAAGAACACTAGTTTTTCCTGTAATAACAATCTCACAGGGAGATTTTTTTTACCTTGCAATATTTAGTATATGGTGCCTTTCATTAAGTCTAGTAGATCCGCTTAATCCCGAAAAGGGTTCAAAACCCTATGAATTAGTGACAACTTACTAAGCTTTTGCATTAAAGCCTTTATAGAATTTAATTTAAATGGGTTTCTTTTTTCAAGAAACAGATACTCTATCTTTATTTTTAGGAGCGCTTTTTAATCATCTGACGAAATCAACTGCATGTTTTACTAGATATAATATCAAATTTTAATAATATCATAATCAAGAGTAAATTAAGAAAAGAAAGACAATGAAGAAGAAGAAAGAGAAAAAGTTTGTTCATTAAGTAATTGAGCAGTTTGAAAGAGACCATGATTTAAAATAAAAACAGCAAACAGGGTAAACCAGCGCGAGCTCATCTTCAGGAGGATAGGGATAGTAAACAGATTTTCACAGGCAAAAAAGGCTTTTTTATTTTTAAGGATAAACACTTTAAGCATGGCAAGAGGGGGTTTTTTCCGTAGTAAGTATTTGCACCAAATATCTATGTATATGGGCGATGTGTATCCACATTTCACTTGGCTTTATATTAAAAACCTACACTATTGGGATTTGACACATGACAACGGTACATCGTCCGATCATTTTCTGTCTGTATATAACCTACAGTAATATTTGACCACGCTTACAAACTAAAAAAATCACACCTAAAAAAATGTTAACAGTGAAAGGCAGTGCAACCAGAGCCATAAGTGAAAATAGTTATTAAATAAAAGACAGTAGTAGTAGTAGTAGTAGTAGTACAAGTATTGGTGGACATTTACCGTTCAGGGCCCGGACAATCGGGGACAGTAATCGAGGCTTTGTACTGTTCATGGACGGGTTCGATTCATGGTCAATTCAGTGGTGATCACAAACATGGTGGTAGTAGTAGTGGTATTGGCAACCGCGCACAACAAAATGGCAACGGCGAGCGATGAGCACGGTGGGCGGGCCATGAGGGGGTAAGAACACATTAGTTAACATATTCATGGTGGTGGCCCGGTCGATTCTTGTGTCTTTTGGGATAAGTTTAAATAGTAAGATAGTTAATTAAGAGATTTTATAAAAGTAAAGAATTAATTGCAGGAAAGGTTCATAGCTAAAATGGACGAAGATCATTGAAGTTGTAGCATAAACGTTCTCTTTTGAATGGCTCACTTTTTTCAATCTTTGGCTCTGACTAGCAGGGCCAGGACCAGGTTAGAATCATTAGATTCAAGATACAGTTCTATCAATTCTCTAAATAGTGAAAGTTTAATCAGAGGATTACGCAATATACGGATATAACAACCTTCACTTTGATATCTGAATATCCAGCAATGCAAGTTGGAAGCACTTAACTTTCGGCTTTAATTTCGTTAACTGCCATATACAGACTCCCTGATTACTGCTTCACATGGAGTTATCATTATCTGTTCATCCAGCATGTCTTTAATTTTTGCGCGACTGGTCAGCTTGCAGATCCTTAAGTCCGTCCGACTAAATTCATGTTATAGTGTATTATAATCATCTATAATCTTTCATTGCAGCCTCTATCTAAACCTTTTTTTGCGTAATCTGGAACTTTGGTTCATTTAGAAATAATGTATTTAGTGAAGAAATTTGTCATCACCAGGGTGTAATAAGTGTGGTCCACTATGGAAAATATTTAAACTTTGTTCAATTTAGCCTTGAGTCCTTTATATTAGAGTTCTAAAATTAGTAGAGTAAAGAAAATATATAATTTTATATGTGTTAATGATGATTAGCGAAAGAAACAAATTGTTCTACAAATTATATTAAAGATTTGGTAAAAGCAGTGTATAGAATCCAAAAGACACAAGATGGTACCGCCAAGGTGGGCATCAAGAAACAGGCTAAAACTAAAAAAACTAGAAATATACATTAGAAAAAGATTAAAATAACACAATCAGTCGGCACAATCACAAGTAGAAAATAGTTACTCTATACTGCAGATTTACTACAAGGGCATTTCACGCGGGTATTATTTTAGTCAGGGCACAAAAGGCAAGAAATCCACGGTTTGTTAGTTATAAAATCTGCAATATTGGGCAAGTTGCTTATAATTGTATGATATGTGGCTTCAAGTTTGGCCTGCTGAGCAAATAAGACAAAATAAAATAGCACATTAGCGAAAGTATGGATATTTTTAAGCAGTATCTTGTATGAGGTGTTTCTTTAGGGCCGTGGCGAAATTTAATTTGTTATATAGGAGTAAAATTGTAAAAGCCACACAAGAGAAAGGTTTTTAAATAAAGCAGGATAGTACAGATACGTTACATTTAATTTTTTCTTTACATTTAAGTGAACTTAAAGCTCAACAGGTGTCTGTACTAAACCGGTTACCTCTGTAGTATTTTCAGCATTCTTTTATACTACTGACCTGGCTCCTCAATTTTGTGATGTTCTGGCCGCCCTTGCCTATGATTGAACCGGCAACCTAAAAAGAAAATAGAAAAATAAATATAATTTTAACACACTATTGAGAACAGCATCTGATACCAAGAAGGTGTTTCCATTAGAGATATTGCTCAAACTAGCCATTCAGTAACGTCCAAATTTATAAAAGTACAATCAGTCTAGCTCAAAACAAGACTAATTTCGGCAAAAATTAATATTGTGTTCATAGAGGCGTAAAGAAGCTTATGTAAGTTCAAATAGTTTCGGCCTCCACCAATGTTAGTTTTTAGGAAAACTCAATGTTTTAAATTTAATTTTTCTCAAAAACTGTACGTCTTAGAGAAAATTGTATAGCGCAAAATTGTCTAAACTACTCTCGACTATCTTATTGTGTAATATTGCTTCGACCAAAAGACGGACGATAGAGCGCGCCAAAGATACGAAGAATAATTTTTTTGCACTATTTCATAAAGGCGAAAAATATTGTGCCTAATTCTACGATATATCCTAAATACTTTTTGTATAACATACCATATGCCTAAAGTAATCGGTTTGTCAAATTTGATGTAAGACTAATTAAACATACATTAAAAAATAAAAATGTATACAATATTTATTGCAATTGATTGATTGCATTTTTGAAGTCTCTAAATAACTTCCAATTTCACATTTCAATCATGATATGTAAATCTATAAGTCTAATTCCTTGTCGAATTCTTAGCTTTAAGCCATCAATATTGTTTGGTTTATTCACATAAACTTTGGAGTTTAAACAGCCCCGCAAGAAAAAATCTAATGGGATTATATCCGGTGATCTAGGTGGTTACTCAGTCAGTCCCCTTCATCCAATTCATCTATTAGGAAAAGATGATGATGAAATGTTAATGATGCGCTGATGATGATGATTGGTTTTGGAGACCGGGTGCGTACACAACAAGAAGTCTGTAGTCTAATGCAACTCATGGTGATCGTCCTGTAATTACTAGATCCACCGTTAGCAAAATTGAATCGAAATTTAGGAAACTATATAAAAAAAAACGACATCAAATATTTTAATCCGAACCTGTCGAAGGTGCTAATAACGAAAGTATGAACATTAGTCCGGTAAAGATTTTTACAAGTGAATTATTATGTTTATCGAATTATTGTAAAAAATTCTACATTTAAAAAAAATATATAATTTTTGTTCAAAATTGGTTTTATAGTAATAAAAATTATTTGCATTTAAAAATATTGGGTACATATCATACACAAAAAAAAGAACATAAATCAAAAGCAAAATATTGGAGTGAGCAGCAAACACTCCAGATCTTAACCCTATTGTACACCTCTGGGGAAAAACAAAGTCGCCAGCTGCAACAAAAGTTAAACAGAAGGAACATAATTAACAATTTAATTGAATCTGCGTCCCGTAAAAGAAAATATTTAAATTAATGAGCAATCCTCCGATAACAGACCTTTAATTCATTTTAACTAGTTTACTTCGAAAAAAAACCTGAAATAAGGCCTCATAACTGAAATAAATTCAAGCCCGATCCAATTAAACCACTGTATCAGTAGGTTCAAAGTTTCGACTTTGCAAATGACATTTTATTTGTCAGCATGTAATTGGCCCCCTTTACGAACAATTTTTAATGAAGAAAGTTTCCTTTTAATTTGCCTGCCAAGTTTTGAGAGGGAGGCAAAGCAAGAACAACGAACCCTTTAAAAACATCAGCCTTTTGATACTCTATTTAAGTTGAAAACTCCCCCTCTGTTTTAATTTGGTCGTTCGATTGGCTTATGAGAAGTTCAATCTTTTGAAGAAAAATATTTAATTTAAAAATATATTTTACCCAAACTTTACTAAACAACTTTTTAATATCACTCACGTCGGAATTTTGTTATTCGTAACGAGGGGTATAACTGGGCTTTCAAGCTACCTCTGTTTAAAAATTTTAATCTTTTTGGCGTTGCTGATGTAAAAACATTCTCTACCCGTGAGAGAAATCTCCAATTAAAAGTTAATACCAGGCTTATAGAGTATCGAGTATCAAAAACGTCTATTGAATGCGAGAGCCGGAACGGCTCCAATAACTAACTCCAAATTGCCCCGATTTTTCCGCTCTATATGGATTGCTCCGTGCAGTTATTTCTAGAATATACGCTCGTGATAATTAAACAACACATAACTACGTTTAGAACATTAGTTCTCTAATGAAGTGTTCGGCTCGAAATCCTGATGTGCATCTAATCCGGGAGAGTTCTAGCGTAATAGTAGCGCCAGGAAATAATTTTCCCAAAAAGTTTCTGAGCTGTTCTCTACGGATAATGTTGGTAACATTGTTCAAGTATTTTCCTTTTTAATAGTAACTTGGCTGGTAACCAACCGGCTAATTATATTTCATAAAGCTGTAATTATTACAGTGGGTTTTCTAATAGGAATGAAGAAATCCGAAAAGATAATGTTGCTGCTGTAGGAGCTTAAAAGAGCTTTGACCCTCCAGACTGATGGAAGATATGGATTTCAATGGAACCTTCTTCCAACATCCCATACTATTGACTAATTTAATAAAAACATTAATTTCTCTTGATCAAAAGATCCAAGAAGAACAGAATAACTTCAACTAGATGTTTGGTCTCAAAGAAGTTGGGATTGAACACCTTTGGGTTTATATCAAGTTATTGATGTATGTAAACTAACCATCTACTTTACAGGAATTGACATCTAACTAAGAAAAAGTCTTCTGTAGAGCATATTTCATTAAAAGATATTCCCTGAAGATACGAAAGCAGAAAAAATGAGTATCATTACTTGCTAATATTCGTTTCTGTTCGTCATTCTTAGAGAATGTATCTGTAAGAAATTGATTGCGTTAAGTCTACCGTTGATAAGAGTTCAAACTCGTATGGGCAAATTCTAAAGAATTAAAACAAATATTTGGAAAACTACCCAAAGAGATATTGACCCCTTTGAGCTATATAAGGACCAAACGCTTTCCACATAAAAAAAATGGAGTATAGAATTATCCCCATCATGCTTATCATTATCAATATGACTATTGAAAATATTTGAAGAGAGACAGACACACACTATTCCAGAACTATTATGAAAGGAAATTGAAGTTGAAATTAAATTAAAATAGAAGACAAAAATATGGAGTAGCCCTAAAGGCAAAACAAGACTAAAGTCTCAGAATAGGCCAAAGGTCCAACCACTTTCAAAGATATAGTAACAAAACTTGATGAGATCTTCAACCTACTCAAAAGCCTTATATATAATATATTTTTATTAAGATATTCATTGTAAAAATTGAGAGAGTAATTAAGTGAAGACATTTGAAACAGTATTGGTGCACTTAAGAGTCTGAAGTGTCTTTCACTTCCTGCAAAAATAAAATTAAATAAGATGAATAATGTGATACCTACTCCCAATATAGTTTTCGTTATCAAATTACTTATATTGAATCTACATGAATGCCCATATAGTCAGCTTCTTCTATACCCTTATCACTGATGAATTTGACTTTGGATGTAAGTGTGAATGACTGTATTTACCATGCAAACCAATGAATCTACTTTCCAAATTGGTTCTCTCTAAAACTTTGGAGAGCAATTACCAAGATAATATTTGATTAAATAAGAAAATAGAGAGAAAACCTAGAATCCAAAATAAAACATCGATAAAAACGATGGTTAATTTCAACTAATTTTTTGATCACTGGACATATTCTCCAGATCTGAACCACAGTAACTACTGGCTATTTGCAAATCCCAATAGAATGCTTCAGAGAAAGACATTTGTCTGCAATGAAGTAGTGATTACCGAGGTTGAAGCCAATTTTGAAAGTGAATACAAATACAAGAGGAAAAAATATTTTTATAGGTTGGCTTGGAGCTGTGTGCTCATCAGTTATACAGGATTCATTAAAGATTGATGAGTTTCTATTAAAGCTTGATGATCTTGCTTATAAGTTATCAAATATTTTGCTGAATGCAATTTTAGTACTAATGATTCATGAAGGCGGATATTGATATCAGTTTTAGTCTCAAAACCTCAAGGTTTGACCAACGTTGTTTGTCATAACTTACTCTACTGTAAAGCATTTTATTACAATTCTATTATGACATATTTACATCAACCTGAATATCAAAAAACCACTTGAAAAGTAATTTTGTTGAAAATCATCAGAGAAGAAACATAAGATGACAAAACGGTTTTAAATCAGAAAGCATAGTTTAGGATTCTATTCAACTAGACAGATCTGCATTATTTTGGACCATATGTTTAAAACCTAAACCTAATTTGAATTTTACGTGTTTTTTGTCTGTAAACCATGATGGTATATGTATCGTTCTATACTATGTCTGAGTTGCTTAAGATGGAACTATAGCTAAAGGGGTTCGAAATATTCAGCTTGACTTAACATATCATATTGAATGCATGAAATAATAAACATGCTGATTACAGATTTGATAATACGCGCCACAATACGAAACTTCTCATCGGATGTGTTTTGGAAATAGCTCGCTCCAGTCAAAGCATAATTATCCAATCGCATTAATTCCAAACCCAAACTGAAAACAAAAGCACCCTATTCACCCCTATATACTTCATGTATCACGTTCATAAGCAGGGCCGTAATGCATGGTAGGTACGCGAACGAATTCATTACGTAATTTAGATAAAACCGTCATACATGGCCAACATCCGACCGCGTTTGGGCTTGATGATGACTGCCATTGTGACGCAACGGGCAGAATTAATATACGAAAATTGTAAACAAAGAAACTGTATCCATCAAAGTCTGTTTTTCTCTCTGCTCTTAGTTTTCCCCGAACGACGAACGTAGCGTTTTGCCGAAGATGTGTGGGTTTTTGCCGGACAATGAGAACACTGAACCGGACTTTGGGGTCAATAAAGTTTTTGCCCTTTTACTAAGAAAAACCTTATGGAAGACATACAACATGACAGGAGAAGTGTAAATATGGAGTTGCATTCAGGAAACTCTATTTCATTCACCTACTTAATTAGTTTTTCTTTTGAGGGGAAAATTTCTTTTGGATTTAAATGAAATACGATTACACCAGTTTAAAAAAAAAAGACAAATACTTAAAGCTCTTTGAAAAAGCAATGTATGACATGACATATTAATTAGTTTCTTGGAATAATAGCATTATTTTACATCCGTTTTAGCTAATTTCCTTAAAAGAAGGCCCACTCCTATACAAATTATTGAACTAATAGTGGATGATTTGGGGGTATAGGACAAAGTCCGTAGACTTTTTCTTGATGTATTTAAATCATGAACCAGGTTTCAGGTTAATGACCTGAAATAAATCAAGCAAATGTACAAACTAGATGTACTTGCATATAATGCAGATTTCAAATTCTAGGAAAGATTATTCTTTATACAAGACAATTAAATCAGTTGAATGCTATAAAGATGGAATAGAAGCTCTGTGGATTTCTTCTGAATCTCTTCAAACATATGATGATTTATCAAATATGAAAACTAGTAAAACAAAATGTCAAAGACATATCCTAGGCCCATTTCTATGTACATTTTTTTTCTAAATGACATCCTTTTGAGCATTAATGCTTTCAATAGAAGGATTGTAAAGTGTGTAATAGAACTACATTCAAATTTCATAAAAGAACTTCTGACCTGATGCAAATAACAATTATTTAAATGTTGGATGAAATGGGGAATTGGTTGGAATTGATGCAACTTAAATTTTAACAATTATGTAAATAAAAAAGCTTGCTTCTAACTCAATATGTCAACATGAAAACTTTAAAAACAGCTTACTACGAGATATTTTACTTTCATTTAAAGTATGGAATTCTATATATCCTAGAGAAGCGCTTTAAACCTAAATACTAAAGTTGTTTGGAAAAGTATGCAAACTCTAATTAGCCCAATAACTTTAAAGAATTAAACCGTTAACGATCGTTCAAAGGCTCACTTGGAGAGCAAGAGTTAAGGATAGTACTAAATGGTCCCATGTAAAATCGAGGCCAAGAAAATTTTGTACGCAAGGACTGACATCAAAAGTAATTAAAACCCCCATTCATCCGTCAGGTGCATCACCTCCAAAATTTGAACTGACGGACCAATTCTGAACTCATACTACTTAATTAATACACAGCTATCCAAGAATAAAACTTTGCAGATCTGTGTTATTAGTCAGAACTAAAGAACGCATTTACACTTTGTTACGTGCCTATACGAGGAATTTATTTACTTAGTTAAGTCTTACCTTGCTGGGAATAAGTAAGCGAACTTCTTCATCGCCGGCCCTTCTTGAGCGTTTCTGTGGGCTTCCCATATCACCATCAGCACCGCGCTTCATGGCTAACTAGATACCTGAAATGATAGAAAAAAATTTTTAATATTGAATTAAAATGCATAATATATTTTCGAATAAAGCTGTTTAAATAAAATAAAACTTGTTAGTATTGAGCAAATTCAAATTGTTGATATATCCCCACCTGCTTCAGTTATTGTTATTTGAGTATACAACGAGGATATTTTGTAATACCTGATTTTCAGAAGTCAATCTACTGCGATCAATTTTACCGAAACATTTTAACTTTTAAAGCAGGCTTACAAAGAAATGGTTAAAAGCTGCTTATCAATTAGCCGAAGATCACTATCCAGAAAAACGAGTAAGGGCAACTTATTATCAGAGAACCTGCAGAAGAGTTTCTCAAATATCATGTTATATTAGAGAAGTTTGACGAATTGAATATGCATCGAGTTACAAAAGGAAAATTGAGCGGAGTTGATTTTACGACATATATTGAGACGAAAGTTGATACATTGACAGTGTGATGATAGTAGGTTGGTTAGCAAAGGAACTAAAAAAGCATGACAGCATCCAATTTAAGGATCGCTATTTTTGTAATCTCCTAAATTAAAATCAATTATTCTTCCCAGGAGTCATATTTCACATTTCATATTGAACTTGCTGAGCAAAGCTGGCTCTAGCTCAGAAAGTGTTATAGTTTTTTCCCAAAAATTGTGCATATATCAAAATATCCTTTACAAAACATCGCTTTGAGTAAAAACACTATTACCTCCAATACTTTTCAAGTGATCAACATAACTTGTAATATTTACAAAAAATGTGCAGTGAAAACAGTGCTTCCTACAATGCTGTCAAATAATTACAAAAATATGATAAATAGCTTGGAACTTATAAGCAAAAATGTCCAAAAACAATTATTCTTTTCTTTAAGACGAAATCAAATCTTGTATCAAAGCAACACCGAAAATGACAACTTCCTCCAGAAGTTGAAACAAAAATCATGAATGAAGGCTAAAGACAAAAGAGAATTGAAGTTTAGTTGAACCAACATGGATTAAAAATTTATAGTCCAAATTATAAAAAGGAAAGTTTAAGAAACTAATTTTTTTTTGAAGTTGCTTGTTAATTTTTAATTATATTCAAGGCGATATATATACTTTTTAAATTTAATGATTCTCTTAAAATTAATAAAAAAGGTGTAATCAATGTAATATATTAAATGTTATCTGAAAACACCCTATTTGTCACTAAAAAATGAGGAATATCAAATGTGACCGTTTACACTAAGGCTCGTGGTGATTCTGTCAACGATCTCGAATCCCGCTGACACAAGATCCTATCGAATTAACCCTTGGACTTGTTAAGATTTATATAATAAATCTTAAGATAAAGCGGCACTATTGTGCCTAATTCAAATAACATAAAACATACAAACTAATTTATAATATTTTGTATTAGTATAAATGTTTAATGTATGAGCGAAATATGGAAACAATTGACAAATTTAATAAAAATGTTACTTTGAGCCCTTAAAATGTCAATTATTTGTCCAAACTTTAAAACTTTTGTGGTTATGAAAAAAAAAAGTAGAAACATTTTGACTTTGAGCTGGTGTACATTAAAACTGTTAAATAGATCAAATATTTTGTCTTGGATCCATAAAATCTAATTTTGCCTTCAAATTTGGAAGCTATGATGTTTGTATTAAGACATTTTACATATATTGCTAAAAATGGTTATTTCAAGCCATAATGTTTGATAAAATCAGTACAAAATTGACGGACATACGAGGAATTCTATAAAAGTCATTATTCAATAACTAATAAAAACTCACCTTTTTCCTAAACTTGAAAACTTATTAAACATTATTTAAATGACAAAAACCTTAAACTAAAAACATAATACTACAAACCACCTAAATGGGTATTGTTTGCGCTCATAGTCGTGTTATACCAATTACACGTATTATTTAATCGCAATTGTTAGGTAGCTACATAGTTTATGCAATTAGACACACATTAAACGGTGCAAAACCGACAGTATAATTGAATAATGATTCTGATTAGTTTATCTTGCTAATGGTAACTTATAGGTTTGCTTATGCAGGAAGAACCGCTATAAAGCAATATTTCAAAAAATATTTAATTACCAAGAACCGCTACTGATGTAGTTACGTTTATTTTTATATGTACTATTCATTTTCATAGATAAAAGCTTTCTCTAGTCGTCATTATGAAATTATTATGTAAATGACACAAACGGTAGTCGTTTCATTTCCGAAAATCAAACATGTTTAAAGAAAGCTTGGCAAACAAATCATAAACATCTCGAAAGCTGGTCACTTCAATGTATTTTTTAATGGGTAAACATACTTAAGTGATTTTAAATTATTTCTATAAATATATACTGTTTTGACGAATCTCTTTAGCCTATTGCTCGAGAACGGGTTTATTTAGTAAGATTACAATTAAAAAAAAAATAAGGTAATATAGTAATTTTTAGCTTCCTCTCGTAAACTGTATTTTTAAACCTTGAAATTTATATTTTAAATAGGATCGAAATGTGGGCGTTTTCATACAAATAAAAATAAATTTTAATTATGGAAGCAAACGGTTTCGGCAGACATAAATCGGATAAAATTGCGAACTAATAATCGAAAGCAATCATAGCAAACATTTTAAATTGAAACCTAATAAGTCCGTAAATACTCAATTAAAGAGTAAAAAAATTCGAAGGGTAATCGGAAAAATAAATATAAGGGAGAAAATGATAAAGAACTTCCAGCCTTGCCTCATATCCAGTTCCTTGAAATTATATATTTTTTCGTAATTTGGTCCATTACAAATAATTATTACAGGGAAAAAATTATATTTTTATCCTTTCTTTTATTGTCTACCGAATATCTTTCTGTCCCTGAATCATCGTTAGATTATTATTATATGACTAACTACAATTTATTGACAAAAGAATATTGAGGTCTTGATATCTCTACTACTAATTGCATTTCTAAAGAATTCAATTTCAAGATTAGTCATTTGTTTGCCATGTGATTCATTCCATATGACAAACAGCACTGGATTCAAACGACTGCGAGGTTGTTTCCATTATGAAAAAATACAAATGAAGATTTATGGGCCACACTATAAGCTTTTTTAACTTCACTTATTCTTTAAGATCTAGTGTGTAGCAATATAGCAACCGAGGACCAAGAAGAAGAATCCCATCATGGCTTTAAAATGAAATTGTTTAACACATCTACAAGAAGAAGATGACAAGAGCCTCAAAGTGTATTTCATCATGAATCAGCTTGAAATTGTATTTTTCACTACATAAGACCAAAATCGTTTGATTATGAATTTTCACCATATTTCTATCTGATATGGTTTATCAGGTTATGACTTACCACACAAGACAAAGATCCTTCATTACAATAATTACTTAGGTTTGAGATGGGCTATTAAGACCTTTTTGAGCATCTCATTCTCCCTACTACATTTTATCAATATAAATGATTGTAAAATTATATGTTTTGAGTAATTTTACCCAAATCATGTAAGACATCACAAACATAATAAGATCTTTAACAGTTGCATGCTTTTGGCATTTAGATTAAAAATTGTTTCCTGTACTATTATTTTCTTTGAATTCACTCATTGCATGATTCTCTTTCTGCAAATAAAAAAGAAACAAGTTAAAGATGTGAATAGCAGTATGTTAGAACAACTGTAATCAAGTGTTTCTTATTTAATCCGTGCATTGTTTGCTTTTCTGCCAAATATTCATTCTGATGACTTGGGAATCCATTCCACCATTGATATTCATCTTTGCTATTATTTTCTTGGTCTGTCTATGTAGGCGTGTCTGGTCCTTTCTAGATCATTAGGCTTATTATTCTTCAATATCTTGATGGAACTGAACAAGTGTTTTCAGTAGACCTAATAGTAACTTAATTATATCGATTATCAGTAAATGAATTCTTTTACTTTTCTCTGGTATCTTTAATATTCTCGAAATTTTTACTTCAGTGTTTAGTTTTTCACTCGGTTTTGATAAACTAAAAGAGTCTGATTCATTCCAAAAAGTCCCATTTTTCTTCATTTCTAATTACAACTACAAGTAACATGGAGAACTTGAATTTTTGACCTTTTGTTCAACTTCTTTTATTGAAAATCTCTACTACTACCTGAATTACCTTGGAATTGTATTCTTATTATCTAAAAATATATTCTTACATGAAATTTACTCATTTCCTTGTTTGTATGGTATGTCAACTCTCTGCATCTTAGAATCGTATTTTTCTAACAATGATGACATGGAATTCTAAACCTCGGAATTCAGAGTCAGAAGTGGATCAAGAGCAATTTTTCTTTTACTTGATTCAGAACTTGGGCAAACTCCTATAAAAAGGAACTAAATAGACGTTCACAAACATTTTTCTTTTATAAATATCAGCATTATTTTATAGACAGGAAAACCAAATTTAAAAATTCACAAAACTACATACAAAAAGCGCACATACCTTTTATGGCATCTAATATATTAAATATACGAACATAAAGTCTTCTGTTGAACTTGAAATTCATATGGATTTCGAGGTATTATGTTTAATAGCATATGATGCAGTACTTGTTGTTTTACTATTATTGGAAATCCAGTTGAAAAAAAAACAAGATTCGTGCTGCTCCACTTGTTTTCATCAAGGTCAGATGTCAGATTGTTTGGTTAGTCATGTTTGTTACTTAAACAGTATGGAGAATGATGAAATTAAAAAAATATATATTTTAGTTATAATAATTTAATTATTTTATTATGTTAATTGTTATATGTATATAAGTCAAGTAATTAAGATATTATATCTAATTTATCTTAAATTTATTGATATTTTACTAGTTACGAGTTGCAGGATAAAGTTTTCACTTAACAAAAGTTTTCAGTTAAGTACATGAAACTCTTCTAACTTTGTAGGGGTTTTTTCAATTTTATTTTCAATTTAGTCATTTGCAATTTAATTTTGGATTATTGAAGACATTTTTGCTGGATAGTTAAGACACTTCTTAGGCCCTTAAACTTTTAAAGTGATTATCTTACATATTCCAGATATGTGAAGTAGTTTTCAATTTTATTCCAGTTACTTGAAGCCATTTATTTTGAATTTTTGGGGCACTTCTTATTCCCTTGGACCTACAAACACATTTCTTAGACATTCCAGGAATTTGAAGTATATTTTTGGATGCCAGTTTTTTTACATTCTTTAATATCTCATATATTCCACACATTTGAAGTAATTTTCTTTGAACTGTTGAGACATTTATTGCATCCTGGACTTTTAAAGTAATTGGTTATACATTGCAAACATTTCAGAGTCAGAGACCATTAATTTACTTGCAGGGATTTCAAATAAGTTTTAATATATTCCAGACATATCATTAAAGTCTAATTTGTTACTAAAATAGTTCATTAATTAATCATTATTAAGTTACTCCATCTAATTATTTTTTAATGTGTCAAAATTATCATATATAAGTTATCAGGTTGGTAGCATTAGACCCTTCAGTGAAGTTTTCTGAGAACTTCGTAAAACCCCTTTTAACTTGTAACTTCTTAAACTAAATTCAGGGCTTGACCTCTTTTTGGGCCTGACCTCCTAAAGGAAGTTTAAATTTACATAAGATCGTTCCCGGTGCCTGATTAATAAATAGTTTTAGGGATAGAGTAAAGGTGTCACCTTAATTGAATAAAAGACATTAATGTATCAAAATATCTTAATAAAAACGTTTTGAGGTCATGCATACAAATTATTGAAAGTCTACTTGGCGTAATTAAGTTCAATATTATGAATTTATCCACCACACGTTATTACTTTAGAACAACGATTATAGTAAAACGCATTAACCTAACATACTTACATAAATATGGAACCTATGTAAAGCATTATAATATAGATATATATGTATATAAAATATGAATTTCAAATATTTGATTTTATATAGTAGATATTGCTTAATCATTAATTAAAATAATTATTCTCATGGCAGGTTTGTCATTGTTGGCTGTTCGGCAAAGGTAATTCTTAACTTGTATTAATATTCAAGGGGATCTTATACCATATTGGGGTTATTTTGTGATATTTTAAATGCAAAAATGTAATAAAATGAATATTTATGAGCTATTTAGTCGATACAGTTCTGGTGACAATAGGTTTAAAAAAACATTTATTGTTGCTTTTAAGCCTCAAAAACTTTACTCATAAATAACCTTTTGAATAGTCAATAAAGTTATTTTGTAGTCTGAATTTATTATATTTCTCATTCTACTGATTTAATTATTTAAAAATGGGCGCAAGTGAAGAAATTCTGATAAGACTGACTGTTAATTACTTACTATTATGGCTGTTTATGTGATTAGAATATACTTTTTGCTAAGGTTTATACTTTAGGAACACCTAACAGAGTAATTACCTATTAAGAAAAGAAAACAACACTAAGCTAGCTAGGTTAGTCTCCGTCTAGGCAGTTTCTTAATATTAAATCTGATAAGAATACTATTATAGAGCAGTATTGGAAAGGTTGGAGCATTATAGTATATTATGCCATTTTGTTTAAACTAAAGAAACCTTAAGAGTTTTTCTGAACCTTTTTGAAACATTCTGTGCCACTCCAAGATCCAATTATCCCTAATTACCAGTTGATTATTCTCATTTTGGAATGAGAAGATATATAAAAGTAATGGAAAAGTAAAAGTATAAAAGTAAGTCATTCTGAAGTTTTATCTTGTCACCCAAATCTTGAAGTCATCATCAAATAAGAGGCAGTTTGAGTCATTATTACAGAGAGGCAAATCTTAAATCAAAATAAAGAATAAAAATGGTGCTATATTGCTACCCTGAGCGACACACCTGATGATGCTATGTAATAATCAAGAAAGATGCACCCAGCCTTACAAAACATTGCCTGATAGAAATGTATGAGTGAATGAAACTTAGCAAGTTACTTAAGAAGCCAAAGCCTCTTAATTTCTGCAAAAGCAGGTTATGACTAAACCTGTCACGGGCCTTTTCTGCATTAGTAAATACAGCAACAAGTTAAACTTTGTTGTAAACAGGCTTAGATTAGAGACATGTTGGTAATCAGAGATTAAATTATTAAATGTGGCTTTGATTATCTGACAAATGATAGATTCAAACACTTTAGCAATTAAAAAGCCAATATTTAGTCCCAAATGCTTTTCCAAAAAAAAAATTGCTTAGTAGAATTGGTACGGTCTATAGAACATTTATAACAAAAACATTTTTGATGAATCATGTTGTTTATGAAAAAAATTAAAAAAACTTTTAACTAAAAAGTTAAATGTCAAAACATTGCAATGCAAAAAATATCCAATATGTCAATTTTTTACAAGGATATTTGGAAATGTTGTTATACTTAACAAAAACTAATTAATAACAACAAAATAAGGTTTATAAGTTCCATAACCAATAAAAGTCACTTACAAGAAATTCCATTTTCACTTGGAATTTCTTGTAAGTGACTTTCCTATTGTTCTATGTAACATTGAAATAATTATTCTATTTTAACACACACTGTCTCTTAAATTAAAAATGGCAACCATCTTGGATTTATTATGCAAAATTTAAAAGTGACTCTGTGTGTCCAACCCGATCCAATCCAACCCAGCTTAATCCACCTCTACCATAATTATGAGAATTTGTTATTCTCATATATTACCTAATATAAATGAGATTTAATAAACTTGTTTAAAATAAAACCCTCTGACCTAAAAATTCAGGTACTAACATAATATCTAAAGAAAGAAACCTAACAGAAAATATGTTCAAAATCTGGAAATGCTATGTTAAAATAGAAATCATTGAATAATAACAATAAAAATATTATATATCAATATAATATATAAAACTGATTCGCCTGTGACAATATCATAGTATATCTTTAATATTTAAGTTCATAAGCAAATATGAGCATAAGAAAATTGTCATCCATATACAACATAAATTTAGTTTTTTCTTGTTAAATAGTGGTTCATTAAACAATTTTTCTTCATCTGACTTTGGATTTATAAATGAATATCTTATACCTATAATCCAGACATTTTAAATATCTTTTTGTATTTAAAGGCATGAATTTGAGGCCTCAGTTTATTTTCTCCACCTACATGATCAATCCATGGTTTTTGAATCATTCTTTAATTTTTTTCCAGACATTTAAAGCCACTTTAGGTTTATTCCTGTAATTTGAATCCCTTTCTCATATGAGTCATTACATATCAAAATTCACTTTATGCACTTTTTTATTCTTTGTTCTGATACTTCTCAGACCTATATTGCTTGACAGTACAAAACTCGCCTACTCGTAAATAGACCATTTATTCACTTGTCCAGTAATCCAACTAGGATATAAGTCATTTCTCCACCACTGCATGAACTCATAAGGATGATCATTAATCAACATTGTGGTGGAGGATTTAAGTAGGATTAAGTTATGGTGTCATTCTAATCTCCTGTCTCTAAACATAAACAAAAATTCATTATTGGCATTTTTATTTATGTTTCTTTAAACTGATCAGATAAATAATATGACAATATAAACAACTGGGAATAAGCAGCTATAATAAATTTCTTATAGTTTTAGTTAATAGGCTGGACAGAAACTGGCTAGTGAGTGCGTTATGCTATGTAGTTGTCACAGATGAACTTGGATCCGAAGCTGCTAAATCAGTGTATCTGTGATCGAGAGTAATTTGGGCTATGGAATTGCTTTTTGAGGCTGCTACAGCCAATATCTTTTCAATTTTATTTTTGTTTTACAGAAAAAAAACAATTAGGTATGTTTAATTTATCAAAAATACAAATTGCATCTTACTAGTGATTAGTCTAGAAAACCCCATAATACCAAACAAAACCTCAATATTCCAATGCCCATTCCAAAGAATGAATTGACTAGGAACTCTCTTATTTATTTTAACTATTATGATTTTTAACCATCTTGCATTTGGCATAAGGTTTTCACAAGCTTTGATTTGCTTCAAAACATCATCATTGGATGACTCCTTAAACATGAAGCATTTTGATGACTGTGTTAATTTTGTTCTCCCTTTTGTATTTTAGTCCTATTTCTGTTATTTATTATTATCTTTTTTTAATTTAGGTACTTTTGAACCACTTTTTAGTTACCTACTCTTTAAGTGCTGAATGTTTTATCTAGTAGGAAGCTTTGAGCACAAATACTTTTTATGATCCATAATAGTAATTGTTTAATTAAGATCCAGGGATTTAAAATAAAAAATATTCAAGTCTTCCATACATGTCATTGAAGGCATTTCAATCTTGAAATCATTGTAGGCTTTTGAGCTGTCTCAATGAAAATGCTACAATTTCTTTGTTCAAAAAATGTCATATTCATAGAAATGTATGCTTTTTGGCACCTAAGTTCTAAAATATTTTTTAGATTAAAATAAGGCAACTGAGCATAATTGAAAGTAAATTTAAAAACACTGTTAAAAAAATAACAAATTATCCAGCTTTTCACTCTGTCATAGTTTTGTTACTCAATTAATTATGCATCTTTCCTGTTCCCTGGTAGAATATTCATTTCATTACATTTATAATGTACTCACTATGCCTATAATGTATAATGATTAATATTTTATGCTCAATAAATTGTAAATTTTCCTACTTTACTAACTTTTAAAACTAATATATTTAATTTGATTTCATTCTGATTCTTCATTTTTTGGACTGTTTATAAGGGACAAGTAAAAAAATGGTTTTTATTTAATATATATTTGAAATTAAGTGCTTGATTAGTCATTTCTAATTTTGTATCATCAGCATGACACAACAAAACAATTAATTATTCATGATAAACACCTTTGCTTAGCCACAAAGGCTTAAATTATCCAATTATCATTATTAGTCAATAGCTATGTTTACAACGCCTGTACCAAATAGTGTTCCTATTTAATACTTCAATCAAATTACTTCATGGGAACTATTTTTTTTTGGTGTAAATGTCAGCCCACTAAAATTTGATACCCTACCTATTTGATGCTTCCCAAACAGGATAATGTATTGTATGGACACTTACATTTATCAATTCTAATGAAGTTGAAATATTGGGCATTACTTTACCTAGTTTTAAGAGGCAAATTAAAAGTGTAATTTAATGTAAATTCAGTGTTCAAAGATCTATGTAGATATCATAATGTAGATTAGTGATTTGCTATTGATTAATGTTGGATCTTAATAGTAAATGATTTGATATATTTTTATTCATTGTTAATTTTATTCAAATATTGGGCTAATATGGATTGTTATTTGTTAATGTTTTAATAGTTTATATTACTTGTTGGAATGTAGCAAAATTTATCATATTGACTGTATTATTTTTGTTATGGAGTGTTAAATTGGGTGTTAGGCTAAAATATTATTTTGTATTTCAATTTCTTTGTTTTGTAATGGGGTTGATGACCCCTTAAATAAAGAATAAAGGGTAGATTAATTTTTTTTCCAGCGTAAACAACTATGACCTATTTTGAAGTAGGAAAAGGAAAACTTTGATATTTTATTGGATGTTTGCTTAAAAGGTTTTTATTTTTGTACACAAAAATAAAGAAGAGGAAGAGGACAAGCTTAAGCCTTGAAAAAAAAAATTATTAGATTATTTCTATTATTTTTAACCAACAATAACACATTTAAAGATTTAGAGATTACTATAATTCTTCCTCTAATCTGACAAACTCCCTTCAAATGCCATTTTGATGCTAGAGATAATCCTGCACTAATTTAACCCTCAAAATCAATCCTTGTAAGCAGGGCTGTACTAAATAAAAATAGTCATCATTTGATCCAATGGACCTAATAGATACGCGCGTTGTAAACGTAGCTATTATAAGTTAATTTTATTTTTAAATTCTAGGATAATAATGTAAATGAGTGCTAAATTTGTCTGCTGATAAGATTTACATTAAAAAGTTGATTACGTTTAACATCGGCTACATAAACAATAACCTGATGACTCAATTGGGTAAAAAGGCAAATTTCCATTTAGACATCTTAAGTTGCAGTAACTTTAATATTAACCGTAAGAAACACATATGAAGTTAGGACAAGGAAGGACATTATCAAAAGTCTAACTCAGCTAACTGAAAACTCAGGATTTCCAATACTAGTGCCCCAACAATCCACGATTAAGTAAATATCAAACATTCACAAAAGTTTAAACAATGATAATATTTACGTAAACCATTTGTTGGTTATACAACAATGACGCCAGTATCGCCATTTTGCCGCGCTTTATCACTGGCGCAAACAAAACGTATAATCGATTCCCACGTGGTGGTACCGTTCTGCGCCGGCCGGTATCACAAAATGCACACAAATTCCATTACCTGTGATGAAAACTCAACTGCCGACAATTTTCACAATACGAACAGCAGCTTCGAGGAAATCGATGGAAACAATTAGAAAATGCTTCGTCTCGCGTTTTAAAGGACAGTAAAAAACGAGGTAACTAACCTCAACCTCAAACCCCACAATGCCAACGGATTTTATCGACTTGAAAATTACACTGGGACTGACGGAACGAACGCGACGGGCTTCCACGACTGAGAACGTAAACGAACAGAGGGAATGAATATCGGCAGACTGCCTTCGTAAAACTGGTTAAGATTACGATGGATTAGTTTACATCGTTTTATTTAAGCTGAACCTTTGTTCATGGGTTAGCAAAGAGAAATGGGTTGAAGACCGGCTTACACTACTGCAGTTGTTTTCAACGAGACATGATTAGAAGAATTTGATCTGCACGAGGATATAATTAAAAGATCAGTTGATAAATTTGGTCCCAAGTGAACTGAATTGGGAAGAGGCAAAATCAATATATACAGCTTTCAGATATTTAAGAAGATGAACAGTCATGAATTATTCCAAAAATTACTAACTAATAAAAGGTACGTGAGCAAAATCCACTGTTCTCTGATAAAAGAACATAAGGAGTCCCCAGTTTCATAAATATTTTAATATCTTTAACATTATCAAGGCCTGCAAAAGGATCTTGTTGTGAAAACCATAACACTGTCAATGTCACAATTAAATATTTGCACCAAATACGCTATTCACTAATAAGTACGAATCGTGCTTAACGATTACGTAAGCAGCTCCAGACCAGACGCGAAGGAAGTCTTTAGTAGCTCTTCATCTCACACTGTCGATGCGCTTGATCTGATGATCTCTGTATAAGAAATATTTCCCGGAATTTCTAAAAATAGTAAAAGTTAAATATTGGCTTTTTTACTAGCAGTTTTTCTCTGTAATCCAAGTGTTGTTAAAAGTGGAAGTAATTTTAGTATTAGAAGTTTGCTGTACCCTTAAATGTAAGTGTTGGATAAATAAGTGTGAAGTATTATGCATTTGAAGTAGTGATGTGTAAAAAACGGATTTTTTTTACAATATTAAAGGGATGTAAAGAAGTATCCCTCATGTGTGTTTTAATGTAACTTTTGCCTTTCCTGGGATAAAATTCAACCTATGGTTGTGGTCCTTCGAAGTTAATAGTAGAATCAGTTATGCAGTTCTACGTGGTGTAACATTAAGTGTTGCACTCCCATTAGATGTTAGGGATTCAGGAAAACCCTACCCCTCCAGGTCTTTTAATTGAAAAATTTGAACAGTAATCAAGGGTTATTTATTTATTTTACAATACCGAACTTACAGGTTAAACAGACATCCACAAGGCAGGAAATACACAAATATATAATGAAAAAGCAACTAAAATGAAAGGTAAATTCCGGCTTTATCGCTAGAACCACCAAGGACCCAAGCATTGATGTCAGCCTCCACCTTTTTGATAGCTTGGTGTTTCCAATGTTGGAGTATGGCTCCATCATATGGGCTCCCCTATATAACGTTTGGATGGCTCTGATTGAAGAGGTGCAAAGGAGGTTTCTGAAGTGAATATACTACAGAAAATTAGGTGTTTAAAACTTATTGTCTATCAGTGTTTGGCAGATTCTCTTTGAGTAAGAGAAGAATTAAAATATTCTTGTTAACTACTTATAAAATATTGAAAACCAATATTGAATGTCCTGACATTCTTCGTCAGCTCCCCTTTGTATCCACATACAAACCCTTACAAAAACTCACCCATATATAAACTCTGCTATTATTTTAATTTATATGCTTTAGATATAGATATAGATTCGGGTAGCCTCAATCAAGTTAGAACACTCATCAGGAATAAAGTTAAATCAACATAAACAATTCTCATATACAACATTTCTCTTACGTTTTTCTTTTTTTTTTCCTGTTATAAGAGAATTTCGAGTGCAATATGTTTTTTGTTTTTCTAATCATTGTTACCTTATTATTTTAATATGCGTGTTGTGTAGATGTCAGATATAATTTAGTTGCTACATTTTACTTTAGTTTTTAGTTGTTTCTTCCCTATTAACTAAGTATTCTTTATATTACTTAGTATTTAGGTTGATATCTGTATTACTGATTAATAAATAAATAAATGAATAAGTAAATATAAGAAAAAATAGAAAACCTAACATAGAATTTCTTAAAATCTAAACGTTAAATAGTAATAGCTAAAACGAGATTAATTAGAGCTTAACATAAGGTATCACTTTATTTAGGTGAGTAAAAAGAAATAATAGAAAGCACAGAGGAAAAAACCAAAAAATACTCCTAGTGATAAGCACGACATATGACGTATTCTGTAATATTAAAATATATTAATTGGTTGTTTCTTGGGATAGATAAAAAAAAGTGTGATGTCTGTTACTAAATAGGGGAACCACAATTTTTAATTTTGTTAAATTCTTTGAGGAATCTATGTCATTACATTACACGTAAAAAATGTATATAAAAACAGCAGAGTAAAGTATTTTCTATGAATGCAAATAACAAGCATTAAATTTTCCAAGTAAATCTTCACGTAGAAAGCCCTACGACCTCAGGTGGGTACACTCGATTACACTTATACCATAAACGTTTAAAGAATCTCCTGGTGATTATACCGTCGAAGCAAACTCAAATCTTGAGCGCATATATAATAAATAATAGTTTAAAAAAACACGCTTTTATTGCTAATCGAACTAAAAAGTAAAAAATTATTTTTAATTACAAAGAGTTTTTATTAGAGTAGTAAAAGGTCTAACAAATCAATCATAATTAATTACCTCAAAAATCATAAGATTTAAGTTATTAACAGAATAACTCAAATTAGAGTAAAAAGCGTGTTACCCACGCATGTGTCAGGAATAAACAAGGTGAGAATGCAACGACCCTAAAGACGTTTGTCCCCGTTGTGCAGAGCCGCGTGCCTAAGCAAGTTCGAAAGAGTAAGTTGTAGACTCCAGAAATCAGAATAACTGTACTCTCAGAGTTACTCTCTCTGAGAGTACAGTTATCCGCAGATCGCGCGCTAGCCCTATCTCTCTTACTCTTCTCCAGAGGATCTAAAAAAAAGAATTTATTAATTCTGACAGTCCTAATAAGGATAATGGGAAACTTATCAAATTCTTGCATTGTCATCGGTCCTTGACACGTGTGCAAAGTTTCAAGTTGATCAGACTTTTAGAAACCAGTGAAAATTAAGCTCAAAAGTTTCATTACATACATACATAGATGCAACCCGAGCTAATAAAAGCGTATTAAAAAGTACAATGCTTTCACAGCTTCTATATTGTAAAAATCTCTAGTGTTTCTTAAAATAAAACCGTATGACTTTATATTTGTATGAGAAGATTCAGATATTATAGTAATTATAGTATCTATATGTAAAGGATGTCCTTGAATCGGAACAAACTCCTACATACCTAAAAGAATTCACTCGTAATAAGAGATGTTGATTTACTTTATCTATATTGAAAGCTGTCTGGTCTGTCTGTTTGTCTAAATCGCTTTTAGCTTATTAGTGAAAGTCATTACATTTTCCTACATTTAGTTTTCAACCATTATCAAGGCACCAATTGCTAATCAAATCAAGATTATTTTGAAGCCCCTGGATATCATCTGCATAAAGTAAAACATCACAATCGAGTTTATCGTCAATATCTTTAATAAAATAATTCAACAATAATGGACCAAGCACAGAGCCTTGAGCGACACCGGAAACAACGTTATAAGTGCTAAATTTTGCAGCACACAATTCAATATACCGACTATGCCCACACATGTACCATTCAGAAAGAGCAAAAATAGAATTTAAAAGTCGAAAATGACATCAACTGATACTACTGATATCTATGGCTTCGGCGATTTCCTAAGTTATTATCATAAGATTTATTGTCGTTGCTTCAGATACCTATAACACTACATTACATCTATTAAGTTTAATACTAATTACATCATATAGTGCTAATTACATCAGATCTATCACCTTTTTTTAAATACAGGGCATACTTGGGAGAACTTCCATATAGTATGAGAGAACATGTACGAAGACAAGTGAAAAAACGATTAAAGGCTTAACGAAAATATATCTGCAATCTTTAATAATAAATGCAGGAATGAGATCTGGTCCAGTTGTAAATTTTGGTTTCAGTTTATTTACATTAGAAGTAATATTTACAAATTCATTGCTATCGATATTAAAAACTTGTGTTAAAAACAATTTATGAAAGTAGCAAAAATGTAATATTTCATTTGTATTACAAATTAGTGTTTAATTTCATTTGAGTATAACAAATTTTTAGACAAATTTTTTTGCTCCTTACAAACTTCCAAAATTTTGTGCGTCTATTTACAATATTATCTTCAATATTCACTATATAAAGAGAACATACTTTTGAGATATCCTTTTTATATACACTTCAAAGCAATTTAAAAGCATGTAACTTGTCAATATTCTTAATCTTAGTATTTTTTATGTTCTTTGTAATAACCGTTTTTTAACTTTGGGTCTTTTATAATATTTGACGAGAACCAAGATGGATAATTTCTCTTAGGAATCGATTGTTATCTTGGCACAAAGTTATCCAGTCAAAAACTGTCAATCAAAAAACGTTTTGAATCAATGTTCAACACATAATAAAAATTCCAGAGATGGTCAATTAGGTTGTATAAACGCATAATAGAAGCCGGCAAAATTACTAATGATTAAAATACATAAAATAAACGCTGTTGAAGATGGTCAACGAAATGGCCTAAGGAAAATGACTAGATTTAAGGCAAAAAGTATCATCTGATAAACTTAATACTTCTTGTAGCATGGCGAAAAATTTCCATCCACCACAGTTTCTATATAATATCCATTCCTACTTCATTACATAATTTCAACTTTAAACTGTAGACGCCATTCTTTTGGAGAGACCCTGTCTAAGCTGATAGAGAACCTAACTGCAATTGCTAAGAACTAGTTTTTTTACACAATTGAACATTTGTTGTAAACCTTTAGAAATATTAATTCCAAATGTGGCACTTTAATTTAAAACTTAATCGTTGTGTTGTTCATTTGAATGGTAATTAAACCACTGGTAAAATCCATATTACTTTTCCTGCCAAAAAACTTGGTGCTTGTACGAAAAACCATAAACAGTTGTTAGGGTTTAACATTAAGCAATGATCATAGAAAAGGTTATTTAATATATCAAGCTACAACCTACCTTCGAAACCCTACTGCTTTCAACAATTGTCGACATGATTTAGTGAAGGATACACTCGCATATCACCAGCGTAACACTGTGCAAAACTTTTTGCCGAGATTTTTGGTAAGTGTTGCAGAAAGTAAGGAACTGGTTTGACTCAAATCTACTGGCATTGAATTCTAAGACAACTAAAGTTATCTTATAGTTTTATGCCCCGAGACTCGGGTAGCACTCATATAACTTACAATCAACAATATGTTATTTAATTTTTCATTCACAAGTTTGGCGACAATGATGGTCTGGCCAAGAAGATACCTGCAGGTTATCTTGCAATGAAGATGACAACTCAGACACTTGGAATAATTTATTTATCAGTTGACATGGCCTTTCGTTCAATATTAACACACAAAATTGCTGGAAGACAGTCAACAATATTTCATTTTTTGTTAGATAGAAGTATCACCTGGCGACTATATAATATTTTGTTTTGTAATCGAGTTTCAAAATATCTAACGATCCAAATCTTTATGTATATTTGAAGTACACATATATTTAAGGTTATATGGTATATTTTTCTGGAAAACTTGAAAATAATTCAAAAAACAATAATTCATGGTCCAAAGGCCTTTTTTACTTGCCAAAGGCCCAACATAGAGAAAAACGATTTTTCTTATTTTTCAACTAAAAATTTAATATTATATTAAATTTAAGTAATCCGATTAAATTTATCGTTAATATAGTTTTCCTGACAGGTCTCCGATCCCTCCTATTAGTGACGTCAAACGTGTAGGAGAATCTTTAGCTGGAATAAATTTATAATTTTTTTAAATAAAATTGTTTTAGTAAATTTGCATTATAAAACCGCTTTTTATTTGAAATTTACGCCTTTTCTGGCACAAATATCCCCTGTTTTCTTCAAGTGAAAAAGTATTTATTGTTTACCTCATTGGTAAGAGCATATAAAATATAAATTAATACACTATTATATTAGACACAATCTAAAATAGGAATACATGAGTATACCCAGTGTGATAAATGATGACAATCGGTAAACAACTAGGCATATAAATCAGTTTCATCATTTTCAACTATATAATTACTTATGACGATATAAACCTAGCCAATTGGAATATCAAATCAGGTATGTAGCACTAAAGTTGTGGTACAAATCCTAAAGCATTCATCACACGATTTCTCAGTATGTATTTATTTTTCCGACCTTGAAAAGCGTGTTAAACTGATCTTACCAAAGTGCTAAACGCTTAACAAAAGGAGTATTTTTTTCATTGATCTCGATAATGATCAACAACAGCAAAATATCTGATATATTATTTTATAGAACAGGTAGACGAAACTATTTAATTACAAGCAACTAATAACATATAAACTTGTAATTAATTCGCCAATATGGGCAATGCATTGTGTTGCGTAAGCTATCCTCTATTAATTTCCAGTAATTTTTCATTAAATCAATAATAAGTTAGATGGATTTAATTACTCAAACATAGAAAAGCCTTTTAGTGGAATTCTACATAATTCTATAGTAATAATTAGGTCTAGACAAATTTATATATCGAGTATTTTTACGGAAGATATATCAAAATATGCTGATCGAAAGAGCTGTCGTTAAAATGAGACAATAATAATAATTATTTATCGATCGCGCTATTCTATAAAGACCTATTTGATATCTGTATGTGAATCTGAGCACGTACTTCCTGTACGTGTTCATTTTAATATGTAAATTAACTTTGGGAAAAGCTAAGCACTAACTTAGATGTCGTTGCATTTTTGTTTCAGAGGAAAGCCAAGAATTAAATATTTATTAAAAAAGCGCGGAATATTGGAAATTTTTCAATATTTCTTGTCAATGACTTCATTTTTTTTAGTTAGAATGCAGAATATACTTGTGAAAAATGGATTCTTCTCTATGATGTAATGATTACAAGCACAAAATGATAGATCTAATCACCTGCCTCTAAGACATAATCCTTACAATACTTGATAAGGAAGTCTCATCTTTTAATGTTTGAAGTGTAATTCAAGAAGAAGGACGCTGAAACACTAATGTTTTATATATTTACACGCCAGATTCCCCAACACTATTGATCTGACAAGTTCACATATGCGATCAAATTTAATATTATTAGTAGAAGTTACCAATAATACTACATATATTATCCAATATTATTTACTCAGGATAATATTGAAAGATGGTTTCTCTCAAATTACATCAGCCTCAATATATCCAAAACTCATTACTGCATTAATTTCTCCAGTTATCTTCAGTCCAGTGCGACTCCCACTCACAGAGGAAGAATCAATGTGTCATGTATCAATTCTTGATCGAAATCTGTCCGAAAACATCTACCTCAACAGTTCATTGATAAACAACATGTGTTTTAAGGGCATTAATTCAGGCGTATCATGGATATATTTCTTCAAGAGTGTTTCATATTGGTATGTTATGGGTTCATTCTCCTCATGCAAAACAGATTTTGCTCTCCAACCTAAATGTGTACGGATTTTGTCTGATTTGGGGTATAGTGGTTGTTGTCGCCAAAGATTTGTTAATGTAAGGATTCTTATCTGCCTATCCTTGTACATTCTTCAATGCTCCAAGTACATTAAGGCTCGATTATGATTAAGACTATGATTCCGATCACGATTCGCTCTCGGTCCAGTCTCGGTCTGGTAAAATATTACCTAATGAAAAACAATGATTCCGTTCACACTATCCGTACCTGTGGTGACCGGTGACCGTACCGACGGTCTGTACCTTTCGGTACAGTCACCGTCCAGCACCGATCCAGTCTGACGAATATTTTGCTGGAGCGTGATTGAACTTGTCGCGAATTGTATCGATAGTGTGGATGGATTTGCTTTCTCGGTTCAGTCTTTCGAAGTGTTCAATCTGTGAAGATAGTCCGCAGTTTTGCAATGGTCAAACAATAGAATATGTCTTGTCTACCACATAATACGCTCTGCTTGCCATGGCACTGCACTTATCGGAGAATTGAATTTTTTTTTTAAATCTCTCTAATTTTAAATGCTTCAGTCTGTGCATTTTCGCCTTGTCTTCTCAAGTTTTGTACACAATTAGTATTAGTACAGGTTGAAAAATTTTCATTATTTATAGTTCTGGTGTTCCTAATAATATTATGCAAAATACAGGTAGTCAAGACATTGATAGTTGCATTTTCGGGGTTGGCTACCAATCTTCTCTGGTAGATACTAAACGTTTGCGATAAAATACCAAAGACACATGCAACTAATCTTCTTCCTCGACATAGACAATAGTTAAAGATTCTCTTTTCGTTGTCTTCTACATTTTTCCAAATCTCCCAAAATAACATACGGAGCTAATATTTCTGTTCCTGGTAGTGGAGAGTCTTTGGGAATATTCATCGTCCCATTTTCTAATCCTTTTCCGAATGCAGAATTTGCGAATATTCCTCCGTCACTATTTTTACCATAGGATCCAATGTCTACGGCTATAAATTTACAATTAGCGTCCACCAAAGCCAACAATACAATCGAAAATATTTTTTTACAGTTGGCTGGAGCTTGTATAATGTGCTTGCCATCTAATGCTCCTAAGCAATTGGGAAAATTCCACATTTCATGCGAAATTTGTTGCCATTTTTCCCAAGAAGGAGCTGGAATATATTCTGCCAATAAGCTTTCATTGATTGCTGCACATACTTCAAGTACGATAAATTGTACCGTTGAATGGCCCTGACTGTAGCTGAAAGCAATTGTTTTATAAAAATCTCCTGAAGCCAAAAATCTGAAAACCAATGAAAAAAAATTAACGTTAGATCATAATAACTGTGGCAAATTGTTGACAGGCATTAATGTCATATATTAGGTTTGATTCATTCATTGACGTTTACCACATTTAACTGAGTCGTAGACACTTCTTAACCTACTGTCCACTAATGCCATCTTGTTCACGAACTATTTTAAGTCATATAGTTTTAATTCGTGATATTAATAGAATCAGTACATTTCTTTCAACTAACCCTACCATGTGATTTCCTATACATAAAGTCTACACAAACAATTATTATTTGACTTCCTAATCCAGCTCCTGTCCGAAAAAAAGAGTTCAAATTAACCTTCCTGGAAATCCAGACGCCTATATTTAAAATATATATTATATTGACTTGTGGTAAATAAGAAAACCCTAAAGGACCTTTCCAGAAAATCTGATATAATAATTTGGGAAAGGTAGTCAAATAGCTCCCTTCTCCATAGATATCTGTACTACATAAATGAACCAGAGAAAACTTCTCTTTACCGCATTTTATTTCTCTATTACTGAATAATACGTTATGAATCTTCATTACATCATGTGTACCCACATTCTTCAAAATTTTTACTACTGCGTTCTTGGCCTGAATAGGGCAAGACAGGGGAATCTAAAGACCATTCTAGAAAAGTAGGTCTTACAATTTCGAAAGAGCAGGCCGTAAATTTGTCTCAAATATCGCAATAAATAAAAAGTACAGGGAATCAGATCAGAGTTTCAAGGAGTTTAGTTTTTGAATAAACCATTTTTGGGGAAAAAGTCTAAACGTTGGGTCACATTGATATTACAACGAGAATTTCCATTAATGCACAATCTAACTGGTATTCTATTGATAGGATAAATATTTCACATACCTAGTCTTAAATGTCAAATGTGGAGAAAAGTGTTATTAATGGTTGTACCTGCATTAAGTTTAAAAAACGTTCAAGTTGATTAATAAATATACTAATAATAATTTAATAAAAATTCTAGTAATCGATGTTTGTAATTTGATCTTTGCAGGCCGTCTAATATTAAATTTTCTTATAAAACATTTAGGTTAAGAATCCATACATGTATTAACCTCAACTCACAACATAAGTTATTTTAACTAAAGTGAAATATTTACAGTTAGTTAATTGCCAGTTTATGTAAGGAAACCGCACATTCAGCGCGATATTTGCCTTTGTCGGATAGTCTCCATATATATAACATTTATCAAACAATAACTTTTGTTTTAGTTTGGAACGGAGGTAACCACGATTTAGTTACTAAGCTGGATCGTGTAATTTTAGGCATGGTGGAATTTCAGCATAAAACAACGGATATAAGGAGGATTTAAACTTAAAAGGGTGTATAAACATTTCGATATTTAAGGACCATCTAATATATCTAACACGATCTGGGAAAATTATATATCACTTATCGAAAATTTGGCATTAAAGAAAACTATTTCAAAAATGTTGCATACTTTCTAAATGGCGGCAATAGAAAAATAATGACACAATCGATAATTTAAGCGGTAAAATAAAAATATAGATCAAGTATACAAGGACACCGCATCCGAAAAGCATAAAGTGGTTTCTTTCGCCCACACAGACACTTAATATTCATGAGCGTTATAGACTATTTTTGAAACCCACTAGTTCCATCGAGGAATGTTTAGTTTTGTTTGTGTTAGGAATTGATGTAAATACTGTTAACAAACCTATGAAAATGTCTTGACAAGTGAACACAATGCTCGTTTCTTTTTTTTAAACTTAAAGCAGGCTAGCAGAATAAGATGTGACCATTTACGTTATAAACAATATTTAACTTAAAACCAATTAAGAAAATCAGTAGTTTTCTATGATCAAATTGATATTCGTTTTGTAGGCTATTTTGCATAACAAAAAACCCTTGAAACAAAAACGGGTATGCCTTAAAACACGTAGGTACAGTTGTGGCCAAAAAAATAAGAGTGCATATTAAATTTCAAATCAAACTGAACTAGCTTTCCTATATGTTGGAATTTGCAAATAAAATACTATGCATTTTCTTCCAGAATTTAATCTGCTTACTTGGTAAAATTTATAAATAAGCCAAGAATGCCTTATCTTTTAAAAGCATTTTTTTTTCATTATTGTTTAAAAATCTTGTGGACAAAAAAATAAGAGTATTTCTTTATTGTAACTATTTGGTTGCATCGCGTTGGTAAATATGGGTCGCCCAAAGCATTGTAGCCCCGAAGAAAGGCGTCCAATTTTGCAATTGAAGAGTCAAAATAAATCCTATGAATTTATTGTAAATGTACTTAAAAGATCACCACAGTTTTAAAAACACAAAATAAAACGGAAAATGTACCTGAAAATCGAGGCCGTCCAAGAAAAACCACACGGAAGACTGATAAGCTTATTGTACGCGAAGTCAGTAAACAACCTTTTTCCACATCTCTCTCTATAAAACGAAACTTAAGCCTAAGGATTAGCACTAGGACGATAATAAGATGTTTGCAAGACCAAAAATTATATGGTCGAGTGGCCCCAGAAAAGTCCTATTTCTAAGCAAAAAGAATATAAAACAAAGACTGGCATTTATTAAGAATAATTTTTATGAAAATTTTCAAAGAAATTGGTGCAACATTCTTTTTAGTAATGAGATTATTCAGAACAGATAGAAGATGATTCGTTAGAAGGAAGAAGAATTAATCCTAGAAACACAATAGCCTATGAATTGTGCCTACGCCAATGGAGGTGGAAATATCAAACTGTGGGGCTGTTTTTCCTACAATAGAGTAGGTCCCATATTTTGGATTAAAGAGACCATGACAGAAGAAATTTATTTGGATATCTTGGATAGAGTCGTGGCTACCATATGCCGAAAAAAACATGCCTATAAGGTGGGTGTGTCAACAAGATAACGACCCTAAACATACGGCACGGATTGTTAGACAATGGTTTACACAAAATAGAGTTTCGGTTCTGGAATGGCTATCACAATTGCCTGACCTTAATCCTATTGAAAACCTGTGGAAGGAGCTGAAAAACCGAGTAGCTTGTAAGAAAACAACAAATAAGCAAGATTTATGGAAGGAAGTTCAGGAAGCTTGGTATTCCATCCCAGTTGAAACATGCCAAAAGTTGATCGATTCGATGCCACGAAGATGCGCAGCCGTTCTCAAGAATAAATGTGATTCTACCGAGTACTGACTCACTACTTATCTAATGCTGTCGTTTGTTTTGCGGTACATTGTAATTATCATTTTTCATAAAACGTGTAAGAAATAAATTATATATTTATAATTACAAATTAAACTGGCAAAGAATAACGTGTATTTATTTTTTTATCACTGATGGCATATGTTGTACAAATATGAAATCGTTATTTTTTTTTCTCTATGTAGCACAATATATTATTAGGAATATTCAAATAAAACCAGACACTCTTATTTTTTTGGCCACCACTGTATATGATGTGGTTAGCAAAGCAGAAATCATAAATATTATGTATGATGCTTCAAAAATGACTGCAGTAGACGAAGATAACATTCATATTCATCCTTTTCTAAAATTTTTGAGGATATGGAATGAATAAGTCTTTTGAAGTCGATGTATATTCTTCTCACTTTAAACGAACCCTAATATTTTTTTCAACTAATTTCAGTTAAATGAATGGAAAATATTAACAAAATCAAATCAGTAGGTTTCTTTTGCACCACATTTACATTCGATTACAAACTGTATTCCAATGTAAACAGTGATGAATACAGTTAATGTAAACAAAATCAGGATGCTTCTTTCTCCTACCAGTAGAATTTTCAAACTTCATCACGTTTTGAGACGCCATTTCGAGGAGTAACAAATTCTTCACAGGCATTACTATTAATCAACATCTCCTTATCATGTTATGTTTAACTAAGTTATGAAGGATTCTCCATCGATAGGCGAGATTCAACAATATCATGTGCAGACTTAACTGATAATTCTTCAATTCCAATTTTTATCCGTTTACCAACTAAACTACGAAAGCTTCTTTATAGCTAGCTTACAATCAGCAGTTTTTCCAAACGTGGTTAATGTTAATGTTTGTGTTTAACCAAACTACAAAATCGAGACTGTAAAGGGACCATCTGCAAAAATAAATGTCGAATTTTGAAGACTCTAATTGTTTACAAAACAATTGTTGATACTAAGTTTATATTTTGCAGGAACGATTTGATTATTGACGAATATTTTTTTTATTTAATAAAGAAAATCATTAGAGAAACTGTCAGTGTGATTCTAATGACTTGTTAGTTTCAACATTCTTATACTAGATTCTCAGTTCGTATGATGTGGTGCATCATAAAAATCTCTTTGATCGGGCCTTTAATGTAACAGTACCATCTGCAAAATTAAGTCTCAGACTGCTTATAAAACTATAGGTACCAAAATTATATTTGCGGGAATGATGACAACGAGTTTTAGGACTTCTTTTTTTAAAGAAATCAAGAAAGTCATAACTTTCTCCCTACAATGTCCTTTTTCGTAATCCGTAAAATTGGAGAAGAGAGTATGTCTTGAAGTAGTTATATGGTAGAGAACAAAAATATGTCGTTTTAAAAATGACAGCATTAGAGGAAGATGACATTTAATTTTCACCTTTTTCAATGAGGTTATGGAACCTTTATGTGCTGACTTGATAAATGGGTCTTTTGAAGTTGAGGTTTCTCGTTCCCGATTCCAAAGGGTTGGGGGTCCATAATATTTTTCATCATGATAGACAATATGACAAGCAACAGGAAAAATTTACTTAGACGCAATATTAACAACATAAGGTCTAATAAAGAAGTAGCTGTGGAGAAGATGTGCGAAGAAACTGTTCTTTGAGAGGTACCAGTTAAGATATATGGAAGAAAGAAAACCTTAGGATGGCTAGAGTTAAATTCGTTAGTTTGTAATGACCACAATTATCATACAACTTAAGATTTCTAATAAGCAGATGATCTAATCTGCAATAGCAACAAGTAGGTAGATGTAGGTAAACTGGATTCCTTACCCTAAGGGGAAGAGTTTTTCTAGAAAGAATTTCGTTTATTGGTGATTCTAGTACTACCAATATTTGAGGTAATAACCCGTACTACCCTCGGCCCAATGTGGTAAAGCTTATCATACGAATTGACTCTATAATTCAAACACACGCATCAAACGATCTAAATCCTTTTCTTTAAAATGCTTACCATATTTATATTTGCTAATAAATAAGGATCCAGAGAAGGCTGCTGTCATTTCAACAATTTATGCAAATGGTGGACCTCTGGACTCAACAGTCAATATCTAACCTATTGAAGGTCATTATAAAAATCATTATGTCATTATTGAATAAATATTAGAATATACCAGCCATATTCTGCAATAATGGAAATTCTCGGAGTAATAATATCAATGTGATCCAACGTTCAGATTTTTTCCCCAAAAATGGCTTACCTAGACTCCTTGAAACCCTGATCTGATTCCCTGTAATTTTTATTTATTACAATATTTCAGACTGGCATGATATTTTGGTTTTAGAAAATGAATATGGCTTGCTATCTCAGGAAATAATTCATTTAAAGAAGTAGAAAATAGAAGATGGAAGATATTCAAATTACAATAATGCCTGTGCTTCTAATTCATGATATTCACAGTAAAACAGAAGGATTTATCCGTATCCTACTTAGACGAAATTGAAGGTCAACTGTTATTATTACCAAGTTTCTTCAAATCGGAAGTATCATTAAAACAAGGCAGTATGAGGGTGTCTTTGATGATTGACACTCATTGGGTTTCAAGAAAGGAGTTTCAGGAAAGATCTACACCCAGCAACTTGCTAAAAATCTAAGAGATCAGAAGTAACTGTTTAATTTAACTGTGCCAACCAATTTTTTTCTCTTCGGTCTTTTCTACGATAAACTAATCAAGTTGGTTGAACCAGAAACAAATAGTAGAGACTAACTGTTATCAATTTATAATAACTGTTGTAAATTACTAAATGCATGTGGGTGTTCTGAGAAGAACCTTTGAATTACCTTTTTTTTTTTCTTTTACCAAAAAATGGTCTGATTCGAGAAATAAATAGCAAAATAATGAATAATAACAATTTATTATAATAAATAGGCAATCACTTAATAAAAACACAAAAGAACAAAGATTCAATCAATCAAACTCTAATGGATATACCTTCATAAAAATTCTGTATGAGCTCATCAATTTACTGATTGCCAGTCAGATAGTACACGACATCCTCGAATAAAACGATTATCCCTTTTGCCTGACTAAATCCTTACCCCAAATCATTTTCGCTTCAAACAACATTTATTCGGAATAAAATCGGCATCCCTTTTTTTCCCCGGGACTGAATATAAAATTCCCAAATCCTCTCGAATTTTTTTCCTAATAATAAATATTGAATGCGACGTTTACGTATGGTCCTTCAGATTTCATTCGGCGACATCTATTGATTTCGTCTCAAGAGTCGTCCCATTTTCTTTCGTGCTCAAAGCATAATCTTTAGATTCTGCAGGTGCGTGATTTCATAACAAGAGAAATTTTTTTTAACTATACAAGACGATTGTAATCAGGCTTTGTTAAGAATGATTTATCACCTGAAATAAAAGACCAAAAGTAGGCAATGCCGAGTGCTGAATAGCTGTTGGGTCATTTACAAGAACAACGCTAATTCAAGGATTTATTTATTTTTTTCATTCCATATAACCATATGAAACTATTACCTAATCGTTATTGACCTTTTCAGTAATGAATTAACTACTATTAACAAGTGGAAATGTGCAGTTTTAGTTTGTTAGATATTAAGTTAAAAAAATGTCATTGAACCTACAAAATTTTGTAGAAGAGCCAGGAAACAATAATAGAATGTTAAAATAGATTTTTTCTAATCTCGCATTGTAATGTATATAATTAGGCCATGTGAGATTTAAAAATAGAACGAAATTCCCAACCTCTATAAATTAAATTGACACAAAGTATCCTGTTGATGTTAAAAGCAGTTAAAAATAAATAGTCTCACTAGACGATGTGTAACTAACGCCCCTGTGGCTTTGATATGTGTTAAAGTTTATTGGTCGTTCATGATTTTCAAATTATTACCAAGATTACTGGCAACGTTACTGACTTTTATGCGCTCTAGGCTATGGCAATTACTTTATACAATATTAAAGAATTGCTTTTTTAAATATTACTGACAACGACAAACAAGATGCATTTGAGAAATATGCAAAGCGCCCATCAAAAGTGCTCTCCGAGTCCCCCCTACAGGACAATTTATTAACGTCAAGGCACCCAAAGTAGCTTCGCGCCCTAAAAGGGTTTTAAAGAGAAAATAGCTCTCGGTGAGCGACAAGGAAATCTCTTCATTGTTATGTTAAGTTTGCGTAATATGCTCTTCCGCCAACCCATTAATGTTGCCTCCTCGGGAAAAGAATGCATTTTAACCATGGAATTATTTTCGAGCATCTCTTTTGTAGCGTTCATTTGGGCTTTAATGTGGATTTTGGTAAAACTTATTCAAGCAACGTCGATTTTTTTAGAAACTGCTTAAACTCGAATCCTATTTAACTAAAAAGAAGAATAAACAGAAGAGGAAGAAGAATGTAATAATAAGCATGATGATTTAAGGTTTCTATGTTAGTAACCTTAAATGTCTTTTGGTGTTATCAGAGAAAAGTAAACAACTAAGAAAAATAATAAGATATGCTTAGCTTAAATACCTCATGGTATTTCTATGGAAAATGTAAACTAAATCCTTAAAAGTGGTGGTGAAAGCAGGAGAATTTTTGAATTTTTCTCCCGGATGAAGAAAAAGGAGAAGGAAAATGTATATATAAAACGAAATTAAAGAGAAATGCCAAAAATTATGGTCAAAGGCGGATAACGGAAATAGAAGAAAGAACAAAAGAGAAACGGAAGAAAAAGAAGTAGAAGAAAAAACAGAGAAGATGGAAAACGTAAATACTTTCGAATAATATTAGGACCAATAATGAACGTAGAATAATTTTGAATTTTTTTCCGAAAGAAGAAAAAGGACCTGAAGGAAAAAGCAAAAGAGATCTTAAGCTTAAATACCATATGGCATTATTCTGGAAATTTTAAATTGGACGACCACAAAATGTAGTCAAAGTAGGCTTAATATAGATTTTTTTAAAAAGAAGGTGCAAAACAAAATGAGCAGCAGTAAAAGAAAAAGAAGAAGAACGAGGAGAAAAGATACGAAACTTAAAATACATTCTGGTATTTGTAGAAAATTTAAACAGTGCAACCAAATGTTGTGGTCAAGAGAAAACAGCATTCAACAGGATTTTTTATGGAAATAAGGTAAAGAAAAAAACAAGGAAAAGAAGCAAAAAAGATTGTATGTTAAAATGCCATCTAATAAAATTACTGTAGCGTTTTTCTCGTTCATCAGATATAGTTTAAATACTCGAAAATACCCAACTAATTTACTTACACTTGCACTACTAAACACGATCACTTACGACTACTATAAATATTTATTTATTACTATTTATGTCCAATTTAAAACTCGCGCCAATATTCCGAACCCAACATAAAGGTCAACTGTCTCTCAGGGGCGACGCGGCTCCTTATATACTCGGCTGACCATAATTCCAGAAGATTAGCTGATCTTCGAGACGTCGGACCAGCTGGTTTTTAGGCGTTTCCGATATTGTTACATTACCATAAAAAATGAACATCAAAGGAAGCCAATTTTCGATATTTTCCGAAAAGAAAAGGAACCAAGGGACAAGAAAAAAAGGTAAAGAAGAAAAAGGAAAACAGATTTTAAGTTTATATGCCTTATGGCAATATTTTTGAAAATTTTAAACTGGATGATTCCAAACTGTAATCAAAGGAGGGCAATTTTTTATATTTTCCTCCTGAGGAAAGAGAACAAAAACGAGAAGACGTGAATATGAGAAGAAAAAATTATTAGTAAGACGAGATACAAAACTTAAATCCCTTCTGGTACTAATCGAAAACATGGCGACGGAAAACTGGATTCGATTTTTTCTTGGAAGAAGCAGACAAGAAAGAAGTAATACAAAAAGATAGAAAAAGACCGAAGACGTAATATTACAACTAAAAATGGGCGCCAAAGAAGGGTAATTTTGGATTCTTCCGCATTAGAATAAGGAGAAAAACGGAAAGAAAAAAAAAGCTGAAGAAGAAAAAAGATCCTAAGCTTAAATGCATTTGGTATTGAAGATTACAAATAGGGGAAGTCTTTATCTCCAAGAAAAATGCATGTAGGTCATTTAGATAAATGTATTATGCATTTCGGCTGTGTAAACAGCCATCATCAAATACAGAACATTACAAAAAACATATACGTTCACCAAATAAAACAAAAATTACCCTAATTTTTGTTTTATTTGGTTTTGTTTTATTTGGTTTTGTTTTTTTTGGGTAATTTTTGTTTTATTTGGTGAACGTATATGTTTTTTGTAATGTTCTGTATTTGATGATGGCTGTTTACACAGCCGAAATGCATAATACATTTATCTAAATGACCTACATGCATTTTTCTTGGAGATAAAAACTTCCCCTATTTGTAATTTTTATATACACATTTTCCTACAAAGTATGGACTTCTATTCAAGCATTTGGGATTATTCTCCAAACGACCACAAATTGTAATCAAAAGAAGCCAGCTAAGCTTTTTAAGAAGAAAAATACGAAAAACAAGAAGGGCGAGAAAAATAAAGAGAAGAAGAAGAAGATGACGATGATGACAAAGAGAATTCCTAAATTATTATCAAAATTTTAAACTTAATTTTAATAGAAATATGCTGTGAACATTTAAAGATATATCATCAAATTAGAACCGACTTGTTTTATTATTGAAATAGTAGGAACTTAGATGTACCCACAGGAAACAATCTCGGAAATTTGTGTATGGTCTAGCACATCACAAGCCCTAAACAATCTTGAGGTTATCCAAATAGACACGGAATAACACTAGAATGCACATTCCATAAACACATAACATAAACATATCTTTGACCAGTGGCATTTCCTCCAGTATTCAAGACAGAAAGCATTTAAAAAAATCGAATATAGGTCTATGATCTACGGTTAAAGTCACATCCTAGTGACAACTCCAGGGCAATTAGCCACAATCTTGCGACTTGGAAATATTTTTAATGTTTCTGGTAGAACTAACTGAATTTCTTTCACTATCGTTAATTTAAATTTAACTCATGACTTCTATGATCTTCTCTAAAAATAAAATTAGATCACGGCGATTTTAATTTTAGACCAGCAATCCAGATTTGCTTGACTTGAGTGCTTTTCAGAGGAACTATCCATGGTAAGATAGCTTCAAACTCATTAGATTCAGATGATACTGATGAACCATTATTATATTTCATCAAAGATTTGTTGGATAAAACTACTTTTTAATCCACTAAGCAACATCAATTTAGCGTCAAACTTACCAACGTCGTTTCTAGTTTCTTTTGAGTCATACAACCATACTAACCTGAAAAAAAATATATCAATGAATGAAATGCTAACAGAATAACACGTAAACTAACTATACTGTTTTTACACAAAGATTAATTAGATTCCCGAAAGCTCGCTCGTCAATTTCCATTAGAAACACCAGGTTGTAATTAAAGCCCAAGCAAGGAAGTCTTTATTAAAAGCAGTCGACGACGACTTTATATTCCAAAAGGATAATTTTATTCATGAACGTCTTAAACTATGGTTAATTTGACAAATTATCTTGCTCGTTTAAATTACCCAGACCCATTTAACGAGTTTAATGTTATTCGTTTATTATAATAGTTGAGACATTCGACACTGTTCACATTTTGTTTTCCAAAGCTGAAATGAGGTAATCAAGTTAATAAAATGTAAACTTCGAATTATTTGTGCAGATAACCTTGCACCTTCAAAAATTGTTTACAAAAAATATATTTGACCATGATGATGTATTTATTTATCTTTGATCATGATGCTAAATAGAAAGGATAACATTGATTCAAAGTAGTCTCCTAGTTTAGAAAAACCATATAGAACATTTTGAAAAATTGAAAAATGGAAGAAATACGAAGGTCAATTATTTTAGAGTCAGTAAAAGAATAACGTTTTAAAAGGTTGTATTTTACTAATAGCGTCCTTTATATTCAGCTTATTTGCCTTTCTAAAGTCTAAATGTGACAGTCATATATTTAATTTAAATATCAGTACAAGAAGCAAACGTCCATAAATACCTTCTTCCAGGAAATTATATTTTGAATTTTATCCAGGAGCTTACAGACCTATATTAGTTTTATAAATGATATTAAATATCATTTATAAAATTAAGATGAAAATAACAAAGGGTCAAAGGTAGCAACGAAATACTGATGAAAACACTAGTAATGACTTGTCATGGACCTGCAGAAGATTATAAATGAACTTCTCCAAGAATGTTAGTAATGCTGATATTTAACTTTTCCAGTGGTGCGAAAGTTGCAGCTCCAAGTAAGAGAGGGTCCATAGAGTAAAATTTATTGTTAACCAAAAACCAGGGATGCTGAGTTAGTCGAGAGGGTAGAACTCGATTGAGCGATTAGACAATTCTGAAATGGAAAAGTACAAATTGAGAAGGACAGGAAAAATCCTAGAAGAGTTCTAATGGAAAGCTGATAAAGGAACTGTGGGTACCCCCAAGACAGATATCATATTATGGAAGCAATACAAAGCAATATTGTCAAATATCCTATATACTTAGCTGGGTAAGAACCAGAGAACAATCTTTCGAGAATGACAAAGTTTGGATGTGTAACTTCCAGAAAAAAGAAGTTTTAAAAGGGGGTTTTAAAAATGCTTCAGCGAATAAAATAAACTATGCAAATAGAGTAAGTACATTATAAAAGTTCTTAAATAATCTAAATCCCGGAAATAAAGTCATAAAAATATCAGCAAGAGGCTTATAAAAAGAACTGCGCAACTATTTCTCATATTAAAATAAAAATCCCTTGTTTGCTTAAATCATTTTTATAACCTAAAACCCAGTCGGCAAACAAAAAGATCTAATTATTAAAACCGGTGCTTTTAAAATTACTGGGAAAGCACTCGACCCACGCCGGAAACTCTAAACTTTTTACTAATCTAGACGACAAGAGTTCTTAATATTCATTTACCTCCGGAGATTTACATTATTCCAATGGAATTAAATTAAACGAAAATCCCGAAGGCAAACTTTGAGAGCCAGGATCCCAACCTATCCTCTATTTGTGTAATCCGAAAGTACACCGTGTCACGAGACATACCACGGTCGAGGTAATTTGAATTTAAAATATAAGAGGGACGTGAATTAGTTTTTGTTTTAGGGAGGGAATCAAGTTTTTTTTTTAATTCTTAATGGCAGCAAATGGTCTAATTTAAATTTTCGGGAGGAGTTTATTTGGTTTTGTAAAAGTTCAAGTTAGCTATTTAATGTCTTCCGTGATCCACTTTCTTGTTCCCCATGAAATTATTATTAAAAATATTATAATTACTATTTTTTTTACATTTTGCTGAATTGCTTAATTGATTTAGTATTAAGATTTGTATAGTCTAAATTTGGAACTGTAGTGTCTTTTTCTTTAATATGTTTATTAAGCTCTTCCAGATATATCTCTGTGTCTATTTACTTCTATTTCTTCTTTAGTAGAAGTCATGTGACACTTTCACCTATTCACATCAGTTAAAGACTGTATATCTTTCTTTTGAATACCATTACACATTCCTGCCATAATGGTCATTAGAAATTTCCCTGTAATTAGATCCTAAATCATTATTATCTGCAGATTCACCAGGCCTTTCAGGTTGGATCATTTTGCTGACCGTAGCTCTACTATATTGTCCCGAAAAGCATCTTTTGTAGTTTTTCTTTAAATGTTATTATTTGAAGGGCATATATTCTGGTTCAGCTCTGTAGGGAAAATATGTGGTCATATACAGAGAATTTAATGTTTCTTTTAAAGACCTTTTCTTTGACATAAAGATTTGATTCATCTTACTAACAGAAGTCTTCAGATCATCCCTTATTATACAAAGATGCAAACTCTTAGCCATATATGCTATTTGTAAACTGAAGCTAAGTCAGAGTGTTCTTTTTCAGGAATAATATTATTGATTCTTCTTGATTGCCTTATTTGCCTTGTTTAAACCAGAAACGTTGAAAAACTGATTCAACTACAACTTTGAGCAGATTTAGATTTTGGAGTGTCTTCTTATACCGTCTAAGGGACTTTTAAATTAAATTTCTTGCTCATCATTTATATCAGGTAATTTATGGTATTTGGACTTGATCTACAAACTGATTATTTTAAAAAAGAACCTGATTCTAATGCACCTAATGAAATTAGATAAGACAAACGAGTATTTCAGTTAAATCGTCCGAAGATTCTAGCTTTTTTTATGTTGAACACGTTCCAAGGAAACTGTATGATTTTGAAAATATGGTGACCACACAACTGAGCAGTATTCCAAGACAGGCCTTACTAACGCACAGTAGACCAATCTGGCAGCCCTCAGTAAAAAATACTGGTAATTTCTTAGAACAAAAATAAGCATCTTTGAGCCTCTTATAGATATGGAATTGATGTGGTCAACGAAGGTGAACTTGCTATCCAAAAGGACACCTAGGTCCTTAATAGTAGTGACACAATGAATTGCTGTACCATTGTTGAAATAGGACGATAAAAATCCATTCATTCATTCAAAAACCCAACACCAAACACACTATCTATCAAGATCTTGTTGCAGGAGTTCCTGGTCTAATAGACTCATAATAGATCTACAAAACTTCAAATCATCAGCAAATTTTAGACATTTACTATTCTCAAAACAATAAGTAATATCATTTATAAACAAACAGTGACCGCCTTGAGGAACACCTGAATTGACGTATATGATATCAGACAAGAAACCACCAATTTTAACATGCTGCACATGACCAAACAATAAACTACAGACCACAACACCAGCTGCCTGATACGCAGGTTAACCCGATCGAACGCTTTGGAAAAGTCAGTATATATAGAGTCCACTTGTACTTGCCCTTCAATGCATTTCAGAATGTTCGACTGGTAAGTAATCAAATTCGTAAGAATAGATCTGTTTTGACAAAAGCCAAATTGATTCTGAGATATTAAATTGTTGCATAACCAGCAAAGCTGTTGGACAACTAGAGAATCAAACAGCTTAGGCATGGCTGACTGGATACAGACACTGCGATAATTTTCAATATTATCTTTAGCTCCGCTCTTGAAAATTGGAGTCTCATAACAAACCTTCCAGGCACCACTGAACAGGAAACACTGAAACCTTCAACTACCTATTAAAGAGAACATGCAACGGCAAGGTAATTTTGCAAACGCAAACGCTTTAAAAAATAGTTAAGTAGACCATCAGGGCACAGAGAAAGCTTTGCGAGAAACTCAAATATCTTCCCGTTTGTTATCCTCGAAACGTTTATATTACTACCAACATTATTATCGGTAATTGTCTAAAAAAAAATCCCAAAAAGAATAGCAACATCCTGACCAGTGGAAGCAAACTAATATAATAGAGTGTATTTGGCAGAGTATGGCTTGATCTCATATCATTGATAAATTTCCAAAAGGATTTCGGATCCTGCTGCAATCCTATTTGGTCCAACTTTATCAGAAAATTTGTTTGGTAAAATTCATCAAGAAACATCGTGGTTTGGAAACTCAATCAATATTTTATCTCCTCAGTTTATGAGACATGTATGTGACAATGCCAAATTTATATCTAGCCTAGAAAAATTACCACATTTGGTAATATTATCATCTTCAGCTTTTTCTTTCTGTTGATCATCAAGTTTTGTTGGCTATTCCAAGTATCTTTGTCTCTAAAAGTATTTCTTCTAACGAAATGAAGTCCTTTCTATGAAGGGCTATTTTTCGCCAAAAACCGATTTTTTATAACTTTTTGCAATAAACACAATTTCTTGTTTTTTCTAAACAGCTAACTCCTAAGGGCATAAAGAAAACTCTCTCTGTTGAGTCAGTGGAAATTCTCGAGGTTAATAGTAAATTTTCCAGGTATGATATGGCTCGATACAATGAACGTGAAGAGAAAGGGCTTTAAGGGCAGATAAATAAAGATGGGACTATATGACGAAGAGATCAGGGGAGCGGCGGCGTTAATTAATTCTTGGAGCGTCCATAAGGAAAATGCTGACATCAAACAGCAATTGTTAGGGTCGATATGACAATTAGGCACTTTCCACCTGAGAGGGTTTTTCGCTCGGATTCGCCCTAGATCCGCTAAGATATATTAACTGAATAAGGGTTCTCCCGTAAAGTTCGTGCATTTTAAAGGACCAGACATATCCGAAATAGTTCATGGATATTGTATTAAATTTAAAGGAAAACTTTCGTTCGGTTAAAGTATTTCATTTATTTAATACGAAACTTCTTCGTGGTCTCATGAAACTTTTAAAACGGTTGACGTTTTCTCAAACGTCTCAGGTTCACTTTACGAGATTTTCGTGATTTAATTTTGCCGAAATAATGTTGCCCTCTCGGAAACTGGAAAAGGTGAAACGTACATTAAGAACTCTTCTCTTTTTGAGACCATCCTAAGTTTTTAGCCGAGTTAAAGTGCTTTTTAATTAATGGCAAATTCTGATGTCTTTTTAAGGAATTATTAAGACTGAAGTTTAATTTATTTTTTTAATATTAATGTATAAATAGTAAATACCTATTACATTAAACAAAAATAAATAGAATTAAAATACGCAGAAAATACTACACGAAAGTTTCAACGGGCTGTCAACAAAAGACAGGCCCTGTTAAAAGTTCTTCGGTATAATAATTAGGTCGTTTCTACCTGAAGGATTGCGAGACGGCCGGGCTGGATTTCCGCTAAGATGGAAGATGGGTTTCGGATTATATCCCTGGGGGTAACAGTCGCGTTTCCAAAGGGATCGCTTTGTTAGACGTAAAGTTTGTTAGCCCTTCTTGCAAAATGATTAATTTACATTAGTTAATTAGATCTAGACGGTTGTCGAGTATTGTGGGCGATTTAATAACGCTATCCGTACGACAAATCTTTCCTTAATTGCTCTCAAAATACCGGATATTTTTATTTTTGCATTAAAAAATTATTAATAATTATTTGCATTATTAAATAAACTATTTTAAGGAAAACAATAGCTCGTGTGTAATTAGGCAAAATTATATTTTTTTTAAAGAAATTTATTTAGGAATATTAATTCCTAAAATAAGTTTCACAAATCACAAATAGAGGATAAATTCAAAGAAACAATAACAATATGACAATATGAAAAGTAATTGAAATTTCATAAATTTAAGGCATATTGGCTACGTGTTATAGCGTTTTGATACAGTAATTTAATTTTTGTATAAACTATTTCATAATATATTTAACAAGAAAAATGATTCTTTAATTAAGCTCTTCAAATATGAGCTTAATTAAGCTCAAATAAAAAATAATAAAAGCTGTTGAAACTTTGAAAAATTGAGGCATATGGCCAACGTCGCATTATATTTTTAAACGACCTGTAGTTTTTACTTTATTTATTAATGTTAGCATACATACCACCTTCAACAAAGAAAACAAATTGTAGACGTAAATATTACATTTAAAAAATTTACGTATTAGGATAAAATGGCAATCAATAGTTATTGCATGAATATAAATATTAGCTCCCATTAGCGGTGTTGCCGACTTTTCAGAACGAAATTTGTGAGTTTTAGTAGCATTTTTCAAGTTGCCCGAAATTATTACAATACTTGTGCAAATTCGGTGTTTTTATAAAAAAGTTTAGTCTTAGGTTGGTTAGACTTGGGCCATTGATCTGGCGTTAAACCATAAATAAAAAAAAACAAATTTCCTTGTTAAATTTTCGAAACATCTACACCCGTGATTAAGAAATTTTCACTAATCATCTTTACCAAAGTAACAATCCAACCAACAAGATTCAGCGAAACTATGAGCTGAAGCTAAGTCAGTGTCTTCTTTTTCAGGCATAATGTTATTAATTCTTCTTGATTGAAGTTTCTGCTTCATATTGCCTTATTAGAACTAGAAACGTTGAAAAACTGATTCAAATTCAACTTTGAGCAGTTTTAGATTTGGAGTGTCCTGTTATACCGTGTAAGGGACTTTTAAATTGAATTTCTTTCCCATCATTTATGTCAGCTAATTTATGCTATTTGGACTTATTTATATATGATGTACATACTGATTCTCTTGAAAAAGAACCTGATCCTACTGCACCTAAAGAAATTAAATAAGAAAAACGAGTATTTCAGTTACATCATCCGAAGATTCTAGCTGTTTGGTCCAACTTTATCAGAAAATGCGTTTGGTAATGTTCGTTCAACATCCTTCTCTTCCGAACTATTTGTTACATTAATATTTTTAAATATGCCATTGAAACATTGTGGTTTGGAAACTGAATCAATTTATTTTGTCTCTTCAATTTAATGTGAGCAAGGTCAAATTTGGTAATATCGTTATCATTTTCAGTTATTTCTTTCTGATGATCATCAAGTTTTGCTGCCTGTTTCAAGTGCCCTTTTCTCTAAATCTACTAATAACTTTACAATTTCTTTTCTATGTACTTAATTTTGTTAAATAATTTTTTAAGAAATGTCTTTAGTTTGTTGTATCTCCGCCAAACTTATTTTTTTTTCCATTCAGCTAGTTGAAATTAAGGTATTTTTCTCTAACCAAATGAAGTCTTTTCTCTGAAAAGCTATTTTTCTATCTACTTTACTTTACTTATTAATGTTAGCCTACATACAAACTTAAATAAAGAAAACAAATTGTTGACGTAAATATTACATTTAAAAAAATATACGTATCAGGATAAAATTACAATTAATAGTTATTGCATGAATAGCGGTGTTGCCGACTTTTCAGAACCAAAATTGTGGGTTCTAGTAGCATTTTTCAAGTTGCCCAAAATTATTACAGTAGGTGTGCAAATTCAGTGTTTTTATAAAAAAGTTTTGGTCTTAGGTTAGTTAGACATGGGCCATTGATCTGGCGTTGAACCATAAATAAAAAAAACAAATTTCCTTATTAAATTTTCGAAACATTTACACCCGTGATTAAGCAATTAAACGTCAACCTTCGATTAAAGCCAACATTGCAACTGTCATGGTTTCTCGACCTTCAAATATAGTTAACAATTTTCAATCTCACTTCAAACTGAATTGGTCTTAGCATCTGTAGTGCGTGCGATTCGTGCAAGTCGTTCTCACTAATCATCTTTACCAAAGTAACAATCCAACGAATAAGATTCATCGAAACTATGACACATGAATTTAAACGAAATATTGCAATCGATCACATACAACGTTGCCAAGCAGTAAGTAGATATGTATATGTCATGCTCTCGTTTTCTCAAAGATTTTTTTAAACTTTACATCCAACACTTAAACCGATTTTTTTCAAATTACAAAAATCAAATTACAAGAAATAATCAAAGAACATCACAGTCTTTGAATGAATGCAACATTGCCAAATAGTAGGTATATATCTCTCCTGCTCTCTCATTCTTAGAAGTTGTTTTTAGATTATTGGAAAACTGTTTTACATCAGGTAACAAGTCATTAGCCATACATGATAATTTAATTTACATATTGACCATGCCATTTCCAAGTTGTCTTAATTGAAATAATTTATATGTGAATTTTTAAGAACCTTGAAGAAAAATGTTGATCACATGTTTCAAATTTCTTTTTAAAATTGCCTCAGGTTTTCAATGTGACACAAGCCTAAAAGATGTGAGATTCTCGAAACTCTTTATTTGCAAATGAATATCTCTTAATTTAAAAGTGAAATTTGGAATCGTCAATTTCCTATTCAAGACTATCAAATCCATTTCGAGTATGCAGAACTTTGGCCCACATTTCTTTATCAATGTTTGCATTATTGATATACATTTCTAAAGCATTTTCTACTCTCCCTTTGCTCTACACTAACATATCACATTATGCGAATTATTCAAGACTAGCACTTTCAACAACTTGTACTAATCCAGAAAGAACTGAAGTTAAAGTTTAACAATAAGATCAATCGATAGTGTCTTGAAAACGTATATGTGTGTAAAAGATGCAGTATTGCAATGGGTGTCATAATCAAATAAGACCGGCTTTTGGAAGCAACTGTATGTCGTGCAGCCTATTCCAGCTACACCAAGGGACTTGATTTACCTATCCTGAATACACAATTTTTATTGTAAAAACTGTAATGCAGAGCCAGATGGCGGTATATGGAAGCAAATCACCTTCTTCTACTGTTGGAGGCTAAGGTGGGAAAGAAACTGATATCAGTAGGGCAGTTATAACTTAATATATACAGATCTACAACAGACTCCTTCTTTTTCAGGTACCTATCCGTTTTGGATGTTGGCAATTATAACTTTTTTTGTACCAGCTCGAGGAAGAAGTCCGTAGGTTCCACAACCATAGTTTTGTGCCTCAGTTTTGTTTCAAGAGATATGTTGTGACTTTTGAAGATGGCACTCATTTTGTGAAATACCGTGTCTTGCTTATCCTATATGAAATTTTATTTCTTGTTCACTGTCCCATTATTCATTTATAATGGCTCCAAGGTAGCAATATTGTTGAACAGGTCCAATTCCGGTTCGTCGACATTATAAGTGATCTCCATTTGTATCTCTTTTGCTGATTCTCATTTGTTTCATTTTCTTTACGTTAATATTAATATCATATTATTGACGGAACTGCATGATAAGGTCCATTAACATTTGCAGTACTTCCAAGCTACCTGCTTTCACCATAGTATTGTCGGCGTCTCCAATATTATTTAGTCTGACTTCCTTTAAAAGAATACCTTCATCTACTCAGTTAAGGGCTTCGTTGAAAATGTTTTCGGAATATACGTAAGTTGACTATCAAAAGTGAGAAGACGCATCCCTGTCTAACCCCTCGTTGTATTTTCACCAGTTCGGTCTCCTTCAACGCTTAAGCATGCTGTCTGATTAAAGTAGAGATTTGAAATTATTCTGATATCTTTATCGTCCAAGCCGACCTCTTCCAGGATATTGATCATTTTATTATGTTAACGTGATCAGATGCTATTTCATATTGAATTACTCTTGCATATACATCATAATTGACGTCTATGCATTAAGAATTGAACTGCAAAAAGTGCGTATCTGGCTCCGCCTGACTTTATAAAACCAAATTGGTTTTCGAATATCTGTTCTTTACATTTGTAGTAAATTTTTCTGTAGATAAGGTATTTAGGAGACACACAAGGAGCCGTTTAGTTCAGGTAAAGCTGTAGCAGGTTGGAAATTGTCTCTGATCATCAGAAGGTTATTATTTACAACTGGCATTCTTAAGAAGCAATGAAATAAAGCCAGACAGCAAGAATGGTGGCTACTTTCTCTAACATTAACTTAAGGAAATCAATCTTGTACATCCTTAGACATCAAAGGCATCACTATTACGGTCGTCATTGCATGTATTAAATAGGTAAGTTGCGGATGCCAAGAGCAGATCTCTAACGCTAAAAATAGTCCCTGAGCAGAAAAAGATTATCCCTTGTGGTTCAGATTTTAATGGATCAATAAAACAGCCCTTCATCATATCACTTTTCCAGACATCAAAGGCTGGATGCCGAAAAGGACATCTCTAATAATACCATTTCTCTGTGATTTAGAAGGTGAAGAAATCTATAATACCCTATCTTTTGCTTAATTATTTCGTTTTGTCTTTGGAAAAGGTTAACATAAACATTAAATATTGCTGGATATTAGCATCTAGATGCTTGGTTATTGAGTTAGTTTGGTCCTATTAGAAAGATCTGTTAAAGTGTTTAATCCCTTACGTATGTCTGTGTTGACAGTGATGACAAATACCTTCTTGAAATTAAACGTTATTTAGTAAATATTCCGTTATCAAATCATTATGATAAGTCTTGAACTTTTAATATAATGAAACTGGAATAGGAACTGAACCATTTCTTTAATGTGATATTTGGGTGGTTTCTGGTGAACGAAATTTAAAATTAAAAAAAAGTTAGAAAAAGAATAATATAGAGCCATGACCTATGATTTTATTAAAAAAGGATTAAGCTAGAGCTGGTTCAAAAATTTTCTCCATTTACTATTGTATTTTCTAATTACCGCCCCAAATTGCCGTCGTGCCTTTGTCCCGCCGATAAAATAGAAAATGAGTTTTCACGCAAGCCTGCGCAAAATGGAATAATTGCCCTTTTGCGGGGAACGGTCTTTCCTGAATGCTAAAAATAAAGTCTAAATAAAACCTCCCGGTTTTGCCGGGGTCTCGCTTTTTTATTTTTCTCTCCAACGAAAAACAGAACCAGAAAAACAGCCCTTTGTAACCTGGCATGTAACATAAAGGACGGGGTTTATATATAATAATATGATGGAAAAAGCGAAAAAAGAAGTCCCGTAATACATAAAGACATTGAGGGGGTAGAAATATCTTATGAGGTAGAAAGTTTTCGAGAGCATTTTCTTGGCATATTCGGTTGCTCAAAGACTACAAGGATTGTATTTAATAAAAGGAAACTCGAAAATAATTTCTTTCTCAAAACTCGGGTAACTTCAAAAGGTTGCATTATGTTCCTTCCAATCATATCATTGCAAACATTTACATATTTTTTTTTAAGCACATACACAGGCGTGATTTCTAATGACTCTCTTTACTTTTAACTAAGATAAACGTTAAACAAGAGATTCTATTGAAAATAATTTCTTACAAGCCCATTGTTTATACAAGATAAATAGATTTACTCACGATCAGGTGTAAAAAATCCACTTTTCAAATTTAACGCTTGTTTATTTAACAGTACTACACCTGGTTAAAGAATAGAATTCTTGTGTCTTTAAGTGGTTTGCCGTTGATTGATGACGGTTTATTACAAGTGCTATTTTTAACGTTAAACTGATTGATTTGTATGAGTGCTCTTGAAAATGAAACTAACCTTACTTTCAAAGTATAAATTGAAATTGATGATTGAATGAATATATCGGCGACAACTGCAACAAAGTTGTCCTTTGTTTGGAAATTATCAAAAGATCTAACACCAGTCAAAGAGAACTTCCCTTAAAAACCAGGTATCCAAGACCATGATAAACCAGACATGATCAGCAATCGGTAAGAATAAATTTTATGATAATATTTAGCAAGTCTCAAAATTATCAGAATATCTAAGAAGAATTTCCAAAAAATACACTACCATGATCAGTTAAAACCAAGTTCTCATTAATGTCCAGCAGCATGTCAAATAGAAGATTAACTGGTAAAAGAATATTAACAATTTTTGATATCCAGGAATTAATTAAGTACAATATTATCATATTTCTCAACAGTTTCTGGACAGGTTTCAAATTATAAAAGTATCAAACACCAGTCAAAGAAAAAATTCAGGTGACTAACATAAACTAAACACAAAAGAATATCAGTAAATTCTCATGTTTAAGATGATAATTACATGTTCTCTATGATATGGAAATTATCAGAATGTCACAGCCTTATGATAAAATGTACTTTCTAATCTTTCTATAACAACTGTGAATAGGGAAACCTGCAAACACATATAAACAATTTTGATGCTCTGAATTATCAAGATGATCACTGGAACAATCTTATGCAAGATTAAAATTTCATGTCTTGCACGATTTTAAAATTATCAGAATATCAGGTACTCTATTCACAGCACCTGAGACCCACCATATATCAGAACCGACCAGAAAATCCATAAGACCACATTTATGACCAATTAAAGAGAAACTCCATAGGAAAAAGGCGTCTACTTTATTCACTGCAGTTGTGGTAAGAGAATTATTGGAAAAACAGGTAAAAGAATATCATTAAATGCTTTTTGATATCTTTAATTTTCAGAAAATTTATCATCAATCAAAAACAACATTTCCTGGAAACTTCAGGCTATATATAGACAATAGAATTTTATTGCTTCTAAAGTAATACAATATATACTTACAAAATATATAAAAAATAAAATAAAAAAACTCAAAACAGTAACGTAAAAAATGGGCTATAAGCTATATAAACTACTCGCTAACCTGATTATACAACAATACAAAAAATATGAGAAAAAGTTTCTATAAACATGGGTCTGGAAATGCACAGTTTTCAAGATACAGGATGATAATTTTTTTTAAATATTAATTTGATTTTTTTTTACAAGGAATCACCCATTGAAATATCTCCGTCTATTTTTCGAACACCCTGTATATAATTACATAAACCAAAACCATATAATAAATATAAATAAAATACTAATTATAGAACCTTTAGATAAGAGAAAAATTAAACAACTTAAGCACTAACCCCAATAAATCAGTCCCTAATACAAAAAAAGAACAAAATTACTCATTAATTATGAAGCTTCTAAGTCGGAGAATATTTAAAAAGTAATGTACAACAGCTTTAGCTTTTTGAGGTATGTTGTTTAAAAAGCATATAAAGTTGTGCACACTATATACAACCTCAGAAAAAATTAGAACCTAACAAAGAGGAGCATACTCAAAAAATATGTGCTGAAAGGTCTGCGTTACATATAGTGCACATATCGTTAGCTATAGAGTAAGAAAATCCATCAAAAGTAGCCTTAAAAAAACGGCATTTGGCAGTCCGGTCTAAATTGAAATAGTTTTTTGGCTTTTGGAGGTTTGAAAAACAGTTATAAAAAAGAGGAAATGCTAAAGCAGATGCAAATTCAAGGTCTTTTTGAACACAAACCTATTTAAATTTATCCAATAGCAAAACTTTATTCTTTTTAGGTAGGTACTCGTTAATTATATAAATGGCATGCCAAAATCAATTTTTGAAAAAAATAAATTCTTTACTTGCTGAATCCAATTATACGAAGGATCAGGGTTTTCAAGTTCCAGCTGGCTCTTATAGCAGATTTGTGGGTATCTGGAGGGTTTTATAGATAAAAGTTTGATCAGCCAATTAATAGCTAATTCGAAAATAGTTAAAGAAAAGTGTGTTACTCCAAATTCTAGACGCACAATGCTGTCAAGTGTATTAACAGGCAGAAAAAACAACTTTTTGAAAAAACCTGTACCCGTTCCAAAACCTCAACGTAACGCAAACTCCAAATTGCCGCATTATTGAGTAAGACACTCAGAACAAGTGAATTATAGAGTGTCATCCTTGCCGACCAACTGGTATGGGTCGACTTGGCCATAATACCGCGAACAACTCCAATAACTTGTTTACCTTTAAGTGTGGTGTCCACCGCGGTAACGTTAAATAATGAAAAGATGAGGTAAAAGATGCCCCCAAGTAAACATACATCTTTGTTATCTCCACCTTTTCGCCCTCATATTCAAAATCTTGATTAGCTCGACGGCCACCTCCCCTAGCAACTATACTCTTTCTGCTTCGTTGCCTCGTGTACGTCTCTACTGTTAAAGTTAGCAGAACATGTAAATTCGTTCAAAGAGGTATGTATCATAGAAGTTATACTTCAAAAAGGAGTCATACTTCAAAAATTGCAGTAGTGGAAACAAATCCATTAGAGGAACTGCTAGGCAATCCGAAAGAATCAAAGAATATTCGACGATAGCTCTGAAAAACCCGTCAGGCTAGTTGGCAGAACTAAGAAGTTCAGGTATAGAAGTTCAAGATATTTCCTGTCGTTTCCTCCGCAAGATGCGCCAGAAATCTGTCTCTGTATATAAGATTAAACAATTTTTATTGTAGTTTCTTTTGCCGCACTTCCGAATGTATATTTCTGTTTCTACATTGGCCTATTGGTATCTGAACTTCCATTTACATCAACATTTTTATTGAACAGTGGGTACATGTACTCTTTCTAACTTGTAACTTAATTTGTTATGGCAAATGAATACAACGATGTCCGTATTTAGGTACCCGAGACCTAAGTTGGCCAGATTGTTCCAAGCAATCAAGGCAAAGGCAAACTTTCCAAAGAACTGTTGAATTATTCGTTTAACCTAAACAAAACTTCTCCACAAAATTCACCTGAAATCTATCTGTCTATATTGTTAAACCATCTTCACTGTAGTTTGTTTTGCCGCCCTAATAAGTGATCTTGAAGTTACATCCTCATTTTTATCGAACAGTGAGTACATCTACTCTTCCTAAGATGTAAGTTAGTTTGTTATGGTAAATTGAAACTTTTGATTTTATTACCCCAGATCTAAGTTAGCCTTACTTATATAGCTTTAACCAATCGGCCACAATGATGAATGCAAACTTTTCGAAGAACTGTTAAATTCTTCATTTAATCAAACTAAAAAATATTTTGTTATCGATTGAGTCAGCATTAATAATTAAATTTCTAGTTATACGCTTGCTTTAGTGAATGGTGGCAATGAAATCAAATTCAAGGTAGAACGTGCTCTATAGCCATCTGCAAAAATTGCACGATCCTTTTGTTTACTGGCCTTGATTCGGTTAATGCTATTCAGGAATGCCGCCTCATCTGCATTTACTATCAGGTTTTTTTTCTAAAGATTTTGTAATTATTATTGTTGCAAATTACAGATTTATCTAGTAATCATTCTATACCCACATAATCTCTTGCAAAAGCTTTTATTAATTCATATTTTTTACATTGAAAATGTTTCTACTGGTATTATTGTAACGCCTAAAAGTTATTAACCCGAAAAAACTTTCCTTTTCAACGCACAATCAATAAAAAAGAAAATTAGCAATTCATATTTCTCTCACACTTTTGTGACCCATATAAAACTGTGTTCCGCGTTTATGCATTCCAATGAACTCACGTTGTCTCGCACAGTATTAACGATAATTCTCGCATGCTACTTGGAAAACACGAATTTGCTTTATTACCGCTTTGTAGTATTTTACTATTTTGGGATTCTGCCAATGGGTCAAGCAAGAAATAAAATGGCTATAAAAAATTGCAAAAATTAATTTTAAACTATTACTTCCTAGGAGCATCTTATGCGTTTCTCTTAGCAAAGTTTTTTTTTATTTAAGTTTTTAGAACTCTTATTACATTTTTAATTCTTTTAAACTAAACCGAAATCACGGCTTTGGCTATTTATCTCATAACTGGTTTTTGAATCAGCTGGCGAAAGCCTATACAACCCTCGTTCAATTTTAACGCCTAATACCAAGCTAGAAAGCTGCTGAAAGCTGCTAAACGTAGTAAACGTAGGGACTGGTTTTAAAACCTTTAGTGCTTATTACCTTCCTAGTTCATCATGATGCTATTATACTACTACAATACAAAGGACTAATAAGATCAATTTCAAATTATAAATATTTTCCCCAAAGAAAACTTCATCAGGTGAACTTCTTCAACGAGTAATGGCTGGGATACACAAGAAAACTGAGCACATTTAAATTAAAAATACCCAGAAAATCCAGCGGAAATAATCAAAAAATAGAAAATGGAAATGACGCAAAAACCTCTTTAACTTAGCAGTCTAACTATATTAAGTTGATGCACATAAATAGAGATGAACATCTGGGTGAGTTCTCGGCCTCTACAATCTTGAAGGAAGTGAACAATTAAATTTTCGATTTTTCTTAGTTTTTCTGCTCTAATCTGGAATGAACACAAACCCGTAAAGGTTTTCTGGCGACTACTTCTTATGCATCAATTAACGAAAGAAGGAAGGCCAATATTGTACTATAGTTGGAGGTTGGATAGTACAACGTCCCTTCAATCTCTTTTTATAATACATAAGTTCTTAGTTCTATAAAAATATTCTGTTCTTTATAGAAAATTTTGAATTCGGCTAACCGAGTCCAGAGTTCGAATTAAAAAAAATGAAGAGTCCTAAATAACAATTTGGCTCTTAAAAAATTATATAAAGTGAAAGCACTTGTTTTGCGCCGAAATATATCCATACTGTACATTGAAAAGTTGGTCTTATGTACAGGATGTCAGAGGACTGTTTTGACCACACTGAAAATCTTGAAAAATAAATTGTTTAGCCCAAAACGGCCGAACACGTCAATTTTTTTAAATAACTATAGGGGTCGAGTGATACCTTAAATTAAACGTAATCTTATTTTCTACATGCATTGTCCTATTTTTATTTTATCAATTCGTTCTTAAGAAATATGAACAAATGTGGATAAAAAAATAAAATTTATTTTAAATAAAAAACATAAAAAGTATCCAACACCTTTTTTGTATTAAATGTTGAAAATGATCTCCGTTGATCTCCATGCAAAAAATACAATTATTGTTCAAAACGTCTGCCCACATTGGCGAACATTTCAGACATTATTAATTGACATTCGTTAATAATTCTATTTCAAATATCTTTAAGGGGCTTTGCGTCAAAGACTTTGGTTTTTAGATGACCCCATAAAAAAAATCCAAAGGGGCAAGAACGGGAGATCTAGCAGGCCATTCTACGCTCTCCCGCCAATCCATCGTCCAGGAAATACACTATTCAAAAAATGATGAAGGACAGCAGCATGTGGTGGTGCCCCATCTTGTTGAAACATCAGTTCACTTTTTAGAAGGTTATCATCTTGTTTAAGTACTCAATTATTCTGGGATTGATGGCGTCCTGCAGAAGTTCCAAGTAATTTTCAGCATTAAGATTTGAATTAATAAAAAAAAGTTCAACCATTTGCTCTCCCAGGATACCAGCCCATACATTAAGTTTTTGAGGTCGTTGCGTATATGTTTTTCAAAATAAATGAGGATTAGTGTTAGTAGCTCGAGTATCGACAGTGGTGTCTATTGACTTCACCATGTAAATAAATGAAGCATTTGTCCGAGAAACAGTTTACAGCAAATTTCTCTCACGATTTAACCTATCATTAAAGTACTCACAAAATTGTACACGACGTCCAAATCATCTTCATTTAGCTCATGTACTAATTTGATTTTGTAGGCATGATATTTGTGTAATTTTTAAATTTTCTGAACGGTACTTTTGGATACGCCAGATGGGGTAGGTATTTTTCGAGCAGATATATTAGGTTCCATCTCAAAATGAGCCAACACTATAATTTCTACCACTTCATTTCTCACTGGATGCTGAACTGCATTTTTTCTGTTTTGTACTGACCCTGTTTCTTGAAACTTAGTGGAGAATTAAAAAATTGACATGGGAGCTCTGGATGGGTTAGGAGATGATGCCAGAGAACGCAATTTCTGTCAATAAATGTCCCCCTCAATATTAAATTTGACGTGTTCGGCCCTTTTTGGCTAAACAATTTGTTCTTCAAGATTTTCAGAGTGGACTGTTTTGTCTCAGACATCCTGTATAAGATACATCTGAAGCCAAATAACTTGTTTTAGGGTTATAAATTACGTCTAGTGACAAAGGTTTGCCTCAAATTTTCGGGTGAAAAGCTCAGTCGAATTATCACAAACCAAATCTTGTACTAATTTAGAGGAAGACTAACTAACGTTCTCCAAAGTAACTCCTATAATTCTAGCATATGTATATGACAAATGAACACAAAGAGTCCTTGCCATATACAAATATTCACCAATGAGAGGAAGAGGTAAAACAACCCGCTACTTCCCCCCTATTCTAAGACCAGTTTCCGTTTTAATTAGAAAGAAACTCCTGAACGAGGAGGGATGGAAGAAGTTGAACTTAATTAGAATTATAGTAAAAAGTTTATTTCCCACGTATTTCTTCCCAACTTTCTTCAATTAAGGTTTTATATTGAAAACCCCTATATCAAGAAACGTTTACCTCAAATGATGAAGTTTTGGGAGGAAAGCTTAACCGGTAAACTCAATTAAAATGTAAATATTCTGAAAATATTAAACGAAATGCCCTAATAAATTAGACATCAAAGCCATTGAGAATTAAAAAAACCAATCTACTTCAAAAAGGCATACTTTCAATATGACAAACTCATTGGCAGGCAAATAACCTTAGTGGTGCGCCCCAAATTCCAAATTCGAATGTCCGCACTTTCAATCGGTGTTTTTTTATCCAATTCGTTTTCTTTTTTTTTAATCAAAAACGAACTCTAAAGCGCGACGAAAAGGCAAAAAAATATTCAATTCTATTGGATAAGTCGCGTAACCTGGCGCGGAATAAGATCTATTTCCTATGTTTATCCGGCAAATTGAAAAGTAAATTTGCCGGGGTTTTTCCGACTCTTTTTCTTATTTTTCCGTAACGCTCTTCGATTTCTTTATTGAAAGTGATTGCTGTTTTTCGCTCGATTTATAAGATATATGATATAATATAGAAGTTAAATGTCAATATATTTTTAAGTACCATCTATGTTCATTGTACGGAGTGAGCGCGCAGATGCTTTAAAAGGTATCGAGACTATAGAACCGTAGTAGGATTTTCTTAAAAAAAAATCATAAAATCCACGAAAATTAATACGTATAAGTGGTGCAGTTGACATTCATAAAAATTCAGATAGCCAGGCTTCTTGGTTCGCAATCATGAAATTTCGTGTGAAAACTTCATGAATCTCGGCTATTATGCGCATAAAAATATTTTAATCATCGGGAAAGATAATAAATTCCCCGATTATAATGGCGTGCGTGTGAGAAAGGCGTGTTTGGATTAATTTGGAATATCGAATGTTCCTTTCCCTACTAACTTAATCCATTTTTTTTCCTCAAATAAATATTCTGCTAATTAGGTCACGTCAAAATAAGAATCTCTTGCAAAACAAATTCTGTGACAATATAAATCCAAAACAGTAAAAGAAAATCGTTCCAATGATATAATAAGAATCCGGTGGTTTCGCCTTTATTATTTTACTCAAGAGAGGAGCGGCTGGGCATCCTATTCTTTGTAGGCACGTTTTTCATATAAACGTACGTGGAAAAATGTGAAAATATGAAAGCAGCATTGTGCTCGAGACCTTTCTGAAAAATATATACATATATGAGAATTTGTTTGGCCTCAAAAATAGAAAATATCGTCAAGTGTCGTCCGCTCTTAGGTTAGTGAATTTATTTTAGGGCCATCTCATTCTCACGTATAAAAAAGCATTGATATGTTTTCACACAGTTATGGTTTCCATGCATGCATTTTTATTTGGCAAGACATTTAAATTAAGAATTGTAAATGCAAATTTCCAACGCCAGAGATGGATCCTATTATTAAGTAACCTCAATGTTTCTTTTGGGATTGATTTTCAATTTCCATTTCCGCAAATTTATCGTCGGAATAAGGCTCTATATAAATAGTAAGATTTTTAAAAAAAAGAAAGAAGAACGTACCTAAATAAACTCCATCCTCACAATCACACTCATTTCCACAATTTACCAAAATGTTACTTCAGGAGCACAGGGCTCTAAAATGAGAAACCATAATCCTAAAAAAATCCTTGAAATACTGGAAAACTAAACTCTTTAAAGATATAAAAGAAATAAAAACTTTAAAACAAGAAAAAAAATCATTTCTAAATAATCAAGATCGAAAAATTATTATTGGAATTAAACAAAATAACACCGAAATTCTTGATCTCTCAAAAAATCCTAATGAATACATGACCGTTATTCCACAAAACCAAGTTAATAATAAAGATGTCATGAATTTTTACAAAAGTAATTTTAAGGAAAACTTACAATCTTTTTTGAAATTTCATCAGTTTTTCGTGTATAAAACATATGACAATTTTACTGTCACTAAGTAAGAGTGAAATGCGTGATATGATCTGCGTTTTTGCTCAGTCAAATTATAGTGGACTTGGTGCAGCCAGAAGGTATTTAGAATTATACCCAAATCGAAGACAACCCAACCACAAACTGTTCAGATGTATTTATACCCGTCTAGGCGAAACAGGGTGTTTTCGTCCTAAAACCTTAAATGGTGCTCCAAAAAATATCAACGTCGATGATGAAGAAGAGGTTTTAGCTCGTATTTCGGAAAATCTAGATCTCAGTACTCGTCGGTTAAGTACGGCAACAGGAATAAGCCAATCTTCTATCTGGAGAATTTTAAAGAAAGAGAATCTCCGTCCATATCACTATACTCCTGTCCAAAATTTACTACCTCAAGATTTACCAGTTCGCTTACAGTCTGCTCAATTTGTATGCTAAACAACCCGAAAACCAAGAATTTCTTTATGACCTTCTTTTCATCGATGAGGCGACGTTTACTAGACGAGGTGTTTTTAATTGGAAAAACAATCATTTGCGGGACTCCGAAAATCCACATGCTCTAAAAGAACGCAATTTTCAGCATGAATTCAAGGTAAATATTTGGTGTAGTGTGATATCTGGTTTTTTTATTGGTCTTTTGAACTTCCTCCTATTCTGAACCGGCCCCTCTATTTACACTTCCTTGAACAACAGCTAAATCCACTACTAGGAAGATGTACCACTCACCGATGGTTTGGGCGTGGCAGTGAATTTGTTTGGCCAGATTTGTTTGTCTTTACTGTTGTTACCCAGGATAGTAGTAATTTAAAATAATAAATTTCTATCAAGCCAATGTAATAACGTTGACTTAGGATTTTTTACGCTGAATGTTTAAAATGCAAATAACTTAAAAACTGATCGAGTTGATATTGAACTGCCTTTTAGATTTTATAGTTGTTTTAGCCATAACTGTATACGTGTAATATAACATGCTTACATACTAACGTGTAACTGTATAAATAATGCTAAATTCACCACAAAATTCGTAATTTTCATGTGAAAACACATAAAGTCGCCAATTTTCAAGACGATACGGCTTAAAATCTTAAAATTGTTAAGAAATTTCAACTTTAAATACCCTGTATCTCGTAAACCTGCAACATTTGTATAAGACATGTTAAGCTCAAGCGCCATATTTTGGTGTGTAGTATCTCCAGTTCAGAGATTGCCCATTCTTAATGAATCACCCTGTATAGCATATTTCATTAATTATTACTTAATAAATTTAACTTTTCCAAATCAATGGAAATGTGCTACTGTCCAAATGTAGTGACTCAAAAAAATTTAAGGATCTAAGACCAATAATTAGTGTTCTACCTGGCTAAGGGTCAGTACCAAATGACTAAACATGTTGAACATCATAAAATACTACTAGATGTGCAATCTGGATGTCGAAAGGGCCATAGCTGTTCTACGGCTTTGGCTCATATAACAGATGATATTTTGAGGACCATGGGAAAAATTATAATTTTAACACTTTTAGATTACACCAAAGCCCTTGATCCTATAGATCATAATTTATTATTGGCAATTTTATCTTATGTAGGATTTAAAGGAGATGCGACTCAATTTTTTAAACATTATTTAACAAGAAGAGGTTAGCGTGTTAGGATTTATGGAATTTTATCTAGTTCACAGCATATTCTCTGCGGTGTCTCTCAGGAATCGGCTATAAGTCCATTATTGTATGCCATATATACATGAAATATTAATAAAATAATAAAAACAAGTAAAGTTGCTACACGGATGATACGCAACTATATTACTCTTTTTTTAAAGATCAAGCTCGTGAGTCGCCTCAATGTATTAATACAGAATTAGAAAACTTATCATATTTTATTAAGATCTATTTCCCTACAGCATTCTCTTTATCTAAATCGGATAAAGTAAATATTTGGTCCTTAAAATTATGTGCAAATTATCAAAAATCAAGTAATCTTTAGAAATAAAGGAAAATATAAAACTTGGTCTTACTTTTCACAGTCAAATGCGATTTGACCAGCACGTATCTTATTATATCCAAAAAGCTTATCTTAGACTTAAATTATTATACAGCAATCGACACATTCTATCGCAAGGATTAAAAACAATTTTATGTAACGCTCTCGTTCTGTCTGTGTTTGACTATGAAGATGTCGTTGATGGAAACTGCTTGACACAAATTCAAGAAAATTGTATACAAGGAGTGCAAAATTACTGTTTGGAATGGAATCCGTAAATATGAAAGAATTTCTTATAAACTCTCTTCAACAAACTGGCTTAAAATGGAAACCAGGCGTACAGTAGACTGTGCATCTTTTTGTAACAGGTTTAAAAGACACATATATCTTTACAATAAAATTATTTATAGATCATTAACTAATAATTAAATTATCATCTTTAAACGTAAAATCTTTAATTATTATTTCCAGCAGGAGAGTTGAATAAAAGAACATATGCCTATAATAAAACTTTCAAAATTAAATTTTTTTTTATTCAACATTTTTAAATCTATCCCCTTTCTATTTGTTGTTTTAAAATTAATCTGTTCTTTGTTCCATTTTATTAATTTGTATAAATATATCTATATATTGATAATGTATATTTATTTATATTTTGTAAGATTCTTCTTTTGAATTAAGGTACTATGGATATCTAAGGTTAAGTAGAGCAGTTTCTACATCTGGACTTTGCCTCTTTTCACACTAGTACAATTATGTTTAGGATAGAATTATTTGTAAAGCTAACTCGTTAAATTGTGAAAATAAAGTCTTTATTATTATTATTAAATACAAGAAGATGCAATTTTCAGCTAATAAGATTACTTAAGACTCACCTAGTCGCCATTAAGACTAAGAGCAAGAAACTAAGGAGATTAACAGCAAAGGTTAATAGAAATTGATTTCCAGGCAATACATACTGGCGATATACTGGAGCCCTGAGACAACTTTAAAGTTTCAATCCTTATTTTTGATCCATTAGTCGGTAAAACCAGAAGGGTAGTAAAAACTACCTGACGTATGACCTTACCACCAAAATTGAATAATTATGGTCAGCAGGAGAAGATCTAAGAAACTAAAAAGTTTTATGGAGTGAAGTTTAAAGAGCCATATATTGCAGGTGTTTTAAGAAACCTGATCCGGGCGAATAAAAATGGTACTTCCTCCAAAAAGGTTTTTATTAATTTTGAACTAGGGGGATAACTATGCAAAGAATTACAATGTATACAGTTATTTGATTTCTGCTTTAAAGAGCCTGTAAGAAAGTTGTTCCTTGTTCAAAATTTCCCTGTTTCGGAACAAAAATAGTAAGCACTGACATATACAGGGTGTTCGGAAAGTAATGAGACATAGAACAACAGTAGATTCCTTAATTCAAAATAATGTGATTGAGGTCAACTTGCCTTATCCTAATTTTAATAATAACTGAAATACAGTGTGTGAAAGTATTATTTGATTTATCGTTTTTTCTTAAAGGTCCTGAACCAAATAACATACTGACATCAAATTTAGAACATACGAGTCTTTTAAAAAGAAAAATATTATTTTTTAAATTTTATTTTCAATTCAATTTTTTTTGTAGACAGGCGATGAAAAAACTACATTTCAAAATTACTTTGATATATACACGGTGTTCACAATCCTATTGTCGCAAAAAGGTGGTTCCTATTAAAAGACAAATTTTTTGTTGAGATTCGACGCGAAAAGGGTATACTTTGGCAATAAAAATGATGAATGCTGGCACCTTACCTTTGGAATTTCTGGATGTGAGTGTCGCAGGGATCCCTGATTTCCTCTGGAGAACTTGACTGGATTCTGCTTGTTTCAAAGCATTCACGTAGATTAGATTTTCTTAAGAACAATGTAGACTTTTGCGAAAAAGAACTCGCGAAGAACTACTTTTTGAGAATTTCTTTTTTAATATGCTTGGAGAGAGAGAGAGAGAGAGAGACAGAGACGACTCGTGGCGCTTCAATCGCAAGACTGCTAAGTCGTCTGCGCATCCAGGTGCCAACCAAGTATTGCCAATGTATAAATATAAAAATTTAACTTTAAAAGCGGGAAATAATTGTTGCAGCGACGCCTATATATTATTTGATTTTCTGATTCTGCGTCAATTTAAACAATTTGGTGTATTAGATGTTATACTTCAACCAAGTCATCTTTGAATTACAGACAGTTGAAAATCGACTTTTTTTAACTTTAAGAGGCTATAGATCCATAAGTATTCGTTGTAGGATAAAATGATTTTCACATTCTTATCTTAACTTTTTAAGATCTATCTCATGACATACATTTTTAGCTAGGTTAACCATGTACTTTTTTTTAACATATTAAGGAAAAAAATGACAAGTGACAGTAGCATTTTTTTTCTGTTATTAAATGTATCTTAAAAAGTTAATATAGGAATGTAAAAATCACTTTATCCTATGACAAGTAGGTATGGCTCTGTAGCCCCTTAAAGTTGAAAAAAATCTAATTTCGACTGTCTCTAAATCAAAAACTACTTAATTATTGATTATTTCTTTAAATGGAACATCCTATATAATATTTAATTTTCTGATTCTGCGTCAAAATTTAAACAATTTGATGTATTTTATGTTATACTTTAATCAGGTAGTTTTTGAATTAGAGACAGTTGAAAATCGACTTTTTTCAACTTTAAGAGGCTATAGAACCGTAAGTATTCGTTGTAGAATAAAATGATTTTCACATTCTTATCTTAACTTTTTAAGATCTATCTCATGACATACATTTTTAGCTAGGTTAACCATCATTTTTTTTTTCAACACATTAAGGAAAAAAAGATAAGGAACAGTAGCATTTTTTTTCTGTTATTAAACATATCTTAAAAAGTTAAGATAGGAATGTAAAAATCACTTTATCCTATGACAAGTAGTTATGGCTCTGTAGCCTCTTAAAGTTTGAAAAAAAGAAATTTCAACCGTCTCTAATTCAAAAGTTACTCGATTAAAGTATGACATGCATAACATCAAATTTCTTAGAATTTTACGAAAAATCTAAAAATCAAATAATATACAGTCTTCCATTAAAAAAAATGTCTATTGCTACGCCTTTTGTGACCACCCTGTATAAGTCATTTTTTTTTTAAATGTAGCTTATTTCTTCCTTGGCATACAAGAAAAATTGGATTTCTTTGCATCAAAAATATAGCCACAATGGAGGAAGGGAGTACTAAATGAACAAGCTGTATAATAATATTGCTAGCAACAAAAGTAGACTGACATTGACTTTATACTACAGTCGTTAAATCTCAGTTTCATGACCAAGTTAAATACCTCACAAGTAAAGTAGCAACATTTCATAAAAGTTTGACTGCTCCTACGTTTCAAAAGCAATGCAGTGTTCTGATGACACTGCTACACCTACTTTTCTGATCTGGTTTTAAAATACTCACTAAATTGGATTTAGTATCGTCTTACCATTTAAAAATTTAGTAATATCTTGTAAATGTTCCCATGAAATTTTACTTTTCACATTTCATAGAATTAGAATTCGTTAAATGAACTCGTCAGAACGAATATTATAGGGCAGCAGGGACCAAGCCAACAAATTCAAAAACTTAAATTAAGCACTCGAAAAGTGAAATTTAATCAAGCATTAGATGTTTGAAAATTAAACTTCGTAATGTAATTATATTTAACCATCAGGGAGAAAGTTTGGACATTTCGTGAATAACTTTATTGTGGAATATGGCTGTTTTAAATCGACCTTAAAAAACAGCTGTGCTAAAACATTAAAACTTCTTCAGTTTTGCAACATAAACGTGCATTTTTCTAAAAGGAATCTTGAGTAGTCTTGACTTAGTTTACATAAATCAACGCGATGTAACACATGTGCTGTACGGGCTTTCAATAGCCATTTAAGGAATAGAATGTCCTAAGAGAACATATCTGGTTATAATAAATTAAGAAAAGAAGATGTTAATGGAAAACTTGCACTACTGGTAGATCTAATAATGGCAATGCCCAAATACACTAAACCAGAAATGACAATAAGAATGAGATCTAATTAATAATAAAGTTAACAAGCATTCCATTGCGGTGCCAAAATGTATGTCCTTTTAATTATATTTTCATTTGTAAAGCTTTTCTTAATTGCGCACATTATTATCTGCCTCATCAACACCATGCTTCCGCTTAAATTAACAAAGCAAATTTATCGCACACGACAGATATCCCTTATAAATAGATTTCTTCGCAGGAGTGATTAAATGAGTAATTTTCTGTGTGACACTTAGAAAATAAAATGAAATGTAGTAAGAAAGAAGAATGGAAGTTAGAACCACGAATATTTTATTATATTTAAAAATAAATCTAGAGTAGGTTTTATTATGGTTTGTTACGCACATCATAAGAAATTAAGTGGCTTTACGTTTAAATTATTATTACGCCAATATTATCAGCCAAACCAATCATTTCAAGGTTTTAATTTCTTTTTGGACCATAATGCAACAAAGCTGAATATATCCAATAAAAGATACATTAGAATGTATCTCAAAATAAAAATTAGTGGTGTTGTATAAATTCGACTTAATTTAAACATTAAATAACCACTTGTATTGAATCTAATTTATGAAGGGGTTATCAATAACTTTATACGATTGAAAAATTAAAAATCGACTTGATTTAAATTTTTATGAATTAAGATGCTCGCAATTTTATTACTTTTATCTCTTGAAAGAAAGCCTCAAAATTAAAATGACCAATTAACTTGTTTCATAAGAATAAGGGATTCCTCTACAGTACAGTTATTTTCAAATAAATTTGAGTTGACTGAATTTTTAAAGAATTTTTTCCTTTTTTTTATTAAAAATTGAAGCGTGGAAATTTAAAAGCGTCTATGTGCCAAAAAGTGATAATTGAGTTATTAAGGTTTTTTTACAATAAATAAAAAAACCGGTATATTTTGGTGAAAATATTTTATTATTAATCAATAATAAGTATTTGAAATATACATTTAAATGAAAAATGAAATTCGAGAAAACATTTTTCACAAAAAAATACCAAACTCATAAAACTAAGAAACAGTCTAAGTACCAAAGTACCCTAGGTTTAAAAACGTCTGTTTCATATAAATTTACTTCAGATGATTTAAAAAAAAATTCTTTGTTTTCAGCATATTCGTATATCCCTTATTAACCATAATCCACGAAACCTGGGATATTTTGTTGGTGAATGTCTTTAAAATCTTCGGATTTCATTGTTAAAGCTTTAAAAGCATTATAACACGCATTCATTATCATATCTTTTTATATTAGCTGGTGTGAAGAATTTTGTTACTTTTTTTCGCTTCTTAACTTAAGCGAGTGCCAAGAAACTAAAAATGTTGTTCAACTTAATCATATACTCACGAAGCTACCAACTATAGTAACAGCACGAGCATTAGTGCATTTTTATTTTGACCAATGGAGTTGTCGCTCCATATGATCAATTTTTTTGGAAAATCCATGGGTAATAAAGCTTTAAAAAGAAAAGAAGAAATTGACAAGACTGACAATTGGCAGACAAATGAACACTTAAATTACAAGAGAGCTGTTTGCATAACAGCATACCTATCAACTATGGTTCGTTGAAAAACACTATGAGTATTTAAAAATAGTCTTGCAAATAACAAACAGTGTAGTGAAAATATGCACTTCTTCTAAAAAACTAATCTGTTTACAGCTCGTTTCCGATGAAATTTGAAACATTTAAAGGTGTTTAGTCTTCAAGAATTGATTTTGTGTAACATTGGTAAATAATTTCGCTTGCTTATTGACGATTGTCACCCTTTGCTGGTTTTTCAACATTCTTTAAAATGGCTAAAACAAAAGAGTTATCGGTAGAAACAAAAGGTTATTATCATTGGACTTCATAAGGATGGAAAGACTAACCGTCAAATTTCGACGGATTTGGGAATTCCAAGGCGGACTGTCGATTATAATGTTAGGAAATTCACCAGAGAAGGGACTATTAGCAAGAAACCTCGATCGGGAAGGCCAAAGGCAACAAGTTCAGTTCAAAGGAGGATTTAAATATTATAATTACAATCAAACGCAATAGACCCCTTACCGCCCCTGAAATCACAGCAAAAATCAACAAGGAGCGTAAAAAAGCGGTCAGTGTTTCGACAGTAAAACGGCAACTTTATAATGCTGGTCTTGAAGGACGTTTAGCTGTATCAAAACTGTTACTGAAGGATGTTAATAAGAAGAAAAGACTTGAGTGGGCCCAATCACACAAAGAATGGACCATTGATGACTGGAAGAAAGTTCTGTGGAGTGACGAGTCGAAACTCGAGGTTTTTGGAACGAAGAGGCGAGTTTTTGTTCACCGTTATGTCAATGAAAGGGTCGCTGAGAACTGTACGGTGACCTCAGTTAAACACGGTGGTGGTTTGGTGATGGTCTGGGGTTGTTTCGGAGGATCTGCAGTGGGCGATCTAATTAGAATAGTGAGAATTCTTCGAAAAGAGGGTTACAAAACAATTTTAAGTGACAATGTACTTCCTTCTGGTACTCGAATAATTGGGGAAAACTTCATCTTTCAACATGACAATGACCCCAAGCACACGTCGAAATTGTGCAAGCAATATTTAGGTCAATTACAAAGGCAACATCTTCTGAAAGTTATGGTGTGGCCCCCACAATCACCGGACCTCAATCCTATCGAATTACTGTGGGATAAACTGGATAGACAAGTGCGAAAATCATGCCTCACATCACAAGAAGACTTGTGGAGGATCATCCAAGAAGAGTGGCACAAGATACCTCAGGAAACTTTGGACAAATTAATTAGAAGACCGAAACTCTGTGAAGCTGTTATTAAAAATCGAGGCGGACATGTAAATGAATCCAAAATTTGATTTTCTTAAATCTAATTAATTGAACAATGTATTGTTTATATTCATTTTGTTATAAATAAATCGTTTCATAAGAATAACTGATGGGTTTATTATTTTTAGTTATAACTTTAAAACAGTCATATGTGGGCAAATACTTTTGAGCGGTAGTGTATATCATTCTTAAGCCTTCCAAAACGTAGAATAAGACCTATCAGACTTCAAATTGTGGAGCTAAGATCAGAACTTAAAAACTTCTTTGACGACTTGTTTCAACTGTAATGGTTTTCTTTAATGGGAAAACAACTGATGTGTTGCTTAATATGATCGTGAATTTCTTGAAAATATTTTCTTTAGCTTGTGCTTTTGCACCGCTAATCGGTTACCGAATTACGCCCACGTTTCTTTGTCTGCACGAAAACTTGTATTCTATTTTGTGTCAATGCAAATATTTCGCTAAATGTTTTTCTGCACCCTTAGATATGTTGCTCTTGTCCATCTGGAACCGTATAGAACGGGTCGTCAATATTCTTTAGGCCTTTGGTATGTCCGTCACGTCTTCTTGAAATTCCAATTTGAATAAAAGCAAGCAAACAGTTACTCTGTATATTGTAATCAAGAGTTTCGTAAAACTCGTTAAAAAGTGATCTTTTATGTTTCCCGCTGAGGCTGCGGCTTTGAAACTTGCAAGAACATGAAGCCTATAAACGAGAAACTCGGTAAGTTTTCTCCTAAAAACAATGTACACAAAATTAAATTACCCCGATTTCAGGTGGCTTCTTAGCTGCATTTCGAACACCTTTGTAATTTAAAGTATTGAAAACCACTTAGCCTTAAACGTTTTTTTTTGTCTTTCTCGACACTTTCTCTACCCTTTCTTCCTTATTTTTACAATAGTATTTTGAGAAGCAATATTCAAGTGTATTTACTCATTTCGACTATTAACTAATACTATACGGTAATTTATAGCCTCAAAACTTCGTTTTTATCGGAACATAGACTAGAATAATAATAAAATATCTAATTTGGGTCACCAGGCACTTAAATTTCCACGTCTCAATTATTGCAAACATAAATTCGACTTAATTTAAGTATTTTTAAATAATTTACATCTCTTTTAATTATTTTCATAATAGAATTTAGAGTTTTGGTTTTCGATTTTCTCTCTGGAAAAAACTTGAATCAGAAAGTATTAAATAAATATCACCCATTAACTTATTTCGAAAATAAATACAGCTTGATTTAAGTATTTTTACCTAATTTAGACCTTTTTTGAATATTTCAAACTTGAATTCAGTTTTTGTTTTCGAATTTCTCTATAAAAAAATACGAAGCCATCACCGATTAACTTATGGCTATCTCTTTTTTTGTAAGAGATTTGGTTTTTTTTCTTTATTTGACTTAGTATTATAATAAAGAATTATTTACTTATTATATAAATAATTTATATTGGACGAGTTTTTGTGTTCGAATTTCTCTCTGAAAAAAAAATTAAAATTACTAATTATATTAAGGCCTTCTCTCTTCTTGAAAGAGATTTAACTAAAATACTTAAAATTATTTAGAAAATAAATTTGACTTAGTTTTAAGTATTTTTACTTAACTTAAATTTTTTAGGTATCTTCAAATTTGATTTCATTCACTTTTGTTCTTCGGACTTCTCTTTGAAAAAACTGGAATCTTGAAATAATAAAAATTTTATTTATAGATTCAGCAACGCTATAAATTATTTCAATATAAATTCAACCTAATTTAGGAATTTCTACCAAATTTACACTTTGTAGCAATTTATCTAATAATCGAAGTCGACCTAATTTTACAATTTTTATTTAATTAACATTTTGTAAGGTAAATTTACATTCACTATTAGGACGAATTTATCTATAAATAATTTATATTGTAGTAGAATATTCCACAAGCAAATAGAACGCCGTAAGTTAATCAGGTCATCTTTTATCATTTTGAGAACGTTTTTATTTGAGATAAAAAGCTCGAAAAAATTGTTAATTAATTCGAATCCCAAAATAACAAAAATCACTAATTAACTATATCAACATATTATTTTAAACTTAACTCTTGCTGTATTTTATTCTTACTGTTTTAACATTATTTTATTATGTTTAGATTTAATTTTTTATTTTGAATTTTTGGTGACACCCATTACATATCTTCTTAATCTGTCATTTCAGGAGGGGTCATTTCCATCGGCTGTGAAGAACTGTCTTGTTGTACCTATCCATAAAGGAGGTGATAAGCATCTGATATTCAATTATCAAGGAATTTCACTCTTATCGGTGTTTTCGAAAGTTTTTGAAAAGTGTTTCTCTAAACTTTGGAGTCTTTTCTACTCAAAGAAAATTTTTTTAGTAAATACCAGTTTGGGTTCAAGACGGGTCTATTCATATATTTTGTCTAATTTGGAATTAAACAATAAATGTGTAGGCCTATTTTTTGATTTAAAAAGGGAGTTTGATTTAATAAATATTAACCTAATGTTGGATAGATTTAATGACTGTGGTATGCGTGGTCTTGCCCATAAATGGATTAAATCCTAGCTGACCGGTAGATATCAAAAAACGATATTAAAGAACGGAAATGTTTCAGTTGCGTCTGAGTCCCTACCAGCTGTTAGTGGTGTCCCACAGGGTAGCATTTTGGGGCCACTGTTATTTGTTATATTTTTTGATAGCATCTTGGACGAATTTCCTGGCAACCATATAGCTGAGTTTGCAGATGATATTGTTATATCAACGTCGAGTGGTGACTTAGAAGAACTAACTATCTAGAGGTTCAACCGGGGTAGTTGACCGAATGATAAGTATCAGTAGCAGGAACCTAATGCTTAATGAGTCAAAAACTGAAATAATATCTTTTAGTCTTACCGATTTGATTAAAAGCTTGCTTGTGAAAATGCATAACAAAACCATAGAACAAAATAAGGTTGTCAATATTATCGATGAATAAGATGTTCATTGTTGGTCTTATCATGTAGATATGGTTTTAAAGAAATTATCAATTTATGCCTATGTGATCTGGCAGTTACATAATAAAATCGATATTGGCCTGAGCACTTCTTTATTACTATGGTTATGTCCAGTCATGTTTGTCATATGGCATAATGTATGCCTAGAAAATAATAATTAGAACTATTTTATTTAAGCCTTATACATTTTCTTGTAGAACACTCTTTCCAGACTTGAAAATTATGCCATTTCCTTGCCTATTTATTTTCAACTCGGTCAGGCATATAAAGCGTAGCGTGTCTCGATTATTCTTTGTCTAGACTCATCTAGAGGTACCCACTATGAACTCAGGGTGAACTTAAATTTGGATTTACCCAAACATAAATTAACCAAAGTGGCAAACAGCCCAGTAGTTTTACCAATTAAATTATACAATAATCTTCCTATTGAAATTAAAAAAATTGAGAAGGTTAATAATTTTAAAGCTTAATTGAAAAGAATTTTAATTAAAAATTCCTTTTATACGGTAACAGAATATTTAAATTGCAGCGTCTCGTCCTTACTCCCATAATTCGTATTTGTTTGTTTGTTAAAAGCTGTAGTGTTCCTATATTCTTAGTCTTTAGTTAATTGTAGATTTTTTATTGTTTTTTCTTAAGGCCTTTTTAAAAGTTGTATGTTTAAGTCTTATAATTTTACTTTTTTGACATTATCCGACACTTTGTATGAGTCTATAGAAATAAATATTTGAGTATTGAGTATTTTTATATTTTATACCTAGTGTTTAGTATACATTTTATTTTGTAATAGTTTTTATTGTCTTATATTCATGTTTATTATATATTACACTTGGCGCATAGCACTTCTTTTTCTTTTTTGAACACGAACGATAATTATTTGTTTCAAACTTTTGTATGTGTCTAACCTCCGAAGGTTAATTATGACAATCTTAAATTTTTAATTTTTTTTTATGTAGGATTAAGTAATTCATGTGTAATAGCCTTGTAGCACTTATATGCTAAATAAATAAATTATTATTATTATTATTATTTTGAGATAGTTCTTATTTAAAATAATAAGTTAATTAACCGCAACTACTATAAAAATTATTTCAAAATACGAGGAGTGATCAAAAAATAAACTGAATTTTTAAATTTAGCAGGCTACATTCGTTCGATCTTCGATTATTTTATTTGGTTATGTTGGTACACTTATTTCGAGCATATGTTTAGCACATTATCTATGATGCTTAGTTTGCTTATATAGAGGTTAAGTGTTTTTCATACCCCACCATTTCCTGTAGTCATGGATCAAAGAATTTGCATTTAAATTTGTGCGAAAAATGAAATCAAATGCTCGAAAGCACTTGAAATGTTAAGTGGCATCCAGTGAGTCTACTTTAAACCAAAAACATGTGTACAAGTGGTATAAACTCTTCCAAGAAGGACGAGAAGACACCTGGACGCCCCAGCACGTCAACAACTGATGAAAACGTTGAAAATATTCTTCGGGAATCATCGAATTACCATTAGAGAAAACGTGTGTCAGCTAAGTTTGTTCCGAAATTGCTCAATTTCGACCAAAAGAACCGTCGCACGAGCATTGCTTAAGAATTATTGAATGACGTCAACGACGATCCAGACTTACTCAAAAGAGTCATAACAGGTGATGAAACATGAGTATACGGTTATGATATACGCCAAAACTAAGACTCAACCGTCTCAGTGGAGGCAAAAAAAGCACGCCAAATTCGATCAAATATGAAGATTTTGCTTACAGTTTTCTTCGATTCCAGGGGGGTGGTGCATCATGAGTTCTTGTCACAGGGTAAAACGATCAATAAGGAATATTACTTGCAAGTTATGCGCAATTTGAGCGAAGCAATCTGCCAGAAACACCCGGAATTGTGGAAAAACAAAAATTGACTTTTGCATCATGATAACGCCTCTGCTCACATATCGTTGCTTGTGCGCGAATTTTTGGCTAAAACCCACACACTAATTGTTCCCGAAACTGAAGAGGCCCCTGAAAGAACGGCGTTTTACAACGATTGAGGAGATAAATATGGCATCAAGGAGGAGCTGAACAAGGTCACAAAAAATCATTTCTTAAAATGCTTTGAGGATCGGAAAAACGTTAGCACAAGTGTGTATTATATGGGATTTCTTTGAAGGGGACAAAATAGAAATTAATGAATAAATAATTTTTTTTTGGGGAAAAAATTAAATTTTACCTTATTTTTTTATTACACCTCGTATATTTAACTTAATTTAAGTATTTTTGCATTTTTTCAGATAATATTTTTGCCAGATTTCTCTTCGAAAAAAATATAAAATAAAAAAATTTACTTGAAGTCTCTTTCTGGTTCATAAAAGATTTATCCCGCAGATAAATTATTGCCAAATAAATTCGACTTGACTTACATTCTTTAATGAGTTTTAATCTTGATTTCTGGCACATTTCTAAAAGAGAAATGTTCCTTCAATTTATGTCAGATTTGCCAGATATTTAAATATAACGTTTCCATTCCAAACGTTCGCCAATATTTAAGCACATTACCGGTCGTAAATCAAACTTAAGACGTCTCCTTTGACTCCCAAAATTTCAATGGCGCCATTTTATTTATTTCGTTGTTTAGCATTATGGCAAAGCTCATTCCGCAATGTAAATTAACTTAATAGTAATTTGTGGTGAAAATGTCAAAATAAATGAACTAGAAAAAAATTAATGTGGAATGTAAAAATACAACTATTAAAAATTTACAATTTGTTACTCATATTGGGGGTTGTAACAGCTTTATTGTTTTTTAATGGATTGAAATGGAAAATGATACCTAAAAGCCCCGCAAACCTCCAAAGGGGAGCTCTTAATAACGATCTCGCCAGCCTAAATTTCAATCAGACGCCATCAGGATAAGGGTTGGTTTTTGGGAGAGTTTCGGTCCTAAGGGATTTTTGTGTGCAATTAATAACGAACGCACATTAGCGGAAGTTTGGGTCGACCCTCCGAGCGACATTCGAAGATAAATTTCATAACACATTATGTGTATTGAGGGAATATTAATCTCATTTAAGTAATCTTGCAATTGCCTTATTTTTTAATAAAATCCCCTTTTTAAAAAAAGGAGTGTCCAAGTAAGCCAAAAAAAAACACGGTCATAACCTTGAGACCGATTTCATCATCGCCATGTTTCAACTTATTTATCATCATCAGTCGTAAATACATAAGCAGATGTGCCAAGAATGTTTAGTTTTGCTTTGATCTAAGTTAGGAGAAATTTCAGTTTTTTCACTGTTATTCGGCCTTTTTTATGATCTTACGATAAACTTGTATGTATATGAGTGCATCAGTCGTGATCTGTTGATGTCAGACGTATTTCGGGTTGGCTCATCATCAATTTAATTAGACACAAATATTTAACAAATATTAATAACAATAAATAATTTGAACAAATATTAAAAGAAATTAGACAAGAATTTAAACATTATTTTGATGTTGATACAAGATTGCGATGAGTGATACTTCAGACTGCAGTTTTCGAGGTTATTTGAATGTCTGGTAATTTACCGTAAAATTAGCTAAGAAAATATCAAAAAAAGCCAAAAAAAAACAAAGTGTCAGCTGATACTGATGACTAATCCCTATAATTTCCAATAAAAAAGTGACTTAAAGCAAATTTAATTTAGAGAACAAAAGCTGGTGGCGGATATCAAAGGATCTCTCGTTTCTATACGTGAATTCACAGTTACAATAACGTTGAATGTTGGATTTGTGGAATGTCGGAAAAAATCAAGAAAAAAAGTTAAAATCGTCGAAGCGTGTTTTGCCAGGTTATTGGAAAATTTGATCCTGTATGCAGGCCAACTGCTATTTACTGTGAAATTAGAAGAACTGGTATAAAGCAAATTTAATTAGGAAGTAAGAGCTAGCAGTATAAGTTGGAAGTAGAGCAGATCTCCGATTGCTCGAAATTTGAAAAACGTTCAATTTAGAGTTTTTTCAGGTTATGGGAAAATTTAATCCTGGATCGCAAAATATAATGGATTTCACAAATATAGAAAATAGTCTTCTTGTATTAGTTATCTCACGTACGAGCATCATTTGCGATGACTCTTGAGCCTGGACATACATATAATTAAGAATCTGTTAAATTTTTGTTAATTCTACTCCAATTTACTTTTCAATTACCATCACGTGAGTGTGACGTTATTTTAAAAATTTAATGTAGGAAATTAGAATTAAGAGATTTTTATATTCTGCCATTTAAAGGGAACTCATCGCTTTTCTTGACCGTACGCCACTGCTTGGTAAGAATCTGATACTATAAATATATACATGCAGATAATAAAACATACGAAAAACACAAAAAACCAAGTTTGAACGATAGTAAGATTTGAAACAAAAGCTGCTGATTGACAATCAGAAGAAGCATTATCAGCAGTAAAAAAGCAAATTTGAAAATGTTACGGTGTGCTAAGCCTAACATTTAGAAAATTATCATTAAATCCAAATTGAACCTTTTAAAACCTGCCATCCTGTATATAAAAACTACTTATGAATCAATTTAAGCACATATAGGGATGCAAATACAGCTCTTTTGCTCTCAAAGCCCCAAAACCTTAAATACATTAAATATATTTAAATGAATATTTCGAAGTATTCACCTCAAAATAACATTAAGAAATCATTTCAAGTCTGGTTCTACTGGACCATTCGCAAGAATATCTGACTGACCAATTGAGGTGAAACAGAAAAGCAGGACCGTAATGAGATTTTGTAAAAATATGGATAAAAAAATAAACGTTATTTTTCAAATTTTACACTCAAATTTTTAGATCGATTATGGTTTAATGCTCTAACGTCTCAAGGAACAATTTTGACCTAAAATTTAAAAAAAACTTATCTACTACCTTACCACTTACAGCTTATTATAGCACTTAGAATGTAGGTTCATGTTCTAACTCATTAGGGTATTTCAGATAATAGTTCTACAGTTTACGTTTATTCTTCCTCTCAACATGCGAACGTGGTTAGCGTGTTCACAAGTGTGGAGTATCAATAAAGTATTAGGTGAATGTGCTAAAACCTTTCTTCTGATCTTTTTTTCCAGTTAAATAATTACTCAGATACAAAATTTTTAATACTTCTTTTAGGCAGTAGAATTAATTTCAAGCCAATTGAAGGAAACTTAAAAAACATCCAGGGATGTATACATATACTCCTTCTAGACACTTTTTTTTCAAAATATGTTCACTGTGATTCCATTCCATTCCAATAATATTAATTTCAATGCTCTAGAAGAAATAAAATTATTTATTTTTTTTACTTCCATGAATAAAAAGATATTTTGCAAAAAAAAAAATATTAAGTTCTTCCACGCATTTACTATACATGGCATGGAAAAGGCAATACATGAACATATATTGCCGGGAAATGCAAAAAATGATTTTTTCATTCCAAACAGTTTAGGAAAAAAATACTCAATTGGCCATAAATGACTATGGATTGACTGTTGGCCCTGGAACAAGCAAAAAGAACTAAAACCCGCCTATAAAATGCAAAAATGCTTTAATTTAATTAATTTATTTATTCAATCTTTTCAATGCCTGGAAAGGCAGTAAATTGGCGGAAAATACAAAATATTCTTTATTCTACTCTTTATTCTCTAGAAAAAAAATAGTCTGAATTGCTTGGAAAAGCAAAAAATAACTATAAATTACCAGCAAAATACCAAAAATATTCAATTGTCTGGCAAAGACTAACAATTATTATAAATTGCCTAGAAAAGGCAATAAATGACCATAAACTCTCTGGAACGGGCAAAAATTACTAAAAATCGCCTAGAAAATGCTTTATTTGATGAAAAATGATTTATTTATTCCAGGCAATTGAGGAAAAAAATTAACTATTTGAAATGCCCGAAAAAGCAACAAAAAGTACTGTAAATTGCCTAGAAAAGGTAATAAATGACTATTTACTCCCAGGAACAGGCAACAAGAACTAAAAATCGCCTAAAATATGCAAAAATTATTTATATATTCCAGGCTATTAAGGAAAAAAATTTAAAAGGAAATGCCTTAAAAGGAAGACTAAAAACTCCCTAAAACTGACAAAAAGGACTAAAAAAGCCTGGCAAAATGCAAAAACGTTTTATTTAATTTATTTATTCCAGGCAATTGAGGAAAACAAATTTTTTAATATCCTGTAAAGGCAATAAATGACTATAAATTGCCGAAAAATGCAAAAAGTCATTTAATTCTTCGAAGCTGTTTAGGAAAAAAATATTTAATTGCCTGGAAAATACAAAAATTATTTATTTATTCAAGGCAGTTGAGGAAAAAATAAACTATTTGAATTGCTTAAAAAAGCAAAAAATAGATATAAATTAACAGGAAAAGACCAAGAGTATTCAATTGTTAAGTTACCTGGAAAAAGCAAAAAGGACTAAAAATCGCCTAAAAAATACAAAAATGTGTTATTTAATCAGTTTATTCGAGGTAATTGAGGAAAAAAATAAATTACTTCAAATAACTATAAATTACCATAAAAAGATTAAAAATGTTTGGAAATTGCAATAAATGCTAATAACTTACTGGAGAAATGCAAAAAAAAATATTTATTTATTCCAGGCAGTCGAGGAAATAAATTAATTGTCAAAAAAGCAACTAATAACTATAAATTACCAGAAAGAGACTAAGACTACTAAATTGCCTGGAGAAGGCAATAAATAACTATAAACTCCCTGAAACAGGCAAAAAGGACTAAGAATCATCTGGAATTTAAAAATGTTTTATTTAATTTATTTATTCCAGGCAATTCGAGGGGAAAAATCTTTTAAATGCCTGGAAAGGCTGACTAACTACATAAATTACTGGAAAATCGTAAAAAATCATTTATTTATTCTGCGCAGTTTAAGAAAAAAAAATCAATTGTCTAGACTGTAATTACTAAATATTACCTGCAAAATGTAAAATGATTGATTTATTTCAGGCAGTTTAGAAAACAAAAAAATTACTTCAATTACCTGAAAAAGCAACAAATAGCTATAAATGACTAGAAAGAGACCAAGAATATTCAATTTTCTGGAACAGACCAAAAATTAATATAAATTGACTGGAAAGGGCAATAAAGGACTATAAACTCCCTGGAACAAGCAAGAGGGACTCGCCTGGAAAATGCAAAAATTATTTATTTATTCCAGGCAATTAAGGGAAAAACATCTTTCAATTGCTGAAAGGTAATAAATAAATATAGATTACCTGGAACATGTCAAAAAATATTTATTTATTCATTACAGGCAGTTTAGAAAAATTATTCAATTGCCTGGAAAAAAACCAAAAATAACTATGCAAAAATGCATTAAATAAGAAAAAGACCCAAAGAAACTTAAAACTATAAATTTAATAGAAAATGCAAAAAAATTGTTTGTTTATTCTAGGAAATAGAGGAAAAAACTAAAAATTGACTGAAAAAACAATAAATAAGTGTAATTCCCCCAAAAAAAAATACTATCAATTTCCACTCTCAGGCTTTTGGAGATATTTATAATTTTCTCGGTATGGTTAAAAAATTGTTTAAAATACATCTGAAAAAAAAACAAGAATTCTATGACAATTGTTTCTTTTTCTTTCCAGATTGTGGTTGACATCCTGTGAATATATATCTTCAAACGCAAATTCTTTTTTTTTTAATTCCGCTATTCTATTTCGTTCATTTAAGCATACGCAAGCCTTATCCTTTTAAATGCCAATATTATGGAACACGTCCGAATCAGTGCCCGGAACAAAAGAGCTCCGCTGTATATATAACGAACAAAATACCTATACGATATAAACGTAAATGTTTTGAAAAATGAAAACTATATGGAAAAAGAGCAAAGTTTTTTTTCAAAAGTAGTCAGCGGCTTGTACATAATATTTAACTGACGTGTCGGCCTCGGGGGTTATTTAATATGTGAGTCGTAAATGTTTCTGTTTTTAATTTTAATGTTTTGTAACGGAAGTAAGGGCGTTAAAAGCATGGAGAGGCTCTGGATATGAATAGAATATTTAATAAAAATGTATAAATTAATTTGTAATCTAAGGTGTACCTGAAAATAGTAAAAATTTCGTTTTTTATCACCATCATCAACTTTATTTTTGTAAATACAGCCTTGGGATTTTTAATTTAACGCTAATTGTATGGGTATACTTTGTGTGAGAAGCGAACACTAACCCAATCCGACCCAAAACTAATAAACGGTAAAAAATCCAGTGCCTTATTTAAAAATGTTGTTGTGGCTACTAGAAAACAAAAAGTATAGACACTAAATGCCAACAAGTATCGTTTAACTATTACTATATCTCTTCTTAAACAGGTGCTTAAATTTTTTTCTTATTTAATTTTTTTTATTCCGTTTTCTTCAAATATCTCCCAAAGTATTTGAAATATTTTAATTTTTGAAGTACTATAAGCATGAATTTGATTGATTATAATTAATTTCTAACACTAAATCCTTTCATACACTTTAAACCTTTTACACTGAAACTTTTCTATTTTATCGCCAAATTAAAAAAAATTCAACGAGATCCACGACTAAAAGTTTCGAAACAATTTCATTTCATGCCCTCAATGGGCTGGCCCATTTATTGGAATAACATACCTGAATAGTTGAACAGTTGGCAACAGAGTTAATCTAAAAAACCGTATTTGGCAGCATCACATCGATTTTATCATCAGTGAACAAAGGACACAAAAAAAACAAACACCGGTGATATTCAGGACCGGACATTTGATAAAACATTTCGAAATTGAAATTTTTCGGCCGAGTTCTATTTTCTCCTATACAATTTTCTGGAGGGTATTATTAAGTTGAACCAGAAAACAGTCGATTTTCAAATGGGGTTTTAATGAAGTTTCTCTAACTATTAATACCAGCTGTTATTTGTCTGGAATTAAAAAAGGTGGTATTCACAAAAATTGATTAAGAAAATACTTTTCACTACACAGCCACGTGATATAATTCCATCGTTTTCAGACATTATCTTTGAAAAAATGCCATACAGAACTAAAATGCTGCTTATAATTGGATTCTGATTAAGTACATAAGTAAACCATTATTGGAGAACTTCAATGATGAAAAATTACCAGCATTTCTAAAAAACTAGTCTGCGTTGCTTGACAAAAGTAATAACAATCATGTTGCAGTTCAATTTTTTACATATGCGGAAATATTACCTGTCGGTTATTGCTTGAGTTGGTAAACCTCCTGTAGACGTCTAAATGTTCACTAAAGCAGTCTCAGTGGAAAGCATAAACAAATGTTGCAAAGAAATCCATCAACAATCATTGATGGCAATCCATGTGCAGGTGGCACATTTCAATTTTTTATAAATGGTGATTCAACTCAGAAGCAAAGTGCGTAGTAGATTAAAAGTTTCTATGAATTGCTATGATAGCTTCAACAATTGAATTAGTTGCTGATTGGTCATCATAGTCTTCTAAGCCCTCTGCTTGAGTTGATGATTCATAAATCAATTAAAAACGTCTGACAAGAATAATTAAAAAGAAATTTTAGATGTTGACGGCGTACACTCATACGATGAATTCGTTCAATTGTCGAAAAAAACTCAATTCGCGATAATCAAAGTCAAATTCAACAGTCACTGTGCAATCTGGAAACGCCGAATATGAATTTGTCTAATCATTTATTTATTGCATAATTTATGTGAGCAAATTTCTTTTTGGGATGCTGAAATACTCATGCAATAACATAAAACAGGCAAACCGTTATGAATGACCATACTTCATCGATTCTACCATTTCCCATTTGTTTGTGCTGAGAGGAGAAATACGATATGCGAATTTAGTTGAAGACTCAATACTGATAAAGTCACATAAGCGGTGTAAGTAAATTTTAAAGAAAAGACAGAAAGAATTATTAAACATAATGTAAATTTGGCATAAATCTCAGGGGAAAACTCACAAATGCGGGTCATTCCAAGACAAGGATTATCAATCAAAACTTTTGAAGCCTGTGCAGATCGCTCAATTCACTTGTGAAATACGCTTATGCGTTATATCATGCTTGATTGATTATACATTTTTCAACCACGATATCCTCCTTCTACTTAGGTACTCCTCTAGCTCCATATACCTTGCCTTGAACGATCTTCTGCAAAAGTCCTGTACATGTCCAAGATATTCTAGCTTTCGAGTCTTAACTGTATTAAGGACTTCTTTTTCCTTTCACATCCTTCTTAGTACTTCCGTATTGGTAATTCTCTCTGTCCAAGGTATACGTTGGATTCTTCTGTACAACCACATTTCAAATGCCTCAAGTTTTTTGGAGGAGTCCTCCGTAAGCGTCCACGATTCGACTCCATAAAAAAGGATCGAAAACACGTAGCATTAGACAAACTTTCCTTGACCGCTATAAGTCGTGGCTGGTAAAGACTTTTTTCATGCTGACAAATGTTCTGGCTGTTTCAATACTTGTTCTGATCTCCACAGAATGCTCCCATTTATCATTTATGTTTGTGTCCAAGTATGTGTATTGCGTGCCAAGTACGAGTTCCGTCTACCAATAAAATACCGCGGGTGTTTTGGTTTTTACTGATTATCATGAACTTTGTTTTGTTGGTGTTTATTTCCAAACCATATTGTCGACTGTATGATGTAACACTGTCCATTAGGAATTGTAAGGAAGTTAAGTTTTCTGCAAAAATAATGGTCTCATCTGCATACCTTATATTATTCAATTGTTCTATTAATTGCTCTATTTAACACCATTCTAGCTAATTCATTATCTTGCAGGGCTTCCCTACAAGATATTATTCCCTGCAATAGATTGAAAACTTCGTTAGACAGGATGCATCCCTGCCATGTCTTTCCTTTACTGGGTTTAATTTATGTCGAACTCTAGCTAGTAGAAGGGAAAGTAGGGAAAATACTCTGATTCTATATTTTACCTGTTATTTAGACTCGGTATTGCACGTTAGTGCATTGATTTCCGCACGCGAGACTTCAGTTTGCCGGGCCAGTATATTGTAGGTACATATCATATGTTGTATACATGTCAAATCTTCCAAATCTTTCCCCTCATATCTTTATATTATCCCTCAATCTTTCTTATATGCTGCAATACCCCTGCATTAAAACATGTTAGAAAATCATAGGCAAAGAACAGAACATTGCTTCATTGATACCTCAATTACCACTTGCTGACACTCCGCTCTAAGAGAAGAAATGCAATACGTCGCATGTTTTGATCACGTTCAATTTGTTTTGAACTCCAGCTAGTAGAGGAGTAAATAGAAAAAACGCTATAGTTCTCTATTTAACTAGTGACTTAGATATGTTATTGCACGTTAATACCTTGAATTCCGCACCCAAGACCTTAGTTTGTCAGGCCGGTATACATATCTTTATTGCTCGTCATCAATCTCATATTTGATGAAGGGAGGAGGCAATAGCGATGTTAGTTGTCTTGCGTGAGTTTAGTGGAAAACTTTAGTGCTTTTATCATCTATTTTATGTAAAAACTTATGATTCAAGTATAAATTTAGTGAATTAACATGATTAAAACAGTCTCCAAGTAAGTTAACGTGTTATGAAATTTAAAAAAATTAAAATTAAAAATCATTTATTGTCTTAGATACTAGAAACATAGCATAGACCCGTCACGATTGCTATACAAAGCAATACATATGGTAAAATTTATTGGTATTCCTTATTCAGGAATTTTTCAAAATATATGAACATACATATAATAAAAATAAAATTATATATAAAACAATAAAAATTAAAAAGTTCTAACACACAAGTTAACACATATTTGGTATGCAGTATACACTCTAACATTTTAAGAAGGTTTCAAACTCTACAACTAGTGTTGAGAGCAATGGAACGTTCCCGTTTATTCCCGAAGAACGTTCGCGAACGTTCACGACTTTTTTCGTGACGTTTATTCTCAAGAGCACGAATAAGCATGAATCCGAACGTTCCCGAAAAATGTGAACGTTCCCATAGCGTTAACGTTTGGTGTCGGAAATGAGGCTGTCATAAATGTAGTATAGTCACTACTCCACAACCAGTACTTTTTAGAACGTTTGCCACTGGTACTGAGTGACATACTGCTGAATTCATAAGTGAAGAATTGCAAAAAATTATAGAACAAATTGGGTTTAATAAGGTTGTTGGTCTTGTTACAGATAATGCTAGTTCTATGATTAAAGCAAGAAAAATAATTGCTGAGAGAATAAAAATTGTTGAGTATGGCTGTATTTCACATAGCTTGAACCTATTGGCAGGAGATATCATGAATAGTGATTCTCTTAAGTCACTTGAAGGATACTGCAAACAAATTATGACAGTTAAACAAGTAACGAAATCTCATATTATCTTGGCCACTTTTAATAGGATTCAAATGGAAAAACGCGGTACTTTAATTTCTTTAAAATTGCCTGTGACAACAAGATGGAGATCGATACTTGGTTGTTTAGAAAGTTTGTTAGAAAACAAATATTCTTTACAACAACTAGTTAAAGTGGTGTCAGCTGCACATTATGCTGCAAATATATTAGATCCCAAATTTCAGGGAGATGTTGTAATACATGGGGAGACCGACTACTTTGAACAAGCCTATCTCTGGAAAATGGTGGACAAAATTGATTCCAGGACATGGTGGAGTGGTTATTGCTCAAAGACATCATTGAAAACTATCGCATTAGCTATTTTAACTTTGCCACCGTCTTCGGCTGCCACTGAAAGAACTTTCAGCAAGTATTCTTTCCTGCACACAAAAAAAAATAAATCGATTAACCACTAAGAGGGCGAGAAAATTGGTATTTGTTGCTTCAAATATTAATTTAAAAACAAAATTAAAGAGTCAAAGTATAAGCTCAAATACCGGCCAGCCAAACACCTCTACCAATTTAATGGAACCGATTTTGCCAATTTTACTTATGTAGGTAACAATTTAAAAAGATGGCTTCCAGAATACAAAGGAGATTTTTTATAATTGGTGAGTATGCTTAGTGAGAAGTAAGTTGTTTTTACCACGAGTATTTTGATCACCCAATGTAATCAGTTTACTTTTATTTTTAAATATAATTTGAAGAACCTTTAAAATATAAATACCCGCCACTTTTAAAATCTTTTTCTTCCCAAAGATTCCTCGACAAGACTGTCTGAATGGTATGTTAAATAAAATCCTAATTATACGTTTTTGAATCACAAACACTCTCTCTATATCCATGGCCCTCCCCCATAATACCATGCAGCAACCCTAAACAGAGCTATAGTACACATTCATCAGTTCTTTGATATCAAGTAAATTCTTAAGTTGAGTTATAAGACAGACACTTTTATTTAATTTTTTACAAACAATATTAATATGTTCCGACCAGTCCAAGTGTTCATTATGTCAATCATTATGCCTAGGAATCTAGACGATTCTGAACCCGACAGAAAGTCTGACAAGAAAACTAAGCTCATTGGTTATCGTAAATCAAACAGATACCTTAGTTTTTGAGAAATATACCAATTGGTAAAGAGAAAAGATAATATTACATTACATTTACAGAATTACATAAAGGTATTCTAAGAACTCCGTATGAGGGTTTATTTCGGGTTCCATGACTTTGATTTACCACTTAACTTATTATAACTATCATAGAAATATATTATGGAAAATACTGTCACGAATCCAGACCATTCAAGTGTCAACTGAACCATATTTGCATTTTGAGCATCAAAATGGTAACAATGGGTACATGCCAACGCAAGTTCATATTCAAGTAAATCAAGATTGAGCAGTGTGGCGAAATGTGCAAATCAGGTTAATTAAAGGCTAAAATAGAACATACGAGTATTTTCGTCAACTAGTCATTTAACTTTGATCACATCGGGAATTGAGTTGTTTTTTTTAATAAATGGGAGAATTCGTAATATGAGTCTAACTTAATAGTTTCTGCTTAATGCTTAGTTTAAAAAGTTAGGATCATCAAATGTTAAAATGTGATGGTTAAACACGTTTCTAGACCTGACAAGAGTTAAATTTTAAGCGTTTACAGGAAAAATATGACGCCATAAAAAAATGACTACTCACTCACAAGTAAATTTCTATGGCCTCTAAGCCTTCTCGGGGTTGAGCAAATATCGGTTATCGCTGGAGCTCGGTTAAACCCGTTTCCGTGCGTCACAAATATATTAAACTATCGGAAAAGTAAAGTTGGAATAGCATGCGATGTCCCATCACGTAGTTGTATATCGTAGGGAAAACCGAAATAGGAGCAACAAACCCATTACATGAATTGGCTTTTTAAGGAAAAAGTTTTTTTTAATATCACCCAGTAGACGTTTTATAAATGGTTCTTAGCTAAAATCAATAAAAAAGAAAGAAATGCAAGTTTTTTGTTTTATTTTCTTATCTTTCCAAAGAGAACTTTTTATGTGCGTCTATGAATCTAGTAAGACAAGGTCAAGACTTACTTCATAATTTATCCTCATTTCATAGGTATCACAAAATTAACACTTTTATACAAAATGGTCTATACAAATAAATTTATAAGTAATTAAAAACTTTTTTAATGATAAAATAAGAAAATATTTTTTTTGCCTTTACTACTATCTTTTTTACCCTTTGCCCTTTTAATAGAAGGTTTCTTTTTAAAGTCATAATTCCATTTCTCAATTTTTTATTAATTTTCGGTCTTACATCATCATCATTACAGGCATTATCTTGCGACACCTTGTCTGTTTTTCTATTTTTAACAAAAAAAATTGAGCTTTGTGAAACATCTTTTGGGCCTAGCAGTGATAATTTAGCGATATATGTATAGCAAATTGTACAGTTTTTCCTTATATAGAGAGTAGCCCTCGTAAGAATTATATAGAACCATTATTGGAAAACTATGATTAAGAATATTTCGAATTTTCTAACACCATGTAAGGACAGTGACATTTTAGGTATTTTAAACGCCTATATATAAAAAATTTAAAAAAAGTTTTATTTCATCAAGGTACTCTTTAAAAATTAAGGAGAAAAATGAAATAATAGTTGTAAATAGACCCATAACATCTACAGAATCTACTGTAAATTTTTAAAATGAAAAAATATACAGACTGTTCTATTTAAAATCAGTCGGTTAATATATATTTCTGATACAACCGGATGTGCCAAAAGTATTAAAATCTAACCATAGTTTTTCAATAACTGATTGATCCTGGAGGTCCACCTTTAAAATAAAATAAGTGACTTACCTAATTAAGTATATCAGGACGACTTCGCCAGGAAAGTGAAACTTCTGAAATAAAAAACATAGAAATTATAACCACTATTAGGTATATCAAAAATAATTTCAAAAATCATCAAGAAAAACATGGTTATTGACTATGAAAATTGAAACATGACTCAAGACATCCTAGTAATATTCTAATTGATTCCCTAAGAAAATACTATTCAGAAATCAAGTCAAAGGCCCCATAATGAAATTCTAAAGTTTAATCAATCTCTTGATACTCTATCACCCATGAAAGGAAGCACTGACATACCAAACAAACGGCCAACCCGCCAACACTTCACGACAGCACACCCGCAACTGACCGATGGTCAGAGCATCTTGTTACTGACAAACTAATAAACTACACAGCTACGTCTATAGCTCGATTGGTACGTGGATACGTGCCATTGATTGGCCGAACGAGTTGTCATAGCGATTGACTTTTACCAATACAAACAAATATTCATCGGCCCCCTTTTTATTGTTGTATTACTTTGAAGGATGATGGGTCCCCGCCACAAAAACAACCACCCTTCTACTCACCCGCGATGGGTTTAGGTGGTTTTGGAGGACAGTGGTGGCGGGTATTGAAAGAGTTTATAAATCGTCAATATCCAGAAGATATTGAAGACCTGGAACGAAAATCTTAACTAAAAAAACCGTAACATGCCCCCTTTCATCCATGTCTTTTGATAGTGCTAATCTTCTCCTTCAGTTTCCTTTCCTCGTCGCAGGTTGGAGATCGCATGGTGATTTTAATCTTATGCATTATTGAGCCAAGAAGTTCTCCTTCCTATTATTTTTCTGTTCATTACGATTTGCAGTAGTGAAATCATTCATTGCGTTCCATAAAGAAACCATATCTCAAGACCTTTTAAAAGACAAAAAATAATCTTGAGAACCAACCAAAACTACTTTACCAACCAACAAGACTTAGAAGTATGTGCAAAGCCTATGATTTAAAGATGAATCTTATGACAATTAAATTTACTATAATCAAAAAAAAGGTTCAAGGAAACCTCTTAATAGGCAATATAGAGAGCGAAGAAATATCATTATTTGAGCATCACTAAACCATTAGACCAAGTGCCAGAGATCAAATTACGCATACAGCTAACAAAAGCAGCATCTCTCACCCTTATGAGTTTGCAATAGTTCAATCCACTTTAAATCAGCTGAATGACCTAAAGCTGACGGTTTGGTCTTCAAATTTTAATGATCACGAAGTGACGTTATTCTCTTTTTACAGATCAGTCATTATACAAAATGGCTGTAATATTGACAGAAGAAACTGGTCCCTCGTACTTTAAATTTGTATTAATTGTTTCATCTTTATGAAAATATAGAGCAATCATATCATCCAGATTCCTATTTACAAAAACGCATTTTGAAGGTTCAGACAAATGTACCTTATTAGGGTTTTTAATTTCAATAATCTTAGACAGGAATGAATTGAAAAAGACTTGACTTATCCAGTATTTCAGTGATTTCGGAAAAGCAATATCGCGAATACCTCTCAGTTCTCATAAAGGAAGGTCTCGTTAGCACAAGCATTTGTAACAGTTAAGGTTATCATTACAGGTGATAGTTGGTAGATTTTCATAATATTATATGATAGGTCTCAACTAAGTCTACACAACATCAATGTAAGAGGCGATAGGTTAAACTCTAAAAGCTCATTTCAGCTTTTCTTGGTCACTTTTAACTGTCATCCTTTCTTCAGAGATTAGTCACTTTCATAGGCTACAATGACATAATTTTCTATCTAAATTCACAGTGGGGTTTGTTGTCATCCTGACACTATTTCCTTGTGTCATGAGTGGTAAGGAAGCCACAAAAGTTTGATCAAGATAATAATACGAGCTTGGGTTTCAGCTTAAGGTTTCAATTTAATAGCCTCTGTCAGTTTATAATTTTTAAGACTTTCATATCCTACACACGTGATTCAGTGATCAAATATAAGTGAACATCTCTTACAAATAGTTTATTTCTCAAGTATTTACCAAGTGGTTTCAAGAAAAATGAAGCAATATTGTCACTGTATATTCTTCAATAATTAAGTGATGAGTGAAGATTTCATAGATGAATCTCAACAAGCTGCCAAGGCCTGACAAATCTGTACTCATATATATTAACTTCATATTTGATTTCACTGAACCAAAGACATAGGGTACACTCTATCTGCTGATTTTAGTAACGAATGCCTTTGCACTACTGACCAGACTATAAAATGTATTAATCATAATTGATATAGATAATTTGTGTCTCAAAGGAAAGAGGTCAATAAATTTTTGGATTGGATGTTGAGTTGGATCAAGCTTGGTTGTATCTCTAGAGTAATCTAGGAGTGTATGTTAGGTTCTGTTCTCACTGGTTAACTGTAATTTTCATGCAGGTTCAGATAGAATAATGTTACTAAAATTATCGGAATCTCATCTACGACATTATTTAGATCAGCTGTTAACAGGATTACTCAATAGTAACACCTAGACCAATGTGATCGCTAATATAGAAGGATAAGTACCAGAAGAAGAATAGATTAACAGTGGATATCAGAAAGAAGATAGTAAAGAATGCTTTCGAATCATATTGATAGATTGAATTTTGAAATAAATTAATAAAGCGACCTTGAAGATATGGTGGTGGCAAGGTCTTCCCTTAAGAACTCGCCTGGAAAATTAATATATTAAAGAGTTTTTAGGTTATTGCAGAGACTTCCTGGAGTATTGCTTTTCCTTCAGAATTTTAAATTGTTTGTAAATTAATTATTCTAATTTATTCATTATACGCGTACTACGTCACTGGTAAGGCATTAGCGCACGAAAACATATAGACACGGAGATGGGCGGACAGGAAAAACACGATTTGAGGACAGCTATACCATACTAGCCAACTGTTGAGCTGCACAATGCGCTAATCGACACATTTAGATTCTTATCGAAAAATGTGGGTCGTTCTAATATGAAAAATTGTTTCTCCGGGGAAACTCATAAAAGGGTTAATGGCAAAATCGAATTACGTATTGTATATAAATGGAATTATGTAAAGGAATGGGTAATAACATTAAATCCATTAAAAAAATATTGTAAAGAATTTTATTAAGGTGTATATTGTTTTTGTTAAAGAACTTTCTGGTCATGGTTCATCCATAATGAGATTCCTATGAGCAATTAAAATGAAAACTTTGCAATAGCATAAAATCTGATATATTCCAAGCAATTTATGCAACAACTATATCTTAGCGACGTATTTTTTTCTGCTGATTAACGAAGTGGAAATTGAAAAACTGCTAAACTTCGCACTTGAAAGTAATTCAAGAGTCCCTATGTGCTATTACATCAAATGTTACAGCATGTTTTTTTAAAACGAAAATAGCTATACAGTTATCTTAAGTTAAGATCAAAGTTTTCATTTAAGTGTTCTATACCTTTAGGTCACAGGAAGTCAGCAAAGTTGGACCAGAGGTACTTCTTAAATGAGTAAAAGGCATTTTTAATTAGGTACTCTTTAATATTGGCCTTAAATCCAGAAGATTATAGGTGCACATTCTCAACAGAGACAGGCAACACATTGAAGAATTGTACTCCGTAGTAAGATTTGTCATTACGGAATGGATAAAGCGCCTGACACCTCTCAGTTTTCTGACATGTAAATTGCAGCACTCTCTATAGTTCAGATTAGCAATCCCGAATCCAGAGTGACAGCATCAAAGTTACCGACTTCATCCAGAATCTATTGACCATGACTAAAATTTCTAAGGGAAAAATTCTCATTTTGGTTTTGTTCTTATTTAAGATCGGAACAAAATATTCTGATCCACTCCCCCAGATTACTGCATGACTGATCAGCTGCAATACCCAAGCTTAGTAGGTGCTATGAGCAATCAATGATGTTCTGTCATCAGCATAAAGATAAAATACAAACCCATGATGACAACTGGAAAGATTATTGACATACACCAGAAAGAAAATGTGCCAAAGAACAAAGCCCTGCGATGCGCCATGTCTCATCAGTAAACTCTGGGATCTACAGCTTTCAAAATGAACACATTGACTACGCCTGTTACGTAGGACTGAAGCAAGTTAATGCTTGAATTGTCAAATCTATAATAAAGGAGCTTTTGAGCAGTATACTGCTCAGCACAATGGAAAGCTTTTGAAAAATCGTAAAATATTGCTTGAAACTGCACTCAAAACTCTCCAGAATCTTGTTAAACAGGTCCCTAGCCGCTTTTAAGGAGCTGTTTATTGAACTCAAATAGATTCCTACTTGGACTATTGTTCATACAATCAGTCACTTGATGCACCTGAATATAAGTCAATGCATAAAAAAGCAAAGGCAGAGCCACCATTACCAAGGGGGAGGCAGCTTTCGTTTGAAAGTGGTCGGAGCATTATCAAATGTCTCATTAAAATGACAATCATTTGTTTGACTTGGTGACGTCTCTTGCGAAGTTTCAGCAGACACTAGGTAGGGATATTTCGGATCAACCTACCTTAAAAGGCCAAATTTATCCCTCAATTAATCATTAAATCACTTTGATGGTCCTGATCTTCTAGCGTGTGTTAACTGTGGATTTCAATTTGGATTTAAACTCAAATGAACCAAAGTAGACATCAAAGAGTATATCCTCAAAGAATATGTAGAAATCATTACCATCATCAGAATTATACATATAATTGATTATCTTTACTGACCTATAGAAATAAAGTAAACCCAAGTATGTAATAGAGCGATAGTTGATACATGCTTGGATGGAAAGAAAAAGTAGATCAGTGTAAATTGTAGTGTAGATAATTTTTTTTACATTTTATCAAAAAATCCTTATTACGTTAATTATTTGTAAAAGTTATAATTATTGTAATAAAAGACGTCCTATGGGTAGTCAAATGCCAAGATCGAAAAAAAGGAAAACTTGTATTGTAGTGCTTAGTGCATGAACAAAGGCATCATAATTTTTTTTTTTAATTTTAAATAAGAGCATTTTCTGAATTTTTTAATTCAGGACATTCTTAGTTATGCGTAGCCTCTGGTGACGAATAAGGTATCTTTGCGGACGGATAGGTTGTATGTAATTTATTACTTAAGACATTTTGGGGCATATTTGGTGATCGCCACGCCTAGGGTATTTTTAGTGCAATTTTAAAGTATGTAAAAATGTGTACTAAAAATAAGACCTAAGTCACACAATTATTAAGAGACAACCAGACATTCAGGCACCTTGTGTATTTTAATTATACCTACTTTTGCTTTCCGCTGGTTTTTTTAGCTTTTGCGTTATTATGGTGTAAAACTTAGCTGAAGAAGTTCAAGTTCGGCATATTAATTTTCATCTAAACAAATCGTCAAATAAATAAATAAATTCCAATACGACCAATACATTAGTAATAATTATAACTGAGTATAAAATGTAACTTTTTATGGATTAAATTAACGTCCAACAATAAAATTTATTAAAACAATATTTGTATAATTAAAACAAAACAACAAGCGTCACAAACTTGTCCATTAAATATTTTTTTTATGTGATTTAATAAAATTGGAAACCATAGGGTATTTTATAATTTCATAAATCCTATTGTTTGAAAGCTATTTGGTCCTATTTGAGTTTGAGTAGTTCTATAGTGGTTAAACAGTAATTTAGTTAACCAAACATTAGTTCAAAGCTAATCAATATTCTTGCTTACGTGACAAAAATACCACATGGAATATACGATGTTGATTGTTTTGTTTGACCTATATTTAAAATTACGAGAATCTATAATATAAAATGGTAGTGCTGTTTACCCATCAAGTAAAATGTGAATATTATACTAGCCCCTTTGTTCAAGAAATGAATATTATATAAAACGTTATTTAATAATTCATCCCCTCTTGTTTAGTTCTTTGTAAAACATAAAATAAAGAGAGGCCTGTACCATAATTACAAACATTAAATATTAAACCCACACTAAATTACAACTTCGCCAGTATGTCCCAGTAGCTCAATTTTTTTTTAATATTATACAATTAAAGGCTCCGTATCGTATTTCATAAAGAAACGGGTGAATATTTCATTTCGCATATGCCACGACATTTGCCAGCTCTCACGGATATTAAAATGTAAGATGAAACAAACTTGTAATTACCTATTTTCCAGGCTTATCATGGTCGGTTATTATTTCTAACCAAAGGAGTTACCGGACTCTGCGTGTCTTACCGATATCGTTAAAAATTCAGGACTTATCGGGAATAGACTAATGATGGATCGATAAGCCTCTGGATATACTGGGAAAAAACGTAATTTTCTCAGAAATGTTTTATTTTTTATGTGTTGTGTTGCGGTGCCTATGTCATGTGCCATGTTGTTTTATTAGTTTTTATAATATAATTGCTGTTAACGATAATCTATCATCAAAAACCGCAATAATCCGGATGCATGTGGTCTTCTAATGTACTGTATTTTTAATATTATTTAATTGCCAACATTTTCTATTAAACACGCTCGAATTTATCTGTAAAACCAAATTTTGAAAAAGATAAATTATAGTAGATCTTATTTATAAAAAGCTATAATATTAAAACAGCAACAACCTTTAACTTTTTAATAAAATAATGAATATAAAAAAATAACTGAAATAAAGATATACATACAATAATCGACATAATCGATATAAATATTTTAAATCCGGACCTATAAACTGAAAATTTGCTTCAAATGTCTATTAGTCCGGTAGACGTTTTTAAAAATGGATTATTATACGGGCTGATTCAAAATTGAGTGCAAAGATTTCAAGGGCGTATTTACCAGCCAAAAATAAAAAAAAATTTATATAAACGCATGTCCTAACTTGCTTCGTTTTCCTAGACACAAAGTGTAAAAGTTTTTTAATAAAATTGGTTTATCATCAATTATTCAAAATCCTTTCAGCCGATTCAAATAAAATTTGGTAGGCTTATTTGTCGTCATAAAAGCCCTCCTTTGGTGGGAATAAAATAAATTTATTAATTCCAGTGGCGTTTCAGGGGGCTACTACCTACTTGATACTTTTTTGACAATTTAATTTTTTTTAAGATTAAGCGGTCAATAATGTAACTTTCTTGCCTCTTAAACCTTACTCTAGAAAACTAAGCAAGTTAGTAAACACATACGTTTTTACGAAAAAAAAGTCTCTTTGAATCCTTCCCCCCCCCCCCCCCCCCAAAAAAAAAATTCGGTTTACACAATTTTTGGGAAGGAACATGAAAAAAGCACCCAAAAAAAAACAAGGATAAGCAAATATTTAGGAGATTTGTAATTGTTTTGAAAAAAAGTCTTATTTTGACTCTAACAATACGCTCTATTTCATTATTTGTACTGAATTTTGTAGCACCCTGTATAAATTGTATAGTTTTTTGTATAACCAGTCCCTTGTATATTTATGAATGTTATCTATCGCACATATTTGACTTTTGTTATAATTTTTTTCTGATAAGAACACACTACATAACCATGCATTTTACCATCAGTTTAAGTTAATTTTAACATTGTTCGAGCAGCAATAATTTTGATGTTAACCACGGTTTATTTTTAAATTAAATTTTTGTTATATTAAAATAGTGTAAAGAATTTAATTTCGGAAATGATACGCCTCTGGCGGCGGCAAAACGCTTTGTTATTTTCTGCACCTGTGTGTCTTTCGAATTATTCAATTCAGAAAATGCATATGATCTTATAAAATAATTTAAATGCCAACATTTTCTATTAAACACGCGGTCGAATTTATCTTTAAAACCAATTTTAAAAAAGCTAAATTTTCTCTTCTATAAAATATTAAAACAATAACAATTTATAGTTATTTATCGTAATAAACTCTTAAATACGAAATAACAATCTTCAATTCCTGAATATTAGTCCGGTAAGCATTTTTAAAAGTGGGTTATGACATTTATTGAATTATTGTAAAAAATACGGTCTTTAGTGAAGTGACGGTTTTCTCATCGTCGGGGTGAAATTATGTAATACCATTCATGACTCGCTAAAAATGTGTTCAGTTACAACTTTCTAACGAAAAGTAAAAAGACAATGATTGCAAGATTTCTTATCCTCTTAGTATCACATTATTTATACTGTTTTACTATTAAATTACTAACTTAAAGAGGGAAGAGAAAAAATGGGGTAAAATAAAAGTCTTTATCTCCTTATACTTATCCTACTTAATTCTGATGGTAATGTCTGAACCTTGATATTTTAAAGTTTTGTAACTGACCTATAAGTCGAAATCTATTTTTTCTTACATCTTGAATTGCTGCAACCAGTTGGTCCAAACAATAAAAGATCATTCCAAAAAAATCAATAATAATAAGGTAAATTTACATTTAGTCTAAAGTAAGTTGTACTACTTTGACCTTCATTAATTATATGGAATAAATAGTACAAATTTACCATATCAACCTTATAATGTTCATGTTTTGGAAGTTATTTTAACTTCTTCTAATTATTAAAAGTCATTCTGGTTCCAGGCATTTAATGTCCAAAAATTAGAAATACTTTTTTGTCAATTTTTGTTTATATTTTTTATATTTTCTAGGCATATTCATGACGTTTTTTGAATAAAGTTTTTACAGTTTTAAAAGCCATGTTTCTTTCAGGCTTATAAAGATATATTTATTTATGTATTTAATCTATGAAATTGAAAATAATTATTAATATATTTTTTCATTTGATTAAATTTTCTACGTGTTCCACGTTTTTATCAGTTATATTTCCTGCGTTTTTTTTGTTTATGTTTTAATTTGTATAAGATCAACTATCTCTATTTTTTGGTCTGATTTAAATTTATTTTCTTTAAAAGAAATTTAAGAGACAATAATGGAAAAATTATAATAAAGGGAATAGATTTAGTAGTACTTGTAATTAAGGGCAGAGTCCTTTGGTGACTTTATTTGAAGCTCCTAATTTTCTTCTACGATCTTTAATGAAAGGTTTTAGGTTATGAAGTGTCTCAGAGAAAACATTTTTATCAAGCTAAATCATTACAATTTATTACGGTTTCTCATTTGTTTGCTAATATGTGGTAGTCTTTTGACTATGGTAGAAGAAAGTAGCTAACAGAATACTATGGTAGAAAGCATTTATTTTTCAAGCTAAATTAATGAATTATTTTCTAAAAATGTCGGCTAGCCGAAATGAATTTATGTTTTAAGAAAAATCTCACGTAAACCAGGAAGCGGATATTAATTTGAGTTACATGAAGCCGAAGATGGTTAAGAGGTCTTAAATTATATTCGAGTATTTGCCTGTAATAAATAAGTCTATTTCTGATTTTTTTTTATATAAGACCCAATAGTCTAAGAACAATGCCATAAAAGGCATGTGCCTACATGCCACAATCATTTTTTCACTAAGCAATAATAGACAAATTAATAAAGTTATCAAAGTGTTATTAAAGTGTTAAAATTAGAACCAGGAGAAGTTTCTAACTTGTTGTGTTCCGAATTTCATAATATAGTGGCATCATCTACAAACTTAGAAAATTGCCTTGAATGACTTCGGTAGAGAAATCTGCAGAACGTAAAAGTGAACCCTGAGGCAATCCAAAAAAAAATGAAGAAAATTTGAAGAGAAAGTTGAAACTCTTCAAAAACCCACCAGAATCTTATGATTTAATCTAAAGCTTTGGAAAGATCACGCAACAAAAACCTGTGTATCATTTATTGTAGATAAAATAGATGATAAATGGCATCATGAGTAGTAGTGCCTACCTCTCTTCATAAGAAAGGAGAGTAAAAGTTAAATGAATCTTCACTACATACCTTTTTATAAAAAGTAATAATCTTGGCGGCTTTAATATCTACGAAGCATAACATATTAATTGCCCTTACCAGAAATTCAAATACAGAATCTTGAGTTTAATCGAAGAAAAATGTTGCCAGATATAGGTAGTAAGATCAGCAGGAAAGAGTTCGATGAAAGAGAGAAAAAATGAGGTTCCTTTTGTGTTCGGAAGAAAATCTAGTGGATCAATTTATAGCTAGAGATACCATTCGAGGATGGTAGTTATACCACAATACAAAGTTCATCTGGAGGAATCAGAGGAGCGATGACAGGTTGATAAGAGTTTTTTTTATGTAAGGTCATTAATGATTGTACACTTTTTTTTCAGTACCGCTGTTGCTTAATAGTTTTAAATAAAAATTCTCTTTAAACAAATTCATCACGTGACCAAAAATAGATCGATATTTGAGGAAAAATGGTTTAAGGTGATCGGAGGTTTAGTGAGGCAATAACGCAAATTCGCAAGATTTAATAAATCATAAAAACTTTAACTCGATGATTGGTATTAGCAACACTAAAATGACGATTATATTAAGCCGCACCAGGTGTTTCCTGGCAATGGTCCAACCAATTTGGAAAATATCCACCTATTTTTCAATAAGAACGTTTACAATATGATTTATAGGATACTGTTTGCTCAGGTACAAACAGATTATGAATATTATTAAAATTTCGCGTTTGAATATATGACATTTGAATTTACTTGAAAGCTCACTAAAAATAGGTCAAAGCGGCCACTTTTAGTCGTTTTTAAATGGATTTCTAGAATTGAAATAAAATGCAACGAAATTAATTCTCTAAGGAAAAAACTCATGAAAATTTGAACCAAGGTACCAATTATGACAGTTACTTAAATCCATTCATTTTTTGGAAACGCCAAATGTTTAAGAATTGTAAATAAAGAATGATGAGCGACTGTATCGAAGGCTTTTGAAGAGTCCGGAAGTAGCAGAGCTGTATTTAGCTTTTAATCAGTACCAGAATTAATATCAATGTTTCCATCATAGACATCCTTTACTCTAATTAATCCTTCATTGAAACTTTTGATGGTCAGAACATTTACACCAAAAGTTTTGGTCACTTTTAAATGGACTCTTGAAGAAAATCCTAATTCAAAAATGTCAATACCTAGAAAATTCGAGTTCTGACTCGGCAATAGCGATTTTAAGGTAAAACTTCACTACAAATACTTATAAAAGATTTGATTAATATTTGCAACAGTATTCTATAATCTGTCCAAAAATCTTTGGGTTTGTATTAATTTTTAGACTACGATCAGAAGGTAACTTTTATAGCGAATGCAATTTATGAGTTAGTTCATGAATAGTTGCTACATTTGAATATGCTGAGGTATTGCAATTAAAATATATCATCCGCATAGGGCTCGAATTTACAATAGTTTATAGCACATTGGAATCAGTTAATTATTTGAAATCTGCTAGTAAAGTTTCAAATAATTAGATCCACAGAGTTATTTAAAGATCCAATTCAAAGTTTACCAATAAAAGTTGATGAGCTACTGTATCAAAAGAATTTAAGCAGTCCAGTAGGATCAGTGCTGTATTTAAATTTTGATCAGTAGCAGAAATAATGATCTGTTACTCTCATCAAAGTTTTGATGTTAACTTTCAAATGCATTTTTAAGCTGAATGAAGAGTTGATCTAGGTACTAATTCTTCAAGTTAATGTAGAATATTCAAGATTTCCTGTTTGGATTCCTTAGTTCGTTTTCCATTAAATCATGATTCTTCTAAAATAAAACTAAGTGTGAAAGGATTATGGCGAAACTTTTCTATGAATCACAAACTTTCCAACATATTTTGAATTGACTTCTAAAAATAATTTGAATAATACGCCTATCAGGAAATCAAAAACACAAATGTTAGTAACTTTCAAATGACTTTTTGACGTTGAAAAACTTTACAACTTTACCCAAAGCTGGAAAAATTTCAGTTCTGATTTATCAAAAATACAAGCAAATCTATGGAAAATCAAACAATTAAATGCAGATTTGATCTAAATTACAAAGAGTTGAAGGTACTACTGAAGTTTTGGAGATATTTTTTAAGGTATGATCAGATGATGATCCAATTATAAGTATAGATCTTGTTAATTTCAATTGCACCTATGATATCTCACGTAGGTTGGATTCAAGTCTGGTTTATATGGTCGATGTTTTTTATTAAATTTAATATACTCGTATTATGGGGCGTAGAATTTCTGAAAATCGTTCATTGGAATGTAGGTATAGCAGATAAAGATGCCGACCGACGATATGATCTTGCTATAGTGTGAAAACCAATACCAAGATAAGCAGCTCCAGTATCTCATATTCAAGAACAATAAAACAATTCCAATATATGCCAAAAGAACAGTCTAATTTAAGCTGCTTCTTCAAATAATTCAGAAACTAAAAAGCAAAGCTTATCAATAAGATTCTCAGCCAATGAAAATATCTGAGCATGAATAGCATGAATAGAAACTAAACATAGAACAGGGAGGCTGGGTGTTGCTTTCACCATTCTTCTCTTATACATATTACAGGTATATCGCGAAGGTCCTTCTAATTTTTACCCACTCCTCTTATCACTAAATGCTAAACCCCAAGGGTTTAGCATAATCAAGACTAAGTTTATCATACTAATATGTCTCTGGTGTAATGTGTATTTTTTGCTCCTTTGATAATTAAACAAAATTTGAGAAAAGAATAGTTTCTGCCTAAATCCAGTATATACATGAACGATCTCAAAGACAAGAAGATGAGACGAATACTACCAACTACTGTGGACAATTACAGCTACAGAAAAAATATGATTTCTTGCACTGGAGGTGAGTGTGGTTTATTCTGTAGTCTGAAGAAATGCTCAGAATCGGAAATGTTGATGGAAATAGCTATAAAAAACTAGTAATCATAGGTTATAAAAGTTACTCTTATAACCAAATAATAAATAATGAAATTGACCTGAATGTAACCAGTTTGCTTCCAAAAACTTCTGAAATCTGAAAATCTGAAAACAGACGACGGGATAGTATATTACGAATAAGTAAAACGACTCCGGAAATTTTCCAATACAGTCAACGGCAAACAAATAAAATGTACCTAACTTCATACAATAAGGCAGAACAAACATTATTTAATTATCCAATCTTTCCAGTTTATGCAGTGAATTGAACTCCAACATAGTTGGATTTTAAGGAATTGAAATTGCTGAAAACTGTAAATCTTAAAATGCATATGGCAACAAGATGATATAGAACAGTAATGCGTTAATGATTTTTGACTTTCCAAACAAAACAGCAAAACACTTTCACTACATTAATAAAATTAATGACTTTTTCCATAAAAACAAATTTGTAATTTATGATGAAAAGATGATGTACATATACAATAACATGACAACATTTAGACTAAGTGCTGTGAGGTCAATAAACATTTTTCATTTATTTTATTCAGGTGGCTATAAGTAATTGATTATTTAATTAATAGAAAACAATTACGTAAATTGGTTAACAAAGAACAGTAATTTGGTTAATTTATCAATAAAAGTAACGCTGAATTGTGGGTTGTGGGAGGCTGAAAAAAACCATTAATCTTCAGTCTGTATTTGCTCCTATATTGTGACTTTTCATGAATTGTGTTTTTCAGTTTTATATTTTGATAAATTGGGTTAGAAGAACGAGAGAAAAAACGACAAAAAAGAACGAGGCAAGAAACAGAAGGGAAGAACAAGAAGAACGAAATCAAAACCAGGAAAATCTAGTCAATTAAAGATGACTAATTAAGGCCATGACACAGAACTTTTACGGAACCAATTTTAAAAAAGGAGCAAGAAATAAATTTCCAAAAAATTAAAAAAATCAGAGAAATTTACCACATAATTTAAAACAACAGTGAGATGATAAATTGGTATAAGTACAAAATAAACAGAGCTAGAGGAAAATAAAGCTTGCAACAAAATTGTTTCTTTGAATTCGTTCTTATTTTATTAGAGTATTTAAAAAAGCTGTATTCTGAATGATTGATTAGAAAGCATTTTAACCTATAAATTTCATTATACAAATTAAGTTTGGACTCTCAATTATAATTACTCATCAGAAAATAATTGCTCATCTTCTAAGAGTATCCTTTAGATCATAAACACGAAATAAACCCCCTTCAGGTGAAATAAATGAATTGAAAAGGAGTTTTAAAACGATTCTGACAATACTAACAAAATTTAAATAGAATATAGGAAAACTTTAAAGAATCAGGCCCAGTTAAGATAATTAAAAAAATTAAGAATCTTGAGACATGATCAAAACCAGATGAGGCTCTGATTAATGATAAAGAGTTTATTTATGAGAATGCAGACCTGAGTGTAATGATTGACAAAGACTCAACAAGTCATAGTTAAAAAGTGACATATTATCCACGTTTCTCTACAGTGAGTTAGGATTTAAAAAAAATATAGAAAAGTGACAATAGCTGGCACTCAGTTATTCAGTTGACTTATAATTTGTCTGGACTAGATAACTCCAATGAATAATAGATAAAACTATCATTGAAACAGTTGATAATGACCTGCCTAGAAGGATAGGACTAGTTTTGAAAATGGCAATAACAAGTGTTTTAAACATTGTATAAAAACAAGAACTTTTAAACAAAAGTGAAACGGCGACTCAGTATTAGAAACCCGTGAAGTTGACAAACAAACAATACATAATATCAATCAAAACAAAGTGAAATTACAAAATTTCATATCTCAGCTTGGTTCTTTTAAGAGCATGGAAATCATTGAAAAGATCAATTTTTCAACAATCCGATAAAACACATTCCAATTGGTTTCTGCAGATAAGATCGGATAGCGTACCAATATCTGGTCCAGTGTGTGCTAAGCAAAAAAAAATTTTTTCACAAACACTTCATTTACCTTTCAATGTATCCAGCGGTTGGTTGCCTCGATAAAAAAAAAACGTCAGGAGATTCGTGATCCTACCATTCGAGGAAAAAAACTCAATGCTAATGAAGAAGTATGGGTGGAATTTTGCTACGAACTGGAGACCATTATTATACAAAATAATTTGCAACTTTCAGAAATATCATTTCACCATTATAACCTGGAAGCTGTGATATCTTACTAGATTGGTTGGTATCTTATTACCTTATCTTCTGGATAATGCTCCTCTTTATTCTTCTACTACTTCTCTTTACTTATTGACGATGGAAATTTATTTGTTCTTTTTTTTCTCACCCAATGTTACATCAACTGCTTAACTAATGGATGAGGGTTTTATTGAGACAATAAAAAGGTTCTACCTTTGATGAAGTTCGTTCGAAGTGAAAATCGTACACGATTAAAGATGCAATGCTTACAGAAAGTTTTAAAAAAAATAATGACGTTGGAGGAATATGAAAGCATTGTGGAACCTGATGAACAAACAGCGAGTTTAAAGGAATTAATGAGATTGAGGTTAATAGATGGATACACATAAGACAAATTTTCAGCAGCAACGATATTGTCGAACCAGTTTTGAATTAGTTCGGTAATCACACAATCTGACTCACTTGAAAATGAGTCAAGACAAAGAAAATTATAAGACGGTATCAATTAAAAGAGTAACAAATCAGGAGGTTAAGCTGCCAACGTTCTACTAAACTATTTAAAACAAGAAATCTCAAGTCCTTAGAATATTGATTACACTAGAATAAACATTGGCTCCTTTGGATTGGTATTTTGTTGATAAACATGCTTACGATTCCATGTTGCCAGTGATTACTCAATTTTAACAGAAGAAAATAAAGTGATATAATAAATTATTATAATTAGCAGAAGCTGAGTTGCATTCTTTATTATAAAGCAAAAGAAAGAGTGAAAATCGTTTAATGACCAAAACTATCTTGTACTATATTTACACTAAACACTAATAATAATTAATATTTTTAATTTGGATTCTTTAAATCACCAAATTTCCACACACAGCTGCAACGCTGTAGATTTTGCTCAGAAATATTCTCCCAATAAAGGTATTCGTACAGTATATTCGTAAGTTTCAGTGTGTTTTTCTTAATGAATATTAAGACTAAAACTCCCTTTTTGCTGAAAAATTATAAAGAAGTCTGAAGTGTGGCACATATATTGGAAAAAAGGAAATTCAAATCGTTCCTTTCACAGACGAGTTGGGTATCAATGGTGTCATCCTTCCAGGTTATAATATTATAAAAGACGGCATATTTGTGAAACATCTATTAAGTATTGGATACCAAAATGTGTAATTAAGTATATTAATATAATCTAGCAAATTTATTGCTTATTCGAACCCGAAATGCTGAAAAATTAATTTGTGCAAAAATTAAAGAAAATTGAGAGGCAAATTAAGAACGCAGCGTGTGTCGTTTGCCAGCAACATATTTATATATAGTCGGCGCCCATTATTATTTAATCAATACATGACCAATAACATGACCTTTATTTCCTCTTTACAGTTACATGCTGAATTAATACACACTAATGGATTTTTTTCTTTGTATTTATATTTATATTGTAAGCTTATCTAATTATCTATATCTCCTGAAATTCCAAAGGATTTTTAATAATTTTTTGTCTAGATATTAACAATGGATAACTAAATCGGTTTATAGTAGGTATAAACCGCGACAAACGGTTTTTTTTGTAAAAATTAATTAAAAGGTTAACTTCTAAAGGATTTGAATTAAACTTTTTTCTGTAATATGTAATAAATATCTACGGATCTAAACGGATTTGAAATGGTTGCAAACCTCTAGTTTTTTAATTAAAAATTATTGAGTTAGATGTTATAAATGGCTATAACTGCCAAAGGATAAGGATAAAATTTTTCCTTATAGTCATTAGCGAGTTACATAGCCCTTTGAATTTTTTAACATCTAACAATTCAATAATTTTTTACCAAGAAACTGTTATTTGTAGAGGTTTACAACCACTATAAATCGATTTAGTTATTAATTGTTAATATCTGGACAAAAAAATATAAAAATTTCTTGGCAATTTCAGGAGATACGGGCATTATATCGATTAAATAACAGCGGGCGCGGACTATAAATAGGTTGCTGGCAAACGACATATGCTGCGTTCTATATTTTGGTTGCTGAATATCGATCGGGCGCTAGCTTCACAGATATGAAAAAATATCTATAAAAACAACACAAAGTGGAAACATCGGATGCGTGCATTGTAAACATAGAGGTATTCTATGTTGCCAAGTTGATTTTTTTCAGGAATATTTGTTGATTAATCTCAAAATATATATTATTAATCAGCGAAACTTTTAAAAACTACATTTTTTACATGTTACAAAATACCAACACATTAAAAAAATATGTAGTGGATTAAGAAAATTATATATTGAATAAAAAATTGGAAAGTTGATTTGATATCATTGTCTGAGAGAAAGGTGAACTCAAACAACCTCGCCTCTGGTTTGCAGCTAAGCTTATTCTAGGCATTCAATGTTCTAAGCTCAAGTCATTTTCAAGTTGTGCAGAATACGTCGGTTACTAACATTATATACTATACGACTTTTAACACTGGCCAAACTGACGTTCGGATTATCCGTGCTAACTTCGGCTCCGTGGAGAACGAATAGTCGAGGTTCTACTGTATTATCAACCATACGTAAAATTAAAGTATCATTTTCTTTTATTAGCTCTTTGTGATTGTCTATTGATGTATTTACCTTCTCCTGCCTTGTCTGCAGACTTTTATCATTTGTTAAAAAAATGCAGCTATTCTGTAAACAATAACTTCAGCTCAATCAAAGGAGAAAAAATTAATCTTTCTTACAAAATATAATTGAATATATTAAATTAACATCAAGACAAAGGCTATTAACATCGCTTTCTCGCGAAATACCATCTCCCACAAAAAAACAAAAAATAACCATTCGGCATTTTTTTCATTAGCTCGTGGAGGCTTTGTTTCTAAAGGCGTGCGAATGACAGAAGAATAAGGTCTGAATTTGAAATCGGCGTATTTTTATTTCCAGTAAGCTCCTAATTATTTTTCTTTATTCTGAACCACAAGACTGTTATGAAAAGATATAAAATGGAAACGTACTCAATAAAATGGTCAGGCCCTTGATTGAAGCCTAAGACATAATCAAACATGTCAATTATAATATCTACTGTAAAAATCCCTTTGGCGGCCTCTTTTTTCCGTCTAATTACCAATATAAATGTTAATAAAAGTTTTTTTTGCCTAATGAGTCCTCAGACATTATAACCAAGATGTGACCCACATTCGCCCCATTAAAAATTGACCATGTTTACCCGTAACGGGATGGCCGCTGGAAGGAAAGAAGCTAAATCGCCTAATCTAACTGTTTAAGTATGAAATTGCGTGTGAACCCTAAGCGATATTCCACTAATATTAGACCAGTAGCATTTTGTGTCACAAATTGATATAAAGAAACAAAAAATCGAATAAATGACCAGGTTTGGAAGTTAAACCTACTATGTTAGTAACGACAATTCTACTTTCATTTTATAGTCAAACGTATAAAACAAAGAAATATTTTAAAAATATGCATGCAAAAATTGTTAGAATCTCTTAAAAGAACTGTAGCAACCATAATCATTTTACTCATATCTAACTCTTCAAAAGCTGCCTGGAATTCTTCACTTAGCTCTCAGACCAGCCCGAACCTCATATAATACCTTTGCTTTGAATTTCCCATAACACCCATGCTAGGATAACATAAGTCGAAGCAGTATGATTATAATAACAGTAATGATTTATAGTATCAAATATGTTAAGTGGTCAATGTGAGATCTATGAAGCAGAAGATTTAGTAGGAGTTCTATAGGTTTTATAGTTTCTGCAGACCCTCCTAATCGTTTTGTCAGCGTTCATCAGAACCATGTTTTCACCAAACTCTTCCTTCACCATCTTCTGAGCCTCCAATTAATGTGTCAGCATGGACAATGTGGCGTCATCAGCAAAAAATGTGAATTCTGAGTCAATAAGAGACGGATCAATGAGCTTTATTAACAGTTGTCAATTTTTTTGTTACTTACTGAAACCACACTGTAGCGTCCTGTAATAGGTACAAGTTGTGAAGTATTTTCATTTTTAGTTATGGATTTTTTCATAAAAATTAAAGACTTTAAGCTTCAGAAGAAAAATTATATTGATGACAAAGTCAAAAGCTTTGTTGAAATCACGACAAAGGACTATGTCATATTGAGTTTTCAAAAAATCAAAGAATTCTAGCCACAAAATGTAGTACACCAAGGACAGTACAGACCGCCTTCAGAAGGGAAGGAATACCTATTTGTCTTAGGCAGGAGTTTTTTAATGTACCTAGTCAGAGGAGTAGTAACCTATCTCACTCTTGATCGACTCTTATTAACACCTTAAGTTGATATCTTATATTCAACGAGCCAGTGGCTTTGAGTCAGGTCTGACCATGCATAATTTTGGATCTTACAAAGACATTTGACTGGGTCACTTATCTTTCTTCGGCCTTATCTAACTGGAAGAACTTATTTGTTATGGTGAAAATAAAATATAGAGTTTTCTGGACTCCTTACTGGAAGCTTCCATGTTGCTAGTTTAATTACAAAAATAGTATATTAGTAATAAGATTTTTTGTACCATTTTCTAGGTCAGCTATCATCCCGCCAACGGTACATGGTAGTATTGCATATTGTTTCTTCCGCATACCACGTATGTGTCCACAAACCACCAAAAATACCAAACGTTACATTGCACAGATTGCGCAGAAAAATCTGAAGATTTATTTACCTGATTTAAAGCATGTCTGGTTCAAATATGTATTGAATATCTACTCAGTTATTTCTTTAAAGTAAACCCCGCAAATTTCCAGATAATTAATAACAATTTTCCCTGTGAAGTTAGCTCTCATATTAGTTAAGTTACTGAATATATACACATATTTACAAATTGCCCAGCTCTTTATACAGTCACTTAATACATCACCTGGCTCCATCAGCCTTATTCCTAAAGTAAAAAAACTCAATTTCCGAGCATTCATTACTATTTACATAAATCTTTCATTAACATTCACTGATTGCTCTTGGCTGTAGATCTCAATTAAATTTTTTAATTAGAACACTTGATCACAATATCCTCCTTGTGTCTGGTCTCTCATCCACAATATCCTTAGTATCAAAGTCAATCTCAGACAGTGATCTAATTTAACACGTTCATTTATCTTATCTCTATAATTTTTGAAGCTGATGATTTTTTTGATTTCAAGGTCTAATCAACTTTAGTCTCTAAAACTTGATTTGAGAAGTTAGTTTATGATAAATCTGCTTTTAGGTGAAGTTATGTACTTGGTAACATGGGTTTCAAACAATTTGATTGCTTATGTTTTGATGTTTGAGAGCACTTACGCTCACCTATCAAAGGCCTTTCATAGAGAATCCCAAGTAATTGCTTTCTGAAATGGGTACATTTGGTTAGAGTATCTCACATAATTATTATCAACATCTTAGTATAAGCAGTATGGAATACAATGAACTAATGATATAAATAACCATTTTTATGCAAGTATAAACACATAATAGCTTAATAGATATGTATTGACCTCCTTAATTATTATAAATATAACCATAGGTTTCAACACCTGAAAAATTTAACTTTTGTACCGTTAATATCGTAACACCCACTAATATGATTAAAAACCATTCACTTGAGGCCGATCAAATAAGTCTTGATAGGGTTTTGTTATGTGCTGATGTGGTTGCTTCTTTTTTAACCAATATTATCAATTCTTGCATATTAGATAACTGTTTAGATAGATGTTTTTTGTTCAAAATAAGACTTAAGGCCAATAAGTATTTTACCGGTTTTGTCGAAAGGACTTTGGAGTAAGTAATGAATGTGCGAATCCGAGACTATCTTGATAGGCATAATAATTTACCAGTATATCAATCAGGTTTTTAAATCGGGCTTTAGTTGCACAACCGCACTTGACTGCTGATATTATTGAAGCTACCGATCGGGGTAAAACAAATGCTCTAATGTTTTACCACTAACCAAAACACTTTATTTTTACTCTCGACACGTGTTTTGCTAACAATGTTCGCATCTTCAGGATAAGATTAAAACTACTTACAAATCTCCTTATATTCTAATGATGTAACTAATAGAGCGGAAAAAGCAATGAAGCATGGCCAAAAAAAACTTAAACACTAACTAAACTATATAATTGACTATAAAGGATTGGACCTTTATCCCAGTTAAGAATGTTTTTTTGATATGAATATTGCTAAACTTTCGTATGCACCTAATTTTCTATTGTTATTAGCCGGTTTAAGTAATTTTAAGTAGTCTATCCCTACGAAGTGACCAAACCAGTATTTGAAACATGTTCAGCCACACTTGACTTTTCAACTCTTCCATATTTCACCACATGAGCTACATGTTCTTTAAATCTGACATTAATTTGATCTTCTGGTTTGTCCTATGCACTTTTTATCACAATCGTTGCAATTAATCTCATAGATCCCAGACTTTTCATTATTTTATCTTTTGGGTTTCCTAAAAAACTTCGTAACTTGGCCGAACTTTGATAGACCATTCTTAGGCCTAAGTCTTTGAAAACCCTATCAAAGCCTCTCGTCAAGATAGGATCGTATGGTATTGCAACAAAAGTTTACTTATTTTCATCTTTTTGAAATGTGGTAGAGTTTTTAAGATTAACTTTAAACCTATATCTTCTAATCAGCTTATCAATAATCTTATCGTCATAAGCATTGACCCTAGCAATCGTTTTAATTGTTGCTTTTTCTTTATTAAATCTGCTATTCTTAGAAGAAATGAGACAAAACGATGTACCAAGAAAAGCATGCTAGCCATTTTATGTTGAAAACAAGGGTTAGAGTCACTAGTTATGTATATAGAAGTATTTGTTTCTTTTCTATAAATATCTTATTTTAACTTATTATTATTTTTGATGTCAAGAGTATCTAAGAATGAAAGTTGGTTATTTGTTTCTTGTTCGAAGGTAAATTTAATAGATGGAAAACAGTTATTGAGTTGTTCTATAAAATTATCAATATTGCATTTGCTTTTGTCGAACACGGCAAACACATCATCAACATACCTTAACAAAACTCATGGAAAGTATTGGAATGTATTTTTTGCTTTTAATTCAAAATTGTTGATAAAGAGCTCTGCTAGGAAGGGAGAGAGGCAATTACCCATGGCTGTACCTTCTAGTTGTTCATAGTATGGGTTGTTATATTGAAAAATATTTTGTTACATACAAAATTTTGTTAATTTAATTATTTCTTGGATATTATCGAAACCATTACTTTCCAGAAGTCCAATCAGATATTCCAAAGTTTCTGGTATAGGAATGCTTGGGAACAAAGAAGATACATCGAAAGAAACAAGAATTTTATTTTCACTTAGAATTAAATTATTGACTTTTGAAATAAACTATTGGCTGTTGTTTTTTAATGTCTCAAACTGCTTTACTAAAAATTTTGAAATGTAAGTTGGAGATCCTATAGTGGAGACATTGGTGGTCTTATTTTATTGCCAGGTTTATGGATTTTTGTTAAACAATATAATTTTGGAATTGTTGGGTTCAAAAGTTATAACTTGAATTTTTCTGAAGAGGAAACAAGGTTTTTGCAGTCATTTAATGCTTCCTGCTTAACCTGCGAAATCATTTTTGATAAAAGGTTTTTAGAAATCTTTTTCTATGGGCCATTGTCAATAAGATCAAAGTTTGTCTAAAATAACAACTTTATTTCCCTTGTCAGCTTTTAAATAGAAACAATCTTTTTCTGTGTTTTTCTTGATGTGTTTTTTAATTTGGAAAGATTCTTTGTAAGTTGGTTGCGAATCGTTTCTTTAGCAAAACCTTTCGAAGATTCTGGCAAGTACTGAATTGATGATTCAACACTTACTACAATCTCGTCCAGGTTGTTTTTGCAATTTGAAACTGGTGCAAAGTTTAGACCCTTATTAAGGACATCAAGTTCTTATTAAATGACTGAGAGGATTGATTTTCAACGATATTAATAAGTTTTTCCTTTTGTGGTTTATCCTTCGCACTCACTCACTTTTTTAGTTTTTTGTTTAGCGAAGAAAATTTGCTAATGTATTTGCGGTCAATAACCTCAAACATGTTTCTTTGCATAGAACTAGAAAACAGTATGTTTAAACTAGCAGCGGTGTATAATCCGTGGAATCACTGACATGCGGCGTACTACAAGACTCTACATCAGGGCTATTTTATTCAGCATCTATACCTATAATCTTACAATCTACTTTTAAGTGCCATACCCAAATTTAAAAGTACTGTTTCCGCATAATTATAAACACCTTCTTTCTCTGAAAAAAATTGCCCCTCGTATTTGACGAACAAAATACGATATAGGACCGACGTACATTTATTGAATCTACGTCATACAGGAGTTATTTCTCCACCTCCGCATATCACAGCATTTTACTCGACATTTTCCTTTAATATTTACTTACTATAGAACCAAATACAAACAGCCAAGCTGGTTCCAGTGCTAATTCCAAGATTAAGAATTTTTTAATAGGCGGATTTAAATATCATTAACTTTAGTAGGTGACAACCTGCATTTATGGGACATTGCATTTTGGTATGATTTCGTTTGCATAGACTCTACGTTAATACAATATTTATATTTGGGTTTGAATCAATAAACATAATATAATCCGTGTAGTGCAATCATTTTTGGCATATTTTGACATTAAAGAATTGTTATTTAGTCAACGGTTTGGATGATATACAGGGTGTCCCAAAATTAGTGGACGAAACGCGAACCCTGTATTTTTTGGTCAAAAATAACCTCACTTTTTCCTATAAACATATATCGGCAAACGCCCCCCAAGGGAGGTACGCCCCTTTTAAAGGGGGCACCTGAAGATGGTTTTTTCTACTTATTTTCGAAACGGGTAAATATAAAAATTTTAAATTTTGGTATTCTCCCAATTTTGATATGCTGAATTTAGTTGTCATTTCATAATTTTCATTATTTAGTCAGGTGCGTATCATTTAGGGGGTGAGCCTAAAAAAATACCTAAAAAAAAATTGTGTGCAAAGTTTTTGTTTTTTTTTCTTTAAATTTTAAAAATTTGAAGCTTTTTACGTAAAAAAGTACCTCTTGGTCAATAACTCTACGAGTTACCATTTTCGAGAAAAACGCATTTAAAAATAACGCTGCATAGTATTATTTTCACTACCAATTTTTATGAAAACTTAGTAGCAGGCTTTGGAAAAATTGACACACTGCATAATGACATTAACATTTGTTGTAATTGATTAGTTGTCATTTTGCATTCAAATTGTTAATATCTATTTAACTATGGAAGACTTTTCGACCCGTTATTAATTATTATCGTCGGATCGCATTAAATTCATTTCAAAATACTCTAATTACTATTATTATTATTTACTTTATTTACTTGGATAAGTCTTATCACAAACATCAAACACCCCAAAACAAATTCTTTTGACGACTAACTGGAATTATGGCTTATTTCGGAATGAATGACTAAGATGTTAGGATACCATCCTTTCCATTATAAAAGGGTTCAGGAGTTAGAAGAAGAAGATCTTCCATCTCGAGTAGACTTTTGTCATTGGATTTTAAATCACCCAAATCTTCGTCAAAAAATTTTGTGGTCAGATGAGGCAACTTTTTCTAGGAGTAAGGGCTTTAACAGCCGTAATACTCATTTTTGGAGCATCGAGAATCCGAGAGTAGTTCGACGAACTAACTTTCAGCATAGATATTCCTTTAACGTATGGGCGGGTTTGATAGGAGATAAATTGATCGTCATTATTTAAATTTTCTTCAAAACAATCTCAGAGATTTACTGGACGATGTTCCCATAGAAACTCGGCTGGAAATGATTTTTCAGCACGATGGGGCACCAACTCACTACAGTCGACAGGTGAGAAACTGGCTGGACAATAATTTTACAGGCAGATGGATAGGCCGAGGTGGTCCAATAAACTGCACGATGGCCCGACCTTAATCCTCTGGATTATTTTCTTTGGGGTAATATGTGCAATATTATTTATGCCACCGAAATTGATACTCCAGAAGAGCTTCAGAGGCGAATTCTCGCAGCTGCAGGCCAAGAGACCGATTTGAAATTCTTAGATCGACCCAAAACATTCAAAAAAGATCCAGGTTATGCATTCAGGAAAACGGAAACTTTTGCCTCAAATAAATTAGTATTTTTATCTGTTTGCAATTTTATTTGTCAATTTACTTTTGAAGCGTGCTATTGAGTTTTAATAAAAATTGTTATTAATAATACTATGCAGCGTTATTTTTAAATGCGTTTTTCTCGAAAATGGTAATTCCTAGCGTTATTGACCAAGAGGTACTTTTTTACGTAAAAAGCTTTAAATTTTTAAAATTTAAAGAAACAAAAACAAAAACTTTGCAAACAATTTTTTTTTAAGTATTTTTTTAGGTTCACCCCCTAAATGATACGCACCTGACTAAATAATGAAAATTATGAAATGACAACTAAATTCAGCATATCAAAATTGGGAGAATACCAAAATTTAAAATTTTTATATTTACCCGTTTCGAAAATAAGTGGAAAAAACCATCTTCAGGTGCCCCCTTTAAAAGGGGCGTAGCTCCCTTGGGGAGCGTTTGCCGATATATGTTTATAGGAAAAAGTGAGATTATTTTTGACCAAAGAATACATGGTTCGCGTTTCGTCCACTAATTTTGGGACACCCTGTATATTTATAATTTGTTCTATATATATTTAATTTTTTTTAGTTACTTTAGTTTATCAACAAGTTAAGCATAGTATCTTTTTAAAATTGTCTTTAACCTTTTTCCCCATTCAATTTTTGTGAATTAATAAAAAGTGTGATATTGTAAATATTGTAGTTATAATATTGAGGTGCATTGAACGTAAATAGTATTTCTAAACATACAGTGACGTCCAAATAATGTCCAATCTGAAAAACATTTTTTAAACCTAAGGTGAAATTTGCCACAGATTTATAACATGGGCTGTCTGTTTGAGTTTTACTGATCACTCAGATAATATAGTAGTTAAAAAGTCATATATTATTGTTCAAGTAAGCTCCAAACATTAGATGTATTTATGTTAGTTAACCATTATGTAGAATTGGCAACTGAATAAAAAAAAAAGATACCACGGCAGTATTTCCTTCATAGTAGGTCCAATATTTCCAATAGACCGTTTGGGGTTTGGGAGGGGGCCGAGAGTCTTTTCAACCACCTGGGGGGGGGACTCCCCTAAAGAACCAATAATCGCCGTCGGGGCATTGGTAAATAAATGATGACTGTGGTGCGTTATTAAAAATTCACGCGCTGACCGCGGTGGTGGACTACGTCCTGGTGTATGGCAATAGAACCGGTTGCCTGGCAACTGGGACGCGTTCGACACGCGATACAATCGTCAGCAAAACGGGAGGGATGGAGGTCGTCCGTGTCGATTTTGATGTGATTACCGGCCGAAGGGACCAGCCGACTGACAAAAATGACACTAATAATGGACGAAACTTACGTTGATGTACCTTTATTACGAAAAAGTGGAAATGAAAAGGTTTGATTTGAATCCTGAAAAGCTGGAAAGCAGTTTTTTTTTTAAATTGATAAAATAACTTTCAAGCAATCTGCTTAAGGGTTGTTTGGAACACTTCAGGCAGAAGTTCCAGTGCCTGCTTCTCCATTAGGTCATTGAGCCTTCGATAAATACAAATATTTAAAACTGGACCTACTGTATAGAAATAGATACCATAAGCTCAAAATTACTTAAAAACATAAAATAATATTTCTTCTATAATTATAACATACCGAGAAAAACTTCGTTAACGGTTAAAGAATGATCGATTAACCTAATCAAAAACATAGGGTAAATAGGCGCCAATGAAATAATCTAATTGTCGCAATTAAAGTGGTCTAATTGGAGCTAACAGATATTTTTTTTAATCACAAAATAATCAAATAGATATATTGTAGGTATAAAATTGATTAAAAACCATTAACAAAAACTTTGATTATGGCAATGGAATAGTTCCTTTACCACAATAAAATACTTTAATAGCTATTGTATAAGTAGCTATAACCATTAACAAAAATTTAGATTATGGCAATCGAACTGCTCGTTTATCACAATAAAAAACTTAAGATTATTACAACAAAACTCTTCGATTGTGATAATCAAATCGCTTATTATTATTAGAAAAAAAATTCGCTTTATTATTAGAATTTATAATCTTCAATATCTCAGAAAAAATGTATGAGAATTACCTAATAATTCCATGAAATTGTTTCTAAATGGTATTGCAGGTTATAAATCGTCCTATAAGAATAAAGAGACAATATATATATACAATACAATGTATGTTATAAACTTTCACATTATAAATATAATTTTTGTGTTTTTTTTTATAAATTATTAAATGTATGTCTGTGAATAGATGATTTTAATAATTTAATGATATTCAGAACTGTTTTCATTTTTTTTTTCAAAATATTTCATGAAAAACAATAAACTTTCTTTTACCACCATATATGAATATTAACATAAATTTTATTAAAACTATGACTATTTGTTTAGGGAAGGATAATTAGATGTATAAAAAGACAATAATATGTAACAAGTATATAAGTTTAGGGGAGACCGAGGATGCAATGGACACCAGGATAGAATGGACATGGTTAAAACTCCCGCTTAATATGTATTTGAAGCGCCCTCATATGGTAAATTAATGCAATAACTACCGAACAATCGTTTGACATTCGCAAGGTAGCAAGGATTGAGTGTGGTTATTTTTATCGATGTTTTCCTGTTTCAGCCAGTCTGTTTGTAACTTTTACGATAAGTAATGTAACCATTTATTATTTTCTATGCAACACTTTTTAATATCTAATTATTTTAGTGGTGATGTGCATTATAAAATATGGTTATAAGAAACAAATAATTGAAATTGCTTGTTTAGTTTTCTAGGAAAAAGAATAATTTTACTATAGGGTCAATGGGGGATACAATGGACGGATGTCCGTAATTGTCCATTGTATCCCCAGAATGTTTTTATTTTTTTATTTATTTTTTTATTTCAGATGGTGAGAGAGTATAAAAAGAAAACCGACAGGGAATTCCCTGAAGGAGATCTAAGAAGAGCTGTAGAGGATGTCTTAAATAATATTGGTAGCTTGCGAAAAGTTTCGGAGGGGTATAATGTTACTAAGTCTCGTTTAGCTATTTATGTGAAAAGGGCTAGAGAACAGGTGATAGAAAATATATCTTTAGAACCAAATTTTAAACATCGTCAAATTTTTTCTCCAGAAATGGAACAAGCATTAGCTGAATATTTACTCAAATGTTCATCTATGTTCTATGGATTAACTCCAAAAAAACAAGACAACTAGCATTTCAGTTTGTGTCTCGAAATAAGCTTTTAATCCCGGATTCTTGGGCAACACAAGCAATGGCTGGCAACGAGTGGTTTGCCGGTTTTTTGAGGAGAAATCCAGAACTCTCAATTCGAAAACCGGAAGCAACATCTCTTGCTCGTATGACGGCGTTTAATAAAACAATTGTTGGGGAATTCTTTGGCAAGCTCAAAACTGTTTACAGCCGGCATAACTATGAGGCAAGCCAAATTTTTAATTTAGACGAAACAGGGGTTACTACAGTACCGCCTGTTGAAAAAATTGTAGGAAAAAAGGGAGAAAAGCAAATAGGGCAAGTAACATCTAGAGAACGCGGTGAGCTAGTAACCCAAGTTGGAATAATTTGTGCAAATGGAAATGCATTACCACCAGTATGGATTTTTCCCAGAATACGTTTTGACGAGCACCGCATGATGTCTGGAGCTATGCAAGGATCTATGGGTCTTGTGAATAAATCTGGCTGAATGACAACAGATAATTTTATTAAAGTTCTTCAGTTTTTCCAACGAAATATCAGATGTAGTAAAAATAACCCCGTGTTACTGATATTGGATAACCATGAATCCCATTTAAGTGATGATGGCATAACATTTTGCAAAGAAAATGGTATTGAAGTTTTGACCTTACCTCCGCATACATCAAATAAATTACAACCTCTTGACCGATCTGTTTTTGGACCTTTCAAGAGATATTTTTCCGAAGCTAAATTCTTCTATGATGACTCATCCAAATGAAACTCTTTCTATTTACTCACTTGCGGAGCTATGTTCAAAGACCTGGGATCGTGCTGCTACACCAGAAAATATAAAGTCTGGCTTTCGTAAAAGTGGAATTTTCCCTTTTGATCGGGACATATTTCAAGAACACGAGTTTTTGTGTTCGTCAGTTTCAGATCGACCTGCTCCAGATGTAATTACCAATCAATCTGGTGGACGCTGTATTTTCGCCGAAACAGAAAACCTAGATGAAAACCTAATTCCAGCCACTGACGGAAATCGCGCTGCCGATGAAACCTCAATTCCTAGCACTAGCGTTACTGGGACTGCTAACAGTCCTTTAAATATATCTAACTTTATTACACCAGACAAAATAAGTCCTTATCCAAAGGCGGAACCCCGAAAACCTATGAGAAAAGGAAGAAAACGAGGAAAATGTATGATTTTTGAGTTACTGACACTCCAGAAAAAGAAGAATTATTGGCAAGAAAGAAGCCTCCTCCAAAAAAGGTTAAGGAGATTAAGACAAAAGTTCTAGTAGATAGTGACTCTAGTGATGAAGAGACAAATGAATAACTAACAAAAGATTCCTCCTCAGAGTGGGAGGAAGAAGAAGAGACAATTCAGGATACCCACGATGTAGAAAAAGGCGGTTTCATTGTTGTCAAAGTTCCGGGAAAACACCATTTTCTGGAAGAAATTATGTTGCTCGGGTAGAACGAAAACTTTTCGATGGATTTCAGGTTCGATTTTTTAAAAGATTGCATCCATCAATGATTCCATCAAATCGCTTCAAAATTACAGAAGAAGAATCTTCTTTTGTAACATTCGGAGAAGTAATAGCTGTGCTTCCAAAAGGTATTTAAGACAGGCGTCCTCGTTTCAAAGATTCGATTTATTTCAACGCAGATTTGACAGAATTTAGGTTAACTTAAATAAAAGTTGAAAGTTTGTTGCTTCCTAAATAAATATTTACTCTAAGACTTTTTATCTTTATTAGTAAATGAATGTCCAAAATATCCCCATATCATGTCCATTATTACCCCAGAGCAGGGGATACATTGGACAAATGACCAAAAATTTTTCATCCCAGTTTAAAAATATTTTTAAATTTATTTGGATAATGCTATGTAGTAACATATTATGACAAAAGTTTGTTTATTACATTAATAAAACCTTATGGATAGAGATTTCTTCGAAAAAAAGTTAGAGATCATTTAATAAAACTTGTCCCATGTATCCTCGGTCTCCCCTATTTAAACTAAAAGTGTCAAACAAATATTCAAAAAAGAACGAAAACTTTTAAGTCTTAAAAATATGTTAAACTATATTATACTAATAGGGTGACCTTTCGGATATGACCTTGTCATGGTTCTCAAATTTTCAAAATTTTGTTTAGTAATATAAGGCTTCGTCAAAGGCCTAAAATAAAAGAAAAATATGCATAAGTAAAGTTACTATCTAAAGTACTACTATTTGTAATTACAATGTAATTATAAATTAAGTTTAAAAAAAATAGAGTTTGTTAAATTTTGAGAGTAAAATTTAAGAACATGTTTGCAACCTATTAAAACAATATTCGTGTAATACATAATTTTTTTGGTGATTCATAAATTTACCAAAAATACTTTTACAACTCTAGCTTGTTATAATTTACAACTTACATTAACTCTCATAAAAAAAACTTTCTGCAATTTCACTTCTTGGTCTCCAGCATATTCCTTTTCTGCTTGTTTTAATATTTGTTGACTTAAATATGTATGGCAAAACCATAATAGTTCGTAGAGTTGGATCTTTAAGAAAACTTAAAATTATTATCAGGTATCTATTTAACTATTTGAGTATTTATTAATGCAAAACGCATTTAATGCAACAATGGTATAAAAACTTACCTTGGTAATCAAAGTGTTGCAGCTCAATCAAACTGGCGATCTTTGATTTCCTTCAGAACCCCTTTTGACACAACCTGCAACGTTTGGTATATTATGTTTTTGTCTAAGTATTGGTTAAAAATCGGTAACCACATCTTGTCTCCAGCACTAGCTATTAATATAGTAAATCCTATAAGCCAAAGTCGCCAATTTATTCCCTTAGGAATTCTCTTCATAGATAACTAAATGTGATTACGTAATATCATCTCGCCAAAGATTCTATATTGACAACACTGCCTAGGTGCATTATGGGATACGCAGATTATTTATGGTAACAATTTAAAGCAGTGCAATCGAAGTTTTAGGCAACCATAATCGTTCTACTTCTCTAGTTATAATCAAACGACTTTTATCGTTCCTATTATGACCCTAATAGAATATTATCGTTAACCGTAAACGAAATAAACTCAATCGAACTATTTGATTATTGCAATTTATAAATTATGTGTTTTTCAATTAGATAAATTTCGCCACCTTAATACAATTGATCAGATTAGTATAATCGGAAAATTTAATTGTCATAAAAGAATAGGTCCAATCAAAAACTTTAATTGAACCATTTTTCTGGGTGGCACTTTTTGCTTCATGATTTGGGAAGAACATTTAAGTGCCTTGAATAAAATACAAAATGACTTAAAACATATTTCTAGTTGCTGAAAATCAGTTGAATGCTAGGAACAAAATAAAAAATGCCTTTAAAGCCCCAAGAACAAATTACTTTTTCAAGTAGAAAAGACTTAAAATTAGTTCAAAAGCTTGGGAACATCTAAGAGGTGAATCCATAAGAGAATGAAAGATAAAAAATTTGTTCCAAGTATCTCAAAGAACAGATCATACAGGGTGATTGACGACCTACAGTATGTTAGTTCCCATGTCATACTTCCCTACACCTATCTCTAGCGGTTTTCGAGAAAAAACTAGGGGATAGTCAAATTCAAAATATGCTTTATTATCTGAAGAATACAAAATTCTTATAGACTCATACTTATTCTCTTATCTAATACATAAAATAAAACTTAAAATTACAATACAGCTAAATTTTCTCTAATAAATATTCATCCACACTATAATAGGCTCCTCTGAGTAATATTGTCCTAACTTTCATTTGAATTTAATATAATTAGAAATCCTTCTAATGCAAATAGGAAGATGGTAAACAATAATTTCTTACTAAAGTAAATAGTTTAATGATAGTTCATGGAAGATCTAGGTATAAGAAGGTTTATTTTAAATGTAGAGCAAGTAACAATAGTATTCTGAGAAGTAATTGCTGTTGAATAATTTTTTTACATTAAGCAAACAGATTCGAGGATAAATATTGATGGTAAGGTTAAAATTTTTTTCAGAAACAAAATATCCTTTCTGAATATATCCAATATTGCAGAGATATCTTAGGGCGCGCTTTTGCAAAATAAAGATAGACCGAAACAAGTAACCTGAGCAACATCCCCAAAAGAAAGCAGATACCATACCTTAAGTGGGGATCAATTAAGGCAAAATACTTTTTGATATTTGTTTATTAAGTTGATTGGCAATGGTTCTAATTGCAAAGCAACCAGAAGCAAGTTTAAGTGATAATTGTTCTATATGTCTATCGAACTTTAATTTGTCATCTATTATTAGACCCAGAAACTTGTTATAATTTGTGTTTAAAATAGGCTCTGTGTTCAAAAGCACATTCTTTAGTCTACACTTAAAATTTAAAACATTTGTTTTGGTTACATTAAAGGACAAATAATTACAGTCTCACCAAGTCTTGATTCTGCATAAATCCTCATTTTCTTTAGGAGAAATTGTGCACTGTATCATGCCACAACAATGTGGTATATTTAATTCAAATCAGAACAACATCAAACGATTCATTTTGCAACTCCTGACAATCATTCTCTGATTGAGTCTGGAGAAAACATGATCGTCGGCAAATAATAGTCCCTTTGCAATTTTAACATTGCAAACAAAATCATTGATAGCAACCAAAAAGAAAAGCAAGATTGGAGCCCCATGGAACACCAGAGCTACTTTTAAAGGCACATGACTTGGAATCTTTAATTTCATATACTGGAACCTATACACTGACTGAATTAGGCAACTAATGTATGAAGTATGTATCTAAATCTGACAAAAATATCAAAAATGTACAGTGTTACAGTACACTCTATCAAATGCTTTCTCCACATCTGTATACATAACATAAACCTGGGATTTTCCATGGATAGGTTCATGTACATACTGACAGAATGAGGAAGGATTTGTAAAGTTGACTTTTTTGGTAAGAACTCATGTTGACATGAAGTAGTCCAGATGTTTCAACAAACAGGCGCTCAAAAACTATACTAGAAATAGAGCTGATAATAGTAATTGAGTCCTTAATATTGGTGTCCACAAGGCTCAATCGTGGGTCCAATAACTTTCTTAGTCTTTATAAATTTAATGACCTATCTATGTCAAAACATTCGGTCAAGAATGTCCTTTTTACTGTTGACACAACATCTCACTACCTGGCAAGACACTGTAGGGTCTTGTGAGGATGTACAGTTGGTGACTAAGCTGCAGTTTGCTCTGCTAGACTGCTCCTAACCAGACAGAAAACCCAGAAACTGATATTCTCCTTTTAAGTGATGTAAATTTGAGTATTACTAATGTAAAATTTTTGGGTCTATATGTGGATCTCACGCTCAGGTGGAATGTCCACAATGATAACCTAGCAAAGAAACTTGGATCAAACATTGTTTTTTTTAGAAATCTGTGTGTGTCTGTGATTGTTCTGTTTGGCTTAGGATGTTAAGGTCTTAATGTCTTTGGGTTAAAATAAAAATTTTTTAGTTAAATAAATTTTAGTGAGTATAGTGAACAACATTATTTGTATATTTGTTTCATATTTTTTCATTGACATAATTAAACATCTTGAAAGTTGGAATGACATGAATAAAGAATTTGAAAAAAAATTAAATCTAAATGTGATCGCTCAGGCAACTCTTTATTCCTTTCCCCAGTAAATATAAATGAAATTATATATTAACCCTCAAAAGCAATGCATCATTAAGTAAACATCAACTAGAGACATAAAATTAACAAAAACTTATATTGCCAAACTGCTCACTTAATAATCCATTTTTATGTAGATTAAATAAGATGACTAATCTTATTTAATCTACATAGTAAGTTGTTACACCTATTCTTCAAAAAACGCTCAATACAAAAATAGAGAGCTATTACCCAATATACAAAAGAAATAATTTCTTAAAAATATTAGAAAAAAGCTCTGATTGTTGCAAAGGTTGATGTTGGTGAAATCACTTGAATAATAGTAGAAAATGCATTTCTATCTTTCTAGAGGCATTTAATACTGTGAGATAGCCCTATGCGGCTGACAATAATCCTTGCAGGCATGCCATCATCCCAGAATTTAAAGAATTATTGTATTCTGTCAGATCAGTTGAATACTTAGAGCAATAGTTTTATTAATGTTATTCCTTTGTTTGATTTATTTTCTACTTAACAACTTGTAACAGCACACAGTCATTTGCCCAAAAGTAACAAAAAATAATTATACTAAAGAATGGTTCAGACAATAACTTATAGCTTTAATTACAACCATACTATATTATTGTTATATATTACCATTTCTTTTTTTTTTTTACTACTCTTAATTTTTTCTATTTTGTTATTTCTTATAACATCATCATTGTAGTTATAACCTGTAACTAATTGGACACACCTTACTAGTTACAAAAGGAAAATGAACAAAAGAGAATATATTAGAATCAAATATGTATAACTAATTTTCTAATAAATTATTTATTAAAATATTCATGAATGTTTATGTTTAACTACCTATTAATTTCAAACAATGGATGCACCAAGTTACATACAATACCATCAAGTGGTCCAAAAAATTATAATTGGGCATATAAAATTAAGTAGAGATGGAAATGATTTCCTGTTTCATTGACAATTTCAAGAAAACATCTTTTGGGTAAGACTTTTGACTCAATAATTGACTGATCAGCTTAAATTTAAAGCTATGAAATTAATGACTGATAGTCCAGGACGATTTGATCCAGGACGACAGGACTTTCTCTGCTGAAAAAATCCCAGCTGGCTGAATTTTTTACCAGAGCTTCTTTTTGACATTACAAATCATCCCTCAAAAGTCCCCATGAATCCAAGTGGAGCTTTTTTTATAGGTCAAAGGTCACAAAAAACACTTTTTTACAAATAACATCGAAACTATCAATCCTACGATAAAATGAGCTATTACCTTTTTTGTTCAGTATGAAATTGTCCACAAAAAAGTCTTATGCATTTTTTTTGTAGAGGTAATTTTTTTATAGAAATTTTACTCTCAATGTTGGACATTGAAAAAAATTGTTAAATATTGTACTTTTTCCCACGTCACCATAGAGGTAAAGTACCAGACGGGTTTTTTTTTCATGTGGTCTCCCAATAGGCCTAATCCACGAAGCTACAACGAAAATATGATGTAAATAGGATTTTTTATTTAGTCATCAGTGTGACATGATGCGGCATCTTCCAAGTCTTCCCCAACTTCAAGTGTTGAGCACAAAAAATTCATTGGATCTAAATTTTCATTAAATTCAATGTTTTTGGACTCTTCATTGTCCGATTTTATGTTTAAACAGGATTGTCCATGGCAGTAGCCGCAAATCGGAGAGGAGTGTAGTCCAAGTCCGGTTGTGGAGCTAATTGCGGATGTAGGACACAACCTTTCGTACAATTACAAAAGATTGTGTTTAATAAAACATCAGGAGCAGGTGGCAATAATGTTTGTATTGGCTGTAAATAATTATCAACCATGGTCCATCCCCAATCCAATGGATTCAAATTCGAATTGTATAAATGTTCCAGTTTCAGGTGGTAATATGAACGGTTGAGGATGGTGAATAGCAGCAACTTCATAGAGAAGTGTATCTTTATATGATGATGATAATCCCAAACTTGATAATATGTCAAGAATACGCCTAGACCCGAATCTTCTATGTAGAAAAACTGATAAGCCAATTTGTAAACGCGATATGAAGGATCGTGGTCGCACTGCTGACATAATGCAATGACTCAAAGCAGTACACTTTAATTTCAGTGGCTCCAGCTTTCCTTTTTTATTTTTAATGATAATCTATTCCAATAAATATTGCAAACTTTCAGGAATATCTTCATTAATATTGTCGAACATTTGATTTGTAGGAGGATAGTATTCGCTATTAATAGGTGTAAATTGAATATCTTCGCGAATGATTGCTGCAGCGGCCTTTAAAATTCTGAAACGTTCTTCTTTTTCATCGTATTTTCGATTTTCATACCAGGTTTTGCTCAAGATATCATGACGAACATCGAAGAAGCAAATCATAGTCGAACTTCGACTCTTCCTTTGTGGTAATGCCGATTTTTTTACCGTACTTTTCAACGAGTTTTGATTTCACGGTAACATCGTCAGGAACAAAATCTGTACATACCTTTTTCAATTCAGATAATGTGAATTGACAGTCATCATTATTTTCGATGTAATGAAAAATTTCTTCCATTGCTGAAGAGATCATATCTTGGGGTCTCCCATGCTTTTAGAATGATAAAGGTCGCGCGAAAGAGACGTAGCACTCACTATGATATTTCGCATTTACTGCTACTAAAACTTCTTCATAAATAATACGATTCTCAACTATCCTACCAAGAGAATCATTATGCTTTTGAGCTGTAGCAAGCACTGTCGATTTAAATGTCGATGTGGAGACCTGCTTGGTTTTTCGCCGACGACTCATAGGAACTCGTCTTTCATGTTCTTCAGAACAGCAGTCGAGGTACTGGGGACAGCATCTCGCTCCCTTTTAGCAGCAGTAATACACGAGTATATTCCTTGCGACACACCACGTGTACTTTTATCGAATCGACACTCCGCAAAAATGCAATTTTTCCATCATTTCGCTCGATAGCGTCACGTAAGGTTTTAATACCGCGCTCGACACAAACAGTCGCTCCGTCTGACAGCGATTTGTCGCAAATTATGCAATTTTCGACCATTTCTCGATAACTAGGTGAATAATATCACGAAAAAACTGTGAGAAATTATTCTACACGTCTGTTTACAACTGAGAATAACAGAATACTGATCAAATGACGTCAATGTCCCACAGCTAGGTATACAGTGACGCACATACGACCATAGAAAAAAAGGGCCAGCTGTGCTCTAGGTCACAAGGGGGAATACCTATAGAGCCCCTACCATAAATATTCAATGAGAAACGATTTCAAAACACGTTTTGACTCGAATTTTATGATTTTTGACAGTTACGACACTTTGACCGCAATTTTCTTCAAATCGAAGGTCTCTACGAAAAAAAATGCATAAGACCTTTTTTGTGGAGAATTTCATACTGAACAAAAAAGGTAATAGCTCAATTTATCGTAGGATTGATAGTTTCGACGATATTTGTAAAGAAGTGTTTTTTGTGACCTTTGATCCCCCATAAAAAAAAAATCTCCACTTGGATTCATGGGAACTTTTGAGGGATGATTTGTAATGTCGAAGAGAAGCTCTGGTAAAAAATTCAGCCAGATGGGATTTTTTCAGCAGATTGATCTTTTCGTCTAATAATCCTGGACTATGATTACTTATACAGCAATATTATCAATCCACATTGGATGCTTAACACCACCCACTATTATATACAGCTACCACAGAGAAATAATTCAGAATTTTTTGCTTATTATTCATGGTATTGATGATGCCTCTGTAATTGCAAATTTAGTCATTAACTTTGCTTTATTTATAAAATTATCAATAATACATATAACCAATGTCTAGCCAGATTAAAACAACTTTTGCTATCTATGCATATATTGAGATGAGATGTTACTTTGAATCTCATGAATTACTGACTTTGGCAACACTTCAAGTCCTTTGATTTCTAAACCCAATATAATTCTGTCTTCTAAACAGGTTTTTTAATCAAAAATCAGGGAGAAAAATATATTACTGTAATCCCTTGCCAACCGCGAAACGGGGTTTTGATTATATCTTGTGAATTGCTTAATATACATTTTCAATGGAAATAGCAGAGATGTATTTTTGTTCTGATGTTATGTAAAATCTGGATCTCTAATTTTCAAGAAACTTGACTTGCATTTTTATTATGTTCTCGAGTTTTGGTTATTCAATTATGGACAATTTCTATTTTTTAGTGTAGTTATAAAAAGTCCCCATTAAGTAAGATCAATATTAAGACAAATACAAATAGTTCATTAGTGCTTACAATACCAAAAGTACATACACAAGTCAAAAAAGAAATATGTATGTATCATAGATTGCTAAAATAAGTGAGAACTATACTTAAATACTAGAAAGTCAATATCACATAAAATTAAAATGTAAAATAAAATTTTTAAATTTTTATATTAGAGCTTGGCAACACTAGTAAGTTGCAATAATTTAGTAGTTCAAAATCATGGTCCCAAAGCAAAATGAGACAATTTTCCTCAAGGATAAGTACACAATACAATACATCATTCATTATTGGCCAAGAAATAGTATAATACAGATAAGAGGAAAGTTGTTTAGGGACACATGAATATACTACAGACAAACAGACCTTAACACAATCCTAATATCTAATTTTTTTAAATATTAAACCTCCCAAATCAGCTACATTTCTTTTAACCCACTGGCTAGCTTAGAATTAATTTGGGGGAATGAGTTTAAAAATGGTAAAGAACTGAAAGATGCATGTTTTTCTTTTAAAGGGTTTAAAAAAATGTCATTGTGAACCCGAAAATCTGTAGTCAATCTATTATATACACCAATTTGCATTTGACCCTATGATATGGCATAAATTTGTAAGGAGCTGCTCTATTTGAACATGCATGTCAATTCCATGTTTTAAAATAATTCTAGTGTTAATATCAACTAAAAGTCTGTCTATTATGTAATATTTTATTTATTGTCCTGTAAGAATTAAGGAAAGGTCTTCAAGAAAAGATGATGTCGAACATTGCTATTCAAAGTCAACCTCTCAATGACATGGAATAAGTAGATTAATTTAACTATAAATAATAATTTTGTATATTTACAATATGTTAAGGCAACCATGTAATGTAAATTACAATATTTACATTAACTTTTAATATGTAAGTTTTTTATAAAATAAAAAATATAACATCAAGCACAGACAAGTTCTTTAGGGACTCAAGATATTATATAGACGAATAAAAATTATGTTTCATTATATCTGTACAAAAATGTATAAATATTTACATGAATTATTGTGCATTTCAAATCTCATAAGTAATCTAAAAAACTGATTATATACTACATACCTATATGAGTTTCAATTATTTATTTGAAAACTTAAAATATTATTAAGGATGATTGTCTTTCGGGAATTCTAATATTCTTTACCTTACTTACCTACTTTATAATGTCAAATACTTTGGTGTAATTAAGTAACACAAGAACACTCACACATATAAAATCACACCACTTCTCTGATATTATATTGTTTTAATTGGAATATTTAACTAATTTGTTCATAAATTACTTCTCCAAAAAATGTTGACAAAACTGGCAATGAACTAAAGGTTAAAAAGATCATTATAATTCACAGCAGGCAGAGGCAATAATGATGTATTATTTTTGTCTAATCTTAGTATATCCAATGTGCCCTCAGCTTTGTGAACCAAGTGTTAGAGCATGCTGTGATCCACAGGTGTTACAAAGCCTAATACTTTTTAAGATTGTTTATTGATAGTAATCTCAAGTTTGATAAACACATTGAGTAGTTATGGCTTCTGGCCATTCTGCGATTAGAAAAGTTTTCAGGATGTTACTGATGTAATGAGCCTAAAACTGAATATATTGTAGTATTGGCTTTGTAAAAATTAATGAAAACTTAATAGAATGAATACAAAGAGTATGGTTTTAGGTTCAAAAACAAATTGTAAATTTGCAATTCAATTTGCTTATTTGAATTGTGTATATATAAACAGAACTTAAACTGATTATGTATTTGAAATTAAATATTTATGAGTTAATTAACCCAAGGCACAACACATCTTACATAAATTTACTGATACTTCCAAGCCTACTTCTAATTTAACAAAAATTAATTTTTTTATGTAAATATGATTATTTCACTATAATATTAATATTTTCATTACATCAGCTAAAAAAGTCATTTTATAGAGTGGAGAGAGCATTTTCTTTGCAGAAGAGCAACTTCTTAGAGCATTGTAGACTTCCTTGTGTTTTGACATACACTTTGTGACAGTAATTGAGTTAATGTATATTTTAAATATTGAATATATATTGTAAGTACTGCTCAAGTTTAACCAATAATAATAAGACATATTTTAGGTTTTCATCTGTTATTGGTATTTGTATTGTGCTATTAATTTTTTTTTACACAGCTTTAATAATAAAGCTCAATTTTATTGGATTTTATGTACATATATTCATTTCATAATTATTGCACATGGGATTGCAACCTGTAATATTGTTTTGTGAGAGCAGTATTCATAATATCATGAAGAGGTGAGGAATTGCTATGTAATAATGGATTTTGTAAAATAGGATGAGTGAGAATGTGTATCTGGGCAATAGTAGTTTTTACATTATGGAATAGTACAACTTCTGCTAGCAACAATGGCATTAATCGAGAATTAAATTGATGATGAGTGTTAGTACAAGGGAGTATTTTTTATTCAAACTGTTTTAAATTGATCTGATTACAAAATATACAAGGTGTTTTATAATTAGTGGGACAAACTTGGCGGGGTTAAAGAGCATCTTAAAATAAGCAAGTTTTTGCCATTAGCCCTTATCCGAAAATGATTAGATTTTGAAAGAAAGAAAGAAAGAAGGAAAATGTGCTATATTACGTAAGACAACAAAATATTGTGTACAAGCATCCTAAAAACTAAAAAATTCCAAATTCACTTTAAATTTCAAATTTCAAACAAACATAACATCTAAAACACTTTACCATAAAATTTACACACATTACCAAAATTAATCATAAGAAAACAGATTGAGAAAAAAAAAAAGCATCTTTTTGATAAATTTCATTAAAAAATAAATAAAGCTGTCAATAAAACAGAATTTAGAAGAAGTAAATTAAATTATTTAACAGGAAACAAAACTAAAACACTAAAATGATGTCAGAGCACAGGTTAAAAGGTATCATTAAAAAAATCATCAAGGCTATAATATGCCCTGGATAATAAAAGTGATTTTAATTCCTTTTTGAATCTCTTAACTTCTAAAATTTGTCTGATACATAGAGGAACATGGTTGTAAATTTTTTTGCTAAGGTATATAAGTGAGTTCTTGGTGAGGGAGGATGTAGGGATTGGTAAGGGAAAATCGTTAACCTGGCGAGTCATATGACCAGTGTTAGAGGGAGGTTTAGGACATTTATGAATAAGAGTAGCTGTTTCTAAGATAAAAAGAGAAAAAAGAGTTAGGATTTTTTGAGATATAAAGAGAGGTTTACAAGAATTAACTTAGCTTAACTCTTAACCCAGCGGAACATAGGTATCTAACTGCCTTTTTTTGAATCACAAAAATTATGTTTAATAATCCCTTGTTGCTTAAACCCCAAAAAGGCAAGCCATAACGAAGGTGGGACTCAATAAGAGAAAAATACACTGAATGTGCAACTACCCCTCCCAGCTCATGCCCCGCCATTCTTACTGCAAAGCATCCAGAGGATAAGAGGATAAGAGGAAGCGAAGGCGACCATCATTGGTAATACCAAGGAACTTACAGCTTTCTTTGTTTTGCAAGGGGGAGTTTTCACTAAACATAAGGCCCTGAACGTCACACTTAAATCCCATAATAAAGGTTTTGCCCACATTAAAAACAAGCCTGTTTGCAGCACACCACTCCGATAAAATCTTAAGATCCTGAAAAACCTGGGCTCTAACATTATCAGAATCTCTATGATTCCATAAAATGGTGGTATCATCAGCAAACTGAACCACTTTGCCCTGCAGTTTTAATGAACCCAAATCATTTACATAGAGCAAAAATAATAGTGGTCCTAACACTGAACCCTAAGGTACTCCAGTTTTAAGGGATCTGGAATCAGATAAACATCCAGATACTGTAACTCTTTGGGTACGATTAGACAGATAGGATTCCAGCCATTGCAATGCCACACCATGATCTACACAATCAAATGCCTTGGATAAATCGCAAAAAACTGCCGCCGCGGACTCTCCAAACTGCCGCCGCGGACTCTCCAAAAAGCCGAAAACAGCGTCATGAGTCCCTTTTCCCGTTTGAAATCCAAACTGATTTGCAGATAAAATGCAATTATGTTGCAAAAAAGATAAAATTCTGATTTTTGCAAGTTTTTCAACTATCTTGGAGAGGGTAGATAATATAGAAATTGGACGGAAATTACAAGGCTCACTCACATCTCCACCCTTATAAAGAGGGATAACCACTGCCTCCTTCAAACATGCTGGAAAGAGGCCATTATGAAAGGAATTGTTTATGGCAGAAGCTAAGGCATTCAATGCTGAGTCAGGCAAAAGGAGTAGTAATTTTGATGATATTCCATCAGCTCCAGCTGATTTATGGTTTTTTAAGCTTTTAATTGCATCTCTAACATCAGTAAGGCTAACAGGATAAAAGAAACAAGAATTTTGAACTGACACTTGTTGAATATAATGCAAAGGATCAATATTAGTATTCACATCCTTGAGCAATAAATGAGGAATATTACAGTAATAATCATTTAAACTATTTGGTCTTAATTCTGGTTCTGAAACTTTCTTGTGAGAATGCCTGAAGTCATTTATAATTGACCAACATTCTCTCTGCCTATTTGAGGACATATTCAAGCGGTCACTATAATATTTAACCTTAGCTGCTTTTATCGTCTTTCTATATAGACTACGATATTTCTGATGATAAAGAATAATGTTTGCATTAGTTGTAAACTTGCACAGCTTAGCCAAAAAATGGAGGTTTTTAGCTGAAGTTCTGAGGCCTGCTGTGACCCATGGTTTTCTATTTTTCATTTTAAGCCTCTTTTTAGGAAAATACTAATTGATCTTGTCACATAGCACATGAAATAACAAAGTAAACAGGTCAGGAGCCATTTCAACTGCATTCCAATTAACCAAAGCTGCAGTAGAAGAAAAAGCATTAAAATTTGCTCTGCTGAAAATTCTTCCTATATAATGAGATGAAGGAAATACAGTGTTGCATGGAATCCTAGCGAGAATGGCTTCATGGTCAGAAATACCAGATGAGAGTACTCTACATGACACATCATTTAAATTTGTACACAAATAATCAATAGTAGTTGCAGATGAGGATGTTATATGTGTGGGTGAAAGAACATGCATCTTCAAGTCATAAGATTCCAATATACTTAAAAGGGATGTATGATATGATGGCAAGCTTACATCAGTGAAGTTAATATTAAAGTCACCAGCCAATATAACTATGGAGTGTAGAGACAATTGAGATAATAGAGAATCAAGTTTGTCCAGGAACATACCAATATCTCCTGTAGGTGGTCTATAAACACAAAGAACATATAAATTAAATCGCTTACAAAAACAAAGGGAGAATTCAAAAACCTTCTCCAACAGAAAGCTATCATACTTATTAATTTTACAGAAAAAAGCTTCAATACAATACAAGGGATCAAATTTTAAGAAAACATCTCATTTTTAACATTAACAATGGCAAACATTCACTTTCTGGTACCGAATTCCACATTAAAAGCAAGTAGTTTTTTTCTTTACAAGAAATATTGCAAATATTATCACAGATGAACTAAAAATTTAAATTTAAGAGAGAAATAAATTTGGAACAATGGATTTTATTTTTTCATGCGAAAGTGGTATTTCGGAGAAAACAAAGTCAGGCAACAAAAATTACTCTAAATGAAATGAGGATTTGAAAATTATTTTTTAATTGAAGAAAAAAACAGTAGCGTACCATTTTTTAAAAAAAAGTTCACTAGGTTCTAGCCCTCATAGATGCCACTGGTAAAATAAAAAATTATGTTATGCATTAAAAAATAGTACTAGATGCATAGAAACTACATATAAATTTTCAGAAAAATATCTACAGGAGTATCAAGCTTATTGTGAAAAATAAGATTATTTTCTTAAAATTTTATCACCCATTTTTATTGTACAAACTACCTTATTTTGAGGCCCTCTACAACCCCTCTTAAGTTTGTCCCTCTAATTATGAAACACTCTGTATATAAATATATTACTTTTATACATAATTACTTAGGACATGTTGCATAGGCCAAGTAAACATAAAACTACACTATTTACATCTACAACTGGATCAATATGTAAACATATATTTCACAGGATTAAGATATACACCTGATAAACTGAGAAGTCTAATAAACCATTTTAAAATATTATTTTTCGCTGCAAAAATGTACTCAAAGCTACCCTCTTTTCCTTAGGGATTACTGGGTGGCTAAAAGCACCCCATTTTGAGGTTAGAATCACACAAAGAAAAGAAGATAAAACTCCTACTGAAATTCTATAGTTTCATGTAAAACCGTAAGAATTATAAGTAATCCTGCAACTTAATAGGTATAAGCGGCAATTGGAAGAGAATTTACTAATAAATTTGCCGGCAAGCGTCCCATGGCGTCTCAAAACGTATCCATCTTTAAAAGTCGGATATTTAAAAAGCTAACCGCACTTTTCGAGCTACTACAAACAACTTACCGATATTCTGCTACAATAGGAAGACTGAACAGACAAACGGGGAATTCTCTAGGAATGGCGAAAAGCTAAAAACTCGCAAATTTTCGCAAAAACGCTTTTCACTCTTGTTGATTGTGAAAATTTTATCACAAACGTCGTTAAGTTTTCAAATACGCATGACCTTTGAAGGCAAATGTCATAATAGTAAAATTTTAGTCTGCTGGCGCTACCTATCGCGTCAATTTGCAATTACCTACGGGCGCATTTTTTATGCTTAGGAAACACTTATTAGACAGCACTAATATACAGGTTTCTACATCGATGTATTTAAAGATATCTTTATCATTTGTATATTGCGCCAGACGGAGAGAATCTTCTTGACAGAAAGATTTCGGTTTTAAATATACAAGACTTGAGGTTCACAGTAGAAAAAATTTAGGATATTTTGGCGCCATCTACCACATTTAATTGGCATTAATGTAAGAGGTGATTTCTCATATTTAGGAATGAATTATAGAAAGCGCAGTCTACATCCATTTGTTTACAGATTACTTCTTTAGCATAGTGATATAATAGGTCTACTAATAGAAGTGATAGAAGTTTAGTGGGCCATGTACGCAAAATGGTATGTGTCAAAACGCGGATCAAGCGTCAGTTGTGTTAAGTATACTTCGATATTTCATCATGAATCATTTAAGTCAAGAGCAACGTATAGATATCGTGAAAAGGTATTACGAAAATGCGCAATCGGTTAGAGCCTGTTATCGTGCTCTTAGAGAAGATTTTGGCCATCGTGGACGGCCTTCTGAGCTTGCAATAAGGCGCACAATTAATAAGTTTGAACGGGAGTACACTCTTCTGGATAATAAGCCACCAACGCGACAAAAAAGTGCAAGGACCGCCGAAAATATCGCCGCTACAAGAGAAAGTGTTGACGCGAATAACAATGTGTCTGTTTTGCGCCGTTCTCAGCAATTAGTCATTTCACCAATGTCTCTGTGGCGCATTTTGAAGAAAGACTTAGGCCTACATCCATATAAGATGATTCTAACTCAAGAATTGAAGCCTGCTGAGCATGGTTTGCGAAGAACGTTTACCGACTGGGCCCTGTTGCAGTTGGAACAAAATGCCGATTTTGGGAACCAAATCATCTTCAATCAACAAAGGTCCTGTGATCTTACTCCACTGGATTTTTTTCTTTGGGGATATGTGAAGTCTAAGGTGTATTCTAATAATCCTCAAACCATCAATGAGTTGAAAGTTAACATAACTAGGGTTATTCGCGAAATTCAGCCCAACTTGTTAGAAAAAGTGATTGAAAATTGGGTTCATCGTCTAAACGTCTGCCGCCGTAGCCGAGGTGGACATCTTAATGATATTTTGTTTAAAACATAATGTTACATAATAAACTACAACATGAAACATCAATCATAGAAATTAACCAATTCGTTTTTATTTTTTAACAATTTAAACTTATATCATTCTTATTGGTAGACCCTATATGTGTATGAACTTAAAAACCGACTATGAAAAAGCCCATATACAGGTTATTACGGTTAATTAAATATTTGTGATTGAATAATATTTGATAGATTGAATATTAAAATATATTGTATTTTAAATATTTGCCCAAATATTCAATTAACGTTATTGCTGTAAATCACACGTCATGGAAGTTAGGAACGGAATCAAACGAACATAAAATTTTTACAGTCGCCCAGATATGTTCTGCCCACTATAATTTTCCATCATATTTTAGGATTAAATGATTTAAATCTGATTTTAAACTTCTAAGAAAAAGTTGAGAGAGTCATAGGAAAACCTATTGATTTGTTTTTTTTTGCAAACATCAAAAATCGTAAATGTTCTTAAAATACTAAATAATTTTAAAAAACACAGTAATAATTATAATTCTTAATATATTTAAAATTAAACACTGTGGGACAACAGGAACATGGACAGGGAAATGGGACAAACTATTGCAATGGAGCATCAAAAACTTCAGCATCAAATTCTTCTAATTTTGGACCAATTTTCTTGTTTAAAATTATAGTGGATAGTGATCAGCTATATTTGTATTTATGATAGCAGATACGATCTAGATTTTTTAACTTTGTAACTATTACGAAGAAAAATATGATCTATACATGTATTCATACTTTCGGTTACTATGGTACATTAATTACACTGCACAACAAATCGAAGGTTATTTTATGTTGACTGAAATATTTTTATTGTTGTTTACTAATTCGAGGCATCTGATTTTGAATCTGTCGTCAGTTTTACTCTAACAGCTCGAGTTGTTTAGATATAGCTACGTTCTTCTCATTTATCTTTATTTTTGGTTTTTTATCTATTATAGTCGCGTTTTAGATAAATTATTGTAATTTTCATCATGACTTCGCTAAGAAGGGTCTGCATTAACGATCCGAATTGTTTTTGTTATATTTGTGGTGAATATGTTTTTCAAAAATTTCGATTGAATATGTCAGACTTTGTGAAACGAGCGTATTTAGAGTGTTTTGGTTTTCCTTTGGAAACAGATAACAAGTGCTGGGTGCCCAATATTGTGTGCAAAATTTGTGTTGAAGAATTACGTTTATGGGCCACTAAGAAGAGACTCTCTTTTAAATTCCAATCCCCAATGATTTGGCGTGAACCTTTAAATCATCACGATGACTGCTATTTTTGCGTTGTTAATATAAAAGGAATCAACAAGACGAACCGGTCCAAATGGATTTACCCCACATCAACATCAGCTGTGAGGCCTGTAAGGAGCTCAAAAGATACATCTTTACCATTACCATCTACATCTACAGAAAGTTCTGATGAATTGAATGAACTGAGTAGCATGAGCGATGACGAGTTTGTTCCAGAAAATCTCTTTGAACCAAAACCATTCGATCAAAGTGCACTTGATGATTTAATTAGAGACCTTGGACTATCCAAAACTTCGTCTGAATTATTGGCCTCCAGATTAAAAGAGAGAAATCTTTTAACTAAAGAAACTAAAGTTTCTTATTACCGCACTCGAGAAAAAGACTTACTTCCCTTTTTCGCTGAGGAGGATAATTTTGTATTTTGTACTAATATTTCTGGTTTAATGACTGCCATGGGCTTGCAGAAATATGAACCAATCGATTGGCGTTTATTTATTGACTCGTCAAAACGGAGTTTAAAGTGTGTACTATTGCACAACGGAAATAAACTAGGCTCCATACCAATAGCACATTAAACTAAAGTTAAGGAAGAATACCCCACAATAGCACTGGTCATGAACAAAATCAAATATAACGATCATAAATGGGTGATTTGCGTTGATCTTAAGATGGTGAACTTCCTTTTAGGACAACAAGGAGGCTACACTAAATATCCTTGTTTTATGTGTTTATGGGATAGTAGAGCAAAATCAGAACATTGGTCAAGAAAAGAATGGCCCTCTAGGGAAGCACTACTTCCAGGTAGTCTTAATGTTATAAATGAACCTCTAGTGCCACGAGATCGTATCATATTGCCACCCCTGCACATTAAACTAGGTTTAATGAAGCAATATGTTAAGGCATTAAATAAAGATGGTGAATGTTTCAAATATATTTCAAGGAAATTTCCAAGTCTAAGTTCAGAAAAACTCAAGGCAGGTATATTTGATGGTCCACAAATTCGCAAGTTGGTAAACGATCCTAATTTCACCAGCTCAATGTCAGAAATTGAGAAGAATGCATGGGATTCCTTTGTTTGGGTTATCCAAAATTTCTTAGGTAATAGGAAGGGTGATGATTACATTGCGCACGTCGAAGAGATGTTGTCACACTTCCAGCGACTTGGATGTAACATGAGCATCAAAGTGCACTTCCTACACAGCCATTTACACCATTTTCCTGAAAATCTCGGTGACATGAGTGAAGAACAGGGTGAACGATTCCACCAAGATCTTCGAACCATGGAGGAACGATTTCAGGGTCGCTGGGATGCACATATGTTGGCCGATTTTTGCTGGAGTATTCAGAGTAGCAGTTCATTCAAAACTAGTAGAAAATCATATAAAAGAAAATTCCTGAGTGTATAGTTCTTGTAATTAAAAATGTTTGTACGTTGAGTGTATTTTTAATTCCCAAAAAATACTCCCTCCTTTTAACTCAAAAACTAGAGCTGACACATATAAACTGATGACATTATTTAATATCAGCATTAAAAATAAGCCTAGAATCATAAAAATATTCCATGCAACATACATGCTGTTGGGCGGTGTTATTGATCCATGGAATAAATACCTGAGATAAAAGTATTGATACATAATAATTATCGTAGCTCGTGATCTGTGACTAGTACTATAAATTTAAGTACCTATCTATGCTATTTCCTATACAATAAATAAAATATTTAGTAATCTGTAAAAATCGATATTGCAAAAATATCAAATAAGCACATTCTGGCAGGCCATAAATAGTTAATTGCAAGCAAAACTTATTTGGGTAACTGTAAAAATTTGATTTTGATTTCTGATTCCCTTCCTAACTTCTATGACGTTAATTCACTGGGGCAATTGTGGATCAAATATCGCGTAATGGGGCTTGCAAATATATTGCCTAATGTTCTTTTAATTCAATTAAAATATAATCAGTATAATCCGTTTTAAATACGTTGAAATATTTACAAAAAATTGATGTGTGATTTGTAGAGATGCTAAAAGCAACCGACGTTTAAATTCAAAAAAACAAAACAGCTATAGGCATATTAGGGTTTGAAGATAAATGTCATGTAATAATTTTTTGAGGCTATCGCCATCTATCTATCATATGTACAAGGTGTCCCATTTTGGGTACTTTTGCGGGGTATCTCCGTTATTTTTAACGTTAGCGTCATGCGGTTTCGCGACAGTGTGCTACTTTTCCGTGAAAATAACGATGCCGACAAAAATTTCAAAGCCCTCTTAGTTTTTAAGATATAGGCCATTTTTGAAAATTCCACATTTTGGGACCCCCCTTGTATTTCGGTTATTCTTTAACTTATCGAATATGTAAAAAAACAGTTTTATAGATTTTTTTCCGTAGAATGCAGTGGCGTAGATTATTTTTTTTTAAATATTTACTGTTTTTGAGTTATAAGCCAAACTTATGTTTTTTTTTTAATGGAACACCCTGTAGATATATGCACTAATAAATTTGTCTTTTTTTTACCTTTTCAAAAATTTATAATGGTATGCACTTTTTTTTAAGAAACATGCAAATAAATGACAATTTTCTAAAATTAAGGACATAAATTTATTAGTAGGCCATGAATAACAATAACAAAGATAAAACTTAGACAAATCACTAACAAAGAATTGGATTCATTGCAAATACACTGGATGCAATCAAAATATACCTATTGAGACAAAAGCATATTATTAAAAAAAATACACTACAAGAGTATAGCTCCAATTTTTACAATATAAGCTTGTTTTGTAGCATAAAGCAACAAAACATACAAAACAAAAAACTGTATTTAACAAAAAGAAAAAAAAAATAAAGGTAATGTTCAAAATGATGACCATTCTCTCGAATGCAAAATTGGCACATTTTTGTGATTCTTTCAATGGCATTAAATAGAACCATTGGTCTCCTTCGCAGATTTTGAAAGGCTAAGTTAATTGCCTCTCGAAGTTCGGCAATTCCATCATAACGTGTTTTATACACTTCATTTTGTAGATACCCCCATAAAAAAAAATCCAAAATTGAAAGATCTGGAGATCGTGGGGGCCATCTTACAGGTCCATTGGTACCTATCCATCTTTGCGAAAAATTATTCTCACGAAATTCCCTTACTAGCCTTGAATTATGACTAGGAGCTCCATCTTGTTGTAAGTAAATTGCATTATATTGTGCTAGCGGAATATTTTCTAGCAGTTCAGGAATAACTTCCTCAAGGATCTCTAGGTATCTACGGTCTATAAGACCTGCTTCAAAAACCCAATAAACTATTTTTCTGCCCAAAATAAAACAAGACACTCCAACTCCAAAACGTCCCTGTTGTGCCCTTTCGAACAATAAATACTGATTTTCTGTTTTCCAATTCCTGGTATTGTGACGATTCAAAATACCCGCACTTGAAAAAAAAATATTCATCTGACCAAATAACAGGTCTGCCGAACAAATCATTAGCTTCGATTTGTTGTAGATACCACCGGCAAAACAGTGCTCGGCGCTCAGCATCGCCAGGATGCAAATGTTGCACAATACTAAATTTATACAGATGATGCTTATATTTTTTTAAGATCATTTGAGCATTAGTTTTTGACACACCAATATCTTTCTCAATTTTTCTGCATGAGGACGAAGGTGTTGCTTCAATATATCCCAAAACATCTATTTCTTTTTTTTCCCTATTCTCCTTGTTATAGGTTTTCGGACGCGGGCGAACAAAGATTCCGTGTTCAACTAAATTTGCTTTTAAGCGAGCAAATATCTCAATAAAGGGTTGTCGCCTCTCTGGATATCTAACAAACACAAACTTGTAATCGTAATTTAAATTTTAGTACCCGTTATCGCTTACTTACCTTTGAAAATATAACGCCGAAGCTTCTTCAGAATTTTCGTTACTTTGTATAAAACATACCAACATATCATATTTTTCGTAATTTTCAAACGCTGCCATTTTTCAAAGAATTTATTGAATAAAGAAAAAAATAAATACTTACAATACAAATATTTGACTTTTCTGAAGAAACCGTAAAATATAAATATTTGACATTTAGTTGACTTTTGTTTTGTTATCAACAAGAGTCATGGGCTACTAATAAATTTATGTCCTTAATTTTAGAAAATTGTCATTTATTTGCATGTTTCTTAAAAAAAAGTGCATACCATTATATATTTTTGAAAAGGTAAAAAGAAGACAAATTTATTAGTGCATATATATACAGGGTGTTCCATTAAAAAAAACATAAGTTTGGCTTATAACTCAAAAACAGTAAATAGTAAAAAAAATAATCTATGCCACTGCATTCTACGGAAAAAAATCTATAAAACTGTTTTTTTACATATTCGATAAGTTAAAGAATAACCGAAATACAAGGGGAGTTCCAAAATGTCGAATTTTCAAAAATGGCCTATATCTTAAAAACTAAGAGGGCTTTGGAATTTTTGTTAACGGCATCGTTATTTTCACGAGAAAGTAGCACACTGTCGCGAAAACCGCATCACGCTAACATTAAAAATAACGGAGATACCCCGCAAAAGTACCGAAAATGGGACACCCTGTACATAGTATTTATCAAGGAGCAAATTTTCCATATTTAGGATTTGGTAATTAAAAAGCCCAAAGATCCAAGTTACTATAACCTTAGAACATTGAAAGGCCCTTCAATGTTCTAAGACTATAACGATTTGTTACGGCAAAAGTTTTTCTGCTCTTCATTCAAATATCGATTTCTATATGTCCGAATAATCATATTATTTTTTCGATTAATTTCATCTATATTTTAAGACCATCTGCCAATTACAGAAGTATGGATTAATCGACTACTTCACAAAAATCAAAATTAAATAGTAGTGTCGCCCTCTAGCGAGCTTAGTTAATACTTATCCATGAAGTAATTTTTCATTTCTAAGAATCTAATATGCAGTAACACAGATTTCTACTTTAATTTGTTTACAGTTTTCTTTTTAAAAACAGGGGATTCACATGTAGATCTATAATAGATGATATTTCATACATTATTGCTTGATACAGGTTTTACTTTTAAAGATTTAATCATCTTATAAGGCTTCGCCATGTGGCGACATCTATAGAGCTTTCCAGAAAACTGTCATTTCATAATTTTCAGTTCGATAACAGAAAAACGATGTTTAAAGGATTTCTTTTAATTTCGTTTAATATTTTTACTCTGGTATTTATTTGTTATTACTGTGTAAATTATTTAACGGATTTTGCGCTTTCGCCATGGAAAAGGAATCAGATTTACTGCAAAAATACGATATTCAGCGTATTAAATCTTTAGAATTACAAGGCTTGAGAAATTTGTCGCCGCAATATGAAGAAAAGCATCGTGAAGGTATGATAAAGAAGATATTGTAGGAAATCCTTTTTTTGTAAACCCATATGGTAATTTAGAAGAATAGGATTTGAAAGTACAATGGGCAAATAATATCATCAGGAGGAGATAAAACTTTCATTTTATTATAACTTCTTATTCAGACTTATGAGACTCCTTTTATTTGGCTAATAGTGGCTATGTTTATCATAGTGGAAAAAAATATTTTTTTCTAGCGTTATTTGGGAACCACATATTTATAATACCCATTTATGAAGATAAAATATTCAGCAAAAGTTTCGCAGTCATATTTTTGATAAATCTGAAAAGTTATTGGGAAAAAACCATTGAATAGATCAATATTTATCAAACCGAATTTTTCACAAATAATTTACTATATCTATATAATACAGCCAATACCACTTATTTCAAAGATTTAAAACATCATATTGAAATCATTAATCTTTACTAATTTTTCAAACTTGTCTTTTTTAGTATGTTGAAAAATCGTTAACTACACTATTTAAAAGGGGTACTAAAAGCATTTCACGTAATTGTATTTATTTATTGAAAAATCGTAGAAAACTAATTACGTTCACACCTTTGTACAGTATGTGTGAAAGATTTCGTCATCGCGAATAAGAACTCAAGGTTTGAAGTAGGTATAAGTTTTTCTCAAATGTGCCGATCTTTTACAAATTTCACTCGAATCGATGTTGCCAAATTCAATAATCAGAGAAAATTTGTCGTAGATTTTTTCATATACTATAGGCACCTTTTTGTTAACTCAAAATCAACACTGTCAAGGAAGACGTTACAATTATTCACCCGAAAATTATCAGTATACCCGAACTTCCCCCCATCTCATCGCCAGCCTTTAACTTTCTTTCTCTTCCTCTGGAAACAGTGATCTTGACCCTCTGGGATATTCAACGTTTTTTCTCCATAAACTTCGAATTCCATTCGTGTACCATGTGCTACTTTAATCACTCAACGATGGTCGTCAGCTATGCTGATATTAACTATTTCTGCAATATTTTATTAACAGCATGAATCTCGAAAGCATAATATATGCTAAAGGATCTGCATGCTGTTTCGAGTCACTTTAATTGAATTCGAAACCCTTTAGTTTGATGTTGTCGTGCAATCGCGTTTCCATGTACTTCCTCAAATAAAATCAAAGTTTAAATGATTTTGCCATAGTGTTCACAAAGCATTTTTACTTCATCTTTGTGTGCTTTCCATCTCATTGCCATTAAAGATTTTAAGACAAGGTTTTTTCCAGCTTGAGTTTGTAGAGTTGCCAATAAACAATACGTAGGTGCGGTTAAAAAATTGTACAAAGCTTGAACTGTATATTAAAAATGGAAGCTGCTTCGGTACAACTTTCAACAAATTTCGAATTCTCACTTGGGATGAACACCATTCAAAAGTTCTTCTTGAAATTATACTTTTACATTGCATTGTCTCTGAAAAAACAAGGACGAATTCATTCAAATGAATTTTAATAAAAAAAACTCTTAAAATAATAATAATAAACAAAATTTATTACTTTTCATAAACAAGTACAAAATACAATATAAAAATTCAGAAATACACAATGTCTATGAAAAATAAAAGGCCGTGTTACGTCAGTATTCTGGTACGCAGACCAGATACTGTTTAGGCGCTCTGTAAAGAAATGTAAAAAATATAACATTAAAAAAATTTGCTCTACATTTAATATTTCAAATTACAGATCATAACAGTTGAAACTTAAAAATACAAAAACACATTCAGCGACATCACACAAATAATCGAAATCAAAATAAAAGACCAACTTTATTTACTGACGTAAAAACAGAATGTCTCTAGTTTTTCTTTGAAAAGTAGAAGAAAAACTAGAACAGGCCAGATCAAATGATGTAATCTTTAAGGAATTCAAACTGGAAGCCCAATTATATGAAAAGCTTCGTTTAAAAAGTTCTTTTCTGTGTCGAGGAATAGTAAGAAGATGTAAATTGCGTAAGTTACGATTATTGTTGTTACTTCTAAAATCTGCTCTATCATACAAGTATTGGGGAGATTTAAATTTTATTACCTTGTAGCCCAACGAAATGAAGTGTAGTTTTCTGCGGTTATACATATTAAGCCAGCCGATGTCTATAAGCTTATGAGAGATCCGATTTCTGCGGCGTATCCCAAAAATAAGGCGAAGGCGCGCATTTTGTACTTTCTGAATTCTACGAGAATCAAACTGATCCAAAGATGGGCCATATACTGTATCACAGTGGTTAAAGTTGGATAGCACTAAGGAGTCACATAGATGTTTTTAAAATTTTTGATTTAAAAATTTTCTTTGATTATAAATAAGTTTAAGAGCACCATAGGCTTTTCGGAGCTTTTCTGTGACATGCTCATGAAACCGAAGATCCGAGTCAATAACAAGTCCCAATGATTTGGACGTGTTAGTTAATGGAATGGTGACGTTGTTAATTTGTATATTAAGCTCGTTGCTAACTCTCAATCTATTATTTTTATCTCCTCCGAATACAGTAACGGATGATTTTGAAGGGTTTATCTTTAGATCGTGACACGTTGAGATTTCTATTATACTTTTTAAATCCAAATTTATGGTGAAAGTGAAGATAGAGTTGGGTGTCATCCGTATACAAATGGTAGCTACAAAATTTTAAATGGTCTTTAAGTCGACATGTATAAATTGTGTACAACAATGGCCCCAGGATAGTTCTCTGAGGAACACCTACTGATAAAGGTGCTAAGTTAGATTTTATACCATTCAAAACGATCTGCTGGATGCGATTACCCAAAAATGATTTAAAAAATGTTATTGCATCTCTTGAAAATCCTATATAACTTAAAATTGATAATAAAATCCTATGATTAATTCAGTCGAATGCCTTTGTGTAGTCAAGTAAAATGAAAGCAGTAAACTCCCCTTGATCCCACGCTCGGAAAATATCATCTGTTACGTCAGCCATAGCCGTAGCACAGCTATATCCTTGACGAAACCCTGATTGTTTGAGTGGCAAAATTTCATAACTGTTCAAAAATACTCGAGCTTGATTATTTGCAACTTTTTCGAGAAGTTTGGAAAGAATGTTTATTGATCGGAGATCTTTAAATTCCTTTGGTTGAGCTATTTTGGCCAAAGGCGTGTTTCCACATATTTGGAAATACTGAATTTTTTAAACATTCGTTTATTATGTGAAGCACAAAGGGGATTATAAATGGACAACAAATCTGAATTAATATAATATTAAGCCCATCACAACGATAAGCTTTACTTTTTATGGAAAGAATAATTCTTATTAACTCGATTTCGGTTATTTCTTGCAATTGAAAAGCATGTTCAAAATTTTTAACTAAATTATTATCATAAAACTGCAGCAGATTCTGATTTGCTTGATACGGATTAGTACAGTTCGAGGTAAAAAAATTATTAATTAAGTTTACATCAGATAATTCTGAAGGAATGTTCTTTTGTCTATTTTTAACAACATTAAGTTTTTTCAGTTCTGCCCAGGTTTCCCTACTTGATAAATTGGAATTAAATTTTGTTCGTAAAAAGGCTTTTTTCTCATTACGAATCGCTGCCGTCGTGAAATTGCGCAATTGCTTATAATAATCATAGGCCGCTGGCTGTCTTGTAGTTTTAAAGTTACCTAACGCTCTATTTCGTAATTTCTGAAGAAGCCTTATATTTTCAGTTATTCAGGGAGCGTATTTGTAGTTACGATTGCGTTTAAAGGTGCATGTCTGTCAAAAAGAGCTAGCATGGTTGCAGTGAAAAATTCCACTTTTTCGTTGATATCACGCAACTCATAAATGTGCCCATGGCAATGATTCGAGATCGTATTGAAAATTATTAAGATTTATTTTATTAAAAAAATGAAAAGTAAATACCACTGGATGCTGCTCTTCAATTTGAAATTTAAATTTTAAAAACACGGGAAAATGATCAGAACGATGTACATTGTGTACTCCGGCCTCTTGTATGCATTCAATGTTTGTATATTAAATCAATTAAGGATACTGAAGCAGGGTTTATATGAGTTGGTTCATTTATTACTTGGGTAAGGCCAAATGTGTCCATTATTGACTCTAAGCGTTTAGTATTATCTAAAAATTTCAGAAAATCAATGTTAAAATCACCAGTACATACAATGTTCTCAGAGAGAGTATATAAGTTGAGTGCAAGCAAGTTTCTGTCACCCCAACAATGTCCGAATCAACATCAAAGACATAATCCTTAAAACTTGCAAAGTTAGCATGTAAGGAACGTATGTTAGTATGAAAAACAAGAAGAGACATTTCAATAGAAAACCTTAGTGAGAATTAAAAAAAAAATACGACAATAGACCAAAATACTTAAACACTTAAAGCATTTAGAATACTTAAAATACTTTAAAATCTACCCTAAACCTACCCAAAAAACTGTCTTAATCAATCAGAAGTAAGTATCTAATTTTTATCTGACACCTTATTACATTTATTACTACTCACACTTCCACTTCTAAGGGTTCTTTTTAGGGGATGATTAGGATTCTTCAAATTCAAATCTGTAGATCACCTTTATTCAATACATCTGTCAAAAAATTCACGTTATATATAAAATAAAGGTTTTTCTCTGAATTTTATGGTTCAAATTTCGACGCCCTTATATACGATATACACCGGAAGCACTTAGTGTGTCATATAGTAACTGTTATTTAAGATGGGATTATCAAATTTAAAATGATATTTCTAAAACAAGATACCTGTTTACATGATTTTTTCTTACAATTGCAAATCTTGCTCCAACCATTATTTAAAAATGGCATTTTAATTGGTAGAGGAAGAGCAAGGAAACTTTGGTGTTCTGTTACACATAGAAACCATACATAACATAAAAAACAATATATTAAAAATTATATTATAATAAACCCCGAAGATCTCCAAGTGAAGAGTTGTGTAAAGAGTCTAGACTGATCTACGCCAGTTGTATGTAACACATAACAGACTAACTCGTTATAGAAAGGACTGTGTCATCATCATCAATCATATTGGTCCACTGCTGGATTTATTCGATTGCTTCCACGTTCTTCTATTTTGTGCCTCCTCTATCCAATTTAAGCGGTTCCGTTTAGTATGATTGGATATCATCTAGTTGGTGGTGCGGATGGCTTCTGCATGCGCTCTGTCTAGGCGTCCACTCTATGAGCATCTTGGTCTATCTGATGTCCCATATTCTAGCAATGTGTCCCGCGTAATTCCACTTTAGGTTTGCTACTCTTTCTACCGCGTCACGTATCACTCTACTATCTTCTTCTACGTAGCTCAGTATTTATGATGTGATCTCTGAAGGTCAGTCGCAGCATTGACTTTCCTTTTTTTATTTTCTGTACAGCCTTTTGTGTTAATGTCAAAGTCTCAGCACCAAGTTAAGACAGGCATTTATTCCATGCCTTAGTTCTGTGAAAATTAATTATATTAATATCATTTTGCAGTAACTCACAATCCGAAGGTGACTTATATCATCTGCAAAAATCAGAAATGATATGTGGCTGAAAAAACAGCTTGAATATCATCTATGAAACGATCAAAAATAAGGTATGCAAAGAGATGCCCACCTAATGTAATCGCAACATCTGAAGACAAGAAATTTTTTTAACCTGTTTGTGTTCGAACCTCAAGTCACCAAATCACCCTAGATCCCAAAATTTCCATCGAAAAGTAGATCAAAATCAACCTTGTCACAGGCTTTGGAGAAATCAGTATGAAATGAATTAACCTGCCGCATATTCTCCAAAACTTCCAACAAAGCCTACTCATAACACAAAATGTTGGTATAATGGTGGATCTACCCCTCATTACCGCAATCTCAAACAATTTTCAGATCAAAGACATATATAAGGCGATAGTTTTCAACATTTGACCTATTGCTATCTTTGAAAATTGCTGTAACATAAGTATTTTTCAAAATTCTGGAAAAGTTCCTCTACATTCAATGATAGTACAAATTTACATGACTGCAAAAAAATCACAGGGATGCCATCTGGGCCAGAACCAAGACTCGGATTTAACTCACTCAACCCATTAAACAAATCAATAACCCAAACCTGAAGTACACTCAGATTCGATTTTTCACAAGAAATATCCGGGGAGTCTTGTAAACTTTGACTTTGAGTAAACACGGATGTAAAATGTTGGTTTGAAATTTCCAAGCGATCACTCGACTCGATATTGTTATAAATCATAGTTTGGGGATAATCAGAATTTGCCAGTTTTGAATTGACATAACTCTTGATCTCTTATCCGCTAATCTACCTTTGAGATATCTCAAATAATCTCATTGTGACAACATTGTAATGTTTTTCGTTTAATGTTGTTTTATGTTGATGTATAGTGTAATTTAAGTTTTTCAAAATAATATTTTGTGTCATTTATAACTTAATCGTATTGTTACTAATATGGCAGCACTTTCATAAACTTCTATTCATGAAAATAACTTCATTGTTATACATATACTCTCTATCTCTCTTTTGATTTGTTCTATAATCCTGTTTTAATAAATTCTATTATAAGGATTTTCTTTTCTGGTTCAGTTTCTTTACTATATTGTACTCTAAAATATTTTAATGTAAAATAAATTCATATTATTACCATAGTGTGAAGAAAAAAACAATTTTTAGTGTCGGCTGAAACCGAAAAATTAGAACGAGAAGTCAATAAAATAAAACAATCATTAGTCACCTCACAAGTTAAAATAGATGAACTGAGAAAATCACTGAACAAAAATAAACTTATTTATCAGGTAATTTTCCGTTTAAATTTCTTGTATTAAATATAAATCCCTTAAGTAAAATTTCACTTTTGATATTGTGAATTTATTAAATATTTAAGGAACTATGCAGCAGAGCAAACAGAGTGGAACAGGAGCTGACTAAGATAAATGTCACGTCGCCCATATACAAGTACAAGATAAATCAATCTTTAAGAACTTTTGAGGAAAAATTCAATGAGCCACAAGGTATTTCAAGTAAACTTATGTGTATATTGTTTACATTTTAAATTCTTTTTCAGAAATTGCCATTAGGACAGATTGGTCTACTCTGGAAAAGGAACTACAAGAGGAAAATCACAATTTGGAAGAAAAAATACAGGAGTGTCAGACTTTGTTGGATGATTTTGCCGACGACTACATTAAATAATGAAAAATTAAATATATTAGTTAAAATTTATTAGTTAAAATAATAAGTTAATAAAAATATCGTTACATTAAAAGCTACATACAAAAAAACATAAAAAACCTTGAAGTATTAAATTAAAACGTCACTTATTTCACTTTCGCTATTGTCAAAATAAGCGACACACGAATCAAGTTTTGTCAGAATATTATTTTCTAATGAGGTTTGCTCTTCTTGTATTTTTTCTATTTTGTTTTCCAGTAAAGCTTTTTCTTCCTCCAGTTTTTGAACCACAGATATTCTGAAAAATAAAAATTAATTAAGGTATTGTGGGCCTCGATTATTGACTTTTATTGAATAATTAGCAATAAGTTTTCTGACTTAACAAAAAGTTGAACAACCTTAAATTTTTATACATATCGAGGTATTTCATCCCCAAGTTAGCTGTGTTGATTTTTTGTTTAAAGCTTAAAATAACAAACACTGGGACAGAAACTGCATTAACCCATATATTTTAATCCAATAAATGTAATTTACCCTAAGCTTTGGTGAAAATCTGGTGACCTGAGCATTAGGTACTTTTTGTCAAATTCAAACTTGTCTAATGAAGTTTTTAATGCACAAAGTAGCTTCTCTTCTTTAAGCCATTCTCCAGTGTTCGAGCTTGGCGTACTATCTTTAATTATTGGTCCTGAGAACAGCTTCTCTTCACTGAAATGAAAATTGAGAAAATGTAATTTTTATCAATGTTTAGTAAAAATAAATTTTATCCTGACAAAATGTTAGACGTACCATCAGTATTGGTCAAAAGTAAATAGATACTATAATTGCAAATGTTTGGAAAAATATAATTTACAATATTTGTTAAAAAAAGAACCAGTTTTGGACAAAAGTATATCTCAATGAATTTCTAATACATTTGTTGGCTTACATCACAGTCATGAGTCATAATAATCAAATAAAATTATTAACTACTAATGTACATTCATATAGATATTTTTCTCCCTTGGGCCTTGTTTATTTTATAAATCATTTATTAGAGTGTTTAGTTGCAGACCTGTTTATTGGCAACATGCCACAAGTTTCCGGTCAAGATATGGGAATGGCCATTTTAAAACTTGGTTAGTTTCGGTTGGGGTCATTATGATATTGAAAATTGGGTAAAAAACTAATGGCACTTATAGGTATCCAAAATGATGAAGACCAAGAAACATGAAGTTTCGAATCAAAGTTATTAGATTACCATAAATTTCTCCAGGGTGAAGTACCATTATGCAAAGGAAAATAATAGACGAAGGGTCCTGTTTACTTTTATTCATTTATTCAATCAATATACGGGAAACCCCATTTTACAAAAGATTTGGTTACAATATTAAATAAAGTAAAATATATATAATTAACATAATAAAAGTACTATCACGAACATAATTAGACAGTCTTCAAAACATATACACAAGAAATAAACACAATAAGAAAACAATAAATTAAAATATTTCACCCAGTTGACCAATAAATCCAGAGAGTGAGCTTGCAAATTGATCAAGTTCAGGGTGAGAGTTTAAATAGGCAAGACTACGACAGATTGGAGAATGTAAAGAATAGTTGGAGTGACAGATTGGTAAAGCAAACAGTTCATGTCTCCTTAGGGTGCGTGCAGGGACCTTTAAATTAAAGCTGTTGATGAGAGCAGGGCAATCAATAAGCCCATGAATAACCTTATACATAAAGCTGAGGTCACTTTGAATCCTTCTAGATTCCAACGATTAAAGTCCCAATATTGCCTCCATGTCAAGTAGGTTATCCTGCATATTCAACTTGTAGGAACAGTACCGGGTAAACCTCTTTTGGACTCTTTCAAGTTGCATTTTGTGACAATTATAAAAAGGAGACCAAATGATCGAGGCATACTCTAAATGACTTCTAACTAATGAGCAATAAAGTATCTTCAAAGTAGATATAGACATGTCACGACAAGTTCGTAAAACAAAACCTAACATCTGAGAGGCCTTCCCCTCCACAAGATCACAGTGTTCTCCAAATTTGAGCTGAGTATCAAAGACTACTCCTAAATCCTTTATTGAGTCAAAGTACTATGTCATCAATAGTGTATATATTATTCATTTTATTTTTAAGTCTAGAGAATCCAATTGAGTAGCATTTATTTATATTTAAAGAGAGATCATTTATATTAGCCCACTTTACAAAAGAAGTAAGATTGTGTTGTAAGATATCAGAGTCCCGCTGTGACTTAATAAAACGGAAAAGTTTCAAATCATCTGCATATGCTAAGTAATCACAGTCAGTTAAACACGTTACAAAGTCAGTCAGAAATAAATCAAAAAGCAATGGGGAACAGTGTCCCCCTTGAGGAACTCCAGAAGTCACCAAGATACTTCCAGATTCAGAATCTCCAATCCTAACACGCTGCTCACGACCCAATCATTTATCAAGTGGATAAATTGAATCCACTTGATAACCAATCTCGAAGGCCTCCAGCAAGGCAACCTCATATAAAAAAAGATTAGTAGAGGTAGATCTACCACTAATGAACCCATGCTGCCTCTCATCAAACACCCCCTTGCACGCCCACGTATAGCTGCACGTTATATGTGATCAGCTAAGCTGATCACATATAATATCATCCAAAATCTTGGGAACAGCAGACTGCCTTGAGATGCTTCTATAGTTCTCAATGCAATTCCTCTCACCAGACTTATACACAGGGATTATATAGCTTAATTTCCATATATTTGGAAGCTCACCCTCTGATATAGATCTATTAAACAACAAAAACAAAGGAAGTGATATACTATATTTAAGTCTGCTTAACATGTACTCAGGTATCTTATCAGGTCCACAGGAAAGTTTATTAGGTAATTTAGAGAGTTAGACTTCACAATCTTTATTTCAAGAATCCCGACGCGTTTCGGTTGTTAAATAATTGTTTTTTTTTTAAATTTGTTAAATAATTTTAAAAAACAGTAAATTCACAGGAATATGGAAACTACTTAAATAAATTTACAATTTTGGCTGCTTCTCAAAACGCGTCAGGATTCTTGAAATAAAGATCGTGAAGTAAACAGGACCCTTCGTCTATTATTTTGCTTTGCAAAGTTATTAGGTTTATAAACCGTTATATCTTCTTTCTTAAGGTAAGTAAAGAGAGTATTTTAAAGTCTATTTCCTTCAATACAACTGAGATACCAAATGCTAAGAAATAAACCCAAACTGTCCTTGGGCTTCCACCATGTTTTACTCTAGGTTTGGATTTATCACTCTTTTTCAATGGTCCTATCATGATAGCAATGTGCGAATTTTAATAGGAGCTAGCTTGGCTACCAGTATAAAGTTTGTTTTCAATCAGTATACTTAAAGACATGGATATCAGAACCTTTTTATTACCACTGAATAAAATCTTTGAACTACCCAATTTCCTTTATCTTGCAAATTAACATGACTTTGTCAATCTACTTTTGGCCAGATAAATAGATTAAAAAATATATAGGCATAAACTAAATGGTTATTATGCACAATATTTATAGAACCAGCTACTTATTTCCTACTTATAATGTGGTTACTCTTAATTTCTTCTTGTCTCTCGACTTGTCAGGCGTAGCAATGAAGGGAGCAATCAGGCCGGGACAAGTGCAATATGATATTAAAACGACATAATTACACAAGTCACGGCCGAACTGCAAATCACTGCTGAAATCTGGATTCTTAAGCTGTTCTCTAATTGTCAAGTTGGTTTTTATGGCTCCTACCTAAATTACCTACAAAATGTGTTTAGAAACGAGTTTTTACAGATTTTTTATTGATTTATTACAAGTGTTTTAAATTAATCAACTATGTGCAAAACCTTAATACGATATTAGATACTACACTCTTTACTCCTTTCCACAATGACTTAATTTTTATGCTGAAACAGTATGGAATATTGGTACTTCACACAATGGAAAAAAGGAGTGGAGTAAGAAATAGTTACTTTCTTGAAGACAAATCAATGAAATCTAAGTTGTGTAATATATAATATAAAAGATATTTTCAAGAGAGGATCTGTGATAATGTTTCTATTTGTATATTGCTTAATCTAGGGCAAACAAATAGGAGTACAGTTATTAATTTTGACAACCTTAATTCAGGCAAGGCATGTGTCTGCTTTAGAAGTATCAAGTGGTTGGGTTTCAGCTATAAAGCAAATTCGAAGGGAGGACCTTACGAGGAATATCTGTTAAAACATTAAAAAAGTAATTTCGAATAAAAACTATAATTTTTATTAGTAAGTACACAGCTCATTCAAACGAAAATTTTAAATTCATTAAACTTACCTATTCCCTCCAAATATGAGGACAATATTACAACAATTACGAAGGAATATTCAGAAAAACTTTTAAATGTTTACACGAAAAAAAAAGCTTTATTTAGTTTTTCTGCATCATTGGATTAAGGTCAAATAAAATGCTCTTCAAAGCTTATTCCGATCATCTTCAGGACTCTGCAAAGGGTCGAATCAGAAATATGATATGAACTGTAAAACCGTGCTAATTTTTTTTACTAGATAGAAATTCAATAAAATAAAATGCAACACTTGCATAAAATAGATCTGCGTTTAACAAAATATTAAAAATAAAATTAAACAGAAAAAAAAACAAAGAATAAGGAACTGGTATGGTAACTTTAGCCATGTCTATAGTTTATAAGACCGCTACCTAAACGTTGATAAAATATGTAAGTTCTTATCAGAACATTTTTCAAGTAAAAGAAAAAAAGATATGCACAAAGAATGCATATACTTTTATATTTATTTTTAGGATTCTATACAGGGACTGACAATAAATATAAAGAAATGTACAGGATGTTATTAGTTTTTAATAGAATTAATGATTTTTAAAACAGAAGTGTGTTAAGTTGTCAAGGTCCTGTTGTTTATTTAAATGCTTAAGACATTTCATAAAATGGTATTTTTTCTAGTCTTTTTATTTAACCTACATCCAACACTGCAGAAAAACTAAATAATAACTGACCTCACGAAAAATCACTTATTAGCATTACTTTGTGGGTTGGCATCAATGTGATTTAACCAAAACATGGAATATTTATGGATTTTTAAAGAGGCCTACAGTAATTATTCTAATTACATGCCTTTAATTTTCCTAAGCGAATATTTTAAAGAAAGCACAGAGCAAGAAATGCAGCGGCAAAAGCAATACACAGCTTATAATTATTTGAAATCTTTAAGGATTTTATTTGGGTGGAGTCAAAAATTTCCTGTGTATGTTTTTGCTTGACATCCAGTTTGATTATAAAGGAAATCGTTATGGTGCGGCACTGGATTAATAACAAAAAACAGAAAAGGTTTGATTTAAATCCCATGTTCTATAAAGCATAAATATAAACGCAGAAAGCAGAAGAAAAACTTTTGAACCTTGTTATCCTAAATGTTATATAAATAGTAAATTATTAAATGAGTTATTTTCTTTGTAAGATATAAAATCGGGCCCCAGAGGAGAATTTTATGTATCTGCACTAAAATATTAATAGCCTAATAATACAGATTATGTGATACCGTCATTTTTAAAAATGAAGGAAGACTTATAAAAAAATCCTCTTGTCAATGATAAATATCTGACTTTAATTCCTCAATAATATCTAGTAGGATACCTAAACTATTTAAATGAGAGTAAGAGAATATGACAGTTAACAAAGGTACAGAAATTCATTAGTTCTTGTCAAATATTATATACATTTAAAATAAAATACTGCAAAAATTAAATTTCAAATTAAAATTTCTTGGTTCTGCAAATTCTTAATATTTGTATTTTTAGTTTTCAGCCAGGAGGGGTTAGAATTGTTTAAGAATAAATTCTTTACTATTTACTATAAATGTTATAAACCTGTTTAAAATATATGATGGCCATAAACTAATAAATATGGTAATTTTAATTTTGGCATTAATACTTATGTGATTTGGCCTTTACTTGTAGTGGCTAAAACAAGAAACATTTCGATCAACTTATTGTAAAATGGTACATATGGAACCCGACAAAATAATTAACAATCAATTTGATTTCTCCTATTTTAAAAATCTACATATGGGCACTTCGAAACCCAACTGAATGTATTCAAACCTCAAAAATTAAGTTGGTTCTTATTTTATAAGTTTTAACTGTACTTTAATCAGATACCTGGTACTGATTTGAATTCTCCACCCTCACCTTTCTTCAATACCATACTTAGTATAGTATTCTTATAGTCGACAAAAACCAGCACTTGGGAGTAACTAACTTTCTATATTGTAATAACTTGACAGTCTTTTGAACAATTACCTTAGAATATTGAAAGGCCTTTCAATATTCTAAGACATTTACATAAGTTGAACTACAAATAATAAGTTGATAATCCCATAAAGGGGAAAAACAGGAGAACAAATTTAAGAGTAACTAACTTTCTATATTGTAATAACTCGACAGTCTTTTGAACAATTACCTTAGAATATTGAAAGGCCTTTCAATGTTCTAAGACAATTACATAAGTTGAACTACAAATAAGTTGATAATCCCATAAAGAGGAAAAACAGGAGAACAAATTTTATATTCTAGTATAAAATCAACACACAATTTTTTACCAAGCAGGGTGGTGTCAATCAGCGGACCGAAAGTGTTATTAATAGGACGCATGTCGCTCAACTCTTCTCTGTTTCTATAATTTTCTAATGTTTCTCGCCAAATAATTTCAACATCAAAAATTACATGACTAATTCTTTCGTGCTAGATTTGGAAAATTATGATATCCCCATAATTAATATTTCTAATATATGTTATTTCTAAATTGTGGGTGGAAAAAGTGGAAATTGTCTCACTGAAGAAAAGAATGATCCAGAAGTATTTGATAGAAATTAATTACAATAACAAAACGAAATCCTAACGTACAGAACAGAATGGTAAGGAAATAAGCAGCACACAGATATTGAGCGAGACAATGACAAAAAAAATGAAATAAACTTAAAAAAGCAAGTTGTTTTTATGAAGCAGAAAGCAATCTCCACAGTGCATTCGTCCATAATTTTCTTTATCCTAAACCAATAAAATGCAGCAGAAATACTAATAGGAATAAAATAAAAGCACTCCTAGTCCAATTAGTTGAAAAGAACAGGAAAGAAAAAAGTTATTAACAAAAATAGAAAAACACTATAAAAGTGACAAAGCAATTACTAAATAGTGATACTGAAGATGAATACAATAAATAAATTCGTTGTGATTTTTGTGTTATCACAAGAATTTTTTAACATTTCTTATCGTTTCTGCCAGCCTTGAAAATTTGGGATTTTTAAGACTTTAAATTAAATTATTGTTTCCTACCCCCTACTAATTATGTAGATGAGCTGCCAGGTTTTATCCAGACAAAAAACAATGTCTTTTACATCTTGATGATTAAATAAGTATCTTTTTTAAGAAATATTTGTGTATAATATTTTTATTTCCTTTATAAGATACTACTCCATCCATTTGTTGATAAATACTGGTAATGTCACATTACAAATACAAAGAAATCAACATTAGAAATGCGATTTACTTTATTAATTTTTTTATTAAAGTAATTTACAAATTTTTTTTACAATTTACAAGTTTTGATATTGAACATTTTTACTTGTCAAATGTTCAATATCAAAACATTATGAGGCTGAAAACTGTGATCAATGGCTGAAAACCAGCGAAAATACATTTTTGTTTGTTTTTATTGTGTCATTTCTTCTTATTGTTTCAGTTCTAATTTTTGTCTTTGCACTAATAGGACAAATTAAAGAATCAGATTACATAGAACAAATTGCAAAAAGCTCGAGCAAAAGAACCACTGGACTGATCCTATGTACGTCTATTTTTACACACAGTTTTTATTCATTTATCCATAAACACGACTCTCTAACAGACAGACATGGCTGCCCAAAAATTATTACAAGAAAGCATAATATGTTATCATAGAAAAAAAGCTATGCTAGTAAACGAGTCAATAAAAGTAAATAAAATCAAGTAAATAATTTTAGAAAAGTTTTTCAAGGTATTTGTTATAAAAGAAGTAAGAACTGAGCAAAATACAAATGCAAAAGTAGCCTGATTCATAATCCCTCTTAAGTGTCCTTAAAACTTATATATTCAGGTTATCCTTATAAGTTATAAACTGCTGTTGCCTATTAAATATATAACATAACATATTTATAAATATGCACTGCTAAACTCTTAAGTTGACCAATATACTAAAAATACATTGAGTTCCAAATCTTTGTAGCATTTTCAAGCACTAGTTGTACAAACATGTTGAACAATGTTAAACCCAATTAGAGATTGGACATTGCCGAATCCATTGGTTAGTCAAAAAAATATTCATTATATTGCATTTTCGAGTTAACAAATTGAGCATTTATGGAACAGTAGCTCATAAAATTGTTCAGCTCTTGCTGTAAGAGACTAAAATCAGCAGCAGAGTTTATTTCTTTTGAAATTTTAAGGTCGTCTGCATATAAACTGTACATACTATTTAGAAAACACTGTCCAATATCATACAGAAAAATACTAAACAACTAAAGCAGTCAGGTGCAACCCCTGAAGTAATGGCTGTATGTATATTTCAGTAATTTATAATACAGGCAAATATGTCAGATTCCTACATGGATAATAATTATATTGGAAAAAAACTATATTTAACTTAAAATTCTTTAAAGTCAAGTTGTAGTTAAAGTTTTTGAAACTTAGCTGTACTCATTATCATTATGTGTCTGCAAAACAAAATTTCTGAGTATAAAATTAAACCTAACTTAAACCAAAAGGGAACACAGTATTTATAAATTACACTAAGATCTTTATACTGCCCTGCTTAACATAAAGGGCGTATCTGACATTTTATCGAAAATTGGGTTAAAGGCTTGTTGGATAGCCCATAATATATATCACCTTATTTGTAATGCTAAAAAGGCGTATCTGCTGTCCATCTAACTTAAAAATCCTAATAAAATATTAGCTATCTGCAATACATACACATACTACTATGCCAAATGGTCATATGCAAAAATTTTTACGCTAAAAGGACATATCTACATGCATTTTGTCAGATTCGCCCTTTTAGCGTAGCATTTAGCAACCCTTTTGTAGTTACGAAAATGCAAATACTTTAAATGTGGCATAAATGCTCCGCCTCTGATACTATAAAGTATTAAATGTGTTACTATTAACGGCTGTCAGTAAGGCTGTTGTTTACGTCTGTCACAGTCAAATCATTTTGGTGGCGTTAATTCCAGAACAAAATAAATTTTGGCTTTAACAACCGAATTAAACAAACAGCTTAAAGAGCAAAAGGAAGTTTATCGATCTTTAGCAAGTTGCTCAAAAACAAATCATAGTGAGACTGAGGCAAATGATCCGGATTATCATGTTTCTAGTTCAGATATGGAATGAAGTGAATCGGAGGAAAATATGTTGGAAAGCCCAACATATAAAATTTTTGCAGAGAAAGATGATGGTAATGAGACGATTGAGGAATCAGTAAAATTTATCATGGAAAAACTACTAACTCACGTCGAAGAACATTTTACGACACGCGGGACAAAAAGGAAGAGAAGAAAATATAAGATCCCACTTAAAGAAAGGAATCTTCTTAAATTGGAAAATTTAAAAAATAAGCATCGCGTCAAACAACCTTGTTTTGCTGTATGCAAAAAAAACTGTATTAGTAAAATTTCAGATGAAAGGCGAGTACAAATTAACCAAGAGTTTTGAGCAATGACACCACAAGAACGAAAAAACTATATGTACTCTAAAACAAAAAAAGTACCTGTAAAAAGACGTACTGCTGGTTTAAATTCACGCAGAAACTTTACTGTGACTTATGTTTGTCCAGATGATGGGGGTATTGACCAAGAAGTTTGCAAAACTTTCTTTTTAGCAACTATGGGTTTCAACAACAAAGTGGATAAATGTTTACGTACTGTGCTTAAAAATACTCCTAATGGTTCTTTGCAAGCAACTTCAGATCGTCGTGGCAGTCATTCACTTACAAACAAAATAGACAGAACGTCCATAATAAATCATATTAATTCCTTTGAGCCTTCTATATCACACTATTGCAGGGTGCATGCTCCCAACCGAAAATATTTACCTACAGATCTCAATATTCAGATGATGTACAATGATTTTAAAACAAAAGAACCAAATATTGTATGTTCCTACGAATTATATAGAAAAACACTACAATTAATGAATATATCTTTTGTGAAGTTGGGACACCAAGAATGTTTTGTTTGTGAGAAGTATTTCTTGCATGAAAAAGACTCACAACATAAGAGGGATGAACCTGAACCTAATTGTTCTGTTTGCAAAGAATATACGATTCATAAGAAAAAAACTACAGAGTCACGAAAATGCTACGAAAATGATAAGAATGATACTAGTGGAACAGCTATATATTCTGCTGATTTGCAAAAGGTATAAAGTTTGATATCTAAAAAATTTGTTAATTAAGTTAACTTTTGCATTTTAGGTAATCATGCTTCCAAGATATGAATCCTTGAAGGAAGTAATATTTATGGGGAGAATCATAGCATTCAATGAATCTTTTGTACCAGTGGGGAAACAAAAGAACAGGAAGCCCATAGCTGTTATTTGGCATGAAGGTGTGGCCGGATGCTCAAAAAGTGATATCATTCGCACATTTTATTAATTTTTTTTACGACATAGGGATGACGAACATATAATTCTGTGGCTTGATATTTGCTCAGCACAAAATAAAAATTGGGCACTTTTATCATTTTTTGTCAGCATAGTAAATTCAGATGAAATTAGCATTGAAAAACTGGAAATTAAATATATTGAGCCCGGCCACATTTTCATGTCGGCGGATTCATTCCACCACCAGATTGAGATGTCTTTAAAAAAAAAGGAAAAGTTTATGATTTTCCTGATTTTGAAGACTGTGTACAAAATGCAAACAGTGGTAAAGTTTTGGTAATAAATATGCAACATAATAATTTCCACAATTGGTTAGACCACAGCTCTCAATATAAAATTAAAAATATTAAACCAAGTCGACCATACCTAAATAAAATGGTGCACATCCAGTTTTCACGAGGGGAGTTTACTTTGACTTACAAATATAGCTTTTGTGACGATTTTGTCGAGTTAAATTTTCTAAACGCCAAAGTGCAAAAAAAAGGATTTTCAGAGATTTTGCCTAGAAATACAAACAGGGGCATACCAGCTGAAAAAAAAAGTTCTATTTTCACTAAACTTGGGACTGTACTTCCAAAAAATAGGCTTCCGTTTTCGGAAAAGTTACCGGATTTTTCTGAAGAATCTGAAATGGTAGAAGAAGACGAAGACATATGAGTTTTTTTGTTGAATCATTTGGAATCTTGTAAGATTTTTTTGAATTTGAGGCAATAAAACTGTATTTTAACGAATGTATTTCTATTATTTAATCACTTTTTATAAGTTGATAAAAATATTCAAACATTATTCTATATGTATTAAATTTTATAGTTCAGACATCTTTTAATTTAATCAGCAAATGGTAAAATGATACTGAGGAAAATAGGCGTATCTGCCATAATTCAAAATCTAAAAACAAGTTGCAATTTTTATTAATGCCACTGATTTTTTAAGAAAAAATTAGTATAAACTCCATATCTTTCATTTTAGTGAAGTTTATCGTAATAGGTGGCACGTTAAAAAATACAAAACCGTCATTATCTCAAAACACTGTTTTTGCAGATATGCCCATTAGCTTATGGAGGGCAGTATAGTTGACAAAAACTTCTTATGATCGTCACTAAAGATAACAATATTATTTTGAACACATAATCTACAACTATTATGAAGGGATGACTCTAGTTAAAAACCACATCAGGAATATGAAAATTAGCTGAATTTCTTCTGTCATTACTAGGGATATTAAAAAGTAATTTAGATAAAAATGCAGAGTTATTTGAAGGCCAATTTATAGTTTTATATAAATATACCAGGGAAGAAATGATCTTACATTCCTCCAAGGTATCCATATTTTAACTAGTGAAAAGAGAGAAGTCAATCCACTTTTTGAAAGTTAAAAAAACTATTGTAGCTAATATCTTCTTGTTGTAGCTAATAAATAAAGTGTGGGATGATGTTAGTTTTTTTTGTACAAAGTTAAATTGTTTTGAGGTATGATAGCTTTAGTAATAACAACATTTAAAATACAATGATTGTGATTTATTACACAATTTAATTGTTTTGCTTCATAACAGCTTACGAAATTCATAAATTGTTTAAAAAAATTATCAGTTTGTCTAATGTCTAATAAATGAGTTAGATTTAGGTCTCCAATTATGACAAATTTTCAAGACAGTTAATAGCTATTTATGTATCAAGGGCATTATAAGGACGATAATGCCCGGAAGGTGGTAATAGTAGGATAGGTTTCCGCCTGATGGGCATTAAAGTCTAACAATGCCCCTGGTGCATACAATGCTTTATGTTTTATCTAAAAATTGTTTTTTATGAACAATAGTATATTGTATACCTAGTAGGAAAAGCTTAACATTCCCGGGCGATCGTAAAAATTGCCAGTCGAGGCGCAAGCCGAGACTGGCAATACGGAGTCCGGGAATGTGGCTTTTCCTACGAGGTCTACATACTATTTTTCCGAAAATCGGGAATCATTAAAATTACGGTAAATTATTACTAATCATGTTAAAAATTTTAAATCAACATTATTATTTTTCCCTTAAATAAAAGAAGCCATGAAACATTGTTTTGTAACTACGGAAACGAAGTACATAATTTTAAATTGTCAATTTTGACGAGTGAAAAGTTTATTTGTGGCGTCTTTCCAAAGTGTTGATTTTTTAACGTTTTAAAACGCCAAAGTAACGTGTAAAATGATGAGTGATGATGACTGTTCCATTTCTGAAACCCTCCCAGAACTCACGGAGGCAATGAATGCTGCATCATTGGAATTGTTACCAATAAAATCTAGAAATAAGCATAACTATGCATACAACCGCTTCATGGACTACCGTACAAATAAAAATGTAACTTCTTTCTCGGAAAATGTTGTAATGGCATACTTCTTGGAGCTTGGTTCCAAGATGAATTCTTCAACTTTATGGGCCAATTATTCAATGCTGAAGGCAACCCTTGCAATTAGAGATGATGTGGATATATCTGAATATTCAAAACTTCGGGCATTCCTGAAACAACAAGCACATGCCTATAAGCCAAAAAAATCCAAGATTTTAACTAAAGAAGAAATAAACAAATTTATTCAGGAAGCTCCAGACAAGGAATATTTAATGATTAAGGTAACTTACAAAACTTCAAATTATATTTGGATTCTTTACATGCTTATTTATTGTTGTAGGTAGCTGTAATATTTGGAATTTCCGGAGCTTGCAGAATGGACGAGCTGGTTAAAATGACTGTACAAGATATACAAGACCTACTATCTAAACTTTTAGTTACCATACCGGATTCAAAAACCAATACATCAAGATCATTTATAGTAATAGTTATTGTCATACAAATAAAATTATTAGTTTGGAAAATATTAAACAAAATAATGCTATTAATTCCCAAGTTCTTCCAGTTTTCAATACTTGTACTAATTGTCAAATAACAGTAAATATAACAAATAATAAGTAATAATTTTAAAATATAATGTTAACCTTGTTTGTGCTGAAAGTTTTAAAAATAAAATTGTTTAGGAAAAAGTCTGTTCGCATTTATGTTCTAAAGTTTACTGTATGGAAATAACATTTCCTTACAGTACAGAAATGAATATTTCCTTACTGTTATTTTCGGTTGCCAGGCAACAATCAAGTTGGAGGAAATATTGACTTTTTCTTTCAAATATGTTGTCAAAAATGTTATTATTTCTTATCGATTTTCGGAAAAAATAATTTTAATATTAATTAAAAAATAGGGTCTACCTGTACAGGTAGGTATATGTACCTACCTACCTACAGAAATTTATCAAGTGACTTGCAGTAATTATTTAAGTTTGACTTTGATGTTTCTGTCAGTTAGTCAGTTGGCATTTTTTGTTTAAATATTTGCTTAAAATGGAAGAAATTCCACAAAATATAAGAGAAAAGGCCATAAAAGCGACCGAAATTTTTTTGCCAGTTAAATCAAGGCAACAGTATCATCGGGAGTATGGCATATTTGGTATTTGAAAAGATGCCAACTCAACTGTTCACATAACCAAAACCGTTCTAATGGCACATTTTTAGGAACTGGTAAGTTATTGATTTTATTTTAATAGATACATATGTTTAACAAATTTTAATATTTTTAGTAGGAAAAATACAGTCCGAACTCTCTCTGGACCAAGTATTCTACCCTAAGGTCTATGTTAATAGTCTATAAAAATATAGACATCTCGCAATACCATCGTCTCATATCTTTTTTAAAAGTTAAGTTGAAAGGATATGTCCCGAAGAAGTCTAAAGTTTTGGAAGGAGAACAAATAATAAAATTTATTAAGAAGGCTCCTGATGATATCTACTTGGTACACAAAGTCATATTGGTAATGGGTGTTTTTGGAGGTTTAAGACGAGATGAGTTGGTCAAAATGACCATTGATGATATTGAAGATAGAGGAATGGTCTTGGTTATAAAGGTACCAAAAACTAAAACTTCAACTTCAAGAAGTTTTACTATCAAATTTAATAAAAAACTATTTCCAAAATAAAAATTACAATTTTGAAATGCCCCGGAAAATGTAGCTGATCCCACTATAGAGTGGTTGGTGATTTTTGTGATGGTAGAGGTGGCAGCACTAACACTATTTTGTATAGTTTGTAAATTGTCCATTAAAATTATTTTTGTATAAAATGGATGTTTATTCTTTATTATGAGAGAAATAAAATTGGATAAGCAATAAAATTTCCGGACATTATCATAATGCCATAGCATAGCAGGTATTATTGCTACCATAACATATTCCGTTTCTAAGGTATTATAAATCAATAATAGATAGGTAAAACATAAATAAATTTTCATAATATGAATGAAAAGAACAAGTTGTGACAAACAGATAAATGGATTTAAATAATGTGACATCTATATACTGTAAATGCAACAGATATTTAACTATGATTAATTCCTCAAAACTAGTAATGCCCCACAAGATTCATGATGACAGCTTCAAGGTTTAAATCTATCATTAGCAAAACTTACCTTCTCTAAACCTACTTTAACTTCATAAAAAAATTTGTTTATAGAACATGGAAAGTATTTGAGGTAATGAAAGAAAGGATCCAGTATATGTAATACAAATTAAAATTAGGCCCACATGCACAAATAAACTTAAAGGACTACCCAAAATGCCTAGTATCTGAAAAATATTAATTTGTCCAACCATACCTGCATTTTACTACTATCTGATTCACTTTACGGATGCTGTTTATAAGCTTTTCGCTACCGGTACTTTCGGAATCTGCCTCCGCCATTTCCGTTGTCAAGTTTTGAATTAAAATGGACCGTTAACATGTACCTAAAGAAAGTATCCTTATATAAATTGTTTATTAGAATTAAACCAAGTGCATTGGACCGAATAAAAGTGAAAGACATTAGTACTTACATAAAAATCAATTTTTAAACGAATCATTCCATAGAAAATCGTTAATAAATCATTCTGAAAGAGAATTAAAAAAATAAAGAAGCAGAAATTAGAACTGTCATTTTCTTTTTTGAGAGTCGACAAAGAAGGAAACGACATTTCAAAAGGTGCCCTTCTTATTTTCCGAAAAATAAATAAGAAAAATCCTACGTTCAAAGCTTAAACTACTGCTTAGTAGATGGCGGCACCTGTTCTAAAATGATTTTACTTTATTGATAGATTGTTCAATATAATTATTCCATTTTAAATGTGGCATAATTAAATGTGTATTATTGGTAATATACAGGGTGTCCATTTAATATCGCGCTGTTCGATTGCGGCTAAACCGTGTAACGGAAAAAATCTTTAATAGTGAGAATGTTAACCCCTTCCGCTCCAGGCCATTTTTCGAAGTAGGACACCAGGAAAAAAATTATTAAAAAATAAATTTTATTAAAGTTTCGATGTAGAATAGAAGAGTAATTTATCTAAGAATGCCAGAAAATTTGTTTAAAACAATTTAAATTTCTATAACAATTTGTGGTGTCTACCAGAATATCCACATAAGGATATATGGATGTACCAATATATCCAGACTTAGATATCGTTTCTATACCAAAATATCCACATTGGGATACTAATAAAATTTGACGATATCTATTGTTTTATTTATAAAGACATGGCAAATGTTATAAAATAAAACATACAAAGAGAAAGTACAAAATTTATTTAATATTACATTTAGTACAAATCAAAAAAAGAACATTATTTTTTTATTTATGAAAACTTTGAAAATGTTCTGATGAGCAAAGTCCAGGTTTGTCCGGGCAAGCAATGCAACATTTTCTCGTTAGTTTCCGCACTCCACGTTTTTTACAAATTACGCAAACTTTTCGTAGAGCTCTCTTCCCAACTTCTCTTGAAAATCAGCCATGGCATGCAACGGTTTCTTAGATGAAGTGGTAGGTTGATTTTTTTTATCATCCATTTCTTTATAACCTTTGCTATATTTCAAAAGTATACCCCGGCAGCAAAGTTTTGTATATTTATACATTGAAACTTTGTTTTGATGTGCTTGGCTGTAAAATACTCTAGAGTTCAATAACATTAGATGTAGAAGGTGCAAACCTATTTTGGTAAACCATGTTTAGAATTTCCGCAAATGACTGTATGGTTTAATATCTTGGTCTACCGCGTCAACTGATCCCATATTCTGATTATAAAATTGAATATGTTTCGGTTTGTTGTAATAGATAACATTTCCTCCCACAACATATCCTTCTTTTTCACAAAATCCTGCAGTATGTTTACTGGTAAGTAGATCCTTGCGAACAAAACATGATTGTTGCCTCTCTAAAGGAACCAATGTCAATTCTTTTGGAACACCCCTATTCGATCGAATTGTGCCGGTAAGAAAAGTGTTTTTTGTCAATAAAAACTCACAAAGGCGAACTGATGTGTACCAATTATCGACAATCACTTCACGATTACTGTTCAAAAGGTTTTGACAAAGGTAAACCACTATTTTTTCGGAAAAGGAAAGGTTCTCTGTTCCTGGAATGTGCGATATGTCCAGTTCAGGTAATTCCATCGAAGTTCAGGTTTACTGGGACATTACGAAAATATTTTGATTCCAAATCGACTTCTTTTCGATTTTATATATTGGCGAAAATGGAGTCGGCCCTTATATAATATAAGTTGCACATCTATTGCGAAAACCGGACCTGGGTCTACTAAGTTTTGACAGTTTTCTTTAATAAGTGCGATAAAAATGCCTAATCTGCTAAGCGGTGCATTAGCTTTGGCAAGTTCTGGGGGTGAAAATCTAAGGAATTTAAGAATTGTTAAAAAGCGATTTCGGCTCATAACAGATTTATGAAACACTGGAGGACCAGTGCATATATCATCTTTACTCCAATAATCTGAAATTTGCACACACTTGGTCAATCCAGTAAGAAAAAACAGCGCTATAAATACTTACATTTCTTCTGTTTTGACTGTTTTATAATTGAAACCAAAAACTTTCATAGCGTTATGTAGATTATTATTAAAATATATATTGGCTCTTTGATCGGTCCACTCGCATAGCTTCTTTACAATACTTCTACTTACAAACGATTCAAAACAATTTATTTACAGCTTCCATGCACTCTTGAAAGTCAATTGCTAGGTGAAAGTCATAGTCAAAGCCAAATTCGGGTATATTACTTGGCAGCTTATCCTCAAATGGATCCGTTACAGTCGTCCAGCCGCTCATCTAAACACCGTCAATTATTTCTTCTTCATCCTCTGATGAGTAGTCGGTTTCCGAGTAGCTCTCGAACTCACTAGACAGTTCATAGCTCACATCACTTTCATTCTCGTAGTCTGAATCCATTTTGACTAATAACGAGTATAAAACGAAAATTATGCGTACGTAATAGCATGAAATATACGTGATGCGCTCTTTGCGAACCCCAAAAGTACACTAAATAAATATCTTGCCTGTGCGTTAGATTCCCACCAGAGTGAAAGTTGACCTTGAAACATTTACATTATTCTAGGAATTGCAAAAAAAAAGACTAAACATGATATCCCCATGTGGATATACATATCCTACCGCGATGAAAAATAAACTACAGAGGCCTACACCACTTTTACACAGTGTGTTAATATCCCCTATATGAATATCCATATGTGGATATCGTGGTAAATATTGCCATATATAAAAATATCCATACGTGGATACGATGGAGTGGAAGAGGTTAAAAATGAGAGAATGTTAAATGGATGTCCCAAAAAAGCGTGATACATACTTTGAACTTTTTTTTAAATGGAACTACCTATATTTTTTTTCTGAAATGAGAGTCCCATTTGACTCTCTCTTTAACCCTAAAATTGTTTTTCCCTAAAATGCGACGTTGTCTAATTATTAACAATTTAAAAAAAAAATTAAAACGAAAATCAATGTTTCACTAAAATTTTAATATTTCTCACCGACGTTTTTTTGAAAAATCTATGTAGAGTCCTTGGCTAAGTTCATTTTATCTTATGAAATTCCAAAATTTATCGTTATTAAAAAAAGTTTTTCTATTTTTCTTAAGAAATTTAGAAAAACTTTTCCTATTAAACGATTTTCAAAAAGGATGGAACAATAACAAAATCATCTACCTAATATTGCACCCTCAAACATTGATGCTCCATCATTGTTGAAAATTATTGATCAAAACTCGATGGAGATTCACAAAAGTGGAACGTACATTCATTAGTGAAGGGCACACTTATAAAAAAAGCTGTTGCTTTGTTTTGTGCTTTGATTGTGCTTAGCTGTGCATGATAGGGATCATATTTGTTTTTTTGGGATATTTTCCAGTTTGGTTTGTTTTGTTTTGTCCAGTATTGGTAAATTTATTTTGGGAATTAATATTTTAATATAATTTATTAAGTATAGACCCTTGTATTTTAAGTTATTGATAATAAAGCATAATAAAAGTACACTTTGTAATGATTCTCGGCTTTCCAAAGACACAACATTAAAATCTTTAAGTACGCGACTGTATAAAATCATATATATGGATAAATTCACCTAAGCAATCTTTTTTGTACCTTTTCTTTTAGATTTATGTTGATATTTGCATACTCAAGATGAGGTCTTACAAAAGCCCTATACAATTTTACAATACTATAAGTGTGCCTAAAGAACTTTGTGTTTCTTGTAACAAAGTATCTGAATTATGAGTCTATCAGGGAGATTTACAGTAAGCTTATCAAAATTCGACAATGAGTAATAAGAATAACTGACAAATGGCGTAAAGAATGTCCTTTAATTAATCATTTTAATGTGTTGATCAAATCCAACTCGACGTTTTTTTTTAGGCCTCCCAAGAGTTATTCTTGTAGACAAACGTCGAATTATCTGCGAAACGCGTAATTTCAGCGGAAGAGTTTATTTAACCATATTATTAATATACAGGTTAAACAGAATGGATCTAAAAACAGTCTCTCGCAAAAACGCCTATATTGACTGAGATTTCTGAACTCACAAGCGAACAAACTTATAGCTGTAGCAACTTTAAAGAAATACTTCTTATTTAATTTTTTTCCAAAATGTCCAGAAGTATGGAATGTCGATGTTATATATGATCGACAGTGTCAAAGGCCTTTGCTAGGCTCAAAAAGACACTAAGAACTATTTCGTTTACACAGATGGTTCCAAGACTGCAGATGGCACAGGATGTGATTTTACTATCCCTAAATTAAAGATTCAAATGGGTTTTAGATGTGAAGAACATGCTTCAATTTTCACGGCAGAAGCATTGGCTATATTAAAGGCTTTAGAATATGTAAACAATGCCAATACTCCCTTTAATATTTTAATTCTGTCGGACTCAGATCAGTCATACAAACTCTAGGTAATGGACATAACTTAAACCATCCAATCATTTTCAAAATTAGAGCTGTTTTGATAAATCTTAGCCTATATAATAAAAAAATAGTCTTTGTTTGGATAAAAGCTTACTCAGGATTATTGGGTAATGAGTTAGTAGATAAGGAAGCAAAGAAAGCCATTTCTTGCAACAACTTTATACCTAAAATACACTACATGGACTTATTCCCTTATATCTACTTAAAAGCCTTTGAATGTTTGAAAAACACATTTTTGGAATATGTATCAAACACAAAAAATACCTATAATTCAATTAGAAAAAGACTGGACAAAAACACACTTTAGTCTTTAGCCATAATTTTTCAAGATACTTGTCAATATCCTATTTTAGGTTTTTGGTAGGACACATTAATTTCAATCAATACCTATATAAAATAAACATGAAAGACACAGATATTTGCGATTGTGCTAATTAGTCAATTGATGATCTGAATCATAGACTTTTTGCTTGTAAAAGCTTGATAGAAGTTACCACAAATAAAAAAACTAGAAGCAGTTTTTGTTAAATTTTTAAGGCTATGTAAAAATAGAATATAATTCACATAAAAACTAGACTTGCAATAATAAATAGTAAAATTATAATAGTATATTATGTTAGTTTAGGATAAGATAGATAAAGTTAGACATAGGATATAAAATATAGGCTAGTTAAAGACACTCCCTATGTTTTTCCTATATAGTGTTATTTTCCTACTTATCCGAGTCACCCTGTATTGTCTTAAATTAAAACAATGCCTTGCTTGGACTCGGACAAGTCGAGAAGCGAGTGACCCTATCTAAAATTTTCAAAAGTCAATATCCTATTCTTTCCTATTAGGTGGTAGATATATAAAAATAAATAAAGTAAATAAGTATTATAAGCACAGATATTAAAATAATTGATTTAAGCAGATATCTATATTATAGGGAGTTAGATATAAGTTTTTACATAATTAAGTGAACTAATGAGCTTTTCTAATTTGTTTGAGACACAAGTGTATAGGTGGCTGTGAGATAAGAGCCATGATATAACATGAATACATCAGGCCAAAAAAAAACTATTTCAAGCAAAATTATTATATTTTAGCGATTTAAGCAAAAGTTATCGAAAATTTCAAAAACTAATAATTATCGAGAAATTTAATACAAACTACCTTTCACTTTTTTATTCAAAGCACAACAACATAATTAATAAGAATTGGTGGTTATTCAATTTTATTTCTGTACACTTTCTTAATCATCCTGTATTTTTTGCTAAATATTATAAACATATTACTTAAGTCGATTCTCTTCTGTGAGAAATCAGACTCACATTTATTAATACTGAAAGAAGAAAAAAATATCATTTTTTTTACCTGCAAATGTCTCATTTTACACCTTAATTAGTTTCCGTAAGCTTCCAGAAAAGATTACCATTCCACTAAGACTGAGATAGAAAATGAGGCGCGAAAGTGGGTAAAAAGTTTTTAGATATCTACAGCATTTAATTTCTCACTCACATCGTAAATCATTTTGAAAAATAATTTTATTTATGTAGTAATTTTCCCTAAAAACGAGAGATATCATTTCATTGCAATCGACAAAAGCTCCTAGGACTGAGATGGAGAATCAGGGTAAAGAGTCCATAATTTTTGGGATACCGCATTTCATTTCTCACTGACGTCAAAAATTATTTTGAAAAATTATTTTATTTATAAAGAAATGCTTCCTACAGATAAGGAACATCAATTCATTGCGATCGTCCTACATTTGGGGAACTGAGATAGAGAATCAGTCCCATAAGTAGGTAAACATGTCACATTTCTTACTCAGGTCGTGAATCATTTTAAAAAATAATGTGACTTATGAAGTAATGCTCCCTACAAACGAATATCATTTCATTGCATCGTTCTACATTCGTGAGACTGTGATTGAGAACCTGATGACCCATACGTGGGTAAAAAGTTCATAATTTTTTGGATTTCTACTGCATTTCTTCTGTCTTTAAAAATATGTTCTCGATGGGGGATTATAACTTTTCCGCGATTACCTGCTTTAAAATCGTCCAAAGCAGCATTGCTGTATTTCCTATTTGAGTCTCTCATAATTTAATGGAGTGATACATTCTTATGCTGGTATTCCCCATCTTTGTTTCACAAATTTGGAAATTAAAATGAAGCGAGGCTTTGGTCTATAAAGACACTTATCATCCACCGTTAAAAGTGCTAATAGATTACAAGAATTTATATTTAAAGCATAATAATTATTCTTACTTGATCTTCAAAAATGCTGATTTTAACTTAATTAAAGATCACGTTATATGCTTTAACTGACTATCAATCCTTAATAATAATTTGTATGTAACAACAGAAAACGTTTATTCTGTAGTGCAAACCTGCTTTGATTTGTTTTTGATTTATTTTTCCAGGTCAACTGGCCATAATCTTCTTCCATGTGTTCTTGGATCCAGGATCCAGCAAGATACAGCAAGAATTTGATCCCTAAGGACATGTTAAGGGAATAACAAGCTAATGTATGATATAGATTATGGGCTATATTTGCTTAGCTCTACGAAAGATGTATGCTTTGTTATAGTCATGTCATGTCAATTTTTTATTACTGATAATGAAATGTATAGGAGTAATGATTTTTGAATGAATATATTTTAATAAGAGATTCTCCCCAGAAATTGTCCATTGAGTCTAATTTTTTTAGTCACCTCTTTGAATAACATAAGTTTCAGGTTTATTTCTTCGGGAGGGATATCCCTGAACAAGGCGCTCAAGGTAAGGTTGTCGAAATTGATAAAGTTCAGGTAGTAGTCCAGAAAGACATGTTGAATGTCCTTGGTCTCCACAGGAACATAGGGGGCTGTTAACTTTGTTCAGCTTGAAGAGGTAAGATCGGAGAAGGCTATGTCCCTATCTCAGTCTTATTAGATTTACTATCTTTCTCCTGGTTACGTGGAACATGTCTCGAAACCATGTCTTCTTTGAAAGGTCTCTTATTTGTGTACAGTATAGTGAATACCAATGAAGGCCTATTTCTGCCAAATATGTTTCTTAAAGCCTGAAATAAATTCAAGGAGATCCAAAGATTAGTCCTCCAGCTCAAAATGTAGCACACTTCACGATTTTGCGTGCCATCCTTCGAAAACTTTTCTCGGCATGCACTCCCAGAACTGAGATCTAGATATATATACTCCAATAATGCTTCAAGAGCTTAATACTCCAATTCTGCATTAAAATGATATTCCATTATTGTAGCATTGTATTTCCAAAACTATTCGAACGTATTTTTGAAATAAGGTTGTGTTTTAAAGAAATAATTGTAAATTAACAACATGGTTTTATCTTTGGGAGGGCAGTAGATACTAATATGTTGTTACTCTACACAGATTTCAGCAAAGCATTTGAAAAGTGAATCACTGAATTTTATATACTTTTAAAGCTGTTCAGTTATGATATCATTCGTAAATTGCTTTCTTGTCTGACCTCATATCTTGATGAAAGATAGCAGAAGGTAAAAGTTAATGGCTATTTTTGTCAATGATCTTGGATACATCCAGATAACCTCTAACTTCTTGTTCTTTGCTGATAATATACATTTGTATGCTCCTATTAAAAGCAGGCTGGATTTTACAAATTGATATTAATACAGTTTTCTCTTCGTGCTCGAATATTGAAATGTCATTCAATATTCACAAGTTTTAGATAGCAACCACGTGTCTTTCCATATCTGTTATTCCTATATATGTATTGGCAACACGGTGCTTTGGGTTGAGTCCCTTGTAACCGATTTAGGAGTCTATCTTGAAGCTGGCATTATAATATGATAAACAGACCTAATAGAAAAACAGGTTGTATTAACCGGATTCCGTTTGAAGCCACTTAGAATAAAATTCTAAAATTTTCTTGCTATATTTTAATAAAAAACAAGTATAGAAGAGCAAACATTAGACTTCCATAGTTCAATTCACGAAATCATGAAGACATAACAGAAAATGCGAAAACTATCACAATATTGTAGTTATGTGTCACCAAAAAACAAACTTAACAGAGTTTTATCTTTGGTAAACCACCAACCTTTTAGAATATGTTACTTTTATAGCAAATTTCTTTAATATAGGTGCTGAAATACAATCTAATTACTCATATTTCAGAAAAGCATTTAATGCAGTAAATCATATATTTTACTATCAAAGCTGTTCAGTTATGGTATCACTTTTAAATCGCTCTTCTGGCTGACCTCATATCTTGATGAAAGAGCATTTGCAGTTGATGGCTACTTTTCTTCTCCATTTTTAACAGGAATTATATTATTTTTATTAATGATCTTGAAAGCCAGATATTTTCTAACTCCTTGCTCTTCACTGATGATATGAAATTATATGCTACTATTAAAAGCTGGCAGGATTTGACCATCGTACAAAATGATATTGATACAGTTTTCTCTTGATGCTTGAATAATGAATAATCATTCAATATTCATAACTGTTATGTAGCAACCACATATTTTAATACCTTCCTTTCTATCGCATTGGCAACAAGCATAACAGAAAATGCCGAAATTATCAAAATATTGTCGTTGCAATTGAAAAGTGTTACTTAAGTAAGCCCCCTAATTATCAGAAACAGTTTCACTACAACCTTAAATAACAATTAAAATGGGCATTTTTTTACTTTCCTTTTTCGGATATCGAAAGGTAAAATAAGGGAGAATGAACCCCACTCAAACTGTGCTAGTGTCATACACCCTAAGCCAGTAAAAATCCGGGAACGTATGCACTTTAGCCCGGTTTGCAACCGTAGAGTCTGGCGAACAAGTCTTTAATTAAAACTACAGCCTACACCTGAAATCAGCGTGTAAAGGAGATCATACGCTTACGGTTATTTGGGTACTGAATGCAAGAATGATTTTGCTTTTCAAGTATAAAAGTCAACTTGGGTCCAAATTTGCTCTAATCACTTGAAATGTTGCAAATATTGTGTAGCATCGAAAAAGATATCCGATTATCAGACGCCGCACATTGGAAAATACAATGGGCGATCCTTTCTTTCGGAGGAACGTTTAATCGAACTTAAGGCAGTGCTGACATATAATAAATGGGACATCATCGATCTCTGTAAAGTCAGGCGAAATTGAGAACAGTTATTGAAATTAAAGTCAGGACATACCTATTACTATGAGGGAGAAGAAGCCGATTCCATCAGCGGTACTGGATTTCTTATCCACAAATGTTACGACCCCTATATAGAGTAATTATTAGATTAAATAGAAGATATAGTATGACAAAATATGAGATCGACTATAATAACCAATAATAAAAATATCATCAAACATAAATTTAGGCAGTGGCAGTGACCCGTATGGCAAAAGCAAATAAAAGTCCATCTCAATTTAAAAAAGGAGTAAAACAAAATGATCAAAATATCAAATAAAATGACTTTGCCATCCACAAATTGATACTTATAAATTTCAATAATGTATTTACGACCTATAACAAGAACTTGAAATATAAACGTGAATGAACAGGAACACCTTAAACGATACTATAGTAAAGGCCCTGACAACAAGTCAAGATAAACATTCCTTAACAACTAAAAAGGACAAAGGATCAGCGAAGAAACAAGAGAGCTAATTCAAGAAAGAAGAAATTACATAGGAAGAACTAAGGGAAATAAACAGAGAAATCTGAAGATACAAGGAGGTATAAAATGAGAGAAATTGAACGAACCATAGACAATAACAAAAGCATGAACGTACTCTAAAGCAAACTTAATAAAAGGAAAGAAATATGCAAAATGAGAAATAAAAATGATGAAAGCCGAATACAAATATACCAAACTCATGCACAATATCTACCGAAATGCAAAATTGAAGGTAAAATTACATGAAAACACTAACCCCATAACTTGATTGAACGTGGCGTTTGGCGAGACGACACGATGTCACCAAAACTGTTTATTACAGTCATGGAGAGTGCATTCAAATAATCGGACTGGAGTCAGAGAGGTATAAACATAGATAGCACGAACCTAAATAAGTTACGTTTTTCAGATGATATAATGTTATTCCTGGACAATCTAGAAGAAATGCGACTGATGTTGTAGGACCTGCAAGAGGTGTGTGGGAATGTCTGGCTTAATATCAGTATACCAAAAACAAAATTCATGACAAACCTTGTTCCCAGCTGTGGGTTGAAGATTAGCGGAGCTGAAATTCAAATGATAGATAGATATACTTACCTTGGCCATGAGGTCACCATCTCAAGAGTTAATCAGACATGCGAACTAAAGAGAAGGCTTACTCTATCATGAGAAAGCTCACTCTATTAAGATTTAAAGAGGTTTTCAAGAGCGACATTCCCGTTGATCTAAAAAGAAGGATTTTTGGTCAGTGAATGCTACTAGTAATGACATATGTTTCATAAACCCTAACTCTAAAAAAAGCATGCTTGGTGTGACTTTGAGGGATACATAAGAAACGAGAATTTGCACAGAAAACCGGTGTCAGCGATGTGATTGGATCTAGTGCAAAGCTTAAGTGAAACTGTGCTGGCCACGTTTAACCGATGCTGGATGATCCATGGAAAAGAAGCTCGAGTAGAGACCTAGAACGGACAAGCGTAGTAGACGAAGACCGCCTACGTGTTGATTGAACACAAAGGGCTAAATGATGATAATGATGATTTCTTTTCCTCCCTAGGTGAGTAATCTACTAAAACACGCGCTTTTTACTACACTGGATAAAATAAACTTATCGGTAAATTATTTTATCAGAAAATTACAATATTTTTAAAAGTGTTTCAGACAAAGAAAGACATATTTTTTCAAAATAATTTCAAATAAAAACGATTATTGTAACTTAAAAACCTGCTGAGTTAGAGGCGACATCAAGATTTTTATTATTTCACTCGTGTCGAATAGTGTAGAAATATTATAACCTAGAATAGTGTAGAATAGAATAGTGTAGAAATATTATTATACCTGCTGCCTCTCGATATGTAATAAATATATATTGTACCTCTATAATCTTTAATTTAATAGATTTTATCGGTGTGAAATAATGGCGTAACCGATATTTTTCTTGTGTATGTTCGCCTAAATCAATGTCTCGCAATTTCCAGGTACTGTATATGTGCACGTTCAAATTGCATTGCCTAATCCTCGGAAAGGATTATTTTGCCACAAGAAAATTGCGCTCCGGAACAAGCTTAAATTGGTATACGAGATATCTTAATTAACTTGTAGGTTTTCAAAAACCATTTTAGGCTTTTGAATAATCAATAATATGCCATAGAAAAAAAAATCAACATTTTCTTAAAATTACAGCCATTATTGTGCCTGCTATAACCTGTGTATATAAGGGAAAACTAGCCTCGAGCATTTTTAAAGTTTAATTTTTATTATTATGAGATTTTTATGTTCTCAAGGTCGTGTCGCACTCTAATTTTTTGTTTAATAGATATGAGCATACTTCACCTAAGAAATACCCTTTCTAGAAAGAAGAAAAAGAGAAATAAAAGTATATTTTGACCGTTATTGAACCATCTTGATTCCGCGACGCGAGCTCACCCTCATGGGATTGGTACACAACATCTTCAGTCAGTTGTGTTGTTAATGCTAACAGTAATACTAAACAAATTTACTTGTGAATTTACCAAAAACATTAACATACAAAATTCATTTAAAAACCTAGAATAAAAATTAAAAAAAAAAACAAAAATACGGAACAAACTATGATTTTATCTACACAAACTTAACATTCAAATACTAGGAACAAAATTGAAAATGACTTTTTGTATTTTGAATAACTTATCTCCAGGTATTGGAACAGTCAAGAGGAAAGTAGTTGATGAATATAATAGAAATAATTGAAATTGAAAATTCAATAAGTTACTAAAACAAAAATAAAAACATATAACTGAAAATTTGTCTGGAATGAAAAAACTGACCAGAAGACATAAGAACATTAAATACGTAACTGCACATTCACTCTGGAAAGAGCCATAACAGAAAGAAATTAAATATACAATATTTTGTGAATTCATTAAAATTTGCATTTTTCATGTTTCTGATAGAATTTAAGTGCCAAAATTAAAGTTGAAAATAAGTAGCAGTTTGAAAGGTCATTTTTCCAACTTCAAAGTTGGAAAGAAACAATCTACCAAGTACATATGTAGAACAAGTGAAAGCAGTACTTGCTAACAATATTTCTGATTATTAGCTTCTTCAGGTTAAGTCAGAAAATTTAAAAAAAACTATGCAAGGGTCTTCTAATAAAAGCGAATATCCCATTTGTGTATTAAGCTTGCATGCAAGGAATAAAGTTAAAAATGATTTGAATAAAGTCCAATCTGAAAAATCTAATATAAATATAAGCTATTATTTATTTTTTTTGATAATTTTTTTTTACTTCTTGGATCTTGGATATTCTAAACATTGCAACAGTTTGGAGCTGGAAAAGCTGGAAAAAACAACTCAGCAAGTAAATATGTTGAAAAAGTAAAGCCAGTACTTGCTGAAACGTATTTGTGCTTATTAGCTTCTTCAGAATAGCCCATTTGTGTGTATTTGCATGCTAGGAAGACGTAAACAATTATTTCAAATGCCTGAAATAAAGTAAAGAATCACTCTATTCGAATTCAGCAAGAAATAAGCTATAATTTCGTTTGACTTTTAAGATGGACTGACAGGTCTTCGCCCCAAATGTCTGAAGTATATGTGTAACGACTTCGAGTAATAAGAAACGCAATTTGTTCTTCTTTTTAATAATTTAGCAAGTAAGTCAAATTTTGAAAAAAAAAACTTAATAGTCCACTAAATCCATAGCGGCATGCATACACATAGACCTTCCTTATTTGCTTCCACAACTCCCTATGCTGAGCAATCTGGATACAGATTACTTGGGAGAAGATTTGCTTAGGGTGAATACGTCTTAAATCGTCATGTCTCTGGTCGGAGGACGGCCTCTGCTCCTCAGTGCATGTTGTGTTGGCCATTCTAGTATTTTGCTAGTTCAATAATAATAAAAATAATATATATTTTATTTGCATTAATACAGAATGTAAAATCTAGAGTACTTGATAATGTTGAGTGAAATATCCTATTGCTATTTACATTAAGGCAAAAAAGGAGCTGGAAGACAATTCAAAATTGAACGAGTCCAGCACCGATTAATAAAAGGTTTAAAATAACATACAATATTTAAAATTCCTCCAGGTATAACTTATTCTAACTTAATAAATAGATAATGACAACACTTATATTACAACTACACAGTAAAATCTAAAAAAATAAAATACAATCTTTAACCTTATTTTATTTACATTATTATAAAATATTATTCACATAAGATAAAATATTAAAATGAGCCAAAAAAAAAAAAATAAAATTAAAAACACATAACAATATTTGGTTATAATAAGACTATGATATCAGAGAAGATTTGTTAGACATTTTGATTTAGCCGTTGATTTAGCCATTTGACCGTTGTACATACAAGCAAAAGATATTATAGGAGAAGATTCGAAATAAAAAAATGTTTCTTGTGGTATTACGTTATTAGTAAAATTTCTCAACTGTTTGTAGTAGTCCCAATATGCCTGATAACCAGAAGACTTAAAACGTGTATATACTTTTCCTTTTAATTGTATTAATTTTTCGATATTATCTGTCATCCATGGAGGTTTTTGCTTTTTTATAAGAACCGATTTTAAAGGAGCTACAGCATCAAATATAGACAAAATTTTATGGCTCAAACATTAGATCTTTTCATTTATAGAATTTTAGTACAAAATTTGATCGGAAGGTACTGCGTTAATAATATTAATCTGCGGTGATAATTAAAAAGTACTTTATCAATTCTATTCAAATTTCTGTGTACATTGTATGAGGCGGTAATCAGACACATTTTCTATATTTTTTACCTTTTTCAGATAATTATCACAATGTTTAGGAATAACAATCCAATCTAATAAAGTTCTTAATCCTGCACAAATTCTAGTAGGGCTCTCTATTATTTGTTTTAAATTAAAAATATTTAAAAGGAAAATTAGTTTTTGAGTATTACTCTTATTAAGATCCAAGAAGTCAACATTAAAATCTCCTTCACAGATGACCTTATCTTTAGATAAATTAGAATAATTGCCATCATTAATTAATAAATTTAATTTATTTTCATAAGTGTTAATATTTAAAAAAACAGTAGCATGACCTTTATCGGCTGGAAGTATTTTAATAGTGTTATCGGATTTAAGTGTCTTTAAAGCTTTTAATTGTAAAAAGTTTAAATTTTGTTTAATTTTAATTGGTTTTTCAATTTTTATATTTATCCTAATTATTATCTATTTTCTTCTTCTTTCTTGAGCGTGTGAGATAGTAATTTCTAAATTGATATTTGCTATAACTGACGTAACACCCAATAAAATAAGTAATTAATTATGAATTTGTCACAACAATACAGATTTTATGTAATAATCAAGCTTATAAGATATTCTTGCAAAAAAAAACACTAAACAATCTATATCTATCATAAGCGAAATCGTATGGAAAATTGAAATTGGGTCGTGGACAAAAAAATGTCCCTTGCGATTTTTTCTATTTCCACGCGCGATTACCTGTAAGCATCTTCATTAACCTGAAAAATTAAAAGCTCGAAATAAAGATAATGAAAATGACTTTCAAATTGCTTAATGCACCTTAATTTCATAAAATTATCTATTAAACCGTTCAGTAGCGATTTTCATTAATTAGTTGGCTCAAAGATTCTTATAAAAGCTCGAAGTCATTCCCTAACTGTTTCAGCCGTTTTCATTTCATTAGGTCTCAATTTTTTTTAAAAAAAGGTCCGATAATATTTTAATCGTCGTATTTTTAAAGTGCGCGAGCGGAAGAAAATGAATGAAGGTAAAGTAATGACAATTAACCCAGTTCCGCGCCCGGAGAACGGAAAAAAGTAATTTACATAGATTTAACGGTCTTTAAGAACCATCGCGCGGTTTACCGAGGGAGCGGCAAGGGCACATCCTATAAAGATAGCACTTGTTTGTCAATTACAGGATCTTTTTGTCCCGAAAAAAATCGATCTTTTTTTACGTGAATGCGAAGTGGTAAGTCGTTAACAGCCACTGCTTTTTTCATCGTTTTTTGCCTTTCGGAATTTATGAAAGCAAAATGTTGAAAGAACTGTGGTTTTTTTGGAAGCAAGCGGTATTTTTATATTTATTTTTTAATGTATTTTTTCTATTTGGAGATTCGATATCTATTTGTTACATAATAACTGTACAAGGTGTATAAATTTGGATATTTTTGTAGGTTATCTCAGATGCCATTGTCGAAAATTTGACAGCTGCCACAGTGTTTAATCGGCAGAGCGATTTTCAAAATTGTGGATTTCGGGACCCATCTTGTATTTTCCCCAAGTAACACACAAAGCCTACTACAAAACAAAATTATTTTATATTAGTTATAAGAGCGCATTGAACAATAAAATATTACTTAACGGCTTTAATTACAAAATAATTTAAATTCTGTCTTATAAACAACCTTATTTTATAACAAAGTTTTATAAATAACTATGTGACAGTTTAATAAAATATTTTTATAATGCAATAAGTAATTTGGTTTAAAGCATTTATAAAACAATTTTATATAACTACATTGTGTTAAGCAAAATTTGTTATTTAGTTGCTTTATAAATATTTTTAAAGATCTATAAAACAGATATAAAATCATTTTATAAAAATTTTGTAGTAAGTTTTCGATCGATCTTTAGGTGAACGAAGACTTTATTATAAAACTAATTACTTTCAGAGACTTTATAGCTATATGGATTATGTTTATAAAAATATTTTATTAGACTCTCTGAATTGTTATTCATATAATATTTATAAAAGTGTTATAAAATAAATAAATGTTTTTGTTTTTTGTTTGTCAAAATTGTTGTTCTAAAAGGTTATGTTATATATAACGCTTTGAAGAATACGTTTTAAATTAAATTATGATATTTGCTAGAAAAGAATCTGTTTCATTTTTTCTTTCCAATACTTATTCATAAAGTATAATTTTTTTTTAAAATGTCTAGAATTTCTTCTTGAAAAAAATATAAAAAATTTTAAAATGAAAATATAGAAGAATATTTTAAAAAACCATATGATTGAAAATTATTCATTCGGATTCAAATATTAGTAAGGTAATTAGATCGCCGTCTTCATCAGACGATATTTATCAGCCTGAATCATTGGGAATTCGTCAGAATGCTGATATATATCGATGATGATTAAGTGGAAGCTATAAATAGTTCTAATAAGCTTAACGAACTTACTGACATTTTTTAAGTCAAGATTCTTAATAAAAGATTCCAAATATTAATCCTTCACATCTCTTCAAAAAATCATCCTCAAATTCAAACCTTTCCTCTTGAATTTCACACCTAGAAAAGCCTCATCTGTTAAGTGTTGATAGTATTCGCGAATAAAACAATTCTATTTTAAGCGGATTCTTTATAAAAATAAAAATATATATCACTTTTATTACAGATAAAATAATTATGTTATATTAGTTTTTTTATAAAATTAAATAGATTTATTTAATGACGCCATTTTTGTATGACATTTATTTGGGTTTATTTCCGCCATGTTGGCGTTTACGAATTAAATTAAATGCATATGCAATTTTAGGAAAAACAAACTTGAATTAGGATTTAGTTTCTGATATTTCTAATTTATTTATGTATATAATATCATTTTAAGGCAAAATTTAGCGAAAAAATTGTAAATTTTTTAATCCTAATTTTAGGAAATTTTTTTGACTTATCCAAAATCTTTAATATTCCTAAGGGGCATCAAAAATGAGATGCGAATATGCACCTATAATAGCCGGAAAACCCTAAAATCATATTTTTCTATACAATAATCATTACAGATATGATTAAATAGTAACGAAACAAACTCTAAGTTACATGTCTCAAATGTATTAAAATAAAAGTCAAAGGATTACCCATGTTTCGTCCATACTAGGCATCATCAGATTTACTGTAAAAAGAAACAGAAACAATAAGCTTTAAAAAAACTTACCAACTAAACCTAATTTGCACTAAAATTCCACATCGTTTCCAGTTAAAGAGTTGCGCTTAACAAGGTAAAGGTTCAGATTGTCAAAAATTGGCCAATTCCCAAAGACATGTAATGTCTTTGGTATGAGCTTTGCAGCTTCTTGGGATTATGCTTTTACTATCAATGCCGTGTAGAAGGATTTGCCCACATCGCAAAACCATTAAACAGGCTGACAGAAGTAACACGAAAATTCCATTGGTCCCTAGACTGTTGGAAAGCTTTCGATCACCTTAAACAGGCTCTGACATACCATCCTCTGTTTTCTTGAAGGACAATTTGTACTGTACACCGACTTTAGCAATGTGTACATAGGAGCGATGTTGTCCCAAATCCAAGATGACGAAGAAGAAAACGCTATTGAGAGCCACTAGCTCTTGTAAAAGCGATGGCGCATTTCTACAAGTACCTCTATAAAAGGAAGTTCCTACTACGAACAGACCATGCAGCTTCAAAAAGGCTGCTACAATTTAAAATGGGTCAAGTGGCAAGATAGAAAGGCTATAGAAATTTTACTTTGACTCTAAACACCGAGCAGGGAGAATCTGTGGAAATGCAGATGTCCTATCAAGAAGACCCTGTCCAAAAGACTGGAAACATTGTCAGCGGCTCTAGCGATCAAAGAGACTGGGATATGTTCCTTCATTTGTTTGACGGACTACATCAGTGGCCTACGTAAATCATCATTCAAGCAAAGTGGGCATTTCTATTCAGAATGTCAGCGATTGGATGACGCACGCATATAATATCAATGCCAAAGACCAGAGGTACAACAACGGTGGCTTGGTTTGGCTCTATGACCCTAAAAGACCGAAACATCCTGGGATGGGCTACACAAAGTGCTGGAAGCCATCGACGTTGTCCTTTACAGAATACAAAAGCCGCCGTGGAGTAAAGCTCAAGTTATTCACTTTAACCGAGTGGCTCCTTATTATAGAAACCACGAAGATGCTGAGCTGCCGCAAATTCAATCAAAATCGCATTTGACATTCGATGAATTCATGGCCCATGATTCTAATGACCAATTACTGTTTCAGCTGAGTATACTCTGGCATATTGTGTGGCTAAGAATCTACAAATGTCTAGAGGAATAGCTGAAGTTTTCCGCAGAAAATTTGTAAAAAGTCGAGAGTTGCATTGATCTAACCTTAGAGTCGAGCAAATGTTTAAGATAATTGATTAATAGACTTGGACCTTGGAACGCTTGGTGTTCTCTAAAGACGAAGTTTATTGCCGATGATTTGAGAAGTCGGGTAATTCCGAAACTTGCATGCGGACTCGATAATCTGAACTGGAGGATGATTCGCAGTATTTTAGAAATGGTCTTCAGGTCTACAGGCATGCAAGTTGTGGTGTGCTACCCAACGACGTTCCCAGGAGAAAAGCGTTCACAAGTATTTCTACAAGAAGTCCAGTTGCAAGAGGGCAAACTACTGCCGATATCGATATCATCTTTGGAATCATTTCGGGACGAAATGAGCTTAGGAAGAGGATACTGTAACCATATTGATAACGCCGCGAATACCAGCTGTGCTACAGATATCTCTTGAGACCATGCACTTAATAAATATACCTGGACTGCTAATGCATATGGCCACGATACCCAAAAATGACCACTGCTTGGTGGCCGCCATTTTTATAGTAGTTGTGTCCTTTTGATGTTGGTCACTCTGAACATTTTTAGTGTTGCCAAGAAAAAATATATTAAATAACGGTAATGAAGTTGACGACGCTGACGTTTGACGTGTCAGTATAATTGCCTAGTTTTTGGCGATTTGTAAACGACGCGACGCTTAGGTATATCGTCTGCCACAGGCGATATAGCTTTCTCTTTATTTAATACGTAGATAATGTATCACCATCCTTATTTAAACGAATTTGGTTCACTGTTTCTCAAAACCGAATTATTGTGAATTGTCTGTCTGTGTTTATGATCGAATAATATATAGAGTTGTTTATTTTTACTATATAAACCCTTGCTAATTACAAACCCTCATAAAATCATCTATATTTTGATTTTTGTAGATGGTTGTACCTGTAAATGTGGAAACGCTGTACATAGAAGAAAAGTAAACGTCGTAATAGTAAAAATTGAAAGAAAATAAAAGTGCTATTAACTGAATTTGTTAAGTAAATACAAGCAAAAATTTAAATGAAGATCATCATTTTCATTGTATTAGGATTTATAAGATTCAAGATTATCAGAATAATAAAACAAATACTTTAAAGTTGCATGCATCTATCCCAAGTTAATTGAAAAATGTCTCATTTTAGGTGAGGATTACTTTATTTCATAAATTTTAACGAAATTCTTAAACCACAAGAAACATCACAGATCTAACGAACCATCTTAAATTCTTAACTAAATGTAACTTTCTATTTTGTATTTGTAAACATAACCTCTCAAAAACTTTAATTGTTTTGTTTCCCTACAATTGGTACAACTAAAATTTGTCAGAGTGACCAATATCGAAAGGGCACAATCAGGCAAAACGGCGGCTCCTAGTAGTGGTCATTTACTTCTCATTGAATTGACAGGTATATTTATTAAGTTCGTGCTGGAGACGCGTGGAAGGTCAGTGAATCTTCCGTAACCCTGGGCAGCCGAGTATATAAGGAGCCGCGTTGCCGCTAGAAGGCAGTTGACAGTTCAGCTGCAATTTAAATTGGATATATAAAACACAAATAAATCCAGTGTAAATAAATATTTCTAGTAGTCGTAAGTAATCGTGTTTAATGTAAGTATGTAAATAAATCAGCTGACTATTTTTTTGTTTCTATTTTCACACCTTAACGAACGATAAAGACGCTACAATATGTTCTACGAGGATGACAATCGCGTCGTCTCTTGATTTATTTTTGGTAACATCAAGTTGTTGCAAAGATGTCTTGTCTCTAGGTTTGTTCTCACTGCAAATTTCTTACAAGTTTGAAACTGTTTCCAACCATTCTTGATGCGCATGCGTAAAATATTACAACTTCTGATCGATTTGAAACCGTCTGTGCGAATATCAAATACTTTTTACATTGAGTGGAGAAGAAAAATAACCTCACTTTTTATGCCAGTGGGAAAAGGGCAATAAAATAAAACATAAACAAAAAAAAATTACAGTACCACCTTAAAATAGCTGTATATCATTAATAGAGTTTAAGATTGTGTCATTATTTGCTACTTCAGGGCTTACTCTAAAATGGTCGAGAAATTCTATTCTATTAAATTGGGACACAGTTTTATCAAAATTTCAACTCGGAATTAACAAAATTCTGATCAGATTCCTCCGACCATTGAAAATCACTCATTTCCTTAATGTGTATTTTTAGACGAAGCCAACAATTTAAAATACAATTTTTCAAAACGAATATCAGGGACTATACAAAACGACAAAATACAAACAACAATTTAGAGAATATGTTCATATTTCGAAGATCAGCGTTGACTGGCTACACGAATTCTCTTGAACACTTTGCTTGAAATAAATCCGAAAACAAGTCTGACTATCAGATGATAATCAGAAATCGCACAGAAACCGATCAGAAGTTTCTGTGCAAATGCGTTTTACTCTATTGCGCATGTTTATTTGTCGAAAACTTGTTTCTTACTGCTGTGAGAACAAACCTTTTATCGCTCTCTCAAATATTTTTTCACAAGTTGGAAATTAGTGATATTGGTCGATAATTTGATATAAGGAGCTGGTCTCACTATTCTTAAATACAGTAAAGTTTGAAATGATTAGAATATTATTAAGTTATTAAATTAATTAAATACTCTTTTTTGCTTTTGCAATTTTATTTGTTGCACTAGCTATTTTATCGAATCGATTTTTTAAGGAATTAATAAGGTTTTTTATTTCTATCTCTATGACCTCAAAAATATTGAAGACTGGTTTACTTTTATATTCCTTTTTGTGTGGTTATTAATTTTCTAAGGCTATTTTATCTGCAATATTCGTAAAATAAGTATTGAAAATAATTGTAATTTTTGTTCATTAAAGTTCATTATATCGTCCTTTATTTTTAGAATAATTACGATTCGCCTTACTATATGCATATTAGAAAACTCACAGTATCTTTTAATTTCTTTGGGTTATTATACTTAAGTGAATGATATTTTTATTGTAGTTATTTTTAAATTCTAAAATTATCTTGTTAAATTTGTTTATGAGCTTCAAAATTGCTTTCAGTTTTTATTTTTTTATATTTTGAATGATTTGAAAAGTACAGCAGTAATCCATGGTTTTTTTCCTCTTATATTTATTATGAGAAACAAAACCGTATTCGTAGAGGGTATTAAAATAATTTTAATAGTATCCTGGGTTTTATCAAGAATATTAATATTAAGATCTCCTAATATAATTGTAGTTTCATTTATAGCCTTGGTTGCTGTAGGATTGGGACGATATATAGCTGTTATTATGCACGTTGTTATCCATGTTATTATGCATGCAGTTATGTACGCATCTTATACCACCTAAACCGACAATCTCAGAATTGAAATTTAGATTTCCTCGTACATACATAATTGTACCATCATTTTAATAAATTTCTCCGTAGCTCTAATCTCGAGAAAAATTCTTGTTATTCTTGTTAACTCATTGTTTGTTAAGTTACATGATTCTGTCAGAGCCACCCCGACCTCAGAAGTTTATTTACATTTAATAATTCGTTGCAAAAATAATCGTTTTAACAATTTATCAAAGAATGCGAATTACGAAAGGTAATTCAAATCAGCTGATTAAATCAACGAAATTTTAAAAGGATGCCAAAGAAGTTTAAAAGAAAATTGTATAGTTGAGTCACCGAACATAAACTAGAACAAAAAAACTCTTGTTCTTTATACTGTGGTTGAGTCTAATTTTTGTATTAATTTAATAATATCATGAATTAGTCTTAAAAAAGTTAAAAGTACTGCGCACATATGTCCTAAGTATAAAAATAAAATATTCTTCATTCTAAACCTCTTCCACTGGTTCAGACTAAAGTTTCAATTTTTTATTGTTCGAGGTTGCAGAATTTGTCGGTTTAAAGCTTGATGTGGGAGTTTAATTATTTAGACTTTTTTGCGAAATTTATTGCTTAGTTTTCCAGAAAATCTGGGATACAGCTTTTATCGATTTAAAGTTACATTTTTTTTACATTTTGTTTCTGAAACAGTTTTAATTGGAAGTATGTTCAATAAAAGTATTCGAGTTCTTAGGATAAAATTTGCAAGTATTATCCTTACTGGCACATATACCGGCCTGGCAAGTATTTTTCTTCAGTGCCTGAATAACCACGCATAAACATGCAACAAAAATTTATAAGCACGGCTAAAGAGAGAACGATATGTTTGTAATATATGTTTTCCCACTTGCGCTTGCCACTGGGATTCTAAAATCACGATTACTCGATATGACTGATTCTAAATAAAATTTGTAGTCGTGAGTGCCTTACGGATTGCCTAGTTTTTAACGATTTGTCGACGACACGCTTGGGTATATCGTATACACCAGACGATATAGCTTCTTCCTTTTTTAATACGTGCATAATGTGACAGCATCCTTTTTTAAACGTATTTGTTGTTAAGATTTTATGCCACAGATTGTTACCAAAGAATCGACTCAAATTAGGAATTAGCGAAACTACTACGAGTCGTTGGATCCATAAAATTACTGAAATTATTGATAATCACCTTGCTGACGAATTCATTAATTTTTCAAATATAAGAGATGAGGACAAATTAATAAATTAACATTTATAGAGAGATACAATTTCTCTTGTGTTATAGGTCCTATTGATTGCACCCATGTTGCCATATTAAAACCAACAGTGGATGAACACAACAAGTTTTTGTGATTTTCCATGAATTCAATTATTATTTTCCTATGGGTAGCGGTGGTTTTAAACGACATTTTTTTTATTTTAAAGAAATAATACGGGCATATATTTAAATAAAAATACATGGAGGCGAAAAAAATTAACAAAATAAATATAAATTCTTAGTGTTTACCAATAGAAAAGACAACTGGCGTTTCCATCTGTTAAATATTAGGGAAAATAACAAATATATACCAAGAAACCTAAATCAAATCGAATAAAACGAGTTTAGACGACCTTTGAAATTTAGAATCACCTTTCTCGTCACGACTGAGTCGCGATCGAATTCGAAGTCGTGATCGTATCGAGATCGAGTCGTGATTTTAGAATCCCAGCCCAGAGAAGAGTCCATTTCTAGAAGTCATTTCTAGAAGTGGCCATTTCTACATTTAATTTGGGCTGCATGCCGTTAGTAGAGGGATAAAATGAAAAACACTATCGTTCTCTTTTTAACTTGTGGTTTAGACTCGTTTACGATTTACGCACTCCAGACCTTCGTTCAAAGAGCGTTGGAAGAAAATCTGTCATGTGTATGAATTTCTAATAGTTAGTCAGAAAAAATAATTTAATTGACCATGGAAACTTTCAATTCTTTTCCAAGACTTTTCTTCCTATGTGATTAAAACGCACTTTCTTTGAATTATTTCTAAGAGTTATTTTATTTACATTAACTTCATTTCACAAATTTTAAATTTACTATTAAATACTCTGTTTTGTTAATAAGAGAGAAGAAGAAGAAGTCAATGCAAATTTTTCTATTAAAATAATTCAGCTTCAAGTTTAATAGAATATTCATAACCAGAATATGCACTCATGTTCACAAAAGCACATTCTTAAAAAAAAAAACGTAATCTCTCCTGCCTACAAAAATGTGACGAATGTACAAGACGCTAAATGCAAGAGCCATTAAATTAACATTAACATGAAATCTCTCACTCTTGGGAATGCACAATCTACCTTTTGCAGCGCAAATAAACTCAAATGTCCGTCAGACAATACTCCTTGGGTTCAAAGAGGTGTTTGTTGCGGAAACGAGAGATTTAATTACCCATTTTCCCATCTCTGGCATCCAAAGTTGTAGATGCACAAGTCCAGTTCCATTTTGTGGCCTCAAGGGATTGCTTATTCGGATTCCATCCGGCTGTTTGCCGGACTATTTGCCAGGGATTTATTGACAGTATAGCAGAAGTTTTGAACAGTTTGCGCATTCAAGACTCAACAAGAAAAACCAGGGCTTAACTTTAGATTTTAAAGAAAGATTTTGATTATTTGCTTGCTGGTGTGGAAATTCGTAGTTATACAATTTTATAGAAATGTATTGAGTAATAATAGCTGACTCAGTATGCAAAAAGATTAATACTCTCATCAAATGCAGCTACTATTTATTGGTTTTATGTCAATTTATTAATTTGCTTATTGTCAAAAAAAAGATGAAAGTAACATATTATGTATATAATATACATAGATAAAATTATTATTACTATACATTATTATGTAATAATAAATTATTTCTGAGATTGGTTGCATCTTGTTCCTGAAAAAAAAACCGCGGAAAGAGAGTCATTGTAGGATTGCTAAAGAATAATAAGACAGCAAGGTCCAAGAAGTTATTTGAACAAATTTGATTATCACACTTAAATAAAGAAGATAATAAAAAAAGGAGTATTCTATTTCTTAGTTCCTTTTTAGATTATTGTCAATGCAATTTTAAGGTTAATTTTTGATCACATTGTAATTCTAGAAAATTCATTCAGAGGTGAAATAGAAATATAAAATTAATAACAGAAACGGATAAAAACACTACAAACATATATAGGGGAGGATGGGGCAAGTGAGACACCTTAAAGCTCTGCGGCGTATAACTTACTAAGTTTTAGAAATAACAAAACTTTCATCGTTTGTAACACGAGTTTAATTGGTTTCAAACTAACATAACCTTAAAAATAAACTAAACATTAACTCTTTGGAAAAATATCAAACTTAAAACAAAAAAAGAAAAATGACTCTCTTGTCCCAAGTTATAGGGGTAAGTGAGTTACCCACATTGGGCAAGTGAGTCCGAATGCTAATTAATCAACAAAAATTGTCACAAACATAATTATTAGTACCTGGCTCATTATCGGAACAACTAGGTAAGTAACCAGGCACCACATTGCATGCACATTATCCATTCTTCATAACAAATGTCTTCGTAGGTCTCATGACAGTAAATGCATAATATGTTTTTCTCTTCGTCCGGCATTGTTTTTATGTTGTGTTGTTTCTCTTCTGGTCTTGACGTGGCACTTTGCTTCTTTTGCTTAGTCAGCAAATTCCTTCTTTTAATTTTTTTCCATTACTAGTACTTGTCCCTGCTTTGTCGTCTAGTTTCTTTTTTACTTGTTTAGCTTTCACTGGTTTTAATTTTTCTTCCAATTGATCTTTGTAAGGAGAACTGGTTATTATGTTAGATCTTTCTGTGCGCCTAGATTTGGATTTGGCATTTTCTTTCTTTTGAGAGGGTTTTGGAACTGGGCTTAAGTTGAAACTGAAACATAACTACATGATGGTTGCTCTTGTTTAAAATTGTTTACTAATTCTTTAGAAGTACTCTGGATATCATCTTTTCTCAACAAGACTTCATCACTTATTACGGGACCCTCGACGGGATTAATGTTTTCTGTCCTTTATTCCTTTTGAAGAATGTTCTCGGCTGGCGCAAAGTCACTGTCTTGAAACACATTTGAATTATATGGGTAGATTCCTGTTTTTCCAAAACCCTTAATAATATTTATTGGTGTTAAAGCCTTAATAAGCGCATTTTTAATAATAGGAGCCATATCATATTCTGTGATCCTAAAGCCTGGATGATTTGTAAGCCAGTGATCCATTTCTCCTGCCAGATAGGTTTTAAATGGTCCAAAGACACTTACGTCCAGCGGTTGCAACTTATTTGATGTGTGAGGAGGTAAGGTTATAAAAGAAACTCCTGATTTTCTAGCCAGGTTTACTAAATTAATGGACTTATGACTTGAATGTCCATCTAGTATCAGTAGACTTGGACAATCTGTTGTTGTTTTGGTGCAGCCTATAAAATAATTTAAAAATTTGATAAATAGGTCAGCATCCATCCAGCCTGATGGAGCAGGAAATCCTACTGCTCCAAGAAATGAACCGCTCAAAAAACCGGGATTCATTCGAACACGAGGGAAGACCATAAATAGTGGAATAAACTTACCTGTAGCGCTGACACAAGCTAATAAAGTTTAGTGTTTTTTCCTCTCTCTCAAGAAGTTAATATTCCCACTTGCTTTCTTTCCTTTTCAGCTAAAATTTTTCCCGGTTTTTCAACGCAGGTAATCCCCGTCTCATCACAGTTAAAAATCCGATGCGGCGGAAAATTAAACTTGTCCAAGGTCTTTTTTAACTTTTGAAAAAAATCATTAACCCTAGATTTGGAAAATCCTGTTACTCTTAAAATGCTGGTTGCTTCAGATTTTCGAATGGAGACGATTTAAAAATGAGCTCACCCAGTCTTTTCCTGCAAGTTTTCGATCTTTATCAAAAGGATGACTTATTTGATTGGCTTCAGCAAATTGAAATGCAATTCTTCGAAGATCTGTGGTCGAAAGTCCAGTAAAAAGTTTTTCCAACAAAATTATGTGTTCACATAATTCCTTTTCTATTTTTTTCAGTCAATACGGGTTTGAACCGGCCGTGGTTTACAAGTGGAGTGAGCTGTCGACGCTTTAATCGTGATTGTAAGGTAGTTCTCGGAATACTAAAAACCACACTATCTTTTTTAATTGACATCTCTTTATTTTAAATCGTTTCTAAGGCACCACGAATGGCATCTTCTGAGGATGATCCTTTTTAGGTTTTGCGCGCGTAATTAGGCACCATTTTCCTCTGCAATATATAAAATATATTTATAAGAACTTTTTATACTATGCCTGACTCACTTACCCCAATCGTTCTTAAAATATAAAAATTTAAATCTTGAAAAGACAGATAAATGTGGCAACATTCTAAGCATAACGCGATATTAAGCAAATATAAGGTTATGGTATGCACTTTATACAATATTAAGAAAATGCCTTTAAATTGGGGAAAATCCTTATTGATTTCGTTTAAAATATTATAAAACAACACGCAAAATTTAAAAAATGTTAATATTTACCTTAATTTTAGTAATTTTCAGCTAAATGCTTAAGGACAATACGCGCTAATAGACATGTACACTACACTGATCATTGTCGTGCTATGATGCCGGTTGCTCGACATATTTCTATAAACGCACTTGCCCCCTATGATTCACTTCCCCCCTCTCCCCTAATATGCAATCCTAGTTTAAGAAAAACTAATTTTTAAAATGTTACGTTACGTTTTTTTTTTAATAAGCTTAAAGCAAATATATATTGGTAAAAATAGATCTAATTTAATAAAATGCTTCATCATCCTTCTATTCTTACAATATTAAGTTATTTTTTAAAGTTGAAAGAATGGATTTCTAAAGAAGCAATAAAATTGCCACTTTTGTAATAGTTGATCTACTTTAAATTATTTGTAAATAGCGACTAACGCCATTTGACACGACTACGAAATTTTAATTTAAATAAAAAATCAGCAAAATGTAATAAGTTTAATAAAATAATGAGCTTCTAGGGCGAATTATTCTATGCTTTTCTTATTATAGGTATGTAGATTTTTCTTAATATGTTACAACAATCCCCTCCATTATTCTCAAAGATACAAAATTGACGAAAACAAAGTACACACAAAGTCATGGTCTCACAACATATAATCACAGGCTACACGTGTTTCGCTCTAGCTAGAGCATCATCAGGCCTTAAAAAGCCATACACAAACTTCACACTACATAAAAGTGTGTTTTACATACAGTACATACTATAACATGTACTATAACAGTACACAAATATATTTTCTATAAACATTCTGTGTTTGTAGGCTAAAATAATAATTGAGTTTTCTCATCAACAAAGTAATGATTAGAAAATAGAAAAGTATTTCTAAGTATTTATTTTCAAACCAAACTTCTAGGCAGGAGATTCTGGGAAGCACACTCCACATCTCATAAAATATCCAAATATCAATTACCAAAATATAAATTAGCTAGATTTTCAGAAACACTTCAACTTTTTTGTTTTATATCACCAAATATAATGACAGTCTTCTCGAAAATGATTTAGCAAATCCTTTTGGCCCTATGTTATAATTATTAATAAAAAATCATTAATAATCAAAAATTAATCAAAAATTATTAATAAAAAGGCAGATTTTTTCTAATTGTATTTCATTGAATCGAAATACAATTCAATGAAATATATATTTCTTCGAATTTAGGTTGAATTAAAGTATTGTTTTCCGGTTAAAAGTTAAATATAGGGCACATTTTATTCTTGTTCCAGAATTATATTTAACCATTGTTCACCAACGAATATTTTGTAAATAAACACATGAAATATTTGTTTATTTACAATTGCATCAAATGTTTGCATATTTTTAGGGAATTCTGTCTAAACAGTTTTATTTGGTTTTATTCGGCTTTTGTTAATGCAAAAATTTAATGGTTTTTTGCTGTATTAGCGCTGAGTTTTAATTTACCAAATTTCTATTTTGTGTTGTGTTATCATACAGTTTTGTTATTGACTAAAATAAAGCTAAATATATTGCAAAAAAACATTGTTACATGATTTGTTCAGTTGTTTATATTGATAGTAATTACAAACGTTTTTATCAGTTTAAATTGTACACATTAAAATCACACAGTAACACATTTAAATGTTTTTTTCAATGGCCTTATGTCGATTTATTGTTTTTATTAGAGTGTTTATGAAGACAAAGGTATTTCTATCTAAGGACCTAAAACTAAACTGAAATTTATTAAATTTATTATTATTATTAGAAGCTTAGTAAATAAAAAAAAAAGGTTTCAAGAAAGGATACTACTTTGGATGCCATACTCTTAATCCATTGAACAGATATTGAATAGATTTTGATATTTATATTTTAAAGTTTGGAAGCAATATACATACAGGGTGATTTACAACCTATGCGCATAAACTTGGAAAATGATAGCTGATGAGTAATAATGGGTGGAATGCATAAAAAGTAGTAGATGCTAATGCTTCGCTAAAAAGTATTTACTTTGTAGCATTTGCTTTTACATAAAAGTATCTACTTCGCCTGTGAAGTAAATACTACACTGTACGGCCCACCAGAAACCTACTACTTAAGAGAAAAGTATCTACTAGTGTCGCAGTAAGCGCGTGTCAAAGTTCTCAAAATTGACCAGACACTTGTCAAAACTCGTTTTTCTATCAGTGCGTCTATTAGTATTAAGTGTGTTCGTGTAATTCGGTTCGGATTCAAACTTTTTAAAAGTTCAGTAATTATAATACTGGTTTAACTATGAGTGATTCTTCAGATTTCGATGCAACAAAAGAGCTAGGTCAAGATAAAAACGAACAAGTATTATTTGTTACTCTACTTGAAAGTTATCAAATTTTATTTGATAAAAAGATGACACCAAAAATTAAAAACGAAAAAGAAGATGCACTAAAAAAATTAACAACTGGTTTTAATAAAATAATGGGAAAAAACCTAGACACAAAACAAATTTTGAAAAAGTTTAATAACATGAAAACAAAAGTTTAGAACTGTACTGACGGAATGGCATAAAAAATTCTACGACTTATGGAATGTAGGAGAAAACCCAGTTCTACACAGAGTACCAGGTGCATGTCAGGCCGGTGTAAGCAATGATATTGATGTTTCCTTCCAAAACAGTGAAGATGACTTCCTCAGTTCTAAATCTGGCTCCAAACAAGTTAAAGTCATGACACCTAAAGTTTCTAAAGCAGCTGATAAGGAGGAGACACTTATTTAACTACAAAAGACCTGTCTACGAAAACAAATTGAAGCAGCCGAAGCCCAAATTTCTGCTTCTCGAGCTCAACAGTCTTCAGCCGAAGCTCAGGAACGGGCCGCGATTGCATTGGTAAATTTTGCCAAAGCTGGTGGGCAGTTAGTTGACCATTTAATTAGGCGGGACATGTTGGATTATTAACAAGAATATAAAATTTACGTATGAACCCATAATTTAAATATAATATGAGGTGTAGTATCCATTTATTTCTTTTATAGTTTGATATTTTGTTACAAACTTAAAATTGAAATAATTAGTTTATTTAGTTGTTACTTTTTTATACTTAGTTTATTATTGAACATTTCATAAGTTACCTATTAAGTAGATAATTATCATAATAATAATGTTAACTTAAATTATTAGGTATGTTAGTTATCATTACGAAATAAAAACTCAAGTACAAATGCACTCACAATATGTTCCGGAATGTTTTCAGTTTTTAGGCGAAAAGTATACTGGAGCATTGGAAAATGCTGTTTTAACTGACCAAAGCAGCGCTCCATGACACATCGTTCCTTTGCATGGATTAAATTATAATTTTCTTGCATTGGTGTAGTTGGATTTTTATATGGTGTCAATAACCACGGGGCAACACCATATCCTTCATCACCTAATAAAGCTGCTTCGTGCACATTATTATACATAATTCCATGCACTATGGAGTTTCTCCAAATTCGACTATCGTGTACGGAGCCTGGCCAAGATGCATCCACACTTGTAAACATTTCTCGGGCATTACAAGTAGCTTGAACATTTATTGAGCATACCCCTTTTCTGTTCACGTATTCATCACCGTGAATAGATGGTTTTGTTATTTTTACATGGGTACAGTCAATAACACCTATAACCCTGGGCATTCGCTCACCACGTGCTTCCTCACTAATAGTAACTCTAAGCAATTCATTAGTGTTGGGGAACTTTATCCAATTGTTTCTTTTTGAATAAATTGCTTTAGATACCGTGGCTAAGATTCTGGAAACAGTGCTTTGATTGACGTCTAGATCAACACCAACTCCTTGCTGAAATCCAGGATCTCCTGTAAGAAAAGTAATTTACATTTTTCAAATTACAAAGTTAATTTACTAGAAACACCTAAACTTCTCAAGAAAACCTCCATTTTCCGAGTCGGTGACAGGGCTCCACCCCTTGTTTCCACCGGTTCATTATCATCTTGGAAAAAATAATGTCCAAGCCACTCTACATTTTCTCTGTTAAATTTAAAATACCAAAGCGTGATTAGATGATTGGGATAGAAAAATCTATTAAATTTATGGTAATTACCTAAATAATTTTCGATATAAATCGTCATTATTGTATTCTCTTCTTTGTTTGTATACTTTTTGATGATGCACATCCATAAAAACTGCAATTTTTTAACTAAAACACTTTGATTACTGAGGCCGAAGTTTGTCAAACACCAACTTCATTTAAACTGTAGTAAATACTACTATAACTAGTAGATACTTCCAAAGCATAGCATTTTCTTCTATGTATCGCGTACATAGTAGTATATGCTACAGAGAGTAGTAAATGCTTCATTAGTGTAGTATAAACTTTAGAAATGAAGTACATACTTGAAGCATTAGCATATACTACTTTTTATGCATTCCACCCAATGAGTAATAATGAATAAAAAATGTAGTAAAATATTTTTAGTTTTGAAGATATCCATATTTTTTAAAATAAAAAACGTGTAATTTTTAACGTGTTTAATTTAAACTAATTTAAAGCAACTGTTCGAAGTTGTTTCCGTTATTTTCGATACAGACTTGAGCTCGTCGAATCCATGAAGACCTACATGCACGGGCCAAACCAGGCTGTAGGCGAATTGCGTCACTGGCAGCGTTTACGCGATGTCGTAGCTCTTGCTCAGTATCAACTTCGTTTACATACACCATTGTTTTCATATGACCCCACAAATAAAAGTCTAATGGATTAAGGTCAGGCGAGCGAGGGGGCCACCCAACTGGACCATCACGGCCTATCCATCGTCCGGGAAACACACGATCTAAATGTTGTCGCACTGGTCGTGAAAAATGTGGTGGAGCACCATCATGAAGAAACCACATGTTCTGCCTAACGTTGAGATTCACATTTTCAAGAAGCACTGGTAAATTGTTGCGCAAAAATTGTAAATACTGAGCACCAGTCAAACGATTTTCCAGAATAAAAGGTCCGATGAGCATCCCGTTCAGAATTCCAGCCCATACATTTACCGAAAAACGTTGTTGAAAGTATGTTCTCCGTGTAATATGCGGATTTTCCAAAGCCCAGTAACGAGTGTTATGAAAGTTGAAAATTCCATTGCGCGTAAAATTTGCCTTTCTTGGAAGTAGGGCTTATACCCTCTGCATATAAAACGAGTACAGAAACTCATGCCTTAAAATTTGCCAACTTGTAGATTGCGATATTCCAAATCGCGCTGCAATTGTCCTAGTGCTAATTCCAGGTTGTTCTTTGATAACTTCTAAAATATCCTCCTCCAGATTTAGGTATAAAGCTCCTCCATCTTGTCCAGGCCGCGACCGCAAATTGCCAGTTTCTCTACCCCGCTGAATAACACGTAGAAAGCCCCACGTCTCGGGTGATATCTTTGGGCATACAGATCAGCTGCTGCCACTGCATTCTGATGCGTTTCTCCGTAAACCAAAACCATGTCGACAAGTTCTTCGTTTGTAAAAATGTGCGCCATTACATTTGACGCTTTTATTTTGTTCGTGTGAAAATAACGATCGAAAACGATCACAGCCACCAACAAACTAAGTACTGCTAAAGATTCCAAACAACAAATTCCAAACTTTATGACTTGTTTACTATCAGTTATTAATAAACAAAATAAGTTCGTCTGATACACGTTCTGTTGACATTTGTTTAACTTTATTTCGGAAACCAAAAATATTTTACTACATTTTTTTCTCATTATTACTCATTATTGATTTTCATCTACCATTTCCCAAGTTTATGCGCATAGGTTGAAAATCATCCTGTATATAAAAAAATTATTAAAGTGGTTGGGAAATATTAATCACGCCTATTCTTTTTAACTAAACCATGAAGTTTATTAATTATTTTCCACGTAGATTTTACGAGACTAGGAGCATTCCGGAGTAATTTTTACTGTCCTTTAAATTAATTTCTTATATTTTTTAAATATATTTACTATATCAAGTTCAGAATATAAATTTAGATGTCCATTCATGTACCTTAGAGTATCAATAAATCAGTTAATTGTCCTGTATTCGTTTATTTTCTGACATTTAATTGGTAACTTTTCTAATTAGTACCCCATTTATACCCGTTTCCTTTAGGTGTACTCTAGAATATAATGTGGCACAATATCAAACGTCTTCGTAAAATTAAGAAGCATTATCATACCACAGATGTAGATACATAACTTGTCTCGTGGTTATATGTGTGGTCAAATATATTAAATGAAAGCTTAAAGTAGAGAAAATGTGACCAATTACTGTAATAAATAAATAAATTAATTAACCGAAAAATACACACAAAAAAATATCGATATATAAAAGGAAAAACGAAATACAAAAGAATATTAAAAGGAAATCCCAGCCCTGAATGATTGCCGGAGAAAGCCTTATCTTTTATCCCAATAGGCCATAAAAGAAACAAAAGAGGCTCAGTAAATAGCTATTGTTTCGAATAAATAACCTGTATACGAACACTTTGATAAAAGGTCCCATTTTAGAATCAAACCATTTAAAGTTTCTACATTGAGAGTTTTAAACTTATAAGTCGATTATTTAGCGTTTATTAAAAATTAAAAATTAGTATGCTCTCACCAAGTACTTATAATAAAATATTTTTATCTAGATTACTCTTGAGATAAGCACCTGTGTTTCATCAGAATGTGATAAACATATCTAGTACCTATAAAAATTTATTGGAGATCCCTAGTAAATAATTTCTTCTAAATGAGCGTGTTTTGACTTTTTAATTTAAAAATGCATCATAATAAAATAATTTGTTTTTTAGTATTAGTATGTTCTGTTATTTATAAATGTTCCAGGGCAACAGAAGTAAATTCTTGTAAGTATTTTATATTTTTATCAACAGTTTATTGAATATATTCTAACTCAAATAAATTAAGTTGTGTGTTCCTTATTGTTATAATAAGTTTATCTTTATAGTATATTCTAAATTTCTCATCTTATTCATATTCTTTTTGTATACTTTGCTCCCTTTGTATTTTGTCTTTTATTTTATTGTGATATTTATTTTTATTCTAGGTGGGTTTTATTTTCTTTATTCTTTTTTTGATTCTTTTCTTGCCTTTTTTGTCCAATGTCATAATTTTCTCACAGTCGTCGTTAATTTTCATTCTACGGTGCTCTTTTTTCTTTTTTATATTTAGATATGTTTTATATATATTTTACATGTTTAGATATATTGATTTTCCTATATTCAGCTTAAATCAAAATTTTCATGACCAGTTTAATCAATTTATTCTTCTTATGTTTTAACTTTATTTCATTCTTCACTTTTAGTTTTAGTTTCAGTTTTATTACAGCTGTCTTCCTTTTTCTTGAAAGCCCTTCTTTGTTTTTTTTTAAAAAGTTTTCCTAGATTAAAAAATATTCAGAAGCCTAAAAAAGACGGAATTCTGGAAAGTAGGCATACTATATATATATTTCTCCATCCTATATTTCTTCTTTCACTTTAACATAATCTTTTAAAAAAATTTTATATTATGTTTTAGGGTCTTATCTTAAGCAATGCATAATACTGGTCACTTACAGTATTGCGTTATACCCTTATGTGGTATCCTATTTACAGCTTCCCATTTATCCTTTTTAACTGTGACCTTCCCAGCTCTTCTTTCCCTCTAGTTTTCTCTTTGATTTCTATTTCCCATGGTCTATCTAGGAACTGTTTTCTATTTGATCATTTCATATTTCTACTAGATTATCGTAAATGACAACTAATATTACGCTAATCTATTTTTTTTTTATTATCCACTAACCTTTCTTTATTTTCTAATACGTTTTTACAATAGCTTCACATTACTTTAATATGATCATTGCTTCTTTTTATGTGGAATCTTCACTGCTTTTCTTTATCCTTTTTTTTAGATTTTCCTTCTTGCACGCATAAAAATCAATATGCAAGAGGTTTACTTTCTGCTTCATGTCGATACAAGTTTTTGTGATCATCCTCATGTTGGTTTTCTCTATTCCTATTACTAGCTGTTATTGTTCATAATTAGTTTAGTATTTTTTTTACCAGTATTTCTAATTTCTCTTTAATTACTTATCATTTTAGGTTCAGATGAGTCGTATGCAGTGCTACCAAACATCACATACTCAGTTAACTCTTACGTTTGTGAATCTACCCCATGCATCTGCTATCTTGGATGTGCTACTTCTATCGATTTAAATTTTACAGCACGTGAGTAGATGCTGAATTAGGAATATTATAAGATGTCACTCAAAAAACGCATTTGCAGCCAGATACTTAGAAAAAATGAAACCGCAAGTGCTAGCAACCTATGCAGGAGTAACATTAAACTATGGTTTGAATCAAGATGATGCTTGTGATGGTTTTACAAACACCCAATGTCCGATTGTGAAGGATGAATTAGTTAATTATAAATATTTATTAACTATTCCTGCTATTTTTCCAGAGGTAAATTTCAGTGATAATGATTATTTATATTTTTTAATTTCTAAGTTTTTTTAGGTGACTGTGACTCTAAGATTTTCTTTAATAGATAAGGAAGTAAATAAAGACTTCGTTTGCTTCGAGTTTGATATTAAAGTGCAGAGAGATACTTGTCCTACATAGATATAAGTTATGCAAATTGCATTAAATAAAGAAAAACTGGTTGCCAAATATTAATTGAGATTTTAATGTAAACAAAATTGATAAATGTGATCTGAATATTTAAAAAAATATTATTCTCTAGAATGTACTACTATAGAAAAAGTAAAAAAGAAAAATTATTTCGCTAATGGTCTTTAATATGAACCAGTTCCAATTAAGTTATGCATAAAAGCATAATTTAAATGGTTACAATCAAGTTTAAGATTTTGAAAATATTAACTAATTTGGTCACTGGTTTTGGTATACTAACAACTTTTTTTTAATTAATATTTTTTTATTACATAGTAATCAACAATAGCTATATATAAACATAAAATACGTAAAATAAAAATTGACTAAATTATATTTCAGGCTGATACAATAAATATCCATTAAATTTTTGCATTTAGATATGTTAAATATTTAACAAAAACCTAATAAAGCCAAATAAAATTGTTCGGACAATGTCCATCCGTTGGATCAAGTTAAATATTTATGCAAACATGTATTTTTAAATTGGTAGAATCTCTGGAGTATTGAATTAAAAAAAAAAAACAAATAATAATAAAAAGCTATTGCCCTCATATAACTTGAACATATATCGAAAAACAACTGGAAAATAATATCGAAAATTATATTTTATTCCAATAAAATTCAAAATAACCAAACAATCGGAGTTCCTACATTTTACAAGACTTAATTTTAGCACTTGTAGCAACACAAAGCATGTAGTTAGCGAGTATTTACTCCAGGGCAGTCTGATTTCTAGAAGTTGCATCAGATTTCAAACCTGGGACGATCATGCTATTATCAAGATTAAGAAAGCTAGCAGCATGTTTTGGGTCATTCATTGTCAAAACTCTCCTCACACACGGAGCTATCGTTTGGTTACTCTTCACGGAAAACTAAATATTCTAGTGTAACTAGATAAAGTATAACGTCAGACATGCCTAAGCATCAAAGGATCTATGTAAATGACCTCAATTAAAGCCTTTAATAATCTATTCAACCCTCCGCCTCTAGACCTTACGGTTAAATATCCTTAGTGACCTATAGGTGGGTGACGTTTGTCATGCTTTAACAGTTTTTATTCTGGCCGAAGGCCATACATGAACGTCTTCCTTTTCTGATGGGGAATCAGATGTGACCTCTATGGTAACAGAAACAGGCGAATCGTTTAGTACGCAGCTTATCTGAGTACCTGGCCATTCAGGTAATGCTGGTAATGAGAAACCGCTATAATCAGCATAGCCAAGAGGGGCAAAATTCGGCTAGTCATGGGTCTTTTGGTACTTAAGACGTGATTTTTACTTCCCAGGTATTGCGGTTAGTAGTATTCTGTTGGTGTTAAAAGGAGGAAGAAACTACTGCTCAGCAACATAACATTTCTCAAAAAAGACCACCTCAATGGCTTTCCCAAACCTATTACCCTCTATTAACCTTCGGTGGAGCATGATGGGTTCCATCAGGAGATCTGTATGCGTTATAGCCCCCTTGGCTGCCTACTGTCTCCAACCCATACAACTAAGTTGAATTCGTTTTATTAATCTATAAATAATTTTTTTTTTATTATTTTGATTTTATATTTATATTATATCAAAATAAAGGGAAAGGATGCTTCTCGAGTGGAGACCTGAAACAGATAAGCAAAGTAGAGGAGACTGCCTACGCGTTGATGAGACGATTAAAAGAATGCGCAGCAACAAGATACAAACAGCACAAAATCGATTCAATTGGAAAATGATTGAAGAAATGTTCAGCAATGACCATAGGGTGACTAATGATGATTTATAAACTAATTACGGTATCACAAAGAAATAAAATTATTATAAATTAAAAATAAGAATAACGTCCATATTTCCTTGTGATAAAGATATACTATAGTTGGGTTCAAGGAGAGATTTTTTTTCTTCACTTATTATGGGTCTTTTTTAAAAGGATTTTACTGCCTAAAGTATTTCAGTAACAGCAAAAACTATACAGATTTTAATTAAAATAGTCCAATGATTATAGAAACACTACAAATCTTAGTGCGTCCTCTTCTGGAATGGTCTTAAATATTATTTGATTTGCTCTTGCAAATTCTTAATAAGAGTAAAGTCAATTAACTCACAGTAACTAAAACTCAATGTCATCAGAGCTAAAGATTGGTAGTTAAAAAGAGTTAGGTTTCACGAGTTTTTCTTGATATCAAAACTTGGCTACTAATTTCCCATTCACAATACGATATAGTAGGGCTTATAAGGACAATTATATAATTTCATGGTTTGAAAAGCTAAACTGTAATCTCTTTAACTGATAAAAGTAGTTTAAATAGTAGTAAAAACCCGTCATTTAACTTTTAACCAGAAAATTATATTTTATTCTAATATAGGTAAAAAGCTGACGTTTATAATACTCGCACCAATATTAAACGGATACTGGAATAAAAATGTCGGTTTTCCTTTAAAACTATATTCAGCGATGTAAAAATTATCTCTAAAATGTATGACAACACACGAGCCAAATATAGGAAAATGATAAATAATAAAAATGCACCATATCCATTTAAGTTATGCATTGAAGATTGATTTTAATGGCTATAATCAGGAATAGTAATATCTAAGAGAAAGATATAATAAAAAATATGTTTGTTTCTTTTTCGGAAAAATATTATAAAATCGCTTTCCAAGGGGTTTGAGTTTTATTTTTAAATTATTTGAACTTAAACTATACATTTTTTTATAGCTTTTATCTTTTTTAACATCGAAACCGATGCATAATTCACCTTGTGCATTTGTTACCACGTCCGTATTTCTAACATGCAAAAACGTATAAATTAGAATGGGAGAGCACCAGGAGTCGGCCAAATTGCCGACAATTAGATAACATCAGCTATTAAGTCACCCTAACTGCTTAATGCTACAAGTAATTGAACCAATATTTGCCGTTGCACTATAAGATATATCCCAATTCCCGATTGGGAATTCGGCTTAATGCAATGCAGATTTTATCTTATGTTGGTTAAAATGAATGGTGACACTTAAATGGATACCAAAAATTAAGCATTCTTAGATAAACATGTGTTTATATTTAGTCGACGTTTCGGTCTTATTAAAGTTATGCTCAAAACTATATGAATTAGTAGTCTTAATTAAACACGTGTTTGTCTAAGAGTGTTTTATATTTGGCCTGAATCCCACAATCATTCAAGTGCAAATATAGTCTAAAGTCATAAAAACAATTGACGTGTAATCCGATATTTTTATTTGGACTGAACAGATTTCTTTTTATTAACTTACTAAATTCATGCAAACTTATATTAGCAATTTCTCTAAAATTTCTTTTATAAAAAAATTCATTAAAATTTAACAGGATAGAAAACACTTTTAAAGTTGCCGATTATATAAGAAACAATTTTAATATTCTACTTTAACGCATCCAAATAACTCTGTTATTGGAATTCTTTTCGAAATGCTAAAGTTTTTTGCTGTAAAAGCGTGTTCTTGAAACCTTAAAATTTTAATAGCCACTTATAGTTGGCGTTTAGCTAAAATCAGTCTAACAAAATTATTTAATTTAATTTTTAAAACTGTGTACTCAGTATATTTATTGATAACTTTTTTACTAAAATTGACTTTGATCAGGTACTTATCCCTAAATAATATGACTAAATTATAGAACATACAAAATAATACGACAATTACGAAAACAGATATAAGGTGTATTTAAGTTATGCATTAAACCATAAATTAGATGATTCCTAAAAAATATTTTCTGTTATAGGATGTTCCAGTTAATTTTTAAGTCTTTTATGTCGGTAATAACAAAATATACCAGTATTAAGAACAAAAAAAATGCAAATATGTGGCATTTAGCTTAATAACTATTCTTGTATATCCCCTATTAAATTAAATAGAGATACAAATTTAAGTTCTTGAATAGCAATAAATACAAAAGAACAAACTTTAGATTTTACACATTTATTTGTTTAATTTGTTTGTACCTGTAACAGATTTTCCTTCCAACAAATTCCCACGCTCCAGAATAACATTCCAGTTTCTATTTTTTTTTAACTAAGAGGCACACCTATATGTTTTCTTATTTTATAGGAATTAACAAATGGAGTTTATTTTTATCTTTATTTTTTAAAGTGGTTAATATCCTATTTTTTTGCTGAAATATACTCTAAATTAACAAAAATTGTATTTAAATAATATGCCTGTACTGAGAAATAGAAAAACTAATCAAGAAAAAAGCATATTAACCATTTAAGTTATGCATTATTTAAGCATAATTAGAAAATTTACAAAATTTATTTATTAAGAAGACAAGTCTCCCTCTACTTAAAATTTTAATTAAATCATTATGATCTTAAGCACTTAACATATTTCAGACATTAGAGAGATACCAGAGCTTCACTGTTAAAGTTTATAAAAATAGTTGCTTAACTGGAAGCTGAATTAACGATCCGCAACAAACAGCAATGCGCATCTAAATTATACCTCTAGATTGATTGTACTAAGTAAAAAATGAAAGAAAGAAAGAAAGAAGATGGAAAGTAATCACGTGAAAACTTATGTAATTGGCCAAAAAGGTGCTTTATTATATTTTGTCTTTCTTCATATTTGAAAGAAAATTATTACAGCTTTCAGCTGTTTTTTTTGCTGCTTTTCGTTGACTGGAATAAGTGCGTCATTCCATTTTTTTTAGTCTGTGTGAAATAAAATGAAAATGAACTGAGAAAAATGAAATATATTATTACCTGTATGTTTATATGCATTTTACTGTGTTAAGTTAAAAATAATTTAAGTTTACTTTCAAAATTATTTTGGATACTAAGGATCTTAATATAAATTATCGAATTGTCAAAATAAACACAGACACGGAAATAAAGGGTTTTATTTTCTACTAACTGTTCTCCAACTACTCTTCATCTGATAAAATGCATTTGGGTAACTGTAATTTTAATAAAATATAAGAATAGAATATAAGAATAATAAAATTAATAATTCCTTTAAATGCTTATATGATATAGAGATTCGTTTTAATATTTAGAAAATATTTTAAATAAAAATAAATCAAAAATTACTTTAAATGCCTTAAAAGATACTATGAAAACTTTTTTTCAATTCCATGAAGCCTAACAAACTACTCCCAAAACTACATCAACTGCTTGGAATAATAAAATTAATAATTCCTTTAAATGCTTATATGATATAGAGATTCGTTTTAATATTTAGAAAATATTTTAAATGGAAATAAATTAAAAATTACTTTAAATGCCTTAAAAAGATACTATGAAAACTTTTTTTCAATTCCTTGAAGACCTGACAAACTACTCCCAAAGCCTGGAAAACGCAAAAAGTATCATCTATTCCTGGAAATTAAGTTAAAAAGACTTCAAATATATAGCGTAAAATAAAAATTACTTCGAAAGTCTGAAACATATATGACGAATTTGCGAAAGATGTAAAAAATCACTTGGCAGCGTTAGTTACGTCCCGAGTTGATAGCTGAGTTACTAAAAAAACAGTAAATAATGCATCTTCAGGTTCATAATTAAGAAAAAAATATATGTGTACATATAATATTTAAAATGCTTCTAATAATTTTGTTGACTATCTTACAAAAAAACCACGAGCCGATATAGTAAACAGATATTCTTATAATCCATAATGTATTTTTAATTTTTTTCCTAACATACTTTTTTTTTGCTGATATTGACCATAAGATATTCAAAAAAGTTAAAAAAAGATCGCCTTTTATTCTACTAAAATAAAATACTATGTGACATTATATTAATACATGATTCTACATAATATCATATAAGTACAAAAAGAATGCCATTGCCTTAAAAATCATAAAAATATCAAGTAAAAATGGTATCTCTAAAAATTTATTAAAATAAGAAAAAAACTATTAGTACAGCAGGATGCAGCAACAATTAAGCAAAATACACAAATGAGAACAAAAAATTTACTCATTTAAGTTATGTTAAAGCATAATTTAAATGGTTGTTATCGAACTTGTTTCTTTTTTATTTAAGGATGTCAAGATTAAATGTTTTATTATAGTGAATGGAAAATATGAAGCTTAATGTCGGAGTTAGATACTTAATGTAATAACATAGGTCTATATTTTACTAAAATTTACTTTAAAATTAAATGTTTTTGCACTCGTGAAAAAAGAAAAAATATAGTTATAGGCATATTTTATTTAAATTTATATGTTGAAATGCCTTTCGCTGCATTAAGTTAAATTTAGAAAAAATTCTTTAGCTTAAATTAACCCATTAATGCCCAAAACTATGAACTTTTTTTTTAAAAATGAAAATTATTGTTTTGAATTAAAAAACGACAAAATATGTCATAAAAAAATTAAAATTTTTTTTTTAGAAACGTGGTTTTTGATTTTGATGATGGGTCGTTAGCGACCCCTTGAGCGCTTATTAATAAAAAAGAAAACCTAATTATATATTTTTTATTTTCGGATATTTCAAATGGAAAAATTATAAAGTAGTTACATTTTATGAAATTCATCAAAACATTAGTCGTGTAGTGGAATTTGACAAGTTTCACACGATTTTGTGGTTTTGCTTTTACATAGAAAACATCTTCTTCTTAGCTGCTATCAAGTGTCGTCCTTTCGAAGTAATACAATGTACAGAAGATCTCATTGGCCCAGGTATTTTTGGCCTTACTCCGTATATCTTTAGAAGAAACTGGAAAATTTCTCTTCGAAAATAAAGATTATTTTGTTCATACCCGTATGCACGGGCTAGTTGACTAGCATTAGCAACGCACAAAATAAATCATCCAATAGAGTATGGGGGTATACCACTTTTTGCCCCTCATAGAAATTCGATAATTGGATATATCGTTATATATATTTATTAAACACCCCCCATGAATGTGTTATAAATTTTTATTGCTTGGGGTTGTGAAACATCAACTTTTTTCTTGAACTGAAAATCTTTTACATTTTTGTAATGGCTCAACACCGTACTCATTTGACACAACAATAACAACACTATTGTCCTTCCATTTTATATCTACGATACCTTTCTCTTCATCTACCGCACTATCCAGAATTCCTCTTTTTTTCCTGGTTCATTACCTTTGAGTCATTTAATTCACATTTCATTGTTCTATTTACTCTCACTGTCCCTGTTGTTCCAAAATTTATTGTTAGTTTGTATATTAGTTTTGCAGAGGTAAAAAAATTATCAAAGTATAGTGAAAAGCGCAAACCAGAATATTCTCTTTGCAGAACCTCAACAAAGTTTAGTACAACAGATTCTCCAAGACCTTGACTTTCACTGGCGATTCTTTGTTTTTCATCCTTGATAAATCTCAAACTGTAAGCAATAACCTGGTCTGGTACTCATAACCCAAGCTTTGTATCCGAATCGAATCGGCCTACTACGTATAAATTGCTTGCAGCCATGTTTTCCATAGTAAGGAACCATCGACTCGTCTATTGAAATATTTAGTTTCAAGGGTGCATATTGTATAAACTTTGTGTTCAATGTGTCAATAATTGAGCGCAACTTAGCCATTTTGTTCCCTTGAGATAAGGCGTTGTTATCAGCAGCATAAAAGAATCTGCATATTTCCTCAAACCGATTGCGTGTCATTGACTGAGCTACTAGTGAATTATGTACATCTTCCGCCTCTTCCCAAAACATTTTTCGGCGTGGTAGAGGAACGTAACCGCTAACCAGAAGAATTCCAATAACTACATCTAATTCATTGCTTGAAAGCTCAAATCAAATACTCTTTTTTTAGGAGGTTGCATGCTTTCAGTAACTGACTGCGATTGATTGTCAATATAACCTTGTTGTCCTTGTATATGGTCCGCCATATTTAATAAAGTGCGCCTATTCTCTTTGCTATACATAAGGTCTGTCATGAGTTGTCAGGTACTAAGATGGTTTGGATCGTTATCTTTTTCATCCCCTGAGTCGCAATCGGTATTTTCGCCATCATTTTCTGGGGGGTGTTATATATACCTTCAGGCAATATTTAAACAAACATAAACATTCTCGTCCAACTTTTCGGCTTCTTTTAGCAGTTCAGCAACGGATAGTGGCATTTTCCTAAAAAAAAACAAAAATGTAAAATGTTGTTATACGCGCCCAAGGGGTCGTTAACGACCTAGCCACAAAAAATGACTTGTCATTTTTATATATTACTACAAATACATTTAAAACTATATCAGATATTTACAAGACAATCTAGCAAATATTTAAAACTATTCATAATAACAAAATATTAAAATTTCAGCTACTTACCAATTATAATTCGAAGGCAATTTTTCACTTTTTTTTACACTCATTAATCGGTAACACCATAAGAGTATACAGGCCACGTGTTGCGGAGGAATGAAAATAGGTCGGCTTGTGCCTCCTTATTAAAGAAGACAAAGTGCTATCGCCATCTCTCAGTTGAAATACACATTAGATTAATTTTTACATGGTGGGTCATAAACGACCCCTTGGGCATTAATGGGTTAAGGTCAAAATATTAAGGAAAAAAACAAAATTGTACACGAATAATTGTATACGAATTAGGTGCGATATAAATTTTTTTAATTTTAGTAAAAAAATATTTGTAACCTATCTTACTAATGATCTAAAAAACTTGGCATTCTGATGAAGACAACATAAATGGTCAAAAAATCGATGTTGATCCAAAAAAATAGACTTTTGTATTTTATTTTTTAGTGACTTAGTCCACATGACCATCCAACTAACTCTATCTGAAAAATTTACAAGTATCTTCTTTCTGGAAAAAAAAGAAATTTTAAATATCAAAATAAATCAAATAAAAATCATATTCTTGTTATTTAATTTTCTTAACCAAACAATAGGTAGATATATTTCATATAAGTAAAAACGTAGTCGCAGTATTTATTAATTGAATTGCAATATTGCAGTGCTAAAGTTAAAAAAAATTACGATTTATCATAATTATTACTCTTAGATATTTATATGTACTTTTTTAAAGAATTTTTTTTATGTAAAAGAATAAAAAATACCAGCAACATTAATTAATAAATATAACTAAGAAAGAAGGTATCATATCCATTTAAGTTGTGCATTTAAGCATAATTTAAATCCAGTTTAAAATTAAAGAATTAATTCTTATAGTAAAAAACTATATTTTATTATACTTTAAATGATAAAAACTCCTGAAATGAATAACAATGAAATCTGCTGGAAACAATTTGCAATGCACCAAGCTCAAACATACTTAACCGAGGGAAAAAGTCAAGCCTTATCATCCAGCCGTCAACGTTATACCAGTGGCTTCCTTATTTCAGCCAATCAGGATCATTATTCACCAGGGATCAAGTTGTCGCCAAAAATAAGACATATGCGAAGTCTTCTCGTTTCATTGCATCGTCGTTCGTACTTTACGGGAAAAAGGTCACAAGCGAAACGAATTCGACACCATCGCCATTTTCTTTTATTTGGAAAAAATGATTTATCGGGTTCGTTTGGAAGTGAAAATGACAAAAAAAGTGTCGGAAACCGGAGAAATAAAGATGTTTTTATTTGAACAAAATGATAATATTATACAGACCGGGCCATTTTTTTCCGAATTAAGGTCTAATAGAATGGTTTGTTTTTTTATTATATAAAAAAATAAGAATATATTTTATTATATATACGAATATTTTTTTTATAGAATTTGCTATTATACTAGTTTTGTATAACCATTATGATCTATTTCCAAGAAAACAAAGCATTTTGCAAAAGCATATTGTGTTTCGCATAAATTATTCATTCAAAAGCATAAAAGCATTAGAAGATAACTCTTTAAGCTCCGGGCTAGGTATAGATCTTATATATCCTTAAATTTATAACGTTATATATTTTTCTAAATTATTTTAAATAAAGAATCACGTTATGCCTTATTAGTTTTTTAAATAAGTAATCATTCTATTACTGTTATAAAAATGTTTATTTATTATTAATTAAAAATCTTCTAGAGATAAGCAAACACTTCCTTTATAATTATTTCAAATAATTAAAATGCAACAGATCCAAACATAATAAAATTTATTAAAGATTTAAATGATTCCAATGAAATGGTAATATAATATGCTAATTTTAATTAAATAGGTATTAATTTATAAGGCATGGCACTGTACGTGTTTGATATAATTTAATTAATAACTTTGACATTTGTGTATATTTTAGTATACATTCGAATAACTTTTTGAATTAAATATGAAAAATATTATTTTAATAAAGGGTAGTAAAAAGTGAAAAGTTTAAAAAAGACTTAAAATATTAACTTTAAACTGATCATAGTAATTAAAACATCGTAACTTAAAGTAATGATTTAAGTAAGATTATTTCGGTAGTTTTGAAAATATGTTGTAAACTGTACTTTCTCTAAGAAATATGTATCGTTTAAAGATTTGCTCTTGCTAATTGCTGGGCCATCCTTTATATCATGGTTAGTATATATCATAGTTAAGAGATAATATTAGGATTTACTTCCTTAGTTAATAATTGCCTTCATATTTGAGCACCTTTAAGTATCAAGAGAGGTTTCCGTTGAACACCTTACAGTATTTTTGATCTTCAACCCTCAGAAAAGGTACTCAATTGATAATAGCAGATAATAATAGAATTTATTTTGCTTAACACTTCTCGATACCTGATGAATAGTAGCCTCTATCCAGTTGGAATATTTAAGCATTAAGACTTGAAGAGGGGTTTTGGTTAACTATTCCACAGTTTCACAATATTCTTGATTTAGTTCATCATTCAGAGGAACTTAAATTCAGAGGCGTTTGTTTTTGTTTGCTTCTGAATGATTTCTTCAATTATTTAAATGTTGACTAACTTGATTTTATAATAATCATCCATCACATCCTTATCCTTCACGTCATGATAGATGTGAGAAATGGCATTAAGATTTATTTCTAGTAGGTTTCGTTATTTGGCATGTGGAAATCGCAATCTGCATCTTTTAGCACTACAATATTTAAAGAAATTTCATATGAAAATATGATAGCAGCTTCTTTCAGAGCATGTGAATAATTAATATTTAAGGATTCAGTACTGTAATGCTGACTTCCGGGATTTTGCGGTAATTATCAGAGACGTGAGACATGATAATGAGATCCATTTCTAGTAAATCTTTTTACTTAATATCTGATAAATTATAGTCAATCTATTAACACAAGAGTATTTAAAGAAATTTTCCTATAAGAATGTCACATAGTCTTAGTCTTTTTTGTCTTCTTCAGATAGTCTTTTCCACAGCAGGTTAACTATAAACATATCCAATGCTGACCAGTTGGATTTTGGGATAAATCATTTTTCATGTTATGGCAGAGATAATAAAGGATAATGAGATCTTATTCTTTGACACCTTTCATATCTTGTTAATTGTAGTCTCCATCCTTTAACACTATAGCGTTTGGAAAAATTTGATGTAAGAATATCACAGTGTCTTTCACCAGAGCAGGTAAATTATTAACATTTAAGAATTCAGTACTCCAAAGGAACCTAATGCTAACCACCTAAATTCTATGATGATCATCCTCTATGTTATTACAGAAATGAAAGATTACAATCAGATGTAACTCTTTTACATCTTATAACCTGTCATCTGGTGAATTTTACTTTCTAGCTATAAACTCCACCGTAAGTAAAAGAGGTTAATATAAAATACAAATATATTTGTTTTTTGATAGCTTATCAAAGAGTTTATGTTATGAATTATCACTTAAGTAAGTTAAACGCTGACCAGCTAGACTTTCTGAAAACCATACCTTTCACATTATGATAACTTTTTAGGATCTTGTAAATTGTAATCTCTATTATTATCATACAATTTTAAGACATTTTACTGTAAGCATACGATAGTATCTTCTTCCTCCTCAAGTGAAATCTTAATATTTATAAATTCAGGACTCCAATGAGAAATCTAACGCTGACTATCTGGATTTTGTAATAATCATCCTTTAGGTCTTGACAGAGAAGTAAGAATTAACAATGTGATCTAATCCCTTTACCTTCTAACTTGGCATCTAGTGAATTATACTCGACATCTCTGAATAATTTAGTATTAAGATTTATGCTAAATATTTTAGTGCCACATTTTTTATATAATCTATTGTTTAGGGTTGATAGAGTACAAAAACGTTTATTTCTTGTTTAATTGCCATTTAGTTAACATAATAGTTTTGGATTATTATTTTAATAAGATAAGACATCATATCTGTGATCATAGCATCTGTATCATATCATGATTTATAACGTCATGGCAAAAATCAGAAATTACACTAGATTCTGTTTCTTTTTGAGCCATTTTACTTCTGGGGAATTAATTTCTATAAACTTAATACCACCTAAACATTTGGGGTTTAGAGCATGTTACAGCCGTTCCACTACATTGTCTAACGTGGTGACGTCTCAAGGTGATGCCACTGTCTGTACTGCTGGTTTATTCCAAGGTCTTTGACATAAATATTTGTCATATCACGGTCGTTATTTTGAAGTATCTTGGTTTTGGAGAGTCCGCTTGCTTGTTAATATCATATTTTTTCTCAGACAGAGAGTGTTTATTAAAACAAATATTTTGGTTGTCAAATTTGGAGTTCCTTAAGGTAGCGTACTTGGCCCTCTTCTTTACAGTGTATATAAACTTGAAAATATCAGCTTTAGGCAGACGATACTCGGATCTACATATCCTTTAAATCGGCAACTTTATTGATCAAGTTAACAGTAATTTAAACATGCTTCTGAAAGCCTCAGATGATCATCTATTAAAAATAAATCATGAAAAATCTATAGCTATTCTTTTTTGCAATGAAACTACGAGATATCAACTATAAAATATACAACTCATACATGGTACCAATATAATATCATTTATGGAACGAGTAAAAAATCTAAGCCTAATTATTAATTGTAAATTAAAATTTAAGGATCATATTATTGGACCCACAAGAAGGGCCTATTCAATACTTAAACTTATTTACTCCCATAGATACTATTTGTCTTAAGCAACCAAAGTAATTGTGACGCTTTAGTGTTATCTCACTTAAATTTTTCGAATAATGTACATGGACTTTTTTTGAATCAAAATTCTTGTCTTCGACTGACCTTTGGTATAGGACATAGAAAGGCTTATATAAATTTCTCCCTATCTTTAGTAAAAGATAACATATCCAACAGATGTAAATAATAGTTATGTCCGTGAATTAAACCTTCTAACAATATCTGCTCATGGAACTAAAGCGTTTAAAAACTCATTTGCGTATCAAATTGCCTTTTATATAAATAAATGCAAAGCTTTGAAAATTTTAAAATTTCTCCTTGTTAAATTCTAGTTTTAAAAAAAGAATTAAAGATATGTTGCTTCTAAGCGCCTCAAGTATATTTCGCTGAACTCCGTTTATATTTTTTTTCTCTGACTTTCCCTTTATTTGTTTCTTTTACGCGTTAAATTCTCTCTTCGCTTTTCTGCTCTTCTTTTTGTTCGACAAAATTCTTATTATACCATTCTGTTATGATAATATAAAACCATTAAACCGTTAAACCTTACTCTAGTAATAAAATTTTTTACAAATAGTAATATTCATTGATACACTTTCTAAGCTCTGGCAGCTGCTTGCATAGGACAAAGCCTTTATTTTATTACATATTGTAATGTGGTTAAATGTTTTATTATAATCTTTTGATATGAAGTAAATAAACCGTTTATTATTATTATTATGTACTTTTCATCTATTATTATTACCGTTGTATTTAAAGTGGTACATTTTGTGATAAATATCCTTAATATCGTGGCAGAGTTAAGTGATGCCATTGTGAATTAATAAAAAATGCAATACTAAGTTATTTTTTAGAAGAAGCTAATCTTATCTCGAAAGCTATCAAAGATAAATGCTACCATCGGAAATGCGATTATTCAGTTCAACCGAAATAATGGAATCCATACAACATCCCAATTTAATTTGCGCTAATATGATGACCGCATTTAATAAAGTCCCTCGAATATGTCCAGCCATGGGAATAAACTCATTTGGTGCACCCCATCAATTCTCATGTTTGCGACCCTTCCTCGAATTATCTTTAAAATTTTCTTTCTATTTCGAGTGGTCTTAAGAGATAAAATAAATTGTTTTTAAGGCTTTCCAAAAAAAGGTATAATAAAACATTATTTTTAAAGTTGTCTCATCTTTAATAAAGGTAAAATAACCACCCTTTCGCATGTAAAATGTAATCTTTTCAAATACATTTTTAAAAAGTCAAGTTACATTTTCCTGCGAACCATATACAAAAGGTGTTATTTTATACGAAATACGGTGTATACGAAAACACTGACGCGTTTCCCAAACGTGACGGCTGTCGACAATATTAAATTTCAGCTGGCTCTAATAAATGCCCTTTTGTAAAATTGCCCAAGCACTCGGTTTTGGTGCAACGTTGTATCTTTTCCGAGGTAATAATTTTGAAAATTGTAAAAATTCCTGCTTTTACTGCAAGATATTTTATTCTTTAGGATGTAAGAGTTAACATTGGGCGAACTTTAGTATAAGCTTTAAGTCACAATTTTTAAATATTTTGTAATTTGACATCCTCGGCAAGACTTTATATAAGCTGTAGGTTTCACAGTTTAGCTTTGATACATCAACATCGTCAATACCACCATGATTCAATCTACAGCTTATTCAAATATTTTCCCATATACATTACTACATTTCTACAGCCTCTCCATAGGATTGATCAGGCATAATAGCTCACTAAATCTCTGGATCTGGTATCCAAAAATTAACCAGACTTAACTATCTCTATCTTTTTTGACCGAAAAGACAGAGGAAGACCGATGGCGAATGAATAATATCTTCCTAAAGAATTTTGAGGAGAAAGCATCTGTTTCCCAAAACCGAGTCATCAACTTCTTAGAAATCCGTTACAATTAAATGGATACAAGATAACTAAAATTGATAACATCATTAAGTCGAAAGTTTCTAAAATTGTATATTTGTCTTCTATCCCTAGAATAATAGGAATCATTTTTAAACCAAAGGTTTTCAGAGATCACATATTAATCACACATAGATGAATTATTAGGCATCACAATGAAATCCACTGCAAGAGGGTAAGAGCGCACTTAATAGAACACCAGAATGGTAAATATGGATAATCGTAGCAGTACTAGCAGAATATGCATCAAGCAAGGTATCCTACCTTATTCTTTTTAGCTCTTTGAAAGTGCTACAGGCAACAGAAAGAACATTTGATGGATCATTTTAATAGAAAGGAAGAAATGCTGAAATTAATAAATATTTCCACGCTTAATAGAATAAGAACGGCACCATAAAGCTTTACCTATTTCCATTATGAGGATGAAGTCATAAGAACCTCAAAGGCATAAAACAGCAAGTATTGGGGAAACTTCAGAAAAATGTTCAACTATTGGTGTCTACACTGCTATAGAAGTGTTTCTTCAGAATGATAATAAAGACACTTAGTTGTTGTGGTCTACAAAGACGAGCTGAAAATATACAGATAGAGACTAGATCTGACTTTAAAACAAACTGTCTAGGTTATTAGTAGTAGTAGTACTTCTGCCTAGGATAGGTTGGTTAGAAGCTATTGGATGAATAGTGAAAAATATTGACATACAGCTTTCGGCAAATGAGTATACGTCTTAACGAAGGGTCAACAAATTCATTAAAATCATTGAAACTCCTGGTGATTTATCTTACAACTCAGTCAAACCCCTTCCAAAATTTCTACAACCACATGTAAGAGCGATTGATATCTTAAGGTTTCGACGGGATTTGATGGGGTATTGAGCAAATCTTTGAATCTAGTATCGACAATTTTCTTAAGAGCAATTTCTAATAGTAGACTGACGGCATATCAATGGAAAATCATAGGAGACCTAAGAAGAAATTATTCGCATCACAAATATAGACTTTCAAATTTTATCACTTTTCAGCTTTATACAGGGTGTAAATAAATAGATGCGAAAAAATTCAGGAGCTGATTCTTGGGTAAATTTTAAGAAAAAAACTTTATATGATCGTATGTCCTAAAAGTCCTAACTTTTGAGATACCGGATGGTAAACATTGAAGAAGAATAACTGTTTTTTTACAATACCTGTGATATTTCAGTAATATTTGGTATGCATTTTCTATGCATCAAAAGGCATTTTCTGAGGCTTACTAGTTTTTTTATTTGTATCAGTGACGTTCGTGCAAGGTTTAAAGTAAATATATAGACTACGAGAAACTGGAACTTTTCAACCAGGAAAGCATGATTGTGGTTGCCAATGCGATAGTAGAACACCGGAATTGGAAGAAGCAGTACTTAATTTAATTGATGAACAACCTGACACCAGTACTAGAAAGTCTGCAGCTACATGTCAATCATATGATGGTATGAACTATTTTAAAGGCTCAATTATTATATCCATATTACGTACAACGAGTCCAGGATCTACTCTATTACCACGAGATTTTCCTCGGCGTCTTGAATTTTCTCGTTGGATGTTAAAAGTCATTGATCAAAACCCTCAGTTTTTAAGGCAAATTCTGTTTACCGACGAAGGTAATTTTTTCAAAGATGCAGTCAATAACTACCATAATAATTACATTTGGAAAGGTGAAAATCCTCATGTTATAGTTGAAGCTCATTACCAACAACAATTTTCTTTAAATGTATGGGTTGGAAATACATTTAAAGAAAAATTGTTGTTGAATCATTGGATACCACCTTATTGGCCCACATTTTCTACTACAGAGATTGAATGGGGAAACATACACTCGTTTTCTCCAAGACATACTACCAGGACTTCTAGGTGTTAGAAATGTGGTTTATGCACGATGGGGCTCCTGCTCATTTTAGTTTATTAGAACGTCGTTATTTAGACAAAACATAACCACATTACCACATGGGGTCATTTAAAAACTTTTTATCGGATTCGTCAACAAATGCGGCGACGTATAGACTCTTGCATAATGGCAGAGGGTGGTCATTTTCAACATTTTTAATAATTATTTAATTTCTTTTTCTTTTATTTGGTTTAAAACAAAAATTAGAATCACATCTAAACTTAGTTTACTTAGTCTAGATTTTATTTTTTTAATCGAATACGCAACCTCGGACGCAAGAAATTCAATAAATCAAATTTGCTCAGAAATAAACTAGAATTACAAAAAAAAATTAAAAAAAAGTGGTGTACCATATTTTTTATCAAAAATATTTAGTGTAAACCTTAGACGAACGTCACTGGTACAAATAAAAAAAATCAGTGAGCCTCAGAAAATGCGTTTTGATGTATAGAAAATGCATATCAAATTTTATTAAACTATCTACAGGGGTTTATAAAATTTGTATTTGAGCTTGAAAACATGAATAAAACCGACTGGCTCAACTCTTGGACAATTTAACTATTCAGCATTTCAGTATTCAGTTTGCCAAGAGAAAAAACATGAACATATTGTATTTTTGAACGTGTTGCTAAAGAAAAGTAAACCCTTTGATAACCTTGGAATACGTCAAACTGACTGATTATTAGGGGACACCTTGTAGAATTTTTAAATAGCAAGACCTAGACGAAGAAATTCATCATCTAAAAAAAGTCTTTTAAATTCATGGATATGAAGTAACTAAAATTTATAAGGTCATACATAAGTCCCAAAGCTTTCATAGACCAATTAAGATCCCGTATCTATAAAGTAAGAGACATAAACGCTGGCTAAATTTGGGTAAACGCACTATAAAACAATCTTCGAACTAATAAAACAAATAAATTAACCTCTGCATTAATCGTCCTAGTAGTTAGTAGTAAAATATGCATCAAGCAATGTACTGGAAAAGGACCTGCCTATTTTACTGAATACCAAGCCTAGGTTTCTATAGTGAAGCAAATTGGAAAGAATGCAATGATTTGGATGGAAAGATTTGCAATAATAAACAGAGGGCTCCAGAACGAACTCAGCAGTCTATTAGGAGGAGGTGACTGCCATTTTAGAGGTATACAAGGGAAGATATCAAGATTAGTCTGGAAAAGGATATAATGAAAAAACAAACTACAAAAAACAAATGCAAGAATGTACTGGAAAAGTTGAGTAAGAAGAAGTAATCTCTTAGTCTCCGAGCCTTACCTCGGATTGAGTAGTTGATATATTTTTCTTGTGCTAGTTATCTAGTGGCATGGGAAAACACTAAGGAAAATTTTATAAGAAAATGTAGGCGTCGACAGGCAAAGGAAATGTAGATCACAGGAGTAGCCTACTTAATTGGTGTTCATACAGGTCACTGTAGACTTAACAGGCACCTGCATCTCTTTGATGTGGTTCTCTGTCCGTTGTGCTTAAGTTGCGGCAGGAAATTTGTCATTTTATAGGTGAGAAATAAGAGAGGAAAGAAACTATCGGATATACCTTCCTGCTTTCTAAAGAACTAAAAAAAACCTAGATTGAGAAGTTTTCTTTTCCCTTGTTGGATTATTTACTTCTCAGGTCGGCTGCTCAGGTTGCTCAGCTTGTTCAGAGGGGACATCCAGTAGTAGCGACAAGGATTTCTGGGATAGGCGTGAAGGGGATTTACTTTTGGTCTTTAAATGCTAGTTTAAATCCATCATTATTCATACTTCTACTTGCGGAGTAGTCCACCTAATTTTCTTCGGTAGATTGGCCTTGACAAAGGTTCGCATAAATCTGTTAGAGGTGGTAGAAATCTATGAGATCAATAATTTTAATAAAAACGAAGAAATACTGAAACTAATATAAACGTCAACCTTCAATAGAAAAAAACACAGAACCATAGTGCTTCGCTCATTTTCAACATAAGAATTAAAAATAATAATAATAATAATAATAATATTATTAATAATAATAATAATAATAAAAATGTTTATTAGTCACTCAAAAAGCAAAAAAAAAGTACAAACAGAGGTACACAGACAGTGAACAACACAATATTATTTCAATGTAAATATGAAAATTATTCGTTACCCTTTAAAATATAATTTTATAGTAATAATGGAATTATAGGCCATTATATTCAGACTTTCAGGAGTGACTTTTAAGAAGTTTCCTTAAATTCTGTTGATGCCTTAGAATTAAAAATCGTATGCAAAAAAGTAAACAGAAACATATACTTAAAAAGGAATGGGATAGAAAAAGAAGAGGAGAATTAATATTTATAGTTATATTTAATCAGTTTAGAAAGAGAAAATTTATGCGTTGAATAAATGCCGCTTAAATTTTGCTTTAAATGCGTTCAAATTAGAATTACATACGAAAATAACTTTTTAAAAATTTCTCTGTTGTGAGAGAGAACTGTTAATACATTTTTTCTTCTTATATATTTTAAATTGTGTACATCTGTTCGATAGGTCTATAGAGTTTCTGTATACTATATGAGTCATAATAATGAAGACAGGACCCATAGATGGTATCGCAGAAGTTTGCTGGTGATAATACAAGTGAATCACAAAGCATTTTTTTAATATTGGCACTTAAAAAGTGTGCCTGGGAAAAAATAGATTTTAAAGCAGAATATCCAATTTTTAATTTGAGCGTAATATGCTCTTTAAATGTTAATTTATGATCGATTACCAGACGAAGATTCTCGAAGCACTGTTTTTACAAAAATTTCATCGTTATTAAGTTGAATTTTTAAATTACTCAAAAGGGCAGCTCTGTGACAGCTACAGAAGAGAATAGCTGTCGATTTAGCAGAGTTAATTTTTAAATGCAGCTTTTTAAACCTTGGGGAACGCCAGGCCTTTCGAAATTTTGCCATTTAATGTTACCCTTTGTTTCCGATCAGACAGATAAGAACATATTAAAGAAACGACCGACTCGCAAAACCCTAGATAATGTAGTAATGCTAAAAGAATTTTGTCATTTACCAAATCAAAAGCCTTGGAAAAATCTAAAAGAACCAATACGGTGGCTAGGTTATTATCCAGAGCATACAAAATATCGTGAGTTACTTGAGTTGGTGAAGTAGTACAGCTGTAACCTTTACGAAAACCTAAATTAAAATTTAAATAATTCAGAATTTGTTTTTCCATAACTTTTGAAAGAACAGGAAGAATACTTACAGAACGAAGATTAGCCTGCTTCCATAATTTAGGAAAATATTTTTTTCTAGGCAGACATTTATAATGTGGGTAAGCGGATTAATTATCGTGGAAGAATAGAGCAAAACAATAGATATATTCAAATTATCCACACTAAATGCTTTGCTTTTTATATTTTGTAGACCTTTAGCAACCACGTCCTGAGTAATCAAATTAAATTCAAATTCATTAGGAGAAATTCTGTGTTGTTTAAAAAATTGACAAATTCATTATCAGGTTTATTATTATTAAAGATAATATTTTTTAATTCACACCAAAGTTCTTTATTATTACAATTTGTAAATTTCAAATTTAAATATGCCTTTTTTTCAGATCTTATTGCACTCGTAGTAACATTTTTAAATTATTTTTATGTATTCCAATCATCCCGGGATTTGCTTTGTTTAGATTTGTTTAATGGTCTGTTACAAAGTTTCTGTAAGGTTTGGTTTTATGATTTACTTTAATAAAAGAGGCGTGTAGATCGATATTTATAAGTATAGATTGATTTAAAAAATCTTTTTGTCTATATCTACCATGCTGTATGTCAGGTATAAATTTAGCCCGATCCACATTATGTAAACTAAGATATGCAAAATTTATGTTAGGGGGTTTTGAAGTTTTAATTTTTATATTACAGTAAACAAGAAAGTGGTCTGATATCTCAACATCTCTTACCCCAAAATCCTCAATTAAATCTAAATTCGAAAAAATATGATCAATTAAAGACATAGTAAAATATGACACTCTTCTCGGATCAGTTATAATTGGCTTTAAGCCATAAACCTCTGTAAGTTCTAATAACGGAAAACTTTTATTTAAACCTAAAACATTAATGTTAAAATCGCCAAGTAAAAAGACAGAATAATACACTGCATAAAAATTGACTAAATAATGGTGTCTAAATAATAAATATACGAGTCCGCTTTTAACATTGTAGAAAGATGAATATGCTAGGCAGTGCTAAAAAACAAAGTGCTGGTGAAATGTCTGAAAGTTATTTAACCATTCATAAAGTACTACATCACTATAGAACATATCTCTTCAGAATAATTATAGAGGCAGTAAGTAGTTGTGGTCCATAGAGATGAATTGAACGACGTTAGGATTAGTTTTCCTATAAAGACGAGATATGATCTGTAAGATACTTTCTATGGTATTTGCACTAGTACTGCTAATACTAAGTTATTATGATTCCAGTTCAATATACATTTTGTTTTTTTATAATCATTATAAATATCATTTGATTTATTTAAAGTATTTGAAAAATCATTGAAAATGAAGGTTAATTTCGCTAAAAGAGCTATAGCAATTTACAACAACTAATATAACCAGCTCCAATTACAATACGCGTTTAAAAATAATGAATTTCTAATATATGGCACAGCTATAAAACTTATAAAAGAATAGTTAGGACTCTAAAATAGCTGACTTTATTTTATTTGAAGAACTTCTTGGGGAAACTTCTGTTATTTGCTTCTTTTCGAAAATATTTCAAAGTTCAGTACTTGAAATCACCGATTCAATAGACTTTTGACTATTGGAAGGTCATAAATTTCAGTAATAAAACTTTACCGGTCCCAGAACAATATCTGGATATAAAACCTATTTAAATTAAATCGCTGCTTGTTGCTTATTAAAGAAGGGATTTACCAAAAATAAAATGATATTACGCTCAGTTATTTTCGTTATTGCTGGTTCGGGGTAAAGGGCCAAATTTTGGCAATTAGCTAAAGGACACGTCGTTCCTTTGGAGTGCTTTTGTGAATTCTAACGCGACGATATTTCCGCCCTTGGTCCCCGATGTTTTCCGCCCGCACCGTTAAAACATGTTTAGGGAATAACAGTTTTTATTGTCATTTTAGAATATGGAGATAATCTACTGACTATAAAAGAGCCGATAATTTTGGATTATGGTTATAGGCCTCTAAGGCTTATATTCTTTTAAAGGGCTTAATTGTTATGGTGTTTTCTAGTCTAATAGACCTTTTTATTTATTGGATAATATAGGTCAATTTGAAAAGTTGGATGCGAATATCTCCTAAATTAGAAAAACCAAATTAAGTTCAAATGTTTTGAATATAGGGGGAAAAGAATTATCTATTTTAAATCATATAATGAGCAACCCCTTGGCCTTTATGCTCACCAATCCCTACATCTTAAATGGTAACTACCCCATTTATTATACCTCAAATTAAAGGACTTTTTAAGTAGTTTTTATCCGTCCAAATTTTTATAATTTAATATAAGATCAAAAAATATAATAAAATTAAAAGAATATATATTTTTTTAATTAAAATACAATAAAATAAATAAATACAATAAATTTTATTAAAATAAGATGCTCAAAATGCACTCCATTTTGGGCTAAGCGAAAATACAATCTATTTTGAAACTCGTTTCTTACATTTGTAAATACTGTACAACAATTTTCAAGTGACTCCAGAGAAAAAAATTGAAGGCTGTTAGATCTGGTGATCTTGGCGGCCATTCTGCCATACCTCTTCTTTTAATCCACTGATCTAAAGACATGCTAGGATTTATAGTAAAGTGTTTTAATACTTCTACTTATGCCGCTTCATCAAGTACTGCTGAACCCTTTGCTTACCACCGATCCTGTTTAAATTTTAAAATCACTAGTCTCATGTAAGTGTAACATTTCCAGAATTTTTCTCATTAAATTTAGCAGTAGTGCTAAAGGCACAACGATTTTTAAACTTATAAATAAAAACTATTTGAATTCATTCAACTAGCTAAAAAAGATGTTAAGTTACCCGTTTACAATATTTTTGAAATACAATTTAACAAACTAAATGTACAAACCTTACCAGAAAATACAATTTCCTATTGATCCAGACAGTAAAATAAAAATTTAATATGGAAAATAAAGAAAAAAGTTGTTTTTTAATTTTTATATCCCATCTTAATCTGAGGTATACTAAAGAATAATAATAAAATTGTTTTGGTTATATAATTATGTAAGCTTTACCAGGAAAGGAAAGTTATTGGAAAAAGTTCAATTCTGATATTTATATCTTCATCTCACTCTGGCAAATCTTAAAGAATAATAGTCAAATAGTGTTTTCCTTTGTAATTGTGCAAACTTTATCTGGAAAAAATAATTTCCAGATGACCCACACAGTAAAATGGAAATAAAATAGTAAAATCAAAAATAAGGACAACATTTTTATTTTTATTTTATAGCCTACCTTAAATTAAGGAATCCTGAAGAATGATAATAAAATACTGCTTTTGTTATTTATTTGAGTAAACTTTACTCGACGAACATAATTCTCAGACTTTGATATAGAAACTAAGGAAAAAAGATCAAGTATTATTTTTCTTGCTCCATCTCAAATTAAGGAATTCTTAAAAATCATAATAAAATGATATTTTTCTTATAGCATTGTATAAACTTTACCAGAAAAATACACCTTTCAGTTAGTAAATCCACAGTAAAATAGATGAAATGATAGGAGAAAATCGAAAATAGGAAAAATAGTATTTTCTATGTTTTATCCCCTTCTTACTCTAAGGAATCTTAAAGGATAGTAATAAACTTTTATTCTTCTTATATAATTCTACAAACCTTACTAGAAAAACACAATTCATGTGTTATAGGTAATGAGGAAAAAGATCAAGCCTGAAAGCTTTATTTCTATCACCTCATCTGAGATGAATCCTTAAGAATGATATTAAAATAATACTATAATTATATAATTTTGCAAACTTTAACAGAAATACAATTTCTAGACTGTTCTTACAGTAAAATAAAAATTAAATGGTGATATAGAATATAAGGGAAAAATTTATTTTTACATCCCCATCCCACTTTGACCCACTTAGATAAACTTTGTAAAAAAAATTCTAAAAGATCCAGACAATAAAATGGAAATGATACGGAAAAATCGAAAATAGGAAAAAAATTAATTTTTATTATTTTATTATCATGCCAGTTTAAGCAATGTAGAAGATATATTTATTAAATAATTTCGTAAACATTATCCAAAAACATTCATTTTAGAAGAAAAAAAAAGTCGTCAGTTGGTGGTGTTTTCATTTAAATACATGCAACCATACATAGTAACTATCCAGAGTGTCTTCCAGAGGTTTATATGTAATTCGAAACTAAATTCAAGATATACACTGGAAATTCTATTTCGCACCAAATTAGGATTCGAACAAAACCAAGCATCTGAAATTCTGGATACAGCAAAAGAAATGAGAGAGGCCACAGACTTAGCGACTTTATGATCAATTCTTTCTTTAACAAGGAACCCCAGTAAAAATTAACCTGAGTAAGTCCAAATAAAACAGCAAAAAATTAAAATAACTTCATATAAGTAATCCAGGATGTATCAGTTTTGAATGGGTTTTTAACAGGAAGTGATCATAGAATGATTTGATTTAAAAGAAATTTAAACTTAAGGAGAGAATGAACAAAAATGATACTTAAGGGTAACATTAAATCTACCAAGAAACAATATTATTTGCGGAAATGCAGACAGCTACCTATAGACAATAATACGAAGGAAAAAGGCATAGATGAATTGATAGAAATATTGTGCAAGCATTAAAAAGAAGCAGAAAAGAATTATTCTCCCAGTTTTTAGAAGAAAAACAAGAAAAAACATCTACAAACTAAGAAATGAACAGGGACATATTGATAAAAATCAGGATGAAATATTGAATATCATAGAGAGATTTTACTGCCAGTTGTAAGGAAATCAGAAACATATTCGGAGTGGACCATTGCTAAAGGTGGTTAAACAAGGTTCAGAAGAAAAACAGGTCGTAACATCAAAAAAAGCTAGAAAAGCAGTGCAGGAAATCCTCAGAAAAATCCTCTAAAGGAGATTCAATAGTGGTAATAACTATAACTATAATAATATATATCTGCATAACAAAATATAAGTGTTCTTTCCCATATACCTATAAGCTATTTACAAAAATAATTAGGAAACGACTAGAGAAAAAATTTGAATTCTATCAGAATAATTGAAAAGTATGTCAAATCTAACAAACTATTAGTAATATTATTGTAGACTATGAAAAGGCCTTTGACACCATAAATCAACAAAACATGCTAGAAGCACTGACAGAATGCCGAAACACAAATGACCATCGATACACAAATTTAATTAAACATATAAATCAAATCGCCACAACTAGCGAAGTACGTCAAAGAAATACCATATCGCCGAAGCTGTTCATGACACTCCTGGAATACGTATGAAAAAAGGTTAATCTTTAATCTAAAATCAATATAAATAGAGAAAAGCCTAATGATCGGAGGTTTGCAGATGACGTTGTGCTGATCGGTTAAATGAAGCTACGGAACTGCTGACCGAGCTTTATGTTTCATTGTAAAGACTGAGATTGATTGAAAAATATATTTATGGCAAATATCAAACCACATAACTTCTACGTGGTATAAGGCTGAATTCCTCTTAATTTAGGCTAACCTCTTAATTTGCCATAAGAAAAAGACCTTCAACCAGTTGATGTTAGTTGTTGATCTTAAAACATGCTAGAAGCACTGACAGAATGCTGAAATGACCATCGATACACAAATATAATTAAACATATAAATCAAATCGGCACAACTAGCGGAGTACGTCAAAGGAATATTATATCGCCGAAGCTGTTCATGACACTCCTGGAATACGTATGTAAAAAGGTTAACCTATAATCTAAAATCAATATAAATAGAGAAAAGCCTAATCATCGGAGGTTTGCAGATGACGTTGTGCTAATCGGTTAGATGCGGCTACGGAACTGCTGACCGAGCTTTATGTTTCATTGTTAAGAGTGAGATTGATTGAACAATATGTTTAACACTCAAGCAATGGCAAATATCTATGCCGCGAGGTTTGTATTGGAAGAGACAATCAAACCACATAATTTCTACGTCGCATAAGGTTGATTTCCTCTTAATTCAGGCTAACCTCTTAATTTGCCATAAGAAAAAGACCTTCAACCACTTTGTGTTACCGGTGTTACACCTACGGCGCGGGAACGTTAACCTTTACAAGTAGAGCGGTGCAAAGGATCTCACTGGCTCGAAGAGCGATAGAAGGTGCGATATTATGGGTTCCTTTGAGACATAAGATCCTAAAGCGCGAAATAAGATGAAAGTCAAGAGTAGCTAATGCTGTTGAGAAAATAGCACCACTGAAATGGAATTAGTCAGCCAACGTCGCTGTAATGATGGATAACAGATGAACGAGACGGACTCTGGAATGGTAACTAAGGGTCGAAGCATATAATAATATAAGCACTAACACGATAGATTGATGACATAAAGCGCTGACAAATTAGATGCGGGCGGCACAGGACCGAAGCTCTATATTTAGCAGTGGGTACGAAAAAATTGAGTAATGGTAATGATGACCCGAAAAATACAAATTCCAGAAAACGTTATAAATAAAAGTCAAATGGTGATGACTAAGGGAGGAAGTTAAGTTGTGGTAAAGAAGTTTTTGCAAAAAAAAAACTTCAAAACCTGTAAAAAATATTTGAGGGGGATATATGGAGAACTAATATACGAGGCGAATATTTTTTTCTTACAAGGTATAAGAGGGCTTAGTGGTAAATTTTTATATTTCTCTATTAGGCAGTTAAATATGATCAATCAAACATATTATTTTATCAATCAATATATCATTAATATCAGGCAATTAATCATATTTTATCTATGGAACCCATTAGCGGTTAAATCTTTTAAGACAGAGAAAATAATTGCCAGCTGATTTAAAACAAAAACGAGTTTCGCGACGCGGAATAATAGGAAAACCCGCTCTTATTCAAAACCACAAAACTAGTCGTATATTTAATAAAGCAGCCGGCAACAAAAACTTTTCCTATATATATCGCAGATGCAGGGGCTGGATAATGTGTAAACCAGATAATTCACGCTCCATATGGAAACACGGACAGTTTCAGGACGTGACTAAAAGGGACTAAAAGAGTGAGCGCGTGTTACTCCCTTTCATCCCTACCGGGGTGGTCGCCGCCGTTTTAGGTAAATAACTTTTGCGGAAACGGAAGGGTTTCTGGACCCGCGTTTGTTATGGAAAACTTTTTTTTTACTGTAATGTTTTCATTTAAATTGAAATTAAACATAACTCGCGTAATAAAGGTTGGTTTTTAGCTTATGTTCCAGATAAAAGTTTAAGGGCCTAGAGGTATACGTGCGGTATCATAAAAAATTAGGGTAAAGAGTATAGTCATTGATACTATGATGGTTATTGGTACCTAATGTTTAAATCAAAATAATTTTGCCAAAATATGTGATTTTTACAATTGTTCTTATACCAACCACGTTACTGACGTGTTCACTTCATGTAACGTGGTCATTGACTTCAGTAATGAAGGTAGTAACGTGATCAGAAAGGCTGTCAATTAGTTGTAACTTGTCTGACATATTGGGAACATATAAAAATTTTAAATATACACTTTATTGTAACGAGGTCAAAAAATTATGTTATAAACTTTACAAATATTAACAGGTTACATAAATACGAAACCAGAGAGCAGAACCAGTTTTATTTATCCTTACTTTATACAGGTTAATACCTGCAAATCAATTTATCATAGAAGAATTAAATTAAATTAAGTGCCTAATACATTATTGGATTTTATTACCGTTATATAATATAGTAATTTTTCTTTTTCTAGTATCGAATGTACCAATCTTAATGTTTCTATAAATGGCAAAAATATTTGTATTGTTTGGTATATGTAATTCAAATTTTATTGATTTGTAATAAGAGATAACTCTAATTCTGTACATATTACTAGTGCTATTAAAAAAAATTGCTCGGACCTGTCGATTTTTATTTCGAGGGGAAAACCTTTTGTACAAATCATCAGTTTTGCAATTTCAACTCCTCGTGAGGGTGAGCTCCAACATCAAAATCTTAAATATGATGAGAAGTCCAAGTAATACCTTATTTTATCAGAATTAATTGAATTCTCTTTTCAATGCATTTTTTTGATGGTATGCAGTCATTTTTAAGAAAATACGATAATAACTTTTAAAATTTGTAATTGCAAAATTTATCTTTTACGCATATGACATATAATATATTGAAATTTATATATAATAGTTATATTATATAATAGTTTGAAATTTATATTCCATAATCTTTTAATGTTTTTCTATTATAAATTTTTTATTCAATTCTATTTTATAATTTTAATTATACATATTTTAATTGTTTTTTTTTGTTTATAGTTATTTTATTCAGAAAATTTATTAAAATTATTCATATAGTTTTCTTCATATAAGTTACTATTAAAAGTGCAAATGCATGAGTTTAAATAAAAAATACGTTGATAAAAAAAATTACTCCATTATTCCTTAAGCTTTAAAATATAAATTATTAAATAAACAACGGATTTCTCTATATAAAACGACTTATTGCTTCTTGAAAAAAATGTTAAATTAATTTTTTTATCGAATAAGTCTTTTGTGCTTAAAAATAAATTCGTCACTAACGTCATGCAGGGGTAAATTTCATTCCCTAGATACGTCAACAACAAAATAGACAACTATTTTCTAAAATTCTCATTAGATTTATCCCAAAAAAAGACATAAAAAGGTAAATTTTGTTTATAATTCATTGTTTATAATAATAAGTGCTTAAAGTGTTAGTCTCCTGCATTAATAAAATATTAAAGATTTTGTTCAAAATAGCTTTGATAATATACCTGGATATTATAAAGCATTTTTGGTGCAATGGCCCGACAATCATCGCGCTGGCTTTACTTATTTATTGATTCTGGCTGAATTTTATACATTCGGCATTTTAAATGACTCCATAAAACAAATATAAGGGGGTCAAGTCAGGTAATCTTGCGAGCCACTCTATTGGTTCTCTTTGGCTGATGCATCTACCTTATCATACATACATCTCATTTAAATATTCTCGAACGAACAGCGAGGATATAAAATGGAGGTGCACCATCTTGTTAAAATGCAGATTCGATCGCGTGTTAAATAATTGTAAATACAGTTCTACATTAAGATTTCCTTGGATAAAAATATTATAAATTAAACAATCGCCAGAAATTCCAACCCAGACAATTTAATTTCTCAGCATGTTGAGTGAGGTTCACACTCAACATGCTGAGAAGAAGACGGAAGAAGTGGAAGACGTGGATCAATATCGATAATTATGACTGTTAACACTTCCGTTCAGGAAAAATGAACATTCATTGGAAAAACAAATGTTAAACACTAAATTTGTTTGTATTATTTATTATTTATTTGGACGTAATCTCGCAAAATTCCAAACATCTGTCAAAATCATCTTCGTTCAATTGCTTACGAGATGAATTTTGAATATCTTTAAAATGCTGTGAATGCTGAAAGGTAATTAGGTGCCTGTTGCCTAATGTAGGGTTTATTATGTCTCCCTAAACTCGCTCAATTATGTATTTTCGGTGAACATGTTTATCTGGATTAATTTGATTAAATCTCTGAGCTGCAACATTAGCATATCTTTCATTTTCGTAATATTGTTAAATCAACGATGTCCTTTCTGCAGTTAAATACACCATTTTATAATTAAATAACATTTCAAGATGCTAAATTAAAATAAAAAAACTGAATGTAAATACACGAAATTTCTAAGAAAGAAAAAATCCGCAAATTTGTTATAACAAACAGCATTCCACAGCAGAAAAAACTAGTACCTATAACTATAACTATATTCTTCAAATGATAAGTTAAAATTTACACTATAACAGTAACACTTATAACAGTTTTAAGGGATAAATCTAGAAAACATTAATTTTTATGTTAGGTGATGGTAAATATGTCTAAAAGAGAATTGATGGACATTAAATTGAAGTATCACATGAAGTTTTCATTTAAGGGATGAATCCCCCCTACGTCAGATTAGTGATAAATAGTAAAAAATAAGGCATAAAAGACTTCTCCAATATAAAAATGAATGGATTTGAAAAAAAATTATGTGATTATCAAACGAATTTCGGACCATAACGCCACGTAACTCGAAACCAGAAGCGCTAAATAAGTTTTAAATTTATGTGCATTTTATCTTTAAAATTGCCCGGATTTAAATAAACCCCCATATTTGTTTTTTTTAAATTAATTGTTCGTACTTAGTGCTAATTTTAAGGCCGGAGTTTGTTGAGGATTTACAGGCGGTAAGTACGATTTAACACATTTCTTAAAAAAAAAGTGTTAAAATTCTTATTAATAAATACATTGTATCTTTTTAAGCTATGCATACAAGTTTTAAAATAATGCAATTAATATTCCATCTCTTATATGTACATAAAAATGGTATAAAGTTACTATCAAATATCTTTGTAAATAACAGAAAGTTCAATATTTATATTCTCAGTATCTGTTTATCAATAAGTAAATATACGCCATATGGACTGAGAAACTATATAGTAGTATGTCTTTAAAAACTCTAGTAAGTAGAAATAAAAAATCGATTATAAAGCTTTTACAATAATATAGTTAAAGCATGCTCAACGTCCATTTAAATTATGCACGAAATCGTCACAAGATGATAGAGAAGATAATAGGCCGATAATAGATATAAACATAAACTGTTACTTTAACAGAAAACAGTAAGAATTATGCTTAAATAAACAATGATTCTCTTATTAATTTTTTAAATTATATAGTATATTTTATGTTTATACTATATTGTAATAAATATTTTAAATATTAAATAAATTTTTATTTTGAAGAACTAATGATTAAAATTAGATGGGGGTTTAAATAAAATAAATATTTTAAAGCTTAAGGACTAATGGAGTAATTTTTTGATTCAGATTGTTTTTTATTTGAACTCATGAATTTGCACTTTTTATAGTAATATAAAAGAAAATTATATGAATCATTTTTATTAAAATATATAGAGTGGAAAAGAAAATCATGTTTTATACAAATTAATTAAATAAATTAAAATTTCTTATACTGTATTAGAAAAATATATACAATAGATTTTCTGAATCAAACAACTAAATACAAATTTTTTTTTTAATTCAATTAAAATAAAAAAAAAATAATAAAATAGAAAAGAACGTCTTATATAAAATATATAAAAATATTATAAAATTTTAAAATATTTATTATTTATTTATGTCAGATGCTTAATAGATAAATTTTTAATTTATATTATTAGAAATTGAGTTTAAAAATGTATTACTTGAATCAAAATAAATGCAATTATAAATCTTAAAAATTGGATTATTTTTGTGTTAATGTAAATTAGAAGAAATTTTGCAAAATAAAAAAAATATTTTAATAACCTTTTTAAATATGAATTGCATAAAATCTTAAACTAATTTTTGATCATAATTAACATGCTTGCATAAAACATATGATTGAAAGTCTAAGAGACTAACAAGTTTTTTAATGGGCCAAATAAAAGAAAATTGCACAAAAATTTATATTTAATTTTATTTGAATAAATATTAAATACAATGTTTAAATAATTTACTTCTTAATGCTATTAAAAAAGACCAAATAGTTATAATTTCATAAATTTAATTCAAAAATTGAACTGTAAATAGAAGATGTTTAAACTAAAAAATTTAAAAAAGGTATATAAGATTAAAAATACAATTTGTTCTAATTTTCAAAATATTGTATTATGACCATATAAGTATACTAAATAATAAAAGTTTAAAATACTATTTAATTCAATCAAGAAAATTTATACAAAAGAAAACTGAAAAATAAATAGCTTACAGACTACGAGTTTTATAAAAAACATGTGCTGATAAATATTAAATAGGAATAATAAATAATTTAAATATTCAGCCTATAAAAAAACACCATTACTTAGAATTTAATATAAAAAATATATTCCTACGGCTAGAACCTTTGGTGTAACACTCCAATCACAAAACAATTTTACCATTAACCAAAACTCTTTATTTCATTCTCGATACTAAAATAAAACTACTTACAAGTGACCTAATATACTATAGAGGTAACTAATAAAACGAAAAATGTTATTAAGCATGGCTGAACAACGTTTAAACATTGATTAAAATATACAATTCATTAAAAGGGATTGGACCTTTATCCCTATTAAGATTTTTTGATTTCTGAATATTGCTAAACTTTCATATGCGTCTCATTCTTAGTTTTTATTAACTGGTTTTACTATGCCTGTAAAATGGCCGATGTTTGGAAAATATTCCGCCAGACTTGTTTGCCCTATGTATTTCTTATCACAATCGTTACAATATAAATCTAGTTAAAAAGTTACTATTGAAATTTGAATAAATATTAACAAAGGAATTGAAAGCATTATAGGATATTTGAGTAGCAATTATGCTATTTATTGTTTTATTTTTAAATCTTTTAAGTGGTGCTTGTAAATATAAAAAAATTAAATATTTAAAAGAAAAATTTAACTGAAACAAGAAAATATTACAATAGAATTTCTTTAATTAAATAAGGCTATAAAAATATGTATATCATGTTGTAAAAGAAGAATAAGAAATAAAAAGAGACATTTCGCTATTTTGGCAGATACCTTTGAATATATTAATACTAATAAGAAACTTTTTCAATAAAATTAGATACATCTTTATTTTATGGATGAAAAAACATATCAATCCCATCAAAACTATTAAACTTTCATAAAATTTAAAATTTAAATCACTCATAAATAACCAGAAAAAATCCTTTATCCTAATATATAGCCGAACAAATATTTTTTACGGCGTATCATAAAAAATATTTATCTATGAAAAACGACGCCTGCGAGGGCAACTACTAGGAACCTAAAGGGAAACATAGTCGCAAATCAGTGATTAATATCCCAACTTTTGACTCCCCAACCAAAAAAAAAACAAAAGTTATGCAAAAACGTGACTCAAGCTCAGGAAGTTAAGAAAGTTTAGATCGGTTTACTCTAGTTTATTGACTTAGGATGCTTCCCAGTTAAGTTGATTACAAAAATTAGAAAGTTTTTCGTAATCAGTATGATTGGACGGAATTGGAAAGGCAAGAGTTCGGTCTGCGGGTTAAAATTTGCAGTAATTAAGTTTAGGGTTACGGAGATGGTCTTATTAATTTTAAATGGCTTTTTAGTAAGTTAAATAAATATATAAAAGGTATTTTTTAAGCCATTTTGAAATGTTTAAATGCCACCTTTCATACAAGAAGATTATTATAAAGGAAATTGTCATTCAAAAAATTAAATAAAAACGAATTTAACAACCGAGAATATTTTTATTTCACTTAGATTATAAATATATTTAATTCCGTGTTTTCCTAATAATTTTGTCAAAATGGAGCATATATGAACCTGTGCTCCGTCTTTTTATATTATTGTATAAACTTGATTTTTTAATTTTAGTTATTAAGGATTTAACCAATTTGAAATGAAATGAATTTATTACAAAACATTTTCCAAGAACTATTTCAAAAACATTCTATGTCTGGCTGATTTTTATTGGACCGTATAGAAAAAGAACTGCTTCTTTCCAGGCAAACTTCGTTTTCTTATTTATGATATATATTCTATGTCGAACACGTAAAAATTTGCTTTATTGGGCTTAACCTTTATGAATTTGGTTCAGTTAAAATATGTCTACAACAGAGATACGAGCTACTCTTTAGTCACCTTCTGTTCAAGGGACCTATTTGCGAATTATTGAGATATTTTTAAAGGAACTTAGTTTATTCTTATTGTTCTTAATTACTATTTTAGAGCTAACCATAAATATATTATTTATAGTATATTGGTTGATTTTAGAATTATTAAATTAAAATCTATTAGCCAAAGGCACCATGCTGCACATAATGAGGACATGGAAAATAATTAAAATGGTTTTAACTCTACTAATAACACATATACACATTAGAGCACAATTATGTACCAAGAGCAATTTTCAGTTGAAACAATCATCCAAAAATATCGTAAGACCTTATTGTAGCGGTTATTGAGGATTGAATGACTATCCAATATGAATTCATCAATAATTAATCCTTACCCAAGACCAATTACTTTTTGTATAGCTCTGAACATAAGTATAATTCATATATTCTGAATATATTTAATGCATTTTATATATAATGTATTAACATATCTATTTGTAAACAAGAATATTTTATTTAAATATTTCGAGAATATAAATTAGTGATAAAATCCTGCCCCTATTTTGCTCTGCGAGGGTGTTAATTACAATCGAAAATGGATTTGATTCGAACACGTAAAACAATTGTCAATTGTTCATTGTAGGTCTAAACACGAGAGCCACTCAATCATCAGTACGAAAATATCCACAATCAATCATGAAAAAGGGTGATTTATTAACTAGATCATTAATCTGAATGAAGAGTCGGCGTAATGTAAGGCATGCGATCCTTTATCAAATACGTAGAAATAAAAAAGATAAAATTGAATCGGTGTAAATTTTTAACAAAAGAGTTCAATTTAATTTTATAGATGAAATATATTTAGTTCTATCAGATTTTTAATATTTTATTAATTAGAGGGATACCAAAAATATTTTTTTTAGTAGACTTTTGGTTTATAGCTTTGAGTTAACAATTTTAAACCTTTTGTTTTAAAATTAATAATGTTTTAGCATGCTTTTAATTATTGGCAAATTATCCTTTAAGAAAAACGATTAATACGGAAATATTCAAATAATTTTAAATTAACTTAAATTAAAAAACGTAATATTCGTACATGTTGTGACAATTTAATGTATAACCTAAATGGATGTTAAGCAAGCTTTGCTTATATTAGAGTACACAATTATTTTTTTTATTCTAGTCACTAGAAATGTTAGAAATTTACAAAAATGTGTTCGAAAACTAAGCTAACCCCAGGAGTTAATCTAGTTCCTAATATGCGGATTTGAAATGAACAAGCGAGTTTCTATTTCAATAAAAGTCTTGCTACGCTCTGGCGCATTTGACCGTTTTTTTACCATGATAACAACATGAACATCGATGAACTCAAAAAAAAAACGAAAAACTAAGAAAAACAAAAAAATTAAGAGAAAGAAACTCCTCAAAACCATAAAGAGGCAGGAAAGGCTTTAATTGAAACTGGAACTCCCAGTAAAACAATCGATAAAGCAGACAAAAAGACTCAGTGAAGCAGGTAAAAAAAGACTTGCGTACCTACAAAAAGGGTCTTCCGTTTTAGTAAAGAAGAAACACATGTTCTACATCTAATAACCACAGACGGGGCCAAGGGCAGGACATGCAGGGCCCGAATAGATTAAGGTCTTAAGAAGAAACGCCCACTGAAGCCAAGGATGAGAACTCAGCCACCTCACGAGCTGCAAAATCGCAACAGTTAAACAAACCGGTGTCCAATCAAATGCATCCCAATGCTTCATACAAAGACATTACAAGTTTTTGACAGGATACGTAATCTTGCATTTGAAGAATAGTGCATTAGCTGAATGGGTAAAGGTAAAAATCATTGACCTGACACCGTAGGAGGGAATCTCGCTGAATGCCATAGAGAAATACAAGAGTGCTCAATAATGCGTTGCAGTGGAATACTTTCCAAACTCGACTGCACTGTAGGTCAAGATCTTGGATCTGCTACAGGGGCAAAGCCAAGGCCTCCTCGTTGAAACGTGGCGGCTTCTAAAAAGAGCGGAAAAAGGCTCCCTTGGTACATTGCTGATTTCGGTGGACTAAAAAGTCGCAGCCAGTGTGCCAAAGTCAACCGGGAAGCTAAACTTCCGGATTATCTAAATTGTCCTCAGGCTCAAGGCTGAGAACGTAGATATGGAAGCGTTGATTCAGCAAATGGAGGCGAGGGAAGACCTTTCAAAAGAGAGGTAACCGAATGAAGTGTGTCCAGAGAATTTTTTATTTGCGATTTCCTAGTGGCACAATCAACATAGGGCTTATAAAGAGCCCTGGATATCAAGAGGCCGCATACGAGCCATCAATGTACAAAACACTTCGGTAATTTATGACACGAGCGCAGACAAGCCAAGGACTACGCTTACCATGAACACCGATATTAACTATGTGGCTTTTATAGAACTTATGGATGGTGATACTGCTGTGGTTCTAGTCAAATTGGACTCAAACGGAGGCAGGAGAGAGATCATTATTGCCCTAGCCTACTTTACCGGGGACACAGACGAAGCACCACCTCTAAATATCCAAGAACTAGTGAAATACTGTAAATGTCATAAGAGACCCTGAACATTAGCTGTGATGCGAATGCTTACAATACAGTATAAGGAATTACGGACACGAACCAATAAGGTGAGTGATTCCTAGAATACCCTAATACTCACGTACATCGGCATTGCAATTAGAGGGAATAATCCAACATTTTGCAACGCTATTAAAAAAGAGGTTCTTGATCTGATCCTAATAACTAACAAATCTCTCGATATAATTAGTGACTGTATAGTGGTACACTCAAAAAGAGTATTTAGGACATTGTAACTTGTAACACATTCATACTATTACTTTAGAACATTACTATTTGTATTTTGACGGTGGTCGGATGTCAATAAGTAAAACTTGAGTTACTCCCTATTCTAATATATATAAATTACTTTCCTTTTTTCCACATGTTTTGCAAGTTGAATACTCTACTTGTAATTGCTCTAATCTTTAATTAGATATTAATAAAACTTTTTAGAATCCAAACTCAGTAGTTTTATTACTATCACAAACTTCCACAACTAGATACTGGAGAGTTTCTGAAGAAGTCTCTATGTCGGATCATAAGCACATCTTTTTTGAAGTAACAGGATCGGTAAAGAGTCAATCGCTTTACAGAAATAGAGGAACTATTTAGTTTCTTACAAGCACTCCTAATAAAATAATAAATAAATAAATATACATTAATTTGCCAAAGATATCTAGAGATTACATTAATATAAAAAGGGCAATAAACGAGTATCACATAAGCTGCACTAATTTGCCACTTATTTGCGAAATTCTTGATGTCCAAAAGTCACATTTGGGAATAGGACAATTTTCGGTATTATACTCACATTTGAAAATTTCTTGACTATTTACTAGTAACACTAATACAATAAATAAGCCTAAATTTTTATTTAAAACTTTATTACTATAACTTTAACTTCCCGAAATAAAAAGTCCAATATCTTGACTTTTAATAGCGGGATTTAAGTAATTTCTTCAACAAATGCTTAAATAGTCTTCGGAGTAGTCAATAAATCAATAGTTGCAAAGTTATTCATATGTCATTAAGAGACAAAGTAATTTATTTCTTACAGGCACTCCTGGAATAAAAATGCCATTATATTGACTTAAGTCAATTCTTAAATAAAGACTAAAACAGTCTTCACAGTAGTCTATAAATCAATAATTGTTAAATTTTTACTACTATAACTTAAGATATTCACTTTAAAGGCGTCCCTGGACTGAATATTCCAATTTATTGACTTTTAGTGAATGAATTTTAGTAATTTCTTCAACAAAAGCTAAAATAGTCTTCGGAGTATTCCATATATCAAGAATTTTTAAATGTATTATAACCCAAATCATTGAAAGTGCCAATAAGAGGCAAATTATTTTGTTTCTTACTGGCATTCTTGGATTAAAAATACCAATTTCTTGACTTTTAGTGAATGGGTTTTAAGAATTTCTTTAAGAAATACTAAAATAAACTTTAGAATAGTGTATAAATCAATAATTACAACATTTTGACCAATAAAAACCAAGACTTGCTAAGAAGAGACGAATTATTTTGTCCTAGACTAAAAATTCCAATTTCTTGACTTGTAGTGAATGGATTTTAGTTATTTAATTAAGAGAGTCTTCAGATTAGTCCATAGATTAATAATTGCAAAATTTTGACTACTAGAATCCAAGATATTCATTTGCCAGTAAGAGACAATTAAATTTGTTTCTTACAGTTACTTCTGGAATAAAAATTTCAATTTCTTGACTTGTCGTAAATGGATTTTACTTATTCTTTCAAAAAATTAACGAGAGTCTTCAGATTAGTCCATAAATTAATCATTGCAAAATTTTGACTACTAGAATCCAAGATATTCATTTGCCAGTAAGAGACAAATTAATTTGTTTCTTACAGTTACTTCTGGAATAAAAATTTCAATTTCTTGACTTGTAGTGAGGTGTGCACAAAATCTGCAGTCTAGAGTCACTGGAAACACATTTGCCATTACATCATCTGAGGAATTAGGAACATCAGTAAAGAATCTAACTAATACGATAATATCCTTAGTTCAAAATAACTGTCCTGTTAACCTAGAGAACCAAAAGAATAATTTAATATAGTTAAAAGAATTGTAAATTGAAAAGGCTACAACCATTTATAACAGGGAATTAAGGAAGTGCAAAAGGAAATCATGAAAGCTTTTCTGTGAGGATCTTAAGAACGTTCCAGCCACAGCCAGGCTGCATTAAGCCCGTTCAAAGGGGCCACAAATCCGAATGGTACCGGCACATTAACATTAGAGCATTTCCTTAGAAGTCACTTTTCCGACTGCAGGTTGCGGATACTGACACTCCTTCACTGAATAAGTGGCAAGCCCACATGTTCAGTGAAGGCGACGAACTAGGCCATCAGGAAGACAATGGAGAAATTATTGGACCAGTACGATAGGATGGAGATACTCTCCATGAGACTACGGCTGGGACTCGCCTATCAAAAGAAATTCGCCTATCAAAAGCACATATTAACTATTATGGTATTGCACAAATAAGTTTCCTATTCTCAGTGGGCCAGGTGCACTACATTAGTATACATTACAACCCCACACAATGTGGCCTAGATGTAAATTATTTGAAGGGTACGATTTACGTTTCTTTATATTATTTTAAAAACATCATATTTATGTCCTTGTGATTAAGAAATTGACATTTTGTTTTTAAAGGAAAATTTTAAAACATACTAATCGCCTGTAAATCCCCAACGCCCAATAAAATCAACACCGAGTACGTACATAAAATCGACCCGTGAAAATTAAATTAAAAAACGAAAAACAAACATGGGGTATTTATTTAAAACCCGGGCAATTTTAAAGATAAAACGCACATAAATTTTAAACTTATTTACGGCTTCTGGTTTCGAATTATGTGCCGTTGTGGTCCGGAATTCGTTTGGTAAATGGCAATAATTTCCATTAGGTACATGTGATTGCCACAATGAAACTGTCACTCACGGGTGATTTATTATTTCGGATCTATCACGTCGCTCCCGTGTGCGGGCGTGCACTGATTTTTTTGCCGAAAAAACGAGTGAAAATTTAAAAACGAAACGTATTTTATTGTCGAGTATTAGGTTATATTGCATAGTAATCGATGTGCATAAAGAAAATTCAAAATATCTTAAATTAATTTCAGAAGTTAGTGTTAAATAGTATTTTAAACTCTTTAAAATACTACTTATTTAAAACTTTACGTTAAAGAGACGAAAAGGCTACTCAACAGTTTCAGTATTCTTAAGTTTTTAATATTGTCTGATCATAATCCTAATTTATTTTCGCATATCATTCAATTTAATCATAATAATGATGATAGCGATGATAATATAGGTCTGGAGTGTATAGTTAAAAAGGAGAGTTTAATTTAAATGATTGTGAGTGGGTATTGTTAATTAATTTACTAAATTGTTAATTGTTAGTTCCCTAATGGCATGCGACTTTCATCATTTCAAAAAATTGTGACCAAATATATATTTCAATTCTACGTCATCTCACATGACAAGATTTTCTATTAAGTAAAAGAATCCAAAAGTTACTTACTGTAAATTCATTCTGTTTAGGTGCATAGTTAAATAGTTGTGTTCCAATAACATTAATGTAAGTTACATAAAAACAATACTCAACTTCCATGCAGTTTGTTTGCAACTACGCTTTTTAGGCCAGAATACTGATGTTTTGAAAGTCTGCAAGTACCAGCGTAGGAGATAAATTCTTAACAATACAGTAATGATAATAAAGGCAAAATTAATACTGAGTTTTTTCTTAATCCACTCAAGTTTCTGGATTAACAACTGATTCGAAAACCTGAGATCTTTTGGGAAGATGTTTGCCTGCAGACACTTATTCAAGAGGTCATTCCTCTTCTCTTTCTCTATGCATTTCAATCTTTAATCTTTTGAAGAAATTTTAGTAATAACATTATGATAGACATGAAAAGATATTGCACTATTACTATATCTAATTTTAGCCTTTATAACCCTACAGCCAAAAGTCTAAATGCGTTAATTTGGAGGAGAAGCCATTTCTGGCACCATATCAGGATATAGCACCACTAGAAGCAAACTTGTGCAAGATCGTCAATGTTCTGGCATCGTCCTTCTGATGAAATTATAGATCACCAAGATCACACAAGAGACCACGTTATACCATGGAGTTCGCTATTTGCCGTTACTGTATTACCAGCCTCGTTTTCAAATAAAAATGGTTCAGTTATGCTTCCTATAATGCCCATACAGTTAGATGCTGTGGATGTATCGCCTTTTTATGAATCATTCGTGGCTTTTCTATGTAAGTTCCAAATTAAACACTTGTTTCCAAAAAAAGTTTCATCAGCAAAATCAACAGATTGCTTCAGGACTTAATTACTGAATTGATTGAACACTTGGCTGTTCATGGTCTCCTGGTTGAAGTTTTATTCTGATGAATTCTGTATTGGTGTGGCGATGCAAATTTTTATTAGTGTGAATGGCCTAAATAATTCAATTCTACACTTTTTGGGTACAATGAATTGACACACCCTCACAAATTGCGCTAATATTTTGTTCTGCAAATTTTTGTCAAATATATGCATTATTGAGTTCTCTACTAACTCCATAACAGATCAGGTAAACAAAAATTACTTTTACTGTTAACAACAAAGATGCTCTACAGCTGCTGCTTTTCGCTTTATCAGAAATCAATAATTTCTTTAATCGAAAAACAAAAGTCTTCTACACCAGTGTTTAATGATCTCTCAAGAGTTTTTAATTGTTTTACAGAATACTGCTATTAATATGAGCATTTGTTGATTATTTCACAGCACGAAAATGGTTATCCGGTAGATTTGCAAAACAAAGAAAGTAAACTCTCGGCATTTTAAGCTAGTTAAGCCAAAACCTATTTTTAATTAACGAATCAATATAGTGGTACACAGTGGTGCACTATAGTGGTACATAGATCAGTATTGATCAATACTGATCTATGTACCACTATACTGCATAAGATAATTATTTTATTTTTCACGATTAAACAGTAAATACTAACATAATAATATTCACAGGAAAGTATTAGAGTATAATCTTACTTGCAGCAAAGAAAATTCATTTGGATATATTCACCTCGTAAAATAACGTTTCATCGATTTTAAGCGTAGAAAATTCCTATTATCGAAAATGATATTTTCATCGCAAGTTCTTACTCTTTTGAGAAAAATTAGATTATCGATAGAGCTTTCGGTACAGATAATAACGTTTTGAAAAAAATCCTAGCAATTCTTTTTAAATTTCTGTTGATTTATCTACTCCCGTAATCCAACTCTCTCCACACTCCCTTACATCATTCTATTCCCGAGAATCTGTATTTAAAATATATTTTAATGCCCTTTTACTTACCACTTTTCATTTAAAATAGAATTTCTTCATTGTGATGGTCTTCAATTTTTCAAAGTATCATAATATAAATTTCAAGTGGTTATCTATTTTAAGTTTTGTATAATAGTGTCCGTATACCGGCCTGGCCAATGAATATCTTGGGTGTGAAATTTAGTATATTTACTTACAATAATAAGTATAATAAGTCACTAGTTAAAAAGAGAATGATAGCGTTTCTCTTATTCCCCTTCTATTAATTATATTCCGACCCAAAAATTAATTAAGTTTAGGTGTAAGAGAGAGATATTACATTTTGTATTTCCCTTCTTAGCAAGCGTAAATGCGGTCAGTATATTCATAAATTTAAATTCTTATGATGTGTTGTTCTATCGTATATTACTCTTGGTTTTTTAATTTTATTCGTTTTACATTTTTATTTTCTAAAAATTCAAATTCTTATCAAGTTTCAACTATAATAATGTATACTAAAATAATGAATTTTAAAATAATTATAAACGCATTTCGCAGGCAAGCTCAAGTTTTCCTAACTGTGCTTAATGGGCGAAGCTTATTAATAAAGATTATTAATCTCATAAATCTGAGGATCCTTAGAATTATAATTATCTGTATGTCTTTGCCAGAACGAAGACTCTTAATGGAAAATGAAATTTTCCAGATGTAATTTAAATTAAACTGACCCAGTCTAAATGCAAATCCGGGACCCGTCTTATCCAGCAACCATCCTGGAACGCTGGTGATGGATTGGCTGGCATTAACTCCACAGGATGGCTGCACATGTTTCAAGTGCAACGTAATCGTTGAAGAAGGAAGATTGGTTAGATGAGCTTACTTAATATAAATGAGAACGGATTTTATTTTATTGATTTTTTAAATGGAACTGAAAATTTAATAGTTTTGCATTATTTTATCGTTCACATTTTAACAGATCAATAACAAAGAGTTGCAAGGGGATTTTTGATTTCATTTCTATATAGTAAATGGATATCCGGGCTTGGATAAAGTAACTTATAATCCAGGCGATCCAGATATAAATATTAATTATCAAATGAATATTTAACGCAAACTGTAGATGGCAGTAAACATTTCTCTTATTTGGATAAAAATAAACCTAATTTTAAGGAAAAATTTATCCAGAGTAATACAAATTGTCTTTAACACTTGCCTGGAAGAATTAAGAAACGAATAAAAGTTCCTGGAAAATTATCTCATCTATCTATTATAAAGTAACAGACATCACTATAATGACCTCAAATAATCTACTTGAAAGAATTTAAATATTACTTTTATTATGTGAAGAGGTCACTGAAACTAATAAAGGAAAATAAAAATTTAACTTCACTACCTCCTAAAAAATGCCTTAATTTCTATGGAAAAAATGACCTTAACTACCTGGAAGTAAACTACAGAAATTGACCATTATAACCTAAAATGGTCCCTAAATCTAGTTTCTCTAAACAAACTGCTCGCAAAGTATAAACAATTTCAAAACTAAATGCATTAATTTTTTTGGGAACTACATTGAAATTACACCAAAATTTGATCTTAAAAACTAACTTAAAAGTGTATAAAAATATCTACAAATCGTACTCCTTGATACCTCTTTATTAAGTATGATTTTAAAAAATTTAACACTATTGTTGTCAAAGTTATGAAACTGAAGTTACAGTCGAGGGCCATCATTTGCAAGGTATGTTTGATTGAATTATGGCTTTTCTATATTGTTTTTTGTACTGGAGATAGTGACATTTGTTTTCAGTTCTATTGTATTACTTACTAATACTATTCAACAATCTTAAATTATTCCTTAGGTCTTGAAGCTCCCGATCAAACCAGCCCACGATATTTGTACATTTCATCATGTACTGTTCTATAGGAAAACACGAGGGAAAACATTTATTCCAGACACCCTCAAATCTCTTACTTTTTTCGTTTGTCAAGTCCAGATAGTTCCTGTAAGGTACAAGAAATTGTCATAAAACCTGAAGAGGGTTTACTTTAACTAAAAATTATAAAAGGAGGGTTATTAGAAAATAGTGCACTATATCCCAAATCGCAACATCGCTTACCATCTAGCGCCCCCCAATGGTTATTTTGTCCTTAATAGGAGACCCCAAAAGAATGAACCAGGGAAAAAGAAAATTTTGAAAGCAAAGACATAATAATTGATGATTAAGCCCAGTTCATATTCAAAGAAGTCGTTTATATTCTCAAAGAGACCTTGATTTGAATAAATCAAGAGACAACAACACAGTCTCGGTCTCAATACATATTGATAAATATGTTATGGCATGTGATATAGAATTGAAGAAAATCATAATCGTAGAAAAAATTTCAATCATTTTTTTCAGGAAGATAAACATTTTTGATTAAATGCATTATTTCATTCCACGTAGATCATTTCTTCACTTAGATCTCAACTAGCTCAAGCTTCCAAGTAATTGTGATTAATTTCTGTTGTTATTTATAGGCCTATAAGGCATTTTTTTTCATATAGTTGAGGAATATCTTTTTATTTTTTAGAAGCAGATTTGATTGAAAAATATTTATAATATTCCACATTTTTCTCTTTCACTACCTGCAACTAGTACAAATTAATTTTGATTTATTTCAGGCAGTTTCTTTCTTTATTTCTCTATCCCTTTAGAGTGAATTTCTCTATCCTTCTTTGCTAGTTACAATGGTGTCTTCAGCCATTGATGATTAAGCAATTAAGTTAATTGTCTGAGAAAATTGCTGCAAATTCTATTGTTTTTTTTAATTTATTTATTCCAGACCTGTTTTCAATTACAACTCTAAGCTGAAACGAGTTAGAATTAATATTTTTAAAAGAATATAGAATTAACAAAAAATAAAATACTTAAAATTCTGAACAAAAAAAAATAAACACAATAAGCAATTCACAATCCACGTTTTTCAAATGTCTTTTGAGGTTACAGCTCACAGTCTTGTTTTCACCAATAAAAAGAGTTTCTGGTAGCTTATCTTATATATCTACACTTTTGTATATTGGGGACTCCAGTGCTGTTCTTCTCGTTGCATAACTATTTCTTAAATTTCATATTGTTCTTAAGTTATTTATAGGATTTGTATGTATAAACTTTACTCGTTCCAGAGTTTTTAACTTGAGAAAAAAAAATTGTTTTTATTAATTTATTTTGCAATTTTTTTAATTAGTTTAATAACTTCACACTGGTATTTCCGTAATATGGCAATAAATTTTGTATGTGCGGTCTGTATTTTGTCTTTTTATTTATTCAATGGCTATACTTTTTTATTATACCTAACATTGGTAAAAGCTTGTCCAAGATATTTTGAATATGTGCAGTCTTTATTAATCTTTCACTAGATCCTGATATTTGTATTCAGTTACTTTATTCAGAATTTTATTATTATCTGTATCGCTGATTCTATTTTTTTAATTTGATTTATAACCATGTACAGTTCACTGTTAATTAATTGTTTAAGTTATTCTTCACTTGTTCCAGAAAAAATAAGTACTGTATTGTCATAAAACTTCACTTTTATTTTGCAATAAGGCCTGCATATTGTAAGCTCTGTACAAATAGCAGGTATTCCAAGGGCCCACCAACCGAACTTTAAGCTACATCAATCCTTACATTGGCTTTACTGCTCTGTTTATCATCAAAGTACACTGATTTTTGTCCAGTGAGTATGAAGATAACAAATCATGACATCTACTTCGAAAACCTATTTTCTAAGCTTTTTATGTATGAGCTTTATATCAACTCTATCGAATGCTTTTTGTAAGTCTATTTTTAGAGAAAGAGCTTTTTTTTAAGTTTTAAGAACACACATACAACATATGTGTTTTTATTGAGTTCACTCGTTACGTGCTTCGCGTCGTGTGCTTTTTGCGCATAGACGCTATTTTTGCAAGTTTAATATCCAGATATTCTAGCACACTGTTGGTTAAGTTCAAAATCACAGGTTCAGTGATATCAAATAAAGTTACAATGCCTTTTTTTGTTATAGCAACTATACCAGGTGCACAATTATTTTTAGTGTCACTCATTATCTTGCAGTACAATAGTTTCTTATTCTTCCTCTTCTGTACATAGCAGTCCTAGTTTTTGGTCCTAATTTTTGAAGCCAATCTTCAACCTAAACTTAAAAAATATATATTTATTTCTTCAGCCATCTCGGATTGATCAATATAGTCATCTCCATTTTTTTTTCTTTATTTTGCCTACGGGCTTATTTTTCTTGGAGTTTTTGCTGCACAGTTTATTAAGTATCTTCCAAGGTTTCCTTCAATCACCTTGTTCTTGTGATTTTTTGACTGTAAATTGCTTTTTGAAGTTTCTTCTTTGGTTCATTTTTTGATTTCCTATATTCAATTTCAGTGTTATCATTGTGTATTTTCCTCCATTTTACATATAGATTTGTTAGATATTCATTTGTAACTCATTCATTATTATTTCTTATTTTAATAGTTTTTACCCTTGTGCATTTATTTTTTATTCTGTTGAGGACATTCGAAAGTTCTTCGAATGTGTTTATTTGATCGTGACTAAGTATCTCTAACTTTTTGCTTCCACTGTTCGATATCAAGGTATCTTTTAGTTAATTTTTATTTATTTCTCTTACGAATTACCTTTTTTACTCTAGCAAACACCATTTTATAATTTGATGCCTTATGATTCTGTAGTGTGATGGAACACTGTATGCTCTTATTTGCTAGTATGTGTTCCAATATTGAGGCTGAATTTTTTGTCGTTCTTGTTGCATTTTGACGATTTATTGTATTTTGAAAATTAAAACCGTTCATGTCGATCATATTTTATACTTATTTACTATATTTGTATTTTGTACCAGATTTAAATTAATGTCGTCAATAAACGTAAAAGGATTTTTTTGGGCTTCTAGCAGCTTACAGCAGGTCAGTAGACATCATAGATTGTAACGTTTGTTGTGTTAAATAAATTGATAGAATATTATAATCCGCAAGAGATACTGAGAATTTAATTATATAGATGTATGTCATGCACAAATGTAAAGGAAGGAATAATGTAATAACTTTCTTTATTAGGATAGATCTATGTTTCTGTGAATATTACAATATGTATTTTTTTTCTGCTTGTAAGAAGTATATCATTAAGATCGTCTAGTTTCTATCATAAGCGTCTTATATTTATATATTTAAATTTAAGATCATCATTATCCTTCAGATACTTAGCTATCTAGTTTTTTCTATGAACACTATAATCATTATATATTCACAAAACTGTTTACCTCTAATTCAGGTCTCTCTCAGTTCTGAGAGGTAGTTGTTTTGAATTTTCTTTCTTCTTTAGATAAACCTTTCGGTTTTCCACAAGAACTGATTTATAATTATCTTCCTCTCTCTTGCTAAATTGAAGAGCAATTGGTTATGCCTTGTTTAGTATTAGTTGAAAAAGATGTTTTTTTGCTCCTCTCAGAGTACACTCATTCAGATTTATTCCCTTTATTTTTCTTTTTTCTTCAATATTTTGCCTTTTATCTAATTGTTTTTTAGTTTCATTAGTATTGTTGTTGTTTAAGAAAACTTTCTGTACATCACTCACTTTTTTTAAGTTTACATACTATTTTTCGCTATTTATACTCCCTTCTATTGCTTTTGACTGCTTTGGTACACCAGCGATAATCAAGCTTTTGCCCTTGTCGTATTTAAGTGCTTTTATTTCAACTCAGTCATGTCTTGTTCCATCTTGGTCTTAAAGGTGCTGCTTGAACATGTTCTTCAGAAAAGTTTTCATCTGTTTTTCACTTAGTTCAGAACACTTAACCTCACTTTATTCAAGCAGTTCATACATAAGCATGCCTTCCAATTTCAGTAATTAAAGTCATCACTTTATTTAGTTGATTTTTTTTCCAAATTTTTTACAGGCAGTTAAATAAACGTAAAAAATATTTGTAAAGGAGACCATAACATTGGATCATAACTCCTTTAATTTGTAAGTATATTATATATTGTTGATTATTCGGGATTTATAGAGATAACAAAATACTCAGAGAAATCTGTCTAAGGACTTGACGAAAATCAGTATGCAGCCAGAAGGCTTATGGAAAGACAACGAGATACAGGTGGCATTTCTAATGCTATGCAGCTTTTGAAAAGTCAAATCATGAAGGACAAACATATACTGAATTAATGCATTAATAGTAATGGATTAAATGAAAAGAATGGATGCAATGCAAAAGAAAAAGAGTTATTTTACAAATACAATGCATCACATCTCAAATCAATAAATCAATGGTGCAATTGCGCTTCTGTTAGCTGTTGCAAAAGGAAACTCTAGATCTGACTTCCAGTGACCACGGGCTATTTGTATTTCTTTAGAGATTTAAAAAATGATTTAGGTCCAAAAGTGATTACATAAGAGTGAAAAGCGTAATCACTTCTTCAGACCCCATATCGTTTTATAGAAATCGTATTAAAAAATAGGAGGAGCGGTGAAGTATGTTGATAAATAATTTCGAAAAATGTGTTGATAAACCAAAATAAATTTTAAGAAAAATATTTATATTTCAGAAAGAATGAAGAAAATGATTTTTTTGTTTGATAAAATCATTATCAGCCATTACATCAAAAACTTATATATCCAAAAAGGTTTAATAAGGCCTTTCTTCTTTATATATTTTACAATGAGTAAAAATTTTATAAAACTACTTTATTTCCTTGTTTTCATATTAGAATAGAATAATGCAAACTTTTTAATATAAAAGCCTTCTGGAAATAGACATTTTTCTAATTAAATGTTCAACATTCCGGATATCAACTCGGATAAATATATAGAAATAACTTCATCGCTTGAATATTGCAACATACTATTCCAAATACTAATATAAGGAAACATTTCCGCTTTCGGCAATATCGTGACTGTTACAGAAACGGAATTTGCTCAGAGCAAGTCGGTTTCCTTTGTTTCAAAAGTAGCAATCACCGGCCAGGCAAGGGTTGTCTCGACGGCCATTTTCTGCTGGATTTGCATGAGTTCAACTGATTAATAGTAAGATTGCCCAACTGATTATCTGTTTTACTGTGTAATCTAGAGGGTATACGCGTTTATGTAACCTTAAATACTCTACATTATATTAAAGCGAGAAAATCATTAGTTTTTTTTATTAAAACAATAATGAGAACATTGAATAGGGAGATATATTAATTTAAAAGAACATATTTCAGGAACCTTATTTATCTTTATTTATATTCACAAATTTCGAATATTTCGGTATCATTAAAAAGATGTGATAATTTTCGTCATTCACCAAATTTCGGTCATTCGCCACTAAATTTATTTAAAAACTATTAATCCGACGTGTTTCTGACATATAACATGTCCATCATCAGGGATAACAAATTAAGGGGTTCTGTCAATACATCTTATACCTATGCCTTAAGGAATGGAATCTTGAAAAAAACTCAATTTTTATTATACATTATTTTTCTCTTTAATTATCAAAAGGAAATAACTGTATGACAAAACTTAATAAAACAATAAACAGTTTATGGAATATAAACATAAAATAAGTTTTATTTTGTAAAATAGGATTTTTTGGTCCAGTTGAAAGATTATCGTGCCTTTTTGCCTATTCAAGATCTAAAACAAATAAAGTATATATAATTACATATATATATATTTCATTGAGACAACATAAAGTATATAAATTATAAATGCATCCAACTTCTGGTGAAAAAATCCAGTAATAAGTGAAACTTTATTGAAATATTGCTCCATTTTACTTACAACAAAAAAGCTGATTGTCTACAGTTTGTGTCACAATTAGATTCCTCTTTATTTCTAATTTTTATTTCCTTCCTCATATGACTGTACCTACCCCATCAAACACATTTTATGATCTCTGGAGAATCCTAACATACTTCATGTATCTTATTTATTTCTGGCTGTGTAGTCTAATCAACAGTAAAGACAGGCAGTTCTTCCTGGTTTCCCAATTTCATCAATATGGTAGAGTCTTGATGATTTCTTAATGGATGTCCTTAATGGAAGTACATGGTCTGAGCTAGGGTTACCAGATCAAAACTTGCCTATCCAGGACAAGCCCTAACGAAAATCCGGAAAAATTTTTTGATGAACTTTGATTTTTACTAATAAAACAAAACCAAAATCATATTTTTTAAAAGTTTTATTTATTTAACCTTAATAAACTTGATTAGAAACTGGGTTACAAAGTACACATATAATTCAATAACAAAACAAAAATAAGAGTTAAATTTTTTGGCAAAAGCATAAAATCATAAAACTCTAAGCAACTTATATGTTTGAAATTATAGGTAGTCATAACTATTCCTTTCACAGAAGATAAAAGCAGTCTATTTCTTTCTTTGATCCACTGAGCGGTGATAAGTGAAAATATTCTTTCCCCATTGGCATTGTTAGATGGAATTGCAAAAAGAAATTCGGCTGCTTTTAGTAATTGTGAAAATATTTCTTCAGAAATAAATACTCTCATTAAAGTATTTTGCCCATTTTTTGTTAGTAGGCAAATTGTGGTCATTAAAGTCAAACTTTTCCATTATATATTTTTTTAAGTTACAAAATTTATCAAAAAATTTAGTGTCATCGATTTCGACTCCTTTTGATGTTAAATATACTAATAAGGGCATAACGTCCCTGTCCCAATCATAATTAGTAATATCATTTAAGCTCATCCATTTGAAACATTGGAATTCTTCAAATGGTTTGAGCCAGTTTTTTAAATATTGAATTGAATTATTATACAAATCAAGTAACTCTAATTTTATTTGGTCACATTCGCGTTCTAAACCATTTTCAATGCACTTATTAAAAATTTCTCGAACTTTTAAAGGAATGAATTTATTAGCTGTTCTTTCTTCTAAAGAAAAAATAACATTTTCTAAAATTGCCATTGTTTTCACTACAGAATTGTTCAGACATTCAATCTTTTCTTTATTTCTATGGAAAACAGACATCAAAGAATGGACAAGAAAAAGATAGGCCTCTGAAAAATCGTTTTCAAAAAATGATTTAAGTATATGAGGAACATCATCTTGAGATAAGAAATATGCCTTGAGAGCGTGAAACATTTTTAAAACCCTCTCAATAGCGGGAAACAAATATAGCCATCTAGTTTTAGAGTGATATAAAAGAGTCTCATGTTCTGTGCCCACAAATTCACAAAATTCTTTTAGTGATTCAACTCGTACAGTGTAAATACTAAAATAGTTGAACATTTTAAGTATGATGGTTTCTATATCAACTTTTAATTTGTCACAACTATGGTGCACTGCATTATTGATTACATGAGAGGGACAACCTACACCAACCAAATTTTGATTAACTTTAGATTTTAATTTATTAAAAACAATATTTTGACCTTTTCTGCCTATGCCACCAAAATTTGTATTGCAATTATCCCCTGAGAATGCGACACATTTTTTTTTCTAAATTATTTTTTTTTAAGCGTATCTAAAATTAAATCACAAATTGTTTCTGCTGTTTCGTTTGGAGCACTCCTAATGTCTAATAATTTGGTTTGATTTCCTCCATTTTTATAAACAAAATACTGTATCAGCATTGGAAACATTTTTAGTGCGTTATGATTGCTTGCATCTGTAGCTACACCAATATATGAAATCTTGTTTTGTTTATTTCGTGGAGAGTCATTTCAAGAGTATATGGTCCAATTACACTATTTATAATAGCCTCGACCTTAGTTCGTCCACAGGTAACCTTCTTGGCTATTGCCGAATCATGGTAAATTGCTTTATTTAACTAACAACAAAAACATACAATTATTATAAAATACACACATAAAATAATAATTAAAAATGTACTTTGGTTGTACAATCCATGGACTTATAAGATTGGTGATGGCAAACTGTATGGAAAGCTAATTTAGTTACCACAAAATTTTGAAGGCCAGAAGTTCCCGCTTGAGCTCTTAACATTTGTTTGTGCTTTTCTTTATTTATATGGGTCTCAATATTACGCTTGCCTTTATGAGCAATTGATATTGAAGAATTGCACACATTGCAAATTACCTCACTGGTGGTTTTTCCTTTCTTAAAGGAAGGGTATAACCAAAAATTGCATCTGAATAAGTACATTTGGGTTGCGTTTTGGCATCACCAAAAACCAATTTCAGACTTTTAACAAGATATAATTAAAAATCTTCACTAATAAAACAAACCTAAAAAGTCGTGAACTGCTTAACGTTACCGTAAACACTGTGAAAATAATGTAAATAAATGTATTGGGGATTCCCCGAAAGAAAAAACCTCTTGCCGCGCATGCCGTTATAGACGAGCGATTGACATACCGATGCGACGCCACTTTATTTATTCCGCTAAAGACTAAAGGTGAATTTACACTACTAAATTTATCGGCGATTTGAAATATCTAAATGTTTTCAAAATAATTGACTATTTTGCATGTTTTATGTTCTTTCTTGTCTTGAAGAAAAACCCGGACGTTTAAGAAAAATCCGCCCGGACTCACCCGGACGTAGCAAAAACCCGAACCTGTCCGGATTTATCCGGACGTCTGGTAACCCTAGTCTGAGCTCCATCAAACACATTGCATGATCTCTGCGGAATCCTAACATACTTCATTTAGCTTATTTATTCCTGGTTATGCGTTATACTACCCAGCAGTTAAAACATGCAATTCCTCCTGGTTTACAACTAATGGGTCTCATAGCCGTTGAATTGTTGACCAGGATGAAAGCAAATCATACCATGTAATCATTCTAGGTACACAAAAGGCCACACAGGCAAAATATATTTAAACTTGAATGAAGTTATGAGATTTTTATAAGTCTTATTTAGCAAAGTCATTCTTTTATTCATACATATTTCCACACTATAAGCTGTAAAATTGATATAATAAAATAAAATTAAGTGAAAAATAAAATACATATAGTTATGCATGTGTATAAAGCGACGTCCGATCGATTTGCAGCAACCCAAGTCGAGAACGCAGCATATGTCGGTTGCCAGCGACTAAAGGTCGGGGCACACATATCCGTACCGAGACCGCACCGTGCCCGCAGCGTAGCTCGGCCGTGTCTCGGTGCGTTATCTCCCAAAACACACATCTCCGACACACGGCCGCATCCCGCATCGCATTGGACGGTCATGACGCACTTTAAAGTATTCAGTTTGGATCGAAACTTAATTGGGTTGGTACATTAAATTCATTTCAAAGAAAAATGTTTTCGAAATTTGGTAATGATCAACAAATGCAGCATTCGCAATACGAGAACAACTAAATGATTTCTTTAGTTCTATAGAGGGCAGCGTAGATTGGCAGGAAAATACAGCCCTGGCAATTTAAATAATTTAATTTATGGATCATATTTGCCAGTTTTTTTAGATGTTGCATCTTTTTCGCTAAAATGTAGTAAATAAAATCTAGATCGTGTCAAATTCATGTTTTTTACTAGTTATTTGGTTTCTTCGCCGTAAAAATTTTTTTTCTAAGACGAAAATCCCAAACAACTAATGTAGAATCTAGTGGTAAAAATATTGGTAATTAAACTTTGTAACCTTTTTTTATGTAAATTTAAAAACTAAATAGCTAAAAATAATTATTATAAACTAATAGCTTCTCAATTTCCATTTTAATTTCCAGCTGTATGATCACTACGGGAACGCACCGTCGTCCGTCACCGTCGATTTTTAAAACAAAACTATTCTAGCTCGTTGCGGACTCGGTGCGGAGTCGGCGCACGGGCACGGTGCGGTCATGTTAAGACTACTTCATATGATTACGAACGACAATACACAACCGAGACACGGCCGTGCTACGGTGCGTGCTCGGTGCGGACTCGTTGCGGGCATGTGTGTCCCGACCATAAATTATAGTCCGTGCTCCGTGTTATTTCATCAATATAAGGTTCGGAAATTTTTAACGGATTTTAATAATTTGTTGTCCAGATGAACTGAATACCTAAATCGACTTATGGTGGTCTCAAACCTATACAAACTAAAGTTTCTGTGAAAATTAATTAAAAAGTCATATGTTAAAGAAATGAAAAGGCTCTAAATTCCATAATTCCCAAAGGATTTGGATACAACTTTTTTCTAAATTAGATTATAAATATCTAAATCGATTTTAGATGGTTGCAAACCTCTACAAACAAAAGTTTTTTGGTAAAAAATTATTGAATTGTTAGATGTACAAAAATGTAAAGGGCTATGACTTTTAAAACTCCCAAAGGATTCGAATGAAACTTTTTATGTAATTAACAATAAATATCTACATCGATTTTTATTATATCGACACCATAGTTCTTTTGCTATTGATCCGATTGGGATGAAATTTGGTATTTGGAATTTATTTAGGATGCAAATAATACATTTTGACAGATATTTGACATTTGATGTCTAGGTCACCTGACACCGTTACTCTTTTGCTATTGATCCGATTGGGTTGAAATTTGGTATTTGCAGTTTATTAGGAATACAATTATTACATTTTTACAGATATTTGACATTTAACACATTATATTGACAGACAACGCGACTATATAACATATTATGGTTCTTTGAAGCATGATACCCCAATAACTGGTCCTCTCTTTCCTTGGCATATAAACGTTGGCCCCCCCGACTGACCAGACTTAAGTACACCTGATAATTTGTGATTTTTTTTTAAGAAATCCTCTAAGGCCCATCACTGACAGGACCTAGAGGTTCCAAACTGGTCCCCACGGACCAAATTGAAGAATTCCCATAATATAAGTAATTAATAATAGCAGTAGAAAATATAGTAAAATAATATAGTCATTAATAATTTAAATGCTCAATATGTCCTTTATTATTCTAAAAATAGCACTGATAACCCTTTGGCAATTTTTTTTTTTTGATTTTATTTACTTTATGCCTTTTTTTCTCTTAAAATGGAATACCCTGCACTCGGATTTTAGTATTTCCTAGAATATTTTGAAAGGTATTCTACCTGTGCTCATGGACGCAAATGAAAGTAAATCATAAAAGTAATCACTTTCAGACATCTTATTAAATATCTTAATTTTTAATAATTTTTACCTATACTAATAATTTGCAAAATATTTCTGGAAATGTTTCTGTTAATATTCTAAATACATATGTATGTTAAAAATCATCCATTATTTTATTATTCCAGAAATATTTAAATGTTCTAAATTGAGTAATTATTATAAGAATATTGATGGAATGTCTTTTTATATCTAAATAAAGATTTTTAAATGAATTAAAAAAAATATTACTTATTACATGCTTATTATTAGAGATATTATTATTGTTTAACTGGAATAGCCTAAAGCCATAATTTTCAGCAGTGGCCCAAAACTGTTCCTCAATTCCTCCATTTACTACATCCTTTACTTTTGGTCCTTTAAGAACTAAATTATCGGTGTCATTCATCTTTTCAGTATTCATAGTACAAAATTCAGTATTAATTTATTTCTAATACTCATAGTAATCAATATCAAAGTCAAAAAATATCATTTATTATAATAAGCTAAGGAAAACTTATTTACATAAGAAAACCTACTTACTTAGTAAAACCGAAAAAAATAGAAATCATTTAAACTCTAATAAAACATATAAAATAATTTTAAAGTAAAGAATTACTTACTAAACAAAAATAAGTATTCCAGCAGTTATACTTATCTGAGTCTGCAACTTTTTTTCTTAAGAGAATTTAGTGAACCCCAAATCGAACAAGATTTAATGATCTTATTAATGAACTAGTCAAATCATAAATCATTTATAAAAAATAATTTCACAGGTTTTATGTCATTTATTTCTTTACATCCTCATATTCGTTCCAAAAGTTGACATTCAATTAAGCCGTTAATAAGCTTATATGTTGTGATGTTTTATTGTTATTTAATTCTGTTAAAAAATTATTCTGAAGATTTTCAACAATATCAATATCAATTGCATAAAAAGGTAGTAAGTTGAGATATATAGAGCAAAAAAGAATGATTAATTAAGAAAGGGATAAACATTAAGTTAATTATTATAATAAGTTTTAATTTGATTAATCAATGGTCTCCAAAATTCGACTTGTTATCGCACAATAGACCCATATTTTTTGTTTAATTATGGTTATTGATTCACCACGACAAGGGTGCTTAAAATGCAGGCTAGACAACAAAAATGCAGGATAAAAAAGGTTTACTTCTAATATTTAATACCAAACACATTGAACATAATAAAATAAATATTATTTTAAAGCAAATTATAAAAACATAAAAAAAATAAAAATAGCTGTCTCAAAAGAAAATAAATAAAAAATTATATTTCCTATTTTCTATAAAGTCATTTTTATTTTGAAATTTTACTGCCAATATTATTTTTTAATACGTGGAACCCATGTAATAGAGCTTTGACAATCGAACTGTGCAAAATGGATTTTAATTTGAATCTCTAATAGAATATGTTCAATTGTCAATTGATTTCATTTATTGTTTAATAACGCCGAACAAAGAGAAAAAGTTTTCTCTGAATCAGCATTTGATTTGTAAATGGATAAAACCAACAGCAATATTTTCTTATTATCAATAAATTATAGTCTTTTATTAATTTTTATTAACTCTCAATGAAAATCCACGTCAATATTTTTTTATATATTATTTTAAGAAAGAGAACGCTTTTATTTCATATTAGAAAGCAATACGAAATTAGCTAATACTTTTTATTTATTTATTCTGTGACAGGAATTTCATTATTTGCCTTATTTTGTTTAAGTTCTTTGTTAACGTTATAAGATAATTTAAGAACCTTGCTGAAAAAACTTATATAACGTCATTAGAATCCACAAGAGGATATAATTGAATAAAATAAATAACCTTATTATATAGCGTAAAATTGGCTTCATATTGTAAATCTGCAAAATCGAGAAATGCTTTTAGTTCGCTAATGCGCTTAGTGTGAGAAGAAAAATGTAGGTTTTAAAAACTAGCGATTTATGGTCAAAATCGCATTGAAATTTATCTGCAGAAAAGATTAAAATATTCCAGCTTGTTTTTTTTTTTCAAATTGCTATCACTGAGCGGATTAATTCGATTCTAGCAACTGGATTAGGAAACGTAATTGAATAGAACCATTTTTTCTTTTTCTGATTTTTAGATTTTTGCGTATTAGAGCAATTCCTAAAATGCAGCACAAATAGAAACTCTTGTATGGAATGTTGCCAGGACGGTTGCCAACCTTATACCAGATCTTAAGTAAATAATGCTAAATGTCGAATCGCATTATAACACTGGATATCATCAACCAGCACATTGCCCAACTATTTCAAAGTCAGTAACTCATAATTTAACCATAAGTAGTCTATGATTTATCTTGTCGAATATCTTGGAGAAATCCATATAGATTGCGTCTACTGTAATGTACCTTTCTCTAGTACGCCTCTTTCTAGTGATAAACTATGTTTTCTTTATTTAGTTTTGTAACTTCTTTTACAAAAATCTGTATAGATACCGCCTATATTTATAATCCCCTTAATATAACAGATTGCTTGCAATACCTCTATAATGGCCCATGTCTTTTTTATGGATGGGAAACAATATTATTTTCCTTCCAAATATTCCAAAGCTTACTACTCTCTAGTGATAGAATTCTGTTTTTGACCATTAAAGAAAATGAAGTTTAAATAGTCTCGCTACATTGAAGATACTTATAAACGAGTTGTTATGCCTTACATGATAAACATGTTCATCCTTAGAGGCTCAAAATTAGTATCTATAGATACTGCTTCTTAACTAAAAGCTAGACTTGAATGATCTTAAGATTTAAAAAGCAGAAAATTAATGAAAAATTATTATTAGGGTTAAAAGGGAGCGGTGCTTAAAATTCTTATTAAAAATAACTTAATATTTAAAAATTGCCTTACTATTACACTGTCTTGGCCGGACTATTCTAATCAAATTATAATTGAACATTCTGTTAAAATTCAAGAAATGAGTAGAAGAATCTTATTGCTAGAGAATTGATTCGATGTTAAGTTTGAGTTTATAGTTGTGATTTGAGTACGCTAAATAATCAATACGTGATTAGAAATAATAAGTAAAGTAGTGAATAAAAGTTTAGAGTTCAAGTGTGCTTATTTATTGACCCCATGGGAAATTCGTAACATTAACATAAAGCATTTTAGGTAAAGAAGTTGGAGTTGAGATAATGAGGTTTTCAAGACATGAGTCAGAATTTTTGCCCCGTTAGGTGCGAATTGAATCATTAAAATTAATTTACTGTTTTTTTAGTTTAATCAAATCTGAAATCCTCGCATTGTGTCTAGTTTTGTTGTAGTATATTCATTCATTGCATTAAATGTACTTTACATCAACCAAAGTATAATATTAGGTTTTTTCATAAACATCTCCTCCTACGTTTCTCTTACCAATTAAGTCCCAAAGTACCCATCAGTACCCAAAACTTCCTCTAAGAAAATATTAAGTATTTAGGTTCCACTAGCACCACAGGTTTCGTTAATAAATCAGGTTGTAACTTGCTGGAAGACTTCAAAGATTGACTTAAACATGATATGATAATAAAAAAACTAAGATGAAAAATTAGTAACAAAATATTGAAATAACTGCTGCTAAAGTTACATCAGGATTTAATGAGAGAAATAGAAGTTACCACCAGAAGATCACATTAACCATGAAGCTCTAGCTCAAATCCTAAGTGAACTGAAGTCATAAGAAATAAAGAGGATCTCATCTACCATCTAAGATTCAAAGACTGTACCTAATGTAAGATATGGTGAAAGGATCACTACAAGATTCTGATTTCACCCATTCAAAAGAGTATTTTTTCCAATAGCCATAATGAGTTTGAAGAACATTTTGCCAACAAGTCATACCATCAGCTCTCTTCTTCTTTTAATATAGGTCATTATTGTTTAAATTATGTTCTAATAAATTGACGCTGAACGTTCTGTATCCACAAGAAAATTCAACTGACTTATCACAGCATCACAGCCATATTTGAGTGATTTGGCTGAGATATTGCAAGAAGCTTTGGTATTCTTTGGATTATAACCTTTTGCATAGTCTGTAATTGTGGATAGGTTCTCTTAGTAAGGTCCTGCAATTTGAGGAAACCTATAGAAGAGAGAAGAACAAAACAACCGAGACGGTAGGAGCAGTTACAAGAAAATATGTTTTTTATAGTCACATTTTAACTTAAATGAGAAATTATTACTTAAAGAGCAACCAATCCTGGTCTTTGTTTTTTACTCTTTCCTAGTTTCTTGTATTTGCTTCAGAGCTTAAGAAATGGTCGGACCGGCTTTCTGCGTACTAGTAATTCATTCAGCTTATTTTTCTATAATTTCATTGTAATTTTATTCATTTTTATTTGAAAGTGAATAATTTCAGTTGAGATTATTGAGTTGAAATTAATGACGCAAAACTAGTTACGAAATATAAGTATTGCGGCAGTTAAATCAGGAGTTGAGAAGAAAATAGAAGTGTTACGAATGAAATTGGCATTGCTAGAAGAATACATTAACCATGAAGCTCCAGCTTAAGGTTCTGATTTTACCCATGCAAAAAGTATTTTGTTTCTTAAAGCATCATTCTATTTTTCTTTCAATATAAGTACCCTTAATATATACGTTACAATCTTCCAGGTTTCTTAGGTTAAAAGTGAATATGATGAATCCACAAGAGATTTACCAAACCATTATAATCATATTTAGTTTGTTTTCTTTGAATTTTGACCTCGTGTTTAATAATTTTGTCTCAACCCTTTCAGGACGGCAGGTAAAAATCGGTTTCGTGCCACACAGACGGGAGTTTTTACAGTGGCATATTGGCGGCTGACGACGTCACTTCTAAAAAATGGGTTTTTATTACAAAAATTACGTAAAAAGCTGACAATAAATTTCACTTATGATTTTATTTATTCCACAAATAAAAAGATATATTGACAGACTGAAACTCTATACAAAAGAAGGAACAAAAATAAATTTAAAAAAATAATATTCTAAAAATTGCTCGTGGTATATTTGGAAACATGGCGTAACACACAGTCCGACTCCACAATTGTTGCACATATATTTTGAATCCTTTCTCTTCTTAGGCCCTTTTGTTGTGTGAGAGCATACCCAACATCTTCTTAGTTGTAGTTCGCCATTTTTTCGAGGGACTTCCGCGGGAAAATATTTTTCCGACAGCCTTGCAAGTCCAGTACAATGCGAAGCTCCAGGTTTAGGGGTATAATTTGTTGGATACCTATAAATAATAACAAATATTAATCCATCAGAAAAAAAAAACATTTCTTCTTTTGAAGCATCTGTCGGATAACTTGAAGATGAAATGACGAAAATGATGTGTGGTTGGGGTTTTGAGTCTTCCATAAAGCATGAGCATTCAGCATAGAAATATCTAATATGTGGAAAAATAATTTTTTATACCACAATGGTTTTTCTAGTACAATCCACACTGCTAATCATAATGTCAGCTCTATCTATGGCTCCCATGTTTTCGTTATATGCAAGTACACATAATGGCTTATTTTCCTTGGTAATCCTGTATATTTTAGGAAGAAATAATTTTATTCTCCTGAAAGGTTGTAAGCATCTGTTGGCACGTATGGTTCCACAACTATTAGTTTTATGGTCAAACAAATAGCTTGCCAAATATGGACTGGTGTAATAATTGTCACTGTAAAATGAATGTCCTTTGTTGAGATAGGGCTCTAGAAGTTTTACAACTACATTTCCCGATAAACCTAGACCTGTGTCAATATCTGCATTTTTATTTTCCTCTTTGCCAACGTATACGATGAAATTCAAAACATACCCAGTTTCACAGTCGCACAAAACGTATTATTTTATTCCAAATCGATGCCTTTTGGATTTTATATATTGTTTGAATACCAGCCAACCTTTGAACAAAACCATGCTTTCATCTATTACGATGTTTTCGAAGGGGTAAAACTGGCTTCGAAATTTGTTTTAAAACATATTCACAATGGATTCGATCTTGTATAGTCGATTACCTGCCACTGCTGCTTCGTTGTTGCTAAAATGCAAGTATCTCAATATTTGCACATATCGATCACGAGACATCGCTTGCCGGAAGAATGGAGTTCCAATCAAATCATCTGTAGATCAGTAGTCTTTCAGGTCCGACTTTTTTACATGTGGCATCAGCATTGTAAGTGCTATAAAAACGTAGAACTATTTTAAGTCAATATTGTTCCATTTCTTAGCATTTTGTTGTTGTGCGAAAAGATTGGTTTCTTCAACAATAGCATTGGCTATTTCTTCGGAGAAAAAGTTCAGAAAAAACTCCACCTCTCGGTTTTCGTTCAATAAGCTTTCGTTTTGGAGGCCACTATGAGTGCTGTCAAACTGGGGAACTGTGGGAACGAATTCGCTTGAATCCCACTGTATGACAAAATCTTGTACATTTTGAAAAGTATCAGGGGTGTCTAAATTGGTATCAGTGTTCTGTTCTGGAATACTCTGGTTTTCCAAATCATTCTCATCTTCTCCGGAGCTAAAAATCGCCTCACTGTCACTCTCAGCTTCAGGAACGTATTCACTTCCACTGTCTTTAAATGGTTCATCCTCGCTTGCATATAAGTCACTTTAACTCATCTCATCTAGAATATTATTCACTTTTGACTCAGTAAGCCCACAATATGATTCATCATACTTCCTTTTTTTTGCCCTTTCAGAGCTCCTTGACGGACCCGCGTGGTCTTCAGAAGTCATTATAAATCAGACTGGCGCGTAACTCCAGTAACTCGGCGTAAGTGGCACTTACGCCGAGGGTTAACATTGGGTTGAAGTATCACCCGATTTTGCCACGTTGCCGGATGTCGTCAATAATCGGCAGCGCCGAAAATTTTCGGCAGTCGCCTATGTGACAAACCAAAACAAACGAAACAGTTCGGCAGTCGCTTGTACGCCAAGAAAAACTTTCATCAACGCCCTGACCGAGTCAGGTGAGAGAACAACACTTAACGATTTATGTTCATGGATACATTCCAAAGGCTTTCTTTAATTTTAACGGTAAAGAAAATCTAGAACTCTATTCTTCACCCTTCGTATATGAAATTTCATCCTATATTGAAATATGACGAAACAAGTGAAGAAATCGAGGGCAACAGAATTAAAATTGTGTCTTATGATAATGATAGTAGTGATTTTATAGCTAGCGCTGCTATACAAAACTCAGTTTATTAATATTATTAAAGAATTCTCTTTATATCTCTAACTTAAAATAAAGAAGCGAAAATGTATCGGGAAAAAATAAATATTTATCACACTTACGTGTTTTAATCAAGTAGGGCTATCCAAAGCATATACGGTTTAGTATACAGTATACAGTTTCACAGTTTAATTAAAATTAATTTGAATTTGGCGCCAGATCAGACCACATCTGCTCTTAAACCTGTTTGGCCAAATGTTAGCCAATAGAGTTGTATGTAGAGGGCGCTTCACGTCACGAGAATCTTTCCCCGCTAGGTCTTTTTTGGTTTTCTATGTGCGAAATGTTGCTGTTGTGCGAGTAATTGATTTATATTGATTGTACTTAGTAGTAAACAAAGAAATACGATCGTAAATAAGAAATTACAAAAATTCTTAATATTCACTGAAAAGTAATAGTCCTTTTTATATCTTAACCTTGCCAACTTGAGTTAGAAATAAACGAAAAAACATTTTATTTTAAAATATGTCGGCGTTTTTTCACTGTCTCTTAAAACCCCCCTAAATCCCTCATTGTCGAAGTAAATAGAACAGTTTTGCTGCCGGAGCAAGAAGCTTCACTTTATTTGCATGGATCTTTTTAAAAAGCACGACGTTTCAGAATGAAAAATTGAAGGGTATTTATTACGGAGTCAAACTTTAATAATATGACTCGCTACTCAACTTATAAAAACGTTGAAATGTGCCATGCGGAGGAAAATAAACGAGGGCTGTCGAAAGCAAGCGGTAAAACTGCAGTTTCCTTTAAAGCAATTTCTGTCTGGTAATTCGAGTCGCATCATTTGTATCATTTACAGTAGAAATGAAAAATTGCGCGATATGAGAGCTAATAATGCGAAACGAGTTGTAACTAAATTTACGAGACATTCTTGGAAATTTAAAGAAAAACTCCGATGGATATAGCCAGTTTTAAATGGCCATAAGTTACTTAAGACATAGCGAGCCTTTATGCAACAATTCTATTTATATGTAAATGAGTCAGTTGAGGCGTTCTGGAAATAATTGTCTTGCAAGAAAAGTTACTTCTTTAAGCGAATTGAATTGAAAACAGTTTTAATCTCCATAGACTGTATAAAATAAATGTTATTTTGAGAGAAGTTTTGTAATTAAATAGCGGACTACGATAGAAGTAATATTATACTTTTGAATAAAGTAAGAATAGACATTTTTAAGCGGCTGTTTTAGCGGTGGAGAATTTGTGAAGCAAACAAAAAAAATTAGTTACCGAAGAATAATCTTGGACATCACACACAGCTAGAAGCTACGACCAAAATTGCCACGAAGGCCATAATGAGGTGCAGGAACCTTGCGGTTACAAACTGGAGATTCACCCCATAAATAGTTTTGGTACCATATTACGAAACTATTAGCATTATGACATGGAGACTTGATACAGAGATTAGCGAGTGTGTATCCCAACTGTGAGAACATGTCAAAATTTATTTACATTTAAAAGTTTCTCACTATATAATTCAATAGCATTAAACAGAAAACATCTTTTGTAAAAAGTAAATTTAAATGTAAGCATGGCGAAGAATCCTTTATTTCTTATGTTTAAATTATGTACTTTACCCCTAGGGATAAACTTTTTTTTTAGTTTTATTATTGAAAAAGTTGATACTGGTACTGTAACAATCTTATGTACAAAATTTGCTAAATGAAGCTTGCACCTATTTGACATGTTAAGCCATTTAGTTTCTTTTATTTTATGTGATATATGTTCATGCCTTTTAAGACCATATATTAATCTGCAACAAGAATTTTTTGGATTCTTTCTTTTTCTACTAATCGAAGACATGGCACGTATATAAAATCACAGTACGCATAATGGCTCAGGACGAGACTACCACACAGTATTTTATTTAATCTAAAATTAAGCAAATGTCTTTGGTTGTATATTAATTTAAGAGAAAGGAAAGATTTTTTATTTAAATGCTTAACGTGCTCGCTGTAGCGTAAATTTTCATCGAGGATTAATCCAAGATTTTTAGCTGAAGTAACATAGGGGAGTTTTGAGCCATCTAACACAATATCAACGTTTTTCTTGATAATGTTGCTGTTTTTATTTTTGTTATTGGCAATACATAAAAGTTTTGACTTGCTTGAATTACGTTGCAGATTATGCTGACAAGATAATGTTCTAATAGTTTCCAAGTTTTTTTTTAATACTACTACCACCCAAGCTTTTCTTTTTTAATTTTAGGCTTGTCTTCCCAAAAAAATCCAACTAAAAAAAATTAAAGAAAGTTTAAAATAATTCTCAATCGAAAAAAACTCTCTCCACATTAGCTTTTTTTCACCAAAATCATGAAAAAAATCCACTTTTAAAAACAAAGCTGTACTTAATTTACTTATGACCCCGCAAATGAAAAACACATAATTTTCATCTTAGATAAATTGAATTTAGTAGCATAGGCAATACTATAACTTTTAATTAAGAAAAAAACTGAAAGATAAATTTGGAAAAAAATATATCAAAGTTCACTATAAAAACCTTGACACGTTTAGGGCGCCACCACTTGCCGCCCAGCGGCGATGCGGCTCCTTATATACTCGGCTGACCATGACTCCGGAAAATTCGCTGACATTCCACGCCTCTCTAGAGACGTCATGCGATGTGCCCATTTGTGTCATTCCAGCTGGTATTCACGGCGCTGCCAATATCGTTACAATGCCCTCTTCCTAAGCTCATTCCGAAATTATTCCAAAGATGGCGGATGTCGATATCGGCAAAAGATTTCCCTCTTGCAACTGGTTTTCTTGTAGAAATAAGAATCAACACTTCTTTCCAGAGAACGACGTTGGGGAGTATACCACCATACCAGAACTTAAGCGTTTGTAAACCTGAAGACCACTTCTAACATGCTGCTACTCATTCTCCAGTCCAGGTTATCGAGTCAGATCCTCGGCAAGCAACTCCTCCTTTAGACAACACAAAACATCCCAAACGTCTTTATTGGTTGGCTTCTGATGTGACGGCTCTTTGGTAACCAGGTAAAAAATTCTTCTTCCAGTCTCTTCATCGGTTATCTTGAGTGCATGCTTAATGCAGCTTCTTGAGTCATTCCGAGCTTTTTACATTTTAACTTTTACAACTTCAGCTTCTGCTCAAGACAGTTGAGAATCATATCCCCCCACAATATGCCTGAGCATACTCAGCTGGAATAGTAAACAGGTCTTGCTGTCCTTCACTTATGCTTACAAGCTTACGTATTATTGCTTAAGCGTTGTTTTAATAAGGCCTATAGTAGCTGATAGTAGAGCCTATTTGGTTTGGTACGCCTCAACCCATTTGCTCAAATAGACTTATTCCCAGTTTCTGATTCGGGAAACCAGCAACACTTTCCACGTTGTACTAATGCATCAAAGCTTTCTGCTTTTTCTGCGGCCCAATACTTACCGAACATTTCCTGAATCAGTCCCTTACGTTTGCCTTGCTATTGATGCAGTAAAACCTTTCTCTTACTTTTCTCAGGGTCTTTGTTACTCCAAGATATCTGAAATCCGATATTTAGGCATAATAATTTGCCTTCTTTCTTCTTTACCCTCGTGATCATCCATTTTCCGCCTTAAGAGTCCATTTTCAAAAAATTAGGAAGTTTCATTTTACCCAATCTGCATTGGGAGAATATTTGGCAACTTTTTCTTCAGATGGCGGTTCTTAACAACTTTCAAGCATCTTTCGCCTGTGCCCCCTGACCATATTTAAAGTCTTTTAGACATACAGATCGATATCGCCTCTTTACATCGGACTTTCTTAGTTTGACGGGAGTTGGACTAGTGCCTTCTGGAGGGTCTTTTTATGTGACCTACCTTGTCAGATTTTCAACATTCCAACTTCCGAGTCGAACATCCAACATCGGTTTCAAATTCTTGCAAGGACTCCTTTGACTTTTTAATTACGTGTGTCAGGTAAACTTGTTCTAGGTTTGACTTGCCATAACGCATCTCCAATTATCTTACCAGGTGATTGTAGATTTCTTGTTTTTCTAAAGACATTATTAGCAGGAAGGCAGCAGCATCTCCTTTGAAGGACAACGTAAGGACAGTTGCTTTTCCCCTGAGTGACAGACCGTTTGCTTTAGCAGGCGCTTCAAACTGACTAGCTAGCAATATTAGCTTCATCGATAAGAAAAATGGTATTATTGGATCGTCGAAAGCTGACATAACAAAGAAATACCAGTATGAGAAAAACTTCCTATTACAAAGATCGGTATAAAAAAAACTGGGAAAATGGAAATCCTACCCCTTCACTAAAAGGAATTACAGATCTACAGATAGTTCGATAATGAACGAAGGAAGTGGGGGATGAAGGACATTTTGAGCCTCATAGAAATTACCCGCAGTAACTAGGTAATGACAGTGCCTTTTAGCCACTGTATATTGGACCGGGGGATATCTTCGGCATAAGCAAGAGTTCATATTTATCCGAACTGCAAATAGTGAATGCTTCCCAGGGAAGAGATAGTCAAAGATATTTCTTGGGAACCATCAGACCCAAAAAGTCTACGGCTCTAGTAAGATGAAACCAACCTACGCATTCTTAAAGGATTGCTGACAGAGCACTGTCACCTCCCAAAACATTGTAGGAAATTAAGATTAGAGCAATCAGGGGAATGACGATTCTAAAGATAATTAAACTCCAGAAATCTAATTAATGCTTGCGAAGCTACTTACGTATGCCAGAACTATGAAACTCTAGAGAAGGATATACCAGTTCTGGAACCGTCACAGCTACAAGTCGTTATCAAGGTACGAGAGATCATGATATAAAACTATCATCAATTCAGTATTACTAGGGGAAACAATAGATCTTAAAGGTCGTAATGCAACCAATAAATTAATACAGCCTCCGTCGGTCTGTGAATGTCCGTGCTAGGCGCACTCGATTCACCAGCACAGAAGAAAACCAGGAAGAAACTTAAAATAACCATAATAAATGAAGAAAATATTTCAATTGCCCGGAAGATGTAAAGAATTAAACTTTCAATCTCTACTTAGAAAAAATAAACTATATTTTAATATTCGAGAAGAGCTGGAATGCTACTCATTACATTCAAAACTTTTTAAATCTACCAATAGAGATTAATACATCTCATGAAATTCAGCCTTTCTAAATAATAATTTCTTTTTTAATTTTTCAGAAAGATTCTACTTGGTGGTCGCCTAGGTATTTTGTGACTTGGCAAAAGCCTTTGACTGTGTGTCATATGGAATACTGCTACGGAAACTAGAGGTAGTTACAGCACTGTTCTTCATCTTATCAAAAAAGTGATATTTACGCAACTGCCTGAGAAGTACCACAGGAGTCTGCGCTTCTATTCCTTCTGTATGTCAATAATGGTGTTGCTCTTTTGCTGAAAACACAACTTTACTTTGGCATTATATGTTCAGACTGGTCCTTGAATAGGTGTAATAAAATTCAATGAGGATTTTAGGTAAGAATTCCAAGATAAAAGTTATTTTGGGGAAGGAGGAACAAGGAAAATAACTCACTGTTTTTCAGATCTGAGCCTTTCTGCGGCATAAGTAAGAGTTTATAAGTATCATAGCTAAAAAAATGGAGGAAAATCTCAGTGGAATCCGTAACCCCAAAAAGTCTACTTACTAGGCTGTAGTAAGTCTGGGTAAAACAAACCTACGCATTCTTACAGGATTCCAGACAAGGCACTATCACCTTGAGGAACACCATAGCAGATTCTGAGGATAATGAAACTCCAGAACTCTAATTAGTGCTTGACAAGCCGTCACTTTAAATCGCAAAATCGCACCATACGTATGTCACAACTAGGAATTTCTAGAGAGGGATATATCCGTCCTGAAACCGTCACAGCTACTACCCTTTATTAAGGTACGAGGTATCATGATATAAAACTGTCATCAATTTAACATTAGTAGGAGAAACAATAGACTTTTATGGTCGTAATGCAGCCGTTCTTTCTTCTAATCTAATTTGATTTAGTGGTAAGCCTCAGTGGCGGCTCAGATGAGCTAAGGAAGGCTAGACGTCCTCATGCATTTCTAAGATTCATTGATAATTTTTAACAAAATAATTTAACTACTTTTTGTTATTCTACTACTTCTAATATATTATGCCATACGCGATTCCATTAATATAGAATCGATTTTTTTTTAATAGTAAAATTACTAGTCGTATAACAAGCAGCGAATATGCAGCTGTCAAGTAATAAACGCCATACGTAGCAAGGGAGGCACAAGTTAGTACAGCCATGATGTCCATGCTTGGCACATTCGATTCACTACCCCAGACAAAAAAACAAAAAATAAACTTAAAATAACTATAAAATAATTAATGAGGGAAATCTTTCAATTGCCTGAAAGGTATAAAGAATTAAAATTGAAATATCTACCTAGAAAAAATAAACTATATTTTAATCTTCAAGAAGGGCTTCAAGCGTCTGGAAAATATACAAATTTATATTAAATAAATACTTTAGACTTCATAGTGTCAGATCTAGGGGTGTATCATCTCATCCTCTAGGATCGCCTTTTCATTAAGAACTTTAAAATCTAACAACTACTTTTTTTAATTTTTCGGAAAGAGCTGGCAAGAGTCTTTGATTGTATGTCACATAGAATACCGCTACCGAAACTAAGGATAGCTACAGCGCTGGCTTAGGTTTTATCTCACTGACAAAAGAATGATTTTTGGACAAATGTCTAAGGAGTACCTCAGGAGTCTGTTTGTCCGTAGTTTGCTTCTATTTCCATTGTATGTTAATGGTGTACCTCTTTTGCTGTTAACACAACTTTATTTCGGCATTTTATGTTTACACTACTTATCAACTAGTTGATGAATAGATCCAATAAAGGTCAATGAAGATTTTACAGGTGGATCCCAAGATGCCATTTTTTTGGGGAAGGAGAAACGATGAAATTAATAGACTATTGATCACAGCTGATTATTGCAAGGATGCATACTATGATTGGAAATATGAAAATGAGCGCTTCCGACAAACGAGTTAAAGAACGTACTATATTCAAATATTACATTTTTCCTGGCACTGTTTGATCTGCCAGTAAACGGATATCTACACACAAAAAATCCTATTCTATATTTTTTATTTATATCTAACTAACAATACAATTAAAAAATTGTATCAAAAGATTACTATTCTTAAATAAAGCTTTGATCCTATTGTAATAATATTTGCAAACGTATTGTGCCGAGTATCGCTATACTAAGACAAAGATTATTAATATCAAATATTTAAATAAAATGCAATTTTTACATTAGATTAACACCAATACGTTTCTGGAATAAAATTAGTTGTCATTGCGGATATATGAATCTAAGCTTATCTTCAGTCAAGATTATTAGTCTTAGTTATAGTGGAGTTTTTTTCCGTGTATAGATCTAGCAGTATTCAACATTTGATTGTGCGCGAATGATAAAATATGTAAAATTTTCTACTTATTTAATTTTTCCAATAAATTTGAGAAATTGGTGTATTTAGGACAACAAAGAAAAACCTTTCCCTTTTAAAAAACTGCCAACGTTTCTACTTTGTTTTTAAGTCGAGTTGAGCCTGTATAAAAAAATTATATAGGAAAAAAAATTGTTATAATTTACATTTCAGGCAAAGCTAAATTGCTATAATAAAACAAATTATAATGCCTTCATTATATTTTGTCAACAAAAAAGCCTAAACAAAAAATCAAATTAAGTTAATTTAATATAATCTTCTCAAAGCAAAGAAAGACAATAAATTTCATTTATCAAAAAAGGATCTCCTTAGAAAAAGGCAAAAAAAGGTCTATAGAAAAACTAACCAGAAGGCCGAGATGAAAAAGTTTTGTGGGCAAATCCAGACTCATAATATCTAGATAAATGTTAAGGACGATAAAAGAAATTAAAAAGCGATTAGTTATTGGAAAAGTTTGGGACGGGAGACCGCATGGAGCTTTTGTCAAGCGCCTGGATATCCGCACCGCCTGATTATGTGTTTAACGATCCTTGAAAAGCTTTTTTTTCCACAAGGTTTGTTGTGCTCGACGCACAACCTTTTTTTGTTGTTTAAGTGGGAAACGATCTTGTTATTTATGATAAACTAAGTGGTTTTTCTTTGAACATGTTAAAAGTGAAAACAGTAATAATGCGCATGGGCCTATCAATTTATAAAACTCATATGGGGAGGGTAATTATTGAATGAAATGTTTAAAAAAAAAATATGTAAAAAGGGAATTGATGATTATTATTTTCTGATTTATAAGAGGATAAGATATAAAGGATTTGAATTTGGTTTATGGTATGGTTGAATTTGTCCTTAGAACATTGAAAGGCTAGAATTAGCATTGCTGTGGAACTATGAGCAGTTTGCTTGCTTGCAATATCTCTGATGCAATGCTTATGTAGAAATGGCAAACATACTTATAATATCTTTGATAGGCGCAAAGCAATACTAGATATTCCTCTTTAATAAAATATGAATATTTTTTTTTATAAAATATGATAAGATGCTCTATAAAGAAGTCAACATCCAAAGTTAAATGAATGTAGCCAACATATATTAGAGAAAAACGCAACAACATCGCAACGCCGCTCGATCGCATTGTTGATTCCACCGACACACAGTGCTTCGAGTATATGGGAATATGGGACAAAAATCACTACTCTTTTTGTACTTAATCGATTTAAACTAAAGCAAAACTATTATGAAGCTTGAGCTACACTGCACTGAGCTATATATGGCATATTTTACATAATTAATTTCGCACTTACGTACTTAGAATTATAGAAACTAATCTATTTTATTTATATAACACCAAACTTTTACAATTAAGTACCCTCCAAAACGTTGGCCTAAGATAAAAAAAGGCAAAGTATGTTTCATTTTCACAAAAATGATTTATTATCATCAGGTAAGAAAAAAAAATTGTATAATATAATAAAATATTTTATAAATATTTATTTTTTAATTTTTTTTTGTACCACATAGGAATATCTTAGATGTACCGAAAAATCTGGAAGAAGAAATGAGATCAGTCGGATAAACGCTTTGTTCTGGGAAGAAGATAAACTTAACATTCTTCAATTAAATATTCGGAGTTTATGGAAAAACTTTGATGAGCTTCATGTTTATAATTGTGGTAATTTTTTATAAGATTGATTCAAGTATTGAGGTCTTAGTGTTTTCTAAAACTTTTTTATTGCAAATTTATCAGACTTCAATGTAAGGGTCTATAATTTATTTTAAAATAATTCAACTAAAAACGAACGACGGTCTTGTGTAGTATATAAAAAAAATCCATTAATTCAAATACTTATGTTATTAACTTAATAGAATCAAGTTTACTACAGACAGTTTCTAAAATACATAACGTTAACGATGATATGATCTACATGTGTTTATAGGCAATACCAATTTAAACTTACTATCAACACTATATTCAAATATAAATGAGTATTTGAAAATAATGAAGGAAAAAGGAACTTTTAGCTGCTTTAATAAAGCAACTCGTATAGTTGAATTGCCGTAGCAAATAGATCACTATTTGGCTAATAGATATTTATAAATAGATATTTTAAAAGCAAAATTGTAGGAAGACCAACTTTTTGTTACACCGATATAACGAATTTTTATTTAATAGGTATTACTATAGATGCTAAATGTAATACAGTAAAACTCCTCTAATTCGAACTTCTTTATCTCGAAATATTCCCTAATTCGAATATTTTATACTACCAAAAAAGGTATCATCAAGTTTATATGATATTTTATCTCTATAAGTCGAATTTCTCTATCTCGAATTTTTCTATAAGTCGAAATAACGTTTAACGCATTGCCGATGGCTAACTCGAATTTTGCGGGGAAGTACAGACATTTTTCTAGGAAAAAATCTGTTTGTTACATGGATTTGCTATTGCATCATTTTTCTTTTTATTAGTTTAAACGGAAAAAGGCTCTCATCCCGACGTGGTGGTTTTGTGGTTACAGTTTTTTGGTGCGTATGCGAATTAAGACAATTTGTTTTTATTAAAAATAATTATGGCTAAGAGAAATTTAAAGTGCTTACCATTATGTGAGAAATTGAAATTAATTGCTGAAGTGGAAAAAGGTGAAAAGAAAAAGAAGGATATTGAAGGAAAGATATATAACGATCCTAAAAAACAAGGATAGACTTTTAGAAAAAAAAGATGATTACGCTTCAAACTGTAAGAGGAGAAGGCTTACACCTTGTGTGAATGAAGATATTGATGAAGCAATGCTTAAATGGGTTACTAAGGCACGAAATAAAAATCTCCCTCTATCTGGAACTCTTATAAGAGAAAAAGCTAAGGAGTTTGCAACTGCTTTAGGGCGGGACGATTTTGCAGCTAGCATAGGATGATTAGATAAGTTTAAAACTAGGCATAACATCGTTCAAATGTCTTTATGTGGTGAAAGTGCTTCTGCAGATTTGGCGTCTTGTGAAGAATGGCAAAAGAATGTATTGAATGTAAGGATGGCATTTTTAATGCTGATGAAACAGGAGTTTTCTTTAAATGTTTACCCAACAAAACACTAGCATTTAAAGGACAAAAATGCCATGGTGGCAAAAACAGCAAGGTACGAATTACAGTTATGGTTGGAAGTAATATGAGTGGGACTGAAAAGCTTAGGTTGCTAATCATTGGTAAGTCAAAGAATCCACGTTGTTTTAAGGGCATTAAATCATTTGCAGTGGACTATGAGTTTAATAAAAAAGCATGGATGATAAGTGAGATTTACGAAAAATGGCTATTAAAGCTTGATAAGAAATTTGCAGCCCAAAGAAGAAAAGTTTTACTATTCGTTGATAATTGTCCTGCACATCCCAAGTCTGTTGAATCTAAGTTAAAAAATATTAAACTTGAATATTTTCCGCCTAACCTTACGTCAATCTTACAACCCATGGATCAAGGAATTATAAAAAATTTGAAGCAACATTATAGGAAGCGGATTGTTATGAAAGTTTTAGCCCATATGGAAGTGGCAACTCCTACAACTGTGACGTTACTTGACGCAATTCAAGATCTTAATAAAACGTGGACTCTGGACGTAAAAGAACAAACCATTGCTAATTGCTTTAGAAAAGCAGGATTTGTTAAAGATAAAGTTCAACAAGATGCTGATAACTGGGACGAGGATGACCTTGTTCCATTATCTGAATTAAAAACCCTGTGGACCTCATACAGAAGGGCTATAAACATGAGTGATGTTTCATTTGAAGACTATGTGACGACTGATGATAATGTACAAACAACAGGTTCTCCAACTGATGAAGAGATCCTAGAAAGCGTAATAGAAAATCTTGTTCCAAATAAAAAAGGTAGGCTAGTCTAGATTATGCCTTTTTAGATTGTAAGAATTGTTTTGTATTGTTTTAGACCCTGAAGAAAATGAAGATGATGGCCAAAGCGAAGGTGAGACTATTCCGACACCTACAATTGACGAGACGATTTCTGCTATTGAAAAGATAAGATGTTTTATTTTATCCAGAGAAAATATTCCATATGAAATACACAATTCTTTAAATTTATTAGAAGAATTTATAGATAAGGAAAAATGGACCAATTTCACAAAAAAAAATAACTGACTTCTTTAAAAAAAAATTATAAACATATTGATATGCATACATATTATGTAACACATACAACATACAAAATTTTAGTTTTATACGAAGAAAATACTTTTTTTGGTACTAATAAACAATAACCCCTTAATTAGGCGTTTTTTTCTGTAAGTCGATTTTTCCATAAGTCGAATTTTTTAGTCTGTCCCTTGAAGATTCGAGTTAAAGAAGTTTCACTGTAAATGCAATTCAAATAATTTGACTACTATATGAAAAGTTAACTACCATCAAACGGGGTAAATCGGGACGACTATTAGATATTTATGTTATATTTTTTTTATACAACTGCCGAACAAAGTTAAAATTTAGCAGAGAGTGACCGTAGTCCATACAACAGCAGAAATATGTATTCGATTATTTTTTAATTTCCATGGATTATAAAAAAATAAATAAATATAGGGTGTCCCGATTGACCCCGTTTTGGGGCGAATCGGGACGCACCGTTTTAGGCCATGTAAAATACATGTCGCCCCGCGTATGAGGTGAATCGGGACCAAAAATTAAAAAAAAATTATATTTTTAAGTATAAAAACAAAAAAAATACTACAGTAAAATACAAAAACAGTCTTTATTTTACAGTTTTCAGTTACAAACTTAAAAAAACCACATTAAACAAATATTTTCAGAAATAATATAATGATATTAGATGGCATAAGATTTTAACTTCAATTGTAAAGGGAATTTGGATCCTCCTCGTCGCAATTCGGTTGGTTTAGGTAGTTTTTTATTAATTTGTTCCGGCGTAATCATGCAAATATCTTCCACTGTTGGAAAAATAAAACATTTTTTATTTTTTGGTTTGATCTGAGAAATATAACTTTTACCAAAGAGTCCCTTAATTTGCCCGATAAAATATTTTTCCACTTTATTTGTCGTAAACTTAACTTCGACAAAATCGTCAGTGGCAATGCTATTTTCCATTGGATGCTGTACATCAAAGCACTCGTCCAATTCCATTGCTTTAGATTCTGCTTTATCTGACTCAAGTTCGAAAATGTCGTCCTCTTGAGAGTCTTGAGGCACTGTTGTCTTGCTTATTGACGGTTGCGCTTCTAAAAAATCTGTGATGCTTTTGCCTGGCTCGACTGTAACTTTCTTTTTCCTTGCTACAGTAGGCTTGCATGCATTTCTGCTTTCGTTAAGCACTTCTACCACAGATTCTGTCCAGCCATTAGGATGATCTTCTTCGAGGTTTCTTTCTGGTGGCAACCTTTTCAAAACTTGATTTCTATCGATGGGAATGATTCCCGTGCCACGAAAACCGCTTTTAATATTTTGTGTTAGAGTTGCTTCTAGTTTGCTTATAGCTTGCCTTAGTAGGCTTGGAAAATACTCCTTCGGCAAAGAACCCTTGTATTGTTTTTTCCAACCTTCTAGAGTTGACCTCCAAGCCTTTTTCATCGGACCAAAAACGGACACGTCAAGTGGCTGTGTTAAATGGACTGTGTGAATGTGTTAACTTGAATTTGGCGGCAAAAAAGAAAACCGAATAATATTTTCTTCGCATAATTCAATCACCCTATGCGACAAATGACTACACAAATTATCGCCAATGACAACCCTTGGTGCCGGACGCCTCTTCAAGAAAGGTAGAGCTATGGAAATGAAACAGTCTTCAAACAATGGCTGAATGGTCGAACCAGCCACTTTTATTCCGTCCACACCGCGCACGTGGTGGCCCATTTGTCAACCAGGTATCGTATAGATGCTCGCTTTTACAAACAACAAATGGGGGTAATAGATGGCCATCACCACTTACTGCAAACATCACTGATGTCCATTGTTTTGTTGAATCGATGATCCGTTCTGGATGCCTTGTTTTTCTTTTTATGATGAACTTTTCCGTCCGGGATGTGTATGTATGTTATAATTAATGACGGACTCAAGTTCAACGTTTTGCAAGTTGGTTTGGTGATTATCGAAGTATTTATTTACCGAGTTTCCCGAGTTACGGCTGCACGAGACCGTTTGATATTCTCGCACAGTCTCTCAGTCAGAAGTTCTTTATGTCGGACACAAAACAAATTCGCCCAATCAACACCGGGCATATTATTTTTAAATTTCGCCACTCTTACCCCTTTTCTATCAAGATATCCCTTTACAATGTATCGAATAGTAGTTTTCTCCATTGGGCATGCCCACTCTCCCGCCAGTACTATTAAATGGACCAGCCTGGATTCCTCAGCTTCTGTCAAAATTGTTTGACCACCTTGTTTCTTTGGCTTCTGCTTCGCATGACGCTGTAATGTCGATTTTGGGATGTTATATAACTCCTTTGCGTCTCGAAAAGTTATCTGGTCTCTTTTGAACTGCCTCAAAGCCTTTTCCAGTTGTTTCTTGACTATAATTCTGATAAACCTTAGTCTTTTCATCATCGTCGATTCACCCCTGAAAGCGAGTTCTTATGTTTAAAAATTAATAATAAAAAAACTAGGCAAAATAATTTAACAAAAGTCCACTCAACATCTAGAAAATACCCACAGGTATACTATATTAACAACCCAATGCTTAAATCTCCCAATAAATACCTTTTCCAAACAAAGTTAGCAGCAGATTGAAAAAACGTTAAATTTCGCTCTAATATGTGGACACCTATACTCACTGAAATCTTCGAAATAACTAACGGCCACGCGTGAATGTCAAACAGCTGTTGTGCCTACAACAGGTTTTGCAATTTGCAATTACATCATTAGGTCAAATGAAATAAAAAAAAATATTTAAACTTTTATAATACCCTTAAATCTGTTATAAGGAGAGCTACAAAGATCACAAACATTCAAAGTAGGTAAAAAAATATCACTCCTACAAAACTTCACGAGGAAAATAAAAATTATCGAATCTTCCTAAATAGGAACTCAGGAAAAACCTCAGTTTTCTTTAGTGAGAAAAACCTCACTAAAGAAAACTAAAAATTATTATTATAGTTAACCAACAGACCCTAATAAGAATAATCTTAGAAAAATATGGCGAAATATGAACGAGGCCATAAATCAAAACAATTAAATGAAACAAAATATAAAACATGTATTAAAAACGCAAAAGGGAAAACTGAAGAAAATAAAACAATAGCTGAAATATTTGATGATTTTTTTGTCAATATGAAAAGCAATGCCTAACACAATCTGCTCATACAGGAAATAAAACAGTATTAACAAAAACTCTCTGCCTAAAACCAGTCAACAAGCAGGAAATAATAAAATCAATGAACTCTTTAAAAAATGGCTCATCTCCTGGGGAGGATTGTTTTACTACAAATATATAAAAAAAACTCTAGAGGTATTTGTCAAAACCACTGGAACCTAACGTCACTTTTTTCTTAGAAAAAATTCCAAATGCATTGATATCCTCTTTTGTTATATCCGTGTTCAAAAAGGTGATACTAATAACTATCAACGTATATTGTTAATTAGCAACATCGCAAAGATATGGGAGAAATGTCTAAAAGATAATTTTCTGTCTTTTCTAGAGCCTAACAATATTCTTTATACGTATATGTTCGGTTATTGACAACAAAAATACCGAGGATGCTACTTTTGAACTAGCTTGTAGAACTTTAAATGTATTTATGAATTTAGCTAAAGCAAAAGCTAATCCATAAGCGGAGTAGCTTTTGATCTTTCCTATATAGCAGAACCTAGAAAGTAGTTTCATACATTAACGATATCGATGAACACCTTCCAAGAAATAGAAAAGTTATATATTTATTGGAAATTGGAATCTATAGGATGTGTATAAGACAATGGAGATCATTTTGATTTATTATGGTTTAGACATATTTTATAATTGTTGAATAGAAGTCCATATTTTGTAGGAGAATGTGTATATAAAGATTACAAAATCAATATCATATCATACAAAAGTCTTTATCTCCAAGAAAAATTTAAACAATGTAGGTTACTTAGTTAAATGTATTATGCATTTCGGCTGTGTAAACAGCCATCATCAGATACAGAACATCACAAAAAAAATACACGTTCAACAAATAAAACTCAAAAAACAAAAAAATTACCCGTTATCAGGAATAAAAAGAACAATAAAAGAATTAAAATTGTTGAAATCAAATCAAAAAATAATCAAAACTAGTTTTGCTTAGTTGTAAAACTGTCTAATCTATTTGATTTGATTATCTCATGAAATGCTTGATTTTGACTTATTTTCTTAATTTTGCTATAAATTAAAATTTCTTGATTTGTCAAACTGTTTATGTTTTCACTTGTATTGAAAGTAACCTGAATAATAATTTTTTTGTTTATAAAAACGTATAATCGTTAAAATGAATTAGACCCTCTTCAGTACAAATACCGTTTAAACTTGACCAAAATGATCAGAAATCTCGTAAGAAATTCTTCACAGGCGAGTTCAGAAAATGTTGCCAGCAATCAATATAGAAGTGGCTGTTGTACGGCTAGGGAGGGAATCATATTCTGTAAATGTTGTCAAAAATAGTAGCAAAATACTTGACCTGATTGTTTTCTCGAGATATTAATATTAAAAACTCTTAATAAGTTTATAGTATTATTTTATCCAGCGAACGATTCACTTTAGAAAGGAAGTACTGCAGTTCTCCTTTTGGTCATCGATATATACCCATACAACACGTAACTTTATAGCAAAAACTAATTTCAGAAACACAAAATTCAATCACCCTTTCGACAGGTTGACCCTTATATGTAATTTCGCTTTAGTTTATATTATCGCGACAAAAAGTTGCGGTTTTGGTGCCTAAATTATCGAGAGATTTCAATAAAAATTTAATAAACTAAGGATACTTACCCTTTCATCTGAATAAATGGACAACCCTTAAATATATTCCTTTCTAAACATATACTATGTCTAAATAATTACATTTTTGTTTTTAATATCGTTTCTTTATTTTTCATACAAAATGATGACAAGCTTAATTAAGATTATTTTTGTTAATATGAAGTATAGTTACAATTTATATCGGTATTTCAACAGTCAATTAGGTCTATGAAATGCTACATACAAGTCTTAAAAATACCATTTGTATAGGCAAAGTAAACATATTCAAGAAATATGTATAATTAAAAAAAACATAAGAACTTTATATTATCTTCAAAATATCTAATTCTTAACACTCAAAAATACTAACTATTGCGGCCATTGTTTGACCTAAAGTCTCCGAATAAAAATTACCACATAAAACTAATTAATGTTAATCTATTTATGTGACATGGTTGCACAGACTTTTATCAAAGTATCCCTTAATATTAGAAGTTCCTTCTTGGTGTCGTCTTCTATATGGGGTAGATCCGATGGTTTTAATGTATGAGCGGTAGGTTGCAGTGATACGAGATCACCATTGCCTATAGGTATATTAATGGTTGCTGTCTGTTCTGGGGCAAGAACACCAGTAAGCAAGAGAGGAGAACCTGTTAAAGAAATTTTAATTAAAAAAAACTATATATTTCCTTAGTACCAGACTAAATTGTGAAGACTGTGAGTGAGAAAGACCCAAATTTGGGTGTTTTAAATTTAAGTCTCTGACGATATTAAGTTGCACTTCAGAGAAATATTTAGGGGACCAAAAAGAGAGGATTATTGATTATTCGGACGAGAACTGCTGCCTAGCTTCTTTCCCAAATAGAGGGAAACACAATTTAATTAATTGTGCTACTGGTGCTAGTTAACAACTAGTACTAGCTCTGTTCCTAGTGAGTAACTAGGAACAGTGGTGCTTATACTTTAATCACAATGGGTTAAGTGCTTTAACCTATTGCATCAACACACGACGATCGAAGATCTTATATAGACTTCAAGGTATTATTTCAAGCTAAAGATCACGTTACGCCTTATTAATTTTAATTTTTAAAAACACTTATAGACCGTAAAAATTATTTCAAACATCATATAAAGAATGTTAATTTCATATTAACAATTTAACAGGATTAGAATAAAAGAAATTCGATAAGTTGACATTTTATTTGCAAAATAACTTCTTGTTCCAACATATAAATTAATTCTTAGAGCTCATATACTGAAATTATATTTAAAATACAATATTGTATTATTGATTACAGCATGTTCCGATGTGTTCTAGCATTTATATCTGTTCTTGACTTTCTTTTTATTGCACAGAAAACATTACTAAAAGTTAGGACTACTTTAAAGATAAAAATATCCAACAATTAACCTGTTTATATAAGACTTTTGTGTACTAATAAAATTAATTAAAGCAGACCTGTAGAAACCAGATAGCAAAGTACTACGATGATTTTTTCACAATTTGATTAAATCAGAGTTCAGATTAAAAATGTTTTTTTCACTTACCTTGATTTGACCAGCCAACTTCACCAACTCTTGGTCGTCTTCCCCACATAAGGGGCACATTGGTCTTGCACTGTAATAAAGAAGCAAACATTATGCAAAAAAAAAGGAATTATATTTTAGTATTATATTATAGGGTCAGAGTGATCTACTCTTTCTAACATGATTAATACTTCTTCAAACATTTATGATTGTGTCATAATTTTTGTATTATTAATAGATTCATTTCGTTTAAAGATCTCAAATTTAATACAATTTTACCCAACATTGTTGATAGTAAGCCCTCCGAGATTTTAGCATTTAATTTTATGATTTTCTCAATAATTTACTAAATGAACATTCTCATGGAAAAGTTTTTTAATTTTAGACAATAAAGAGGGATTAGGGATTATTTTGATAAGAAAATTTGCATAATATTTTCGACTATCGAGAATTAAAAAGTATAAAGATAATTTGTCAACAATATCTATTTAATTTTAAAAATTAATTTTTAATACCACATAAAATATCTGATTTTCATTAATCTAATTAAAAAAAAATTGAAGAATATTTTTTATTTATATATTACTCCAGTATAAAAAATAATGCAATTGTAAATTATTATCTTATTATCTTCTAACAAAATCTTGTTTTGATCAACTGACTAGATGACATGCTAATAGCATTTCAACTGATGAAATTTAGTTGTGAGAATAAAATATGTTTGCCACAATGCTATTAAACCAACTTTAAATGGGAGAGTCAGATAATATTGGATTTTGTTATTGCATTTTACTCTAGGAAATAAAAAAAAATATTTCCAAGATACATTTAAATCATTCTCAGGGCCTTTTTTGTAAACTCACTTTTAATGTTAATTTTCCAAAAAAATTGAAAAAGCCAATTTTTTTCTAATTAAATGGTATTTGGAATTAAAAGAAATTAGTTAAATATTTTTTATATACATCTTTTTTTTATCCAAGCATAAACTAAATTTAATTGAATATCTCAGTAAAAAAATCATCATTTAAACATAATATGTTTTTAAAATCTTAGAACTACATATGTATATATGTTTAAGATCTTCTCTAAAAGTTTAGTTTAAAGAAAATAAATGAATTAATAGTGTCTTATCAACTAAGCTTTTGTATTAACAACATAGTAACAGTTAGTTAATTGTAACCTTTCAAACAAGTTGTTTAATCTGTGCCTAATTTTTTTTTCTATTAAAATGTCATTATCTAAAGACCATGCATTAACTCGTTATGAAAATCGTGTTTAGCATATTTAAAGAAAAGCAGTAAGATGTTGCAAATCATGTTGAATAATAATTTATGAACTAAGTAAGATCAAAAGCAGTAAAGGATTTTTAAAATTACCAGATTAATATTGGAAATATCCGAATAAATTAATTAAAGGTCAACTGATGCACAAGTAGCTATTTGTGATTCATATGAAATGGCTAGGAATGCAGGTAAATTTAATTTTGAGCCATTAACAAAAATTTATCAAAAAAGTGATAAATCTTCAAAAGTTTGACTTTCTTCAAAGTATTTAACCATAACTTGTCGCGGCATAAATCATAAATGTGCCAGTGGGTCTAATTTTAATAATGTTAAAGAGCGTATAGAGAAAACATTGAGTGCTAAAGAAAAAGATCAGTTAACAAGTAAGTTATGGAAAATATTCTATCAAATAATGTTCAAAATTCCCTTCGGAATAAGTTGGAATTATCTGAATAAAATGGTAAATCTATTAAAATTATAGTAAATTCTAAAGGAATGAAGAGAAATTTGGAAAAACCAGTTACTGCCAAAGCTGTATCAGCAATGGGAACAAACTTATACTTATGTAGTAAAGCTATTCAGAGCTTTAGTTGCTTTTTTCCCAGCAAAGTTTTCATTACTTTTTTTACTATGAACTTTTGCCATGTTTTCTTAAAATCTACATGTACTGATTCCATTGATTGTTCACTATAAAATCCAAACCTTCATTGTCTTTTATTTCAAAAATATGGAACATGATATAATACATCATGCACCTCTGAAGTAACACTAATTCCTAAATCTAACAAATTTGTAAGAAATTTTTTAATGCAACTCTCAAATTTAGGGTCAAGTGCAAGTGAAAAGACCTGACGACATCGCGGAAATCTTGCACGTATTTCAGTTGATATGTATATTCTTAAATAAATGATTCACTATGCCTATCATTATATGTAATTCAGGAGGCAGAATGATTTCTATAACTTCTTTATCTTTGAAGAACAAATTATAGGGTACACACAATTTTTATATAGTTTGGCATCAGATTTCTTTTGTCCAAATTTTGGCCAAGTTTCGTAGTTTTTTAAATCTCGCCGAGTTTTATATACCGTGCAAAGGTTGAGACTGCTTTTTTCTATATTGCAATGCAAAGTACAGAGAAAAAAACTTGCATGATCCATCAAACCTGCTAAAATATTCGCAACTTTTACGCCTGTAGTTATTGTTGCATCTTCTAATTCTCTGATTTTTAGAAAAGACCATAGTAGCTAAACATTTTTAGAATTTTCTTGTATACTATCCTCAAGACCGATTAAAAATAATTTCATTACTCCAGGATCATTCATATTTTTAGGTATATAATTCGTATCGTACGTAAGACTTTTTTCTCTTTATTTTCATCCACAGCTGTAGTAGTAAACAAACTTTTAAACATCTACCTCCACAATTTAGGCCGATTTTGTATATGTACTTCATCGTCTAATTTTCTTAATGATTTAACATATTCTATCAAATGACTTAAATTATTATAAAAAATCAAATGTTCATTGTCCTTCATAAGATTTCCTTTTTTTTTGAAGACATCACTTGCATTGTTTTAATTTAAAAAAAAAATCTTAATGTTTAACTGTTCTTTTAAATTAGGTACAAAAAAAAGTCGGTTGTTGGTAGCACAACACGCAATGTGCTAGAATAAAATTCAACAACAAAAACCAATATTGTAAGTATCTGACCCTCCCATTTAAAGTTGGTTCAAATGCACCATGTTGCTCCTACCTATACCTACTATAGTTTCAGTATAAAACTCATAGTTTCAAATGGACTCTTTCATATTTAAGTTCTTCTTTAAAGCAACAGGGCTCCTATATATAAATTTTAATTAAATATACAGAATTTTACCTTGGGAGTGATACTTCCAGTGGAGGGCAGAGGGCACCTGTTTACTGGGGTTTTAACATTTCTGGAGAGAGATCTTGATACTGATTGCTTAGCTGTTTTCGTTCTTGACCTTGATTGTCTGGTTGAACTGGTCGCACCGACACCTGAATTAGTTCCACAGCTACTTTCAGTAGTATAACCTGCATGGATGATCCCAAACCAAATGTGAAACAGTTAGATGCATAAAGAAGGGGGTTAGAATGAAAATAGAGTAAATGAAATTAGGTACAGCATATATACAAAGTAAATGAAGCAGTAAAGCAAAAGAAACATGATGAAAATAAAGTAAAGCATTAAATAAAAAATAAAATATTACCTTCATCGCCTCCACTAGCTGACATACTTCTTAGATTTCTTCTAGTTTTGGAAACCACTCTCGTCTTTTCTAGATTTTGTTCCTCTAAACCGGAAACAGTGCTGTTGGTGATTTGATGTTTATTATTTGATACAGTTCTTGTGCTGTTCAGGCTTTTACCACTAACAGCAAGTGTTGAGGAAAGAGTATTTTCAAAGTCATAGTTCATCTAAATTTTAATAAAAATGGTTATTCTTGTAGTGATTATAAGGTTGAAAATTTAAAACAACTTACTATTTCGATTATAGTTTTATTTAGCAGTTTGACTGGGATATCTTTCTTCCATTCTATGAAAACTTTCTCACTTTCTAACATTTGGTTTTCTGTCATTTTATTTAATGATTCTAAAGCTCTCTTTTCTGAAAAAAGGCTTTTAGTGTTAGATATATTTATAGGAATACACCCAATGTAACTATAAGTAAATGCAAATATACTAAAGAAAAGTAAGCAGTACTAGAAATACAAAATAAAAATTCTATGAAGTAATTATCTTATATAATATGCAATAAAAATTGGATTAAAGAGAATTTTGGGAATGACAAAATAAGCTGTAAGTCGAGGAGTGTGTCACCTCTGGGACTACATGTACAAATGATCTTCTAGTCAGTGGAAATTTGGTGGTCAATGACGCATTTACTATTATTATACCCGCAGTTTATAGAAATTATGCGGATTTTCTCCCTCAGTTGCATTTGTTTTCCTTTGCCTATTGGCTTATTTTGTGAGGCGTGAATTCATTTCTTGTTTAGTGTTTAATATTATAGAAACTTTTGTTACCTCTTGTTTTTTTTGTTGCTTTGAGTTAGTTGCTAACATACTTAGTTCAAAAGGTAATTGATATGTGTAACACTTATATTGAGTGTGTGGTGCTTTATTAAAATATTGAAAGCAATAATTTGCTCCACGCAGTTGTTATAGTGATTTTTTTTTACTTTTAGTTATGGCCAATCAGTCTGAAAAACTAGCTAAGGTTTGCAGTTACTTAATAAAGCATCTTGCAAAACACATATTTTTAAGTAACAAATTCATTTTTCCTCGAGACAGCAAGGATACCAGATCTGGAGTCAACTCAGTTCGAATTAATGCGATACTTTCATTTGAGAAAATCAGGACTGTTTTAGACTAGTGAATTTACAGATAATGTATACTCTTGAATAACAAGATGGAAACTGGTGATATAAGTACAGCAGGAAATTCCAACATGAAAGACATAAAAGATATAGAATAAGAGGCATTTATGAATGCATGATCAGACTTAAAGAATTAAAGGTCATCATTATGCTAGTGATAACTCTTTTCTACAAATGCAGATTAACAATATGGAAAAACTAGTTCAGAAAAGCACATTGTGGTGGTATTTTCTCCAAAAACAGAGTGGCAGATTGTTAACAAACAGATTGGTTCAATACAAAAGTTTAAGAAGCAGCAAAAAAATAATCAAGTAATAAATCTTCTTGCATTGTCAAAAAAAGAAGGAACCCAAGTTTAGAAAGTAGCAGTAGCAATGGATCAAGTAATTTTGACTCAGATTTTGATGTTGAATTATTGAGTACTATACAAAATGACAATTTCTCAGACCTTGAGCAAAATGATCCAACAAAAAGCCAAATTAATGTCACAGCCTCGGACACAGTAAATAAAAAAACTGAAATGGTCTCAATAGAACCAGAGCAATATAATTGTGTCTACTACAAAATAGCTTGATATATAGGCAGAATATTGAAAACAGGTGACAATAATAGAGAAATTAAATTCTTAAAGCAGAAACTCAATGAATATATTCAGCTGGCAATTACTGATATCAAAAAAATTGAAAATAAATAGTTTTTTTAGGGATTACTAGGACATTACTAGGAAACTACCGTTTTAAACTAAAGAGGCATGAAAAAGTAAGCATACATTTAGCATATAAGAAGTTTATAAAATTGTATTTAATTCAGTGAAAACAATTTGTGATGAAAATAATGCTTTACAAGGTGTATCAAGGTGATAATAGGCTTGGCATATCTAAGACTGGAGGTAGAATTCTCTTAAAATATTCTCACAAGAGGTCTTGTTGCATCACCTTAAAATTAACAGCTTTGCGCTATTGTCACTTTTAATGAAAACTAGCATCATATTTCACTTTTTTAATAGAACACCCCACATACTATTTCATATCATTGAAGGAATGAAAATATTTTAAAATAATAGAACAAGATTTGTTAGTATGATTACCAAATTAAAAAAAATCTTACAGTTTTCTAGATAGGTCTAACCTTCCTCTGTATAATGGCACATTATGTCAATTTAATTCTGAAAAATTGTTATAAAGAAACTTTACAGTCATAAATTTTTCTAGCAGTTACTAATGTTTTTTGTAAGCCTATAGATCAGTTACTGATTTATGGATAACATTCTGTTAGTTAACAAGTGTTTAAATTCTAACCTTTTAAAATGCTTATAATAATAAATAATATGAATAGTTTTTTAACTTTATTTCATTCTCGAACACCGTTAAATTATCATATCTTCAATCTTGTTAAAAAAATATGTATCACATTATACTATCTTCAATGGTTTTGGAGATATTTGCAGTAAATGGATGTCCTTGGCACTCATTGGAATTAAAAAAAAATTATTGGCCATTACTGAAATTCATTGACAGTTTTTGGAATTCATTGATATTCATGGACATTCATTGGTTTTCTTTGGCAGGCATTGGAATGCCAATGAATAAATAAGGTTTTGGAATTACACATACATTTTTTGACAAAGTAACACACCCCTCTCTGTAAATACATTATACTGAAGGGTTTATGCATATTTAATTAACTCAAATGATGCTAGCTTTTTCCACATCTTTTTGGTTTTTATATAAACAAGTTAACACTTTTAAATCAAAAATCTTGTTAAAATATTCCCAAAAAATTAAATATTTAAGACTTCACATTTTTTATATTATTAGAAGAATTTCTATTTATTTGACGTTTAGAAAATTTGTATATCTTATTTTATATTAGTTCCTATATATTAAATTTATTCACTAAGCAAGTGAGTTAGTTATTACACTTGACACCTCTTCCACATATTATTATTTCTAGCTAGGGAAGAACATATTTATAACCAAGGATATATAAAAAAAATTATAAGAACCAACCTGGAAGGATTATCTTATGTTATGTTGAGTTTCTTATTTTTTATAATAAATTGTCCCAATGTAAAAGAAATTTTTGATTTATATTAACTCTTAAATTGAATTTTAATAGGATTTATCATCTTACCTTCTTCATCCAGGAGTTTTAGCAGATGATCTTTCATACTAAAACTTGAACTCATATGCTTTTCTGTACCGATATCTGGGACTTTTGGTATAGTTGAACTGACCTTTTTAGTTCTGGGCATCTTGTGGCTTAATATATAATTATCGTAAAAAGAGCACCCCTTTGTGAGTCAAACAGGAACTATATAAATAAAAAATGAGGATCAGAACAAAGCATAAGAATGCAGATGTATATTTGTAACTAAATTAGTAATAGATAACTAGGCTAATAGACTCATAAAATATAACTGCTGAAATATAAATCTTCTGGCAGTATAGTGACTGTTCTCTTAGGTTTTAAGACACTTACCTTATGTTTTGACAAAAAAACAGGTGTTAAAATGTTATTAAAAGTTGTAGTCTTCACAACCTCAATAGCCTTGAGAAAATTGTCCGAATAGCTACAGGTTTAGCAGCTTTTGATGTATGAAGAGTTTAATTAATTGAATTGTTTTAGATCATCATCTTAAAATAAATTCAAACAACACAAATAATAAAATACTACCAAAATGATTATTTGTTTCACTGGTTATGCTGAATTTTGTATTCTAAAAATTTCAAACAAATACGAATGCGACAGTTGACAGCTGTCAGAAAACGGCGGTTAAAAATCTACGGTGACTTATTTATTATACCACGTTGCACCGGCGTTGCCAGTAATGCTGCGGATTTACCCAAGCACCAATTTAACGCTGCGATAGCGGTTTGAAAAAAGTTGTGCAACTGAACACAAGTGGCTAGAATAAAATTAAACGGATGTTTTTATAACCCTATTTTGCGCGAGCTTGGTCAATCATTACTGAATTTTTGAAACGTTTAGGAATCAGTTGGTCGTTGGCTAAAGGTTCATAAATTAACTTAAAATCGACTACATCAGCGCCGTCTGGAGCGTCGGTTAAAATTTTTATTTATTTATTTATTTCTCTTCCAAAGAGCAATTGCCCAATTTACAACAATATAAAACATTTTACAAGAGATGAAAAACCGAGTGAAAAACCTAACCTTCACTACAGATTGCACAAAAATCATAATACCTGATAAAATCCTTAACCCTGCGTTAGTGCGGTGAGTAATGTAAAGTGAGTAAATGATATATTTGTAGGAAGTTCCTGTTTTTTTTCCTAACTGTTCCAACTACCGTCAAATTGTGTTGACTTATCAAATCTAAAGCTAGCGGATAACTCATAAACCAATTGTCTGAGGGGTAACATTTCTGCCTGTTCCAGAAATAGGCGTAATAAGTCTTTTGACAACTTTGCCTGGAGAGTTATTTATTTTGTACGGACCTTCGGGTTGTTTACCTGTATATACCTCCATGTTTGAAACGTAAAATGTCTTGCTATCTGCCACCGCAAAAATTTTGATCCCATACTTGGATGGTTTGTTAGGAAGATATTGTCTAAAAGGGCATCGTCCTCTAAAGGCTGGCAGCATTTCGTCTATGGTCACAAACTCCCAAGGGGTGTAATTATTTTTACAATTACCCACGAATCTTTTAAAAAAACACCGCATGGCTGCAAACTTGTCGAAAATCTTTCTCGCTTCCCGAGTATTCAGATCATCAAAATGGCACAGGTATTGAAAAATTTCAATACCTGTGCCATCAGTCTGCCACAAATCCTCAAGATTTTGTCGATTTTGATGATTCTGCTAAGTATAATAATCCCAAAAGACTTTTTATTTCACCCAAGGTAGTGTCTTTGGTTCGACACGGTTCTTTATATTTTCCTTTTTGTTTTTAAATATATATATTTGAACATGAGACTAAGATGTCGAGAAGCTCAGTTGTAAAAAAGCAATACCAGCACTTTAATTCTGACTTTGCATTTTTCGCGTCACCTTAAGGGCCAGGAAAATGCGTCACTAAGTTATGACTTCTTGTACGCACATTAATATTTGGAACATCTGAAAGCCATTTTGTTCTACCGTCTTTTCCTATAAAGTATTTTTTTGACGTACTTGTAGAAGGTTGGTTTTCTAATTCTTCATTCGCCACTGTATCGTCTTCCTTATTGGCACTTTGCTCGCTATCTGTAAGGTGTTCTGATTCTTCTAAATAATCTTCATCATCTCGATCATCAGAGTCGCTGTCTCCTAATGATCCTTCATTAATTTGATCTGCGTTTTCTTCATTTAGCTCAACGTGAATCTCATCCATGTATTTCTGTAACAATTCCTGCTCTTTCTCATAGGATTTACTACCCATTTTGTTTGGTTTCTAAAAAAGTAATAACTAATTATAAATATATAATACTATATGACTACAAATAAAGTTTTACCTGCTCAAAAATCAACAAAAGATAAATAACTGCACAGTACAAAAAAAATTCGCGATCGGTGCGGTGGGGTTTATGGAACCCCAGCCCAATAAAAATTGTTTTGCACAATGACTGGCTGCGATCGAACTGATTTCGCGGGCTTAGTAGACAGGTCATCTGACGAGCAAAAGGTACCTACAGCGTTGCCGGTTATTATTGAATATTCTTAAAATCCTCGCTATGTATAACCTGGATTTACCACACCCCACCGCACTAACGCAGGGTTAAAAATAGATAAGGTACAATTTGACTTAAATATTTTCACATCACAGAATAAATTTACAGAACATTGGCTTTCAACAGTCTTAAAAAATCTATTTTATTAGTAAAACAATCCAACTGATCCGAGTACTGGTTAGCAAGTTTGCCTGCCCTGGTAACAAAGGAATTATTTCCATAATTGGTTCAGCGAGATGGAATATGAAATGAGGGTGTTCGATGGGTCTGCCTATAAGGAATGTAGACCAATTTTACCAAGTATATCTGGGCAGCAAGATCTAGAATGGAGAATGTCATAGAAGACTGACAGGTCACGATGTTTTCTACGTGTTTGGAGAGTATGGATATTAAGTTGAGACTCAAACTCGTGGTAGATAATAGGAAGTGGAACATTCGTTTTAAACGCAATGTATCTTAAGAATTTGTTAGATAAGTAGCTTTTCAGCCACATATATAGGGGACCGGTAAGGCCGCACTTGCTTAGTTTGCTTAACAAAATTGAATGATTAACGCAGGCAAAAGCTTTACTGAAGTCCGTATCTACTGCATGTACATGACCACCTTTCTCAAAAGACTGGATAACAAACTCAGTAAAAGTCAGAACACTTAGCTCAGTAGACCGCCCTGACATAAAACCAAATTGTCTGTTATTAATTACAACACCAAGATGACGCACCAAAACAACCATAAACAATCCTCTCAAAAAGCTTTGGGAAAGAACTAAGGATACTTACTGGTCTATAATTCTTGACCTGAGTGCTGTCACCAGACTCTAAGATGGGCGTCACAAAGCTTGATTTCCAAAAGTCAGGGAAAACACCTGTCTTTAGGGATAAATTGAATAATATAAACAAAGGTCTTAAGATGATAGCAGGCAACCCATCGAGGAGGAGCCAGGACCCTCGCAAGCATCCAATGTACTCAGCTGAGAATAAATTTCAAAGAATGTTATGCTTAACTTAGAAACCTTCAAATTATTTATAACTTGATTTAAAGATACTGAATCATTCCTGTGGTGCATTGCTATACAATTCAGAAAAATACTAAGAGAACAGATTGACTATATCAATACCAGAAGAGCATTTAACGTTTTCGTAAAATATCTCTTGAGGGACTGCACTGTTACCTTTTTTATTGTTTACAAATTTCCAAAAAATTCGCAGATTATTCCTAAGGGATTGCTCTCTAAGAAACACATATTCATCATAGCAGTTTTTTTTTAAATTTTACATCTTGACCGTAGAACCGAAAAAGCCCCTCTTCTTTGCAACTATTAACTATTTCAACTCTGATGAAAACTAATATGGACATTTTTTAGCGGAATATTTCTTTCAAGGAACAAAGCAGTCAATACATAATTTCATAGAATACATTTAACATATCGTTCAAAGCTAAATTCGTTAAAACTGTATCCGAGTTAAACTTCGATAGGAAATGCAAAATGGCATCCCAGTCGATCGAATAAAAGTCCCTATAGGAACCACAGCCAGCCAGTTCACTTGAATTTCTGTTAAGACCATAATCACCACACAACAATACACTGGAGGGTGATGATTGTCTGTTGGAAGCAATGCAAAATCTGCCATAGAAGCAACTACATCTGAGGAAGGTGCCAATATCAAGTCCAGAATTGAGCCAGTATCGTTTGAAATATGGTTGACCTGAAATAAATTATATAGGGCACAAGCTGGCGTGACTTTCCAGGTCGGTAATAGTGCAGATTCACTACTGCAGTTTGTGCAAAAACTCAAAATAGCCAAGTTCGGAGCACTTTTATTTCAGACAGCCGAGCACGCAGCCGAAAGGTTTGGTCTCAGATTCAGAATGGACCCAAATGACGATCAATCTGTTATAAGAGAGCTCAACAACAAAGGCTCTTTGTTAAATTTGTTGTAAGAAGATGATATGAATGAGCCTCAATAGGGCGTGTTTTACATAAAAACAGATAGCCTTAACCTTTCACCAAGACTTACTTTTGCGGTTCCTGAAATCCGCTAAACTTAAATCTGAGACCCAAGGTTTTTTGCTCGCATGTCAAGATGGCTTAATAAAACTTTAATGTATCAGAGCCAATTTACCAACATTCCCGATAACACGTGTCGAGCCTGCAGATAACAGCCTGAAACCCTTATGCATCTAGTATCAGCCGGTCGAGTTTATACTGTCAATAGTTACATTCGTCGATAAAACGATGGTCGCTCAGACTGATTTACTTTAATCTACGGTTTGGATGAAACACCGGTTTTGTCCTTTGCTCAAGGCAATATTCAGGCGGTTGTGGAGAACGGTAACTGCCACATTTATTAGAATTACGCTTTTTCTACTGCACACCGAATTCTACTGCCTGACTACTGAAGCCTGACATGGTTGATAAGGGGAGAAGCTGCACTAATTCAAACTAACATCGACCGACCAAAGAGCGGAAAAAGCGAGCCAAAACCTAGATCTGATTGGTGAACTGCTCAGGCTCTATCCGGGTTGTAATTTGCTATTGGCTATCCTAATTGTCGGCGTTTTGGGATGTATGAAGAATTTCCTAGTGAAAGAACTGAAAAAGATTCTGGCATGTCAAGATTGATCCGAACACCTAGCGATGAAGATACAGAAATATGTCATTCTTGGCTCACTCCATTCGCTGAGGCTAATAATTTTGGCCGAAGATCACTAATCGAACGAATGCGCGGAGCCGTCTGCGTATGTTGCTTCGGTCTTGTGGACCATCACGGATTAGAAGACTTAGACAAATAAACAAGGAAACAGTGTCACAAATACTGCTGCAATGACCATCAAATCTTTATCGAAAGGTTCCACTTACCGAGAAGCAAAGGTGTACGTGGAATATTAAACATGATTACATGACATGCAGAATAGATAAATAATCTGAGAAGATACCTTATTGATAAACTAGAATCAGCAGGGTATTCCAACCGCTAAAAGAGAAACGCGACCGTACTACATTTGTCTGAAAGACAATTTTATTCTCTTCTAAAGATCAAAACTTACGAAGATAGGAAATATTTTTCTGAAAACAGATGGTTTTTTATATGATATCCAGGATCAAGTAATTGAGTAAGAAACTTACCCCAAACTAAGTGCCGAATATGCTAGCAGACAGACAAAAGTCTTGAAAACATAATAGCTGGATGTTCTGTACTTGCACCGAAACATTATCCGGAAAGGCATAATAACGTTGAAAAGATTCTGCATCAAGAATCATCCAAAAAATACCTTGCATCCGAAATAAAAAAAAACTATCCTACTCTTACGAACTAACACCAGTTCAAGAAAGTAACGATTGCTGTATTTATTGGAACCGAAATATAATTACATATAAACTAATCCCAAGTAATATCGTTGACATCGTCTTGAACCTAAAAGCTGAAAAACAGGTCATTATTATAGATATAACGGTCCCTCCAGTGTAAAATATATGATGAAAAAAATGCCTTGGCTGAAGAGATTAAGAGAATGTGGAAACCGGAGCGAGTAACCATTGTCCCAATAATTGTTGGTGCTACTGGTGACATTCTTATAAAGCTAAAAAAACTTCTAGACGTAAACTATACTAACAAATGCAGAAAGCCGTACTTTTAAATAAATGTTCCATCGTACGTATAGGACGCTGGGAGAGGCAAACATTGTTACTCGATAAGAACCTAAAAAATAAAGTTAATAAAAGAATAAAAGCTAAAACAATAACTTTGCAACAATAAGCAAAAAAAACCTACCTACTCTTGCATTAATTTGCAGAGAAAGTGGTGAAGAAAATATCAGTGTGGTCAGCTGAAAAAGAAGAAATAATAATAATCTGCCATCTACTATATGTCGATGATTTGCAACTTCAAACTCTAGAAATAGTGAAAGAATTTAGCAATAACAGGAATTGAAAAATATGCCAAAATAACAATTGAAAATTGCAAGACATCCAAAAAGGACAAATATAAAAATTGACGAAAGAACACTTAACATTACTTCGAAGAATACGAAATATATAAATTGAGTGGAAGAAAATATGTAGTTTAAATACAAGGAGATAAAAAAAAATACAAAACCTTAGAAAAATCAGAAGAATCGTCAAGTAACTGTACGAGAACTGTATGATATGGCCATAAACCTGAACCTGTAGTAGATATCAATGAGATTACACTCATATAGAACCACAATATACATTGAAAGTGAAAAAACAATGCTTGATTAATGATGTTTTAAATCCTATTCTATCCATTAAGACAAGTGTTTGAGACAGACTGGAGCAGCAGAACATACTTCACAGGACACTTAACTATCAAAGTAATTTCGAAGAAGTACCATCTACTGGGTCTACATTGAAATTGTCCCATATTGAGATCCGCCCATTATTTGTAAAGTAAGCCAATAGAAGTACAGCCAATCCATGTAAAGTTCATCTAGATGCACGATGTGCATTCGGTAAACTTAAAACTCAATCAACCATAAAAAAATGTATGTGAAAACCGGATAATAATAATAATAATATTCAAAAAAAGAATGATGATTTTTCTATAAAAAAAAATATATTTTAAGTGAATGTTACCTTGGTTTCTGAGAAGGCTTCAGCAATTATGATGCATTTGTAGATTCTTGAAGAGGTTTTACCTGGAGTTTATTATTGGTGATGATACCGGTACGGTGGTTCATGATTTTTCCTAAGCATTCGATTTCGTAAATCATGAAATATTGCTTGGTAAGCTCTTTGCTGTGATGTAAGCTGCAGTCTTAGGGGTGGCTTTGCACTAGTTTCAATGCGATTTGTCAGGTAGAAAACAAATTATTCGCTTAAGGGGTGATTTATTGGAGGTTTGTCCTAATTATAAGCACAATATTCCACAGGAGTCAGTTCTTGGTTCCAACTTGTTGTTCGAAGGATTTATTGTGACGTAAAGCAGTGGCGTGATGCTAAACTTTTGTTCCTAAGCATAAACAAAACGAAATTGCTAGAATTTAAATTTTACTGTAGTAGTTAGGTCTCTTGAAATATTTGTTGATGATAGACTAACATTGAATGACCACAAAGATGACTTAAGACAGTTATGTAGTTTAGAGTTGCATCAAATGACCTAGGAATGGCAGCTGTAGATCTTTCACTTGTTGAATGTAATTTACGCCTCGGTAGTGCTTTTTGGGGCCATGGAAGTCACTACGTGTTTAGTTTAGGAAGTAGTCTAGTAAAGCCAAGATCATTGTGTAGGCTTTTATTCGAAAGTTTAGAAATTGTAGATTTATGTTGCTTACTAATAGTTGAAAAAAGTTGTCTTATATATAATATGCATCTAGTTATTGATCAATTTAAAAAGCACCGTAGGACAAGGCAAAACCATAATATTTTAATTCCGAAAAGTGAGCTTCCAAGGAACTCTTTAATTTATTTGAGTATAATAATATTTAAGCATGTTCCAAATAATATTAAAGCAGCTGTAACTCTTATATGTTTTAAAAAAATCAGTTGCAAAAGCTTTAAAAAATAAGGCATTTTATACTATTAAGAGAATATTTTGCAGGTAAGTGGGAATACCTTCCTAATAACATACTTGTGTTTTCTTTTTTCTTTTGTTTTAGTGAAAAGTTTTATTTGTCTTAAAATATTATTGTTATATTACCGTTGTGCCTCCATTTATTAATTTTACTTCAATTTTTAATTTTTGAAATAATATTGGTATATGATTTTATTGATCCTAGAATAGAATGTAAAAAAGCTTTGTCGACAAATATTTTATATTTTCGACAATAATGCATATTTTTTAATGTAAATTTAAATATATAATACAAAAAAAAACATAAACGCAATTTTAAATTGTTCGTGTCCAGCATCAAAACAATTATACCGATTCGATTTAATTTAGTTATATGGTTAATTAAATCAAATTGGCCATTAAAAGTAATAGGAAAATGTGCTAGTTGGTGGATATAATGTATATAAGAGATCTTTTATTTTATCATGCTCAGAGTGGTTATAACTAACTAGTCCATGCAAAACGTACATTAAATGTTTAGTCTTATTGAAATAAGTAATAAACTTTGTGGCTATCTGCTTTGTACCGTTAAAATACGGAAGAGATATGGGAAATTATATGTTTGCGAATATTGCCTGTGATAAGACGCGCATTTTATGGTCGTATAACTTTTAATTGGTGATATTAAACCGACAAGAAAATAAATGACGAAAATATCCCTAATAAAATGTGTACATATTATTAAAAATATATCAACGTGAATAAACTAGAATTCAACCACAACACTAGCTATTTCTTTGGGTTAAAAAATTCAAGAACCCTGTTTTAGAACCTTAAATAAATACTTAGTATGTATGTAGTACTGGAGATCTTCCAAGAAGATAACTGTATTAGGAAAAAAACATCACTCCAACTTTTCATTTAATTTTTAGTCGTTCACATGAGGTTTTTCCTAAATAACCATCATTTTTTTTTCTTTAATGCACGTCTCTACATAATTTAGAAAAAATATCATTTATCCTTAATTCTGTTACTTTCATGAAACTTTTTTTTCGATTGATAAATACTAGTGGACTTTTACCAATAAAGACTGCCAATAAAATGCAGCTCCAGCAAGCAGGTTGTGTGCGGAAAGGTTTTCCTTAGGAAATCATTAAGCTCTACGTATGTTTGTAAGTTTAGTTATTAGACTTAGTGATTCAGGGTATTTAAAAGAATAACGAGAAAGTACGGTGGATGTGCACAAATTAAGTAAGACATTTTAGAAATGGTCGGAGACGACCCAACAATGAGTACTAGAAGAGAGTGTGGAAGACACTCTCTATAGGATAGGACAAGAACAGTATTTTCCTTATCATTATCAACGAAGGAAAATAAAGAAGAAAGATAGAATAGTTGCATTCTGCCAATAGCTTTTAGAACAGTTTGGCATAAATGAAGATTTTACGAAATTGAATTTGTGTACAGACCAGGCCATATTTACATGAGATAGAGGGCAAAATTTTCACAAAAGTCATGTTTGGACAGTAGAAAATCCGCATGCTGTAAAAAGGTCTAATTTTTAACATAGATTTTCATAAAAGTTTGGGATGGCTTGATAAATAGGATGCTTATTGGATCCACCTTTTTTCCACCTCGACTGAGGATTGAGGACTATTTGGTACTTCTTATTCTTACGTTTATAACGCCCTGCATAATCGCTAGATGATGAGGAACTCGATCTTCTAGACATATAACTAGTAAAGCTTTCTCGTCTTCTTTTATCCATTTTTACTATTCAAACCACAAACACAAATTAAACTGATAGGCGTAATACGTAACAGTTAGGTGTTGCTCTAAATGTGAGATATTATGTTGTTCCTACACATGACGGGACCACATTTTGGACGAAAAGTTCATAAACATCTAAATAATATGTTTCCGAATAGATGAATAGGGTGCAATGGACCCATTTCTTGACCTTCTCGCTCTCCAGATTTAACGCCTTCCGATTTTTTTCTGTGAGGCTATTTAAAAGAATTGGTTTATTATGATGGAGCAGTAAATACTTGAGAAAAACTTTAAGAGCGTATTAAACATTCTTGTGATTTCATTCGTGGATTCCAGGATTTTATTTTCGAAGCTTGTCAAGAGTAATGCATTCGCCGAGCTTTTTCGAAGAACAATTCGAAGATTGTGTGTTCATTGAACAAATGGGGACAATTTTTGAACAAACTAACTTGAATAAACTAGAATTCAGAAATTTTTATAAAAAAGGTAACCACTTAACTTATTAAAGATTTTTGAAAAATAACTGTCAATAATGTGAAGTAACAAGTTTTCTCAAGAGTTCTACAAGGTATTAAAATATACGACTTCGGATCTTCGGAAATCCCTTTCTTCAAAAATCAGAACCCATTTTTGATATATAAGTTGCTTCTAAGAATTTTTATATTTCCCTATACTACTCTATGTACACAATCTTCATTTCAGTCAGGTGGTGTCACCATTATGTGGTAAATATATTGGCTTAGTAAGGGCTATTTTCAGGTTCTCTGATTTTTTCTAAGAGACCTTTTTATTTGCTTATCACAGTCATAAGGAATTAATAAGCCAGTTCAGATTAATAATTGATACTGAATTATCTCTTATATTAGGGTTTCGAATTTAAAGTCAGTCCGAATACTGAATTTGGTGAAACTGTTTCTTCTCAATGGTATATTCCTGCGGGTTCATCTTTATCTCCTGAAGACATAGTAATCATATGGATGTTTAGAGAATACAATTCGAATCGCCCATATTTATGTTCACCTATTTAATATTCAGTATCATCCGTTGCTACTCATCCATTATATATTGTATATTTTCATATAAATAAGGTTAGTACTTGGTTCTATAATATGCCAGTAAAGATCAGCTGAGGTCGTTACGTAAGACGACGTTAGTAGGTACAATGTCCAACTGTTGTCTGAAACCTGGTTTATTTTTAAGATTTTACTTATTTGACTTAGGATATTGAATCACGCGTTTCAAGCATACATAAAATATTATAGTTAAGCGTCAAGTCATTATAATATAAATTTATATATGATGCTATAAACCTCTTTTACTGTTAATATGTATTTGAAATAAATAAATGTAAGTCTTATCTTAATTTTATGATTAAAACCTAAAACAATGTTTATTATCAAATATTTTTCTCAACTCATCAAAACAAATTACATAAAAGTAAAGTTTTGTCTTGCGTGTTATCATTCTTGGTTAATTTGGTAGCAGTATTAGTGGCAAAATGACAAAAGACACCGATTCTTTAATTTTTAAAGGACCAGTTTGGAAAGATGTGGTAAATGGAGGGATTGGAGAAGAATTTTGGGCCACTGCTCAGAAATATGGATCTAAGCCATTTCAGGTAAAAGTTAAAATATATTTGATAGTTTGGTTAAACACATAAAAAGCTACAAATCCATATTTCGATTCATTAAAAAAAAACCTTATCGAACCAAATTTTTTTTCACCTTTTTAATTAACTTCTAAAAAGTCTAAAAATACAAACATGTAGGATGTCTTATTTAAAAACATTTGGTACTTATAGAACTGGGTCAATTGTTGACTTTAAAGTTACTTAAGCTATTTTATATATGCCACTGAAAATTTATAACCGGCATCAAACCACCATCCTGCTTTAGAAAACTTTTTGGCACCGTAGACTTTAAACGCAAAGTCCTACTGACTAGGACTTTGTCCTGAATTTTCTTTAACGAAAATAGTTTGGATCCATTTTCCGGCGGCTTACGGTCATTCAAATCAAAAATAAATAATCTGACACTTTAATCTACGTTCCTTGGATAGTGTTAAGTTTTTAGCCCTGTTGATGAGTATTTTTTCACAGGTTTTATCTTGGTATATTATCTTTTTGTAATTCTACTATTGTATTTATATTGTTATATTATCTAGTATTTTGTATTATATATTTTGTTTTTGTAAACTGGCTCTGCCGTATATTGAAATAAATAAATAAATAAATATTTTCTCACGGGTTACGTTAGATCAGGTGAGTTACTATATTTAAGCCTGGGTTAAATCAAAAGAATAGATTTTGATTTGACCCAGATCATTTCTGTTTCTTAGATGTAACAGAAAGTTACCATTTGCACCTGAGAAATGTCGAAGGTCTTGGGTACGAAAATCAATGTATTATCTTACCAGTAACAAGTCACAAGTTAAAAAGAGAAAAAATGCTTTTTAACTATATTTAAATAGCAAAACGCATAACAAAGAGCTGAGTCTGATAATGATAAATTATCTCATTAAAGTCGGACCTGCTTGAAAGTTATCCGCAGCATTCTTAAAACAAGATTGTCATTTTATTTTGTGGAAAAGAGACTTCGTTTTAAGAAAGCATCTTACTTATTAATTAGTTATATTAATAATAATCTGTAGTAAGATATTCTTTAAGTGTAGCAAACCCTTAGGCTTGGAAAAATAATTAAATCTTTAACAAGGGAGTTAGCCTATACTAAGGGGAAAAAATTATGAATCATATTTATCCAAAACTCAAATCGTAAAAACATTTTCAAGTATTTTTTTTGGCATTAGACAATACAATAATTTGCATAATGTATTTTTAAGATTGATGCACATACTGGCGAAATACAATCTTTCGAGGATGCAAAAATACGTGCCGTTCGGGTTGCACTTGATCTACAAAGTTTAGGTGTAAAACCTAAAGATATGATTATAGTGTGTGGTAATCCCAATTTGGATGCGCCTATACCTGCGCTTGCGGCCCTTTTTCTAGGTGCTGCTGTTGTTGAGGTACTTCCTGATATTGAACTGTATGATGCTCGTTATAAGATCTCACAAATAAAGCCAAAGGTAAAAATATCTTTATTAAGAGAATGAATCATCATTTAAATATTTTAGGCTTTTTTTGTTACGGACAGTAAACTGCATGTTATACAGGAAGTACTGAAAACTTCTGAAGAACAACCTGAAGTATATGTTATGGGAAATGAATTGGAAGGCTGCAGGTGGATGAAGTCAATAGCAACAACCGCCCACCCTAATGAAAACGACTTTAAACCAGTTAAAGTTGATATTAATGACCCCGCGTTTGTTATCTTTAGCAGCGGAACCACCAGCACACCCAAACCGATTTGTTTGTCGCATTTTTCAATTCGAGCTTTATCTACCATAGACAACAATATTTCCGAGTAAGTAAAAAAAGGTTTTTAAGGTAATTACCCAAAGGCTCTTTTACCATCTAAGTTCAAATTGCTTTAGCTCAATTCTTAAATCTACATAAATGTTTATAGATTTTGAGACGTTTATCACAATTGAGATTTTTTTTTTAAATTATAACTGAGAATTCATTATATGAATGAATACTGTTTGGAATTGGCAAATTTAAAGGGTATTTGAATGCACCGCCAATTTTGTTAGAAGTATTGATTATTTTAATTGACCAATAACAATCCATATCCGCGTGCATGCGTCAATGATGGCTTGGACAGGTGCACGCTTCCTCCCGCGAGAGACGGGCTTTTTGATCGGTACCATCGTACGATACGCATCGAAACATAGAATAGCGTGTGTGTTGAGAAAACTGGCCGGCCAACCATCTAATCTACAGTTCTACAGTATACCAATTCATCGAGTGTCAGGTAAGTCGTTATTGACGCCGTAAATTTGTAATTGTTTTCTTTTTCTTATTTTCTTTTGCGTGTGAAGTTCACGCTGGTCCTTCAATACCTATTATTTGTCCTTTCCAAAAGGAGCCCCCCAAACAAATACTGTTGAATGAATCAGTGGTTTGTCTTCATCTTTCTATACAGGTGTGTTGTGAATTATAAACATTTAATATTTTTTAGTACATCCAGTCCTGTAATTACCAAAGATATTACATACGATATCATTAGCGTTAATTTTTTTTTGTTTTAATAGTTTTTTTTTTAATTGCGTTAGGACAGAGATAAGCTTGCGATTGCGAAAAACTTGTCACAAGTAAAAATTTGTTTCTTGAAATTACTCTTTGTTACAAGAGAGCTGTAACAAAAAGCTCAACTGTGCTTGATGAATGGTTAAAGAAAAGAAATAAAAATAATTAAGAAAAGAAGATCATATGGCATTATTTTTATTAATTTTACACATTTTCTTTAGATTTGATGTTTCAAATTTCCAACCAATTCTCTTATTTGTTCCCTATTGTCACGTTTCTTCCATCTGGATACTAGCCATTAGCATTACTAATGCTTGTCCAATCATTGCTGCGCCAAAGGTTTCCGCTGACAAACTTCTAGAGATATTTGTAAATTATGAAGTAAATAAATAAAATTTAATTACTACCGAATTAAACCTGAAATTATTAATGTTTTACAGATTACTTCGGCCTTCCTATCCTATGGAATCTTAACAGCTACATGTGCGGTAGCAGAATCTGTATATAAAAAATACGATTTATCAAAAGTTACGAAAATAACTACTGGTGGATCATATGTACATCCCAAATTCATTGAAAAGTTGAAAAAAATATTTCCAAACGCGGCCATTTTCAGACGTTATGGATCCACTGAACAATGTGGAATACCTTTCATATTTGATGAAAACGCAGATAAAGATTTTATTAATAGTTACTCTGAATCTTTGGGGAATAAAATTTTTCATAATTTCGAAGTTAAGGTAAGCATTTCATTATATACTTGAGCCGGAATGTGGAAATGGAAATGAGGAATCTAGCATGGAGAAGTTCAAGAAGATTAAAAAGAAAATGATTTTTTTTAATAATTACAAAATTTTTATAAATCTCAATAGTTGGAACTTAAAAAAAAACTTAATGATGCTGATTTTAAGATGAAACATTGTGTTATCAATTTTAATCACCATCATGTGTGACAAAAAAGTAGCTATAAAAAATTTGATTTCAATGTCAAGGAATTTATAAATTTTCGTTGAGTTTCTGAGATTACAGCAAATATTCGGATTTCTAATTTTTAAGCGATATTTTAATAAGCACAAATTTGCTCCAATTTAACTAAACATGTACTTTTTACGATACTTGATACACAAGATCGACAGCAAATTAAGGATATTTACGTAGCTGTATTTAAAAAAAAAACTGAGATTTTCCATTCTGTCGTGCTAAATCTGGTCATAACAACACTAAAACTTTTTCTAATATGGTATGAAAAGCACAAAATTGTATTTTTTTTTTGATACTTTAATTTTCATGGTGGTGCATTATCAGTTTTTAATAAAATGTAAGGTAATTTTTTTTCTAAACAATCAATACCATATATATATTCGTGAATCTTTCTTACTTTTTTTGTATGCCAACATTTATATTGAGGTGCGTAATCATGTCAAAAAAAAATGCCAAAACGGGCAGTTATTGCATTAACTGTTTTTTTTTTACATTACCAATAATGTGCTGAAATGTCGTTACATTTTATTAATATTTTTAAATATTTTTTATTTAAACAGAAAAAACCCGTTTCGCTGTATTTTGCCATTAAGCAACAAACACTATTTATATTTTAAAGATATATTGTTTGCAAATTATGTAACAATTACAATATTAACTCATTATAAGTATTTATTAATTAAGGTTTACTACTCACTACAACGAATAGTCTTATAATTTCCTAACCATTACTCGAAGTGTACACCTATTAGTAACATAAATTTTAGGTTGTTGATCCAGAAACCGGTAAGCTATTAGGACCAAATCAGAAAGGTGAGCTCTATACAAAAAGCCCATACCGAATGCTAGGATATTACAATAAGTCATGCAAAGAACAGTTCGATGAAGATGGCTTTCTCAAAACAGGAGATCTCGTTTACTATGATGACAAAGGATTCTTTTACTTCTGCGATCGGTTAAGCGCCACATTTAAGCATAAGGGTGGTTTCGTCTTCCCTTCTTTGGTTGAAGAATGTCTCTCCCAACATCCGTCTGTAAAAGAATCGTCAGTTTTCGGTGTGCCACATGACGAAGATAGAAACCGTAGTTTTGCTTGTGTTGTCCTGAAGCCTAGTAAAACGGCAACTGCAGAAGAATTATCAGCCTTTGTAGTAGAAAAAATGGGAGAATTCCATAAGCTTGATGGTGTTAAGTTTTTCGAAAAGTTTCCGTTAACAGCTAGTGAAAAAATTGCCGTATCTGAATTAAAGAAAATTATTTTTGCTGAAAAGGGTATTGTTTAGGTTTATTTGAATATTTTACTTCTGTTCCTTTTTATGACAAAATTTTTTTTTTATATGAATAACGAATATTAATAAAAAGTATATATGCATATTTCCATAGTATTTTTTGTAAACATATTTAGCAAAAATCATAAAATATAAAGTAAATTATAAGTAATTGCAACTATAAGTATTGCAAGTGCTGTTTTTTTTTACACTTCACCAGTAAGCATGCACCAAAGCGTCACCAGGGAAGTATAGGGAAGGCTGTTGCAATACCCATTTCATATATTGAAAGGTCAAAAACAACAGCAAATAAAAAATAATGACACTTGATTATCACTATGATTTTATTAATAATGTTTGATAGACATTGAAAATAACCCGAAAAGACTTACATATTTTTTATCAATATTATCTCTCTACTTTTTTGCATTTTTTTCATAATTAAATTCTTTAAGGGCGAAATGACTTTTGACAAAAAATAATATAGTGTAAGTTAAATAGAAATAACATACATTAGACTTCAAATTCACTAAATTTCAATTAATTAAAAAAAAGTCAAATATTTTATTTTAATGTTTATTAATAATTTATTTTAAATAGTTCTAAATGCCTGGAATAAAATAAGCAAATAATTAAAAGGTATTGAAGATATGATAAGCTATTTTCAATTCCGCGATATAAAAATGACTAATATATCATCTCGATATAAAATATGACAATGTTGAAAACAAAAATAAACTTCTAGCAGTTCAGCGAGATATCCGCTCCAAAGCCCGGACGATATAAAGCCTGAAATAAAAAATTATTTGAAATGTATAGGAAGCATAAATCCTTGTAATTATCTAAAAAAATTGCTTTAAATGCCGAGACCATAGGTACTGTTGATGCAATTCGAAACACACTTCTTATGACATTATCAAATGCTTTCCTCTTCACAAATATGATGCACATAAATATCTCACCTGTGCTAGGGGAGGAGGTATAAAATCAATACAATTCGAACACCACAACAGCATGCCAAATAAAACTGTGTCAAGTAAATATCATTCAGTGTAATTAGTTGCTTCGGCAATATTATGCCGCCGTCTTGATGTTATGCGGAACACTATAGCACTTATTCAAAAGTCCTGAATGAGACAAAATAAGGTCTGTGTTCACTAACTGAATCACTTACTCGAATTTTTAACTTCCACAGTAATAATCAACCTAGGACAACCATTTATATACCTAGCTATACGCAGCCCAATCCTGTTTCGCATCTCTGTACATCGGACTTTAGAGAAGCTAAACTCACCCTGGAAGGTAACCGGCAAAAGAAAACCATTGTCCTGGTATCTGTCTACCTACTAGTAGGTGCTGAGATCCTACCACCCAATAACTGATGGAACTGGTAGAATATTACCAGTTGCAAGGGATGGACCCACTAAACACATTGTGTGACATTGGTGTAAAATTTACATACGAAAAATAATGAAAAACCTATAAATTTAGAAATTTATATACAAATTACGTAATTATTGTGATAATTTTAACGTAATAATTAGTTTCCAAATGATATAACATTAATTATTTTATTATCACATGAAAATCATATTTCACATAAGATATTATATTATATGTATTTCCTTTATATTTCTCTGATAGAAATATGTTAGAGATCTACACAGGATACCTTAAAGTTACAAGAACTTGGTACATATTTGAGATAATAATTAAATCTATTAAAACTGCAAACTGCTGAAATTATTAACAATCACCTTGCTGACCAATTCATTAATTTTTCAAATATAAGAGATGAGAGACAAATAAATAAATTAACATTTATAGAGAGATCCAACTTTTCTTGTGTTATAGGTAGATCCTATTGATTGCACCCATGTTGCCATATTAAAACCAAAAGTAAATGAACACAACAAATTTTTGTGATTTTCCATGAATTCAATTATTATTTTTGATTACGAAGACTTAATCAGAAGTTTGCCACTAAAAAGCTAAGAAGATATATAAAAACATAGATGAAGACAATATGACGGAAACACATGTAAGTACAAACAACAAAAACACAGCCAAATTGAAATACAAGTAGTGATAAATATATAATAATTAAATGCTTTATAATTTATTTTCTTCGGAAAAATTTTATAAAGATATAAGAGGATTAGGAGCGGAAAAGATGCCCAGGACTTCGTCAAACAGAACCTTAGACAGTATATTTACTAGGGTGGGCTGAAAATTTTTTTTTTTTTGAAAATCAAAACCAAGTAGCTACCAAAAGTTGCCTACTGACCAAAAATATAGTTCCCCAAAAGATGAGAAAAAATTAAAATATTTAGGCCGGGCCCCAGAAGGGGTAAATATTCAAAAAAAAAATTATTTTTTTTTTTATTATTTTGATATGAGTAAACTGTAAACAATAATATACAACCCCACAAGTGTGTAAAAAAAAATTGGTCAAAAAAAAAAGGTTAAACCGGGCCCCGAACGCACATAAAGTTCTCGTAATACAATATATTCTTCTTTAATACACGTCGCTGCTAACATACTAATGCGCATGATGCTTATTGCTTACTTCATGCAAACGAGTTGCCGTTAAGGCATTTATTACAAAAAATGGACGGCCACACGAAGGGACCATATAATTATACAGGACCTATTGGGAGCCTTCTAGACAACTGCGAAAAAACTCCTGTTGTGGAGTTTATTGTAGTTGGTTGTGGTTTAAGATAAAGACCAAACCGCTCTTACAAGATGGTGCTAGATACTTGTGGGAGATGATTAAAATATCTAGGCAGTTTCCAGAAGCTATCAGAAATATTATCGATAAAGTGATAGAAGGGAATTCGTATTTTGCGAATCCTGAAAATTTACTGGTTTCAATGTTAACAGACCCTCGAGAGTATATAAGAAAACTAGCAGTTAGTCGAATAAGGAAAGCCAGAACACAAATAATAACGGAACCTAGAGTTTTCAAAACTCCAAAACTAAATTTCGAGGCGGATGACTACATAGATATTATTGATTGCCAGAGCATAAATTTAACCGAACCTCCAATTACCAAATTATTTTCAATTGAAGAATTAGCGGAGCAACAGAAGATGAATGTTGTAATTATCCTTGTCACACTCAGGCAACCGAAAGGTGTGTTAAGCTTATAACAGAGGCGTCTTTAAAAGTATGCGGAAGTGTAGCAAGAGATGAATATATTCGCGCAAAAATTGATGCAAGGTTAGATTTACCTACTTTTGAAAACAAAGCTCAATACTTTACTGCAGCAAAAGATTAATCTTTGTTCAGAGTGGGGAGGGTGGGTGGGTGGAACTCGATGTGCAGCCACCTCCACGTGGCGAGTTCTGGGCTGGTTTAATGTTTATAATTAATTGTTGTTAATTTATATTGTAATACAAAAATCATACAACCAAATATTCGCTAATCGCCCACCCGACAGCATTTTCTACATAAACACTAAGTCAGGCGAAGAGCTGCACAAAACTTTAGTTTTATTAAAGCTTAGGGCCTGGTGGAAAATAAAATTATTGTCTTGATTTTTTATATACATTTTAATAACATTATTTCTGAACATTTTTTCGCTACTCAGATCAATTTTCTTTTTTTTTCTTTTTTTTCTTTTGAATATTAAGCTTTTGGGGCCCGGTTAATTTTTTTTTAATCTGCCTCATCTTTTGTATAATCATTAATCTTCGCTTGTTAGACATTTTCCACATTACTCACTTGCGATATTAAACAAAAAAAAATCCATTTTTCGACCCGCTCTATTACTAATGATGAACTATGTAAAAACTGTTCCTTACTTGGACAGAGAAGGTTGGATGGGTTTAAGTTTATTAAAATATTTAAAGGTAAACCTGTGTTATTTTGAATATAGAAAGAAATTTAAAATATTGTTTATTATCTTTTAGAAATGTTTCTAATATCCAAAGCAAATTGTAGCTATGAAAAGGCCATTGATGAATGGTTCCAATTAAGTAACCAAATATGAAATAGGGATTAACACGCTTTTTTTTAGCTCGGGTTGGGTCTATATATGTACGAGTATGTATGTATGTAACGAAATCTTTGTGGTTAATTTTTACTGGTTTTTAAAAATCTGATCAACTTAAAACTTTGTACACGTATTAAGGACTGACGACAATGCTATAATTTGAGAACAATTTTCCGCTATCCTTATTAGGATTGCCAGGATCATTAACTTCTTTTTTTAGATCCTCTGTAGGAGAGTAAGAGTTAGCGCGTGATCTGCGTATGTCTGCACTCTCAGTTACTTTTACTGATTTCAATTTAAATGGAGACATTTATTTGGATATGTTGGAAAATACCATCAATCCGCATATCACTAAATCCATTGAAAACCAAATCGATGATGATGGAAACCCTATACTTGATGAGGCTGAAATATATTTCCAGCAAGACGGCGCTGCTGCTCACTATGTTCTTCCCGTTCGGCAATGGCTAGACGACGAGTTTCCAGATAAATGGATAGGGCGAAGGGGGCCTATAGAATGGCCTGCTAGATCTCCTGATATAACGCCGTTAGACTTTTTTCTATGGGGTCATTTAAAATCTATTGTGTTTAGTCCCCAACCTGAATGTTTGGATGAACTTTGTCAACGCATCATCGACAGCTGCCATGATATCCCACAACATGTTTTTGAAAATTTCCGTCAGGAATTTGAACATCGCCTATATCATTGTTTGGCCAAAAACAGGCAACATTTTGAACACTTAAGAAATAAATGAAATAAAAACTGATATTTTCACGTTTTTATTTTCTATCCGAAAAAATTAGATAAACAAAGATTTTTGTAATTTTATCGAAAACGAATCGACCGATTTAAAAAAATCAAACGTCAAAATAAAAGACTTCAAAAGACCTTTTAAACAAGCTATTACTCGATACCCCTTGCCATTTAAAATTTTCAAGGGGATGAGCTTGCTATATAATAGGTGAAAGGGGGTGAAGTAATTTTAGGTTAGAAAGTTGTCCCCCTTGACAAACCTTTTGACGTATTTCGGCATTTTTTTTAAACCACCCTGTATATAAAATATTATAGTTAAGCCTCGAGCCATTATCATATAAATTTATATATGATGCTATAAACATCTTTTACTGTTATTATGTAATCAGAATAAATAAATGTAGGTCTTATCTTAATTTTATGATTAAAACCTAAAACAATGTTTAATATCAAACATTTTTCTCAATTCATCAAAACAAATTACATAAAAGAAAAATTTTATCTTGCATGTTATCATTCTTTGTTAATTTGGTAGCAGTATTAGTGGCAAAATGACAAAAGACACCGATTCTTTAATTTTTAAAGGACCAGTTTGGAAAGATGTGGTAAATGGAGGGATTGGAGAAGAATTTTGGGCCACTGCTCAGAAATATGCATCGAAGCCATTTCAGGTAAAAGTTAAAATATATTTGTTAGTTAAAAATAGTTTGGTTAAACACATAAAAAGCTACAAATACATATTTTAATATATTTAAAAAAAACCTTATCGAACCAAATTTTTTTTCACATATTCATTAACTTCTCATGTAGCCTAAAAATACAAAATTATATAGGATTTCTCATTTAAAGTAACAAAGTTTGGTACGTATAGAACTTAGTCAATTGCTGACTTTAAAGTTACTTAACCTATTTTCTCACGGGTTACGTTAGATCAGGTGAGTTACTATATTTAAGCCTGGGTTAAATCAAAAGAATAGATTTTGATTTGACCCAGATCATTTCTGTTTCTCAGGTGTAACAGAAATGTTAACATTTCTGTTACAAGAAGAGAAAAAATGCTTGTTAACTATATTTAAATAGCAAAACGCATAATAAAGAGCTGAGTCTGATAATGACAAGTTATCTCATCAAAGTCGGACCTGCTTGAAAATTATCCGCTGCATTCTTAAAACAAGATTGTCATTTTATTTTGTGGAGAAAAGACTTCCTTTTAAGAAAGCATCTTACTTATTAATTAGTTATATTAATAATAATCTGTAGTAAAATATTCTTTAAGTGTAGCAAACCCTCAGGCTTGGAGAAATAATCAAATCTTAAACTAGGGAGCTAGCCTATAGTAAGGGGAAAAATTATGAATCATATTTAAACAAAACTCAAATCGTAAAAACATTTTCAAGTATTTTTTTCGCATTAGACAATATAATAATTTGCATAATGTATTTTTAAGATTGATGCACATACTGGAGAAATACAATCTTTCGAGGATGCAAAAATACGTGCCGTTCGGGTTGCACTTGATCTACAAAGTTTAGGTGTAAAACCTAAAGATATGATTATAGTGTGTGGTAATCCCAATTTGGATGCGCCTATACCTGCGCTTGCGGCCCTTTTTCTAGGTGCTGCTGTTGTTGAGGTACTTCCCGATATTGAACTGTATGATGCTCGTTATAAGATCTCACAAATAAAACCAAAGGTAAAAATATCTTTATTAAGAGAATGAATCATCATTTAAATATTTTAGGCTTTTTTTGTTACGGACAGTAAACTGCATGTCATACAGGAAGTACTGAAAACTTCTGAAGAACAACCTGAAGTATATGTTATGGGAAATAAATCGAAAGGCTGCAGGTGGATGAACTCAATAGCAACAACCGCCCACCCTAAAGAAAACGACTTTAAACCAGTTAAAGTTGATATTAATGACCCAGGGTTTGTTATTTTTAGCAGCGGAACGACCAGCACACCCAAACCGATTTGTTTGTCGCATTTTTCAATTCTAGCTTTATCTACCACAGAAAACAATATTTACCAGTAAGTAAAAAAAGGTTTTTAAAATAATTACCCAAAGCCCCCCCTTTTTACCATCTAAGTTCAAATTGCTTTAGTTCAATTCCTAAATCTACAAAAATGTTTATAGATGTTGAGACAATTACCACAATTGAGATTTTTGTATTATAATCATAACAGAACTGGGAATTCATTATATGAATGAATATTGTTACATCTTTTCAATTATTATAAATTTAGTAAGAATACTGTTCAAATTTCTTAGTTCCGTTAATTTATTTGTCTTTATCTTTTTATTCAGTTATATGAATTATAAACATTTATTATTTTTTGGTACCCCCAATCCTGTAATTACCAACTTTTAATTTGTAACGTAAAAAACAAAAAATCCGTTCTGCTTTTCAGAATTCAGAAGTGAGATATTATCCTTAATTGAATATTTGGGGATATCGGATCAAATATTCAATCAACGATATTATATACGATAGCATAAGAGCTGGCGTCACATTATTCTTTCGTTTTAATAGTTTTTTTTTTAATTAGTTGCGTTAGGACAAGCAAAAGCTTGCGATTAATAAATTCATTTAAAAAAACTTTGTCACAAGTAAATATTTGTTTCTTGAAATTGCTCTTTGTCACAATAGAGCTGTCACAAAAAGCTCAACTGTGCTAAATAATGGTTAAGACAGACTTTGTTGCATCAAATAGCCATACGAAAACTTTTTTGGGTGTAATTCTAGACACTGGACCATTTTATGACGTCTTTACTCCTATAGTAAATAAAAAGTAAGGACATTTAGGAACTCCATAATATAATGAAGTAAAAGAAGATCAGATGATATCATATTTTTATTAATTTTAGACATTTTTTTTAGATTTGATTTTTCAAATTTTCAACCAATTCTCTTATTTGTTCCCTATTGTCACGTTTCTTCCATCTGGATACTAGCCATTAGCATTACTAATGCTTGTCCAATCATTGCTGCGCCAAAGGTTTCCGCTGACAAACTTCTAGAGATATTTGTAAATTATGAAGTAAATAAACACAATTTAATTACTACCGAATTAAACCTGAAATTATTAATGTTTTACAGATTACTTCGGCCTACCTATCCTATGGAATCTTAACAGCTACATGTGCGGTAACAGAATCTGTATATAAAAAATACGATTTATCAAAAGTTACGAAAATATGTACTGGTGGATCATATGTACATCCCAAATTCATTGAAAAGTTGAAAGAAATATTTCCAAATGCGGCCATTTTCAGAGGTTATGGATCCACTGAACAATGTGGAAGACCTTTCATATTTGATAAAGACGCAGATAAAGATTTTATTAATAGTTACTCTGAATCTCTGGGGAATAAAATTTTTAATAATTTTGAGGTTAAGGTAAGCATTTTATTATATACTTCAGCCAGAATGTGGCAATGGAAATGAGAATGGAAAGGAGAAAAAGGAAAGTTCAAAAAATAGATTTTTTTCATTAATCACAAAACTTTTATGATTCTCAATAGATGGATTAGTAAGAACTCCATTGGCTTGAATACAGAATGCTCTTACATAACTTAAACATCAATATGAAATACTTCTTTTAAGGTATTATTTGTATTGCTTTCTATTTTATGGGTTTCCCTCCGCAAGAAGTTGTTCTAGATGTTTACTTACGTTATTCCAACCACTGTGAAATTTAATTTTTCTATGTATAGATTGTGCATATATCTATAAATCTGGTATAATCCAATAGTTTTTTTTCTTAATGAGCACCACTCATTAGGAAAAAAACTTAAAGACGCTCACTTTAAGATGAAACGTTGTGTTATCAATTTTAATCACCATAATGTGAGACACAAAAATATAGCTATAAAAAGTTTGATTTCAATGTCAAGGGATTTATATATTTCCGTTGGGTTTCTGAAATTACAGCAAATATTCGGATTTTAAATTTTTTTAACTGAACATGTATTTTTTACGATTTTTTTACTGAACAACTTAGGACATCCTATACTTGACACACAAGATCGACAGCAAATATTTACTTAGCTGTATTTAAAAAAAAAACTGACACTTCCCATTCTGTGGCACTAAATCTGGTCATAACAACATTAAAACTTTCTAATATTATATGAAAAAAAGGACAAAATTTGGTAAATTATTATTTAGAAAATTATTTATTATCTGTCATGCCTACATGGAACTGGCAGCTCCTAAACCTTTTTAGCATAAAAAATCTGAAAATTAGAATTTTAAAGCTTTAAAATGCTTCTCTTAAGGTGTCAATAGAACCATATTTCAACATGGTGATAGGTTGGAGAGCCTGTAAAATCACCGAAAAAATTGTATTTTTTTTATGCTTTAATTTTCATGGAGGTGCATTATGAACTTATAATAAAATGTAAAGCAATTTACAATCGATACCAAATATATATTCGTGAATCTCCCTTACTTTTTTTCACATCAACATTTATATTGAGGTGCATTATTATGTCAAAAAAAATTGCCAAAACCGGCAGTTATTGCATAAACTTTTTTTTTACAATACCTACCAATTATGTGTTGAAATATCATTATATTTTAATATTTTTGATTTAAACAGAAAAATCCCTTTTCGCTATATTTTGCCATTAAACAATAAACACTCTTTATATTCGTTATATATTTTAAAAATATATTGTTTGCAAATTATGTAACAATTGCAATATTAATAAACTCTTTATAAGTATTTATTAATTAAGGTTTACTCACTACAACGAATAGACTTATAATTTCCTAACCATTCCTCGAAATGTACACCTAATAGTAACCTAAATTTTAGGTTGTTGATCCAGAAACCGGTAAGTTACTAGGACCAAATCAGAACGGTGAGCTCTATACAAAAAGCCCATACCGAATGCTAGGTTATTACAATAAGTCATGCAAAGATCAGTTCGATGAAGATGGCTTTCTTAAAACAGGAGATCTCGTTTACTACGATGACAAAGGATTCTTTTACTTCTGCGATAGATTAAGCGCCGCATTTAAGCATAAGGGTGGTTTCATTTTCCCTTCTTTGGTTGAAGAATGTCTCTCCCAACATCCGTCTGTAAAAGAATCGTCAGTTTTCGGTGTGCCACACGACGAAGATAGAAACCGTAGTTTTGCTTGTGTTGTCCTGAAGCCTGGTAAAACGGCAACTGCAGAAGAATTATCAGCCTTTGTAGTGGAAAAAATGGGAGAGTTCCATAAGCTTGATGGCGTTAAGTTTTTCGAAAAGTTTCCGTTAACAGCTAGTGAAAAAATTGCCGTATCTGAATTAAAGAAAATTATTTTTGCTGAAAAGGGTATTGCTTAGGTTTATTTGAATATTTTAATTTGGTCCCTTTTTATGACAGAAAGATTTTATTATATGAATATTAATAAAAAGTATATAAGCATATTTCTATAGTATTTTTTGTAAACATATTGTAAGTATTGTAACTGCAGTTTTTTTTATACTTCACCAGTAAGCATGCACCAGAGCGTCACCAGGGAAGTATAGGGAAGGCTGTTGCAATACACATTTCACATATTGAAAGGTCGAAAACAAAAGTAACGGCAAGTAAAAAATAATGACACTTGATTATCACTATGATTTTATTAATAATGTCCATAACAGACATCGAAAATAACCCGAAAATATTTTTTATCTCTCTACTTTTTTGCATTTTTTTCATAATTGAATTCTCTAAGGGCGAAATGACTTTTGACAAAAAATAATCTAGTGTAAGTTAAAAAATATCAGTGGCTCCTCCATTAGGGTATTTTATCAATGACCCAAAAAAATATTTCTTTGGAACTACTATAAAAAAGATAGAAGTAACATACATTAGACTTGAAATGCACTAAATTTCAATTAATTAAAAAAAAACGTCAAATATTAGTTCTAAATGCCCGAAATAAAATGAGCAAATAGTTAAAATGTATTGAAGATATATTCAAATTCTCGATATAAAAATGACACCCAGTGTTGAAAACAAAAATAAACTTCCAAAAGTTCAGCGAGATATCCGCTCCAAAGCCCGGATGACATAAAAATGTCTATAAATTCATGGAACAAAAGAGAACTGAATCTAAAAGCCTGAAATATAAAATAATTTGATATGTATAGGAGACATAAGTACTTGGAATTAACTAAAACATTATTTTAAATGCCGAGGCTATGGGTACTGTTGATTCAATTCGGGACACACTCTTTGTGACATCATCAAAAAACTACCAGTTGCAAGGCAATGTTCTACATTGTGTGACATTGATGTAATATTTATATAGGGTGTCTCCTTTTTCATAGGGACAGTATTGCTATCTCCTATACTATACAAGATACGAGGGCGGCTAAATTAGAAAAAAGTTGCGGCATTTTATTCTGACTAAAAAAGTGTATTTCGATTTTTTATGCGACGTTTCGTTTTTTAGATATCATCATCAACTTTTTTTTTTAAATACGGACCTGGATTTTTTATTTTATATTTAAAAAGAATTTTTATTTTCATTTTCAACAATGTATAACTTAAATATCTGTCTCGACGTTTCGGTATAAAAATAGCCGTTTTCAAGCTTTTTTCTTTAATACGGACCTGATTAGTATTTACAAAATTAAAATACCTTTTGAATGCATATTTACCTATTAATCTTCAATATCAAACATAAAATTTTAAAACTACACTGCCCTTTTTTTTGTGAGTAAGAAAAAGAAATTCGAAAATTTGGTATGTTTCTTTTAATTTACGAGTACTTGCTTTAGATTTAGAAGGGGAACAATAAATCTGTAAGTAAAATTGAATTTTACACTTTTAATAAGAAATATTTTATTTAATTTACAAACAAATGACAAACGTGTATTAACCAAAAAAATAACAAAACAATACGATTTAACTAAAGAAACAACATTCTCTTTACATACATTAGGCAAGAAAATATGCTGTTTTTCTTGCTTATAAAGCAGTTTTTTAGTTCTGAGAAAAAATGAAGCAGTTTTTTACAAATAACATTTACACTATTTACAAAAAATTTTCGAAGTGACCCCCATTATGTTCAATGCATTTTACGGTCCTTAATTCTAAATTCTCTATTGAGCGGGTTAAGTATTCGGGCTTTAAATCTCTAAATGCAGCAGAGACCCGATGTGTTAACACCTCCATATTATTTATTTCACTGTTATTGACTTTATTTTTTAAAAATCCCCATAAGAAGTAATCCAGAGGATTAAGGCATGAAATTTGTGTCGAGAAAATCTCGGGCAACAGCGGAATTGTGAGCGGCACAGCCATCCTGCATAAACCACCGATTACTTCTTAATGTTTCCAATGGAATTTCATCCATAACTTCCATCAATAGGTTAACGTACCTTTCACCATTTAAATTTCCATCAATAATTTTGGGACCTATTAGCCTATTACCGATGATTCCGCACCACATATTAAGACTAAATCGATTTTGAGGCTTAGTTTCTTCTACTAAATGTGGGTTGTTTTGCGCATAGAAATGCTTATTTTTTCGGTTAAACATGCTATTATTAGTGAATGTAGTTTCGTCGGTCCATAAAATGGTCGTAGAGAACATCGGGTCTGCATTTAACATCTCTTGATACCAACGTCAGAAAACAGGTCTGCGTTCTGAATCACCTGGATTCAGTTTCTGAACCGGTTGGAACTTGTAGTCATGATACTTATGTTTCTTTAAAATTTTTTCGACCACTGAAGGATGTATCCCACATTCAGAACCTATAATTCTTAATGAAGACTCCGGATAAAGATGAATTTGAGCTAAAACATTAACATTATTGTGTGTATTCTTGGCACGGTATTTTCCGCGTTTTTTTGATACACATCCAAATTCGGTGAGATTTCTTGAAACCAATTAAAAAGTTTTTCGCGCTGGAGCAGTTCTGTCTGGATATAATCTAGCATACTCCCTTACTGCATCATCAACCTTTCGATAACATCTTATAAAAATATCGTACATGTCCTTTTTTTCACTATCACTATACCGTACCATTTTACAACTGGTATTTATTTTGTTAATATTAAACTAGGAAATTGTTAAGGAAACAACCAAAGCTTTTAAACTAATTTAAGAAACTAACTTACGGCAAAACGTTAAAATATTAAAGTAATATTTTAATAATTTTGTTGTAATTAATAATAATAATGCCTACTAATGGCCATGGCCTACCTAAATAAGTCACAGCTGTAATAAATCTGACATTGTTATAAAGTTTGAACCATTCGGCAAGCACGGTTCCATTTTCATTAAAGGTGGCTCTCCATGCAGCTTTGAAAATAGATTTTCGTTATCGAATATTAATATCGAACAAATCGCATATCGTAATTTTTTTCCTAACCACATAAAAAAATATCAGCCGCAATTGATATTAGTGAATAATATTAGCAGCTAACCCAACTCAACCCAAATCTGCCGTATTTTAATTTTGTAAATACTAATCAGGTCCGTATTAAAGAAAAAAGCTTGAAAACTGCTATTTTTATACCGAAACGTCGAGACAGATATTTAAGTTATACATTGTTGAAAATGAAAATAAAAATTCTTTTTAAATATAAAATAAAAAATCCAGGTCCGTATTAAAAAAAAAAAGTTGATGATGATATCTAAAAAACGAAACGTCGCATAAAAAATCTAAATACACTTTTCTAATCAGAATAAAATACCGCACCTTTTTTCTAATTTAACCGCCCTCGTATCTTTTATAGTATAGGAGATAGCAATACTGTCCCTATGAAAAAGGCACCCTGTATATGAAAAATAATGAAAAAGCTATACACTTATTAAGAAATTTAGATACAAATTACATGATTATTGTGATAATTTTGACGTAATAGTTACTTGCTCAAATGATATAACGTTAATTATTTTATTATCACATGAATATGACGTTTCACATACATAAGATATTATATTATATGTTTTTCCTTTATATTTCTCTGATATTAATATGTAAGAGATCTTCATCGATACCTTAAAGTTACCTAGGTGCATATTTGAGATAATAATTAAATCTATTATAACTGCGAGCATTTTTTTTTGTTGCTTAAATATTTTTTCCAATATGTATCAATCACGAAAAATGTGAGTAGATTCGCCATAATCGTCGCTACAGCTACATGATTAGATACGAGCTTAATAAATATACCTGGACTACTAATGCATATGGCCACGATACACAAAAATTACCACTGCCTGGTGGCTACCATTTTTATAGTGGTTATGTCCTTTTCATGTTGGTCACTCTGAACATTTTTAGTGTTGCCAACAAAAAATATATTAAATAACGGTAATGTTGGCGACGCTGACGTCTGACGTGTGACTATAGCGCATTGCCTAGTTTTTGGCGATTTGTAAACGACGCATGGATATATCGTCTGCATCAGGCGATATAGCTTCCTCCTCATTTAATACGCGTATAATGATTCACCAGCCTTATTTAAACTATTTGGTTTACTGTTTCTCAAAACTGAATTATTGTCAATTGTGCGTCTGTGTTTACGATAGAATAATATATAGAGTTCCTTATTTTTACTATACGTATAAACCCTTGCTAATTGCAAACCCTCATAAAATCATTTATATTTTGATTTTTATAAATGGTTGTACCTATTAATGTGGAAACACTATAAGTGTTTTTAACTAAATTTGTTAAGTAAATACAAGCAAACAATTTAATGAATATCCTCATTTTCATGGTATTAGGATTTATAAGATTCAAGTTAAGGTTTAGATTTATAAGATTCAAAATGATCAGAATAATAAAACAAATATTTTAAAGTGCATGCATCTATCCCAAGTTAATTGAAACTTTGTCGCATTTTAGGTGAGAATTACTTTCTTTCATAAATTTTAAAGAAATTCTAAAAGTAGTACAAGAAAATTCACAGATCTAACGCAACTATCTTAAATTCTTAACTAAATTTAACTTTCTATTTTATATTTGTAAACATAACCTCTCAAAAACTTTAATTATTTTGTTTCCCTACAATTGGCACAACTGAAATTTGTCAGAATGACCAACATCGAAAGGACACAATCACGCAAAATGGCGGCCACCTAGTAGTGGTCATTTACTTTTCAATGAATTGGCAGTCCAGGTATATTTATTAGTTCGTGTAATAATAATCAGGATAATATAAGTATATAATATGCTTTCTAATTTATTTTCTTTAGAAAAATTATATAGAAAAGATATATATAGAGAGATAGAAAAGGAATGAGAGAAAAAGATTCCCAGGACTTGATGCCCGTCAAATAAAACGTTAGACAGTATATTTACTGATCTAAAATTCTGTTTGACGGGCATGATGAACTATGTAAAAACTGTTCCTTACTTGAGCGGAGAGGGTATAACTTGGGTAGAGAAGGTTGGATGGGTTTCAGTTTATCAAAATATTTAAAGGTAAACCTGTGTTATTTTGAATATAGAAAAAAATTAAAAATGTGGTTTATTATCTTGTAGAAATTCTTCTAATAACTCTTCTTCTAATATGTATGTACGAGTATGTATGTAACGAAGTCTTTGAGGTTAATTTCCACTTGAACTTGAAACTTTGCACACGTATTAAGGACCCATGATAATGCAATAATTTGATAACAATTCTCCGTTATCCTTATTAGGATTGTCAGGCTTATTAAATTCAATAAGTCATATTTCCTTAGCATCTTTTCATTTAGAGTTACTTAAGGTTCTGATACATTATAGGTTAAAAAGACACATATAATACAAATATATTATTAAAAAAATATAGGATTCAAAATCCTAAAATCTGCCCATATTCGTGTTCTTGACAGCTTCGAATTCAAGGGCCCGTGCCATCTACTAGCTTTAGATGCATGTGCTAGCATGAAGTGTGTCCCATTTCTTCATCGCATCCAGGACCATCCAGGTCCATCCAGGAATGCTTGGACTGCCAAATGTTCCATGATTTTTTGCGGGAAATCTGGATATACCACTCGAACTAAACGTGCAATATAAGCTTTGAACTCTTGCAACGACTCTTCTGACTTCTAGCACCGATTATTCAACTGTATGTTGTAAACATATCCTAGATTTGACTAGATGATTATAGATTCTTGTGTGTTTAGTTACGTTTTGTTTTAAAATTCGCATTATTTTCCAGAATATTTTTTTCCAACCTGACATAATTATATCTTAATGTGGCACAGTTTTGTATCTTAATGTGGCACAACTTTTTTTAATCTCTGCAGAGTTTACTAATAATTTAGCTTCTATAGCTAAAATCTTGCAACATTTGACCGTTTGCAGTAGAAAAAACAAAGTTGTCCGGGTCATCGCCTTTCTCAAGTAATGCGTTACGAAGCTATTCCCGCAAGTCCACTTTATGTCCTGTCGTATCGCAGTTTTTTTCCTCTAGCACCCTTTTCAGCTCAGCAACTTTTAAATCCAACAGCTTTCGCATCTTCTTAGTCCGATTTATTTTAGTCTACTATTATTTATTTTTACCAATGTACTGTTGACTCACGTCCAATTCATACCCTATACCTGATAATCGAAAATAGTCAACTAATTTATTTACACACCTATGCTACGAAACACCCTGATTTAGCGACTACTAGAAATATTTATTTTCACTGCATTTATTTACAATTATTTATGTTTGATTTAAATATCGTGACAATATTCCGAACTTTACTCCACTGAATTGACAACTGACTCTCAGCGCCAGCGATGACACGGCTCCCAATATACTCGGCAGTCACACTATCTGAAACTTCTGGAAGATTTGTTGCTAACCTTCCACGCATCTCCAGATATGTGGTGCAGTGTTTTTGCTTATGTCATTCCGGAATGAAGAAGAACATATATATTATATAATATCGTTATAATACTATTATTATATTTGACAATATGAAACTAGAGGAAAGATCCCTTATTGGTTCTATAAAATTTTCTATATTTTGCAGTCCGTTACTGTTCGGTAAATATGCTAACTATATTGGACCAACTATGACTTCGTTCATGTATGGTCCACTTTCGGGTTCTTTGATTTTTACTAATAGGCCTTTTGTCTCGCTTATACCATAGGGTATACGCTTAGGTTTCACCACACAGCCACAAGGAATTTATTATAATATCTAGGTTTTGGGCTATAAGACATTTCAGCTTAATCTTTTCTCCTGAATATTTTATTTAATTGCATATTTAGGTCACTATGCTCAATTTGACAGCAATGATAAAAAAAAGAGAGTTACCATTTTTATGTAATTTTTTGTAAATGTTCACTTTAACCACTTCACTTATAACCATTTGCTTGTATAAAGACAGTTTAGGTCAGTACATGGTTTTATAATATGGCAGTTAAAATCTACTAAGGTCGTTACGTAAGACGTTAGTAGGTACAACGTCAAAATGCCATTTGAAACCGTGTTTATTTTTGAGATTTCAGTTATTTGACTTAGGATATTAAATACCGCATTTTTAGCTTATCTAAAAAATTCTAATTGAGCGTTAAGTCTTAAGCATATAAATTTATACATGATGCTATAATCTTCTTATTGTTAACTTGTGTATCCAAAATAAATAAATGTATGTTATATCTTAATTTTATGATAAAAAAAGATAGCGTACTCACTTTTTTATAAAATCAACGATCTCGGTTAATTGTTGTAAATTCCAGCGTTAGTGGAAAAATAATGGAAAACAGCGATACTTTAATTTTTAAAGGAACAGTTTGGAAAGATGAAGTAAATAATGGGATTGGAGAACAATTTTGGGCCACTGCTCAGAAATATGGATCTAAGCCATTTCAGGTAAAAATTAAAATATATTTGTTAATTAGAAATATTATGTAATAACTAGGAATTTAACATATTTTCTTTTTACGATTTTTAAGTTACAAATTATTATTTTTATTATTTATTTCAGTACCATAAAATTAATATTTGTCTGAATTTTAAGGCAATCACAAGGGTTTTATTTGTTTTGTATCTGATCATGGCTATTACAAAAGCCGAAATCCATAATATATTATCTCTTGAGTGTGAAAAGATGAGTGCATTATGGATTTTTTGCATTTTATTATGACGAAAATAATATCCTTACTTAATTTTTATAGTTTAACTACTCTGCTAAGGATGGACTTCACTACGATCAGTTGAGTTACTATATTTAAGCCTGGGTTAAATAAATAAAACATTTTAAAATTTCACATCTTAGCACCTTTAACAATACACCGGCCACCAACAAAGATCTTGGGTGTGGAAATTTATGTATAACCTCATCAATGACCTAATGCATCACTTTTAAAACAAACTTGGCATTTTATTTTATGGAGAGTCCCTTTCCTTTTAAGAAAGCATCTTTTTTATTATGCCGAGATGTTTTAACAACATTCGACAATAAAAATCCTTTGAATATGACTCACCCTTAGGATTGGATAAATAATTTAACACTCAACTATGGAGTTAGCCTAGGATGAGAAATCACTCATTGGAGTGCCGTAGTAAGAAAAAGTAAAAAAATTGTTAATTTTACAAAACTAGAATAATAAAAACAAGTCCTTTTTTTTAATAACCCATAACAATAATTTGCAAAACTTATTTTTTTTTAGATTGACGGATTTTCTGGAAAAATCCAAACTTTCGAGGAAGCGAAAATACGTGCTATTCGGGTTGCACTGGATCTAAAAAATTTAGGTGTTAAACCTCAAGATATGATTATAGTATGTGGAAATCCTAATTTTGATGCCCCTATACCCGCGCTTGCTGCCCTTTTGCTAGGTGCTGCTGTTGTTGAGGTACTTCCTGATATTGAACTGTATGATGCTCGTTATAAGATTTCCCAAATAAAACCAAAGGTGAACAATACTTTATTTTAAAAAAAATCAATCCTCATTTAAATATTTTAGGCTTTTTTTGTTACGGACAGTAAACTGCATGTTTTACAGGAAATACTGAAAACTTCTGAAGAACAACCTGAAGTATATGTTATGGGAAATGAATCGGAAGGCTGCAGGTGGATGAACTTAATAGCAACAACCGCTGACCCTAATGAAAACGATTTTAAACCAGTTAAAGTTGATATTAATGACCCCGCGTTTGTTATCTTTAGCAGCGGAACCACCAGCACATCCAAACCGATTTGTTTGTCGCATTTTTCAATTCTAGCTTTATCTGCCGCAGAAAACAATGTTTCCCAGTAAGTAAAAAAAGATTTTTAAGGTAATTACCTAAAGGCTCTTTTACCATCTAAGTTCAAATTGATTTAGCTCAATTCTTAAATCTACGTAAATGTTTATAGATTTTGAGACGTTTATCACAATTGAGATTTTTTGTTTTAATTATAACTGAATATTCATTATATGAATAAATACTGTTACATCTTTTTAATTATGATAAATTTAGTAAGAATACCGTTCAAATTTATTAGTTTCATTTAGTAGTTTGTCTTCATCTTTTTATCCAGGTATGTTGTGAATTATAAACATTTTATATTTTTTAGTAACCCCATTCCTGTAATTACCAAAGATATTACATACGATAGCATTAGCGTTATATTTTTTTTGTTTTAATAGTTTTTTTTAATTACGTTAGGACAGAGATAAGCTTGCGATTATTAAATTCATTCAAAAAAATTAAAAATTTATTTCTTGAAATTTCTCTTTGTTACAATAGAGCTGTACCAAAAATCTCAACTGTGCTTTATAATGGTTAAAGAAAAGAAATAAAAATGGTTAAGTAAAAGAAGATCAGATGGCATTTTTTTATTAATTTTACACAATTTTTTTAGATTTGATGTTTCAAACTTCCAACCAATTCTCTTATTTGTTCCCTATTGCCACGTTTCTTCCATTTGGATACTAGCCAGCAGCATTACTAATGCTTGTCCAATCATTGCTGCGCCAAAGGTTTCCGCTGACAAACTTCTAGAGATATTTGCAAATTATGAAGTAAATAAATAAAATTTAATTACTATCGAATTAAACCTGAAATTATTAATGTTTTACAGATTACTTCGGCCTACCTATCCTATGGAATCTTAACAGCTACATGTGCGGTAGCAGAATCTGTATATAAAAAATACGATTTATCAAAAGTTACGAAAATAAGTACTGGTGGATCATATGTACATCCCAAATTCATTGAAAAGTTAAAAGAAATATTTCCAAACGCAGCCATTTTCAGAGGTTATGGATCCACTGAACAATGTGGAACACCTTTCATATTTGATAAAAACGCAGATAAAGATTTTATTAATAGTTACTCTGAATCTTTGGGGAATAAAATTTTCCATAATTTTGAAGTTAAGGTAAGGATTTCATTATATACTTGAGCCGGAATGTGGAAATGAGGAATCTAGCATAGAGAAGTTTAAGAAGACTGGAAAAAAATTGATTTTTGTTAATAATTACAAAATTTTTATATTTCTCAAAAGTTGGATTAGTAAGAACTCCATTTGTCTTAAATACAGAATGCTCTTACATAACCTAATCATTAATTTGAAATACTTCTTTTAGTGTATTGTTTGTAAGGCTTTCTATTTTATGGGCTTCCTTTCTCCACAACTTGTTCTAGATGTTTCCTTAGGTTATTCTAACCATTGTGAAATTTCTTATTTCTATGTACATATGCACAATCTATTTAAATATGCTATAATCCAATACGGCGCTCATAAGGAAATAAACTTAATGACGCTGACTTTAAGATAAAACATTGTATTATCAATTTTAATCACCATCATGTGTCACAAAAGAGTAGTTATAAAAAGTTTGATTTCAATGTCAAGGAATTTATAAATTTTGAGTTTTTGCCATATTTAAATAAGCACAAATGTGCTCCAATTTAACAAAAATGTATTTTTCACGATACTTGATACACAAGATCGACAGCAAATTAAGAATATTTACATAGCCGTATTTAAAAAAAAACTGAAACTCTGGTCATAATAACATTAAAACTTTTTTTAATATGGTATGAAAAAAGCACAAAATGGTTTTTTTGATACTTTATTGTTCATGGTGGAGCATTATCAGTTTTTAATAAAATATAAAGTCATTTTTTTTACAATGAATATCATATATATATTCGTGAACCTTTATTACATTTTTCGTACGCCAACATTTATATTGAGGTGCATAATCATGTCAAAAAAAAATGCCAAAACGGGCAGTTATTGCATTAACTGTTTTTTTTTACATTACAATGTGTTGAAATGTCGTTACATTTTAATAATATTTTTTAATATTTTTGATTTAAACAGAAAAAACCCCTTTTCGCTGTATTTTGCCGTTAAACAATAAACACTATATTCGTTATCTATTTTAAAGAAAACTTAAACTCAGCTCAGGTTTACTCAACTTAAGGTTTACTCACTACAACGAATAGTCTTATAATTTTCTAATCATTCCTCGAAGTGTACACCTATTAGTAACATAAATTTTAGGTTGTTGATCCAGAAACCGGTAAGCTACTAGGACCAAATCAGAAAGGTGAGCTCTATACAAAAAGCCCATACCAAATGCTAGGATATTACAATAAGCCATGCAAAGAACAGTTCGATGAAGATGGCTTTCTCAAAACAGGAGATCTCGTTTACTACGATGACAAAGGATTCTTTTACTTCTGCGATAGGTTAAGCGCCGCCTTTAAGCATAAGGGTGGTTTCATTTTCCCTTCTTTGGTTGAAGAACGTCTCTCCCAACATCCGTCTGTAAAAGAATCATCAGTTTTCGCTGTGCCACACGACGAAGATAGAAACCGTAGTTTTGCCTGTGTTGTCCTGAAGCCTGGTAAAACGGCAACTGCAGAAGAATTATCAGCCTTTGTAGTAGAAAAAATGGGAGAATTCCATGAGCTTGATGGCGTTAAGTTTTTCAAAAAATTTCCGTTAACAGCTAGTGAAAAAATTGCCGTATCCGAGTTAAAGAAAATTGTTTTTGCTGAAAAGGGTATTGCTTAGGTTTATTTGAATATTTTATTTTTGTGCCTTTTAATGGCAGAAATATTTTATTATATAAATATTATTAAAAAGTATGTATGTAGATTTCCATAGTTTTTTTTAAAAATATATTATGCAAAAATCATAAAATATAAAGTAAATTAGAAGTAATTGCAATTATAAGTATTGTAACTGCAGTTTTATTTACACTTCACTAGTAAGCATGCACCAGAGCGCCACCAGGGAAGTATAGGGAAGGCTGTTGCAATACACATTTCACATATTGAAAGGTCCAAAACAACGGCAAGTAAAAAATAATGACTATCATTTTATTAATAATATTCTCGACAGACACTGAAAACAGCCCGAAAAGACTTAAATATTTTTTTTCAATATTATCTCTCTACTTTTGTTGTATTTTTTTCATAATTAAATTCTTTAAGGGCGAAATAACTTTTGACAAAAAATAATATAGTGTAAGTTAAGTAATATCAGTGGCGGCTTCTCCATTAGGATATTTCATCTATAACCCAAAAAAATATTTCTTTGGAACTTAAAAAAAATATAAAAAAGAAAAAAAACTATAAAAAAGATACAAGTAACATACATTAGACTTCAAATGCAGTAAATTTCAATTAATTTAAAAGAAAATCATTTATTTTAATATTTATTAATAATTTATTTTAAATAATTCTAAATGCCTGAAATAAAATAAGCATATAATTAAAAGGTATTAAAGATATGATAAGCTATTTTCAATTCCTCGATATAAAAATAATACCCAATGTTGAAAACAAAAATAAACTTTTAGAAGTTAAGCGAGATATCCGCTCCAAAGCCCAGACGATATAAAGCCTGAAATAAAAAATAGTTTGTAATGTATAGGAGGCATAAGTTCTTGGGATTAACTAAAAAATGGCTTTAGATGCCGAGATCATGGGTACTGTTTACGCAATTCGGAACACACTTCTTGTGACATCATTGAATGCTTTTCTCTTCACAAATATGGGGCACATAAATATCTCACCTGTGCAAGGGGAGGAGATATAAAATCAATACAACTTTGGCCAAGATGCTGGAGGAAGCTGTGTCAGGTAAATAAAATTCAGTGTACTTTCCATCACAGCTTGGTTGCTTCGGCAATATTATGCTACCGTCTTGATGTCATGCGGAAAACTATAGCACTAATTCAAGAATTCTGAATACCCCAACCTCTATCTCGTTTCTGTACATCGGATCTTACAGTAGCTAAACTCACCCTGGAAGTTGACCGGCAAAAGAAAACCATTATCCTGGTACCTATCTGTCTACTTACCAGTTAATGCAGAGACCCTACGACCCAATAGAAAACTGGTGGCACTTGTAAAATAGTACCAGTTGCAAGGCAATGTTATACATTGTCCGACATTGATGACATACATGACATACATGATTAGACACGAGCTTAATAAATATACCTGGACTACTAATGCATATGGTCACGATACCTAAAAATTACCACTGCCTGGTGGCTGCCATTTTTATAGTGGTTGTGTCCTTTTCATGTTGGTCACTCTGAACATTTTTAGTGTTGCCAACAAAAAATATATTAAATAAGGTAATGTTGGTGACGCTGACGTCTGACGTGTGACTATAGCGGATTGCCTAGTTTTTGGCGATTTGTAAACGACGCTTGGATATATCGTCTGCAACAGGCGATATAGGTTTCGCCGTATAATGCTTCACCAGCCTTATTTAAACTATTTGGTTTACTGTTTCCCAAAACCGAATTATTGTGAATTGTGCGTCTGTGTTTATGATAGAATAATATATAGAGTTCCTTATTTTTACTATATAAACCCTTGCTAATTACAAACCCTCATAAAATCATTTATATTTTGATTTTTATAGATGGTTGTACCTATTAATGTGGAAACACTATAAGTGTTTTTAATTGAATTTGTTAAGTAAATACAAGCAAAAATTTAAATAAATATCCTCATTTTCATGGTATTAGGATTTATAAGATTCAAGTTAAGGTTTAGATTTATAAGATTCAAAATGATCAGAATAATAAAACAAATATTTTAAAGTACATGCATCTATCCCAAGTTAATTGAAACTTTGTCACATTTTAGGTGAGGAAACACCATCACTTAACGACTACTAGAAATATTTATTTTCACTGCATTTATTTACAATTATTTTTGTCTGATTTAAATATCGCGACAATATTCCGAACTTTACTCCACTGAATTGACAAGTGACTCTGAGCGCCAGCGACGACAGGGCTCCTTATATACTCGGCCGAACACTGTCTAAAACTTCTGGAAGATTTGCTAACCTTCCATGCGTCTCCAGAGATGTCGTGCAGTGTTTTCGTTTATGTCATTCCGGAATGACGAAGAACATATATTATATATAATATTGTTATAATAGTGTTATTATATTTGATAATATCAAGCTAGAGGGAAGATCCCTTATCGGTTCTGTAAAAATGTTTATATTTTCCAGTCCGGTACGGTTCGGTAAACATGGTGATTTTATTGGACTAACTATGACATCGGTCATGTCCACTTTCAGGTTCTTTGATTTTTACTGAGAGGCCTTTTGTCTCGCTTATATAAGATTCACCACACAGCCACAAGGAATCTATCATATGCAGGTATTGGTCTATAAGGCACTTCAGCTTAACCTTTTCTCCTGAATATTTTATTTAATTGCATATTCAGATCGATATGCTTAATTTGGCAGCAATGATGAAATAAAGAGAGTTATCCATGTTTATGTTATTTTTTGTAAATATTCACTAAACATTTGCTTGTAGAACGACAGTTTAGGTCAGTACATGGTTTTATAATATGGCAGTTAAAATCTGCTAAGGTCGTTACGTAAGACGTTAGTAGGTACAACGTCAAAATGCTGTTTGAAACCGTGTTTATTTTTGAGATTTCAGTTATTTGACTTGGGATATTAAATTACGCATTTTTAGCTTATCTAAAAAATTCTAATTGAGCGTTAAGTCTTTGGCATATAAATTTATACATGATGCTATAAACCTCTTGTTGTTAACTTGTGCATCCAAAATAAATAAATGTATGTTTTATCTTAATTTTATGATTAAAACCTGAAACAAGATAACGTACTCACATTTTTATAAAATCATCCCAACAAATTATATAAAAATAGAATTTTAATTTAATCTCGCGTGTTATCACTCTCGGTTAACTGGATTCCAGTATTAGTGGAAAAATAATGGAAAACATTGATACTTTAATTTTTAAAGGACCAGTTTGGAAAGATCGAGTAAATAAAGGGATTGGAGAACAATTTTGGGCCACTGCTCAGAAATATGGATCTAAGCCATTTCAGGTAAAAATTAAAATATATTTGTTAATTAAAAATATTATGTAATAACTAGCAATTTTACTTATTTTCGTTTTACGATTTTTATTTTAAAAATTATTATTATTTTTAGTGCGACTCTATACAAGGGTCTTAGTATTTATTTATCGTGATAGCCATCATCAAATATAGAACTATTGTTTATTATGTTTTATTAATTATTTCAAAACCATGAAATCATTTGTATGAATTTTAAGGTACTTGTGATGTGTTTTATTTGTTTTGTATCTGACGATGGCTATTACAATAGCCAAAATCACCGAAGAGGTGATTAGATGAGTGCATTATGGATTATTTACATTTTATTGTGACAAAAACAATATCCTTGCTTAATTTTTATAGGTAACTACTCTATGCATGGACTTCTACACACACTATGATCTGTTAACTTACTCTATTTAAATCTGGGTTAAATAAATATAGCATTTTAGAAATGTCACACCTTAGCACCTTCAGCAATACATCGGCCAACCAACAAAGATCTTGGGTGTGGAAATTTATGTATAACCTTATTAATGACCTAATGCATCACTTCTAAAACAAAATTGGCATTTTATTTTATGGAAAGTCCTCTTTTTTATTATTTCGAGATGTTTTAACAATATACGACAATAAAAATTCTTTGAATATGACTCACCACTAGAATTGGATAAATAATTTAACACTTAACTATGGAGTTAGCCTAGGATAAGAAATCACTCATTGGAGTGCCGTAGTAAGAAAAAGTAAAAAAAAAATGTTAATTTTACAAAACTAGAATAATAAAAACCTTTTTAAGTCCTTTTTTTTTAAATTACCCATTACATAAATTTGCATAACTTATTTTTTTTTAGATTGACGGATTTTCTGGAAAAATACAAACTTTCGAAGATGCAAAAATACGTGCCATTCGGGTTGCACTGGATCTAAAAAATTTAGGTGTCAAACCCCAAGATATGATTATAGTATGTGGAAATCCTAATTTTGATGTGCCTATACCCGCGCTTGCGGCCTTTTTGCTAGGTGCTGCTGTTGTTGAGGTACTTCCTGATATTGAACTGTATGATGCTCGTTATAAGATTTCCCAAATAAAACCAAAGGTAAACAAATCTTTATTTAAAAAAAAATGAATCGTCATTTAAATATTTTAGGCTTTTTTTGTTATGGACAGTAAACTGCATGTTATACAGGAAGTACTGAAAACTTCTGAAGAACAACCCGAAGTATATGTTATGGGAAGTAAAGCGGAAGGCTGCAGGTCGATGGACTCAATAGCCACAACCGTCAACCCTAAAGAAAACGATTTTACACCAGTTAAAGTTGATATTTATGACTGCGCGTTCGTTATATTTAGCAGCGGAACCACCAGCACACCTAAACCGATTTGTATATCGCATTTTTCAATTTTAGCTTTATCTACTATGGAAAACAATATTTTCCAGTAAGTAAAAAAAGTGTTTAAGGTTCTCCCTAAGAAAGTAAAGAACCCTAATGCTTTTTTACCATCTAATTTCAATTGGCTTTAGCTCAATTCATATTGCTATGTAAACTCTTATAGATGTTGAGATGCTTATCACAATTAAGATTGTTCTTTCATCATAACTAAGAATTAATCGTATTAATGAATATTCTAATTTTTAATGAGAAGTAGACGAAGAAGTAGTTAGAATTAGAATATTTTAATTTCAGTAAAAACACTGTTCAAATTTTTTATTTCAGTTCAGTTTTATCCAGAATCAGATCATCCAATGCACGATCTTCACTGAGTCGGCCCATCCTCTTAACAAAGACTTGCATATTGTCCAAGTCCATATCTTTAAGATTTTCCTGTCGGAGAGTCGTTGCTCCAAAAATTTTACTTCTCAGGCGACTCCACCTATCAAAAATGGGTATAAAGTTTCCTATGCTCTACCGCAATTTAGACAGAGCGGACTTCTCTTATACCAAAAAGGTGTAGATGCGTGTTTAGGCAGTTATGCCCAGTTAGGATTCTTACCAAGTCTTTCATCCCCTATCTACTTTAGAGCCTGCAAGATCTGGTATCATCTCTTTGACCTGTCTAAATCCTTCATTCTTTTGCCAAGTCTTGTTTTTTTATAGGCCGCATTATTAAGTTTCTCAGAAATTTGTTTTTCACTTAGGTGGAGGAGGCACGGCTTTGGACCTAGGAAGGGTCTGACCGAACTTTATTGTGAAGTGTTGCTAGTTCGTCTGCCCGTTCATTGCCCTCAACACCCTAGTGTTTTAAGGCTTACATTACATTTACATTTTTACATTTACGTCCTTACTTTATTGTGTGCTGCCATTCTTTCAAATGCGTCTCTGCACTCCTTGGGGGCTTGAGGGTAGCTAGACCATCCGAGTAAATACAAATCCCCTCGTTGTCATTCAAAGCTTTCCGTTTATTTGCTACTTAAAGAATAGCAAACACTTCCTGTTGGTTTTCATGCTACACTTCGGCTCCGGCTGATATGCTGCTTTCCGTTCATTCATGAACCATTATTTCAGGATTTTCACTCGGAAACCTTTCTTTAACCTCAGTTTTCCACTCGCTTTTTAGTACTTCTGGGTGTGAGAATTGGGATGTCCTTATACATCCTGAGAGCTATCGTCATATGGCCTTACCATAAGCAAACATTGCATCATTTTCCGTTATACATCATCCTCTTAGGCGCCGCCATGGCCTCCCTTTCAATTCAGCCTGGGAGTTCCAGATCTCTAGACCCTATCTTGTACGCTTTGTTCGCAGTAATTGCCATATTAGGGCTAGTGCCATCGCTACTAATTTATTGTCTAAATATCTTCTAAGTATTTTACTTGCTCCTCAATATTAGGCGAGTCTGATAGATATTAGGAAGTTCAAAGCCTGTCAAATTTCGCCTCTGAGTAAAGGGAATGAGCTCACTAGCTGACACCACTGTTTCACCATCCTGTACGCCGCTTGTATGTACTCACAGACTATGTTCAAGAATTTTCCTGTGATCATCACTAGTTTTTATCGTCTGAGTTTGCTTGACACTGGCACCAGACACCAAAGGTGTGGCGAAAGAAAACTGCCTTGTGAGCCGGTACCTCTGCTGGAGTACCCCTGGTGACCTGGTCAGAAGGGCGTAGCAGATGGTATCTGTTGTTGCCCTATCAAATGGTCCTTCCATGTCAGAGAAGAAAAGAGCAAGTACCATTTCCTTGTTCTCAATAGCTTTTTCAGATTTGATTACTACAGAGTGAAGCGCCGTTTCCGTCGACTTCGCTTTCATGTAAGCAGGCTGATACCTATGTAGTGGTGATTCTGTTAGAATCTCCTATGTTATATACCTATCTATAGTCTTCATTAGAAATGACGTCAGGTTTATTGCCCTAAACGATTTTGGTTAGCGTTAGTCTTTCTTGCCCGGTTTTGGGATAAAGACCGAATCTGCCGCCTTCCATGCTAATAGAACATACAAGGGAGTGTAGTTTCGAGGCCTTCTTTCAGCATTATAAGTATGATTCTATTCGACCCCACAGCCTTATATAGGCTAAACCTACCCACTGCCCAAGCTATGTCTTTTCCCTGCAATACACAAGTAAGATAGGATATATAACCATAAGAGTGGTCTTCACATTTTCCCTGTATTTTAATAGTTTTTTAAAAAATTAGTTCCGTTTAGATAAAGATAAATTTGGAATTCATAAATTAATTTGAAAAATGTCACAAGTAAGAATTTATTCTAATATGTGATGCGTAATAATATTTAAGATAGACTCTTCTGTGTGAAATTGCCATACATGAAATTTTTAGAGTATATAATTAACACTGGACCATTTTTAGAGGTTTTTACTTTTATAGTGGATAAAAAGTAAGGAAAATTTAAAAAAATGCTAAAATATAATAATATAATAAAGTAAATGAACATGAGATGACATTATACTTATTTATGTTATATTGTTTTTTATATTATTTTTAGATTTGATTTTTCAAATTTCCAACCAATTCTCCTTTTCGTTCCGTATTGTCACGTTTCTTCCGCCTGGTTACTCGCCAGTAGCATAACTAACGCTTGTCCAATCATTGCTGTGCCAAACGTTCCCGCTGAAAAACTTCTAGAGATATTTGAAAATTATGAAGTAAATAAATGAAATATTATTATTAGCAAATTAAGCCTAAAATTATTAATTTTTTACAGATTACTTGCGCCTACCTATCCTATGGAATATTAACAGCTACATGTGCCGTAGAAGAATTGGTATATAAAAAATACGACTTATCAAAGGTTAAGAAAATATGTACTGGTGGATCATATGTGCATCCTAAATTCATTGAAAAGTTGAAAAAAATATTTCCAAACGCGGCCATTTTTAGAGTCTATGGATCCACCGAACAATGTGGACGGCCTATCACATTTGATGAAAAGGCGGATAAAGATTTTATTAATAGTTATTCCGAATCTCTGGGGAATAGGATTTTTAATAATTTCGAAGTCAAGGTAAGCAACTTATTATATACTTGAGTAGGAATGTGGAAATGGAAATGAGGAATCTAGCACGAACGACTTCTGGAAGACTAGAAAATAATGATTTTCTTTTTCAAGAATCACAAAACATTTATAATTTCCACGGTCATATTAGTAAGAAAACTTCATTTGCCTTGAATACAAAATGCTGCTCAAGATTTTTCCTAGATGTTTACTTATGTTACTATAATCACTGTCCAATTTATTTTGCACATATACGCAATCTATTTAAATCTGGTATAATCCAGTATGGCGCTCATAAGAAAAAAAGCTTGATATATTATCAATTTTAACAACCGTCATCTGTGGTGAATAAGTAGCTATAAAGTTTTATTTTTTATGTCTTATTTATATTTGTTGATATATAGGATTAATAGCAAATTACGAATATTATATAAATATATGAATTTTTTATAACTATGTATTACTTTAAGTTTTCTAACTCCAACGAAGAGTCTTATAATTTCCTAACCATTTCTCGAAATGTACACCTATTAGTAACTAATATGAATTTTAGGTTGTTGATCCAAATACCGGTAAGCTACTAGGACCCAATCAGAAAGGTGAGCTCTATACAAAAAGCCCATACCGAATGCTAGGTTATTACAATAAGCCATGCAAAGAACAGTTCGATGAAGATGGCTTTCTCAAAACAGGAGATCTCGTTTATTATGATGACAAAGGTTTCTTTTACTTCTGCGATAGGTTAAGCGCAGCATTTAAGCACAAGGGTGGATTCGTCTTCCCTTCTTTGGTTGAAGAATGTCTCTCCCAACATCCGTCTGTAAAAGAATCGTCAGTTTTCGGTGTGCCACACGACGAAGATAGGAACCGTAGTTTTGCTTGTGTTGTCCTGAAACCAGGTAAAACGGCAACTGCAGAAGAGCTATCAGCTTTTGTAGTAGAAAAAATGGGAGAGTTCCATAAATTAGATGGCGTTAAATTTTTTGAAAAGTTTCCGTTAGCTGCTAGTGAAAAAATTGCCGTGTCCGAATTAAAGAAAATTATTTTTACTGAAAAGGGTATTGTTTAAGTTTATTTGAATATCTTATTTTCGTATCGTTGCCTTTTTAGACCAGGAATATTTTGTTATATAAATAATAATAAAAAGTATATGCTTATTTCCAGAGTTTTATTTCAAATTTTAAAGTACTTTTTGTAAGCATATTAAGCAAAAATCAAAAAATATAAAGCAAACTTAAGTAATTGTAGGCATAGTAACTGCAGTTTTGTTACACTTCATCAGTAAGCATGCACCAGGGCAGTAAAAGGAGAGACTGTGGCGATACACATTTAACATATTGGAAGGTTGATAACAAGGGCAAGAAAAAATAATAGAAACTATAGAAAAGATAGAACTAACATAAATTAGACTTAAAATTCATATTAAAGTGCAATCAATGAAGAAAAAGTCAAATAGTAGTTCTAAATGCCTGAAAAAAAATAAACAAATAATTCAAATATTTGAAGATATGATAAGCTATTTTCAACTCGTGGATATAAAAATGACACCGAATGCTGAAAAAGAAAAAATAACTTCGGTTTAATACTATTAATGAATTTATTTGGTTATAAGCGTTTTTCGTACTTTTTAGTGTTTTTTGTTCATAAAACTTTTTTTAAAGACATTTATCATGGTTCGTCAATGTGTGGTGTGTAAGAAAATGGATTATTCTTATCCATACTTAATATTTCGGAGGTAACTAAAAACAATTCCTTAACCTTGGTCTTTTCAATTAAGGTGTAGGACAGTCGCGTATACATTAAAAGTAAAATTTCAAGAATAATTTTTTATTTGAATTTGTATGTAATGCTTAATATAGGAGAGGATAGTTGAAGTATATATTTGATTATACTTTGGAAATGATACCTAGTACTGTATATGACATATTTGGTGACCATATCTTTGATGATAATATTTTATCAGAACACCCAATTTATGTATGTAAATTAATTTTAAAGTCATATATTATTATTCGAATTTATTATGAAACAATTAGATCTTATAACAAAAAATCGACGTTAAAGTGTAAATACCAAAACAATTTTACTTAGAAATGAGACTTTATGTACCTATGTATATATAATGTAGTTTTAATTTAATTTATATGAATGAAGCTAAACTTTTTAATTTAATTTCAATATGTAAAAAGCAGAGTTATTCTATGTTATATTATAACTCCAGTCTATAAATACTGTTTGTAACTATCTAGGTATGGTGTATGTAAATATTATAAAATATAATAAATTATGTAAACTTGGGCATGTTTTAATATCAGAAAATCTTTTAATACCAGAAAACTGAAAAACTCTACAAGTAGCGTTATTCCCTATATATTTTTAAAATATAATTAATATTTTAATAATATGAGTAAAAATTAATATACTTTTTTTACTTTTAAATTATGTATAGAAGTAATAAAAAAAATCTTTCTTTAACAAAGCAGCCTTTTTAAATAATTTTTCAATTTGTTTTAACTATTATATAGTTTTCTTTAAAGCCAAGTTACGCCACTGGTCGGTTCAAATAATAGTCGAATACCACGTGACTGCGCGATGCGTTGTTGAACGATTTACTTTTCTTTTATCTTCGTCCTTCTTATGGTAGATATTGTAGCCTTTCTCTCTTCGATGTCTTATCGTAAACAAAGCGAATTTTATAAATGAAATTTTATAGGTATCTCCCCTTTTTATATATCAATGCTGCAAACCCATTTTCACTTCCGGTAACACTCACGGGGCACAACCATTAATCGACTTTTAGTGTTGGCTCTTATGGCAGTTTCTTACCTAAGATGTATTAATCTATGATGCTCATTCAAGAAATCATGTAACCTTTTCACGATAGTTTTTCAGTCCTGTAAAACTTTTCTATGGACGCTAAAGCTAACTTGACAAAATTACTGGCGGAAAGTATCATTTTGCTACTTGCCGGCAAGCGCTTTTAAATTTTGTGGAAAATATAAGTCTCTAACTCACTCTAGTAATTTACTCTAGTATTTTACCATTAGCTCCAACTTCGATATATTTAAAACAATAATTTGCATCAACTAATGCAAATGTAATTATGCTTTGAAAGTCCCTTTGAAGTTGTTAAATTCTGATCCACTATTGGGTGGCCGTTGCACCTAAATATGTTTGCCATCTATGCATGCTTGGGTATATCGTATGCACCAGATGATATAGCTTCTTCCTTATTTATTACGTGCATAATGTGTCAGCATCCTTTTTTAAACGTATTTGTTTCATTGATTGTTAATCAATAGCACAGATTAAAGTAGCTAGTTTAATCTGTGCTAATAGTCAAACCAGGTTTTCATTAGTATATCAAAAAGCTTTCTTAAACACAACATCTAATAAATCTAATTCGACCCTATTTTCCACAACCTTCTATCAATAATAAAGGCAGAGGAAGTAGAGTTACCATTGAATGGGCAGTTTTAGTATGTCAAGATTGTATGCCATAGATTTTTACCAAAGAAGTTGCACAAAATTATTTAATTAATTTTGGAATTAGCAAAACTATTGCAAGTCGAAAAAATTACTGAAATAATTGACAATCACCTTGCTGACCGATTTATACATTTTCCCAATCTTAGAGATGAGATATAAATTAATAAATGAAACATTTATCGAGAGATCCAATTTTTCTGGTGTTATAGGGCCTATTGATTGCACCCATGTTGCCATATTAAAACCAAAAGTGGATGAACACAACAAGTTTTTGTGATTTTCCATTAATTCAATTATTAGTTTCCAATGTGCTTGTGAAAATTATTATTATCAAAGTGGTTTATTAATAGAAAAGACAATTGACGTTTCCATCTGTCAAATATTAGGGACAATAAAAAACATGTACCAATAAATATAAATCAAATCGAATAAAACGAGTTTAACCGTCGGTTGAAATTTAGAATCACCCTTTTCGTCACGACTGAGTCTCAATCGAATTCAAAGTCCTGATTGTATCGAGACCGAGTCGTGATTTTAAAATCCGAGTCCTGGTTTCTTAAATGATTTGTGGTGTAGTGGGCAGCTAAACGTTGCTATGCACATAGCTCTCCTAACGGACCCGTCATGCTCCACCGAGGGTTACCAGAGGTTAATAGTGATTTTTAGGATTTCTTGTCCGCATTTCAACTTAGCAAAAACTTCAGCCTGGGAGTAGTAGCTCTTCAGTAGCATGCTCTTCCAGCGAATAGAATTTGCTGGTATATGGGCCTTCACCACAGACCCCAACACCAGCTCTATTGTTCATTCTGGAGCCATCCGTATAACAGATGGTTTTTTATTTAACAGTTTAAACCGACTGGAGCGCTACTACTCCTCTCTGTCTACGATATGAGTCACAAAACACTTGTAATTCACAGCCTCAGGTGCCATACAGTCACTACCTGTCAGAAGGAGAGATCACTCATGTACGGCCTGTGACCAGATTTCTACATGACGAGTTTCACTATCCCGCAGTTCACCAAGGACATGTAGCCTATGCTCAATTCTTATGGCCTCAAATTACACAGCCAGGTCCAGCTCTAGTTGGCACCGTTTTCATGGAACCCGTAATCCTAAGACAAGTAAGGACTCTATTCATTTGGGGCCGGATTTTTGCTTTTTCTGTACATGGTCACATAACGATAGTGCCTTATGTGAGAAGAGATTAGATAATAGATGAACAGATCTAGTGAAGGATCTTGGGGGACAAATCCCAGGTTTCTTGTTTAAAAAACTCTTATGGATATAAAACATATAATACACCTTTATCTGTGCTTGATGATGGTGCTTCAACCACTTTTATCAGTCCCTCCTCAAAATCTTCGCCTATATGGTCTAAAAATAATTTTTAAACACAGTCACTATTTTCACCATCTTAAAGGAAAGACTGAGTAGAAAGACTCCCACTTTTGCCAAATCTATAATTAAAGAAATCATCCAAGTATCATAAGAAAATACAGATTATCTTCTTTTTTGACATGATTGTTTGTCTCTGTCCAACGTTTTAACCTTCCTTGAGCATGACAAAAATCAAGTTATTTTGATTAAGAAACTTAAATAGTTCTTACGCCAAAATCCATGGAAAAGCTAAATGTCACTTTTCCCTTGACCTGCGCAACAAACTCTTTAAAAGAATCAAGACAAAATATTACTCATGTAAAGTCTAACTTATGGAATAACTTAGTGATTCCATGAATCAGCAGAAAGTTCGTTATATATAAAGACTTCTCTACCTTGAAGAATTGAGTTTTAATCAAAGTATTTTTCTAAACTGTTAAGAAGAACTAGATTTAATTCATGTTAATGCCCAAAGATATAATTATTCATAGCATTTTAATTATTTGCTGTCTATCCAAGTTAGTCAATTTTTGGATTCTATCACTCAATACTCAATGCCTATGCCATATTTTGCCAGGATAATATAATAGAATTGTCCACTCTGGTAAATATCTAATTTTAATTACTTCATTATCCTTTCGTCACTAGAATTCATTAAGAAATTTCGCGGTGTGTATTTTTCAGTGTGTATTTTATAATATCACAAATTTTATTACGTTATTTGTACATAACAATAAATAATAAACTTATAACTAAGATCAAAGCTTCTTAAAATAAGATCTACGTTGCAGTTCCATATTCGGTTTTATACATCAATTTAAGCTTATTAAAGTCTACTTTGCCATTATTATTTACAGGCAGTTCTTTTAAAAACTGAAATCCAGCTGCTGGTCTGGAATATTCTCCCATTACTTTCACAATAAAATCTCCCAATTCTTTTTCTGTAGCAATACATCCCTGATTTAATACAACACAAGCCATGGCTCTGTAACCATCTGCATCATGAGGTAACTCTATGACGGCTGCTTCTTTAACCAACGGATGTTGGGCTAGTCTTTCTTCTACTAAGCCCGGATAAATGAAGTTTCCTAAATATTTAAAAGAACGCTTTAAACGGTCTAAAATGTAAAAACAGCGGTCTTCGTCATATTGTCCAAGATCTCCAGTATGAAGAAAACCGTCCTCGTCGAAAGGTTGGTCTGTTTGGTTATAATACCCGTTCATTCTATAAGGAGATCTTACTAAAATTTCACCCTTTTGATTGGGTCCTAAGGCCTTTCCAGTATTTACATCGACCACCTAAAAGAGTAAATAACATATATTATCATAATAATTTACTGATCTACTCACTCCCTACCTTAACTTCACAATTTTTATTTACTTCGCCAACAGAATTCAACTTAGTTTTAGCAACTTCTCTCGCTGATGGAAATTTCCAGACAAACGGAGCAGTACCCAACTCTGTAGATCCATAAATAGGTACTACAAAAGCTTTACTAAAGATCTGCATCAATCGTGATATGTATTTTGGATGAACAAATGACCCTCCAGTCGATACGTAAAATACAGAGGATAAGTCATATTTGCTTACTATCTTTTCATCTAGAGTTGCTAAAGGTACTGCTACATTATAGGTTAAAAAGACACCAGTTACCTATAATACAAAGATATTATTGAAAAAACATAGGAATAAAAATCATTATCTAATATGGATGGAAAAAAAGTCGTCAGGATAAGAGTTTGACATGGATATCAAAAAGTGTTTCCTTACTTAAAGCTGGCTAAGCTTAATAGGTAGGGGAGGAGTGTAGAAAATGAAATTAAAAGCAGTGGCGAAGCGTGAACTTTTCTTTCGGGTAGACAAACAATAAAAATTGTTAATTAGAAAAAAATGTGTATTCAATATTATTCACTTTAATGAAATAGAGAATGAAAGCGCATGGAATATTAACTCAAAGAGAAAAATATGTAGTGATATAAAAAAGAAAAAAATAATTACTGCAAGCATAAAAAGATAGATAGATAAAAATAAATACTACTTACAAAAAAAACACAACATAGGTATAACCATAACTTATAAATCCATATTATCCATTATTTTAAAATTAATTAAAGACAAATAAAAACACAACTATGTTATGGATTTCCTATAAGTTTAATAAATAAGCACACTTGATCACTAGACACTAAACTTTTATTTACTAATTCACTTACAATCACTTACTATTTCTAACACTTATTGATTATTTCGCGTCCTCGAATCACAACTATAAACTTAAACTTAACATGGAACATATACACCCAATAAGATTCTCTTACTTATCTCTAGAATTTTAACAGAACATCTTAAGCCTATTTAAATGAATTCTTTATCTTTTCGTTAGGGCTGCGCTGGATTCTATAGACAATATCGTTAATCCTCTTTATTACCACATATGAAGCTTTCAAGGGTGATATCAGCTTTGGTGATTTCCCTTTCATTCTTTAACGGTTCCAAAGCCATAGTTTGTCACCTTGCTAAAATCCTGAATAGTTTGCTTCAAGATCGTATCCAGTATTCATCTAGGTGTTTGTAATCCTTAATCGTTCTCTGTGCAATTCGTTAACATCCTGCAGTTTAATTTTTACATCGTCCACATGAGGACTATGTGAGTTGCTTATTGCTTGAGATACCAAATACGTTAAATGGTAAACGAAATTCTATCTCGAAGACACCCTGGGCTGCTGTTAACCCAGTCGTATCATGAACTGGAGACCTGTAGGCCAGCAAAAACATTGGCAAGTAGAGATCTCAATACTTTTAATATTTATTCAACACCTTGGAAAGATGTTCTTCGATTGCCTTGTTAAATCTCACAACCATGCCATCGGATTGCTGATTGAAGACTGTTGTCCGTGTTTTTTGAATCCCAATAAGTTTACAAAGTTTCTGAAACAGCTCGGACGCTTGGGACGCCCAACTGCTGAAGATATCGTCCACTAAAACTTCAGCTACTGTCACTGCTTCTTGGTTGGGAAGAGAAACGACTTCTGACTATTTAGTGAAATAGTCCATGGCAACCAGGAGGTACTAATTTTCCTTGTTGGTCTCGGAAAATGGACAGGCTATATCGATAACGATTTTTTCAAATTGCAGCTCTTTATTATACTTCATTCTATTCCTGGATCTTAGGCTAGGAGCTTATCCCGGATTTTATCCAGAGTCTTATTTATTTACTCCCAAAAGAGCTGCACTTGCCCCATTTCGTATCAGTACTTGGTTACATTTCTTCCTTAATCACTAACTATTTCTCAATAATTTTTTCATCAGGGCTCTCCCACGATTTTATCAACAATGCATCCTCGAGTGAGTCGCACTGAGCCCAGAGTGCCTTAAATATTTACCGTCTATCCAAAACGTCGCTTCATCTTGTTTTTAGTCTACTGTTCTCCTTCTCCTGAAGTATTACTGATATATCTTGGTTTCTGTGTTGGTCCTTTATTAAGTCTCCTTCGATGATCAGGTTTTCGGCAGATTTTCACAAGCCTCTAATGAAGATATTTCCGAGGCTTTTATCTTCACAAGCCAACATTTGCCACTTAGTGCTGACTGTGTTTAGTTTTCCTAATTGGTTCAAGAGGTTCTGCGATCTCGAGATCGCATCTGGATTCGACAGTCACGTTTTATGTGTTCGTTGTTGCTGTTCCAGGTATTATGTCTCCTTTTTATACCTGCCTTATTACATTGGTGATCTCTGTAAACACATTTTTTAGACCATTATTATTGACATCACCCTTATTATCTTCGTTGCAGCAGTTATATGCAGCTTCAATTTCAAGGGATTCATCCAGCGCTTCAATGCTGGGTTCAAATTTGGTAATGCGCAGCATTCGTTGGATTTTTTTATATCTAATGCCATTTACAAAATATTAAGCAGACTCTTCATCTTCAAATTCCTTAGAAGTCCTATATCTGCCTTAGGCTCTTGTAAAGTTTCCCGAGCTTTCGATGTCTAGATTTTACTTGATATTGGTATAGCTGCCTTCAATGTTAATCGCCAAATCTTTTCTCTGGGGCTTTGGCCAATGTCTCATAGTTTCGCAAGCTTTTACTGTCTGGAGGAACTCCAAGGCCGATCTACGAAGTTAACCACTACTGGGATATTAAAGATAAATCAACCGCCAAATTAGTTGATTTATCTTTAATATGTCAGCCACTGACTGCTGCTTCTGCTTGAAATTATCGCTTAAACATTGCCCAAGAAGTTTGACCGTCAAGCGTTGGAGGCTTCCCACTAATCATTGCCCTTTTTTATCCGGGTAACCTCGGACTGTAAGTTGTTTACACAGTCACTGATGTCCTCGATCTCGTTTACTACTTTCTATTGTTTTCCCGAATTTCTAGTATTTATTTCTGAAATATTTCCTCTTATTCGTGGCTTCTTTTTCTTATTTTTTTATTATATCTCCGCCATCCTTCGTTTTATTGTTTTGCCTGTCGTCGTCCTTCTTCCTCTTAGTTTTCCTATCATCGCTCTTCCATTTTATCCATAAATTCGAATATGAATTTATTAGTTTGGCCCATCTTGGCACCTTGCTTTCTCGTATTTACCATGAAAATTTTAACATTCTCTTTATTCCTAATCTCCTTTAACTTCTGGTCTTCTAATACTTTGTGTTACAAAATACTTTTTTTATGCCTTTTCTCACATCAATTCTTACGGATTTCCCGTGGGCTTAATAAATATTCACCTACAATCACTTACTATTTGTAATTATTTATGGATTATTTATTTTAATAAAATATACATTATACATAATATACATTTGTATCTTAAGCACATTTCTTTCAAGAATACCAAAGCAACATCTGCGGTGTGTGTTCAGACTCAAACCTCAAGTTGTTAAACACAAAAATATAAATCCAATAAGATTATATAACTCAGATGAGTCTGGGTTGTCAATGGTACAACATCCTTACAAAGTCTTCATCAAAATAGGACGTAAACAAGTTGGCGCTATTACGTGCTGAAAGAAGATCTTATGTGACAGTAGTGTGTACGATGTCTTTGAATATAATCTATGTTCTACCAGCATTGATATTTGCCAGAAAAAACCTTAAGCAGGAATTAGGGAATCATACTCCTTCAGGAACATTGTTGTAAGCTTAAGGGTCTGGACGGATATCCAGTTTTCTAGAATAATTGGATCATTTCCAAAAATACACCTAGGCAAATCTAGATCATAAAGATTTGTTAATTGTCGAAGGCCACAAATGTATAGACGCAAAAACGAATGACATTACTTTGATTTGTCTACGATATACTGCACCCATCGCATGCAACCCATGGATGTATCTTTCTTTAGAATGCTGAAGGAATATAACGATCAAATAAATAAAGGAATAAAATGATCAAATCCAGTGAGTGGTTAAAAAAGACATCTTGGTAGAGTGCTCATCGAGTTTGAAATTGGTGCTATATTTAACGGGGCCTATTACAAAGTCGCGTCAGGGTAAAATGTGTCAATGAAATTGACAGAACTGGAATAGTTCGATTTAACCTTGACATTTTCTCGGACTATATCTACGAAGCTTCACAAACCACTAATATTTCACTTAATGAAAACTCTGAATCTGTAACCAGCACTTCAAATAATAATTTCGGTTCCGCAGCTATTTCAAGTTAATCTGAGTCTGTCACATAAACCAGATACAGGAGAACAGAGTTCGCTTGCAGTTACTCGATTTGATTTAAGCCCATTTCCAGTAAGTCGTTTATTATCTGGACAAGAGAAAAAAAGGAAACCATGTAAATATCAAGATATGTATGTAATCAATTTAATCCCAAATTTAAAAGAAGCAAAGAAGTAAACTCCTTCGGTCGAAGTCATTAAACCAAGAAAAAGAAGAAAGGTAACCAGAAAATTCGTCAGTATTCGGAATTTAAAATAGAAGGAGAAGGTTTTTCCGGGAACGAGGATGATGAGAGTACTTTACTAGCTTATATTGCACAGAACCGGACAAGATGCCAAAAAAAGAGAACTGCAGTTCCAGTGCTGTTCTGGCAAAAATGGGCCCACGGAGACTAAATTGATAAAAAATAAAGATATATTTTACAATTTTTTAAAAGTATTTAATAGGAATGTTTGTTTAATTTTTATTTTCTCGTAGTGGTTTCTATAATAAAGAAATGTTTTTTAGTAATATATTTTCTTATTTTTTCAAAAAGTATATAATTTTTGTACACCCTTCCCCTAAAAAAATTAATCCACTCATAATTGAAATACCATCAAGATTCCATAGAATTCCAGAAAAATCTTCCTCTTCCTTTATGAAATTATTTAATCGGTGAAAGAAAATCAATTAAATCCAGCTACGACGCAAAGCAAATGTAAACCAGGGATAGGGATATTATATATCATGTAAAAACAGACGTTTAGTTATCATTTGCCCCAACCAATAAGATAACATTTAAGCCACATTATCTTGCCAACTTTTTACGCAGCTCTGCGAGAATGTATAAGTTAGAAGAGAAAACTGAGTTGTCTTCCAATTATACTGACTCCATGCCTGACTGGCCAATAAACATTGGCCGTTAAGCCTGTTCTTTTTCAAGCGAGACTAGCTTCATTACTTTTAAGCCTAAGCTTCCTTAGTCTCTTTATGAGACCTTAGTTGAGAATCTGTGTTTACATCCAATACATCAAACTGACATTAAAGACCATCCCAGACAAACTTGCATAGTGCATAGCATAGACGCATTAAACCACAATGTACATACGGTTATTATGCAAAAATATATAAATTAGATAGAATATTACTACAGTTTTCAACTGTCAAGTGTCACGTGAGCTACAAATAATACTTTTGATTGGCTACGCATAATATGGCTTTTTAACTTTTTCATTCTTATGGAAAATGCAGGCCGCTGTCTGGTCTGTGATGGTCAAAATATCTTTTGCATTTATGCTAAGCACTATGAAAGTTTGTGGGGGGTGGTCTTAAGCCTTAAGCCTTAAGACATCTGAAAGAGTTGTAAGCCAATCAGAATAAAACTTTACAGACATCTCAGGACATGGTTTCTTAGAAACGATATCGGAAACCACAAAGCTATTGCTTTGAAGAATTATTTCGAAAGTTTAAAGATCCATGTTTAAATAGTTGAAAAGATAATTATTAAAAAATTGTGTTAGGTTTAATGAAATCCTGCCATTCAGTACTTCCTACTTTTATTTTCTCTTGACATGAGGCCTTTGATCGCCTTTTATCTATTCTAGTGTATAAGACTATCCTAATATTAGAGATCATGGTCTTAATCCCCAAAGACCACTTTCAATACATTAACTTTCTTAATTAAATAATTACGGAAATTGTTTCATTTTTACGAACTGAATTTTTATTTAAAAGTGTTCTTTTCTTTAAAAATATATGTTCTAACATTTTTCTCTATTTATTTATATTTATATTAAAAAGATCCAATCATTTAAGATTTCTCTAATTTTTTTTAGCTTAAAATTCCGCTCTTACCTTATATTTATCAACAAGTTTTAAAAACAATTCCACATCAATGTCGACACCAATAACCCTCGGACATGTAAATAAAATATTGGCGCTTAACAGCCATATTGAAGAAATATAGCAGAGCGGTGAAAATATGATGAATGGCTGATCCGACAAGTCATAGGATCTATAAAGAGATAATAAGAAAACTGTACCTCATATTAATGTGTAATAAATTCTTACCTGTTTTTATCTTCTCTTGTATGTGCTCCCAATATTGTAAAATGAGATATGCATATCCCTTTTGGCTTACTAGTTGTACCGCTACTTAATAAAATGAACGCTGTTTCATGAATATCAACTTTCTTTGGTACAAAATTATGTTTCTCTTCGATGGAATTATTGTAAATTTCATTCATGCTTTTAAATTGAGATTTCTGGCTTCCGATTGTGTAAATTTGTGGATGCAGATTTAGGACATCTAAGGCTTCTTTAAAAATATCTAATTTGTTGTCTGATACAAATAACACCTAAAAGACAAACCTACAAACGCTAATATTCGCTATATTTACTGCATTACCTTGGGCTTCAGATCAGATAAATAATTGGTAGCTCCATAAATGTCTGTAGTGGGAACTACGTTGGCAACATACGCTCCCAGAAATAAGCCGGCTAGAGTTGGTATAATATTATCAAAATTATTTTCGCCACAAATCATAATGACGTCTTTGGGATTGACGCCATTTTGTTTTAAATTTATGGCCACCCTTACGGCTTTTCTTTGGACATCTTTAAAAGTCTCAGTTGCACCTGTGTATGCATCAATCTGAAAATAAAGGAATATGGTGATAATAAAAAGTAATTCAAATGTTAACATAATAATCAGTTTCAATCTTAATATGTAAATGATGTAGTGTTTTTGAATTAGTTTGTTTTATTTTGTTTTTAGGATGAATACGTCAACAGAAGAGCTTGAGGATGTGTTGGAGTTTTAGAACCATCTCTTGTATCGGCTACAATTTTAATTCAGCAGTCTACTGACACTGCTTACTCGTAATTAAAATAATTTGATGAATTTAATAATGACACTGATCACGTGTCCAAATATTAGTGAGTGAGGTGCTGGGAGGCAATGTTCCCTACTCCGAAATTGAGTTAATTTTCGTCTAGATATTCTTAATTTATCTTTACTTGGAATTATCAAATTCTTAAATTGAGTAAAGGAAAATGTGTTTGTATCTCTAACTACAAAGTAAAAGCTGACAACGATAATGTCACAATTAAATTTGTTAATAAAGTACCCGTCAATGCACTATGCACAACTAAACCCGTGCTACAGCCCTGGCTATTGCCAGAACCTGAAGAAACTACTACGTAACATACAAGAAAAAAACTGTAACCGTAACGTAACACTGGCAACTATAACTATTTACTTATAGTAAGGATATGCTCAAGTTTAAATTAAAAAAATGTTTTTTTTATTTTATGAAGAGTGTATTACACTCTCATTTACAATGCTGGAAGGAAAATAAAATACATAAAGTAAAATTTTCACAATGACAAAACCAATATAAAAAGACTAAATAAAATCGATTGTCAAAGACAAACAAATATTAACGTTGATAATGAAAAAATAATATAACATAATTGTTGGCAATAGAATAGTCAATATAATACTGTAAATGCCATAGACAACAAAATAAGTATTTCATCACAGTCACCTCTAGTCCTTATAAAATTCATCCAAGCTATAATATACTTTGCTCAATAAAAATGTCCTAACTAACTTACTAAAACGCTTATCCATACTAATATTTTAATATTCTAGAGGCAAGTGATTGTTTATTTTAATATCCTCATACATGATTGAATGATTCGTAAGAGTACTCTTGGGAATACACAGATCCAAGTTATTAGAATCAGGTCGCATGTGCACTCGTGTGAGACTCATTAATATTCAATAATACTATAAACTCATTAATGCTGCTGGAATATTAGAGGCATGACAAATTTCATATACCATAATAGTGTTTTTGGAATCGACTCATTATTTTTTTTGAATTCAAGGAAGATATTATTGGATAATTTTAATTGTAATAATATTTAGAATTAACCTTAATATGCAAATCTGGCATTTTATAAAAATGTTGAATTTTAGAGAAAACGTATAAACAAGACTACGTATTACGGATTATTGTAAGGATCTTGGTTTTTAAATTATCAGAATAGTTTGATTATCAATATTACAGTAAATATTCAGGCTAGAGCAATGAAACATAAATACAACAGCATGAAAATAAATCATTGTTCTGATAGGCTTGTGGGTCTTGTAAAGCTGCAGAATGGTATTAATGCAATTGTTCGATAGAGTTAATAAACTATGCAGGGCAAGAAATTATCGTCACGCAGATTATCAATAAATAATTTAAAAAAAAAATGTGTTAGAACTTACCTGAAAAATGCGATTTCCATATTTTTCCGCTCTATCCCAGAAATATTCACCTAAACTTTTTTCTACGTTGATCGGTACTGTAGGTCCCTTAATTATAAAGTTTTCCATTTGGAATTTTATCAATTTCCTGTTAAATATTTGACGCAATAAATCTATTACGTTATACGTTATTAAAAATGAAATTAATCATCAAGAAACTTCGTACTGGTATAGGTTCGTAATAAATATCAGATTTATAGCAACTGATAACGATTACTCAAAGATTTCCTTTGTGAATTAGTTATCTCTTTTGGACAATAAACTTTATCTACTTTTAATATTTAAATTATTATTCATATAGAGTGTTTTAATTTCGGTTAAATTTTAACAACTAGATTTTTAAATTAAAATATAATTTATCACCTTGAAAGTAAAAATCATCATCTTAAAATCTAATTTTGAGTTTTCATGATTTGATTCCGCTTTTATTAATTTATGTTTTACTTGGTAAAATCTAGTACTTTTATCAGAAAAGCAATATATGAGTAAAAAAAAGGCTATAAAGCTTCAAGCATTTGAAGAGATTTTACTATAAAGCTGTATATGAGTGTTTTTTGATAAGAAGCTTTTACTTAACATCGGTACGAATACTTTTGATGCAGGTTAGAATTTGTCCAAGATAAATTTATGAATAATACGCCAACATCTATCTACATACTTAAATAAAGTCAAAAATAAAAGAACCGTAAGGACTAATACGTTAACTAGGGAAGTAAAAATAATACACTATAATAAAAAATATATAAAAAAATACAGCACACTACATCAAATTAATTAAAATATGGCGTCTCCATATATTTATCAACCAAATAAAAACACTTAAAAGTAGTTTGTGACATTGATCTGACGTTGTTGCCAAGTATATTAAAAAATTTTACGGTTTTCCGATTGAGTATTGTATATATAATGATGGAAAAGAGTAGAACTAGAGATACTTGGAAAAAAGTAGCCTACAAGATATCCTTGGGTCATCCCCCTTATGTGCCCCAGTACTTATGGCCCAGTCCTTTTTTTGAATCTTAAATTTTTGAATATCTTGCCAAGATCCATCTCATATTATTGTACTGTACCAGTTTAGTAGGTATAGCTTAAAAATTAGCAAAATAGATATACAGGGTGATTTAAAAGTAAGCGGCATCCTTTCAGGGGCGTAATGAAATGTATGAAAATAAGGCAAAAAGTTCATATTAATATGGGTTCGAAATTGCTTCCTAAGGGAGCTACGCCCCTTTGAATAGGACCCCTTGAAGACAATTTTTTCTCTATAACTTTAAAACCCTTTAGAATTAAATTTTGAAAATTGGTGTACTGCATAAACATTTCGTTGTGAATAAGATTTTAAATTCAAATTTTTTAAATTTTATTCAGGTGCGTCACATGCGTCACATGCGGGGGTTGGTATGGGTAAAACATCCCTTTTTCTTTTACTCTTCAGGTTATTGTGATTTTGTTTGAAAATTATAAAATTTTAGAGTCTTATACGTAAAAAAGGTACTCTTAGTTCAATTCGATAGAGCGTACCATTTACGAGAAAATCGACTTTGAAAATTTTCTGATTGCGTATGTTTAATACATAATAAAATTACTGGATACGTATTTAAAACGAAGTTGGCGGTTGTTTTTTGGTTTTTGGCATTTAAATGACTAATAAATGTCATTGTAAAATATAATTTACTTTGTCAAAGTAAAATTAGTTTCATAGAGTGTTCTACAAATTACTATTTATTATTAATAAGAAAGGCATTGCCTTTGTTGAGTTTGGTACTTTGTGTTTCTAAGTTTAAAAAGCAAACATGGATTTTACGTATCAAGAACAAGCTGATATTCACATTATGTTTGGAAGAGCATTTGGTAATTGTGTTGAAGCAAGACGATTGTATCATGAGGCATTTCTTAATCGACGAGTGCCACACCGTACGGTTTTCGCAAGAGTAGATTGTAATTTAAGGGAAACAGGTAAATTTAAAAATGTGAGTAATATCGCATAATATCTACTTAAATTTTGCTTAAGGAACGTTTCAAAGACAGGAAGTTGTTGGGCGACCAAGAATAGAAGAACGCGTGCTAGATCGTATTGAAGAAGATCCATCTTTGAGCACTCGCATCATCGCAAATCAAGAAGGGTCCTCTCAGTCAACCGTATGGAGAATTTTGCACGATATGTTACTCTACCCTTATCATATTCAACGGGTTCAGGCTTTGGAAGAGCGAGATTTCCTTCCTCGTGTATACTTCTGTGATTGGCCAGAAGAAAACCGCGTTGCTTTTGAAAATTTTGAGAAGAAAATTTTATTTACGGACGAGGCCGGCTTCACAAGAAACGGAAAACAATTTTTAATTTCCACAACAACCACCTATGGACGGATGAGAATCCCCATGCTACGGTACAGAAGGCACATCAGCAGCAGTTTAGTTTAAATGTGTGGGCGGGAATAATCGATGGGCATTTAAAAGGACCTGTATTTATGCCGCAACGACTTAATGGACAAATTTACACAATTTTTTTACAGAATGAATTACCACAAATATTAGAAAATCTACCACTTTAATTACGAGCACAAATGTGGTTTATGCACGATGGTGCTCCCCCACATTTTAGCATTCTCGCTAGAGAACATTTAAATAATGCCTATTAAAACCGCTGGATAGGTCGTGGGGGTCGAGTGCCATGGCCACCACGGTCTCCTGACCTAAACCCCCTTGATTTTTATTTATGGGGACACCTAAAACAACTAGTTTATTCCTGCCCTATACCCAATAGGGATTACGTCCCTGAAAGGATGCCGCTTACTTTTGAATCACCCTGTATATATTATCTAAAACAGTCTTCTTTTAAATATCTTTAGAGGAAAAATTGTTTACTTAGAAGATTGCACAGCTTATCAATATGAAATTTTAGCCCTTTCTCAATGGAAATTCTTGGTAATTTTATACCTGCACTCTAATCATGGGAATATGCAAAGAAAAATCAATAAGCTGTGTCTTATCACACAACCTAAACAAATTTGAAGTCAACTTCTTAGCCGTTTTTAAGGCTTGATCAGTATTTTGGACAAGTTGAACACAATTTTTTGCCACAGTTAATAACGTAGAATCATCGGCGGACAATACGATTTGACTGAGTAGCATATTAGTAATTAATCATTCAGAAAAAGTGGCCTCAGTATTGATCCTTGAAGTACTTACTGCGTTGAGGTAAATCATTTGAGACCTTTGATTGCCACCTACATAAACAATTTGTTATCTGTTTTTCAGGTAAGCCTTGACTAGAGAAAGTGCTGGACCGATATAATCTAGCATTTTATGTAAGCCAACAGGATGCAATCCAAGGCCTTGCTGAGATCGCATGTTACTTCTGTTTGTAGATCTCTATAGTCAAGGCCCTCGAGCACGCATCTTACAACATCCAAAAGAGTGGATCGGCCTCGAATGAAACCAAATTAACTGTCACCCACAATATGGAATTTCATCGAATAAGACATCGCTCTTTTTAAAAATTGGCAACGCTTTACTTATTTTAAACAACAGGCAATTTTAACAGTTTGAAAACATTTTAGAAAACACCCGTTATTAGTATTGGTTTTTTTTATGCATGATAAAGTTTCCAAGATCATTTCATTTTATTACTGGAAATTTATTGTAAAGAGAGTTTTGTTTTTCAATTAGGCCAGTAAATATTTCGCCAAAACATTTATATTTTCACCCACAGTTTACTTCTTTAAGAAACAAATTAAATCTTTCAAAGTTCTTCAAAACATATTTCGAATTTGAATTTTTGATGAATTTACCAGATTTATACTATGTAACTTAATATACATATATTTCAAACAAGGATTTGTAGTAGAGCAGAAGTTTTCAGATGCAATATTAGTCATTATATTATCAATGAAACTTTGAGCTTTAGGATGAGGAAATTATTAATATGAAATCATTGCCACAAACCTCAAAACATTTTCGAATGATTCGATAAATGTATTTTAATTTCTAAGACAAGATTTACATAAAGAAATCATTATTGGACTAGATTTTTTCAAGAATAATATTCCACAAACGATTACCAAGATGTTCTTCAAGATTCTTAACTTAGGATACACACTGTAACATGACTTTTTTAAATATATCCCTATGATTTTTTGATATACCTACATACGAAAATAATTATTTCCTCCTAAAGTGAGATAAAGATATTTAGAAATATTCCAGAATAGCCTAAGAATTGTGATTTTCTTACTAAGTTTATCTACTGGGTAGATCATATTTTTAATACTTCAAAAGCAAATATGAAAAAAGAGCTGAAAAAAAGGAAGTAAGCAAATATGAATTTAGGTAAGGAATAAATAACACTAATAATATCCTTATCAATATTTCAGACAACTACTTTCCAATCTTCAGTTCAGTCAACTAAATAGGTTTTTTGATTCTTCTGTTTTCAGTATTTAACTTAAAAGATCATGACTCGAAAGCAAAATAATATTTGTATTACTCTGTTAAGCCTTATACAAGTACATCAAGTATGTAATTGATTTCCCTTGTCCAAAGGTTTCGACAGGATTTGATTAACAAACAAAATTATTAAATTAATATTTTTGGTAATTAATTTAAAATATCATGAAAAACAAAAGCTTATTTATATTAGTCTTATAGAAATCTATACATAAATTATATATTTGAATCTGTGGATCTGGGCCGTTTTTTTGAAACCATGCGAGAATCTTCGAATGCGAACAAAGTTGAGCGGCAAAATTCGCACACGAATCAATTAAGAAGTGCATTTTTGAACAGCATTTAAATTTTAATTCGCATACGAATATAAAATGTAGTGGCAACGTAGCAGCAAAGTCGAGTTCTATTAAAGGCAATATCAAACGGGATGACGACGATAAAGATTTTTTAAGCTAACCTAAAATTTAAGTTTAAAAACATCAGGGAATTTTGAGTTTTTTTTTATGGCGTTTCTTGGGTTTTTCGAATTGACTTTTTTATGTTGGATTCAAAAAATAAAAAATTATGCGATTTTGTGTCGAGTGAGCAAAAGAAAGAACTAATTTTATTTATGGCAGAGCACCCGAAATTAAAGTCGAGTAAATTCACCGAAGATTGTTCAGCTAAAACTGAATAAGCCTTCTGGATAAAAGTAGCGGACAGATTTCACAGTCTCCCTGGAGCACATAAAGAGCACATCATTTCCATCATAATAAGCTTGCTTAATCTATATAATTTAATAAATTGAGCATCTGAATACATTTCAAATGGGTCAAGAAATGAAGAGTAAATCCTATTCCTTCTATCTGCCAGAGTTTCAATCTTTTCCAGTGCATCGACGACGTTTCTCTGCACAAGATTGTTTAATCTTGCCATTTGATTATAGTTGTTTTTTTTCAATAAACAACAAAAAACACTACGAAAATATTTAACTCACACAAATTTAAAAAAAATCAAAGCTCGTTTAAAATCAAAACAAGACAAGTGGCAGAACCAAAATGAATATCGCACACGAACTTTGAAATTCGAATGGTATACTCGTATACCCATTCGAGACACCGCATGCGGTTGAAAATACGAATATCGATTTTTCGTGCGAAATCCTCTAATTTTGTATGTGAATCAAATTTGAACGGTTTCAAAAATACGGCCCCTAAGCTGTAAAGACAATAGCTATTATCTTAAAAATTAAAAAAACAGGATCCCAATTATAAATATTTCTATAGATATCATCTGGATCTCACAGAATTTATAACCAATCACTTTTACAACTTCTGCTAAGCAGTCAGTTAAGCAGAATTTCTCATCCTGATTTCTCTAGTAAATAAATTAGAAGATATGATACAAAGATCAAAGTTTATCTGCATCTACCTTATTAAAGGCTTTGAGAAAGTCCGTGTATAAAGCATGTATTTATTTCCCTCGGTCAAGGACTCAGACAATAAAAATAGATTAATAAGAAAACAAAATTAAAAGGAAATATATAGAATATTTATCAATGAGAGTGTAGGAAGAGGACAAATGATTTATTCTACATTTCTCACATATGCATTATCTCCAGTTTGCTACTTGCTAAGTATATTTATAGCATATCATTAAAATACGCTCTCGTGACAAATAAATTTTAATTTATAAATACTTTAAATGAAAATACATATTTTAAGACAATTTAGATGAAACGGCTTACTAACATTGTATCACTCATGCAATGATTTTTTCTATGGAAATTTCAGTTCCCTAATAAAATTTTAAGAATTTTCACAAAAAAACCTACTTGAGATAATCAATTATGTATTGTTATTGTTTCAATCTCTATAAGATCATCCTCAGGACTATATATTGTGATCATAATTAATACAAGTAATTTTTAGGTCCTTCCGTGATCTAGAGTTTTTTAATTTTGTTTTGGCTATATTGGGATATGAATTTGGGCAATGATATTAGAATTATTAATAATAACAAGGACGATCCACAATATATAGCCCTGAGGATGATCTCATGGAGATCGAAACGTCAACCAAATAAATAAATAATCGTCTGAAGTAGTTTTTTTTACCTCTATCCAACTTATAATTTGAGGTGACGAGAAATAATTAACATTTAAAAACTTAGTAAGAAAACAAGTTTATAATGTTTCCTTGAAGGCGACACGTCAGATAAAAGAATAACGCCACTCACAAACGAATGAATTTTAAATCAAAATTAGAGTGTAATAGAAATAAAAACCACCATTAAAAAATCACATTAATGATGCCTGGAAACAACCTATTTTAAAAGTAACTCAACGACGTACTGCACAATGGTTCCCCGATTTTAACTTTTTCCATTTCTCACACTTTCCAAGAACCCTTTCGAAATTACTCAAATTTAACAGACTGTATTCATTTGCTCTGTATTCTATATATCTGATTAGATAATCAAATGTTATGAAATTCACAATTACCTGCCTATTTTGTAATTTGCTAATATTACTCAAAACAAAAAATACATATAGATAAGCTTGTACAAATTGTTTAAAGGATTTAGAAGAAGGCTGGTATGAACTATTTATACATCTGTAATAGAGATAAACAAAGAGATACACAAAACAGTGTTTTTGACAAAAAGAAAAACTTGTTGAGAACCAAATATTGCCATAAGATTAAAAAAGAAGGTTTATGTGTTTAAAATACCAATGTTGTTAAAAATGCGCTTTTACGGTTTTAGTAATAGTTTTCATTTTTTAATTTGAAACTTATAGTATCTAGCAAAGTTGTAAATATTAAGTTAAAATCTTCAAACCGAAATAAACATATACATAAAAAAGTCTTGCCTAGCTGAACACCTGCAAATATAGCCATCGAAGCTGCGATTTCATTTAGTCCAATAAGGTTTTTTAGAAATGAATAATTGTAAAATGTCCTTTTTTTTGTTAAAAAGATTATTTTTAATAGTCACCACTGGTTTCATAGATATGTTCAGTTGTGTTCCGTGAATATATTGGGACATGTTAGGCATATAGTTCATAAAAATTCTCATTCATGTCCGGACTATGCATTTCAACTCAAAGATTAAACCTGAGATGTTTAAAATGTGTTGGAAAACCGAAACATTAAAAGAGTAGAAGGATCTACGATATTGCTTGACACGAATTCTATAGAGCATGTATGGTATTATGTATCCAGAACTATTTTTAATCAAGAAATTCGCGGGAATTTATTATAGCTGCTACCGAGCAATGGATGAATATCCCACAGGAAACACTCAATAATTTAATTATTAAAATGCCGAGACACGTTTATGGCTTGCTAAGCAGCAGAAGTGCAAATCGTGCATATTAATTTAAAACTGTTTTATTGATTTAGTTTTCCATTAAAATTAAAACTGCATTTTTAAAATTTTTAATTTGTTTTTTTTATTAGTTTATTAGCTTTTTAATTAGTTTGATTTTTTGTAGATTATTATGTGCAGTAAAATATTTGAATTTTGTACTAATAAAAGGTTTAATTCCAAAATTATTTTTTAATCCTGATTTAAAATATTTTTTGGTTAATCAAATTTGTCTTTAAAAAATGTGATACTTATAGTACAAGAAAAAAATATAACTATAATTTTGTCAAATAATGCTTTCTGATGATACTATTGCTTATAAATATACTGTCACTGTATTTATTGTAATATATATAATATTACGTTTGTATTTATTATATGGTATATTAACTTGAAAGAAAGAGCCAAAAGAATTTAAATTGGCAAAGAACTATACCAGTTTTCCAAAATTTAATACCTGTTAATAGATGAAACTGATTTATGAAGGTTTTTAGACTAATATTAGATTCATAAGTAAATTGATACAAAAGTTTTATTTTTAATTAAATAAATAGATCAATAATGGCTTTATTTGTACTTTCCAATAATGTACATACGCGAAGTCTAGCCAAAGACTAATCTACTTAAAAATTTAAAAATGGCAACACTACTGGTAATAAAAAATCAACAGAGACACACTCATAAATCGTTATTTTATGACACCTGTTATTTTTGAAGTATGATCTAAATTTAAGCTTTTATAGAGCAAAAGCCTTTTATTTTAATTTTAATAATGCGTCACGTGAATATTTTTAGGAACAAAGTATTTACAACCGTTTTTGTAATTTTTATCAAAAATTTTTTTAACGCCTGGGAATATAAAAAATTACCAATTAGGTCTAAAATAAATGGAAAATGGTTCCAAAAGTGCAAACATACTAAAAAAAATACTTCACATGCTTTCACAAATGCCTGAAAAATATGGGAAATAAGGTCAAATGCCACAAATAAATTTAAAAAAATTAACATCAAATGCCTGGGATGTAAGAGTTAAGTTATTTTAAATTTAAAATAACGGCAAGACCCTGGTAAGAATGAACAGTTTCTTGAAATGCCCAAAAATATAAAAAAAATAATATAAAGCCTCGAATAAATCGAAAATAGTTCCAAGAAGTGAAAACAAACAAAAAATTACTCCAACTAAAAATGCATGATCTTATTGCAAAACTCTTAATGAGTCCAAAAGCTTACTGAGTCATATTTAATTTAATTAAAAATAGATTTTTTTTCTAAGACTACTATTAAATAAAGCAGAAGTTTTTTAAAAAGTCATCATCATCACAGCTGTCTAGTTTTGGAAAACTAGTATTCATTTTAAAGTGACATCCTTAAATTATGAAAATTATTTAAACGCTAAAAGTCCATTTAAACTGTTTTGTACATTCTGCTATATAGTTTCTGACCTACCTGTTCTAAATTGAAAGAAATCTCATCCTCATTCTAAAAAACTTTCCGGTAAAATAAAATATTAGGTAAAACACATCCAATTACACAATAATACATAATACAATTAATTATACAACTTAACAATAAGTTGAAAAGTACTTGGTTGATTTTTTTTTCAATATTACTCAATTAAAATTTTAATTCTAATGCAAGTACATTCGAATGATAAAAAAAATTGCTGGCTTTATTAAAATGTGTTATCATCAGTTATATAATACATTTTTAATTTATTTTATCTTTTAAAGTATTTTGACTGCATGAATATGACGTATTTAATTACTTATCTTATAAATGTATAATATATTATTAAAAATTCTCAATTCAGTTTAGAATTTTTTTTGCTTTTTTAAATGCTAATATTACATTTCTGTAAAATATTGATAATACAATTTGAAATGAATTACATTAATATATTTTTTCAAACTATATTAAATAAGATCGGATTGATCTCAAATTTAGAAATTATTTTTGAAGACTTAAATCCTAATCATACTCATCTAAATAATTCAATTCAAAAGATAATAAGGATTCTTTATTATTAGAATAAAATTATGTTTTATTTTATCCTTTGGATATGATTGTGATTGATAAGAGTTCCTAAAAAAATTATGTTTAATGTTACATCTACTGATATATATTATACAAACGTCAAAATCATATAGGGAACAAAAAAAATCCCTTTTATTTTAAGGTGAAAAATGTGTTTCCAAGATAAATTATTTATTAAACATACCTTTGAACCTGCTTTATCACATTAGGTTACTATTGTTGTTATTAAATAAGCAGTTATTAACCGCAAGTTCGTCAAAATTCATGAAGAGTATAATTTATTCAAATTCTTCATATTTGGTAAACTGACAAATGTATTATTAAGTATTTACAATTTTTGCTTCCAATGTAGTGAGCATTTGTTTAATGTTTTGCCTGCATAAGAATTTTTACAAAATTTTTTATACAGGGACGAAGAAAAGTTAAATAAAATAAATTCTGCTTTATAAAGTGCTATTTTATTTAATTAGATAATCAAAATCCTTTTTATTTTGGGCTAAATAATAATAATCTTTAAACTCATTTCTAACATTCTGAAAGCTTTCCTTGTAATAGATCTACACTTTGTAATAAATCCGTTGCCAAAGAGAATCAAGTACTCTACACTGAACTGTTTTTTCTTATTTGCTATTGATCAATATCCAATTTAAGTCAAGTGTATCAGATTGTACAGCACAGTCAAAAAAGTCAAAAGCCTTTTTAATCTGATAAAAAAGTTTGTTTAATAAGTTGAATTGCAGATTTTAGGTAGTACTAGAAAGTTCTGTTTGAACCTAATCTAAAAAAATATATTACATTGTATATCGCCTTGTGACTTTTCACCAACTCAATACTTCAGTACTTCAGTGGTTTACAGCATGGCTGAAAGAATTGGAATAATTTATACTTTTTTTTGTATTTATCATTCTCAAAATCGCATTACTTTAAATTACTTAACTGCTGCATTATATAGCGAAAGAAATGCTGGAAATATTGGAAGTCATACTTACATGAGGCTAATGGTTCTCAAAAATAAAGAAACAGGATTAAAAAATAGTTCAGGGTAGAATACTTGATGAAGCGCAAGTAGAAAAATTAGAATATTTTGCTATGAATGCTACATTGCCTCTAAGCTAAGCTTTAGCGATAACAGGATTTGTCATTGATCTATATGCCAGGTACTTAAATTACGTCATTTCTATCTATACAAAATGCAAATTCTTTAGAAGAATAAAATTTTGCAAGGAAATGACAGTTGCTAAAAAATATTTATTTTAATGATGAATGTACGTTTTTTTTAAATAAGTCTGCAAATAAATACAATGGAAGAAATAGAAAATCAGTTGGATATTCATCGGTGTAGGAACCTAAACGAAGATTTATTACATTTTCAAACAGATGAAGCGCCACTTCACTATGATCTTCCTATGAGGTAATTTTAACAAAATGCATTTCCAGGTCAGTGGATTGTGAGAAAAGGTCCAATGGAATGGCCGGCAAGATTACCAGATCTAACGATCCCCTCGACTTTCTTTTCTGGGGTCACTTTAAAACTGTTGTTTTTAAAACGTAACTCGCTTTACTCGATAATCTTCAGCAACGGATTAATACTTAATAGATATTTCAAGAGAAGTGTTTCAAAATATGAGAAATGAGTTTGAAAAAGATTGTACTTTAGTTTAGCCCAAAATGAAATTGATTTTGAGCATTTTATTAAATAAAATAATACTTTATAAAAACATAGGTTATTTTATTTAACTTATACCTTGAATATTTTAATATTATTTGTCAGCATTTATCAATAATCATTATACTTCAAAAAAGCCTAGCAAACAAAGTTGAACAAGCAACTGTGACCAATTACAAAATACAACAATATACTAGAATTTTATTATATTATAGAGAATCTGAACCAACAAGTTACTGAAAATTAAAAACTCTAATACAATCGAGAATACCAGACCTTGAAGTATGAAAAATCTAGAACTATTGCCTTATGGATTAGGATTAGGATAATACAACCCACTGTTTAGTGGAATACTATGCTAGAACTCCAGGTAGGAAACACAGATTTTAAAGGCAAAATAAGGGAACTACTTGCACAGGACCCAATAACTAACTTTGAAAAGGATATTAGTGGTTGGCAAAGTATCACTTACAGAAATTTCTATTTTAAAAAGCCCGACTGAAAGTTCTTTATTTATGGAATTACGATTTAAATAAACAAACTGTTGGTCATAGGGGTTCACTGAGATCAGTTTCTTCTTTATGGAAGACTTGAATAAGCATTTACATTATCGGCACGATGTGTGTGTATGATAAAACTTGTACGGTATCAGTATATTAATATTATATTTCTAATTTGTACACGTGCACTCTATGGAATAAAATAGTTCATTCATATAAAGTATTGAAAACACTTAACTAAAGTACTGATTATCTTGAACAGTTGCAAATAATTTAATTTTAGCAATCCTCCAGTAAGCCACTTTGGGAAACTTGGATCGTAAAAATTAATAATTATTTTAAAGTGTTAATACGACATACCATCGAAATCTATAAAAATACACCAAGCAATTTAGATAACTTATCAAAAAGCTAATCTGAAAAATAAGTATTATTTTAATTCTGATTACACGTCTTGAAACTTGTGCGTACTGTATTCATCAATTCATCACATTATTTTATATTAAGATAGTGACAAAATGCAATTTATAAATGTCACTTAATAACTGTGCACACAATAATACAATAACTGTGCGATTAATAATTTTCGTAAGAATATTTATACAGAATACAGTCAAAAGTGAAAGGTCTAAAACAAAGGTATTAGATTAATGGCGCTTTAAACTATAAATAATTACTCACATTGTCTAAGCTCAAAGTCTTCAAATAACAATTTTATCTTATTTATCGTCCTAGATAGTAATACCGGGTGACACAGAAGAGGGAACACTTAATAACTTTTTTACTTTTGAGGATAAACAAATGAAATTTGGCAAATCGATAAAATAGTTATAAGAGCATCTTTTGACATATTCTACTATTTTCCATCGCTTCCGGTTTAACAGGAAATGACACTATTTTTCTAATTTTAAATAGGACACTTGGTATATTATTGCGTGTTTCGCTAGAAAATAATATTCTGAAAACAATGATACTCTATTTTCTACTTTTTCTTTTATACTCATAGAAAAAATATTTTTTTTTTAAATTTTAAAATCGGGTGCCATGAATTTGTTGAAAGTTTAATTTTTAGTCAAGTTATCACGGAAAAATAGTTTCCATTATATTTTATGACTTAAATCTTTTATACGCCTATTTAAAATGTCCAAATCATTAATTTTGGCATTTACATTATTTTTTTAAATAACACATTATTGGGAACAACCACATTTAAAATGCGGTTTCTTTCTCCCAATAATTTGATATGATTATTTTTAAATCGGTTGATAAATAAGCCCATAAAAAGGAAAAACTAACTCATAAAAATAAATGAACAGAAGGATTGTAATGACACTCTTGCGTATTTTTTTCAAGTTACATTACACATCATATTTTGTCAAACGTCATATTACTATTTGAGAATAAAAGAATAAATTTTTCAATATAATATTTTTTTCAATATCTTAATACTATACAGGGCGTTCCGTTGATCATGTTACAAACTTCTAGGGCAGATAGAAAACGTCAAAAGAAAAACAAAAGTTCATATAAACATGGATCCGGAAAAGCTTCCTCAGGGAGCTAGAGGTCTTTGAAAATAACCTTTAAAAACTAGTTTTTTTAAATAGCTTCGGAACTACTTTAGGAACCAATTTTGGGAGGTGAATTATTGTTGGTACGTTTATTCTTTTGAACTAACTAAATAAAAAAAATATTTACCAGGGGCTTCAGAATCAGGGGGGTATTTGGTAAATTTAGGCTTAATTAAGACTTTAATTTCTGCCCGTTTGAGCATTAGATTATGATGTTCCTATGCTTTTTACATAAAAAAGGTGCTCTTAGTAAAAGTTGGCAAATATCACGGTTTTTGTGAAAATTGACCAAAAGCAAGTTATGAGATACAAAAATGAATTACCTATTATTATTAATAAATAATAAAAAAAAATCTGGCGTAAATAAAAAATAAATGTTAAATTAAAAAAAAGTTAAGGTAGCCGCTTTATTAAATTACCTTGAGGCATAAAATGTTTAAATGATTTTAAGTATAATAAAAAACCAACAAATTAACAATTTTAGAAACGTAAACAAATTTTTATTATAGATTGGTATTACAAAAATAAACTTAAAATATTAATTGCTCAAAGTGCCGGCCGCCACGATCGATACATTTATTGTATCTACGCACCATATTAAGGTTGACGTGGTTAAAAATATCAGGCGTGGTTTGGATTACTTCAGCAACTGCGGAAATTCTGGTCACTAGGTCTTCTTCTGACTCGACTGGAGTTTCATATACGAGACTATTTTATATGCCCCCAAAGAAAAAAATCTAAGGGTGTCAAATCTGGTGAGCGCGCTGGCCAGGTGACAGGGCCTCCGCGGCCAATCCAGCGCCTTCCAAAATTTTCATTTATAAACTCGCGGACAATAAGTGAAAAATGAGCTGGCGCTCCATCGTGTTGTAGCCATAAGTTCTGTCGTATATTTAGGGGCAGATCATCTAATAGGCAGTACATTTTTTAAGAAATTTAAATAAATATTTCCCGTTAAACGAGGAGGCAACATAATTGGACCAATTAAGCGTTCTCCAACAATGCCGGCTCACATATTGACCGAAAACTTATGTTGATAGCTCCTAAAATGAATACCATAAGGGTTTTCCTCACTCCACACATGATTATTCTTAGAATTAAAAATGCTGACCGTGACTTTGTGTTTTTGTTTTTTCGTCAATTTTGTATGTTGGTCTCTTAGAGAAGAATGGATGAGATTTTTGGATTTGAAAATGCTAGTCAAGCTAAACTCATCCGCCACTACCAAAAGAACCTTTTTGCACGGAAGAATCTGCTGCTAAAAATATGGTTTCTTCAACAATGTTTACTTTTCGGTTTGACCCCGAAATTCATCAATCTGAGGTGTAAAACAAGAACGAATTCATCAAAAACTGCCGTGAATATCGCCAGAACAACTTGGTTGAAGGAAGAAGTGAAGTGCCATTACAGAACTTTAAACAAGGTGAACTCTTTACTAAAATACCTCTATTTCACGTTAAACTCATTTCTAAATCACTTGGAATTTAGTACTTGGGACTGTTTATTGAGAGATAAATTAGAGATTAGTTCTAGAAACACTTTTAATAAATTAAACGATAAGTTGAACCGTCTTAAAGCCACCGTTAGGTCTAATAACTTTAGGGAATATCAAATAAAATTAGGTCATTGTCATTTTCAGTTCCATAAAAGATTTTTTAATAAAATAATTATAAATTTATCTGATGTTATTTTTACCTCTAACGAAGAAAGTATACTAAACCTTAACCTTAAGTTTAATCTTTATAATAAGGTGGACTCACAAACACGAGAGACTTTAGCTGTGGAGGCTGAGAGTGTTTTGCAGACGACTGATACAAGAAATAAGAACATTTTACGCGCTAAAATAATAAACTTTTTAAATTCTAGATGTGGCTCGAACAGCTTAAACAATAACATCAATAAAAAGCTAAAAAATAAAATAAAGAGTAACGATTTGATATCAAAAGAAGACAAGGGTAATTGCTTAGTCATTCTAAACAGGACTGACTATATTCAAAAGATATTGGATTTTCTGGACTCGGAGGATTTCATTACAGTTAATAGAGACCCCACCAATTCGTATTTTACGAAAGTTAAGCAAACATTGGACAGATGTAGCTTAACTCTCGATTTCTTTAACACTAAAAAAGAAAAGCTGTATCCTATGAATCCTAGAACTCCGATCCTTTATGGTCTCCTCAAAATCCATAAGACCAATTGTCCCATAAGACCAGTGGTTTCCTTTGTTAACTCCCCATGCTATAATCTTTCCTCTTGGTTGAATAATATTCTCAGGGAGGTGACCAACTTTAAAAGTGTTTATTCGACTAAGAATTCTGTTGATCTAACCAACAGTTTGAAAAATCTTATTATCCCTCATGGTTCTAAACTTATTTCCTTAGATGTAAAAAATCTTTTTCCCAGCAGCCCTCCCAAAGATTGTTTAAAGTTAGTGAGAACTCTTCTATTAAAAACATCTCTTAGTCGTATAGTCATTAAGGGTCTTTTGGACTTACTCAATATAGTGATCCACCAAAATTTTTTCCAGTTTGACAATAAAATTTGCAGGCAGGTCTCAGGTTTGGCTATGGGTTCTTGTCTTCCCCTCTGCTAAGCGAGATTTTCATGAGTCATCTAGAAAGAGAAATAGTTTAGGGTAGGTTTACAGATTGCCTCACGATATATAAGAGGTATGTGGATGACATTTTTATAATCTGGAATGGCAGGGATGAAGACCTACCAAATTTTCTTAGTTTCGTAAATTCTTTACACCCTGACATTTCATTCACAATCGAAGAAGAAAAAGATGATTGTTTGTCTTTTCTTGACCTTCTAGTTAAGAAATGCAACAATAAACTTATTTTTGAAATATATCGTAAGCCCACTACTACCGATAATGTAATTCAGTACTCTTCAAATTCTCCCTACTCATATAAATGTGCCTCCTTTAATTCATTTTTCTATAGGTTGTTTCGCTAAAGAATTGAATATTATAAAACATATTGCTCTCAACAACGGATTTCCCCTTCATTTAATAGACAAAATTTATTACAAATTTTTAAATAAATATAAATTGACCTACAATATTGTTCATAATAAGGACTTAATAAGTTCCTTTAGATCCTTGACCTTTTTTGGTTCTATCTCCGTAAATTTAGTAAGATTCTTTAAATCCCTAAATGTAAAAATCGCGTATAAGACAGTTAATAATTTAAAGAACCAATTAGTCAGTAGATTGGACAAGGCAGGCATCCTTTCTAAATCAGGAGTTTACTCTTTAAAATGTGACGATTGCAACACAGTATACATTGGCCAGTCTGGAAGAAAAATTTGTACACGCATCAAAGAACACGTAGCGCTTTTTGAAAAATTTAAAAATAGCAATGTCAGTGATACCAAATCAGCGTTTGCGAATCATTTGCTGGCCTCTACTCATAATTTTTCTCCGGGGGTGGGAGCTGAAATGCTTCATGAATGCTCTAAACGTAAGAAGCTTGACCTTCTGGAGAAAATGGAAATTACAAAAGCTAAAAAGAGTCCTGTTCTCATGTGTGTGAATGACGTGTTTACTTTCGAACCTAATTTAATTTTTAACAATTTAATTTAGCTAAGTATCGTTTAACATTTTCCTTGTAGTCACTTTCTTCAATTTACATTGGCTAACGTGTTAATTTGTTTTAGCATTAGGTCCGTATAGCCGATAGGTTTTACACTTATACTTATAACCTTGTTGTACCGGGTTCGATTCTCGTTAAGTCTATGTTATTGCGGCCCACTTTTTATTTTTTATTTTCTGCTTTGTACAATTTATAACCTTAAAATAATTGTTTATTTATGTACTGTGAAGTGTGTGGATGGCTTCCAAAGGTTTTTATTGTTTTATGTAAGTTTTTAGTTTTGTTTAAGTAGTATTTTTATTTTAGGCCTGATGATGCTCTAACTAGAGCGAAACACGTGTAGCCCGTTAAATTACATGTTGTGAGACCGTGATTTTGTGTTTTTGTTTTTTCGTCAAGTTCCATAACATGATTTACATGCATCGCATCAGCTACTGCTCGAGTACTTACTGATGGGTTATCTTTAAATCGCTGAAGAAACTTCTTCCTCAAAATCCGGGATTCGGATGTTCCTTTGCGCGCCATTATCTTGGCGTTTTATTTTAATGGAGCCAGTCTCCCTGAGCCGTTGATTGACCCTTTCATAAAGTGTGTGAGCTGGGATTCGCCTTTCGGGAAACCGCTCTTCATATAGTCGAGAAGCAGCTTTACCATTACATCGAACTTCCCCATAAATGGAAAGCATATTGGCGTATTCAGCAAAAGTGTAATCTTCCATTACTTAACCGTAATAAAAAGGGAATTAATATCATGTAAAAAATACTGACAGTGACAAATTAAAAAAATACTGACAGTGGCAATGAATTAGCATTATTATTATTATTAAAATAATTAATTCAGGTGCTGTATCTTAGTTTGGTTTTAGTCAATTTCCACAAAAACGGTGATATTTACCGACCTTTACTAATAGCACCTTTTTTATGTAAAAACCATAGAAACATCATAATCTAATGCCCAAACGGGCAGAAATTAAAGTCTTAACGCTAAAGTAGTTCCGGAGCTATTAAAAAAAAAAAACTAGTTTTTAAAGTTTATTTTCAAAGAGCTCTAGCTCCCTGAGGAAGCTTTTCCGGACTCATGTTTATATCAACTTTTGTTTTTCTTTTGACGTTTTCTATCTGCCCTAGAAGTTTGTAATATGATCAACGGAACACCCTGTATATTTTATTTAACATTTACCTAACATAACATAGGTACACACAAACGGTAAAGAAACAGAAAAAATATGAGGTTTATGAATTATTTTAATACAAAACGATTTACATGTATTGTTTGAAACGACCACCTTCTTGTCGAATAAAAGTATGCGAGTGAATATAGCGTACGGCATGTCAACTTTTTCTTCATTGGTAAACATTTCAAATATTTGCAAATTTATGTAAATAACAAATAATAATTGCGCTTAAAAAGGTGTCATGTATTATGTCAATTGAAAAATAAATGAACAACGCGCCAAAACGCAGCCATTCAAGAAATCAAAGTCTTCTATGCTATTTGTTCCCTTTTTTCTGTGTCACCCGGTATATGTTTGCATATTGTCTATTCTGGTATTCGCCACCATCAGGTTTACATGGTTCAGATCTTATGAGAATTTTGTTACATAAATTACCATGATTTTCCTTAATAAGTTTCTAAAAATTATTTTTGTTACTTACACACCAGCAGTTTGATATCCTCAAAAACGAATAAACCAAATGGTCAAAAAAATATAGCTACTGTTCCACTTTTTACAGTCTGAACGAAAAGCTTTGGTTTTTCTGTTCGCCCTGAAAAAGGCTTAACATAAGCCACAACTTTGGCATTAAAAGAAAAAAAGTTTTAAAGAGCTTGGATTTTAATTGATCCCTTATCCAACTTAACCCTTAAAAGTTAAGAAAATTAAACTGAGTCATTAAAACAACACAGAAAATTAATTTCTAGACCGCATTCATTAAATTGGTCATTTAATTTTTCTAACAGGTCTTGTGTGCCTTTAAGATTGCCTATTTATAAGACGTTATCATCAAGATATCTCATACTAATTAATAGTTCTCTATTTATAACTATTCCCACTATCTCATCCTCTAGGGTGTCCCAAAAAGTAGCTTTACTATAGAGGTTACTTAGCAGCGGTGATAGGTTCAACAAATGCTAAAAATGGCCACCTCCATGCAATAATACAGATTTTGTTTAAATCGACGTTTAGGAGGGAAAAAATTAAAATGTCTTAGACTAAGTAATCAAAATGTATTTTAAACAACGGAAGTTTTCAATGAACGTGAAAAAAACAGAAGCGTGCCAAGAAAGTATGTCATAGAACTATTTACAAAATTCAGAGAAACAGGATCGGTAAGAAAAAGGATGTTAGGAAACCAGTAAGGAACGAAGCTGTAGAGGTTGCGGTTTTAGGACATGGTAATATGGATCCTACACTAAGCACTCGACAGTTAGCTTCTGTATCCGTATCTGATTAACCGGGGAAGTATAAAAGAGATTCTAAAGACACATGATTTCACACCACTATTAAATAAAGCTGGTACATAAAATTAATGAAGACGATGAGAATCGGCACTTGGAGTTTTGTAAAATAACTAGTGAAAGAGCATTAAGTAATCCCAATTATGTGTTTAACATTTGTTCCTCAGATAAATGATAATTTTCCTTAAGAGGCACTGTAAACCATAATAATTGCCGACATTGGTCGAACCAGAATTCACACATTTATCTTGAAGCACATACTCAACATCCTCAAAAATTAAACGTTTGGTGTGGCCTTTATGGCGATCATACTATTGGACCATTTTTTATACCTGGTAATCTTGATGGGGATATGTACCTCAAGTTATTACAAGAAGCTATCGATCCGGCAATAACGAACCTTATTGAAAATAACAAAACTGTATTAAATGTTAAAATAATCAATAGTTTGAGAACCGGTGAAGTAGAATTCTTTAAACAAAGGTATAGCCGTATAGAAAATCGAAAGAACTTATAAGCAAGGTATACCGCGACCAACTATTCCATTTAAAATGTATGAGGTGAGTTCCACCCTGGCTAAGGGATGAGAAATGGGTGTAATATTATACCCTGAAAAAGTTTTACCCCTGGTAATCTAAATTACGTGTTCGAGCGTTTTCTTATTAAAATCTTTACAAGCCCGACACGGCCGCCGTTTCGTTTTTGTTTAGCCACCCTGTATACATATGTAAATGGTATATAAAAAATAAAATCTTCTATTCTAATTACAGAACTTTTAGAACTTTTATATTTCGCCACTAATTTTTAGCTTTATCAGGAGGAAACCTAAAAAACATAGAAAATACACACTATTAAAATGAATTTGGATGAAAACTATCAATTTGATTATGATAATGTCACTATATTACGTACTAAGGCAAATTATCGTAAACGCCTGTTTGTGGAAATGGTTCATATCAATAATGACAATAAATCTCTCAATTTAATCAAATCTGACATAGACCAAGTGAGTGTCATAATATTGTAAATTTATTAAGATGATGTCAACTTTTTGTTACATTTATGCTGTACTTTTTACAACGAACCTCATATTTAAAAGAACCTCGTAGATATGTATTGAAATATATTTTTTTATTGTTATCAGCGAAAATAGCGTCCCATTGTTTATATAGAACTTTTAGATATGAAATGTAACCATGTACTTGACCACGAACTTCGTGTATTTTATTTAATATAATTGTAACAAAAGATAAGCCGAGTCCTTTTTTGTGTACTTAGCATCAATATGTCTCTTTTAATTCTTGAATTTTTTTTCAAATTATAAGTATTTTATTGTTTTTGAAAATAATAATTGTGTTCATATTGTTGCAATATGTATTTGATGTTTGATCATTTGGACATTTTGATTATAAACTATTTTTGGTTATTTAAACAGATTGAATCCCAATAATTCCTAAATACTTATATTATATATTTTATGTCTATATCTATGTATTACCTAAAAAGAAGTTAATGAATGTTTGTCAAAATATAGAACATATCTTTCATTTTAAATCCCTCTTATGTAAGGCCAAACAAGTGAATTTTATTTTGATTTACGGCTTTAAATAATGCCAAAAAAAGTAAATAAATATAAGATTTCAACTCGTTCTTTTTTTAGTATTTCTTGGAAAAATATTTGGAGACTCTTGTAGAATATAATAATTCTCTATTTTCGACAAAAGTAACAAACATGTATTAACATTGTCTTTAGCTTCAACCATATGCTTTTCCATTTTGCCAACATAATATACAGTGCTTTCCTATAAGGACTTGAGAGTGTTAAGGAGAGTGTTAAAGCTACATTTGTTGAATTTAGTGTAGTTTACTTTAAATTTTATTCAACAGTACGTGCAAATGATAATTTTTTTTTTAATTGAATGTTAATATTTTTATTATACTGAGTGGTAATCGTAAGATCTGCCAAAGACATTGCTTACAAGGACTCTGCCTTTCCTAGACGATAACTTAGCGAATTTTGCTTGTTGAAGCGTTGCTACTTGGATCCGCAGTCAGTCAACTTACCTTGGAGCTAAAGATCAAAGACCAACTACAAATGTTCGTTAAATAGGCCTGGAGCAGTTAGTTGCCGACCTTAATTTCCCTCACAAAATAATTCTTAACTTCTTTTGACCTAATTTGGATTATATGAACATGTCACACAGCTTATACCTGTACGAAGAATTTGAGAAAATTTTCATCACACATTGAGGTAATGCTATGTTAACAGGCCACCGAGATCCTGCGATTTGACTCCGTTAGATTTTTTTTGTGTGCTTTTTTAAGGTCTCAGTTTTATAAGACTCAAACCACGGCGACCCTTAAACATCGGTCAAATTCAGCCTGATTTATGTACGAGAGTCAAGGCAAATTAAACATTTAGGATGCGGGCCACCCAGCAAAGCCACGGAGGACATTTGCACGATATTATATTTCATACATAATGGCATCGCGACGCCTTTCTAACGAATAAAAAATTTCTATGACATTTCACACACACTTTATATTATTTAAATTTATAGATATGAATAAATCTAAATCCTTCTTAAGATAATATGAAAACAATGATGCATGATGCCGCAATAAAATTTCCATTTACAAGCCTAAAAACAAGAAAAAATATTAAATTATCCGTATGCATAAATAAAATGAAACCGTACCTCATTTCGATAAATCAGTCATTCCCGATACGTCGTCGCTTCGAAAAGCTTAATTCTCATCGATTTTAGGATCATTTTCGCATTTATTTTCTTTTCCTATGGGGTAAAGAACGAGATAAAATGGAGAGCCGTAGTAATCAAGATAGCCGTATCAACAGAAGCACCAATGGAAAGCGAGAGAGCCTGTAATGTACATCATCATCGAAGGTTATTTCGTGCGAAAGAAAGACTATTAATTAAAGAACATTTTATTGCCCAGGTATTTTTCGACAAAATAAAGAATCTTCATTTAAATCACAAATTCGCGAGGATTGCATTTCAGTGAGTCGTAAAAATTTTACGTTTATTACAGCAATTTCAAAATTAAGACCTCTCTCGTAAAATTCCCTGCGCTATTATAGTAAATCCTCTGCTAGTGAAAATGTGCAGACATTTTGAAATGTTAGTGTGATTATAGAGAATCAGAAATTTGAAACTGTTACTGACGATGACGGTATAGAGTGGCTTTTATTAATCTCTTCATTAGACTTTATGAACTCAATTCGAGTGCATGTAATTCATATTGGTATAAAACTGGATGAGTTTTAAAAAAAAATAATCGTAATTTTTAATGTATTTTTTAATGTACATTCCCTTTAATTATAGATCTTTGTATTTCATATAGTACTATTTTTATTTACGCAATAGATATCCTTGTTAATTTTCCAATTTCTAATTGGAAGCAGCTATTGTTGCCTTATATTAGTTTATTAAAGTAATTTTTTTTATTAAAGTTAGTTCTTTAATTCAGAGATATGCTTTTTTATTCTATCAAGGTTAGAAGATGCTTCTTTATTATAAAATGAATTGATTGAAGAGAAAAGATTGATTGAGAAAAGTTGAGATTTACGAAATAGGGAGTCTGTATAAATGAAGTTTTATAATCAGTGTTGTCACTCATTCTATTCTAAATTTACGTATACAAGAAATGTTGAGTTTAATATGGCTAGAAATATGTCTATATTATTAGCATGATAGATTCATAAAAAGAACAAATTTCGCCACTTTAACGGGAATTTAATCGACCTTGTATGTTTTACGGTTTCTGACCTATTGTAATTGTAAATATTTTTAAGTAGACTTTTTCCATTTTGATTTGTCCACAATTTTTAATTATCTAGCTATTTTATATAAATATACTTATTTTATACTTGTAATTATTTTTCTCTTCTTTTTTTAAATTTCATATGTACATATAACTTTTTTTATTTTTTGATACATATTTGTAAGCCTTGTCAACAAGTTTATTTTTATGCCAAAAAAGCATTATGTAAAATGATTGGAGCTTAAAGGGACCTGGACCTATAAATGAAGTGATCATAGATATCATCTATTACGCCCAAAGAAACTAAATATTATACTTAGGTTCTGCCTTACTAAAGCCTGGATTTTTTTGCATTTTTGTTAGATCCAAGGATACTACTGATGTACAGATCTCTTCTTCTTACTATTTTTGAAAGACCATTGATAATAACAAGATTTCTGATGCCTTACTTATTCTGCTACCTTCGTCGAACCTTGGAATTTTTTTACCTTGAAGTCTACTTTCTTCGGATCTTTAATCTTCAATTGATGTATTATCAGAGTCACTTGCGTAATAAAAAGCATTCTTCTTAATATACCATAAAGTCAGCAACATTTTACTCTTAGATTGTTCTTGTAACACTAGTATTATAACTTCTGCTTTTCTAATGATCAGATAAACGTTTTCAGATTATGTTAGTAGTAGTAAAGCTTAGGTAACTATAGTAAATAAAAAAATAGCTGTGTTGTGGTAATAGTGCTACTTACTCCATAGGTCGCTGTACCAAAGAAGCATTTCTGATCGTTCTGGTTACCAAAAAATGCTGAATTATTAGTTTTCAAAAATTTTTGCAACCTCTGCCTAGACTTTAAATTTGTTTCTAATTATCAGTCAGTAGTATTAATGCTTTAGAAGAATAATTTATTATTCTTTTTATACGCTTTCTACAGCATTTCGTTAATTTGTTCCCTTAGTTATTAGTTATTGATGGATAGCAAGATATCTCTTAAATTTAGTTCATTCTCGTAATTTAACTATTTCTGGTTAATAAGTAATTAAACATGTTTATCCCGGTTTCTGCCAGAAATTCCTTGGTTTGTTTTTCTTCAGTGGGTGATGTTTCACCTACCTTGCGGTACGATTCTGATCCAATAATCTGTATCCTATAAACCTATGATCTTAGTCTTTAGCTTGCAAGTCCTGACCATGACTTGCAAGTTAAGCTTTTATAAGTTATGTTAGTATAATATCATAGCTTTCTTTAATACTTTTTAAGTTTTAGTACTAGCAAAACTGTTCATTTACATTCATTTCCAAGGTAGGTGGCCTTTTCTCTTTATTTTGAAAACACTTAGGGGCCTAAACTACCTCTTCGATTCTTCTGTTTTTGGAGGACTAATTATTAATCATCATAATAATTTAATAATCATATTGCTATCAATTATTTTGTTTAAAGTCTTACTGGGAACATCCTAATCCCCAGTTACGTATATTGTTCATTTATTTGAATGTAGTATAAGAAAAAGTTTTGAAAACTATTATAGTATTTAAATTTATACTGTTATATCCTAGATATCTGACTGTCTTTTTGTATTAAAAGATTAATGCAATAACTTTTATTACCAGTCTCAAAATTTAAATTTCAAATGTACTAATATTTACATTCACTGATATTGAACTAATATTGTGCATAACTTAAATGCCTAGGATACCCATTTTTTTAAAAAACGATAAATTTTCATATTGCAAGGTTCCTTTGTGTTAATATTTGTATTTGCATTCTTTACCCAAACATTTATTTTACTTAGAAATATTCTAAGGAGTGTTAGATAATCCTAACGTTTTGGGAATTTTGGATTATAAACCAGAATCAATACACCTTACTGATAAAAAGGATCTAAAGTGGCTTTCATGCTAAATGGATTAAAAATTCAAAAAGTTAAAGGTTGTTATCTTTTTGTCTTTGTTACAGCAACTTTTACCTCCTTTTTTCACCTCTTACTTTTAGTAAGTCATCATTATTATAATGTTCTTGATCTTGAAACTCTAGACTTCAGTCATTTTAGCCTGTTCACCATCATGTATGGGGTCATCCGGAAGTAACCTGGTCTTATCTATGCTTTAAATTAATATCTCTTCTATTTAAGGTAATGTTTAAGTGTCTATAAAATGACTCATGAGAAAATGTAGATACTTCAGCTACGTATTCAGGTTCCAAAAATAAACATAAAAGTATATACAAATATGGGTCCACAAGCCTTCGTTTCCAAAATATAAGGGATTTTCTGAATAAAGGATATCATAATGTAAAATGCATTTGATTTTTTCTATTAAATATACATAGTATATATGCATGTATTGTATATACACCAGGGCCTGTGCATGTATTGTACAAAAATAGAAGTGTGTCTTGCCTACCAAAATAATTGTTGGTTTGTTGCCGTCTTTCGTTGTATTACTTAGCAATAGCAACATGAGTTAAGATAGATAAGATCATATTTTGTTACTATCAAATTCTGTTCATAACTTTTATCATCTTACCATTTCAGAAACATTAGATCTAAATACGTTATTATGCCTGCAAAATTCTCATATTGTGAGTTTGATATGACCAGAAATATTTGTATATTATTAGCATGATAGATTCATATAAACAGTTTTTATTGGCATTTTAATGAGAATCAAAATACGCCACTTTAACGGGAATTTAACCGACCTTGTATCTTTTACGGTTTTCCACCTACTGTAATTGTAATTATTTTTAAGTAGACTTTTTCCACGGTTACGCAACTAGGATGGCTTCTGCAATGTGGTCTCAACTCAAGCAGTTGCCGAATACCAGCGTTATGTTCCAGGTAGAAGGGTGCCGGATAGAAATGTTTTCGCTACTGCACTCACTGATGAAGCACATTTCAACGCGTGGTGGTATAAATAATCTTTACAATGAACATCGGTGATCTTATGAAAACGCTTACCCTACAGTATAAGATCATTTCCGATATAAATAAAGCAATATTGTCTGGTGTGGAGTGTTAAATAGTCATTTAACTGGTCCATTTATAATCAACGGTAGTCTTACAGGAGAAAAACATTTAGACCATGGAATGGTCGGAGTGTTCCGTAAAATTGGCCACCTAGATCTCAAGACCTTAATCCCTTGGATTATTATTTTTGGGGGTTATTCGAATCACTGGTATATTCTATTAAAGTAAATACAAGAGAAGAATTACTAAATTAGAAAATAAATGCAGCACAAACTTTAGGAAATTCGCCCGAATCTACATATCTACGGAGCAACACGAGCTATTTACCACAGACCTGACATGTGCTTAGAACTAAATGTGTTCTTGAAAATTATAAATAACCAAAATTAAAAACAATAACTTTATTAAAAAATTAAATACATATTGCCTATTTTTGTTTTTAGATTTCGCCACAATAAAATCAGATTGTAATTTTTTAAATCCAAATATCTTGAAAACGGTTGCTCATCTCATATAAAGTCCTAAAAAATATTCCTTTTTGACCGAAAAATTACAAGAACTATTAAAGCTTAAAAATTTAATACAGGACCGTACCAAAAAGTTGTGATCGGTCAAAATAGTAAAAAGACATGTACGTGTGCGCCTCCTACAAGTAAGATCCATACTAAGGTAAGACTTGAATTTGTCATACCAAAAAAACCCCCGGATACCAATTTTTCCGTCAAATTTCACATTATCTTATATTTTATTTAAAAAACAGAAAAATTAAATAAAAACTAACACTCATCTGTATTTTAGAAACGAAGGCGGACCCATATTTGTATAGACTTTTATGTTTATTTTTGGGCCCTGAAAACGTACCTTAAATACTAACATTTCCTCATGAATCACCTTGTATACTAGCGAATTTATAATATATTTTACGATGATTTGATAGCTTAAACAAACAATTAATATTTCTGTTCACAAGGGTGAAGATGACAGCTGTCCTTCTAATTTTTGAGTCACATTTTCTTAGCTTTTCTCTCTAACAAATTGTTGAGAGATTGGTTGATGCAAGTAAGCATGATGTTTTTTTATGAACAAATTTAACATTCTAAGTTTAGGAAAACTTGGATTTCTTGTATCCAAGTCTTTCTATGTTCCATTTGTACATTCTTTTAATTTTGAAATGTAACTTTTATAGGTTGAGTTTGTTTAAGCATAAAATGGGGCGTTAAGTGGTTCAGTGGAGTAGCTATTGAACTAGACTGCGATTTTCAGGGTCCTCTACATTTTTCAATTATTTAAAATTTAGTTTTCGTTGTAATTTATTTAAAAAAAATCGTTTATTAATATTATCATTATTTTTTTACTATGTAGACAACAAATACTATTGTGGCAATCGTTGCTCTAAAGAACTTCTGAGTACTAACTGACTTTAATAATATTTGGTTCTGGAGCCATTACTATTTATTCTTTATATTGTCAATGATTTTTTTCTGTTATAGCCTTCCTTTGAACGAACTGTTTAAAGGTGACATCATTAGGCATGGAAATCATATTGATTAACTAAAGATTTCTCTGGGTGCTAACAAGGTGCTTTCAACAAATCAAGTCTAACAAATTAAGCATAACTTACTTGAATTGAAAAAAAAATGACACTTAAGTCATGGAGAGCCACTAGAGATTTTGACAAGTTTTCTATATAATCTTTTTCTTTTTATCCATAATCGGTAGTTGCAGAGCGGAGAGCAGAAGTTTCCCCAAGCTCTAAAAGTCCCTCATAAACAAATCTCCATTACCTTCATACATCCCCCTTAATTTAGCTTTTTAGAATTTTCATTATATTTGCTTACGGTTTAATTCATTTTATTAGAATGCGATTAGAAAGCCCCCCTCGTATTAAACAAAATGCCTAGAAAATATTAAGCGTGATGGGAAATGTGAAACGGCGCGTGTAACAGGCATTATGTGCGAAAATATATGTAAGCACTTTATATTTACTAAATGGATATAACGGGGAATGGGTCTTTATAGTACCTTTTATATGTTTTTTATGCCTCGTACGCTCACACAAAATAAAACTACAAAAAGGGGGGAAAACATATCAAAGCTGTGTGCGGAAATATACGTTTTAATCGGCAATGACTTTTATATTGTGTTTTCAGTTTAATTTTATTAGGTAAATAAAATATTTAAAATGGTTTTTTTATTTTAGAATAACTACTTCAAAATACGTTACCATCTAAAATTATGTATGAAGGTAAGAGATGGAATATTTTTTCTTATATTATTATTACTTGTTATTTATTAAGTTTAATTATTTAGAAAAAAATCCTATTTCCTTACAGATTTTTGAATATAGATTTTTGATTTGCTGATTTCCAGAATATCTGAATTGTATGTTTTTTAGTAAAATGCATTCAATTAAATTCAAAAAATATAATTTTATTATTATCCTTCATTTATCTCCTTTGTAATCCATTTTAATGGAGACATAATTTCAGTTTATGAAATTGTTTTTAAGATATAAGTAGATCTAAAAATTGCACATTTACGCTTGGTCTGAGTTACATATAAAATATATTTTTCCTATGAAGTTTACCCAATTATGTAAATAAATATCACTTTATTACCATTCTTTGTCATATCTCAGACACAGATGGAACTATCTTTTTATTTTAATTTAATTTTAATTGACGGTATCTCCCCATTACATCATAAAAATAACAAAAAAAAAAACTTGTATGAAGATAATAATATCAAATTATAACAGTAATAATGTCTATATTAAGTTTTATTTTTAAAATATTTTAAAGCTCAAAAAACTAAATATTTTATAATATAAATAAGCACCAATTACGTCCATTGTAGTGCCCTGAGGATGGCCTAATATGGGCTGAAACGTCGATAGTAATAATTACCATAAAAAATCGTAACGATGATATTATAATAATTCACATTTACTGAATTTACAATCTATAACTAATAAGGTTTTTAAATTAATTGGAAGATAACCGAAAATATTAATATGATTGTTCAGGAATCTAAATGCATGATCAAAGGTATTTTTATATCCATAGCTTATACTATGAAAACTTACATAAAAAAGTTTGAAAGACCTTAATGTCCATTGTGCAACATTAAATGTAACATGATTTGAAAATTTAAGGCATTGATTTTAACGGTTCAACCATTTAAAAACAGAAACTAGATCAAAAAAGTTTAATCGATCGTATATTACTTGCCTATCAAAATTTTGCACTGGCGTTTATTAGCACGAAACTTTGAAAACTTGTTTCCACTTCTGAATTGAAGAAATATATTGATCATATAAAGAAAACCATACTCAAAATATGACTTGACAAGAGAACAATACAGCCTTTTCAGTATTATTCACAGTAAACTTTGATCAAAACTTTTTATTCCCACTATAAAAGCTAATATAAAAGCACTTATTAATGCTTAAGTTCAGGAAATTAAGCCATAAAGGAACGTCATTCAAGCTCCGCACACTCCTATACAATTTATCATTTGTAAAGAGCAATACCTAAGATAAGAGCTAATCCAATGGCTATCCTGATGTACCCCTAAAGAGATATCATTAACCTTCGATAGATAATGGAAAAGCACACTAAAATGCGCATGACCATTTAAAAAGCTTGACATTCACCCCAAAGCTTGCTTGGTAAATGCAGAATTCCGTAGCTTAAAAAGCACTAAATCAAAACTAATTTTGTTAAATGCTCTAGAGGAGTCAGTAGAGATGGAATCCACTAGTAGATCCATTTCATACGACAACAATTAGTAACTGTATATTTTTACTAGTTGTGAATCTGTGTTGTCTCGCAGGGAATGACCCTTCACACTGCTAATTCAGTTGAGTATGGGCTTATCAAAGAACTCTATGTATATGAGTTACTCAATGTATATGAGCTTATCAAAGAACTTTGGAATAGCTAACTGTTTGGAGATACCACGATAGTTAGCATTATGTTATTCACACAAAAAAATAGGGTTGATATAATTAGGTTTCCGTAAGTCCGGAAAGATGCAAGAGGCCAAGGACAAATTGAACAAAATGTGCAAAGAGTTGAAAATGGTAAATAAGCATAATTAAAAAAAAAGTTAGGAGAATTATCCGGATCTAATGATAACGAAGTTTGTAGATGGCAGATACCTTCATAGATTTCGGAGATATCAAACTTGTAAAGGGAAATGGTAGGATTGGACAGTATTTGAATTTCAGGTATTAAAGTACAATTCGTGTATTGTTTTCTAGGAACAAGATCAAGAGTAATGTTTGTTACTTCATAGAATCTTGGAATAGGTAGATTATCACTCAAATTTTCATACAAATCATCTTAATCTACACATGATAAATAAAGGTAATTTTGGAGCATGTGTGAACTGTTCGTTTAATCGAAGTGCTGTGGTTGCCTAAGAATGCGAGAATTTATTTTTTCTCAACTCGTATTATTTCCAATTGTTTCTAAAGAAATTGTGGTGCCTGTCATGTTAATGCCCGTTCACAATAATGGATATGCATTTAATAAAACAGTATCACATATACTACTACTATGATTTCAGAAATTGTAATTGCCTGGCAACTAATGATTATACTAAGTAGCTACCATAATGCTAATAGGTATTTGGTAGATGACATTTACTGACTCACAATAATCAAAGTAGTTTTGCAAAGACGTTCTCGGTGGAACAAGAAATAACTCCAAAAAAAATTTTAAATTGTTCACATTTACATTTTGACAAGTTGTTCAATGTGGTTAAGTATTTGTCTAAAAAATCAACTTTTTTGCTCTTTATAATAATAACACACTTACATCTTCTACTACTACTTAGACGAAGTGGAAGTTATGATTCTCTTGTGTAATACCCAATTAGATTTACTATCTATCTTTTTATTACCATGCTTTGCGATGGCTTAGCTTAGGTAGGATAGATAGATAGATAGATAGATACTTAGGTAGATATAATAGGACAATTCAACTCTTACAGGATTTTGGATTTTTTAGAAAAGAGCATAAAATAGTATCCATATTCCTCGACCTGTGACAAGCTTGTGATATTATTGATCATACTATATCACTATTATTAAAAAAAGCTGAAAATGTTTACAGTATTTCTCTAAGTATAAGATATCATCATCGGTTGAAAGATAATTGCTCATTAAATTTATTCTTAAACGTGAATAAATATTTGGTTTTATATAGAAAAATGAATCATTCTTACAAGCAAAGCAGTAAAAATTATGGATTGTATTACTTTTCTAACTATTTGATTGGAGTGGTCACACTAATTTCTAAGACAATGACCTTTTATTATTCTGCATTTAAAATACAGTTAAAAAGTTGTTACAAAATCTGAAAGTAATGGAAATAAAAAGCAATTCTAATAAAAAACTGGGTTTAATTTTAAAATTAGTTCTTAATGGATAATGATATTTTTAGCTAGAACAGATCACTTAAATAAAAGCCCAAAAGATTATTTATTTTTTGTTTTCTTTTTACTAATTATATTATCTTTCTTTGCTGAGATTTCCAACAAACAATTTGTATTAACTTATTTGTTTAAAATAAAATAATTTTATTATAAGTTTTTGTAATATGGGAAACTTGGATGGATAAAGATGTAGAAATTTACCTTTTTCTCTTATTTCATTGTAACTCATTTAATATATCTATTACTTTGTCTGGTTTTTCTCATGTAGCCAATAATATATAAAAAATATTAACCTAATAAAATCCTTATGGTATCTCAGACGAAAAAGGGTATATTTTTTAAATTCTAACCCACATGGTTTATATTCCATGAATATTTAAATGACTTTTGAAATAAAGACGATCTTAAAACGTATTTAAATATACTTTTATAAGAATTAAATTAGTTGTGTTCAAAAAAATGTTTCATAAGAAGAAGTAGAATACGAAAAGTGAGGGAGAAGAATATGAAGAGCTATAAAAAGCAAAAAAAATAGAAGCAGGAAACTTATATGAATAAAGAAGAACTCTGTGATTTGAGGCTTTGAAAGAAACTAAGAGAAAGAAAGAACGAGTTAAACAAAATATCAAAGTAGGCTAGTCATAAAGAATGATTTTAAACTGTATTTATGAAGATACATGAAGCTCTAAGAAGCATGCTATTTGTAGATCTTCTTTAGAGTTTTGAGCTATAAAGCTCCGGTATGCTTTTAGGCATTTTTGCTACAACCAACACAAGAATAGCCAGATAAGATTTTTCTACAGTTTGGGCAGCTATAGAGAAACCAATATTAATAAAACTTCAATTAGTGAATTGCTTTAGAAAACTAGAACCGACCTAACCATCTAAAAAAGTTGAAAATTCTCACACACCAAATTTGATTCTAAGTTCACGAAATTAAATAAACTGAGCTTTGGTTAACAAGACTCAAGTAAAAGTTACTGATGATAGTTGTTACCAGGATTAGATGATTAAATGCTTAATAGAATAAAATAAACGAGTGCAATAATTAAATAATGTTGCAGAAAAATATAATGTGTTATATTAGCCGATAAGATATTAAACATATTAAGTAATTTAAAGGTAGTCTCTAGAACTATTTTTAAAAAAAATAGTGATAAGTCAGCTTAATTTAAAATTAGTTGACGATGTAAGTCCAAATAAACTGATCATATTTAGAAGAAAAAGTATCGTTGATACCTGATACAATTGAAAATTGTTATAAAAAATATTAGGTGTACTATTAAATTAATATTAAATATTAAGGAATCAGTTTAGTGAACCTTAAATGATTGCTCGTGTTTTAAAATAAACCGATACTGCGAAGAATTAATAAAAAAATTTACTAAATATTTCTAAGGTATCAACAATCTCTTTCGAGCATCAAACGTGCTCATATGGCTGAACAAATAATGTTAGTATCAAGTTTAATAATGGTTAGTATCGAATCTGCAAATTATATCCTAACTATAAATAAAGGCGAGAACACAAAGAATAAAATCCAATAATATAAATGCCTCGAAGGAGAATTCTTTTTACTTTGGCCAAACACGAAAACCGTATTTGTCGATAATTTTCCTTAAATTGACATTTACGTCCTATAGCATTTACTTAGGTCTGGTCCTGGCACAATACCTACAAATGGGGAACGACAGCTGAAAAAAGAGGATAATGTAGGAAACGGACAATTTTGTTTTTTCAATATTGTCGTTAGTTTTTTTATTTAGAAATGTTTGCTTTGGGTGTTGGTCTAAATGAAGTATATTCTTTACTCTTCTATGCCAAAGCTTTTGTTATCATCCTCAAGTGATTTATTTTCTCACATTTTATTCCGTAATAAAGAGAGTGTAGAGTACCTCTAATCATCCCTTTAGCCAAAAATTTGCCGCTTTTAATTGTTTTTTTTTCATAGATTGTTCAATATTCCACTAAAAGATATTAATTTCAAAAAAGAATATCATATAATTTTACAAATCGCTCAAAACAATGGATATCCCATAAATGTTATTAAGAAGCTATACAACAAACATTTTTTCAAAAAACCTAATAAACCATTATTCAGTAAATCCAACACTCTCGGATCTTATCGATCTATTACTTACTTTGGCAATGTCTCTTCTAGTGTCGCACAGTGTTTTAAGTCCAATGAATTTATCACTAAACCTAATATTTGTTTTTAAAACCAAAAAAAAAACCTGGCAAAACATTTAGTAAACATTAAAGGTAAAATATCGATAACACACCGATCTGGAGTTTACAAGTTAACTTGTTCACACTTATTATGTGATATCTGTTATGTCGGCCAAAGCGGAAGGAAAATTGAAGTCAGAGTCAACGAACATTTAAGACTTATCACGCGAAATAAAAATACTTTTATTAGCAATACCAATTCTCCTTTTGCGAACCACATGCATAATAATACGAGTCTGGGCATAATTTTGATCCGGGACCTAACACTGAGGTTCTGCATGTTTGTGAGAAAGGGTTACAATTGGACTTGTTGGAAGCATTTAAAATAAAAAGGGGCCATAAACTCCCCAGACTCCACATGCATTAATGAGCAACCTAAGTTTGACAGTTTACGCTTTTTTGATTCAATTAGCCCTAGAAAATAACTTTTACCGTTATTGTTTTTAACTCTTTCATCTTATAACATTTGTATTAATCAAAATTTAGAATCTTTTCTTTAACGCAATGCTAATATACAATAGTTCCTTATAGTACCTTCTTTTAATATGTAGAAATCTGTATCGTCCTAAGTATAAATTTTATATTTTGAATTGTAGATGTCCTTATTGTACTATGTTTTTAATTTTAATTCTTTTATTTATTGTAGTTTTTATTCCCGATAACGGGTAATTTTTGTTTTATTTGGTAAACGTATATGTTTTTTGTAATGTTCTGGTAAGTTCAAAATCTGGAATGTTATATCGAATAAGCTCTTTTTTAAAACTGCCTTGAATTGCCTGTATTTTATTTTAGTATCTGATGATGGCTGTTTACACAGCCGAAATGCATAATACATTTACCTAAGTGGCCTACATGCATTTTTCTTGGAGATAAAGACTTCCCCTATTTGTAATCTTTATATACACATTCTCCTACAAAATATGGACTTCTATTCAACTAAAGAGAGTGGTCCTAAGCTTACAAATATTATAATAACGTTATATAATTGAGATATTAGCAACCAGCATACTAAAAGCCAAAGTGCCTTAATTTTCCATTTGTCTGATCCACTAAATGTAATCCTTCACAAATGAATGATCTACAACTACTATTAAAAATTTAACTTATGGTAATCTTTCTGAATATATATCAGAAAAATAAAAGATTTCTGGTATATCGAGAGAATATTAGCAATATTCTATGTACAATTCCAAGTATTCTTTTCAGACTCTTTTTATTTTTGATAAAACTATTGGTAGAACTTCAGTGGTATATTCCCCGAATGTTATCAGAGAATTTAATTTTATCTAAGTATACAACCGTTTTGGAATTTCTAATCCATAAATTTAATTCTTTACAAATTAATAATCTTCAACTACTCTTAGACATTGTCATATGAAGAGCTGAAGAATGTGAATATTTAAGGAATGACGTGTCTTCATCTTCGTCAAGGGCCCTAGCATACGCCTCATCAATAGAAATAAAAGAAGATTTTGAGATAGAGTATTTGAAAAGAAATGGAATAAGGCTACAGGGCCATGACATAAGGACATAAGGAGTCAAAAAATAAAAACTTACAGAAATTGAACTTGGGCGTTTACAATGTGAAGTTTACATTTATTTAAGGACATTTTCTCCCCTTGATCAATAAATAAATTTATTGAAGATATTAAACAAAAAAGGTATTAAAAAAGCCAATGTTAAATGCTTTTAACAAACCAGTTGTTAAAAACCAAATTTCTTAACAAATGGTTTGTTAAGTTTGAAACAGGGGTTGGGGTAGGCAAGGTTGATTAGTGATCCTATATTTTGTAATTAACATGTTTTGTAGTTAACATTTATTTTTTTCAAGCAGTTAATGCCTTGACTTCTTTCTAGTATTTCTAGCGAGAGAGCAGAGGACAGCAACTGAGCAAATAAAAATCATATCGCTTAACAGCGAGCGGTTAATCAGCAAGATAATTTGATTAACCAAGATTATAAGAGGGTAGGTATGAATTTTACTGTTGCGCATTCTAATATTCGATCGACGAACATCAGATTTGACGAATTTTAAAATTATGTGTCTGATTACGACTTTGACATTTTGGGACTGTCAGAAACGTGGTTAACTGCTGAGCATGATAGCAGTAGCTTCGAAATTCCTGGATGCAAACTAATTAAAAGGGATCGAGTAGGAAGGGGTGGAGGCGTAGGAATATACAGTAAAAACAAATATAAAAATGAAAATATATATTTTAATGTAATTTCAGCTGATTTTGAATATGCTAGCATTAAACTTAATATAAATAAAAGATCAATTCTGTTTACAACTGTATATCGTCCGCCTTCATCTAATGCGGATCATTTTATTGATTGGTTAGAGGAAATATGTAGCTTATCCTGGCCGTTTTACAATCAGGTTATCTTTTTTGGAGATCTTAAAATTGACTTTAAAAAAAAAAACTTGAAAGGCTCTTAGAAATTTCTAACCTTTAACAGGTTATTACAGAACCTACTCGAATAAATTTTGCTGCAAACAGTTTTAGCCTCATTGATGTTATTATAACAAACCAATCATCAATCATAAAAAAATCAGGTTCAGTAAGTATTTCGCCAGACATATATGGTATATACTGTTTTGGATTTTGCCAAGGGACGTGATACTGTTAAATACATCTAGTATAGAAATTATAATAATATAAATCGCGATCAGTTTAACTTAGACGCAGAACGTCTACCATGGGATAATATATATTATACACAAGATATAGATAAAAAGATTGACATATTTAATAGGAATATATTATTTTTAATAAATCAACATGCTCCGCTATTATCCAAAAAGGTAAAATAAAAACCGTTTACGCCGTGGATTACAAATAATATCAAATTTCTTATAAAAGAAAGAGATAAGGCTCATCGTAGATATTTAAAATAAAAAACTGAAGCACACTTCCAGTACTATAGGCAATTAAGGAATTTCACTAAGCATGCTGTTGCGAGGGAAAAAATTACCTATTTCAACACAATGTCATAAAAGCATGGAAGAGAATTTTGGAATGCTGCAAGGAAATTAAACCTTGGCTGTAAGAGGAATTCTGGCTTACCAATAATATAAGGTCTTACCTAAGTTTTACACAATTGGATGAGCCAACATTAACTAAAATCATTAAAACAATACACTGTAACACAATAGGTGAAGACTCTATAGGCTTAAAAGATCTAGAAATGTGCCTACCATATCTTACAAAACCATTATTAAATATTTTAAATAGCTACTTATTACAAAATTTTTATCCTACAATTTGGAAAAAAGCTATATTTTGAAACCTCTAGCAAAGGTAGCTGATCCAAAAAGGTTTAAAGAACTTAGACCCATTAGTATATTGCCTCTGGTATCCAAAACTTGATTTTTATAATATTATCCCGGACTGCCAATCGGGTTTTAGAAAGAACTTTAGCACTACCACGAGTGTAGTACAACTTCGTAATAACTGTAGGATAAATAAGGAAAAAAAAAGGAAATAACATGTCTTGGATTATTGGATTTTAGTAGAGCTTTCGATACTTTAAACCACGAAATGTTATTAGCAAAGCTTTATTATTTTGGTTTTTCGAAAAACGCGATTGATTTCTTTAAGTCATATCTTAATAATAGAGCGAATTGCGTAGTAATAAACAAGGCTTCTACAACTGAAAAATCAAGTTATTATCCTGTATCTACCGGTGTTCCCCAGGGTTCTATTTTGGGGCCGTTGCTTTTTTCATTGTATGTTGCAGATATGAAATTCTGAATAAAGTACTCAATGTTACAACAATATGTTGACGATTCCTAGCTGTATACTTCATTTTCACGTGAAACTCTACCCATAATAGAAGAACAATTTAATAAGGATTTAGAAAATATAGATAACTTTTCCTGCGACCATAATTTGAAATTAAATTCTTCTAAATCATGTGTAATTTTTCTGGGTGGTGGAAAGAACGGCCTTAATTCAGCTATAACTTTAAATGCAAAGATTGGTAATGAGCTGCTCATTACGCACCAGTAGTATGAGAGGTCAAAAACTTAAGGAGTATACCTTGATAGCGGTATTTCATTTCAAACACATATAAAGAATAAGCTCAAAATTGCATAAATGCGCTTAAGAAAACTTTACGGCTTAAAAAATCATTTACCTCCTAAAACTAAATATTTTTGATGTAACACACTTGTTTTATCCTTATTTGATTATTATGATGTGGTAGGTATATTCGGATTCATTGACTGACTGAAGACTTCGCTTACTCAATACAAAAACTTCAGAATTGTTGTATGCATTTTTCTTACAAAATTCAAGTCACATTTCTCCTTATTTAAACAATAAATTATTTCTAAATATGAAAAATCGTAGAAAATATCACATGTATTCTTTCGTGTATAAAGTTATAAAAACTAGGGAGCCATTATATTTAGTTAATTCCAAAAGTTTTCCTTTTACTGCATTTAAAAAATATATTCGAAATAAACTGCTTGATTCTCAAAAAACAATACTTATTTTATAAGAAGAGCTGAGCCGCTCGATCTTCTATTGCCGTCTAGTTATTATTGTTATAAATATTAATTAATTTAACTTTCCTGCATATCCAGAACCCCCGCCTGCTTCGATTAGATTTAAATTTATGCTATACCGTCTCCATGTGATCATTGATTAAGAGACAAGATTGATCAAGATTTTGTAATAATTAGATTTCTTTTTTCAGTAGAGGTCATGGTTTAATTCTTCTAGGACGTTATAGTCAGCCTTTCATTCTACCAAACAGTTAAAATCTTTAATTCTTTCTAATAGTTTAAATGTGATAGAAGAGGAGAACAGCTGGAAGAACAAGATCATATTCTTAACAGTCCAGAGCTTCTATGTACTTAAGATCAAGGACTGCAAAAATTAATAGAGATTTAAATGTATGCTGTACTTTTTCTATGTGATCAGGTATTGAAAGAGTAGATTATTCAGGGATTTATAAATGTTAAGTTTTTTACAAAGGTCATAAGTTAAATATTCCAAAAATACGGAATATTATCAGTTTCATCTACTTCCATTTTGAGCCTCAGCAACTTTTTCAATAAATACGTTTTATTATTCTGGACGTACTAAGAGCGTTACTTGCATTTTTTTAGTAAGCCCGAGTACTCGTAGTCGGGCGCCGTCCCTATGTCCGTATGTCCATTTGTAGAGGTTATGATTTAATTTTTCTAGAAAATTGAAGTCTTGATTTATTAATTTTTTTCTGGCAGTAGGAAAGGAACAGGTTCCAACTGCTTAAAAGAAATTGAAATATATTTAGTTGTGTATGTATATAATATAAGAAATGTATGAAATACCTTAATCTTTTATTATTGACTAATGTTTCTTAAGAATCTAATTCAAGTTTCTAACTTTTTCTCAACGACCAAACGTTTCAGACCAATTTTTTTTCCAATAGGTTTGCAAAGTGTTTTCCTAAAACTTAATAAAAAAATTGTTTTCACATTTAAATTCATTTTTCACCTATTTAAGATATATTTAATTTATACTTAAACCATTTTTTATGCAAGAACTTCCTAAGCCCACACTACTCTAATATCCATATATTAAAAAGCTAATCCCAAATTAAATCTCCGACTCGCAGAGACACATACCGACATAGGAACATTGTGTATCCCGCAGTTATCCTGATCCCCCTGATGGATTAACTGATGGAAATAATTAAGTGCGCACAAGTTCAAGCAATGCGCCAGCATATTTTGTGCTAAGAATTTGTAGCACGTGCGTCTAATTACAGCGTTGCACGTTACTAACGAGCAAACTGGGTATACAGCTTCGGTCTGTATAGAGTTTTACGTCTGTGCATCCGCGGAGTGTTCTAATTGCTCTCTATATTTCTTCATACGATAAGTTTGTCATGAAAATTGCGATTTTTTATAACTTGTTGACTTATCGATTTAAGCGGAAAAGCTTCTTGCTCTTCTTTTCTATAAATAATTTTACCTTAGGTCGAACATAAATTTATATAAAAGCTATTTGTTTTTGAAAAAAAAACGTTTAGATACGCATAGAAGAAGTATCCCTTGCATTTTAACAATATCCACTTTAACGAATAATAAAAGCCTGCTACACTTAACATTAGCCGTGACATTAACATTTGGATGATCTAATGACTACTGTATGCAGATGGAAGCTATGCAACACTTAGAAAATTTAGAAATGAAAAAAGCCTAAAGCATTGTGGAGATTAGAAATTTAGACTAAGAAATTTGCTACAAGAGAATCTGCTATCCCGGATATTAGGCACGAGCCTACATTAAGGATGATTAAGAGCACTTCACGATGATAAGATGAATTAAATAATAAGAAAATCAGCAATTTTTTAATATATGGGCGCTCTTATATAAGAAAGCCAGAAATCTATTATCATGCAGCAGAGAAAAAATTAAATTAATTAATATAAATTAGAAGGTCACACAAAATGTTCAGCGTATGTATTTATAGGACACTTTAACTAAATCGTTTTTTATTTCTGCTACTTTTACTTACTGTTTGCAATACTGACTTGCTATCTGTTCTAAATGGTATAATTTTCTGAGTTATCTTTTTTAGAACATAATTTTTATTATAGATTTTCCTATATTGTGAATTTTTTATCTTTTATTTATTTTTTGCTATGGTATCATTGTTTGCTTTTTCTTCTTATCCTATATTTTTTTGTAAGTAACTTTTTCCTGTTTAATACTTTTCAGTAATCTTACGGACTTTTACGAATTTGTTTTAACTAAAAAATTATTTTTTTATCATCTATTTTTACTTAAATTAAAAGCTTTTTGCCAAGTTTATTCTAACATTTATGTAATATTCAATTATTTTCTTTTAATTTTCTCACAATTCTTTCACGCAATACTCATTTTAATAAATTAAAAAGCAGCTTCTATAGAAGTTATTTTTATTGCCTTATTAATTTATTTTAATATTTAATATTTCTTTTAAAGCTTTAGTTTTAAGTTTTAATTTTAATGTTTTTTTTCTTTGTCAGTTTCACGCCAAATTAAATTAATTTTTTAACAAATACATTTTAATTATTTATTAACAATTTTGTAAGCGTTCTTTTTTTGGGGTGAATTAGGCAGGCTTACACATATTTTAATTTAAATAATTTGTATATGCTTGTTATTTAATAAATATAAAATAAAGACTGAAAAAGAAATAGATGAAAATAAAAGAAAAAATACAAAAATTAAAAAACTTTTCTGATTTAAGAAAATATATATCTCCACCATGTAAGTTTTTATATATATATATATATATATATATATATATATATATATATATATATATATATATATATATATATATGTATATATAACATCTTGCTTCTTTAGGTTTCTTTTTATAGTCAGTTCTGTTTTAATTTGATTTTTTTTATTATTCTACTATTTGTGTTATTATTTTTTAGTTATACAATTTTTTAAGTTTCCTTCTTAGTGAAATGATTAAAAAATAAGTACTTCTAAAAATAGTCGGTCCTTGCTTCTAATTTCAATAATAACCTTTTCCATAAATGCTCTATTCATTTCCGGCTAGGTTTTACTCTTTCCAATATTGATTTCTTTATCCCGTTGCATATCAGTTCGAACTTAAATAACCTAAAATAGTCTTTAAACGTCGTCCTAAATAAATATTTGTTGTCTTCCAGGCATCTTTTTCAATTCCGTTTAAGACGTCTTTTAGCCTTTACTTAGGACGTTTCAGTTACGTTAACGCTATCATTTTGGCTGTGACATTTAAACATCACTGTAAGGTCATAGGGACGTCAAAAGTACTCGTCATATAGACTAAAATGTGCGAAACATGTCCAGACGTCAATTTGTTATTTGCGACTTTTTGTATGTTAGGACACAGTTTTCACCAGGTATAATTAAATTATTGTTAGTAAAAGAAACATTAATGTTTTGACTAACTAAATCTCTCCTAATAAGATATCAAATAAAACTCAATTATCGGGCACAATACATAAAATAAGTTCTTTGTATTTTCCGTTTCAAAAAATTGAAGCACTATAGAAAAGTCTTCAAATCTTCTCATAACAAATAAAATGCTAATCCTAAGTTCTTTCTATCATCAGACTAGAAAGTTACTTAGCACATTCACAAAATATAAACAATTAACAATTACTCTAATCTGATCATGGTAAGAATATTTGCTGAAATATATCACTCCTGAAATTAGGAGTGGCATTTTATTTATGGAAAAAAGACTTCTCCTACTATTTTTTCTGTTACATTAACTCAACTTTAATTATCAATTCATTCAACTTCATTTCTTCAGGCAATACTTGCATGTTTACCAAATAGACCTACCTTTCTTCATATCTGGGTCTGCTAGTAACAGCTTGCTTTCCTTTATCAGGATAACTGGTTGCAATATAGCCTGGTTTCCACAAGAAAGATACATAACAGACTTTACGATGTTGCCATAGTACCGTTTATTCACATATAGAAAATTCACTCAATACTGCTAACCTATATGTCTAATTTTGCTACAGAAATGCCACTTGACTATAAATGATTATTTTATTTTTTGTGTGGCGGAGTAAAGGCACGATGCATCAACCCCAATTTGATGATAAATTATGAATAGCGCCCGCCAATAACCTGTAGAGCCTCTTACTACAAAAAAAACATAAATTTTGCATTTTAGCAAACTCATCAACCAAAACATTAGCCTTCCAAATCTGTTATATTTACTTCTGTTTCAGTTTCATTCTTCAGGAAATTTTCAGTCGATTGCAAATGGGCTGATCTCACTTCTGATATCAGAGAATCACTATTATGTGTTTTTCGACTAAATTTTTACACTTGTTAACACAAGAAAATATTAAAGTGGGATTTTTTAAATAAAATAATGCCAAACTATCGAGCCCTAAAGATAAGAACCTGCCGTAGCCGGTTACTGAATCGACCAATTTTCTTTAAAAATTGTTGGTCCTTGCCCTATTCGAACGTCGACTATTACAGCACTATTAAATTCGAAGTTGGACTAATAAAGAAAGCTTTTGTAGTGACGCCCTAATTATCAGTCACTTAGAAGTTATTATAAACAAATACTCTAATTTAAATCAAAATAATATTGAAAATATTTGAAAACATATAAATGAAAAATCACAAATTTTAATTTTAGTTACTATACAATATGTCTATTTCAAACAATATGTTAATAGGTGTACTTAATCTTCGATCAGATCTTTCTCATTCCATTTTATTAAAGGAATTGTAATATTTTTCATAAATCACGCTCGCACCTGAACTAAAATTTCTTACTTTAATAGATTTCGTTTACATATTAAATTGATTTTTTTTTTTAATTTTATGACTGTATTCGATCTTAATTAACTTTTTGCTAATAAAGGTTCTTGTGACTCAAATTCTCATTTAAGTATCAACATTTTTTCTAAACCCTAATTTTTTAAAGTTGTGATTATTTCTCTTCTTTTTTAATTTTTTTTCTTTTGTTAGTTCTCTCCAATTTGAATTTATTTTTTAACAGGTTAATTCAATTTTTTAACAGTTTTATTCTTCTATTATTTATTTGGATATTTCTAATTAATTATTTATTAAGTTTTTTTTAATTCTCTTTCTGATTGAGTTGTACTAAAAATAAGTACTTTGGCTTCTATTTATAATTAATTAATGAATTAATTAATTTTTGAGATAATCTAATTCTTAGATTAAAGTTTAACAATTTAGAAAAAATAATAAACGAGAAAAAATACAAAAAGTAAATATATATAAAAAAATTGAATATATGAAAAACCACAAATTTAAATTATAGTATAGCCAGCTCTGTTTCAAAAATTATGCTTGTCATAAGTTTACCTTATAAAAAATATGATAAGCAATCTTAATCTTTAAAAACTATTCAGTATTAATTATTTTTGTTTATTATCTCTATAAGAGTTTTTTTGTAATTTCACTATTCATTTTTGTCCAATAATTGCTAATTTTTTTATTTCGTTTAGCTTCTCATCAATAAATTTTTAATAGACACACTTCTCTTTGAGTCTCTCCTGAATTAGATTTTTTAAGAAATTAAGTAATGGGTTTACAAAAATTTAAATTAAAATTTTAAAATTTAACGCTTTATAACATTTGCTGCGTTTGCATTTAAATTCCTATGTAACTGAATTATTCATTAGAATATACCGGCTTGGGAAATGCATTAAAATATAACAGAAATTTAATGACAAAGCGTTAAGTTAAAGAGGGAACGACAATGCTGCATCGATTCCCCACTTACTATCTCTACGTTCAATTTGGGTCGGATTATAGTTAGAGGCACAGCAAGAGAAACGCTGTCGTTCTCTTTTTAACTTGTGGCTTGTTATTGCAATTTACTGATGATTTCCGAACACAAGACATTCGTTAGCCTGATTTCTCTACAAACCTACTGATTTTTTGTTTTTTTTTCTTAACATTTTTTAAGATTTCTTAAATAAATATCAATCTCTTCATAGAATGTTTTGGATTTTATCTCATCAGAATACTAATAGGTAAACTATTGGGTTAATTAAAACTAACAACTTGTTTGCTAAAAATTATGGCAAACTAAATTTACTCTTAATGATAATAATAATAATAATAATAATAATATGCTACATATAAAATAAGAAAAGAGCACGGAATTGAGCATTTGAATCGGGTTACAGTAGTGATAGCATTTATAAGACAGTAATACAGTATAAAATCTGTACAATTTCTTGTATTAGGTTGTGGACATAACGTAATATTACTAATTTATCACAGGTAAATCTTAGCAAAAGGCAAATTTTTAATAAAATTATAAACACATTAACGTTAAGTACTACTCGCTGATGAATGGACAACATATTTAAAATATTTAACATTAATTTAATTGGTGTATAATGGTTAGATTTTAAAACTGTCCCCACGGTCCTATGTTCGATTTTTCCATCTGGTAAATATAATATTGTGACTTAATAATAAATGAATTTATAAACAAGGCGGTATAGGCAAATTCTAGGCATATGCTAATCTACTTAATCTTAAAATCTTAAATACAAAAAAAATATCTATATAAAACTAAAACCTGTACTTCCTCCCTAAAAAACTGAGAACAAAAATATTCAAAAGCAAACCAGTTTATCTAAAATATGTATCTAATAATAATCATGAAAATAATTTAAAAAAAATAAAAAGAAAGCCTACCAGTTTACCCGTACATTTAATTGATTATTGATTCCCTAAATTTTTATACGAAATTCATTTTTTTTTAAAAGCTCTATACTTGCAGGAATTTCGTTGGAAGTAAACCGCGCATTATACGAGAAAGTACGCCTAGAATTTATTAATAATTTATCTCAACATACCGATTTGTTAAATAAATATAGGGGTAAAGATGAAAGATTAATTTTGTGTATAAAAACATTGAGGTTTCACTTAAATAAATTTTCTATACGAAGGCCACCCAATTAGTTAATTTTATATGATACTATATAATAGGTTTTCTGAATAGGTTGATTATGAAAACTAAACATGAATACTTTAAATAATAAAATAAATAATGACCCCACAGATTTTAAGAAAATTTATAAATCAATTGCGAAAGCTACCGTTCAAAATAAACCTAAAACAAATGATGACATTCAGATCGAAAATGACAGCATTTTCAAATAAAAAAGATATGTCTAATTACTGTAATAAATATATTAGTAATTAGAAAGTATCAAAATGCTTAGTAAAAATAAAGCTCCAACAGATAAATTTAAGCTCTAGTATAGTGCTTTGTCATCTATGTTTTTCGCATCGGTAAATGATAAATAACTTTTAGAACACATCAGCTCTCTTAAGAACAATTGTGCAGCAGGTCCTGATAAAACTAGTTCTGTAATAATAAAGAAATTTCATTTATATTTTATTGATCCTTTAAGACATATAATAAGTCTATCCTTTAAAGCTGGCCATGCACCATCCTATTTTGAAACAGCTATAGTCACCTTAATTTTTAAATCTGGTGATGCACACCTTGTAAAAAACCTTCTAGAATTTACAAAAAAAGTTACAAATTTTCTGGATGCTGGAACCAACTGTTTAGCCGTTTTCCTAGACCTCGCCAAAGTGTTCAAATACAGTGCCTCACTTAACACTTCTGAATGTTCTATGGGGTACGTGGGATCGCCTTAGAAGTATTTTCTAGTTATTTGAGTGACAGATGGCCAAGATTGCTAAAACTCAAAGTGATCCTGTTAAAGTTCAGATTGGTGTTCCTCAAGGTACCATACTCGGTCCTTTGCTCTTCATAGCCTATATAAACTCTTTAACTGAACTAAAAATAAAAAACCGCTATTATTATATCGTACGACGATGATACGGTTACCCTGTTCAGGGGATCTTCGTGGAAGGATGTTACAGCTTTGGCCGAGGAAGGACTCACAAAGATTTTATAATGGTTACAAACATTCAAACTAACTTTAAAAATAACTAAAACAAACTTTATCGCCTTCTCACTCACGTCTGCGAATCGACCACATTTTGTCAACGTAAGGCTGGGAGGAGGGTATATCGGGGAGGTGAAGTCTACCAAATATCTAGGTATAACGATTGATAGATATCTGAAATTTGACGCGTACGTCACACTACTTGCTAACAATATTCGGAGACTTATTCCGAGATTTTTCACTAAGGCATATTTTAAGTAAAAAAATTATATTAATGATTTACAAGGCGCTGGTGGAATCTTTAATAAGGTTCCATTGTTAGAGTTCTCTCAATTTCCAAATGTTAGAGCTCTGTACATTTATTCCGTGTGCCTTCTTATTTCTGCCAAACCATCTTCTGCTGCAACATTAATCACTCCCATAGAACTAGAAATAACGTCAATAAACATCTTGTTATACCAAGTAGTAATTCTAATATTAATTTAAGATTCTTTAATTACCTAGCCCCTAAGTTCTACAACTTGCTGCCTGTTAATATTAGGAAAATATTTTTAAGCAATAATGTTTTAATTTTATATTAAAAATTTAAATTTGCTTCTGATTCTTCTGTAGTTTTATATTTATTTAGACTAGCTTTTTCTTCCAATTCAAACACCTACTGATTTTAGTTAGCTACTAATTTTAGAATGTTTAAATTCATGTAGTGATTCATACATATATTTATATCGAGGTGGAATATAGATATTAAGACAAACGTAATTAATTTTAGAATTACCTATGTAACATATTGTAAATTATGACAGTAATATATTCATGCATTCATTCATTAAAAAAAAAGCTTTTCTTGACCACATGACCTGCATTGACCCATGTTTCGTCCAAATAATAGATTTACTTTTTTCTTTTTGGCACTTTTTGATAGATCTCAGATAACGTCACCTCCAGCAAATAATTTCGTTTTTCTCTTTTAGAATAGAATTCCAAATCCTGTTGTTACTGAAATTAAAAAAATATATATTGAGAGTTATGTTATTTTACATTATCTATATGCGTAATTTAAAAAAAATGAATAATATGCTTAATAATTATTTAATGCCCGAAGTATTGTGTAAAGACTTGCAACACAAACTCCTGAGAATTTTTTATAATAGAAGTTATACTACTGTTGCATGCAAGTAATTTGTAAAAATTAAAGCGAATATTACAGCTTAGCTACCCTATAAAACATGTACATGTATGAATGTACAATAATAGGTAAGTATTGTATAAGTAACATTGTAAATAACAGTCTCAACTATAAAATTTACTTTTTATACTTTATAGTCTGGGGGCTTTTTTTCACATGTTTGATATATCTTTGTAATGCTTTGCTTTTCAGCAGCAGTAAAATGTTTACGAAATCTCTTTCTGGGAGATGACATCGAAGTATTTCAAGGAATGTCCGCCAAACTTTATTTCAAAATAATTCTTCCCAAATCAGTCACAAATTACTGCAAAATTATAAACTAAAATAATAAACCAGTTCGCTCGACTAATCGACTAATATATGTATCTTTCAAATCTTATATAGAAAAATATATCTTTAATAGTTATAGGCCCGGTACCCACAATTACTTAGAAAAACTATCCTCGAAAAATTCATCCTTTAAAAACCAAGCCAACTTTTTTTTTAAATGGCACCACCATTATTTCTTCTAATATTTGAAATGCCTGTAAAATTATTAATTAAAGTTCATCAAAAAATCATGTGTTAACATCAACGAATCCTTAGACGTAGAAGATCTTTTATTGATTTTCTCATTAGTTTACTCATGTCCTTGTTAAATACCTTAGCAAATCTTCAAGTTATTAGTATTTTATTTAAGTAATTCAAACAAAAGAATAAAAAGAATATAAGTATTTGCCAATAATGCTTTAAACACTTCTGATACTAGTTAAAAATTATTAGCGGCATAGCGTATCTTTGAACCTATAAACAAATAATTTATAAAATATTTAGGTAAAAGGTATTTTTAAATGCTATCAAAAATTTTATGGCCAAATACATGCATACTTTAAATTGGCGATATCTGTTTTGGTATTCTGTTATTTTTAATATTAAGTTTTGTTGCCTTTTTGTATAGGTCATACACATTTTTGTTCCATAGTTTCCGCTATTGTCTTGCACAATGCCGCAACTTTTTACTCCAAATGAATATGTCGATATGCCTCTTATTTACGGAGAAGGTAGAAAAAATTGTCGTGAAGCAGAAATAGTTTATCGAGAATGTATTCCTAATAGTCATACACCCTGATATAAGTTGTTTTTAAGAGTGGAGGAAAAAATGGGCAGCGGATAATTTCCAAATTTAAAACTTTCCCATCATCAAATGGCAGCTATAAATGAGAAAAATATTATATCTGAGTTGGCTTATGTTACAGTAAATCCACATGTTCCCATTCGCACTATCGCAAGAGAATGTAATAATGCAAGAAGTACCATTCAGCGAGTTCTTCTACAACACCAACATTGATCTTTTAAAATACACTTAGTTTAAAATACACTTAGTTTAAGTACAAGGACTTCGCCCTACTGCTTACCAACGAAGGTTAGAGTTTATTGTATCTCTTCGGGTTTTAATTCATGTTAATCTTCAAGTTCAAGTTTTGCCACAAATCTGTTGGACTGATAAAAGTAGATTCCATAATAATGGGATAGTTAATAGACATAACTTTCTTCAAAATTCTCTGTGTGAACTATTAAAAGACGTACCTGTTTTAGAGCACAATTTAATAATTTGGCAACAAGATAGCGCTCCACCCCATAATGCCCAAATTACTACAGATTATCTAAACAACACATTTTCTCATAGGTGAATTGAAAAATGGGGACCTAATAGGACAGGTGGCCAGCTCGCTCTCCAGATATGACCCCAATAGATTTTTTTGTCTGGGATTATTTAAAGGATACTGTTTATCAACGACCATCCAATAATCTTGAAGAGCTTGAAAACTGAATTCGTGACACTTGCTTGCACAAGAGAAATCTTTCGGCGATGTGAAGCTTGCGCGGAAGCTGATGGAGCTCAATTTAAGCATTTAATTAAATAATAGATTTTAATTTTGTAAGACAGATTAATTTAAAAAGAAACATACTATTTTAATTTTTGCAACAGAAACATTTTAATTTAATAATTTTTTAATTTAAAAATTTCTTATGTTGATGTTAACAGATGATTTGTTTATGAAATTGAATTAATAATTTTATAAGCATTCCAAACATTAGAAGAAATAATTTTGGTGCCATTTGAAAAAAAAAAGTTGTGGCAGTTTTTAGGGGATAAATTTGTTGGAGGTAGTTTTTTTAAGTAATTTTGGGTAGTGGTTCTATAACTATTAAAAATATATTTTCTTAAAAAAGTTTAAATTTAAAAATAAAAAGCGACAGCCTGTGACGTTGATTGTGGGACACCCTGTATATAAAAATCCCAAGCCAAAATTACCGCTCTTTAGGCATAAAACGGTCAGGAGCACTCAATCTTTTCGGCGCGATGACTATAGTTAAACCAATAATTAACGAATACTGAACTCTGCCCAATATACCCAAATTGACAAATTCGTCAAGGCAGCAATATAAATGAATACCAACATAAAATGCATTTCATAATAGTTTCCTATTTAAGGTCATTCAAATACTCCGTAAAATTCACTTCGAACTTTTCAGATAACGTCAATTGCTCTAACGTGGTCAACTTTTGGCTAAAATTAATAAAAAAGAGGAATAATAAAACATTAAAGAACTCTTCGATAACTTGCCGTTTTGTAAATATTTATTCAAGCCTCGGCCTGGCCAGTAAAAAATATTACATAATATTTAAAACTCGGAATTTTTTTTCTGAAATTAAACCCTCATCTGTATCGTTAAAATAAAACCCCGGCGCGATCGCGGTTTTTTGTTTCTACCCAAAAAGAAAATTTTCCACGCGGAAAAATTTAATTTTAATGCGTCTGGAAAACTCAAGGCTGAGACTTGTGAAAATCCTGAAAGCAATAAAAGCCCCATTGATTTTTCCATTGTGAAGACAGCGCTGGCATTTTTAATTCATACGCTTTAAAAGACGCCCCGATATAAGCATATGATAAAGATTAACATGAAAAAGCGTCGCATACACCCTTATAAAATTCAAGAAATTTCAATTTTGATCCGATAGTACATAATTGAAGATGCTGTTCGGCGTCTAACAAGACGACATCGTTACCATAAACTTTCGCATGAGATATATTTATCGAAGCATCGATGTAAATTTTTAACAACTAGCGCTACATCTAAAACTCATTAAAGTTGCACGGACGACTCCAGATATCTTCTCTGTAAATATTACTTAAAGTTTCATAGCACCGATGGGTAATGAGATTGATAAAGAACTCTGGGGTTATGCGAAAACTTAGGCAATTTCAGTACGTAAACTTGAAAATGGCTTAGTATATAGAATATAATTAAGTTGGTACATAGTGACAAAATATTAACACATATTTTTAAAATAATTTTTTTTATATTAAAGGCTTAGCAGGGTTGCCTTTGATATAGAGGCGCAATAATCCGGGGGTGTATGATCGTTTAATTCAATACAGTAAGCAAATTTATTGTCAAATTTTTTATGCAATATTCGATTTTTAAAAATTATTTTTTTTAAATAGAATTTTATACGAAAATTCAATAATAGACACGTAGAAATTCGCTAGTAGGCTCTAGAATAAATAATAGCATAGTCGAAATATATCGAACAGGCGTATCAGTCATAGAACATAATACAAAAGGGGCAAATAATAGTTAATATCATCGAAATCAATATAGCAAAAATATTGAAAAAAACAAAAAAAAAACGTAACCTAACAAACATTTTCAATCTTTTAGTTCCTTAAGTTATATATAACGCAAAAATATATGCAAAGTTCTGTTTTTTGTTCTCAGAACTATTTTGCGCATAGCTCTGTTTACAATGTAAAAATAAAAATAAAAAAAATAATGAAATAATTGAATGAAAATTTGTTTTTTTTTTCTTGGTGGTTTACGTAAATTTTGTGACTTTTTAAGATTTGGACTTTCAACTTGCAACTGAAAATAGTTCTTTTCTTAACACTCTTCACATAAATATGTATATAAGTAGAATCTATTGACACAATAATATATTTTTCACTTACAACGTATTTTAGTTAACATTCAACAATTTTATTTCGTATGAATAATACCCACATTTTATCTATGTAAATAAATTAATTTTAAAGATATTTTAATCCGAGCAGTTGCACATTTGCAGCATAAAATGTCTGAATATTAGTATGGTAAAGTTTTTTGCAAGTGCATTATATTTACCAAAGATACGCCAACAGAAAGTGCTGCCAAAGAAATTCCAAAGAAATTTTGTGAACGCAATCCAGAGCTACAATGTAGATGTGGAAATGTCTCGGTAGCCAACAGATCAGACAACAGTCTTCATTCAATCAGCACACAGCTTTGTAATCTGCTTTACTTAATCCTTCGCCGGTCGCGCAGCGGTACTCAATTAACTTTAATTTGCCGCAAATGCCAATGCCGCAATTTAACTTTAATACATTTTTCTTTCGGTATATTTGGCCTACGCCCCTGGCTGTCTAGGTATGCCAACCATGTGTATTTTTAGAAGCGCCTGCCTCGCACGCATTTTATTAGTGCACAAAAAATAACCTTCAAGTTATTTTTTGTGTATTAGTGTGATTCTGTTAGTGCTAGTGAGAGCGTCAAACTAATCAGAGCTGATCAGCGGTATTCCGTGCCGCAACGCGACCGGTCATATAAGTAACATTTAAAATAACATCTTTTGTATTTTTTATATATATTATTGCGCAGAATACATATTTTATCACAATAAAATTGTCAATTATGTAAAAAATGTGGCATAAAAAAATAATTTTTGTATATTATTTAGGGATAGAAAAGCCTTCACCAAACAACTTACTGAAAAAGAGTTACAGAGAATAGCCGAAAACTTATCTGATATTGAGGATGATATTGCTGACTTTGAGAGTGAAAGCGAAGGAGAGGAGGAAGTAATTGAAGAAGATTGCTATAACAGTGAAACGGAACAGTCCGCTGATGAATTTTCCAAAGAAACTGAATCCTTTGTCAGGCCCAATAAGAGTGAACATTTTTATATTGGGAAAAATGAAGAGACGATTTGGAAAAGCACCCCTGTAATTCAAGGTAATAAAACCAAGGCTAAAAATATTATCAAAGTTTTACCTGGATCAAAAGGTGCCACCAAAAATGTGTCAAAACCACTATATTCGTTTTTTCTGTTTTTGACTAGGGATATGGTAGATCATATCGTATTATGCACTAATATTTATATCGAAAATAAACGTGATAATTTTATACGAGACCGAGATTGTAAGTTAACTTCTACCGAAGAAATGTTGGCATTATTTGGAGCACTTTTCATAATTTCCATAAAAAAAGGAAACCACGTAAGTGTTAAAGAACTTTGGGCCAAAGATGGGACAGGAATGATTCTGTTAAGAGCATTATTCAGTTATAAAAGATTTTTGTTTCTTCTTTGTGCCCTTCGTTTTGATGATATAACAACAAGAAAAGAACGCGAGAAATTTGATAAATTAGCAGCGATAAGAAAGATATTTGAAGATTTTGTCAAAAATTGCATGGAAAGTTATAGTTTGGGCGAGTTTATCACAATTGACGAAATGTTACATCCATTTCGAGGACGATGCGGATTTGTTCAGTATATGCCACTGAAACCTGCCAAATATGGCATCAAATTCTATGCTCTTTGTGATAGTAAAACGTACTTCACTTGGAAATTTAAAATATATTACGGATTACAACGGGAGGGACCTTTCAAAACTTCAAACAAACCATTCGATATTATACAAAGACTAGTAGAGCCAATAAAAAACACTAAAAGAAATTTAACAACAGATAATTATTACACTAGCTATGAATTGGGACAGTATCTTTTAAAAAATGGCATAACTTTAACTGGTACAGTAAAAAAAAAGGGAATTACCGCCTGAATTCCTACCGAGCACGTCGCATACAGTTGAAACGTATATGTTTGGATTCCAATTTGATGTCACTTTAGTATCCCATGTTGCTAAAAAAAATAAAGCTGTAATTTTGCTGTCCACCATGCATGACAACGATGAAATTGACGAGGAAACACAAAAACCAGAAATAATATTACATTATAACAGAACAAAATGTGGCGTCGATACAGTCGACCCAAAATGCTCCTCGTATACAACACCAAGAATCACAAGAAGGTGGCCTTTAGTTTTCTTTAGAATTTTAGATATTGCAGGAATCAAGTCCGAAATTATAATCAATAATAATAGACCAGCAGATACGCCGCCAAGGCGAGGAAAGTATTTGACCTCTCTAAGTTTATCATCCCTCATGGAAAATTATCTTAAGAAACGCGCGAAGTTAGAAACACTTCCTAAGGATATTAGGGAATTCTTATCTCGCTATAATACTCCTGTTGAAGTCCCTATGGCACTAAATAAAAATCGGGTTGGTCGTTGTGATATATGCAGCGCACACAAAAATAGCAAAACAACAGTTACTTGTGGTCAATGCAAAAGATTTGTTTGTAAATCACACAGGGAAAAATCGGTGCAATGTAATAGTTGTCTTTTTCTACCAATGGAGGAAGATTAGTTTAAAACAAAATTTATAAGTGATAAGTACATTCCTTTTTTGTATAACGTTTAGTTGTACAAATGTATTTTTGATATTTTGTTAATGGGGAATCTCATAATTTTTGTTGTATTTATTTTGAGTTATAAAATTTATTTTATAAATAAAGCCTTTACTACGATTAGAGTTGTTTCATTTTGTATGTATTTTTCAATTAAAACTTATTTTGCCAGTGAGGCTACAACTATTTTACTTGCGGCATAGAGTACCGCGGAGCGACCGCTCATGGCATTTTCAATGGCGCGTCCGCCGCAGGGTTAAATAAAAAATTAAAGACCCTGAGAAAGACAAAAATAAAAAGAGAAAGAGATAGAGAAAGTATAGGATAGACACACTATAATCAAATCTTTAAATCAGCAAACAATATTTAAAAAATTCCTTAGAATCAGTCAAAGATTACATGGATTTTTGATAATACCATTTATGATGTTCCCTTATTGAGAGATTAAAGATTTTTTTAACAACCCCAAAAGTTATTATATATTTCTCTAAATCTAGAAATTGTAACATCACCACTAGAATGAGTTAGAATATCAATGCTAGTAATACATCCAGACCTATTTTATCCAGAGAGAAGCTCAAATATAAATTAGCTTTTGCTGAAGGATATCAAGATTGACTAGTATAATAGGTGATAAAAAGCTGTAGACAATTTATATAGAAAATAGCACAGCTTTTTCAAAACTTTAATAAAAAAATGAAGGACCTTGTGCTAGCTTTTAATGCAACTCACTAGATCACCTTCCCAGTTACTCTTACCTAAGATAGAAAAATGAAACCCTTCACAAAAGATAAAAAAAACATCTTTAATATTATAGATAAAAGTACTTGTGTACAATCTAATAAGAGATTAATCCAGAGATTCAAAAAGACTAGGTCTCTATTTGTTAAAATCACGTAGTTTACATATCATAAAGTTAAGAAACATTTAAAAAAAAATTAATATTTTAATATGATTATATTTTTTCAGAAGAATCTGATCTGAAATTATGTCATTTTTCTTATTGCGAATTGGAAGCAGTGATAAAATAGGTATTTTTGAGTAAGTAATTGTTATAGAATGCTTTTAACATACAACGTTACACTATTTTTTGAAAATAACATCTTAAAAGCAACTTGTAAGAATGAGTAATTTAAACATTAATTAATTTCACAGTCTTTTGCACAATAAATTTCCTTCGTTTCGTTTTATCTCTTTAACCCATTTTTTTTAAGGCGAGAGCGGTACGCACCCGAGAAGAGATGATGTTTTGTTTATTTTTTGACTTAAAAGCGGTAAACCCTAAAATGTCGGATAAAATTAAACAAAACGTGGCATATAAATCTTTAAATTCTCAGACCGAGCCGGTAATTTATCCTCTTAGGAGTTGGAATTTACCGTGTTCGTGACTTTATGACTAATGAAGGATTTAAACCGGTTTGACTTTGTCGGCGCTCTTTTACTAAATCTTTGCTTTTAATGCATGCCGGAAACGTTAATCTTTATCCTTGTATGCCTTGGTATTAATAAAAGAATAAGTTAATGATCCAGGCTTACTATATCCAGAATATCAGCATTTATAGGCATTAAAGAGAATATTAAAAACTTAGAATTTTAACAAAGAATTTTAATAAGATTTCAAATCAAATAAACTAAATTTTGAAAATTTAGATGAGGAGAAAAGCCAGAAAGAGCGGGAGAGAAATGGAGTTAAAAAGATGCCAATGACACAGAGAATATTAAATAATGTTTAATATAATAAAAAAAAGATAATTACGTCATTCAATAGGACCATGTGGAAAATCATTTCAATGCAAATTAAAAAAAAAAAAAGGAAAATAATGACAATGGAATTAAGGCATGTTATGAAACAGATAACCTGGCAAATGAAATTATATTAATTTGTTAATTCAAAGGATTAAAATAATTTAAAAAATAAACAGAGGAAGTAATGTAAAAATATGATGCATTAGAATAGAATTTTAAAGAGTTTAAATCAAAATGGGGTAACGTCTTTGATTATTACGCCTTGCTCTATAGTTAAGGAAACAACATATGGAGATTTGGTAGAAAGCTTTTGGTCTTCTATCGAATCTCCCAATGTTAAAACTGTTTGAATACGAAAAATACTAACAGATATTTAGAAATAATGGATAAAACTGCGAATAGTCTAGTGACAATTCATTTATTAATAAGGATAAAAAGAATAAACGAGGAGAATATAATTACGATTAGAAAATTAAGAAAAATAACAATGTAGATTCTAGTAGGAAACATCAATTATATTATTATATTAATAGATTATTAAAAATTAGGTAATTAACTTATAGCAACCATTTATTTATAAAAAAACATAATAAAAGAGTACAGACAGTCTCGAAACAAATGGAAATAAACAAGCAAATGAGAGAAATAAATAAGTGCTGAGAAGCCTAATGATAATGACGTTTTGTTAATTACTGTATTAAATCTTAAAATCTAAATGATTAGAAAAACTTAGCCTATAGTATGAAAGAAACAAAGAAAGAATGAAAGAGAGAGAGAATACAAAAAGTACGAGTAAAAAATAGTAACGAGAAAAAGAACAGCGCAAGAAAAAACCCAAGATAATATAGAAACAGCTAAAAAGTAAATAATAAGAAATAACTAAGAAGATAATTGGCTTTCAATAAAATGAACCATTAATTTTAGCATAATGGAAAGAACTAAATTATATTATTGAGAAAGGTCTAAGCATAGAATGCAGTATATGGCAATAAGAAAATTGATATCTGATTAAGAACGCTCTTATGATAAGAAAAAATATGAGCTAGACACTTGAGAAAAAATTAAGTATAGTACTAGGCTAGTAAAATTTGCAATAAGTTTTTAAACACATATGATTTAAGGAATATTCTACAAATGTTTTCACATTTCTTTAAAAATGCTCATGAAATATTTGATATTCGTAATCTAATAGACCATAAATGTTTTGTTTTTCTAAATTGATATTTTTTTTTATTTAATAGTAACAGAACATATTAAAATTATTGTTTAGTAAATTACTTATAGATATCTCAAAGTCTCATAAATTCAATGGCAAGAATGTATGAAATATTAAAAAGGAGAAAGGAACAAAACGAAGACGAAAAGTGAAAAAAAAAATAATGATAGAATGAATAAACTCTGATGATCCTGAAATTCCTTCATCAAAAAAAAAATTAATAACAAACAACAAACATTTTTTCATTAAGCTTCCAAATTGAATAGATTCTTCTTAAAGCCGCACTTTATTTTACCTCCCGAAGAATTTTCATTATTTATACAAAAAGATAATTTAAATTAAATTTCCTTCCATTTCATTTTGACCCGTTGGAACTTAATGGAAAATTCCATGGAGAATTAAAATGCAGTCTTATAAAACCTAACAGCAAAATAAGGTTTGAATAAAGTCAAATAAACAAGGCGTTGTTTATATAGTAATTGTCTGGAAAGCCGAGGATTCTTTAAAAGGCGAGAAGGCAAAATAACTTGCCGAATTATGTAAATCGCGTACTACAAAACAGGAAGTTTTCATGAATATGGTAACCAAAATTTTCGGAAGTAGCTGAGGTTTTTTTTTTTTCTTTCTTGTGCTTGTCTTTATCGTGACCGGATGCTCACCCTCTGTAGCTTTATTAACATTTATTTTTAGTTTAGGCACAACTAAATAGGTTTTGATCACATATAGATGCTAAAGTTCTTTAAAATAGAAAGTTTAGGATATTTTCACTTATATGCATCTCTACAAATTAAGTTTCTTAATTCCTTCTGTAAGGTCAAGATATAAGCCTTGGCAAAGAATAAAAAAAAGGCAGATAATTCATATTCATTAAATATATAAAAATATTGAAGATATAATTAATATGATAAATAATTTTCTCGTAATAAAGAAATTAAAATAGGCAAAAGAACGAGCTTAAAAAAGACAAACGTTGAAAAAAAGAGAACTAAAGAGACTTGAGAACACAATGGATGAGAAAAACATACGATGAAAAAGATTACGGGCCTGATGATATAAATGATAATTCAAACTTTTCGTTCGACGACACATAATGCATTTCAGTGAACTTGTTTATAGTAAAATTAATTTGAAGCCAGGGTTTGACCAGCATAATATCAAAGATATCAAAGATATTATGCTATGTTCTCCATAGCTTAGGTAACTAGAATCTTAAGTCTGTTTGAAAAAAAATGAACATTTATTCATGCTTATCTGTAGATATTTTTTTACAAGCCTCTATAATGTATTTATTTTCCACAACTATAGAATATACAATAGCCACTTGTTATTGTTAACATTACTTGATTATGAACCGATTTTCTTCTCTCGGTCAGAATTCAATTTTTATTTTTCAAGTTATAATACTTTTTTTTATTTATCTGAGGAGATATGTCAAAAAGAATCCAAAAATTAATATTTAAGTTGGTAAAAGATACATATGAAAGGAAAATCCTAGTAAGTAATCACAAAACAACTGACAGTTGAAAAATTTAATAGTTAAAATTTTCGTCAGTTGACATTTCTAAAAGTTGACACTAAAAGGTCGATTAAATAAAGTGATGTGATCAAGACTTTAACGTCAACACGTTTGAGTCAAGTTCTATAAAGTCATCAAATTTAGATTCGATTTTCTCCTGTTCTAACATGTCTCAATTAATAAAGGAACCCACTTGTGTATCTAGATTTAGCATGTCTTTCATTGACCTACTATTTACAAGTATAGAGCGCATTATAAACGCAGGGGAAGTCGATGGAAGAATAGCCGATCACTTTTTAATTTATTCGGAATTTAAATTCGAAAACGTAAACAATAATTTGAAAAGGCAATTTTCATATAGGTCTATTAAAAATATGGATCTGGAGCATATAGCCTGGAACAAATATAATTTATATACGCAATATTGATGAGAAAACATGTACTTTAATTTTACTATACTTGAAATTTTTAATTTGCATACTCTAATAGAATATTACAATAATTATGCTCCGTGAGTTACGGAAAACGTTAAACCTATGTAAAAGGAAAAAGTACTTTTGAAAAATGACACTTTCAAAACATTATGAATTCTATAAACAATTAAGAAACTTCACTACAGTTGCGATTAGAATAGAGATGAAAATATACTTACGTACAAAATTCCTTCATCGTACAAAGAGAAATAACAGAAGCTACGTAGATTACAGCCTATAGGACCACAAAATAATCAATACTTAATCTTGATTATCCTAGTAACATAAATGATTTTTTTATGCAATCTTTACAAAACAATAACCCTCTGTCTAAAATTTTTAATTTTTATAATAATAACATTATACACAATGTAAACAATACTCTCCTTAATTTTTTGCTATGAAGCAAAGTTGATATATCGAGATAAATAAAATCCAAAGCCACCGGTGCAGACTCCCTTAATATACATATGGTCCGACTTTGCTGTCCATTTATTCTTTCTTTTATTACACATAATATAAATGAGTGCATATTAAACTCCTATTTTCCAGTTGCGTAGGCACATGCTATCCCCTTGCTCAAAATTAAAAATCCTTTATTACTTCATGTACGTTGTGTAAGCATTAGGGTGGGTCGTTTTTATACTTTTTCTTTAATTTTGACAGACCTGTGGTTTAAAAACTTGCTATTGGGTAAAATAATCTCGTGCAAATTTAAAAAAAAAAAAATCATCAGCGTTTGCACCCCCCGCTACCCCCCCAAAAATACAAAAAAAATATAAAAAGGAAATAATTTGCCTGTGCTATAAAATAATGTAATATAGTCCTCTAATTACGCAAAAAAACATATATTAAATTGTAGACATATCTAGGCCACATATTAGAGCCAGCTCTTAAACCTAAAAAAAATCAAGCATTTTTCAACTTTTCCACTTACGAGCAGCTCTTCGCCTATTTTGTATATAAACAAATACAAAATAACCCAGAACTCACCACGGGGACGTGGCTCCCATCGAGTTCCATCCCTGCCCACCCATCCATCCAACCATATGAGCAATTTCTAATTTCCTACTTCATATTCTGATTTGGTATTAAACTTTGGCATCTGGCTTCTAGATACTATTGTTGTACGTATCCAACCATCTCTATTAGTAAACCCACATACGGCCGACGATGCCTCTGTCACTAATTTGACACATCTTTCAACAGCCTGCGTATGGCAGGGTAACTTTCATAAATCTCCCTCTGGATAGCTGCTAGTTTTAATAAATTTTTCAATTTCTTCATCAGACAGATGCTTCGTCATTGGTGGCTCTGTTACTTCGCACTCTTGCTAATTTATTAAATCAATATATGATTCCGCTTCAAAATTAAACTTGGGAATTTCAAATTTTCTTATCGTGCTATTCAAATTTACAGGAATTTTTTTCTCATTCGACCTGCAACTTAATTTCTTTAATTTATTTAATTCTGTACCCTAATTCTCTTATATGACGACGTGAGTTAAAGATCATCATTAGTGTAATATTTTCAGGATGGCCATAAAAGCCATTTCGTTGAATTACAGGATCAACTACAGCTTTAAGTTCTTTACTTAAATATCTTGAATATTGAATTAGTTGCCAAAGGTGAAGAGCTCCAAATGTGCAAAATGGTGCAGTTTTTACTCGAGACCAAATCTTCACATATACTCGCAGAATATATTTTGTCAACACTTTTAATTTAGGTGGGGGATTTCTTACCGCAATGTAAGCCCGCAAGATACGATTTGCTGTTGTTAGCCATTTTACGTGAGATAACTTGCCAGGAGATTTATTTGCTAAATTAGATGGACAGTTTCAAAGACTGCAGTTAGGAAAAAGATAACCCTAATAGATGGTAGGACCATACTTAAGACAGTCGAGCAGTTAAAAAAACGTGCCCACAAATTTATTAAATAAGAAGGTGGTGATTTCAAGCATCTTCTTTAAAAATTTTTGTTACTTTATTTTGTAAGATTATAAGTTGATGTTAAAAATAAAGTTTGTCAATACAATTTAATTGTTTCCGTTCAGGTGTTTAATTTAAGGTATTAATTTGTAACCTAGGAGAAAAAAATGTTTTGTTTAAAATATGTTGTTTATATGATGTTTGAAAATATGACGTTTTAACTAAAAATATAATAGACTAAGAATAAAATATAAGAAATATAATATACCGAGGTTTCCTTTTAAAAAAATTTGACTTTACTGAAAAACTCAAAAATACGATTATCAATTGTTTTTTTTCTTCGTCATTTTCACCAGCGTTAAAAATGCTACTAGTTTGTTAATTTAAAAAATTTTGTATTTTCACTAATACCAAAGTTACCAATAGCGGACACTTAATTTGGATAAACCTGTATAGGATGGGATATTATCAATACCTGTTGATTTTTTTGTATTCAATTTTTTAATACTTTTTCAACAGTTTCCTCGCTGGTCTCAGTTAGGTTGACTTTTCCAAAAGAGCAATCTCGCACAACATATTCAATATGATGCATCCAAGGCTTCTAGTTTTGTATTGGATGTTATTCCTAAATATAAATTTAGGAATATTATCGTATATATGTAGGTAAACTCATATAGGTGGAACAAATGATAAATATTTTTCGTCTTATCTACCATCTCCTTAACTAAGAGCCTGAATTAAAATCAGTTGAAAGAAACTTAACAAAAAAACCATTAATATTAAATTTATGCGTAAATTAAAAGACAAATTCGTTTAATGGAATATTTATGCAAAATCTGTGTTTAGGAAAAACAAAACGATTTGTAATTTTGTCAAGACTATATATCATGCAGAAGGAAAGAAAATTTAGCGAGAAAGCCCGTTAATCTGCCTTGCGAAACCGTTAATCTTTTCAGAAAAGAAATAAAGTCATTAAATTTTCTATCTCGATTTCGATGCTTCCGGGCGAAATGGCTCAACTTTTAACCAGAAAAGTTTTCTTCGACAATTTTTGTTTTCGCTTTATACACATATTGTCTCGAGAATGAAAACGGCGTCAGGCCACGCCGATATTATACTTTTTTATACATAAAATACGTAAACTGTAGAAGTTTACTGCATTGATGGGTATTTTTCGGGTACGGAAACGGATCTTACCCTTCTTAAAATATTCCGAAACTTCTACAATTATGGGGATTTTAGGAGATCAAGTGTGAAAAGTTTAACAGAACTTGAAACGTCGAGCGTCAAAGTGGAGCGTGGGAGCATCAGAGACGGTAAGAAACAAGAACTTGAAATATCACTTAGAAGTAAATTAAATTAAACAAATCAAATATCCTTTATATTGTATTTGAAAGTTCGCCATTCTCAGCAAAAAGTTTTTATTAAATAAAATTTGCTATATTAAATAAAAGAGTAAATGCTAGTAATAAAGCTTACAGTTTCATTTCAGCAGAACTTAAACCAAAAGTAAATCTCATATCTCAGATAGGAAAAAATTCAGTGAAAGAAAGTATTTACTATTTCCAACAGTAATATACAGGGTGTTTCACGAAAAACAGTAGATGTTTTGGTATGTTGTAGTATCCATAATTCTAATAAAAAAGTTCGAATAAACATGTATCCTAATCTCAATGTTAAGATACAGCTATTTGTAGTTGATCATAAGTGATTAAGTAGACGGTAAATGACAAATGTTGTCTCAGCGTTAAATTAAAACGTGCAAATCAAGAAAACTTGGATGAGTTAGAACAGGTCCTTGAATTGGTGGAATGTAGTTCTGGTACGAGTATACGGAAAATTGATGTACGCATCGGTGTTCCTCATGTAAACGAGTACATCACCTAGAACCCAATGATCTCGCTAGTAGAGTGAAATTTTGTCATTAAGTAAATGCTTACCGTCAATCACTTTCATCAATACTATTCACTGATGAATCAACCTTCACTCGCGACGGTTTCAACAGAATCCATAACTAACATCCGTGGTCTGATGAAAATCCACATGCCGCTTCTGAATCGAATTTCCAACATCGATTCTCCGAAAATGTTTGGTGCTAAAATGTTGACAGAACGTTGCTTGGACCTGTTTTATTACAAAAACATTTTTCAGGAACCAGATATTTACATTTTTTACAAAAGAATATGCCAATAGAAGATATTCCTTTGAATTCAAGAATGAATATGAATTTATGACACGACAAACCTCCTGTACATTACATTCGCCAAGTGACGGAAAACTTGAATCAGATTTTCCCCAGACGTTGGATCGGCCGCGGTGGTCCCATTAGGTGGCCACCAAGGTCGCCTGAACTTACTCCTCTAGGTTTTGGATTGTGGGGATGGCTGAAAAAGAAAAAGTAAATACGCGAGACGAGTTAATCCTTAAGATTATGCATTGTACTGCTCGCATTAAGGAATTTCATGATGTCTCCAAAGACCTACACTCGAAGATATTCAGTTATTCCTAGAGCTGAGAAGTGTATTGAAGTTGGCGGTGGGATTTTGGAATCATTTCGCTGAACTATAAACAGCGATTTTTTTTAATATGTATTAAAAGTTATTAAATAAAAATTATTATACTCTAATACTAGCATTAAATTCAAGTAACTGTATAACAGCTGCTATTGAGATTAGGATACATGTTTATATCAACTTTTCTATTCAGAATTATGGATACTACAACACACTAAAATATGCACAATTCCTCCTGAAACATTAACTTCTCTGTATAAATAAATTTTTGCAGCTCAGTTTCTGAAATACTAAAAACATAATTTGTACCAGGGTCTTATTTTAGAGTCACAGTGCATATTGGAATATTTAAGTATTTTGAAAAACTAATATTAATTAAAATTAAAGAAATAGTATAAAAACATAGAAGGTGGCAAAAGAAGCATCTCAAAACAAGTCCTTCATGATGTTGTATATGTTGCTGATAATTATATTTTAGACGTAAGTCGTATTTTTCCAGATACCCCTATTAATAAAGAAAACAAAAAACAAATTTTTGTGAAAGAACAGTTGCTTGATTGAACAGTTCTGATTCCAGCAAAATAATAAAGTAAATGATAGAAGTAGAATAATTCTTCCTAACCAATCAGGGATTCCAGAAAATAACTATTGCGAATTTGTTGTTGTTTATATTGATTTTCTTAGGGCTCTTGACTGTAACAACTAAAGTTTAGCTTTTTTTTCAATCTTAGAAGAGCTTTTGAAACAGTAAATACAAACATTTTATTAAAAAAGAAAGAGCAATTAGACAGCCTCAGTCTGATAAAATTGTTGAAGGATTTAATCCCACTTCTGACACCAATTGCACCGGAACTTAGTCAGTGGAGATAAACAATTAGATAACAGTCAACGTAACTAACTAAAATGTCACAAAATGCTAGTTCTTATAAACATTTATGGAATAATTAAGAAATACTTGGAGTTTCTATATTGCTTTACCGATGGAGACCAATGACTTCACTGGGAACACAAGCTTGATAGTCAAAGCAAATTCTAGGAAATTCAAACTAACAGAATTTACAATAAAATATCGTACTTAGCAGGAATTTGAACCCAAATGGAGCCCTCAGATATGAATACCTACTAAAAACTAGACCCTATAGGTGAAAATATTAAACCAAACGTAAATAAAAACCTAAATAAACTTAACTAGGCAACTTATACTACAATATAACGGGAAGATAGTACAAATATACAAATATTTAACGTCTTTACATTTTTTGAATACGGCTCCCGATTCAAGTTTGATTGATCTAGCCTAGCATGTGAGTTTATCTAGCCGAATGATGTTTGCAATTTTTAACTTCGTTATCGGACGTTGCTGGATTCACTACATGACGTCATTGTTTCTGACATGAAATGGACCTTCCCAATCGTCCTTCTGGAGCCTTGGTGATCTGCCCTTTATCCTCCGTGGATTATATATCCATACTGTCCTCAGGATTAGAACTTGTAGAATTCGCCCTTATGTCACAACCTGATTTAATTCTACTACTTTCTAGGTGAAGCTTATCCCGTTCCTATTTATAGACCATTTGCAAATACTCTTGTAGATGATCGTACTTCCAACAAACAAACGACAAAGACAAACGAAGTTCACTACCGAAGATAGCTTATGCCAGGCTTTTTCCAGTAGACTTGCTAACAGAAAACGATATGTTATTAGGAATTATCACAATTCCCAAATAGGTTTGAGGCGAATAAATCTTTCCATCATCACCATACGGGTCTTATTAATTCCCTGCAACTGGCATACTTGTTGAATGTTTTGTAACTCAAAGTTCCTTCTTTAGTCTTAATCTTTCTAGGGACATCAAATCGGCATATTCAGTTCTAAAACAGCACTTTAGCTTCTGTGGTTACTTCCTCGTAATGGCATAAGCCTAGAATTCCTTACTTAAGCAATCCATTGAAAAAAGAACATATCGGTTTTAGACTTCAATTATTGAAAGTTATTTGACAGTTAGGAAACAAGTGGTAAAAGCTAACAAAACTTATAGTGAAATGAGAGATATCAAATGTGGAGTACCCCAAGGCACTGTAATGAAACCACTTTTATTTATTATATATATAAATAGTCTTTTTTCTATAAGAATTGTCGGAAGAATTATAAGTTTCGCCGACGACACAGTTGTGAGAGACCGGGCAAGACCTAAAATAAACAGCCGAAAATGATTTTTAAATAATTGCAGATTGGTTCAAAAAAAGCAAACTAACATTAAATGGGCAAAAAAATAAAATATATTAGTTTTACTTGTTACACCAGAAATCTTCCCCAAATAGGTGCTTTACAAATTAGTCAATCGTTGTCAATTCCTGCATCACTGTCCATAAAATATTTGGGTATTATTATAGACCAGCATCTTAAATAGGATTTACAATTAAAGTAGTTGACTAATAAAATTAGAGGTTTAGTTTCAACTTTTAAATATTTAAAACAATACCTAAGTATCAAGAACTTTACTATAACATACTATTCGTTGGTTTAATCTTATTTGACTTATGAATTGATTGGGTGGGGTGATGTCCGGGATTGCCACTTGCCACAGCAATTACCAATCATTCAAAAATGAATACTAAAAATTATATTTGAAAAAAATTGACTATTTCCAACTAAGTTACTTTATAAGGAAACAAAAACAATGGACATGAGGAAACATTACTGTTTCAATTTAAGTATGAATATATATAGGAAAAAAATTATTCTTGAAACTTTATCGCACACATACCACATAAGAAATAGGCTTATATTTATGTAGGGCAATGGATTAGAAGATGCAACAGACAGATGAGGCTATATTTCATCGTTTGGTGAATAACTTGTAGCTTGTTCTGTTTTTATTTTGTAATAACAGAGCGATAACTTTCATTAAACATTTGATAATTTCCGTGTTATTTTGTTAACTCCTATGTGCTATTGTGAGTATTTAAATTTAAATAATTTTGTCTTTTCTTATTGTATGTGTTTTACAAGATGTGGTTGTCGTTATTTTGAATATTGTTTTAAAACCGGTAATAAGAATAATTAAATATTGACAAATACAAATAACTTATTAGTAATTAAAAAACCACTAATAGAATATTTTCTCGGACAAGAAAAACCCGATATTGATCTTTAAACTCGAATTGGACTATATATATTCCTAAGGAAAAAGTACCAACAAGCTTCTAAATAGAGCAGCTTCGGTACTAATCGTTTTTTTCTTCCTTGTACTTGTACGTAAAGTAGAATAAGTATTTTGTATTTAAATTTTGTAGATTTGGAATTAAACGTATAATAATAATAATAATAATAATAATAATTATATAATAATAATAATAATAATAATTATTATTATTAGACCTGCTAGTAGAAAATGACCCTGCTCCACCTTTGGAAATTCGTTAAAAGGCTACCAAATGTAATTTTCAAAAAAACAATCTGAATTTATAAATCAAACAGTGATATACAGTGTGTTACCAGATTCGATGCAAACATTTTAAAAGCGTATTGTTGGAGTTAAAATAAGACCTAATTTGCGTGGGCTGTAGATCTGAGGAGGTACATTTTAGATCAGATTTATAAAAAAAAATCTTATTTTAACTCTAACAATATGGTTCTAAAATATTTGCGCCAAATTTTGTAACACCTTGTATAAGAAAAAAAATTAAATCTCAAAGCTGATTCTTATATTGATGTTTCAGTCTGACGTATCATAATTACTAAAAATACTAAAATAATGTTTTTTAAATATAATTAGACAAAGTATGCCAGAAAAAGACAAATTTCAAAAGATCCAATAATCTATTTAAAAATCACATCGAAATACAAAAAAGAGTAGAAAAAAGCTCAGTTTTACTCTTATTTTGCTATCTTTGTTTGAACTATCTAACGGCTTGTAAGTAGTGTCCTTGGTTCATGAAAAACGTGTGATCCTTGTGATGCTATAAAATAATGGCGTCATTAAATACCGTACATAATCACAAATTAATAATTGGCGATTTCATTATGTCCAATTATATAAGTAATCAAGGCCAGCGGGATAGAAAGAGCACCAATGTTAAATAATTTTTTGTGTTAAAGTAATACGTTAAATTATTCTAATAGGCTGTTAGATTTGGTGTGTTGAAAACAACTGTAGAGTCAGTCAAGATGAATTACCAATGCTTTTTTGAATTAATAATTTGTGGTTGTTTATTTTTATATAAGTTTGTGATTATTACTATAAATTATTGAAATATAGTTTATATTGTGATGTTGCGGAGAATATATTGGTTTATGTATGTTTTTACTACATCTTGAAAATTATTAAAACATTATTGTAACCTTTAGTCCTGTAAATGGTTTATACTAATGGGCTGTACTGCTAAAAATAAATAAATAAATAAATTTTAAGGCACTAGTCCTGAATCCGGAAGAACCTCCAAACCAAACATCACCTTTATCAATGATGATGTAGAATTCGTGTTCTTCATCGATTAGTATACTACCGATTAATTAATAAATATTAGGAATATGGCATGATATATGAAACTGAATAACTTAATTAGATTGATGAATCAATTGTTAAAAAAGTTTAAGGTTGTTAGTCTTAGTTAAAAACGAAATTATTTATTTTACCCTGAAAAACGCACGCATCTTTCAGGGTGTGTAAACCAAGTCATTTTTTAAATATCTAATTTTACATAAATAATTTCTATTTAATAATCATTTTAATCTTAAATACACTTTATTTATCATACAAATTTTGTTTATTTAATAATCCTTAACTTCTATAACTATTTAAATTTAATGCCACGTTTAGTCAAAAAAATTTTAATATAAAATTTTATTTCAGAAAAAGTATATTAGAGGATCATATCAAATTCGTATAACTCCTTTTTTGAATATATCCACATTTAGGCACAAAAAAAACCAGACTCTTCTAAATCCACATATTTTGGTCCATAGTCAGTAAACTATCATTAGCACTCGGGTCACGCACTCGAGAATCCACCGCTGCTGGCACATCTTTGAGCCCGTCAAGTGTCATGGCTGCCATTCCGGCCCGTCCAACATTTACACTCGGCTCTAAATTGCTTTTGGATTTTATATTTCGTCTATTTCGTCTCTTCCCGAATATTTTAACCAACACGTGCGGCTGCGAACGACGCCTCTTAGTTGAAAGTGGATGTGTAGTAGTTCTCATATCTCAAGATTATACTACCAACTTCAGTCGTGACGTTCTGGATGTTCATTTAAATTTTAAGCACTTTTTTGAAAGGACCTTAACATAAATAAAAATTATATGTTAAGAATTAGCAGTCCTATAATAATGATAAATAGTAGCATAGAATATACATACATTTACTTAAAAAAAAAATTTTTTTACGATCGACAAAATAATTTAAGAAAATGTAAAGACTATTTATTAACAAGCAAAATTATTCAGGAAGACTGCAAAATTAATAAAAAAGGGCCTCTTAATTTCTAGACTACAACAAGGCCACGTAGATGGTAGGACTCTTATTTTAGACATTTACATCTACAAGAGAACCATCTACATTATTAGCTAAGAATAAACAAACAAAAAATATTATATTTCAAGAAGATTCATTGTCACATCTCCTCTTTTGCTCTAGAAATACCTGTAAAAATGAAAAAAATAAAATTGCCTGTTGATGACCTCAAGTTTATAGCGACGGCAAAAAACTGACTGAACAGCTGAACATAGTTAAAAACTTAAGTAAAAACATCTGTATGGAAATTGGTGCCGGAGCCATTTTCCATAAAAGAAAAGTAGTATCTAGCAAAAACATTAAAATAGATGAGATTACGAATATCAAGGCACTCGAAAAGAATGAAGTCTATAAATATATGGGAATAGAGTAGCACAATAAGATATAATATGAAAACATCTTGTCGGACTTGCATTGTCTTATTCAATATCTCATCATTGTGGTTTTGTTAAGATATAATATAATCGAATGTAAAAAGTTGAAGAATTAATCCTATAACAATGCAAAAATTAGTTGTATTAAACAGCACGTATATAAACCGAAAAATATATGGTATAAGATAAATTAACAAATATTTGAAAAGGTATCTCGAATGCATACTATACCTGGAAATGAAAATAGTTCAAAATAGTTTCCAGTGATCTCTCAATCTCATTAACGATGAAAATTGTTTTTATCGAAAACCTGGTAAAACGTTTATTAGTCCTCAAGAGATAACACCAATTAATCAGTGTATATAAAACTTAAATAGATCAATATTAGCTGGTACAGAATGCAGAAATTTATCTAGTTAATAATTAAGTGTTACAGCTACATTATAAAAATATCAGTAAACATTTGAGTTAAATATTTAAAACTAATAATATAATCAATCGGTCATTATATGCAGATTTTCAAAGATATTCCGTATACCGGATTTCTTGAATTATGTTAATGCTATAAAAAACAATAATTTATTAATTTTAATTATTTAATTAAAAAGAAAGAACACACCTAACGGGCAAAGGACCCTTGCATGGAAGAAAGTAAAAGGAAAGAGGAGGAATAAGGAAAATTACATAAGATAACTTAATATAAATACTAGTACGTATTACGTACATATCAGAAATACTATTATACTCATTTAGTTTATAAATATAATGTAAAAACACTCGATAAAATATTTAATTTATTAATACACATAATTACCCAAGGAGAGGTTGCCTAATTATAACTTTAAAGGATTTTTGACAATGTAAAGTCATTTATTCTAAACTTTATGAACAATTCTTTATTCTTGTGCACCAGAATAGTAAGTAAATCGTCGACTTTTAGGTTATGCACATTGGTTAGAAATCCAGTTCTTTTATGTGAATATGACGGAGACTTTCAAAGTAATTTATTAAAAAAAAATAAATAAGAACGCCAATTGTTCCCCAATTATCGTCATATTTTTACGTTTAAAAAAATAATATTTTCTAAATTTCTAATAAAAAAAAAGTAAATCGAATAATTACGATTTACGCTTAAAATTGACATCAGATCGAGAAAATTAAATACAAAAGTTGTAAAAAATATAAAAATCTGCAACTTTTGTAAAAGTTACTTTTCATCATAACCTCAAAAAGAAAAACACAAAAAAACGATTTCTCAGTTTTATTTTCATTTTCAGAAAAATGTTTTTATTTTTATGAAAGTTGGTACAAACGATTGTATAAGTGTATTTACTAACCACAAGTTTTTTTTAACTTTTTCGGAAAAATGTATTCCTAGGCTGATTTTTTTCATTGTAGAGGTTTCTGTAGAAAATATAGTAGTACGGTAGAAAAAATATCTGAAAAATTAAATAAAACCAAAAAATTAGTTTTGCAACAATCAAATTTGCAATCATTGCTAATTATTTATTTAAATTTTAATAAAATAAGAAAGGTAATTACACCATTGTTATACTCTTCATTTTATGAAAGAACATAAGAGTACATTTCCGTTGGACTTTCTAAAAAAACTACATATGCCTTAGAATACTTCTGTTTTTTTTTTCATGAAATGCAACAGTTTATAGAAATAATCAGAAACGAACATGGATTAGTGACATCATAATAGCGGGAAATTTGAAATTTGATTATGGCGCCAAGTTGGAATTTAATTGAAAGTTACTGGGAAATATGTGGTTCTTTCGGAAATGACAGTAGCTAAATTGAAAAGTGTTAAATTGGGACTTATTAGTTTAATATTCATATTAAAAAAAGTCCTCGGTTTATCATTTTTTCTATTTGCGTTCTATAATAGACTAGTTTATTTCCTACTAGATACATAGGTCCTGGTTTCTAAAATGAAGCAAAAAATATTAACAAATTTATAACTATATTATAAAAAGAGAATATAGCAAAAAATTCACAAGTTATACTGTATACAACATATTATAAAAAGTTATAGTTAATATATAAAGGTCAATAAAAGTTTAATAAAATCACCAAGGCATTACTTCCTATTTAATTGATCAGTAATATTCATTAGTAAATATTATAAATTAAATAGCTATTAGGAAATTAGCAACGAGAACGGCAATAGGTCAAAATGTTAGCTGCAGAAATAAAACAGTAATGTTTGTAAAGTAGAATTTATACAGGGTGTTATAGTAAGCGTATAAATATCAATAAAAATTTAATAAAATCACCAAGGAATTACCACATTTCTTGACTGCAAACCACTGAACTTCTATGATTTATATTACACTACTAAAACTATGTCTACTTCGGCATACGTAGTTTTTTTTTAGAAAACTAAAAGTTTTAAACAATTTATTATCTCATAATTTAGCTTGGTAAACTTTAAGGAAATTCTAACTGTTGGTTGACTACTCTTTATTTGAAGACATAAATACAGCGTTTGTAACTTGTGATAATGCGGTGAATCAGCTATAGCCCTTATAAAACCCAGACTGATATTCTGGAATTAGATTTTTGTTATTTAAATATCAAGAATTTAGCGCTCCATATTTTTCAACATTTTGGAAAAAACAGAAAGAATAGAAATAGAACGAAGATTCTTGCAAAATTTTGAAGAAATTTTACAGTTAGGCAATTTTAGACATAATATTGCACCCAATGGCAAATTCCAACAAATGTATAGAAGGCATCGGTTAGAGCATAATACCAAAGACAAAGGAAGGATTATTTTAAATCACAGAACAGCAATTAAGAGCAGCTCTACGTCTTGAGTTAAATCTTCCAGCTTGGGTCTGTACCAAAAAGCAGTGCTTCGACTCCGGTTTCATCTAATATACGTTAAACAATGGCCGGTAACATGATTCAAGACCGCAGGCATTAGAGACGACCCATAAATTTCGCCGTATATCCGGAAATGGGCGCTGCTTCCTGTCCGGGAGAGCGGGATCACTGTGTGTTTGTTTGCCGGCCCGACTGGGCCGGTATAGTCGTAGTCCAGTTACAGGACGGGACACAATTGGGGATATTTAACACCGCTAGTTACTGGATGCTAGACATTATATTATAGTATAGTGCAATTCTCCGCTATTTTAGGGGCTTTTATTGGATCTGCTGGATTGACATTTATGGCAGACTTACTTCGGCGGAAAATCGGAAAGTACACACTATGTCCCATTTTGATTGCAGGGCATCTCCCTTACTATTTATGCTAGACTCTTGCAGTTTTCATAAACCTATGCGAGTTTTTTGTCAAGCTTTTAATAGCGCAAGCAAAAATAAACCAGCTTTTAATTTTTGACAATTAAAATGAATATTTTCAATTTGAAGGGTGATAACATATTTTAGGCCGTGTGTAAATTAGAAAGAAAATAAGGAACGATGGTGGATGTAGGATGAAACTAATTCAAATATCAGATATTTTTCTAAATGGACAAATAAGTCATACCTTAAAGGAGGCCCAAGAAAGGCACAGCGAAAGGGTTAAAGACTAAGAAAAAATGCTAAGCCAAAACAAGGAACCTTATAAAGCAGAGGTGGGAGATGCGAGATAGATACACGGCAAAGGTTGAAGGTACTACGGAGAAAACTTTTTAAAGCATTTGCAAACTGCATTATAAAAATATGTCAACAAAAACAAATAGAGAGGATATTCTTGAGATTGGTAGAAGACCTGGTAGAAGAATTGGAAAAAGACCCAAGGCAGATACTGTATTATACCAAAAATTTAGAATATATGACCTAAAAATATGCCTTAAATAACAGTTAATAAAATAAAAGCTTGTCTCTCTGAAATATAAAACAATAAATCACTTGGAGATGATGATATTATCAAATCAATTGCAGCAGGAGGCGATACTTTAACATGCATACTTCAAAAACTCTTTAACTCGTGTCTTCTGAAACGTACAACCCTCTCTCAATGGCGCAATGCAGTGATTGTTCTTATGCATAAGAAGGATGAAATTTTGCCGATTTACGAAACTATCCAGATTTTATTTACGATCTAGTAGCCTTATCCTAGCACAAATATCATAATAAAGGGATTTACAGACAAACTGGACAGTTACCAGATTCCGTCGAGGTTTTGGTATAAACGATCATTAAAACTTTATTAGGCGAATGTGTGAAATATAACAAGCTACTTATAATAATTGTATTTGCAGACTACGAGAAAGCATTTGATAATAAAGATCAACAATGAATGCGTCAAGTTCTAGCTCATTGTTGAATCGAACATTGATACACCGCAATAATTGGGAATATCTATGAAACAGTGACTGCATGTGTTAGACTGTATAAGGATACAAATAAATCTAAAATAGATCGCGGTGTCCAGTAGGATGAGTTATCATAAAACTTATTCATGACAGAACGACATGGGCGTAAACCTAAACAGAGAAAATCTGAATCATTTAAACTTTGCAGATGATATTGTTTTAACTGGCAGCGTTAACAAAGCCACGAAAATATTGGAAAAACTTTAACAAACCTCAAAAATGGTGGAATTAAAGATCAATGTTTCAGACCCATTTTATGACCAATCTTGTGACATGTGGAACAATTTCGATGATACGCTGTAAAATTGAACAGGTTACTTTATGCAGGATGTCCGAAATAAGACAGTGCATCCAGAACATCTTAAAAAATAAATTGTGTGGTCAAAAACGGCCGAACACCTCAAATTTTATATTAAGGAGGACATTTATATTGACAGCAGTTGCGTTTCTCTGACTCTCACCCTCCGAAGCCCCCATTCCAATTTTTTTAAATGGGAATAGAGGTCGAGTGATACCCTGAATTAAAGGTAATTTTATTCTTTACATAGCTTAATTTTTTATTTTAGCAATTCCTTCTCAAAAAATATAAACAAATGTGGATAAAAAAGGTAAAAAGTATCTAACACCTATTTTATTAAATGCTAAAAATCATGTCCGTTGACCTCCATACAAAAATGTAATTGTTGTTTAAAACATCTACCCACATTAGCGAAAATTTCAGGCGGTATTAACTGACAATCGTTAACAGTTTTATTTCAAAGTCAGGCATTGTCTCCCATAAAAAAAACAAAGAAATGAAATTGGGAGATCTAACAGGCCATTCTAGCAAATATGTCCTAATTAAATTAGGCTAGTCCAGCAAATATAGCAGCAGCATAATATGGTTATGCTCCTTCTTATTCATTTTCTAGAAGGTTATCATCCTGCTTAAGTAATTCAGTTATTCTGGGATTAATAGCGTCCTGCAGAAGTTCTAAGTAATTTTCAGCATTAAGATTTGTATTAATAAAAAAAGGTCCAATAATATAACCTGCCAGGACACCTCTATATTAAGTTTTTGAGGTCGTTGCATATGTGTTTTTCAAAATAAATGAGGACTAGAGTCTCTCCAGTATCGACAGGTGTATCTATTGACTGCATCATATAAATAAAAGAAGCATTCGTCCGAGAAACAGACATTAAACAACAAATTTATCTTAAAATTTACTATCACTAAAATACTCACAAAATTGTATACGATGATCAAAATCATTTTCATTTAGGTTATGTACTAGTTTCATTTTATAGGCATGATATTTGTGTAATTTTAACATTTTTTGAATCGTACTTTTAGACACGCCAAATGCGGTAACAATTTTTGAAGCAAATGTAATAGGGCTCATCTCAACGTGACCACTGCAATTTCTTTTCATTTCTCACTGGATGCTTAATTTATTTTTTTTTGTTTTGTTTTGACCCTGTTTCTTGAAACTTTATCATCAAATCCAGTACATAAGGATGATTTACCCTTTTATCCGGATGGTTACCATTAAGAGCACGTGCTGCTGCTCTAGAAGACTTGTTGAAGATCTTGTTGATAATAAAGACCCATCCATTGAATTCTCTCTTACAGTGTATGTGATATATATATATATATATAAAGTGCTTTTTTTAATGTCCCCCCCCTCTCTTTATTCTTTGAACAGATCAATTTAAAATATTGAAACTTGAGTTAATGTAATTCATGAATGAATTCTATGTTTTAAAGCAAAATTGACAGATAAAAACTTGAAGATGGCTGCTGGGCGCCATGTTGAAAAAAAATTAAATGGAAAGGTTGGTCTTGTGGCACATCATTTTGAAGCTCCCAAGTACTTTATAACCCTAGAATATAAATTCAATATCTTTATTTACTACAAAATGGTAGTACATTTAATAATTACCTGAATACCAAAACACTGAAATGCATATCTCTACAAGTAATAATTGTTATTCTGTGCCGTATCCACAGCGACAGCGATAATTTAGATAAAAGTTTGTTTTGATTTTTTTTTTGTTGACATTGACAAAAATATCAGTACGAAAAAAATTAATATCACTGTGCAGTTAAAATATTCTCATTTCGTTTTTGGTTTTAGTGGTAGTAGTAAAAAAATATAGATTGGAACAAATAAGTCACAAAACCGAAAGGAATTTCAACAATCGTTTCCCGAATCGTTCTATCTGAAGAAAATATTTACGGGAACTCGTATCTAAATTTACAACTACTCATAGTGTAAACAATAAAAAGCTCCCAGGACGTCCGTTGATTTCAAAAGAAAAGCAAGTTTAAATAATTGGTGAGATGATAGATAATCACCAACAATCAATTTTCTCCGTCGCAAATAAACAAACCTCATTGTCCTTCTACTGTATAGTGACCTTTGAAAAGGAATAGGTATCATCCGTATAAAATTCAAATAGTACACCAATAGTTAACTGAAGATGACCCTGATCGAAAAACAGAATTCTGCGAAACTACGAAACCATTGCACGGCATCCTACCCATCTCCATAATATTTGTTATAGTCATGAATGTACATTTTTTCTCAACGATAATGTTCATAGACAAAATTGTCGTTATTATATATTATATATAACAGGGGAACTGTATTGGGATATGCTGGAAAATACTGTTGACCCTCTAATCACCGAAATTGTCGAAACTAATCCTAATTAATTCGATACGGATATTGTATTTCAGCAAGATGGGCCGTCACACTACTCCAGGCAAGTTCGATAAAAGGTTAGATAAAAGGGTTAGATAAAAATTTCACCGGTCGTTGGATTGGCCGTCGAGAACCTGTGGAATGGCCAGCTCGCTCGCCAGATTTGACACCTCTAGACTTTTTTTTATAGGGCTATTTGAAGCAAAAGGTGTAAGAAACTGAACCTGCTTCAGTATTGCATTTACGACAGGCAATAATGAATATTTGTAGAAATGTCGATGTTAGTGTATTTGAAAAATTTGGTGTGAAATTTCCGACCGACTCTTCTTGTATCAAGAAGTTCAAGGCAACTATTTCCAGAATCTTCTTAATTGAACTCAATGTATTTATTCGATGTATCAAGTTAAATGTTAATGTATTCAGGTAATTATTAAATGTTCCTCCATTTTGTAGCAGGTAAAGATATTGAATTTATATTCTAGGGGGATAAGTCAGGGTGATCTGTCAGGAGCTTCAAAATGATGTGCCACAAAATTTTAATTTTTTCTCGAAGATGGCGCCTAGAAGCCATCTTAAAATTTTCATGTGCATTACCTCAAGTTTCAATATTTTGAATTGATCCCTTCAAAAAATAAAGAGGGGGAGGGGCATGAAAGAAAAGCACTATATAAATACCATTATTATCACTAGGACTAGATGAAACAAATACTTAATAAAATTAGCTTTGATTTAACGTATCGCTCGATCCCTATTTGACATTGATTTGTTTTTTTTTCAGGTCTCCAAGTTTCATGAACAAGTTTTTAAACTAAAAGAGGGAACATCAAATTAATCGACGAAACTCTATGTTTTGAATGACAAAATATTGATTTCGTTTCAAAAACTACATGCGAGGATTGCTCTGAATAGATATTTTGCTTTATCCTGAATAATATTACTTCACATACTATGCGGTGATTACAGTCTATATAGTTACAGGTCTTAGTCTTTAGTCTCACCGTCTAATATATCGACACAGTCTGGTTAACGGCGACTTAAAAGCTCTCGGAGAGTTTATCCTGATCAATATTTGATTTGAACACTTGCTGCGATCTTTCAGTATGATACTAAGTAATTTCGATCTTGTGCATATTGAATCCCAATTTCATGCAATCCGTTTTTGTTATTTGTCTAGCGTGTGGGTAATCTGCCTATACTTCTAAAAGTTTTGGATCTTGGTCGCCATTTTATAATCATTTTCATCCATCTACCGTCTCTTATTATGACCACCTGGCCTGTTCCATTTCAGATGTTAAATAGTCTCAACGACGTTTCGTACTTTTATCTGTATACTGATTTCTTGTACTTTTGATTTTGGCTATTGCACTCTTGTGTTTATAGTGTTTCTAAGAGCTTCTGTTAATATATGGAATCAGACACCTTTTGGAAATTTATTATTGGTAATATGAGTAGTTTGTTGAATTCGACGCTTTTTTGATAAGAACTCTAGCTGTGGGCAAGTGGACGTTGGTCCCAAATCCCATAGGAAAACCTGTTTTTGCTTTCGAAAGAAATTTCGATTTTTCATAGCTATTAGTATAATTGAGATTTCTGCTTCGGATATCTCCGGGATATATTCGAACTTGATTTAAATCTTTTGAAATATTACCATTTTGTTTTGTCTCTTGTGATGAGTATAATTCCTTATAAAACAATATTTATCTATGTATTGTTTTCTTTTCTATCGCGGTCCTTCAAGTCAACATAATGCAAAATAGATAATAGATTAAAGTGGTTTACCATATCAAATATTTTACTATAGTCTAATAAAATAAAGGCACTAATCTTTTCTTCATCAATAGATTTAATTAAACCGTTTTAGATAGATAAATTATATGGCTTACAACATTGACGAAAATAACTAGTTTAAATGCAAATATTAATAATATACAATACAGTGTGGAAATTAAGTTGTATCAAATCAAATGAGAGCTAATTTAGTACTCAAATAATATTTTTTTACATCAAACTGTAATATTGGTTCAAGAATTAAAATATTTGTGATACCTTTCTTACTATGTCCTACAAAATTAAACATTAAGTCATAATTAGTGAAGAATGGGTTTATAATATTTAAATTATTAGATAGAGTTTGAGAGAAAAATCTATTGCTTGACTTTTTTAAATTAGGTTTTTTCAGTTTTGCCTATCTTTTTCCAGAGTTTAAAAATTTCATATATGTAAGTACGTTTACGAAATCTTTTATTCCGGTAAAAGCATGGAGAATTGGATAGCAATCTGTATTGATAAAAACAAAATGCAGCTTTTCAGGTATGTCGGCTTTTTCCTTTAAACAGCACTTGTCAGATCAAAAGAAAACTCTCTTTTATGAATACGTAATTGGAATTTTTGCGTTTGTTATAGATGGCTGCCAGATGAGGCAAATAGAAAAATATAGGAGCATTTAACTACATTTTTAGTATCTTAATAACATAATGGACCATTAAACGTATAATCGAGAACGGGATACAGGTATCCTTTTCTTAACTTTCTTATTTGTTAACAAATTTTGCTCGTTTTTGGGTCTTTTTAAAAAGGAAGAATTTATAGCATTTAAAATGTCTTATCCGATGTAAGTATCGTGACTATAGCTGTGCCAAAGTTACAGAAAATATTTTTTTTTACAATAGTTCTTGATCAAAAAGTTAGACCTTTAGGACTACCTCATTTTACGTCCACCACACTACTTAAAATTACTTCCATCTTATTAACTTCATTTGTAATTAACTTCACCGGTCCATGTTTTTCATTCATTAAAATTCCCGTTCTTTCGAATCTTTACATTTTGATTTAAATAGTAGTAGTTCGGGATGTCTTCTTTCAGGAAACTGTTGACTATAAATTCTAGATGCTAAAAGAGTTTTTTTTATTTTTTTTTAGCAGTTCCAAGGCATATATTATACTAATAGGTTTCTCACGTAGAAAATTTATTACGAAAAATTAAAATAAGAAATCTTGACTAACTTGATAAATATTTATAATAGATCGATTAACTAAGGAAGAAAAAACAGATACTAAAACACTCGACGATATTAGTCTCTGTCAATTAACTGCACATTAACAATGTATAAATTTTTTTTCCAACCAATCTTAATAAAATTTTCTAAAAGACGCTTATTATGCCCACCTTACACAGAACTCGAGATATCTTAAAAAATAGGCGGATTAGGAATAGGGCCTATTTAACAAAAAAATAAGGCATTTCACAGGTACCTGCAATAACAAAAAAAAATATCATGTGTCTTGTTTAAAAATTTTGAGATATTGCATATGTAATTTTGGTAAATTCAAAAATTTTTAATAAGCACTTTAATCCAAAAATGACAAAACCTTACTGCCGCACTTTAACAAGTAAAAGTATTTTTAGTGTGTAAATTTCTGGCAACCATACAACTTTGCTATAGAACTTTTTGCTTTATGTCTCATAGCTAAGACGATATCTTAGCCATACGCCTTGTTCGCGCTATAAGGACAGCTCAATCCAAATCCAACGTATGGTTTCGAAATATCAATGAAACATTTATTATTTAGAATAAAACTGATACAGAGCTAGCAAACTTTGTGCATCACAATAGTAACATTAGACGAAACATTAAGTCCATGAAGGAATTGGAAACTAAGTCAGGATGTTCCTGATAAAAAATAATAATAATGGGCACCTAGGGATATCACAAATATATCGGAAACATACACAGAATAATACCACAACACTTATAACAAAACGGGTTATCGAGCAAACTAATAAAGACAAGTATAAGGAAGCAGCAGAGATAACAAGGAAAGAACCATAGAAATTAGACCATCCTACAGAATTGGTACAATTCCGTACATCAAGGGCACTTTGTGAAGAAAATCAGAAGAATTGTTAGAAAAATTGAACATCAAGTCCTTGCCTTTTATTTGAAGACAACCATACGAGGTTTAGTATCGAATACCAAACAGACACGAAGAACTCCATATACCCAATCCCCTGTGAATGTGGAGAGTCATACAGGAACGCCCTGGCAGTGGAATAACATGTTTTTTTGGAAGGAGATCTACAACAACTAATCTGGCCATCTATCAAAGTTATTTAGTGGAAACTACTAAATCAGGACTGCAAATCAATACAATATATACTGATATCTCAAAGGCTCTTGACTCTGTTTCTCATGAGCTTCTTTTGGTAAAGTTAGAGGCTATGGGTATAACAGGAGCGTATTTAGCATAGATTAGCTCATACCTGGATAACAGAAGTCAATGTGTTATGAAGAGAAATCGACGTCTTATCAGGTGTGCCACAAGGCTCTCACCTTTCTCTAGTTCTCTTCTTGTTGTTCTTCAATGCTGTAGTATCAGGGTTTAAAGTTTGTAAATGTCTTTTATATGCCGATGATTTAAAACTCTTTTGATGCGTTAATACAATTGATGACTGTCTACTTATCCAGGAGGATCTTTTAAGATCAATTACATGGTGTAAAGATAAATGTTTATCATTAAATATATTTAAGTGTAAGTTGTAGAATGTTGTGATTTCTACGCAGGACATGATATGTACGATGCTCAAGACATCCAGTGTCTTTGTCAGAAATTTTCTTTTTTAAATTAGTAAATATCATCACTGACTGTTCCCAGCTGCTTGCAGAAATCCACATCAGAATACCACTAAGGTCAACACGAACTCGTATCCTTTTTTACGAGCAAAGTTTTGCTTCATATTTATTTCTCCTTATCTTAGATTTAAATGAAGTGTTCCAAGAGGTCTGGTCAATGCGTCTTGGTTTATAGAGTGTAAACGCTTACCATATTGAGTTATTTTCTAGATATGTGGTAAGTAGAATAATTCAGAGCTTTGACAAGGTATGGGATTTCCTTGATTCTCCTATGATTTAAATCTCGCACCTGATAATTTTTTATTGCCTCAAGGGCATTAGTAAGTGTTTCCAAACATGTTGGTATTTTGTTAAGGAACTTAATACCTAGTAGGGGTGGATGTCAAACATACAAGAATTATTTTTAAAGCTTGGTTTTGTATTTTATTAAGTTTCTCTTGAGTTTTTCTTGGTTAGAAAGTTTATTAGGAAGCAGCCAAGTCCATATAAGATCTAACTAGACCCTTGTAAGTAATTTGCAAGGTATAGTGTTCCTTTCCGCACCAAACTCTGCAGAAGGTTTTAAAAATGTTGATTCCTTGTTTGCATTTTGTTTAACCTAGGTATTTTACTTTTGACTTGTCTACAATATCAGTGCCTAATTTTTATTGGATCAACAAGATGTTTTTTCTTCCTTTGGTGACATTGATTGCTTCACATTTTTCTGGGGACACTAGGGGTTTATTTTCTAATAGTCAGTAGCCAATTGTTTTCAATTAATTAATTACATAGGCGAGGCAAAGCGACCTTTAAAAGTCAGGATAAAAAAACTTGAAAGTGGACCTGAAGAAGAGAGGTTTTTAGATCACGAATAGCAGAACCCGCTTGGTGTAATGGCTGCAACATACATTGGACATAAGCAAAGATTTTGTGCAAGGAGCAACATTGGAAAAAAAAATTTCTGGAAGCAAACTTCATTACGCAAAACCAAGAAATTCTCACCTAGGCCAGAGTTGATATTCCCAACATCTGAAGACTTCTACTGTTAGGACACTGCAAGATCTAATGACATTTATAAATGGTCACACAGCTCTAGTATATAAGCCTGTAGAGTAGTTATTGGTTGGAGATAATTTTCAATTGAAACGTTGTCTTAAACTTGAAATGAAGACTATGGAAGTTCGAAAATTAGATTTTACCAAAATTAATAAAGCAAAAACCTATGAAGTTAGAACAATAAAATACCTGGGCAATATAATAGTCCAAAATCTGAATTGCACATATTGAGTTGATTATCTCATAGGAATAATCGGATACTTAATTCAGACATTTTATACTCTGTAAGAAATTCTATGCTGACAGCTCTATATTTTTATTAATAAAACATTCGAGGTGGTTACCACAGTACCTTGTGTCATTTAAAGTTAATTCATTATTTAGGTTCAAAATTCTACAACCTATTAAAGTAAGACCAAAAATTATTAGTATAGATAATGCGTGATAAGGTATAATATAAATATTTATAATATATCTTAAATTTTAGATACAAAATACTTTATTTGCCTATAAAGTGAAAAGCAATTCTACCTAAAAAACTAATTTCGAGAAGAATCACATTTTTTCAAACTGTGTGAAAAAATGATTGAATGTAATTGATTCTTAGGTAAAAAGATGGTATCGCGATTTTTAAAGTCTGTCAGTAAGTGTGCCAGAAGTGATATAGAGAGTGTCCTATTTCCGAAGCTATAGGAGTTACGAGAGCAGTTAAATTAAAAAAAAGTTGCCAATTTTGATGCTTATTCAAACTCCTTTTACACCGTTGTAAAATGTTTATTAGTTTGTGAATTACAGGGTGATTTATAAAAAACGCGAAATTTTATTTTAATTATTGTTTCCAAAATTATTGGTTTTAGAAACTTATTTTATAATCTTACAACAAAGTTTTATAATTTTTTGTGCTCTACAAAAGAACACCTTTAATTTTTTTTATGACATTTGGTATTCTGGCAACGGCTATCAACTTCTTTTTTTTTAATACGGACCTGCATTTTTTATAACTTATTTCGAAAGCATTTTTTATATTCTTTAAAATGATGTATCTCATTTATATGTTTCCGAACGTTTCAACGTATTAATAACCATTATCAGGAATGTTTCCTTAGTGCGGATCTTTTTTAATTGCTAAAAGCTTAAGCTTATTAAACTAGGGGTTATTTGTATTAAACCCGATGAACCCTAATCTAAATATTAAAAAGTGTAGTTTTAAATAATGATACTTATTGATATTACCCGTTCAATTTAGTTGGCTGTGATAGTAATTAAAGTTTATATAGTTAGATAGTAAATAATGTTTGTTGGATTGATAATGACGGCCCTTTAAGTAGGTCTGCAAGATCGCCTGATATAACACCCATGGATTTTTCCATATGAGGTTTTATTAAGAACCAGGTTTATCAAACTACGCCTCAAAATTTAGATAACTTAAGTTTAAAAATAATAGAACCGTGCAATGAAATTTAAAATTCAATTCATCAACGACCATCAAAGAAAAATTGTAACTAATGTGCGCAAATGCTTACAAAATAGTGGTGGTCATCTCGAACATTTAGATTATTAATAATTTTTTTCATAAATATGTACATATTATTTCATAGTCTTTATTTATTTAAAATAAGATCTGGATTTATTTTTGTTAATTATTATATTGCTTATTAAAAATAAATTGATTATAGAGTTCATAAATAAATTAATAAGTTGGCAGCTAAACAAATTGTACACTTCTAAAGAGTTATTTAATAAACCAAATAATTTTGTGTCTAAAATGGAATTTTTATTAATATCGCCACTTGTATATTATTTTAGCGTCTATAAATATTTTAAGCAATTAATTTACAATTTAAAAAAATCAAGCCCGCTTTAGGCAAAATCCCCGATGATGGCTATTAAAAATAATTATTATTAATTACATTATTATAAATTATTTTTTATGTCGAAATGTTAAAAAACGTATAAATAAGATACATCATTTTTAAGAAAATAAAAAATGCAGGTCAAAAAAAAAGAAGTTGATTTGAGCCGTTGCCAAGATACGAAACGTCGTAAGAAGAAATTAAAGGTAAAGCACAAAAATTTATAAAACTTTGTATTTAGAAGTAAGCTTCTAAAATCAATAGTTTTGAAAATAATGATAAAAATAAATAAAATTTGACGTTTCTTATAAATCACCCTGTAACTCCTAAACGAAAAAAAAATTTGCAACGGTGTAAGAGGATTTAGAATAAGCATCAAAATTGGCAACTTTTTTCTGATTTAACCGTCCTCGTATTTCCTATAGTTTCGGAAATAGAAATAGTCACACATGGCAAATAGGATACCCTGTATAATTATAATTTACTTTATATATGTAAATATTAGCTCTGTTAAAGCATGAATGCAATAAACAAAACATTTTTTTGCATGTTCACAACTTTTATGCATTTGATTTGAAAAGAATCCATTATTGCCTACTATTAAAGAAAGCAAACAAAAATATCAATTTTTCTAATTTTTTAAGCTAAAAGTCATTAATCAATGTATTTAGAAAAAAAATTGCAAGAATTTGAAGATCTCTATTATAAGCAGTTTTATTTATCTTTTTACCTTATTTATGGGTTGAAAAATAATTATCTTTATAGAAGTGAATATTTTTATTCTCGCCCTGTATTTTATGAACATTTTCTAGTTTTCTTTTTTAAAAAAAAAATCTCATAACATTTTTTAATTCATTTATAAATATTTTTTGAGAACTAATCTTACATACATTCCAATGATATACATGCAAGCATTTTTATTTCACCCTGATTTCGTTGTCGATAATAATATTACTCACAAAAGCTAGATACCCATCAATCAATTTTTTTTATTTTTTAAGATGTATGCTCAATATTCACATGTTTAAAATTTTACAGCGTTAAAATAAGATTACATGTATCGCAAACTGAAAAGATATTATCTCATATTGCCTGAAATATATAAATCTTTCCGTTCTGTTTCCAAGCAGTGACAGTTGACGTCTCCTGGAGGCGCCGAGGCAGTGGATCGAGTGCTCCGTGACCTGACTGATGATTTGCATTTTCGAAACAAATGAGAAATATCCGCGCCAACTCATGCCAAAAACATATTTCTCTTTCTGCTTGGCATTTACCCTTTACTGGGTATAAATCAGCGAACGCTCTTTTGGTGTTCGAACCTTTTTTTATTTTTATATTATCTTTTTTTTTTCAATAAAAAAGAAACCTGGAGTATAACTGCTGAGCTGAGAATAATGGTATACATTTTTAATAATATAAATAGGTACAAGCTTAGTAATTTTTTTGTACAAAATGTAACCACAAATTAATATCTTGTGAAGATTTTAATGCCACTACTTGAATTTGCCACTACATGGTGTCGAGTGGTTTGGACCACTCTACACGTGTAAAATTTTATTTATTCCACACTTGTTATAGACTATACTTTTTGTACGACTATCAATTTACTTTTGTTTTAATTAATATTTGCTTAAATACATCTTTTAAATGTACAAATAACTTAATTTTTATCACACTTTTTTCTTACAAATTTGTACTAAAAACGTCTTGTGCCTTATCAGAGATTTTTCTTTTCTCCAATAGCTCTCATTTGGTGGTCCTGCTTTTCTAAGAAACTTAAGAAAAACCTTCTAGAAATTGGTAACCATATATTTTTTTAATGCTTTAAATATCCGATTGATGTGAACAGTATTTTGTTATCAAGACTAAAAACAACAATTGCTATAGAGGGCAATGAACTAAATATTATTTGTGTGAAATGTAAACAGGACTGTGTTGATGATTTTTACACCTGTGATTTTTAGTTACACAGAATTCGTAAGAAATGTGCCAACATATCGCCCTCTGAAGTTAAATCTATACCACTTTAAAAAAGTTTATAATAGTCATTTGTCAAGCCCTACATGATTAAATTGCTAAAGGAAATGAAAAATTATATAAATGCTTTAAAAAAGTTATCTTAAATTCCTTCATATGCAATGTTCCTCAAACACACCTATTCGCCCTTAAACCAACAAACATTATCAAGCCTAAAGAGGCACAAAGTGTATATAGACCAGCAAACAAGAAATAAAGGCAGCAATAGAGTCATCAATTTAAAAATTGGAAATAAGACATTTTAAGGAAACAAAACAAAGAACTATACTTAAAGAATAAATGAACCAATAAAAATTTTGCCAAAATTTAAAATTGCTGAAAAGATATTAAATGTACTGGAAAGTTAATTAAAAATAAGGGAACCTTTGAAATTAAAAGCCGAAGTCAAAATGAATGGATCAATAAAGCAGAAATCTTTAAAATATCAAATACCAAGGCAATCACAAGGCAATCAATAGATAAATAAAATAAGACTAGAAGAATATATGCTAAGTGTTCGGGAGGCCTTTATATAAGAAATGATATGGCAGTAAAAAGTATACATACACTGAGCATGTTTGAGAGTCTATGACAAAATAATGGTATCTCAAACTTTTAAACAAACTTTGAGTTCCAAAATGGTTGATAATTCTTAAGATATGATTTGGAACAACTGTTTAAAGAAAACAGTTTTCAGATGTCCACTTGAAGACGAAGCATTTAAAAAATCAAGTTTAATAAACTTTGACATCAGAAATTTTAGTAAGAATACCTTAATTAGTGATAATCTTATTTTTTTTAGACATATACTTTTTAAATTTTGTAGAGTTAATTATACTGTGTGAGACTTTTTAAATTGATTCTATAAAACTCTATAATTTCCCTGAAGATCAACTCTTTCATAATGAGGCTAATTTTAATAAAAGCGATAGTGTGATTGTTTTTGCTAAAGATAATTTTAATATGTATTATAATTTTTGTAATAAATCTGCCTCTTTCTGGTGTAATATTGGGTAGTATATATTTTGATTTTAGCAATGTATATTTGGGGTAACATGTGCATATAAGCCTCCACCTATTACTTTACTCAAGACCTCCAAAATTATCTAGTATTGCATTTTCAGAATATTAAAATGTTTGTGTAGGATATGTTAATATAAATTTATTGGACCTTATTGACAATGATGTTCAAATTATGTTACAATATTAAATTTCTTGGAATACGAATCTTTCATAAATTCGTTTACTCTGTCTGACTAGCTCAAACATTTTTATTACGAAACAGTACCTGATTTGTTAAGTAACGACAGAAGTTAAAATCTTATATATTTGCTCAAGTCAGTGTAAGTAATATGATTTAATTTTTTTTAATCATTTGTAGAAAGTTCCTTTAAATTTTCCTGGTTGACGAAACAAATTCTTATGCAAGCCTGCAAGATTATGTTAGGTGTGTTTGGTAGAAACTCAGGGTTTCATAGAACTGTTGATAAGAAGTGACTAAATTTAGGCCTCGTTGTTAATAACCCTACTCGGATTACTTTAATCGTAGTAATATTAATTGAATACTTTCGCTTGAATTTTCAGGAAAAAGCACGAGTGTAAGGCAATTGTACCTTGAGGAGGTTTATTTAATTATGAGGCTAATGTAACACCAATAATGGAACCATAGGGATTTATATTGAAGAAAATTTAAAAAAAATGTACAATAATACCAAGAAACCTATTAAAAATCCGTGATTGAAACATCTGACGCGTCCAAGTGATTGTTGAAGATAAACTCCCAAAAAGATACTGTATGATTTGCAAAAAATTACTTTTTAATGGCAAACTTATACGTGGATAATACATAACTCAGGCACACATGTTTCAATGCAAATCTTAATATTACTAGCGAATAAATCTTAAGAATACGTTCTTATGTGTTTAAAATTTCGTACTAATAAATAAATTTATTCGCTCCCTATGTACGTTTGCGCGAAGAAAAATTAGAACTAGTCCACACTAAAAAAATCTAAATTCTCACAAAATTTTTCCTTAAATTGTAGATTAACCAGAATATATGACCGGATTCTTCTAGGAGACGTTGTATACTGTTACCAGGAATGCTGACCTATATTTTGTCAGAACCATAATTAACGTTACAGATTAGCACCATATATACTTAAGGTCTTAATCCCAAAGATACGTTCCTACGTTCCCGGAAAGGCAAACTTTTATCTAAAGTTTATTTGCTCTTCCGTGAAAAGTGTAATCTTGGATAGTTTAATGTGGACAGCTGGAATTTGGAAAGATAATAAATTTTTGGAATGAAGCGTAATTTGGTTAAGCCCGAGATATAATTGTTTTCAAAAAGATTCTCGATAATATTTTACAACAGAAGTTTCTAAGTTTATGTGTTATTAGGCTAGTGTACTTTTATTAGTATTAAATTAGAATAATATCACAATCAAATTATAAATATAAAAATAATCCTGAAACTAACATAAAATCAATATTTTTAAAGCTCAAACTAAAAATTAAATTTTACTGCAATTAAAAACGCTTAAAAAATTATTTTACACTAGGTAATGATAGTCATTTAGATTATGCATGTTAAATAGTAATTTAAATTCATACTATATTCTATAGCAAAAAAGACAGTGGTTGTTATTAATGTTAATTTTAATTCCTAGAATCTGGATTTAAAATCTGCAAAAACCGCACCTTAAAAGCACAATGAATTTGTGAGAAAGAAACCACAAAATGTATAGAAAATTTGTCAAGTTTAGAATTTTACACCAAAATAAGATTAGAACATTTATAAATATTAAAATTGTGTAATACGCAAAAAACCACACTAAAAAATATTTAGGAATTAGTAAATCATTTATGATATTAAAATTCACAAAATGAAATTGTTCGTCTTAATAAATTTTTGTAAAATCCTGTAATAAAAACCAGTATTTTGTCCTTGAAGTTATGTGATAATTGTCTTTTTTTTCAGTAAATATTAATAATGCCATCATATAGTGATTAAATTAAAATAAATATAGCTGTAGTATAGTATAAGTTAATTAATGTTGTTCATTAGGGTAGAAAGATACTTTTAAGATTTTATGTAAGGTTATCATTTCATATTCTCATTCATATCATTTTCCTCAGAATAAAAAACATTAAAAAAAGACATTTTTAAAGGTATTATATACATTGCGGCTATTGCAGTATCCATCATCAAATACTAAAAAGCACAGAAATGATAAACTTTTATTCTTAATATTGGTACTACCAGAACTAAATAAAACACATAACAAAATTATTATATTTTTTTTCAAAAACATTGATTGAAATATTAACATATTACATAAACATTGAAATTTATAAAACCTGTTATATTTTTTAACAGACTCTTTAAATAAAGGTTTTCTATACATTTCCGTACCTTATTATTAGCGAGATACAGCCGTACAACCCTTTGTTCAAACACTAAAATATTATCTTTTTAACACCAATTTTTTTATTATATTATGTTTTAAAATAAAATATACAAATTGATTTAGGCATTACAAAAAAATGTTTATAAAAGCGTTCAAAATAAACATACATATTAAAAACAGCAAAAAAATATAACGATGATTAATGTGGTTTGGGTTCTGATAAATGAGTTAAATTTTAAAAAACATTAAACATTATCTCAATTAAAATCTGAAAAAAGTTTGTTAGCTAATTTTTCTGTTTTTCTTTGGTAAGTAGACTTGATGTTTTCAAATTTCATCATAATGCTTAAATAATTAAACCATTAAATCTATACTATTTTTATAAGTCACAATATACAAAAGATTTTTTATCACTATTTTTTCAATAGCATATTGTAGTTTGATGATGCGATGTTTCCAATGAATGGAACTAATTATATTCAAAATATCCTCCGTTGATCGCATAAAATTTCACAAGTTGGTTAACATACAGATATCTTATACATTTTTATCGAATGTCCGAATTTGACCTAATAATACTTATGCAGAGAAGTATTTCAATTTTAATGCAATAAATCTAAGTAAGACTCCACCTATTTTTGAAATATGTATATATACATATATAATTTTCATAAGTCATAAAATTAAATAATTAATTTTATTTGAAAATAAATTGAGGAAGGGAAATAAAAAACTAAAAGGACAAATGTACATTTGTCCAAGTGGAAAACATCCTATCAAATTATGCCAAGGGTAACGTTCTAAATAATACTAGTATAACTTGGTTAAGCTTAATATACCAATTTTTTTAAAAATTATTGTTTTTATGAAATTCTAAAACAAATATTTTAGAAGAATAAACCAAATTTAGACTTTATTATTTCATTTACTTTAATTTATCCTAAACCTGGTTATATTTAATTAGATTATGTATATTAGTTAGAAATTTCATTGCATACAGAATCCATAGTTTTAAATTAAAATTGACAGAAATAAATTTGCTTTATAGAAATTAATTAATATATTGGAAAATATTAAAATACTCATTTTAGGGCAAATTAACATAAAAAAATAATTAACAAATAAACGTATGCAGGCTAAATGAATAAAACTCGGTGGTAATTATATACATTAGTAGAACTACTTACTACACTATTTAGTTAAAAAAAAAACGTACTAATGCTTAAATATAATATTTAAATATTATACCAAAAAAATGCATTACTATTTTAAATTTTCTCCAGAATAGGGTAAAAATAAAGATCAGAAAAATATTTTTTTTTGTTCCAGTTTATACTAGTAATAAATAGGAGGTTGAGTTATAGATAAAAAAATTAAAAGATAAAAACAAACAAAAATAGATTTGTGATTATCTCAAAAATGTAAAATATTGACTCTTCTATATCAAATAGATTTATTTATTAAAGGTTTAACTAAATAATGCTTAAAAGGATTAACAAATTCAAATTATTCCAAAAGTTAATAAAATAATGTTTTAATTTAATTAGCAGTTAATTAATTTTAAGTATTTATATAGAATTAATTTTTTTATTAATTTTCGTAGATATTACTTTCAGCAGATAAATTAATTAGGTGGTAGGTACCTATGATTTATAACTTTAAGAATATTAACAGCTAAAAATATAATTTTATTGCCTTTTTTTAAATACTAATCTTAAAAATTATATTTATATCATTGGTTAAAACCACAAACTTTTAAAATAAAGCTAATGCTACGAGATACGACTATGCATTTTAATTAGGAATGTCCATGACATAAATCATTTTATATTAAAATTACCATAAATTTAATTTTTAGAATTAAATAATTCTATTGGAAAAATGATAATTTTAGCGCAAATTAAATTTAGCTATACGTAAAATATCATATGTTTCTAAAAGATTAAAATTTGATTTACAATAACCCAACTATACGCTGTGATAATATATACATATATTTCAAATAAGTTTCTTCAAAATGTTAATTTTATAAAAATATAAAAATTAGATGATTTAATTATACATGCAGGGTATCACAGTTAAACTGATCAAAAATACTAAAGTATAAATAAGTACCATAAGGAAGTAGTATGAAACGGGACTGCAATGGTCTAAAGTGCGTCGTTTCTAAAATACAGGTTGTTAAAATTTTTCAACTTAATCCAATTTTACCCAGTGTATTAAAAACGCTTTTTTTTTAAGTAAAAGAAAATCTTAATCAGTCTATAATCTCACATTACCAAATGGAATCTTGATCTTTCTTTTAATTTTTTGACCAAACAATTACGTATTTAAAAAGAAAAAGTGCAAATTTGATCCTTAGTTAAGCTCTTATTTCTAAATATTTTATAAATTATTGGATAAGCCCTTTGGGACCTTAAATAACATTTTAAAAGTAGTTAATCTATTATTTAATGTAGTAGATTTTATTAAGGTAGTGTTACTCGATTTTCAAAAAAAATCTGTCTGTTTGTGCTGTTTGTTGTTTTAATCGTCATAAAGGAGCTGTAGCCCTAACTACCAAAATTATTAACTCAAAATAATTTTTTACCCTAAAATTTCTTGACTATTTTGTCCTTAAAAATATATGAAAATATTTCCAGTGGTTCTTCAGTTCTGATTAAAAATTTTGGTTAAAAGATAAAAATTATAAAACTAGATTTTTAAATTCTTCAAATTTGGTGGGTCTTGGATTTTAGATGACCAAATCGCCTTTAACCCAAAAAGTTTTCGAAGAACTAAAGACGTTTATATATAAAATGGTTCGAAAATACTTAGACTTTTTTATGTGTAATTGTTTAAAGAATATTCCAGTTATTTCATAGAAATATTTGCAATAAAATTTGCAAAAAATGGTTCACTCAAAAATGCCCTTTCTGCTCAAATTTTGAATTTAGAGTGACGTTTCTACATTCAGGAATGTCACTATTTTGACACAAAAAAATTATGAAAATATTGCCAGTGATTCTCAAATCATGATCAAAAGTGTCCGTTAAAAATAAAAATTATAAAATAATAAAAATATAATTTCAAATCTAATTTAAAATTTTTAAATTTCGAGGCCTTTGGATCTTTGATGATAAAATCGCCTCTCAAAAGTGTTTAAGACACAAAAAACTTTTATATACAAAATTCTTCAAAAATAAGTACACTTTTTTATGTGTAATTCTTTTAGAAATAGTCCAATTATTTCATAGAATTATTTCCAATAAAATTGAGAAATTGGTAAAAAAAATCTGCAAAAAAAGTCGTCCAACCAAATATGCTCTTTCTATTTAAATCTTAAGTTCAGAGTAAAGCTTTTACACTCAAGTTGAAAAAATTCCACTATCTTGTCGCGAAATAATTATGAAAATATTTTCAATGGCTCCCAAATATTAATCAAGAAATATCCGTTAAAAAATAAAAACCATAAAATTTAAATTGAGATTTTAATTCTTTTTATTTAGTGGCTCGTGGACCTTGGATGACAAAATCGCCTTTAACTCAAAAATTTTGTGAGATACTGGATATATTTGTTTATGAAATTATTTGAAAATAAATCCTTCATTTGTATTTAACCTTTTTAAAGATATTCTAATTATTTTATAGAAATATTTGCAATGAAATTAAAAAAATGGTAAAAAATTAGCAAAATTAGCTCTGAATTAAAAAAAAATTAATTCAGAGTATTTCTACCTTTAAATTTATCATCGAGAATCCTACCATATTTTCGTCAAAAAATTATGAAAATATTTTCAGTTGTTCTTAAGTTATAAACTAAGACTTCTGGACCCGGACCTTAAATTTATCATTAGGAATTTCATTAGTTTGTTTTAAAAAACTTGCGAAAATATTCTTAGTGGTTCTCAGGCACTACAAAATCATAAAATTATAATTCGGTTTTAAAACGTTCAAATTTGGCTTTTGGTCAGACAAGGCCTTTCGACCTTGGATGACAAAATCGTCTTTTACTCAAAAAGTTTTTGAGGCACAGAAAACGTTTACATGAAATTGTTCGAAAATAATTAAATTGTTTTATATGTAATTGTTTTAAAAATGTTTTGTAGATTTGTAATAAGAAAACAATATAGAATTATAACCTCATAAAAAAACTAATGAAGCATGTATTATTATTAGTGGCATCACCTTGGACATAAATCCGTAAGGGAATCGCCAAGGCGTTTAAACTCCTCCACAAAGTTTTCAGAGAAACCGATCCGGGTAAAGTAAACGAAGAAAACTCTGTACTGTGTGCATTGAAAGCAAAGATATATAGCGGAACCTAGCCAGACCGAGGCGGTTTAAATCCTTCATTAGTCATAAAGTCACGAACAGGCAAGTTTAAACTCTGAGACGATAGATTGCATGGTTCGGATCGAGAATTTTAAGATTTGTCTTCTCCCCGCGCTTTTGTTTAGTTTTGACTTATATAGAATATACAGGTTGATATTAAAATAAGTGGTCCAATTTGAAAGAAATATTTAAGTGAATTTAACCGTGTTACTTATGTATTTATTTATTAAAGATATCAACAGCCAAATACATAAAACCACAAAAATAAAATTAAGCGTAAACAATAAAGTCAATAAAAACACAAGTCAATAAAATATAGGCATCAAACTTCTTTTATTGGTCCTACACTAGTCGCAGGCCGCAGATGAAGGCCTTCTATTGTTTAAATGGCAAAATGGCAACTAAAAAAGGTCAGTAGTTCTAAAAAGGGACTATCTAATAGACAAGCGACTTTGTGGTAAACCTACAATATACCAACAAGGCCTTCGTATTGGAAGAACCGCCACAGTCTTCTTACCTGAAATATTTATTGTAATAAGGTGCTGATAAAAAATTTGGAATATTAATCACCACAAAGTCCACAAAAACCACCGTAAGTCGTCATCTATTCGGACAGCGGAGCTGCACCTAAGGCTATTATAGCTAGTAAGTTCCTAGCTTGGAACTAGAGTGTATAACAGTCCTAAAGAAACTATGTGTGTAAAGCAGAGCGACAGTGTTCAGATTCCTCCTAGTTTAATTTCTGACAACTTAGATAATGCATCTAATAAAGAGACAGATACTCTTGCTAGACTGGGATTAGCAAAACTGCCATAAGGCCTCGAACCTATAAATAAAATTGTCAAATATGTAGCTGTTGGGTAACTTAATGGTCTACTAGAAAGCAAAACCCTTCGGAGATGGATAAGATTTCATAAGATAAGATAAAGTATACATAGCTCGGATTTTGGTCTCACCAGACAATCACTGCACTTAAAGGGAAATAGACAAATTTAGCTAGTAACCAGGAAATCACGTCAACGCTCATGCGTGCTAGTTTCTAAGTAATATATAAAGTAAATATCTAGGCAATACTTTTTTTACAATTCTCCTAGCGATATAAAATTTAACCTGCGATAATCCTCGGTAGGTGGTGCCGAGTCCATAAGAGCACATATATGCATATGCCTATTGTGCACCTAGATTTAGCTATTAATTAAAAAAAATTAATTCAATGAAGTTAAAACTAAACATATGAACTTTATAAAGGTTTTAACGATAAAAAATTATTTTCAAAATAACTTTGACACTCTGTGTCTTAATTTGAGAACCAAACATACGTTTATATATAGGTTTCGTCTTAAAATCACAAAACAAAGCACGCCCTTAAACTATGATTAAGGTCTGAATTTTTACAAAAAGATTTTTAAGAATATTTCCTATATGAACCTTTGTAACGATAAAATCCATAAATTAAACCTTTCATTAAATTAAAAACGTATATAACTACAATATCCAATTAGGTTATGCAATAAGGATATTTTATATTCTCAGATTTATTTAGCTTTGACCATTATTGAACTCTTATAATAAATAAAAAAAAATTGCATAAATTTATGAATAAACTAAGACAAAACGTATATAACTACCATATCCAATTAAGTTATGCACTAAGGACGCTTTATATACTCACATTTGTTTAGCTTTAACCACCGTTGGACTATTATAATAAATAAAAAAATTGCATAATTTTATGAATAAACTCATAATTTTAAATGCTTCCATTTTTAAAATGCAAACGTTTTCATAACTAAATATTTACTTTTCACTAAAAAAACAGTTTTTTATTATCTGTTACAACACAAACTGTAATTGTATACATAGTAGATATCCGTTGTTTATGCAGTTATTTAGGAAATATTTGTGCCATATTGTGCACTTCCCATAGACAAGGGCTTAGTAGTGGACAGAAACAAGGTGATATTATATTATTTTGTATTTTGATGAAACTGGATCAGCTAATAGAGCTATATAAATGTTTGCTTTGGCTTATTTACAAATTTTTACAGTATTTAGTTAAAATATAGAGCATCTTTTGCAGGAGTTTTCTTAAGCTTAAAATTTATTGTTTGTAGATTGTGAAATCTATAAAACTTTAATCAATCTGCACTTTTCTTTTATTCTATGGAGTCTTCTAGTTTTCATTCTGCTACTTTTTTGTATAGTTTTGGGCTTTAATAGAATAAACTTACATAACATACTTATTTTAAATGCATTTTAAATTTAGCTTCTCAACTGAAATTAAGTACCTTTGAACTGTTTCTTTACATCTTCTTCTGTCTTTTAATGTTTTTTCTGTACTTGGCACTTGTTACTAAATTTAATTCTACGAAAAGGCATAATATACTTAAACAGTAATTGATTTTCCTATTAGATGGAAAAGATTAAAAATTGATCAGGGTGTTGTACCTACCATTACATATTGACAGATAGTCTCAATGATCAACTATTACTGCAGTATTTATCAAGGAGATAAAGAGTTGGGGGGTAGAGAAGTGAGGTTGAAGCTAAAATTTTAGTAAACCAAATAGAAACTGGTCTTTTAAAAGATACAATAACAACTTGAATTATCAGAAACTATATAGGATCAGGTCTGGATAGACATAAATTCCATAAGTGCCATAATATTAAAACAAAAATCGTAAAATATCAATACTTTAAAATAAGCTATAAAATCTTACAGCAAATAAATTTAAGCAGAAGGATCCATTTTGAAAGGGAATCCTACGTCAACCTAAAATATATATTAAAAGACATTCTCAGGTTGTAGGCAACATAAATTATTGCATAAAATAACCCAAAATGTTCGTGGAAAGATTAGTTATTTTTGGAATTAATTATTAAAGTTTATATCGCAAATCGAGACCAACACACATAAATAGGAATGTTTGGAACAGAGACCACGTTTTGATAATTTAAAGATATTATGTATATGTTGGAACAAGGATCTGAATTATTAGCAACTGTATTTGTTCACGAAGTCTAGATAGTTAAGAAGTTTTTTAGGGGAATCCTATTGATTAAAGAATGAAATTAGAATTAAGTCAATTACAGGTTGAAAGTGATGCTAAATAATAGGTGAACAGAGGACTCTAGAATAAAGACTGATAATCCAAAAAGAGTGATTATGTATACGTTAGAACTACAACTTGAATTATTAGTAATTGGGTCCAGTCAGGTCTGAATAGATAAGGTTTTTGAGGAAAACTATATTAAGTAAAAAGTGAAATCAAGATTAAGACAATCGTCAAATGACGTCAAGCATCATTTTAAACATACATGTTTATTTAAAATGATGTATGTAAACATCATCATTTTAAACATGTATGTTTAAAATGATGCTTGACGATAGATGAAGAAAAAAGCATACAACAAAGATCAAGTAATATGAGCCAAGCAAAGTTGAAACAAGCGTCTACTAGAAAAATATTATCTCTTTTTTATAGAAGTGCTGTTCTCAGGTATATAGTATTTTAATTTTATAAGATCCGGCCTCTTTATATATTGTGGGATTACTTCGTCATGAAAGTAGTATTGGTATAGTTTTTCAAAGTAAAACGAAGTCTTGATCTAAGCTAAATAAATTGTTTGGTTAGCTTAGTTAGCTAGATAAATTGGTTTGTTATGATATGCTTAGAGACATTCCATCTAATATGTCTAGGATAAGAATTTTAAAAATGCAACACTTAAAAATGTTAATTTTTTCTGTATTGTTTACCTTAATATTACCAAGCCAAATAAAGTACAATTTATATAAAAAAATAAATTTACAGAAAAAAAATAAAAGAGAATTGAGTGACAACCACTTGAATATTAGTCAAGTCATGTAAGTATATTAAAACATTAACTTATATATATTTCAAACTCAATTCAAAACGTTAAAAAAGATTAAACTTAAAACATTTATATTTATTTCATCTACGCTTATTTAATGCATAAATCATGTTAAAGAGATATATACATATTCCAAATATCTACCAAATTTAAAAATGGGTTAAAGAGAGATTCAATTTAAAGCCAGAGATAATCGGATCCGAGAGGAAAATGTAATAATTAAGGCCTCTCCTCGCCGAGCTCAACCCTGCTAAAAGCTAAAAAAGGTTTTTAAAAACCGCTTTCCAGCGGGCCATAAAATATGAAAATGATATTTTACAGGATATGGGAAGGAGGTTTATATCCATATATGCATCATAATAAGCATTTTTAAAATTTAAAATTTGTTTTATGGCACATTCAATTTTTTCACTCCTTTCTTATAGTAACTATGAAAATATAGGGTCTTAATAAAAATAATGACCTTTTTTTTATATCGTTATAGTTTATATATTTTTGAAATATTAAAAACTCTCAGAAGTAATGAATAAAATCAGGTTGCAGCTTATAATTTGGTAGAATTGAGTTAGAATAAATTTATTTAAATAAATATATATAAGTGATAAAATTATTTTTTAAGTGAGTTCAATGTAGTTTTCTTCAAAGTTCTAAAATATGCAGTATATTTTACAAGGTAGATTTAATCCTAATTACATTAAAAAAACCGTTAATTTTGTAAAATTTTAATGGGAATAATTTTTTTTTCATTTGTATATTTAGCTAAAAAAATCTAATTTTATTATTGTGTAAAAACGATAAACTTATCCAAAACAACAATATAAACTTTTGGTTTCAATAGAATACTTATTACTAAAAAACATGCTCTAAGACTTGGCAAGATTTAAGTCTGACGATTAAAATGTGTTGTTGAGTTCAAGTTTAATATTACCTAATAAGTCTTTATTAATACAATATTTTCCCTCTTTATATTTGTTAGATCTAAAACAAAAATAAATTTGGGTATCATCAGCAAAAGCCTGCAATTTACATAATTCAACTGATTTTAAGATATCCAATGTATATAAAAAGTAAGGGCCCTAAAACCTTTCAGGGACACTACAATTTTGTTTTTTTAGAGTTTAATACATGTTTGTCAAATCTGATTTTATGTGTGAAATACAATTATTTTTAAATTTGTAATATTCAAATATAGCTACCAATAATTTGTGACTGATAATATCAAACGCTTTAAAAAAATCAAGCTACACTAAAATGCTATTTAGAGATTTATGGAGGGCTCCAATGACAATATCAGTAACGTTAGTCAATGCTTCTGATGTCTTAACATTTTTACTAAGGCCCCACTGCATACTAGTTAATCATCATTAAACCCTGTATTTCCCCGGGTGGTTAAAATTCGAGTGGTTAACAGCTTGAAAAGGTGACTGAAGAGGCTACATTATTGGCAGTTCTCTAGTTCTGCTATATCTTTTTGTAAAGCAGGATAACAATGGAATTATGCCAATTTCTGAAAACTTTATTGTTAAATAGAGAGAGATTAAAAGCCTCCTATTTCTATTGCGTCAGTAACAATGTTGTCTTCTCCTAACGCTTTTTTATTTTTTGTATTTCTTATTCCTAATTCGATTTCCTCTATAGTATTTTCAGGAAGCTCTTCTGATCCTTGGTTAAGAATGCCTTTCTTTAATACCAAAATTTCGGGTTCAGGATTTTCGCCGTTACTATCATCATATTGACCTTTGTTAAACAGTTTATACAATTCCTGGGTATTATATCAATGAAAACACAACAATCATAAATACTCCTTTAATTTGTCATTAAATAACTTGCAATTCTTTAACAATTCTTTTGACTTAATTGCTGTCCTTAAGTCGAACCCTGAAAAAAAGGACCTCTTTAAAAAGATGTTGGTTATAATTGGTCGAAACAAGTTCGGTGCAAGATGCCGGTTCATTTTCTACAAAAGCGCTAAAATAAATAGCAATTTTATCTTATACTCGCGGCTAGCGTCTCTTTTCCTGATATCCCTATAGAAAATTGACATGTAAATTTTAAATTTTTTCCAGCTATATATTTTGCTCTCTGTTTTTAACAACAACTTTTCCAAGCAAATAATACATAAAACAAAAGAAAAACTTCCAGTGTGTTCAATGCCCTTAAGGCATATAAGCTGCTTACGAATTATTACCACGCACCGCCTGCAGGTGACTGCTGCGTGAGATGTTTGTAGTTTATGAGCTTTCGTTGCCTTGGGGCTTCCGCTTCGAGATAACGTAACAGTTTTTTATATGGTTCTTGGAAAATCGGTTTACTTAGACGGAGCTGAAGATATCTGAAACTTCACAAGCCGACGATATGAATTTATTGGGCGGGATATGTATTTTTGATTGAAAAGGTACATCCGGATTTGCAACTACTTATTGGATATATATATTTTTTAAAATTCATAGTATACGTTCGTTTGGTTATGGGATATTTATTTGTCAATTCAGGCAATAACTGGCATACGATCTTATAATATATATTGGATAAGCAAAGAAAACCTTTGTTTCTTTTATATTTGTGATGATCAAAATGAATAAAATATTTAAATAAACAATTCAAATTAGTAATTTTTTCTTAGACTTATACCCCTTTTAAACATTGTCAAAAGTAGCATAGTATTGTTGTACAGGGTGGCCCATCAAAAACAGTCCAGCAAGGTTTGGGGCCCTTTTTTAAACATTTTTTTAAAAATGCTCGTTGTAAAAATTGATTTTGGGGCGACAATTTTTTGTAATACTTTCGAACCCTTAACATCTATCCTTTGGCGGGGGTTGCAACCACCCTCAAAATCTTAAATAGGATTAGGAGTGAAGTGATGCTGATTTTCTTTTTATTTTAGTTACAACTGCCAAGTTTGAAATAGCTTACTTAAGTTTTCGCAGTATGACCCTGTAATATGAAAACGATTCACTTTTCAAGATTCCTGTATATGAAGTTTTTGTTATGTTTTTAGATAAAGATGCAACTGATAAAATATTGCAATGTAATTTCAGTATACCCCGTATAGTACTAATGCGTTGCTTTCCTTCTTTACAACGTACTAATCATTATGTCAACCGCGCCATGTTCTCTATGAAAAATTGTAGTAACACACCATCAGGTACCATGGTACTTTTAGAACTTCTCCCATAGATGTCACCTACTTTTAAGTTTAGTTAATTTTTCAATTCGGTCCTTGTCAACAACAAAATGTAAACAAATAAAATTTAAAAAAAAAACAATAATAATAAATAGAGGGTATTTTGACATGGAATCAAACTCTGAGGCGTAAATCTGATACCAATTTTAAACCTGTGTAAGTGTACCTTATAAAGGGTGTCCCAATAGGAACGCACGTTTTAAATTCCGCAGCATTCTTTTTTTATCGCAGTATGTCAAAAAAAAAAAACTAAAAAGAATAATGTAAACAGTTTGCGATTAGTAGCCATGGAACGATACACGGTCGAACAACGAATTATTATTGTTAAAGCACACTACAAATATGGAGAATGTTTTGCGGAAACAGTTCGTAAATTGCGGGGCATTTTTGGTCGACACGATGCACCAAATCACCGACAAGACCGTCCAAAAACTAATTGATAAATTTGAACAAAATGGTTCTGTCGTGGATGTTAAAACACCAGTGCGTCACCGTACTAGCCGTTCTGTTGAAAATATTGCCGCAGTGCGTGAAAGTGTTGGCGAGAATCCGGGAACATCTATCCGTCATCGTGCACAGCAGTTGCACATTTCGAAGAGCACTGCCCACCGAATTCTAACAAAAGATCTTCATTTACATGCCTATAAGATTCAAGTGACCCAAGAATTAAAGCCAGTGGACCATGCGACGCGCCGTACATTGACAGTTGCAAAAACAACAAATGGATGTCGATTTTTCGAAAAAAAATTTGTTTACCGATCAGGCACACTCTCACCTTAATGGCTTTGTTAATAAACAAAATTGCCGAATTTGGGGCGAAGAAAATCCTAGAGTCATTCATGAGAAGAAAATGCATCCATTAAGAGGACTTTGGACAGCTGGAGTAATTGGACCGTACTTCTTAGAGGACGAGGCTGAAAATGCAGTTACCGTGAACAGCGAACGCTATCGTAATATGCTCACTGAGTTTTTATGGCCTCAATTGGATGGTATGGATACGGGCGGTATGTAGTACCAACAGGACGGTGCGACATGTCACACTACACGTGAAGCAATTCAATTGTTGCAAAGAAAGTTTCCCGGTCGTGTCATTTCACGGAATGGAGACCAGAACTGTCCCGCAAGATCATGCGATTTAACGCCTTGTGACTTTTTTCTTTGGGGTTTTTTAAAATCCCTCGTATACGCTAATAACCCAACAACAATTCCACAGTTGAAAAACGAAATTAGACGTATTATTAGCGAAATTAGGCCGCAATTATGTGAAAATGTAATTGAAAATTTCTCAAAACGAATAAGAGTCTGTCACGAAAGTCGAGGCGGCAATTTGCCAGATATTATTTTTCACGTTTAATTGCAATGTATTAGCTTTACATTAAAATATAAATAACACTCAGTTTAAAATAAATTATGACTTTTATTTACCAATTGAAACGTGCGCTCTTATTGGGACACCCTTTATTAATTTTTTAATTTTTTTTTCTGTGTCTGTTTGTCTTTTTGTTTTTTGTTCGGAACTATTTCCATTTAGTATACCCTGATGATGGACACCACTGTGTCCGAAATATGTCTTGAATTTTAAGAAACTGAATGTTTAATAAATAAGTAATGGGAGACTGCAGGATTTTGATTTTACCAACTACTACGACTCCACTGCAAGTATGGACTATTTCTTTACAATTGATTAATATCTTAGCATTCACTGTATCAAAAGCTTTAGCTAAATCGAGAAAAATGCAAATTAATTTTTAAATTCTTATCGAGTTCGAGAGAAATATTTGAAGTAAGATAAAAGATTATAACATCCGTCATGATTTGTTAAAAATTATTCTAAAAACTTAAAAAGCCTTATAAATAATGACTTATAAATAAGTTGTGCAAAGTATAATATAAATATGTACTTAAATATTATAAGGTTAAAAAAGTCAGTGAATATAAATATTTAGGTTTAGTGCTTACTAATCAGTTATGTTGGATTATTGCATTCCATTTCACTGCACTTACATAATAGTAATACCTAAAATAAACTGATAATGTCACTTAAAAAAAATAATATTATATGTTTTTATTTTTGGGTGATGATTGTTTTTGGTATTCCAGGGTGATTCATAGTAAAACGCATATAAATTTCGTAGTTATTCCGTTATGAACTCATGTATTTATGAAATTTTGGTATCATAGTTTATTTCTAAATAAAAATACTTATAATGGACAGGTTTTTTCATAGACATATTAAAAATTCGAACTCAATCTATAAAAAAAAGATATACATATCAAGAAGTATCTAATTAAATTCAAAACATAAAGTCCGTATTTATATTATTTCCATATTACAAGAATAATAAAATAACTAGCATAAAATAACAACAAAAAAAACCTAAAGCGGAATATTTTGTTTATTATCGCTGCAAATGAATCAGAAGACAGATACTAATACTTGTTTTACTTTAAGTATGTGTCCTTCAAAATGAAGTTAATTACACAAACAGTATTAGAAAAAAATATCGGCTATAATTGGTGGCATAAGAAGATGTACAGGCATGTTAAAATTAAACCTAAAATCACTGCTTTTTATTAGTTTTACTACAATACCCTTAAGGCATCAAATTATAACTAACAACTTAAACAACGGAGTACAAAGCATTATAATTAAAACATTTAAATGTGAGCATCTCACACCTACAAAAGAAGTCATCAATTCTGAATATTAAAGAATTAAGAGTATTTGTCTATAATATAAAAAATCAACCTAAAAATTAGCCTAAAATTCAAAAATAAAAGCTCTCACAATTATGGAAAAAGAATTTCAAATATTGCAATTGTTATGAAAAAACAACAAAACAACAGAACTCTACTCTTTATTAATGTATAAACCTTTATTGAATTTTTTTATTTTTTGTATTATTAATAAATTTTTATAAAAAAAATTAAAAAATCTGACCTGCATCTGTATTATTAATATATATTTTTTAATTTTTTAGTAATTTTTCCCATGGTTTTTGCTACGTTTGGTATCAGTTATATTGGTCTATATTTAGTAAAATGTAATTTATGACACTCAAATTAAATACTACTTAAATAAGGGCTTAATCAGTTTATTTTAAAACAATGTGGGAAACTCCCGATTGTAAATATTTTATTTATTAAATATACTAGGGCTGTTTAATGAGATTTTAAATTTTCATTAGAGTTTTTACTGCTATTCCATCGAGTCCCAGTACCCTTTTTTCTAAATCGCCAAACACTGCATCAATTCCTGAGTCTTTTGTGGGATACAACATATAAATAAATAAGTAAATATGCCTTAATAATATGAAAATAAAAAATTACAATAAGTATGTATGTATATCTTCTTTTCTTTGAAAAACCGGACGAATGATGACAACTTTTACCATATTTTTCTAAATGCTAACTACGCCACAATTACTTTAGTTGATACTTAGCAAAAAACCTATAAAGGCTTCAAGAAAATTAATTTTACCATAAGTCTTTATTAGGTATTTGGTGTTGATTTATTTAAAAATTATTATGGATAAAAGCAGATATAGGACAAAATTGTCTTGATAAATATGTGAACAAACGTTTATTTTTTGAAAGTACTAAAGTCTAAGCTTCGAACTTCTATTGTCTTCAATATAAATTAAGCACTTTAACCTGTAAAGGTTAGATGTGAAAAACAATAATGGATGTCTAAGCACATTAGTCTATCGCAAATCACCAGTCAATACCTACACTACAATTTGAAGTGAAAAAATTAAAATGTAGCAAAATAAACAATCGGATAAAAGGTCATTTACAAATTTTAGTTATTTCATTAATCGAGTAAACACTTTGTACACACTAGTTGCCTTAGGGGATTTAATGCACTATACCGCTAACAAACCAATAAAACGCGATAAACTATGGTGACCTAGAAAAACGTAAATAAAATTTTTCATAAAATTTTTAATAACAATTTTTGAATTCAATAAAAATTCCCGTTTTAATAAAAGCCATATTTGTTTGTCCCTGCCGACAAAAAGCGGATTTCTAACCCTCTTTTTGAAATCGGAATTTAAATTAGTGTCGCAGTTGGTTATTCAGTGACACATGTATGTGGAAAGTCCCTAAAGAAAAAAAAGAATTTTGCCCATATCGACTGTAATACGGACATGTACAAAAAAAAACGCATATATGTAGGATTTGCAAAATGGGATTTAGCGGTTGAAAATTTAGTTTTTTTTCATCTAAATTTTCAAATGTTTTTAAATTTTATCTTTTAGTACTTAAAAAAGATCTAATTATGAAAAAGTATATAGGTTTAGTAGAAGTTATACCAAATTACCCTTAATTATTCTTTCTACTGGGTAGAAATGTACATGAATTTAAGAGATTGAGTTAGCGAACACTATATAGAATAATACAGAACTTATAGACAAGAGGCAAGAATTTAACAACCTTATTATTTTACAACTTTAAAAATTCGTTTAATTGATTCTTTGGTTTAGTTCATTGTTCTGTACTTTATCTACAAGGTACCGAGAAAATTCAATTTTTTGATTTTTTTTTTCAGAATTCATCACTAAGTAACCAGAATTGAAAAACCAAAAAAGATTCAAATTTGAAAATTTGTCCATCGAATTTTTTGATTCATGACATTGCACATATACTTCAGAGTTTTTTTAATATTATTTTGATGTTTTTTTCTTTAAAATAATTTCCAAGTGACCATAACTTAAAAACGAAACATAAAAAACAATAAAATTTGTAGATAGATTTTTTGATTAATTTTATTGGACACTTATTCCAAGATTCGTTAATTTATTTAAAATGTACCGAAAAAATCTGAATTTTTTATTTTTTTTTCCAGAAATGATCACCAAATATATACCAATTTAAAAATTTGTTCTGTCAACTTATATATTTTACTGAACCTCTATTTGAGGATTTTTTAAATTCATCTACAAGATACCGAGAAAGGTAAAAATATTCAGATGTTTTTTTCCTAAAATCATTTTCAAGTGGTCAAAATTTAACAACTAAGCATAATAAAATTTAAAAATTTGTACACAGATTAATAAAAATTCAAACAAACACCTATTCCAAGGTTCTATAATCCATTCTTCAAGTGCCAACAAAAATCAGAATTTTTGGATTTTTTTTTCAGAAATTTTCATCAAGTAACCATAATTTAAAATCTAAAAAAGATACGAATTTTAAAATTCTTCTACTGCTTTAATTAATTTTATTGGACACCTATTTTAGGAATTTTTAATTTATTTAGTAGATGCCAAGAAAATCAATCAGAAATCACCAACAAATAATCAGAAACTTAAAACCGAAGAAGTATACAAATTTTTAAATTTTTCTATGATTTCTTTAAATAATTTCATTCAACACATTTTTCTTAATTTTTTAAGCGTGCTGAGAAAAGTCGGAAAAAATTGGAAATTTTTTCCTATCCTATTAAGTGATCTTGATGTTTAAGAGATTTCTTGATTTTTAAGTGACCAGAACTTAAAAATTAAAAAAGATGCAAATTTAAAGATTCATCTTTCTTTGACATATCTTTCTTTGACCAATTTGATTAAACATATATTTCAGGGTTTTAACCCTCCATTAGTCGCGTGCATATTTGTAACGCTAAGAGTCGCGCGGATGACAGTTGTCTATAAACTAATGAATCAACCTGATACACTGATTTTGATTTTAATAGAACTAAAATTAATTCTAAATAAGTAACCAAAAGTACTGTACTAAATATAAGTATTTACTGATTCTCAACACAACTGGTACAAATATTTTTAAGGTGGTCTAGATAGGCCCAATTATTACATTTGTAACACCATTTTCTGCTCATTTTGTTATGTTGCCTCCCACACTGATAGCACCGTCCTCGTGAACCGGTTTTATCAAGTTGTTGCACTGCCTCCTCCTGGATCCCAACAAGTAACTTAGCTCTTCTGCGAAGCTCCCTTGGGAGGATTTCGATGCTCGCCCTCCATTCTATATGTGGTTTTATTAGAGCCCAACTTAGATTTTCTAGAAATTCTGCTCTTTTGGTATTTGTTGTTGAAGGTCACAATGGTGCCTATAGATACAGAACGAATTTATTGCCGCTAGGCTTAGAAAATCATAACACAGTACCATGGGCCATCGTCTTGTACTGCGTTGCACGTTATTTTTTTGACACAATTGATCCAAAAGGACAATCCCAACTTTTGTCATATTATAAAAAGTGACCATTTCTGGCTTTTGTGCTTCGCCTGTTAAAGCATCTATGGCTCCATCAAAATGCATTGCAAGGGGGTCGCCAGAGAGGGCCAGGGGGGGCAGTTCCCCCCCCCCCCTAGAGGCCTAGTGGTTAACGCTAAACCAGTCATCCGGCTAATTGAAACTTTACTTTTGAAAACGTATATTTCGTAACTTATCACTTATTAATTTCTAATTTCACTTAATAATTAGGCTATTAGGTACCTTCAATCTAAGATAAGGCTTTACTATACCTATACATATTTACATTTCGGGGGCTCGAAGCGCTCGCAAGTGAAAAGCGAATTGAAACGATTACGCTCACTTTGAGCCAAGAACCTACGGATACTACGAAAAACGTACGACTTTTCCAAAGACGCCCAGTATCTGAAAAGAAAATTCAGTCATTCCTGGTTGGACATGTACTCACCATGGTTAGCATACTCCCGCCAATAAAAAGGAGCCTTTTGTAAATTCTGTACACTATTTCCACCCGATCTGAGCTCCGTTAGAGGTGTTTTAGGTTCGTTCATTATAAGGCCGTTTTGTAAGTTCAAAGATGTTCATAAATACTGCAGAAAACACGCAGATACTCACTTTTATAAGACGGCATTGAAAGCAGCTAAATCTTTTCTTGATAATGTGCCAGTAGATGTGCAAATTAACAAATACTCTCAGGAAAGTCTTGAAAAAAAACAGGAAAATTATAAGATCGGTTATTTCCTGCATTGCGTTTTGCGGATCCCACGACCTAGCATTAAGGGGGGCAAGCTATGGTGATGGAATTCTGGAAGGGCTGTATAAGATGCGAATTGACGCAGGAGACACTATTTTAAAAAACCATCTTGAGCATGGAAAGTAAAATGCAAGTTATCGATCGGTTGACATCCAGAATGAGATTATCAGTATTTGTGGATGTGTTATTATGGCCGATTGCATCAAAAATGTGAAGATATCGCAAGTATATAGCATTTTAGCAGACGAAACAGCCGATATCGCTGGAAAGGAACAGCTCTTAGTTGGCATAAGATATTTTGATGAGAAAACCAGCAATATTGAAGAAGTATTTCTCGGATTTGCTGAGCTTACAGTCTTGGATGCTAAATCGATTCCCACGGCAATAAACGAATTCCTGACGAAAGAGGATCTCGATCCAGATAAATACGTTGGTTTGGGATTCGATGGTTGTTCCATGATGTCTGGAAAAGAAGGTGGCGTTTAGGCTATTTTGCGTAAAAAATATAAGAAAGCACTATTTTTTCATTGCTCGTCACGTAAACTCAACCTGGTAATCAATGATCTGAATGCTCAGCCCGAGATCCGAAATAAAGTTGGGGCCATCAAAGATATAATTATTTTTTTTCGTGAATCGGTTCTAAGAAGAAAATTAATACCCAATATTCCCAAGCTGTGCGAAACAAGGTGGAGCGAGAAATACAAGAGCATCAGAGTTTTTAAAGAGAACTTTTGTGATATAATGGAGGCACTAGATATCCTGTCTCGAGGTGGCAATATTGCGACAAGGAAACATGCATATCAGCTCCATGCTGCAGCTTTCAAAGTTTCGTATTTTTAGCCTTGGATTGATAGCCAAATATTCCGCTCTTTTAGAACCAACAGTAAACGTACTCCAATCAGTCTCCTTGGATGTAGTTCAGGCATCACAGCATATTGATCGTATTTTAAAATTGATCAAAAACCACCGTGAGAATTTCGAAAAAATAACAGAAGAAATTTTCAAAGATGCTTCTCTTATTGCGGAAAAAATTGGATTGGATATGAAATTAATACCACGTACTGCTGAAAGACAACACCGTAGCAACCACCCATCAAAAAGCCCCTCAAAATTTTGGCGCAGGTCCATAACAATTCCTTATTTGGACTCAATTATTAATTCCCTAGAAATGAGGTTTTCTGAAGAAAATATACCATTATTTACTTTGTCAAAACTACATCTTGCGCAAATGAAAAACATTTCTTTGAAAGAACTTGAAGAGGCTTGCGAGGAATTTAAATTTTACGGTGTTACAAAAATCCAAAATGAGATAGAGCTTTGGAAAAAAATATAGGAGGAAAAACCAGAATCGATCAAAATGAGTGTTGTGGACATCCTCAAGGAAACTGATGATTTCTTTCCTGAAACTAAGAAGGCTCTACAGATCCTTGTTGCATTACCTTGTACGACTTGTACAGTTGAAGGCCATTTAGTAGCCTTAGGAGAATCAAAACATGGTTGAGGAGCACCATGCCTGAAACTCGACTCAATGGCCTCGCTATGATGAGTGTACACAGGCAACACATTATTAAAAACTTAGACGATTTTGTTAACAAAGTGACTAACGAATTCGCAAAGAACCCTAGAAGATTATGTTTCAATTGATTTTAATGTAAATATTTTGTTCGGTTTTTATTTTTTTTTAATTAAAATTTTTGTTTTTTGCCTATAGTTCTTTCATGCTGCCTTTCCCTAGCTTACCGGCTGGCGACGCCCTTGATGCATTGTAGATATTATTAGAACTGCTTTACCTTTTTTGGGGTAGTAGGATACCAGACTACAATCTTTCTGAAATTCAAAGATTGACGAATTTATTTGTCGGCTCTTGTTTGGTAAAAAGTCTTTGGGTATTTCCCTCTTATTTTGATGCATAGTACCAACATACGTGAGGTCTACACTTTGTAGCTTTTTTGCTAAGGAAAGGCTAGAAAACCAGTTATCACCAGTAATGTTCCTATTTATCCCTCTTACTGGTTCCACTAAATAAAGGACGATATCTTCAGCCGCATTGCTAATGCTATATGGCCCATCTGGCTGCTTGCCAATATATGGTTCTAAGTTTAGCGTGTAAGCTGTTTTCGAGTCGACAAGCGCAAAAACCTTCAAACCATATTTGGCAGGTTTACTTGGAATATATTGTCGAAATGAACATCCTCCTCGAAATGACAATAGCTTCTCGTCGATAGTAAGATATTTACTTGGACAAAAATACTTCTGAAAATTTTTATTGAACAGTTTTATTATTTTCCGAACTGGTGCTAGTTTATCAAGGGCCATTCTTTGTTCCCTATCCCGAATATCATCAAACCTTAGACATCTCAAAAAAAAATCTAAAACGCCTTTCCGACATACATAAATAACATGATTCGAGACCGTTGCCTTTTAGAATTTTCCCATAATTTACTGACATTTTTTGTAGAACAGCGTAAAGATCCAATAAGGTATAACAAACCGATAAAAGCTCAAGCCTCTAAAGCATCTCTTTTCCTTCCAAATTTAGCACGAACTTTCTGGATATAAATACTTGTTGATTCTACAATGGTCCCAATAATGTCCTCGTCCAAAAATAAATTGTAAATATCAATTTCTGATTTCAACTCGCGAGCTTCTTTTCTTAGACCTGGCAAGTGCGTTATAATATTGCAAGCCCGTGTTCTAACATTGAGACGAAAATTACCTTCTTCATTCTTCAAAATTACCTTCATTCCATCCTTCGCAAGATATGTATCATTATCCAGCATCCCTTCATCTTCATCGTATAGACTTTCCTCGTCAGCTCCCTGTTCACTATCTGTATCATGTTCGCTCTCATATACAAAATACAAATTCGCTTTTGTTTTTTTTTCGGTTCACTTTCATCTTCCTCCATTTCATTATACCATTGCAACCATTTCATGGGATCTTTGCTACGTTCGTCTCTTGATTTTTTTGGTTGTGACATTTTCGAAAATCTAACAAAAAAACAGATTTTTTACAATTTTTACAGTAAAATATTATACAATTTTTGCGCTAATGCGTGGAACAGAGACGGGACACTGTAGAAAGCAAGATAGAACTTTGCTCCGCCATCTATCGTATTTGTTTACATGCATGCGTTCTCTGTCTAATCTCGATCTGTCTCTGTTTTACACACTGAAACTCAATTGATAGAATCCAACTGGCAAAACGTGTATATAACCCTAAATTTTGTCACTGAAAATAATATACATATTTAACATAAAAAAGTATCAATTTCAAAAGAAATTAGACAATGCAAACTGCGATAATAGTAAAAACAAATAATACTTACCAAAATCCAATTTGATAGCACTATTAGTCGCGCGGATGACCAACGTCATCCACTGTCAAATATGTGTGAAAACCCAAACAACTGTAACGAGGCGACAACAACTAATAACTGATACACGTACCTAAATCACTTGTAGGAAGGTACATAGAAGTTCGCGTGATATATCCTAACCAATGAAATGCAGTATTAGACTAATGAGGCGTGGATGACCAGTGTCATCCGCACGACTAATGAAGGATTAAATTCATCTAGAAGGTTTCCAGAAAAATTAAAATATTTAGATTTTTTGCCATAAATTATCTTTTGGTAGTTATAACTTAAAAAACAAACTAGACAAAAATTAGAAAATTTGTTCACAGATTTTTTGAATAATTTCATTGGACACTTAAACCATAATCTTTTAATTTATATACAAGGTGCCGAGAAAAATCAGAACTTTTAAAAAAATTTTTTCAAAATAATCACCATAACTTGAAAAATTGGAAAATTTGCCCATAGACTCTTTATTTAATTTTACTGTATCTTTGTTGTATCTTTTATTTCTCTTCAAGATGCTACAAAAAATGAGAGTATTTAAAAATTTCTCACAAACGCAAAGGACGGAATTAAAAAATACAGACTTATATCTGAAAATATTACAAATTTGATTCGTCTGCGGCTAATAAGACAAAAAATATTTTTATATATAAAAAGCTTTTTAAGTCGCTGCCGTTAATATAATCAAACACCTATATATTAAATAGAATGCATAAAACATACCTATTGGTTCTTATATTTTTTTGCTATGCAATTTTAAATTTATTTAATGAAACCATTTTTACAGAATAATCCTCAACTCGCAAACTTATAGAAAAATATTTGTCTTTCTTCATATTTTTACTGAAATGCTTTCCAATTATGTGCCAACTTTCATTAAGACTTCTTACTAACATTAATAGCTTTAAGGTGTGACTGCAAATAAAACCGACCTGGTGAACGTCTAATATTATTCAGCACCACAGTAAAATAAAAATAAACGAGGCGTTTATAAGGATCTGTACTGAAGCAATAAGAAATGTCTCTCCAATCCATTTACTTGGCAGCCTTATTGTTTTACAGCTGTGGCGGAATTCTCGCTATCTGGCAGTATTAGAAAAATAGAGTGGAATGGCGTACAGAATAAATAGAGGGCGCCTCAATCGAATATTTAATACAACATTTTCAATTCCTATTTATTTCCATTTGTAGGTCAAGCCAAATGCGCTGGCATCTAAAAACAACTTTATTAAAAAATTAATTAAAGTTTTATATACTTATGTTCTTTAAAAATAAAAATCGCAAAAACTTCTGTTTTGCGATTTAAAATATATAAAGTGAAGTGCGAATTTCAATGATAAAGCAAACTGCTCCCAATTATCTGTAAATAAAGGCTCGCACAATAGATCTGAATCTATTCAATATTCTTAGGAAAAAGTAGTCGTAATCTAGACGGAAAGTAATGAAAAGAACGTTTTATTCAATATTTAGAAGAGTCTGGGCATAGCTAAGAAATTCTAAGGAATCAAATTTCTTTCAGCGGCGTCCTTGGGGAACAATCCAGTTTCCTATTCGGTCTTAAGGCCCGTGCCCTGAAAGTCTGAGATTTCCTAAAATAAAAATAATAAGGGAATAAAGTTTGCGTTTTATTGGACGTTTTATCTGATAACAATACGACTGAGGACTTATAAAAACTAATTTTCGTACGAGTTTGCTTGCAGGGATAACGGAAAGATTATAATTGGATCGGAAGGGATTTTAGTTTTAGAGAGAAAAAAACTTAATAATCAATTATTTTTAGGGCAAGAATTTTTTTTTATTATTATACAAGTTCAATAGATATGGAAGAGATTTTAGTTACCATAGTAAGACAAGTCATTTCTAATAGGACGATGTCTAAAGGAATGCCTAGTAAGTATTCCATATTTTAGTAAATTGTTGACTAAAAGTTTATCTTATTGGAAATATATACATGTGAAATATAATAATTCTTAATTTTTTCAATATTAGTCTCTTGGTGCCACATAATGCTATTTTATTAGTGGCATGGCTAATGTATGTATTGTCTCTGAGTTTTATTAATACTCTTCTAAATAATAGTCTTTTTCACAACGTAATACAAGGCCATTAGTATACTCCTAAGCATAAATGCATTTACTGCTAAGATCTTAGCCTATTTCCATACTCCTTGTAGATAACCTTGAACTATATTCCCTTTATAAGTTCACAAATTCTGGTTGTCTCCACAGATCCAAATATTCTTCATATATTTAAATGCTGATTGGATCAGATGTACTTTTATAAAAGGTAAAAAACACGAAATCTACAGCATCACAAATACATTTAATAAAATAACGAAGGTTACATGTTTCGCTCGACTAGAGCATCATCAGACCTAAACAATATTTAAAATTATGTAACCCGAAAAAAGGAGAATTCAACAAAAACTTACCATAACATACACAAAACACCTAATATTTAAGTAAACAAAGATTACAATAAAGTGGCACTATCTATGTACAAAGAACTCAACTAAACAATCAAATCACTTTATACATTTTAGAAATCTAACCATCATTTAAGAGTCTAGAACTACTTGAGGTTATTAAAAACTAGGTGGCCATCAAAATCAAACCTTTCATTATTAAAGAATTTTCTACGTTTTATAATATATCAGGAGTTATCAGTTTACATTCTGCTCTAGTTCTTTCTTGTACTGCGGTAATATTTTCCGACTATATCGCATAAATTTTATTTTTTAAATGCACCCAGAGAAAGCAGCCTAGTGGTGTAAGATCAAGGCTTTTTGCTGGGTATTAAATTTCACCTTTTTTGCCAATCCAACTATATGGAAAAGTCGTATCTAAGAATATCCTTAGTTTAACTCCAAAATGAAGTGCCATCTTGTTAAAACTGTATTTGATGAAAGTGAACATTAGCATGGCTTCTTATTTCTGGTATGATTTTCCACCAAATAATCAAAGGCATTTAAATTATCCTCAATAAAAATAAACCTATTATCCTATTGCCACATATATCTACCCAAACATTTACATTTTCAGAATACCGGGTATGTGTTTCAAGCATCGAGTGCGGATTTTTATCTGACCAATCTTGAGATCATCACTACAAACCTAATTTAACGTTGAAATGTCGCAAGCATGACAAGTGACAATTATGAGACCTTCTTTTTACATGTTAGGCGAGTTTTTATCATCAAGCAGTACAATTTTTGGTAAAATCACCAATACAAACGTGCCTTAACGTCGAAATGTCAAAAACTTGTGTTATGACAACTCGTTTTTACAAATTGAGGCTCGTTGTTACTGGCAAACACTCCATTTTCACATCAAAATTTAGTGAACTTATTTTTTTTTATAAATATTTATATTTTTAAATAAAAAATATGGTTGCCTTGGCGTGTCGCATTTTCAGATAAGACAGATAAGCCAACGCAAACGTACCTTAATGCCAAAGGCACGATAAGTAAGAAGTAATCGAGCTTATTTCTAGATACAGGTGAACCTCGATTATCCGTCAGGGGTCGGGACCAGGGTGCGACGGATATGAAAAAAAGTACAAATTTATTTAAACAAACTAAAAACAACTTGCAAACAAAAAAAGGAATAAACAAACCTATATAAAAATAATATTAAGTCATAAACATTATGGTTTTTTAAAAAAATCTGTGATTTTTTTTGCTTTATCATTTGGAAGCGTTTCTTTCTTTCTTGCAAGGCGTATTTTCCTCAATAACACTAGTTGATCTAGTTCTGCTTCTTCTTGTTTTTCATACCATTGTATAATTTTTGTTACCATATCAGCTTCTCTCAACTTCCACATGGCTAATGCTATCTTCCGGATTATCTGGTAAGTCATCTTCACAATCTTCATGATCAGTGACTTCCAAGGTTTTCAAAGATGCTTAATTAATTCGTCGTCTGGTAAAATATCATATCCTACATCCTGTTTGTCAATATCTAACCAATTAGAAACGTCATTTTGTGAGATGTCTTCGAATCCAGGAAGATTTAAAAATGTTTGCTTTATAGATGAAATATTAGGTGGATTTTCTTTCTAAACGAGACATGTATTTTTGGTAGGCAACAATTTATTCCAAATTTTATTCAAGGTTTCTGCGGGTATACTGTTCCAAGCTTCAGTGGCAATATATATGGCATCTTTTATGGAGAATATTTTCCAATATTGTTTTAAGTCCGTATTTGTCATGGAAATAAGTCCCCGAATAAAAGCCTTTCGATATCTTCTCGTGAAACTTTTAATAACCCCTTGGTCCATAGGCTGAATCAAGGCTGTCGTATTTGCAGGCAAAAAGTGACAAGTTATTTTACCATCTTCGGACTTTAACTCTTCAATAGAATGAGTTGGCGCATAATCCATTAAAAGCATAGCTTTTTCGGGAAGATTATTTTCACGTAAGTATTTTTTAACTTCATGAAGAACACACGTTCTAAACCAATCAATGAATATCTCTTGACTCATCCATGCACTTTTTTGGGCTTATATTTCACAGGCAAATTTTAAAGGCACAAGGTTTTTTTTGCTTTTCCAATGACCACAAGCGGACGCCTATGATTACCGCTAGCATTTGCACAAACCATAATCGTTATGCGTTCCTTTTCAACTTTATATCCAGGTGCTGACGTCTCAGAAGATGAAGCTAATGTGATTTGAGGAAGTGCCTTCCAATTTAAGCCTGTTTCATCGCATGATGTAAACTTGATTTCTTTGTAGACCACGCTTCCTAATTTCCTCCCGAAGCTAGTTAACATAATCTACCACACTAACACTATTAGCAGTTAATTTTTCACCTTCAATAGATAACTGCCTTACTCCGTGTCGAATTTTAAATATCCAACCATCCTGTGCTTGCTTTAAAAGACGGGTCGGTATTTGGCATTTTTTTATTGAATTCTAATATTTTTGTTGAATAATCGGGCCTATTAAAGGTATTCCTTGACTTCGCTGCTGGGCAAACCAGTAAAAAACAACCTCATCTTATTCATTGTGGGTAGCTAATTTCCTTGTTTTTCGATAAGTAACATCACCATCTGCTGATTCCATTTTGCTGATATGTTTTTTAATTATATTTCCATGATTTTTTAAATCATTAATTGTAGTTCGCGGAACATTATAAATTTTTGATAGTGCTGAAGCGCTTTCTCCCTTTCTTAATCGACACACAATTTCATATTTTTTAGCCAAGTCCAGCACTATGCGCTTTCTTTTATTATCAGACATTGTAAAACATGAAACAAAGCAGTTTTGCACAAACACTGTACAACTATCCACCCTATACCCTAAATATTGAAACCGATATTGGAAGCTAATTTGCACGATGCGTTCGTAATGCATGCAAGTTAAAACAAATCAGTCGGTCGCGCGGTCGGGCTCTCTTAAATGTTGGCCACCGGGCTGTGAATTAAATTCTCCGAATTTATTTTCAACAACAAGGTGGAGGTGACGAATAACAGAAGTTAACGAATAATCGAGTGCCGGATTATCGAGGTTCTACTGTATTAATGTTCATTTTTATTGCAAAACATCCATTTTCTTACCAATATTTAATAAGTCTTTTTTTCAATAAATATCTGTAATTTTGTCATACCAGTAGTTTTATTAAAAGATATGGTTGCCTTTGCGTCTTTCATGTTAGGGTCACCAATACAAACGCACCTTAAAAACGAAATGTTAAAATAATGACAAGTGACATGTATTATAATTTTTACTTATTAAGGTGCGTGTTTATCACCAAAGACTCCATTTTTGGATATGGAATATTTGTATTTTAATTTTAGCCGTAATTTCATTAAAAAGGTATGGTTGCATCTTAAGATAGGTAATACAAACGTACCTTATTTTAAAGGGAGTACCTGCCGACACGCGTTTTTGCTTTTTAGCGTCTTCAGGGCAGGACAATAAGAAAACCAAATAAAAAAGAGAAATAAACACAAGGGATCACGAAAACGAGCAAAAAAAACATCAAATTGACTCAGGTTAAGGCTTTGTCACACAGATGCTTCCTTAGTACAGATGTTTCATTTTTTTAATGTATTGTTATGTCTTGGTTTTCTGGTTGTCCTACCCTGAAGAAGCTCAAAAGCAGGAACACGTATCGGCAGGTACCACATTTCCTTCTTCTACTTCCTGTTGTGATTTATCTTAAATTTCAACTTTCTACAGCAAATTATATCAGCAAAGATTTTTAGGTCACATAACCATTGTCGTTAAGAATTATTATTCGAACTTTTCTAGTAAATGTTTTTTTATATGATTCATTATTTGCTTGTTCCTGTATTCTGCAATATATCCAGAATTGCTCTAAAAGAGCTCATTACAGCAGACATAGTTTTTCATAAAATCCAAGACGCATTAATATTCTTAGTATCGATTAAAAAAGCTTTTCTGGTAAATAAACGCCTGCATAATAACTTAATGCTCTTGTGCAGAACTCCCTAGGTTAGGGAGGCAAGGTAGATCATCTCAAAATTCTAATAAATAATAATTCATGCATAAATATCCACTACGTAATTGAAAACTAAAAATGAATCGAAATAGCTAAAACGTAAAATTATATTGATAATTTGTCAGCGACTAGATTTATGTGTTAACTGCACTTTTTCATAACCATATATCGTCTAGAGGTAGATTAGAAAGCTAAGATAAATTTTCCTATAAATACCTTATACCCTTACCCTACTAGAACTGAACATTTTTTAAACAAAACTATTTTCTCGTCGACCAATCAATATGCAATCAGTTTATTCGCTATCCCCCGGCAATCTCTCAACTCTTCTCTATCGAACTTCAATCTGGTCAATGATGTTCGCTTTGCGTAAGAATTGAAAATTAGCCACTTCGTTTAAGCAACCCATCCAGAGAGTCCCGAACTATCTATCCCTACTCAAATCGACATCCATGCAATTTTGCCGAGAGTCAAATGGCCTTCCGGACCACAGAACTGCCCAACTTCGATGCATTTCCATCATGTGAAACAGTTCCGAATTTAGTTTTGAAATTTGCATTTGGCTGCCTGTCGTTCGCCCGAGATCGGGCATTCTTGCGGGAGGTGTGAATTGATAACGACAGGGGTGAATAATGGGGTTATTTTGATCTATTTAGTACTGTATTTTAGTGTGAGTTTAAAGTAATTGAATTTCAACTTTTTTTAAGGTTTTATTTAGAAACACGTGATGATTAACATAATTGATAAAGTAACTTTTTTAGTACTGGTTCTTCCGATTTTTTACTCGCTTCCTAACTTTTAGCTATAAAAGATTTTTGAGTAATCTTTACTTAAGAACCTGGTTACTTTTACAGTTTTGGTCTTAGTAAAATAATAATCAAAAATAATTTAAAGAGAAAAAAATAATTTTGTACGATTTCAGAATATAGCCCTAAACGAAGCATTTTCCTATGCATGATAAGTATAAAGAAAACCGAAAAACCTGTATAAATAAAAAAATTGACGTTATCGATCTCAGCTAAATATTAATTTTAAATATTTCTTAAGGAGTAAAAAATTAATAAGGAAAATAAACATATTTCTATAAAATAAATTTATAAAAAACGTATTATATAATAATATTAAAAAGAAAAAGGGATTCAAGCTGCTTAAGAAATCAAACTTAAATTTTAAAGAAAATACAATGGAAAATGCACAAAACTAATATTTACAATTATTGTAATAAGGGATGACGTTTTTTTTTGCAAATGATTTAATTATCTTTATTTAAAATAAAATAAAATTGCTACTAAAAAAGAAATATTATTGTGACGAAAATGGTTGGCTGCAGTTGATTTTTACAAATAAGGGATATAGGCATTATCAGAAAATATCTGTTAGACTATTGGTTTCAATAGTCTCATTTTAGTTTATCTATCTAGTTTTTACTTTATTAATGGAATTTTCTTTTTCTCCAAATCTTTTTTACGAATATTTTTTGTGTTTTCTGACATTGCTATCTGTTTCAAATTTAAATTTAAATATATTTAAAAAAAAATATTTTGCTGATTTTCACTTTTTCAATTAATTTTTTTTTTCTTTTGTTTAGCATATTCAATCTTTCTACTCAGATTATTGGTTCTGCAATTCATCATAATACATGTCATGCAATGTATATTTTTCCTTTATTTTCAATATAGAATTATTAATCATATCTATTTGTATTTTCTAGTCACGTTAAACATTTCTTTCATCAGTAACATCAAGGTTGAGATATTTTTAAAGTATCTGGCAGATATGCATTGGCAGTGACATTTCCTTCAATTTAGCAATCACGTATCGAGGTTTTTGGCTGAATAGACATATGATCTGCATACCAGTGCATGATGAACACTAGTTAGCTATTTCTTCAGGTTAACAACTTTTGCTTTTTTTTACCTCTTTTTAGATTTAACATTAAGGTGTTTATGAAATTTTTTATTTATTTTTTGGTTTATTTGACTAATACTTTCTATTTGACAAGTTTAATAGACCATTCTTCAATTTTTAGATCTGTATTCATGTTTTTACCTTTTATTTCATGTATTAAAAAAATAATACATAAACCACTTGCTGAATATTACACTCTGTTTAAGGCTACGTTTGGAGTCTTTACAGCTTTTTCTTCTGTAGAAGTAAGAGTCTTGGTAGTATGAATAAATTAGAAAAAATTTTTTGTATAGGTAAAAGAGAGCAAAATACTTTATAGTTACACATACACATACTTCTAGGCCACTAAAAGTCATTTGTACTGATACATTTTATGTTAAGGAAGTGTAAAAAGCCAAGAAAAAATAGGGCAACCTGATTTAAAAAAAAAAGGCTGATCAGAGTACAATACAAAGCACCATTAGCAGAACTTAAGGCAAAAAATGCAGAGAATGAAAATAATTTTGTAATTCTTTACAATAATGGCTATCACAAGGTTATAAAAAATGAGTGCCAAGTAAACAGAAAGAAAACTCGATAATAACTTATTACTAATGAACTACCAAAAGGCTAGTGGAATAAAAACCAAAACCTTAAGCTGCGTCCACACCGAGTCGACACTGTCGATCAACTATGTCTATCGACGTTGTCGACTTAGTGTGTACGTTGCCATCGACGATGTCGATCGACATGCCGATTTGTTTTCCATCGCTTGTCGGTGAACATGAAAGAGCAATCGATCGACTTTAGTGTGTGGACGTGTTTTCGAAGTTCGACATTCTACAAAGTGTTAAAGTAGGAGTAGGTACTCAGTGACGTCGTGCCTTGTTGACATCGTGGCCGTGTGTTTTCGTTGAAGAAATGGAATGGGAAGAAGCTAAAGTCATAGCCTTTATTGAGGCATACAAACTAAAAACAAATCTATGGGATTCTAAAACCAAAAACTATAAGAACAGGAACTTGAGGTACGATGCCATTATGGAAATTGGTAAAGAATTTAACATCGAAAAGAAAGCGGTAGAACAAAAAATTAAAAATCTTCAAAGTCAATTTGCAAGAGAAGTAAAAAAAATAAAGGATAGCAAGAAATCTGGCTCTGGTACGGAGGATGTGTATAAAAGTAAATGGTTTGCTTTTGAAAGTATGAAATTTTTACTAGACAAAAATAAGCCCAGGGAGATGTTGGATTCACAGGTACGTAGACTTTGAGTGCTTATCTATGTATTTTTGTTTTTAAACGACAGGTTCTTTAGAACACTGTTACGCCTTTACTTCTCCTTCGGGTGTCATAAAATAGTCTCTTAGTATTAGGCCTGCACTGCACTTCTTCTGGGTATTCTGGGTAAATATGCTAAGCCAGGCTCATTACCATTATCATTTCTCCAAGCTCCTGGAATAAAGTCAGTTGAATCAGAGCAGTCAGAATCGAATGTTCCAGGGGGATTATAAATGTTCTTAGATGCATTTTTTCTAAGAAAGTTGTGCAAGTATCATTCTGCTAACGTTACCTTGCAGGCAGTTTGAGGTTCCAACAGTAATGGTTTGCGAAATATTCTAAGTACATTAGATATTAAGCCAAACACATTTTCCGATATTCTTCGAGCTCTGCTGAGGCGATAATTAAATACTCTTTCACTAGAACCTTTAGTGTGACTTCCTGCATATGATTTCATTATGTTTGTTGACAAAGGAAATGCGTCGTCTGCAACAAAAACATATGGGCATTTTAGATCACTATTTGGGAGTTGATTTTCTCCAAGTAAATGCATTGTATTGTCCTTTAGAAGCTTACTAAACGTAGTACTACTAAACACGCCTTCATCGGAAATGCGCCCTTGATATCCAACATTAGCATAAATAAAATTGTAGCTTGCGTCGACTACGGCGAACAAAACAATACTAAAAAATCCTTTGTAATTGAAGAATTTACTGCCGCTGTTTATTGGAGCCTGCAACGATATATGTTTCCCATCCATAGCTCGGGCGCAATTTGGAAAGTTCCAACGATTGTAATAGTCCTCGGCAACGGCTTTCCATTCTGCTTCGTTTTTAGGCATCTGAAATTAAAACAAAAAATTTATTTTATTTTTTAAACTTCAAACTAGCAATAGTACCAACAGAAGTAAAATAAAAAATCTTTATATTACAGGTTTCGTCAGGGGTGGGTGCAGTGGAAGATGCCATCAATGTGGATAATACTGCTGATGAGCATAAGAATAGTCAAGATGCCATTTTAATTACTGGAGAAGGCAACTCTGAAGACTCTACGAGGAGTAATGTAAATGTCGATTATGTTGAAAAAGTACAGGAAACTTTAACTACACAAAAACAGTTTAAGTTGCCAGCTCTTGGCCACGTACCTTCAAGGAAAAGGAAATGCGATAACCCAATCGTCAATGAAGCCTACGAGATAATGACGCAAACATCAGCGACCAAACAATCAAAGGATGTGTTTACCATATTTGGCGAAGAAGTGGCTGTTACATTGCGAAATTTGCCCACTACTTATGCTCAAGCTACAGTGCAACACAAAATAAGCACACTTCTGTTTGAAGCAAAATTGGGAAATTACAATTATCCCGTAGCACAACAAACACAGCAGCACTATTTTTCTCAGGCTCAGCAATAACACTATTATCCTCAATCTCAGCATTCTCAGCAACAGCATTATTTTCCCATTACAGCAAATTGAGGTGGCTTACTGACGACCTCACCGATGCATTCCCCGGAATCATATTCCTCATGCTCTCCTTTTAGCAATCCCCCTACTTCGGCACAATCAACTACTGCCCTTACAACTGATGAAGATGAAGCTGCAGATCGTTTCATCACCCAACTGCTATCTCAAGGAAGTCATACCGTATAAGCTTGGTCATAAGTATAGATATGCGCACAGCTATCCTCATTTAAGGTTTAAATATTTAGTTTTGTTTTAGTTATAGTTTATTTTTACTACTGTTGTGCTTATTTATTCTTTATTATGGTTACGAAAATTTGATTTAAGAAGTAGCTATAACTATATTTTCACATTTATATAAATCTCGTTAAATCTTAATAAATAAAATGCTTACCTTAATATAGTCTTGTAATACATCAAAAAGGGCATCGCACACCTCCACAACAATTTTGGAAATTGCCTGTTTTGAAATTTTGAAAAGATACATTAGTGAGTGGTACGAATCTCCAGTCGATAAAAATCGTAACGTTACAGCAAGACGCTTCTTTATGGGAATGGCAGGTCTATAATTGGTGTCTTCTTTACAAATTTTTGGCCTGATTTTTAGTAACAAATATTCAAATTCACCTTCTGATATTCGAAAAAAAAATCTAAAACCACCATTGAACCTGTATTCAAGGCTCAATATGTTTATGTCATCTTTTTTTAAATCGTCTATCAAATTACTAGCATTGTATCTAGTTCTACTTTGAAGACCTGGTCGAACCCAAAATCTTTTTTTGCGCGCAATTTTTCTTTTTTTAGTCGTGATAATAATATACGCGGCATAAGCAAGAATTACGTATTCTTCGTCGAACATGTTGATTTGACTGATCGACAAACATTTGTGTCGACTCTGGTGTGGACAGATGCAGTTTTTGTCGCTTGTTGATCAACAATGTCGATAGACATAGTCGATCGACAGTGTCGACTCGGTGTGGACGCAGCTTTAGATTTTAGTAAGCACTAAGCTCTTCAAATTATGATATTGTGGTAGCTCAAATGTCTCAGAAAATGTTCCAAATAGCCGAATTATACTTTTGGATTAATTTTTTACAATTGACTGCTCTACGGAATACTAAAATAAATCAACTTAGAATAGAACATTTTTACTTTAATTTTAAAAACGGTTTTAAAAAACTACTAGAGACTTAACGAATATTTATTTTCAATTGTTTAGGTCTCTCATTTTCAACAAAAGGAATATGACAGAATTTTATAAAATTCTAGACAATAGTATTCACTATTTTGTTGCACAAGGAAAATTCAAGTCATCCAGTTTTCTTTCTTACTTTTCTAGAGACTTAAACAATTAATTCCTTTTTAAAGAAATATATATATTGCAGTTCCAGAAATGCCTCTGACTAATTGGAATTTGACAAAGTTAGAACCCAGTGTAAAAATTTAATATAGAAGTTTTTCAAATTAGATAAATAGTGATCTGGTCAACAACTGAAAAAATTTCTGGATGTTTGTAAAGAAAAAAAGAAGTTCTTATGAAATTCGAAAAATTATGAGCGTTAATAACATCTTAACTATTGATACTCGGGCAACTGTAGATTTTTTTGCTGACCACATTGCTATAGTCTTCTAAAATTTAAATCCAATGCCTCCTGAAAATACTGTCTAGTAATAAATGTTGGGATCCTTGTCTCATAAGTTAATAATTACCTTTGGGATCCAAAGGTATAACGGAAAAGTTTTAAAGTTGTCTAATTTTTTTAACAAATCTTTGTCCACTGGCATGTTTCCAATTATTTTGAAAAGAAGTCTTATATCTCCTTTATTTGAATCAAACAAAGAGAAGTAATATTAGGAGCTAAAGAGGTGTATCTATAAAGTTTCCAATTTCAAAAGTTTTTGATAACTTTCTCTATAACTACTTAAAATGGTAATAAACAACATGGCTTTAGAGGAGGTCGACCTACAGTAACTAATCTGCTTACTTACAACACTAGACGTACTCACGTACCTTGGAACCTAATAACCCCTAGGTTGATGCCATATAATATTCAGACTTCTTCAAGGCATTTGACCAAGTAAATCACTTGTTGTTTAATAAGTTAATAAATATAGGATTTTCTAATGGGCTTACAGGATGAATGCTTAATTTTTTCTATGATTGAAATATGATAGTAAGAATTCGTATTTTTTAGGCAAGTAAACTCTGGAGTAGATTTGCTAACGATTGTATAAAGCATTGTGAATATTTTATGTTTGCTGATGATCTTAATCTATTTTTGATAAATTTGAATGATATTGATGTGGATTAGCCTCAGGAAGATTAAAATAGTGTTTTAATTGCTATAAGTATATCTTGATAGATCTTAACATTAAAAAGTGTCTTAAAACTTTCTTTAGTAAAAAAACAATTGATTAGATGGTCAGTTTCTGCAAAATAGAGAACAAACCAAAGATTTGGAAATATTTTTTACTGCTTAATAATATTTTAATAAACATGTGAATCAATAAGCAGTTAAGTCCCAGCGGCTGTTAGGATTTACCTTAAGGAATTGCAAGGATCATTTACTGGAGGTGGTGAAATCAGTGCATATCGACTTGGTCAGATCACTTCTTGAATATGGTTCAAGTAATGATCAATTCAAATTCAAGTATAAGAATACAAAAAAAAATTGAAGTATTGTAAATATAGGTTTAATTAACATCTTCTTTCAGAACATGAAAATTCTCTTATTATAATCAAATTAAACTTGATTACCTTAGATAAAAGACGGATTATGTATGAATTATTTCTCTAATTTATAAAATTTTTGAACTGCTTAGAGAAGTCTGTATAAAATAATTTATTTTTGATTAGTATTCACATTGTGGTAGGCATTCCTTTATGGATAAACCTTTGGAAATTTTCAATAGAGAGAAGAGATTCGATATTTTTATTAATTCTTTTTAACTGTTTAAAAAGACCCTACTAAGAATACTTTAATTTATCTGTTGCTGTAATAAAAGACTATCAAAAACTGCTTTCAGTACTATGTAGATTATTTAATTTTTTTAATTTTTTAACGATTTTCATTTCAGTAACTAAAAATTTATTTTTGTTAAATTTATATTTACATAACTTAATTATGTTGTTCGGAATTAAGCTGAAGCTTTAAGAAGTTTTAATAAGATCATCCTGCAACTCCCTTCCACCCAGTTAAACAGGTGGCTATGTATATATGAAAAATCATTGCCCAGAAAATACATTTTTTTTTATACAGTGAGAGCCAAAAGTCCGGAATAAATTCATTTAAAATTCAGGGGTATGTTAAAAAAAAAACGCTCGGACACGTCGATTTTTATTTTTAACTGCGGGTTTTCTTACTATAATTTTATGTATACAGGGTGGTCCAAAAATAAGTTACGACCATCAACTTCAATTTTTGAAATGGAAATACCTATTTTTAGTTCTGTATTCTTAAAGAACGGTTAAATTTCTAAACATACAATAATTCATGCAACTATGTAACACTCTTACTAATGTAACCTTGTTTTTTGTGTTTTTTCATCCATTGTTGCAATGATGTTGTCATCATTTTTTGAAGTGACAGGTATTGTTGGGGCTCACTTGCGGCAGGGTGCCTGAGACATCCCCAATGGTGGAAATTAAACTAAAGGCTCAATTTTACAACCTTTAATTGAAACTTGAAATGCCTAAACGAAGTTCATTACAGCCTTACATAAAAACCGAGATTATACAAAAAAAAAAGCGACTCTCTCTCTCGCGGGGCCGTTGCACACGCAAACAGACGTTTACCACCACCACTATTACTAGCGCGCACATAATCGATATATATCTGTCTCTTTTGGTTACACAGGAATATCGGAATGGATTCACATAACGTGGCTCGATTATAGTTTAAAGCAAGAGACAGATGGACGGGCGAAATAACAGGTTTAAAACAGAGGCGCGTAACATAACACAGAGGCGTAACATAAAATCATTCAGGTATCAAGCAGTCTTATCCTTGTTTTTTGTAAAATTTAATATTGCCTGAAAAGATGAATAAGTTAAGTGAAACTGAGAGAATAGAAATACTAATTATGATAGGATGTGGTGATCGCATTAGGACCCAACACCAGGTTTGTGAAATGTTTAATACCAAGTATCCCGATAAGACAATATCTCAGTCTACCGTTAGCAAACTAGAAAGAAAATTTAGGGAATTAGGTCACGTCAGAGATCGACCCAGATCGAGTCGTCCCTCAATTTCCGAGGAAAAGAAGTTAAATGTTGTTTGGTCCATTGAAGAAAATCCTCATACACCGACTAGACAGGCAGCACTAGATAACGATGTTGGAAAAACATCTTTAAGAAGGATTTTGAAAAAGGCAAAATATCATCCCTATAAATTGAAATTAATCCACGAACTTAACGAAGATGATACAGATCGTCGATTAGAGTTTTGCGAAACTATAATGAATGTCTGCCATAACGACCGTCTTTTTAATCGTAAAATAATTTTTTCTGACGAGTCGACCTTCTGCCTCAATGGTACAGTGAACAGACAGAACTGCCGTTACTGGTCTTCCTCCAATCCAAATTGGGTATTTGAAGCTCATACCCAATATCCTCAATCTGTGAATGTTTGGGCCGGCATTATCAATGACAGAGTCATAGGTCCATTTTTCTTCGAAGGTACCTTAACAGGTCAATGTTATTTGAAATTCTTAAGGAACGAACTGATTCCCGCTTTATGTTTGATGTTTCCAAATGCAATTAATCCCAATATTCCAGAAGCTTCAATTTGGTTTCAGCAAGATGGCGCGCCGCCACACTTCAGCAGAGCCGTGCGCCAATATTTAAGTGAGGTATTTCTGGGTCGATGGATTGGGCGAAGGGGTCAATTGGAGTGGCCTGCTAGGTTCCCCGACTTGACTCCTTTGGACTTCTTTTTGTGGGGTTATTTAAAGCATAGAGTGTATGTAAATAAACTCAACAATTTAGAAGAATTGAGAAATAATATAAGAAATGAGATTCAACGAATACCTCAAGAAATGATACGCAACGTTCTGAGAGAATTCGAATCAAGACTCGCTTACTGTCAAGAAGTTAATGGGGCTCAATTTGAACATTTAATTCGGTCTAGATTAGAATAGTTTCTTTTTGTTCAACGTTTATACAATACTTATGATTAAATACATTAATATTTTGAATGTTTTTTTAGAAATTCAACCGTAAATTTCTCAGTACCTGTTGACACTTACTAGCTAGTGTCAACAGATGGTTTTAAAAAAGGTTCGATAAAAAGTGCACACCGCATTTGTCTATGTCTAACCGTTTGGATTTTATAACATGTCAAAAGTGTAAATATGCTGATTTTCAACTGTCAATAACTCAAAAACAAATGAAGATAGGTATAGGACATTATACATGAAATATGTCTAGAATTTTCTGTTCTTTAAGAATACAGAATAAAAAATAGGTATTTCCATTTCAAAAATTGAAGTTGATGGTCGTAACTTATTTTTGGACCACCCTGTATACATAAAATTATAGTAAGACAACCGCAGTTAAAAATAAAAATCGACGTGTCCGAGCGTTTTTTTTTTTGAACATACCCCTGAATTTTAAATGAATTTATTCCGGACTTTTGGCTCTCACTGTATCAGTAGCAGATATAACTAAGTGTAGTTGAGAACATCGCTCACAAAATAGTATTTTTATTTTTATTTTTTTATGCCGTGTTGTGTCTTTCTCTTTTTACCTTTTGTTTAAGACTTCCTTGTCTTTTAGTTTCCTTCTTGCACTATGATTTTTAAAATATTTTCTGTTTGCTCCGGGACTCTTTAGATCGATCTAGGAGTATAAATGTTATAAATAAACCCAGAACGAATTGTCGAATTTCGATGTGAACATTTCGAATGTCACTGTCAGTTCGAAAATTAATAGTTTTTATCAGAGTAAATAATGGCTTATTTAACGAAAACCTAACGAATTGAAATTTTGATGATGCTAGGGTACGGGGATCGAGTGCGCATGCAAAAAAAAGTAAGTGAACTGCCTAATACCAAATACACAAACCATCCTATTTCTCAGTCAACAGTTAGTAGAATAAAGCACAAATTCATAACTTCAGGTCATGTTAGGGATTTGCCAAGATCAGGTCGTCCAAAAATTTCTGAAGAAACAAAATTAAACGTTCTGCTCTCCGTCGAAGAAAATCCAAATAATGCAACTTCACAAATTTCAGTTGATAATAATATAGATGGAACGTCAGCAAGACGCATCTTAAAAGCAAATGAATACCACCCTTATAAAATTAGACTAATACACGAATTAAATGAGGACGATCCTGATGGAAGAAACCAATTTTGGGAGCAAATGATGAACATTTGCAATAATAACCGTCAGTTTGTGCTACGAGTTTTGTTTTGGGATGAAGCAACTTTTTGTTTAAACGGTGTCGTTAATCGGCAAAATTGTCGGTACTGGTCAGTGTCAAATCCCACACTGGGCAACTGAGGCTCATACACAGTACCGTAAATCTATTAATGTTTGGGCTGGTATCGTGGAAAAGAAAGTAATAGGGCCATACTTTTTCGAAAAAAACTTAACAGGACAACGCTATTTGAATTTTCTTTAAGAAGATCTTATATTTGCTTTGGCTACCCTATACCTAGACGAAAAAGACCCTGCTATCCCGACAGATAATTTGTGGTTTCAGCAAGATGGCGCACCGCCACATTTCTTTCGAGATGTCCGTAATTACTTAGATACAGTGTTCCCAGAAAGATGGATAGGACGAAGAGGGCCAATAGAGTGGCCGGTCACCAGACCTAAATCCCTGCGACTATTTTCTATGGGGGTACCTGAAAAGTAAAGTTTATATTGAGAAGCCAAACAATGTAGAAAATTTGAAAAATAAAATTAGATATGAAATTAGACGTATATCATCCGAAATAATTGATAGTGTTTTACATGAGTTTGTAAACCGTCTTGCTTTCTGCCAAGAAGTAAATGGGGATCAGTTTGAACACTTGATACATTAATAAGAGTTTTCACAGTTTATAACATTTTATCCTTCATTTTATCTTAATTTGTAAATAGATGTACTTACTGGCTTTCTTGTTGGTTAAATGTAAATATTTCTGAAGCAGTTGAGTTTTGAAATAAGGTGTATTATACGAAACTTGCTTGGAATTTTGCCTATATTTCATAAATGCAATAAAAAATATAGCATTCCATTTAAAAAATGACTGATGACGTCATATCTTTTTTTTGTTCCACCCTGTATACAAAAATTTATGTGAAATAATGCGCGACTTAAAATAAAAATCGACGAGTCGGAGCGTTTTCTTTAAAAAAAATCATCTTTAATTTTTATCGAATTTATGCGGAATTTTAGGCGGTCACTGTATATTTGAATGCTTTTATTGGATTTCCTTATCTATTATTTACTGGAACTTAAGCATCCAATGCGACTAAAATTGATGATAAGTAAATTATAATTTCGTATGGATAGCAGATTCGCAGATGGAGAAAAACTTGGCATATTAAGGTTTTAGTTTCAAAACCAAAACGTCAATAGAATGTAAGTACAAATAATTTTTTTACGTCAAAAGTTGCATTAAAAATGTTATAAATAAATAAACTATATGGGATGTTTACGAAATATAGCCAAGTATTCGAAATACCTCTTATACATTTTACCTTTTTGCCCTTTCAAACATTTCCGAGATCGCAATGGCTGCATCACCCACTTTTGACACATATATCGCATATGAATTTATATAAAATCCCAAATAAAGTATAATAAGGTTAGCATAACTTTACAGTTTTATAAAAAAAAAATAAGTTAATAAAGTCTTGTTAAGGTCCTTCTTTTTATTCCACAAAGCTGACAGGAGTGTTGCTAAACTTTAAAACACACATACAAGAAGAGGCATAAAGGCAAAGTGTGCTTCCTCGTTTCAGTTGTTACGCCGAGTGGCTTCCGTCTACACTCCGAAAGAAGCAAAGAAGGCTGCAATGATGGCTGCTGGACTCCTTCCAAAATGTCTGTTGTTTATTTTTATTAGTCTTCTTTTGCTGCTTAAATTTTTATATAACAAGACAAGCGAAGTCCCGAGGCCTTTTCATTAAATTGGAATGAAATGAGGTTTATGTTTTGTTTTTCGTTTTGTCTCTAATAAAGTAAACATAATTAAAATTTATTTTGATGGGAATCATATTACATTTCTTATATTTAAAATGTTAAGTGTTTAAGCAATAGCTTTAGTAATTTTAATTGTAATTAAGTAAGAATACTGTAGTGCTTTATAGTATATAGGTCACATATTACTTGTTGGGAAAGCACATAAATTCGGATTCAGAAGCTATACCGATCAAGTTTTTTATATACTTTAAGTGAATTACATATTTCAATAATGTCTCTCACGTCTTACGAGTATCATGCAATAAAAGTTCATTCATCAATTAGTAAATAGAATATATTTCACAACCTGACGAACAATTTACTGCCAAATTATAGGAGTATTGGTCCAGAAAACCATTACATGGTAGATATTGTCAGCGTCTGAGTCAAGCTTGTAAGAAGCGCTCAACAGAATATCTAAGCAAGGCTTATATTTATAAAAAAACTGACTATATTTGGTTTGCAGGTTGGACTTTATGCCACTAGAACTTATTAAAAATTTAAAGAAAGAATACAAAGTCAATATACTGGGACAATACGATACTCTCGAACATGAAAATTGAACAAAACAAAAAGCAACGGAAAGAGAGAAAAAATGTACCAATATCTAGAGCTAGTTAAAAAATATAAACAAACAAAATATATCACAAAACTAGCATCAAGCAATTTTCGAAACTACCTGAAAACAAAAAAAATACAGTCAGAACAATATCATTCTTATTTAGAAATCAAAAATATTAGAAACATGCAAAATTATAAGGAAAGTTTTTAATTGTTAATCATATCATTACATACCTCCAAACATCTTAAAACCTTCTCAGTATAAATCAAGCGCTACTTAGTAATTGGTTCACCAGAACCGCGATCTGCAGAACAAGTTAAAAAATTTTAGTTTTGTGTATCTGTACACTACAGGTAAAAAACAGCTATTTTAAACTCTCGAAAATAAATGAGTAACTTTTTAGGTTCTTATTAGAAAACGGAATGATAACCCAAAAAGATATAGGTAAAGTGAAAAACCAAGCTGCTAATTAATACCGATAGATGTTAATTAAAAACCAAACTGCTAACAGTTATTTTCTTCTAGTACCAAAATCGTTTAACGATCGTTGTAGACTGTAGATTATCCATATTAATATACAGGGTGTCCCGGTTCATGTGGGAAATCTCTCGAATTCAGGTAGAACATCGAGAAATAATACCGAACGTTCCTATAAAAAATTCCTACAGGCTTTCTTTACGAAGATACAGCCTTCTAAAGGACGCTGCTGGAAATTGGTTTTTCATAAATTACTTTTAAACTACCCGGTAGAATTTAATAAAGAATTTAGGTGATGAACACTATTAGGGACCTCTTAAAATGACATCCTTAAAATACATTTACCTAGTTTACTTTACCTGGGGCGTACTAGGTTGTACACTTTAATGCGTATATTTTTAACACCCTCTATGTTAGAGTCTAGAAAAATAAATTTGGATACCTTGAACCCTAGGCTAAAAAAAAGATACTCTTGTTCATTATCGATAAAATGAACCGTTTTTGAGAAAAAAAATAATAAACAAGCCAATGTTTTTTTTTTATTTTTTTTAAATGAGATAAGTACGCTAGTTATTTAAAGAACAGAGAAATTTAATTTAAAATAATACATGTTCCTAAAAATACAGTGGTGTCCTAAAAAATACTTTTACAAAATAATAAAAAAAAACCTATGATGAGTATATGTTTATAAATTAGAAAAAACAACTTACAAAAAATGCCAAAAACCAAATATGTTAACAAAAGTTAAATTCTTCAATACGAGCAATAAACAATTAATTATTAAAAACTTCATAAGTAGGTTCGACGTGGGCTCCGTGAACTCTAACACATCGCGGGCACGACGAATCGAGGACTGCTGCACTCGCCACAATAACCCAATATTGTTTTTTATATTATCCCATAGATAAAAATCTAATGGCGTTAGATCGGGAGGCCGAGGAGGCCAAGCAACAGGTCCTCCTCTACCTATCCAACGGTTTTCAAAGGTATTATTTAAGTGGTGTCTTACAGCAAGGCTAAAATGGGGTGGAGCTCCATCATGCATAAAATACATATCTCGGCGGGTTGCAAGGGGAAAATGTTCTAATAAATCTGGAAGATTGTTCTGGAGGAACTCCAAATAAAGTTCTTCGTTTAAACGTGGTGGCAGTTCAAATGGCCCAATCAAATAAATGACCAATAATTTCTGCCCAGATATTTATTGATTGGAATTGATGTTGATGATGAGAAATAAAACTATCACGGAGACTTTCATCAGCCCATACATGCGAGTTATGTAAGTTTTCAATTCCATTTTTGGTAAACCCTGCTTCATCCGTAAAAAGAATCGTGCTGATAAAGTTAGGGTTATTTCGCTGCTGATCTAACAGCCAGTTTGCGAAGTGTATTCTAGGAGCAAAATCTCTGGGCAGTAGTTCATGCACTTTTTATAAGTGAGATGGGTACAACAGTTGTTCTTGAAGTGCCATGTGTACAATTGTTTTGGACGAATGAAGCTGAGCGGCTAATTTTCGAGTACTCGTTGTAGGAGTGTCAGCTACAGCATCTAAAATATTTTCTTCCAATTGCACTGTACGTGCACATTGGCTGTTCTCCTCCAACCACCATTATTCTTTTTTTTTTCAAAAAATCCTAAAATTGCATTAAGGAAATTTAATATTATTACCTCATTAAGTGGAAAACAGAAACCTACCAGTTTCCCTTAGACGTTGATCAACACGTTGAAATATTTTCTGACCCGGGCGTTCAAAAATGCAAAAATTCCGATAAATAAGTCAGGTACAATACAATTGGTTTACATTATTTTTTTAGTTTTTTTTTATGTTTAGTTTTTATCTTAAGAATAACAAAAAAGAAATAAACGTATAATAAATAAGAAATATTTTGTAAGTATTTTTTAGGACACCACTGTATTTTTAGAAATATGTATTTTTTAAATTAAATGACTTTTTTAAATTACATCAAAATTTTCTGGTCTTTGAATAACTGGCGTACTTATCTCATTAAAAAAAAATAAAAAAAAAACATTGGCTCGTTTATAATTTTTTTTCTCCAAAACGGTTTATTTTATCGATAATGAACGAGAGTACCTTTTTTTAGCCTAGGGTTCAAAGTATCCAAATTAATTTTTTTTTAGACCCTAACATACAGGGTGTTAAAAATATACGCATTAAAGTGTACAACCTAGTCCGCTCCTGGTAAAGTAAACAAGGTAAATGTATTTCAAGGAAGTCATTTTAAGAGGACCCTAATAGTGTTCATCACCTAAAATTTTTATAAAATTCTACCGGGTAGTTTAAAAGTAATTTATGGAAAACCAGTTTCCAGCAGCGTCCTTTAGGAGGCTGTATTTTTGTAAAGAAGGCCTGTAGGAATTTTTTTTAAAGAAACGTTCGGTATTATTTTTCGATGTTCTATCTGGATCCGAGAGATTTCCCACATAAACCGGGACATCCTGTATATTATTATATTATTGGCTGTACATTTCTATAGTACCTACATTTATTATAAATCATTATAACAGCAGTTAATTAGTGTTTATAGGATTTCTGGTGCCAACCTTTTTGCTCTGTTTAGCCAAGTTATTAAAATTTTATTTTTATTGGGATAATAATCAAAATTCTTGTATTACCTACTAAAAGGTTAAATTTTCTTCAATTTTTAAAAGTACAAAGATGATACATAATAGACCATTGGCGGTACAAATACTTGTATTGAGATATATCCCACAGACATGGAAGATTGGTTAATGTTTGATTTACGTTTGGTATATTTTTTGGGGAAATGGTGATATTTTTTAATTAATTGTTAAAAAAAATTATAAAAATCATATGAAATTTTAAAAAATAATAGAAAATATTATTGTGAATTCACAAATTCACAAATTCACAAATTCACAAATTCACAAGAATATATAAATATATTCTTGTGAATTTGTGAAAAATTTGTATTGAAAATTAAATAATTTTCAAAACAAATATTATATACCGGGTGACACAGAAAAAAGGGAACACTAAATAACTTTTTTACTTTTCAAGATAAACAAATTAAATTTGGTATATCGATAGAATAGTTATGAGAAGCATATGGTGACATATTCTATTGTTTTCTATCAGCAGTTTAGCAAAAAGCAGTTTATTATTTTTTATTTACAACTTTGACAGATCAGTACTAGTGTGATTTTAATTTGTGGCCTATAATCACTGTTGATGAGAATTCAAAAAGAAAATTACTTTATTTAACATTTTATAATTGTCCCCAATAAGATTCTCGGTAGAAACATAGTTGAACTAATGAAAATTGAAAATATCATAATAAAGATGTGGTAAGTACTGATTTATATACATTATAAGTAAAAGGCCATTTTATCATTACAAACCAAAACAACCTTTCCATTTTATTTTAGAAATTATTATTTACAGAGTAATTTGGAATTTTTAACTGCTTTGAGATGACAACTCGAGTATTTCAAAAAGCAAAAGGTTAATTGAGTTAAATAAAGGGCTCGTTAAGAAGGGCTGCCGTAAGTCCGACAAAATGTAGAAATATAAAGCAAAATTTAAGTCAACAAAACTGGAATACCTAATTAGTAATAATGACTGTATTATTAACAACACTTTGACCTTAAACTTAAACTTATGTCATATACCTGGTCAGGATGTTTGCTAATATTTTCTAATAGTAAATTTCCTAAGGGTAAAATTTTGAACTGTTCATATTCTGTTATTGTTACTATATCTATACACTTTACATTTTTATGTTACATACCTCAAAACTGTGAATTTTTTATCATAATATTTTATTTAGCAAGCTGCAACTGTTCTTCTTAACTTTTTCCTCAGAAGCTGAAATTTGCCTTTTATTTAACAAAGATATCTTAGGTTAAATCTAGTAATAATAATTGTCTTTACCAAGCTATTAGACTAATTATTCAAATCTACCTCATAAATATGTCAGAAAATGATAGAATCATAAATTACGTTCGAGTAGCAGCCTAAGCATTATTACAATATGCTAAATAACGTAGTTACCACAGATACATTTACCCTCGCTCTACTTCTAATGGCTTTGCATAGGAAATATCTTAATTTAGAAATGTTGGAATGAGATAATTGTTTGCAAGCGAATATTATGAGATTTATTGAGCTACTTAAATTACTTTGGAACGGGAACAGTGCGGCGCTAGAGCGCCAGATAATTGAGCCAAGAATGTTAGTGTTTGTTGTAATAATTTACGGTGGAGATTTGCAAAACGCTCTAACTCTTGGATTTGTGCTGATTTTATACTAAATTAATTACCCTTTAGGATTAATGTGTAGCACAGTTTTATTTGTTTGAAGAATCAACCAGATTACGGTATTAAAGTAATTTAAGTTAGATATAGCATAAAAAAATAACAATCTTAATGGCTTGATTATTAGAATTAAGGCTTTGGAAATAATAAAATTGGAATTTGTAATAAAAAAGGGAGAAACACGGACAATAAACAATGAATAATTACAATAGAAGAAGCTCAAATGTTTAAATATTAACCTGGTCATGTAAAAGATTCCAGTCTTTGTCTATTTATCCATTATAGATCCAAAGCTAGACATATTGACAATAATTTAATATGCCAATGAGTTCATCAGGTTCAAAAAATGATTGACGATAACTTAGAATGGCTGTTTTATCTACTAACGTAAAAGAGGATTTTATTTGAATACGTCTCGTCAGTCATAATTACCGGTATCAGATTGTTACATTGAATGAGGTTTGGCTATTTCTCGTCATTTTATTAATTCTTGAAATTCTCTACCATATATCTTCGACAACTTTATCTGTGTCTCGAAAAGAAATTTATGGAGCGTGATTTATCTATTAAAACTTTTAAAGCAAAGTTGCCATATTGAGCCCTTAAAACAATATTTTTTTAAAATTAATATAACAATTTGAATCAAAAAAATTATGATATTGGATTGAGAATGATTTGGATTAAACCAAAGCTGGATACGACGATTATTTTCACATATCTATTAAAGTAAAACCAATATGACAACATAGCACAGTAGAGGTGCAGCATGCGATAGACAGGTTATCTGATTGGCTCGGTAACTACAACAGCAAAATCAAGGCCGTTTCGCGCCGAGCCAATTTTTAAATTCGAGGCGCAGGTGTTTTACGTCAACATCAGGTTTTTTAGGAGAAGATCTTCTACGACAAACAGAGGAATAGGCATATTTATTATTTGTTTTGTGCTCCACGTCTTTCTGAGACTTTATTAAATTTAATACATTAATAAGTTATTTAAATTTTTTGAAAAATAAAAAATAGTACTTCAATGTAGCGGTAGTACCTCCCGTCTCACCAATAGTTCTGGGCTTCAGATAACTTTGTGGATCTTTATACTATAATGATATTAGCAACGCCGCAAAAAGCAGCTGTTTTTTGTCATTCCGGAATGATGCAAGTGGCACATTGGCATTTCTGGAGACGTGTGGAAGGTTAACGAATTCTCCGGAACAGTGGTCTGCCGTGTATATAAAGAGCCCCATTGCCGCTGGGAGATCAGTTGACAGTTCAGTTTCAGTCGAAACTCGGAATATTTTTTGTTCTTTTTTTTTAAATTGTATGTAAGTTTGAAGCAGTTGCAAAATTAATTGGTCGGTCACCCAAAAAGAAGGCAATTGCCTTTAAGTTGGCCTTGGAAGACTTGAAAAAGAATGTCTCCCGAAGAGCATAAAACCTACGGACCACCTTATGAGGCATTTGGAGATGCGTTATGGTCACTCTTACCTAGAATATGTATATCACACGCAGTTAAAAAATCGGTGCCAAAAGTCAGAAAAATCTTTGCAAGAATTTGAAGCTGACATTACACGTTTGGTATCACTGGCCGATTAAAATGAAATCTTAATCTGGAATCTAGAAGGCTTGTCTCAACTTCGCCGTTTGTAAAAATTTGGTTTACATTTATTTGTAAAATTTTTTTCCAATAACGTCTTTATTATTATTATTATTTTTACAGCCAGTTAAGGCTCGCACTACCTCTAAGGGCGGGATCATTTACTTATCCCAGATACCTCCGATATCAAGAGGATTAATTTCGGTGCCCTTAAGTGACGTGAAATGTAGAGGTATCTCCTAGGAATTTTCGGGTGCTGCGAGCAGTTGCCAGTAGTACTGCCTTTTGCATGTGCTTATATAGATGTTCGCCAGTTCCTAGTTGTTTAAGGTATTCCAGTAGGCTCTTTGGTATTACACCCGTTGTCGATATAACAATTGGGATGGTCTGAAGATTATCCATTCTCCATTTGCCTTCAAATTAGAGTTGTTTTCCTGGAAATTTTATCTATTAAAATAAGATCTGGTCTATTATGCCTTATATTGGTATTTTTATATTTTTTGGTATCTTTATATCGGTCATTTTCCACTACGGGTTCTGGAGTATATTTATAATACGGAACCTTCTCTGTTGTAATAAGTTCCAACTTCATTGCCAGCTCTTGATGTAAAATTTGCCCAGCTGAGTCGTCCGTTTTTTGTATTCGGTCGCTGCAAAGGCCTGACATCCTCCTGAATCTCTTATTATTATTATTATTATTATTATTATTATTATTATTATTATTATTATTATTATTATTATTATTATTATTATTAATATTATTATTATTATTATTATTATTATTATTATTATTATTATTATTAATATAAAAAACCTAACTGGGGAGAAAGATGCTTTTAAGAGGATGGCTATTGACGCTGCTGATCCGTTTCCTGAATCAGAAGCAAGGAATAAGTACATTGTGGTCGTGAAGGACAACTTCAGTAAATAGGCTGAGACGTAACCTCTACCAAAGCTCCATTGTCGCTGATGCATTTATAAAAGAATTCATCTGCTGATTTAGTGTACCTTTGGAGCTACATTTAGATCAAGGACAAAATTTTAAATTCTGCGTGTTCCCGAACGTCTGTTAGATGCTTGGAATCAAGAAAACGAGTACTACTGTATAACGGGTGTAAACAAATAAATAGAACCATTAATCGGTATTTGGCCAAAGTAGTTCTCTGGTCTCTGTTTAGTGTTCTCTAGTTACCAAAAAGACTGGGATAGATTTCTTCATTTGTTCCTGCTGATTTATTTATCGGCCATTCATGAAAGCACAGGAGAGTCACTGGCTCGAATAGTGATAGAAAGAAAACTCCGTTACCCATGCGATCTTAAGTTTGGTTGCCTGCCAGGAACCGATATTGCCGGGGAGGACTACATCAGTGAGCTTCGTTTTCATGGTCAAGTACACATTTTGTGACTCTCTGGCATATTAATGTGCAATTATAAATTGTGAGGTTAAGGATTTACAAATGTATAAAGAAATAACTGAGGTATTCCATAGAATAATTGAAAAAATTTAACAGCTTCATCGGCCTTACCACAGAGTCGCAGGTACTCAAGATGATATGATGAATGACTGATAAAAAGAGAGATAAAGAGATATTTTACCTGGTTACCGAAAAGATATTTGGGATTGTGTTTTCCAAAGAAGGAGTTGACGAGAATCTAAGAAGCCTAGCAATTTTTTAAACTCACATGCGCATCTAGACTGGAGAATAATTCACATCTCTGAAGACGCATGGAAGGTTAACGAATTTTTCGGAACAGTGATCTGCCGAGTATATTTACAGCCGCCGGAAGGCCAGTTGACAGTTAAGTTCAAGTCGGAATTCGGAATATTGGCGCGACTATTAACTTGGACATAAATAGTAGTAAATAAATACAGTGTAAATAAATATTTCTAGTAGTTTTAATTAATCGTATTTAGTGTACATGTAAAATAAATCAGTTGACTATTTTTGTGCATCTAGTATTTTGATTCATACAGTAATAAATGGTACAAACGCAATAATACAAACCCCGAGATGACTGGAATTTTTTGTTATTTGGCTGTAATCTCCCCGACTGAAAATTCTTCGAAAACATTTATCGAAGTGTTAGTGAAATAAGCGCAGTGAACGAAATAGAGAGAGGTAAGGTGTAACTTAGAGGGTAACGACTCTAAAAGGGTAAGAGTACTCGAAGAGATTGTGCTGAACATCCAAGTAATTTGAATACAAATCATTGGACAGCTTGGATAGTTTGGAAAACTCTTGGATCAATTAGGGCAATTTTTTATATCAACGGGTTCAGGTACTACAACTTGCTGATGATCGTCGACGTATTGCATTATGTCAATAGTTATTTAACAATTTAGTTTTTATCCGTCAATTCCTAACATAATATATTATTTCCATCGACAAAACCAGATTCTTTAAAAATTAAAAGAAAAAATTACGTAACTACCTTGTGTGAGCAGATGAAAATCTGCATAAGATATGTTAATTTCGATTTCAAAATCAGTTCGCTTTAATATTTGGGTAGGAATTGTGAGCGATTATATAATTGGATCGGTATTTCCTTTAACAAGACTTACCGGCGAGATATTTCGTAACCTTTTGGCAAAAAGACTGCTCGAGTTTCTGGAGGATGTATCTTTTACTGGCGATAGGCATTACAATGTGATTTAGGTATGATAGTGCACCACCACCTTTTTATAACAGCATGCGGAGATTACTGGATTAGTCGACATAAGCCATACGCATGGCCTACTCAATCCCCAGACTTAAACCTTCCGGATTTTTTTTATGAGAGACTCAAAAGTCCTTAGTTACTTAGTTTATGCTACTCCAGTAGTGAATTTGGATGAATTTCGAAATGGAATAATTGTTGCGTGTAATTCAATTAGAAATAGTCTTTACAACATTTATTGTAGTTTGAGCAACATTACATGTATTATTGTCTGTGTGTCCATTATAAAGTTTTCTTGTAAATGCAGTTTTCTTTTTTGATTGTTAAGTCGAAATTTTATACAATTATTTAAAAACATTTTTCCGTTTAAATATTTATATTAATAGTAAAGGTACTTCACAAGTCAAATAAAATATATCTCTTTATAAGCTTTTTAGAGATTTAATTTTTTTTTCTCGGTTGAATTATCAAAAATCTAATAATATTTTATTTAAAACCAAAAAGCTCTGAAAATTGCCAATAATTTATCAAGGGATCATGATCAATTTCTGTAAATATATTTAAAAAATTATTAAATAAATATTTAAATTTTTTTCTTGACATAACGATAAGGACGCAATATTTACAAAAAGGTATCTAGTAATTGTTTGAAGATAAATAAAAATCTAAGACTTTTTAATTTAAAGAATACAAACTATGATTTTATTAAAAAAATTGCTAGAGTAGGTGGGTATTAATTAACTTCTATAGAAAAATAATCTCACGATGCCAAAATTTCCAGGATAATTCAACTCAATAATACTAAAATTAATATGCAAAATATAAAAATAAAATAACAAACTTGCAACAGAGAAATTAAACCACAACAGACCCGAAACTGTATTAATGCTCACAGGAGTGAAAATAAAATAATAATTTTGTTTCCGACGAAATTCGAAGCTCGTACTCCAGTTTCGGTGAAACTCTGGTTCAGTTCCCTGGGAAAATTTCAGCGACTGACCGAAATCATTTGCAATTCAATTGGGAGAGAAGGAAACGTCTGATTTGTATTCAAATTTGGTCAAGACTTGTACTCGACCAATTGCTAAAATAAGACATGGGATTTCGGTTTGTTCTATTCCAACTTAACATTTACCTATTTGACACAAATGCATTGAGTTTGGTTCGAATTTATTTGTTTCCTGTTTTAGTACAAAGTTCTTTTATTTAGATTTTGTTTTTAGGGTAATAAAGACCAATTTTAATAAAAACCAGTCTAATTTAATATTTTTCTTTATATAGCATCTCTGCATTAAGATACATAAAAAAAGAGTAATAGAACATTTAATTGTTATTTTAAAAATATTTTGGCATATTTTAATAGCTAATACTACCTTAATATTTTATAAGATACACTATAGGTTTCACTCTACTTTCCAGGAAATCGCTACAAAAAAACCTGTGCCAAAGTATAAGTCATCTTAATCATTTTGTAATAAATTAATGTATCGTTCTGGGATTAATGAATTATGATAGTTAATAAATAGATCTAATATCTTGGCTCCTAAAAATCCACATTACGTATTATAATTAAAATAAACTTAATGTCTGGATATTTTAACTCGAGGATATTGTTAAGCCCAGTATTGATTATTTCGGCTATAAAAGATTCTTGACCATACACGGGAGATTGTAATCTGGGTAAGATTGACCATCCCGTATAGTGTCCCGACGTAAGATTGACCATATTCTTTTAAACTAGGACAACTTGAGGAATATGGTCGTTTTTTTCCAGAAAACTAATTAAGATTGGTTGCTGTTGTATCAATATTACTTTTTTGGCATAAATGTAGCACTTTCATGACTATAATGGCCACCCCCCATATTCGACGATCATAAATGTTACAAATCTACAAGATTATAAATATAAGTATATGGTTTATAGTAGATTTATCATACATCATAAAGTACTAAATGCAAAATAAGACAACAAGCAATATGAAAACATATTGCTTATATAATTGAATTATTCTCTTAATTTTAGCTCAGAAAGAGGACGCACGTAAAGCTTTAAGTTCGGCTGGAACTTTGTTGTAATATTTAGAAATCCGATAAGAAAATGAGCGTTCGAATAGAGTAGTCTGGTGTATAGGTAAGGAAATAATATTTTTGTGCCTTAGATCTAAGTTATGTGTGTCATATGTAAATCGGAGTTTTTGATACAAATATAAAGGAAGTCTTTTGAATATTATTTTGTGATACAGAACCGAACTATGAATTAACCATCTTTCACACATATTCATCCAGCCTATCTCTATCCGTTTTGCAATTTCTCCTCTATCATATTTTCTTATTCCGCCAATTAAACGAACACAACAATTTTGTATTAATTTTATCCGCCTTTTTTCCATCTCTAACAAAAATCAAAATTCGAAAGCACCAGCGAGTCGCAAAGGATCCTTTTTAATTTGTTATTTAGAAGGTGTCTTTGGCTGTAAATAAGTTTGAGGTTAGAGTAAGTTTTTTTATGATTTATGTGCTCAGAGAATCTAAAATCGGTATCAATCAATAAACCCAAATTTTTATAGGTATCACGGCATAATAAAATTTCGCTATTTATCTGCATGTTAAGGAGATACGAAAATCTCTTCCTAATAGTTTCCGGTCCGAACAGTAAGGCTTGACATTGTTTTGGATTTAATTCCAGACAATGGTTTAGAGAAGTGTTAAATAGTAATTGGAGATCAGTATTTATTTTGTTATTTGCTTCAGCTACGTCTTCACGTTTAAATAAAATATACATTTGTGTATAGTCTGTATACTGATGTACTGTGACAAACTTGAGCTTTGAAGTTAGTTGGGATGTGTACAGACAAAAGAATAGGGGATCCAAAATAGATCCCTGTGGCACACCATGTTCAATATTTAAGTATTCGGACTGGGTACCATTTACCTTGACCGACTGCCATCTACCAGCCAGATAATTACCAATAAGCTGATAGGCACTGCTACTAAAACCAAGATATGACAAGATAGCCAGCAGCAATCATGGTATATCTTGTCGAAGGCCTTTGAATAGTCCATGAGGACCAAAGTAGCAAGTTTTCCGCGGTCGGATGCTTCAAGAATATCATCGGTTACCTGCAACAGGGAAGTCTCGCAACTGTGATCCTTTCTAAACCCAGACTTAAAGACAGGGAGTAGACTGTTTTTCTGTACACGCAGATTTAATTTTCCCTCCATAACCCTCTCAAAAACCTTCGACAGGGTCGGCAGGATGCTGATAGGTCGTAGATTACTCAAGTTTTCCGAACAAGCGACTTTAGGCCAAGGAAGCAGAAATGATCGCTTCCAGGGCTCAGCAAACGTGAGTATGTCAATGCTACAATTAATAATTTGTGTTATATATGGCAAAACAATTGGGCAAGATCTTAATAACATTGACAAACCTATAGGTCTCAGATATTCAAAGTCATTCAAAAATATTAACCCAATAAAGCGTCTTAGACTCCCAGGTAAATCATTGATAAGAATCCGTAAAAGGTTTCAAAAGTTTCGATTTGATAAGTATGAAGCCATTAGCAGGAATGGTCCAAAGACCAAAGAAGCCTGATCTCTCTAGTTTTTGCACCAAAATGGTCGACCTTGTTCACGAATGCCTTTCCAGATTGATAGATTACATCAAGCTGTTGCTTATTTAAAATAGCATATCACATGTGTTCAGAAAAAATGCAGAGGTGTGTAACAGATAATCTGCCAGGAAGAAAAGCATGCGGAAATTCTGAAATTTCTTCAGATTGGTGTGATAATTTTAATTTACGTAGAAACCTATTAAAAATCTCACCGCAGATTATTAAATATACTAATAGGTCGATAATCAATTATATTATTTCTCGTACCACGTCCTAGCCTAAAAGAGAGATCGCTTTAAAGAAGCAATCAGGAAATTGGCAAAACCCTTATAGATGTATGATGGTATGTTGTCAGACCCATAGCTTTAACTTTTAAGGCTGGATAAGCATTAGATACAAAGAACTCTTTTTTCTCTGGTATCTCCTGAATTTCTCTGCCGTTTCAGAGTATCAGTCTCAGTCGGGCTATAACATCATATTCTTCAGTCAAGACAGCAGTATATAGGGTGGCAATCTTAGTCTTTAGTCCTCTGACATTTTGGAAGCAAATCGACAGTTTGGACGTCAAAACAGGATTGCCTGCAAAATTGAATTCATTTAGCGCATCTACTGAAGACGCAATTTTTGCCTCCCTCAACTATTTACTGTTCCACTCGATAAACCTCTCTTTTTAAAGCATTTGTTAAGTTTTTTTTAAGAATACTAACTTTATTATTCTATTATTGTAATGTAGGACAACTTCATAAAATTTCACTTACGTAATTTATTTAATTTATTACATATGAATCTAGGATTAGCTATCCTATACAAAAATATTTAAAAATATATTGAATATTTGTTGTATTTTCTATTAAATTTAGAATAATCTAGAAACCCAAAATTATGTACTACTTACATATTTTTAATTAGAGTTTAATAATAAGCCTTCAAAATCTTTAAACTTACCAAAACTCTACTTTTTATGGTAAAGTTTTAACACCTTTCAGACACTTCATTCTATCACAAGTGCAATAAAACCGTTAAAAATACCACTATTTCACTTTTGTAATTGGTCTAGTTCGCGCTAAATTTATCGAGACTATAAAAGTTTTCATTTTCTCTAAAGTTTTTCGATTCAGTTTGCTAAAGACATTATCATTGTAATAAAAAAAGACATTTAAGGTAACGACCTATAAAGCAACAATTAGAAATGGTAATGCAACAACAAAGTAAGCGCGAAGGTCCCCGTGAACGTTTTACGCAAAATGTTGTCAGTTAAGAGGGGAGTTTTGATTTACATCGTTAGTGTTAAATTTGTACCTTAACTAAAATGTTCTCATTTTTCTTGTCGGTCTTGTTTCACACAAAATATACATTTTTCTTATCCATCTGGAGCGGGCCTGCTTTCATCAATAATTTTTACCCAATTTCGAAAGTCACGAGTCGACCCTAGTTGACAGACAAAATATGAAGGCCATTTATTTAATTGGTAAACAAAAAATTGATGCTTTTATCAAAATATTTATTAAAAATTAGTAAAACTTTAATGAGATTTATAAATATGGTAAAAATTAAAAAAATCTTCAATGAATTAAGGACTTATTTAGTTTTATTTCAATCATATTCCAGGCGCATTTTTACTAATTTTAATCGAAACAAAAAAAATTGCGTACAAATGGTAGAGGGCTCTATAATAAATAAAAATGAGCATTTCTCATCTTGGTAGGACGAATTGTAGCGAAGGAAAGTGATAATAAAAAAAATTTAATTTCCGTCATTCTTATTCCTTTATAAGAATAACTTTTAAACATACTCGTAATATATTCGAGATAAATGCAAGAAATCGTGTGTTTTTTGACTTATTTTTATTTTTCTGTTTCGCAGAAATCATTTAATTTAAAAATGTACCTCGACGAAAAAGCGTCTTTTAGATTTGAGGTTGTTAAAACCATTTACATTTTTTTTTTCAAAAAACCGTTTTAACATTTTCGCAAAAATAATTAAAGTGGTGTTATATATCTTATAGTCGTATATGATGTATTTTCACAAAACAGCTATTGAAGGGTTAAAAAAAGATATTTTTGACGTTTTTCGTTCAACTTGTCAAAGCTTATTGACTTTTTCCTTAGACAAAATTTTCTTTAGACCAACATAAATCACGTATGCTTAAAGATAATTTTGTCGCTTACGTTTTAAGCATAAATTAGTCCAAATCAAATAAAAAGTGTGGTAGTTATGATGCAGTTTTTGACAAAGTTTTATTTGAAATCTCTTTAAAATTAAAACCTCAAAAATACTCTTTTCTTCTCTAACGTTTTCTTTTATTTTGCATAGAATCTTTACCAAATCGCATGTAGCAATAATCGCTTATTATGTCTTGATCCCTTATATTGATTTTCAATCATAGCAATGTCTTGATGAAATCCCTTGCCTTGTTCATCACTTTCATTAATTTTCAAAGACACGCGAGCACCTCTGAACAAAAACGAACAATGGTAATTGCTTCATAATTTTTCAGTAAATGTATATAAATTAGGAGTATATACATTTTTCAATAAAAATCAACAGCATTGAAGTTTTTTATCCTAGTATGAATCAGTTGATGCTCGTTTTTGCTTCTGTTGGTTCCTAAGGATCCATAAACAACTTCTTGATAAGCTCATAAACAAGTTCTTTATCTAAGAGCTACGAATATATCTGCTTTATGATTCTCTATTTTTAAGTTTTTATTAGCCCAAGTTTTATATGCAAAATAAGGTAAAAGACTTTTTTTTTAAACAAGTGGTTTGATAACGTTGCTTTTTCTCACGACATGCTTCGTCTAATCACATTGAGTAAAATGTTTTTCATCTGCTCTGTTATCTTAAAGACACAAAACACAGCTGTACTTTGTATAGCTCCACTGCAGACCAGTCAGGAGACCGACAGCTTTTAAGTCACAACTATAAGAACTAAAGTTAATCAATTAAAGTAGCTATTTCATCGTCTCGTTTCTTTGACAATTGTGGAATTAGCAACGGCAAACGCATTTACATTATTGCAGTAGCAAATAACTTTTATTTTTGAAAAATAGTTTTCAAATATAATATGTTATATTATTACATGATTTTAAATACCAGCGTCCCTGTAGACGTAAAGTGAGAAGTTCCGATTTTTCTTTTGATAAGTTGAGATTTCAAATTTCTGTGCTTAGAAAACTGTTTTGATCTTTGAAATTGAAGTTGTGATTTCTTGAGAACTGAGTCATCTGCTTTTCACTTTATATTTCTTTTCTCGAATTACAGTAAGGCAAAAATAGCAATCATAGGTAGGATTCCTCCACTCAAATGGCATACCAAAAGATAAGTATGACCGTAAGTCTTTGCTAAGTTGGTTCAAACGTACAAAACCTGTAGCGCAGGCAGAGTTTGGAGTCCACGTTTTCTCTATATTTTTTGCTCGGAAACCAAAATATTGCTCGTAAGCTGCTAAGATGAGTGTGGTCAGCTTTTTTCGGGGACCTGCACACTCTTATAACACAGATATCATAAACAAATAAAAACAACGGTGACAGTTGACAACTATGAAAGTACGAATTACGCAAACGTTACGAACCAAGAAACGTGGTAACACAATAGAGCGCAGCATTGCTCCAACAGTATTGCATTTTACTGACAAATGTTATCAAGAGTTCCTTCTGTACAATGTTTGAAATAGTAAACGGTCAGTACAGATTTTCATATGAAATGAAGATTATTTTTATTTATAGTGCCCTTAAATTAGTTAATAATCGTGAGTTAAAATGCTGTCATTAATTACTTTTGCTTGGAACTCTATACATCCAGAGTATATACTGGTTTTCGTGAGTGTCACTCATGTGAGTCTGTTGTCGTTAATATATGTGTAAAATAATATATGTCGTTAATAAATTCTTAGATTTTAAACGAACATTCGAAACGATAGACAGAGAAATTCCGCTATATAAACTCAACCAATTGGGAATTAGAGGTGATTTCTTAAATTGGTTTGAATCTTATTTGCGTAATGATGCATTACTAGTCAGATGTTGAATTCTGTACTCAGCAAGGGACTTATTGAATTTAATAAGTTGCAAACTGAAATCAAAATCTGTGATAATTTAAATCAGTTTAGAAGATTATTGAGAAAATTTATCAGTGTGTGAATGTTCTAATTTTATTTTCATTTTTATACATGTTAACATGTTATTCTTAGTTTTAGTTGTTTCATTTTATTTATACATTTTTAAACAGTAATTTTTAGTTATTTTTATGTTTTATTTATACATACTTTCTTTTACCGTTTTATCCTTGATATTATCTTTGTTTGTGTAGTTGTTGTTTCGTATGTATATTTATTTTATTTTAGTTTTACAATTTTAACTCGTATTTTGTTTTATTATTTTTTTGATATTTTATTTTTGACCCTAATTTTATCTATAAATTGTCTGTTGTGAGACTTTTTGTGTTTTTATATATGTATGCCATTTTGTACAAGCACACACTTTTTTTTTTCAATTTATTTGCATTTTTGTTTATCTTATTGATTTAAATTTTTAAGTAATTTTTTTTTTCAATAAATATATGTATTATATTATCTATATTATATCTTACCTATGTAGCTCAAGCTTAATAAATACATTATTATTATTATTAGTATATATGCCAGATAATTTAATTGTGCTCATTTATATAACATGTTAAAGCTTTTACAATGTTTCTTCGATTTGGAGGAAAAAAGTCGATAAATTTTGATAATGTGGAAAAAATCCTCAAAAATGCCCTATTTTTATATTTTTCAACTTTCAACAGCATTTTTGCAAAAAGTACTAACTTCAAGTGACACAATATATATATGGCCGTGAAGCCAAGCCCGCACTATAGACGGATGGAGGGTGAAGATTAGTGGGTAGAGACTAGAGAGCAATATACCTTGGACGCACTAGGTCTTACACACACTATATTATTACAATGACCAATTTAATCAAGTTCAGTCATAAATTGTAGCTCCCGTGAGTGAGTTTAAAATCATGCCCCTACATTTTTCAGTTTCAACTGGAACTCTAGCGAACTTAGCGTTTCCCAAAGTATTTAAAAAATCTTAATAGTTAATAAAGCATGGACGGGTAAATAAAACAATAGTGAAAACTATTTAAATACGTTTTTATAATGAGTTTATTTGTGATAGAAATTAAGAAAAAATCTAAATAATTCAGTTCATAAAGTTTTCAGCCTTGATTCGGGCTTCTGTTATTTTACAAAATATAAAGGGTAAACTGCAAATTGATTGCAGTAATGGTCCATATAGTAAGGTAATAGGTAATATAGCAACAAATAGGTAAATTTTTCATTTTAAGTTTTTGATTTTTTAAAAAGTGCACGTGCATATTGATAGATATTTTACAAAAGTTTTATTTAAGGATATTTCTTGATATTCTAGAAAAGAAATAAACAATTGTTTTTTAGGAATTGAAAAAGATGTTTATTTAAAAATTAATAGCACAAGAAGCGAACTTGTACTTTTACTTATAATTTTACTTACCCGAATTTAATATCCATTGATTGCAAATATCCTTAAGTTTCACTGGAAACCTAAACATCCGAATGGTAGAATTTCTGCGTAAATTGCCACAATTAAAATATTCACATTTATTTTCATATGGACGTTTTTTAGCATTTATTTTATCCATTATTAATTTAAGACTTTAAAGTGTAGCCGAACAAGACACAACTGCGAAAATAATTTTTTTATAATAACACACTAAGGAAAAAATAGACCATTCGGGTTTTGGGTATTTTCCTGATCATGCTTATTGTTACATTACTATTGTATAATAACATTTACAATTTCTACATTGATACACATTTTATGAAACAAAAATATAATTAAGGATGCTTTAAATTTATCCTGTTATTATAACTATAAGACTTATTGTAGTACTGCTTTTAATTAATAATATTAATTAAAAGCTTATTCATTAATAATATAAATTAAATTGACATACATATACATTAAATATGTATCTATAGTTCCCTCCATCAATAATCTATTTTGCGGTTTCTTTCATCAAGTATCAATGTAAATTTCGTTAAATGTAAAAAAAAGTAAAATGTAAATTTACACACTAAATGTATAAATTTAACTAAATACCCAAGATCCAAATCCTTTATTACCCGCCGTAACGTAGAGGCACGCAACGCACCGGGATGCTCGATTTGGCAACATAGACTAATAATTTTGGCTTGGGATGCTAGAGCTCGCTCAGGCCAGCATCCTTTTAGGGTCCGCAAATTTAACATTGGAGTATTTATCTGGTGCGGAGCTATTTACATATGTGCCACTACCCTCTAGGTAACTTGCTTGCACTGCGGCATCAGGTTGAAGATAAGAATATGTGCGCCCTTTAAAACTCAGGCACTTTAAAAAAATTATGAACACTGCTTTTGAGATTGGACCTAATAACTGCAATATGGCACAAAAAACTGTTTTTTTTTTGCAAAAATCTAGAAAATGGTTCTTTAGAAAAAAATATAGGCATTTTCGATTTCAGCGCCCTCAAGTTAGTCTTAAAAATCCTTTTTTGTCAAAGTACATTTTTAAAAGCGAAGTTTGTAAACTAGTGATAAATTTTGGTCAAACTCATAAGTAACATTATAAACTCAAAAAATCGGAAATAAATATTTCTTTTAGTTCAAATATTTAATACAAATTAGTAGAAGGTTTAACATGGTTCATAAATATTAACAAAATTATTAAATTTCTCATTAATTAGAGACTTTATTTAGTTTTATTTCATTTATAGTTAAGGTGTAATTTTAGTTGACTATAATTTAAAAAAATCAAAATTTTTCAAAAAATTTATTTTTTTTTTAAACCTTTACTTAACTAGAAATTGCCTTCAAATAAAATAAAATATGTTCTCGAAATTCAAACATATGTTCAAATACGCAAAGAAGCAAAAAATTATTCTACTACAATGAAATTTCTAGTGATTGTTGCTCATTTTTCTAACTTTTTGACAAATGTCTAAATTATTAAAAAACTAACTACACTATTCAATTCTATGAAAAAAAATACAAAATAAACTATATTTCAATATTTTGTTTCAAATTCATGAATAACATCATAAACTAAAAACAAATAACCTGGTAAGTACGTAAAAAATATTTCAACTAAAATTTGTATATTTTTTAGTTCTAAACATATTCTAAACATATTTTGTTTAGAATTACTAATGTTGGTTGATCCCATGGTCGACGCAGTCAAAAGATTTGCATAGATCATGACAAAACATGATTCTTTTATGTTCATATTTATCAATTTAATTAACGGAAAAAGAATAAAATTTTTAATTGATCTCAACATTTGAACAAAAGAGATCTTTTTTTTAAATTAGTAATACCAACTTTAATAACGGAAATCTCATTTAAGGAGAAAACAATATCTTATAAACTAGCATTCCTGCTGCTATATATATCCTGACCCACAAGAAATAGTGAAAGAAATAGTGGTAATATGGGAACAATAAAGTTTAACATAATCTGTTCATTGCAAAGAAATATAATGCGAGCGCTGAATACATTTGCTTGCATATTTTTTAAATCCATAAAAAATAAATCCTCTATGGGTAAATTAAGAATTTTCAAAATTATTTCTAGAACTCTCTTAGATGAACATTTTCCTTGGTACCCAGACTTAATTCAAATCCCGTAAGTTCGTTAAAAATTAAATTGAAAAAAATATATAAAAGTATTTAATTTAATATATTTGCCCTATTGAATTTGCGAAATTTCCTTACAACACATTTCCATACCTATCCCGCCTTGAATACAAATGAAAGCAATTCCTTTTCGAATTAAATACTGCCATGAATAATAATCCAATTTTCTTGGGGAGCAAGTCATGGATGACAGATAGTAATGATAACTTAGAGAGGATAGAAAAGATAGGATTAGAGCAGCCTTGGCTAAAGCTGAAGTTTTAGGATAACAACTTAACTAATGTATAAAATAGGAAACGGGCCAGGAATGAATTAAATTTGATATGAGATGTAGGTACTAAGTGGATAAGATAAAATATAAACAAAAATTAAAATTAAACGTGCTCATATTTAAATTCTTGATAAATATTTTTAAAACGTTTGAAAAATATGAAAAATTTAATTTTTTAGGTCAATGATTTTTCGATAAATTTTTACAAAAACGTTATTGCATCTTTTAAACTATAACTTTAAAATGCTGGAAACTATTTACGACTGAAAATGTTAAATTATTAAAACATAAAACAAACTTTATTTAAGTTTAATTACTAAAACTAATAAAACCTAATTTAAAGTTTTACTTATTAATTCCGCACGATATGAAAGCAGGTATTAAACTAACTGAGAATTTTCACACTATTTTACTTATAACTATGAAAACTCCCCCACTGCTTAATTTAAAATCTAATTTAGATCATAATATTTTTGATATAAATTTAGTAAAGGACTGAGTATTTATGCATTGTTTATAATAGTAGTTTAAAGCATGGTTATCGCTCTCCGTTTCAGCGGAATCTCTAAATTTTTTACTAAATTGCAATATGTTATTTTAGCTCTACTCTGTAGAAAACTTAATATCAATGTACTTGATTTAACTGTCTCTAACACATAAATGTTGCTTACTCCAATAACTTTTCATGGACATATGGATAAGGTCACTCCTGGAACATCTCAGTCATAAACGCTATTTGGCTGGGTACTATTAAATCACGCCAGCGTTACGCAGTTATTGATGGAACTCTTTAGGATCATGGAGCTGTATAATGTCCTTTTTACCCAGAAAAGGAATTAGGATAAGTAAGAAAATTAGTAGGATTTCTTGTAAGGAAAAAATATGGTTTGCTTTTTTCTCTAATACAAAGAATTAGAAGGCCTTGGATAACGAAACTAACTAACTGGGATAATGAAATTAGCAAGAAATTTATGACCTTTGCATTAAGTGGAAAAGTTTTATGTTTAAAATGATTATTGCTAAGTTATTAGGGCAGTAAAGCAATTCTTGATAACAATATAATCTGCAAAAGCACTTTGAAGAAGTACTTATAGCCTTGAATTAATGTATAAATAAATGCATGAAAAAGACAAATTGACTCGTATCCTTAAAATTGCAACTAGGTTTAGGTTTTGATTTATTTATTGAACTACATTATACAAAATATTTGAAGCAAGTCAAAAGTTAAAAAAAAAACAATACGAAAACGGAAAAAATTGTAAGTAAATAAAAAATATCATACGACACATAATATTCGAAAAGGTGACACAATAGATATGTTGACACGCTCGTTAAAAACTATGAATCAAACACTTATCGGTTAAATAAAATGAATTGGTAATTAAAATGCATTTGATGATTTGGTTCCCAAGCAATGTTATCACATTAGGCAATTTATTATAGAGATTGACATTTAAACTATTTTTAATGCTTTTAGTTAACCTATAACGTGGCATTGCAAATGATAAACTAGTTGCATAATTGGAACGATTTGCATGAATCTTTAACAATGTATAAAAATGAATGCTGAAGACTGTGTCCTTATTCGAAAAAGGAGAAAGATGTTACAGCAAGTAGTATATCATAATTTGTACAGCTTTTTTTTGCATACAGAAAATTTTCAATGCGCCAGAAGAGCCTTTCCGAGAGTGATGCCATATAACAATTTCGAGTGAAATAACGCAAAATAAGTCACCGTCAATGCTGCTACATTTAAAGTCTCTCTCAAAATTTGTAGCGCAAATATTTCAGAGCAGAGACTTTTAAAGAGAGCTTCGATATAGGGGCTCCAGCTCAATTTAGAATCAATGTTTATTCTAAAGACACAAACACTATTAATAGTAGAATGATCAGTACTAGCATAAAGTTTATGATTTGCACAAAACAAATCTAGGGCCCGCTTATTGGCTTACCTTACATACTATGTTTGTGTCATATGCAATTCATTATTGAACAAGTAAAGGGTCACAAATATGATGGTAACTCATTTATATAAATAAGGAACAGGAGCGGATCGAAAATGAAGCCCTGGGGCATCCCATGCCTCTGTTGTATCGAATTTGATAATTCATTGTTAACTAAAACTCTCTGCTTTCTATCAGAGAGAGAGGAACGAAAAAGGGGTAAAATATGTTTAGAAAAACCAAGACAATATAATTTAATATGAGAATATCATGACTAATGCAGTCAAGTGCAGTCCTCTGAAATATCGTGACAAATAATACTCTTCCTGTAATCCCTCAACGATGACAGACACAATTGCTCTTACCGATTTTGTAGTAGATCTACCTGGCAAAATTATTACAAACAACTATTTTGCTTCTTTAGAAATGTTACTATTGACTTAGTGCCTCAAACTACAGGCTAGTTAATCTTTTACTCACTTTTTAAAAAGTTACTGAGAGCTTTACTTACAAGAAGATAATTGATAGTTCAGCAAGGAAAAATTGTTTAAATCCGATGCAGTATGTTTTTTTTAGCATAACTCGATCAATGAGATAATTTTAAGCTTCTTAGAAAAGCTCTTAAAAACGCCTTATCAAGAAATCTCTGTAGCGGTATTTTGTGATTTATTAGAGGTCTTTGACTGTATCGATCATGAAATATTATTACTTAAACTGTATCGTGTATCGAAGCAAGCCACTTAAAGTCGTTTGAGCCTTATTTAAGTGATAGAATACTGTCAGTTTTTAAAGGTGACAGGCATCGGAAAAAGTGGAATTTTTGAACTTGAATTGTTCTTATTTTCAATATAGCCCGATGTTTTGATTATAAAATATATCAAGTGTAAGCTAATATCAACAATTATTCTAGCGGCTTATATACTGGGGTGTGTGACAAGTATGAAGCGCATTGGATCTCCTGACAGATGTTGGGAATATGAATACTGGGTGGGCTGAAGATTTCTTGATTTTGTGTAATGTATGTTTCTTTCAGAAATCTTCCTTTCTTTCAATGACTCCTTGAATAAAATCTTTGCTTGGTATGGTATGTCTTCTATATGGTTGTCTTCTCAGTAAAGGTAGACTTTATGTTAAATTATATGGCAATTATCCCAATTTTCTCCAAAGTGCCCTTGATATAGAGAATCGTTAAAAATCTTGTAGGACCCTCCAGCTGCTGAGGCTCTTTCCTTGTTTTCTCTCTTTTCTTGCTTTCCTAATAGTTGTCTTTATTACTCTGCTTGCATAAGGAGTATTCTGCTGGAAGTCTTTGGAGATTTTCTATTTCCGTGTTTAAGAAAAACGTTACAAGAGTGCTAGATAACAACATTGTTGTTGCCTATTGTAGCTGCTCTGTAGATGTTGTTGTTATTATTCGTTAACACTAGATAATGGTTGAAGATACTTCTCAACTGAAACGCTAAGCTAAATTTAAAACAAAAACAGTAGAATTTTAAAAATTATTATAGTTTAGAATTCAATCGGTTTTGTTATGAGTACACTTTATTCAATCAGAGTATGCTGAAATATGGTATTTCTCAGGACTGGAACCTATTCTATTCTTGCGCTAAGAATAGTATATTATGTTATCTTGGTATATTGCATAAATGAGTTTGCAAGTTTTAATATCGTAAGTAAAATTACGTTATTTGCCGATAATAATTAAGATCTGGAAGTACTTGCCAATTAGGCTCTTCTTTTCTTATCTTAAAAAAATGGTGTGATACAAACAAGCTTTCCCTATCTCTTTTTTTTTATGACGTCATTTCCCTACAAAGATTATCCAACGGGCTATTATGACAAGTAAAACCACGCATCTTAAAATCTCTATAGTTCGTCTGAATCATCAGCGCAAATCTCTTAGCTATAAGTTCTGCTATCTACCCACAGATCACATAATGAGGAGTCGTAGGAACTCGTATCATTTTCATATATTGGAGCTTTCATGCTTTAGTGGTTGTGCTGTCAGCAGTTCTTTATCTTTACCTATTCTCCTTAGTTAGCACTTTCCTCGTTGGTAATCCTCTCTACCCAGGAAATACGCAGTATACGGTAATACAAATATATTTTCAAGGCGTCAATGCAGCTTTTCATTGATTGGCGGAATGTTCAGCTCTCGGAGCCATTGAGTACCACTGAGAAGATAACACAGCGCAATATATGTGTGCGGATCAGCTGTAGGTTCAAGTCGATAAAAGTCTTTCTGGTCTATTCTATACTTGATCCCAGTACCATTTTGGGGTCACTGTTCTCATTGACGAGAGCTCCAAGATATTTAACGGACGGCACTTACTCTACAGCCTGGTTGTTAATTTAAAGCTCGTCCGTTTTGAGGCCTTGGACACAGCCACCTTGGTCTTGGCAACGTTTACGTATAGACTATCTTATATACTATTTTAAATACTGAAAGCGATCATATTTTGGTAATGCGGGAGGCTGTCGGCGATTACGACCGTATCGTGGGCGAATAGTATACTATTAGTAAGAGGTCTACCACTCCTTCCAATTTCTGTTTCTTCGGATGTTAAGCTCTCTATCCTAATTTGCAATTTGACCTTCAGATCTCCCGCATCGACTCCGGAGTATTTTAGGATCTCCATGAGCTTCTGGCCCAAGAAACACAGTCGAAAGTGTTTCGGTTATTAATAAAATAGTTGTATATATCAACACTGATATCTCTGCATTGCTGTGTGGTGAAGGTTGAGAAAGAAAAGAGCTGCCCACGTCCCTACACTAATTTCAAATCCAAATTGCATCTTTCCAGCCTGTCTCTCACATATGGCCACAAGAGTGGACAATGTAGAAAAATACCTTGGCAACGTGCGATATCAAGCCTATCATTCGGTGATCATTGCATTGAGAAACATTCGTTTTTTTATGGCAAAGCAATGAACGTGGACCTCAGTGGTATATTCCTAGTTTCAAATATTAATTAACAACGTTAAAGTTTAAAGAGTTAAACAACGATGTAAGAAGTTTTAGGCCTCTACAACTCATCTATAACAAGAAGTAATTTCAGGGTTTTTGCGTAAATATTGATTGGTCCTACAGCCTTGTCATTTTTCTAAAGTTTATAGTAGGTTCACGTTGTCTGTCCTAATAACAGGGCTGAGCTCGTTGATATCATCACAGTCCTAGGTGGTTGGTAAGGTCGCGTGTCATTACAAAAAACCTCAACATACTCCTTTTATCTTTTAAGCTTTTTTTTTCTTAACGATCGTTAAGATTTTATTGTAAGTATCTTTCAAAATACTGTATATCTATGTGCGTGATATTTTTGTGAATTCCTTGATTTTTTTATGGAGATTAGACGAATCATGCTTTTGTCTCCAGTTCACTACATTTTGCACTTTTGATTCTTGGCATCCTTCTCAGGGATTATTTTATTTTAGCAGATTTAATTTATTTAAGGGTTCTTGGTTGTCAGATAAGTTTATGCTCTTATCTAAATTATGTTTTCGATTAACCGAGCGCGGTACATTTACTGAAGGCGGACTTGATGCTAACACTACGAGATTTAGTTATGAAAGATTTTATTGTTTTGACTAACGGTCTGCGACTGGTGTTTCCGGTTATGCAGCAGGTTTAGCTTTCAGTGTTAAGTGGGCTTTTGGGCGAGATATTGGGTACACGGAATCCTTTATCTAGTTTCGGGTTTTTAGCGAGGTGCGCTTTAATTCACGTCCAATTGCTTTTATTTATTCTCGTAGGCTTACTACTATATTTACACTCACTTTTCTGTTTTGTGAGGAGTTAAGCCGAGGATCTGTTTAAGCCTCTGTGGTGAGACCAACGTGTGGTCTCGCCATGAGGTGATAAGGCGTGTCACCCGTTATAGAAGAGTGTACTGTTTTGTTTAGTAGTGTCCTCAAAAGTGTTTTGCGAGAATCTTACATTCAAATCATTGCATGACTTTAAATTTAACTGTTATTCAAGTGCGTGTCTTTATTTATCTCTTTTATTTTAATAAATATCGTTTTGTTTAACTCAACAACCGGACTTCGTTTAACGTACCTTCAACCCCTAGACAAGAACATAAAAACTTATATTTATATCACCGCACTGTTCTGTTCCCTATATCGCTTATTATCTGGGGCTATGTAATTCATTCTCTCGTTCCTAAGTTGGAGAAAGTCGTCTGTCATTCGCTATTGCTTTTTAGAGGCTTGTTTATATCCAATGTGCTCCTCCTTGGTTTCCAAAAGTGCCTTCTTCAAGACAGTCTAGCTAGGCCTTGCGTCATTGTCATTGCAAACGTTAGTTGCTTGTGGACACGTGTCGAGATTCTAGGTTGCTTTAGTTGGCATTTCGGGATCAAGAAGTCTTTTAATATTGACTCGCTTAGGTTTATTTGGACGTTGGACACCAGTGATGTAGCGAAACTGTAGACTTGTTTCTATAGGATTGGGATAGCTGTTAACTTTTGGTGCTAGAGTATTTTGTTGTTGATTTAAGCAACTTCATTAAAAGTTATCGTGATTGGCTCGAAGTTTTCACATATAGACGCCTACGATGTTCTTTAAAAACCGTTTTTTTAGTTCAGAGGAGATGAGCCGTCTACGTCGTACTGGTGTTTGGAGTCGTCGCTACCAGAGTAGTAAAGAATGCTACTTCTAATTTCAGAATTCCCAGTGCTTAGTCATCGTACATCTTTTAGCCCCAAGATCCTAATCAGCAATAGATTCTCATTATATCCTGCTACCTCACTCTGTTTAGCCTATGGGACCGCATTCGATGAAAGGTTGTTGAATACTTAAAATTTCTCTAAGTAAACCCATAAAACTGCTTCTTATATGGAATATTTAAACATAGCCTAATATAAACTACAATGAAAACTTGTAAAGTTTTTAGCAATAAGCATAGATTTAAAAACCACAAGATTTTTCAAAAACGCTTAAAAAAAATAAAAAAATATATATATTCTTTATGTATAAGTAGGTAATTAATTTATAAATATTTATAAAAACATTATTTAAACTTATACTTTTGAAATTTTGGAAAATATTTACAAGTGAAAATTTTTCACAAATAATACATGAAACCAAATTTAGTAAATTTAATAGCTAAAACTAAACTTAATTAAATTTTTATTGTTGCTTTCGCATGATACAAAAGCAGGTATTAAGCTAACAACTTTTCTATGAAAATTTTCACATTACCTTAGTTATAAGTTGAAAACTCGCCCACTGCTTAATAAAAAATCTAATTAAGGTAAAAGTTTTAGTTTAAATTTTCTAATCTGAATAAGTTTTACCTGTGTGGTTTATTTATTGCAAGGTATTTGTTTGCGTAATAATTTTTTTGTAGTTTAAGCGAATAAAGAAAAATTTTTAAGTAGTGTAATGTGTTAAAATTAATACATTAAGACATTTTAATCAAAATTCAAATGTAAATTCGGTACAAATTAGTAACTAATTACTAATAGTGATTATTGACATATTCCTAACTTTGTTTTATAGAAATATCCCCTATATTAATGGTAAGATATATAGCTCAATTAAGTGTTTAATTAGACTATATCATAAATATCAGCTTTAGGTTGAAAAATGGTACCAATAGAAATACGTAAATAAAATGTTTAAGTATATGATCGGTAGTTTAATAATTCTAACATTTTTTTAAATTCCAAATATTGCCAAATATAGAAATAAACAATTTTTGATTTAAAAAAATTATTACGTTTTATTTTTATTACATATAGCCTCTAGTGTATTTGGCTTTAATGTATTTAGTTATGACGACTGAAACAATTTTTTCTGTATACAATAGAAGTATGCTTTCAAAACCACATAGAATTTATAAAAGGTATTCGAATTTTTGACAGAATTTGGTTATTATATAGATAAAATCTATTCGATAGATTAGAAGAGGAATTTAGAATGAAATGCTATTTAAATCATCATAAATTATTTTTTACCTAATATATCGTTAAATTTATGATAAAGTGTTTAATTAAAATCAATAATGCAAGAGTGATGGTAATATGAGCTAAATTTAATTAAGTGACTTTGTGGCATAATTATTAATTATACGATGCTACAAGAAGCTATGGATAGCGGTAGACAACAAAATAATGTGTCTGTTATTATGCATAACTTAAATGGCTACCATCAATTAACTAACTAAGTCGATACGACTACTCGACTCGAATATAATTCATTTTATTAAGGGATTATTGGCTTATGAGCAAAATAAAAAACTTTTTTAAGGCGAATTTTTATATTATAACTTAATCACCTTTTACAGGGTCGGTATTTTAAAGGGTCACATTATTTCACTCTGTTTTTGAGAACAATGAAAGTACTTAAAGAACTGCCCAAATAAATCAACATAAAAACCGAAGATTTCGGGAAACGGGGTATGTACACAATTTCTTTTCAGTGAAATAATTTACAGAATATTTCATAAATATATGTAACGTGTATAATACTTCATGCTAATTAAGTCATTAGTTGGTTCTACTTCTTTTGAGACTGAAGAAAAAAGACCATCGTATATTATAGCATTTTCTGAGATTCATTACTCTTGACCCCCAGATCCAACTCACTTAGCAAGAAGCATAAAAGATTTTTTAGGTCACAAAAAAAAACGACAATACTTTTCACTATCGGTATTTAGATAAATTATTTCCATGTCCTTGGATCAGAAGAAAAGGTAGCACACATATATTTCAAAATACCCGAAACTATTTTGAATAAAATGCCTACCATTTCATCTTCAGATTTATTCCTACTCTACTTCAAATTATTTAATAAGCATTTAGTGAAAATATAAATCACTAAAGAATTTATATTTAGGGAAAGAAACTGGCAAAAAAATGTTTTCCCTAAAATAATTAAAAATCGATTAATCTAGGCGTTTTTTCGAATATCACCTGGGGTTTAAATAGCCACTTTCTATATACAGATTCAATATGAGTACTACTGCTAGAAGTAAATTAAAAAATTTAATATTCCTTCTATATAATTTTTTTAGAATGCCCAAAGATGTACATGAAAAATCAATAAAATCTATTTTAAAATAAAAATATTGGAAAACAAAAAATAGTTTAAAATAATAATAGTATTGTTATTTAGTATTAGAAAGTGCCTTGAGCAAGAAATGTATTGACTAAAACTTAGAATACATAAATGTAATACATCCGGCTCAAAGGACCAAAAATGTATAAGGAATTTTATATTATTAAGTAAGAAAATCTTTTAAAATAACAAAACATGTCAATATGTGGTATAGACAATACTACTGTTAATATATGATTGTGTTTGTCTGGTCCTTAAAAATATGTATACATATATAAATTGCACTTTATAGACAAATCAAATAAATTTCCTTAAAATAATCTATGTAGATATTTCATCTCTTTAAGCTTCCGATAGAAAACTTCTAAAGATACAAATTAGTACCGAAGCATTGGTAGTAACAAAATTTTATCAACATTAATTCAATATTTTATACAATATTAAATAAAAATTATATCAACAAATCTCAAAACTATATATAGATATCACAAATATAGGATATTAACTGTGCTATAATATGTTCTAAAATATAATTACCCTTTTCCCCTCTTAAAAAAAGAAAATATATTAGGAAAGCAATTACTCCAATTAACCAATTAAGAAAACGAAATAAAGAGACTCCTTGCAGGTTTAAAACAAAAAGGGACGAGTGGAATGACAAAAGGGTTTTAATTTAATTTCGTCAGATAGAATAATAACTCCAATTTTGCTTAATTACCGTAGTAATGAAGTGTAAATCTGATAATGTCTCCGAATGATTTAGTCAAGCTAACTAGGTAGCTGAGGTTGATCAGTTGTTTTCAATTAGGTAAATTTATTAGACTCTATTGTTAAGTTGATAGAATAGAGGTTAAGTTGCTATTTGTGAAATAGAAGAAGGGAATTTATCGTTAATTTGTATTATAACAGTTTAATTAAGTCTCTTTAAGGTTTTACTTTTATGTCATAGATTATTTTGAAATAAAGATTAAAAGGATTAGAATTAAAAAAAAATATATAACTTAGAGCAAGATAGATTTTTTTTCTCTAGTATGGATTATATTATTATCATGACGTTAATAATATTATTTAAAAATTTAATTTTTAAAACAAAAAAAATATTTTAAAAGAAGAACAAAAGAACTTATTCTAAGCAGAATGTCGAAACTGTTGCTTATACAAAGAATCAGATGAAACTCCTTATTTTCATAACTAACTCTTTTTTCACGAACAAATGAAATTTATCATTACACTTTAGGCTCTGTTAATGCAAAAAGGTTCCTTGTTAAAATAAAAATAATTTTAGAGAAACATTTTCGCAAATCTTATTATATCAATTTAGTTAGTAGAACATGACATGATTCTGAGCTGGGCATTTATAGCGACAAACCAAAGTTACAAATCATCATGAGTTTAAAAAATTATCTATAGTATTATCATCAGACGTTGTCGCTATATGATATGTATAACCGCGAAAGATATACCCAATATAAAAAAATAGTTACATATTCAGGAACTTACTGGCATCAGCTACCAAGGTTAAATCCAGACTAGTGAAGGACTGACTAAAAACTGTAAAGAGTTGTAGAGGGATTCTTTAAGGTCAAAAAGAAAACGTAAGAAAATCACAACTGGTGGCTACAAACACAATTAAAAAATACCTGACGAACTCTGCAGACTCTGTCAGGAGAACGAAGGAATCTCTGGACCTGTATCACTGTAAAGAATTATACATGTAGGAGCTCGTGTCATTTCCATGGATTCTAATTAAACCAATGGGACTAGATAAGGAGCTCAAATATAGTTTTGAAGTGAAAACAATGAAACTCTACAGGATTGTATTTGCCTATAAAGCCAGCTCTAATCTTAAATACATTATCTGATGTAAGAACTCTAGTATTTTGGTAATATGATTATATTTTAATGCATTATAAAAAAGTATTATTTATAATTAATTGGAAGTAGGTAGAGAGAGAGCACATGCATATAATGATCAGATCCGCGTTCTCATTAATAAAATTATGAATAGAAATAACAGTTTTTGAGACAGAAATGTGAAGTTTGAAGAGAGTTTGACAAGAAGCTCTTTGCTTGCCGATACTTAGGTATCCAAATGCTATATCTGATAATGCATAGTATCATTTAGCCAATTTCTCTTACTGTTACTTTTACTTTATAAAAACTGATAACACTTTCATGTTTAGGGCTAGTATACAAGATTATAATTGAGGGTTATCATTATTAATCTACAAAAATATCGATCCATGTATACTCTTAAATAAGGACTCAATTCAAACAAAACTAATATCTTGAACTGATAGAACTTTAATGTCTCATGAAATTACTAAAACTTATATATAGAAGGCTATACTCAAAATAATTTCAAATTTAATTAATAATACAAAAACTTAAATTAAAAATAGTTAATCATACAAAAACATGCCAGAGAAGACATTCGCTTCCGATAATAGATAGCGATGCCGCTATTTCCTGCAGATGTACCAGAAATGTTTCTGGCATGGTATGTCACCTTTTTCAACGTCTGTATGATATTTTATGTGAGATGTTTCTGCGACATTTAGAATGTCGTCAGTAGGTATGTCTTAAGTGTATCATATATTTGCTGTGTAAATAATACCACAAATCTTTTATTTAAAACATCTATAGCAATATATTTAATTTAGATCTTATTAAAATAAAAATCAATATTTATCTGAAAGTATTAAATATATTTTATACATACTTTTATACCATAACAGATTTTACAAAAATAGTTTTTTTTATCTTAGAACTATGGGTATTAAAAGGTGTTACTTACCTGCAAAAGAATTTTAAGCCCTTAAAAGTACTATAACTAATTTCATTCACAAACTAGGAAATTGAACGACAGAACATAACTTTGTAGAAATCTGAAATATTAAGCCATAGATTACTATAATATTGAACCATAGATAGATATTTTATATTTTTTTCTTTTATATTATTCTGATATTAAATCGTATCAAAATAATTAGAACCTGTTTGCACCACGTTCACACTAACAACAATCCAAAGCTGCCATTAAATCGACAAAAAACGCCACCTGTGACCATTCAGCTAGTGCTGCCAACGTCAATCTAGTGTCCTTTAGTTTCTAATCAATAAGTAAAATATAACTATGTCATTTCTATGGTGGTTAATTCAAATATATAATTTAGATAGTTTTGCAAAATCTATGGTTATATTATGTTGCATAGTAGTATTTTATAATCCTATTTATAATTCTTAGACGACTATTAGTCAGAAACTAGATATTTAAAAAAAATACTAATTTGCTGCATATTATATATTAATAGGTATACAATTATTATTCGGGCTCGCGGATTATTCCTATTTTTTGTTTAATTTGCCTTAAAAGCATTTAATGCCAAATAATTTGATTTTTTATGTAGTTAAATATTTTTAGATCATCATATGAGAATCATACCAGCAATAATTCACAAAAATCTTCGCTAGATTATACGATAAATGTCCGGAACCTTTGGTCATATATGGTACTTAAATAGTATGTTTCTGGCATGTGTTACCTAAGTACTATATTTTTGATTATTTTGAATTCCCGTAAGCCGATTTTTTAATTATTATTGGAATAATACCTCTTATAAATAATACCTCTTATAAAGAAATAAATCCTCTACAAATTCTCCAAAAACGTCTAAAAGTAGAATCCCAATTAGCATCAAGGCTCTTAAGTACTACTAACAAGGTATATGATAATAATGCGAAGTAATTAAAGCTTTCATGAAACTTCCAAAAGAGTGAGAGATCTGATCCATATTTTCTGTACTCATTATGATGCAGAAGTAAAGAAGATGTTAAAAGAGAATTTGCTTTCAAATATTCAGTAAATAGTTAGCAAATACTGAACCCTCTGCAATTTGATGCTTCTTAAACCTTTATTCCTATACCGAGTTCTCTTCAATCAAAAATACCAGGTATCATTAAGCACATCTCAACTGGTGATGGTAGAATGGCAGTAGTTGCTCCCGTTAAGATGCTGAATGAGGTAGAAACTAGATCACGACACATTATTATAGAAGTATCATATAAATAGACTGTGCTTAAGTCACAAGAAGCTGGCCGTATAAGCACCTTAAATGCAAAATGGGTTAAATTTTTCAGTGCAAAGGCTGTATTAAGTAAATACGCGCTTTTGACCCTTTAAATTACATTAAAACAAAATAGTGCGATTATTCAAAATGCTGCATACATTTAAACCCATCTGAAAAATACTCTTTTTGTATTTTGGCTTGCAATTAAGAATACTAAAGCTCATAGTCCAAGAGGTCAGTTTTTTGAGTGATCTTGATAATTCATGAGTTAAGCTTTAAGTAGGACTTGCAACTAATAAATAGACTTCTTTAGATTCTAATCAAACTCAAGCAGTAAAATTGTCAAATCATTATCTAAAGGTCTTACAACTAAAAAACATTTCTTTTCAAATTGGTCCTAGAACCAGAACTCATAATAATGACCAAACATATTTTCTACTTGACCTTAGAAATATCTTATTCACCTATTTTTTATAGGCTAACACATTAAATTTGGTATTGTCAACAAAATTAAGTCATTGTATTGAATTTTATTAACCATCAGAATACAATTAATTAGTTGGAGCTAATTTCTTTTCTTTAGGATGCATATAATTAGAAAATGCTAAGCTCGTGATACCACGGCATCTTATTTAGTTTAATTAAGTCTGTACGCCTTAAGTTTAAAGGGTGTCTGATAGGAAATGTTAAATATTTTAACAGGAGATTTCTTTTTACAAAAAATGAGGTTAAGTATAATTTTCCTAGTCCGAGACAAGTCAAAGATATTCAAAATACAGGGTGATAAATAACATAGCTTATTACAATTTGGCCATACATTTAGCTTTTTTTTTTTGGTTTTTAACAAAATCTAGAATACACTTTTTTTATATGGCAAATCTTAAAATTACCCTTTTTTTAAATCTTATCATAAAGGGCACCACCGGCAACATTCTTTTTTAATTCCAAGTTTTTTTTTAAATGGCGCAATTTACCTGTTATTTAAAATATGCATTTTTTAAACAGTTTGGCCTTATATATACTTTTAGAGATACTTCAGTTCGCACCAGATAAAATATTATTTCCCTACTTCAAGTTAAAATACTTTGAATAGTAGGTTGTGCCTAATAAGACGAATTATTATAAATGTCATTGTCACTGTCAGGGTATATGTTTTCGTCACTTACTTTGATGCAAGGAGACTAGAGATAAGGAGACTGATCTGTATGATAAACGTGTACACACAAAAAATGAACAAAAACTAGTTTCAAAAAGTCGCCACATAAAATAAACAGGAGTTTCAGTATTATAAAAATCAAGACATTAAGAGATTTTAAACATCTCTTGTTTAGATTTACTATTTCGAATAAAATAATAAAACCATAAAAATTGTATTAGAAAGAAAAGTTAATTACGAGTAAAGAATCATAATTTCACAGTCGAAGCAATGTCTAAAAGAGTTAAAAAGATTGATGGAAAAGAAACTATTACTTTACTGCAGCAAGCGCTTCAGTCTAAACTTTAAAATATTAGATCCTATAAAGCTTTTCTGTCTTATATATAGTATCTAAGTATAAACGAGATATAGCTATTTTAGGACTGAAAATAAATTTAAAAAATTCTTTAAAAAGTTGTCCATATTTATATCTTAGAAAGACTGCAATAATTATAATTATGATTAAAAAAACTTGCTAAAATAAATTAGAAGGGAAAAAGAATTAAAAAAAATAATAATTTTAAAAAAGCAGCCAATGTGTGTTATTTTTTTGTTCTGCGAATTTTATTTATTTGACTGTTGATTTTTAAATAATATATTAATTGGAATAATAATGTCATATAATCCCGATGTAAACATAAAACTGGATTTATGTTTTATTTATATTGGGCCCATTAATAAAAATTGTTATAAATTTTAAAGAATAAAACAGAATAGGATATGTGTTACTAATAATCTACCATGATAAATTGGTAATATATCAAATTTCCTAAAACGGTAAATGTTTGTAAATACTTATTTTCTTTTATTTGTTTTGAATATATTTTGTGTTATTAATTTAATAGGATAAATACGGTTACGCAAACCAGTTTTTTATTTTATATTTAAATACGACCACGTCCGGTAAACGCTGTAGATGCGAGAGTATCAAAAAAGCAATAGCTGCTTGAAGACACATATTAAGCCGCGCTGTTGATTTTTGGATTCTAGCTTATGCACTAAGTTACAAATTATAAATTAATAGAATAAACTGACTACAATTAAAGTGGTTATGCTGAATGCACAATATCAACGACAGAGGATCCCTGCCCTTCAAAGAAAAATCCGATGCCAACACAGTTGAAAGCCTTGCTAAGATCAGAAAACAAAATTGCGTTGTAGAACTGCTTATTAAAAGCTTATGTTTTATTTATTATTTGACACATGTTCCTCATAGTGTTACAGGAGGAAACTATAAGATAGAACTTTAACAACTTTTGGTCAACTTGGATTTATTTATTTATATAATATACTTTTTTAATATTTAATTTTACTTAGAAAATTAACCAATGAATAGAAAAAAGGCAAAAAGAAAGCAAAATTTGAAGCATTAAATCGTTCATATACATGCCCACTACTGTAATATCGGTCGACAATGCAACCTATACAACAAATCTTCGAATCAAAAGCCCCAGAAACTACGATAAAATCCCAATTACTTTCCATCAAGAATCGAAATTCAAAGTTAAAATATATCCGTCCCCATTATTTAACCGAAAACCCGGCAACTTTGAATATATTGCTCAATAAAGTCGGTGCAGATCGTTTGACGTTTAATTACGAAGTTTGTCTTAATTTTTGCACCGTTCTGTACAAATTATTGCTATTCGGGAAATTAAAAAGGAGAATTTACAATTTCGGCTTCGAGTTTTTCACTCGAGAATGTGATCTAGTTGTTGCGTAAAATTAAAAGCCAAAGCAAATCTAATTTTTTATTCAAAAATTAAAAGATTTTATCAGTCTAAAAATGCTTTTTTTATTTTAATAAAAATCTTCATTAAATAGAACTCATTCTGCAGAATATAAGAATTAATTTGAAATTGAAATCGGAAGTAATCTCTTTGAATAAAAGCTTTGGGATTAACTGAAGTTCGAAAGACTTAATATAGATATCGGTTACTACTCAGAGTATATTCAAAAGGAATAATTCTGAAATGAAATATCTGAGAGTTTTATTAAATTTGTTTCATGAATTATGTATTTTGATTTCAAAATCTTATGTCCTTATTTTAAAATGATACCGTAGGTTTAGGGCGCAGATTGGATAATATGAATCTTTAGGAATTTAAGAAAATGGTTTCCCATCTTAGAGACAAATTTTAAGGATTGAAAATCTAGTACGTTATTCATGTACGTTAAAATGTATATTTTTCATATTTTCTCGAAGTATAAATTATGCTAAAGATTATATCAAAAAAAATAATCATTTGTAGAAAATAGGGAATTTAGTATTAAACAGTATGATGATGAACAATGTGTTATTCAATTTATAAATATAATAGGAAACCTCCGGATTTCAAAGCAGATTCAACAACATGAAAATGTTTTTAAATTTTAGAAATTATCATAAGAAGGCGTGAATACATATAGGTATTTTTCCTACTACCCTGTTTTGACCTAATTTCAATTCTTAAGTAGGATCTTTAAATTAAAATCATATCATAACTAAAGGTTGTTTAAAAGCCTAAAATAGAAAAGTTAATAAAATTGCTTCTATGAAGGAAAAACAGAGAATAACTAGAGAAAATAAATATCTAATACCTTACACAAAAAAAGAAAAATTTAAAACTACTAGCTGAATTTAAAAAGAAATATTAAAACATTGAGATCTCGCCCAATATACAAGTCAAGCTACCTATTATTTAAAATTTTCAAAATCTTAGTATCCATTATCTAAAGATGTGCCTACTAAAAAACTACAAAAACTATCAAAATTTATTTTAACAAAATATTTTCTCTTTACTTTTCTTCTTATTTTCTTTTAACTAAAAAAATTTAGAGTAAAAGGACAAAGGCTTATAAGCTTTAACCAAGTTGGTCAAATTCCAATAGGAACACTGAACTTATGCAGTAATAGGAATATTGGTAGGATAGTGTATGGCGAGCAGGCCTAAACTTCCCTTTCGGTCAACCCTGGAAACCGCCATCATTATCGCTGGCTACTCTTTATAATAATAATAATAATAATAATAATAATAAGACGTTTATTAGCCACCAATACAAAAAAAAGCATAATTACAGAAGGTAATATGATTATATACATGAAATTGAATAATAGAATATTAAACAAAGAGAGCATATTAAAAACAATAGGTTATATAAAGAATTTAGTTAACACAAGTAAGGCAACTAAAAAGCCATGCATTCAGACTTCCAGAAAAGAAGGAAACAACTTCCTGGATTCTGTTAAGGCTTATAATAGAAGAAGTGAGAGAAAAAAAAAACAATTCTTATAGACAAACTAAAAAAAAAAAACAAATAGGTAGGCATATACTTATGAGGGGAAAAAGCAGTAGGGGGAAAAATGGATGAAACGGAATGAAAGAATTCTTCTTTTTTCTTCTTTTTTTTTTTTTAAACAGTTAATTTTTGAATAATAAATGTTAATAGAATATTTTACGTTGCATTCAGTTAGTTAGCATGTGCGTAGTATTTTAATAAAGACAGGCATTCAAGAAAAATTAAGTTTGATTTAAAAGAAGAAGCTTGGTTTTTAATTTAAAAGTTTTTTCAGTGACAGTCAAATTAATTATTTTGAACTTATTAATCAAATTTGGTACGACATAAGAAAAGGATCGCTTAAAGAGTTCTTTGCTATGGCTAGGAATTGTTAAAAGATTTTTACGTCTTATATTAAGATTATGCACATCAATACGATAGGTAGGCTTTTCAAGTAAATAAGGCGGAGTTTTTGATTTAAGAATTTTGTAAGAAAAACATAAAATATGTAATATTCGTCTATTGTGCATATTTAGCCAACCTGCTTCTTTTAATTTATAAGAAATATGTTGCCGTCTTCTTATACCAAATATAAGTCTTAAGCAAGAGTTTTGAAGTTTTTGAATTCTACCTGAGTCGGAGTTATCGAGACATGGTCCATAAATTGTGTCGCAAAAATTTAACGGTGATAGTACTAAAGCATCACAGAGCAGTTTTTTGATACTTGAGCTTAAAATATGTCTTTGACGATATATTGTTTTTAAGGCAGAATATCCATTTTTTAGTTTAAGGGTAACATGTTCTTTGAATCTAAGTTTATAGTCCATTACTAGTCCAAGATTTTTTGCAGAGTTTTTAAAACTTATTATATTGTTATTAAATTGTACATTTAAATTATTTAAAATATTAGTTCGATGATTGTCACTACAAAAAAGAATAGCTGCTGATTTAGTGGGGTTAATCTTTAGAAGTAATTTTTGAGTTTCTATATTTAAGGTATTTAAATCCTCATTTATATATTGATTAGCTTGGACAACATTAGTGTGATGAAATGAATAAAATAGCTGGGTGTCATCTGCATAGCAATGGTGCTTACAGTGTAAAATTTTTTTAGTAATTTGTGAAGTATAAAGAGTATAAAACAAAGGACCAAGAATGCTACCTTGGGGTACCCCAGAGGTAACATCCAGTGCATTTGATTTATTGTTATTAAGCACTACTCTTTGTTTTCGATTAAACAAGAAAGAAGACACCAATGCCAACGCAGACTCAGCAAAACCCATATATTCTAATATAGCCAGTAATATTCTGTTAATATTCTGTCAAAGGCTTTAGAAAAATCTAAGAGAATCAACACCGTAGCTTTATTTTTATCAAGTTCCTTAAAAATATCATCAGTCACTTTAGATAAAGCGGTTGCACAACTATACCCCTTACGAAACCCAGACTGGTATTTAGGAATTAAATTATTTACATTTAAATATTGAACTATTTGATAATCCATAACTTTTTCTAATATTTTTGATAGTATAGGAAGTACAGATATTGAACGAACATCATTAAATTCAACAGGATTTTTTATTTTGGGCAAAGGAATAACATTGGCTTCTTTCCATTGATCGGGAAAGCAGTTTTGTTCTAAACATACGTTTATAATATGTGTGAGTGGTTTAATTATGGCAGGACAACAAAGCAAATCAGGGTAATGTTTAATTGATCAACGCCGAATGCTTTAGATTTAATAGATTTTAAGTAATTTATTATTATATCTTGTGTCACCAAATTAAATTTAAATTCAGCCAAATGATTTAACCTATGTTTTTTAAAATACCCAACAAATTCTTCGTCAGGGTTATTATTGTTTTTGTTAATATTAGAAAAAAAAAAATTAAGTTTATTTACATCTTGCATAAGAGGAGGAAGTTGTATATTTGATTTATTAGAAATATTTAGTTTATTAAGTTCTTGCCATGTTTCTTTGTTATTACATACTCTAAATCTGTGAGCCAGGTATGCCTTTTTTTCCGCCCTAATTGAACTAGTTGCAAGATTTCTGTACTGCTTATAATTTTCCCAATCCTCGCGACTTTTGGTATTTCTAAATTTACGTAAAGCCGAGTTGCGAAGTCTTTGTATAAATCTAATATTAGGAGTAATCTAGGGGCAATATGGTCTAGTTTTACCCTTTACGTTTTTTATAGGAGCATGTAAGTTAATTAATTCTAATAAAGATTGAGTAAAAAAAAAAAACTTTATTATTTAAATCGGCCATATTGTACATATTATGCCAGGGAATCGATTCAATATCAGACTGAAATAAACAAGTGTTGATATTTTGTAAATTTCTATAAGTGAAATTATAAATTTGAGGCTTAGGTATATCAAAGTTTATGTTGCAGTAAATTAGCATATGATCCGATATTTCAATATCCCTTATTCCACAATTCTCCACCGACTCTAAATTTGAGAAAAGTAAATCAATTAAAGACATAGTGGTGTTGGATATTCTGGTAGGGTCAGTTATAAGCTGTTGCAAACCATATAATTCAGTAATTTCGCTTAATGATACCTTAAAATTCAAATCTAAAAAATTTATATTAAAGTCACCCAAAAGTAAAATAGACTCATAGTTAACATAAAAATCGGTCATAATATTTTCAAGACGGGAATAGAATAGATGTATGTCGCTCTTGGGAGGACGATATATATTACCAATTAAAACTTTTTGATTATTTACTTTTAATTCGATCCAGACATGCTCAAGATAATCGCATGTTTCCTTAAGAACTTCACGATAGTCGATACATGATTTTACATAAACAGCTATACCACCTCCCCTGCTTAATCGATCTTGCCGTATGAGACTATAATTTTGCAATTCTATGACTTCGTTGGTAACCCCTGCATGTAACCATGTCTCTGAAACCCCAATCAAATCATATTGATAACTATCTACATGTACTTGAAAAATATTAAAATTATTTAAGATGGACCTTGCGTTAATGTGTGCACATGAAAACATTATTTTAAAGCAAAATAGAAAATTTTTTGTTAAACAATTAAGGTAAGTAAGTACAGGAAAAGGAGAAAAAAAAAGGGAAAAGGGGTTAGAATAGGGAGTATATGCTTACAAAAAAAAGAGAAAAAAAAAACAAAATTAAACCTAACAACTATCTATAATTATATACACATACATACATATACATATATTTTTCCCTTTTAATGAACACCGAGTTAAGTAAATTAAACACTTATTTACTTTATTTTTATCGTGTTTGTACTATCCTACTCAATACAAAGAAACTTTAAGCAAAACAGAAAATTATAGTACCTATAAATACCTTAAAAAATAAATCATTTGCATTTAATTATTTAACATTTTCAATTTTTTGGCTTTATTGTTATTATATGCATATATATTTAGTAATTATTAGCGTAGAAATATCATTAAACAATATTAGTACCTAACTTTCAATCATGAATATTATCTACAACTTATTGTTTACAAAATAATGCAATTCAGAAAAAAACAAAGAAAAAAGCCTTTAATTTATTTTTATATCAACTAGGCATGCAGAGAAATTTTTAAACTTTTATTATAATAATAGTATGCAAAAGCCAGTCGATCTTTAAATATAAGTTTAGTTTAGAGTATAGGAACGTCTGTATTTATTTTTTAGGAAAATATAAATAAACATTTTCATTATAATAGTAAAATACATGCACAACCCAATGACCAAAATATTAACGTATTTAATTAGAGAATTCATTAGAGTACCTGTTTTATGTGAAGTCCAGTGTTTACCAGCTGTCATTTTTTCCATTGAACTAACCAACACTAGTTTCGCGATAATTATTCACCTACGATTAAGTCATTAAGAGCTTGTTCATCACGAATTAATTTCCGCACATCACTTGTTTGCACATATACTAAGCCGTTATAAGTCCACGATTCGGAACTAAATGCCTCTCGTGCCTTTTTTAATAATTGTAAGTTTGTTGATGTTAATAGTTCTGTGATTAGATTACGCGAGCCTTTAAGTTGTTTTTTGGCTGAAAACACACTATCTCGCATCCAACGGCAAACAAACTGGACCACTAGGGGGCGGGGCTTTTGGTTCTGATGTTTTATGTTTTTCCCCATACGGTAGCAGTGGGATAAGTCAGATTTATTTATTTTTACAGAAAGTTTGTCATTAAATAAAGTCGCAACCATATTAAATGGATCAGAGGAAGACTCCTCTAACCCGTGTAGGACTAACGAGTTTAGGTTTTGATTTACTTCCACTTGGGAAGTTTTTTTTTGTAGGTTGACGACGCTTAATTTTATCTCCCTTACCTCCTGGGAAAGCTGCTGTAAGGAGAGTGTCATATTTTCTTGAAAAGAATTCAGTTTATTTAAAAAACTGCTGTTTTCTTCCCCATTCATAAGATTTTGCGAAGATTGTTTGTAGTTCGTAAACTCTGTGCGCAAAAGGTTAAAACCATCGGCAAATTGTTTTGACAGTTCCTCCACACGTGCACTGACTGATTTTAAATTAAGGTTTTGCCCTTTATTTGACATTTTTCTTCTTATCCTTCACTTTACAGGGCTTATAGAGGCACTAAATAACTGCACTGTGATAGAAGAAACTAAATTTTTGACCACTGGATTACAAAATTTAATAACAAAGGTAGGAGCACAAACAACTAATGCTTACTACTCAAGCGCCATCTCGTATCATCTCTCTATCCAGGAGACCCGTCCACCTAATGAAGAACAGCATGCCGTCCCAGTTAAGGTCCATTAATTCCTGTCATGAAGAGAAAATCCATGGATTCTGTCCAGGCCAACTTTTAAATTCTCCTATAAAATAATATGCTGTTTCCTCCACCACGCTACAAGCAGACTAGACATCATGCCTAAGAAGTACATACAGTTTTCCGTTGAGCCTGCAGTGACGTATTGAGACTCCAGTCAGGTCCCCATAAAAAAAAACCTGGTGCTGTTAAATCCGGGGATCTTGGAGGCCACTCGACAGGACTACTCCTTCCAATTTTAAAAATTATTATTTTAAAATCCTCTAGCTTCACGGCGATGCTCCATTCATTTGAAGGAACATAGCTCTTCGAAGGCGTAGATGAACATTCTGCAATTGTACTGGAAAATCAATACGTCACGAAAATCATACGAACTCCTAAAGGTAGACCTATTATAAAGCCACCCACTTCAATGTTCCTCATTCATTAACAGATCATTTATGGTAATTATAGTTTACTCTAAACGCATGGGTATTGTAGAAAGCGCATTCATCAGTAAATAGAACATTATTATATATCACCTTATTCAAGACCCATATAGAAAATTCAACTCTTTTAATAAAATTATTTCCTGTTTTCCTAAGTTTTTGGAAACGATGAATTAATCGTTTTTTTCCTATACGATAATTTATGCGCTCGTAAAAAGATGGTTGACGTTGGCGGCTTGTAATCTCATTTTGTCAAAGTGCCGACACGGAGTGATTAACTTTTATATATTCTGTAACCTTTGGTAATTCATTCGTTTTTGCTATATCAACCTTATAGGAATCTCCTAGTCATGGAGTGTCCCCTAACTTTGCATTAAAAGGCAGCAAAATTGGAATATCCTTATCCACCAGTTTGGTGATGAATGTATAACCATCAACCTTACATAGGCTGCAAAATTGTCCCTCTGAATCTATAGTGAGAGTTCTATACTGGCTCTCTAATCTATACTGGCAATTCCAGGAGAACGTTTAGTAATGCACTTAGTGTAGTTCTCATCCAATGCCAAGTCTTTGCAGACTAGCCAATTTTTGAGTATTTGCAGCCTTGTTTGTTGCCGTTCGTCAAACCGCTCTAGGTCTAAGAAACAGTAGAAAACAACAGTATCTTCACCAGTTGGAAGCTGTTGAAACTGGTAAGGAACTTTGGAAAGGTTTAGGTAACTTAAATATTAAAACAAAAACAGAATCGGAACCACCAATTAAACCAGATCAGCCCAATACAATTAACGACTATTTCATAAGCATTTTCAATAAGTCAAATGCTTGTCTTAATAAAATTAACTATTACCAAAACCATAAGTTTTGCGCAGATCACACCTTTCTTTTTGCCCTGGTGGACCAGATTACTGTTTCTAAGGTCATTGATAATATTAAATCCAATGCAGCTGGAAATTATGAAATTTCTCTTCATATGTCGGGTCTATGTTTGCCACATATTAATCATATTACTCACTTTGTAAACACTTGCCTGGAAACTGGTTGTTTTCCTAGACCATGGCGCGAATACTGGTTACTACTAGTGCTCTTCTAAAGATTACAGATAATATCATTACAGCCTTAGACAAAAAATTGGCTATGATTTTGGTGGCACCGGATTATTCTAAGGCATTTGACTTGATTGATCATGACTTGCTCGTTGCCAAGTTGTTTTATTTTGGTTGTGATGACTTCGTCTTATCGTTTTTTAAATCGTATTTATGGAGACGGTCGCAGCGGGTCCGGGTACAAAATGAATATTCTGAATCAAAAATAATAGTTTTCGGAATACCGCAGGGATCTATATTCGGGCCACTTTTGTTCCTAAAGTATACCTCTGATCTACCTAGCGTAGCCTTAAACTCGGATGTCTACCTATATGCAGCCGATACTCAGGTTTTTCACCTATTTAATCCACATAATGTTCAGCTTGCAGCAGACTCCATTAATTTTGATTTGGAGCAGATATTGAATTTCGCCAGTGAACATAATTTGCAGATAAACCCTTACTTATTAAAACTAAAGTTCTATTGTTTGCGGGTCGCAATCAACGGAATAACATAGGAAATACACTTCACTACAATATGTTATTACAAAAATGTTATTTACGCTTGCGAATGCTTTATGCAAATAAAAGTATTTTAAATTACAAAAAAAGAAAAAAGCTTTCTAATTCCTTAGTTATGTCTATTATTAATTATTGTATAATTATTGTTTGTTATATAATTGTGTATTACCCATGTCTAAATAGAATAACGCAAAATTGCTTGCAGCGTATCCAAAACACATGTTGCCGTTTTATTAATAATCTTAGAAAATACGACCATGTATCTCAAGCCATACTTCAACTTAAATGGCTAAAAATTGTGGATATATTTAAGTTGTATTAATTAGTATTTTTGTATCGCCTATTTTAAACACGCACAGCAGTCTCTTTGTGTGAAAAGATGACTTCAATGCTTTCAATGCCATGTCACATTACATCAATGTTTGAACGTTCTTTCACCTATCAAGCTGTGATTTTATTTAATCGTTTCAGGCCTAATTTTCATTTTACCATTTATTGTTATCGAAGATTCTATAAAGATATATTCTTGGAACAGCAATGATTGGTTATTCTCGGTTAATTTATCTAATTGTTACTTAGCTGATGGAACATATGTTTTACTTTAAAAAATTAATAATTTTAGTTTTTTTTTAACTGGATAGTTTAAGAGGTAAAGAGTAGCTTTTAGCTAATCTTCGCCTGTTCAGGCAAATACTGTAATTTGCAGGGTTTGTTAAATAAAGATTATTATTTATTATTATTATTATTATTAATATTATAATAATCAGTGTAGGATATTGAGCTTAACACTGAACTTCAAGGGAATATTATGATTAAAAAACTAAGATGGATACTAAATATTTAATAACTAAAATTCAGATACTAACTGCATTTGTATACAGGCTTATCATAAGATATTTGAGAAATTTAGAACGAGAGAAAGCAGAGAAAATTAGATAGTGGAGATTAAATAGTAAGAGAATTAAATGGACTCTCGGCGAAACTCTGCTAATGTTTATGCTCTGCTCTGGTACATGTTTTAAAGATTTATGAAAATAGTGCTGGATGGAACCATATAGAAAATAAGTATAATTCAGTCGATATTCCTAAAAAGCTATTAAGTCTTATATCGCCTACATTACTTAGTTCAAGAGTTAGTCCATAACCATCCTTTGCTGCTGAATCCCCTATAAATAAAGAATATTTAAATTCTGAAGCTAGTAAAGGATAATAACCAGAAGTTTATAATGCTGAGAATTGAGAGTGTTTAAGTTAGAAGGCCACTAATTGCAGATGAATAAAAATTGTAAAATCTAGCGGTTCAGCAAAAAATATTAAATAAAGGTACAGGCAAAAGGATAACCTTCAAAAGGATAAGTCTGCGCGAAAGGTATAGAATCAACTAATGTATGTCAGCAAATGCTACTATTACTCAGATATAATAAAAGATCACCTTGACTATAAATTACTAATGCGATACCTAAATATATAGTGGGCCTGGCACTACTAAACTATTAAAATATTTTGAGAAAACGTTAGCTCATTTAATAGGTCTTATATCCCACATTAATATTATTATTTTTTTGAAGTTTCCAATAGCCTGTTTTCGGTGTCTTGACACGGTTTTATCCTCTTTGCCCCTTAAATTTGACTCGTTTTTATTTTTTAAGTACTGATTTCATTTCAATTTGATTATTCTTATTACCTTTAGAAGTACCCCAAGGTTCTCATATGGGTCCGATATTATTTTTAATCTACTTAAAAAACATTGGTCAATGTTTTTCAATTTGTAAATATCTTACATATGCAGATGATCTTTGTATTAATTAAGCAGGTATCAGATCTTTTCGCCCTGCAATCTGAAGTTTCCAGTTTTAAAAGGTACTGTGCTTAAAATACATTGTTTATTAATCCAGAATAATATTATTCCATACAGTAAAGTTGAACACCAGCTCAAACACAAAACAAACGTAATATCTATCTCGGAGGTAATACCTTGTATGTAGAGTGTATTAAGGATTTAGGTGCGGCATTAGATTCTAAACTGCCCTTCGACGTTTATATAGAAAACATTATTCAAAAGCTCTAAGAATTCTATTATCGAATAACAAAAGGTTTCAATTATCAAACATACTAATATTGAAAAAAAGTAAGTTGGAATCCGATACGATCATAAATATATTGACCAAATTAAGGAGGTACAAGGCAAGTTTTTAAAATTATTAAATTTCTGCTTTAATAAACATAGAATTTTTTTTACTGCTATCATAAACTAAAATTGATGGAATTTAGTCCTTGAAGATTCGTAGAAACAATTTTGATTTAGTTTTAATTTATAATATTAATAACAATTTATTAGACTCGCTCTAGTGTTTGGAACATTTACGTATTAACGTTAATCCTTATATGTTAGATTATAGGTCAATTGTTAGCATCTCAAGATTATTCTTCAAGTTTAATTAATTTTTAATAAATTAATTTCAATGATGACTTATTTTTCAACATTCTGGCGCCACTTAAGTGATTTTACCTAATTTTGCAAGGAAATGTATTATACTGTCTTCATTTTCTTATTAAGTTATTAGTAAATTAGTTAGTCAGGTTTATTTCTTGGTGTATTGGTTAGGTTTAATGGAAGTGTAATATTGGCAAAGAGCTTACTTGTATTTGAATTTACTAAGATATTTTGTGGTTTCCTGTTATTATATTGGTTAGTCTATCTGCAAGAGAGCCTTGTACTTAAAAAAGTAAAAAAGGAAATTATCAAGCTAACCTGAAATTGATATTACTACTTCTCCCTTTCATCATTATAAGGATTTAATTATGTTTGACAGTGCTTAAGAATCACGTTTATACCATTATTTTTTTTAATACAGAATCAGTAGCTAAAGTTTGTCATGCTTATTTATTAATACCCTGTATATAATAACATATTTTAGAGGTCGATTTATAATTAATTACATCACCGATTAATTCTTTACGGAAATGTATTTTCCAACATCAATATAGCCATTAACCAACCATATCAATTATAAAATGAGAATCATTTATTTAATAAATAGATATCGTGTCAGATTCTATTAAGGGCTATAGAAGAAAAATGGATGGCAAAGAAAACCTCAAGCAATTACTATTTTTAAAATATCAAATACTCTTACTCTATTACGGAATGTGTTCTTATTTTTATTAATTGCATCACGATAGTGCATTCTGGAGAAAATACTTTTCTTGATGATTAAAATGTTTCATGATGAGAGTTAAACAATAATATTGGGCTAAAAATCACAGTAGTTTAGCTAAATTTTTAAGAACATCTATAATCGCATCACTGATAGAGCTTCTTATGCAATAATGAATAAAAATTTAATACGGAGGCAAAAAATATTATTGAAGATTTACAACAAAATTATCTCGATATTTACGAAAAGCCCAGGAATATTAATTATTTAAGTTTATAAATATCTCTATATATAAAACGGTTCATTGATAACGTATTGCAATGAATTGCAGGGTAGGAAAGAACGTTTCGGCAAGACCCAAAAGTACATCAAGTTTAACATAGCAAAACCTTCAATAGTTTAGGGTCATCAATATCTGCGAAATAATGCCTCATTAAAAAGTTTCTTTAATTCCTTATAAGTTGCTGCTTGGTTTTGAAAACTCCAGTTTTTATTTAGGAAAACATGGAGCTCCGAATCACTTACAATACGGTTAACGAAAAGCATAAATTAATTTAATTTTCCTTTATTATTATTATTTATTTATTTATTGACCTTGTGCTGAGCACATTTAGTCACGAGTTCCAATTGGAACAACCTCTATAATTAAAAACTAAATCGGACATTCACAACCGACCATGCCAAATCTGGGACTCGAACCCAGAGCCACACGACTGCTAGGCAGGCACGTACCAACCGCGCTGCCGGGGCCGGTAATTTTCCTTTAAAACTTACTGTTAGTCAAGTAAACTATCAAACTGCTGTCTATCAATCTCCAGTATGTCTACTTGGTGATATAGGTTATCTTCAAACCATTGTTATACTTGTCACTTTGTGCAATTTATTAAACTTAGTGGTTCCAGAACTTGTGTGTACCAATGTGTGAAGTGGAGTACTGTAAATTTTGCTTTGTGGCGTGTCCCTGGACAGAAAATAAGGAGAACATAAGTCTGATGATCGAGAAACCTATTCAATTGCACCTGTTTAAACCAGTATACTAAAACCGTATGATTTGAAAAAAATCAGATATTTGGCTAATCATGCAGAGAAACTTCGTCTTGTTTAAAAATCAGTTTTTGTTTTTTTTTTGCAGTCTCACTCCATAATACTTATTAGAGCTGGATTAAGGGCATTTTATATTAAATTGAAGTTTTCGCCTGTTATATTTCCAGAAAGGAAAAAAAACAAATGAAATTTCCAAAGATACCAGCCTCTACATTTAACATGTAGGCTAAAGCATTCAAGAAGCAACTACACTTATCCGAAAAACACATATTATTATTAATAGGAAATTACGATCAATCGATTATTTTAGTTATAATTCTGCAAAATTGCAAATGATTCGTCTTTATTTCGCTTTTTTACTCTAATTGTAAGACACGAACCCGACAATGAGCCTAAATTATTTGTAAATCAATAAAAATAGCGCATTAAAAAGGACTTTGCTTTTAGTAATAGAGTAAGACTTTAATGGAATTTTGGATTTTTCGTCAAACGTATTGTAACGATATTGGAAACGTCGGGAATATCCGCTCATTCTCCGTGCATATTCTAGTATGACACAAGTGCATACCGCACAATGCGACGCCTCTGAAAGTTCAGTGAATATTCCGGAATTATGTTTAGCTGAGTATATAAGGAGCTGCATCGCCGCTAAGTGTCAGTTAGACAATTAAGTTGAAGTTTGGATCGGAATATTGGCTAATATAGGCAAGATTAAAATCGGACATGATAGTAGTAAAGAGATAAGGTGAAAATATATATTTCTAGTAGTCATTACATTACATATACGTTATCATGTTAAGTAGTATAAGTGTAAAAATAAATTGGTTGAATATTTTGGTGCAACCGAGTTAGTTAGTTAATGCACACCTAACGAGCCGCAAAACGTTACAGTTTTAAAACTCTATATTCTCTAAAAATTGATTAATTTTTAAAAGCTACGCACCAAGATATGGGGAATTAACCCTTAATTGGATAGGTCGAAAATTTAACTTTAAAACGAAACTATGAGTCCCGGGGACTCACATTTAAAATTGGCTAAAAGAAATATTATTCTTGATGATATCATAAACTACTATTTTTTTTGTTATAATATAAGTATTTTCGTTAAATAAAACGACAATTATATAAAAAAAAGTTTATTCTAATAACCGAAACACTGCATTTACTAAAATAGGAGCATAAAGTGTATGCTTATTGTTATATCAAATAAAAAAAATTTAAGAAAACAAAAACCTTATAATATTCTATAAAAAACAAAAAAAATATTAGTTTTGGTAACATATATCACAAGAAAAAAACGTGCATATGCTAAACATGTAAAAAAAATATTCTCTTTGTACACAATTATTGCAAATTTTTTTTGCGCATGACAAACAAATGGGTTTAAAACATTTACAGCAAAGTTATGCTGTTTTTTTCTTTTTTTATAATGACATAAGGTACAATATTGTTTTTGGTCTCTTGGAAGTTTCTCAATTCTTGGGTCAACTTCTTCTGGTACTTCTATGCCTATGATATTTGATATTGAGGTTCGTAGCTGGCGAGGAATCTTTGTGTTGTATAGGCGACTTCTAAGATTATTTTCATTAAGATTAGCAGCCAATGCTTTTAAAAAATTAAGTCTGGATACCTTATTAGTCCTTTTTTGGCTTTGGTGTAGTATATAGGCATTTAGACCAGCCATATCTAAAATTCTAAAAAAATTAGCCATGGGCCAACGTTTAGTTCTGCGGCTACAGCTGTAAATCGAACACTTCTGGTCAACAGAATCGACACCTCCTTTTGTATTGTTGTAATCTTTTATAATGATGGGTTTACCAGTATTGGGGCCAATTTCATTACTATGGTGCATAGAAGAATAAAGAACCACCGCTTTATTTTTCTTTGGGCCGTAACTTACTAAGGTACAATGATTTGTAAATCCAAATAATGCAGTGCCAACATCTCTATTTTTATTGGGAAGTAACTCTTTAGGAATTATGGCTTTATTCTTTTTTAGAGTCCCAATTGTAGTTAGTTTCCGTTCTCGTAGGGAAGTAAGTGAAGCTACTTACTTCCCTACGAGAACGAGTTCTTGAAGAGTACCAATTGTCTGTTGTTACATTGCGGTTTGAGTTGAAGATAGGCCTACAAAGCCGCAAAACCGCTTGGGTGGGAATAGACTTTCTTATGACTTCTGGAAGTGACTGCTTGCATCAGAACCTTTTCCAGTATACAAATAGGTATTACAAATGTAATGAATCCTAGGATTTACTAAGCATTGCATTTTGAGGCCATATTTGGCGGGTTTGCTAGGCATATACATTTTAAATTTGCATCTACCTCTAAATGCAATAAGCGTTTCATCAACTGTCCCATTGGCGCCAATACTATAGCACTTTTGAGAATTTTCATTGTATAAATCCAAGACTTCAGAAATAGCGCATCCTGGATCTACAATTTTGCGTGCTTCTCGGTTCTCAAAATCATCAAATCATAATGCAACCAGCAATGCACAGAACCTTTTCATTGACATAGAGGTTCCAAAGATTTCACGCCCAGTTCCATCTGTAGCAAATAGTGAAAGTATACTTTCGCGATTAGACTTGAACACTGCATTATAGAAAAGAAGGGAAAAAAGGGCCTTCAGCTCAATAATATTGCATTCTCTAAAATTGTAATCCCCAACATGTTTTGATCTTATTTTTTTAAGTTTTTTGTTAGTCCATTTTAGAACAATATCCATCATACGTAGATCAAAAATGTGTTGAAAAGACTCCAATGGGCTAAATGGATTTTCTTGAGCAACGGCTGGTTTATTACAAGGAAGATGAATTATATTATGCGCTAAAGTTCTAATATTTCGTGTTGGAGGTTTGGAAGACCACTTGAACCTGTTCTTACCATAATAATAAGTATTCGATGGTGTTTCGATGATTGAAGTATCGGGCTCCTCTAATTCTGGATCTGAATCATTGGACATTTCTGATTCTGTTTGATGTTCACTTTCAATATAATCACCATCATCAACTTCTGATAGCAGCTCTTCTAGTACATGTTCTTGTGGCTGAGTACCAGCATCATCCTCATTTTCGTCCAAAGCTTCCAACTCCCTTAGCCAGGTACTAACGACGGTTTCGTAATTATCATCTAATGGATTCACCCTACTTGGGCCAGGTAAATTTGCCATTTTTTGCATAAAAACAAAATATTTATGTAAATATAATCGTACCGTAACAATACACCTCCGGATAGTACGTACCGTAGATAATTTTTCAAAGGAGCATCCGTTCGGCGGTCGATTCGGGATCTGACTGCAGGAAGGTTCTGTAACGCACGGCGGATTTGGCGCAAAAGAGTGGGGGTCACGAGCGATTAAAATTTCAGTAGTGTCTAATTAAGGGTTAAAAGCACTTTTAAATAAAAGATAATTTAACCTCCATTACCATTATAAAAAATAGGGAGGATGACATTGACATGTTTTTGGATTTTATCAAAAACTTATTTTTATCCTATAATATTTAGCAGTACATTTTCGATGGATCACCTTGTATATAAAATACTACTTAAGGAAAATCACATACAATGCCGAGACTAAATCCAGTTTTCTCTTGCGTTGACCCTTAGTCCATCTGATTAAGCCAGTCTTGTGGCAAATAATAGCCTGGTGAACCAAATATTCTATAATTTTGTCTATATGAAGGAAAGGCTGTTTTAAAAAATATTCTTCTGGCAGCTTTTTCTAAAATATCGGATGATAATATACTTTATAATAAAAAGTCTAAATCATCTTATCTCTGCTAAAGTTCCTGAGAAATTTTCTATTTGGTAATATTGCGTTAGATGTAAAAGGGTACCATTAAAGTGATTGTTATTAGTGCAGAAGAGATTTATTAGTTGAAGATTTTTTTTTATTTTTTAAAGTAATATTAAGGAAATTCTAATTTTGTATAACATTTTGTAAATAGCTTTATATTGGTGTAGATCTTGTTCTTTAAAGAAAATGGTTAAATTTTTTGGTTTAAATCCGTGGTGAGAATATTCAGCATAAGAGACGTCTTTACTTTTAGGATTAATACTATTGACAGTAATATTGAGGGTCCAAAGAATCTGGCTCCAAATTCTAGAAAACTTAGACTGACTATACATACATTTTTGCAGAACAATTTTCTCTATTTGAGACAAAGTTTATTAATGTACATCATTTAGACGTAACATTTATTAATTTATCTTATTTAGCTCTTTTATTGCTGGTCCCTTGTTGATATGTACAACTGTACTTATTTGGTTTATGATCGTACTTATACTATTAGCCTTTTAGATAATTAACTAGGGTAACTTTGTATATAAACACAATTAAATTAAAATTTGTTTTTGCATAAATCCGATATCTTTAAAGTAGATTTTACACAGGTATAATTACAGTATAATAAATTTTACAGCACATAGCTTCTATAGGGGTAAACTAAATTTATGTCCTTTTAAGTATCTTAGTTAAGTACCTACTATTATGTCTTAAAGCAATAAAGAGAACATGAATTTTACGATTTTGTTCCATTTTTTTTGTAGCAATAAATTGGGTTACTACTAGTAATTAACTTTTATGAATACAAAATATTACTTATAATTATCAAAATGACACGTGTCGCATCATCATCATTGTCGGGAGCACCACACTAATATTTATATGATTGAGTTGTGTTTTTTGGTCAAAATTTCACTCATTGCATTTGTATATATGTTCACTATTTTCAATTAAATTCATTAATATTTTTATAATTGATTTAAATCACATTGTAAGGGTAATTTTCCTCGAACGTTTCGGCCTGCAAATAAAAGCAATAAAAGTCCTTTCACTTAAATTTTTAAGCTAGAAAAGCAATTTGACCATAACACATAAAATAGCTAAAAGCAACATTGTCTAGTCAATTCATATATAACCTTATGACCTATTAAATTTTTTACAAATAATAAATTTATAGCCTTTTTTAGTTCAAACACACATTCTGCTATAAAATATCTCTATGTTATGGTGTTTTTTATTAACCAATAAATAACCACGTTAAAACGTTTTTCAAATATATGTGGTTTACCTGTAAAAAACGTATGTAACTTTTTTCAACGTTATTATTTTTTTTAATTAAATAAATAAAAAAAATAATTAACCTGATCCTTGTTTTTATTACATCCTAACATATAAAATATGTATTTCTGTTTATTTTTACTGATACTAAAACATAACTAAATTTTAAAATTTAAAATAAATTCGAACGACTCAAATATTTTTGAGAATTAAAATGTAATTAAAGGTACCTATTCGTTTTGAAACAATTAGTTCTCCATTAAGTTTATTAAAATTCAAATTAAAGAGGTTTTTTGCTGCAAGCAAATTACTGTAAAATACTGATTGGGAATACCAAACACATTAAAAATTAATTAGTATTAATAATAAAATAAATAATATTAAACATAAAATTTTCCAATATATTGCTTTGATTAAATTTGAAAATGAGAAAAACAATTTTATACATTTTTACTGATTATTTTAATATTCTCTACTCCAATTAAACGTGAAACATATGCACTTCTAAGTATTTCAGTTCCGATAATTAAAGTAATTTTTTTTGTTAAACTTTCAGTTACTAAGTGTAAATTTTTGACAATTTAGTTACAAAATCCGATACTTCTTCATAAGCTTCCGAAATCATTTAGGAAAAGTTTGGAAAATTTGTCAACAGAACTGAACTTACTGATGTCATAGTATCTACATTGACTTCTCCAAGGCATTTGACAGTGTATACTATAATTATTACTCAACAAATTCCTTGATCACTGTTTATCGAATTTAGATCGGATAGATTACATAATTAGTAAACTGAAATTTTCTGAATCAACATATTTTGTGCAAGTCTTAAATTCAATTTATTATTTGTTTATTTCTAGTATTGTTTTATTTGGATTCTCTGCTATTCAATATTTTAATCAATGACATCAAACACTGTTTTAATACAGTTATTTCCTTTTTTTTTATATTATGACCTTAAGCTTCAGAAAAAGACAGTCAACTGATTTAGTTTGTCATATTTACTCTATATTCCCCTTTAGTGTAGAAAACCATATATTTTAATACTTTAATTCGCCGTTTTCTCTCTAAATTAATTAATTTAATCATATATTTTTGATGGTAATTGATTATCGGTCTTGCAAGACCCTGTAAAAGGCAAACTTCAAGATATTTTATAAACCTGGAAGGGGGCCTAAAACAGTTAAACGCTTTGAGTCATAAAAAGGCTAGTGCAGATAAACTTGCTGCACAATTGGGCAGCCTTTCTGCCCTTATACAAGAGTCTTGAAGCAACAAACAGGTAATAAAAAGTTTAAGGTGTACCAGTGAAGTGCTGATTTATGATAGACGCATTGACAGATGGAGAACTCGTATTTTTGTCAAGAAAAACAAAATCATACTGCATATTATTCTCTTTGGTTGTATGAACCAGGTAGCAGCCAAAATAATTAATAAGAATCGAAGGAATTTATTGCTGGATTAGCGTACTTTCCTTATGATGATTTATGATTGCCACCAGCTGTTATTAGAATGTGAGGTGCTGCAGGAACTCAAAAACTAAGATAATTTTAGTATATGATGCGATCGAACATTCATATCAACAAAGGCAGCGATACATAGATTTGCGTATATAGAGGAGACTCTGAAGTACAAAGAAGTAGAAAAGCGTTTATCAAAATTTAAGGGACTTAAAGTAAAGTTAATCAAACAACATGAGGGTGGATTGAGTACATGCTTAAAATCAGCAAAAAAATCAAACCCCGGATAACGTTTAGATGCCTACACGTAAGGGTCTTGTGGAACTTAGTCTTGATCATAGTGATAAGCGGACTGCTAATATAACTTTAGACACCCAATCTCATGATTATTACAGATTACTTGGTTATAAAAGCCCAAGACACGTTTAATATAACACTAAAAACAGTAAAAGATCAGTCGGTTATAAATGCTATGAAAAACTAAAAAGAAAGAAAGGCGAAAATTAGAGGTTTTAGTATGCCACTAACTATTACGTATCTAACGTGGTGGCCAAAGATACTGTAAATTGCAGCAAACAGAAACTAGGTAAAATATATTTAGCTTATCAAGGTAACATAGGAGCCCTGAAAACTATGCCTACAGCATTACAAATGTTTAACTTGACAGTGCATATTACCTATACTGTAACTAGTAAATTGCATAACTGAAAGTTACCTATGAATCGTTAATCAAGTGACTGACTGAAACTGATTAATAAAATAAGGAGTGAACTAGTAACTCCTGCATATGAAATTTGTATGATATACTAAGGGATCAAAAATTTTTATTAGTAGATTAAGTCTAGGAGTATAGGGCTGAATACAGACGTTCTGTGTCTGAAGGTGTCTGAATAAAAAGCTGTGTAGAAGAATCTTTTCAACACTTTTATATGTAAGGAGGCCATTAATTGCAACTCAAGGACAAATATTAACGTTCTTCCTTAAAATCAATAGAATATAAAACAATAAATTATTAGCTCTTGTATCAGAAGCAGTCAAGATGACTGCTTCATCCCTCACCACTTGAATAACACTATATTAACGGGTAACTAAAAATGCTTCAATCATCGTCCACTAAATTTATTTCAAAATTATTCATCCTACATGTTTCGGACATATAACATGTCCATCATCAGGGATCTATAAAGAACCAAGGAAACTTATAAGGTAAAGATTAAAATTGTTTAAATACAAAAGGTATTAAAATTACTTATAAAATTGAGGGTTCTCATCAATACATATAAAAAGCTATAGTGCCTCTGGCAAGGTCAAAAGGTTAAAACAACTGAAAATTAATAAAAATGGTCTACAATAATGATAAATCTACAATAATGATAAAAAAGGCTTAATTAATTAACGAATAAACAATTGGATGTTGAAGACAAAAAACTTACATTAAGATGCACGAGAAAGAGACTAAAACTGGATCACATGATTACAAACTACGATAATTGTTATGTCAACAAGAACTAAGAACAAAAGAACCATAATATAAATTTTCAAAAGAGCACCCTCTTTTGAAAATTTATATTTCAAATAATTATGGTACCTGTAATTTGTAAAAATAGACTTTAATAAGTTGACTACAGATGGCGGTACTAGAAATTATACTTATAAATAATATATAAATGTTTTTGACTCTTTAATATAAGAGAATGAAAAGGCGTTATAAATTAGTATTAAAATTTAATGAAATAAAAAAATGTGTGGATGATTAATTTATTTGATCATTGACACGTGTAATATTATTATTCTGTATAGCTCTATTTATCTCTAAAATTTTTAGTAAATCTAGTTTATTACTTTTATGGCAGAAATGTCAATATTTGGTGTCTAAAAGAGGATTGAAGTTATGGTTATTAAGATGTATGTGTCTAGCAAAATCGGATTTTATATTTGAGGGGCAAAGATTGCGTTTTCTAATCTTTTCGATCTCTTTACAATGTTCAGTAACACGAGTGGAGAGTTTTCTACCGGTTTGGACGATATAAAAAACGCCACAGTTATCACTGGAGCAGTTTAATTGATAAACACCCGATTTTTGGTCCGGAGGTATTATGTTCTTTGGGTTCACTATAAAGGATTTCAGAGTGTGTACGGTTTTAAAACTCGTATTAATAAGGTGAGAGCTAAAAATGTTCTTTAGTTTATGCGATATCGGACCCCAAAAGGGTGGTGGATAATATTTGGTTTCTTTAGGTTCTTTGTACACTAAATTTTTGTTAAGTGATTTATTTAAATGTTTGTAATAAATTTTATTTATAAGTCTCGGTGAAAAATTATTGTTATTTGCAATTTGTTTAATGATCTTCAACTGAGAGAGGAAGTCTGTCCTTTCTATAGAGAAAAGTCTTAAAAAATACGAATAAAATGAAGCAAGTTTATGACTATGAGAATGGTTGGAACTATTTATTGTTGAAGCGCTTTAAATTAAGATCCAGAAAAGGTAATGATTCATTTTCCTCTATTTCAAAAGTAAACGTTATTGAAGGGTGTAAGGCATCTAAAAAAGTTACAAAAGTGTTTAACTCTTCTCTGTCCCCTTGAAAAATGACAAAAACATCATCCACGTATCTTTTGATAAAGAAGATATGGTGAAAAAGAGAACTTTCTTATATTTGTGTTCCAAATTAGACATAAAGATCACTGCTAGCAGAGGCTGCACTGCAAGTATGGACTACTTCTTCAACATTATATTAGTTTTTCTGATGATCTGTTTAACTCTTGTTTTAATAAATTCCTCAATTTATTGCCTGATGTACACATCAATTTATTAGCAAATGCAAAGGTTTTTCTTGAATTTGATAAGCGTGAAATCCTTCACACCATAGACAGGTTAAAAGTTTTACTTCCCATACCGACTATAGTAGAAAGTTGGCCGGACTGTCTATGCAGTATCGAGTTTCCAGACTTAGGAAACGGATCCGTCGATCCAGAAATAACAAATAGCAATAAAGCCGGCGCGGCGCTGTCAGGTCGATTTCAACCGGCCAAGTTTTCCAATTGTGCACTAGACTGTTCAAATATCAGTTCTTTTACAAGATTTCTTTTAGTTTTGCTTTGACTTACTTTTTATTTTAATACATTTAGCAGTTTTGATCCAAAGAAAATTGAGATTTTGAAATTGAAGTGTTTCTATGTGCTTCGCATTGTCTGTTCTTTTTTTTAACACTAACAATAAACACATTTAGTGCCCGAGGAAGCTGCAATTAAACCCGCGAAACTTCGCACTAAACTAATAAGTGTTTTAGAAGAGGGAAGTGACTGTGTTGCTCAAGTATAATATAAATTAATTAAACCAGATATATTATAAGCAATTTATTATTAAAAGCTTAACAGAGCGCTTTCGACGTATGGGCCATCGTCAGTGCTAACTGAAAATGAGCTGAGTGTTATTATAGGCGTAAAGAAACATTTTAGCTAAAGGTGCATAAATGGAATGTACTTACTTGTCAGTTAAGCCTAGAAGTATCAAAATTATTCTAAGGAACGATAGTACATTTAAAAACACTTAAGACTATACAGAACACTAAACAGGACGAACAGTATTTAAAAAGGGGGCCACGTTAGTGTGTTTCGTGTTTTGTTTATATTTTATTGTAGTTCTTAGATGGCGGAAAATGCTTAAAATGTTAAAATAGGTTAACCTATAATAGTCATCTTCACTTTAAATACAATGCTATGTGAACCTGTCAGAGTGGTACTAGCGACAGATGATTGTTCTAGATGTCATTATCATAAATGGTGTGCGGTAGTACAAGTTAGTGATAAGTTGGTGACAAATTAGTCTATAGCAGTGAATTTTTGTTCGGGCAAGGAAATTTTTATCTATTTAACGATGTAAAACCAAACTTTTTTAATGAGAAAAGTTGCCGTTGCCTATAAAATTTTTAGTTGTGCAGTCTCCTATGTAATGTACGTTCAATTTAGGCCTATTGAGGCTTACTTGTATATTTAAATAAGAGCGATTTTTGATGAGCTCATTGGTAATATAAATATCTTGAAGAAAATTTATTCGGTTATAGTTTTTAGAGGGCACCTATTGGAGAATTTTAGAATTAGATTTTGGGCTGAATTTTTGGTTATTAGATTTTATAAAATATGTTCACCAAATGCAGAAGAGGGTCTATGTAAGTGCTCGGCTATGCGTGTTTTTAAGGTCCAAGATCATGTGTCAAGTTTGTTCTTGGCGTTGATCAACATCGAACGCAAGTTATTTTTAGTTTTATAAGAAATTTTGTAATTTTGATTGGTGTTTAATGAAGCCATTCTTATTTAGATGACAATTAATGAACGGTAAAGATAGGTTTTTATTATCTTTTTTACCATCAGCGAAGATATGTTTCTTTAAATTAGCTAATTTATTTATTTTTTTAAAATAATAATTGGGTTGGGGTCATAGTTGTTATTTTAAGCAGTTCGTTTAAGAATGTTTATTTCTTTTTAAAAATTAGAAGGAGATAGAGGAATATTTAAACGACGGCAAATGTAACAGTTAAAAGCAGTCATTTTTTGTTGGTGAGGGTGGTGTGAAACATTTGAAACTATGACGTCTGTTTAAGTAGGTTTTCCGTATATTGAAAATGCTAAACTATTTGATTGTTTGTGTTTAGTTAAGTCTAAAAGATTCAAATAATGATTTGTTTCTATTTCTAGTGTGAAAGAAACCTTAGGATGTATTTGGTTTACCTTGTTTAAGAGTAACTGAGCTTCTACTATATTATAATTCAAAAAACAATCGTCAACGTATCTGTATCAATTGAAAATCTCTTTATTGTTTTCAGTCATTATAAAACTAGATTCCAAGTGATCCATAAAGACCACCGCCAAAAATGAAGATAAGCAACTGCCCCGCAACTGCTGATTAATTTGTATTGTTTTGTAACAGTATTTTATTCCTACTCTTTAGTTCCGACGAAGCCTGCTGTTTTGCAAAGAAGTTAATTTAAGGGGACGAAACTTATAATTACTAATAATAAAATTGGTATATGCAAGTCATTGTTAAAAGTAGTAATTCTATGATTATTTCATAGAATAGGGAACAGGCGAGTAAGGCAGTTTGATGCAATAGTAATTGTGGACTAGGTATACTTTAAGTACTTTGTCAATTAGATTTTGTTTCATTTCTAATCCATTTCATATTTGTTTCAAAAGTTTAACTTTTTGGCTCCCGATACCTTAATTCAATAATATTTTCAAGTATCATTAATAAAAGAGAAAATGAATCACGTTTTTTTGTTTGAATGTATTGCAAATCTTTATTTTAAAAAAGAGAATAATTGTTTTTACAGTGATTACTAAATGAAGCTGTCCTTTATAAAATACGTTGTTTAATATACGGATTTCATACATTCATGAGTATTTTTAGTAGATTATTTATATCGAAGTCTTAAAAATTTCTGCATCTTAATATATTAGGCATTAAACAGTCATCAGTGCTGCAAATTACTTTAAATACGGTTAAATCACATTCAAACAATAACCAACAATTCAAAAATGTAGTCTATTTTTCTCAAAGACCTCTTAATAATAAAAATACAGAGATTAAAGGGACACAAAGCCAATGGTCTCAAATTATGTTTATTTTTTTAAAATTGCTGCATTCAACTCATTTTTTTACCGGTTATTCAGAATACCATTATCAACAAACGCCTTTCTAAAAGAGTTAGCTTCAATTAAACAGATTGCAGTAAATAATGGGTTTCCATTAAGTATAACTAATAAAATTTATTTCAAATTTTATAATAAGTAGAAGCTCTCCTATAATTTAATCCATAACATCAACATTAAAAATTCTAGATTTCATTGCCTCACTTACTTTGGTAGTATCTCCTCCCGACTGGCAAAATTTTTTAAAAACTATAATTTGCAGATATCATTAAAAACTTCAAGCACATTATTTAATAAGCTCGTAAACATTAAAAATAAAAAAGAACCCTTATCCCAATTGGGAGTCTACTCCCTTACCTGCGGGGAATGTAATACCGTTTATATTGGTCAGTCTGGAAGGAAAACAAAAACTTGAGTGCAGTAACACTTAAGAGAATATAATAAACACAAAGATACCGAAATCACCGAGACGAAATTGGCTTTTGCAAGTCATTTATTGTCCTCAAAACACTTTCCCTTCATCCGGGAAAATGTAAAAATTCTTCATGAGTGCCCCAAGGGAAAGAAGCTTGACTTATTAGAGAAGATGGAAATCACAAGGGCAAAAAGGAGTCCTGTACTGTCTTGTGTGAATGATGTTTTTACCTTCGAAACGCATTTAATTTTTAACAATGTTCATCACGACCTGGATAGCACGTAAGTTTAGCGCTTGCCTACGAACCCGATGGTCGTTGGTTCATTTTTCGACCAAGTCATATTTCACTTTTTATTTTTTATTTTATTTTTTGCTCTATTTCCGTTCTCCCGTTCAACTTAACCTCATTCTGCTTGTTTTGTTTTATTTAGTTTTGACACCGGATTTAATGTGAACGTCAGCATTATTTTTTATGTATTTATTTTTGTTTCAACTTAAATGTTTGTGGTGTTAATCTAATAGCTTTACCGGTAAATCATATCTTAACGTTGTAATTTATGTCTATGCACTGTTGTTTTTGTACTAGGATTGCCTCCTTTTTTCTTTTAGATCTGACGATGCCTTAGGGCGAAACACGTGTGATTGTTTTTAAAAAATAAAGATAATTTGAGACCATTGACTTTGTGTCCCTCCAATCTCTGTATTTTTAATAACCAACAAAAATGCATAAATGCAATAGGAAGCTGATTTGTAAAAATTGTAGTATTCAGAACTAAATCAATTAGATATTAACTATTTGGAATATTTAATATCTAATTAATAGGTGTATACTTTCTTTTTAGCATTCCGGTATATTTTGAGAAGCCAATCCTTTAACCTTTTTAACAGCATATCATGGTCCATCTTATTAAAGGCCTTGGCACAGACTACAAGAATCAATACTACATCTAGGTATTAAATTACCGACAGTTGACTTATCGGGTCTTAAAGAGTCCTGCTGCTATATTACTGTTACCGAACTTAAACACAATTCTGATAAGGAATATTTTAAATCTGAATTTGAAAATATGTTAATATTGATGGGAAAGGTAAATATATGTAAAAATCTCTAAATCTAATAATCAGTAAAAATATCAGCACAACCTTTGGATATCTAAAGTGAAATATTATTCATACCGCTTGCTATTTAGCTTAATTTTATCCTTAAACATAACTCAAAAAAAAATTACTCTCAGTGAAATGGTTGGTAACGTATTTGGTTTCATAGATGCAAAGCCAAAGAACTTAATGGTAATATATGAAATGAAAATGGAATAATAATTAGGTAAGAGCTTCTTAAATTCGCCACCATGTTTTTCCGATAAGATATCTAAGGATGCCATTCATTAATCTCTGATATTCAGCAATTTTCCTAAATCTGTAAATATCTTTAGCTATCTGTGTTTTTTTATGTTTTAATCAAGATGTCGATTTGTGAATTAAGTTTTCAGCCCTTCTTGTTGATTCAGAACTGGATCATATATCTCCAAAAATAACAAAGGGCACAAGTTGAGAAGAATTTTGAATATATGAATCACATGATACTTATAAAAATCTGAAAAGATCGGGAATCCATTCGGCATGATTTACTTCTTACAGGACCTCTTAATATAATCCCTAAAAGCGGTCCTCATAAAAGTGACTCGACCCCGATATCTTTGCCTTTTCGACAGGTCTGGATGTTTTATTTCCGGATGCCGAATTTCGGGAGAAAATCCGGTCAAATGTTGACTTAAACGAAAAGGAATAAAAAAAGCTACATGCTTAATATTCCCGGATGGCTTTTGATGTGTTATTTCGGATTACATCGAGCCCCTAAAAAACGATACTTTTTACGCTATTGTGCTTGCTTCGATTAATCTGATGTTGGTTTGGTAACCAATAATTTCATAAAAGGATTTTTTGATTTTTCAATCTTGCAACTTTAATCAAATATTGGCATTGATGTCGACGAATGAAAAGTTTCAGCAAAATAAAGCTTTTATTTGGAACAAAGCCAGAACAGCCTTTAAACAATCAAACGGAGATGGCAACTAAAATCGACACTCACTTCAAAAATTGAAAAAGTAACGAAAGTAAATAGAATGAAAAAGGCATTAAAATTTGTTGTAATTGTAGTGGAATTCAAGCAAAGGAAAAATTGCAGTAGCTAAGACCGTTTATTATACAAACCGGAAAATGAAATTTTCTGTTTCGTGTACGTCATACGAAAACGAGTTAATGGTTTTAAATATTACAAGCATCGATTCAATCAAAAGATAGGCAAGTTAACAAAAAGTAAGGTGTATTTCCTAGTAGAACTGATGAAGGTACTGAATATGGTCAAATAGATCTCCTCACAAAGTAATCGAGTATCATATTTTGTCTTGAAAATCATAAATACAATATCCTTGATCTGGTACTAATTTTGTATGCAATGGAGATGAAAGTACTCCACTTGAGCCATTACATACTTATTTTCCTTTTATTTCTTTCTCGGACAAATTTCCGATGCATCTACTGATTACAATCCTCTAAGATCTGCTCCTTAAAATTTTATAATTCATGAACTAAATCATATAGATTTCGCACTGTTTCTCTTACGTTATTGTTTCTACTTTTACTGAACCGCTTTGAATACATTTCCACCTCCTATCATATAAATCTACTTAACTCTCCCAAGTATCGGGAAACAAGCAAGAAGCTTATTCCAGCTGAAAGATATAAGTAAGCAAATATGATTGGAAGCTTTGGAAGCTGTTGCCCAATCATCATATAGTCCGCCAGCTTTTTAAAACTTCTGCAAGTAGTCTCTTTTTGAGTTCAGATCTGCATTTACCAATAAAACATAAGTCTAACTTAATTATCAACTAGGAGTAATGCACAAAGATTTTCAAAGGCCTGTGATAGAATTGCCATTGGAGTTTCATATGTAAATAGGAATTATATAAATTGGGTTTTTATAATAATTTAATAGAGTTAATAATTATACTGTCGCAGAGAAGCAATATAATCTTATTTTGAGTTTTTATTTTTAATATTGCTATTTCTATGATTATTGATGGTTAATTTATACTGTTTTCAGATGACAGGTTCTCAGGAATGGATACGTATACAAATAAATCATCTTGACAAGATTTATAAATCGTGTTAACTTTCATTGATAGTTCTATTGATATCTTAAAGTTCTTCATTAAAAAATGAACATCCGAAATATTAATTTTTATCGTTCAAAGAGAAAGTTGCTATTGATAAAAACATTAATATCTATATTGATTCAGTTATCAATTTATTTTTCTTCCTTGGCTTCACTATAGTTTTCATACCCTGCTGTTCATATTGCTATTAAATCAGTTTAAGAAAGATATTGCAAATATATTAATTTGAAGATACATGGTGTATATCCTTAAAAAATATTAATTCGTCATCAGTTTTTACTGAAGATATGTTCTCCAAATAGTATGAAATAGCATGTGCCTCATTTGTAAATCCCTTTTGCATTTTATTTTAATATATTTAATGTGTTTTTTAAATGATTAATTATATGTAAAGTAATAAATTTACCACAATTTATTTCCTGGCAGAAATGAACTTTTGTAGATTTGCTTGGTGAAAGCTGCAATTAAATATCAGAGACCCAGTTATATAATTACTAATTTATTTTGTGGAATTGTTTTACTTATTTGAGGATTTCTTGCTGAGTAATATATAACTAAGTCGTCAACAATTTAAATTTTATAGCTTTTGATAGGTTAATCATTTATGGCTAGTTAAAATAAAGTAAGCCTAATAACTAATCCTTGAGGTACTCATAAATTGTGAGGTAAGTTGTCTAATAATTTCTTGCTTTGTTGTTCACTCAGTAAGTTCTATCTGTTAATAAATTTGCAATAAACAAGAGTATAGGTTTTTTATTTTTAATTTTTCGACGGAATTTAGCATGTTTTTCCTATTTATTGTGTCAAAGACTTCGTTTAAATCTAAGAAAACAGCCAATACATGTTTTTAAAGTTTAAATGTCTCTGAAATGTCAATCTTGTGAGTAATCCAGAAGTACCAGTACTTCATGTAGCCTTATCCTCATTCAGAAGTTCATGAGTTATATGTTTTAACTAGCTGAATGCCCGCGGCGTTGCTCGCGTGAAAATAAAAGAAAAGTCGAAGAAGGCCTCCAATAATAGTAAATGCAACCCGCAATACACAAAAATAAAATCCGAAGCCACGGCTCAATGATTGCACATGCAACCCACAATTGCCACGCCGTTTTTCTTGAGGTCAAAGGGCGCGATTAATATAATATAATTATTATAAAACCAAGACACAAATAATCTTAAAAGTGATTCGTTAGATGCAGAGCGAGCGGTAAGACTGAGTCGAGTCACCTCTCGGGTATCAGTCTCGCATGGACCTGCCCTGTTGTTGTGTCTACCAAAATATAAATAATACAGAGGCACTTTTTCAATCGTATTTATTAATCAGTTTTATGCCGCTATGCGATATTTATCATATCGCTAACACCCCTTATCGGTGGAATTTCAAAAAGTTCGTTCGTATCCGGGGCCTACATTATAAAAAAACATTGTTGCAGTTAATTTTTCTTAAGTTGATGCCTGCGACTCGTTTGTGCGGGCAGTCTCCGTTAAAACTCCAAAGTCACGCCCCCTTAGTTCTCGAGGTCACGGGTAACTATTTTTCCCATTTTTTTCCCCTTTTCGGTGGAATTTCGAAAAATCCGTTCATCATCATAAAAGGAACATTACAAAAGGAACCTGTTGGCAAAATTTCACGTTTTTAGCTATTGTAGTTTGGGCTCTGCGATGACGAGTCAGTTAGTCAGGACAAAGTCTTTTATATATATAGATATATTAATTAGCCAGCTTATTAACTGTATTGATAAAATCCCGTCTGTTTTTTTTAAATGTTGTAAGTTAAAGATATTGGTAAGTTAAAAGATTTGGAAAGCATATTTTTGTCTGATCTGAAATTATGTCTTGGAAATAGTAAAATAGACATTGAATCCCGCTAATTAATCTTAGGAGGATGAATTATAATTCTGAGTATCCAAAAAACTATTAATACTAACTCCAGTTACTTTTTTGTGTTAAAGTAATGATTTCAGCTTAAAAGCGTTTAGCGAAATTTGAACATTAAAAAATGTGCATTAATTTTATCCTGGATTTTCAATAAAGGTAGTTTAGTATTCCTGTTTTCCTTTTAAGGAATTCCTAAGATAAACAGCAACTTGGCGCTTCCGGTGTAGCCTATATTGTGAAACAGATCGATATCCAATTAGGTTTATTAAATTATTAGAGATAATAATCAAGTTTGGGAACTTGTGAAAGTAACACACATAATGAGATGAGAAGTTACATAGAAATTATATTCTGTAGCCCCATAATGCTTTAACAAAAAACCTAAAACTCATTATAGGGTCATTCAATACTAGTAAATTGATTCAAATGCCTCTAACTAAATGGAACAAATTTACTGTGGTTTTGGAAGAATTTGCTTTCACTTCACGAATTGGAAGACGTTACAATGGTATGATTTAAATTATAGTGAATCCAATTGAATTTTTCTAATTAATCAACTAATTTTTATCAAATAAAATTAAAAAAATATCAACAAGTATATGGTGTAATATAAAATGTAGCTATAATTTTATTTTTTGCTTAGAAGCAGATCTATAAGGCATTAAGTAACATATGATTTTTAGAAGCTTCCTCGAAAATCACGACGTTACCTTACACTGTACCTACATTTCTAAAGTTTCGCTATTCCCTAGTTTCGTTTTCAGCAATAGTCACAAAGTGGCGCAAACCATTTAAGACATATCTCGATTCGTGCCTAAAGCCTGGCGAGCGGTAAAGGGCCAAAAAAGGGCGGCAGTAATGGAACAAAGCTGCAAATCGCTCGTAAATCTTGGGACGATAGAAGACGTCAAGGGACGATAGAAGACTCAATAAAGAAGATTGGTGCTCTACTTCCAACTGCTTAATCCATTAAAGGATTAAAAAAATAGTTAGTTTTATTTATGTTAATAAAAATTGCTTTTACATGAGCTGTAAAGTTCATAATGTGATAAAAAACGGAAGCTTTAGGTAAGTCACCAAATAGAAATAAGTGAATTATACGAAGAGTTAGAAAAAAAGAGATTTTTTAAAAAAATGACAAAAACAGAAGGGGTTTGATTTATGCCACTAATAGCTATATTTAATCTTTAAGTATTATGAGGCTTTTCAGCCATACAGCTTTTCTAGGATCTAGAATTTACGTCACATCTTTACCAACATATCGGAGCATTATTAGATCTTTACTTTTAATTAGAAATAAAGTTTTTGAATATATTGAAGCACTGAGAAAATAGTAAAATTATGAAGACTCTGCTATTAGCATTATTTCAAATGAACTTGGTATGCTGTAAAATCGGTTTATTTTTTTCTTGTTAAGAAAATTGTGTTCTTATAATTATTTTCTGAATATTTTTTTCTTTTCAAAAACTTTCGTTATTAAGTTATTTTTGTTTACAGAAAAATGCTTTTAGATATCTTTTTCAGAGAGCCACAAGAAAAAAGTCAGTAAGCCCTTATCGAAAATACATACAAATTTTGATTAAGGACGACTAAGACATTAATTTAAAAATAAAATGATGACATAGAAAATAGGTGGAAATGTTTAATTTTTAATCTTATACATAAATCTAAGTTTGGCATATCTGTACCAGAAAAACACAAAATTACCAATTTATATGTCAATATGTCAATAATGTTGTGAAAAAAAAATTATTAAGTTTATAAAAAATACAAAATTCGCTTGAGTAGTAGTAAGTATGAGAGACTGCAGTAACTGACAAGACTATAATATACCATCGTCTTTTCTAACAAGTAAATTATCTAGAGAAAAAGTCTCGTTTACTAGAAACTTATCTATCTTTGAAATTTCATAAAAAGGCAACGGTTTTTTAAATCTAAAAAATATTCATTTCATAAAAACATTTAAACAAAAACTTTAATTAAAAAAAAACCTAGCCACATAGGTAAAACATCTTTAACAAAATTCAGGATTAAAAAAAACTCGTTTTCTACTTACTTCCTTATCAGGGCTTAAATTAAGTCGTATAATCCGTCCGCTGTAACGCTGCAAAGCCTGGCAGCTACAAAGTCCAAAGTTTTCCAATAGTTTTCAACATATCCAGAAAACTTAATAACGAGACCAATTCCATTCAAAAACGTGTCATTAGCACCAGGAAACTACCACATTGAGTTGGTATTTTTTTTACAGAGTTACCAGGTTTGACGGTTTTAAATTAAAGGAGCTTTTAACAGAATCGCTGTGTGCTATCTCGTTAGTTCGCGAAAGTTTTGAAGTAAACGAGTGTGCATTTTCATATTTTTTATACGGCTGACTTGGTTTTAATTAAAAATATGTTAAATACAGCAAAATTTTTCTCAATAATAATAATAATGCTGAATGTGATACGCAGAAAACTCAGGCAATGCTCACTGAAACAGGATTACTGAGACAACGCTTAAAATGGACATCTGCCATGAATAAATATATAATATGCATTTTATTTAAGCTAAAAAATCTAGGGCAATAACCGATTAGCTACAGACAACAGCTATATGCCGAAATCTGCAGAAAATATCCATCCAATATATGTGAGCGTGTCTGAGCAGAGAGTCACTGACCAATACCGCGTCATTCTTAGAAACAACTTGATCCCAGAAACTCGAATTAACTCTAGTAGAAGGGAAATTTAATTCTGCCGCAATAAATAATTAACAGGCCTTAAATAAAGCAAGGGACAATTTAAAGGACAATAGCGACCAAAAGAGAATAGAAGCGGGAGAAAGCTTACCAGACCAAGCACCATTACCAAAAGTGATAATAAATGAAGAAATACAAAATGAAGACCGGAATAATGAACATAATGACGAAGTGCATTCTAATCTTAGAACAGAGTTTAGAAGGGCAATGGTAGAGTATGAAGAAACAAATCCCTCAACAAGACCAGCCCTTCTTAGGGTAAACTCTTGTCACAAATTGGCCATTCTTCTTGATGCTGCTAACTTAATTATACCTTATTACACTCTTACAGTTGCAACACTTGAACAGTTTCATTTAATAATGTACTTTGCTACCGCTGTTATTAAAACCCTAGGATTAAAAATAGTAAATAATCAGCAAAGTGTCACACGTCATGAAAGACCGACACCGCCATGGGAAAGGACACAAAAAAAAATTAAGATATTAGGAATGATATTGGCCGGCTAAAGGAATGTATCGGATATATCAGAACCAGAAAAGTACAAGAAAGAGTAGAGGAAATAATGCGTCAGACCCAACAGCATCCAGTAATAAAAGGCAACAAGATAATTCACTTTTTAAACGCTCAGAGAAGCAATTCTATCGGAAGCTTAACTACACTTCTCCAACAAACACTGCAATTAGCATTTAACCCAATAAAGAAAACATCAAGGAGTTCTGGGAAACACCTAGTGAATACAATCTCGATAATAAAAGGCTGGATGAAGAACGAGCAAAGTGTCAAACATATAATCAAATGGCATTTTTACCATCTTCAGTTGACGAAATGGCTTATGCCATAAAAAAGCTACATAACTGGAAAGCTCCAGGCACAGATCACGTCCAAGAGTACTGGATTAAGAAATTGTGGTCAACACATCAACAATTAACCTACCTTCTAAACGACGTACTTACGAATCCTCAGAATATGCATAATTTTTTAACAGAAGGTACTACATACCTCTCGTCCAAGAACTGCCAAAACACTCAAGATCCGGCTAAATATCGACCAATAATATGCTTACCCACACTCTGTAAACTAATTACATCTGGCATAACAGAACGTATTTACAGATATTGTGACCAGAATAACATCATAGCGGTTCGACAGACAGGATGTACCAGAGGTCCCATGAGGTGTAAAGAACAATATCGACTCCGTAGTTTGCAATCTGGCATTTAACAACAAGAGAAACCTTTTCGCAGCGTACATTGACTACCGAAAAGCTTTTGATGCAGTTCCACATAAATGGCTTATCAATGTACTTATTATGTACAAAATATATCAGCACATAACTTCCTTTTTAGAACTCACTATGGCTTCTTGGCAAACATCAATAAAACTGCAGGTGACTAACGGTAACTGCATTGAAACTAATATGATTTCTATTCGTAGGGGTATATTTCAGGGAGATTCGTCCACTCTGGTTTTGCCTTGCCATAAACCCACTCTCTACCAAACTCAATTCAACTAGATATGGATTTGGCCTAAAAAAGAATAACAGAAAACTAACAAGAGTAAACCATCTACTTTATACGGATGCTATATGAAGATACATGCCTATTGATAAAATTGAGTCATATACATATAGAGAAATAATTAGTCATAACGTTTCCAAGGTTAGAGTAAAACAGCTTTAAGTCCCCCTTAGGAGGTCGATATAAATTACCTATTAAAATCCTTAAATAAAAGATGTAGATATGGGTGCGCCATAACGGAGCCCATTCAACATGTCACCGGTGGATGTCAAACTTTTGCATCAACGAAATATAAAGAACGGCATGATCTACTTGCAAAGATACTACATCAAGTGTTCGCAGAAACATTAAACCTCTTATCAGCATATTATAACTATAAGCCCGAACCAGTTCATGAAAATGAGCAACACAAATTGTGTTGAGATCGCACCATACTTACAAACCACTGAGTTAGTAACAATAGGCCTGACTTAATACTAATTGATAAAATAGCTAGGAAGGCAACCCTTATTGATGTAGCTATTCTTAATAATAACAAAAGATTATTAAGTACAGGGATCTAGAATACCAGATACGAAGACAATGGAAAATGAGAGAGGTGCAAACAATACTAATTATTGTGTTAGCAACAAAAGTAATACCAAAGAGCCTGATCAAAACTAAATAAATAAAACTGCTTAACTTTAAGAAAATCATCTATATCTAAGGTAGTGCAGAAGTCGACGCTATTATCTATGTCTTGAATAATCAGAAAGTTCATTGGAAGCACAGATAACGTCAACTAGTTTATAAAACATTTCATGTAATTTTAGTTTAAGTGTATTATTTGTAAATAAAGTTCAAAAATAGAGTCGAATAATATGGAAAGGATTCTATCAGAGCTTTAACTAACCTTCTGATATCTAAAATATCTGGGATAAGATATTTCAGATATAAAATTAAGAAGGTTGAATGATCCTTCTTTTCCAGGGGAAAGTGCGATTGCCGTTTGGAATGAAATCTATAATGATAATAATATAGCAGCATTACTTTAGTACCTCCGAAGAACGTCAGAGTAAAAAGTATCGTAAAAACATATATCATCAAACCATATCATCGAGACTACTAACAACATCTGATAAAACTATCAGAAAAATTTAAATTAAAACGGAGTAAAAAATAAAGAATATGAGAAACGGAGTAACAGATATAAATCAGAAAATTTTCTACCGACAATTAGATCAGACCAAGACACCAACAAGTCTGGAAAGGAAACTCCGCCTTTAAAAGAAAGCATATTAGATTTATGAAGTAAGATACGGTCAAGTTACATCAAACAAAAGTCCAATGCCAGACGAAGATGAAAAACTTCAAGATGGGTAGAAATATTGTGAAAATGCTGCTAGTACAGACCATAGAGAAGCATATATGAGAGTGGGATACTGGAGGGCACCTGGTATAAACAAAATACACAAGTATTAATTGAAACATTTAATCGCTGTATACGCAGTCTTTTCGCAATATTTCCAAAAGGCTTTAAGGGATAAAATCACTATACTAAATTGCTTCATGCAAGGTATAACCTACTCAGCCAAAGAGTGAAAATTTTCAAAAATACCGGTCAGCAACTTTTCTAACAACCGTCTACAAACTCTTCACATCCGTTATTGCAAACTCAGTCAACTCCACCAAGCGCAATAAAATAATGGCAATAACATCCGTAGCAAAATGGTTGTAGGAAGAGGGCAATAGGGACTTTTGTAAGCCGATTCCATCATTGGTGAGCAGGCTAGACGCCAATGTAAAAATTTGTCTATAGAGTTATTCGACTACAGGAAGGCCTTTAATTTCGTTCCACATTCCTGGCTAATTAGCGTCTTAAAAATGTAGAAAATGGACTAAACTTTGATCTATCTTCTTGAACATTTGACGTCCAAATGGTGCACCGATGTCCCTTTAGAAGTGATTAGTAACATCGCACAGAATTAGGTAACATCATCACTGAAAAAATACCAATACAAGAAGGAATTTTGCGAGGAGACTCTTTAAGACCATTATCGTTTTGCCTACAGGAAATATAGTGAGGGGCAGTTGAAACTACTAAGGGTCTAAAATAAGATTTACAAAAAACTTTTGGACACAGGTGGAAGAGGAATATGTCTAATACATGATGAGCTTTTAAGCCTTAAAACATCACACTATAGTTTATGATTGGATATATGCAAAATATATACAAGGTTTTACTGTCAGAATCTTTCTGATGCGTCGTTAAAGAGCGCAGAAGCTATTAAACTAAAACTAAAGATTAGGAATATTCTGTTAGTTGATCTCAGCACCAAGTTGAATTAATATTGACATCAAGAGACTTGACATCATCATACATTACTACAGACCTACAATTAATTTTTACATAAGAACCGGAATTGACATTATTTGTTTATTTAAAGAATACAGATCTTTTTGCAGTATAATAATAGTGCATTAGTTTGACACCATAAGTCCCCCTGCTTAAGAATACCCACTCGATAGTGACTCAACATCATAATACTCTGCTAATAAGAAGTCATCAGCATAATAACACAGATCCAAGTATGGAGCGCTGTGGTACCCTTTATTTCATGCATACAGATTCTGAAAAAAAGTATTTGGGCAATTTTAAAGGCACGTGACTTACTGTCATGTATGACTCTAGGAGCATCCGATAATCTTTCGGGTCAAAGACCTTCGACAGTTAAAAAGACAATATATGACAATAAAGATACCGGTTTATTTAGTTTACTATGTCTTCAGCACCGGTCTGGCTCCCTTTAAAGGTTGTGGAAATATCCCATCAGAGAAACTCTGTAACACTTACATGGGATAGCTGGGTGCAATATAATGAGCTAATAAGCGTAAAATAAAATCAAAATTCCTTTTGTTTAGTAAGTGCTGAATTCTACAAAAGAAGGACTACAAAGGATCCCTGGAAAAACTCATAGATTGTCCAAAAATTTTTCAAATATTTACACCATAAATAATATTACATTTTTCAATGTTCCAATGACTAGGTAAGTATATCTTTCTACCACTTATCCGATTTTAATATTAACCTATGGTTCTTGTTGCATTAGAGGCTAGAGGCTAGAGTAATTTCGTCTCTTATTGAAAATGTGTATGGTTTTATTAGTAGAGTTATTAAGCTTTAGCTTTGATCAAATATTGGTTATAGCATAAATTATTCTAATCCAAATACGGAAGTGTCGGCCCAATATGAATCTCTATTCTCCATCCCGTCCACACTACTATTAGATACCAGCACATTATCATTATCCTATTTAAGCTAGCATGTATAGACCACGCACTTATGTTTCCGGTTATTCATATGCTGCCTGCTATATTATTCATAATTGAGATTGATTGTGCTTAAGTGTATATTTAATTAAATAGTTTTGTACCATGACACGAACTCAACACATGCAACTTATCTGAGATCACTTTCCCAATGTTACAGAAATTTTTTCGCATCTTTACCGGACGTTCGCATCTGGATTAAAGTAATTAATGGTGTTATAATTATGTTACAAGTAAGCAGTGAACTAGTCCATCCTTTAAAGGGTTTTTATTTTAATCATCTTGCTCTTTTGGATGGTAACTTCTTGATTGCCTGACCAACATCCAGGTCATTTTATTTATATGCTTCTAGATTGGAAATTATTTTTTAAATAATATTTTGATATTTTAGGCCTAAAATAAACAAATATATGGTCCTTTAATCAGATTACCATACTAAAATTTAGTAAAACCAATTAGGTTACTCTATGAGTTTATTACAGTAATATTTTCTGAAAATCTGTTATTTAAATTACAGCTTCCAGTGACAGTAAAAATAACTTGTATGCCAAACAAATCAAATTTTAAATTAGACCGCATAATTCGACTATTATTTCGCCAAATTAGATCCAATTTCCAAGTTTTAATACGGGTAGCGTGCCAGATATACGCTTTAGAAACATAAACGTACATATTCATCAGATGATTGTATATTATTCCGAAACATTATTTTTTTGTTAGGTCAATAATACGAAAAATAGAAATAAAATTTATACAGTGATCCGGGTCTTATCTAAAATAGGTTTATTCATGCCGGACTGACAAGAACAAGTAACATTTATGATAGATTTTCTCGCTTAAATGACAGGGTTTATTTCATAAACAAAATTCATCAATTTACTAAATAAATTAGTTTATTTATTATCTAATATTGAATAGAAATAGCTAAATATAAAATAGTAATAATATTATTATTGACAGTCAGTAGGGGGTATTGTTATTAGAACACTGGTGTACTTATTCCCCTTTCCTACTGCGGCTGTGCTATGTGCTTTATAGGATAAACAATATATTACGAGAAATATAATTCGAAGATGTTATCCTAATAAACATACTATTATTGACTTTCCGACTAAATAAAATCTACCTCTATAATGTTTGCTCATTTATCTTGCAGCAAAATTATTTCAGAAAGCATAATTTATATATTTACCCTATACGTCTTATCTCTAGTGTTAATAAAAGTTTTTCTATTATAAATGAAATTTAATTGACGAATGCTTTTTATTTTGTGTTACTTAGCACTTTAAATTGTGTAATAACATAAATTCAACATCAAAATTTTTATTTAAAATCTTAAATAATGTCGACAAGAAAATTTAAAATTAAAATGACCATGGCAACAAAAGCTTACAAAGATTATATAAAGAAGTATAAACTAACTCTTACAAAAATTGGGTAAAAAAAATAAAATCATATTAAGCACCAATTCATGTTAACCGAGGCTTAATCGTTTAATATAAAAATATTGGAAATTTGTTGTAATGACATTTTGTCTTATCTAGTTTCGTTTCGTTTCGTTTCGTTTCGTTTCGTTTCGTTTCGTTTTGTTTCCTTTCTATTACTTGACTTATATTAAAATGCTATTTGAAGCTTGTACGTTTTTTCAAATTTATGGAGTAGTTAATTTTTATTTGATTTTTTTACATTTTAACATTTTATCCTTTTTTTCTCTTTTTGGTCGTTTTAGGCCTAAAACAAATTGCAAAAAGAAGGTCGAACATACACATTAAAATAGCTTTAAAAAATTAAAAAAAAAAACGGAAACCTCTCTACTATATAAGAATGAATTTTTTTTCAATAAATAAAATATTGCGGTTGTATATTTTAATACTTAGATCTGCTGAATACTAACTTCTTTATAAAATATTCAGATTTTTCTGCAGCAGGGAATAATAAATATTTTGTGTAAATAAAATACATTTACGTGCTGGTACTTATGTTGCAAAACAAGGTACAAGTAAAATGAGTTAGGCCCATTATTAATACCAAGTTTATATAAAATATATTCATATGAGTTTTATATAAACCACTTTTTATCGCAAACATAATTATAACATTATCTGCACTTCTCACACTTGAGATGTTTACTTTAATATGTAAAAGATATGACTTAAGGTAGCATTGCTTTATGCGTTCGAAAAAATAAACATATAAAGTTAAATTTAATTAAGTAACAATAAAAGTAACAATAGATAAAAATACTTATATATACTTAATATATTAAGATTTATTTTAAATAATGTTAATTGGTCGTGTTTATACAAGAAAAACAAAGACGACACTGGAAATTCCTAGCAAGCAGATTTGGACTAAAACTCAGTTGAAAACGTCGCCCTTAATTTCGTGTCGTATACATGACGGGCCGAAAACTAATATTAGTTTTGGGAGGATTCAGGTCTAATTTATCCGGCGACAATTTCCAAGTCGACAAAATTTCATTCCAGAAACCGCAACTTGCCCGTAGGAGTTCGGACTCGACCCTTTTTGTACGTTAAGGAGAACTTCGAAAAGGTCCGGGCTGATTTTTTGTTTCTTTGCTTTTCTTTGTGGAACGTACTTTAAAAAAAGAATTTTTTCGAGAAGTTTTGGGATTCGAGTGGATTGGTTTTTTTCCATTTCAATTTCCATTAATACCCTTTTGTATTTTTTGTTTTAATTATAATACAGCCTTTAAATACGATACATCAAATAGCGTTAGCCAAAAAAAAACAGTGTAGTTGAGCCTATATTAAATGCGAAACCCTTTATATTATTCAATTTTTTGGATTCTTCAAAATATTCTCTACATATTTTGTATATAATGTCCTATACCAATTTTCAACTATTTCGGAGATATTGAGTGTCATCCTATTTATTGCAAAAAAATTCGTTACAATCACACTCAATACTTATTTTCCATTTCAGTTTTGATAATGGAAAAGTAAACATAAACTGTTTCAACATATCTTCTTTCTGATATTAGATTAAAAAAAAATAAATCAGTAAAATTGTGTTCTTTATTTTGCTTTAAGATGCTTGGTCTTGGAAATTATTGTCTGTCAGCAATAGTCATTTGATTTTCGTTAATTGCTTTTAAGGAAAATTGGTTATTAAACAGAAATCCGCGAAATAAGAATTCTATAGATGACGATGTTTTCGGAGATACTACACCAACACAAATTCAAGTTGTTCGATGTTAGCCATGCATCCCTTTAAATTGATACCAACTCAGGAACTCATGTAAGCCGATTGTGATAAAAGAACGGATTATTTGTGAACAAATTATGACAAAGTAAGATAACAATGAGATATAATCAGAGCATGTTCTGATAAGTACGCCTTTACACTTCGTGTTCATGCTAATCGACAAAATTGCCCTATTGGCCTAAATACAATCTTCATTGAATGAGAGAACAATATATCTAATACCCTAAAAAAGGTTGTGCAAAAATTGTTAGAGATCATATCATAGATAGGTCCCTTGTTCATCGATGACGATTTAAATGGTGATAATTATGTAACACTGCTCCAAAATAATGTCATACCAACTTGCACAAACTTATAACCTAATCCAGCAAACCCAGCAATTTTAGGTAATATCATATTATTTAAATGGTTTTAGCAATATTGAGCGCCTCCCCATCACTAAATCAATGACCAGCACGATCTCCTGATCTAACATCATTAGATTTCTTTTTATCTTAGTATTATTATCTACAAAACTAAGCGTTTTAACTTAGCTAACTTTAAAAGGCGGATAACGGTTGCGACAGTTCAGTCACGCCTGAGATGTTGGTAACGTCAAAAGAAATTTCTATTTAAAATTAGGGTATTGCTAGGACGTTAATAGCGAGCCTATTGAACATCTATATTGACATTAATATTTTTATTGTTGTTTAATTAGGAGATAGATAGTATTATCTGTTAATAAGAAATACCATATATCGATACCTGAAAGCAACAATGAGATAAATCTGAAAAAATTCATTTTAAACTAATTATGGTAAATGCAAGTCAAAAAAAATTAATTTTACGAAATACTGAGATATCTCAACAAAAATATTTAAGATATTGAAAAGACGTAAAAAGCAGTGTTGCGTTTCGACCTGTTGGTCTATCCTTTTATTGCAACATTGAGATTTTATACATGTCTCAAGGCTGTTTAGATAATCCTCCAGCTACATTAATGCTACACTAAGATAAATATGAAATAGCTCACTATTGCAGCATACCTAATCAACCAATCCAAACTAATACAAACTTTTCTGAAAGTGGCAATAGTTTACTACAAGAAGATTTTCAAGGAATTGATATAACACTTGTTTTTTTATTATTATTCACATAAAAAATTAAATTATTCTATTACTGGTTTTGTTTTATTGGTATTAAAGCTTATTAAAAATGTTATAGAATTAAATTATAGATAACGTTTTTAATATTTCGATGCAAAATAATTTGGTTTTAGCAGAAGGAGACATTGTATCATATTGTACTTGTTACTTTTGATTTGCAAGCGGTGATGCCACTTCCAAATGGAAATATTTCGACATTCTTTTATAAGAATAAATTAAATGCCTATAATTTCACTGTGTATAACAGTAAAAGTAAGGAGGGTACTTGTTACTTATGAAATAAAAGCGTAGCGAAAAGAGGTGCCATAGAAATTGCAACTGTAATATATACGTATTTAAAAGATTAATGTCAACGTAAAAAAAGGTACAGCGACAATTGCATTACCCAAAATAAAAATAAATTCATATTTTGTATGAAAAAGAAACGATTTCTTAAAGAAGGGCCCATTTTTCTCCCATCAGGGTTAGTCATGATTATCCGATGTGCCAAAAAAGATGGTCCCTTGTATACAGTTAATGAAATGGGAACTCGAGACTTTGTAGACTGGAAAAAGGTGTGTGACCAAACGGGTATAAACTTTAATGTTAATAATGATGGAGAAAAATGTATTTGGCAAAGTGTAAAGATGATTTACGTGAATATTATTGATCCAGATCTAATAAAATATAAGGTTTCTTACTTTAGAAACAAACTTTACCAACATCAAATATCGTATGGGGGGTCGTAGAAGAAGCACATTTGTGATTATTGAATTAGAACCATATAAACCACCTCGAATTCCATCAAATAATTTCATTATGTGAAAGTGGAAGTATCCCCCAAAGGCATCATAAATTTTTTCTTAATCTAAGAGAAAAGGAAAATGTTGAGGGTACAGAACAAAATAGTGATAAGAGCTCTCATTAAAATATGAGTCATTTATGTTAAAAGAATTAAAAAATATATACTTTTTTTAAATAAATTTGTTTTCTCAACAGTCTTCTATTTATTTGATGCACTTTAAGATAACTAAAAATTAAATTAAAAAAATTAATGCAATAGTGAGATTACATTGAAGACTAAACGGCCAAAACAATTTTATCAATGTTTACATAAAACTTATTAACTTTCTTAACCTGATATGACAAGACTTAAAGAAAAATTTACAACATAAATATTAAACTACTACTATAGAAAATAAAAAAGTGATTATCTTAAAACAATGAATTTCGAGTTATCTCACTATTGCTTTCAGGTATCGATATAAGAAATATAAGAAAGTTGATATTGACCACTATTGCAAGCTAAAATAACAATTGACGTATCTAAGCGTTCTTTCAAAAATGTTCTTATTTATTTATTGGAAATTATTCCATTTGGCTAATACACACTGTATATATAGTGCAGTGCTTACCAGAAATATAAATATTGCAAAGGCCTTACTTGAGTCATATTTTAAAAAAATCTTATAAAGATATGGCCTAGAATGCTTTTTTCATAAAATTGATAATTTTTTTAAACATGTTATCTTATTTCAGTTAATTTGTAATAAATTTTTTTTTATTAAATTGTGTGATTTTAATCTACAAAAATGACCTAGAGTGACAATATTTATAACTAATCCAAGAATCGGATCTTCTCCTCATCGACTGCTGAACTTCTTCAAAAACACGACTGTTGTTTCGTACTGAGCAACATCCAGCAAAAGCAGCGACTATTTTCTTCCGTAATTGTCCATCATTAATTAATTAATCCACATGTTCCACAATAGATGCCCCAATTAAGTATGGATCACCATAATTAAGTATGGATTACGTCAACCTTATACGTTGCCCTTAAAAACTCTTGAGTAACCACAATTTTAAGTTTTACACACTATGATATCACTTTTTTTAATCTTTGCCGGTAATTCTGTCAACTTGAGTCAATTAGAATTTCAAACCACGTGTACCCCATTTTAATTTTCCTTCATCGACAAATCAATATTAAGAAGGTTATTAGCATATTGCATTTATTGAGAAACTAATAAAAAGACTCATAGTTAGCGGCTGAGAGATTTGAAACGATATATGCAAAAGCCGGTGACAAAAGATATTACGTAGACAAAATCAGTAGAAATAAGTTTGTGCACCTGTTGTATTCTACGTAAGATAGATACATTAAGTAGTTCCTAAAATTGGATATTTTTGTTAGTTTAGTAATCTGGCATTAAAACAAGCAACCTTTCAAGGTGGTTAAAGAAATCATAGTCAGGCCAATTTTAAAGTAATAATAAGAAGAATTTTAGAAAGTATCGCTCTATTTTGTAAATAATTAATATATCTAAAAATATTTTTAATTTTCTTATGCTATCTTAAACAAGGAACAAGTGATTGAGCAACTGATTACTCAAATGCATTTGATACTGATGACAATACACAAGCTACAGAAATCTGAATTCTCGGGGAAGTCATTAGCATGTTATCTGGCTGCATAAATACAAAGAGTTAATATTAGCCATATTTTACCTAATGCTACGCCTGCATGTTAGTACTAGTAGCATACATTAGTTAACAATTTTTTTAGTCTTCCTCTATCTCAGTGTCTTTATAGCAATATATGTTTTTTTTATAAATTTATTACGGATATAGGGTAAAAGCACAAAAATATGTAAATTTTTTATAAACTTATTGCAAAGGGGTTTTGCTGAGAGTTAACGTAAACCGTCAAACCCAGTCTGCCTGAAATAATAATAATAATAAAAATTATAATTTATTAGAAATAATAACTTTATGTTGTTATTTCTAATAAATTAAATTTTGTTGTTGTTAAGTTTTTGTTATGATAGCATGTTCTAGCCATTTATATTTTGATTCTGCAATTTTTAGTAACATAAGCTAATTTGAATAGAAAATACATTCCGATGTAAATAAAATATGTTTGAATTCAGTACGAGTTTTACTTAAATAAATTTCAGTGTTCGTATTTTCTCCATTTTCCCAATAGCTGGAAAAATATTTTGTTGGCAGAGCGAGATATACATATGATATAAAAATAAATCTTTGATTTTGTTTAGCTTGCAGCACTTAATATAAATCTTTTTTCCTAAAAAGATGCACAAAAACTAATTTGTACATTTTTTTTTAGAAAATAGAATAGAGAATTTGGGCATTACTTTCTTACTGAGATTATTAATTATGACACATCATCAGATATTTAATCATTACACAATAAATGGCTTGAAACTTAAATTTGCTATCTTCTTTAGAGACTTACGTATGTTACTGAATAGCAAATAGATATTTGTGTCTCATTATGATGAGAGTAGATTAGGGTATGCGTAATCTTGGTTTGTTGTTCGTAATTCTGGTAAATTGTATGTCTTTCACCAAAATGTTTAAATTAATTACGAGGTAATAGAGGATATATTTAATATGAATAGTCTTGAAGTGAAAAGGACTCATTCGGTCTTACTCACATTTTATAAAATATTAAACGAAATTTTTACTGCCCTGGGCTTTTGGAAAATTTACAATTCAATGTCAATATTAGTAAAAGATGTCAGAATCCTGCTGTGTTTCGTTATCTTTTCATAGTTAAGTTAAATGCATAAAAACATTTAATGAACTTAAACTTGACCTCTTTCTAGATAACTTTGTTAATTCATTTTATTATATTTATAAGGTTATGTTTTACGTTTTTGTAAATTTTGCCATGGTTTAAATATAATGCTTCACATTACCGTTCTGGTTAAATTATACTATTTTAATACGACCCAAAAAGATTTTTACAGTTATTTTCCTTCTAATTAGTTAAAGTTTTTATCACATATATATTGTTTTAGCATTGTTTAGGGAGGAAAAACCTTGAATTTTTTATGCGTGTGCTTACATTTCCTTCCAAAAAATGTATGATAAGAACAATGGAAAAAGAACATTTCGTGATATTTTGGTTTTCTATGGTATCCAATTTAAAAATAATCCTTTCAGGCCTCTTAAAGTAATATTTCCAACTAGAGTTTCATTTTTTTTTCTATGAGCTTTTTATGCTTTTCTGTAGATTCAAGAACATCCAGCACATGAAAAGAGATCACATTACACGAAAACGACTGTGGCATAACTGAATGTTCTTGCACCTAGCAAATAAAAAGGCAGACCAAGGTTAAATATTTAGGTGTTATTTTGGATGAAAATCTAAAGTGGCACCACCATGTTGAGTATATTACCACTCGAGTTCAGAAACTTACTTATAAATTTCATCAATTAGGACAATTTATGCAAAAAAAGACCCTTACGACCATTTATCAAGCTCTGGTTGGATCAATTATAAACTATTGCATAACAGCATGGGGCGGAACAAGTAAGACCAGCCTGAAACCTCTTATGATTACTCAAAAATATGTTCTGAAGGTAATGTTTAACAAACCAAAATTGTATTCTTTGGATATTTTATTTAGAGAAGCTAGATTGTTGCAAGTAAATCAAATTTACTTAAAAGCGGTGGTTAGGCTTCTGTGTAAGAATCCACACTACTTGCATTTCATATCTCACAATCAGATCACTAGACAAGCTTTAAATAAAATGTTAACTATCCCAAAGACCACAAAAACTAAATGTCAAAAAACTTTAACATATACCTCAGCAAAAATATATAATCAACTTTCCGTAGAACTCAGAAATATACCCTATAACAAAATTAAAAGTAGAATCCACGACTGGATATTAGATGATAACGTCACTTGGTTAGTATAATACACATAGTACTGTTTATTTTTCTTCCTGTTTTTTCCCTTTCTTTCCCCTAATTTAATTTAATTCTATTTTATTCTTTAAATCACTTTTGTTTATATATTCTTTTCTTAAAAATTGTTTTTATTTTAATTAATTAATTTGTATATACAGGAAATGTACACACAGTATTTTTAAAATACCACTGTGCATTGGGTATTCTTAGCCATTAAGCAGTTGTTATTTTGTAATGTTATAATGTATGAATATATTATCTGCTGAATATATATTATTATTATTATTATTATTTAGTCCCAGTTGTTTGAGGTTCTCTACAAGGGTTTTTGGTATAAGTCCAGTTGACGAGATTATTATCGGAATTGTTTGAACATGCTCCATCTCCCATTGCCGTCTGATTTGCCCTTCAAGATGGGTGGTTCTCCTTAGTCGCTTATCCACCAGGATAAGATCTGGTCTATTGTTGACAGTTTATTGGTCGGTGAGAACAGTTCGATCCCAGTACAATTTATACTCGCCATTTTCAAGAACTGGCTCTGGAGTATAATTGTAATATGGAACTTTGTCCGTCCTCAAGAGGTTCAGTTTAACTGCAAGTTCTTGGTGCAGTATTTTTCCCAAGCAGTCATGACGTGCCTTATACTCAGTTTGGGCAAATGTTTGACATCCTCCCGTTATGTGTTGGATGGATTCTGTCACTTGGCATCCATATCGACATTTGTCACTCTGTACTGAAGGATCCGAAATAATGCACTTCAAGTAGTTTCTGGTTGGAATAACTTGGTCTTGTATGGTCAAGAGGAAACCTTCCGTTTCGGGAAACAGTTGTCCCGAAGTTAACCAGTAGTTCGACGCGTTGGTGTCGACATGTCCCTGGCTAACCTCATTGATCTGTCTCCCGTGCAGTGATTTTTGTGCCCATGATCGATGTTTTTCTTCATCAGTGACGTGGTGACTTTCGATTTCGCGATTCTTCAGTTTCAGAGGTGTAGAGTCATCGACCTCGCATATAGCACGGTGCAGAGCGGACGATCTAGCCTTTTCATGAAAAAAATTTCTCAGAACTGAAATTTGTCGGTCTAACTGTTTGCCAATGTCTGCCAATCCTCTACCTCCCTGATGTCTTGGTAGCGTAGTTCTTTCTGTGGCACTTCGAGGGTGGTGTTTTTGAGCCTTAGTCAATAATGTTCGTGCCTTCCGTGGCAAGTTCTGGATGTCCGTCTTGCTCCATCCCACAATTCCAAAGAAATATGTTAGTGCTGTACATGCATACGTATTCAACGCCTTAAATAGATTCTTAGTGTTGAGGCTCGTTTTCACTATGTGCTTTACTCTTGTTGTAAACTCAGCAGTGAGTTTATCTTTCATTGTTCGGTGGTCTATTCGCGCTGCCTGCACCATTCCCAGGTATTTGTATGTATCACCCTTTTCCATAGCATCTATAGTTTGGCCATCCTGCATCTCGAAGGATCCCGGCTGCATCTTTCCTCGTACAATGTTGTTAATACGACACTTATCCAGCCCAAACCTCATTCCGATATCAGCAGAGAATTCCTCCACGATGTTCAGCATCTGATCGAGTTGAATACTAGTGGCACCCATTAGCTTTAGATCGTCCATATAGAGCAAATGATTGTCGATTCTTTTAATCGACATAGGCGGTGTAGAGATTTCTCTTATTACTATAGGCCTGGTTGCAAATTACGGAGTCGATGGTCAATTGCTCCTTACAGCCCATGTCTCCCCTAGCACATCCCTTCTGTTGAACAGTAATAATGTTGTTGTCCTCGCAATGTTCGTATATGCGCTCTGTAAGACATGCGGTTATCAGCTTATACAGTGTTGGTAAACATGTTATTGGCCGATATTTTGCTGGATCTTGTGTGTTCTGTGGATCTTTTGATAGCAGAAAAGTTTATCCCTGAGTGAGGAACATTGGAAGTTTGTTCGGTTCCATCAGCAGATCATTTATTAGTCAGTTGTTTGTGGGTTAACCACAACTTTTTGATCCAATAATTATGTACGTGGTCTGGACCAGGGGCTTTCCAGTTGTGAAGGCCTTTAATTATAGTGAAGACCTCTTCAACGGTAAATGGCTGATGATGCATTTGCTCGAAAAGTTGAGACTTTTGTCGCTCTTCATCTATCCAACTTGCCTAGTTATTACATGGTGTTGTCGCTGTTAATTGACTACTCCAGAATGTTGAAATTTCATCGCTGGTTGGATAGATTTCTCCGAGCGTACGAAAAGCGCGTTGTCCTGCTTTCTGCTATTGCTGGATTTATATCTTTTAAACCGTCCTGCATATACCGATAATTTTTGTTTCAGTGTATCCAAACATTCTTCAGGTGTTCGATTTTCTGGGTTATATTGGGCATGATGCTGGTAACGATTCATGATTGCTGTTACGTTCTTTCGTGTCTTAGATGTTCGCACTCCTCCGATAAATGCGATGAGCTGTCCTATATCTTTCCGAATGGAGTCGATCCTGGTCTGCAACCTTCTTGCCCATGGTTGCATGTTTGCCCATTATTATTATTATTATTATTATTATTATTATTATTATTATTATTATTATTATTATTATTATTATTATTATTATATGAGCCCAAAAAATAAAAGGGAAAAGCTTTCAAGTAAAAGTTTTAATAATATTAAACATCATATGAAAAAGACAATTATGTAAAGAAATTAATATGGAGAAAGAAGAAAACACATAAATAACAGTAAGAAAATTCCCTACATCCACTGACTTCTCCGCCATGTCAATTCAATCAACTATGTACGGTAATTCATATACTCATTGTTATATACCCACCTAAACAATTAAAATTTTTTTTTATGCTATGAAAATGCTAAAATAAATTATTATAAGAATGCATACATCATAAAAAAACATGATGCTCCACAATATTAATTGCCTGGATTTATGCAGTTAAAACAGTTTAAACAAATTTTTATTACCAAGGAAAAATTATTTAAAAAATAAAACAGATCCATATAATGCTTAGAAAACTTTTATTGTATATACAGTCAATTTAAGAGGCGTATTTTTTTTATAAAGCAATGCCTTTACTGAACCTAAAAAAGTTATGAGCAACAGAAAAAAAAACTTCTGGCATTTTTTTGTTTGATTTCTCGTTTCATTTTCTAATAAAAAATAAACTTTTTAGACCTCACAAGGTGATATTTCTACAAGAAATTTTATTATCTGTAACTTTTTTATAGACCCGCATACATGAAAAATACATAGTTTTTAAGTAAACCTGAAAAATCTGAAAAAGTAAATATCTCGAATATTACCTAAAAAATAAATAAACAAACAAACCACGGAGTACATTTACACTTTGCGGCATTTTTTGGTTCTATTTACTTCCTTAAAACAATAGCTATTTATTCATAAATATTAATACACAATTTAAAATATAACATTGTAATAAAAAAGGAATTTAAATGGTCTGATAAAGCGTGGAATGATCCTAAATATTACAAAACAAAATTTCAAAAAAAATATTAATATTTGCAAAAGTTGTTTGCACGTAAGTAATCGTCATTTAAAATTGGCTTGTTAATTACTTGAAAAATAAATGTTCTATTGTGTAATTTAAATGCAAATTTACAAATGCTTTGAGTGGTATTTATTAAAATGTCAATATTCGAATATAGGCGTACACGTAAGTTCATTGTTTTAATTTTTAGCATAAAAAGGCAAATTTGCATTTGGCTCTTTTTATTATCATATTAAGAAATGGCGAAATTGTTGATTACCATCTTTATCGTTTGTGCACTATTTTGTACAAATAGTATAAGCCATCCACTTTTTGGAAAAAGTAAGTACATTTTAAGAGCATTTTACATTTTAAGATTATTATTTTCGACTCAAAAAGACACATTTTTAACTCACAATTTCACTTAAAGTCTTAAGAGTAGCTGTTAGTTTAGATATATAATTATTGCTTTAGAATTAGAATAGCCATTTATTTATTTGAGAATATTTTTTTACCATCCTGAGTTTTATAGTCTATTTACTTAAAGATTCATTTCTTTTTTTTCTGAATTATATTGAAAGTACTCTAAGTATTAAAATATTTATTGATTTAGAAAATATACTTTCGGAAATTATTTATGAAAATATTTTGTAAATGGCCGCCTCACGTTTTTTGGCATATTTGTACCGTTTTGACGAAATTTTCATTAAAAATCAACATTATTATATACATGTGGTGGACCGGGAGTAAGCTCGTGCAAGATCGTCAGTGTTTCACGGTCGGTATGACACATGGCACCGTCCTACTGTCAAGATCAAAGCTTCCAAATGAGGTACAAGAAACTGTGTTTTTATCAGAGACAACTAAAGAGACGTGCAACTAGATAGAAATTTTTATCCTATTGTTGTTGTTCTCTTTAATCTGTGTATATTGTATTTCTCTCTCTTCCCTTATAAAAGGTGAGCTAAGGTGGCGCCACAATAATACTATTCTTTCGCAATGCTAAATATATTTAACTATCAGAGCAGTCAAGAGAAAACATTCTTCCATCTCCGTCTAAATGAATGCAAAAATACGGGACAGCTTGTGTCCAATTCTCTAGTATTTCTAAAATTATAATTAAGTACGGCAACAGTGCAATCCTTGCTTAACATGAACACGTAAATTTCGATATGGCTGAATAGTTGTTGTTGCTGATTAATTTGGTTTTGTTTTACATAATAAGTTGAGATTTTGGACGAGTGCTTACATTTTACGTATTTTATTACCTACCAGATTTAGGTGAATTTGGTTACAGTAGTTAGTAGTTGTAGTTTTTTGTAGGATACAGATTTTAATGTTTTGACTTGTGTTAGGAACAGAAATATGTTCATTAAGGTAATTGGTAAGGCTGTACTTAAAATAGGTATTCCATGGAGGTCCAAAAGGAAAAATTAAGAGATTTGCAAAAAAAAAACATTAAAAAAAATTACAAAACTAACATAAATAGTCAAATGAATTTAATTTTTATAATATAACTTTTGTTGGGACTATCTGTGCTGACTATTTGCTGCTATTTCAAATTTAGCTGTAGTCTTTCTGTTTTATTCTCTTAACTAATTTTTATTGATTAAAAAAATACTGCATCATAAATAATTAAACATGTGTATATGTTTTTCATACACATGCAAATTTAACAGTATATTCATTATTATAGAATAGAACAGACTTATCTATTCTTTACTAATAAGTAGAAAAACAGTTTTACCAAATCAATTTAATTTATTCTGGATACCTGTTTCGCTAACGATATTAGCATCTTCAGCAAAACATTAAAAAAAAATTATTTTGTGTTACACCAAAGGATATATTTTTGGGAATATTATTATAGTACTGGGATAATTAAAACCTTTCTATATCTTAATTGCATTTATGTATATGCATGTTACTGTTACCGTCTTAAATTATAAATTATGAAAATAATTAAGAATATGCATGCACATATTATAGTTATATCCCAATTTAAATGTTATTAAATTGCATTGTTTTAATTAAAGTCTGCCATCGTTCTGAGCAATTAGAAACTTATCAATAACTTTTTATTTGTTTTAATTAAGTTCTGACTTCTGAGACATAACGGCTGATTTTAATTAAAATAAATCATTAAATGCTTAATAGCCGAGGTTTAAATTATGGCGGCAAACGCTATCTGCGCCATCTACGTTTACCTTTCACGAAGAGAGACAAAGATGGGAAATAATCGGATATTTTATTAACGTGCAGTTGTGCGTCTCTTTGGTTGTCTCTGTTATCATAGCACTATAACGTTTGCCATTTACCGTTACTGCCTACGTGTTTCTTTTAAAACGAAATTCAGTTTATTATTACCAATTATGCCTCCAGGCCATAATACACACCTTACAATAACACTTAATACACAATGACTTTATCACTGAAATTGATTTTGTTTGACAGGATCCAAATGGTGAGTTCTCTCCGTTTTTTATGGTCTACTGACAAAAGTTGTTGAGTCAGTTAAATTTTGCATGCAGTTGTTAATCTTTGATGAGAATTTGGTAAAGCCTATTAAAATGTTCAATTATTATTGTGCCCGATAACTAATATGTCACACTTATTCAATCAAAGATATTGTTCTGACCGACCTCCACGAGCTGTGTTTCAGATCAGTAACCGAACCAGTATTTTTGAATTTTTTGGTTATTCTTTTTACAGTAGATAGCTCCATGCTTACTAACTCCCACCTATCAACTTTCGATCTATCACATCATAAGGTTCATTACAAGCTACCAAAAAACCAGTCATCGTACTGTCACGCGTTTGCGCAAAAGTTATAATGCGTTCCAAGAGACTTATGACCGTTTACTGAACGATCCTGAGTGCGAATTAAGCGAATCTGGGACCGTTCAGAAATTGGTTTCCACAGAAAACAGACCAAGGATTTTTCTCTTGAAGAATTTTCCTCTTTGTGTTCTGTGTTGGTTTCTGAACGGACATTGCGATACATCTTGGAGAGAAAAAACCGTTTGTAACTTGTACGACTGACTTGCGTAGGACGTGCTTGAGAGGTATTGATCGCCCAGCTGTTCTGATTAAAAAGGGTTATTTATAAAAACATTTGCTTTGATTTTGTAAAATATAAATCTTTTACTTTTAAGTTTTACCGTGTATAAATTTTAAGTTAATTAAATTTAATGTTCAAGTTATTTCTTACTATCAACAAAACAATCCAAGATAACAAACGACAAAAATAGGTTGAGATTATACATGATTTACAAATGCGTTCCAAGCACGTTCAATTCTCGTATCGACACGAAACCGTACAAACTTTGCGCATGTGTATAAAACTTATCCCGGCGATTTCAGGATGATTCAATGAATGGTGCATATCTGGTCGCTTGGAACAAACCTAAAATCATATTACATTATGACTGTCAAACATGGCGCGCAATTCAAATCTTGCGTTCCTATTGGAACACTCTTTCTTTGCATCTCTTGACTGCGGATAGTGATAGAAATTGGTACTACAGAGAATATGAATATTTTATACGTATTAGCGCTAACAACTTTAATTAAAGAGAATTCATGTGTGAAAACCCGTTGCAATGTCTTCATCAGATGAATCACATAAAGCAGTATGCTAAAATAATAATCCCTAATAGCCTCATTTCAACACACATTTCAAATTCTCTCAGGTCACTTTCAGAAGCAATTTTCGCCATATCCAATAAAATTCAAAAACGTTTGAACATAGTTGGATGGATTTTTACAAACGGAAACACTTTTTGCAAGTTTTAATTATAAGCATATGAGACTCTGAAATAGAAGAGAAAACAATATATGAAATGCGATATTCATAATTTAAGGACATGGCTTTATAAAAAAAAGAATATATTTATTATCAGTTATGAATTTTATATTATTAGTAACATAAGACACACAAAAAATCAGTAAGCATTAATTTTATTTTTTTTAGTTGATCCTCAGTGTGGAGTAGGTGGCTGGTTGAATAATTGCGCATCAGAGTGCGACGCAGTCCCTACCTGCGCAGAACCGAAACCAGTATCTATCGAAGAAGACGGTATGATATGTGCTAATAAATGCATTAAAAAATGCGTTTGTTACCATGGATTCCTCATGAACGATTCTGGAAAGTGCATTAGGAGAAGGGACTGTTATGCACCCAAAGTTGAATAATAGAAATTTTTTAAGCAGACTTTTTTTGTTAATTACTTAGGTTTTATTTAATTGGCTGTGATAGTTAGTCAAGATCAATATTATTAGATTTGTTGCTGAGCTGTAAGATAGCAGAACATCTTTATTAGTGAAGAATTTTGAAAATTACAAAGGTTTTAGAATATATTTTTTTGTACGACTATTAATTTAGTTTGCAATTCATATTTGTTTGAATTGTTTACGCTTTTGGCTCCAGCTATCTTAATTAACATTTTTAAAGATGACTGATAGACGGGCCACGGTTCGAGATGAAAATCTAACCTTAAGTTATGTTAGTGTGTCCAGTAACATTAATTCATGTTTTGCAGTATGACTTTTAGATGGCTCCACAAGTGCCCATTTTCAAACAAGTAGTAAAGAAGTAAATAAATATTCTTGCACTGATTACGGAATGAAGCTATTCCTTTATCCAAATCGTTTAACTTTTCATATTTAAATTTTTTTTAAAGACTGAAAGAGGTGATGAACCCGGTGTTGTTTAATTGTACTAGTTGTTGTTTAATGGTAATACTGATAATATAAGTAAATTATATGTTTTTGTAATTAGATTATTTTTTTATATTTTAATTACTTTAAATATATTGTACTTGCTATCTTCAATATAAGGTTAATAATATAAGTTAATAGAGCTGAATTAATGTTGCCTTTAAAAACGTGTAACTAGATCACATCTTTGATAGCTTCATTCAGACTTTGGAATGGCATTACATTTTATTTATTATAATTTTCAGCAAATATTGTGTAAAAGTAAAGTAATTCTCTTACTTATTTACAGAGTTTTACTTGTATTCATCAAATGAGGAGCAAATAAATATCATAGTTGCATAAAATCTTAAATCTTACTGGCTCAAATCTTTCAAATTCGATTACTGGAATAAAAAATAATAGAATCTTATTGGAATCTTATGCCCCATTCGGAAAAGGAAGATCGACTTCCTATGAAACTTGAGTCCTTCAAATACACAAGCCCTTAAAATCGTACATTCGTTACATTCGTAGCCCAGTAATCACACGTTGAGTCAGATTAGGTTAAATGTTAAAAAAATGAGACAAATTTTAAAATAAATTCCTTTAAGGATACTACGAAATAAAGAAGGCTTGATGAAAATTAAACCTTTGTATGAATAAGTATGACAGCTTTTAAACAACGGGTTTAGGAGCTTCCAGTTCTTGAATCTACTATAAGTATAGCTCCTCAGTGAGGAAAATTACAAGATCCTATAAAAATGGTCCATTTTACTGCACAACTCCCCAACTTTTCAGAAGATTAATAGAACTAATTAAAAGATAAAATAAGTCTACCTCTATTAATTTTCTGCTAGAGACATCACTAAATAAAAAGTCCCAACGAGTACCGCATCTACAAATAAGACGACTTAAATTAATTTCCTAGAGGTAACTCTTACAAAATAAAGATTAGTAATGAAAACACCCGATCATTTTTATGAAGAACTTGTATAATTAAGATTTAATAATGTCCCTGAATTCGGATTTTAAATAGTATATTTCCATATATTGTGATTGTAGGTGGAAGCTGAAAGCCTTTAAATTCTAACAGAATATGTTGAAACGTGAAGGTTCTAAGAAGAATGGAGAAGGATGTCATAATAGTGATCGTAGATAAAGAGTAAAAAAACAAAACTGTATGATATCAGCCACACATAAACTGAGATAATGGTTACCCTTTAAATCATCTGATCTATTCAGAAACCGCGAAGACACTTGCAAAGGAAGATGAAAGAAAATAGAAAGATATTTGACAGGATATATTAATCATCTTATGCATAAAATCTCTTTCTCGCATTTATGAATTGAGTCTTTATTATATAGATATTGAGCTTTCATTATAAAGATATTAAGTGCGCTATATAGCTATCAGATGTAGAAAGAGTAGACGTTTTAATTGAAGGTAGGTGAAGTCCCTTAAGAATCTTATTTATTCATGATTTTTAAAAATTTGTGAATGTTGTGCTATTATTACTGCTTTCTTTCTATTATTACTCCAAATCTATTTTTAAATGGATAATTGCAAATAGTAGCAGGAAATTTAGTATAATCATAAATATATACAATAAAGAGAAGTTTATAGTATACTTATATTAATAAGTTAACAGTCAACAATGCTCTTTTACAATGAATCATAATACTACCATCCTTACGTATAAAATTATATTAATGTTATATAACATGATACAATATTCAAAATCAAAATACAACCAAAAATAACATTTGAACAAGCTACTGAACCTACGGAAAGTCTGTGAAATTTGTCGTTGCATTATCCTGACAGCGTTGACGTTATTGCAGTTTGTTACTTCCACGTGAACGGCTACAGTTTTAGGTCAGACGGTTGGAAACAGCGCGAATTCACCCAAGCAATTCGTTTCGCATCGTTATAAAAACAGGAACGGCTCTTTAGACAGCTTCAGAGGAAATGCCAAGGTATTTGTGTTATACATTATTTCGTATTTTTTATAATACTTTATGATCAAATATATTATTTTAGTATCATCTTAAGCCACCTTAATCACCTCTATTATAGTTGGTGTTTCATGGATCAGATTGATATTACTCATTATTTTTAAATAATTGCTGTCAACTACAATTTTTTAAAATTCAAATATCCCAATAATCCAGAAGTATATGTTTAATCATAGCTTCATATAAAATAATAATATATTAATTCCAGTTTTCTATCAAACGCAGTCGAACTAAATTGTAAAAGTAATTTTGAAAAGAAAAATTATTTATTAAAATTTATGAAATAAAATATAATTAATATGTAGAAATCAACACATAGGCCCCGGACTAAATTAAGACATTTAACAAAATTAAGATAACATATATTTCTAATAACTAAATAAAGACATTCTGAACAGCTGAATACATTGAAGATCAATAATCATAGATGGCACTTTGGTTTTGCATAACTTTTTAGTGGATTTATAAGACAAAGATAGAAAAATCTACATAAGATAGCTCCCGCCATACACTTGTGTATGCTCTATCTCTCTCGCACGCATGGGATTTTACATCTTTTTCCTAAATTAGGTCCGTGCCAAGCAGTGTTCGTAGATATATTTAGGCCCGTACTATTACGATTATTTCGTGATTTTGGGTAAGGTAGTTTATTGTTTTTTTTTTTTTAATTCTTAAAGATATGAAAATGTTCCGTCTGTAGGTAAATCCGAGTCAGCATTTTTAGAGAACGTGGATACAAAAAGAGGCTTTAACAGCAACTTGGATAGTAACTCATCATACTATGAATATTAATTTTTCATTATTAAAAAAGCAAGTGAAGTGCGACTGTTATTTTAGTCATTTTTTGGTAAACTTAAAAGTAAGCAAAAAAAAATTAAAAGATACACCTCCAAATAGATTTTGAATTGAAGCTACTAGAGGTAAACCACTGTAAAGAAGCGTTGAAAATTAAATAATATAGTCCAGCAAGTATATTTATTTGTGGATTATTACAATATCTATTGAATACTTGTAAAACGTCCTATTCTTTCAAAGAAACAAATTGTTAGTTCTCTTGGAACTAGCAACTAACAAGATTCTTCCGAAACAAAGAAAAGTGGGAAGGGCAGCATAAGATACGAGGATATCAATCTTGTGCTACAGAGGAGTTCATAAAGATATAAGGACACAGGCAGGAGTAGGGGTTGCAATCCACCAAGAACTAGAATTATTTGATTGAAAACGTACATTACTAAACCAAAACATAATCTACATATTAATAAAGCTTAAAAATTCTAAAACATACCTAATAAATGTATATGTCCCAGACGACCACCTCCCTTGGTTTGGTGAATACATAACTTGGGTGATCTACAGAATACACTAGATCAATTACGAAGGAACGAAAAAGTGTTTAAAATAGGGAACCTGATCTCACGTATAGGCAATGAAAATTTGCTTGATGCAGAGTCATGCTGCATCAAGCAAATTTTTAACAAGGAATTGAAAAACGAGAACGGAAACATGTTCATAGAAATCTTTACATAAAATGAGCTAAGGATCAATAACACGTATTTCAAACATACATAGATCTTCCAAAATAAAAAAGGAGATAAACCAACTATCGTAAGTAAACACAAACAGCCAAGTAGACCCCAGCATACATAACATAACACATACAAACATAGGAATACAACACAACTTTATTTTATACAATTAGCGATCGACATGAATCCTTATATGGATTATACGAGCAAAGACGTAACAAGAAAATCACAAAGACTATAAGAGAAAAAGACGGTGTGGAACTGAAACCGAAAAGAACTAAAGGAAATATAATACAGAGTGCAACAGAAGCTATAAGACTTAAAATAGTGGATACCAACAACAAAAAAAAACAAAAAACCGAAAAAAGAACTTGCTAAAGAAAAAAAAGATGTTTACCTAAAATACATTAACAACAGAACAATTAATAAGTCCGAAAGATACAAAATAACTAGAAATCGAGGAAACAACGATATTAGTCAATTTTATAAGAAAAGTACTAGGAGAGATTCTTAAGCTAAAATGGAGCGTGATCTATAGATCACGCTCAAATATAATTATTGCTTACTCACGGCAATCAAAAAAAGTCTGGACCATAAAATAGGCATAAACAAATTACTGAAAAAGTCAAAATGAATGAGATTAAATGAACTCATCAATTACGGCATAATGGAACTTCAGAAAGAACTCACCACACTGTTTGAAAAGGTAATTAGATCTGACACCATACAGTTCTTTACTAAAATCATCACTCTTAGGAAAGGTGCCAATATCCGAAGAATATTAAAAATTTAGGTCTAATAGATCATCGGTAAATAGCATTTAACAAGGCCTTTTTGTCTGTTTTGTAGATTTTCAGTCAAAAACAGTCCAACCTGAAAATCTTAAAAATTGTTTAGCCAAAAATAACCGAATATATCAAATTTAATATTGAATTTATTAGTGACAAAAATTGCGTTTGCTGACGTCATATACTCAGCCCCGCGAGTAAAAAAATTGACCTCCCTTGTCAATTTTTTTAAATGGGAATAAGGGTGAGTGATACCTTTAATTTATCGTAATATTATTCTCCACACAGCCCTATTTTTTATCAATTCGTATTTAAGAAATATAAATTAATCTGGCTAACATTCTTCAAAAGTTTAAGTCTTGCAATTTTGTTACCTGCATAAATTTCTTTTTTCTTAATTATCTCGGTATCATCTCTAATCAAGAACAAAAAAACTACATTTTGAAAATTCAAAATATATTGACAAAGACGAATACCTACATATTTCGATGCTTTTGTTGATTTAGTTATTCTTATTTTCGTTTTGGTTAAAGTCAGCAGTAACAACACTAGTAATAACAAAGAGCAATAACGAAGTTCGTTTAATCTAGCCCTGGTGATATTGATACTATTGATAATAATGATTTGTACGCTGCAAGAAAGAATTCAGTTGGTGTCTCTGTATTATCAACAAAATAAGTCTGCTAGAGCAGCAGCACGTGCTTTTAAGTAATCATCCGGACAAAAAGGTAAATCATCTGAATTTGATGAGAAAGTTTTAACAAACAAGATCAGTACAGTCGTACAGTCAAAGGCAAATGCAAAAGCTTAGAAGTGCAAAATGGCGGCTTGATAAAGAAGATGCCTACAAATACCTAGGGTACCAATTGGCAAGGATAATCGATCACACGAGTACTAAAGAGAATCTCTTGAAGGAATATCTTTCCCGAGTGAACAAAATCTGGAAGACTGAATTCAATAGTTCATCTTGCATTAAAAACATCTTTTCAAAGCAGTAATCGCTTTGGCGATATCGATATTCTTATACATATTCGGAATAATTGCCTGGACAGATATGGGTCTAGACAATGTTATGAGGAAAACAAGAAAAACTCAACATTAGACGTAAGTAACACTAAACGTAAAAAGCACTACTCTAAGGCAAGTACGCTAAGGATGACATTACCGAAAGGAAAAAGATAAACTGTTAAAAGAACCGTTTAAGCAGTTTAACAACGGGTAAGTTAAACTACTGAAAGGGTATTTCAACCAAAAAAAAGACAACCTTGCTTTTACATAGAACTCCAGTGTCGGGCCATGTTAAGGTGGAACCTAATAAATCTTCTTAAAAAATTGTTACCTTGAAACAGGGTTAAATTGATCATTTCGTTTGTAAATTTGCTTGTAACTCTTTTGATAACTGCGTATCGATATTAAAATGAATCATAAATGATTGTGTATGGATGCCGTAAAAGGATTTTGCAATCGTATCTGCTCTAAATTTAAAGTTGTTTAAAAAAATGCCAAAATAACGTGTGATCAATTTCATACCAAAAGAGGGGTGACTTTGATCAGTGCCATATAATTGTATTCTTCTTGCAATGCCTTAAAATGCATTATGAACAATTTAACCCCCGCTTCGGTTCATCAATCCGTTTAAAAGCTACAGATAATTCTAGGTTTTGGGGTGAAATTGATCACTTAGGGGGAAATTGATCAGTCATAAAATTCCACTAATTGGTTATTTTTTTAGGTAGAATAAAAAAGAAACATTGCAGTTTTTTACTACTTTATTAAAAACACTTGTTTAAAAATACAAAAACTTATAAAAGACATTCAAAAAGTAAAGAAACAAATCTTCAATTAATAGATAGAAGCAGTAATGCGTATAATAAGAATTTACATCACCTTAATATCTACTGCTTTTTTGAATTGATAAATGATTTGACCTTTGACGCATTCAGCGGCAGGTTCTGGCAAAATAGCAATTATATCTGCCAACTCTATGGAAAACTCGTCGCCTTCTTGTGGTTTAAAAACAGTTTTTCTTCCATCGACAGATTTAAGTCCCAGAACTTCGAATTCGTTTTCATTGAAATTTTGAACTGTAGCTATGTAACGATAGCTAACACTTTTTCGCATGCCCCCCAACACTTAAAATGTCCAAAATGTCCTAACCAATAAAAATGTCCAAATTTTGATCTCACTTTGACTCACTTCCAAATATTCAATTTCTTTGTTTTCCTGCAACTGGATAAATAGATCGTTGGCGGTCATGTCATCGTCGAAATTATCATTTGTTATAAGCTCTTCAACGTCGCTGTCTGAACTGTTGGAATCATTTTGGGCTGTCACAGTTTTCCCTGGCTGAACATCAAGTTTTGTTCTCTTCTTATTTCGTCTTGTTGGAGAATTTGAAAATCTCAGTTGTTGTAAGTAATTTACCAAGACGTTCTGCGCTTGGTCTTGATTAAAATCTTCTCTAGGCAGCTTGTCTAATACTCGGTTTGGATTTAAAGGGACTATGCTACTTGCTTCAAAAGAAGAAATCAGATTTCGTTTAACCGCATGAGGTATTTTATCTTTGGATAGTTTACTATCCATTGTCACCAAGGTTTTTGCAACAAATGTGGAAAATCCTTTTTGTCAATTGATGAATGTGTCGGATACGTATTTTTCCATTTTAGCAAGACTTCTCTTCAGGCCATTTTAAATAGCCAGAAAAACCCTACGTCCAACGGCTGACATAAATGTGTCGCGTTCTTTGGCAGGCATACAAATCCAATGTTATGTTCTTCACACAGTCTAATAACTTCTTCTGTGAAATGTGAGGCTAAGTTATCGCCTATTAGAATTTTTCGCCCTTGCTGTCTTTCGGCATGTGAAAGAAACGCAGACTTAAACCAGTCATTTAAAGTTTCGGCGTCCATTCACCCATGTGACGTTCGGTTATATCGTGATCCAGCTGCACAGCATCTATCTATGCAACAGGGTTCTAATTTTGGTCCTTGTTCAGTCCACTGCGCCCACATTTTTTCTGCTCGATGAATTACATATAGTGGCAAAAGAACTCCTGCTGCAGAATCACACATCATCACTGAGGTTGCAGATTTAGTAAAATTGCACACTCGTTCAGGGTATTTTACTCCACGGGAATATATTTTTTTTTTGCGCCCAGGGTCGTCAAGCAAATTAGTTTCATCATAATTATATTGTCCTTAAATTTTGCTACTGAACGACCTTGGGTATCTAGCAGGTTTTCTGCCATATGCCTTAAATCTGTTTAATTAAGAGGAAACCCCCATTCGCCACAAATAGCAACACATTTAAGAATTGATTGCTCTTCATTAGAGCTAAAAACGGTTTGGCCGCCGTTACTTTTAACATGACGCCCATGGTATCTATTATGTAAGGTCCCGTAAGAAATCTTGAACCATTTTGCAGCTTTGCGTAAACTCCACCTTTCATTTATGACCTTTTCTAACGCTTTTTCTATGAACTCTTGACCGTAGTCTTTGCACCTTCGTCCCTCAACTTTTCTTTTATAAACTCTCGGCATTATGTCAATATTCTAAAACCAAAAATATTATTATTACTAGTAGTACTATACCCTTAAAATTATATAAGCTTTACAATCTGCTGATCAATTTCACCCCATTCAGTTGATCAATTTGACCCTATTCAATAAATTTTAAAATTTGACAAAATCCGGCGACGCCGCAAACTTCATTTTCAGATAATAAAAATACAAGATATTCAGGATACTAAATATATCACGCACATATCCACAATTTGCATGTATTTTTAAATAGCAGTCAAATTTTGGAAGGTTATATTTTTGTCTAAATATTACTTACATGTTTAAGAGCCGCAAACTCCAAAAAAAACGTTTAACTGACAAAAAACATGCACATGGATCACTAGCTACACCATTACTGAATACGATTTTTTACCGAACGGAAAAAATCGGCACTTAGTATGCGCGGGAAATTTAAATGTAAAATATTTTGATGTGGTGATCAAAGTCGCTCCGCGAAATCAAATTCACCCCATTTCACGGTACCGCAGCTGGTGTGTTTAAAAGTAGCGTTGACAAAAATACAAGGCTACTTCAATATTGTCAATAATATCATATATGACGATATTGAAAAGAAGTGGTCCAGGGTGTGAGGTCAAAAGAACACAGGAACTAAGACAATAAAGTTTTATCGATACTAAGCAGCTTAAGCTTATGAAGCAACATATTGTGCGGTACTATCATCTATCTTAGAGAAGTCGGTGTGGAATATATCTACCTAAAAACCTTTCTCCAATGCATCCAATGCAAAGTCCTTGTGAGTGGGAAGACTTACCTTTGTAGATCTGCTAAGGTTTAAACCCAAATTGGGGTCAGTAATTTAGATATATCAGCTGATTTTAAAAAAGGTTTAATAAAGTTCTTTTTCCAAAAAAAAAAAACAGCTCTGTTTGAAGAGAGAAGTTAAATATATTGTACAACGGTCTCGGTAGATTAAAATAGCAATCTTTAAGAAAAAGTATAAATAATCCATCTGGTCCTAGACTTTTGTTAGTAACAAGGGGAGATAACACACTAAATATGTCCGAAATCATAAAAATGGATATGACTGTTGGACATAGATATGTCATGAGTAGATTAGTTTATTTGCATACATAGTTGAAAAGTAATTAGCAAACATATTAGCGATTTCTTTACCTTAAGAACTTGTCTTATTTAAATAATAATGGCTATTCTATTATTTAAATAAAAAAGCAATAGATTTTTTACTTTGTATTGACAAGAGCCCAACACTTTTTTATAATCGAAGAAAAAGCTATTTCAGTGCAATGATGCTATTGGTTATGACATTCCCGAATAAGCCCAATGTACAAACGTTAAAGCCTAGAATATGCCCGATGGTCCTTATCTTATTGACTCTATTTAGCCATAAATATTCAATCGATGCAAAAATTATTTCATAGAAACCAGTTATTATATATTCAGGAGACAAACGTAACAGTAGTAAATAAGTCTCAGTTAAACTGATCCAAAAAGTGATTATAGACGATAAAACTGTACGATAATTTTCTGATCCAAAACTTGTTAATTCTTTCATTCATTATTATATTCTCCCATTATCTTGTGAATCACTAATTGATACCAGAACTTCTCTCAATAACTTTAATAATAATTCTTTCAAGCTTTTTTAATTGCTTTATGAATATTGTGTAGAAAAAAAATGTCATAAATAAATAAACTCTTGTTAAAGCTTTTAAAGTTATTTATGGTTCTCATAATAATTGTATTACTCGACGCTGTCAACCCAACAAGTATATCCACATTAACACGCAAATTAACTAGCTGATTACATTTTCTGCGGTAATGAACATCGTTTGATACTATAAGCGAGATTGGGTTTTCATAATCGGTAATTATTTAATCCTCACTTGTTTACCGAACTGCTATTAGAGCCACCGGAATTATACTAGTTTACACGAGTGCTATTACAATGCAAAAACATTGAAAATTTAAACGGAATCGTATATTAATCAAATGTATAGCGTTTCTATAGGCCTATACGGGGTTATGATATTACTAAAATTATTATCAATTTATTCACGTCATGCATTAATTTAAGTCAGCATAAGAGTGAATAATACTAAGAGGATGTCATTCTTTTGCATATCAAATAGAAGACCAGGAATCGTTCTTAGTGATTTTTCACTTTTTTAGCTCCTTTAAGCACCAGATGATACAGGTACATTGTCCATCAATATACGTCTTTAAATATTTGCAAGGAATTCCACTAAGTGTGGGTTATAGCATTAGCCTAAAAAAAGAAATTTGAGAACTTGCTAGCGGTGATACTTTAATCACCAACATAATAGTTTTTTCTGGATATCCTAATTAATGCCTCCGAAGAATCAAGAGTCACAGGGTCTGTTTTACAAAAGGATCAAAATTATCACATACTCATTTTTTACTAATTATTTTGAGTTAAATGTCCAGAAAACTGAATTTTCCACATATCAAAAATAGCTAGATGAGGTGGTTATATTATCTCTAAAAAATTGTAAAGTGTTCCTTTATGTCTAGAGAATTAAAATCATAGATATGTAGAAGATATACAAGTCACGGATTTAAGTCCATAGTTTACCGAGAGGTTAAGGAGAAATATCCTATAATTAACACAATCAAAAGCATTTATAAAATCACAAAATACATATTTCCAACATTAGTTGAGAGATAAAAGTTGGAAAAAGTATAGAAAAACTAGATCGGAGGCTGACCATTTACTCTATAAAAATATTCGTAACCAGACATTATCTGCCACTAGCAAAAAAGAGATATATTATAAATACTTCTCAATACAGCTAAAATTTTATATTATGCTAAAAATATGTAACCCTTTAATAGATCATATGATTTTACAGATTGTTCACACAGCCATAGAGAATAAACAAGTTCCAACAATCTAAAAAACTAATCTGGGAATCCCACTACCAAAGAATACTCAGCCCTACTATTTTTCTGAGTTGAGGTATTCTTCTGCTGAATACTGATAAGTATTCTTCCGGCCCTATCAAAAATTTTTGAGGGAATCGTTTATAACCAAATATTCACTTATTTTACTGTTAATAAAATCCTAACTGATAATCAATGTGGATTTCGAAAGAATTTTAGTACAGTATATTGGTCTGATACTCTGGATGTCGTCTCCTATTAGCTAGGCTAAAATATTATGAATTTGACGCGGACTCTGGACAATAATTAGTTAATTCATTTCTAAGCAAACGGTGGCAAAAGGTGGTCTATAACAATATTACGTCGAACGAATTGGATATTCTGTCGGGTGTGCCACAAGGAGCTATTTTGTCCCCCTTCTATTTATTATTTACATCATTGATATAATTTGCGCACCTAAATACTGTAAAACACAAGCATACGCAGATGACACACAAATCTATGTCTCTTTTAATTATAACAAATCGCAAGAAATGGCCGATAAAATAAACGCTGATCTTCAGGTAATTAAAGAATTTTCTGCTGAACATAACCTAAACTTAAAATCTGACAAAACCTATCTGCTACTGGATAATGCTATTTCGTTACGGACTTTTGTATCGCACAGTTTGTCGTTATATATAATAATTCTTTAAGTAACTTTCTTTTTCTACAATGTGTGCGTACATTTAAAGAGCTATGCGCTAATAAGTTGCATGATATTGTTTTATTTTCACTTTAGAGGGATTAGGTAGGTTAAGTAAGAGTAGCCACACGGCTAGACTTTGCCTCTTGTGTCCCTATAGAAATGTATGACTGATACCCACAACTGTAAATTATTTGTTTGTTAAATAAAAGACGTTTATTATTATTATTATTATTATAAGTTAAAAAGAATAACTCTCGAATAAGTTTCGATTAAGTAATAAAGTGTCAGGTAAAGTATTTCTTATTAAGGGTTTTATTTCTTGTTCAACTTTTTGCTTTATTTTTTCCTTGGTAAGATATGATAAATATTTTGCTCTATATCTTATTCTAAGTTAAGAATTCTGGTAAGTTTTGCAATTAATTTATTATGACATACTAGATCTTGCAAAACTGTTTACCATCCTTGTTTGTTCCACAACTATTTTCACTTGTTCCCCAGTGTCAACTTAATCCTCTCCAGAAAATAAAGCAGGTCCCACCAGCGGGATAGCAGCACATTTTTCGTTATTTACACACCGAATTTCTCACTCTAGCGCGCACCTGATAAGATTATATCGCCATAACAAGTCTGCGGCTTGATCCCAAAAACGATATAAACTTATAAATTCACGTTGAGGAGCTTTGTGAAAACGCGCGCCACGCTGAAATATATAAGTAGTTCCGGAAAGGCGTTACTTATTTCACATTTTATATGGGAAGTTGGAAAACCGTGGAGAACATTGATTGCATCGTGTGCACTCGCGGAAGGTATTGAATTTGGAAAATTTATGAAGAAATATTGCTTAGGTCGTCTATGTGTGCCAGATTCGAGATACATAAAAGCAATTTATGACTCTTATCAAAGTTCTCGAGAAATTGCGATTTTAGAAATAAAAATGCTCTATTAGGATTTTAAAGGGCTACCGTCTGATTTAGTTACAACTAAAGCTTTAAACACATTGGATATAAATTACATCGCTGTATTATACAGATAAAAATGAATGTATATTTGGACAAGGACCCTACCTGAAAGTATGTGAACTAACTTTCTGGTCAGAATTTAGTTAATTTTGCTACTTTAGTTTGTTTTAATCAGCCGAAGACAATATTCAAAGAAGTCATTAAGCCTAGCTTAGATTCCATGTTTGATAATTCCAATCTTAAAGAAAAGGTTTTTTATTCTTTAAGCGTAAGTAAATTTCAACTAGATGCAAAAGCTTGTAACACTTAGAACAGCTAAGAGCATGTATCTTACATTTTCTTGGTAGGAAGTACACTTAGATTAAGTTCTCCTAAATTACTTAATATAGACAACTTACATCTTCTACGATGCTCTAAGCTTGATGAAAGTGATCTCAGAATATAATCTATAAGAAATATGATCATCTTCTTCTAAAATGTCAGTCTTAGGATTAATCTGTAAGCAATTTCAGGTTTGTTTGAAATTGAATTTAAGTCCAGTTTTAGACCTTGGGCATTGTCCTTGGCTAGACGCAAGAGCCTTATATGCTATTATATTTAGATTAGGTTTAAGACTAGTACCTTAACGCCTCAATTCTAACAAAAGGATGGTATTTATTTTTATAGAGCATTTCTATAAAAAAAGTTTTTAATACTTCTTGTTTGTCCTGCCAATTTTTTTAAATTAGATGCAATAATGATATCCTTGTCGTAGCCTTAATAATACGCGATGTGGCTTTTAAATACCGAGATTGCTTATGAAAAAATCTTTTAATTTAAAAATTATTCTATAATCAAATACCCCCTTTCTATGTATTACCCTTGTCATACGTCACTCCATTTAGGTTCGACTTGTTTTTCTACTACTCCGGTCGGTTTTAACGAATCCACTCTTGCAGTATTTCTAAAATTGTCAAATAAGGAGTTTTGTTTATAGTCTGATCCTATCCTAAACCATTGTTATTGAAAAAAAAGATTAGACATTCTTGCTTTTTTCATTTTTGGTGATTTGGCAGCTTAGTTTCAACATCGTAATGGAATATTTAGATTTTATCCCAAGTTTTTTTTTATCAAACCTGAGCAAATCTATTGACGAAAGAGCTTTTGACAAATATTTTTTTTGGAACCGACTTTCGTCATGTTCAATTATTCCGACAGTTTCTTTATTGATGTTTATAGTTTCAGCAATCATCCGAATAAACATATAAATATCTTTGTCGTAATTTTATTGATTTTGGACGCTATGTTTTGATGCAGAAACAGGTCAACCTGAACTATGGTCATATTCAGTGCTCTTCTAGCTTTTAAAAAACCGTTTATACCAAACGAAAATACGCGCATGAGACAAATAGTTCTTTTCACAGATCTCTTTTCTCTTTCAACAAGTTCCAGCACTCAGTCCCATGTTCAATCAATGATCAAGCCAAAGATGGAAATTGTAATTCATTTTTTATTAAATAGGTCGGTTTTGATTTAAAAAAATCAAAACATAAAACATTTTAGCCGTAACCTAAATTCTGAACTGTACCTTCAATTTTATTCTTTAGAATTAAAAAATTCTACTATTCTTGTCAGTTTGTAAGTCACAATGTCGATAAGTAAGAATCGTTCCTATTTATTCTATCTCGTATAAAGTAAAGAAAAATGGTTCGTTAACAAGTTTAGTTGATGCAATATGTAAAGACAATCTCTATTAGTTATTTGAGCGATCATAGCTGCTTCAAATTCGATATTCTTCATATTTCTTGCATTTAGAAGAGCATTAATTACTTATGGCCCAGTAAAATCTATAGTATCTATATAATCTTTTTTAATAATTAAATTTCCTTTATTTTGTTAATCTTTAGGAGATTAAAAAGGCATAAAAAAAGAAACAGCGACAAATATAACGCACGTAAATTCTGTTTTCTGTTTTGAATCTGTCTGAATGGTCCATCAATCTATAGGAAGCTTAGGATGTTTTTCTCTTAAATACTGAGACATGGATAACTCACATTTTCTTTATATTCCTAGTTGAGAAGATCGACAGCATATCTTTAAGTACAGGGTCAAATTTTTTGCATATTTATAGAAATAATGCTTTGAGGATTTTGGAAGTCTTCGTTATCACATGATCGTTTTTTTATCTAATTTTTTAATTACATTTTATGCAAGGGGATATTCTTTTCTTGTTTGGTTAGTACTAATCTTTAATCCTATTACTGTTTCACTAAATGATTAAGCTAAAGGATGGAATTTTTATGACAAGGATAATTTTTTGTCAAAAAATATATTGAGTTCATGCATACTAAAGAAGGTTTTGTATCTTACTAGAAATAGTGTTTTTAAAGCGTCTTAAACGTGTCTTTAACTTAATCCACCATTTTTGTCAACAAGTAATTATGCTTTTCTTATTTAAGTGTAAAATGTGTTTTATGTTAAGTGAAGCAAAAGAATCATTTACTCAAAAGTATTTTGGTATCCTAGTTTCTGAACTATATGTATTTTCTTGCAAATAAGTCCTTTTGATTGGTGCATCTATTTGTATCAGAGTAAGATGTATAATGTACATTAAATTTTAGGCCAGACACCATTGAATATCATGCATAAAAACTCCTTGTCAATATATTTAGTTTTTCTAAGATCACCAGCGTATAATCTACATAGAATCGGAATATTAAAATGTTTATTGCACCGTGTATTGCATAGAAGCCACTTCGTACTGCCAAAAGAGTTTTTAGCGAAATAAAATTGACAATTTTAACAATTTTCTCTTGCAACTCTCTAAATTTGTTGCCTTGCAAAATTTGTGTTTCTAAATGGTCTCCTTAACATAAAACCAAAAATAAAAGTCATTCGGCGACAAATCTGGCGATCTAGAAGGCCATTTAATATCGCGAGTCTCACTAATAAGACATTAGGAAAAGTTTTTGTTAAAAATTGTTTTACCATAACTGCACTATGAGCAAGATGACCGTCTCGTTGAAAATAGACCGATACCAGGTCTAAATCAAGGAGGATTTGATTGGCAGCAAGAACTTACTTTTGCAGTAACTAAAAGGTATTAATTGAATTCAACGTGTAAAGTACGATCAATAAAAAATAGCCTTATAATATAGTCATCCAAATATTTAATTTTTAAGTATACTGAGTACGGAAGGAAAAACTTTTGTGCTTATTTTCCGATATATCGACCAATATCGAACAACGGAAATATTATGTTTGCTATTAAAGAATATTTATCTGAAAATAGAATATTTTGTAGAAAAAGTTCACTTGCTTTTTCCATCATGGTTTTATAAAACTCCATTTTGTGCCACAGGTCTTCCGAAAATATCTTTTGAGTTTTGGAATATTGAAAACGTTTTTACCCATGTTTTTTCCAAATAACTTTTAAAATTTTTTTAGTACATGCTCAAGAAAACTTCTACATAATTTTGTTGAATCTTCTTCTTCTTCTTCTTTCGTTGCCATTTTGGACGGTGACTATTAACAAGGCTATTTTGACTTTCTTTACGACGCCTCTAAACAGTTCGGTCAATGTTAGTTCAAATTACTTTCAGCTTTGTTTTCTTTACGGTGAAAATTATATTTATTTGCTTTTGCCAATTCTCTGCATCACGTGCATGTTGCTGATGTGGTCAGACCATGATATCCGAATAATGCGGTGATATATCTACATTCGAATCTTTTAAAGATTCGAATTTCTTTAAGGTATTTCCGTTATAGTTAATGCCTCTGCTCCATAGAACTCTACTCCATAGAAAGATTTAGAAGACATTTGACCAGTACTAATTTTAGTTTTATTAAGATTTTGCTTGTCAACCACTTTTTCATACTGTTGAACGCGTTTTGCGCTTTTTCCAGTCGTGTTTCTATTTCTGTTGACTAATCCTATTTTGCATTGACTCTGGTTCCAAGGTATGTGTATGTCTCTACTTCTTGTCTATGTTTTGGTTGTTTAATGTCAATTGCATCGAAGCTTGTTCTGTCCTGCAGCCGAAGAGGATGCATTTAGTGTTGGTTTTACTTAGTTATAGGCTATATTCTTGACTTACTGTGTGTATATTTTGCAGGACTGTTTGGGCTCATTGCAGTAATTTGCGATAATAACTATATTAGCAACATAATAAATGTTATTATTATCTCTCCGTTCAATTTGATAGCCTCTAAAAATTCTCTTAATGCCACTCATTGACGGAAGGAAACGGCGTTATTATAGATAAAATGCGTAATCGTGAATTCCCCAACCTGTATATTTTGGTGAAATCGTCAATAATTATTTCTTGGAAGTATCACTTTCTTCATATAGTCTTGAGATATTATTCATATAGTTTTGAGATAGTCATTTCTCCAAGTGATGATCATAGATCATTATTTCTTCAAGTGATGTTTTCTCATTAGTGGTGTATAATCCTACTTTCTTCAGGGTAAATATGCAATGGAGCGATGTGTGTGTAAAACTTTATCCTTATTTTGAGTATAACTGTAAGTTCAATTTAAAAACTGACTGAAAATCTTTTCTATTGTAAAGCGGAGTTTTTTTGTACTGCGGATCTTGAAAACTCTGTCGTCTCCAAATTAAGCCTGCTGCGACCTTTGTATGCCATAGTAAAACATGAAAGTCTTTAGCAATTTAAAAGAGTATGCTTCGTAAGCCAGGATTCCTAATAAATAAATTTAACTATACTAATAATATACTTTTTAGCCTAAAATGGCATCCAATTTGTTTCAAACATTGTTCACAATTTGCACCTGAGCAACATACTGATACATAATGTTAAAAGGCTTTATCTCAAACATTTGTATCGCCACTAGTAAAGACAAATAACGACACTTTTAAACGAGATAGTATTATGTAAATCTTTATACCTTCCTAAACTATAACCAATAGTTTTATAGGGTAGTTCGTAAAGTTTTATCGTCGAATCGTAAAATGGCACGAACCCTTTGCAGGAGATGGTGTGGTCGCACGTATGACGGTCCGTATGAGATTATTATTATTTTTATGTTTCTAAGAACTAGAGTTATATGATCGCGTCGTATTTTATGGACGACCAATATGTGAGATTTTACTATGGATTAAATAAGTGTCATAAAAGGCATATGTTTTAAAAACGGTATTTTACAGTATGTAGTTTTCAGGTTTAGTAAATCTACTAGAGAAATGTTGCAATGTAAATGGGGTGCCATAACTTATCCAACATAGAGTAACAGGTGATATTAGGAACGAATATAAGAAGAATTGTTCCATAAGTACAGTGAAGAAAAGTTACAGAGTGTTGAAAGTAAAACTTTATTTTTGAAATATTACGTTTTAAGTCAGTTGAAGGTATCAATATGAAATTGACAGTACTAAGGTATTTAAAGATAAAAAGCTGAGTTTGGTATTAGTTTGAAACTAGTTTCTACATAGTGCACGCTAAAAAATTAGGTATTAAACTAAAGCAAACTTTGACTTTATACATGATATCTTAAGTTATTGGCGAGATATCTGACTTTAAATATCTAAGTGCATATTTTATTTGCAATTTTCCATACAAATGTTTTAAAGTTTTTTTACCTTTTCATATAATATTGATAATATTTTATCAGGAAATGTCAATCTATTAGCAAGATCTTTGGCTAGCTTTAGAAAAAATTTAAAAAATAGGTGGTTATGTTGTATTACGGAAATTATTTGTTATTGTTAAACTGTCAACGAAACTTAAATCTTGTTGGGATGTCTTGTAATTTTATTATTTTTTGCTGCCTTTTAATTAGGTTTTTATTTGTAACGTAGTGTTTGTAAATTAAAAAAAAATTGGGTATCACTGCTACTGTATATAATTTTTTCATCTACAATGAAACTAATATGAATTGTATATCCCTAATTAATTAGATTTTAGATAAGTAGACCCTATAAATTAGAAACTAAATGTTGAAAAAAATATTTATTTTAGCACTAGTGTATAAAGTACTACTGCTAGTAGAACAAATTTATAATATAAATTTATATAAATAATATATATAAATAATTTTTAATTCCAAAAATCTGTATTGATGCAAAAATAATTAATTAATTTTCAAGATATATTATATGTTTTAAAGATTAATAATGAGACATATTTTGATAATTATTGTTAACTCTTAGGGATACAGAAAAAAATTGTAAAATTAAAAAAAGTATAATTTGTCGTTTATAAGGAGATTATATAAAAGTGCGTTCACAGTGGTCTAATATAGACTATAACATAAAGGAAAAAAATTAAGTTGTTTTGTGCCAGACTAACTGGCAATTACTTTGTAGCCACTGTAACTCTTTTTTATTCTTTTTTAACTTTAAATTTAACAATAAATTGTGTTATTAGTTTTCATCAAAAGTCTTACTAGAAATGGAATAATTTTCACTATATTTTAAGGAGACTTTTCATTAGACTTAAGCAGAAAGGTCTTCAGGGTCTAGTTCCATAGATTCTTGACTGGGATCTTCTGAAAACCACTATCAATATATTTTCTTAAAATATATTACAAAATAAAAACACAAAGTGAAAGTCTATCTTGTAAATTTTATTAAATAGAAAAATAAGACCAAGAACATAATTTAACTTTTAGTCTCTTATAAGACAAACCAGAATGTTCGTCAGTGTATCAATATCAGAAAGAAATATGTATATTATTCCTGGATAATAACATGGATTTTAATTTGTTTTAATACATTGCCTGAACGTATTCATCTACCATAGATCCAAGCCACTTATATATTTATATATTTTTTCATATATTTAATATGATTTTTTTTATTTTGTTATTTAATTATGAACCTCGCCAGTAATAAGCTCCTTATAAATAATAAAACTAATATGGTACTTAAATACTACTGCATAAACCGAACCGTTGTTAATCCACTTTGAGCACAATGTAGTTTTTACATAAAAATTTAAACAAAAATCTATAGAAATAAAAGTAAAAAAATCTAGATATTTAAATATTTAAACTATATGACGGTATAGCGAATCTATTGCCCTATTAGACCATATTTACTTCATTAAATTATCACAAACTGGCTGAGATTTATGAAAATTTAACTAATGAAATATTGATCTGAGAATATATGTCACTGATCGAGTTTTCTGCATTCTTTCTTCAACTTTTACGAAATGAAATAGATTTTGAAAGAGCGAATTTCCCTACTAAATACCATTTATTTCATTAAAATAAAAATATATATTATTGGCTTGCGAGCTATGGCAATTAAACTCAGAAAATATTTAGTTTTTACATTTGTATCGCTGATCGGTGTGAATAAAACTGTTCAAATTATTCCTGAAGTTTTATTGGAAATTTTAGATATCAATGGAACTATACCTACCTATCTGCAATGAGCTAGAAGCAATGACAATGTAACTCAAATGACAATCGTTTGATAATTAACGTCTCTAATCGGTCTAAATATTGTTTTACGTCTTTGGATGATCCGCAAGGGTAAAAATTAAGTACTTAAGTAGATCTGCACATACAATGATATTCGCTACTTTTTTAACGTTTGGATAAACAAAAAGGGTGTTAATTTCGGAAAATTAAAGAGCTAAACTATATAGTTGTTTGGCTATACTATAATATTAATTAACACGATTTAATTAATTAAAATATCTAAAACTGACTGGGAGCTGTGGGCATTTAACTCAAAGACAAGGTATGTAGCTGCGCATCATTTAAAATTTTCAAGATATCTGAAAAACCACGAGAGACAAGACTTAACGCTATTAATTTTCAAAGACAATTCTTCTAATTAACATCTTTTCTCTAATACTTTTCGTGATTGCATTACGTACCTAAAATGCATATGTTGTTATTGATTATGTGGCTAGGCATTTTAGAGCCCATACCAGAATCAGTCCACACAAACACAATAAACTATAAGCAAGCAGCTTCCTGGTCCTTTATTAGCCATAACCGAATGAACAATTACAAAATAACAAACCCGATCCATTCAAAATGAGCCGCGGGACATATAGTGCCTAATTATTCCGGTTTTACTGGTCCAGTCACTGTTTCCAATATATTCAGATTCGACATTAATTTTGGGCCAAAGAGAATGGACAAAACAATAGCATATTATTGAGTTTTATAAGGAAATATTTTAAATTGTTTTTTTTAAATTCAAAACTTTTTTATTAGTCCTTAAAATACAGAGTTGTAGTTACAACACAATAATAATACTACCTCGCGATTATATAATCGAGCGACAAGGCTTGTTTCAATACAGTCTTGTGTGAAGTAGCCCTACTCCAAATATATAATATTAGGACTAGGTTAACATATAAAATAAAATGGAATATAATTCAGACATATATAAGTATAAGTTAGAAAAGAAGTACATACCTCCTAAAGGTAAGAGGCGTAAAGTGGAGTAAGAAATACGTAAAAAGTGTGCAAAAACAAAGTAATAAAATGTAAATTTCAATAATTATAGAAAACTTAAGATATACGTTAGGCAAGCGAACATTAACAACGACAAAAATAAAAATTTACTACATAGGAATTTAAATTATAAGGAGTTCTTTTAAACCAGTAGAGCATATGAAATACAAATACATTAGCATGGCCAAAATAGGGAAAATTAAATTATCTCTTTCGCTCTTCTAAAAGACTGTTGAAACGGTTAGGCATTATTTGTCTTACATCATATGGAAGGCATTTTTCCACATTTGTATTACAAGATAGCTAATAGATTTTTGAAAAATGGCTAATTTATGTAATCTAATATTAAATTTATCTTTATTTCTGGTAAAGTGGTATGGTCTCAAATATTAAAATATGGCTTTAGATCTTCAGATTCTATTAGTTTGTATGTAAATAACAAAATATGATGTTTACCTTTATTAAATTTAATAAATCGAATTATTATTTAATTGTGAGGTAATATGATTTTTAAAAGCTATATAAAATGAAAAATGCACGCATGTAATTTTTGGATAGATTGAGACATACCTTATGTAAGAGATGTGATAAACGATGTCTCCATAGTCGAACATTTATTAAACAATAGAATTAAATAAATAATATTTGGTTTTTGGTGGCAAATGATTTTTTAAGTAATTTGGTTTTTTTAAACCCAACTTTTTAATTAATGTAACTTTAAAATAAAAGAGCATTTTTAAAAAACATACCTAAATTTTTTGCTGCAGTAACTACTGGCAAATAGGGATTATTTGATTATTAATAATATTACATAAGTCTGTTTAATTGATAATTTGTTTGCATTAAATCTTAAGTTATAATTTTATGCATAATGATTAATCATATTAATATCCTCATTACATTTTTTTCGTTATATGGGAAAATCGCTTGTAGAAAAAGAAAGGTATATCTGAGAACCATCAGTGCATTACTGTACTTTGTCTTGTGTAAGGGCACTGTACATATCTGCTATATATACAGAGAGAAGGAATGGCCCCAATATATGTATACATCCCAAAAGTTATGTCAAAATTCATTTAAAATTCAGGGGTGTGTTCGAAAAAAAAACGCTCGGACCCGTCGATTTTTATTTCAAATTGCGCATTTTTGTACGTAAAGTTTGTATATACAGGGTTGCTTAAAAATAAATTACGACCATCAACTTTACTTTTTCAAATGAAAGCACATTTTTTTTATTTCATCTTTGAATTTCGTTATATGTTTTATGCATCAATACCTAAAGTCAACAGTTTTAAAAAAAAAGACGACTCATGTAACAAATAAAAAAAGAACAAAAATTAAGTTAAATGTTCAAAATGGTTGCCATTAACCGCTTGACAATATCCAAGGCGATCAATAGAGTCTCGTTGCACATTTTCAATCATTTTCGGAGTTATGGCGCGCACTTCTCTGCGAAATCTCTCTTTCAAGTCGTCTAGGTTATTTGGCCTACTAACAAATACCTTTGACTTGAAGTATCCCCACAGAAAAATGTCCATTGGTGTTAGGTCAGGCGACCTAGCAGGCCATTCGATGGATCCTCTCCTTCCTATCCACCGATTGGGAAAGGTTTCATCCAAAAATGTACGCACAGTGGCAGCATAGTGCAGAGGAGCGCCATCTTGCTGGAAAATTAGTTCTTCGTCAGGATAGTCTGGGTCCAATGGATTTGGAAAGAAAGCTAGTAATGCTGGAACTAATTCAAATTGGAGAAAATCGAGATACACTTATCTCGTTAAAGTCTGTTTAAAGAAAAAGGGACCTATTACTCTTCCACGCACTATTCCACACCATACATTTAGTTTTTGAGGGTACTGGGTGTTTACCTCCATCATCCAATGCAGATTTTCTGTTGCTTAATTTCGACAATTTTGTCTGTTCACACTACCATTCAAACAGAACGTGGCTTCTTTGGAAAAAATAACTAAATTACTAAATTGTTATTTAGATTGCACATGTTTTGTGAGCGATCACAATACTCATTTCGCCTATCGAAAATGTCATCAAATAACTCTTGCACAGGAATAACTTTGTAAGGGTGATATTTGTACTTTTTAACTATTCGGTAAACTATAGATTTCGCCATGTGTAAATTTGCCCCAATCTGCGACAGAGGAGTGCATATATCTTCTTCCAAAGAAAGCAAAACGTCAAGTTATTCATTTTCATATTGAGCAGGACGACCAGATTTCGGCAGATATGACCGAATTCTCTAAATTTAGCCTCTATTCTACTCACCACCTTGACATATGGGAGGACGATCAGGATGGATTTCATTGAATAATTAAGCAGCTTCCCTTTGAGTACGTGTTCTATCACCAAACCCAACCATGCACAGAATTTCTATTTTTTCTCGTTTCGTTAACTTTACCATTGTGCAAACCGCAACTTTGCTCGTACACTTCACACTTGACAATATCTATTTGGCGTACAACTGTCATACAGTTTCTATGAAAATACACAATCACCAGCCAACACTAAAATTTTTGAGCAACCCTGTATATACAAACTTTACGTACAAATATGCGCAACTTGAAATAAAAATCGACGGGTCTGAGCGTTTTTTTAACACACCTCTGAATTTTAAATGAATTTAGACATAACTTTTGGGATGCACTGTATAGTAGCCTCTGCGGTACTCCTACATTTATAGAAAAAAAATCGGATTTGATGCTGTTGCCAAATTCTGTTTATAAACAGATACAGTGCACTCTATTTTTATGATACGATTTAAAAAAACTCATTGCATCCTTAGATAATCTAAACTGTGTTAGTTTGACTAAAAGCATTTTATAAATAATAGTATCTAAAGCCTCACTAAAAATCTAAAAGTCCAACGCATATTATTTTCTTTTTATTCAGATTATTTCTAACATCATTGACAAATTTTAGAAGAGATGTGGTAGTACTTAAATTTAGCCCAAAATTGTGCCCATTGCTTTAAAAAAAATAGTTCATTGACTAAATATATACGGAATATTTTTGAAACTGCGGGTAAAATAGTAATCAATCTTAGATTCTTAAAGTGTATAGAATTAGAAAAAATGTACAATTTTTTATAGGCTTTTTTGTTTCGTGGTTTCTTTTTATTCGTCTAATAATGATATAACAAAATTATTTAACACTTTGTTATATATATTTTTCATAAATTGTTTTTTAACTTTTTTTATATTAAGATAAAATAGGAGTTTCATTGTTAGAGTTCGAAAATAACTTACCATATTTAATAACAACAGCTAAGTGAGAAGGAACATCAGATTTTAAGTCTTAAGTAATGTTAAGTCTTTTGCGGTTGCATAGAATCAATGTTTGGTATAATTTTGAAGTTGTCTATAATATCGTAAACGTGAGTCTCTTTTATCTTTAACATAATTATTATAAGCTTTATCCGGAAATGTCATTAAAAGTTTAATATTTGGTGTAATCTATAGTCTTTATTCTCTTTTAGTGATGTTGTTTCCCAATAATAGAAGTATGTTTATTAATTAAATATGAAATGATAATTCTAGAGTTAAATAATTCTAATTTCATATTAGCATCTTCTTAAGTTATAAATATCATCACTTGATAAACAATAGGCATTTAATTTATGTTATAAGGAAGATTCTTATAGTTTCATTATTTTAAATATCTTTCCCCTAGTTCAACAATTAGGTCAAAGATATCGTAAATTAAGTAGTGCTTAGACAAATATTCTAATATTGGTATTGCTTTTGATAAAATAGTTACTATTGGATATAATTACATCCAAAAGAGCTTTGGTTTGACCATTAATATTTATCCAAGTCTGTAATGTGCTGATTTAAATTACACGACTAAAGTAAAGTGAAATATCCTATTTTAAACTTACTCTGCTGTAGAAAAGACATCTTCTGTCAGAATAACATGATCATACTGACAAATTTAAAAGATCCTCAACTATCCATAAATAAATTTATGGCGGAGGAGGGTGGACGGTAGATGGAACCAAAAAATATTTATTTTTTTTGTGCTGAATATTAACGTTATATTATGATTTTTCAAGTATTAAATATATAATAGAAAAATTATACACATTTCTCAATAATGTATCCCCATTGATTTAAATTTATTAGAGGTTGGGATGTCACGTTTCTAATTAACCAAACAAATGAAAGTTATACTTAGAAATATGAGTAACAAGTTCGTGTTAAACCCAGTATTTAGAGATTGAACATTAAGGGGCGCCATGCACAGATGATCTTTTGTTTCCTGTCTCTTTGCATGTAAAATCACTCCTGCTCCACCACAAAACCTAAATTTACCTATAGCTATAAATATTTTACAATTACATATTTTATATTTAGCAAAATAGTGACGAAATAATATTATATTACCTAATCCTAATAGTTTATAAAAGATATAAATAGTATAGTAGATTGCATAAATGTTTATAAGAAACATTTCTATCACATCGATCTCGTTGATTAACGAATATAGTAATTAATGAAAAAAGACCAAATAGTGGTATTAATAAAGCGCATAAAACCATAATTTTGTGGTGAGAATTTTAATATTTAATTGTTTTAAAAAAATAGTTTGCATATGTATATAGTAAAAAAAACATGTTTAATTTAAAATTGTATATAAGAGTTTTACATAGCGAGGATTACATTATATTACATTACACACATAATAAGTTTTATTAGAGATATTCGGCTTAAAAGGAAAAATCATAAAAATGTAAAAAGTTATCATTTTTATTTCATATCTTCCTTTCTATGAGAATAAATGGAGTTAAACCTAAATATCTAATGACTATATAAAAAACATACTGTCAATTTAGGTACACATATGAATAACTTTTATTTTAGTAAACGACTTTCACCCTAAAATATTAAAATCAGAAGAGCATTTTTACTCTAACCATGGGGCATTTTTGCGAAGAATGTTAAATTGTTGAAATGCAAATATTATTATTAATTGGACATTTGCTGGTAAACACATACGAAATGCGAATAAATATTTTCCACGTGTAAAATGTTGTTATATTTCAGAAATATAAATATTATCGTTATTTTAGGCCGTATTGATTATAATGATGTTTGTTTTCAATTAAATAAAAACTAATTAATGCTTTTCCTAAAATATAATTTATAAATACAAATCTAATTAAGTTTTTAGTTAATTGATTATTACTAATGAGTCTTTTGCACCGACAAAATCAGAAAAAAATAATTAAGAAATTGTATAAGAATTTGAACCGGTATAGCATTTAGTACTAGTGTAATGTATGAATAAAAACATTTTTTTCAGTATTATCATTTCCGCATTACAAGATGCAAAAGGCAACTTATTTTTATTTTACTATGAGCAAATGTATGTATTTATTTGCCAATGAAATCCATTTACATTGTAATTCTAGAAATATAGAATTAATTACATTTAGATTTAGTGACAAGTATCATGCTCCATATCACTCTATATAAAAACTTCATAACATAAGACTCAAAATCACACTTATTAATAAATACATTATTTAACACATATTACTAACAAGACCATGATTGAAGAACGAACAATTTACAATATTTGTCTTAGTTTTTGCCTAAGTACTAAATTACGAATTAAATAGATTTATTTATTTTAGCAGGTCTAATCTGCGATTCATTCATGTAGTTCGTTCATTCATGCCGTAATTAGTGTGTAAATTGTATGGAAAAAAAATTGACAATAACTGAGACAAGTCTATGATTGATGTGACTTTGAATCCATACAGGTTCCCAAGACCGAAACTTCTGTATTGAAGGCAATTAAAAAATTATTTAATAAATAAATATAATCTATAGGTTTTCTCTGCATTGAAGAAATAATTTTGTGGCATTTGGTAATATTAAGTAACCTTCTGATAAAATCACAGCAATTAGAAAATAATTGTAAATTCTCTTGTATAAGAGCATCACTACCAAAAGACTCAATACTTCTAAAAAGTTTGCCATCATGCGCAAACATCAGAAAACTGTAACTTAAAATTGTGGTACCCCTGATGGCACCCATATATGCTTAGATAATGAGTCTGTGAGATTGACCATTTGAGTTCTTCCTTAAAAAAAAGAAGAGGATCTGCAATACCTAAAGCCTTTATCTTTCCTAAAGAGATCCCATAATTGACCCGATCAAAGGCTTAAGAGAAATCTGCATTAATCGAGTCAATCTGGGATCACTTCTCAAAATTATTAAATATGTGATTACATAGAAAACCAACATAGAAAACCAAGTTAACACTAGCAGATCTGTCCTTTATAAATTCAAATTGTTTGAGATTAAAAATAGTTCTAAAACCCTGGCTTAATCTTTTACTAACAAGACACTAGTAACTTTGATTGGTTGCAAACAGCACGATAGGAACATATGTTTTCTATTCCAAGATTTAAAAATAGGTTTTGAAAGGTTTTGTTTTTCGTAGTGCACAAAAACAACCTGAACTAAGAAATAAATTAAAAATAATCCATATTGGTCTTGTAATGGCACATAAGCATGATTTAGGAAAAAATGCTAGAATTCCATGTGGTACAGACCATATCCTATTCATAGAGGAAGCAATACCTTGGTATTGACAAAGATACAATACTCAAACTAATAAAATTTTCAATGGTAAAAAAGGCATGATATTGACCTCTTAATTACTGCATCCTTCATATTTAAGCCAACCTTGTCATTATAGGTCATTTTAGAAGGAATATTAAATGTGCCCTTCTTACTTTGGATAAATGACCAAGAATGCTTTAGATCTAAAGAAATTTTGTTTTCCATTGCATCAATTTATCTTTAATAACAAACTTCTCTTAAAAATGTACACTGATATTGTAAGGATACAAAAAGCTAATAATCCCCATTAATTCTAAACTTAAACTTCTTTTTATTTATTTGTTTTTTATGTATAATCAAACGGCGAAGTTCTGAAGTAAGCCAAGATGACAAAGTAAAAGTTTTATATTTCTTTAGAGGGATAAATTATTTTATTATTTGTTTTATTGCTAGACAAAACCTTTCAATCGAAGCTGGCCAAATGTTATTCATTGAAAAATCAATTTTTAAAATCACAAAAATATTCCTCATTATTTATTACCTCACAGTCCTCACAAAAGTCAAAGCTTAAAGTCAGGTGATATAAGCTTTCTTCAAAAATTGTTTCTATTCCAGGTTTCACATCAATAGAACTTGAATAAGTAAATATCAGATATAAAAGAATTGAATTGTTGTTAAAGATCTTTTCCGTTTTTAATTACGAAAATTAAAGTAGTTGGTAATAATATCAACAGTCAGACCAAGATTTTTATATAATCAAGACCAATTATTTTCAAAGATATTCCCTAAATCTAAAAAACACCAGTTTTCCGATAACGTTTTCTATCTTATCGCCTACCAGTTGGGCCGTCAACTTCTTGCTGTTTTCTGTGGGTAAGAGAAACTCTACTCTTATACAAACTATCGACAGGCGGTAAGCAGCTATGGGTTAATTTCCTACTCTGAAGAGAAAGATGGCTCATATAGCTAGTTTCCGAGGCACATTCATTTAAACGGTTACTCGAAGATGGTGGCTCATTTCTTAATTTGGGTATTTTGATTCTTGACAAAGGTAATGCTTCATCTTTATACGTGCATAACTAAGGAACTATAATTAATATTATTATAGTATAGTATTAATATAATTATTATTATAGAAATGTTCTTGAATCCGCAAAACTACAGAAGAGCAACAAAGTTCATTGGATAACATGACGATTTTCTGGAAATATACTGTTTCGTATTCTTTCACGTATTTGTTCACTTCCAGGCAGAAATACTTTGGATTAAGTCAAAAAAATTTAATTCAATTGGTTTACTAATAATATTTTAGCTGATCAGTCATGAATACTCTCCCTAATTGGATCCAATTTTTTATCATCAAGTTGTCTTGAGTAATGGTTTTTGCCTTATATGATTCTTTCACTTTATAATTGTCAGAAAAAAAAACAAACAAGGACATCAAGCCAACTGCCTGGGAAAAGTAAATTATGATCATAGACAACTGAAAGCTTGGTTTATGTTTTCCAGAGGATAGTTTAAAAATAAAATTGTGGTTCATTTTTGTGCTAAACACCAAAGCTAGAGAAAAATAATTTAATTATTAAAAATTAAGAAAAAATATATTTGAGGTTAAGTGCCTGATATACTGATATTTTTTTTCCAAGCGGATAGGACAATAGAATTTTCGACTTACTCTACGAAGGAACGTAAGACTACCTTAAGACTTTGTAATATATTACACGAAATTTCAGGCATTTCCAAATTTTTTCTAATGCAGGTTTTACATACATTAGTATACAACCCACATAAAAGTGTAACCTTAAAATGTTTATTATGCTGTGTATCAAATAATGAAAATTAAAGCGTTATTCTACATAACAATTAATTCTTTAAATAAATAGTTTAGACAGACGTCCTTTTTAGCTCAATAAGTTTAAGAAGATAGGAGAGGAATTGTTTGTTAAAAAGTAACAAACAAATATTTAAATGAGAGAAAGAAATTGGATTTACAGCAAATTAAGGTATTTTTGAAGGTATTTTTTGAGGTCGTTTAACATACCAGCTCAAAAGTAAATAATTAAAAAATTCTCTGCTCATTCTCCCGAGACCAAACAATAAAAGAATTTTGTTTTCCATGTAACGGGATTTCATTTGCTTTTTTTATCATGGTTTCATAAAATTATTCGCTAATATTCTTATTATCTAAGTTTTAAAATGATTAAAACATTTGTTCCTTTTTTTAAATACTGGTATTAGTTTATACCTTGTTCCTCTCCAACACTTCTACTTGATCATGTTGAATCGATTTATAAATCACTATAAATAATTTTTTTACAGTCGTTCTTGCTCCTGGACTCTTTCGATTGAAGGTCCTTGCACTTTAGTAAGGCACTTATGATGATCTCAAAATTTGAAACCATTCACACAATAAAATAAGATATGCTGATATAATTATTGTTAGTCTGTAAAAATTAAAAACAAGAAATACCATTCGACTGGAGGCGGCCGCTCATCAATGAGATGAATGCGTAATCTTCATTTTCCCAACCTGTATAGGTACAAGTGTGAGTAAGGATATTCGTTATTACATAATATATATGTACATTTTATATATCCATATGTATTTTTAATATAACCCTTATATTGTATTAATTATATTAGTGTTAATTAATATCATGTAGATATTTTAGAACGTGGTACTACTTGTCAAGATAAGAAAAAATGGTCTAAAGAGCTCTGCTTTAGTTATACAGGATCACACAGTTTCAACTTTTTTCCCATGTTTCATGATAATTATTTCAAATTTGGTACCTCATAAATTATTTTTTAGAATGTCTACAATAGTACCAATATAGTTGGTTGCAGTATATAAGGTATTATATTTTAATGAATTTGCTGCAATTTTATCTTAAGCAAATTAAAGTGCCATAGTTTTTAATTATATCAAAAGAATAAACAGTGAATTCAAATAACGATAAAAAGTAATAAAAAAATGTTAATTCTAAACAGCACGGCAGCAACACAAAGGCGCGCTATGAATATTTGCCAAACAATATCAGCGAGCACGTAATGATCATAAGTCAGTAAAAAGGCATCGGGGTCAGACTATCCCGTAGGACTTGTCAGGACGCAAAGTTGGAATTTATATCGTGCACTTAAAATTTTACAGACAATTTTTAAATCACAAAAAAGAAGTCTTCGATCTGTTGAAGAAGGATCTTGTTTAAATGTCAACTATGAAAAAAACTATAAAGAACATAATTGACCGTCTAAATTCATAAATGTAACTAAATTATAAGAAATTTTAAAATATTTTATTGGAATTTCATATTTTTCGTTAGAATGTACAAGATTAGGAAAATCAGGATTTAATTAAAAATGCTGCATAATATTGAGATGGAAAAAGAATATAGTTAAAAATCTGAATCTGCATTGGTATTTCTATTTTAGTTTAGGAATCAATAAAGAAGAAAAAAGAAATTAGTAGCATAATTTTGCTTTTAATTAAAACTTTTTACTGATTTTTGTAATTTTAAGAAAAACAGATTATTAATAATGATATATATTTTATTTTATTCTTTTATTCTTTAGGTTAGATTGTATCTTTTATATTATTATATTATTTTTACCTTAACTCGTAAAGCTGTATTTAATTTTTACTAGTGTAACATTATATTGAAGTGTTATTTTTTTATTTTAGGTCTAGTGTAGATATTATATTTATAATAGCTAATATTGGTTTATGTTCATATCTATTATTTACTTGACGCAGTATGCTTGTCATACTTGACGCAGAATTTGTTTTCTTTTTGTACACCGACACTGGACAGTGATTATTAACTTAATGCTTTTGTATATGACTTTAAACAAAAGGCCTGGCCTTTGAACATTATTGTCACAGTTTTAATTTTTCAGTTTTTTTATAAAAGAATTTAGTAATTCATGTTTAATACCCCTGTACAACTGACATACTAAATAAAAATATGTTGTTATTATTATAAGGATCATAATTCCAGTTATGTCATTGGGTTAGATGAATGAAAATAACTCCAAAAAAATATATGTCTATAGATTTTTTGAAACTTTTGTAAAAGCAAATTGACTCAAAAAGAATTCATAGTCATTAGACCTACGTTAAAGCAAGCTTTTGACATAGCTATCCATAGATAAAATTGGACTCATTACTAAAAGTAATAAAAACTACGTTTACATAGTTTTTATTGATTCACTCCTTTATGAAGCACAAAGAAATTATAATTGTTGTTGACATATAGCAGATCTTTCAGGATATGTGAAGATGGGACTGTAAGTATACTCGGATTTTCTCTGCATGCCACCGATAGGTATATTAGCTGCATACCCCTAAGCAATATTTGCAAATAAGAATAAAGTACATGAAAAGTTGTAGAATAGACAAATATCAATATTTGCTGGGATACTTTATCTGCTAGTCTTCTGAGAAGAAAATGGTCACTTGGTATTTTTGACACCAGCACATCTAAGAAACAATATACAATAATTCCAATATACCTAAGCAATAATAGAATTTGAAAGAATTCATCCATTATGCTCAAAGAGACCTTGATATAATTTACGAACAGAACAAAAAAAACGCAAAGTCTCTTGCCTTTTTAGTTTTATTCCTAAATAATAGAAGTTTAAAAATTTATATATTAACATTTAAAAATTTATATAATATGTTGTTATATAACATAGCTCTTTCATTAAAAAGGTATTAGCAGCCTTTATAGAAAACTCCTTGAAACAAATTCAGTTAAGGCCCCACCCAATGCATTAAGAGACAAAGGCACTGTCGTATCATCAGGAAAGAGAGTGTACTTTGAATAAAAAACAATGTTATTGATATAATAATATTGAGTACAGTCTCATTATTAAATTCTCAATTTGACTAGGCTGTTTTGTGATTTAAGTGAGGAATTAACTGTGTAGACCATATAATTCTTCTATAAAAAATTATATAATATTACAGAATTTTAGGGTCTCATTGTTACATTGATCAACTGAGGTACTCCAATATTTATTTCTTTCTGAATTTTTGATAACGTCACCCCATGAAGCTGCATATACCCTCTTTGATATAGACCCAACTAACCGAATAATATTATAGAAACTGGAAAATTAACTGTCATATTATATAAATTTTTCTAGGAGAATTCTATAGTCTACACAGCCAAATGTCTCACTTAAATCAAAAAACAACACTGTGGTATACTGCTTGCCGAAAAAAGTCGATATACTCAATATTCTAATTATGCTATTGAATTAGTCAGAAAAAAAATCTTGAAACGTATTTTCAACCCAATTCAGGGTTTATTTTGACTTTCTAAATTTTTGAAAAAGATAGTATTAAAAATTTAATGAAAATTGAAATTCTGACTATTTCATTGGAGTGGTTAAAAAAATAGCTAAAAAATTGTCAAATATCAATAAATTCCATTGATTGCCATGAGTCATTTTAATTCTCACTAAATGCTATTTAAATTCCAATTATCATTAAAACTAGTAGACAATTTTAATATTTTTTAATAGTTAAAATCGATTTTGTTGCGTATCAAGAAAAAACTTAAAAATTCAAATTTTCTGGGATATTAAGAGAAAAGAAAACTCCTAAAAGAAGGTATGTAAAATTATTGATAAATTATTATATTAATATTTAATGCAAGGAATTTATCCAATTTAATTAAAAACAGTGTAAGAAATTACTATTTTTTGGATAATAAATTTAATTTTGATTATTACACACCGATTTTAATTCTACCAGTGACTTCCAAATAATTTAAAACAAATAATCAATCAAAATAGTTTATATAACAATGCAGTAGCAATGCGTTAACCAAAATCAGAATGTGCATTAGATTTGCGAAGACTATTTGATATTGTAGACCGTGAACAGACCTTGTACAGTTCACTTCAATGATAGAGGACATAAAAATTGGGCAGGTAACAGATTAATTTTTAATTAATTTCATTATATATTTGAAAGTGGGTTAATTAAGTTCTTTTTATCTTTTCACACTATATTAATTCCATGTCAGAATTAAATTAAGTAAAAAAAAAACATTTCCAATAATTAAATTATATATAAATAAAATAATAGAAAATTTTATTCTGCATAATAAATAGACGATTTACTAAACAAAATATAGTTTGACATACATTACATAATCATAAATGTTTAAACGATTTCGAATTCGCCCAACTTAGCATTAATAAACTCTGAATATAATTCAACCGGACTAATTACATTCGGCACTCAGAGAGGAACTACAGGTCGTTGATTTACGCAATCGCGCATAAAAATAGGCCAGTAAATCATAATGGAGAAATGCACAGAAAATAATGTGATTTATGCATTACTGTTTTATGTCGGTAGTCGAAATTCCCTATGGGTTGTTCCTGTACGCTGAGGAAGTTTTCACATTTGAATAGGTCCGCAAGGGAACGAGCATAGGGTCAAAATTCAATCAGAGATTTGATTAGGGCCGGAATTTTTGTTTTGATTTCGAGTGACGGCGATGATTTTTAGGAAACTGCATTAGGACTTTAGTTTCTTTTTTTAGAAATACTTTTATTTTTTAATTTATTTTTGGCGTTATTCATTAGGTAGCCTTAATATAATTCAAAATAATCATCCATTATTCTCAAAAAGACTTAGATATATGACAAAAAGAACAGAACGAATAATCAAAGTCAAAGTCTTACAAATCAAGCGTCTATTTAAAAGGTCTAAATAAAATTATGAAAATTAAATATAGGATGTTCATTCTTCCTGTATCCAAGGAATCTTTTATAAAAAATTTGACATAATAAAGCAGCTTGCAGTTTAATAACGGTTTTGCACTTTCTACCATAAATAAACTTTCTTTCGTATACATGAATAAATATAAATTCTCCTACCACATCTTACACTCCAATTCTTTAAATCTCAACAAATTCAGATCTTTAACATTTTTTGTTTCAATATCTCTCCAACTTGTAAAACTCTTTAAAAAAAATCTCAATTTCAATAGCTTTTAAAACTGCAAACACTTTGAAAAAGCACTTGATAAACACAAATGATAAAACGGAGCAAACTAACTCGTAGAAGTATTTCCACTAGGATGAAAGAACGTATAAGTCTTTTTAACAATTGTAAGAACACCGATATTAAAGAAACAAAGTCAGCCTTTGCAAATCATCTTTTATCGACTGGTCACAACTTTACGATGTGGGATGATGTAACTATATTACATGAGTGTGGGAAAGGTATAAAACTAGATCTTCTCGAAAAGCTGGAAATTACAAGAGCTAAGAGCAGCCCAATATTAAATTGCATCAATGATATCTTTAATTTATTATCGAACCTAATCTTATTTTCAATAACCTCCAGTAAATTCTAGGCTTGTTAACATCGTTTTATCACTTCACATATTATGTAAATACTCGTATACTACATCATTACCCCGGCTTAGCGACAAGGTTTATACTTTGGATCCAATGGTCTCTGGTTCGATCCCTATTTAATTTTTTTAATTTTTTTAAAAAACTTTTTTATTTTTGTTCCTTCATGGTTGTATTTGTTTTTGTTTTTTTATAAGATAATATGTATAAAATGTACTAGATTTCGGTGATATTTGGCGTTCTAAAGTTCATATTTTAGTCAATAATGGTACACGATGTTGTAGACATTTTATATTTATATTCATATTAGTAAGAGTAAGTGTGTAGTTTTTGTATTTAAATGAAGCATGTCTTTTTGATTAATTAGCGTTTTGTTCCTTAATATTTAATTTTAATAATTTTATTTAGGTCTGATGATTCCCTTATGCCCCGGCGAAACGAGTAACCTTTTAAATCGACGCTTGACTTGTGAAACTTTGACTTTTAGTATACTTTCTCTTTAACGTAGTTAAAATATAAATCTTCATAATACTAAGCTTAATAAAGAGGTATTGCAAACTGGTATTATATTGGATTAATATTGTAGCGTTTTTCCCGTTCATTAGATGTGAATTAAAGCAAATAGCCGACTAAGTTTAGTATGAAAACACAGATATTTATTTTCACTGTATTTATTTACACCTATTTAAATCTCGTGCCAATATTTCGAACTTTATTTCACTGAACTACAAGTGACTGCGATCGGCGATGCGCCTCCTTATATACTCGGCTATTTCGGAAGCTTCTTGCCAACCTTCGAGATGTCGTGCGGTATGCGGCTTGTGTTATTCCAGAAGAACGAAGAATCATCTGGTTTCTAGATTTTACCTGATCGTTACAATCAATTTATCGTTACAATATATTATTTATCCATATTTATTGTATTGCCTTTCATGTAGACCCCTGCCCAAATAATAGACTAACCATTTTAGAATCAACTTCATTACTCCTTGTAAGCTCTTTTTTAAGTCATCTAATGACTGGAAAGGTGTATCTGAAAGTAATATTTTAATTATCGGATACAGAAAAAAAATCGACCCTGAACTACATCAGGTGAATACGATGATTGTTCTTTAAAGTACTTTATTTACATATTTTTTTTTATTTTTGAACAACGTTACTCTTTTATACATCCCGTAATGCTCAGATAATATTATATATTTACTGCCTTACATTCTGGTAAGAATATCGGATACCGATAATCGAAAAAGAACTGTTAACTTTACCTCCAGTTTTAACCGACTCTAAACTATTTTGAATTTCGAGTCAGTTAGAAGGTGCCACTCTGTAGGTCTTTGACTGTCATCAAGCCATATCTAATCAGCAGTTACGCAATGCATTGCAAATATGAACGTGGGCTTGGAATTTACTTATTCTGTTTCTCTGTGTTTTCAGCGACCTATACCAGAATGAATTCTTAAATAAATTTAAGCGAACTTCACTGAGCAGATGTAGAAATACCCTCGGCTATCTCACATAGACTTAAACGACTATTTTTAGTTATCATTTCCTTTACTTTAGCGATGTTAAGTTGAAGATGGTAATGACCGAGAAAAATATTTTATCACATCTCGACTACTTTTAAATATACTCATATGTACTCAGGCCACTCACTAGGGAGTATATTGGGCAACGTGTTGGCCAACGGCCTTTTAGTCAACAAGTTTTTCAATATGTAAACATAGGAAGTTGCAGGCCCCCAGGGTGAGACCGAAATGTCGTGACGCGGGCCAAATCTGTTATCTTGTTGACCAGATATTTATTTAGTTTAACCGTTTCTCAGACGATTTGTAAGTTTTTGTGTGTCTATGTTGTTCACAATATGTATTTTAGTGACAAAAAGAATGTTGGATAGAGTTCAAAGATGTATATGTATTTTTTCCATGTTTGTGTGACGTTAAGAGAAATAAAAAATGAGGCTATGAATGTTTTAATAAAAAAATAAGTGTTTTTTCTAAAGTAAATAAAAGTAAATTAGCGCCATATTTCGATGAGAACTGAGAGAAATAAGAAAGTCATGCAATTGTCTCAGCACTTTCATATGAGCTTAATCGTTAGATCCCCTTAATCAAGTTGTCTAAATATTCTCTAGTATGTGGTCTGCTTAAGTCTTATAAAACATTTTTAGCGCTTCTGTATACAAAATTTCATTTGCAATATAAAATTTAATAAAGGTTCTAAGTTTGACAATATTTTATTCTTTGCGAAAATCTTAAAACACGTTTGAGGCTAATTAGTAAATTAGTATAAGTAATACTGAGTACTATTAACAAACTCAATGATAAATGGTATTAAAGCTCAGCGTGAATATAGGACACAGTTATGCCAACTTAGCTATCAAAATAGCTTCAACAATCTTTTTATGCAGGAGTTTTTTATGATTGGTTTCTGATGCTTTCTCGACAAAATGTAATCCTGTCGATATACAAAATTTCGAATATTTTAATTATTTTTAATAAAGAAGTCCATTTTATTAGGAAAGTTTTGTTTTTACAAAATAAATGCCAATCTTGTTTGAAGACTTTGTTAAGAAATTTCATCTTCATCGAACTTAAGTTAGACTTAGTTTTCATGACTAGAAATAAATCATAAACACTTATTTTATGATTGAGTTTTGTCTCTGTTAATTATAACAGATTTTTTACTAAGCGACTTTATTACAAATATGTCTTGTTTTGTTATATTTATCAATAAATTAATTCTTCTACTAAGGTTGAAGTCGTTCATAATCACTTTATAGTCAATGAAATAAATATGTCTTTTTAGATATTTGCTTATTACAATACTAATTGTATTGAAGATTTATTACTTAGATCTTCAGATATCTCAACTTCTTTTTGGTTTTCTTATACTAGAATAATAGTGCGGTCATAATACATTACAATTAATAAAACATCATACTTCATTGAGCTGACTTTAAGTGATCTTGATATAACCGCATCGACTTTGAACTTATCGTTATACCGCATATTTACTACTAATTAAAGGTGTATTTAATAATTAATTAATCTAAGCCATTTCGAGAAATCTTCCGTTAATAGAAAAAACTAAATAAAGATTAATTTAAAATTATTTTTTTAAATATAATTAAAAGCTAGAAAATCTTATTAAACTGTTTAAATATTTAAAACAATTTAGGATCCTCTAGAAAATCGATTAGGGTTTTATAGATCACTCCAGAAATCTTTTATAGTTTTAATTAAAAAATGTGCTTTCACCGTGACGTTTAATTTAAACTTGTATACTAGACATATACACGGAAAATTAATTAAAAACAAGTTAATACCCACGGGGTTCATTTTGTAAGCTACGATCATTTTATTTCCAAGTTGACATATTAAAAGGAATTACCCGTATTATATTATAAGCATAAATCATTTAAAATATATTTATATATGTACGTTTTCTCTTAAGAACTTTATTTCAATTTTTACAAAAAATTTGTTTATTAAAAAAATTACAATTATAAACTAAAATGCATATGAACATAAATTAATTGTGCAACTTAAACTAGTGTTAAAGAATTTACTTAAAATTATATAATTTTGTTTACTTATAGGCAAAGATAGATTTGCGGTTCCGAAACAGTTAGCGGTTCCCATGGTGAAGGAATCAGGCCACTGATTTGCCAATTACTCAAAATATAAGACGTTCAATTTCTAGAACTGTTGACTCTGGTTTAGTTGAAAAATAATACACACGTTTATAATTATGTATTGCAATATAACATTTTATAATTTTAGTCAAACAATTTTCTCGTTTAGTTAGAAGCTGATGCCTTGCAGTAACTATTTAAGGTAAAATCAACTCTGTAGTTTATAGAGAAAGATAATTATTTATATTTATTGTTTAATTATTTATTTTCTAGTATGATAATAACAAGATTATACAGGAGTTTTTAATAGCAAGGTCAGGAGGCAAAATCAATTCACTAAAACATAACTAAGCTATTTAGCCTAACATGTAAATAAAAAAAAATTGATAAAATATTACAGGTATATAAAATTATTAAAACTCGCTTAAACTAGATATGTACTTAGAGACCAACATTGACTTTAGGCGATATTTAAAAGCATTTATTGAGTTAGATTGTTCCATACAGTTTGGTAATGTATTATACATTTTTATTCCTATGACGTTCGGAGATTTATACTTTATTTAACTATTATATGAAGGTATTTAAAAATTGTTTTTGTTTCTAGTATTAACAAAATGAATATCTCCATTAGCCATAAAATAACTCTAGTTTTTGTAAACATGTTCACAATATTTAAAAAGGTATAGCCCTGTTAATATTAAGATATTGATTTTTTGTAATATTGTTTAAAGATGTGCAATTATTTATTCTTGCAATTCTCTTTTGTTTCAAATATATTATTTGACACAAGGTTGAGTCTTCCCAAAAATAGACTGAAATCTAATGGACTGCATCTTTAATATAAAAAATTAATAAGAATGAATAGCTTAGACGAGAATATATTGAAATAGAACACTTTTAAAACTAACACGTCGGTCTTAACCTACATAAAAAACTCAGAAGACTACTAAAACAAAAAATAATCAATCGTAATAGTCAATACCAATAACCAGATTGTCTTTGATAGAAATGAAAAAAAAAACATGCCTGCGAAAAATATATAGAAGAACTCTATGATGACAGGACCATCGATCACTAATGATGAGATAGAAAAAGCGATACCGAATACAAAGAACAATAAAGCGGTTGGCCCAGATGTAATATCTTTAGAAATTCCAATACTTCACTAAAAAAAAAAAGAACAATTCACAAAGGCTATGATCATAAAGCTCATAAGGGAAATTTACTTTATCCTAATTCAAGACTCTAAAGGGACAATGATTCACTCGATAATTCACTTCTATATATTTGCTTCTATATATGCAGCAAAATAAAGCCCATTATAGTTCACAATCGCCTAGCAATAGTTCTTTGCAAAGATTTAATACTCAAAAAATTATTTCCAATGAGATTAACAGCGTTATAAGTGCATTTCAAAATATATTTGAAAAAAATAAAAATACCATTAAAGACATTTTATTTAATGATAGTTTCAACTATGACATGGATCTTGATCGTGTCTCACAATGACACTATGAAAACACATACGTTGGTAGTTTGCTAAAGAGACCTTAACTTATTGAAAAATGAAATACATTGCTAGAAAAAATTGTAACGGCGTATTTTTACCATCAAGTATTACCTCCACGTACCTGAATGAATGCTTGCATTTTTCTTGGCATGCCTAAAATCGAGTGAAGAATATCTTCTTGAGAAACAAGATTGCATTCTTCTAAAAGAGCGTATTGTAATTTACATCATGACTTTGTAGTATTCCCCTAAGTCAATTAAACAAGTGCAATTGGGTTCACATCTGCGCTTCAGAATAAAATTATTTTGCACTAAAATCAACCTAAGGAACAACAAAATCTTGCAGAATTTCATTAATGCATCTGACAGCAGTTAAAGGGCTTCTTCGTTATTGCAATTATATTCACAACTAAGCCTTAGATAAGATTTATTACTTTTTTCAATGCTACAAGTTCACAAAAATTTTAAGCTTTTTTTTTTAAATGAAGCAAAAGTCTTACTATTATTACACATATTAGAATTTATTGCTCAATATAGAAAAACGATAAGAAAAGAAAAGACAGTTTTTAATGCTACTAAATTTGGAAAAAAAAAGAATGTTAAGCCATGTAATAAGAAAAAGATGTCTGATATATTAAAAATAACTTCACTACAGTCCTCATCATATATGATAAGGACTGCAGTCAACTTTACGGCAGCAGCCATCATTTAGGAAACAGTGCAACGACAAGGGGGATGCAATGCCATAAGATATTGTAACGAAATTCGGGAACACACTTTTATTGTCAAAAACACTAACCTAACTCGCCTTGATTGCCGTTTAATTGTTTCCAAGGTAAAAACTGACTAAACAATTAAAACTGAATGAAATGTCACGAAGCGCGTACTTTTTAAAACCCGATGGAACAGTTTCAAAATATTTAGAATTATATTCATTATTTTTGCCGAAAGAGACCAACAATTTTAGGAGAATACTGACAGTCAAAGCAAGCAAGTATACAAATTCTAGAAAATTAAAACTACAGGGATTTATAATGATATAACCTAAATTGGAGCCAAAATAGGGCTCTCAAACAAGATGAACTACTTAAAAACTAAATACTATAGATAAAAATTAAAAATTAATAATAAACCAAACGTAAGTAGAACCCTACGAAGCAACTTTAACTACAGAATACTAATAAAACAATACAAAAACTAGGAAAATAATAAACGTATTTACATTTTCATAATAATATTATTAAATTGGTATTTTAAATCTAAACCACAAAATAATAAAAATAAAAACTTAAGCTAGAAAAATTACCCATCTGGGTCTCTGAATAAGTGTTATCTCCATATTCCTAGCCACGATCAGAAAATAGCAATGAGCAATGAGATTTTGGGTGTCTCTTTTTATACATCGGGTTATACCCCACATTTTAGTTTTATATACTCTATTATCGCTAAGTAATTTCTTAAACAATTTTATTTTAAGGAAAATTATTAGTTTTATTTTAGTATATATGTTAGTATATATTTTAAATTATTTCCTCTAGATGAATTATTCTTTTCAATCAAGTAGTAATGTAAGAGTAGATCAGCGTTACGTTAGATATGGCTAATACATTCATATATTGTTTTTGTCTCAATACAATAACACAGAGAAAAAAACAATGACATATTGTAAATAAAGATATTTGTTATTAATATTAATATTTTAATTATCTCGAGAAGTATTAATTATAATTATTAACAAAGTTAAATGTCCTTAGAGTGAAATTGAAGGAAAGCGTCGCAGGTTTAGGACTTCAAATAAAACTGAATTTATTTTAGAAGAATTTTCGACAATTCGGCCATCCATCAGCCTTTTATATTATCTTCAAGGCTATTTTTGCGTCAAATATCAGCCTGTGTCAGTTACAAAATGTCCAGTGATGAAATAAGCAAACATTATGAAGTGCTGCGCTATATATCTACGTTATAAATTTTAAAGACAAAACAAAATAGCTAGTACACTCATCGGCGACTGCTGCTAAAATCTATCCCCAGGATAGAGTTTTGTATATAATATATTTATTTGATATATTTTGTATAATAGCCCTGAAAATGGTGTTAATTAAGGCCGATATGTCAGCAAAATTTTTCCAAAATAAAATCAGTTTTATTTGAAATCCCAAACCAGCGACACATTATTTCCATTAATTGTCATATAAGTGACACTGTACTACATTTTTTGTGTAGAAAAATTATTTGCTATAATTTTGTCATTTATATTTTTGCTGTACGTCAACGATACGTACGATAACAACGCAATGAGCACTATAGCATATGGGCTCTGGTAATCAGCATGAAATGCAGCTGAGATATAAAATAGTTAAAAACTTATAATTTTTGTATACTTTAGATGGAAAATTATGACACACAAGTACTTCACTTAAAAATAAACACCATATTATTAAAGATATATTCTTCTAAATATATTTTCTTACTTCTTGTCATTAAAAAGAAAGTGAATGTCGTACCCATAAAAGTTATGCAGGAAAGTTACATAAAGCGACATATAAAAATTTAAATAAATAGCAGCGTCAAGTCAAAAAGCCGCAGAAAATGCTACTTATATTTTATTATTTTAGAAAAATGCGGATCGTCTTCCTTCTTTCCGCGCTTTGTGATTCATAAAAATTTCCCTTTTCTGGCAAATCCCGCTGTTTTCATACAAATAGGTTAAATTTCGAAATTGAATATACGAAAGCCGCGAGGTAGCGTTTGACACCCTTTCGAAACCAGTGGCGCTTCTTACGTCAGCTGGAAACATCAAATAACTTTATGGTGTCTAGGTACAGTTAGCTAATTAAAAAATTCCTTCTTATCTAATTTTTTCTTTATTTATTAAAAAAAACTTCATATCTAAATCTAGAGATTTTATTTCTTTTGTCACCAAATTTAATATTTGTAACAATTTTTACAAACTATAGTTAATGTAGAGTGAATGAATTAAAAAATTCTTTTAAAATTAATAGGTTTTCCTTTATTAAAAAAATATATAAATTGGTGTAAATTTGTTATTTGTTTTATAGTATTTAACTTAGATTAAAAACTTTTATACTGAATTTTTTACCAATTCTATTTTATACCAATTTTTTACAAAATTTTTTTTACTTTATTCTTAGACAAGTTTTTATTTTTCTTTTACATAACATACGCATATTTGTTAAAAACTTTATATCTTTATTATTGTCAGCATATAATTTTCAACCGTTTATGATTTTTATCTTACATAATATTATTCCTTTTACGTCAAATGTTTCAGAAATTTCCTGTATAAGTATTTACAACACAAAATAGGTTTAAAATTGTGGTAAAAAAAAAGGATTTTTTTTTATCTTTATAAAACATAAATCTACCAAAAAAAGGTGCCTTGGAAGAAAATTTATGTTTTCGTTACTTTCATCTCTATGGTGAAAAATGTCCTGTCTTGCGGTTCTAAGAGAAAACTGTGTATATCAATTGTCTTTTTAAAAAAAAACCTTTACATTTTACCACATTCTTACTTATAAAAATAGAGTATAGTATTAAATAGTTACTTATATAACTAATAGTATTTTATATATGTAAAGATATGTATTAAAATCGATTTAAATTTCTTATTCGTTTTTTGGTAGGTTATATTTCAGCTGCTAAGATTTGGTGTGGTGAGAGATCAAAATAATTATTAATTATTTAATAGCAATTTCAATAATTTTGGGTAATTTCTATTTTAATTCACGTAAATTCTTAATATTTAAATATATCACTTCTCTGTTTGCTGTTGGGAATTTTAAGGCAGAACGACATTGTAATTGCTCTATTCTAGTATTTGACAAAGCTGATTCCAAACGTAACGTAGTAACTTGGGTAAACTCAGTAGACAGTCCTTGTAAGATAAATTACAAGTGACTTGAGGCGGACAATTTTAACATATAGTTACAAATATTTATAATTGTGATAATTACGCTGTTATTGGGCTTTTGAGCCGTTATCAGATCTTTTATCTAAGATATACCTCGATAATGAAAAAGATATAAAATAACGTTAAAAATATTAATATTAAAAGGTGTTTATATACATTTTGAGTAGCGTGCTTGTCGAGGAAATCAACTGCTTACTTATAATTATGTATTTAATTAGGTTTGCACTTTTTAATAAGGGACTAAATCAGTTGACATGTAACTAAAAAATTACAGTAATTAACGTTCTGCTGATTACCACTTAATAATTAGTTATTTCATGAAATTAACATTTTTGAGTACCTGAGCATTTATACCTAATTTATCAAAATCAAACCAATATTATTTTTTTTATTTATTTTTATAAAACTTCGCTATCTACCTGTATTTTTTGCAATTTTTCGTTGTTCAAAAGTAGATAACTTACATCAGTACCGTTGATTTCTTAATAAGCATTATAAATATTATACAAGTATATATTATGGTGAAGTTTTCTTTTATTTCAACAAGGCGAGAACTTTTAAAAAATTTTTTTTTTAATTTTGCTTTTATAATCTTATTGCTAAAACTAGGTAACTAACAAAATGCAAGTGGTGTATAATATCTAGTGTTTTATTCTAATTCTCTTAATTTTTTATATCATAACTTTTGTGCATAGTAAAGTTTTTGATTAAAATTATTATTACTTCCCTTTTTTTTAAAATAAGTAATAAACTGCAGTTTTGCTTTCACTTTTTCAGTTTGCATTTTTTGCCTCAGACTCTACCAAAAAATAAGATTATTTAATTTATTAAAATCCTAAAATTAGGTCTTTAATAAAAAGGTTATAAATAATAAAAATACAGACATATAAGGTTTCTTATACTTAGGTTTTCTTTCTTCTAGCTAAAAATCGAGAGCTTCAATATTATAATAAGGCAGAAATTACCAAAAGTTTTGTTGCATATTGTCTATGGCTATTTGCCTTATACCATTTTAAGTATATGTAGTATATTTTAAGTATCCAGAGGTTCTACCGTCGTCATCTCATACATAAGACCGAATAAGAATAAGCTCGATTTTAGAATACATTTACTCCCGAAATAAAATTATTTTAGCTAAGTTAATAAAACCAGCATGCTTTAAAAAAATTAGACAAAATTATGCTTCTATCTAAAATATCCCATAAAGACGGCCTTATGATATTTAGATGTTACTGGGTTTTACCAAACTACCATACCGGCAAGAACGGAATTTTATGCAGAGCAATGCAACAAGCGAAAATAAATGCAAAAGGCGTGCTCCTATACAAATGTAGTATTTCAATTAATTTTTTTGATTCTGTAAATTATATAAAGGTCATAGTTTGTACGACTATTTATTAACATACTGCTTATAAAAAAAGAATTATTTACATAACTTCAAAAAAACGTACTCCCTCCGAGGAAAATACATTAATACCCTAGGTGGTGATTTAAAATATAAAACACCATTGTAGAAACTTGCCTTATTATATATTGGTGATATATAATAATAATACATTATTGGTGATCTGGCTTTAAGAGAGAGTATTAATGTACTGGTAAATATAATTCTTTACTAGTTGTATGGAGTAAGATAAAGGGTATTTTAAAGAGGCATTTAAAGCCATAGACAAAAAATATTTTAACCAGAATTATAATTTTGGGTTTTATTATCTAATCAATTAATGCAGAACATGTATGTCTTTTTTAAAAAAGTTCAGCGAATTAGAAAACATCTTTGATAGAAGCTTATATACTCACACAAAAGTCAAAGATCGTGTGAGATGTGAACGGTCAGGAAGATGCTGAAAATTCATACCAGGAGATTGTTTGTGCTAATTTTAATTTGCAGCAAGTTTTGCTTATCCCATCAAATCTGACAAACCATGCACTGTTTCATAAAAAAAAGGTGCAACGAATAACAACAAAAAAACTTATCGAAACTATTTTTAAAATACTTTACTGTAACCCCCCTTACAATGTCCAATTTCAATCTCAAAGGCGAATTATCAAAATTTAAATTTATTTTACGTAAATCTACCCCATGATGATAAAACAAAAGATATTTGATTGGAGAGTGAAGTGTAGAAAAAGAGTAAGTACATATTAATTAGTGTTTTTGAATATTAAGGTTTGCAAATTTTGTAGTAACATATTCTCTTTAAAATTTTATTATTTTTAGGTACCCTTACAATCATGACTTTTTCATTTTTGTATTTTAATCTGTTTTCTTTAATAAAAATATTTCTTCTTTCATAGCTTTTTGTTTTATTTCTTTAATTTAAATGGATAACATAGTAATGTAAATAACGACAACTGTTGATCTATCTATTTGCTTACCTGCTAAAACGAGATAATTATATATTTAACAAAAAAAGCTATTAATTTTTTTAAAAACTATAAAAAGGTTATAAAAATTTTTCTACTTAGATAAAGAATAAATACTAAAAATATAATTTAAACAGTTAAACTGCAGAAGGTAAATAGCAAAATATTTAAATCGCATTATTTTAGAGCTTTTATTTCTTTTCGGAATATCTAATTGTACTACAGGGTGCGGCATAATTGTCTCCCTGTTTTTAAGGCTTAATAAAAGAAATGTTATTTGAAATACAAAGATTTTATTTTTTTATTTTAAAAGTTCAACTAAAACATTTTTGTCTTATGTGGTTTTGAAGAAAATATCTGGCGTTCACCATTATCGAAGCACTGGTGCAAGCGACTTCTGAAGTTTCGCATAACTCTTGCAAGCATTTTTTGAGGTATTCTGCGAATTTCCAGGCGGATTGCATCCTTTAGTTGTCTAATAGTCGTTGGACGATGTTTGAAGACTTCAACTTTTAGGTATCCCCACAGAAAAAAGTCGCAGAGCGTTAGTTCGAGCAAGCGTGCAGGCCAAGAAATATCCATCCATCACCAGGCATCTTGCATATTGAGTCCTGCAAAGGCTAGGGCGAAAAAATTGTGAATCATCGCTATATAGCGTTCCGAATTGACAGTAACAGCGTGATTTTCTTCTTCAAAGAAGTAAGGGCCGATTATCCCTATTTCAGACACGGCTCACCAAACTGTCACTTTCTCACTATGTAGAAGCTTCTCATGTATCTCTCTCAGATTATCAGCGGCCCAATACCGAAAGTTTTGCTTGTTTACCCAGCCAGACAAGTAAAAATGAGCCTCGTCACTACAAAAAACTGCGCTCTGAGCTAAATTTTGAAGCATAATTTCACATGCAGCACGTCGATTGTTCCAATCACGTTCTGATAATTTCTGTGCCAGAACCATCTTGTATGGATGAAAAGGAAGATCCTTGTGAAGAATTCTTCGCACAGTGCGGTCAGATAAATGAAAAGCAGCTGCGTATCTCCATACAGATCGTCTAGGTGACCATAAAAATGAGCTCAAAGTCTCACAGTCTCGATGTTTTCGGGTGTCCGTGGCCGTTCACCTCCTTTTTTGATAACAGATCCAGTTTCTCTAAAGTTCTTGACCCACAACACAATTGATTTTCGATCCGGGACTCCTTCATTTCGCGGAATTTGGAACCTTATCCGGAACGCTCGTTGCGCAGCAATAACTGACCGATTATCGCGGAGGTACATTTCCACGGCGAATGCGCGCTGTGCGTTGGTCTACATGATGCTTCAGACTAAAACATGTTTAAACAAAACTGTTTCCTATACGGTTCTTAGTGGCGGTACCCCCACTATTCTGCGACGCCGCACGGCATTACGAGGGAAGGTTAAAAACAGGGAGATAGTTATGCCGCACCCTGTATTAAGCTGACGATGTTGAGAGAAAGATTTAAACATAAGAAATTACATAAGAAATTACATAAGAAAGTTTAAGAGATATTTCGTCTATGGTACTAGGATAAATAGCAAATAGAGTTTCATTAAAAATCTTTAGCTTAATTTCTGTAAGATAGTAACCAAGTAAAAACACAAAAACTGCAGTGGCATCCCAATCTCGTATAATTTAATTAATTAAAATTAACATTAAAAGCTTTGGTAAGGTCACCAAGTTAAGCTAAAGAATGATTATCCTGTCTGAAGGCAACCAATGGTAAACATAAGCACTATTTGGGAGAGAAAACGAACAGAAGAGAAAGCTATTAGACTGTTTCTATTTTACCTATTTAAAAATCTTCTATTTGAAAATATAAATTTTAAGGCATTTTTAAACAGCGAAGGACTGCTTCATATAAATGTCAAATATTGCAATTTTTTTTCTATAGATTCAGGTTATATAGAATCACCGATTTCAGAAATAAAATTAAAAACATACTAGAAAATGTTTAAAAAAAAAACGGAAAATCGAAAAACTAAAAATTTTAAATCTATTATGGAAAAAAGCAACAATTATTGAGATTGCTTTAAAAAATTAATAAAAAGGATAAATTTTAGGCTACTAAGTATGCTTCTAATAATAAACTTTCCAGTAAAAATTATATATGTCGGGTTTATATCTTACAAAATATTTCAAAACTCATCCATAATAAAACAAAAAAATTTATAAGAAAAATAATTTGATTTTTTTATAATCATTTTTAAGTTCTATGTCACGTATAATTTGATATAAATCAGCACAATACTTGTAATTAGAATATTTGAAAAAGGTTCTTCAAGTTATTATTTTGATAGTATAAACTCCTGAAGTACTATTGGATCTTTCGAAAGCCTTAGTGAGAAATCCTATTTGACCGGCAAATTTCAGCAAGGGTAACCTAATTAAGTCTGACAAAATTTTCTAATGAAAAAATAAGCAAAAAGAAATAAATACAAAAGTAGCACATAGTTCTATATATTATTATGTATATGGTTCTGTCAGTGGTATTACACCGGTGTTGATAATGTCGCCTTAATTTATACTTAAGAAAAGTGAAGTACTAATATTAGCTTTATAAATTATTTTTTGGTTGTGCATCTGGTTAGAAGATTGGATCATATTATTGAGCATTAACGATCTATAAATTATACAATAAATTTTAATTTTAAGAAATCTTAACATTTTATATTGGGTTATATTTGTAAAAGAAAAATCTGCTTGCAAAATGTAGGTTTACCCGTTACTTCTTAGTCTTAAAAAAATAATTTTTGTATAAAAAAAGCTAGAAAATAAAAAAAACAAAATTTTTAATTTATTTTCCAAATAGCATGCTTTTGAAAAAAAAAATCTGTAAAAAATATCTATCTACAAAGTTTTATTATTCATAAGAACATTTTTAAATGAATTAGTTCTGTTAAAAAATTTAGTGTTTCTCTTTAACTTTAAGGATATTATGATGTAACAATAACTTTTTGGAATTACTAAACGTTTCTTATTATTAATAGTAAAATATTTTGTAAAATAAGGTATATATACCATACATTTTACAACTAAATATACTATGTATTTAAGTGTATAAACCTTAAATGAGACCTTTAGAGTTATGAAAACATTTAAAGATATATTTTGACAAGTTTTTTTAGATATTTGTTTTTTAAGAATAAACTAAGCTAGAAAGTAACATAAAATAAAACTTGGGATATAACCGAAGGGATTATAAATGAAAATTGTTATAAAAAGCGCATCTCAGTAATAAGAAATAAAAAATATATGGTCTTTAAAAAGCATAATTCTTTAGTTTTTTAATAGGTATTATTTTATATTTTTATTTATGTGGATAACTTTACATGTATTAAACTGGTGAAAAAAATTTGTGTTTTAAATAATTATGATGCTATATTTTTTATAAATGTGATGCTAAAGTCACCTAAGAAAATCTAAAAAAATCACATAAACGCCAAAAAAGGAAAAAAAACTCAATTTACTAAAAAATTAATAAATTTCTAAAGGAATCTACTCACAAAAAATTCGAAAAAATCGATTTTACACCATCAAACATAACTTTACATTTAAAACAACTAGATGAGAGGTTCCCATCCAACGTTGTGCTCTCCATTTTGCATTGAGAGTACAAACAGTAGGATACGGAAACAGAGTGGTCTAAATATTTATTGAGAACAGATGTAAACAAATATCGCGATGTACAATTTTATACCATCTTTTTGTTGGCGTTCCCGTAAAAATTGATTTTTAGACTTCACGAACAAAACAGACAATGCACTAGTACTCTTAAAACACATGAATTTTAAAAATACTATAATCTGATCAAATTAAAAAAGGAAAACATGTGAAAAAGGAGTAAAAAACTAAACAAGTTCAAAGAAATCTAAAAAAAAATTAACCAAAAGGCTAAGAAAACTCAAATCATAGTTAACCTTTAAATCAGGAAAGTTAGAAAATCCAAGAGAAATCGAAAAAAAATCTGAGAAGTTTATAGAGCAATAAGAGGATTAACTAAATCAAATAAAAAAACTCAAAGCACATAAAATATATTTATATTCATAAAAAAAATTATATTAATAAATGTGACTTAGTATATGTATAACTTTAATACCAGAGTTAAAACAGTGGCAATTTCTCTACAGCTTGTTCGTTCTCTGAAAATATCTCTTATATAAATTTATAAAGCCTTTTAAGTATTCGAGTCATATCTAATAGTCAAAGTAAGAAAAAATATAAACTAGAAATAGGGACACCACAAAGAACTGTTTTCGAACATGCACATTTTTGGATCATAATACAATTTCGGATGTAATTGCTCTTATACGGATTATGACTGTTTTTTCTGTTGCTCTGGTATGAGCAGCAAACTGGGAAGGATCAGAAATTTATCATGAATACCAAGAAAACTATATATTTATGAAAAATGTATTGTATATATTCCCTCTTAATGTCTAATAGTGGAAATAATATATTATTTGTTATTGAAGATGAAAATGTCTACAGATCCTATCCTAGGAAATACGTGAAGTACTTGGGTGTTATTAATTATAACCTATGATATAAAAGTCACAGAGAAATAATAATAATAATAATATAATAATAAATGTCTTTATTCTTGTAAACATATATGTTTGACAAAAAAAGGCGAAGTTTAACTTTAGATTTACTACTTAAACTTAGAAATGTATTAACATTTTACCAACTGATTTTTAGAACTTTAAAAAATTAGTTTTTACTTATGAGTTACCTATATGGAGTATTTATGTACTAATATGATCCAACTTATTATGTCACAAACCTATATCAGTAACGTGCATGAGGTGACAATTTTTTTATTAATTAGTTAATTATATATTAAAAGTATCTTGATATTTATGCAAATTAGTTTTAAATGTGCACTACAAAGCACAATCAAATTTATAGTTTCACGAATATTTAATTTATTGCTCAATTAAATAAGACATATTAAAAAAGCCAATGCTTATAACCTCAATAATTTCTCAGTATAAGATAAGAAGGGATATAGCAATACCTATCTATATTAACATAAAATTTTAGGATTATTACATTATAATAATGCATAATTTAAAGGTATCCCAATATAGTTATTTTCTATTTTATAATATATGTATTTTTTTCTGGCAGGAAATGTTTTTAATTGTACTTTATTATTATATAATACAGGTGGATTTCTAGATAAACAAAGCTTAAGGATTTCATTTTGTAGATTTATATTTCTTCACTATTATGACAATTTAATTAATAAGGTATTTATATTTATATCTAATTTATTAGAAAAGCCTTCTTCATGTATTTTCTAAGAACCAGGAAATTAACGATGTTCTAGCACATTGACATATATTTCTCTGTTAACCTGAGACTCTGGTATTAAATATAAACAAATTTATATATATTTCAAACATATTGATAAAATTTTAGAGTTTTTCTGAAGCTTTTATAAAAGCACCCAACTTTAAAGTAAAAATGGCTCAAAAATTTTGATTTTTTTACCAAAAAATTTCACAAAAAAAATGCTCATTTTTCGTTCTGTTCCGCGCAGGACTTGCGGCGCTGGAATCAACTTTGAGGCTGGGCCCTTTCAGTATCCCGCTAACCGTCCCGACGTCCAGAGGAGGCACCGCGACGCCCCGTTTCCCTATAGAAATATACGTGTTACGAAAATCGCGGTCTCATGAGCCCCCTTTGGAAAGTTTGCGTGAAAAGGGAAAGTTTCGTCGAGGATTGATCTGGTTTGTGGTTTTGTTCTAACTTCAGATGTTTTTCGTGTTATTGCTGTGATGTGACATCGACTTTTCAGTGTTTATTGTGAAGTTTTTCGCACTTTCTAATTGGATTGGTTCGAAGTTGAAAAAAAGTTTTTTGTGCTGAAAGTAGGATTTCTTTTGCTGATCTTTTTGTAACTTCATTAAGTGAATTTAAAGGTATGTACTTTAAAAACTTTTTAGCAGTATTTTTTTAATTAAAATTTATTTTAAATAATATAAAGTATTGTTTAAAAAATACTGACATTGACCATATCAGCAAAATATTCTTAAAATGTAATTTAATTCACATGTTAGGAACAAACAATCTCTTGGCCTATTTGACAACTTTGGCATACTGACTTCATATTTTTAAGCTTCACTCTTCTCAATAGGGCCTGCAAATATACGATAATAAACTCATAATCATTAAATAATTTTTATTTCATTTTATTGCCCTTGAATATTATTGCATTTTTTTTTACATAAAAAAGTTTTATATTTAGTTTTATATTTTTCAATAAAAAAGGCTTATATATTTCTTTATTGAAAATAAAAAACACTTATAAAATATAAGGAATGCTTCTTTCATCATATTTTATTTCATCATCATATTTCATCATAAGTTATTACAAATATTAAAAATCATAGCTCCTATGATTTCACCCTTACTAATCTAAAATACTTTGTCTTTATGTTTTTAAAGAAATCACATGAATATTCTATATTTTATATATAAAAAGTCTAGTAGTAGTAATCTTCTGGAAAAATCAACTTAAGAGTTTTCTATCATCTTTGTAGTTTTAGCTCATTTCAAGTTCATTTCAGTCGCTGGTTATTTAATTTAATTAAAGGGAAAAATACTTTTTTGCGTATATATAGTAGCGATTTACAGAAAAAAAAAACGGAAAAGAGCTTAAAACGAACGGAACTTAAATAAGCCAGAACTAATAAAGTTAATTAAAAAATCTATTGGAATGAAAATATTTAGATGTTTGATAAACTATGTTACTAAAAGTTATTTAATACCTTTATCCTATAATTAATTTTCAAAATATCCAGTAAAAGTTTTATTGTAACTAAAACATGATCAACGTACCCAATTATGTTATGCATTTACGTATTATAAAATAATGTTTTAATATGACGTTATATGTTTAATTTTTATCTAAAGTTTTCGTAATAATTAATGGAAGAACAATCAGATTCTCTTAATGTTAGAGGTTCATTAAATTTTAAAGAAGCAAAATTTTAAATATTGTCAAGCAGTATATATTTGTTATGTTATAAAAAACTTGAATTTGTCGATTGGATTGGATCCCCGTATATCTTTTGGAAACTATGTTAAGTATATATTATCAAAAATATTTCTAGGAAAATATATTCCAGTTTAGCCAGGTTACCGGATCGATTCTTAAGGGAGTAAAGGTGAAAAGTGGGTTAAATTAAGAAAATATATTCTTATTTTTTGTCCATAATAAATGACAAATATGTTAAGATATAATAAACAGAAAATACTTTTAATAAGTTTAAACACACTTAATCCTTTGGTCCGAAATTTTATCATTTACTAGGCGAAGCAAGAAATTCTTCTAAGATATCAAGATTTAAAATTATAATACAAAAATTGGTTTTTAAAAATTATCATTAGTTTAAAAGTTTTTTTATTACTGATTAGATTAAGCACATTTTTTTTCATTTCATTTCTAAAATTTCTGTTTTTTTTTTTTTTATGCTAAATACAAGCACAATAGGAAAGTCCTATGTCACTCTTGGAGTGGTGCTTGCGCGAAGATATTTGTGGGCATTTATCTTAAATCGCTGTAGGTTGTATGCGTCGAGAAATATGTGAGGTGGAAGCCCATTCTACAAAGAAGATGTTCTCCAGATAAATGAGTCCCGATACAGCGACGTCCTTGGGGTAGGCCGGTGGACTCGATGTTCATGAGCCACAACTGCTAGACGCGTCCTTCTTGCCGGAACAGCCCTGGGTGGAATCAGGCCTGCCAGCTCAGAGGAGCACTTACCGTGATAATAACGGTAGAATAAACATAGATCAGCCACCTTTCTCCTGTGTTCCAGACTATCCAAACTCTTTGTCAGTTCTGGTTTGTCGATGAATAGCTTTCTTCTGCATAAAATCCAGCAGGTTTAAACTATGCTTGGGTGCAGAGCTCCAGACATGCGAGGAACACTCGAGGGAAGGGCGTATTTGAGCCTTATAAGGAGTCAGCAGCTGTTCTAGTGTATACAGTTTTTTCGTTTTGAAAAGCACTCCGAGTTTTTTGGAAGCCGCCCTGACGACCTCGACAACGTGGTCATGCCAAGACACACTGTTGGTGACCAAATGAATTACTCATACATGTTCTTAAAGACCTATTATTCTATATCTAGTCATGAATTTGTTAATTCAATTAAATAGGTGTAATGTGTTTTTTTCTATTTTCTAATAATATTTTTGCAAATTTGTATCGTATTGAATATATAGACATAATAAAAATCTGATGCATAGTATTTTTAAAATAGGTTATTTAGTTTAGGAGATATAACTATAAAATTAAATATTACAAATTTATACATTTCAGCAGGTTTAAGTAATATAATTAAATATTTATTAAAAATTTTATTTAAAATACTTTATCACGACTGAAAAAAAAACAAATTTATTTCATGCTTATTTTTCGTTTTTTTATTTTTCCATGTATTAACCACAAATAAAAACCTCGCACTGGATATATTAATTTAATTTTATATATATTTTGGACGTAAATATTCTACGTTATTTTCTGTAAATTCAAAATACATCATATTTTAAATTTACTTTTATATATTTTTAATATATTTCTGGTAAATAGTAAATAAAATTAAATATTATTTTTGGCATTTAAAAATGGTTAAAATGTTTCAAAAATTCTTAATGTTTTATGATATTGCGTCTAACTTTAAACATGTTTTTACTCGATTGCATTATTTATTTGTAGGTAAAAACATCTGCATTATATAAAAAATTAATGTATTATTTGTTAGATATGTTACACCCCTATATCAATAAAGTTAAACTTACAACTTTTCTTTTGTCAGCAAGCTGACGCTCTTATTTAACTAAATGAAATGTATTAATAAGTGTTCATGTAGACAATGTAATTTTAATTGTTGGTTAAGTTTTGTTAGAGCCAAAAATTTAGTTTCAAACTTTGTACCGCATTTCATGTTTAGAAAACGAAGTTTCGGTAGAATGACTTTAATATGAATAACTCAAAATGGGTATTGTTTAGGTCATGAATGTACTGCCAAAATATTGATCGCTTTATTTAACTTTTTACTAAGATAGGAATAAGTTGGAAATTTGTATGCAGATATAAATATTGTTTAATTTCAATTTTATAAATTAAATTTCTTTATATTCTATGACTCTGTAGTATAATAGCTCTTATAATCTACTTGTCATCGCTCGTTCTAGGTAAGGGCTGTTTTATCTTGATTTGAACTTTTATTGTGGACTTTTGTATCCAAGGAGGTATAAAATAAGATTTGTTATTTATTTCGGCCTGAGTTAAAGAAATAAACATGTTCACTAAAAAATTACTATCACAGACCCATCAGCAAAACATACATTTTGCTGATGGGTCTAATTATGTGATTAATTTTAATTTTTTTTCTTAGCGATATTGACTATTAATTTTTCTTTTCTTTCTATAAACTTTCTCTTACTTAGATTGGAAAAAAAACTTGCAACGGCATTTTAACCAATTTATAATTAATATAACAACTGCTACAAAACGAGAAATTTAGACCTCGGAAAAAAATCAGAATTTTTATTTTAGCAGTACAACATAGCAATAATTTAAACAGTTTAAGAGAAACTTGAATTCAAGAAAAATTTTATTAAATACCTGTCACGTTTTTTAACTTACTGCCTAAAGTCAAAAAATGTGAATTTGATTTTTTATATCTTAGAGCGTAATAAGGGGGTACGTTTATTACGTAATTAGATAGAAAGAATCAAATTCATCCAAATCCAAAGAAGCAGCAAAGTTAATTAAGTGATGACTTACTTTAAAAACTTTCGTCTCAGAAAATTGAATTCTTAAAACTTTTTATTTGTTTTTGATTTCAATTTATTATAACCACAGAAATTATTAATAATAATTATCTTTTGCCCTTCTACTAACAAATTCGAAAATACTACAATTTCTAACAATTTTAACAATAGCCACCGAATTAACGCTTATATTTAACCAAATAAAATTTAGTTCTAACTCCACATACAGACAATTTAGTTCTAATTGTTTAGGCAGGATTAAGTTGTGCTATAGTTTCGAAATTTCAGCATTAAGCCTAATGGCGCATTTCTCATTTAGAAACTTGAGTTTTGATAGAAATATCGCATTTGTAATGCTGTGAATAACTTAAAGCGGGTGTTGTTTAGGTCATAAATAATAAAAAAATATTCTTTGTTATATTTATGATGAAAACGGAGACTTAAGGCAAATTAGCTTCTAAGTTATTGATTGCTTAGTTTAACTAAAAACTAAGAAAGTAATCGATCAATTCTAGTTTTCTTAGAACAATTGATCAAAAAATTTTAGCATTTTGTCGATTTTGTATAACTTAATAATTTTAAGCAGTCTAATTATGTCAGAAATCAAAACAATAAAGTTCTGTACCTGATACTGTTCTAATAATATAAAATTAAAGTTAATAAGTGTATTTTTCCATTTTTAACTAAGGACGTTCTCCATATGCCAATTGACATAAACTTATGTTCAGCCAGGAATTTGGTTATTAGTTTTTAAAGTCATAGTCAATATAATAATTTATAAAGTACATAGTTATATAGTAAATATAATATTAGTATAAAAAAATTACACAAATACAAAAAATGTTATTTGCGCTTAGCAATATTTTATCATACACATATCTTTTATATAACACCGGGTCAAACGGAATACATACGAATACATACTAAAAAATACAAATAAATAGAATTTTACACAAAAGCTTATATTTTATACAATACCATTTAAGTAAAACTTTGACATAGAAAGGGACATATACACATTTTTTCTAATGCTAGCTTAATAAAATGTTGGATAGTGCATATCTTCTTCTAATATTTCTAGATCTTTTTTTAAATTTCAAACAGCCTTTAAACTTGACTGTTTGGTGTGCAAAAATATGAAAAGTCCAACTAAAATGCCTTAAATTAATGACATGTAAAGAATTTCTTGGAATTAGAAATTGTGACGACAGGTATAAAGGAGTATTAGTATTTATAACTTTATGCCTAAACAAAGACAAATAAAGTTTGACAAGATAGTTATATTTATACGGCCGTTAAATATCCACAGATTCCAGTCTGTTTAAAAGACGCAATAATGTGTCGATTTATATATAGACACATTACAGAAGCTGATATTCTTATTATGTGGACGACTTTTTTTACGTTAAGCAAAAACCCAGGCGTAGATCACTTGGAGAACAGAGGGATCACAGATCTGCGTTGGAAGATTCGAACTTTCTTCACCTAATTCTACAATTTTCCTCATAGACTTAGACATGAAGAAACTCAATTACATGTTACAGTGAACAAATTAAAAAAGTGCAATTAGATTTTGCATAAGATCAAAAGCCTAACTGTATACTAGACTAATATGATACTTCGTAAACATCCAAATTTTAGAAATATTACTGGCAATCCAGCAGGGCCAGTTGCCAAACTATGACAAGCTCTGAAACCCGACTTCTTGGAAGGAATAAATTCATTCATCATATAAAAAGCCAGTAGCTCAAGCATTTGCTTAAGAATTAACAGCTTTGGAAAGTGGCTTTACTATAGCAATCTTCCATAGAATAGGGAATAGATATTAAACTTTAAATCGATCATCAAACTCATGTTGATTGGCTTTTTTAGAGGCTGCTCGGTTCTTAATATGCCGTATATTTAACAGATTAATGAGGCTATGGAGGGAGGATTGGAAGTGTATATTATATATACTGATTTTTCCACAGCATTTGATAAAGCTCATATTTCGAGTTCACTAATTAAACTTGAAAGTTTTGGTTTTAATGGAGCATTCCTCAGGCCTTTTGAACTTAATTTGTGGTAATTATTGGCATAAAAATAAAAGATGCGAATATTGCATCAGGAGTGCATCAAGGCTCACACCTAAATGTTTCACTATTTTCAAACGCCCTAAGCCAGTGCTTTACATATAATAAACATATTTTATATGCATACGATTTAAAAGTATACGTAACTATTCGGATTTTGTTAAGTCGCAAAACGAGGTTAATATATTTTCTAAGAGTTGCAGCAAAAATAGGCTTTTTATTAATTGAGATAAATGCTTAATATAATCGTCTCAAGAAATATTTTACAAATATTGATACCTTCATGTAACTTGCAACTCCTAAACTTTAAATTTTATTTCAATAATGTGCAGTCATTTAAAAATACAGATAAATACTTTGATTTAGTGTTTATCTATAAAAGTGCAAACAATTTATTTGATTTTCTACTTACATCATATTTACATAATTGCCAACCCTTACTTACAAACTACTTTTTGCATTTACTGCTTATTCGATGCACTAGAGAATTCAACAAAATTTGTTTTTAAAATTTTAATACATTAAGAAAAAATTCACGAAATAAACTTCACAATAAAATTATCTTAGCATCCAAAAGATATGCATGTAGATAATTAATTAATTAATCAAAACGTCGACAGTCTAGTTTTGAGTTCCATATTAAATTATAAAATTATTTTTTTTGTCGAAATTTATTTTTAATTTGACCAAAATTAGGCACTATCCTTCTAAATATTATTTATCTCTCTTCCTCGGAACGTTAGGGCTACTTAAGAAAATAACCGATTTTACGTTAATTACATTAAATTGTTATGTAAGCATAAATACTTACAGTATAATTAAAATTTAATAAATTATACCGTTATACACCTTACGACTTCATAATGCTTTCTCTATCTGCTTGTCATCCCTTATTTTAGGTAAGAACTATTTTATCTTGATTTGGCCTTTTTTTGTGGATTTTCAAAGCCAAAGAAGTAGAAGAAAAAGGACAGTTTATTTGTTTCGGCTTAAGTTAAGAAAAATCGCAAAATGAAGTTTGTAATTAATTACGGCTTTTACGATTTTCTTTATAACTTTTCTGTTTTAGCTTGAAAAATACTGAAATAATAGAAAATTCTCTACAAAAAAATAGAAAGACCCTATCTACGATGTTTCTCAAATAGTGATTTTGCTGGTAGGAATAATTGTTTTACTTAAACATAATGTTCTTTTTTTATTAGATACATTGACTGTTAATTTTTCTTTGATTTATTATTTAATAGTCTTCCTTAAAATGGAAAAATCTACAAGAGCATTCAAGAGCTTTTACAAAATACAAAATCAGTTCCATAGCCAAAAATGTTAATTTCAATAACGCAAAAAAATCAATAATTTAAGAACTATAAGAGTATGGGGTATAACAAGTATCATTTATACAAAGATAAAAAAAACATAAAAAACTTTAGCAAATTGGTTTTATTTTATTAATATTATAATAATAAAATTAATAATAAATGTTAAAAAAATAAAAGTTGAATTCAGGTGTTATTAAGAAAAATATCATAACAAAACACGTCAAGAAAAAATTTTAAAAATTATCTTCGTATAAAATATAAAGGCTCATATTAGTTCAGAATGTAAACAGAAAAGAAATAAATGAAAAACTATTGTATAAATTGTGTATACATTTTATTTTATTCAAAGCTAAAAAAAAAGTGTTGATAATATTTATGATTTTTCTACAGAAGACATTACTAAAGAAATTTTTTTAACTTTTTATTTTTTCTATAAGTAAAAATATAAATACTAACAAATTATTTTATTATTTCCATCCAGTTGTGTTTCATTCCTCTACCAACAAAATTAAAGTTTTCAATTTCTATTGTAAATCACTAAGTTAACGCCATCACTTACCCAAATAAAATTTAGTGGTAAAGGTACATGTAGACAATTTAATTTTAATTGTACCGAGCGGATTAAGTTTAGTTATAGTTTCGACATTTTGGCTTTAAACTTTATGCCGCATTTGTCGTTTATAAACAGAAAGTTTTGATAGAAATACGGCATTTATAATGCTATGAATTCCACAAAAGGAGTGCAGTTTACGTAATGAATAATATGTAAGTCATTTATCGTTATATTTATGGCAAAAATAGAGACTTAAAGCCAAATTAACAAGACTTTAACTATTAATTGCTTAGTTCAGCTTTTTTCAAATTTAATAAGTATTTATAAGTAATTTTAGGTTTTATTATTTTTATTTTTTTCTATGAATCTTTGGTGGTTTATTAGAAAGTACCAAGTAATTTCTTAAAATGATATGTGAACTTAAATATATAGTTAAGGTTATACTCTACAACGCTCTATCTTAATACTCTAATATCGTTGTCGGCGCTTACTCTTGGTGGTAAGGGGGTTAGGGTTTAATCTTGATCTAGTCTTTTATTGTGGATTTTTAGATCCAAGGAAATAGAAAAAAGGATTTTTTATGTGTTTGGGCTTGCCTTAAGAAAAATGGTAACATGAGGCTTGAAATTACAGCCATTTACGTTTTTTGTTGTTTATTATCTATTTTTTTGCTCAAAAATAGTAAATAAATTGCGAAAAGGGCCAAATTTTTTTTTCCAGCCTATATATAGTTTTTCTTTGTTTTGCACGTTTATTTGTATTATATATTAGCTTCTCCTACATTAAAACAAAAAATGTTAAAAAAAATCGTCACTTTACATACCCTGTAAACTCAATTTATAAAAGAATCGTTAAATAACTTTTTGGACATAGAATACTTATTTGTTATGTCCCAGAAGCAAAGGTTAAAAATATGATCCTAAGCAGTTATATTTTCAAATTTTTATTAAATTCATTTTTAATTCATCAATAAATATCAGTAATATATTTACTCTAACTTAAACAAATAGTTATCCCAAAATGATCCTAAAATGATCCCTATCCTATTTCCTTTATTGTGGATATAATTTTTAATTATTGTCTTAAGACTTTCATTTTATTTAAATTATTGCAAAAACTAATGAATTCTTTTTTAATTTTCACAAAAAGGTTTTTACTATTTTTTATGAAAACAAAAGAATGTAAATTAAAAGAAATGTCTGTAAATATAGCGTTAACTTTGGAATCTAATTACCACATACGCAATTTAGATGCTATATTATTTATGTTTATATAACTTATTTTTATGTCGTTTTTCTAAAATGTCTTTTTTTACTAAATTTTATTTGTTTTTCATTGTTTTCCTTAGTTTTTTTGATGCATTAAGACTCTAAAACTATTAAACCTTACTTTCTTTAAGATTAATGCAGTAAGTATTTTTTTATATTTTCTTAGAATTTCTTGAATTTTTAGCTTACTTAGGTGATATTTTAATCAAAATATCTTTGAAAAAAATCGATTCTAAATATGTCAAATCCTTCGTCATATCAAAACGCCATAAATAAAATATAAATTCAATAATGATCCCGACATCGAATATATAAAATACTTTTTACGTGCAACCTTCTAAATATTGTTAAGAAAGACGTGCTTTAATAAAAAAATCTCCTGGCATGATCAAAATTCATACCGTCGGTTTAGAAAGTAAGTAACCCAATTTAGGTATTTTATTTTCCCATTTTTTTACAAAGCCTCTCAGCATTTTTCTTCGTTCCCAGGAAACCACCATGATAAATATGTATATTATACACAAAAGACCCAAAATTATGTACATATTTAGAAACATAAGCATGATGAACAACAGAATATTTCTTGTATAGAATAAAAGCGTAGCGCCAACACAAGTTGCCTGATTGATCACGTATATGTGATCAATAACATGTTTACGAGTATCCGTTAAAGTGTATTTGAAAAGAATTATAATAATATAGTATAGGAACCCTTACTATTAATATTTTTTTTTTTGTAAAGTTACAATAGTCTTTCTCTATTCTAGCTGTGATATTTTTGACCATTACCTTCTTCTTTCTGTGGGATTATTTAAATAATAAAATGCAGAAAGTTTTCAACCCAACTTTCTCTCGATGATGAACCACTGTTATATTAAGACCTGCAATTTAAGTGTCTTTTAGCACATGTAGGTTAAATTAATATGCAGTATTACTCCAGTGAGTATTAATATTACCTGTCTTTAAAAAGATTTCAACTATTAATTCAAAGACAAAATTGAAATGGACTTAAATGAAATCAACTTAATCTAGTGTTACAGAACTAACTTAGAATTATATGGTATATTGCATTTTTTTTAGTGGAGGAGAGAAATTCTCGAAAGACACCTTTTGACCTTGTGACACAAGGGGACCAAAGTAGAATTTCTTCCTGGAACTACTGAATGTGTAACTTCAAGAAGGTGTTCATAGAAGAAGGCTGGGCGTAGATATTTTTTATCTCTTTCGGAGTTCGATCTACTATCTCTCTTCTTTTAATGATAAGCACATTTATTGTGATTATACATTGCCTTCCACATTACCGGAGAAGCGAGCATTTTTGCAACTATTTTGTCAATATCTAGTGTACGAGTTGTTTGTTCTGCAACTTTTCTTCGTTCTACCTTAGGTGGGCAAAAGGAAGTATGTTCAGTCATATCAATATCACTATAATAAGAGCATTTTTCTGCTTGACTTAATTTAACTTGTTGCTTTAGATACGGTAGGATATTTCCATGACCGGTTAGTAGCAAAGTCTTTTTTACCTTGTTCTTCCTACTTAAGGTCTCTTATTGGGTATCAGCCTTTTTATCTAACCTGCTGTGCCATTGTCTTGACTGTACTTTTCTCGCCACTGGGACATTAGCCCTTTAGTAGCTACGTGTCCGAACTCTTTTCCTTTCTATTCTATTCAAACTCTCTGTCTTGCTAGTAAGTGAATTGGAGAAGTTCTTGCTATTACGATCAGTGCCTTCGTTGATGCTGTCCTGTACGTACAAGTTATTCGAATTTCAGTTCTTCTTTGCATACTAATGAGAGCTTTTTTGTGGGTCTCCTTTTCTATGGATTTTTTCCCATATCGAAGCACTATAAAGCTATTTTTCAGTTACCAAAAACAGTATTTTTCTGGTGGTCATGTTGGCTTTTCTAGCAACGATTTTGATATGGTTTTCAAAGGTAAGATTTGTATATAGATGGATGCTCAGATACCTGAGAATCTGAGATAAAAGTTATTCGAATTTCAATTCTTCTTTGCACACTAATGAGAGCTTTTTTGTGGGTGTCTTTTTCTAGGGCTTTTTCCCATATCGATGCATCATAAAGCATAATGAAATCCAGTTACCAAGGACGGTATTTTTCTGGTGGCCTTCTTGACTTTTTTAGCAACGATCTTGATATGGTTTGCAGAGGTTAGATTTCTACATACATGGATGCTCAGATACCTAAGAACTTCCTGACACTCAGTGATTATATCATTTTCAGTCACAAAAATGGTCTTGGTTTTTTTTACCTGCAACTAGGAGCACTGCTTCGGTTTTGTGTGGCGTTAGTTTTAAGTTCCTTTTCTCTATTCACTCATTTAAGGCGTGATTTGTTGCGACCTCCAACGGTTCCCATAGTGTAAGAATCAGGCCACTAGTACACGGATCAGCGGAAATACTAGATATTTTCAATTCCCAAAACTGCTATGTACTTGTTACGAAATAAAATACATAGATAGTTTTATATTTCAATATAGCTCCCTCATTTAGTTAAAAGCTGATGCCTTGAGGTAGCTTAAGCGAACTCAACTCTGTGGTTTCTCCCAGGTAGTTATCGAGATAAATGGTAGATCTTCTTCTAGAAAGGATGCTGGTAAGTTTAAAAATTTAAAGTTTGCGGTTTTGTAGTCTCAAGTCGATGGGAAGTCGTCTGCTGAACTTGTTGTCTTTTACGTTTATATTACAGCAGGATGTAAATGACAACGAGAAGGATGATCAGAGTGATTGATATAATAGTAAGCCCGGAGATATGTTGATTTATCAAAGCTTTTAAAATAATAATAATAATAATAATAATAATAAAAATCGACGATCGATGTAGAAAATGCCTGCGCGTACTGGAGACAATTCAACATATAACATCAGGATGCACATCTCTATCAGCTGCCGAATATCTGTACGGACATAATTGTGTGGCAAAAATTATTTATCAAGAACCGGCAAAACTTTATCATCTAATTGACGAAACTTGCCCCTATTACCAGTACAAACCAGAAACTATACTTGAAAATGACGACTTTCGCATCTACTGGGACAGAACTGTTTTGACCGATAGGACGCTGACTTCAAACAGACCAGATATAATCTTAATAAATAAAGCCCAAAAAAAAAGCTTTCTAATTGACATAGCAGTGCCAAATACTAATAGTGTCCTAGAAACGACACACATTAAACTTGCTAAGTACGCAGATCTAGCTCACGAGATAAAACAAAAATGGAGGCAAGATAATGTATATATACTCCATCTAGTTATTTCATCCACTGGAATTGTCCCTTTAATACTGTCCAAAAACTTTAACGCATTGGGTCTTGCCTCCTGGACGATTGTCACTATACAGAAATCTGTTATACTGAATACATGCAACATTGTTCGAAAGTTCCTAAATCTCCATAGCAAAATTCATCGTGCCTTCAGGCCGATGAAATTGACTACACCGCTATCAGCGAGCTAAAACAGAAAACTAATAATAATAATAATAATAATAATAATAATAATAATAATAATAATAATAATAATAATAATAATAATAATAATAGTAGATGTATTTTATTCAAAATTGATAGATGTAGTTAACAATAATAATATTCTATAACTAAGTACCCAAGAAGCAGGGCGCAGTCTAGCTTAGACAGATACTCTACTTTTTCGTATTTGATATATTTTTATACAGTATCGACTAAGTTTATGTTATACAATATTTAGAAGATCTATATTATTCTAACTTAGTTTTAAAGGTTGCAGATCCCAGGTAAGGTCCTTAATTGATAGGTGCTCACAACACTTGGGTAGGGAATAAGTGCAGACTAGTTCCTGTGGCTGATATTTTATTAGGCTTCAACAATATATTTTACTGGTAATTAAGAGGGTTGAAGTTGTAGGTTACTATTTAGATTGATGGTACTCGAGGATGGATCTCTTCTCGTACATTTAGCAGCAGTGATTTATAAAGGGTCAGATAATCAAACCAACTATATTTATAACCTATAATTTTTGGCTAGAAAAATATTAACTTGGCACCTTTATGGTAGTAGTTATGGATCCTATTTCAAGAGTTAAACTTAACAGGTTGCGTTTCTATCAATTGGTTGATGTAGTGTGTCCTAGGTTCTTATTTTGTCCTAGACTTTAACAGTGTTATAAATTTCGCAAATATACGTGAAACATCGAATCATCATCTCGTGCAGTATATTATTGTATTGTTATAATCATGTGGTAAAAGTAAAGGATAAAGATAATATATAGTATACATTTCTGGTTTTACTAGAGTACTTTTAAAAATTAAAACTATTCGTCAGTCAGATAGATACGCTTCTAGCTTAATTGGGTCTAGGTATAGAGCAATATTGGACGAGGACACTGGTAAATCTAAATTATTTTAATTTATTACTTAAAAGATCGCTATAGAGCTATGAAACCAGTTGGTGTAATAATGAAACTGTACTGAATTATGTAATGAAACTGTACTGTATCATTTAGAAAATTTTTAATAATAGCATAACTCTCCATAAGAGATTGACAAATGTCTAGAGCTATTTTCGCAGCATAATAAGATGTATTTTTACTAATTGATTCGCGATGGAGTCTTTAGACAATTTTTTAATTTTATAATATATATTTCTTACTATAGTTACTTGCTCTCTTTTATTACTTTTGAATGTATCATTTGGACATTTAAATATTATAATTATACAACGAAAACCTTAAAGCTTCCCCACAGCAGGCTCTTTTATGTAAGCTCTTCAGAATCTGTTTTCTTCAGAGTTCTGTTTTGGTAAGTTATAGACCCTATCAGCCGAAGGTGCATATTTCCAAACTAGCAGTGCATCCAAAATATACAATTTTCAGTGCATTTGCTTAGGATTAACTATTCCCTCAATATCGCGTAGCGCTTCCTTTAAGTAAACTCCTACATATTTCAATATGAAATTTGATTTACCCTCTCAGTATTTTTAAATGCTAAGACAATTTTATTGTTTCTATAGTTATTGAAAAGTAGCATGTTTTAACAAAATTTGTCTTTAACATTTTCGCGCACTGCCTTTACTTGAAATAAGGTACTTTCGAATGACTCAGAGGACAACGCAACAAACAGCAAATTTTGCTCTTGATTATTATTAAATTATTACTGTATTAAAAAAATAGCTCAAGACAGAGCCTTGAGGAAATCTCAATAATCGTAAAAAATTACAATGAAAAAATTATATGTTTATTATATTTTCTACGATACCTTAAAAGGAAATGACAATAATAAATCGAAAATTGAACTTTTTAACATTCTATCACCGCTTCATTTATATATAAGTATCTAGATCTTCTGTCATTTATGTTTTTCTTACTTACCTTTGAAAACCGCAATGAATAACTTCAATTTATTTCTCTAATTATCAATTATATAAAAATTTTCCTCTAGTTGAGTTAAAACTGCCGTTAATTATGTTCGTCAATTATTTTTTAACGATAAATTTACAGCAATCTTTAGCAATTTTTCACAAGCTTTCAATATTTATAATTAAAAACATAAATTCTATGCAGCAAAAGAAATTTTTCTTTTAAAAAATATTACATGATTATAAATTTTAATATTTTTTATAAAAGATTTCAGAAAGTTCTTAAATATCTGATTTCCTGGAAAATATTTTAGTAAGGGTTCTAAGACATTTTTCTTTTTAACTTTATAGAGGTATAAGAAGACCTTTAAGGAAATTTAATTTATATTTCTCTTTATATAAGTAACCTTATAGTTAATTTTTTATTATGTATGAAGTATGTTATTTTAATTAATAAATTATATTTCTTTTTTTTTGTGACCCAAATTTTTTTAATATTTGTTTCTAAGTGAATTAAATTTTACTTGACCTCAGTTTTATTTTACCCCAGATACAACTTACTTAGCAAGAAATATAAATTACATTTCTTTACTAAAATAAGTTTATTTACTAAGACTTCCTTATTAAAGTTATTAAAAGTCCTGGTTTTTTTAACACTATAGTTTTGAAATATTTGTTTAGACCAGTCAACATAAACTTAAACTTTTAAACTGAAATACAATGAAATACCCTCAATAAATTAAAAAAAAATATGAAGTGTTTTAATAAAATAAATTTTTAAAGTTCTTTTTTTCATTTAGGTTCTTAAAGACCTTATTTACCCGATTTATTTTTCTTATGTGAACATATATAATTTCTACTTTCGGATATTCAAAAAACGATAAGATATTTTTTAAGTGTTTCAAAAATATAAAAATTATACTAGACATTTTTTGAAATTTATGTTTATTTCCTTTTTAGGTTGAAACAACCCTAATCGCAAAATTGATTTTTTAATAATTAATAATACCTTATCTTTTAATTTTTAAAGTTATCTGTTTTGAATTAAATATCTACATATATTTTATATACTAATAGATAATCGTTTTTTTTTTTTTTAAATATCCTAATATAAATTTAATCTAAAATTTCATCAAACCTAATTTTTTAACTTTTTTCATCATTAGGTTAACCGAAAATAACTTTACTTTTGTCATCTGGAATATTCAATATATTTTTACATATTTCGTATAATTATATATATTCTAAACGCAATATTTTTTGACACATAATATAAAAAATAACATTTTTAATTAGAGTACTATGTATACACTAAAATGTCAAATTTATGTCAATAGAAAAATAATTTAAAGCCATCATCTTTTTTAACATTTAACGTTTTCAACAAACAGAGCGTACGTTTAGCCATAACACTGGATGCAGTGTTCCCTGATAACAAACAATGTTAAAATAATTGGCCTACATTATACAAGGCCTTTCACTCAAACTATTTGTACAATAAACAGAACAAAAGTTTCAGGTCTGTTCACAAGTTGATTATAAAACAAGCAACTTGGGCTGGTGCAGCAGTAATATGGAAAATGACTCTTTTTTTGTAAAATATTAGAACAGCAGGGAAAATAGATTTGAGAGGTCTATTATCTAATAGGCACTTTATATTAATTTAAATATTAGTTATTATACTAGAAATAAAACACCTATTAGCAAATGCGCTTATTTCTCTTTCATGAACCCTGTCTGATTTTTTAGTGCTTCTCTTTAATGATGAATAGGCGTTAAATTTATTTTTTTTATTTTGTTATTTTTAGGTAGTTAAAGATCATCAATATTTTAAATATAAAGGTAAATTTTTTTACAGCTAATAAAATAATACAAGAATAGGGTTAAATTTACATGCCACAAAAAGGCAAGTAGAAAAAATGAAGATGGTACTTTCTGTTACGTATTTCTACTTATTAACTAAAAAAAGGAAAACATATATTAACATGGATCCTTACAGTAATTTCAAAAATGATTGGTGTTAATTTTATGCAAAAAATCTAGATGAAAGAAATCGTGAGTTGTGATACTAAACAATATAAAAAGATTTCTCGTTGGCTTAAAAAGTAATCCTACTGTAAAAGATGAAATCTAAAATTATGTTATTTTGTCAGCTTGGGATAAAGTGGGATAAACTTGTCATATAATTCTTGATTATAAGAAAGCTTATGATACCATTGTCCAATGAATTTTAAAAAGCCAGCTTGATTTATTCGGTTTGGATTAAACAGCGCCTTTGTATTTCTCAAATGACCTTAAATTTTGTACTCAAAGAGTTCTTTTTGGTGATTCTAAATCTGCTTTTATATAATATATTTCTCAGGATAGTATACTTGAGCCGTTCATTTATTCTTGATATACTTTAGATTTTTCCTCTTATTATAAATATATGAAATAGGTTATCAATATGGTGATGACATGCATGTTTTCTATGTTTTCTCTTTAGAAAATATATTTAGTTTGTTTGTATAATTAATTTAGGGTGATGCCAATACTTTCTTAGATGCATGGTTCTATTTTGCATTAAACGAAAACACAGGCAATGATTTTTGGAAAAAAATAGAAATTATATACAAAATAATGACCATTTAAACTCTATGTTAAATAAAATTTAACTCAGCCATAGCGAGAAATGTAAGAACCTTGGTCTAATTATTGACACTGACATGAGATTCTCTTTCAATGTCTTTTCGTTGACCTAAAAAATATTTGCTTCGACACCAATGCATAGAGATAAACTGTAATAACTAAGATTGAATTATATGAATCTCATGTGTTATGTTACTATTTTATTAAATACATTTGTCCTTAATCTCCTTTTATTAGTATTTTACAAAGATTATGCAAATACTACTAATGTTATACCATCTTTTATAAGAACTCATTACGATTTTTTGATGACCTGCGAAGGTCAGAAATTATAGTACTACAATTATATATACAATTATATAGGACAAGATACTTAAAATATGTTAAGGTTAGAATTTAAAAATTAAGAAAGTTAACATATATTTCTGGTACTACCAAAAACGTTATATTTTTTACGTTAAACTGCCATATTGTCAAATTTTTAATATTTTTCTATTTGTAGCTTTACTTTTATCCATCTATTTTAATATGCAAAAAACTGAAAGATATGTTTTTGCTCACCGGTTGATACACTGTCAAAAATCACATTTAGATCCACAAGAGATTTTTTACTGATATAAATGAAGAGTTAAATAATTAAAATTATTGCAGAGATAATTGTTTTATTATAATTAAGTTAAATATTTCGATATTTTCAACACGGTATAAGATGACAATTATTTTTTTTACTGGTTACCGGTAATTGCCACTTTAAAACATAATCAAGAAATATTTTTTATTATTGTTATGTCATTGGTTATCAGTCGAGAACACTTTAAAGAAACTATTGAAATAAATGTTTTATGGTTTTCAAGTCAATAAGAGATAAAACAATTATTTTTAAAGTTGCGATAAACTTTTAAAAGCACTTACTGATATTGTCTTTACTTGTTCATCAGTCGATAGATTGTCATTAGAAGAAATAAGTAAAGTATGAAAAAGAATTACATAGACACATGACCGTGATAAAGATCCCAACATACATAAATATATGAATATACCAGTGATTACTAGTGTACTTACTAATAATTATAGTTATCAGGAAACACCTACTTATAGATTAAGCAATTAATTTATTAAAACTTACACAAAGAAAGACCATTATAATGGTGCTTCTACTTATTATAATACTCATAAATATACAAAATTTTCTTTTTGGAGAAATTGTTATTTTTCTTTTAAAAGATTATTTAAGTTTTTTATTCTCAGATACCTCTGAGATTTTGTTTTTGCCGACAACTACTTCTTCTTTGGTAATTTAAATTTTCAGGATATTTATAAACTATAATTAGTGCAGATTTTATAGATAATTCCAGTAGATATCTTATACATTTACATTTTTTATAACTTCAGTATACTAATATAGTGTCTCTCTATTTAAATATTTATGAGAATGAATATTTTTACTATTAGTCTAATATTTGTGAGACAAATATGCTAAAACACATAAACCTTATTTTTCCTATATTAATCGATAAACGATTGCCACATACCCATCTTAAAACCTTTGCAAATGTAGCTTTCAATAGTTCTACTATAACATTTTAGGTATCTCCGTGTAGAAGGCGAGCTAAATCATTAGTATATGATGAATTGGAGTATATGATGGGTTGATGTATGTATATTTTGCTTATTGATTTTCAATTATAGTTCCTTAAGAAACCATATTGATTTTTTTAATTAAAATTATCATAAACTTTAAAATTCCTAAAAATTCCAAATCTTTAAAGTTTATTTTATATAATTTGCCACATTTTCTTTTTTGATTTTGTCGAATTTTGTTTTAACGTAGATTTGATTAGGTTCTTTTATTAGCTAATCTAAAGTATTTCGATATATTGAATCAGAAATTTTCTTTATTTATAGGAGATTTTATAAAATTCGAAAAAGTCAGTTTTACACTTTTTTAGACAAAAAATACTGCTTATTAAACCGTTATAAAGAACAAAATATTATTAATAATTTACGAAAATCTGGAAAATCAAATCCCTGATTTTCTATTGATAACCGCTTAAAATATTCTCCAGAAAAAAGAGTATCTCTGAGGCAGTATGACTGATAAAGAAAATGTACATTTTTACTAGTTTCAGATTATCTAGGCTTTAAAATTCCTACCAAGATAAATATATATACTCAAAATCAATATAGGATGATATATAATATTTTATTAATATCAAAAGTTCATCAAATTATAATAATAATAAAAAGATTTTCTAGTTGTGACTAGTCGAAAACTTCGTGAAAAATTTGAAATTTATATTTTTAGTTAAAGCAAATAAAATTTCTGTAAAACGAGTTAAGCATAGAATAAAATTATTGACGAAAGTATAAAAAAATTAAATATCTAAATTTGTATTAATCTGATTTAAGTTTATATTTTTATAAGTTTTATAGTGTCCAATTTTTCCGAATCCGAGTTACAAAAAAAAATCCCATTTCCATATGTGATTTATTATGACTTCAAAGGTCTACTTTTTACTAAATTTATAACCCTATTTTTAGCATTTAAATTAATTATCTTTTTAATCCTTAATGTATATTCCCTTTTGACTTTTGTTCGTTGATGGCTATCAATTTCTAAAATACACTCTTTTTAAAAGAAGCCATATATCCTTCATCTTTCCCTTTTAACAAACCCTTGCTGTCTGCAGTTGTCTTATATTACCTTCCGCATATTCACTTTCTATTTATAATTAAATCAACACGTATCCATAATGTTGCATGTTAGCTGTGTGTAATTTAACGTTTCTCAAAAGTACGTGGGATACGTCTGCATTATTCAGTACGCTCTATCAACTTCCGTTTGATGTTTTTAATGTAAATAATTAGGAAAGGTATAAACTGGTTTTATTTCCAGAAAAGTATTTAAATATATGATGTAAACATTTTACACGGAGTTTATTTTATTATGGTCAATTAGCGTGTAAATGGATTGCAAGTTTAACATAATTATTTATATAACGAAAAGGGGGTATAGGAACATGAAAAATAAATATTGATTTTTTTATTTAGATAAAAAAACGTTAATAATATCCCATTAGGTTATGCTTAGAAAGTTTATATATTTGATTCTTAAGGGGTAAATAATTAAAAAATCTTAGAGATTTTATGTAAAAAGGGATACAATTTTGGGCACTACTAGAGATTTACGAAAAAAACGAATGAATCCATCGATTATTGATTTCGGAAAAATATTTTTTTACTTGTTTCAGCTCTGAACGTTAATTTTCCAACGGTAGTCAAACTCATTCCTAAGAACTTAAATCGGAAAACGCGCAAATAATACCTTGTCTGATTGCTTATTCTTATTTAACTCCTAATGTATTGTTCACATTTAATTTCTAGAGTTCATTTGGTATAGGCTAAATAATTATTAAATTTTTTTAAGGTAATGTGTTTAAAAATAATTCTTGTTATGAGCCGATTTTTGATCATAGTCAGTGATGCAAAAATAAGATAACCTAACCGTTTAGCTTTTGTTCCCATTTGATTTCAATTAAATTTTTAGAGTTCATTTGGTATATGCTAAATAATTATTAAAGTTTTTTTATGTATTGTGCTTAAAAAAAATTCGAGTATCTAGCTCAATTAGTGTTACCTTGTATTATAATTTTAGAACAAACATCGCTACTACCTTTCTACAATTTTTTACAATTTTTTTTTTAAGCCTACCAGTCAGTCGATAAGATTCTGGAAATACTATTTCTGGGCGTCCATATAATAGTAAATATTTTGCTTAGAAGGCTTCTGGAATAATTCTTAGCTCATTTTATAATTTTCCTCTACTGCACCCTGTTCATCATTAGCTCATCAGCTTTCACTATATTCAGGATTCTAAGATATTGTACCCTCCACCGTAGTCGCGGTCTACCTAATAGTCTTCTACCAGTCGAGGTCTCTTCCCATACTAATTGAATAACTCTTACATCTTCCTGTCTTTTGACATGGCCGGTCTTTATCTTTAATTATTTTCACAATATCTTTTTGATTTTTGACTATTCTCCTGTTTTTCCTACTACGGTACGGTTGTTTATTTTCATTCCGTATAGGTCCGTATATACTTTGTAGGTTTTTTTATACAAATCCCAGTTTGTTCTCATTCTTTTTTATTATGGTCCAATTCTCTCAGGCGTAAGTTACAATCATGTACTCGTGCACTCCATCGTTAGAAGCAATATATTTTTATTTTAGTTGTCCAACATATATTTTTGAATTTTATTATTTTCGGTAATGCCTAAAGGCAGCAACTGGTACTTTGAATTCTGATATTAATGTTTTTAGTTATGTCATTGTCTGACGTGATAGTAGCACCCAGATATTTACAGTTATGAACTTTTTCTTCACATTTTATCCTATTCGATTTGACCCTATTACAGTTTTTTTTTACTTTTATAAGTTATAGAGAGTCGAGCGGTAAAACAGAAAAAAGAAATTTAAATAAAAGGGTTTTTATTCTTCACTTCATGAATGGAAAAAGTGTAGAGAGAAAATGATTATTATACTCTCCATCGACAAAATCTGCTTTTTGTTATTCCTATTATTTTTCACGTTCCACGCATAGAATTATTAGAAGAATTTAATGCCTTTCTTGCTGAACACTTAAAAAAGATGGAAACCTACGAATAGAAAAAACTCCATATCACCTAAAAATAAATGAACACATAGCGCAATATTTGACTGAGACTTTACTAGCTATTCTCAAAGACTTCAGATATTTCAAGGAGGATATTATGAATGGCTGGAAAAAGTAAAAATTAAACAACTATGCTATTTTTGTAGCTAGTCCGGAGCAATTTATAATATATTATTATTAAATAAATTTATTTATAGTTATTTATGCTGCCAGAGGTGTCCAAGAGGCAAAGTCGAGTTTTTAACTTGTTTAAATTTATATGTGTTTTTTTTCAAACTTCACACACCGGTAAATATATTAGCAGAATGTTTAGGCTCACACAAGGTATTAAAGTCACTATTTAAAACTAGGTTTTAATTTATTGGAGAAAATAACTATATAACGAACCACGAATGTTGCAGCCGAACTATTTGCTTGACATGCTGATTTTCTTGAAGATGTAATAAATAATTTTAAAAGATATGAATGCTTCGATCAAGCTTAATGCCCAAAGGCCAAATATAAGTACATTTCCCAAAAAAAACTGACTAGATAGTCTTGAAATAAGCTTTGTGACAAGCCTGCAATGACAGTGAATTTATCTGGTAAAGAAAAATTTTAAGTTGAAGTAATTTTTTCGATTTTTGACACTTTGATCTATCAGCAGGTTGGGGTTCTGTCTAAATTACTAACAATTAAATTAGATGAATTAAGTAACTAATGACGAAATTTTTCTGAATTATATCATCAGGATATTAATGGAGATGAATTGAATGCATTCATTTTAGATAATATTTAAGAATCAAACAGATCAAATCAATAAAAGCCAAGAACAAACTATTTTAGATTTGAAAGATATTTTATGCAGATATAGAATCACATATATATTTTCAAATGTCAAAATACCAGTGAGAATTTCGTTAAGCTTAATTATGACAAATTGCAGTGATGAACGCTAGTTTTCCAAGTTGGCTATAAATAAAAATATACTAAGAAGTACTATGCCTCAAGGCAGGCTAACTTATCATTAATGATGATAGAAAATGACTTATTGAAAAATATTGATTTCGAAAAAAGCCACTTGCGTCTATCTAAGTAAATATTTGTGCTTCCGGTTTATTTATTAATAAATTTACGTGTACATATTATGTTGTTATATTATTCTATTTATAGCTAGACTTTGTTCCAAAGGCCCCGGATGGTTAAAGACGGCACTGGTCCAATCCCTACGGTCAGTTTTTGATGTGGTCTTGGCTTTTTTTTTTCTAACTTATTTTAAGGCCTATATTTTCCGCTGTAGATTTATTATTTAGAAATTCTTCTTTTATATTCACAGTGCTCATTAACAGGATTTAACTTGATAACAGATTCTATCAGTTCTTCTCGTACGATAAAATCAGTTTCAGATTCGTGGCGTTGGTTCCGATTTCCGCTATGACACATAACAGATTTTTCGATCTTTAATATCTAAGAGTCGGTCGTAAATTTTACATAAATAAAATGCGAACAATCTCATCCAATTATGTTATGCTTACAAAAATAATGTATTTCATCCTTAATAGGTACAAATTGATAAATTTTTAGGAAAATTTTATAAATAAAATGACGTAAGCCATATCTAGTTGATCTTGTTTGAAAAGTGCAAAAAATATTTAGTTGGCATTTATATTGCTCTACAATTTGATATTTTATAAATGTTTTTTTTTCTTCTGGATTTCTGCGAAAACCTAAAAAAACCTGTTTTCGAATGGTATTTTAGTACACATCATTAATACAAAAATCAAATTTTAAGTCTTTTTAAAAAACGTGATGAAATTTGATGATATCAACAAGTAACTTAATTTGAAGAAAAAAAATACAAACGTAAGGCAAAAAAATGTTTTAATGATAAATACAATAAATTTTAGATTTTATTTAAAAAATGCGCATTTCTTTCTTATATACCCAAAATGGTTTCTCTCTTTTCGAGATATAACTTTAGAGCGAGTACTTTGTATATATGCAAATAATTTTAAATATAACTTAAAATGTTTTCTTAAGTTCCGACCTTTTATATTAGGTGTAATAAAATGACTAATGAAATACTAATTTATCTTAATAATTAAAAGTTATACATCCAAATAAATATATTGTATAACATTAGAAACCTTTAAGGATCTCATTAGGTATTTATCATTATTACATGTTATACTTCATAAAAGCTATTCAAATACTTCTTGTTAAATGTGCTTAACGCCTCGTAAATGCGACATTTCATGTACACTATTAATACAGTTTGTCACAGTCGAAAAGCGGTAAAACTCTCGTTCTGAAAATTGCACTTCATCTTTTCCCAGGAGACCGTTATGGGTGGCAGCTATGCGCGGTCCCTAATGCTAAAACTACTTTTATTATTATCTTAATCACCCACAAAAGCGTTAAACTTTTTCACGTTGTAGCCAACTTAAAAGTTTAAGAATTTAATATTAGAATTTTATAGTTTAGTAGTTTTATACGTTTAAAAAATTGCGATTTTACGAAAATATGTTATATATTATCTCCGTTTTATTAAACGGGGTAAAAAATGTAAAAAAAATTTAACATGCAATAAAAAACATAAAATTAAAGAAATAAATAGACTGAATAAGCATATTTTCTAAAATGTTTTAAAAAAGGAAAACTGGAATACCGTCAGTTTTAGAACAGAGAGTTTTTATAAATTTTTAGTAAAGTATTGCGACCAGCGAGTTATACAAACACGATATACATAAAAGATTACTATAAACATAAATCAGTATAAAAAAAAACAAAATGAAAAATTACTCTTGCAAAGTTTTTATGAAAATCACAATCTGACTTACAAAAATATATATAGAAACAACTTGAGTAAACTAATAAGCAAAACTAAATACACAACATAAAATGGAAACTGAAGATACTAAAAGTAATCTTATAGAGAAGAATGCAAAATGTATTAGAGTATTCCTAGATTTGGCTAAGGCCTTTGATATTGAGAACCAGAGTAACAAGACTTTTAATGTTTATTTCGAATGGGTAAAATAAGGAACTGGCAGGAAACTTTTAAACTATCATTTAACATATCAAAAATATACGATATTGCATTTTCATTGACTGAAGCGGATCGCCCTACATTTTATACTCTTGATATAGAAAATAACACAACAGCTGGTATAAGGGAAGTTTGTTTTAATAAGTATATGAGTGCTACAATCAATAAATATCTAAAATAAAATAACTACATTTTAAATCTAACGAAAAATATTTGAAGACATCTGCATAAATTTTACATTTTAAAACAAATTTTAAGCCAAAACCTGATGGTCGATGTTTATAAAGCTTTGGTTGAGTCATTGATAAAATACAGCATCGTTGTATTTCATTTACTATATCAGACTTCTTTAAAAGCATTTAATGTAGTACAAAATTACTTTAAAAAAATATTATTTAGGAAAAACAAACCATATTCAACCAGTTTATTGTACTCATATGATATATTTATTGTTTGATCAATTTGTCTCTTGAAAGTTTGTTGATGAAAACCTCCAACGAAATAATGCTGTAAAAAAGCTATAATACTCTCAATAACATAAAAAAGCACTTAAAAACTCCCAAGAGTAATCCAAATTTAAATAAGTGTTATATGCAGGTAGTATTTTCAAAGTTGAGTCATTTATTTTAACTGCTTGTACGACTTGTCAAAAGAAGTTTATATGCTAAAAATTACCTTTATAAAAGTTGCACGATAAAAAAGATGGAAAAACATTAAAACTTGAAAAAATAACAATGGTAATAAACAAATTTTTTGATATTCTAAGCTTGCAAATTTAGTTATTAGACTTTTTTATCTAAGGTGTTAAACAAAACAATAAGGAGGCGACGCTGAAAGAGCTGCATAAGCTGAAATGTTACAAATTGAGATACTGATGTTTTAGAAATTGTTATAGATGACTCAGCAATGTGTATTAGAGCTATAGCAGCTTAAGAAAAAGTTCCTTATAGTAAAGCGTGAAAAACTATACGACAAGAAGAGTAATATCCTTATTACTATCAATGGGTACAAGCTTTAAGCTTAAGTTTTAACCTGAAGATCGTCCTAGAGGAGTTATGTTTTGTTATATTTTGCCAGTGGCTTTTAGAACAGTTTGATAGAAATGAAGTGTTAAAATAAATGACTTAACATTAGTAATGTTCTGTATATCATTTAACCAAAAATACTCAATTTAATTCGAAAAGGTATACGAAAAATAATGAATAGAAAAAAATGTAAAAAATCTTGCAAAAATTGTATTTATTCAAAAAATATTAAAAAACTCTTTAGAGAATTATTTGAGAGTGGTTGGGATAATAAGTTTTAGTTTATATAGGTTAACTTTAGTTTGGTATACTGAATATGTACATAGTTAAAGTGAAGATATAATCATCATATATATTTATTAATAATTTGTTGTTGTGTGTAATATAAGAAACATATTAAAAATTTTTGGGTATATATTTCTGGCTCTTTATTTGATGTATGAAGTCGTTATATAATATATAAGATAATAATAAAGTAGCTGTTTAAAATTACTTTTTTCATAAAAGTCGGCTGTTATTTACTGTTATAAAGACTTTTTTTATTTGAGTTCAGGTATTTAATATCATCCAAAAATTGGAATTACTTTTTTATGATTTCCAAGCTTTTAGGGTAATTTTTTAGAACTTTCAGGCACTTGACATACTTTTTATGGTCTTAAAAGTAATTTTTCTTTCAGAACTTTAAAGACATATTTTATTTTATTTCAAGAATTTAATATCTGACCTACATTAAAAGCAAATATTCGCATAACTGTTTCCTGGCTTCTTCTCGAAACATAAAGGGTCGTGTGCTTTATTAGTTTAATCGAAGGACCACAGCTAAGCGTTAAATGATCACTAAAAATTTATATTAATTTTTTTAACTTAACATGCAACTTCACGGACTTCTAAGAATGTATAACAGACATAGATTTTTAACTTGGTTTTAGAGTATATGCGTTGTTAATAACAATTGACTCGACTCACACAATACATTTCTGCAATTCAAAAAATTATTTTGAATTGCAGAAATGAAATGTATGTGTTTTTTTTAATAATTTTATGTATTTTTAATATTGCGACAAATAGGTAAAATCGATAGGATGAGAGTAAGGGAGTCTTTTCTAGAAGAAAATATGATTAAACTTTAGTTAAAGCACATTGATATAATATGTTTAAAAATAGCTGGCAAAATAATAAAACAAAAATTAACAAATAAAATATTAATATTTACAAATTGGATTTAAATCAAACCCGAATACGAGATTAAATTAACTTGTTTACTAGACATTACACTAATTACGCTATTTCGCGGCATTCGAACGCTTTGATTTAATACGGCCCTTTAATTAATTATAGAGCAGAAAATAGCCAAGTAATTAGGCTAATTTTTGACATTTTTTTTAAGCTGTTTTGTGTATGTTTATATATAATTGTAATAATAAAATGGTTAGTTTTAATCTTCTTCCGACGATGCATCGTTAGTGAAACATGTGTCGAGAGTAAAAATAAAGAATTCTGGTTAGTAGTAAAACTGTCTCGTAATTTAAGACGATATTGATTTAATAAATGATTCTCAAGCAAAATATAATTTACTAATTCTAACAGCAAAATTAATTAGTTAAAAAAATAAATTAAATATTTAAAATTAATATTTACAAATAATACCCTTTTTACTGTATCTTTTTTAATTGTCTTATTAATAAATAAAGAAAAGCATTGCAATTTATTATTCATTAAATCGATTTTATTTTACTTATTAAACTTACATCTTATCTGCTTTAAAAATTTTTGTTTAAATTTTAATTTTAAAAGTTCTTGGAGTATATGCTAGGCACTTCCTAGGAGAAACTTCGTTAGTAATAATTTAAGAGTTGCTTCCTAAGTTATTACTAATGGAAGGCTTTGGTAGCGATAAACTTTAAAAAAATTCTGGTAATTTTAAATTTTATAGAAGAACTTTTCCTCTATTTTTAATAGAGGTTATAGAGTATTTCAATGTATTTTTATTATATACAATGCTGAAAGCAAATTATTGTATTCTTCATCGAAGAATTTACATATATTCTAACTATAGTGATGGGAGAAACAGGTGCAAATTTTATCAATTTACAAGAATATGGACGAGAAAAATTGGAAAAATATCCATGTAACACACAATTAACTAATTTTACAATTTATTATTACAATCTATTAAATGAATTCACAAACAAATATGAATGAAAAAAAAATTAAAATAACATCCAGCCAGCCTACAAATAATAATTTTTACAATTTAATGGCATAATCTAAATGGACCTCATAACCATTTTACTCTTTATGTAAATTATTCGAATACGCAATTAAACAAAACTACTTTAGTAGTGTTTTATATGGTGACAAACGTTCACTTAAAATTTTTAATATTTTCTCGTTTCTATAGTATTTTTTAGTCCAACTATTTCATAAATAATTAATATTAATATTAGAATCATCATTAAGAATTCCTTCTAGAATATTATACATTATCTTACCACCCTTTAGTTCAGCCTTCTGCTATATTTTCTCCCTCAAATTATACAAGAAATATCCTTTAAAATGGCGTGACAGTTAAAACGTCCCAGGTATATAAGGCAATTAAGGTAAACCATACTGAGTGTCAACGGCACGAATTTACACACCCCTCGCGCCCTTTAACGGTAACAAAACCTCGGCAACTTTTAACTTTTAATTGCATAACAACTGCCACTGTGAATGTAATCTACGGTTTCCATCGCGAAAATTGAATGTTTTGCGAAAGCAGGGGAGTCGCGAATAAGTCGAGGCGTGAAGATAAATATGCTCTCTTTCTAAAGCAAAATTGGGGTAAAACGTGATGAATTTTCTGTCCAAATGGGGATAATTTACGCGAATTCAAAGTCAATCCGCTGATGTGTTTAGCTTGTTTTACTAAAAGCATTTGATTTTCATTTTAACTGGTTGATGTATTAGGTTCTAAAATGGAAATTTACTGAAAAATAGGGAATACAAGAAGAACTTAATTTGTCACTGGTTTTGTAAGATTTAACAGCTTTTTGATGTATTATTGGTAAATATAAGTTCTATTGAGAAATGCGGTAAATAAAAAAAAGGTTCTATGTCAGCCAATATTATAATCTATCAACTAGTCGTCCTTCATTTTATACTTTGGCAAACAAACTGAGGACGGGTGACATTAATTGATTGATTGAGCCATAAATTGTGAAGATAAAATATTTTTCTCCTGTCATTAAATAGTTGTCTATAAAATATTTGTATTTATGCACGTCAAAATTAAGCTTAGCTAGACTGAAAATTTAAAATTAAAATTAGTATATTTTTTATAAACAATATCTCTGAAAAGTCAATTTGATGCCACTCTATGGCTTAAAATTTTATTTTAGTTAATACTCTTATAAAAAATTGCCCTAATTTTTTTTATTAGCACAGTATTTTGTTATAATATATAGAACTTACTCTTCTGAGAGTATTTGTTTAATATTTTTTGATTAAAATGTATTTATCTTTTCATATAATGTATTACGAAATTATACAGTTTTTATCCTTACTTGCCAAATGCTCAAAGTCTAGTTTTTAAGAAATTATAGTTCATTGTTATACACTTTGTATATTAATATCACTTCTTGAATCAAATATCCTAAATTGTATAGGGCATCTTATAAATAAATAATTAAATTGAATTTAAAGTTGATTTTGCCCGCACACCTAGTGTATAAAGTAGTGATGAAATACTCTCAGAAGTATATTCTTAAGATATCCTCTATTATGGTTTTAGTAATTCAAAAGGATAGAAATAAACAATTTTATATGTAGATATAAAGAAAATAAATATGAACTTAGCAACGCTCCTAGAAAGTGTAAAACTACCTGAATTTTAAAGAAAATTACATTTATTTAAAAAATCTGTGACTCTAAGACAATAGGTATAAAACAATATTCGAAAAAAAAATGTAAAACTATAATACACAAAATTTTTATTTTCTTTTTTTCTACATAAATGAAAAAAAAATTCTAAAATATTAACTAATTATAAAAATAGAATAACATTAAAAAATAGATGTTTTTTTTTTTGTATTTTTGAACATTAACGTTTTTTGTCTACTCATTTTCATCTAGATTTATAATTTTTATGTAAACAATAAAAATGTGCTTCTTTTGCAAAAAATATTTTTTATCATAGGAGGGCCATATTCATTCTATATTTATTTATTTAGTTAGTAAAAAATCTGCCAAAGCTCAGATAATTTAAATAGTAAATGGACTGTGTAATAAATTACAGTAGAGCGAATGTTTTTATAATTTTATTTAAAAGAAGCGACCAGGGAATTAAATAAAGCGTTTTAGTTATCAAATACGTTTATTATTTTACAATTACTTATTCACTATAGATATATCTTTAACGGGAGTCACAATTTACTAGTATTAATCAATAGATTTGTTTTATTTTATTTCTAAAGTAGATAAATATATTAAGACTATGACATTTATTATTTCCTGTATTTAATTTTGGATACTACGTAGGTACTTTAATACAATCCTCGTAGAGAACAAACTTCAGGAAATCAAACTTCGAGGTATGCGACCTTGTCTACTCGAGCAATGCTTTATTTCCTACCTTCTAAGGGCAAAGCATGTTCATGATCCCATTATACTACCTTACTTAAATTCCTCTAAATCCCAACCAAAACGACCACAATCTTAAATACAAAATTACCTCAGGTGTAAATAAACTTAATATCTTAGAAAATAGCTTAAAGTGAATAAATCTCACGGATTCTGGAGGAGGTAAGAACTTGTCTTACATAATACTTTCGAAACTGGAAATACAAGATAAAACGTGAGCATCTTGAAGAATCATAAAAAGAAATTAAAAATATCAAATAGGGAATTCTGAGGTTTTGTGACACAAGATTGCAAGATGAAAAATGCATAACCTAGAAATCAGGACATATTACTTTTATTGGTTAGGAATCACAACTCAATTAGTCTAACAAAACTTATTTTAATTAACAAATTTTAATAAAACCCAAAAGCCTAAAAAAACCTACTATGAAAATAGCTTCATAATTTAAAATTATACTTATTAGAGTTCAGTTTCGACCGAGTTTGTCTTAATTAAGAAACTAGTTGCCGCTCTTCTTTTCATTAAAAATGGCAAGGATAAAAAAAATTAATAGATAGAACGTTGCTCTATTACTCGAATCGATGCTCATTAAATTTAACGAAGTTCAAAAAGTGTCGAAAATTAAATATCTGGATCGTTTTTGCTCGATCCTCTGGCTCAGGTAATGAACTCAATTAATAACAAAATTTACAAAACGTTATAAATAGTAAAAACGCCTTTACAATAATTTTATTGAATAGGATGAAGTTTATTAGAACAGATATGATTTAATAATTATGAAAAATTTGAAAATTAGAATTCCAACTGGTCGCAAAAAAATTCTATTTTAGATAGTGGTAATATGATGTATTTTATTATTAGTATTACTATGTAACCCTAAAAGCAGGAAATAACAAAATAAATCCTTATCAGCATCTAATGTATTATTTTTAAATTTCTGAAATTGCTTTTGCATATATTTAAAAATATTCATTAAAAAAATATAAGGTATTCAAATATTTATATGTTCTGCATGAAAAAACAATGACATGTAAAAATAAAAAACTTCCGTAAGCTTGACTCATACCGCTTTTATGCAAAATATTTTTTTGAAAAAAAAATCTGTTTATTGGGCAGAAATTGTGGAAAAATGCTTCATTGCAAAAGTCCAGAGATTTTATTTTCAAAGTTTGTAATTCTCTAGGCTTTTTTTGAAAATTGTTGTAAATTTTCAGGTATTTTTATTTTTGATTTTTTTTTGTATATTTTCCGGATTTTTCGAAAAAAATCCATGTTTCTTTTTTTGTTAATTACTTTATAAGTAAACTTTTATATCAATTAGAGATTTAAAGCAATATTTATATATTTTCAAGGGATTTAAAAACATGTGTTATATCATAGGAAAGATGGTTTTAAATAATCTCTTATTTGATAACGAAAAAAAATTTAATTAAAAAAAAATTTAAAAACCATGTCTCTAGACTTCTGAAGTAATTTTTTATGTGTTCCAAGCACTTAAAGCAATTTTATATTTCTTTCTGCCAACTTGACTTTTTGAACTAATTTTGGATATTTGAAAATTTCTTCAGTTATTTTTAGCATATTTTTCTATGTCCTTAAATTATTTAAAGTTATTATTTATTTTGTCATAGATATTTGATGTTTCAAGATATTTTTAGGCGATTTAAAATAAAAATTACGTTTTTACTCCAAAAGACTAGTTTTGTAGTAATCTTTAGCATTTTAGACATTTGAATCACTCTTTTTTATCTGTTTGGGACCATATAAAACTTTTTGAATTTTTAAAATAATTTTTCATATTTTCCACGATATCTTAAAATAGTTTTAAACTTGCTTCAGATAATTAAAGTAATTTCTTAAAGGCATTTGACGTATTTTTTTTAGAAGTGACTTTAATTTAATTCAAAAGAGCATCTATTGAAAAATCCAAAGTTAAACAAAATCACGTCTTCAAGTCTTGAAGTAATATAAGACATCATCCAGGCAGCTACAGCAATTTTTCCGGTTATTTAAAGGCATTTTTTAAATTTTCTAGGTATTTAAAAAAAGAATTTTGTTCCGTAGATTTTTTATGTGAATTTTTATGGATTCCAAGCAATTTTCATTTTTCTCGGTTATCTGGTCATTTTTTTAATTTTTTCCGCGTACTTAAATCTTTTTACTAAACATTTTTTTCCTAGCCTTGAAAAAACTATAAAGAAGTCTTATTACATAGGTATAAACTTTAATTCTTAATTTTAACGTGATACATTCCGGTCAATTGCGACTATTGCATATAGATTAAGAAATAGATGGGTTGCTACTGGTTTTTTGATTTTTTTCTTGAAGTAATTTTAAAGCAATTTTAAACATCATTTATGAATATCTATAAACCTAACCAAATTTTCATTCTTACTAAAAAATGTTTTACTTTAAAGATAAACACGAAGAAAATTTTTTGTTTCATGCTATATTTTACACTATTGTATAGAAAATTTTAAAAGAGCATCGATACTTTGTGGCATAACCTTTATGCCTTATAACCTCAACACATCGTGATGGCATGAAGTCAAAAAGACTGTGAGTAACATCTTCAGAAATTCTATTACATGCTTCTTCCAAGACTTGGAATAAATCTTCTTTATTATGGAATTTATTAGGATTTAATAGGTGCTCTTACCAGTTCTTATTAAGATTCAGGTCCTGACTTTGAGCTGGTCACTTGCTCTTCAAATTTGTCAAAAGATAAAGATATTTTTTACAATTTTGGATATTTGCTTCGTTGTCTTGTTGATCTGTCCAAATTAATGGAAAATTATATTCAGCATATGCGTGCATATTATTTTTTTAAATGATACCTTCTGTCTTCACTACTGGTCCAACACATTTGCCAGAAAAACAGCTTCATATCATCACACCACCTCCATGTTTTATTGGGGGCTTACCTAGAGTTATATCTTTGACTTATTGGACGTCCAACATATGTCATACCATCTGACCTAAATAAATTATATTTACTTTCATTTTGCCGTAAGGTGTTTTTCCATTCATTATAAGCCCAAAGTCTAAATGTTGCAAAATTTAAACGCGTTTATCTATTTTTCATTGAAATATAAGATTTTTTCACTGATCTTCAGGCTCATAAGTTTACATCGCCTAAACGTCTTCGAATAGATTCAACTTCGAAAGAAAGATAGGGTTGGATAAGCTTTTCTTATATCTTCAGCAGAGGTAAATGGATTTTTGATAGAACATCTTCTAGTCAGCTTATCAGTTCAAGATGTAGTTTTTTTCGGTCTACCTGACTTCCAAATAATAGCAGTAGTGCCTCTAATCTGCCACAATTTAATTTGTTTACCAACAAACAACACTTTTATGAAGATTTAGTTCTTTAGTAATTTTCACTTGTTAAGTTCCAGCGTTGTGCTTCTTAATTACAAGTTATTTTATTTGAACTCTTAAATTTAAACTCTGAGGCATTTTGATAAAAAAATAAGTTTCTCAAAAACTTTAAACCAAGTAATCTGAATTAGAACTATTCAATTTGCGTACAAAAAGTTTCTCCATTTATGTTCACGTAAAATAAAGACGTTCATTACTCACATTCCTTTGATTAAAATCTGGATTTTTTTATTTGTATTTATTGCTCAGACTAAGATGGTAATTTTTAGTACAAAGTCGCTCAAAAATATTGAATACCTTATAATATTAGAAAATAAATTAAAAATGTTTCTATTTTTAGCCGGCACTGTACATATGATATACCTGGTATTTATATCCTATTTATAATAGGCCATTAAGTTGTAGACTTTCTCATCTCTTTATTTATCAATTTTCCCTGCATTGGTGGTAAACTCCAAACTAATTTAGACATTTTGTCATATTTGTTTTTACAACAACAAAACCTAGTTAATTATCCGCTTAATTAACTTTAGTAAAAAAGTATATAAAAACATTAGTCTTTTTTTGTAATACGCTATTAATTTTCCTCGTTTTTTTTTTTGACGAAATACTGAATTTATAAGCAGGTGCCAAAAAGACTCCATAATTAACTTTTTTCCTCGCTTCGGAGCCAAAGTTTTAGCTGTAAAAGCCTAACAAAAAAGATGGAAAAATTGGGTAAAGAAAGAAAATGGAAGCTTGACGTAGAGTGAAATCACGTACTCTTTAAGAACGAAAATTTTCAGGTAAAAAAGTGTAGAACAAAAAAGATAAGAAGTACATTTTTACTGGGATGTTAATATTTGAACTTCTGATAAAAAAAGCAATTAATTCTACAATCATTTATTTTTGTCGCTGTTTTTCGTGACGAGCTTAAAAGAGCTATGATATGGTTAGTCCTCATTCAATGCTCCTAGAACGGCTTAACTAATGATGGAGATGCTATCCAGAATACATCGGTTTTCTCCAAAGACATACTGTCAAGATACCATCTATGTTTTCGACTAAAACATGAAAAATTGTGCCTTTACAGTAAACCTAAATATTGGCTTCTAGTTGTTAATGTGGTGCAGACAAACCTAAATTTCATCCTCCGATATGTTGAAATATACCTCATGAGGTTGTCGAACCACCCGAAGCTTAGGCTAATATTGGGCAGCATTGTTCGCCTGCTCAGGATGAAGAAACCGTTTTTTTACCCTAAGTGTAAAACCTATTCTCCTTTCACTTTAAAATAGGTATTACGAAGACAGAGGGAGACAGTAATAGGGAGAAAGATAGAAATATAATTTTTTTAAATTTTGTATTTTTTGATTAAAATTTTTATTTTTTACCCAATATTTATACGCCTAAATAAATAAATTTAAGGCTGGATTACAAAAAAGGTAAATTGATAGAGTTTTAAAGCTGAGATTTTGTCGCATTTTTTTGCACTTTATGATAGTGAGTAAGACAGAGACAAACATCTCGCGAAAAATAATGTGTGAGGGTAAAATAGGTATACCGGGTGTCTTAGGAAAGTTGAGGTGTGGTTCGCCCCTATAACTTTTTAATTTTGACACCTAACCTTTGAATTATTTAATTTTTTATATTTCAACCTAGAGTACCATGAATAATTTAAAATCGTTAATTTTACATCAAATAGTCTTAGAAAGATATAATTGACTGTCTCTTGTTTTTTATAGCTTTCCTAGATGCATCTAAAGTTTCCAAAATCGTATGTTCGGCCTTATTTTCATTTTTTTCAAAGGATGGCCTATTACTATAATTAAAAAGTGTATTTTATTTGTTGCAAATAAATTGATACCGGACAATCGACATTTGGTAATTCTAATAAATAAAAATTTATTTATTCAAATAATAAAAGAGATAAATAATAAAATTTCAATAATGCTAGTTTTTTAAAAGTACCTACTATCGATTGTCTTGTACCAAATTATTTGTAAAAAAATACACTTTTTAACTATGGTAACAAGCCAAAAACTTTTTATCCTGATTTTAGAAATTTAAGTTTTGTTTTAAGATTTATTCCCATAAATTTTTGATTTTTGTGCAAATTCTTTTAGGATAAATTTGATAGCAAATTTTTAAGTTTTTACAAATTCTCTTAAGTCATATTTTCATATCATATAACGCGCCAAATATTTAAGCAAATTTTGGACTGATATTTAAATGAAAATAAATGTTTAATAAAATATTTTTACATTATGTATAATTATCTCCAGGTACCACAATACACGTTTCTAAAATTTTACAAAAAGTAAAAGTGGTATTTTTGACACAAGTTTTAAAAACCTGGGCCTAGGTAGAGCACTTTCCCCTATTTATGTTTTTTTGAATATGTTTGACTTTGCAAATAGTCATATGTTTGACCCTTAATCAAATATATAATTTGTGAAAATTGCTTTAATAATATGTTAAGAAAAAATAACAAAGTGAGTATAATATCTGATTAAGTTATGCTTATAAAATAATTAATTTTCTTAAAAAGCTTTAAATATCATATTAAATTATTATTAAGCGCATGCAGAAAACGCAAAACAATTAATATTATATCTAGAATTGTAATTGCTCAACAGACACAAACAACAGAAATTTTAACTGTGCGCTAAAATTAAGAATAGCATTAAACGGTTACGAGAGGGAAAAAGAGCACTTCTAAGCAAAATCGTACAACTCAAAAAGTTTACAAAATCCGTTCTATTCGTTACGGCTCAGCCGGATAACCGAAGAAACCAATTAAACTGAAGGGCTTCCCTAAACGGAAACAATTGAATGGGATTGAGTGCAGCCTTAATTTTGGCTAACCGAAATTGCGTGTGTAGGAAAATTCGAAAATAGCGAGACAATGGGACAAATGGGAATCAATTATTATACAAGTTATGTTCTAATGTTTAATTAATAAATCGGTTTAATCAGCAATTTTAGTGATTTTATGCATGCAAACAGCTTATGAGTTAAAATATGCAAAAAAGTAAAATATGCAATAAATAAATGGTATTAAGATCTTTAGCCTTAAGCAGCAAAAAGGTCGCTCTGGTGTTTAAAGTTTTAAAGTAACACGAAACTCTGTCAGATCTCTTACGATAGTGGAACAGCCATAAGTGGTTAAAGAACTTTATTCTATTTAGTTCTAGTTCTTTCCTTTTAAGCTTCAGTTAATTTAAAAGTTAAATACCAAGTTTAGTAGGAATAAAAAATAGTATTAGTGTAGAATGCTAATAATAAATATAGAGGAGCAATTTCTCATGTTTGTAGTAAAATAATAATAAAAAGCATAATACATAATAACTTCAACTAGTTGAAAATTTATTTGCTTATTTAAACTCAAACCACGACACAAAAATAATTCAATTTAGGTTATAAGATGTTAAAAATATAGGATGGCATAGCAAATTTCAAAAAGTTATAAATATATTTATTAATTTGCAACAGTTTGCAGTTAGATGCAATAAATTTTCTTTGATGTTCAATATATCCACTACAAATTGAAGTACAAGATGGATTTTTATAGATAATGGCTCTCCGTGTGGGATTATAAAGTGTGTAGACTAGTAAGCAGCGGCCCTATGTATAAGAAAATGTTACATATCAAGTTATTACTGCAATGTAGAATATAATGCATTTACTACAATATAACATTTTCTAAAAAATATTAAATCTGCAAATCTTTTGTATTTCAGGCAATAAAATATATGCCTTTATAGCAAAATTTGATAAGAATAACTACCATCTGGATACTGACTCTCAGTTCTAAAATCTAATTATTTAAAACATCGGCGTTCAACTCTTTCTAAATTGTCGTTACGAATTAAGTAATATTACAGAAGTATATTCACATTGAGATAAAGAAATAATTTTTAATATTTACTAGACTTTTTATATGGTGTACAATAAAAAGTTTTATATAAAACACGATTCTAGGACCTCGAAAACTCTCTATAGAAAGAATAAAGTAACACTTTTTTCTTATTCAAATGTTGATTGTTGATTGCTTTTTATTAACTAGGTTATAATATTACACTTACTAATATTTAATATTGATCACCTATTATTTCACCTAGCTATTTGATCAACCGCTGCTTAAGTCTTGAATAGTAATCTACGTTCTTTATACATAGAAAGATGTTTTCAAATAAAAGTTTACGTAGCTAACAGATTACAGATCCTTGGATGACCCTTTAAGATATTGTCTATTGCCAAGATATGATTTTTGAAATAAGCAAAATTATCTTATATTTTAAAAGAAGAAAACCTTGGATGTAAAATAACTAATCCAGATTTTTATGTGGAACACTTTATAAAAGTATAAACATAAAATATCTACTTAAAATCATTACTTTAAAGTATCTTCTACAAGCTGGGTAAGACAAGAAAGATTGTTTGTCAGGTTTTCTTTTATTAACCCATACTGATGACTAGTTTTAACACAAAAAAAAAATTAGTACTTATACAGAATGCTTTTACGGAATTTTTTAAATATTTTATAAAGACTGCACTGATTATAAACACATATATACTTTGTAAACATAAATTATTTAAGATGCATAACTTGAATTGCTATAATGACCACTTTTTTAATTTTTGTTGGCTTTACTGCAGAACTTATTCATATTTAAAATTAAACTTCATTCAGGGTAAAAATTTAGGATATTAAATTTATCAAAGCTAAATTAGAACAAAATTTACCGCTCCACACAATGTTTTGAATTAAATTAAACTGAGCAAGCAGGGAATTTAATCAGTGTTTTGAAATAAATATCTTGTTTTTTCAAAATTAATACAAGATGAAGAAAAACAACTTAACTGACTGTTATGACCATTTTTATGTTTTTTATTTTTTTGCCACTGCTACAGATAACTTGAATATTGTTTTAAATTAATTTCATAGAATAAACTCCAAAATACTAATTATATATGAGCTGAATTGTACCTCTTTTATTTAAAATTTTTAAACAAAAATTATCTAAGCTGTAACTTTTCAGTTATCTGTAAGTAATTTTTTTATAAATAAATTCTAACGAAATTGAAAAAGTTGATCTTCGATCGGTTTGCATCTACAAAACACTCTGGCTCCTGGCAGCTCTGTGCGGGTCATTAGGCACATCACTTTGTTTTTTGCAAATTCCTTCAAGATTGAGCCTTTGTATTATTTGTTTATTTAAACCATTAACGTAAATGCCTCAGCCATGATTATTCCCTTGATGAACAGTCGGGGAGAAAGTCGCATCGCTTCCCCTTCATAATGTACCTAATGTATTGGAGCTTTCGTTCTTTGATGGTTGTCAGCAATTCCTTATCTTTACCTGTGCGCCTTATCGCTTCATCGTTAGTTATTCTATCTACCCAGAACTTACGCAGTATATAACGTAACTACAAGTATATTTCAAAAGAGCCAATCTTTTCAACGATGTTGGAAATGTGGGAAAGAACGTCGACCAGATCATCGGCAAATCGTATATTATTACCAAGAGTGCCATTGATTTTAACGCCCTCTTTCACATTCTCTAGTGCCTTCCAGAACATTGCATTTGAGTATATGTCATAGAGGTGAGGGGAGAGGATACAACCCCCGTCTAACACCCTTTCTGATTTATGTTTTTTAGATGTTTTGCCTTATATCCTAATCTCTCCAGTTTGATGCGAATACAGCTGCGAGTTATTGTTCAGATCTCTAAAATCGACTTCGATGTATTTTAGGATCTTAGCAAGCTTCTGGTGGGAGACACAGTCAAAAGCTTTTCGATAGTCAATAAAACTGGGATCTATACCAAAATTTATGTCTGTGCATCCCTGTGTGAGAACGTTGATAGAGAAGACGTTGATAGTTTCTAAATCTAAGTTGCGTCTCTCCAATCTGTCACATCTAGCATATATGCGAGTGTAGACGATGCCGAGAAAAATCCTTATGGACGTGCGAAATCAGTCTGTTGATATTTTTGCAATTTGACATATTGAGTTGAACAACGATGTGAGATTCTTTAGGCCTCATATTATCTGTATCGGCAATTAATTTCAGGAAATCTTGCGTGGTTCTACAGTCTTGCCATTTTAAATTTTGCTGAAAAAAAAGTTGCTGAAACTTTATAAAACATCTAACATCTTGATAAGAAATCTGAGCTCTTTGATATCATCATAGTCTCTAGTTGTTTGGTGGGATCTTATGTAATTAAAGAGAGCCTCAATATATTTCTTCCACGTTTTTAGCTTTCCCTTAATGCCCCCTAAGATTTTGTTGTTATTGACTTTTAAAATACCGTATATCTGCTTGCGTTGTGTGTTTGTGAATTCCATGATTTCTTTGTGGAGATTAAATAAACCGAGCTTCTACTGTCTCCATTTCACTATATTTTTTACCTAGCCATCTTTCCGTTGTTTTTCGGCATTCTGATTTCACCCTCCTGTTCAGTTTTTAGATAAACGAAAAAGTTTTTAAATAGACCATTTGTTTCCTATACCGGTTATTATCTGTGGCTTTGTATTTCCTTTTCTCGTTCTTAAATAAGAGACTTATAAGAATATCCAATGTCCTTCACTTAGGGTTCCAAAACTGCCTTCTTCAAGGCAGTCTAGCTAGGCTCTATGTGGTTGTAGATGCGCCTCTAAAGCTCGAGCTGCTTCAGCTTGTATTTCGGGATCAAGAAGTTTTTTGACATCAATTTGCTTGGATTTATTTAGACGTTGTACTCTACTGAAGTAGTGAAGCTAAGATTTATTACTACGGGATTATGGTCGCTGTTGAAGTCGGCGCCAAGGTATGTTGTTTCTAATTTGACAATTTGACTCATTTAAATGGCTCTTGATGAGGAAATTTACTATGTATAAGTCAAATGAATATGACAAGTACTTATTTAATTAGTTTTTCTATCTATCTAAAGATAGAATTTTTTTTTTATTAATTTTAATTAATAGACGAAGCCCCTATTATCCAAACAATCTAAATGCAAATAAAATTTAACGTTCGATACAATGTCCTGAATTGAAATAAATAAGAGTAATTAAATAAAAGCAGTTTATTACGTAAATTTACTAAACTTTATTTCCAAGTAAATAAAGACGAAGTTTCCTAAAATCGGTTGAAAATGGAGAAGAGCAATGAGAATGTATCCAGATTCATGGTTAAGGATATAAATAATAGAAATGAAAAGGGTAAAGAGGGAAGAAACTTTGATTGTATACTGTAAATGGCAGGCTTATATCAGTATTGAATAAAGCATCTCTATAAATAGATAATTTAATCCCTTGATGGTGTAATATAATTAACCAGAATCCCAGATATATCTTCAAAGACATATTAATAAATACCATACTTTTATTACAAAAATTTCAACAAAGTTATTGAAAAGCAAATAGGAATATCAAGGAGCTTACCTCAAATTGCTAAAAATTGTTATTGAATTTTAAGGAGCTTCTAAGCTCCATTCGTTCGATCTAAGTCGTCTTATAATCACAAAGACATTTTAATTTACTTTATAGAAAACTCTTTCAAGCGTTTTCCACTTTCGCACTAATTGCAAATTTAGATAATTTTGATCGATTTTACAAGAAGTTTACATGAAAGCAGTAAGTCTCCATTTTCACAAGATCACGGAATGATGACAATACTGAAAGTTTACTGGCTCAATTATTAAGGAAATAGTTTGCTGTTGATTTTAGTACAACGGTTGCATATTATTGAATATGCTCATTAAGAGTTAAAGTGCTTTTCGTTTTAATATATAAAGTATAAAAGCATAAAGTAATACATTATTAAATTATTATTTATTGTAAAATTAGCGAGTAGAATCTACTTACTGGTAGACCTCTTTTACAGTCACCAATTGTCAAAAATATCAAATAGGAAATTTAAGTTTGTATTTGTAACTTATATTACAATAAATACTTTACTATGTATAACTTAAATGGCTATAATGCCCACTTTCTTTTTTTATATTATATCTACACTACTGCAGCAAATTTTCACGGTTAAAGTAAAATTTAATTAAGGGCAGTACACGTAACTTCTGCCTAAAACCATAATTTACTGCTAATTTACTGCAATGAAATAAATTCAGTACTCTGCTATATCCAATTGTGTTAGAGTGAAATTTGACCGTAGTTTAAGATAGTTTTAAATAAATACCTTGTTTTCTTGAAATTGGTACAATAGTGAGAAAAGCAATAAAAATTAAGCCGGACTACAAAGATTGTTAATAGTAGAAACAAAAAATTTTCAAGCTTTATGGAAAGTAGGATTAATAATTTAATTAACCAAATTGATATGGATAGTAATATATTTATTTAATGTGAAAATACATTCTATATTTTAATATAACTTTATGATAAATAATAGCATTACAACGCGGGTCGAATATATTTCATCCCCTCTTTTTTTCTAATTTTAAACCTTTAATTAAGAGTTATTTACGAAATTACTAAAAAAGCTATAAGTGATACATGTTACATGCAGACAGACCAAAAAATTACTCAAAAAGAGCAAATCCAAATGGATAAAAATTATTATCTATTTTCAGAATCTCTTACGTTTGATCCGGAGAACTTAATCCGTCGAATAACCATAAAAATATTCAAATTTTCTGCATAAAAAGTCTTTTAACACTTTCCTACTTTTCCACTAATTACTAAGTTACGTAATTTAGATAATTTCTGCTAGAACTTTACATAAAGTAGTAAGTTTCCATCTTCAAAATTTCCCAGAAATGGGGACAATACTGGAACTTTACTGCTCCAATTATTCAAAAACTAGTTTGAAATTTTAGTTTAATGGTTACATATTTATGGCTATACTAGTTAAAAGTAAATGTGCAACATATTATTTATAGTGCTTAGATGCCCTAAGTAAGACTTTATTAATTATATTTTAATTTTTATTCTCTTTAAATCAACGACACTAACCAGATACTTCCTCGTCAATCGCTTTTAAAGTTTTATAACATTTAAATTTGAGGGTGTATGTAAATAATGACAAAATATTTGAAATAAATATTAAAGTTATTAATAAAGAGTATATGCTTTTATATATATAAAATTAGAGAGAAGAATTTACTAAGAGAGTATAACTGGTATGGTATATATAGGTACCATACCAATTATACTCTCATTTATATATTTATCAACCATATAAGAGAGGGGCTTTGATAAATTATATTATCATAAATCATTTACTATACATAACTTAAATGACTAATAATACCTTTTTTTATTTCTTAAGCCTTATTGACATATCTGTAATAAATATTCAGAGCAATACACGTAACTAGTGAACAGTTAAACAAAGGCTGTTTATTAGGTGAAATAGCTTTACCCACGCAGTTTCTCACTGAATAAGGGTGGAATTTCATCATTGGTTAGGGTCTTTTTAAATTAATACCTTGTTTCCTCGGGATCGGTAGAAGATGGAGAAAAACAATGGGAATTTAGCCAGCATCACGGTTAAGATTATAAATAATAGAACTGAAAAGGGTACAAGTTTAATGAGAAGCCTTTGATTCTAAACTGTAAGAGGTAAGCTTATAACGCCTTTATGAGTATAAATAAATTATTTGGTAAAATCCCTTAAATAGATAATACAACTATTATAAGGATCAATGATTTAATTAACAAAATTGCTAGATACAACTTATTACTTATTTGGCATAAATTTCTATTTGCTTTTGCGATTTTCTGGTCTATTTAACATAAATATCGTACATCGTAGAATATCATAGAAATCGATAAAAGCTTAATAAGCACAATGCAGTATTTCCATATTTATTTTAAACGCTTAAGTAACTAATATTGAATCAGTTTGTGTGAATCAGTGAGTTCTTTGTCACCTGTTACAATTTCCAAATAAAAAACTTCGCATAACACTTAAAGTTATGCATTAATTTTTTTTATTTTTTTCAAATACTTAATCTTATATTAATTCAAAAATGGATAGCTTTAATATGAGACATCTGGTCTCTCTCAAGGAAATAAAAAATAAAGACAGCTGGCTCTAAATATTAGGCTTTAATGCCTAATCTTAATATTTAGATGCACTTAAAATTCACTAGTTATAATACAAATTACTTTTAGTATGTTGTGGTGATTTAATTTGACTCCTCGCTCATAAATTCTAATCATCTAATTGCAATCTACGTAACGTTAAATAACATTTAAAAGCTTCACGGGTATTATAGCAGCAAGAAAACCGAAAAGAAACCTCTCATAATCAATAAACATTTTCCACAAAAAAAGGACTTCTAAAAACGTTTATGAAATTATTTGATTAATCATGCGTCATTCACATTGCGAGCTAGTTTAGCGTTATTAAATTTATGTCGTTAAAGAAAAAAGATCAAGGCTTTGTTAGAGCGGGTTTGCAAATAATTGAGTACGAAATATCTTGAGGGCCAATTTATTCGAGAGTCTTGGGATTTTCGTCCAAAATCCGTTTTGCGATAAATTCGCTAATCAGGCGATTTTAAATTGGTGAATATTGATCCTTGATATATCTTAAGATATAGTAAATAAATCTTTTAAGCTAAATTCCTGTTTTGTCAACATTTATTTTATAAAAGTATATTATAAAAATGTATTTATTTAGCTTGAGCTACAAAAGGTAATACATAATAGAGATAATATTATACATATTTAAAAAAAAACTTACAAATTTAAATCAATAAAAATAAAAATATGCAAATAAATTTAAAAAAAAGTGTGTGCTTGTGTACAAAGTGTACAAAATGGCACACATATACGAAAACACAAAAAGTCTTATATACAGAAAATTTATAAATAAAACTTAGGCCTAAAATAAAATAGCAAAAATAAAACTAAATACGAGTTAAAATTGTAAAATAAAAATATAATAAATACACAAACTATATGAAAATGCCATAATAATAAGTTAAATGAAAACCTAAATAAGAATTTTAATTAGTCCATGTCATGCATTATTACCAAAAAGTTTTTGTGAAGTACTAAGATGTCAAAGTTAACGGCTTAAATTTGCCGCTTGCCTCATTAATATGTTTTAAGACCTGCAGTATGTGAAGAGTCGGTGGAAGCCGTTAGTGCCAAAGCAGTGACATAATATGCCATCACCGAAGAAAGAAAATAAATATTTTTGAATAAGATAAAAGATGTGAACCAATTAATGAGGGTAATCTCCTACTTTCTATTTTCTAAGAGTACACTTAGCAATATATGTAAAAGGTCATATTTAAAAATTAAAACCTTTTATCGTTTGCAAACCTTGCAGCAAATTATACATTTTGCTTAATTAAAGCATTATCAAGTCTAAAATTATCTAAATTAAGAAGAAATAGTTAATGTGGAAATTTGGCTTTTTTGATATTTGTAATTTTTTGTTGTTCGTGTAATGATATAGTTAGTATTTATTTTGATTTGTAATGAAAATATGATTCAATCATGTAAATCTGGTTAGGCTATTCTAGTACCCGAATTCCAAGCAAAAGATTTAAATTCGCTAAATGTTATTTACATTTTTATTTTCTTTAACAATGTCATTTGGGTCAGAAAGGGAATTTGATTAAAAAAAAAATACTAGTGAGTAATTCAGTATTATTGATTTTTTCAGTGGTAAACAAATGAAAAATATGCTGAAAATAACATTTTTTATTTTTAAAAAACATCACTTTACACGAATGTTATATAAATAACTCTTTTATTAAGATATTATAAATAGGTGTCATTAGAAAAAATATGTCAATTAAAAAAATTTATCGTTTTGAGAAAAATAAATGTTTTTTTTTCGTATTTTTATTTGTTCTTGCAATCATAGGTTTCGTACTTTTGCCTTAAATCAAAATTTATTTATTAATTATTTTATTTACGTAAGCCTCACATTTTTACAATGTATCTGAAGATCTCAATAATTTAATCAAAAATTCTAAACTAGCCATAAAAACAGCTATTTAGTACATACGCTTAAGTAAAAATAAAATCACATATTTTAACAGAACTACATACCTTATAATATAGTAATATACAATATTATCTAATTAATTTATTCCATACAAGCCTGTTTTCGCCGTTGTTTTTAAAAATGTTGATATTTCTATCATCACACATTAAATAAGGCTTTTTACTGACAAATATTTGATTTTACCTCTATAAAATTAAGGATAAATAATAAAAGGCATTAGTAACGATAAAAAACATATTGAGCCAAAACTGTTTCCTTGTCACTTAATCCAATAAATAGATAAAATATCCTACATGCATATCAACGTATATTCTTGTACTTTTTTCTTTCAATTTCGCAAAATGCTCGCCAGGATCATTAATTCTTTCTATCTAGACCTAGAAGCTTACAATTTTTAATTAGGTCAATTCGCGAATTGGCTTGGATTTACTTTCATATTATTTACTAGAATTCAAATATTTCCCATTTATCCGAAATTATGCTAGAGCAATAATTTAAATTATCGTATGCAGAAAGGAAATTTAGCAATTTTTAATCACGATTACCGCTATGGAAGCAATTGACATTTAATAAATTTACGTAGAGAAATTACTTTTCAAAGGATCCTGTATGACTCAAAAAAGCAGATCAGAATTTTTGGTCAGATAAAAGAGCGCAAACTCATAAAGACAATTCGCTTTAGTTTTTAGTATTTAACACCATAGACTCGTATTATATCAAGAATAAGAAGCACATAAACGATATATACACACAATTATCTTTATGTCACGTATATGTATGCCACAATATATTCTTGTGTTTTTTGCTTCTTTAAATTTAGCAAATGTTAGAGAATCACAATGTTACTCGAAAATTATGATTCTCTATTATGTATGAATTAATTTATTACTTATTATCTGCGAGGTTTCACTTAAGTTGCTTTATGATTATATGATTCCAACAATTTTTACACAATACAAGCACCTTTCAACAGGACAGTTTTCTTTAAACTGAGTAAATGATATTTTCTCGGGCTCTCTTACTCTCTCAAATGAATAAAGACATATGATAATTCTTGTTTTCATGTTCCACATTCTCTCCATTTTTAGCAGTAGATTTTTAAATTTTAGCATTCTATTTGCTTCTTTCTCAGTGATGTTATAATCTACCAATGGAAACATCTATTATCAGGCACTACTTTTTTTAATTTTCCTTTTAACACTGGTTCTTTCAAGTCTCGCTTAATTACCTATATGGACCGATCGGTTTCTATTTTGATATATTAGTAGGACCTCATCTGTAACTACAGCTGGGTCAGATTTATAATTTTACCATTTTTATAGCCGTCACATTGATTTTATATCTTTACATATGATCCAATACAGATGGGTGGCAAATCCGTTGTGGCGTCCAATATATTCATTCAAGGATCGAGCAACCGGACATAATGGTCCCACTTTTTGAATTAGTTAGTGGCTATCGTGTGTTCTTTATACACAGAGATACGTGACTCTGTCTGCTTTAAGTTCTTCAAACCTAAGCCACATGCACGAATTTATTGATAGTTTCTTCCTGCATCTTTACCACCATTCTTTTTCGTTTTCATCTTTAATTTTATTAATTCTGGTTTTGATATTAGGGAGTCCTCAACTTCTATTTCGCCTTGGAGCACATAGTCTGTCTAGAGGGTGCCTCCGATTAAGTCGGTACCAATGGTATCTTTGTTAATATAAGTAACAACAGCATAATACTGATAAATAACATCAAGTAAACCTACTTTATTAACATTAAATAAACAAAAACATTACCAGCTGGTTCAATACATGTCTGAGCGCATTTAACCACGCCTCTATTAATCCAATTATTAGCCTAATATATGGTTGATGTTTATCAATAGCTCTGTATTTTTTTATACACTTCAATTTTTAGGTAACCCCAAAAATTAAAATCAGGAGCGGTTAGGTCTGGTAAACAACGAAGCCATGTGTCGTAATCCATTAATTGGTAAACAGTCTATTAAGTAATAATAATGTTCATTGTTTTACCTAATACTTCAATTACTGTCAAAGTTTCCATTTTATTATTCTAAAACTATAATGTATCATTGGAACTGCTTGCTAGTATTCTGATAGCTAACAGCTTGTTTTGGTAACCATTATTTCTAATGGTTAATCCACAGAAGCTTCTACTCTTTGGTCAGGTCAACCTAAAATCAACTAAAAAGAATTCAAATATTTCTCATTTATCCGAAATTTTACTACCGCATTTAAAAATTGGAATTCTTAATAATAATTGGAAATCACTCTTCGTTAAAGCAGAGTTCTATAAGAAAATATATTAAGTACTTTTTATTATAAGATATTGTGTCTACAAAGTCCATTACTGATCGAATACTCGAAGTACCAAGGGTACATTGTATTCGGTGAGTCTCTAGTGAAGGAATGTAAACGCGCAATAATATTAATTAAAATAATTTAAACAAATACAACTTTACCCACGTAAAATATTTCCATAAAGATAAAAATAAAAATAATAGATTCAAAATAGTCTAATGGGTAGAATTTACGAAGTTATTTAAACGATATTCAATTTTATGGGAAGAAGCAGCAGTGTAAAAAGGCCCTTTAGCCACATCCCTCTATTGAAATAATAGGCTTTACGATATCCCCCAAATAGATATTCCAAATTATGTCTCGTCCCTGGTTTTCGCCGTAAAACATAAAAATCCAGCAGCGTATAAAAATGGGGACCAAATATCTTCGATGTCGTTAAATTCAAATACCTCCTTATAGAATTATGCTCACGTCCCGGACTTTCAGATTGCCAATACTGAATATGTGATCTTCCCTTCTTCATAACTTTTGTCATATTAGATATTCTTTTTACGGGATTTAGCTAGGGGGTTCCAACAAATCACATTACATTTTGAAGTCTTTTAAGATCACATTATTTTTACCTATTCTTTGCTATATAAAAAATATCTGAAAAGTAAATCTCAGCCTCATTTTGAATATTATAAACAGCTAAGAAACTACACAAAACATGCTATAATACGAGAAAAAATAACATTTTTTAATGAATTATCAAACAAAAAAGGACAAGAATTTTGGAGAATAGCAGATAAACTATTCTTAACCAAAGGAAAAAGATATCAAAACGAGCTACCTACTAACATATCAAATCCAACAGATATTGGCAATTTTTTTAATACTGTTTCCACCCTACCTGATACTACAAGTAAAGAATGTATTGAGTTTTATCAACATAATACCATAAATAATATAAAACTTAATTTCCAGCTTTTGGACCAAGACAATATGATTAAAATAATCTCGACTATTAAATCAAATGCAACGGGAATCGATGGTATTTCTATAAAAGATGTAAAATTGTGTTTGCCTTTTTGCTTAAGTCCTTTATTGCATATTATTAACGAATGTATTCTTCAACAAAAGTCTCCAAATGTGTGGAAAAGGGCAATTATTAAACTTATTCCAAAAAATTCAAATCCAAAAGAGCATAAAGATCTCAGACCAATTAGTATTCTCCCAGCATCATCTAAAATTCTGGAAAAACATATTTTTAATCAAATTTCAAATTTTGTTGATAAACATAAAATTATCCCCGATTGTCAATCCGGTTTCAGAAAAAACTTTAGCACGTCTACAAGTTTGGTGGGTATTTTAAATGATATTAGGGTAAATGAGGAGAATGGTCAGCCAACATGTATGGCCTTATTGGACTTTAGTAGGGCTTTTGACACGATTAACCATGATATGTTATTGGCAAAATTAAAATATATTGGTATTTCAGAGAGCGGTGTAAATTTTTTCAAGGATTATTTGCGTAATAGAGACAGTTGTGTTATGGTGGTTCGGCAGTCTGAAAAGCATTACTCAGAATTTACACCTTTTAACCAGAGAGTACCTCAAGGCTCTATAGTATCGCCGTTACTTTTCTCTATTTACGTGGCTGATATGTACAAAGTAATAAAACACGCCACTTTGCAACAATATGCCGATGATTCCCAAGTTTATATTCCAATTCACCTTAATAATATAAATCTATTCTATCAAAATTTTAATAGTGATTTAATTAGTCTACATAAATACGCAGAAAATCATAATCTTAAGCTTAATGCCACAAAATCTAAAATACTTATTATGTGCTCCAACTTTAATATAAGGCAAAGGCTCGAACACAACTTATCCTTAAATCCTATATCTATTGATAATACTTTAATTCCTGTTGTTTCCGAGGCAAAAAATTTAGGCGTTATATTTGACAGCTCTCTCTCTTTTGAATTACACATAAAAAATAAAACGAAAACTGCTTATTTACGTTTAAAAAAACTTTTTAAGTTTAAGCGAAATTTATCGGCAAAACAAAAGTACTTATTGTGCGATAGTCTTATTTTGTCATTGTTTGATTATGGTGACGTAGTCTATGGAAATTCTTTATCTTCACAAAATAAAAAAATTATACAAAAAGTCCAAAATTCCTGTATGAGATTCTCTTATAGTATCCCCTATAGAAACCATATATCGCCTTATCTCAATAATAATAAAATATTAAATATGAACAATAGAAGAAAGCTACATATGTATAATTTTGTATATCGCATAGTAAATAATAATCAACCATTTAATTTAAGAAGTCAGTTTCAAGAATTCGAACATGCGCATGCCACACGAAATAACGTTTTTATCGTACCATTGCATAGAAGCGCAGCATTTCAACGTTCTTTTAAGTATGTAGCTGTTCAAATGTGGAATGGCTTAAACAATGACATAAAGCAAATGCCCTTGGGAGCTTTCTCTGGTCAAATAAAATCTAAACTACTTATGGAACAAATAATTGGCAATTAATTCAAGTAGGGTGATATATAAAATGTGATAATGCGTATAATAACATAATACAAGAAATAGTAACATGTAACAGAAGATATACATGTGTATATAATATGCTAATTTTCAGTGGAAGGTTCGGAGATTATATTTTAAAATCCCGTTTTTAGTTTTATTCTTTCTTTTTCCGTAACATACATACGTATATTTTTTAATAGCCTAGGCCGATGCACGCATCTTGGGGTTATTTTTTAGGGTCTTTTTTCGCCTCGTCTGTCCTCTCTCCTTGCGCTCGTCCGTTGTCGCACTGCCGCTGCCTGTCTTAAAATCTTAGGTTAATTAATTCTATATCTTACTTTGCATTCCTATATGAAAACGTTATTTTTATTTTTGTAAAATTGTTTCTGTAAATTGTAAAGGGCTTTTTCATCCCTTCTTTGCTTGTGCTAACTAGGGAAAACGGTTTTATAATCGAGAGAATAGTCCTATTTGTCAATGTAATTTTTTTTCTTTGTAATTTTTATTGACCTATAAAACTGTACATTTTGACAAATAAACCATTTTTGATTTGATTTGATTTGATTTGATATTTTTCATTTTATTTATCTTCCTTAAAAATTCATTTCTAAAGCAATATCTTAGAGAATCATGAATTTATAATATAAGTATTCTCTTTAAATAGTTCGTCCCTAGTTATTTTTTTATTATTACTTACTTACCAGAAAATCTGGGATTTTCATTTTTCTTACAATGAGGTCTGAATAATAAAACTTTCGGAATTAAGTCGTAAAAACTTTATTTACGTATTTACAAAAATGACTCTACTTAAGCAGCGATAAACTTTATTAGACGATGTTTAAAAAAACTTTTAAAAGTCTTATTTCAAAATGTTTTTTCTATATTCCAGTCACAAATGTACTTGGCTATTAAATTATCAAAAATATCCGAAAGTCGGCGCCCTTGTATTTATTTTTTGGGGGAAAGTTGAAGGTTAGAGGATGGCAAATTTGGGGAGTCCAACTTAATTTTGTATAGTACAGTCAATCAAACTCAGAAAAAGGACAATTGAGGGTAAAATTATGACTTTTCAAATGAATTTAGTTGCGTTATTAATATAAAATGTCGTAAGTAGAAAACCAAATAATGTCTAAATGTCAGAATTGTACTTGTACACCTAAGACAATAAAAGTTACAATAATTAACATATAAAGTAGTTTAAGCAGTATTATTTACATTAATTCTAGAAAATATTCAAAACAAATACATAATTCAAAATTGGACCCAGAGACACAAATCATTACCCAATAGAAAACAAAACAAAAAATCACCAACAAATACTACAGATCCCTCTCTTTCTCACTTGTCCTTTTACTTTTAAGAAATTATTGTGGGATCATGTCTCAGTTGCTGAGATAGCAGTTGTCCATCCTTCTCTGTCTTAAGCTGCACGAGAAGCTTCCTTTAAGCGATCAATCATCAATAATTTCTTTCATTTGATTCATGTACCGCGTCAAAGACCTTCCTCTTGGTTGTTCACCATGTTACAGGTTTAATCTCCAACAGATATAAATTGTTTTGCGTAACTAATTCTCTTTAAATTCAAACACAGAAATATTAAACAATTAACTGATTAATTTTTTTTGCTAAGATAAAGTAAAGTTTAACCATAGTTTCACTAAATAATTTATTTAAAGATCATCTATAAATATATAAGTATATATACTACACAGATATGATACACCGTTAAGATGGTCCCTCCTAACATACCCGATCTGAAACAGAAGGAAAACCATTATTGGATGAGAAAAGTAAATAATAATATGGGATATTGTTGCATATTTTGTTAGTTAAATAGCATTAAGAACTGCCATTGACTTTACCTTGCAGGTCAATTTGGCCTATTTGAGATTTTCATGAATACAAAGCATATATTAATTTTTTTTTTCTTCAAGACATAAGGATTCAAGAGTGATAACAATGTTAATGTCAACAATGGTCTGTCACTTTTTTTGTAAATCATTGTTGCTAAACCATAGCCTCAAGTTACAAGTTGCTCCATAGTTGCAAATCCCTTAAACCAATGTTGGAATAAATACGTTCCGCTTCAAGTTCTTCAGCAGGTGTAGATTCATTCGTCACTCAAAGTCATTTGAAACTACTAAGTTGTCTTCTGTATTTAAGGATTCATGGGATTCGTGAGATGGAGTGGCTCCTGTTACGGTAATGGCTGGTGATTTGTTGACATAAGAGCAGGAAGGCCTTAAGAATCATAATTAAGATCACCAAAAAGTTTAGTGCATGAACCTACAATCTTATTTTTTAAAACCTACTCTACTTCTGACACAACATGGAGTCGACTGATATGCTTCGTCCTTTGAACTAAAAGACTTAGATAGGTTGTTGTTAACTTTCATGTTCCCTGTTGTCGCATATATTTTTAAGCAAAATAATTATATGTCTTGGTTCTCCTGTGTTTTCTAAGGTAAACCAAAGATTCTTCCATTTTATATAGTCGGTTGCCTTGTTGTAGTCGAAAAAGCAGAAATAGGTCTTTACGTTAAATTCATATGCTTTTCCTATTATTTATATTATATTCAGGATTTATTCTCTTGTTCCCTTTCCTGGAATGAAGCTTGTTTATTCGTAGGAAATCTGTGAAAGTAAAAAAGTGAAATAATTGAAATTATAAATCAACAAGACTCTTTAAAACCATTAAATATTAAATTTATTTACTATACCAATGCCTAGAGTTTGCAAATATTTTATTAGATAAAAAGCTTTTAATTTTAACAGTGCTGCATTCTCTTTTTGGTGTAGCTCTTAAACCAGGAAAACAATGGCCTTCAAAGCTGACTTAACTTATGAATCAAGACCTTTTGATCAATCCTATGAAATGCTTTAGAGAAACCAGTGTAAGTTAGTGCTGCTGGATAGCCATCTCCAAAGGTATCTAATAAATACTTTCCCAGAATTCTAAATTCATAGGTATCGTAGTATATATACCTGGCCTAAATTGATGTTTCTCTAAAATAATATTTTTAACACAAAATTTACAAATCTGCCTTAAAAAATATTTTGAAACTACTGCTTCAAGAATGCCATTACCTAGAAGATTTTTTAGCAAGGATCAAACCAAATAAAAATTGCTTTTTGTTTGGATTTTAGGAAAGTGATCTCTAATATAGCTATTTTTTTATGGACTATTGACTAAATATTTCCAACTTTGAATTCCACACATGTTATAGACTATACTTTTTACACAATCGATTTGTTTATATAGCTGTAAACCCTTTCCAATTCCAATACGTAAATTCATGTTTTACAGCATAACTGTTATACAAAAATAGGTTAAAAAAGTGAAAACTAGACACATGATTAATGAATAACCTTTTTAGATCCAGTGACCCTAATTAATGTTTTAATGAATGACTTTTAGATGGCGCTACAGGTACTTAACCGCTACCGAAACAAGTCGAGAATATAAATTTTCTCTCACGCTATTTTGTTGCATTTTTAAAAATTAATAATATTTTTTTATATAATTAGATTTTTCTCAACGACCTTGAATTATTTTAAAATTAAATTAAATTGTTTGTGTCCCTTTTAAAATTATTTAATATACTTCATATACTAATTAAATTAAAATATAATGTGCATAAATAAATTCATTTACATAATATTTATAAAAAATTATACAAAAGCATTAACAGTTAAATTTTTAACAATTTTCGTGAAGAAAGAGTCACAAAAAATTATAGTGATGAACTCTTAACTGTTTTGTTGAAAAGAATATATTTTATAATTAAATGAAGTCATATTTTTAACTCACTTTGTAGCATCTGCCATTGGAATTGGAGCAAGTAATATAAATTACCCTATTTGCGTTTTAAATCTTCTTCCTTTTTAGACAGTTGGTCTTAAAGAAAAAAGAAAAATTCAATGTTTCCATCAGTCCCCCAAGGGCGAAAAGGGAAAAATCATGAAAGTGATTAAAAATTGATTCCCTTTAATTTCCGCTCGTCAGCTTTTTTATGTGTTTCTTTCCAACCGAAGTTACGGTAAATAGCTGACTAATCGTTCGTAAATGGAAATTATTATTAGGGTGTTAGTATTGTAGGGTAAAATATAATTTAATTTATTCAAGCTAATGTATTTTTGATTATGTTTATTTATTGGGGCTTTATTAAGTTTTTTGCGTACTTTTTAAATTTTAATTTCTTTCTTAAAAATTAGTACCACTATACAAATATTTTTAGGTCATATAGCGCCGATAGTTGTTTTAAGATTTTCTTTAATTCATAATTAATAAAAAACTATGGCTAAAAGAACATCTTATTTTTACTGCAAGTTATTCCTTATTGTGATATTTTGTTAAAAACTTTACAATCCTTGTTTTAATTATTTTTTCAATTATTTTTGAGATATTTGAGTGATACTGGTCTGTAATTAATAACGTCATTTTCAGTTCTATTTTTATGCAGCGGTATAAATGCTCCTGTTTTAAGTATTCTGGATATGTGCCACTACTAAAACAAAGGTTGATAATATAACAAAGGGGACTTGAAATATGCTTTTTAATTTTTTTGTAGTACTTCGGCTTTTAGTCCGTCATATCCTTTTTAGTTTTTAACTGGAGACTTATATTTTCTACTTTCTATGGGGTTGTGTCATAAAAAAATACTGAGTGCTCATTGCGTTTATTTTCTTCAAAAGTTACATTTATTGAATTTATTTTAGAGGCAAGCTTTTCTCCTATTTCTCTGAAAAAGTTGTCAAAGTAGTTTGAAATTTTTGTTTTGTCTGTTATTATTTCACCTGAATTAAGTTTTAGTTGTTTTATTTGTTTCTTTTTATATTCTTGCTTATTACATAAGTTGTTTATGGTGTTCCACGAACTTTTTCCTTAAATTTTGACCTTTTGCTATTTGTCTTAAAATGTAGTCTTTCTTTGCTTTCTTTATTTGTTTTGTCAGTAAGTTGCATTTTTATACTATTCCTTTAAGTATTGATTTTCTGGTTGTTCGAGACATTTTTCAAATAGATTATTCTTTTGAATAATTAGTTTTTTTTATAGTCTTATTAATCCATCTAATAAAATATCAGTATTAAATTTTAGAATTCATTGTTTATCCATGCACTACCGAATTTTGTATGAATTTTGAATATATATGCATATATTGACCCCATGAAAATTTTACTTCTTAAAATTGTCATACATTATTAACCGCCTGGTATTCTACGATGAATTTTTGTATTTTTGATCAAATAACATTCAGCAGTATTTTCAGATTAAATTTAGATGTGTTTAATTTAAATATTTTTAATACCTTCGTCCCCATGGTTTGAAAATAAAAAAATTAATTATTAGTAACAAGGCAATAATTGTAACTATTCCGAAAAAAAAACTAAGAAAATACTAATATTTAAGAAAACGATAATAATTTATTTGCAACCAAATTAAATGCTTTTTAAAGTATTTTGATAAGTAATTAAATTAACTAATCCCTTTTTAAAATTTTTTAACCTGGAAAACATATACAAACTAAAAATATAAATAAATTGATATCAGTTCATAAAGCAAATAATAAAATATAGAATAAATTTGTACTATATACAAGTTTCATTAGAAAAAAATCAATGCTTAATTAATTAATTTTTTTCTCGTCTCTGAGCATGACGTGGCTCTTCGAAAAATAAACCATTAATCGTGTTTAAATGAAAAACACAGGTCAAGGTTTGCTAAATATAATAAATTGATGTCGAAAAATTGAAAATAAAACTCCTTCAATCTTGTGATATTTTTCTTTTTTATAGAAACAATTATAGTACGTGGGTTACTAATTATCGTTTTAGCTTTAGCTACAATTAATGCTTTAGGCGCCATTTGACAACAGTCGTATGATTTTTTACGATTTTCGACGTGGATTATGACGACAGCATCGACGTGTATAGCAATCAACTTTTACCACTTTTGACGACGAAGCTTCATTATTTGCCAGTCATTCCAGAGATGAAATATGAGAAGGTCATCCAAAATCAGTTGTTATTAGGAAAATACTTCAGCTCTCTTATCCTTTTTGCTGATGATTTAAAATTTTATCGTAGAGTTTCATGCAGATGACTGCTTCAAGCTTCAATCGGATTTAGTAAGACTTAATGATTGACGTACTAAGAGTAATAAAGTTATTCAATATGTCTTAGTAAGTCTAGGGAACCTTGGAATTACTCTTATTTCATAGGTGATATCCTGCTGAAATTTATTAATCAAATCAGAAATCTGGAGTATTAGTTTATTATATTTAGTTAGTTTTTTAGTTGACAGCTGTAGTAAAATGATGTAGCTGTAGTAAAATCAAATGTAGTAACTAAGTCGATTCAGATACTTGGTATTAATAAAAGTTATCATCGGGATTTGTATAATATTGTTTCCCTCCGTTTGATATACTATTCACTGCTGCGTTCATATCTTGAATACAGTTCTTGTGTCTGGTTCCTTTACTATACTGAACAGATTTATAAATTTCAAAGTGTGCAACATAAATTTCTAAGATATGTGGTTTTGATGAACTAATTTGATTGAACACAATGGACTACCTTTTAATTATCTAAATGAGTTCAAATAATTTCAACTGGATTTACTAACTTTTGGAAATTCGTCGCAAACATTTAAATAGGTAATTAAAACTGCTCCATAATATTCATCGCCCTTAACTTTTACATAGTTGACACGTTTCACCCAGACAAACTGGGTAACGATTCTATCATAACAAATCTTTTTTTCTGACTGATTCGACTCCCTAGGTAATGAATGCTATTCTATCAAAAATTATACTTGTTTTGAGTAAATTTACATTAAAAAAAGACTTATAGATAAAGTGAACAGAAGTATCGTTATCGGAATTTATAGAACTTTTATATAAATGACTCATCGGGTTTAATTCTCACTTGAAGTAAAAACTCAATGTATAGATGAATTGATCAGATAGCTAAAGATTAAGATAATATAATATAATAGAGAGTTAAAGATAAGATAAATCCGAAGGTGACCGACAGATTCCCACATTGAAGTACGAGCTCTGTTGGAAACTCATTAACGGAGTGTGTCAAAAATAACCAATAAGGCTGCTTAACCCATATTTTCCCGGTGATGCATGAACGCAACATTAAATATTTAACTGGATTTTTTATTGTTTTTAACATGTATTATAGTACATGTAAAAATTAAATGATTAAAACTTACAATAAGGCATTAGAAAATATAGTTGACAAAAAATATCAAAAATATTACTTTAGTATTATGTTTTTTTTTCATTAATTTGTGAAAATGACTATAAAAAATATAAAACATACAATAAAATAAAATGTTATTTTTTATTTAAGTTTTTTAAAAAGGTGTGCGTTTTGACGCGAAAAGAATTAGAGGATGCAATGGAGGAGGTCATAGTGGAGCTAGAAAATGATGAACAAAGTACTTATAAGTACTATTAATACCTATTAATAAAATTTATAAAAGAGTATAATATATAAATGATGTTTGGATTGTCTGATTGTTACACTTGCTGTATTGTACATTATAATTTAAAATATTTTATGTTTACTCGCCCTTATACCTTATAAAAAAAGCCCATTAAAATTTTCTTTTTATTTTTTGATGATGACATTGTCAATCTATCTAATAAAAGACATAATTTTTTATTAGAAAAAAATGTTAAATTTTGTAGGAATTCTTTTATTTCCTGGTTGTCATTATTTACCCCAGGCTCATTTTATTGGTCGGTAGAAGGGGATAAAGAAATTGAAGTTCGGTATGATAATAAGCGTCATATAATAATTCGCCCACATCAGTCAGTGCGTAGACAATGTCGAATTTGTTACAGTCAAACTATCTATATCTGTAAAAGATCCAAAGTGCATTTACACCCAGATAGTTTTACCAGTTACTACATTTTATCACAAAACAAGCATGCAACACTAAAAAAAAAAGATTTTTTGTATTTGAGACTTAAGTTTTTAGTAAATGTGTACTCTATATACTTTGCATATGTATACTTTTAATAAAAATGTTTGTTACATTAACCTTAGGATATTTCGTTTAATTTTGTATGTAAAAATATATTTCGGATTTTACAAGTAATGTAACGGATGCAACAGATTTTTTTCTAAATCTTTAAATGTTTAAAAAAAAGTTTAATTTTCATTCTTAAGGCCCAAATAATTAATATTATGAATTAAAAAACTAATGAGTAATATTATTTCTACCTCTTGGAAAATATGGGTTAAAGCAAAAGAAAATATTAAAAAGGTATTTTTGACTCACCCGATGATAGTTCCAAACTTTTGACTTCCAGTATTCGAGTCTCAGTCCTTCTCAGATACTTTCCCTCATTAAAGTCATTTCTCTGCTCTGTAGTCCCTTAGAAATGTCCTCCAGAAAATCTTCTACGTACACATGTGAAGGATTTTAATTCTGCACACAGAAAACTCTCTAAGAGCCATCATCTTCCACGTCGCATACTAAGAAAAAACTCGACCGAAAATTGGATTGAACTTAAAAAGGGGAAAAATCAAAAATCTTTTATTGCATGAAAGCCAGCTAGATAAGATCAAACTTTGTGCGAAAAAAAAGACGTAGATTTACAAGAGTATAAAATCAATTACTTCATATTAAGAAAATAAGAGCATTTATTAAGACATTAAACCATTGAATTAAGAAAAAAATTTAAAGAAATGAAAGCATACCTTTCAAGAGTTGTTCATACATGGTAGGTCAGGAAAAGAAGAGACCCGCACAATGTGTGTTTTGTACATTGTGCGTTGTCCTATTTGCAAGTTTTAAATTATTTAGAACTATTTGGTCTCGAGAGTTCCATTTAGCTAAAGGTTTGGTTAGTATGTTGAATAGGTGGTTCCTGATTCGGCATAAGTAATTACAATAATTAATTTTTTTATAAGGCTTTGGGATCCGTTCGCCTCTATCTAAAATTTCTTTACAAGTAGCATTTGTTTACATGCCACGTTTTCTTTTACACCCCTTGCGTGTCTACCTACCTCCCTCTGGTATTTCTTTTACTGTTAAAACTGTATTATCATGAATTTGTATTAAGAAAAGTACTTATATTGACCAGGTTGATAGTTATTATTATTCTTTTTTTAAAAAGGGCCTTGCTACACAGGTTTGCACTTGTGCTAACGGTTTCATAATCGACCTAATTTTTATAATGGTTTATTTATTGTAAATTGATAATTATGTTTATAATTTTATTGATAAATACATTTGTTTTGCATTAAATTAGGCAGTTATGAAACATAACCGTACAATCACCTCAATTCACTGTAATGCCCTTCTTAAAACATCACAAAATCAATTACGTACCTTTTGCTCAACATAACTTCTTCTTTTTAACGGTAAATAAGAAAATCACTTTGACAGACAAAAATGAACTCATTAGTAGTGTAGACGACTTAAACAAAGAAAAGTGTCCTAATAAGTGAAAATGTATTGACTTTTCGCTAGTGGTACTTTCTGTCTCACTCGTACTATGTCAAAAACGGATTTGTTTATCTCATTTGCACTTGAACTTTAAGCGACGAACGAGGTCGTAGTAAAGAATACTTAAAATTTTGTAGAGTTAATAATCTGGATCAAGTCGAAAAGTGCTTAAAAGTGGATAATTTAAATATGTAGATTTCCTTTAGCTTTAGCAAAAAATGCGTGGTTACAGTTGTCCTTGAAATGATCGCAAAACTGGCAACAAAGTTTAAATATGTACAGCCTTAAGCTCCAAATGATTTTTTTTATTCTCAGTTACACATAATAATCGGCAATAAATTACCATTTTTTCATTATTAGGCTCAAAATATAAACAGTAATTCTCGTAAAATGTATAAATACGGACAAAAAGACTAAAAAAATTAAACATACAGTAACCTATACACTATATATACTTGTGCGGATTTATAAAAAATGTTCAGTATTTCCAAGCCTATAAATCTCTATGTAAAATGAGAAAAGAAAAACACATAAAAATGTATAATAACGAAATATCTTAAGGGGATGTTTAATGAGAACCCGTGGGATGCGTCTCTAAATTGTGTCTTTATGAAAAATTTTAAACAATTTGAAATTGCTAAATGTTTTGGGCCCTTTCCTGTGAGTTTCTTTCCATTCTGGTTTCTCATGATTCAGTAATTCTTATTCGGGACGAATTTATCAATAATGGAGCAGTTCTTTGGCGAAGGGCTTTCGAAATTCCGAATTGAAACTCAAACCAGAGTTAGAGAAAAGGGTCGATCAGTTGAAAGGGACATTCGGTCGACGTGCGGCTGATTTAAAAAAAAACTATAAAAATAAAACTTATTTATAAACATGTATAAATTATTTATTTATTTATTTATTATAATATTTACGCGAAATGTCATTTTATAAAAGAGTAATACTAATATACCAGTTCTAAAGTACAACTAAAGGCAAAATAATAAATGTATGCAAATTTTTATTTAACAGCAAAATTGATTTTAAAAAATGCCATAAATAATAATTAATTTTAATTATTATTTATTAATATTATATTTATCATATAATATTAAAACTAAAAATTACTCTAAATGAAGTTCTTTGAAAGTTTGACAATAAAATACAATGCCGAAGACTAAGTGTATTTAACAATCTAAGAGTTCTATTTATATGTGAAAATGCATTCTATAGTTTAGTTTCAAGTGCCTATATACATCTCTCGTCGGGTCTATTATGGAATATAATATACCAGGGATATATACAGCCACTTTTTACTGCAAATTCTTATTACAAAACCTAACAATTTCGTACTTTTAAGACAAGTTGTCGAAATATGCTGCCGGAAAAACAATCCTTTATCAAAACAGACATAAAGATGTGAAGTGCTTTATGGTAGAAAAATAAGACAGGTTCGAGTCAAATTTCGTTAACAATACATATATGGAGTGGGCTTTTTGGTTTTACAATGATAAAACAACACTTACAATAAATTATTTATTTTAAATCCTTATCTAGAGAATTTCTGATGAAAATTTTGCAGACATGAGTCATTAAATAATTCAGAAACATTATTAAAATATAAGATAAATAAAGAGAGTACAACGACTCCTTACAGGACATAAATTAATTAGTAATCCCTTGAATTCTTATTTCACGGTAGTATTGATATTTTTAGCCTATTTTGTATCTGTAAAAAAGCTTTCTCAACAACTTGGCACTCGATTTGGCCATATGTATGTATGTATGTATGTATTTATTTATGTATATAAAAACTGCAAAATTCATCCTGTCGAAGACCTTTAAAAAATCGGTGCAAATTGGATCTACTTGATGAGAACCTTGTACAAAGATCTTATGTAATAAAAATTAATTAAAAAGAAAAAAAGAACTTGAAAATTAAAAGTAAAATTTTAAAAGTTTCGATATAGAAGTTAAATTTTACTCGTTTTTAAAGCTTTGGTATGCAACATGATAAAAACGGGCAAAAGAAGAAAATAATTACAAAGATTAATAAGAAAAATTATAAGGAAATGGTTAGTATATAATCAAATAATAACGTTGCTTACCGTAATTTTTAGTAGAAAAAAATCACAAAACTAAGATAAATGTATTACGAACTTAAACAGCAAGTTCGATAATAGATATAGTAATACTATAATTTAAAATTAATTAATTAATGGATGCTCTATTTTTTATAGGGTTAACGATGTCATTGTCGCCCAAAGTCAAAAGAAACCAAATTTTATTTTAGGGTATATCTTTGTAAAATCTTAAGTTTTGTATTTTATTTAAATATAGTATAAAATATTAGTTATTAAATCTAAGTCTTATAAACATTAAACTTAGAAGAAATTTGGATCTTTTATCATGCTGTTTAAATATTTAAAAAAAAGGAATATTTCCGAAAAAAATTATCGTTTTTAAAAAAATATATTTTTTAACCTTCCTTATTTAAAGCCGTAAATTAAAAAAAAAATATCGTTCTTTTGCCATATATTTTGGATGGTAATTGTGGTAACAAACTTATGATATTTAGTTTTTCAGAATCGATTATAAGCTAATGAAAAATTACACTAATTGCTAGGCAATTACCGTGTTTTAAATTTAATGTCGACCTTACAACTAGTGATCTTATCCTCCCTTTTTACCACTGCCTCTTAACAGCTTTTATATTATGGTATGGTAGAGATTTATTTTGAAAAAAAAGCAAAAAATTATAATTTAAGAAAAAAATTTAAGATGAATATTACGAGCCGGAGTTCCTATAGAAGAAATCTAAAAATTTTATTACACTCCTACTATTTCTCCTTTTCGAGATATTTAACCCACAAAAAATCATTCAATCTACAAAGACTTTTGTGACAAACCTTTTCGGAAAACTTATTGGAATCTTATTGTTCACTGGGAGGGCCAGTTTTTTACCTATTTGGAATTTAATATTCTTAAACGTTATTTATATTTGATTTGAATAAGTATCGTTCCAAAATAATAAAAGGCCACTATATGATTGTATATTATAAAAATACAAAAAGAAATTCAGTTCAAAAATGGTATTGTGATTGTTTAAATCGGCGATACCTGTCATTAAGTGTCCTAGAAGTTATACAACCCAACTGCTACTAAGGTTAGAAAAAGAACTGAAGAAAAATTGTTTTGGGAAAAAAAGAAAGAAAATGAAAAGGCACATAGTATATGGTGGCGCAAAAGGTTGAAATTGGTTTTTATGATAATTAATATCCTAATTCTTTTTTTTAACAATTTTTTAATTAGTTGAGAGAATATTCCATAACATTGTTGCTTTATATAAAAAGACTTCTAAAAGTTTGCAGTTCGATGACAAGGACTTTTAAAAAATTGTGTGTTTTTTTTGTGTGTGTAAGCGCTGGTACGTTTTTCTATTGTTGAGGCATTTTTATTTTAAATCCATTGTAACCTTGTGCATCTAATTTTAATATTTTTTGCAATGTTCATTTTACTGTACCTGCCCTTTAGAAATTAATATTTTAAGATCTATGATTTTAAAACTCTAATTTTATTTAGATATATGTATAGTAGCGCAGCATTAATTTCCTTGAACAATATTAGTGTAAGTATCTATTATGGAAAACTATATTCAACATTTCCCAAATGAAATACATGATACCTGTGAAGTAAAAAGCACTAAAATTTTTAATAAGAAATATTCAGGGCAAACAAGGGATTTAAAAATCTTCCACCTTAATATATCTAGTTTAAGCCAAAACTTTGACCAACTTTGCGTATTTTTAAATAGTTTAACTGTACATTTTGACATCATTATCTTAACAGAAACCTTTAATCATGCTAATTTAAACAACACACCCTTTGCAATAAAGAACTATAGTATGTTATACAATCACGGTGACTACAATAAAAATGATGGGGTAGTAGCTTATATACGTTCTGATCTGCAGTATAATTATAATATAGTACAAGTTGGCATTGTAAAGGTTTTGGAAGTTGTTGTACTTGAAAACAAACAAATTCTTATAACAGGAATATACAAATCTCCACAAATAGAAAAAGAATCATTTAATAACAGTTTGCTCATAAACTTGGACAAATGTAAAAAATATAAAACACACCTTCTAACAGGAGACATTAAAATGAATTTATTTAACATAACAGATCAAAATATTGAGAACTACAAAAATATTTTAGCATAATTTCAGTTTAAATCGTTCATAAACAAAATCGCATGACCTAGATCTAGTACTCGTCTTGATCATATCTTTTTTAAAGGTCAAAATACATTACTAGAAAACTCCAAATCATTTATTTTTCAAAATCATATTACTGATCACTACCCAGTAGCATTATTTCCTTTACACAATATTTTAATGAAATAAAACCAGTTCAAAATAAACGCTTCACAATTTATACTAACTTTAAGAATGATTTGATACTAGAAACATGGGATCAAGTTTATGCCACAAATGATGGAAGTGCAAGTATGAAAGTTTTTGTAGATAAACTGCAATTCTATTTAGAAAGGAGTGTTGTCACGGTTGTAAAATTTAAACAAAACAAAAACCATTTTCGGAAAGAATGGATGGCATGAACTCTAATCTACAAAAGACTATTATGGAAAAAAATTAACTATACAATGACTTACTTCAACAACCGAATAACATAGATATTAAAAATAAATATAACACATATAAAAATAAATAAAAAATCCAAATAAAAAATAGTAAGAAACAATATTTTCAAATGCAAATAGACCAAAATTCTTCGTCAAAATCAAAACTTTGGGACTGCATAAATAAAATTTGTAATAAAACTAAATCAACGACTGAAATACGCCAAACAAAAACAACAAATGGTAATGTATACACTGAGAAACAGACTATTTCAAATGAATTCAATAACTTCAATAGCGACCTGGGTGAGAATCTTGCTAAAAAGATTAAAAACTTGCCAAATTATAAGAACGACATTCAATATCTAGAAAATTCTATGGTTTTAAGGCACGTGTCAATCTTTGAAGTCAATAGAACTATAATGAACTTTGAGATAAAAAAATCTTCTGGATGGGACAATATAAGAAGTGAATGCCTAAAACAAATATCGACAGAAATTTCACCGATTTTGACGTGGATAATAAATAAGTCGTTTGATACAGGGTGCTTTTCGGACTGTCCTAAAATCGGAACTATTAAACCCTTATATAAAAATGGCGATAAAACATAAATATCAAATTACAGACCTGTCTCTTTTTTGTCAACATTTTCAAAAGTTTTTGAACGATTAATTAAAAAAAGAATGACAAATTTCTTAACTAAATTTAATGTATCATCAGACTTGCAATTTGGTCTCAGGGAGGGAAGATCTACGCAGGAGCAATTAAACTTTTAACATCACAAATATCTGATGCACTAGATAATAGTGAAGCTTGCTTATGCCTGTTCGTGGATCTTTCTAAAGCATTTAATACTGTCTGTCATGTGATACTCTTAAAAAACTACACAGCTGTGGACTCCGAGGCAAAGTTTTCAATTTGCTTAAAAGCTACCTTACAAATAAAACGCAGCGTGTTGACTTTAATGGAACCATAAGCAGTGAAAGAGATGTTAGGTATGGAGTACCCCAGGAAACTGTGTTGGGTCCTTTACTTTTTACGGTTTATGTAAACGACATGCTTAAGCTTAAACTAAATGGAACGCTGGTTAGTTTTGCAGATGACACCGTTTTACTCTGTAGATCAAAGTCTTGGCAAATTATAACAACCCAAATTAAAAAAGACTTTGTGGAATTAAAAAACTGGTTTCAACACAATAAATTAACTTTAAATATACAAAAAACTAACTACATGTCTTTTGTAACTTACAGAAGTTCCCTTCAAAGGCTTGGCAACATTAAGATTGGGGATTGTGAAATACCCGAAGCAACATCTTTTAAATATCTCGGTATTAAAATTGACAATTTGTTAAAATTTGACCTTCATGTCGATGAAATGGTTCAGAAGTTAAGGGGACCGAACATCTAAAAATTGTATATAAGTCTCTTGTACAAAGTCATTTAGTTTATGGTATTTTGGAATATGGAAGCGTTTCTAAAACACATATACAAAAATTAAAATCAATTCAAAAATAGTTTTTAAAAATCATTTTTGGCAGAGACAGAATATATCCCACTGATAACCTATTTTCTGAAAGTAAGATATTAGATTTGCGTCAACTCTATTGTTTGGAAATCCTTAAATATATAAATAAAAATAAGATAGAGTTAAATATCAACCAAAATTCATCTACTAGACAAAACAAATTGGTATATCCAACCACGACTCGTAAAACTCATGGACAGAGGGGCTTAAAATATTTTGCTCCCAAATTGTATAACATGCTCCCAAATGATATAAGGATGATTGAAGGCTTTAACTCTTTTAAACGCAAAGCGAAAAACCGGATATTTTTGAAGGGTAGAGAAGTTTTTAATGATTTAATAAATCTTAAATACATCCAATAGATGCTTTTTGTTTCAAGGTGTTTTAAAATATCAACTTACAAGTTTATATTGTTCTGAGTGTACCCTGAAACGAACTTTTTAACCCGGTTATAGTCTGTTGACCCAATAACGACATAATTACCTAAATTTGACATTTACCCGATTATGTAACCACAAATCACGCGCAAGTGCTTATAGTGTGCTTCAGTGATATTTCTAAACGTTTATATTTTTTATTTATTGTATTGGTTAATAAGTATATTATGTATATTGTTTAATAAACGTTATTATTATTATTATTATTATTATTAGTCTGTCAAGCAAACGGCATGCACGAGTTTTGTAACTGAGTTTTTTCTACAATCTGCACTAGAAATCGAATTAGCATAACCTTCATCATCAAAGAGAGAAATTACAAGGAGTTCGCAAAGTAAGCAAGGGAAACAAATAAAATTTCAAGAAATTCGCAAATAGTGAAATATCTTAAATCTAAGATGTCAGTTTTAGTTATACAATTTTAACATTTAAGTTATCTTTGACAAGCTCTTTAATCTTATAAGATTTGAATAACAGATCTTTACATGAGATTTGGAGGCATTAGTTTTTAAATTGTGTTTTTGTGCATATAGAGAATATTATTTAAATTATTATTTATCTTTAATTCTGCGTAGGTATTATTAGGTTCATGGTATATCCTCTTTAGAGTCAATTGGAAAGTGAATTGTTAATGTCAGTACTATAAAAGTAATCGTGGTAAAATTGAACCTTGCGGAACCCCTTTTTCCATTTTATTAAACTTTGATTTTAATTTTTAATTAATGTTTTAATTTTTAATAACCATATAACAAAATCAGTCAGGAAGGTAGCTTTAAAATTATTCATGGGTATTATTCGAAAAGCCAATATAATGTAATTTGGAATGTAACATAGAGTGCATCCCAAAAGTTATGTCTAAACTCATTTGAAATTCAGGGGTGTGTTCGAAAAAAAACGCTCGGACCCTTCGATTTTTATTTCAAGTTTCGCATTTTTGTACGTGAAGTTTGTATATACAGGGTTGCTCAAAAATAAATGGCGACCACTAACTTTATTTTTTCAAATGAAAGAACCTTTTTTTTATTTTATCTTTGAATTTCGCGTGGAATTCTACGTATGTTTCATGCATCATGTCCTATACCTAAAGTCATAAGATCTGTTTCTTCTTTTGGGACGCTCTTTTTTACTATTGGCTTAATAATAACCTTTTTCCAAATATCTGGAAAATCCCCTTTAGAATGCAACAGTTAACAAGCATAATTTTAAATCTTGTTTTGAAATATTATTATTTTCTCCCCCACTGCATTTGTCTTGATTTTATTCACTAAATCAATGACTGTAGTTTTATCTAACCTTATTGCTGATTGATTTACGTTACGTAATTTTATATGAATATGTAATGTAGATGTGCCTGTGTTATTTGAATTTAAAAGAAAGTCATTCAAAATTTTCATTTTTAGTCCTGCAAGAATGACGGCAAATTATTCAAGTTTTAGGTTTTATTATATTGTTTAACTATTTTGCGGAGGTCCAGACTTCTTTTCCAGTCTTTGGTGTCATTAGATTAAAGTAATTAATTTTTTCTCGGATTATTTCATGTTTTTTAAAAGTTCTAAGCGTCGTGTAATAATTTTATTTAGCTTCAGATTTAGTTTTAGCCTTGCCTTATCTTTTAATTTCATAAATAGTTTAAATAATATTTGTAATTTATTAGAATAAGAGGCCTTTTAAAAAACATTTTATTAGTGGCGTATATTTCATGTAATGGAATATTTAAAAGATTTAAAATTAATTTTATTTATATTCTTGTAATTTCTGTATGATATACTTGTTAAAAAATTTTTGCGGGGAATAATACAGTTTGCGGTAATAATATTATAATCTGAAATAGCTTTTGATATTTTTTTATCAAAATTAGTAAACATTACATCTATGAGCGTGTAAGTATGTTCTTGAGATACATTTTCTAAGGACAATCTATACAATAATAAAGTGTTTATACTTGTGTGTGTAATAATAATAAAGTGTTTATGTTATTTTCCTGTAGAAAATCATTAAACAAAAATATTTATAGATTGTGGTCAATTAGATGAATGTGGTCTAGATACACACAAACAAAAATGAATGTTTAAAAATTAATTTGGATTTTATGCCTTATGACATAAACAACTCCAAGCCATCAAATGACATAATAACCAAGTTAAATTGCAGGTGCTTATTTACGTATACAGTCACTAAAAGCAAGAAATTTAATTAATTTACATAAAACCAGATTTTAGGTTAAGGTACTAATTAAACATATGATCATAAATATTTCATGATAAAAAGGCTTAAGCTTAAAGTACTCCTTATATTTGTCTTATATTTTTATACGACTACTTCTATAAGAGGGAAGTTGAAAAAGAGAAAGAGATGAATACGTTTTACAAATTTTTAATTAAAGAAACGTAAAAATTAATATAAACTTTGATAATGTTTACCCTCAGAACCATTTAAAAGTAGCTATAGATTTTAATTTAAAAGTTTGGCCTATTATTATTTTGTATTAATAAGGCATCAAAATGTTGAACAAACATTTTGAGTTTCTAGGCATTCCTATCTCGCTTGTGATTTAGACTTCGCTCAAATTGAGAAGCGAAAAAAGTAACAAGTATTCCTTCACACTAAATAATATAAAAGATATAATAATGAATGCATGTTTTAAAAATTCTTCTAAAGGTTTAATATTGAAATCCGAAAAATCTAACGACATTCTAAAAATTGCTGACAATGTGTTGAATACAACAAAATTAAAAATATCCCAGATGTCCTGGATTATAATTAATAAAGGAAATCCGAATATGGCGTAAGATAAGAAATCTTTTAATAAACTGGAAGAATGGATCGAGTGCAATGTGCTAAAGGGAAAAAGGATACAGGACATAGTAGCAGAACTATCTCTCCTTATATGCAAAATTTTGTATTTTTTTGTAAAATATGCTTTCTCGATTTTTAATTTTTTTTAATGTTTTACATTTCAAGTACTTATTACTGATTATTGAAATATTTTTCACCAAAATAAACTTATTTTTTTTTAATTTATTGCAAAAAAATCTTAATAACTCAACAACCACTTTTTGGCATATTATTGAACTTTAAACATTCCTTCCTATAATGAGGTATTTAATTCCTAAGTCCTTTTTTGTTTGCTGATTATGTTACTTTTTCACCCCAGTCGTAAAATAGTTTCTAATTTACCTAAAGACCCTTAAATATTTTTATTTATATTTCTCCCCTGATGCCATCTCTTCCACTACCATAAAATATTGTAATAAAAATACATTTCTTAAATTTCTATGTTTTATTACAGGTGAGTAAAACAACTTCCAGTCACCCCACCATACAGAGATGAAAAAAAGTGAGTAAATATATATCTCAACCGTTCCAGCTCTTTCAAGTTCCATTATTATCAATTTCAAACGATATTCCGCGCAATAAAACATCCCGAAAAATTCCCGCTTAAGCAAAGAACGCTCTTAACCCACTTCGGAAAAATCATGTGACATTCTTATATTATACCCTTATCCAAACTCGCACATTATTCCTTTTTTATATTCTTCAGCAAGACTTCCTGAGTAAAAGAAAAATTTAGAGAAACTTGAGAACTGAATATAAATGCTCCGTATTTGGGAATTTACATATTTTGATTAAATTTCGTTTTTTTTTCTGGAAGAGGCTGTTTAGGACAGTCACGTGTACCTCATCCTTATTGGCAAGATGAAATTTGGGTTAAACATTTTTACGAGGTACTTATACTTTATTCAATTTTTTTTCCTGTTTTATTAGCCTGCATTGTAAATGTTCACTTTTTATACTAATATTTGATTCCCTCTTTTTATATCACAGATATCGAAATAAACAGGGAATATATAAACAATTTAAGCAAAAAAAAAAGATTTTTTTAAGGAAAATTTCTTAAAAAATCTTGTTTTTCAAAAATCGTTCGACAAGGATCAAATAATGTAGGACAAATAGTTAATTTTTCAAAAAAGAGGAATACCGAATCTACAGAAAAGGTAATGCAAAATGATACAGGATAGAGCCTTATTGAACCCTCCAAAAACAATTTAAAAAAACTTATAAGAAAGATTAAATGGATAAAAAACTAAATGGTTTTACAAGTAAAGCTCGATAATTTTAACAAAAAAAGGTAATATATTGTACAATAACAACGGAAAAATAGTCACAGGAATAGAAATATGGAAGAATTATATTACGAAAACTATTAGGGACGACTAACTAATCTTAAAAATATAGAATCGGAGTTCCACCCTAATATATTTAAAGATAAAGTGATTAAACACTTTAAAGAACTGCCAGAGGAAATTATTAAACTGATACATCAGAAGGACCAGAATAGTTGATGAAACATTACAGCAGCTCAGTGAAACATTAGTAAAGAGAAGAATACCTAAAAGGCATAGAATATACGACTATAGTAAATAATTTTATATATGCTATCGATACAGTTCTTACAACTGGAACACATCAAAACTAATAATGGCTGCAATAAGTGAAAAATATGGACTTGTAATGCCTGTGCATAACTATCCATAAAAAATCACAATAGTTTTACCAATAACTAAAACTCTTAATTTTACTTTCTAGAGAATTTTGGTTGAGCTGAAACTATTTTATGATTTAAGTATGTTACCAAATGTTCCAAGCATAGGACCATTATTAAAAACATTACAGCATTGGAATCAGAATTGAACAGGCCAGAAGCTCATTTATTAAGATAAGGGAATAGGTATTGAGAATTTCATGGATAGAGGAAATAACTAAAGCAGAGGTGATGGGACGTACGCATAAAGAAAGAGAAGTACTCCTAATAATAAGGTAAAAAACACATAATATATACGAGAAGATATATGAGGGAAGAAAAATATCAAATATTGCGGTTCGTCATGATAGGAAGGAGATGCAGCTTAAGGCCCTTTTTTATTTTATCGTGCCTTTGCTTTTTTCCAAAGTAATATTTGATACTATTAACCTGATACTATTTATGTTATATTTATTTATTATTTTATTAAATTGATACTATTTATTCAGGCACCTTCCCTGGAATTTTTAAGATACAATTTTTAGAACAACTATATAAATACCTAGATTCTAAAAAACAGTGCATTGTGCTTATATGGACTTAAGTAAGGCTTTTGCTTTTCCATCAAAAAATAAGAGATTCGACTAGAATCAGCGCTGTTTCAAATACATCAACTTTCTTGGACGTAATAATTAATAATCAAAATGTTGAAAATAAAACATTGGAATCTGTTCTTATGCCTGAAAGTATTACTGATCATAATTTAACATATGTAAATTTAAGTTTCCCTAAATACCAGCCATGTAATAAAACTATAAAATATCGCGATTATGACAGTACTGATACTTTAGCATTTAAAAATGAGGATTAGCAACTTCCATGGCATGATGTACGTATTACTGATAAAATGATTGAAAAAGTAATAATAATAATTAATAATATTACTTATTTAATTACTATATATTTAATTAATATAATAAGCCCCTATTGAAACAAAACTTATAAAAAAAAACTATTTACTCCTTTGATTACTACCAATATAAAGGTTTTAATGAAACTCAGAAGTAAGGCGCGCCAAAAATATATGAAGTAGAAAACTGAAGGTAGTCTAAATTATTACAAAGAGTTGAAAAATTACACTTAACATGTAATAAACAGAGAAAAATTAGCTTACAAATGTTATTAAAAAAAGGAAAAGAATTTTGGAATAATGCTAAAGAACTAAATTTTACCATTAATAAAAATGACGAGAAAGCTATACATATTATAAAAGATATTGGAACTAATGCGGTAGAAATTGATGGAAGTTCTGTTAAAGATCTTAGGATATGCCTTTCTTACTACCTGAAATCTTTGGTAAATATTATTAATTGTTGCATTTTGCAAAACAGTTTTCCAAATGAATGGAAGAAAGCTTTTATTGTTCCCTTGCCTAAAGTGCAATCCCCGTAAAATTTTAAATATTTAGAGCTATCAGCATTTTACCAGTGGTGGTCAAAAATTTTAGGATGACATCTTTATAATAAAAATAATCCCTTACTGTCAATCAGGTTTTCGTTTCAATCATGCTTAAGTCTTTTGAGCATATTAAAGAAATAACGTGTTTAACCTTGCTAGACTTTAGATCTATTACCATAGATCATAAATTACTAGTAGCTAAATTACACTACTCTGTGTTTTCAAGAGATACTATTACATTTTTTAAATCTTATCTTGAAGATCGTCACTGTGTTCGAGTAAGAAAAGATTCAGATCTAGAATATTTAAATTTTTTGCCATTAACTACAGGCATCCCACAGGGTTCTATGTTGAGACCACTACTTTTTTCTATTAATATTCTAAATTGCAACAATACGCAGACGACTCTCAGGTGTATCTGCCTTTTGATATTCCAGGCTTGCTCATAGATCAAAATAAAATTAACAGTGATTTAGAAAAATTAGCTTCTTTTGCTGAAAATCATAATTTAAAAATATATGCTTTGAATTCTTGTGTGATGTTTGTAACAAACAAGTTTGCAACAATCAATTATCTGAAGTTTTGGATACCTTCAAAATCTATATCCATTGTTGTTGAGAAAAAAAGTTTGAGAGTGGTAATTAACTTAAATTAAACTTTTACAACACATGTTAATAACAAGATTAGGGCCGCTTATGTCCGATTAAAAAGTCTACATCAGTAAAAAAAACATGCTACCACGAAAAATAAAATATTGGCTGTGTGATGTTCTTGTTTTATCATTGCTCGATTACGGAGACATTGTATATGGTAATTCTTTAACAATGTATTTATCTAAAAAAAAAAAAAATTACAAAATAGCTGTATAAGGTATTCATTTACCACACCATTTAGAAATCACATAACTCCCCTATTTAAATTCAATTTTAAATATGAGCAATAGAAGAAAAGTTCATATGTATAATTTAATATATAAGATTATAAAAAACTGGACAACCCGCAATTCTAAGACATCTATTTTTTACTCGGGAAGTTTCATATAATATTAGAAACCCTTACCTACTAACAATCGTTTATAGAACAAGTATTTGCATGTAGAATGACCTGTCTAATTACATAAAAGTATGTTCACCTAGAAGTTTTCTATTAAATATAAAGAATTATGTTTTAAATGCACAACTTGCTGCAGTTATATGATGTTTGGAGGGTTCATCTGTGGTAGACCTACTTAGCTGATTCCTGTTTAGAGCTTATTTAAAGTTAAACTATTAAGATTTTAATATATAAAAAGTCTTGCCTCTTTCTTCTCCTATAGTTCTCGCTTGCCCTTGCGCTGATTCCTACACTTTACCTATTATCTATTAAGTTATTTTAGGCTATAATGCACATGTGCTATTAATTCTAATATTTTGTCTTTACAAGGGTTGTACGACACATCCGCTGAGGTATCGGTTTAAAAAAATCGCAGTACACTCCAATTACCAGAACAGTATATTTATCCATGATAAATAGGGGTTAATTATAGTTTAATCTTTAAAAGCATATTGTTTGTGTTTCTAAATGCTAATAAAACTGTTTTTGATTCATTCCTACTTTTGAAAAGTAATCATTAGGGTCTTAAAGGTTTGGTTAGTCTTACCTTGGTAATAGATCTTCGATTGTTGAGATTGACGGTCAGAAATCAACTAGCCTTCCTGTAGAAATTGGTGTGCCGCAGGGCTCTGTACTGGGCCATTTACTATACTTTTTACTTTACTATACAATTGTGGATAATTCAGCAGATTTAGTTATGTTTGCCGATTATAATAATTATATTTGTAATGATAATGCTGTAAGTGATATAATAATTATTTAGATTGCATGCTGTGCTTTGTGCATTTAAAGGTTGGTTTCTTAAGAACAGATTGCGTTTAAATGCAGATAAAACGTTTTCTATTAATTTTACACCATGAACGTTACAAATAATGAAAGTTTCTTAATTAGAACTCAAAATCAGAGAAAAACTATTGCTCGAGTAACCGGAACTAAACTATTAGTATTTCACATTCTGCTTTAAACTGAAACTGTCACATAAATAACTTATGTTCTAAACTTTCTGCAATTTGTTTTGATATTTTTCCTCTTAGAGACCTTTCCAACCAAAAGTTTTTATTGGGAAACATCTAATTCTAATATGGCTAGAATGATTCAAATGCAAAAGAAAACCTTAAGAAATATTGTTGGTGCAGGTATCAGGCATTATTGCAAACTTGTTCAAAAAATAATATTCTCTCTTCCCGCCTATTGCATATTGATTTACGTTAAGAACATTTTGAATAGTTTTGCGGCCATGGAAGACTTTCACGAATATAACGCAACATTTAATATTAATTTGGAAGTTCCTGATAATAATCGAATACTGTTTGAAGAGAATCATTATATGTTAGGTTAAAAATTGCTAAAAGTGCCTACACAAATACCTAAAAAAGATTAATATTTCGGTTGAAAAACAATTTTTCAGAGTCTCTGGTATCTTAGGCACCATATAACTTAGAGACATTTTTAATAATGGATCTGGCGTGATCACTTGTCTAATATTTAAATAAATAAATAAATAGTGGCTTTATTTGTACTTTTCAATAGTGTACATAGGCGAAGTCTAGCCAAAGGCTAATCTACTTAACCTATTTAAAAAATTTAAGCAAAATTATTTTAGATAGCACAACAGAATGAAAATAATTAACATTATTATAATGGCAACACTAAAAGTAATATAAAAATAAACAGATATACACCCTTTAGTCCATAAAAATCAAAAATTATAAAATAAGAAATACCTATCGACAATTTAACTATTCTGTTTTGTTAAAAAATGCAACTTTAGTTTTTTCTTGAAACCCGCTACTGACATTTCTTTCATATGATTCGGAATAAGGTCATTGTAAATTGCCACAGCATTATACGGAAAACTACGACGAAAGAAGGCTGTTTGATATCTAGGAATTGACAACTTATTTATAAATCTTAGATTTGCTTCATGTAAATTTTTCCGAAAAGTAAGTTTTTTGCGGAGGTAGGGAGGAGTAGACGACGCTAGCAGCCTATGCACAAAAACCGCCAATTGCAAAGAGAATAGATTTTCCACGCGCAGCCAACCAAGTTCACATAACCTTGCAGAGACTCTATCATACTTTCTCAGTCCATAAATAAATCTGGAGCATTGATTTTGCAGCTTTTGCAAATGCTACGCAGTGATTTTGTCTAAACATGGAAAATAAACAATATTGCAGTAATTCATAATAGGTAGTACTAAAGAATCACACAGGTTTTTCCTTACTTTAAAATTAATTATATCTCTGTTTGCATACAAAAGCTTTAAAGAATACTATGACTTCTTAATGACATTAGACACGTGTAACTTAAAGCGCAAAAGCAATCCAAGATTTTTTGCACATTTAGCCATACTTAGCTGATTACTTCCTACAAAAAGCTTTAAACCGTCCAATGCAAATCTTTTTTTGTTCTTAGAGGTAAAGCACATAACACAACACTTTAAAGGATTGAGTTTTAAATTATTTTGAGAGGAAAAGAAGGAAATTCTAGAAAGATCGTCGTTTATTTTAGTTGATGCCTCTAATACAGATACAGCTTTAAAAGAATGATAAATTTGCATATCATCTGCGAATCCCTGGCAGTATTTTACAACTTTAAACAAATCAGAAACATACATCAGAAATAAGAGAGGGCCCAAAACAGATCCCTTAGGTAGTCCAGATGTTATATATTTGGTATTTGAAAAAGTCTGATCTTCCAAGACCACCATTTGCCTTCTGTTGGATAAGTAGGATCTTAACATTTGAGAAACATTATTAAGGCCATAATAAGCCAATTTTGCTAAAAGCAAATGATGATCCAAGATGTCAAATGCTTTGGAAATGTCAAGCATTATAAGTGCTGTGAAGTCACCTTTATCCATTGCAGAAATTATATCTTGGGTAACGTTTAGTAAGACAGATGTCGTGCTATGTTGTTTTCTAAGCCCAAATTGTTTATGCGGAATAATATTATTGGAGGTGAGAAAGTCATAAATTTGCAGCTGTATAAACTTTTCCAAAACGCGATGACCAGGATAATTGAAATTGGTCTAAGGTCGCAGAAATTAGTCGGATTATTAACTTTAGCCAAAGGTGTTAAGAGAGAAGTGTACCACGTACCAGGGAAATATCCAGTTTTTAGGCAACAGTTTATAATATGCGTAATATGTGGAGATAGCTTTAGTGTGAGACTTACTTAGTGTTAGACAACCGTGTGCATTTGATTTTAGGTTTAAGACTATTTTAGAAATTTGCTCAACTTTGGCTAATCTAAATGAAAAATTTAGATCATGCTTAAACTGCTTATTCTGAAAATTAGCAACTTCTTCCGGGCAACTACCTAACGGGCTATAAATTGGAGAAAAACAGTCATTAATTTTGTTTGCATCTCGGAGATTTAAAGGAATAGAACGATTAGAGACATTTTTTAGACTTCGATTATGATTAGCTCTCCATAACTTTTTACTATCTCTGATGTTCTGATGAAATTGCAGATAATTTATTTTCTCTCGCCTAATCATTCCCACCACAAGATTGCGCATCTGTCTATAATATGCTCAATCCGCTAAATTTTTAGACTTTTTAAAACTTGACAATGCCTTATTTTTTTCTTTTATAAAAAGAAACATTTGCAGTGATCCACGGGGTATAAGGCTTAGACATTTTTGACGTCGTAAAGGGTGTCTATCAAATAATGAGCAAATATTATTAGTAAGATACTGAATTTTTTCGTCTAGATTATTGATATAGTACACATTATCCCACACAACTTTATTCAAGTCCTTATAAAAAATTATCTTTATTAAAATTACGATAGAGTTTCGTTTTTACCTTCCTACTCTGTGCCTCAATCTCGATACTACAGAATATAGCTTGATGGTCACTAAATCAGCGTTAAGTACTGCTGTACTTGTAACATTTAAAGGTTTATTAAAATAGATAACATCAATGAGTGTTTGTGCCATACCAGCAATACGAGTAGGCTCATTTATTAACTGAGTAAAATCATAAGCTGTAAGACAATCAAATAAAATATTATTTGTTAAATGATTAACATTAACATCACCCAGGATAATAATATTCTCATACTGTATGTCTAATCGACATTTTTAATTTTAAATTTATTGATTTAAAAATTGTATTTTTTACTTAAGTATATAAAACTGTTTATGTTAGTCCATCAAGGTGCGTAGTATAGTTTATAAAAACATAGGTCTGTCACCCGAATCACGAACTGTTTAGTTTTTTAAAACAATTTGCAAGGTTTCATCAGTGGGAATGTAGGAAGTATTGTAAAGAGAAAACATCTTAGTTTTGAAAATTACCACGAATTGTTAGTTTAAGACTGATATAAATAGTTGTAGTTTTGGGTGAATAAATCAATATTGAATTCTACAATCAATGGTTCTTTACTCAACCTTTACGACCAAGCCACCCTTGACTGTAAACCTATAGTGAGGCTGCTATAGGGAATAAAAAAGGTTTAAGGGAACCCTCCCTAAATCTTTTCACTGTAGAATATTACTATCCTGGGTGATGATTTTTTCACAGTATATATACACTTTTTGTTTTTCTACAGTATGAGAATATTATCCTGGGTGATGATTTGCATTTGAAACATTTTTTTTCTCACTTGCATTGCATTGTTTACTTTAAAAGTTTTAAATTGAAAACTCATATGCCGATAGGTATGTTTCTTTTTTTTCTCTTCTTTTCTAACCTTTTTGATGCCATTTGCAATATTGGTCTTATAAAATAAAAGCTTTACTTACTTATTTATAATTTATTTATTTTTACGATTTTTTATACCTACCCAAGGACATAAATAAAACAACATTTTGGTACTATACAATTTTATTCTTATCCTATCCTACTTACATAAGCAATAACTTTTATTTAAATATCTTTTGGGATATAATATAAACTAATAACATAACTTATTAAAAAAAAAAGCTACAAAAGCTACAATTTGCCCAAAATTATCACCACAAATTGAAAATTATTTATAAGTCATAAATTCTAAAAAAAAAACAACTAATTAAAAAAAAATTCCAACATCTTAAGATGGCGAGCCTGGAGAATAACTAGGACTCGTAGGTGTATAGGTAGGAGACGTTGGAGAATACTTGGTACTCTGCGGTGAATATTGAGGAGACGTTGGGGAATAATTCGGAGATGAAGGAGAATATTTCGAGCTGCCAGGCGTATGTTGAGGGCTGCTAGGCGAATAGTTCGGGCTCGTAGGTGAGTAGTTAGGAGAAGCCGGCGAATACTGCGGAGAGGACGGTGAATAACTGGGAGAAGCAGGAGAATAATTTGGAGAAGCTGGTGAATAGCTGGGACTTGTTGGAGAATAGCTGGGAGATGTTGGGGAATATTGGGGAGACGAAGGAGAATATCTTGGCGAAGAAGGTGAATAAGTGCTCGGGGAAGTCGGCGTGTATCTTGGAGAAGAGGGTGCGTAACTGGGAGAAGTCGGAGAATAACTCGGAGAAGTGGGAGAATAGCTCGGAGAAGTCGGACTGTAAGAAGGCGAAGTTGGAGAATAGCTTGGAGAAGTTGGACTGTAAGACGGAGACGTGGGTGAGTAGCTGGGTGACGTTGGACTGTAAGATGGCGATGTTGGAGAATAACTTGGGCTAGTTGGCGAGTAACTAGGACTAGTAGGTGAATAACTCGGACTAGTCGGTGAATAACTTGGACTCGTTGGCGAATAACTTGGTGATGTCGGACTGTACGAGGGCGAAGTCGGAGAGTAACTAGGCGAAGTCGGACTGTACGACGGAGAAGTCGGTGAATAACTAGGGCTCGTAGGTGAATAACTAGGACTCGTAGGCAAATATCTAGGACTCGCTGGAGAATACGAGGGTGACGTAGGTGAATAATGCGGACTGGTAGGCGAATAACCAGGACTACTAGGCCCATAACCGGGACTAGTGGGAGCATATCCTGGCGAGGTGGGCGAGTAAACAGGAGAAGTAGGTGTCATAGATGGCGAAGTGGGTATGAAAGCCGGACTAGATGGACAGTATCCAGGCGATTGACCGAAAGTCGACATAGCGGGCGAGTGAGGGGTAGGAGACCAAGCACCATAACCGGGTGACATCCCTGAGGCATCCGAAGCGGCAGACGGAGAGAAAGACGGACCTCCAGGAGTCATTCCACTGCCCATGAGATCTGAAACAAATTAAAAAATATCATAAGTCCCAAATAATTTAATGATACGTGTATCAGTTGTACGCTGTGTTTGATTAATAAATAAAACACAGTACTTGTATTCAGCGTATAATAAATTTAAAAATTGGTGCCTATCGCGACATCATCAGGGCTTAAGACATTGTCAAAGCAACGACGTACATTGTCAAAGTACTAAACCGGTTATGCACTAAAGAAACCATAGGCAATATGTTGTGTACCGTTTTTTCGAATAGTGTCATTGCTTTGACAATGTCTTAAGCCCTGATAATGGCGTACGGCCGAAAGCGCTAGGCAGCAATTTTGCAATTTATTATATAAGTTGAATACAAATATTGTGCTTTATTTACTAACCAAATAATGTAACCTTAAAAGAAACACTTACTGTGTGGAGACCATGCGCTAGCACTGCCAACAAACGGCGTAGCTCCCTGATTCCAGGGAGTCATAGCGCCACCGGGACTCATACTTGGTGTCGCCGCAGAACCGAAGAACATCCCGGAAGTCGCTTCTCCACCTTGCGCTTGCGGAATGGGCATGCCCATCTTACATTTCTCTGCGTCCAACAATAAATCGAACGAACCAGTACCCATTCTGGGCAACTGTCCGAGAATAATATTCTCAGACACGCCTCTCATAGGATCTACTTCTGCGTGGGCCGCAGCATCCATAAGTACATCGACGGTTTCCTCGAAGGAGCATCTCATAAGCGCGCCTGTATCTTGCCTGTTAATACCGTGACGTGTAATGGCCATCAAGTGACCTTTTGCTGTCATTACGTCACAAAGCAAGGCCAAGTGTCGATAGTTTACGTACAGGCCGTAGAACTGCAGTACAGCATTCATTTCTTTTTCTACAGATTTACGGACAGCTTCGATTCCGAGCACAGAGAAAATTTCGCAAATATCGTTGGAGGCGGTTCTTACAGCGTCCACATCTCGTTCAGAAAGAACCCTCATCATACTAGTACCGTCAGTTTCCAACAACCATTCGGCAATAGCTTTGAACTCTCCAGTGTCAGTAATGATAATTCGTTTCTTTAAATCAGTTTGAGGCAAGTGCATGTACACTTTAGTGATAGCTTCGATTCCTTGTAAGGTCATATCGCTAAGCATGTTGGATTCGATACACCTTAAGAACATATCGTCGTCCATCTTGTCCACATCTTCTTCTCCCTCGCCAAACTTGCCGTCATCACCGTTCATAATTCTGATACGCAAGACCAGTTTATCAGCATTGTCGTCATTGAAAATACAATTCAGATCGTCTCCAAATCCAGCATTGATTTTTTCGGCGATCTGTTCCATAGTAAGTTTCTTATCCACCATACGTTTCCTGTCTAGTTCTATACGTAGCAACCATGGCGAAATCCTTGTGGGATCAAAGTCGGGCATTTCATAGTAAACATTAACAAAGTCCTGATCTTCTGGGATTACAGTATTTTGAGGGTCTGGGTCATAATAGATGGCCGTATTAGCGGTCACTTTTCTTAAAGTCGTGTGTTCCAAGCGGCACAGGACGTTTTTCGCTTTTTCAGCATCTCTTGCAGCTGCACCAGTCAAAAATACCGTTAGAGAAGGAGCCTTGGGGCGCTTCGACACGTTAATAATTTCCTTAAGTCGAGGTACACCAAGGGTTACGTTCTTCGAAGACACACCAGCAAAATGGAAAGTGTTGAGTGTCATCTGAGTAGCAGGTTCTCCAAGAGATTGGGCGGCCAAAGCGCCTACCATCTCACCAGGATTGGCCATAGCCTGTTGGAAACGAGTTTCGATTTCTCCAAGCAACCATTCAAACGCTTCTGTGGTTAGTCTGTATGATTCGGATACTAATTTTGAGCAAAGCGTCGATCGTACCAAGCACTGGAACAGCAAGGTGGCGTTTTCGTTGGCTTGTATGGAAATTCTATCTTCACCAACTACTATGACGCATTTTCCAAGCAGTTCTCTAACTCCTTGGATGACCCGGAGGGGTGATAAGTCAGTTGTAGACTTTTTGTTTATGTGGAAGATCTTCTGCACGTTCCAGATCATTCTTTGTAAGTTACATGGTAGTACCACTCTTGAGTTTCCACCAGGGAAGATCTGACGGAGGGCTTCTCGGTCTTTTTGTAGCTGCTCCCATTCCTTTTCGAGTTCAGCGATAACATCGCCAGAGCTCATGATTTCCTTGATAATATCCTCATTGAAAACTTTTCTCAAATATCTTTCATTGCTCGGATCAAATCTGTATTTCTTTTCAAAGGACTTGTTGCTGAGTTTGACAGTTGGTAGATTCTGGAACTCTACCATCTCTCCGCACAATCCGTCCTCACCATAACGCAACTGAATAAGTTGTCCGACAGAGTTCCTTACGGTTCCATCGTAGTTTACCATTACAGACTCCATAGCTTTTATAAGACGACGCTGGATATAACCAGTTTCGGCAGTCTTTACGGCAGTATCGATAAGACCTTCACGACCTCCCATAGCGTGGAAATAAAACTCGGAAGGGGTCAAACCGGCAAGATAAGAGTTCTCTACAAATCCCTTAGATTCAGGACCATAATCGTCTTTGATGAAGTGGGGCAAACTTCTTTTCCTGAAGCCAAATGGGATACGTTTACCTTCAACGTTTTGTTGTCCCACACAAGCAATAACCTGAGAAATATTAATGTTGGATCCTTTGGATCCTGACACCACCATAGCCTTTAAATTATTGTATTCAGTTAGAGATTTCTTAGCCGAACCACCAGTTTTGTCACGAGCGTCGTTCAAAATTCTGTTTACTTGATTTTCGAAAGTTTGACGCAAAGTGTTACCAGGAGTCGGTTCCAATTCCATATTGTGCGCTTTTTGAATGACTTCTATTACATCCTCTTTGGCCTTTTTAATTGCTTTCTGAATCTCCAAATATGTCATTGGATCGGCAATAGTGTCTCCAATACCGATACTGTGACCTTCCAGCAACAGCCAGTTGTTAATTACAGTTTGAATGTTACCGTAGAAACGTCCACACACTTCATGACCTAGTTCGAGGAAGCAGATGTGTAGAAGAGATCCACCAGAGGCTCCCAGGGAGTTTTTGCATAAAATGCCCATGATAAGCTCTCCATTTTCTACCATGACTTTGGTGTCTCCTGGGGATATCCACTTATAAGGACCGTCATCTTCATCGTCGGGATGAGTAGAGTGGGTCCTAATCATATTGACATTTCCTGGGATAATAAGAGAGAAAAGTTGCTTGCCGGTCCATAAAGGTTTTGGTTTTAAAATAGCCGGACGAGGCATTTTGCCATCCCAAATAGGCAGAAACATAAGCAAGTTCATGATTTGTTCTTTTTCGATAAACACATCTCTTTTGGTCATCTTACGGACAGCACAGAGGGTATCCTGTACAATACCCATGACAGGTTTATTACACTGAGGAGTGATAATTTGTCGCGGAGTAATGTGGAGATTTTCTAGCTCAGCTCTGGTTTCCATACTTTGAGCCACGTGTAAATTCATTTCATCACCGTCAAAATCGGCGTTATAGGGCGAGGTACATGAAAGGTTCATCCGGAAAGTTGACCAGGGTAAAACTTTGACCCTGTGACCCATCATACTCATTTTATGTAGAGTGGGTTGACGATTGAAAATGACCAAGTCCCCGTCCCTGATGTGACGTTCCACCCTAAAAAGAAAGTTCTTGCTGAGTACAGTTTTTGAAGAAAATTACATGAGTGGACATACTTATAGCCACACTGCAGATGGAGATCTGAAGACTTGGGATGATACCTTAAGTCAATTCTTTCACCATTGTCACGTATAATATATTTGGCTCCAGGGTATTGAGAATGGCCTCGCTGGACAAGTTCTAACATTCTGCAAAAGGAGGGTTATAGATAACAATAGGAAAAATATGGAAAGTGCTTTAATATACTTCTCAAAGTTAAAAGGTGTTACGATTTCTGGAAATGTCATGTTCTGGGCAATACTTCTCGGAACGCCTACTTGGTCAATACGTAGATTAGGATCAGGAGTGATTACAGTACGTGCTGAAAAGTCCACACGTTTACCCATAAGATTGCCACGAATCCTACCTTCTTTGCCCTTCAAGCGAGCTTTGATAGATTTAAGTGGCTTCCCTGATTTTTGCATGGCCCTAAAAGAATAATTTTGAATTCCCTGCGCTTCTTCACGAGGTTGCAGTATCTACCTAGGCAATCCAGGCATATCATTATCAACCAAAGTGGCCACATGAAACTGCAACATTTTAACATTTTCAACTAAGATATGCGTGGCCGCTCCAGATGCCTCGTTCTTTTCCAATTCGGCATTGATTTTAATTATATCGGCCAACTTGTGAGTTAAATCGTCCTGATTTCTTGCGGAGCCATTCATTACGACTGCCGGCCGTACAGGAAGTGGAGGAACGGGCAATACAGTGGCTATCATCCAGTCTGGCCGGGCGTATTTTGGGTCCATTCCAAGTATGATACATTCTTCGTCTGTAAATGGGATATACACATATGAAGCACATTCGGGATGGAGAGGAAGGTCGTTAGGAAGTTTGGAATAACTTAAAACACAGTTAATGCAGTAAATTTTATTTATGAGCATTATGTAATGGGGTTCAGCGCAGGGAAATGTGCAACTGGGGGTTTGGGAAATGTTTTTCTGTGTCGTTATTTTCACAGAAACCCTTAGTGATAACGAGTTACGATGTAATTTTAATGAGAAAAATTTTTGTGGTCCATGCAGGTCTGTTCCAGAGTTGTAGCAATTTGTTTCTTTTTAAAAAGGTGAATTATTTATTTATAAAAAAATGTGAAAGTCGTCGAGTCTTAAATGACACAAGCACCATAATATTTTATATGCTATAAGTTTTCGAATCCACAATACTTTATTACTAGAGTAATGAAATATTTTACAAGAATAAATCAAGAGGCTAGAGCATCGTAAAATACGACAGTGAGACGTGTATGCTCTAACAAATTCGGGGAATTTTTATCGTCCTAATAGATATAAAGCCGGAACGTAAATTTTTTGAAAGAAATCACATAAGGAAGCCCCGGTAATATAGTCTAAGGGTTTATGTGTTTCGATAGGGGCGAAAACGAATAAATTTTATTCCGTCTTCCGCGCTATATAGATGTGTACGTCCTTGACATCTCGAGTTATGTTTGCTTCGTTTGATCATATTTGCTCAGAGAGTCCTTAAACCGGAATCCCTCGAGCGCGAGTTAAATTTTATTTTAAAGAATAACAATTTTATTATATTATGTTTTTTTTTCGCTGCAATTTTCGATCTGATTTAATATTTGGGTTATGATTTAAATTCAAATTTTAAAGTTATTTGATGAAAAAGAAACAGAATTCCACAAAAGGGTAATCAGTTCAAATAAGGAAGGCTGTCTTTTTTTTTGTATGGGAGAAATTCAAAAATTTCTTTATTCTTGGCTAATTTGGCTTAAGTAGTATTTGAGTATAAAGCGAAAATACGAGGAAAATAGGTTTTATAGCTACTTTTTGGCCAAACTGTTACACGTTGATTTAAAAAAACCCTTTTCCAATAGATAATTTTTTTCTATTACTTTCAAGTCATAAGAAAAACCTTTTAGGCCGGATTTCACTTAATTGAGAGAAAACCATCATAAAAAAACCCTAGAGAGAAAATGGATAAAGTAAAAAAATCCAACGGCCTGAAAGAGGTTGTTCAAACAACCTCCCTGGCCTTCTTTTTTTTGCTAGTTGTTTTTTTAGCAGTCATTTTAAATTCCATCCAGGTAGGTTAAATATGAGATATTTAGAATAGATCTGTGTGTATTTCAGGAAAGTTAAAGAAAAAACATGTACTTTTTTAAGCTGGAAAAAATAACTAAAAATAAAAGAATATAAACACATCACCAAAAAAAGCTAAAAAAACCTTTTGCTGATTGAGGAAAACAAAAATGTTTGTGCCTAAAATACACATTAGTGTAATTATTAAATTACTCACAAAATCCCTGCACTTTAATCCCCAGCGACTAATGTCCTTTTGATAGTTTTCAAATGCAGATTTTTAAGATTTTTTTTTCATCTGGCTTTAATACGTAATTAATGGATTAATTAAACGAAACAATTTAAAGTAGAACAAAAAAAGAAAAATCCAATATGTTGGCAAAAATTATTTCAAGAGTTAATTTACTAACCCAACAAACTTTTTTTTCTAAGTAATCCAAAGATGTTTTTTTTTTAATTTCGTCATGGTAAAATTACCAGATTTATTCGAAATATGAGACTTATTTAATAAATTGACTAAAGAATTTTTTTTGTCCAGGAACAAAAAAAATAAGAAACCGAAATAAATTGGGCCTGGAAGCAAAAATATGAACACATGTAAAAAATTAAATATAAAGAGGATATAAAAGATGACCGAAGAAGCTTGGAAGCTTTTTTTTATTTTTTCAATTGCCTGGAATAAATGAATGATTATCTAGAAAACCTTAGCATTTAATCCTTACTAGCCCGTCGCTTTAATATCCATCAAAGTTATTAATTTTTCCCTTTCAACAGTTAGAAATAAAGAAAAGAAAATCAGAAGAAAATGGAGAGATATCACAACTTGTATGTGCGTAAAATACGTGGGCGCCTCTCTCTTTCTTTTGTTGTATAGAAATAATTAATATCATATACATTTTAGACAAATAAATAGGGAAAAGCTTTTATACTTTTGTCATTTCGTTACTTTTTTATAATTTTTGTCTTCTTCTATTTACTGCTTTAAATACCTAAATAATTCCTTGGAAAAAAACTTTTTTTTTACTGAACAAGCACTGCTTATAAGGTAGATGAAAATCCATTGAATTTTTTTTTAATTTAATGGATTTTCTATTTATGTTTATAGTAAAATAAATTTGCTATTTGAAATTTTGAACAAATATGCAGCTTTAATTATTTGTCAGCTCAAAGCTCAAATCTACCGAGTTGTATGTCCTCCTCTTTAATGTTTAGGGAATTAAAAAAAAATTAACTCTGCTTGTAAAGAAAAATTTATAGAACCAAATATAATAAAATACCCTAAAATTTATCCTACGGCAGCGCAGCTGTAGAACCAATGGGACAAAGCCATATAGAGAGCGCAAACATCCCAGAAATAAAGAATTAATTTTATTTTGTCCTTAATTAGTAACACTAACAGTTATTATTATAGAATTAGTTTTTTTTTTAAACACTAATGAGGAAAAATGAAAAATGCTCCACAATTTTCCCACTCCCTCCCTAAGAGACTTAAATTTCCAAGAGATTTTATGCATCTTTCCTAGCTTTTTTCCAGAAAATTCAAGTAACTTATTATTTTTCCATAAGCTTTTTAAATCATTCTTTGTCAGACCATTAAAAAAAAAACGCGATTTCTTGGAAGAAATTACGACCCTTATAAATGCTAAAATTGTCCATATTAGTTGACTAGCCCCAATACGAAGAGAGTATTAGGGTCTGATAAAGTAAAAGAAATTGCGAGCAGCAACTTTTACAATATATCGCTTCCGAACTTATTTGTCATCTCTTGTAGCGGGCCTTCATATAGAAAACTTTCAATGCGGTATTTTTATCAATTCCCCCCGGCAACTGCAAATTCTATATGGGGCCTTGGAACTTATTAAAGTTGAAATTGTCACTTTTCGGAAGTATTTCCGAAATTCAATTTGCGTCTTAGCGCGCACATATTGCATAAGAAATCTCTGAATTTATGGGAAATTTTTAAACATCTGATATGATGAACACTTTTATAAAACTCCTATTCGAACAAAACGAGAAAATCATAAATCACAACTGTCAGCCCTATATGGGTCCGCTATTATCTCATAACAGAAATCTGAATTTAAATTTCATATCTCTTCCATTTTCCGCGCTTTTTTTTTTGTCAGGATAAATTATTCCCGGTGTATTAACGAACAGTTCATGTCATCGTAATTACAACTCATGACCTTTTAATTTATTGTCCCTTATCCCGTATAAATGAGGAAATTCACCGGTGCGGTGGCGTTTGAAAATCTCTCGAAAACCACCTGCCAATCACGATCAGCACTCCCGCGAGATACTCTCTATCCCTCTATACATTGACGCGGCACCGATCATTAATCAAATCTCTGTCGCCCACCACTATTCCTGATTTTATTATTGGGACAAACCGCAACAGTCGAGGGTCGCTTGCTCTTTACTGTACTTAATAGTCGTTATCTCTAGGGTATCAACAATCAATTAGGAGAAATCGGCCGAAAGGATTAAGATAAGTTAGTTTAGTAGAAATTGAATCATTTCTTAAATTTTTGTTAATTCATGGGATTGTAACCATTGATTTTTTTTTTCAATAATTGATCAAATCATAAAGTCGTCATAGGCATGTACTGGCAATTGATGTTTGAAAAAAATAGCAACGGCAATTTTTGAAGTAAGTTAAAAATATAAAAAACAATCAAAAATTTCCTACCTACTAAGTATATTACTGCGAATAATAAAATTAGGTACATGAATTTAACTAATAAGGTTGTTTAGCTTAAATAGAAAAGGGGAAGCTAATAAAATAATATTTAAAAAAAAAACTAAAATAAAGGAATTTAGTAGAAATATGTACCATTTAATTTAAAATTTCTTTTAATAAAGTCTAGCAAAAATCTAAATATTTTTTTAATCTCAGAGATTCTTAAAGAATCACATTAGAAAGAAGATTTTTTGTACTTTTTTTTGTGAATCTAAATTAATAATAATAATAAAAATTGCCTTTTAATAAGTCAAATTATACATATACAAAAACAGGTTAAAATTATATTCGAAGAAATATGGATATGGCTACTGAACCTTAACCGCCAATGGAGTATTCTAAATTCCAAAAAAAAACTATGATGCGCTAAAAATCGCATAAAGAAAAAAAATACCTAATACTACAACCTAGCAGTTCCAGCATAAAAACAAATTAAAATAAAAATAAAAATTATAAAACATAATAAATAAAAACTGGGAACCAGCAAAAAGGCTAGTGATGGGCCAAATCAAAATTCTCTATTTACATTTGCTTGTTTTAAATTGTAGGATATTAGAAGGCAGAAAATTGTATAGCTTTGAATAGTATTGTATAGCTAAATTAATTAAAAAAGAAATTACCAGAAGTTAAAAGAAAAAAATTACTTTAAAAAAGTCACGATATTATCATATTAAAGAATAAATTAAAGAAAAATACATATAGAAATAAGATTTATTATAGTTTACTTTGACAGACTGTATATTGAAAGAAAAGCCACAAATGACATAAGGATATAGTGTCACTTGAAACTAAACGATCTGTATAGACCAAAACAGCCACAAACAATTTTAAATTGAATTTATAATAAGTAAATAGTGTGCTCAATCTGTAACTTTACAGCATACCTTTACATAAAACATTTCTGTAAATTGCCTGTTATACAAGCCATTTGGCTTCAGAGATTTCTTTGATAAGGGGTTTATCTAAATCTGATTTGTATCAAAGTTGAAAACAATTTATTAAACGAAGGCTTAAACGAAAGGCCTAAAAACGGTATAGAAAGCTGGACAAAAACCTCGAATTGTCTCAAGAGAATATTCCCTAAAATTGCTTAATACCATCCAGCAGGTCAAAATTTACTAGACTTATGAACTCTACTAATCAGTTAGTAATAATTTATTAAATAGAATTAAAAATGTATTAGTCAATCAAACGATTTTGTGCAATAAATTAAAATATATATTTTTGTGCCAATATACTCTAAAAATTATTATATGCAAATGAAGCTATTAAACTATAATTAAAATTAGTAATGGCATGTAATTGCATTTGTTAACGGTGATTTTGCCATGTGGTTCACACATATTAGTAAAATGAATCATTAAATTGAGGAAAAAATTTAAAAAGTAGCAGCACAAAATGGGACTAAGAGAAAATGTGAATATTGGCTTTGTTTATGGAAAAATTGTTTTACCATTTCAATTAATTTTCAGAATGATATATAAGATTATTTTTGTTAAGAATTGAAAAAAATATAGGAGCATTTGAAGAGGAGCAATAAGCCATGCTTTTGTAAAACTTCATATACCATATAAATAAAAATAATTCAAACAAAAGTACAAAGTTTCAAGGTTATTTATTAGCCCAAACCGAAGCCCACAAGGCTTGTTTCATTTCACACCCTCTAAATTAAAACCGGTGTTCCATTTACCCTTTTAGGTTCATCAAGCCATATAAAATAAAATTATAAACTATATAATATAAAATCAAAAGTTGCAAAACTCTGTAACCCTAAATTTAGTCTTTTTGTTAAAAGTTCTTTAAAAGAACAAAGAACGGCATTATTTATTATTGCCATAGAGCTTTAAATCACTGATCAAATTTTAAAAAATAATACAATCCCATTAAGTTCATCATACAGGCAGAAATGTATTATTTCTAGCTAATGAAACAAAGGCGTCAAGTTTATAAAACAAATCGCATAAAAATAAAAAATCGGGACTGTTTGTTAAAAGGATGCAAGTGGAAATTTAAATTTTTTCAATATCCCCACATGAACAAAAACAACAGGGAGGTTTCATTTTGATCAGTTGGTGGCGGAAAGCGATAGAAATGATTGGCACACTATCATTGGCCAACTGATTCGAAAAAATGGACATTTGTTCTCCATTTACATGCAAATGTTTTGCCCGTGGATTTCGAGATATTAGGATTTTTCGACAACCGAATGCCCGAATGAGGCCTATTATCTAACTTCCGGTCAATCAACGAGTTATTTAACCGTCCTGGTTAAAAATATTTATGCGAAATACATCAGGGAATTTAATACCGGTTATTCTATTAGTGGCTGGATTGCGGAAAACTATTTTTAAAAAATACAGGCATGACATTTAAATATTATAAATTCTGGTTAAAAATATTAAAATTAAGGATGATAATTATATTGTTAGCACTGTTAAAAATCCTTGTCCTTTCCTTTACAAATGTTTTGCATTTTTTAAAAAGAAGATAGTACAATACACATCCAAACTTAAAGTTCATTTGGAAACTCCAATAAATTCATCTCACTATAGATTTAATAAGAAGTACTTACCTGTACAAAAACCAACAAATTACATAAATAAAACACCAATCAAAAACCTTTATATTTACTTTAATACAACAGTCTTACCTGTGATATGCTTGAAAATCTCCCATACCCTCTCAGCAGTCAAGGGAATTTTCTTTTCTTGTGAATCTTCATTGACATGTTTCCATTCAGCAGTCAAATCCAAACCACTCCGCCTAATGCTTGGCTGGTATCTGCCGCAACCACCATGGCTCTGTTTCTTATTGGGATCTGGTTGATCACCCTCTTTTTTGATATCCATTTCGTCACCACCTTCACAGATGTTTTTACCCTTGCACAGGTCATAGACAAAAGCCAATCTCCTACGAGGCTGACCTTTGCTTTTTATGACTATTTCTCTTATTTTCGGGTTTGTCTATAAAGAAGGAAACAATTTTTAAAAATATTGTCTTTTTTTGGAAAATAACAAAATACACTTACTGGGCTAACAAGAAGCTTGCTGCAATAAAAGCAGACACATCTCAAAATTTTGATAATTTTGGTGATGTATCCAATATGAAATACAGGTTTTGCGAGTTCGATATGGCCAAAATGACCGGGACAATCCGTCATATTTCCGGCACAAGTTTGACATCTGGACTGTCGGTCTATGACGCCCTGTCGCGGATCCATAAGACCGCCCAGTTTGGGGCGGCCTGCTTCCATCGTTTCTGGATAGCGGATGCCGCCCTCTGTGACTGACATTCGACGCTGAAAATTAAAAAGGAGAAACACGTTATTACGCTATTATCATATGCGAAATTATCTCAAAATACTTGTAAATCAAATGGAATTAAGTTGAATTGAAATTGATGTTCAGAATCATTAAAACAAGAGATGTGTTTATTTGAAAAGAAAAAAATGGTATTGAAGCTCATAAAATTTTCATAATCCCTCATTTCCCTTTGCATGAGCACTATTTGCTGATAAAAGATCAATTTTATGGATGGAACAAATCAAATTAAAATAAAATATAATGGAATAAATTAAATTCAAATAGCAGGGTGAATAACCAACCTTACTTGTGATTGAAGGTGTTTTTATTCATAATGGCAAATGAATCTAATTCTTATGTGTTTATAATATATGGTTGATATTATTCAATACATCACTATTTTTCCAAATCTAATGCAACAACTGGATATTTGTTATTATCATATATCGTCGGTTTACTGTCAAAACAAGATAAGTGCATTTTTAACATTTTTGCGTTTAGTGCATTTTCGTAATCAAAATTTGTATATAAATTTACTGCATAAACCAGATAAGTGTTGGACAGTGAAAAGGTAGTAAATGATGTAGACTTGCTTTGGCAATTATTAATTTTGCTCAACACTGTTCAGCTAAAACAGGGTAAGTGCACATTTAATGCAAAATGTTACTTATCTGGTTTTGGCAGTAAGCCGACGATATGGTCCAAACATAATTTTGAAATTATATGGAAAACAAAGTTTAATTTTAATTGTACCTTATACCAATGGATATTTCTTTCATAATAAAATCCATGTCAAAGAGGTATATTTTCCAATTAAGTATTGAAGATTTGATTCTCATTAAAACTTGTTAGATGTAGAATTTGTCTTTTGCGATTCTAAGAGTAGCTCTTTTGATATTTTAAATCAAAGAAAAAAACTCAAATTGTTTACTTTACAGTTCATAATTTTGATTTTATTGCAACTAAGTGTTTGCAGGAATTATTCCATGTCATAAATTCAGGAGCGGTACAATACACTTGCTAATATTAAATAACATTTCAAGTTTCTAGTTTTATTTATTGATACAATGTTTAAATGCCATAAAGGTGGCTGCTTATGCCAGGATATTTCCAAGAAAAAAACAATACCATAAATACAGAGTGTTAATAAAATATGTAGACACACTTTAACCATTGAATACTTGGCAAATTTGAAGACAAAATATTCATATTAACATGGATAAATGGCTTTGTTTTCAAGCACAAGCACTATCACTGAAGAGATGCAAGTACAATTCTTAAATTTTAAAAAATATTATAATTTAAGCAAATCTTCAAATTTCCTATTTATTTATTTGTCAGGATTATTTCTTCAAAAAATGCTGGATAACATTATTCATATCTATGCTTGTGCACAGTTTAAAAGCAACTATAAAACATGGGGTACTCATCACAGGGCACAGTAATGAAAATAAAATATGTTCGATTCATTCACAATTTTTTAAAATAATACCATAATTTCTTTTAGTACTGATATGCTCATTGCTAAAGATTCTTTTTTATCTAAAGTTTGTCACAATGTTATGATTCTATTTCTGATTCTTGTTCTTAAATATTTTGTTTATTCCCTTGTTTTGTAATACATTTATTTCCAGATTATGAAATTCTCTAAAAAGGCATCAATAACCTATTTTTTTTTTAAATTTTACAATGAGAATCAATTATATTTCAACTTTCATAAATGTTCTGTATTAACTTTTTCTCGGGTACTACAATTGTTAATTATAACTACAATCTTTGAAAAGGGTTTCTCATATAAAAGATCTAGTGGTCCTATTTGACTCAAAAATTACTTTTTCTCTACACATTGAGCAGCTAGATTGTAATAGAACTGTAAACTTTTAAAATCATAAAACAATGATAACACTTTATTATTCCTATGTGTTTAGCATGCTACAATTTGCATCATTAATATGGAATCCTGGATACAAAAACAACATTAACAGACTTGAGAATCACCAGAATAAATTTTCAAGGTATTTATGTTCTAAATTGTGGACCACAAATACACATTAGCCGATCTCATAACATTCCAGAACTTAAAAAAGAATGTACTATGTCTGACATTTTAGCATTATTTAAGATTATTAAAAACTTGTCAAACTCTTCGAACATTCTTTCTAAAATTATGATTAATGTACCTGCATATATAGACTCAGATATCATGATCTCTTTTGTTTTAATTGTTACCAGAACTCCTCTTTGGTAAGAATGGTAAAAGCTGTTAATTTTCATTGTAATGATTTGAACCTGGATTTCTTTGCCACAAATTTGTTACAATATAAAAATAGAATGAAACATAAGTTCCTAGAACTAAATAAGTCTTATTGGTTAATTTATAGTATCTAAGTTTAAATTATTATTGTAATATCAGGATACTATTTTTTTAAATTATCTATACAAATAGATAAAATTCGAAAATACTTAATAAATAAATAAACGACATATCTGCCGATGGTTTCTGATCAAAGATAACCCCATATTTTGTTAAGGACAATTTATACATTACTTAAAAAAAAATCAGTTTTACAGAGATGACCACTTCTAACTATCTTATTTGATGTACAATTTTTGCAATAATATTTATTCTGGGATACAGAATTCAAATATGAGAAATAATAGCATAGTATAGTTCTACACTCCTAATCCACCCATAATCTGCCATTAAGCAGCACCTTTGACAAATAAATTGCAAAATTGTTACTATTTCAGTAAATATCAGTTTAGAAAATATTATCTCATAGGTACACCCTATTATTGAAAAAAGGAAGAAAATAGACTTATTCAAGTATTTAGAAGAAATATGAATTTAAATCTCTAATGATACCTTCAATAATTGTATTTAATTCCGTATAAGTCCAATAATTTTAAAAAATTAAATTCAATAATTTATTTGAAGTATAAATTCATTACAATACAGGGTATTACAGAATTAGATGCTGATCCTTAAGGTTGTTAATTGTTAGGCGATTTTAAGAAGAAAAGTTTAAGTAAAAGCTATGTCCTAAGCCCCTAACCCTGATGTCAAAATCTTAAGAAAAAATCCTTATTCATTTTAGGGCAAATTTAAATTCTTAACTTTTTTCATCCAACATGCGATTACCATGGAGAAAAAACATTTTTATGCATGTTCAATTTATTAGTAACAAAAAAATTAAATTTTACAACTTTTACAATTTACCAACAACAGTTACATATGTCATATTTTGGTAGTGGCAAGAAACAAACAGCAAAACATTAAAAGTTGGGTTTGAATAAATAATTCATCTGAAATTTTTGTAAAAAACATAAATGAATTTTCATAAATGAATGCAAATAACAATTTAAGGGTAAATAGTAAAAATTGGTGAAGGTTTTATTTAAAATAATGTTCTATATACTGGCCAAAACATAAATTCTAAATTTATTATAACATTGTTGTGAGGTGACAGAAGTACCATATTATGCAAAATATTAAAAATGTTTAAATTTTCCAGTATTTGCCATGTCGGCCATTGTATTTAGAACCTTCATTTTTGACAGTTGATTTGACAGACAAAGAGAGACTTATACAAGGGGCCTAAAGTAAGACAAAGATACCAATATGTTTTGAAATACAGCAAGGTTATATTTTGCATTTAAAAGTGAAAATAAACATAAATACATGGGAATTTCCTTTATTTCCCCGGGCGTGGCGGTTTACACGCTAAAATCAATAAAACCGGGGCTTTCAGCGAGGGCAAACGTCGAGAAACGCCGTAGCAAAGCTAAACGCGTTTCACAACATGATGGATGCACGGAATAGGAGAAGAAATTCACTCACAATTTCATCGGGGCTGAGGATACCGAACTGTACCCTTTTCACGGTCCTTAACGGGGCCTTGGAGTCCCCCGTGAACGCCATTTCGGCGGTTTTTTACACCGAGAAACACTAAAATTCTCCCAAAATTGTGGAGAAACTTCACAAAATACGTAAAACACACGAACTAAGGCAGCAGACTGACAGTTTTTCGTGTACGTCCGCTGCCGCTCGTGTCGGCTCGCCTTCGGCCGTCATTCGACCGCCATTGCCGGCCGCAGACTATATTTTACTTTAATGTACTAAAGTGGCAGTGGAAAATTGTACTAAATGTTGGAAATGTACTAAGTAGGGTTACACGGTAAACTTCTGACTAATAATGTAACTTCAATTTACAGAATAGGCCGTAATAAATTTAATCAATGTAATGTTACACGCATCAGTTTCGTGCCTTAGTAATTTTCAGTTGTTCTATGCTTTTATTTTGTTGCAATATGTAAAATAAAAAAGAAGGAGCGGTAGTAATTATAAGTAATAGGGTAATGTTGTATAAGAGTACGCACTTAGTGACAACTCTAAAATGATTTCTCAGTCTTAGGCGAAGTGTAAAATTTTATAATATACCTAAAGTAGTCACAGTCAAACATGTTATGCTATACATTGTAAGACAAAAAAAGGAGATATTCAAATTTTTTGAAAAGTCTTCAGATACGTGCTCTTATGCACAAACATTTATTTATAAGTGTACGCATACTAATGTATAAGAGTAAGCAATATATAACGTGAAAGTCGACAGCGTTAACAAGTTTTTCTTTTTCGATTTTATTCATCGGGAAAAGTGATTCATTCGCCTTTTTCCGTTTGGGTCAGCTGTTATTCCAGTTGTAAGCGCTTAAATTAGGGCTGAAGAATTAAAATGTTCTGTTTTTACTAAGTGCACTTATCCATATCAGCTGTTGACTGCCATATTACATGTGTGCTCTTATCCACATCATCTATCAATCTTCAAGTGGAGCTGGGCTGGTAATATCGATAATTCAAGTTTATTAAAAATGTCTGGTAGTGGAGTTTGTTATATATGCAGTAAGAATTGCTCATTCAGGGAAATCAAAAATGAACCCTTTGAGTATCCGTGCGATTTCTGCAAGAAAGTTATTTGCAGAGAATGTGGTAGCATATCCTCCAGTGAAATTAGAGTTATTGTCATGGTTTCGAGAATGATGCCATTTACTTGTCCCCTCTGCAGGGAAGGTTTATTTAATATTCCGAAGTTAATAAAAAGAATAAATGATTTGGAAACCACTATGCACAACTACAACTCAGAATCCATCGAGAGAACTGTCACATTGGAGCAACGTAGTGTTGTACTTGAAGAAACCCTGCATAACTTGCCTGCTCTCTCAGCAGATTACAGCTGTCGGGTGTCTGCTCCTCCTATTTCCGCTCCTAGCACGAGTGTCACGCCCGCGCCAATCGACGAAGCCATCCTAAGTGAGCTGCATGAGCGCCAGAAGAGGGCCAACAACATTATACTTTTTAACTTTGATTCGAAAGAAGGCAGAGCTGATGTTGTCCAGACTAAGAATCTGCTGACTGACTTGTGCGAAACTACCGTCAATGTGCTGGCTGTTAGTAAATTTGGGAAGCCGAATCGTAACGGGCGTCAGGCTGTTAGGGTGATCCTTGGTAGTACAGACGATGTTAGGCTTGTTTTGAAGAACAAATTGAAGACTGTCGGTAAATTCTTCATCGAGACGGACATGACGCCTCGGCAGCGCAATGAGCTTAAGGCAGCCAAATCGGAGTTAAAGCGACGCAAAGAGTAATAATCTTTATATAAGATGCATCAATGGTTCCCCCAGAATTGTAGCAAAAAACTAGATTCGCCTTTATTTGCACATGCTAGTGATGCCCACTTAACTTGTTTTTATCAAAATGTTCGTGGTCAACACTAAAACCGAGACTTTTTTTCTTGCCGCTATTGCTCAGGATTTTCACACCATATGCATCACCGAGACATGGTTGAGGCCAGAGATATCTAGTGGTGAAATATTTCCAAAGACTTATGATGTTTACTGGTCGGACCGAAAATTTGAATCCGTTATTGCCACACGTGGTGGCGCAGTTCTCTGTGGAGTTTCTAAAAACATTGTTTCTGAAAAAAATAGTTTGGCTGATTTTTGCAACAATATTGCGCCCTCTATCGATGTTGTTGGCTGTAAATTTACTATCAGGTTACAGATATTTTACATGATTGTTTTGTACATCCCACGATCTATCACATCTGTAATTTTCGAGCAATTTCTGGATCAGTTTACACTTTTAATATCAAAGCTAAACCATAATGTAATAATAGTGGGCGATTTTAACGTGTCTGATTTCTCTATTAACTCACCTACAGGTAATCATGTTAGTCAAAAGTCTATTGCTGTGAATAATTTTGCTAACACTTTTAATCTTGTTCAGTGTAATCACATCCCAAACTATAATAACAGACTATTGGATCTTGTTTTATCTAACTTCACCTGTACTGTTTCGCGTAGTGACGTGCCTTTTGTCTTGGAGGATTTGCATCACCCTGCACTGGAAATTGATTTTACTGTCTCAGGCCAACGTGTCCATAATTTTCAGCTCAATAAAAACTTATCTCATTCTTTTAATTTTAGAAAGGCCAACTTCCATCTCCTTTATGACTCGATCCTTAAAGCTAACTGGTCTACTGTGTATTTGTCCTCTAACGTTAATGATGCATGTGGAGCCCTATGTGATATATTGAATGGCATATTTGCCGCACACATTCCTCTTAAGCAGCAACGTAAAAGAAGATTTCCAAATTATTATTCTCGAGAATTGATTAAGAACATTTATGGGAAAGAAAAGGCTTTCAAGGACTTTAAAATGTACAATTCTCCATTCTTTCAAAATTAATTCCATTCTCTTAGACGCCTTATTAAACTACAAATACGCAATGAATATAAGTTGAATATATCAAACACCGAAAGGAATATTTCTTTGGACCCATCTAGCTTTTGGAATTTTATTGGTTCTACGAAGGCTGGCACCAGGATTCCTGGTATGATGAGGCTACCCGGTGACGTGGTAATTAAAGACCCACAAGACATAGTTTATGCTTTTGCACTGTTCTTTGGTGAGGCATTTATACAATCAAATTTCATTAACCATTCGTCGGCGTCTGATAATGTGCCTCACTTTGACATTCCCAACGTTGATGCTTCCCAGATTATTTTGGCTAGTAAAAAACTCAAAAATAGGTTAACATCTGGTGTAGACGGTGTGCCTAGCTTCTTGGTTAAAGATTGCATTGGTGTCCTGGCTGATCCGCTGACCTACATTTTCAACTTAATACTGTCAACAGAACAAATCCCTGAAATTTGGAAGACTGCTAAAATAATACATATTTTAAAAGCTGGGGACTCTGATCAAATTGTGAACTACAGGCCAATCGCATTACTCTGTAACTTCTCAAAAATTTTCGAAATTATCCTGAATCGGTCGCTATTTAGTCACGCAAAAGAAATCATCTCTGTAGACCAGCATGGATTTTTCAGCGGGCGATCTTGTGTTACTAACTTATCCTGTCTGTCTAGCCACATCTGTGAATCACTTGATGTTAATACTCAAGTCGATGTTATTTATACCGACTTCCAAAAAGCCTTTGATCGGATAGATCACTATATTTTGCTGCATAAATTAACTCAGTATGGTTCTTCAGGGAGAATATTGAATTTATTTCATTCTTACTTGATTGGTAGATCTCAATATGTTGAATATGAGGGCTTTAAATCAAAACTTTTTAACGTAACATCGGGTATGCCACAGGGCTCGAACCTGGGTCCGCTCCTGTTTAGTTTTTTTATAAATGACTTGATTGAGTCACTCACTTGTCATAGGCTGGCTTTTGCCGATGATTTGAAGCTATATTTAAATGTTTATGGTTTGGAGGATTGTGTTTTTCTTCAGAACTGTCTAAATACATTGGAGGTATGGGCGCTGTTAACAGGTTAGGCTTGAATGCGGCTAAATGTGGTGTGGTCAGTTACTCTAGATCAAAAACACCCTTAAATTTTTATTACTTTATTAATGATACTATTTTGAGTAGATTAGAGCAAATTATTGATCTTGGTATAATCTTTGACTCTGAATTTACATTCGTTCCACACTTCAACAACATAGTTAAGTCAGCCCTGAGAAGGCTTGGGTTCATAATTAGAAGTTCTTAGAGTTTTACTTTGGAATCTACATTAAGACTGCTTTTTTGTTGCTTTGTGAGATCAAAATTGGAGTTTGGCTGCATTATATGGAACCCGCTCTATCAGAATCATGTTGGTCTCCTTGAATCTGTTCAGCGTAGATTTACTAAGTTTTTGGCCTTCAGGCAGGATAGCATATATCCGGTAAAAGGGTTTGATCATCGGCAACTATTGGAACGCTTCAATCTACATCCATTACATCTCAGAAGAATGATCTTCTCTGCAAAATTCCTTCATGGTTTACTGAATGAATTCATTATTAGTCCTGTACTTCTTTCTGGTGTACGTTTCACGGTGCCTAGGCTTAATGCTAGACATCCCCTAACATTCTTTCTGCCAAGGCCTCATACTAACATCCTGTTGAAATCGCCACTATATATATGCTATATATTTAATCGGATCTGTCACATGTGCGATATAAATTTCTCTCTGGTTCATGTGATTGTCGATATCTTGGTGGATCATTACTCTTGGGATTAAGACCCATGTGTTTAAGTTATAGTTAGTAGGTATATTGCAGTTAATTTAATTTATTTTTGTTGAATATATGTTTATCTTGTTAAACTTTTATAATTGGGTTTTTATATCATATTAATAGTTATTTGTTCTAATTTTTTGGATAACTTTTGAGATTGTGACTTTTTTTCTTTTCTTTTCATTCTTTGAGGTTTGTTTGTGTGTGTTTTTTTTAACTATATTTTTCATTGTTTTGCAACTGTTTCCTGTTATTGGGCAAGTTGCCTGTTGGAAATAAAGGCTTATTATTATATTATTATTATTATTATTATCTTTCTCTAAAATATGGTTGCACGTCATGTTATATTTGATTGTTTACTAATAAAATTAAAAGATTTTATATAGAAAAGGTAAGTTTATTGAAAGTAATACAAAATTAAAAAATATTCCTTAAAAGAAAATGAAAAACATAGTATCTACTTAAAGTCGTCACTCTGAACAATTAAAACAAACAAAGTCTCCCATTACATATGTGGTGCAAGATTCATGCTACCAACGGTTACACCAAACACATAATCCAGTCATCATCTTCAAATGATTCTGAGTACAATTCTCCACATCCTGGGCAAAGCTCTTCCTTTTCGACACCTTTATTAATTTTCTTTTTACCTTTTTTGTTTTCTGAGATTTTGAGCCAGTAACAACTAGTTTTCTCTTTGCTGTTTCAATTTTGTTTCCTTCTTTTCCTTTCTTAATTCCGGCAAGTTCTTGAATTCCATCCTTGAATGGAGTACTAGAGAATATTTCGGATTTCTGTGATCTTGATCTAGAGCGATTTGGTTTTTCTTTTATTTGCGGCAAAGGTAAAATTTCTGAAGCTGGGATCGACCGATTTAAAGCTTCTTCCTCAAAAGTAGATGAATTCTTTGATATAAGTACCCCGTCTTCACAGACTATATTAAGGCCGGCAATATCCAACGGTGGAGGTGTTGCATGTATCGCAATACTCGTGGAAGGTTCGGGATCATTTGTTTCCACCACAACTTCATCATTAAGCTGGCTGTTCTCTGTATAATTGGGTGCGTCTGTCGTATTAATGGGTGCGTCTGGAGTATTAAAAGGTGCGTCTGTCACGCAGGAAGGGGCAAAATCATTATCGTTAAGCTGATCCGGATTATAGGGATATAATCCGGAAGCTCTAAATGAGTTTTCTGATTTTCCAATATTGGCGACGCTGGTGTAAGCTTGGTTAGATAGTCCGGCAACTTGCATCTGCGTTATTACCTTACCAGAGTTACTTACCATCACTTATCACACTCTACTGTAAGCACACTTTAACGGGCCAAAGAAAGCAACATCCAGTAGTTATATCCTGTGGCTTGCATGAGGCATTGACATAGGGAGAGTAAATCAATATAGTTATCCCTGCAAAATTTTATTGCATCTAGATCACGGTGAGAGGAATGGTTGTCGAGGATCAACAGTACTTGATTTTCGGCACTAGGTTTGCTGTAGCTCTTGAAATGCCGCAACCACTTAGAAAAGAATTCTTTGTTTTTAAACCCAGAGTGCATGCTGCAAGAGCTGATCTTTCATCCTTTTTCTGGGAAATATCATAGCCGGAGGAATATATGTCCCCGTAACGCTTAAACAACATACCGCTGTAACCAGCTGTCCCGGATCTGCACTAGCTACTTTTCCGACCAGTGTTTTGCCTTTGCTGGATAAAACCTTGGGTAATTTATTAGGTTTTGTGAATACCCCTATTTCGTTCATGTTGTATATGAATTTGGTAGATAGTTTCTTTTTTCATAAAGAGTCTTAAGATTTAAAAAAAATTGATCCACCTGGCTTTTATTGAAACCCATTATTCGACCCATTTACTATTTTTTGTCTTTGACAAAACCCTTTTACCGACGATTCACTTGCCATATTTTTAATATTGCTGAACTTGTGTTGAAGTTTGTTAGCTTCAGCAAACTTATAAGCCGCTATTGTCAAATATTTCTTGATAATCCCATAAAATCTAAAATCCAGTCCCTTACTTGTTGGGCTAAATCACCCTCCTATACCATATCTAAAGGTATATCAGTTTTGAATCGTCCTAAGGTGCTGGAGATCATTCCTGCTTTTAACGGTTTTCTTAGTGTTGCTTCATTGATTCCCATTTCTCTGGCTATACATCTTTTACTAAAACCATCTGCAATTTTTTGCCTAATCTCTTCCATATTGCCTTCGGTGAACACTAGCTTCCGCTCACTTTTTCTTTTGTAACAACTCATATTTCAAATTTGTTAATCTGAAAAAAAAGCGTTGCTTTATATGCTATATTCACTAGAGCTTTGTTACTTATAAGAGTACGTACCGCAAAGTCTAAGAGGACGCACTGTGTACTCTTGTGCATATGTTGATAATTTTAGATTTTGCTATATATCTTCATTATTAACCTACTTCTTGCTAAATTTTAGCCACACAAACAACAATATTCTAAAAAAACATACAATAACTTGTACCAACCTGTAACGTTCGCAGGTACCTCACAAAATACTAATTATCAAGCACCAATAATTAGATCGCCAACCCATGCACACTTCTCGGCCATTTTTACTCTTATACAACATTACCCTATGGGGTAAATTAAATCTGTTATACTCTATTTCAGAAGTGTATAGAGCAATAAACTGGGGAATTCCGTTCTGTTTGGCTACATTTCGTGGTAGTTCATAGGCGCAGGTACTTAGAATATTTATGAATTTAATTTTCACGGATTAAATGCCTTTATTTTGAAAGAGATTAAATACTAAATAAATACTTTTAATCCTTTTGTATAGGTACCTATCTTTTAACGCTTTGTAACATGCAAAAATGGGGTCAGGTAATATATACAGACTATAAATACTTTTAAATCATATTTTAAACGTTAGTAGTCACTGCTACGCTGTAGTGTAATCATAATATTATTATCCCAATATTTAAAAAATGGAGGTATTCAGTCCAACGAAAAGATGTACTAAAAATTCTGCACTATCGCTGAGTGAAAAAGTTATTATTTTAAATGTACATGATTGCATAAAACACGATTACCCTAGTTTTACTGTGCAAGAAATTGTTGAAAAATGTTCTCGAATGAGTGGAATTGGAAAGTCCACCATTTTCAAATTGTTGCGGTAAAGAAAAGTAGCAGGTCAAGTGGAATCTCCCAAGCAAAAGCCAGGACGACCTACAAAAGTCCTTGATGAAAATGGTAAATTTATAATTCGAAGAAAAGTTCACTCTTTTTATTTTAAAAAGGAAATACCCACCCTAGACAAAATTTTAATGGAGCTTGGCCGAGATGACAGTATTCCGTTGATAAGTAGAAAAATTTTATGGAAAACTTTAAAAAATATGTATTTTGCCTGCGAAAAGCATAACCGCAAAGCACTTTTACTGGAGAGCGACGAAATTGTTTGTTGGAGACGACAATACTTGAGAAGTATCAAGCAGTACCGCAGGGAGCAAAAGAAAGTTTTTTATCTTGATGAGACGTGGATTAACGAAGGTTATAGAGTCCAAAAAATGTGGCAAGACAAAAATATAACCAGTGCTCGCCAAGCTTTCATAGAAGGCCTGTCTACGGGTATTAAAGTACCTTCGGGAAAAGGAAAAAGACTTATAATCACACATATTGGAAGCGAAGAGGGATTTTTAAAAGAAGGTCTGCTAACCTTTGAGTCGACTCGCACAGGAGATTACCATGAAGACATGAACTCAGACGTTTTCGAGGACTATTTTGGTGAAATGATAAAATTTCTTCCGGCTAATTCGGTGGTGGTTATGGATAACGCAAGCTATCATTCACGGCGAATAGAGAAGACTCCAACTTCAAGTTGGAGAAAGCAAGAAATTATCGATTGGCTAACTGCAAAAGGCATTGCGTTTGAAGCAAATTTGATAAAAAAAAGAACTGCTGGCAATAGCAAACTTACACAAAACTCGTTTCATGAAATACGCCGTGGAAGATATAGCCGAAAAATATAATATAACTGTACTGCGCTTACCGCCATATCATTGCGAACTAAATCCTATGGAACTGATATGGGCGCAGGTAAAAGGATTTGTAGCAAGACAAAACACGACTTTTAAAATGAAAGATGTTAAGCTACTGTTTGATCAAGCCATTACGGAAGCGACACCAGAGAATTGGCGAAAAGCAGTCCAGCATGTAATTAAGCAAGAGGACAAAATGTGGGATCTTGACAACCTCATCGATCAGACAGTCGATCCTTAGACTACAATCTATTATAATTTAAAATTGTTATACACTGTTCAAAAAGTGCCAGATCCAAAAGTGACATTTTCAACTGTTTTACTCTACATATTATGTTCAATAAATTTGTGAAAAAAATATATTATTCCATTTAAACAAAAGTAACTTTCTAAAATAAAATAGCATTTAAGTACATTAATTATAAGGTAAAAAACAAGTCCCAGTTGCACGCCTTTGGCGAACCGTTTTCAATGTTTATCAGTGGGTAACAATGGGCAAAACTCATAAATTGACCCAAAACCGGGTGGCACTACCTGCAATCAACGAAAAGAAAGAATTTTACATTGGAACTAATACCCAACTAAGGTAGTGGCATAAAATATTGGTGGATCACCAGGTACCACTTTTGCATACCTAATGAGGTTTTATTGCTCTACACACTTCTGAAATAGAGTATAATTGTTTTAATTCTCATTTGAGATTTATTCATATTATAATACGAGTGTCGACTTAAGTTGGCGACTATACTATTAAATCAAACTTAAAATTAAAAATAATTAACATTTATATTTTTAAATTATTAAAAACATAATAACCTTTCCGTTCAGAAACTCATTAGCAATTTTTCATAAAACAAAATAATTAATAATAAAAGGTAATCTCTTAATTTTTATAGAACACTTATATACTTACAACCTTTCAATTTCAATTACCTAATAACCGTGTTATAACACTTTAGAGAAGCATTTAAATTAATATCATAATAATTCAGGGCGCAGCTTCTTGACGTCCTTGTGAAGAGCGGGATGAGGGGTTCCGTGTTACGAGTCTTTGAGAACTATCTTGACAGCAGTATGTTAAGAGAGATAACACTTTAAGGGATCCATATACAATACAAATTGGGATTCCACAATTAACTGTTCTGGGTCCCCTGTTTATTTATTTTATATATCAACTCAATTACAAATTTAAACATAAATGGTGTTATCATTTCATACGTTGATGACACCGTTATTGCTTTTGATGGATATACATGGGAGGAGTGCTACAAGAGGAATTACGCCTGTAAAAATGGCTTGATGTACACAATAAATTAACTTTAAATATGTAAAAAACTAACTACATTATATTTTCAAGGACTAGAAAAAATTGATTATTGTTTTCATACTCAGATATTTAAAATCTACCAGGTAAAATTGATGAAGCATCAAGTGTAAAGTATTTGGAAATTATCATCGACGGCAACTTAAAATGGAATTTACTCACTGCACATTTAACAAAAAAGCTATATTTTCTAGTTTACAAATTTTACGCCATTAGAAATATTTTAAACAGTAGTATGCTTATAACCATATACCAAGTTTTGTGGAATCAATACTCAGATATGGAATATTTCTTTGGGGCAGTATGTCTCACAACTCTTAAGTCCGCTTCAGATAATGCAGAATAAAATAATTATTAAAAAACCATATTTATACCCTACTCAAGAAATTTATAATGAAACCTATATAAATAAAAGAACTTTATTCTGTATAACTGTTTGTTGCTTCATGCACAATCATAAAAAAATAGATATCCAATAAATCACAGCCAAAGTACTAGATCTAACGAAGATTAGCAACTGATTCTTCCCATATGCTATAGTGAGTTCGGAAATAGATTAAATTTTTAGGGTCAAAATTGTATAATTCATTACCTAGGCATATCAGAAACATTAAAATTTAAAAAATTACTAGAATGGTGAAGCACTAAGTACATTCTGCCATCGTCAATTATATCACTCAAGAACTGGGTCAGTTAAAGCAGATTGAACAATGAAGAACGCTGAGGCATAAAGCCATGCTGCTGTGTGGAAAAAATTCGGTAAACCGTGTAAAGATGCGGTTGTACCTACAGGACCCTCTCAAATGTTTTTGCAAAGCTGCTAAGAACAGAAATTGGCCTGTAATCGGCAATAACAGCAATCTCTCCTTTTTTAAATATTAGGCACACCCTAGCCAGCTTCCAATAGGAAGGAAACGTGCAGATAAATTGCAATGCAATTTAAGGCGCTTACAGAAAGTGGCACTACAATCTCTCAGCAAGAAGCAGGGTGTGTGATAATGATGTGAGCTGCACTTGAATATCAGTATGTGAACATTTGAGGAACAAAGAAAGAACATTATTGCAGTTGAACTACCAAAATGGGCTGATGCGGTACATATTATCTATTTACACTATTATAAAGGAACTGTGTAAAACCTAGACCAAGTAACAATATGCAGTCACCTAAGTTGAGATTACTCTTATTATCACTAGTTGCGACGTTGTTTTCAGTTCAAAATTTAATTGGTTTTGCAACGACGTTTATTTTTGACTAAACATTCTTAATTTCAATTTCGAACAAAATTTTTTCGCTGTAGAGGGAGCTTTTTGACATGTTAGGAGTTTTAGGAAGAAGATTGGTAAAAACAAAGGTAGAGAGAATAAGAGGAAGAAAAAATATTTAATTCAACATAACCTACTTAATCTATATTTTTATTTTTATAATTCTTTTTTTTGCTTGGAATTATTGGGATTTTAATTATTTGCGTTTTTCTTTAAAAAATTAAGATATATAAAGACTTTAAATATTCTGCGACTTACTACAGACGCAAAAAAAAATTTGCAATGAAAGCAAAAACGCCTACAACTACCTTACCTGAAGATGACATGGATTATGTAGAATCAATGAAAGTTGCGGAAGATAGCAGTGAAAAGGTTTGTAGTAAATTTTACATATTTAAAATTATAAAATACTGGGTTTACTTTTTGTAAATGGTTTTCTTCATGGTTCCTTTATCCTACTTTATAGCCTTTTTTTACGCAAAGTGACTAACCAGTTTGAAAACAAAGGTAAATTTTAGAAAGTTTTATTTTTTAGGATTTATATAGCAGCAGGAGCAATGAGAACTTAGAATGTATTGTTAACATTATATTCTGAGTTTATATTTTTCGAAGAGCCTATGAATTTTTTTGTAAAAGTTAAAGTTTTTCTTTATTAAAGTTTGTAAAAAAAACGTGCTGCATACGCGCAACAAACTGCAAACAATAATTGAAATATTGAAATTTTAGGATGGGTCCATCCGTTCTTTCTCTTGCTTCAGGCCAACCAGGGACAACGACAGCGGGTTTTTTATATATAATTTATAAAAAGAATTACTTATTTTTTTTTCGAAATCCGCTATAAATTTAGAGCGCGCGTGTTACTTAAGACTAAAATCTTTTCACAGTAAACTATATTGCGTTTATAAATTAAGTGCTTGTAAATCTTTCAAAACGGGTATTTTACCCGTATAATTCACTACATTAAACTTCATATAAAACAAATATTAATAAGGACTGTTCAAAAGATGGATTAAAAAGGTTGTATTTTTGGAGTAGCTGCCTACTGGAGTTATCGATTAGTTTATTGTTAAAAAAGTAATTAATTTTTCTGTCGCTATGGCGTCCATCCGTCCAAAAAACAGTAACCCTAAAAACATTGCAAAAGCGTTTAGAAAGTTAACGGGTAGTCACTGCGTAACGTTGAGATAAAAAAAAATCTCTTTCAAATTGGTGTAAAACGGGGTTGTCTCTACGGTTAAGACAACGTAAACGATAACGTTGCGTTGCAATTTGCAACGTCGTCGCGTCGAAAAATTGCGAATTGGGAGCCGTTCTAAAGTAAGTCGACTTATGCTTGCATTAGGCGTATTCAACATGGGTAGGTACTACTTTAAAAACCTCGAAATTGATATTGAAAATTCAATATCATTTAGTTTTCAGGATATTATAAATAGTATCCCATAAAAATTTCAAGTGGTCTGAAGTATGATGACTAGCACTCACTTTTCTCTAACTTAACTCACAAACATTCCCAATCAATCTGAGATATAAAGGGTCTTTTGATCATGCGCCCTTAAACTATACATTGTACTGTTGAATTGTATATAAAAACATCTTTCAGAAGGAGTACAAACAGCCATAATAATAAGAAACAATAATAGCGCTTTAAAATTTATACACAGTCACATTATTATTCTTATTCTGTAAAAAATTTAATAGTTAAAACCTGTGAGTATCAATTAAATAATTTTATAATTTTTAATACGTCAAATAAATTCAAAATGGTCCAAAAATAATCAAAATAAAACATAAAAATAGAACACCTTGTAAAACAACTGGGCGCTTGGGCGATTCCAAAGTAGAAATGGTGGCGTGTAGACCTGAAATAATAAAAGTAACCTGAGCACATTTATTCCCGTAAGATTAATTATTAAAAAAAATTAAGCAAAACTCATTAATACGAGTAGGAAAAATATGAATTAATATGTTTTAAACTTGCTCAGTGATTTTACTTTTACGATCCCCATTTAATTCATGTTCACCAACATTTAACCACTTTACTTAAATATCCCAAAATTCATTATTCAACAATTTATTACTTTTATCCGATTGTTAAATGTTGGGACATTTAACAATCGGTAACGACAACGTACTGATATTGAATGGTATACAATCGTTCAATATGTCAAAACGTGAGTAATACATTACTCACAAGCCGTAGCCAAAATGCTATTAAAAACATTATCATAAAACATGAGATTGAGACAGCAATCTTCGATCTAGACCATTTGACGATAACACACTTTATACACTTTGAGGGGTGCAATGGACATCAAAACGCAAGGGTCCTCTTCAGATACAACGAGCTGTGTAATGGTCCCAGACCAGCTCAGTATCTTAACAAGAAACAATAAACAATCGTCACAACAACACAAGCAAGACAAGCAACAATCGGTCATCAAAATATTTCATTAATCACATTTTTTATTAAAAAGGTAAAATATCGGTGTAATCAATAAGATAGAAATAAGCATACTCTGTGAAAACACTCACCCTTTCTTGTAGTAAAACACTACATTAAAGCAACACAGCTTATTTCACGCCACAACACCCTTTATTATTTTTATTAAATAACTTCACTCTTTAGTGACCAAAACTTAAATGAATTTGATAAACCAAATATTTATCTCAGACTCTTTTATCGAAACCCATAAAAATAATTCCCGAGGGGAAACGCTAAGTGTAAACCGTATTTGGTTACTTACGGTACCGCTGAGCTAGCTTTAGTTTTGTAAATATCCTGACCCTCTTTTCGGCCCGACCGATAAATTTCACCTTAATGACTAAGAAAAATAGTTTAACTCTTTAGAAAATAAACAGGGTCTCTCAGTCAAAAAATAAAACAGCAAATACCTATCGTCGACGAGAGATTTGATGTTTTAGTTCTCCAACCTGTATACATTCTAATTAAATAATGACAAATAAGTCAATGAGACGTTCTTGGGCAGATATCGTAAGGATATTACAGAGATATAACCAAAACCTAACTCAAAAACGATGTCTTATTTTAACATTATGAATGGGCTGATTGAAAATTGATTTTCATTATACGGAACAAAACATCAAACACTATCCAATGTAATTTTAATCTCAAAGTCCTTCGATCGATCGATGATTATTTAGTGACTCCAGGCACCGTTTTAAAATTAAATGTGCTCAGCGAAAATTACGCGGCCTCGATACCGTTCGTACAAAGGCGTTATTTATACGGAATGAGGCGGCCCAGTAAAAGGTATTCGGAAATTCTTCGCACGTTTCTCATCCAGGAAAGCATATTTTCGAGAGCGTATAGCGGAAAACTGACCGGTAAAGATCGCATCCAGGCGGGAATTTAAATATGGCCTTTGCACAGCGGCCCAGTCCCTTCCAGATGCGGCCGGCTTCTATGAGATTTAACGTTCACGTCAAGTTTAGGAAACGAAACGATCCATTTTCTAAGGATTTTTCTAACCGGAAAAGTGGAAATTTATTTTGAATGTGTCGTTTTGGGAATTATCTTGAAGTTACTTACATATCGGAAATAAGTACTTTAAAATAATGACCTAGGTAGCAAAATCACGTGTGAAAATATTGGAAGATGTAGTTTTTAGGTCGTCATTAGGTCAGATTTTGAAGTTTAAAGCTAATTCCAAAGTGCAATCTTTAAACTAATAAAAACAACATTATCTTTAGTTAAAGAACTTACAAAAAAAGATATCGTAATATTGTTGTTAAATGGTATTTGCTCTTCATTTGATATATTAAAGAATTTTGTTAAAGAATACTGTTGTTTATGCTCAATAAATAGGGTTTGAGGGGTGCAATTGCAAGGGCTATCTATCAAATCGTACTCAGAGAGTTTCAGTTTCTGGATGTTTGACTGATTCTAGATCCCTTAAATCTGGAGTAAAATGAAGTTTAGGTTACAGTTAAAGCAAGTTACTCGAATCGTAATATTCTTTCCTAAATTTAATATTGATAAATTTTTGACTGGGAAAAAGTATCATAAGATGCCTCAAAAACTGAAATAAATATTAAAAAAAAATATAGTAAGCCTTTCATTATTTTACCGCGAATTTATATAATGCCCAGGATAAAATTCCTTAATACCATTGAATTTATATTAAAGTTATTTGACAATAGAATCTTTTTATTAAATCTTAGTAAGTAGTTATGCTTTTTATTGAACCAGGCAGTCTATTGAAAAACATGAACTTAGTTTTGAGCTTTATGTTCAAAAATATAATACAGGGGTATTGCAAAGTTAATAAAAAAATTTAAAGTTTGAATTTCTTTAATGGAACAATTTGTATATTCAAATACTAAATAAAAAACCTTTTTCTTCTTATTTCGAAAATATATATTATGTCAATATTTTGTTAATCTTTTTTGAAATATTTACATTTTTTAGAAAAATGAAATTGTAATTGCTGTAAAATGTTTTTTTTTATAAAAGTCCAAAAATTTTGTATCTAGCCGCTATTATTTCAATACGTTTTATATTCTTTGTCTAATTTGAACAAAGTACTGGAAATAAACTTAAGATATTCTTCTGTTAAGTAGTTTATACTTCTTTTGATTCTTTTTATTAAATTCTCCAAACTTTCTTTCTTTATAAACCTAATTTTTTAGATACCTTCCATAGAAAATTGTTTAAAGGAATCAGATCAGGGCTATTTGGTGGCCAGTTAATGGAACCATGAGTTACAAATCACCCATAAAACTGATTATTTAAAAAAATTCTTACTGTCATGAAGTTGACATATAATATCGGTATATTCTCTAAGCAAAATTTCTTCTAACAAACTTTCAATTTAATATTATTAAAACGGGAGATATATATTTCCCGTTAAGGATCTTTAAAAAATACTCGGTATAAATATTCGGTTTTTTAGTAGCATTTATGGTTCATAGCTTAGGTTTTTTAAAAAAAATCAAATTGTAAATCTGATAAGGCTCTTAAATATAAATTTACTTTTAACCTTAAAAATATATTAAAAGTTGTAATTCTTCATGCGTTGTAGTTCTTTATGTGTTAGCTAAAACTATGATTTTTTTCTCTGTAGATTTTTGCTGTTTCCCATACTCCTTTCACTATAATAAACAGTGGAACTCTCATTTTGGGATGAATTTAAAAACACAATTGTACAAACACAAAAATATTATTGTATTGTTATAGTAAAATAGCTTATTAATTTTAACCTTTTCTTCATCCATATAACCATATTTAAAAGATATTGAAAAAAAAATTAAGAGTGACAGCCCAACAAATAACTTTATTTACTTTATTATTAACTACGAACGTCATAGTAATGGGGATTCGGTTAAGCAATATTTTTTTCTATAACAGCTAAGCCAAACATTAACATATTATATATTTTTGAAATCAGAAGAAAAAAGTCTTTAAAGTTTATTTAATATATAGATATACAAGGTGTTCCATCTAAAAAATACAAACTTTATGTTTTTCCAGGATTCAAGTTTTTGAACTAAAATGGCATAATACACAGTCGAACGCCTTGGTTAAGTTAAAAAATGTTGCATGATAAAATGTTTTATATCAAATGATAACAACGTACTCACTTAACTGAAAAATCATTTTCCAATTTCCATTATTGTCATAATTATTTCTAACATTGCTTGTGTTTATTGTTATTTGGGTCTGAAATAGGTTTAACATAAAATATTTTATTGTATATTTTATAGAAAAGAATAGTATTCATTATTAATGTACATTAAATTATTCCTTAAAGTGCCCGTTATTGTCTATGTACCCCATATGAATGAAATAGCAAAAGCTTAGAATACGACCAAATTAACTTCCATGGCGTTAGTACTAAGTAAGGCAATAGCATCGGTAGTGACAAACAAGTTCCAAAACAAAATTAATTGCTATTGAAAACTCTTGATAGAGTCGATTGTTTAATAAAAAGACAAAGACTTTGCTTTAAGATATAGATAATATAGAGATAGGGCAACAGTTTGTAAATTTAAAGTACATGAGCCATTTTAAGGCAATTTGAAAAATACTTAATCATATATAGTAATTTATTATTTTTCAGATTAGTGCTTTTATTGATTTTACTATTCTAGCGTTTAGATCAAAGAGATCTTTAAAATCTTATTGATTTATTTAATACGGCGCTAGTTTGGTTATGATACATGATACTTCTTGAAATTAATATTAATCTCTGGTATATGTAATACAAGTGTATATAATGCAATGAGATAACTGGGACATCAATTCTTCAGAAATGCTATAATAAAAAAAGTATTCAGTTAATCAATCTTAAACTAAGGCGTGAACTTACAAGTTATTGGGTTCTTATTTCTTATAAGATCCCAGGTAGCTTAATGATGTCGTTATATTTTAAGTATATTTTTTTTATGGTAAACACAAGCACAAGAGGAAAGTCCTATGTCACTCTTGGAGTGGTGCTTGCGCGAAGATATTTGTGGGCATTTATCTTGAATCGCTGTAGGTTGTATGCGTCGGGAAATATGTGAGGTGGAAACCCGTTCCACAAAGAAGATGTTCTCCAGATGAATGAGTCCCGATACAGCGACGTCCTTGGGGTAGGCAGGTGGACTCGATGTTGATAAGCCGCAACTGCTAGACGCGTCCTTCTTGCCGGAACAGCCCTGGGTGGAATCAGGCCTGCCAGCTCAGAGGAGCACTTACCGTGATAATAACGGTAGAATAAACAGAGATCAGGCACCTTTCTCCTGTGCTCCAGACTATCCAGACTCTTTGTCAATTCTGGTTTGTCGATAAGACGAATAGCTCTCTTCTGTATAGAATCCAGCAGGTTTAAACTATGCTTGAGTGCAGAGCTCCAGACATGCGAGCATTACTCGAGGGAAGGGCATATTTGAGTCTTATAAAGAGTCAGCAGCTGTTCTGGTGTATACAGTTTTTTCGTTTTGAAAAGCACTCCGAGTTTTTGGAAGCTGCCCTGGCGACCTCGGCAACGTGGGACACACTGTTGGTGACCTCGACTCCTAGAAGATGTAAAGATGATTTCATTGGCAATGTTTTCCCTGCCATAACCAGCTCCGGGCCACCAAGGTTAGTCTTCATCGTAAATACTGCAGCCTGCGTTTTTTTAGCATTAAAATTGACCAAATTGTTATCGCCCCACTCCAAGATTGTTCTAATATCGTTGTTGGTTGAAGCTACTTGTTGCTGCCTAAGATTCTGAGAACTTGCGGCTGTCGTTGGTTTGGCGGACTTAAATGTGAAAATAAGTGTGCTATCGTCCGCAAAGCTGTAGATTGGATTGACAGGGGTTCCTAGCAAATCGTTGATATATATCAAGAAAAGGGTGAGGGATAGAATGCATCCTTGAGGGACTCCAGCGTTAATATTAAATTTGTCGGAGAGGTATCCATCGACGGCTACTTGGATTGTTCGTTGTTCAAGAAAACTTTTAATCCAAATCAATAATGAGTTTTGTATGCCGATTGAGGAGAGCTTGGTTAGTAGTCCCTCATGCCACACTCTGTCAAATGCCTTGGAAATGTCAAGAGCGACTGAGCGGGACTCGCCTTGCTTCTCCATGGCCTCCGTCCACAAGTGTGTGACGTAGGCCAGAAGATCGCCGGTGGATCTAAGCTTTCGGAAGCCGAATATCTATTGTAATAATGTTATTACTATATGTAATATGACATTGGAAACAGTTTGTCGCGTCTTTTATTTGAGGTAATTTTTTCTTTTGATTCCTTCCATTTAAAGTAATTTTTATTTTATTCCAGATTTTTGACGTATTTTTGTAATGTCTTTTGTTGATGATTTAAAAGATTTGTTATTTTCTTTTATATTTTATTTTAATTTTTTAGAAGATCATTGATTTAATGATGGAGCCGCTACAATAAAATAAATATCAAGTTCCATAAAAAATGAAGACAGCTTTTTTATAACGATTTTGATAGAAAAATTGAATTTTATAGAAGAATTATGAATTAAACAGATAAATGCTAACTCAAATCTGTTGCGAAACATTTGCTTTACAGATAATTGTACATATTTCTTTAATGACCGTATGATTAAATCAGACTGCTATTACTAGAGCGATGAAAACCTAAAAATATGTTTCTTACACTATCAAAAGTTGCCATTGCAATGTGTAATTTTTTAAATTATATATTGTCTAGCGCTACTTAAAATACCAGCTTTTCTCTCAAATATCAAACAAAAATGCGTGATAAATTGCACAGTTATATTTATCTTTATGTAGAAATCCTAAAGGGAAATAAAGCTTTAAAGCAAAAGCCAGAAATAAAATAGTACAAAGCGAATATTATATACGTGGAGCCCCCAGTAACTCGAAAACCTTTACAACATAACCGCAATTCTTCGTGTGTATGCGAGTGGTCTTGGCACAAAAACAGCCATGACTTATTGCTCTTAGGGGAAAACGTCGAGAACCCATAAAATGAATCATACAGCGTTTTTCTTTATTTTCCACTAGACCTCTGACAGCAATAAAATCAAAATTTATTATAGAAAGTGTGACCTCAAAGCAAACTGAAAATGTATTTTTCGGGATGAAATCGAACAAGATGTTTCAATTTCATTTATTTTGATCTATTGCGTCTGATATAAATGTTTCCTGTCTTGTGTCAAATAATCAATACGATCCACGAGAGGTTCCCCGATCTAGAAATACCATTATTTAAAAAAAAATATATTTGGAAAACTTTCCATTTTCTTTACTTAAATTTCCTCCTTAAAGACTAAAATCAATCAAATTTTTAATTAATGTTCTCGTCGAATAAAGCTAACCGGCAATTAAAATTGCCTGTAGGCAGAGGCAAAACCCGAATAAAAATTTAAATATTTATAAAACATAATTCGTGATCCCAATAGGGAAAAGCCGAGAGTGGGATTAAAGTAAATGCCCTTATTTTTAAATTAACCTAGATAAGCTTAAGCTTAGGAAGCCATCGGGGCTTAGTTTAACAGTATAGGAAAGTTTAACTATTTTTGTTTTAAAAGCTTCATGTCCATAAGTTTAAATTAAACGATTTGAGATAGTAGTACGACTTTACAATTAAAAATATGAAGCACTAAGCAAAGTTGTGACTTTTTATAGTATATTTTTATAAATTACTCGCTAGCTCCTATATTATTTCTTTGTTTTTTTTTACTGTTACTCAGTAAGGTATTTAAGAATTAATTAAAAGATAATTTCTAAGATAAAAATAGTATATTTCTCATTTTCTCTCCCTACCTAGCGAGTAAGATCTGTTAAATACAAAAATAATTTAATAATATTTGCAGTTCGCTACAAACATTGCACCACCGGATTAACAATTAAATCAATTTTAAACTAAGAAAACTAACCTTGTAATACCCTTTTAAAACTGTTAAAAAACTGCTAAAAAAACTAACCTTGTCACACCCTTTTAAAACTGTAAAAAAACTGTTAAATTTATTTTTGAAGTTATACGAATTGCAACTGGTCCTGATTTCATGAATCTTGAATTATTGTCTGTGTGATGCCAGTGATTCTGTCCTACCTACCGACTGACTATAATTATTTCAGGATTGTAAGATCTCACGTATTATACCTATTCCAAGAGAACACCATGTTTCTAGCTCTTATGACATAAGACCGATAAATATTCTTGCAAGTTTGTTCTACAACCATAATGAATTTAAAAAAAATTATTATTTGAGAAACTACAACATTCTGCCTGAATATTAATCTGGTCTTTGGCTTGGTTTTGATTATGCTACAGCTATGTTAAACTAAACTAATAATATAATTTATGCCACGGATGACAAAAAGTGTACAGCTCTAATCTTATAAGACTATAGTAAGGCGTTTGATACAATAAACTACGAACTTTTTTAATCTTTTTTAAATTTTGTGCTTTTCGAAGGATGCAGTTCTGCTTCTGAAAAGTTATCTCTCAAATAGATCTCAATTTAGTGAAACATCCAGGTGTAAATGAGACGTTGATGGGCTAAGCTGTGGAGTTCCGCAAGGGTCTATACTAGGTAGGCCCTTTGCTTTTTAATATGTGTATATGTATACAAATAAGTTGCATCAATATGCAAATGCAATTTTAAGATATTTTAATTTTTGCGATGTAGTCTATTCACCTTGTTTGAACTTTTCTGACACACCAAAAATATAGCGTATGCAAAAGTCTTGCAGTGCCCCAAGGGTCCGTGCTTTGTCCCCTATTATTTTTAATTTATATCAACGATCTTCCTCTAGTAAGCCCAGGGAGTAAATATACTTGGTTTGCTAGAATGACACAACAATCATGGTCTGTGAGATCAATTTTATAATAAAATGAACAGGATCGTATAGGGCTTGCAGGAACTGAGAGGAAAGCATTTGGTTTACTGAAATTTTTGACATTTCTACTATTATTTATCTATGAAAGCTTGCTATACATAAAAAAAGGATTTGTCCAAACCTTGAGATACACCAAGATATGCATTACTATTTTACAGGCTGGATGCTGTACCTCCTTACAACAGACTAAAGAAATACCATACAGCAACTAGGTAGTGGAAGGTTAAGTTCTGGAAAAAAACTCCCAGCCTAAGTCACTCCTATTTTTGAATTTTAAAGATGAAATTAGGGATCTGTTGAGTGCTCATTCATTTTATTCCATTGATGAATTTTTGAAAAATAGATTTCAATATCTCTGTGGGCTTTTCTAGCTTAATATGAATCTTATTTTACCATCCAAAATTGTAATCTACGTATATTTTATTTTATTAGTGTATCTAATTCTCTATAGTTTCAACCTTAGGTAATAAGTAACTGTATTATATGTAAGAATAAGTTATTGCTGAATTGGTTTTTATTACCAAATTTTCTCTAGATTTGACATGTGTAAGTATCATTGTAAAATTAATAACATGAATAATGAATAAATAATATAAAGGATAAAGAAAGCCATTTTTTTATAAATTAAAAGAGTGCTACTGGCTTAACGTGCCTCAGACACGCAAGCGTCATTCTTTGATTCTGTTTCAAAAGGTTATACTTTTAAAATGTTCACCTTATTTAATCGATAAAATAAAATATTGTACTGATGTGCATAATTTAAATCTAAGGTTTGAAAGGCTAATTATCTTATAAACTCATAAAACTAATTTTTTTCAGCGATCTTTTACTTACAATGTGTTTCACCTCTACAATGAACTTCTGCTAAATAAAATATATAGAGACCTAAATAGCATGGTTTGTTGATCAGTGATACATTAATGGTTCCTCTATACATATGAAGAGTAGTATAATTATTGGATTGGTTATTAAACTAATAGAAGAAATTGATTACACTGCTTTTGATTTGATTACATTGCTTTTGGGCTCCTTTTTGCAAATTAATTGTATCTATGGCATTCTTTTTAGTAGCTTTCTTTAGTAGTTTATATTTGTAAATAAAAACAATAATAATAATTATTGCTTTTCTTATTATTTTCGCACACACAAGTCCTGAGGTGCCCAGACCTGTATAAGGTTCTTGTTGGCAATTCTTTTTCTTCATCAGCCTGAATAATAGGTAATAGGTCAATACCCTCACAATTCATTTGATAAAACATATTTTCCTATAACATAAGGATTTATACATTAAATAGGACCGAAAGAGATGAAAAAAAGTAAACCTAATTTAAACTTAGTTTAAGTGCATTTGTTAAACTTGGTCTGAAATTTCCACAATATTATAAAGAAATCATTTTTGCCTTTTATTATATCAATTCCAAAAATTTTTTTTTTGCATAATTTTTGTAAATTTTGCAAGAGTATCTACATAGTAAACAAAAAAAAATAGGGTATTTTGATTCAACATACAACTACAATAATGGTTTAAATTATTAAGAACATTGTTGTTCTCTATTTCACATTTACATTGAAATCGCATAGTTATTAAACTAATATGTTATGTTGATATATTATTTACAGGAGTTATTGCCTATTATAACTACTTTAAAATGTCTTGATCGTTAATGAATTTAATTAAAAATTTTTTAGTTATGAATAAACTTTTTTTTTAAATATAAATTACACGTATATTATAAGACATGCGTATGACTCGAAAATCATAAAAAATCTGTAATACTGCCACAGAAAATAACTTTTTTAATTAATAAAATTCCGCAAATTTTATTTTTGCTATTACGGTTCATTATAGATTACTTTAACAGTGCATCGGAAATGATTGACAGTAATATGTATTATTTATTGAAATCATATGATAATGATACTAAGTATGAACTAGTCTTTACATATGAAACTAAATTCACTTAAGCAATGCCATCTATTTATGACGTACCGAACACCAAGCATATACAACGTGGAATATTATGAATGTATTAAAACTATTATAATTTGCATCTTTTCGCAAAGACTGCCTTATCTAGCCACATAAATAATAATCAATAACATAATCGATATTTTCTATATGTTCTGACTATATTTCATGTGTTTTCCTAATCTGCAACAGTTGAATGGTCAGCACATATATCTGTTTCACTCTCTAAAAGCCTATTCTAATACCATCATACGTTGCTTTAAAAAACTTGATTGCCATTATTTCAAAAAAGTATCTAATAGTAAGTACCCAAAGAAAAATAAATAAATAGTGCACAAAAATCGAGGAAACACATATAAAATATTTTTACACAAACAAAATCGAAAAGAGAATATACACAAATAAAAACTTATAAGAGATCCAAAATTCATATTTTTAAATGCATTGCTCTGTTTTTAAATAATATTCTGGAGCTTAGATTTCATGCATTTTCGGAAGCCGTTTGTCGTTAAAGATCAGTAATATATTTGTTTACTACAGATGCAATTCTATAAGAAAATTATCGTTTAAAAATTTCTTTTCGATGTCGTGGAATATCTAAACGCCGTCTATTTCTAACATTAGCCTGATGATGAATATCAGCTCTAAATACCACCCTATTCAAAAGATATTGTGGGCACCCCATCTTAAGAATATTGTAGCAAAATACCACATAATGTAACTCTTTCCTAGATGACATATTAGGCCACTCAAAATCTTTCAATCAACTTATGTATAAGCTTTTTATCTCTGTTGTCTAAACTATACACAGTATCACAAAAGTTAAAGTGAGAAAGAATGAGAGAATCGCTCAGCATTCGCTTAGAATCTACATTTAACTCATGGCGCATCAATCACATATAATTTTAATATTCTTGGAAATAAACGAAGGCTTTTTGCCAGTATTTAAATATCAGTAACAATTAAAAGTAGTGATTGGACATACTCATACGTATAATTACAGAAATAGTTAGGTCGGTACAGAGATTCTGAAATTCAAATAAGTAACCCTTTACCGGCAAAAATAGGCATTTCGCGCATCCGTTAATTACAAATCATAACTTAACAACAACACATCTTAACGCAGTAATTCAACATTTGCATATATTCAAAAATGCACTATCAGCTATTGGTCTACAGAATTTCATTAATTTTGTATTGAAATTGTTTATGTTTTTGCAGTTTAAATTTCACAGAATGATGGAAATCACAAGAAAAACTATGTTTTTTTTCAATCCAATTTTTGGTCAAAAATAGTCACAATAAAATTTCATGGTTCATTGGCATGTAACTGCAATCATGATGAGTGATCGAAATATCCCAAGATACTCTAGTTAAACATATTTAGAACGTTGCACTGTCGCATTTATTTATCCATTCGTGACATTTATTTCCGTGCTACTGGCTTAAAGGGTTTGTTTGAAAAGAGTTTGCCTCCAAATAAGGCACCCATTCGGCCCTCCAGGATCTCCGGCCCAGAATTGACGCCCTTCGACCAGGACAACACGCGATAGAACTTTGTAACAGACAATGGACAGGACAATAAGATATCTAACTGTGACTCAAGTCTCGTTAAATGTGTATAGCGGGTGCAGAACGAAATTGACATCTTTCACGTCGTGCGAGAAGCGAGCTGGTTCTGTAGTTTTACGTCGTATATGTCCGGAGGGTCTTTGGCTCTAAAAATTGAAGGAATGTCCGCTAGCGAGGACCGGATGCTTTTAAGGCAAAAGCTTCGGGGAAGTTGATGACCTCTTACTTCAAATTTAAATTCAAATTCAAAATAATTAATTTGCCAAAATCTAAATTGCAATTTTACATAACGCTTTTTTAATAAACGCTATTTAACATTCTTTAGTTTTGAGATATTTTTAATCCATAGAAGCACATAGTCAAAGATTTTCCTACTACAAAGAGTTTTTGGTAAGTAATAAAGTAAGTATAATTAGACGAAAATTCTTTATCTGCCGAGGTGCTACATAAACGTTTACATATTGCATTAAAAATAAAAGTTTACGTAAACTATATTAGTATGTATCAGTATGTAACTTATAGGCAAACAGGATCGAATGGCAATTTCTAAACCGATAGCAAAAGACATAATTTTTCTTAAATTAGCAGAATGTGATGACTCTATAAAGCTAAATAAAAATTAAAACTAATTTAACTAATAATTGAACCAATACTTACAGAAATTAATACTATAATTTATATCACTTGCTACTATAATACTAGTAAAAAGAAGAACTGAACTAAGTTAATAAAATATTATAAGAACGTCCAAAAATAAGGAAAAATCCAGATTCTTAATTGGAAGCATTATTTAGATACATACATTATAACGTTTTTTTAATTAACAACATTTTACACATCTTATTCTCTCAATTTATGGAAATTTTTTATTTTTATAACTGTCGTTCCTGTTCTTTTTTATAACAATATTAAAACATTTTTAAATTTTACACTTAATTTAAGTCATTCATTGAATAAAAAAAATATGCAAAAATAATTCAATAAAATATTATAAAGATAATGAGACAAATAGATTGCAAACTTGAAACTACCATGATACAACATTTTTATTAATTGAGAAATACCCAAGCAGTAAATATTTTAATATTTTCATTCAAACATACGGTGTTTCAATATAAGTTATAATAAATTAAAAATTTAATTTTTTAAAATGCTGGACAGTTTATTTAGGTTTTATGTAATTCGGATGTTTTTAATATACTCGGACACGGTTACAGTGGGGAATCCTTTAACCAGAGAAACGGTATCATATGTTTAACTAGAATAAATTCAGTTAAAACTAATCAAAATTTATCTCGCAAAATTCCTGAGACCCGTCGATTTTTGTTTATTTTTTTTTCACATTTCAAGATAGTTTTTGTATTTTTTCACCTACAGGGGGGGTCCAGATTAACCCCAACTTTTTTTTCAAATGGAAAGCCACTTTTTTTTTAACTGTCATAGAAAAGAGCCCTTTTTTTGATTAAATTGCCCTATTTACTTTTGTGATTATCTAAAGAAAAAATACGAAAAAAAAAAACATTAAATTATTAAAAGTTGCGTTTAATGTATAAGATGCTCAAAATGAGCACCATTTACTTGTTGGCAAAGCCCAAGACGATAATAAAATTCGTTTCTGACTTTTTCTAACACTTCTGGAGATATTTATCGGATTTTTTGCCTAATACGTTCTTTGAGTTCGTCTAGGTTTTCTGGTTTGCTCATATAAATTTGAATTTTCAAATGTCCCCACAGAAAAAAATCAAGTGGGGTGAGATCGGGAGAACGTGCCGGCCACTCGATTGCACCCTTTCTACCAATCCATCTGTTTGGAAAATTAGTCATCTAAATACTGGCGTACATTATGGGCATAATGTGGGGGAGCACCATCTTGTTGCATCCAGATTCTTTCATCATACAAATCTGGATCGAACTGACTTGGATATGAGGCACGTAAGACTGGAACTAGTTCATGTTCAAGAAATTCTAGATATCTTTCCCCAGTTAAAGTATCATTGAAGAATATGGGCCCTTTAACTTGCCTGCCAATTATGCCAGCCCAAACATTAGTTTTCTGGGGATATTGTGTATTAGTTTCCCTTACCCAGTGTGGGTTCTCGTCAGACCAGTAGCGACAGTTCTGCTTATTAACATGGCCATTTAGGGTGAATGTAGCCTCATCAGAAAAAAGGATCCTCTCCGAAGATATGCGATTTTCGTCAATGTCGTTCATCATTAATTCACAGAACTGAACTCTGCGATCGTCTTCCAATAACTCTTGAACGGGTTGCATTTTATAAGGTCGTTTGTTTGCACTTTTTAAAATTTTAAGCACAGATTTATGATGAATAGAGTTTTCGTGAGCTACTCTTCTGGCTGCAGTTACCGGATTTTCTTCCATCGCTAACAACACATTTAATTGGGTGTTTTCATCCATTTTAGAAGACCTTTGTCTTGAAACATCCCTCACGTGCCCAACTTCTCGAAATCTGCTTTCGATTTTACTAACCGTACCTTGGTTATTAGGTGGCAAATCTGGATATTTCTGCCTGAATAAGTAGACAACCTCTAGCTGAGTACGACTTCTGTCCCCATAACCAAACATCATTAAGATTTCAATCTTGTGGGATTCGGATAAATAAGGCATTTTTTCAATATAAGTTAACTTATTTAACAACTGGTTGAAATTCACTTTAACAGTGACACTACAACAATGTCAGCAGATGTCTCGATACCAATAAAATAAACAAACACGCCAAAAATTTACCAACAAAAAATATTTCGAGACTTTTAATAATTTATTGATTTTTTTTTCGTATTTCTCCTTTAGATAATCACAAAAGTAAATAGGGCAATTTAATCAGGAAAAGGGGCTTTTCAATGAGAGTTTAAAAAAAAGTGGCTTTCCATTTGAAAAAAAAAGTTTGGGTTAATTTGGACCTCCCCTGTAGGTTAAAAAAAATACAAAAACTATCTTGATATGTGAAAAAAAAAAACAAAAATCGGCGGGTCTCAGGAATGTTGCGAGATAAAATTTGATTAGTTTTAACTGAATTTATTCCAGTTAAAGTCACCACACTGCATATAAAATAGCAGAAAACATAATTATTAAAACCAAGATTACATCGGAAAATAAAAAAATTGGTATAACGTCAATTTATCGCCTACATCCAACTAATGTGAATAGTTTTGTGGCTGTACCTTATAATTATATAACACAGAATTGTAAACTAGATACTTAAATAACCTGACAAGGTATTAAAACTAAAATTTTTTATTAACAATTCAATTACCCGGGATTACCTGGACACATTATGCATATCTCGATTTCAATCAACTACCAAGTAATATACCAGGATAGATTGCAATAAAAAAAAGTTGTATAGACCACATTTTGTTAAAAAGTAATCACATAACCTTGAACTTATTTCTACCAAGAATTCTGCACTCTAAAATAAGTGATCATTATCGAACAATTATCGACAAAAATGCAAAATCATAATCAGATAATACAAACAATTAAAAAAACTTATTAACAAAAATTTGATGACTTAAAAACACTTTATTTAATAATATTTGTTGATAAATTGGTACAAATTATATAAAAAAATTGATAACAAATACATTAAAAAATTATATAGTTTCAACAGAAAAATAAAGAAGTATAAAAAGCCTTGGATAATGAGATGATTAATCCATCCAATTAACAAGAACTATGTCATATATATAAACGTTTACAAACATTAACTTCATTTAATAACTATCAAAATCATAGATACAGAAAAAACGAGTTAAATGATACACAAAAAACAATACTACAAGAATAACATTACAGTGCTAAAAGCCATTTGGTGAACGTTTATTAAATACACTAATAAAAAACATAAGTAAAGTATTTTAATTACAGATAAACAAATTTTACTTTAAAAACTATACAAAACGACTCTTATATACTAAATATATTATACTAGGATATAATAATATACTGCCCAAAGACGAGACGGCTAAAAACATAAGCAATCAACAAAATCTACAGCCTTTTCTTGCGACCAGTTACAGATCATGAAATAGGCAATTTCATTTCACTTATAAAAAATAATTCTTCTTTAAGCCACGGCTAGATAATAATAAACATTTTTAAAGACTCAATATATTATATATTCAAAACTGCTACATTGTTAATAAATAAAATATTTGAAACTACAATTTGTTTAGATATATTTAAAACGGTTATGATTAAATCTATATACAAATCTGGTGAGAAAACGGAAGTTATGAAATACACTAACTAAAAAGTTTGAAGATCCTTAAATTTAGACTAGTTATTTTTCTAGAAAACTAATATTTAAAGTACTAAACAATATAAGTTTTAAAATAATAATTCTACTTCTGATGCCATTTTAGAGCTAACAAACAGAGTTTACAAAAGCATTGAGAAAGGTAATGCTTGTACCGCACTATTTTTTGCCTTGGCAAGAGAATTCGATGTAGTTAGTCATTGAAGACTTTTATTAATCATATACATAGATCAGCTTTTCAAGCTTACATGTCACATTACGGTATTATTTGTCAACGAAAAAACCTGAAGAGAAGTTGGAAACTTGATAACAAACCTATATTAACAAAAATTTACTTCATGAATGAATGAAAATTTACTTACAATAAATGTACAAAAGGCAGTTGATCTTTCTTTTTTACTCACAAAAAAGGCTTACTGAGTAACTTAATTAAAGCTTAAATTTTAAAAAGGGAGAAAACTGGATCATCCCCATTTCTTTGACTACAAAATACGTCGAAGTAACCATCGACTCACAGTTAAAATGGCTTGTACATAAAAACGTAAAAAGAGTGGTGAGTTCCGATTTTTGGGTTTATTTATAATATTTAGTCGATTTGCTGCAGTCCACAATTCGTTGCCAGTTCTTTGTGTCATTTGGTTGAAGTAACTTATTTTTTCGCATGTTATTGCTGGTTTTCCAGAATTTCCAAGGAATTTCTAATAAATATATCTTATCGATTTATATCTTAGTTTTATTAAAAGTTTGATGTTATCTGTAATCCACGGATTAAATGGAAAATTGTTTGATTGTGATTGTTTGTTTTTATAACAAAATAGTACATGTTTATTTAATAAGCTATTGATAAAGGTTAATTACAGTTTTTGTAGGTTTTTTGTTCATGTCAACTTGTTTAATATCAGAATGCAAAATTTGAATGAATTTCCAATGAAAAATATAAAATATTCAATTCGGCACCTTTGTTTTTGTCAAATTGACATGTGAGGTTTTTAACGCAGTTTTTAACATAATATATTAATAAGTCAAGTAATAAAGAAAGAATTTTATTTTAAGTGTAAAGTTTATTTTCAAAATATTCTTTATTTCATAAATTATAATAATTATTGTATCCTTTTCATTCATATTAATAAAAGAACATATATATTTTGAAAACAATGAGTCCCAAGCGAAGTAAAAAATTATCTTGTCCAAAAAAAGGCACGATTAAATAAATGTACACCCATGTCACCACTTTATGCCCGCCTAAAGGAAACACGAATAAAATTTAACACGAACAATACAAAGGCGATTACACTGACTGACCTTCCCTGTGAAAGAAAATTAAATAGTCACATTCATAATTAAAGGGCCTTTTGATTATCGCGTTTCCTCCCTTTTGCCCTGGAACGTGTTCCTTTTTCGTACAAAAAGTTGCGGTCCGTAATATTTTGTGGCCGGGACAGTGAACGCTGACATGAATGCGGAATTACGGACGGCCATTTATCACCCTCAAAAGTTGCCATTTAGGGCCTCTCTAAAGTACATGTTAGAACTGACCTGGTAATTTTTCCCCCTTGTTTTTGAAAAGTTCTTATTTGTTCATGTACACAACTCTTTTCACTATAGAAAAATCATATTGATTACACAATTTACGATAAAATACACAGTTTTACCTTAAGAAGATAATAAATAAAAAATGCAAATCCCTAAGTCAAATAGCAAAGAAAGATGGTACTAAAATTTATTTATTTATAACACGCTCTTGCAGCCAAATAATTCAAGAATCTGAGCATATAAATGCTGAAATCTCATAGAAGGCAATTACCAAGCAAACTCATTTGTTCAACGTTATTTATGAGAGCAAAAAAATCCCAGATAGGTGAAATCTACATATTGCTTCTAAAAAACGAAGCGAAGAGGTGCGAGGACCACAGGTCTTATGAGCCATTCAGCAAAAATTTTTATGAGGATCCTTTTTAACTATTAACTATTTAAGCAGCTTTGAAAAAGCTCAAGAGAAGCCAGATTAGGATTAACCCTTAAGGTAGAAAGATTCTTGAAAGTAAAGGGAATGCTACTCGTAAATGCTTTGTAAACTACAAACAACCTTCGACCATGATCAACATAAGGGGTTAATACACCGCATATATTTTCCGACCACCGAGGATACATTCGAACAACAAATGGCATATAATCCTATAATAATATCGAAAGAGTAGTTCATTAATCATGTCAAAGACAGTTTGTTTATCTAAAGTTTATATGATAACTTAGACGTATTTAGCCCTAAATTTTGATGAATATTTATCTGGTAACGCTAGATAAACACGCCAGTGTACCTATGTTATTTATAGTTATAAAATAGTTATTTAATTTATTAGGTTGCTGTAAAAAGAGTTTTGTGTCATGATTTTTGGGTTTATTTATTTATATATAGTCTAAAGAACAAGAATTAACGGTATCATGATCAACAACATAAGGTACGCAGACAACACTGTAGACATGGGAGAATATGAAGAAAACTATAAGCATTAATGATGACACTAACGGATGAAAGTTTGAGAATGGGATTAGAGGTGAATGTGGCAAAGACTAAGATCGTGGTTCTCGATCGAAACTCACAAGAACAACAGGTAAAAATCGCAATCAACGGCGTCACCCTCCAGAATATTCAGAGCTACGTATATCTTAGCGGGGAAATAAACCATTAGCTGAACCAGGCTAAATAAATTACAAAAATAATAGAAATTGCAAGGAAAGATCTGAAAATGCGAAATATACTGTGTAATCTAGGTATATCACTCGAGGTGAGACTAAGAAAAGTGCTATGTGTGGTCACTTTTAATTAATTAAAAGTGAAGGAGGTATAGAAAAAAAGAAAAATTATTGATTAAAAAACATAAGAGACTGGCCAAACATGGATCGTGATACCCTGATCTATCGAGCCCAACAAATTCTCCTCAACACAAGTAGAGGAGAATTTGCCATAACGGTGACCAATCTCAATATAGATGATAGCTGAGAGCAGGAGGATGAAATAATAAGAAAAGAAAAATTTATCAGTTCCATTTGGTGAATAAAAAGAATATACATTTTTGCAGATCGAGGTGGAGCTACAAGGCAAAACGTGGAACTTTTTATAACTTAATTTTTTTTTAATTGTAACAGATTTTTCGGTTTATCACGAAAAATTAAAAATATTCATTTAGAACCACTTATGCGCACCATACTTTTATTGAGTACCTAAAAATACAACATTGTCGAAATTTAACAAAGTTTACGACAATAGTTTGACTTCAATAGTTTCCGATATTCGAGACTCCGAAAATCAGAGTTAAATTTACTCTTAATCGTACCCTTTACTAATTAAATCTATCCGAACTTCAATCTGCCAATATATACTTTCGCATTATGTCTCTATAGAATCTAGACAAGTTTCTTTGGTTTTAAGAAATAAGGGGATTTAAAGTTGCAGAGGAGTTTCAAATATGAATGACTTCAGTTTTTGTCATAACTAAATAAAAAATATACTTACTTCATAATTAGGAAAATAATGTAACATAAATATTATATAAATCTTTCTTCCGAAGCTTAGAATATTTTTTGAATCTGTGCCTAAATCTGAATCTTGTGCTAATATAACCTATTTAGGAGATACAGTTTATTTTTTTATATTATATAAGTATATGTAAAGAAGCAGTGTATAAAAATGAGAGAACTTATTTATTAATACTATTAATTTTAAAACTCCCCTATTCTAAATTATATTTAAAGAATTTTAGTTATTTTCCTAATTTTTCTTTAAACATTTTTAAAGGCTTTCAAGACTCTATCTTTTTAATTATTTTTTTTTTGTAAAATTTATCTAAAAATTTTTTTCACAAATATTATTTTTCTTGTAGAAACCTTAAATAAAATTTTTTATGATTAATATCTTTTGGGATTAGCATTTTACATGAAACACAAAATTTATATAATTTTATTAAAATATATAGAAATATTTATTTTCTATATTAATCCTGGCTATTAACGTATTTTTATTTACATACTTTAGTCGGATTTATGAAAAAATAAACTATATCTGAGAAATAAACTCACTATTAAGAAAAAAAAATTAATAACTAATAAGGTATTATGTTGGTAATGAAATGAAAATCTTATAGAAATTTTAAATTACTATAGTCACTACTTTTAAATTATAATTGAAGTATAATGTGATTTAAACAGGATCATATTTCGACAGATCTCATGATGTATCTAGTGTTAAATATTTAAATGAATGAATTAATTATTTATAATTTTCTTGTCATTTCATGCTTTCATAATAAAGATTAGTTTTGCCTAATTTATATTACTAAATAAATTAGGATAATGTTGGGATACAAAATTCTCTATTTGCACATATTTGTCAATATTTTTTTAAATTTTCATCACCAGGACATAAAGTTCAAAATGTACATAATTAACATATAATATCTGGCTCTGAATTATGATATATTTGTACTAAAACAGTTTTGCTTAAGGTAATAAATAATTTAATTCCAATATTATTACATGTATGTAAATTTTCTGTTTTTACCATTTTAGTTTTTATTAAGCTTAGGTATAATTTATATTATATTATATGTATATGTTTTATATGTTAAATTTATTCTTTGAGAATGCATCTTGTCAAACATAAATAAAACATTATTCTGGGTACTCCTATGCACTCTCGATTTTAATTTACTAAAGGAAAAATAGAAATTTTTTTTTAACTATATTGTAGTTTTTTAAATATTAAAATAAATAATTTTTTTACAGGCACAACAAACGTTTAAATAACTTGTGATTTCATTTCAAAAAAAATACAAAAGAATCAATTTTGGTATAAAAAAGATATCTACTACTGAAAATTAAAAAAGAAATTTTTTATTACATTATCAATTAAAAATCTACAAAATTTCGAAATTCTTATGTCAGTGGAACCGTCCGGTAAGATTGGATGTGCTTTTGTTGTTGATTTTAAGAAATCTGATGATGCTTTTATTAAGTCGAAACTTGTTACTTCCTTACCTTATAAATGTTTTTTATTTGCTTATATTGATTTAAAGCTTTGTAAAAATTATTCTTTGTTGTAATATAAGATGTACATAAAATAGGTTTTAAAATAAATGTTTTATATATATGTACTCGTCTATACCAGTGACATGTTTATTACAAGTTATAAATCAATAAAATGCTTTAGTATCCACATGGATTATGCATAATAATAGGTTGTAAGGTATGTAGAACTATGTTACATTAGTATAAGCTTTTATAAAATATTCGCATTATTTCACATAAATTTTTGTATACAGGGTGGAACAAAAAAAAGATATGACGTAATCGGTCATTTTTTTAAATAGAATGCTATATTTTTTATTGCATTTGTGAAATATAGGTGAAATTCAAGATTTTTAATTCTTAAAAGCAAATGAATACCTTTATAAAATTAGACTAATAAACGAATTAAATGAGGACGATCCTAATCGAAGAAAACAATTTTGCGAGCAAATGATAAACATTTGCAATAATAACCGTCAGTTTGTGTTACGAGTTTTGTTTTCGGATGGAGCAACTTTTTGTTTAAACGGTGTCGTAAATCGGCAAAATTGTCGGTACTGGTCAGTGTCAAATCCATACTGGGCAACTGAGGCTCATACACAGTACCGTAAATCTATTAATGTTTGGGCTGGTATCGTGGAAAATAAAGTAATAGGGCCATACTTTTTCAAAGAAAACTTAACAGGACAACGCTATTTGAATTTTCTTCAAGAAGATCTTATCCCTGCTTTCCCGATAGATAATTTCTGGGTTCAGCAAGACGGCGCACCGCCACATTTCTTTCGAGATGTCCGTAATTACTTAGATACAGTCTTCCCAGGAAGATGGATAGGACGAAGAGGGCCAATAGAGTGGCCGGCCAGGTCACCAGACCTAAATCCCTGCGACTATTTTCTAAGGGGGTACCTGAAAAGTAAAGTTTATATTGAGAAGCTAAACAACGTAGCAGATTTGAAAAATAGAATTAGATATAAAATTAGACGTATATCACCCGAAATAATTGATAATGTTTTACATGAGTTTGTAAACCGTCTTGCTTTCTGCCGAGAAGTAAATGGGGATCAGTTTGAACACTTGATATATTAATAAGAGTTTTTACAGTTTATAACATTTTATCCTCCATTTTATCTTTATTTCTAAATAGACGTACTTGCTAGCCTTTTTGTTGGTTAAATAAAAATATTTCTAAAACAGTTGAGTTTTGAGATAAGGTGTGTTATATAAAATTTGCTTGGAATTTCGCCTACATTTCATAAATGCAATAAAAATATAGCATTCCATTTATAAAAATGACCGATGACGTCATATTTTTTTTGTTCCACCCTGTATACAAAAATTTCTGTGAAATAATGCGCAACTTCAAATAAAAATCGACGGGTCCGAGCGTTTTCTCAAAAAATAATGTCTCTAATTTTTATTAAATTTATGCGAAACTTTAGGCGGTCACTGTATATATTTTAACTTAATTAAATTGTTACGAGAAAAAAGTCTATATTCTTTAGCAATTTTTTAGCATAAAATATAATTTCACTAGCTTCGCCTAACTCTTATAATAAAATTAATTAGAAACTAAATAAAAAACAAGCACTTTATTATTACATATATTACACAGCTATAATTTTTTATTTTTAGTCACCCTAATTATGTCCTTACATATGTCTATATAATACTCCTTTAACAAACAATAATAATATGATAGTGACAGTTTTATTTTCTCTCAGTAAGTTTAAATTTAATTTACCCTTTTTTTTATTTTATGATTTTATTATAGGATGATATATTTTGATATTTTGTTATTCAGTATTTAACTTTACTTAATTACAATAAATATATATTTAATTTCTCAATAATTGCTCCATATATGCTCTTTCAATTAAACGTGTATGACTCGTGATTTAAACGCTGCTTAAACTTTTAATTAAAGGGATTAAAAATTAATACAAAGAACAAACATATCCATTAAGGTGATTGGAAATATACAAAAAAAAGTCTCGAATACCTATTTTACTTATTTAATAAAAAAAATATTTAGATTTTTGCTTTACTCTATTAAAAACAAATCTAGGTATATGTAATAAAGAATAAATATTAACAATATCAAGCTTATCAAAAAGTTTATTTCAAACAAAATCAATATCGAGATTTGCTTGTTAAATACATAACCCGACGTTTAAAAATAAAAGTTTACTACTTCGGGTTTCCGCAATTCCCTTAACAGATATTTCTGGATTATGAATCCTTTTCTTCCGATTAAGTCATAAATTTAAAGCTAAGTTGCAATAAATGAGATTTTCGAAATCTTATCCATTGTTATGCAGGGCTTTAAACTCGATCTGCAGCTTTGAGCGTTTTGTATTAACGTTTTCCGATACAACGGTTTGAAACTGCACGTAAGCGGTTGTTTATTTTCGGAATATATTCTGAGTTCTATTTTATATTTTTGTTTTTCCAGTGTAATTTAAATTTTATAGTGTAGGAAGATTTATTTATTTTAATAATAGAAATCTTTTCTTTCATTTTTTCAAAATTTACAATGTTAGTAAAAAAGATTTATGACAAGGAATACTATATTTGAATTATTAACAAAAACTACATAAAATACTTAAATTAAATTATCAATCAACCATCAAGTTTTTATCTTTACGAAATGAGAAACTCATTATTTCATTACTTACCTAACTTAAGTGAGTAAACCAATTGCAAAGGGCAAGAACAAAAATGTAAATCTTTAAATAATAAAACTAAAATTAAATTTTCAAAAAAAATAACTTAATTTTGGTCAAACTCTATAAGTGTCATACAAAGTAAGAGAGGAGGAGATAAGGTTAGTAAGATATAAAGCAAAGAAATAAGTAAAGGGAGAAAAAAACCACAAACCTAAAGTATGCATAACAGCGTTTAAAATTAAAAGCATTATGACCTCTAACATCATAAGATAGAGACACCCTTTTATAAGGAGTAGTTGAATACTTGGGGGTTATATTAGATTCGAAGTTTAACTAGAGCTAGGTTTTGGTTAATCAAGAATTCGGATACCATATTCACGAATTTCTTTTAAGAAAATCACAATAACATCGATGCCATATTTCAATTCCTAGTAAGTTTTTACTCTGGCATATATAGTGGTGGTAAAGCCGCACCAGCTTTCTGTAATTTATTAAAAGCTTTTCATTATTTAATCATCAGATTCTGTTTAGGAAACCTCACCAGCGTTAGTTTTGAGGTATAGAACTTTCACAGTTTAAATCCTATTTGTCAGCTATAATGGAATCTTGGGTTATCTCATCTTTTGGAAAATAGCATTGCTCAGGAATCGGTTTTGAGATCGGTCTTATTCCATTTCTTCATATAAATAACTTCACTTCATACGCCGACGATACCACCCTCTTATGGAACTACGCCGACTTTTTGACTAAACTTGGCGTTTAACTTGTCAAAAACAAATATATTATCATTTAATCGTGATCTAAAACTTTCTTACCTACACATTCTTTAATTTAATGTCGGCCTTATAGCAAACTGAAGTATGTATCTTGATTATTGACTCTGAATTAGGTGCATATTGCCGTTCTTTAAAAACAAAATCATCTGGCTGCTATGCAAGTAGAATGTAATTAAACTAGATAATTCCGTGCCTAGATCAGTTTAGTTATGGACAATTATTATGGAATCTCTTTTTGGGGTATGCCAAACATTATTCTGACGACTCATTGCAGACCCTTTTTGGTAAAGAAAAAAATCAGTTTAATTAAAATCTGGCATAGGTTAAAAGGGCAAAAAGCTTTATATCATAACACACGAAATTCTTCAGACTTAGTCCTGGCAATTCCACAAACATTCTTTGGAAAAAAATCTGTAATTTATGGAAGTACTAAAATATACAACTATTTACTACATCAATTAAAAAGCAATATTTACTTAAAAACGCTTAAAATGCAAGTTGACAAGATAATGATTTAATGCTTTGCCTGCAATGAATCACACCTTTGGACAATAAGGATTATTTTGAATTTAATTAAAGGCCTGGCTTTCAACCCAAGATAGCATACTGTATTATTACCAGGCTAGTTTTATCAATGATTACGTATGCAGCTGTGAGAGCCAAAGACAATTCAAAGTACAACAAGATTAAACTTAGATAAAATACAAGGACTTACTTCCCTAAGAACAATAGGGGCCATGGAAATTAATGCCCACAGAATTGATGAAGCAGCTACTTCTCTGGATTATTTAAGGTAAACCAAAGGATTACTGCAGATGGTAGGTACATAGTCAACTCGGTCTTACAGAAGTTCTAGACTCAGTTCAATATTCTGTAAAAATAAAATATTACAAATAAGGTAGGAACACATGTTTGTTAGATGTAACTTCATTCATCTAACACCTTTCTATAATACTAAAACGTTGGCGACCGTAGGATTTATGGGGATATAAGCCGATACATAGGCGGATTTTTTAATCTGCCTGTGTATGTGCATTCGACCGACGAAGTTGCAATAGCTAGAAAAAAAACCAAGGCAAAACCAGGGGGTTTTCCAAAGAAAAACCGCCATATTTTCTGAATATTAGAACATAAGCAGGAAGTATACAAACAAATGAATGCCTTGCCTGTGTTTAAAGGTTAAGACCTCCAATTTGATTACAATTTAAATTTAAAAAATCGCTCTAGGGCTAATAAACCATGATAGATTACTCAATAGAGTGACACATAGTTTTTTGAAGGAGAATTGAATTGACCTGTTTTATAATATTTTCTTAATAGAGTTGACAGATTTATCAATCGAGACCCAAATTGATACCTTTAAATTTACCTTTTACCTTTTAAATATTTCGGTTTTAATAGAAGCGTAAAGATCACATACATTAAAGTCACAACAATTGACTTCAACTTGAGGTACATCTACCTTTTCTAAAGCAAACTTGAAACTTTAATATAATTCATAGGCAATTTCTAAGAAAAATGTACATTTGCAGGTTAAATAAAAATATGAGTATAATGATAGCCACTATAATTAATATGTATGATGTAAGGTCTAAAAATAACATAAAATTATGTGTAAGCCAAAAAATTTTTTTCATAAAAGTAACACCTTCAACAATTTTTTTGACCATCAAACATCTTTTTACAGATGGTCTTGAATTTAGAAAATGCTACCTACCAGTTTTTGCTTGTTTTTAAGGTTAATTTTAAATGTACTAATTTTGTATTTCATTGTCAAGAATATAGACATCAAAGTAATTCCTCTAATGCAAGTTTACAAGTTAACAAGTTTAAGTGTTTATTTTCCGAACTTTCATGTAGCTCACCATAAGCTCCGATTATTCAATTGAATTAAAATTTATAGTAAATACCAATAAGTTATTGCAGTATAAATAAAAAAGTAAAAACTATAATATCATAGTATAACACGTAAAACATGCATTACAAAGTTACATGTTCCCAACTAGTGCATCATCATCCCAACAAAAAATAAAACACGTTATACATACATTGATTTTGCATAGTATTGAATACATGATATTTAGCTTAGATCCCAAGATAGTACTTTGTATCTACACCACACTTGTGTACGTTTTATTTTTTACGTTTCTGTTTACACTGTAATAATTGCATTTTGGTGCCTTTGTAAAAATATATGATTTTATCTCTTTGAAGTATTGCGTAAGATTCCTTTGCAGTATCATGAAAAATAAAGAAAAATGGTGAAAAGCTTAGTTTCTCCTAATATGGCCTTCACCGGATTGATAGATTTTTATCAGATTAGTTTTAGATCTTAGATTTTTAAAAAAGAACTTTTTGGAATTGCTTCAATATTGAATTAAATTGTTGTACTATATCTGCTTTTCTGAAATCTAGTAGTATTTTGCATTAGCATGAAAAACATATTTTAAGTCAGTCCGTAAATGATTTGGTTTGCATAAGATTTTAATATTCATTTTCGAGAAAAGTTTCATGGCAGTTGTAGTCCAAGACTTTTTAATACCAACTTCTCTTTGACCCAACGACTTTGTCACATATATCTGCTTGAATATATGTATTACATAACTGAACAAAACTGAAGTAAATCTTATAAGAATAAAGAGAAAAGACAGTTACAAGAATATCTCTTTTCTTTACTGGATGGTTAATAGCCAGTTAACAATATGTAACTATTTTTGTCAGCAACAGTTATTTTCCTATACACACATACTATAGTTCTATTAATATCAAATTTTACTCTTTTTGCAATTTAGGATACTAGATAGATAGTTTTATATCAGATATTTGCCCAATTTTGCTATCGATGAAATTTGACCGCTTCTACAAATGACGAGTTTTTATTATGCTGATTGAACTAAAGAATTCATGATCCGAATTCCTTAAAACTAAATTTTTAATTATTTTTAGCTTTTTTAATTTTTTTCAATATATAGAACTTGCTTATTTACCATCTTTAACTAAAAATAATCAGAAAAGTATATTTTTGCTTCATCACACAAATAACCTCACAAATTCCAACAAACCCCTCTTACAAAGTGTCAGCGCCTTTCAAAGTTTCTTGTTCAAAAAAGGTTTGATCGATTACCGTCTATTATGAAAAAAAGCACCAAACAAGTTAGCCAGCCCTACGGAAAGGATCTCGTTGTTCATGTTTTATTCAAAAGAATGTAACAAAAGGTATATATTTAAATCAAAATCTATACACATCTTGATTTGGGTAACAAACCTATAGCAGTCGAAAAGAGGAAAACTAAATATGTACAAGGTGAAAAAGGAAGAAGAACTAATTAGCATGCAATTCAAGATTGACAAAGTAACATCAGAACGTGACAGAAGCCTCTAATTTACACCGGTAAAGATCAAAATATTTTCCGGCACAAAGAAAAGGCTTTTCAGAAGTAAAATGCAAATAAAATGCAAAAGCGTAAATTACCCCGGACTTGGGAAAATTTACATTCCGGCGGGCTTATTACGTTACCGCCAGTGGTGCGCCAGTTAGGATGAGTTAATAGTAGTTAAGTTTTTTTAGAAAAAAAATCTTAACTAGCAACATTCGTGGATGAGAAGTCAAAGTGACAATGGTTTTTTTAGCTGAAAATTACTTAAAAAATGCTCAAGTCAAGTAAAAATTACATTAGAATTTAACATTGAAAAGGCATCAGGCTCATATTTAGTCAACACTTTATGATTTTTTTTGCGAGAGGTGAAAATGAATCTTCACTTTTATCAGTAAAATAATCTAAATAGCCCGGCCCTTTGTGTGTTTCTGAAAAAGTGTGTGGTTTTCTAAAAAAAAGTGTTTCTGACCTTTTCAATTTTTCTAGTATAGTAATAGTTCTTCTATTTTTTTTTAAATGCTTTTACCTTACAAGCATTACCAGTTATATATGTGTGTTGGGAACAAATTGGCAACTGACAATCAGAAGTAAATTTTCAATTGGATAAAATCCACTGTACGGATAGATACCATTTTAAAATAATACATGATGGTTTCTGTAAAAGTTTCTTTAATGTTTCTAGGTATTATCGTTTAAAAAGAAAGCTCCTGGAGATGGCGGATGATGCCAAGAGACCAAACGTTGAAACAAGGGCACTAACCTTCCTAAATCTGATAGATTCATAAAACATTTTTGGATATATGTACTGATGGAATAGTCGTAATACCAAGAATTCTAAAAACTTTTACTTTTACTTTTAAAAACCGAACAGTCCTTCTCTATAATTTACACCCAATCGTTCCATCGTGTATGTCCTAATGCAAACAGAGAGTAACATTTTTACCCTTTCGTTAAAAATTTTGAATTTTTTAGAAATTTTGACAAGTGTTTTATTTTTTGTTAATTAATATTATTATTATTTTTCTATTAAAATATTAATTAATGCTTCTTTATTCATAATTGAATCCGTTAATAATCCGTGTTTTATTCGCAAGCAAGCGTCAGCATTTGACAATAAAGTGAATAATTATTAATGAGGGCTCTGTCTGTCATCTGGTATCATTGGAATTGTTTTTTGACCATATAAAAGTGTTCAAGAGAAAATGCTCTAAATTATTTTTATGTTCAAAATTTGGCCATTTACGCCCCCTGTAATTAAAAGGTCAATAATTTAAATATAATTATCTCGGGAAAATGTCAGTTTAATGTACTTTTTTTTTACCTAATTAGAAACCTAGAAATATTTTCCATCGTTTTGATGAAAAACTCATTGGCGTACCCATTGACCTTAATATAAGAAAAAATAAATACAAAAAAAAACACTAAAATGTATATAAGGACAAAAGGTATATAAATAAAAGGTAAAAAAGAGGGTAAGAATGTTTGATGCTTAATATGGCTATGTCACTATAAATTATTAAATTTCTTTTAGTTATTTAGCACCTCCATTCGTAATTAATCTAGGCAGCGGACTAATCCAAATTATGTAAAAATAATAAATTTTCTAAAAATTTTAAAGTTATTATAATATAAAGATAATTTAATTTAATTGTCGTAATCCTAATCTAATTACAATTATATGATATAGGTCTAGATAAATATGGAAATTCATTGGCAGGTTTCCATGGAGATTAACAAATGAAATTGGAAATAACAATTTTTGACAAGTTTGCATTGTTCTAATTCAAATTCATTATGTTAATTCGTTTTCATTGTTGTATTTTAGGGGTGTATTTTTAGTGCTAAAATGACTCAAGGGTTAAACTAGTGTCGCCTACATATCTTAAGTTAATGCACGTCCATTTTAAGAATCCTCACTCAAAAATATTTGGCTGTTTAATGGTTTTGAGTTGTTACCAAGATTTTCCTTTAAAAAAAATTAGTTCCTTTTAGGTGAAGATTTCCTAAGTAACATACGAGGTTTGTTAAATAAATAAAGTAAGTTTTGATAGGTTCGAAAAATATGAATTTATGTCTCTTCTAAGTAAATCTTCTAGGGCCTTTGCTAATCCCCGAAGTTATTTATATGCAGTCTTTCGCAGCCAGCAATTTCTCTACAATTCGGTTGTTGAAGTCTCTCCTTAAAGAGAACTTTTCAGTAATGAATATAAAAAAAAAGTCACAAGGGACTAGATCTGGTGAATATGGTGATGTTTGAGCAAGAATAATTTTTTTATTAATTTAACATTTTCATCTTTTGTTGTTGTGCTAGAATGTCCAGGCCGATTATCATTGGTTTCTTCTCAACTTTCTTCAAGTTTTGTCGTAATATGAGGTTAACTAATTTAAAATACCAAAAGATGTAAGGGATTTTTTGTAGATTATTATAAAGAATCTTTTGTTTCAAGCTTCTTAGGTAACCTGTAGATTTCATACTTATTATTTGTTATTAAATAATATGAATTCCAAGTAGAATGGTATTTGGGTTAGTGGGCATGTTTGACTTATGTATACACCATAAGATTAGGTATTTATGACGTAGAGAAGAGAGTTTAGTCATAAGTCGACGATGGTTGATTGAGATTACTTGAATAAACCAACTAATTAGTTCTCTCCTTCAATTTGTAGAACTGGTACTTTAGCGGATTTATCACCTATAGTTTCAATGTCCAAAATTGAATATTCTTTTTTCATACTGTTTATGATACTTCTAAAATATGGTCCATTGGAGATACTCACGTGTTGGGCGCCAAAGTTTCCACTTTTGTCAAATTGAAATGTTTGTCAGGAAAGGCATATATATACTCATCACATATTCATTATTACAGGATTTGGCCTAAAAAGTCTGAAAATTTGATCAAATCTATAGTAGGCTTAACTATGTAAACAATGGCTTTTCAAGGAGATGAGGATGTTAAATGGGGGTTTATCGCCTATAGTTTCAATACTGAATATTGATCTTTCTTTTCTTTTACTATTTATTTGTGGAATATGGTCTATTCGAGATACTCACATATGTTGGGCGCCAAAGTTCCACCCAGTTTTGTCAAATTTAACTTTTTGTGAGGAAATGCATATACGTATTATAAAGGCATATATATACTCATCACATATTCATTATTCCAGGATTGGGCCTAAAAAGTCAAAAAATTTGATTAAATCTACAGTAGGCCTAACTATGTAAGTAATGACTTTTCAGGAAGAGGAAGTTTATCGCTTATAGTTTCTATACTGAAAATGGAATATTCTATTCGAGATACTCATGTGTTGAGCATCAGAGTTCAACTCACTTTTGTCAGATTGAATTGTTTGCTAGGAAATTAATATATTTATTATTTCAGGAACCGGAAAAAATTGTTAAGCCCAAGGGAATGCAGGAATATTCATATAGAAATGAAAATACAGTTCACATAGAATTTTTGTTACGTAAAGTATTTTTTAAGCAGTTACAGCCAATAGTTAGATAGCATTCTTTAACTGCGTAGAGGATTTCTCACTTAGCACGAGAGAAATTTTGCTTCATCTAGGAATCCTTAGTCAGCCTTCGGTGTCTAAACTTTATCCATATCATGTATCAGAAAATCATTTTGACAAATGACTTGACCATTGTTATTGGCTTAGCGACATATGGAACTAAAATCCCCAGTTCCCTTTTCAATTTTGTGGGCTGGGTAGTGTTAATTTACATTATTAGTCCCGGGAAAACCCTAATTTAAAAAAAAAATTATTGGCTATTCATTATTAATGATCAGTTAAATAGTGAATCAGAACTTAATTTTTTACAAAATACGTTGCTAATAGTGTTTGAAGATGTTCCTATTAACATGAGTATAAATATGTGGTATTAAGATAATAGTTGTCCAACAAATTATTTTCAAAAAATTTCATATTTCCATTTTCAACAAGCTTAAATTGAATAGAATCGAATGTCTTTTAAAAATTATAACTATTTAAACTACCACGCTTTCACTGCCTTCCCTTACTTTAGGTCAACACAGCAATGATTCTTTGACAAAATTGATGAAAAATATTCCAAGGTTTCTAATTATTATAAAAAAAATATTTAATCTGATATTTTCCGAAGAAAATTACAATTAAGTTAATGACTTTTTAATTACACTCTCAAGTAGTCAAATTTTATACTAAAAAATAATTTCCAACATTTTCTCTTGGTCACTTTTATAATGGCAAAAGAAATCCAATGATATCAGATTAACAATTCCCAAGATATGGTCGCGATCCATGCTTACTAACACACCCTGTATAATTAAAATGAAATGCGCCCCAAGACAAGGCCTTGGGAAACATTAATATTGAATATATCTTGATCTAAAGAAATCTTATTAACTCTGACAAATTGTGTTCTATTATGCAGATATAACAAACTAGAAATAAAATACTTTCGTTTTTGACATTTCGTAGTAGAACTACACAATCAAAAGCTTTACAAAACTTTTCATTTAATTAACATTTAATTCGCTTAGCACCTTTTCGAGATATCAGTCGTTGAAATCCTATTTAAAACTTAGGTACACTAAGTATATGAAGTTTTTACTTAAAAGACCTTATATTCTTGTTTCTCATTTACCAAAATATGATAGCTAAAACTTTCGTCATAGAGTATATTGCATACTTATTTCTTTCTTTGTCTTTCATAATATAATTTAAATTATTTCAAGTCACTTAAATTTCAAATATAAATTGATAGAAGTTCTTGTATATATTTAATAGAAGTGCTAAATAAAAGGCGCTCAAAATATGCTCATAATATTGACGGCATCAGTTTGGTATATTAAAGTTTTAGGATATTCGTTCAGTGGCATTATACAGGGAAGGATAAGATTCAAAGGCAATAAGTTAAAGTTAAGTACATTGTGATTTCACATCGATACGAATAACCTACAGAGTCATCTTCGTATGTGTATGTTAAGATATAAAACACACTCAGACGCCATGGCAGTTGTAAGGGAACTAAATTAAAGTAAAAATTGAGTCTTTAAATAAAGACTTGTAAAGTAACTCGTACTACTCAAAAATATAAAAAAAAATCAAGCTGCACATATTTACATAAATCAACATTGTTGAGCCAGAATTTTAATTCTTACCGCAAAAGGAACACATTCATGAAAATAAATAAATCATTTACCCTGGTATATACATATACTCACAAATATTTTATCAATTATTATGCTATTTTAAAGTAAAATATCTATAGCTTACTTAAGTATGCTTATCAACGAAGCAACCTCTTACTTCCATACTTCATAATAGACTGCTAACAACGAAGGTTGTTGTGGCGGGGCGAAAATTTAATTACTTAATTTTAAATGGAGAACATCATGCACAAAGCTTTAAGGTTCGCAAAGCATCCGCCAGAATATTGGATTATGTGACATCCACGGAAAGTTGATTATACTGTACTAAGGCGGATAAGCTTTCGAAGATGAGGTGGTAAATGGCTAAAAGTTCTAACTTGACTAAATATTTTAATCACGAGCGTAGCTTTAAGCACATATATTTAATTTTTTTACTACCAGTTAAGTTTTAAGGTTATTTTATTTAAAAGGAGTTACAGATCCTCTTTTGTTTTAAGGCAGAGCACGAACATCTTGGGGACAAATTAGCAAAGAGATTATAGTCTATAACAAGAAAGACCTTTTCATATTAAATAATAAAGGACGTTTATGAGAGGTTTACGTAATGTTTTCGAGTGGAACAGACGCTATTTACACCAGAAGGACTTTTAATTACTGCCATAAATGATCTTAGCCATTAACACTAAAATGAGGATTAACCCATTAACCTTTTCGAAACCCCCGTTTGTCGAGTATTATTTCTATGGTTACTTCGTTGCTTCTGCTGTCATATTTAGTTTTTTATACGGAAGGGTCAAATATTTTCCTGTGAGTCTAAGAATATAAGATGCAAAACACGTTGATATAAAGAAGTGAAGCTACTAGAATTTTTTTTTACATTTTTCTACAGTTATTGCAATTAAAATTCTAAGAAGATATTCTCAAGCTTCTTTCATGATCATATAGTTTCAAATATTATAAAGAGCATCTACAAAAGAAAAACACACCTTTTAGAAGACAAAAGTATTTTGAATGTAGTACTACAGCTGTTGGAATTAAAAATCTAAGAAGATATTCTTAAGCTTGTTTGGTGACTACATGTCTGAAATATCATAAAGAGTATCATATATATAAAAAACACACCTTTTAGAAGATCTAGATAAAAGTATTTTGAATGTAGCAATTAAAAGTAATTAATTAAATGTAGAAAAAAAATTTGAAAAATCTGAAAATCAATTTTTATTGTTGTCATCCTTCGCTCAGCCAAAGTAAAAGATGAAAATAAAGTTTTGGTTTCTTTATTATCATCATCATTTATTACTAATGCATTCACTTGCGTGCGTGTATATTTATTTCTCTTTCCTAGTTTACAAGCGGTCATGGCAAAGGATCTGGCAAATCCACTTGGCAAGAGGGTTCAGCTCTTTATTTTAACGCTATTTCTCTCTTAGTTTTCTGACATGCATTTTCCGCTGTTCATTTTTTAGTTTTTGTCATTATTCTTCAATCTTCCGAGAATCTATCTTTACGTGTTATCGCTATAAAGAACTGACGAGAATCGTTGTTTTCCAGCTGTTGAGTATATCTTTAAAATGTTTTTGCAGTTTCTTTCGCAGACGTAGGTAATGTGTATATATATATATATATATATTGTCACTGCTGTTTGATGATTATTGCCTTAATATGTGCAGTTAATTTCTTCCAAAATACTGACATTTACTTAACAATTCTGCCCTTTTATTTCCAGTATCCGTCTGAGACAACATTGATCATACTTATTCAGTACCTTTATTTAGATTTTCCAGCTGTCACATCAGTATGTTAAAGTTTGTAATACTCGTAAACTCGGTTTAGTAGTTCGCTGAAAGCAGCGCTGGCACATCTCAATTGATGTCGAATTTAAGCATCAATATTTGCATTTGATGAGAGGTGAAATATAAGATTTGTTTTGTGAGACCTGACAATTGACAGTTTTCGTGCGAAGAAACACAAACTGAACAAATAGATCCGAATTTATAAATATGACCTTAAAAACATATAATGTAATGAGTGTCATTGAAAAATAATGAAATTAATAAAATACTTCATTGGACAGAAGAGAGTAGATCAAGAAGAAAGAAGAATCCAAGTATATTCAAAATGGTAGAGTACTAGTATAGTCAGGTCAAATCTTAGGAAAAATTGCTATAATTCTCTTCACGAAATAAAAAAAACAAAAAAAACTTATTACTCCATCCTCCAGCAAGAAGTCAAGTACCTTGATATCAAGGTAACCTGAGGCGCATCTATTAAACACAATATAAATAAACTAAAATGACGACCAAAAGAACAGTCGGAAAAGATTTGCTGATCTTTCCTGTTTACAGAAGTAGTAAAATCCAAATAAATAAATTAAAAAATTAATATTCTGATGGCTTTAAGCTGTTTAATTTGGAGAAAGACTCGAGCTATTTAAATTTTAGGCACTTATCTTGTCTAGCTTTGAGCTACCTGAGCCATGGAAAGTATACGAATCGTTCTCCTCGATATTATTATCAAAGAGGAAGACCTAAATCAAATAAGACTTAATATATGAGATGCAGGTCATATTATAATAACTGACTTTATAAAAAAATTTCTTTTTGATATGTTGATTCTATGTGATTCTGTGATTCTTTAAATAAAGTTATAATATATGTAATATTTTAGTGTGCGGAACCATTGCTTATTGAAATTGAGACTTGGTCCTATAAAGTAATATAACATTATAAGATACGTTAGTAGGTCTAATGAGACATATGCTTAAGAATTAACAGCCAATTTTCCTCGGTGTTTGCTATTACTACGATATAATCGACAACTGATGCGATTAAAATATCTCACTATCTATTCTGTAACTAAATCATTTATAATAATTTATAATAATACCTACGACTAGTGATAAAAGAGTGGTTGATTTTGCTCTTTACATTTGCCTCTCTAAGCATATCAGCAGTGCTCCAATTGGGTCTAAAATTGCACCGTATTTTTGAAATCTCTTCTGCTAGTGGCAGTAGACAGAATTTATAATGCTTTGGCCAGGACTTTATCAACGGTGAGAAGCAATGATATACCACGGTAGTTGCTACATTTTGTTTTATCCCCTTTTTAAACATTTTGGTATTTAGTATCTTGTAAATCAGCAGGAATGGTTTCAGAATTTTAGATCTTGGTCATTCCGATATGTATCAACTAATCGGAAGGAGTTTAGCAGGAATACCATCAGAATGAGAATCCTTTTTTATACTGATTTATTATTATTCAACATTTATTGCAATATGGTAAACATACAAATAAGTTTTTTAATATAATTTTTAACTTTACGATGAACACGTAGCATATCCACAAAAAAAAACTCGCTAAAAAAACGCTAACAATGTAACTCTAAAAAACAAATTAACACCAGGATTAATACATTTGGAGATCATAGTTGTCAATATTTTGAGGTATTCTCTTTGTCTAAAAAGGAATATGCTCCATTAATATTGATTTCATTTGTTAAGAAGAATTACATTGCATTTTTAAAAATAAGAATTGACTGTACAGTTTTTTTGATATGAGCAATTTTTTGATAAACATTAACTCGGGGCTTTAACACTAAATTTAGTCTATATATAGTATTCTGGTGATGACTTATATCTCGTAAAATGGCTTTTCCTTTATAAAGTGGTATAGCTGTTATTTTAAAAAATAACAATCTTACATCAAAAACATCTATCTCAGCAAACAACAAGTCTGAGGGGCACATCCTATTCTTTCCCTAAATGATCTTTAGGAGCCATTTTTAAGTAATTGCTATAGAGTTAAGGTGTGACTGTAGAACCCATGCAATACGACCATCGGTTAAAAGTGGCTAAGCTAAACATAGTAAAGACACTAAAGTTTTTGCAAATTAAATACATTACGATAGAATTTAAAGAGAATTTTCATTTACGTATTTTATATGATGATACGACTTAAGATGTCTATTAACAAAAATTCCCGAATGCTTAAATTTTGTGCATCAAAATTTTTAAATTTCTTGGAAATAACAAGAAAATGTTGGAAAGGTAGGCTGCTAGAATAGCAACAAAAAGGTATAAAGGATGTTTTGGAAAAGTTAATACTTAATAACTAATTAAATAATATGTTAATACTAACCAATGATTATTAAACCAATGAATATATTTTGGGAAATCTTGTTGAATTAGATTTTTAATTACGTTCCATGATTTATTAAATTGGTCAATTTGGCCCTATTTTCAATTTTGTAAAGATCGTTTACAGAAATATTAAACAAAATTAAACCTAAAACGGCTCCCTGAGAAACACCATGCGTAACTACCACAAAATCACTAAGAGCGCCATTAACTTTAACCCATTAATTTGTTTTCCAAACAATTTCATATTATATTTAAGGAATTATCATAGAAAACCAACCTTTTATTTGATTGAATTGATATAGTGACAAAAGCCTTGGAGAGGTCAACTATAGCGTTGCAACAATCATAGCGTTATTAATCTTTTAGATGAATGATTATTCAATTAGCTGATATTTGATAGGCTCTTAAGGTTTTCTAGCGAATACTATGTTAGACACATGGAAGCCTTCAAAATGATTTATTCAGTATTGATTAAAAGATATGCTGTTTTCAAAAGATGACATTCATCAGACCACTTTAGTAGATTTTAACTTTGTATCTAAGGACCGTACACAGTTTAAGCTGCACTAAAAAAGGCTCTTAAAAAAGTAGTTCCAGGAGTTGAAGTTCAGGCACCATTCATTTTTTATAGCTCCTTTGGAATTTTCTTTTGGCTGCTTGGTATTGTTGCTTCTTTAGCATAGAGTTAAGGCTAATTAACGTAAAACATTTTTCAGCAGAAAGGCTCAATTTTTAAATTTCTATATCAGAAAAAATAATCAGAAAAGGGTTATTCAAATGAGTTAATTAACATGGTTTACGTGGATTATCATGAGAACTCCAGACAACTAATTTTATATTCAGTTTTTTTAATCCTTCAAAGGGTAGCAATGACTTTATAATAGCAACTTGATCGACGTCTTATATTGACTCTATTTAAGAGCCGAATAAGAAATATGAGTTATTATCGTAGGGTTTTTACTTATACCTAAATAAAAAAAAATCTTAGCCTTTTTATCCAAGTTGTTGTATTACAGTTTCCCATTGAATTTAGTAATTTCTTGATATGAAAACGTGTCAAAAAGACCATGCTGAAGATATATACGCATGTTATATCAGTAAACTAAAGTAACTGTCTGTTTTATAAATAAAACTAAAAACCAACCTTTTACGTTTAACAATGAAACTAATTAAATTCTTGTGACCTCTAAACATCTTGCATCCAGAAATTTTCTCTAAACTCAGCTAATTTACATTTCTATTTGATCTTTAATTCTCTGCGTCTCCGTAAAGCGCGGCATCGAGGTAACTTTAAAACTTCTGAGTAACTCAAGTTTATTCCAGTGTAAACATTCTCATGGGAATGCATACCTTTTCTCTGTAGCAACTTCCTTAAGTTTTGCAGCAGGAGCAGCTACTTACTTTTTGCCTTTATAACGAGACACTCAGGGTTTTATTTCCTTACCACGCGATGTGAGCACCTCATTTATAAAAAGCTTCTTATTTGCAGAGAAAATCAGTCAGTTTCTATATAATTTACTTAAATACATTCAAAAAACAATTTTTTAAAAACTTAGGAGCCTAAATTAAGAAAATAAATTTCGTTTTATAACCATAATAATTGTTAGGAATATTTAAAAAAATAAAATTGTGAAAAAGACATAATTAAATAGTATATCTAGAACGTTAGCCAATATAATGGAAACATTAATTAACTTTTACGAACTCTTCCAAAGAATAGTCTTTTTAATTTCTGTTTTAAGTTGCATAGAGGTAGAAAATTGTAACCCACTAGAAAGACAGCATTTAAAGTTTTAAACGCATTATAGCTAAATGATTTCGTAAACTTAGCATTCTTGTATTTACGTATGATAAAGCTATTGTTTGTCGATATAAGAATATGTCGATAATGATTGATAGTATGATTCTGAATGATGAATTCTTGATATTACAATTTTATTAATAAGAGTAAAGAGATGTACAAGATACTCTTATTCTAAATTTAACCACTTGCATCCTTCAAATAAATGCATTATATACGGGATCAAATTTCCTACTATTGCGGCAAATTTTAACACAGAAATTCTGAACCCTTTGCGAAATCAGTTTTTCCTAAAAATTAATTTATTATCCATTGAAATCATGCCCTCAACTAGAAATAAATTTAAGTGTCATCTGCATTGACGAGAATGACAATTTACAAAATAACAATTAAAGTCTCATATACAGGGTGTCCGGAAAAAGAAGGCCAATCCGCCAGCGACATAAAGGGTGTATCAAAATAATTTTCATTTTTTGGTCTATGAGCCATTATCGTTTTATAAGTTGTAAGAAAACACACCAAATACAAATTTATGTGATTTCAGCATTAACCAAGATATTCAGAATCCCCGTACGCAAAGTTTCTTTCGAAAGTATCATTCTAAATACTTTGCCCTTTGACTTAATTACCTTTACGCTAATTAAATTTTTCCTATAAAACTTTTATACAACTTCCATGTAGTTTTAACACTATCCAAGATATTAAGTAATTAAACTGGCATAAAATTAATTACTTTTAGGGGTGTCATCCTAAATAAGTTACCCTATAACTCATTGCTTTTATGGCAATTTGTCTTGTATAAATATTAACAAAAATAATGTTTCCTTATAAAATCCTTATAAAACTTTAATGTACTTTAAGCAGTTATTATAAATATCTAGGAATTTAATTAGGACAATATGAATGAATTCCTTCCAGCGGTGTTATTTTAATTATTTTGCCCCATAATTCTAATGCCTTTACTCCTATCAAAATTTCTCTTATATGAAAATTAACAAAAATTAAAATTTCCTTATAAAACCCTTACAAAACTTCCATGTAATGATAATAGTATTAAAGATATTAAGGAATTGTATTCTTATAGAAAGAATTCCTTCCAGGGGTGTTTTGATGAGTATTTTAATTAAAAAATGTAGTTTTATTTTAGGAGTAATTGAGAAGCTAGTTAAGAGCGTCGAAAGCATTTAAATTTGTCACTTTGATAGTACGTAAAAAGTTACTGGTGCCCAAGGTCAGCAAACTTGCTTAGAAAGAAGAATCTATATTATAAAATTAAGATATCTAATAAACGGATTCTTAGGCCAACATTTACTAAGTCTTTTTTTTTTACAAGAAAAAATTGGAATTAGAATTTTTTACTAGAACTTTGGTATTTTCAACACATGCAATATACCACAGGCAGCGCCCACTGAAACGTATAGCGAATCCGTAAACGGATTTCAATTTCTCGTTCCAAAAAACCCCTCACACCTAATTTTAATTTATTATGCTATGAAACACTCGACTTATTTCAAAAAAGGGATTTTATATTTTTCGTTTTGGCGCACTGTATATTGAATACCGAGCACCTAATTAAAAAATGGCATAACAAAAGCCGCATTATTTTGGTTCACCCTATATGTGGCCGGCGGATTGGCCTCCTTTTTCCGGACACCCTGTATATAAGAAAAGTAAAAGGGGTTGCAAAGCTGACCAACAAACACCTTTTAAACATGCATATAATTAGAAATTTTGAATAAGCCACAATATTTAAACTTTTAATAAAATTTTTTGTGACTCTGAAATTATTGGCTGATCTTCATCCATAGCTCTAAATATGTTCACAGATGTGCGACAGACTGTAAATGTGAATCAAATCAGTTTGCCCAATATGCTATTTTATTTAATCAGAAGTAATTCTTTCAAAGCTATTTTATGCGATTCAAAAACAGCTACTTATAAAAAATTATACTTAAAAATCAATCAATAACCAATGATAATAAATAAGTAGATGGATAGATACTTTAACTTAAGACCAACATGTTGACAAAATTTTAGATACCTTATGACCAAGTACTCAAAGGCCAAAATTTAAATCATCTTTGGAACATATCAGTGCCTGCACAAAAGGAACAATGTGAGAAGAATAGAGCCTTAACAGCAAAATAATAATAAATAGGTTATTTTAAAGTATTTTTAGTATGAGAGCCAGAACATTATTACCATATAATTGTTAAGAGCGTTGTTTGGGCAAATTTTTAAAGAAATGCAACTAATTTATTTTTATATTTCTTGAATTGGTAAATTTCATTAAGTTAATAAATAGTAGCTATTATATGCTGTACCTTCTTTTCGTTACCACCAGACAATGGGTAAGTATAATCTAATTTTCTTGGGACGCAGTCGATATTCAGGTTAGTTTAAATGAAGCGGGAAAGAGCTTCAATAAGATCTTCACCATTAGGCAGTTCCGATCCACAAATACGTTGGTTCATTAATACTCTCAATTGGCTTTTGGTTGCTTGCAACAGACCCACTAATTTTGTCCAGGGAATCGCAGAACTTCTCAAGCTTGGGGTCCATGGAGTCAAACTTACTGCACATCCTGCGAATCAGTGTTTCCAACCCTTCTTCACCTAAGCTGCAATATTGGTTAGTATTGGTTCTAGTTATCGTGTCTCTACCCATAGTGTGCAAAGTCTCTTTGATTAATTTTCAAAGCTAACCAATAATGCTACTATATAAGAAACTTACTCTAAATACACCCTTGGCAGTAGCAAGTGTAACGTGCAAATTCACATGGCCCAGGTATAAAAATTCCACCAAATTTTCAATTTCCGCATTAAGTACGAGGATAATGTCTACTAAATATTTTCAAATTTTTCTGAAAAATGACTGTTAAAGGCTGCAGTGTCAGAGGCGTCACTTTCTTCAAAATTCGAAATTCACTAAAGAATTTAGAAAAAGAATAATAAATAAGTCCAACATAAACTCTATAATTACCACCGATTATATATTCTTCACTATTATTTAAAAATATGCTGGGTTTAAAAGACCATCAATGACCAAAAAGCAAAAAAATAAATAATTTTATTAGTCAAAAATATACAAATGTGTACTAAAAAAATTTGGAATCTTGTTTATCCTCCTTTAAAATGTTGAATGAGAAAAATGGTTGATGCTTTTAGCTACCAGGTCATTTACCTAGCTACCTTGTTGGTGGTCAGACTCTTTCTTTTTACTAAGACCAACTTAGTTCATTAAGGTACACTCCAACGTCATTCTAATTATCTATAGCTTAGTTTCCACCCGAAGGACTAAGTTGAACCTGGTGCCAAATGGTGGCTATATTTTAAATGGTCTGTAAGGGCGTACACCACAAAATATAAAACGTTTTTATTAAGTGAATTTAAGTTTTCGATAAAGTGACAGCTTACTTTTAAAAAGTTATTATACGGTTTGTTGTATACAAAATATTTTATTCTAAATGCCAGCCAGAATTAAACATAAGTAGTATAAAACCATAGAAGTGGACAGAAATATGGAGGACTATATTGCACATCTTCTTATTATGTTTTTTATTCTTTCACCTTTTCTTAGTAGCTTTTAGTATCATGAAATGTTATGCTACTTATATGAATTGAGTAGCTTTAAGCGTATTTACCTTCATTTTGATTTCCAATATTTCAATTTTTTTGTACACATTTGCATGCCGGTATTAATTGGATTCTATTAATTTACTAATTTTTGGATCAGACGTCAGTTTAACCATAACGTTTGTCTCCTTTTTACTCCAGTTTCTCCCTTCAAAACTATTAGCAGATGCCTCCCTTAAACGTTTTTATATTATAATTTATTATAATAAACAAAATATCTTTTAAAAAAACTTATAATGTGTGCTAATAGCAGAAAGAGACAATATTTTATAAAAATAATTTGTGAATAAACCCCTTTTTAAAAATAAGATATGAAAAAAGTGGCACGTTATTGAAATTTATTCCCGAAATATAAACGGTATTTAAATTACTCTATTAAAGCGGGCTCAAATTTGCGTAGAGATTTTTAGAACGCGAGTGTTTACATCGATAAACAAGAATGCGTAACATCATTCGAATCGAGACTAAATTGTTTAGTATATGAGCAAAATAAGCTTCCAATCGTCTCCTTACAAGTTATGCCAATTCTTAAATTAGAAAAATATAGATATAAATAGAATACTAAAAAATAAACAAATATATATATAAAAATTACTGATGACGTTCTCTACTAAAAAGTTTATTACAAGTTTTATCGTAAATTCAACCATCGTAGAGCTGTTTAGTGGTTAATCTTAATATTTTAAATGCTCATATAACAATGTTATTGATTTTTAATATTTATGGGTTTCTTTACCAAATATGTTATTTCTAGGCTTTCTGGTAAATTTGTTTTAAAACTTTCTGGTAAAATTGTGAAGTTATCGTTAAAGTTTTTCGGAAAATTTCGCAAAGGATTTACAAAATCCAAATAATTAAAAAATTCGTTTAAAGGTTATTTCAAGTTTTTTGTTAAATACGATAATATTGAAGTAGTTTATCAGTGCACTAAAAACTTTTAAATAATGTCGAAAGTTAAATAAAACTCTAAATATTTTCAAAGTTTAATAAATAACTTTTAATAAACCTGATGGGTTTTTTCCAAAAAATAAAATTCCTTGTTTCTTGTTCAGTCACCGATATTTTTTTTAAATAATTTTTTTAGAGATTCTCTGTCACACAAACATGGCTCTGTAATAGACATTGATAAAAAATGCTTCTAGTCTTTGAAACTAAGCCACATTTAATTATACTCTATATAAAGGTATATTTAATATTTGACATGGGATTTTTTAAGCCTTTAGGTTCATTTTGATTTTATCATCTATTCCAATTTTTTTGTACACATTTGCATGTCGGTATCTATTGAATTCCATTAATTTTTAAATTAGACGTCAGTTTCACCATAACGTTTGTCTCCTCTTCAGTTCAGTTTCGCATCAAAACTATTATTAGATGCCTCCCTTTAACCTTTTTTATATTATAATTTATATCATAATTTTTATTCTTTTAATTTTCATCTTCTTTATATTATAATTTATTGTTATAAACAGAATTCTTTTAAAAATAATTATAATGTGTGCTAATAGCAGAAAAGACAACATCTTACAAAAAAAAACAAGACAAAAATAATTCGTGAGTAGGCCCCTTTTTAAAAATAAGATATTAAAAAAGTGGCACGTTATTGAAATTTATTCCCGAAATAAAAGCAGGAATATAAGTGATATTTAAATCACCCTAATAAAGAGGGCTCAAATTTGCATAGAGATTTTTTGGACGCGAGTGTTTACATTGATAAACAAAAATGCGTAACATCATTCGGATCGCGATTGAATTATTTAGTATATGACCAAAATAAGCTTCTAATCGTCTCTTTAAAAGTTATGCCATTTCTCAAATGAAAAAAATATAGATATTGTAAAATACGCTTTAATAAGTGGTTTATTACCTGTCAGAGTTGTTCTTAGCCAATGGGTCTCTACAATGCAAATTCACTCAACAGTCATCCTTCTTATATTGTTAGACAGAAACTCGAACATCACATAAAAATAATAAAAAAAAACAATATTTACTGTTCTGTCTACTTTTGGTAATAATAAATGTACTCACGGGGGAACTTCCGTTCCCTTGCATCATCTTAGTCAACATCAATTTACACAATGTCACATTTCAATATATACATATGTCAAACATGTTATCTTTCTTTATTTGACGACTAGCTAGTGTCACCTAAAATAGTAAGGGCTTCCCCAGACGCTCCACTGCCGCTAAACAGTAAGCATCTCAACGAATTAGACAAAGGATATATTTCTACTATATCCTTCTGTTTATTCGTGTCAATCGAGCCCCAGGTAAGACCCCCAGTCTTACCAGACAGCACTCGAGGAATTGCGCATTCGTTCCTAATTGAACAGAGGCTTTCACACCTACTTGTGCGGGCATCTTCAAGATGCGCAAACAGATCTGTACAAACTTCTCATAATGGCCACATATCTACTCAAGATCAACTATTTCTCACATATTCACCACTATTAAATCTAGCAGCCTGGTTTAACCAGTAAACACAACTCTTTTTCCAACACACCACCTTACACACATTTCTCTCAAACGTTGCTTTCTGAGTGACTCGCCAATTAATATTTTTGGGTGTCCCCTTAACTCAATGAATATTAGAGATCTTTAGCAATATACGTTATTTTAAATATATCAAGTTATTAATTGATTATGGAATTAATTAAATTGAGATGGAATTATTATAGATCATTAAAAGAGTTTTGTTTTAAATGAGAATACATATATTAAAATATAAAATAAAAAAATATATAATATAATAAAATGATAAAAATAAAATATGTTTTACAATATAAATAAAATACTAAAAAATAAATAAATGCATATAAAAAATTTACTGATGACGTTCTCTACTAAAAAGGTTATTTTAAGTTTTATCGTAAATTCAACCATCATAGAGCTGCTTAGTAGTTTTTTAATTGATCGAAAAAATCTCGATACTATTAAATGCTTTACAATAATCTAAATATTTTAAATTGTCTTATAACAATTTTATTGATTTTTAACATTTATGGGTTTCTTTACCAAATATGTTATTTCTAGGCTTTCTGGTAAATTTGTAAAGTTATCGTTAAAGTTTTTCGGAAAACCGAACCCTGGCAAAGGCTTTACAAAAATCTAAATAATTTAAAAAATACGTCTAAAGGTTATTTCAAGTTTCTTGGTAAATACGATAATATTGCAGTTATTGAGTAGTTTATGAGTGCACTAAAAAAATCTTAATAGTGTCGAAAGTTAGATAAATATTCAAATATTTTTAAAGTTAATTAAATAATTTTTAATAAACGTGATGGGTTTTTTTACTAAGAAGGTCCTTATAAAATTCCTTGTTTCTTGTTCAGCCACTTATATTTTTTTTTTTTTTTTTTAGAGATTCTTTGTCACACAAACATGTTATGAAGGCATAATACTGTTATGAAGGTAATTTTAATCTTTGACATGGATTTTTTTTAAAATTCTAAATTCTGTTTGAAAACATAACCTTTGCAAATACAATAATAATATTTACATTCCCTGTAATAAACTAAGACGAATTTATCAAATTAAAGAGTTAAATTTAACGACTAACTTCGACTTAATCCTTTCTTTTAATAACTATAAATTCTTTAACGGACACAGTAAACTCATAGATCTCCCCTGTAAAAGCCAAAACTCAAATTACACCGCCGCCTTCCGCTCGGATAAATCCTTATTTATCGCGTTACACCGTAAACTGATTCCGCAGATTACACCGACCTCAAATTACAAGGAGCAAATCTGATACCGTAATTTGAACTGCAAATAGCCGACGGAGAGATAATATACTTGCCTTGTATATCTAAAATTATATCGCAGATACGACAGTGCCTAGTTAGTGAATAAACGGAACTCATTTTCGGTGCGATGACTTTTGATTGTCGTCATTAATATTCGCTTATAGGCCGCTAGTAGCCTAATAATCATATCATGAACCTTTAATCACGACAAGATTTTAAAAGCTGTAAATATTATTTTTATAATTGAATCAACCATAAGTCAGCGTCTTTTTAAAAATAATGAAGTTTTAATGAAGCTCGTAAGACCTTATGATCTCGATGAAAGAATTCAATAGGATTAAGTGTATCTAAGTAATAAAGATAAAACTTACAAGATTTTGATGCAGTGCCTCATTGTTCTCTGTAAGTAAGCCATTTAATCTACAGAGTTTGTCGTTAGTTATTGCTTTTTGTCAATTTTGTCAATCTCTGAACCAAGTCTAAGGAGTTTGATAATCAGATTACCATTTATTAAACAGAATACTGGGATTTTTTTCCATGGTATCAGTTGACGCTGATTCTTTAAAAATCCACTACCAGTGTTAAAAAATACTCCAAAAAGTTCCTAATTCAGCACGAATTTTATATGGTATGAATGATTGTAGACTGAATTTTTTGATGACGAAGGCATCATCCTACTAACTGCACGAAGGATAAACGGATAAGGATGAATGGATTTCTAAAAAATAAATTCATTTTTGTACAATTTCCAATGTATCGTATTATCAGAGTGAAAGAATCTATATTTCACTTGCCTAAAAAATAATATAATTTCACCTTAACGAAGCTGGGGTCTAAGCCTGTCTAATTTGCCCGTTCTGATGACTTGTACTAATGCTTGAATTTTACAAGTCCACCGACAATTGTTTTCTTTTTAAAACTCTTCTATATGGGCATGAAGTTTAGCATATTTTCATATATTAAAGAAATTTGTTTTTACCTATTTTAACATCATGAACATAATATGTTCACAATATCTACATAATATTATTATGTAGAAAGGGATAAATAATTCTTTTTTATAGGCATCTTCGATTAGTCCTTAATTAAAGCTAAATTATTTATTCTTCTCCTAGTTTTACTCTGACCCAATCACAGATACAAAACACTATTATTCTATGCCTTAAATGTCCTATATATTAGTTGTTTTGTCCTATATACTATTTAGATTTACTGCAGCAAATGCCAGAGAGCTTGAGCTGAGCATTGTATGGCAATTTTAGCCTGTAATGGAGATATTCGAAAGTCTTATTGTTCATCTAAAAGGAGTGTACTTGTATATTTTCTCTATATGCGTGTACACTGTCTTACAATTTATGCCCATGACACCTCTATCATCTGTATAGCACTATAAATGTTCAATAGTATTTTGGTATGTACTACTAGAATTGACAAAAAAAGTTCTACCAGAAGACATTGCTTAATAGCAACCCCCGGTTTCGGTTTTTATACCCGATAAATATTGTTATGATAAGCATATATCAGAGTAGAAATATGCATAATTTAAATGAATATAATCATCATGGTTGGAACTTCTAGATTACCAACAATTTTTGTGCTTTACCGCACTTTGGCCTTTTTAGAAATCTTATACCTCCTTATAAAACAAACATACATATTTTTTCTTATAATTCATATAATTATAATTATAATTCATAATCAAACTATTAAAATAATAACAATTATAAAAATAATAATATCACTTAAGTTCCTTAAGTGATTAAGTGAATGCTTTAGTTAAATAGCTAAATTGTTAACGAAATACATAAGTAAAATTTTAAAACATGTAATAAAAAACTTGAGAATTCAAATTCCAAATAATTTTAACTAAGATTTTTCTATATTATATTAGTGAGATTCACTTACATTGGATGCATCATTCATGTTAGAAATTCAATGCGTTTTAAATCAGCAGATAAAATATTTAGACGATTGATAATATGTAAAGCGGTATTAGTTACTTTACATTTTTGAAGCCAATGAAACTGTTGTGAAATTTTTTGCTACTAATATGTTCCTAACATAACACAATATATGTAATAAAGTCAAATATATTTAAGTTTTTAAAAAGTATCGTCTAAATAAGTCATAAATACTTCACTATCAATTGTTAACCGATACTTCATTTCAGGTTTGTCATTTAAAAAATTACCAAGAGTAAGAGTAGGAGAATAAATTTTTTTCTTAAAAAATATTATAAACAATGTTCTTTTTGGTTCTTAAACATAAATGAAATTAAAAAATTATTATTATTGTAGAATTATATTATTGTCGTCATCTTGGTATATATTTTATAGTCCACTACAGTTTTGTATGTCTGTACGTGCATAATTTATGACAATTTTCTAGTTTTTATCCTAATAATATAAGCCACAACTTCGTTAATATTAAAACCTTAAACTATAGTTATATTTGACCTATATAAAATTTTGACTAAGCAAAAAGTATGAAATATTTTTGGGACACAAAACACAATAAATTCAATTTTACTGCAGTATGAAGTAAAAGTCTCATATGGTCTTAATTTTTTTCTTAATAAAATAGCTTGAAGCATGCTCATATTTGGTAGTAAGTACTAAGTGTAGTACTTTATTTAGAATAAGCGAGATGTTTTTAGCTACTAAGTTTCTTCAATGCACAAGAATCATTTCTGCACTTACATTTTTAGATATGATTAATAGCTAACAGGATTGTTACTAAGTAGTATATACAATTTACATTTTTGTCATGTTTTTTAAGAACTGTTTTATGAAATAATAATATTGCCTGCTTTATTAAATTCTCTTTTATAAAATGATTTTTTTTTACTTTTAGCGATGAATAAGTAAACTTGATAATTAGCCTTAAAAACACAAGATTATTAGTGGAAATATGATTAGTAAATATATACTTTATTGTTGTTGTTTTTCCAAATTGTTTCTTTAAAGTTTTAAAGTAGTTTAAATCTAAATTATGTTAATATTTTACTTTTAAATGTGGTTGAAGATGACTTCATTTTACTGATTCATTGGTTAATCATTGGTCACTGCTGGCATAAAAGACAAACAAAAATCCACTTCGTAGACAGCGGATATAAATTCAAATTTTAAATGTTCCTCTGAATATTGACGATTTTTTTTTACTTGCACTATTTATTTTGCTATGGGTTATAAAAAATTAAGTATTAAATTAATTAAAGATTTAACTTAAAGTATGTGCTAAAATTAATTTAATATAATATAGAGCAATGGTATAATAAAAAATGCATATTTATTTAAATGTATATAACAAATTTGTAACACTGCTACTATAATAATAATAATAATAATAATAATAATAATAATAATAATAATAATAATAATAATAATAATCTTTATTCAAGCATAAGTTTATACATATACAATGAAAAGGCAAGAGTGCAGTTGAACATAATTTATTCAGCTGATTTATACACTTATTCTTAAGGAGAAGTAGACATACATTCCTTCAGTAAAATAAAAAAAGATCCTAAAGCTAATAAATTCAAGAAAAAAAAAACTTTTTTATAATCTATCATAAAACTAGATAATATGTGGGTACAAGATTTGATTATTGGCGGAAATAACTATTAAATTAAGAAGATTGGAACTGACAAAATTTTCTAGAAAAATTTGCTGCAAAAATTTAAATAAAATTAAACTATCAACGAGATTTTATAATATTTATTCCAAATTGATACTAACTGAATGCTATAAGACACTATGCAATGGGCTTTTCAGGTGCTTACAATTACTAGCGAGATTTTTAAGTTTCGATGTTTCGTCAAGCGAAATTATATGGAAAAATTACCTACCACAATTATTTAAGAATTTGCTTTTTTTTTTTAAGTTTCTCATCGAAATCCAGTATAAGATTTGAATAACTCCGAGCGAAAGGGTTAAACTCATGTCGAATACCTATTGGCCCTCTTATAATATGAGGTAAAAATCAAATTACCTCCCTGTAGGGCGTGGGCTCCATATTGGGAAAGACTGTTCTAGATTGATCAAATCATTGATCTAAATATTACTGTAATCAAATCATTTACATTATTCTTGAATTACCAAGTTGATATCTCTATACTAAAGGTTATTAATTTAGAATACGTTATTGTTTTTACTTTAAATTATGTCTTATTTCTGAAAAATATTTTTAGTTAAATATTGCCATTTATGTAATGTCTAAATTTACGTTACCTTAAGCCTTAATTTATTTTTTAAAGATGAGTTCTGCTGTTGTAACGATATGACGTTTCTTTAATATTTTATTTCTGAAGCCTCTTAAAAATCCCACAAGTTTTTTTATATATAATTTATTCTATGTTAAGGCTTAACTAACGTTAAAAAAGGCTTGTAAGATAGTTTTTATGAGATTCTTTTTAATATTTTTATTTAGTAAAAAAATATGCTGAATAGAGAGTTAGGTTGTAATCACTTTTTAGTCATAAAAAGTGATTACAACCTAATCCTTTATACAATTATAATGTCTATATACGATTATAAACGATTATAATGTTTTTAAATTTTTCATAAAATCGGCCTGTCAAAAGAAAAAATTAAAAAAGTTATATATTTACATCTTTCTGTAATATTAAATGGTTTTCAAATTGGATTTAATAAAAAAAGCCTTTAATAAAAAACGCATATGATATCAATCTACATAACCGATAAATATGGTTCTGGCTCATACATAAGTATAAAAATAAGAAAAATTTAAAAAATTCACGATCTGTTTAACTGTTGAGTGAAATTGTTTGGAAATTATATTTAAAATAAAATTCTTGTGAAAGATCAAAAACGAAACCATAAAAACAATAATTCATCTTCTGAAGAAAAAAATTATTTTTAATTTTTTATGCTCTTATCAGAAAAAGGTACAACCTTTACTTTTCTTGGTAGTTTTATTTTTTGTTAATTAATGCAGAATATGTGCCTTAATAAGAGTAAAATATATTTTTTATTTCCAGCACTAAATTAAAAAAAAATATGTATTTTGCATTGTATTACAGACCAATTTAAAAATACATGTCTTTTATTTTTTATATTTAAGCAAAGAAGAATCTAATAAAAATCATAGCGTTAAAACTGTTCTCCAGAAGTAAATCCTTTTCAAATTAGATTAAACAAAAATTGCCCTTAATAAAAAACGCAACACACATAACCGGTAAACATGGTTTTGACACATGAGCATATAAAAAAAATGCATTTAACGTTTCACCTATCCGTTTTCACTCTATTCCTTTTTTCGCTTTTTCCGTCGGGAACGATTTAAAGACCTCCAACAACCGCTCGGAAACGGCAACAGCAAACGGTGGTGCTGTAAAACGGGAATAAATCCAAATATATTTTTCGGTATATCTTCTATTATGTCGTGTTACAAATGCGGTTTGGCTTATGACCCTTTTATTGGTTTAAGATCAAAAAACGTATTTTTGTTTCAAATTTGGTGACTTTTGTTTGTAAATACATATTTAAAAAATCATATTTGACCTTCTGAGATATAAAAACGTAATACCGATAACGTAAAGCCGCATTTTATGGCTGATCCCCAAATTGATTCAGGTCGTTACATCAACCCCAAATGGCAAAAAGCCCATTCGATCCAGCAGTTTCGATTGCAAATGGCCTACCAAGAGACTACGTAATTGCCTTGTTAACGGTGAAAATTGTACGCTTTGATGGCCCATACAATGTTTTACATGATAATTCAATATTATACTTATGCCATATTACACAAGGTATAAAAAAGTACGCTGTTTAATATTTAAAAAGATTAGCCATATTACCAGCCAACGTAATCTGCTGGATATGGAAAATTTATTGGAAAATCCCCTTTAGCATAATCCGTTTTGATCATCATTCAATATGTATCGAGATATAAGCATTTACGTATTTACTATGTATTTAGTATGTCCGTGTTTAGTGTGTAATATATAAAAGGGGCTTAATAATTTTCATATTAACTGTCGCTGTATAAACTTAAGGAAGCTTTAAGGTCGTTTACTTCATGAAAGCTGGTAATTTTATAATGCGTTCAATTATTTTGCGGTAAGAATATTTAATCGTAAGTTTTATACACTGTAGGCAAGAAGTTTCGTAACAATCTAAATTTTCTTAATTTCAGATATTATACAGGGTGTCATTGAAATGGTGTAAAAAAATTCGGGGGGTGATAGTACTCCTAAAAATTTTAAAAAAAGTTCCTATAACTATAGGGCGGAAAATGCATATTAAGGGAGTTAGGGGCACTGAAAGGGTAAATTTAAAAAACGGTTTTTTGAAATTGTAGGCTTAAAAAACGAGATAAAATTTCGAAAAAAAATCCTCTGCCATAAGTTTTGACCCAAAATCAAATGGTGATACTGAAAAATAATTTGGAAAATCGGAAAGGGTAGTTTTTGCAAGGGTAGGGGGTTAATTCGTGAATAACTTTTCTTAGGTTATTTTTTTCGCAACGTGGGTTCATTTTTTAAAAACTACATACTTTTTCCTACAAAAAAGGTACTCTTGTTGCACATCGCCCAGAACGATGGTTTTCGAGAAAATTGAAGCAAAAAGTTTGCTCTGATGGGTTGCTAACTGGTTAAACAACATAAACCTATGAAAGTTATGGGGTTTCAAAAGTAAACACGTAGTTATTAAATAATTAATTGAAAAATCTAAATTTTATGATTTTTAAAACATCTTATTGCTTTAAAAAACGAAATAAACCAATTACCAAAATTCCTTATTAAAATAATGCATTTCTTAATTCATTCATAGTAAATGTTCAAAGTGACCACCATTCATTTCAATGCAGACATCTGCTCTTTTTCTCCATGATCTGCGTACCCTGTGGAATATCCCTGGGGTTGTACGAATTTGATTGGAACAGTCGATAATGCGTTGACGTAGTTGCTCTTCAGTATTAATCGGCACTGAGTAAACCAAAGTTTTCAAGTGGCCCCAGAAGTAGAAATCTAATGGATTAAGATCTGGTGATCTTGCTGGCCAAGCTTGTGGACCACCACGTCCTATCCAACGCCTCTCAAAAACTTGGTTTAAATGATTCCTCACCGCTAGCGGAAAATGAGCTGGTGCACCATCATGCATAAAATACGTGATCTGCCTCTGTGCTATGGCAACTTCCTCCAAAAGTGCTGGTAGATCATGTATTAGAAAATTAAGGTAACTTTGACCATTTAGCCTAAAATGTTTATTATTATAAATAACAAGCGACTTGAGTCTGAGACTGTTGAGTTTGAGAATAGGGGATTGGGTCCGCGTATTGAATATTTGGTACTCGCGGTGTAAACTAGGCTAATGAATCAAATAAGTATGCATTTAATAAGGAATTTTGGTAATTGGTTTATTTCGTTTTTTTAAAGCAATACGATGTTTTAAAAATCATGAAATTTAGATTTTTCAATTAATTATTTAATAACTACTTGTTTACTTTTGAAACCCCATAACTTTCATAAGTTTATGTTGTTTAACCAGTTAGCAGCCCATCAGAGCAAACTTTTTGCCTTCAATTTTCTCGAAAACCATCGTTCTGGGCGATGTGCAACAAGAGTACCTTTTTTGTAGGAAAAAGTATGTAGTTTTTAAAAAATGAACCCACGTTGCGAAGAAAATAACCTAAAAAAAGTTATTCACGAATTAACCCCCTACCCTTGCAAAAACTACCCTTTCCAATTTTTCAAATTATTTTTCAGTATCACCATTTGATTTTGGGTCAAAATTTATGGCAGAGGATTTTTTTTCGAAATTTTATCTCGTTTTTAAGCCTACAATTTCAAAAAACCGTTTTTTAAATTTACCCTTTCAGTGCCCCTAACTCCCTTAATATGCATTTTCCACCCTATAGTTATAGGAACTTTTTTTTAAATTTTTAGGAGTACTATCACCCCCCAAATTTTTTTACACCATTTCAATGACACCCTGTATATGTTACTTTTTTAAATGTTTGTTTTTTCCAACTAGTGGATTTATTTATATATTTACATTATTATTTTATTTTTGTATATATTTACTAATGGATTTTTATTACATAAAGTCCTGTTAATATTTTGTGTAATAATATTAAATACTATGCCATTTCAAAAAAGTAAACTTATTTTTATACCTTTGTCGTGATGCTTCTTAAAGGTTATATGTAAACATATTTTTATAAGATAGATATGCAAGAAAATTCAGTCTTTACCTTTGACACTTTTTGATAAAGCATCAAAGAAGGCATTCTCGAAATATGTGTAAAGCCTCAAGTGTACAAAGTACATAGTTTAATTTAGATACCTAGTATTAGTTAATTGTTATTTTTTAGCATTTCGATACTTGTAATAAGTTACTAAACTAAAACTATTGTAAATTTGGTTCATTTTTTAATTTTTTTCTTTTTTAGCTAATTTTCTTAAATTTTATGGAATTTAATTCTTGTTCGACAATATCAAATCATAGATATTCTAGATTTTTTTTTGAATTTTAAATAGCTGTTCTGTTACTATTTTAAAACTAGCTTAAAGATTATATAACACACGGTTTTTACGTAAGAAAATATGTAGTTCAATCTTTTTTTGTAGTTTAATACTGAAGTGGAATTCTTAAGTATTTTGTCACTCAATCTATCTATCACTAATGTCCATTTAATTCTGCATAACTTTAATGGCTATGATGACCATGTTTTTTAATCTGAAGATTTTAATATTTTTATAGTGGATCAATAAACTTAAACTAACACTCAAGCATTTTTAATCGAATTAAATATTTCTCTTTAAAGAACCAGGATGTTTATTTTCTAATAGGACACAAAATACATGTATTTGATTATAAAAAAAAACATTTATGGCATTATCACGTAAATCTATATGAAATTAGCTCACAAAAAAGCACGAATGGCCTAAAAGACATCGGAATGTTAGAATATCATGCTGTATGCAGCTTTTAAGGTTTATGGTAAATAAATATTAAGTTACTATAATATGAGTATTCTATAATCAGCATACTATAATATGTACAATATATGATAGGGTTAACTAAAATACGAGTTTTAAGTATGATAGTATTATTATAATGATAAACTTTGTAAAAGTTATTTTTTTGGTTAAACAGCATCTGTTGGATTTTCTTTTTTATTTGAATTCTCATGTTCTAAGACCACAATTTAGTTCTTTTACTTTCTGTTAATTCTTTTAAAGTGTATTATTTATTTAAGGTTTACATTACCTTTTTTTGTGATAGTTATCTATACAGTGACATTTAAAATTCTTTCTTGCTTATTTAAATATTTTGAAAATTATTATTTTTATACATTTTTAGCGTTACATGTTTATTTTTTTAAATTATTTATAACTTAATTAAGTACGATCATAACTTTTTCATTGAGTTTAAAATATTTTTTTTAATAAAAACTATTAATATGTAATTGATTGTTGGATAATTTTTTTATAAAGTAAACCGGACATTTTTGTTTTTTAAGTATTGTTTGTGAAGATTTTTATATCTTATCTCAAATATTATGCATGAATAATAGAGAATAATTTATAATGTTACAATTAGTTGTAATTCTTTGGCAATTTAATTTGTAAAATTAATGTGTTTTAGAGATTTTAAAGAAAAAATTATCCAAGATTTGAATGCTTTTTATCAATAGTAGTTTGCAAACTATCTCTTCAATATATACAGTGCTTTCATTTCAAAACGATCCACCCTTAATAACTATCTTAAAAAAAAAAAAAAAAAAAAAAAAAAAACAGGTCAAATTAGATATACAGGGGGACGTTTAATTATGCATTTACTGAAGTTCTGCCAATCACCTCCAGCTAACCTCACTTTAATATGTCAAATGGGAACTCCCATCGTGTGATGCATCATAGTAAGGAGCATTACGCCAAACTTGTCAAATAGAAAATAATTTATAATGTTACAATTAGTTGTAATTCTTTGGCAATTTAATTTGTAAAATTAATGTGTTTTATAGATTTTATAGAAAAAATTATCCAAGATTTGAATGCTTTTTATCAATAGTAGTTTACAAACTATCTCTTCAATATATACAGTGCTTTCATTTCAAAACGATCCACCCTTAATAACTATCTTAAAAAAAAAAAAAAAAAAAAAAAAAAAACACGTCAAGTTAGATATACAGAGGGATGTTTAATTATGCATTTACTGAAGTTCTGTCAATCACCTCCAGCTAACCTCACTTTAATATGTCAAATGGCTACCCCATGGTGTGATACATTATTTTAAAGGGCATTCATTATGGTTGTTCAATGGTTGTAAAAAAAATAAAACTGATTGACCAAGAAGCAATTAAAGTGAAAATCGGTAGGGTAGAAAAACAAATTTAATTAGTTTAACAAATTTATTTTATTAAATGTTCAAAATGCGCGCCGTTATTAGCAAGACAATAAAAAAGCCTATTTTTAAACTCCTTACGAACATTGGCAAGGGTCTGCCTGCTAATTTCTCTGCATTCTTGAAATATTCTATTTTTTAAATTCTCAATACTCTCAGATGGGGTTTTATAAACTTTGCTTTTTACGTAGCCTCAAAGAAAAAAGTCTAATGGGGTTAGGTCCGAAGACCGCGCAGGCCAGTCGATTGCACCACGTCTGCCCATCCACTTTTCTCGAAAATTTTCATCAAGCCACTCTCGAACTAAGTGTAGTGCGCGGGAGCTCCATCCTGCTGAAAATGTATATTATTTTCATTCAATAATATAGCAACATGTTGATCTACTTGATTTTCCATAGATTGAATGATGGAAGGGTGTATTGCATTTTCTAAAAGGCTTAAATAAATTTCGCCAGTCAAATTTTCTTCCAAAAAAATGGCCCGATTATTTCATTCCCATAAATTCCTGCCCAAACATTAATTTTTTAGGAATATTGGGTATGGCCTTCCCGAAAAACATGCGGATTTTCATTACCCAGTATCTACAGTTATGTCTGTTCACCAGGCCATTTAAAAAAAAGGTCGATTCGTCACTGAAGCAAATGTTCTTCAATAAATGGGGATCGTCGTCAATTCGCTGGCACATCACTTCACAAAATTGAATTCTCCTATCAAAATTATCTTCTCCGAGTTCATGAAGAATATGAATTTTATAAGGAAAGAACTTATTTTTTTTTTAAACTTTATGTACGGAACCAGCGGAAATATTTATTAGTTTTGCGGCCTTTGGTATAGACAAAGTTGGATCCATAGCAAATTGTCCTAGTATTTCAACTTTGCATGCTTCATCGACAACTCTATTTTCATATTTTTTCTTATTGCAAATCGATCCCGTCTCTTCAAATTTTCGTATCAATTCTAATACGTATTTATGGCTCACGTTTTTATCTTGATACCTTTCATTAAATGCTCTCGCGGTTCTGCGAGCACACCGATCTTGAGCTCCATAAAGGAAAATTATTTTATTCTTTCGGCTAGCGTATGTCACCATTTTATTAACTCACTGTTTTAACTAAGATAGAAAAATTGCACGCGTAAAACTGACAGTTTAATAATAATAAATCGCCTCCTTTTTAAGCGCCTTAAAAATGTAAGGTATTGCAGTGTTTTTTTGTACCTATTAGGTAGCTTTCGCAAAAATTAGAGGTCAAATAAATACACATACAAAGTTATAAGACTGCAAAGATTTTTGCAAAAAATTTAAAGATACTCTTTTTTCTCGCAAATAACGGTACACATTCTTTACTTAAAAAAATATATTATTTGCTTGAACTAAATGTACTGTTTGTTACCACACATTTTAACTTCTAAATTGCTTGTATTTTTTTTGATGATCTATTATAAAAAATGTAAGAATTTTCAAATGATGTAGGTACCACACTAAAAGTATTCATTTAAAATACCAAAGTTTGGCGTAAATAAAATATTCATTATTTCTAGACATTTTCGCTAACTATTTGCTTACATATTTACTGATTTCATTTTTTTTTGGTACCGTTGAATAGAAAATTTTACGCTGCTTACTATGATGTATCACACGATGGGGGTTCCCATTTGACATATTAAAGTGAGGTTAGCTGGAAGTGAGGAGGTGATTAACAGAACTTCAGTAAATGCATAATTAAAATTCCCCCTGTATATCTAATTTGACGTGTTGTTTTTTTTTTTTAAGTTATTAAGGGTGGATCGTTTTGAAATGAAAGCACTGTATAGTCTACATGGAAATAACTATAAAGCTTTCAAAACCTTATAAATTAAGTCTTCTTTTAACATATAATAATATTTATAAAGAATATAGACATAATAATAATATAAACAAGCACAGAAATAAAAAATCAATATATTATGATATTTTTCTATAGAAATGTTATTTTAACACTGTATTTTAAAATATTCTTAATTATTTAAATGTTTTGCCCATTATTTATTTTTAAGTATTATTAGCATAAATTTTTTTCAAACAAATTATGCATAACCTGACTGCATACGGTTATATTTTTCATATTAAGTTTTAAATATTTTTTTTTAAATAAAAGCGCTAATAATATGCAATTTGTATTCAAATAAATAATTGTTTATTAAAGGAGATATTTTGTCGTACATTTTCTTTTATTATCTACTACATTATTTTGATTTAGGTGACTTATAAGACACAAACTATTTTCTTAAATAATATGCTTGTAAATTTTAATTTCTTTTTAAATTAAAAATATAGTTTAAACATTTTTGTTTACATTCCGTTTTTTCAATACAGTTTTGTGGGTTAATTCATTTATTTCAAATATTTCATAATAATAATAAAATATTATTCATTATGTAAAAATTAGTTGTTATTTTTTGGTATTTAAATTTAAACGTGTTTTGTAAGTTTAGAACACTATATTTTAAAAAACATATTTTATCCAAGATTCGATCACAAGTTTAGTTTAACAGACTATACTATCTATCTTAATAACATACATAATCCGTAAAATCCCAACTGTAATCCTTTCTAAAATTAATATGTTAAGAGTATTAGGCCTGTCTTTCTTCAACATTAAAAGTTAAATAATATAATTTTTTTACTCTTACCTATTATTTATATAAATAACATAAAAATAATAAAGCTTTTATTGCTTGGTATTGCTCAGATCGATATTTTTGAAATAAATATAGGTTTCTCATAACCAAAAAAAAAAAAACAAAATTAATCATTAACATTAACCAAAAATTTAAATTAAATCATTAAACAAAAAAAAAATAAAAAACCTAAATAATAAAAAAAGTAGTTTTTGTCATGATAAATAGCTTGTATGGTTTTTATTTTTCACAATATAATCTTAATAAATCCCAAAATATGGATAAACAAGCCTTAAATATCCTCAACTTGACATATAATGGTTTAAGTTACTGTTAAAATTGGGGAAAAGTGTGGATTTTTCGTCAAAATTATTATCATAAATTAAAACACTAGCCCCATATCTATTTAGATTATGCATCACAATAAAAAGTTAAGAAATATATGACATACAATATATATGTAGGTAAATGAAAGGCAAAATTAAAATTACGGTAATTGAAAACAATAAATTTTAATAAATATAATATTAATTTATTTTATGAATAAAAATATTAACTTGATAAGGTTAATATGTATTACATTATCATATATCCCAGTTCTGGTTTTAGAATAAATATGTTAGTCAAAACTAATTGACCTGAGTCATACTAAGTGAAACTCTGTGCATTAATAACAGTAGCATTTACTTAAAGTAAATTTTCTTATAAATATGGTGTTTATTTTTTAGGCTTAATATTATATATTTATTTCCAAACAGTATTTAGGCAATGTTAGAAAACGTTTTTAATTAATTTTAATGCGACTTATGCGACTATAAAGATCATGGGTCAAAACCGAGGCTTATGTTTTAAAGCACTTCGCTGCTGTTAAAACATTTAAGCATAAAATGCGGCGCTTTGGCTAAAATGGGAAAGCATAAATTCCAGGATTTTACATGCCATTAGTCACAGGCAGCATGGTGACAGTGATATAAAACTAAATGATGTGAACGTTAACTTGCTAAACACCAAAATCACGGTTGTCACCTAAGGAAATGGATTAGGAGTTATAAGTCGAGCGATGTTAATGTTTTGTGCATTAACCGGTTCTTTTCTTATCGCGTTAGTTACTTAATGGGGTAATAGAGCGAAGGACGTCGTACAAGAAAGATATCAATCTTTTTAATAAATTACTTTTAGAGGTATGTTTTATAAGTATTCATGCTACGAGTATAACATTTAAGCACTTAACGATTTTAACATATATTTAGGTTCACGTTTTATTTATGGGTACCTTATTTCTCAAGTCATCTATTAAATGGATTACTAACGTTAACGATAAAAAGTGCATTCTTGGGAATAGTAACGGTAACTAAGTATAACAGCAAGAATAAGAGGAGTAATAAGATTGTTGGCTTCATGATACTAATTAGGGTATAATAGCCCTCTATAGAATGTTAACCTTATATATTCCTTTGCAACAAAAATCTTAAGATAAAGTTTAATTATGATGACACTAGAGCAGTTTAATTATGATAACACTAGAGCAGATACTATTTTAAGTTAGAACATAAAATTACGAAAAAAATACAAGTTTGTACCATCAGAATTTATAGGTAAGATATGAATAAAAATACAAAAATAAATAGAAAAAGATCTTGAAGTTTTTAATGTAAAAAAGGTGAAGGACTTGGTTATAAGTTGATTTTTGTTTGCTTCTTTCGTTATAAATAAAGGTTTAACTGCTGGTTTTTAAGTAAAGAATTGGTACAAGGGTTAACCTTCGCCTTTAGTTTCCTAATCAGAATTTTTCAATAAATACAGGTAAACCTTCTTATTTAAGGCATTTTATTTCAACATTGCTCAGTATGGGCTCCAGGTAAAACTTCTCATTCAAAATAGTCAAAAAAGTTTTCCAAAGAAACTGATTCTCTGCGTGATATAAAAGGTGTGATGATAATAATGGAATAGATTTGTTACTGGATTTGTAGAAAGGCTCTGGATTTAGCATATATATATTTATCATTGCAATCTATAAAGGAGGATTCTTTAGAAACGATCCTGATAAAACATCTGAGTACTTAATTTTGGAGTTCTCTACTTTGTCATCTCGTGCGTTCTTATCATTAAGTCTGCTAAGTCGAATGCCGTTGAGATATCCAGATATATAACATAATCAATTTGCTACTTGCTAAAATTTTTGTTAATATTTTGAATCTTAAAAGTCTTTATGTGAAGAAGGTCTCTTATTAACTTATTTCTGATAAGACCAAAGTTTTTTCACTGCCTTTTTTCTAGCTAATACGCAGTTTTCTAAAATATCTACAATTAATCTAAATAAATAAATATGATCAGGAAATATGATCATATTCATAGAGTTTTAATCACTCTTACTGTACTGTACTTAAACAAACCTAATTCTGGAAAATCTAATCAATTTCAAAATCTATATGGACTTCTCTCTAAAAAATATAAAAAAATTAAATTAAACAATTGTTTAAAAGTATATTTGGAAAAATATATAATCAGGTAATTCTTTCACAGCTCTAGATTGTAAAAAAAACTAAGTATTTTAAAGATTAAATCAGTGGTTACATTTAATGATAAAACTGAAGTGTGTCGCTAAGATTTAAATTGATAACATACTGATTAAGAGAAAACTTAAGGTATACCATAAGATAATATTTCTGTTGGTAGTCATAACAAACAAAGCATGTTAACCCAAATTATAACATAACAAACAGCTGATGCATCCGCACAAGCAAACTAATATTGATTAATAACATAAATGTATTCCATCCTAAAAATATATAAAGTGTCGTTATTTATTTGTAACTTCCTAGAAAAAGAATAATTTTACTTCCCTTTTAATTTAACGATCTTCGTTTTATAAATAAACCAGCTTTTTTATTTAAATGTTATTAAAAAAAAGCATAACTTTATTGAATATAATTTTCTGTTTTTTAATGTATATGTAACTTACGGGGTTTATGCATTATTCCTGTGAATACGACCCAGGTTTCTTGGCCTAAAGGCTTTAGCTTAAGGAATTTTTATCAATAAGGGATTTAATTAGTGTGCCAAGGTAAGAAATTCATATGAGAATGTGTTTACTAATCAATGTTCTTCTTGTCCTAGATTATGGCTAAGTTTTTTTCATTTATTCCAGTAAATTCATCTTAGTAGAGTATTATTGGATAATACGAGTCGTGGTGCTTCATTTAATAGTGAAGTGCATAATATTCATAATATTCATTACTCATAAGGTTGGCTAATGGATATTACTCATACATTTGCTTATGAAAATGAATCACTTCAGATTTAATCCTGCTAAATTTTGCCCCGAAATATTGCTTCTGAAACCAATTGGTAATTAGGTTTTTGACAGTTGTGCTGTACCTAGCTTACAAAATTTGGAAGCCTGGGTTTAACTATATAGAGGATTTCTGATCCGTCTGGATCTAGGTATGGCTGGCATGAATGTATTAATGTAAGTACGGAGAAAACACCTGAGGCAATAAATTAGTTAATTACTTATATTAGAAAAGTTGTGGTCAACTAAAAGTGCCTTTACAATGCATATCTTCTTGTAGATTTCTGAGTTAGAAAAAATACTTAACATCTTAAGGATTGTAATAAGGTTCGGTGATTAAATTATTTAAATAATAAAAACATCCTATGCTAATATCCGTAATAATAAATCCATGCCTATTAGGTAGAAAATACAATTTGGAGACAGAGTGATAATGTTTAAATGTAAATAGGTAGGACCTCTCAAAGTACAAGTTCCACTATTAAAGTTTTCTTTAAGACTTGGTTATTAGGCAACATTTGCTTTAACTACTCTGTATTATAACAAAGAACAAAAATCAAATAAAAAGCATAACTTTATTGGATAAGATTGTTATTTATTTAAAGCAAACTCTTCCCCAATATTTACGCCACTGGCGATGCTTACACATTATCCCTATCAATAACACCGGGTCTTTTGGCTAAATGGAATGGGAGAGAATCGACTATTTCAACGTTAGCACAACTTCGCACGCTCCACTACTTATCTCGCCAACACTTAGTAATTTATGGCGGAAAAACGTTCGACACCCGAAAATGTATTACCAGTCCTTCCATTCATTCAGCTGCGAATTGTTATGGCATGGCCGCTGGGGGCCCGACAGATTTATCGCAACTTCGAGAACCGCGATTTTAATTCGGCTTTCCTTCGTGGGGGTTAGTGACACGTAATTGGTCTCTCTCTCTTCTTTTCGGTTTGTTTGCGACATATTTTTGACCCACTTTACAATCCTGCAGTGCCAGGGAGTGGAAGTTTAACCATTGGATATTCGTGATCCTGTTTTATCCTAAATATGCAAATATTAGATTTTAATACAGTATGTAGCAATAGGTGATATATTGAGGTTTCAAACATGCCTTTTCTCTACTTTCATTTTAAATAAATTAAGTAAATTCTTGTGTTCTCTCTAAAGTTAATAGATTTTATTTGTAATGTACTTTAACCGTTTTTTTTTTGTTTCAGGTTTCAAGGATATGGCTCAAGGACCTAACTTCCAATAGATCATATTATTTTCAGTGTAAAAGCATTTAAGTCATAATATAGATGACTAGTGTGCAAAATGACTATTTTTGATCTCAGCTGATGACACCCCAAAAAGGATAATTTATATGAGCACCATGGCATTGAAGAAATGGGTTCTAATCTACATAGTTTTCACTTCACTTGTTGGAGAACGATCCGCAGTACCACAAGGTTTGAAAAATTCCTTTTTGTATTTTTAGCATCTGTTCAATTATCAAAGTTATTGTATTATATAAATTGCTCTGGGATTCTAATAAGATAAAATCAAACTTTGGCAAATTAACGATTTACTATACAATTTGATTTAAGCAACATTTTATTAATTGCATGAATATACTAATACGGAAAGGTAAGCAGATCATGGAAATCAGCGGTATAAGCTCATAGAGAGTTGTATTAAGTTTTTCCTGTGATGAAAAAATATGAGATATAATATATGACATATTTTTTTTTTTTTTATCATGTATATATAATGTCGAAAAAGAATTAAAAGTCTTTAAAATCATGATTAAAGGTTAACTTTTAACTTTAGATATTATTCAGTCTCAATAAATATTTGATATCTTGGAACAAGTTAATAAGATTTTATATAATCATGCTCTCTCGAAAAAAAATATAGGTAAATAACTAAAACTATAAAAGAATAATAAATAAAATAAGAAATATCAAGATTTTTTACATCAACAGTATTGGAACTCTAATATCAGAAAATATTTTTTTTACATAATATTAATTATGTAATTTAATTTTTTAAATTAATTTTTTTTAACATTCAATCCTTTTTTACTGCAGCTAAAAATAATAACACACATGGTATATCCAATTATGTATCCCTGATTTTTTTTTTAACTTGTAGGGAATCTAATAATTTAACCGTTAAGAATTGAGTGTTTAATCCATAACAGTCGTGTTCCAAAGACATACAAACATCAATATGGTCTATGAGACAAAGTTAATAAAAATTGGTCGCGATAGAGTTTACTCAATTCCTTAAGGGCTTTATTCCTAGATTTTTCGTGAAGAGCCTCATAATTTTGGTACGTTTCATTAATCAGGTCTTTAGCAGCTACTAATGTGCAAATTCCTCCAAAATATTATTGAGGTTGGTAGGGCATAAGCAACGCATGTAATAATGAGCGGTGTCATAGCTGTGCAAAGTTATTTGCGGTAGGTATTATAATAAGACTTCGCCACCTCGATACGTTTATTTACATTACATGCAAAGGAAGAGCACCTACCTTTTTTAAAGCTGCCTTAGTTTCCTAATCACAAGGGCAAACAATGGAAGTATTAGGACTGCCAGCATCTCTTCCTTCGCCAATGAGAGTCTTTTCTAATTAATGCTCACAGAAAACATAAAGGCAGTACAGCACCCTGAGCCTTATCAGGGTCGCTTGGAATTTGCCGCAAATCCCACAATTATCGGCATCATCCAGAAGAGCTGGTCTTCATATTTTTTTCCATTGATTTTCGGTTCTCCGTCAATAACACTAAACCCTTCCGAATTGAATTATTCTTTGGTAACAGTTTCTTCTTTCCACTTATACTCATAGTTATATAAATATTAACAGTCTTATAATAAGTGTTTTGTAATACAATCTGTTTTCAGTTAGGCCTTTAAAATTGTGTACTATATTTATCTGAAGAAAAGAAAACTAAAAAAGTTGCTAAAAATTTCATACACAAACACACGCACAAAATATGTACAAAAGGGAAGAAGGTAGTGATTTATAAACCGCTAGACTACAAACAATACCTTAGCAAAATATAATATAGAACTCTATATTATGCTGGTTGCCAGGGAACATAGATCCGAATGAGGTTGTAGCTAATTGGGAAACATAGATGTATATTACTTAGATAGGAAACTCCTAAAGTGAGGAGTATTGCTAATAGGAAAAGAAAATCAATTTATGAAGTCATAACAGTGGTAAAAAATTTAATTAGGGCGCCAAATTTGAATTTCGCTTTATTATACCGTGCACTTAAAATCAGTGTAAAATGTGTGGCTCTTTTGAAAATTACAATAGGCAGATTAAAATAGTGTAAAATTATGACTTTTTTATCTCCATGTCACTTAATCTATCTGCGTACAATAATTTCTGAAAAACCCATACATTTCCTACTAGATGCAAAAATATGGGTTTCAGAAATTAAACAAAAAAACAAAAAATAGTTACCAAACGTATTACTATATTCTTAAAAGAGATTATAGTAAATAATTTACAAACAACACAAAAAACTGTTAAGCATATAAAATTAAAAATTCGTCCAAATTTCACAATTTACAACTACTTAATAAGGAACTTTCTTCTATGAAGAACAAAGTCTGTAAAGTATAATTCATATAGAGTATTACAAAAGGTTAATGTTAACGTATAAAAGTCAAAAAAAATTAATAAATTTACCAAGTGATTACTCTCTATGCTATTCAGAAGTAATTCCTAGGGATAGGAAATATTATAAAATAAATAGCTGTCAAAAAATTATTAATGAAAGAGGCAATAAGAAAAAATTACAGCATCGAAAAGAAAAGAGCAAAGTGTATGAAGTGAATTTATAAAGGACAATACAAATGTCATAAATTCACCAGGGAATTGTTCTCTACTTATTGTACGGGTAGTGTTTCATTAGTACATATTATAAATTTAATAACTATCACAAACTTTTATTACTAACAAATTAGTAATAAAAGGCGCAATAAGTAAATACGTTAGAAGTGAAATTTACAGGAGTTTTTCTATTTGCCTTTGAAAAGTTCAGACTTCAATATTTGTAGAGATTGAGGATCCAAAATTGCTCATGCATTGAAACTGCTGAAATTGCTCTTCTCTCAAGCTTGGCGTCACATTTTAAGTATGTTTTGACATTGAGGCCGTCAAAAAGTCTATACAAGAATAAAATGAATTTTGCTCCGTATTGAGCTTTACTGGATAATTTATTTTGGAATCCAATATCTAGAAACAGAAAATATATTTTGAAGTATTAATTTTTAAAATCATTCAAAAAAAATCATACTCCATTTTGCCATATTATGAGTTTAGGATCCTGTGGTATTGCTAAAGACCTGGGTGCAGTTCTTAACTTTCAATCCATCAGAATATTCTGTTGTCGGCTGCTGCTTTATGTGAATAAAAGTGGTCAGTTCTTTAAAATCCTGATCCCAAAAAAGACATTTTTAAATGAAATGTCCTATACATCTTGAACTCAAAGAAATAAAAATGATTAATTTTATTAATTTCAAATATATCGTACAAAATATTATTTGGTCACACAACAGTGGTGTAGTAAGAGACACATTAGTGCTGCTGAAGACCTGATTGATGAAACACACATGAAGTTATAAGTATGATTTTTGAAAAATGTAAAAATGAAGCCTTGGAGAAGTTGAATAAATTGTACTACAATTGATTTTTGTAAATGATAACACAAGCTAGCTCATATAAAATATGGAAGGGTTGAAAAGTCAAGTTTCACTTTAAAGGAATAAAGGTCCAATCCCTTATAGTCAATTGTATATTTAGTTAGTGTTTAAACTCTATTCAGTCCAGCTTTATTGGATTTACGTCTCTATTAATTACATATTTAATATTTAAGGATCCTTGTAAGTGTTGTTTGTTTATTTTATTGAAATTTTTTCTGAGTTAGTTGAGAACTCTAATAACATAATAAGGTATCCTTTGTATTAAATTCCTATGACTGTGATAACGTTCAATTTGTTGTCCTTTTCGGTTTCTAAGAATGGAGAAATTGCTCAATTTTTCTAAGTGTAACAACCACCTGAAGCTAAGCATTAAAATTTCTTGAACAGAAAGAGTATTGTATTTGCGTAAGTAAATTGCCAATATGTGTCATAAACACTTATTAAAAAATGGCCTGTATTTCTGTTTATTGGCTTACAAACGATAAATTAAGACTAAGCCTACAAAAATACCATATACACAAATTAAAGACATTAGTTATCATAGTCTCAGGAAAAAAACATATAATAAATTTGCAAAAAAGAAATTTGACTATGGCCATATATATTTTTTAATTAGTAAAGTAAAGAGTGTAGCCTTTCAGTAGACTCCTCAATTAGGAGCAAAAGTTTGTTAGCTAATGGAAAAGTTTCTTTTAGCCCAAAGCGAAAATGTTGTTTAAGTTAGCCCAGCTTCTAGAAAAGCCACCTATTATTTCAGAACTGCACGTCAGCTTTAATTTTGTTTTTTTAGTCCGTTGCTTTTAGTTGTTAAAGGAAATCTTACTCGCCATTAATGCCATACTTTTGAGTACTCTCCGGAAATTGCTGATGCAGTTAAACAAAGTTATCTTACTATGGCTGCTTTAGAAGTTATAAGTAGGATGAAATAGTAAGTGCTTTAAAAATATAATTTAGTCTTTTTATAAATTCTAAACTTAATATCTCTTTTTAATTTTTATGTGAGTATTTAAATATTTATACTAATGCAGTTCACGTGTTGTAACTAAAATTAATAAGCACATAACTTATTTCTGGAATTGAAAAATTAGAAGAAGACAACAAGTATATTAAAAGAAATTTTTAATTTTATTTTGGAAGTTCTTTTCCTTGCTATAAACAGTGATTTTTATAAAAATGGCCTTTTGAGACACTTAGCAAGAGCTTGTTAACTAACTTTAATCAAAAAACTGAGCAAGCTAAGTTTAATTAAGTAGAATCGTAATAATGCCCAATTTAAACAGCAGACTTTCAGTTTTAATTGCAGAGATGCACCTTTTTTAAAAACAAAACGACACTGATGTTTTCTTTAATATTTTAGGAAAAGGTAATTTTATTAAAAAGTAATTTTTTTAAGTTATTAGAGCGTTGTAATGCCCTCTAGCGACTAAAATGACAGCACAGTCATTAATTTTTCCTTGAGAAATATGTTGCTTTTTTATTTTAAACACTCGAAAATAAATCAGCTCATGCAGGGTATAATAAATCCAAAATGTTAGCGAAAGCATAGCTCGATTATAGAACTTTAAGAGGCAATTTATAAGTTATTCTGGTGCTAAAGTTAATGAAAGAAGCAGTTATCATTTCAGTATTAATTCTTTTTTTGGATACCGATAATTTTCAATCCTTATAATGAAACTCAAATTATTAATTATATTATTATTTTTTTAGTGTTTTGATTTCACTAATGTCGGAAGCTAGTCAATAAGATCCCAGCTCCTTCTCCTATATCCCCACTAAAACCATTTCTGGTGCGAAAATCTTTGACCTCTAGGAGTCTTGAAGAACAAGCCGTTGAAAAAGGTTGAGTTCTTGGTATTTTTGCCGGTTTTACTCAAATGAAAAGTTGAAGCATACAGTTAAGTTTAACCATCAATGCTTATATCTACTTACTCTATTCTACTCCCAAAAGAATAAAAAATATTCAGATAAATATTGACAATGTTAACGTCACTGTAAATAGGAAGAGCAATTTTTATGAAAAAGATATAAGGTACAATTTAAAATGCAATTTTTTGTATTTCATATAAATATATATATATATGCCATAATCGTTATCTTATCTATTTATTTGAGCACCTATTGGCTTGCACTTTCTTAATTTTTTTAAAATTACTACAGTATGTAACTAATTTGTTTATTAAAAATTAAAATATTTAAGTTAAAGCAGTTAAAAAAAATACGTTAAATAAAACTTAATAAGGCGACTAAAATTATGAATTTTAATATTTAAATAAAAATATCAAAAATAGGACACCACGATATTACGAAATTTTTAGTGCAGCGATATTTCGATCATTTATTTATTTGGTCTTCTTCAGGGGAAACACTACACAAATTATACATATATTTTTAAAATATTACAAAACTTATAAGTGTTTTGTAATATTATATTAACTTTATTGGAGTTAAAAAAATAAAATATAAAAGGATTATATTCTTACCGTCTTATTCCCAATACTTTTTTCACCTTACTTAAAAAGTAACGACCTTATACCACATAATTAATTATAATTAACTTCTAATATAATATAATAACCTTAAACTTAACGAGAACAAAGACTTATTACCTCCCTATTTCTGTTTTCGCGCCTCAACTTCAATTTAATTTTCGGGACATTTTATTTTAGGGAAACCTCAAATAGCAAATAAATCCAACTTCGAAAGTCGGAAGTTACCCAATAACACTGAAAGCGAAAGTGTGTCATTAGAGAAATTGTTTAACGGTAATGCCAGGGTGAAGGAATAAAAGAGAAATCTTGATGGCAGAAAAGTTTCTCCGCCGTGATTAATTTACGCTTATTGTGTGAAATATCGGAATAGAATTAATTGCAAATTAGGGAGTTTTTGTATGTGTCATATATTTATTTAACCAAAAATAATATTCTATATCTTTTTGTTTTTATTTTAAATGTTTTTTAAGATAGTATAATGTTTTAGTTCTGTTTGTGATTCCCAAAGTCTCATTTTTGTTTCTTGTTTAATTAATTCTTCGTTAAAGTTCCTAGAACAATATAAATTTAAAATTTAGCTAATTCAAGTTTATGTGTCTAAAATGCTCCGTTGGCCTAGATAGAAAAGCATTTTTAATTAGTTCAGAAAAACGATGGTGCAGGAGTTGCCAAATTAAGTTAGAAACTTTTAATGGAAACAAGAAAGTGAACAAGATTTTATTTATAGCTATGGCGTTTATAGAAAAGTGTTTTAATTAGGTAAAGTTGATTTTATCGCATGAATTTTTTTAAATCTGTGTTTATTTTTTGTGTCAAGTGAATAAATCTGAAAAGAAATTAAGATTTCTTTACCATTTTTATTGAGATATAAACTACAGTGATAATAGTCTCTGACATTTTATCACAATAAAATGATTTTGTGAAAATGAGATTTTAAGAATCAAAATGCACATGCAGTAACAGCCAAATGAATTGCCTATACGATAATAATTGATAATTTGACAGGTTTACATATAATTACGAAATACATGAGTTTGCCTAGCATTTAGTCTTATGATTTAAAAATAATTAAGTCAAGACGTTTGCATATCTTATATGAGGTGGTTTAAATTTATGGACTCCTTTTATAGAAGTTAATACGTAGTCGCTTTATAGAATCATCATTAAGACTTTGATATTGTGTTGTCGATTATTTTCTATTATCAGATAGCTTCTTCTGTATTTTTAAAATAGTAGCAATATTTGCTATTTGCTTATTACTTTGAAGCTCACTTGTAACTTATTCTATTTAAAAATAGGTCTTAAAAGCTAGGCGGACTAAAAACTAATACTAATAATATGTACAACACAATACTAATACTATATTGACTGCCGCTTCTCGTGGGTCCTGGGTTGGCAGACCTGCTGGCTCGAGTAGAGTGAGAGATCCGAATCAGGGGGTTGCGGTGCTTCAGAGCAGTGGTCAGGTACTTGTCCTTTAACTTTGTCAGGTGGTCTGCCAATGGTTAGGCTTGGAGATCTCGCAGGATGGTAGTGTTGCGCACGTACCATGGTGCGCCTGATATGATCCGAAAAGCCCTGTTTTCCACTGCTTGGAGCCTCTCCATGTGGTGGGGTTGGATGTCTACCCAAGTGGGGGAGGCGTAGGTGATAATTGGGCAGATGTACGTTTGGTAGATCCGGATCTTGGTCTTGCATGATAGTTTGTTCTTGAGGTGGAGCAGGGAGTATAGGGATGATTGCTGGCCTTTGGCCTTGCTCCTTGAGCCTTGGCGTGTTTTTCCCAGGTCAGCTTGCGGTCGAAGATAACACCTAAATAACGGGCCTGGGCGGACCAGCCGAGATTAGTGGTTCTCCATTTCAGATGGCCAGCAGGTGCTGTTTTCCTTTTTGAAAACAACACCAAAAGAACACTTCCTAGGGTTGACCTACAGTCTCCAGCGATCCATCTAGGAGTGGAGGAAGTTTAGGTGTCTCTGAATCTCGATTTTGATATGTGGTTTGTTGGGAGAGGTGGTGAGTATTGTGGTATTGTCCGCGTATTGGAGTATGGTATTGTGTGGGGACGAGGGAAGGTCGCGCATGAAAACGTTGAATAGGAGAGGGGACAGGGGAAACCTTGGGGAACACCTGCTCGTATTGGGTGGGGAGTGGAAACAAAGCTGTCGGCACAGACACGAAAAGATCGGTTGGTCAAAAAGTAGTGGACAAATTTTACAGGGCAGTCGGGAAAACGGGCATCGACTAGTTTATGCAATAAACCATCGTGCCACATCTTGTTGAAGGTCCTGCTTATGTCTAGAAAAACAGCTCCGGTGTGCAATCCACGGTTTGCTCCTGAGAGAATATGCAAAGCAAGATTGTTTAGTTCTAAAACCGAATTGACCGTCAGGGATTATTTCGTGTCTGCTGCAGAACGTGGTGAGCTGATTGAGGATAGCTCCTTCGGCGATTTTTCCCATTGCTGAGAGAAGACTTATTGGCCTGTAACTCGAGGGGTTTGTTGCCGATTCTCCCTTTTTTGGGAGAAGGATGATATCAGCGAATTTCCATTGGGTGGGGAAATATGAGAATTGAAATATACCATTGACGATTCTGGTAATATCGTTAACCTGAGTATCGACGAGATGTTTTAGGGCTGGATTGTTGATACGGTCCGCGCCGGGTGCTTTTTTGGTTTTGGTGGCTTTGATTATTCCACTGATTTCGGCTTGGGTTACCTGGGGAACCGGGGCTGCGGTGGGAGCTTGAAGGGTTGTTTGGATAGCATTTCAGATGCTGAGAGCCATTGCAGGGTTTTTAGGGGGGTTAGGAGAAAATTGTCCTTCAAGAGAATTAGCGAAGACCTCAACCTTTTGTTGCGGGTCGGAGATTTTGGTGTTGTTGTGATTAATGAACGGGAGGGGTTTCTTCCCCCCTTTAACCAGATTTTTGGCGAGGCAGAAAAGCTCCGAGGGATATTCAATATTTGTTTCAATATCATCGAGTTTTTGCTCCCATCTCTCGGAGTTAAAGTCTTCGAGAAGTGATTGCACTCGTTGATTCGCACGGTAAAACTGTTGCTTTACGAACGGGTCGCCAAATCTTATAGCGAGTTTTCTTAGACGGTTGCGCCATCTAATTTCCTCTCTGATATTCATTTCTGCTATTTGCTACACGAATACTTATCATGAGTTCAAACAGCCACCTTTATAAAGCCTCAATTTCTTACATTATGTTTCCAAAATTATGTCGTTATGTCGTATAAAATTATGTTGCGACATTGGAAGCAATAAAGCTGCCAAATATAGCCAATTCTATTTCGAGTAAGAGATTTAATATGAATGATTTCCCGTAAATAGATTTTTATAGTTTTATTAACTTATTTACAGAAATCAGCTTAAAAAATTTTTTAAATTTTGATATAAGTAAATCATTTTAGAAATTCATTTAGCTTTTGAGAGATTTACTACACAAGTTAATATTCTAAGCTCTTAAGAGCTTCAGTTATCCACATATCAAAAAGTTAGTTCTAGTTTCAGCTTAGTCAATAACGACGCTTTTCGAATTCTAGAGCTTACGATTTCTAATACATAGTCAATATTTAATTTATTAAACCATTACAAAAAGAAACATTTAATCCCTTTTTTTCACTTCCTTATTTGTGAACAAGTCATCTACTTTTTTTCTAGCTCGGAGTGCTTTTAAAATTCTGGATTTTACAAATTAACACCACATACATTGCTTGACATGCGTCTACTATCTACTAAGTACTATAATCTGACAAGATACTCACTGTGTATAACTTTTTCACAATAGAATATTTTAAAAGAACTTGAATCGTGTTAACACGATCATGCCTCAGGTTCGTTATTCACTACCCGTGGCTCAGCAAAGGATTTACAAATACTCACCCTATTTAGAAAGAAAAATTATGTGAAAACTGGAGTACACATGGCAATGATAAAATTTGTATGTATCTAAAAAATTCTCAAATCTTAATAGTGTTACTAAAGGTTTCACAGTTTGATTCTCAATTTTTAGGGAACGATAAGCAAAAAATAAATCTGCTCAATTTTGGAAAATTTATGCATAACTTAAATGGATACCCTTAAGTATGTACATACATTACACATACAATACATACATTAAGATTCTTATGCATAACTTAAATGGATACAATTTGATGCTATTTTATTGCAATGTAAAATTTAGATTATAGGCAATATTATATCAGTGTTTTTACTGTATTTATTTATGTGCTCTTTTATAATATCTATTGTGGGTAAAAAAATTTTTTTAAACAGTAAAATATTAACATTTGTTGTGTAGTCACAATAAAAAAAATTTAAATAATAAACACAACTTTATTCATATTAAACTTACTCTAAAGGCAAATTTTAAGCCGTTACAATATATATAACTTTAATGAAATTAAATGTCATCAGTTAGTCTAATTAAAAGTTTTCAACAACTGAGATATATCACAATAACTTTTCAGAAACATTAGAATTAAACGTCTAGACAACGTAATATTTCGTTTTCTTCCCTGGTAATTCACAAATTTCTCCCGAACTCCCGAAACCTTCTTAAGTTTAAAATTCAGAAAGTTTATGTTTTTACTGTGCAAAGATACGGCCTTATCTCTAATTAGCTTCAAGGTTGGGTTTGAGGGCACCTTGGCGAGTGAAGTAGTGGCTAAATTAGGTTAAAAGCTTTAATCAAAAAACGTGGAAGAAGTTTGCCTGAAATCTTATTTAGAATCGTAAATAAACTTATAACAGGGCGAGAGAGGTTTGGTCTGTTTCATTTTGCGGCTAAAAAGTTTTTTATTAGCTAACTTAGGCTATAAAAAGGTTTATGTTTATTGTCGGTTTTATTACGGATTAGATTTGTCTAGTTACACGTAGAAATTTAAGAGCATACAATTGAATTTTCCTGCAGCAAAAGAATGTCATATAATAATTAACATTTTACACTGACAAAGTTACCCTTTTTTCTTTCTTTAAGTACTAAGTAAGTTGCCAATAATGACGGAAATTTTAAATTTGGAAGATGCTGCTCTGAACAAATAAACAAAAGAGTCATCCATCATAACCACTCTCATATAGTCATATCCAAACTACTTTCTTAAATTTCGAATCGGGGATATACATCTCCTACCAACATTTTCTTGAATTTTACTTTGCGCAATTAATTGAAATAATGACTACATTAGTCCTAAATTTTTATATAGATTTTTTATTTTAATTGAATTTAGTCGACCTTTGGTTATTTAAACGTCTTAATGACTCGATCTTTTTGCATAAATCTAATTTAATGTTTCAATATCATATAAAATAATGGGGATTTTAAAATAATTAACTAATCAAAAATTACTAAATTAATTTTTTACTACAGAACCATTTTTTCGTTGGAAAAAAAGTATTCCTATGTTTATTTTTATTTCCTTCATATCATTGCCGTATATGACTTGTATACCTACATAATTACACTTATCTACCTGTTCTAGTGTTTCTCCCTCTACTTTATAATTTTTGTTATTAGTTAGTATTTTTGTTATTTTTTTATAAACTCTGCACTATATTGAGTTAAATTATTTATGATTTTTTAGTGGCTATAGTATAGACCTCTATCTTACTCTTGTTTAATTCCCATAAGTCTTTTTTTATTTTGTCAAAATTAAAATATCTCGGTAGCCAAGATTTCTAGTCTAATTATTCGTTAAATCTTTGCGAAACACCTTATCAAATAAATACAGTATTACAATAAAACAGGGATATATATCATAATTAGGACTTTTAGGTGTTGCATTTTTATGTCTATTGTAGTATCCTTGTTGCTGGCAACTTAGCACTCTTGTCCCTAATTATTTAGGATGTATCAAAAATATGATAATCACAAAACGAATTATAATGAACCAAGATAGTTGCAAAATCTAATTAATATCACTATCAACTCCCCAATGAAATATCTTGAAGCAACAAGCACATGTTCTTTTAATAAATGTTAATATGTATAAAGGAAAATTTCTTATCAATCGTTTTCCTGTTAATTGTTTTCTTTTATTTCTTCTTTTCACAATATTCGTGATCAAATTATTATATATTAGTAAGACATAATCATTTTTTGAAAGACTTAATTATTATTATATTATGTCATATTATTATAACAAACCTTGATGGCACCACAGTTTATTAGAACTATGTCAATTATTTTTTGTTACTTTTAGATAAGTATTTTTTATGTCTTTAGTTTATTTTCAACACCCTTAAAAATCGATTTCATTATCTTAACCCTTAAATGCATAACTTTTTTGTTTTGGGTAAAAAAAAATTTTAGGCTTAAAACATGGTTAGAAAACTGGGAAACATAATTAAAAAAATATTTTTTTTCCAAATTTTTTAATGTTGCAATTTTGCCATATTGTGCATTTACAGGCAAATTCGATTATTTATTCATGAAATTTTCTAAAACAATTTTTATTTTTTTTTTAAGTATACCACTCCACATTTTTCGCAGGCGATGTCGGTGTATCCGTTGCAACCAGGAAGTTTGCATCTGGTTCTTTTTTTCCGAAAAAAACAGGCCAATGAGACACTTAATCACATCGCACGTCTTTTGGTGGTACGTGCCGTGCCTTTCCTCGCTGTACCCCGCTGTTTCCGATCTAATGAACTTCGTCTCATCTATTGTCCTTCCAAATAACAGGGGACAATTCATCCCCGTCGATGGTGGTAACATATTCAACTGAGCTACCACGCTTTTCCTTTTTTAGTTCATTATCAGTTGGTAGTTTACAATCTGGTATTCTATTACGACGAACACTTCCAAGAGAATATATCCCCCTTTTAGCAAGATATACCATTATCTCTAGAGTAGTATAATAATTATCAGAATATAGTCTATAACTCTGCATAGTAGGTATAATATGAGATAAACTAATTATGATATTTGCAAACGCTCCATCCTCCGTTCTTTATGAAATTATTTTCTGATTATAATCGGTAGGCAAATCCACTTACACCCGCCAAGACAATAAGTTTAAAACACAATTTGTGAGGTTTCATGGGCATATACTGCTTTATGAAGTGTCGCACTTTAGTTGAACACATTTGTTCATCTACAGGTAGGGCTGGTTCCAGAGGGATGCTTGAAAATTTTTCATTTAGGTACTCAATAAGTGGTCGCAACTTGTGTAGTCTATCATGGTTATGACCGTCTTTAGGTAAATGCTTATTATTGTCGTTAAAATGAATGTGACGTGTTATTTTTTTAAATTTATTTATAGGCATGAAATTTCGAACAGGGTCGTAACCTATATCCGTATTCCGGTATGATCGTACATTTGGCAAGTTTCCTATGGACGTATAATGACAAATTCGAATAAATTTCCTTCGGTCAGTGGCAGAAAAGCTAACTTGGTTGTTTGGGTTCTTTTGAACGCAATACAAATTGGTTTCGTTGACGATTTTATTAATTAGTTTATCGTTTAAAAAATATTTTAAAAAACTGTATGGAGTCTCCAACACCATTACTTCCCAAGAAAGGACTTCATTGCCATAAAATGCTAATTGAAGATCGTTCAAGTAAAGATTATACTGCTTCCAAGTTACGTTCCTTTTTACGGATTTTTTGTACCTGTTTTGGAATCATTTTTTACTTCATGGTCCGACCTGACACTCTTTTATTTCAGCCCCGTCATCCATAGCCTTCATTTGCACTTCATCACCTAATTCCTCCTCAAATACCCTAAGATATTCTTGATCCTCATCTGTATTACTCAAAATGTAATTTAGGTCTGCTTCGCTGTTAGTATCCAAAGAATCTATTCCATCTTCTCTATCTGATCATTTTTTCCATATGGATTGCAACTCCTTATCACTAAGAGGTCGATTTCGGCTCATTTTATGTCTCAAACACTAAAAATACAAAATTTTTCTATATCTACTACATTGGATAATGTTGCAAATACGCAACAAAACAAAAATATAAACTAATCTAAAATATAAATAATTTTTGACTGAATGCAAATAAAATACATACCTTTCTTATAACAATATCACTTTTTTCACAAAAGTATAAACAAATATGCGGGTTTTCTAGCAAGAGCAAAATATATTACAACCACAACACTGACGAGCAGGCGACAACTAGGAATATTATTTCTAAATGTAAGTATGTAGCATCATCTATGAGTAACTCTTTGTATTACACTCTTTAAGATACTGTTGTAAATATGCAACGGTATGCACTCGCGAAATAACATATTTCGTTAACAGGATAGGTAAAATAAGTATGTGGCATTTTTGCAACATAATGCATTTAAGGGTTAAATCACAATACTACTTTTAAACACATTCTACGAATTATAAATTTATTATAAATATACTGATAATCAATATATCATTCTTCCATTTTCCCTCAGCAATAATTAGTTTATACTCTAATTAAACTCTAAAAATCATATTTGATTTCAAGTTAATAAACGTTTCAAGTCAGCAAAGAGTTTAAAAACTTATAGAATTTGCAAGTGACTGTGAATATCTAAATCATGTCAACCTCTTTATTGATTTTAAAAAATAGTTATACTCAATTCTTAGTTTAAAATGCTCATACCCCTAGCAAAGCCTTTGATAGTTTTTTATTCAATTCCAACCGCGTTTTTTTATTTTCTATTACGTTAAATATTTTTTACTTTTTGACCTATTAAGAAGTGCTGAAATAAATATTTTAATAAAGTTATTATGAACTATGTCCAAAAAAAATAAACTAAAATTCCTGCAAAACTAAAAAGATTACTGGACAAATGTAATCGTATTAGTAAAACTGCATAGTATAAAGAACATATTAGAAAATAACATTTCTAGAAAAATCTCTTTCAAAGTATTTTCTTTATACTTTAGAAAAAAATTATTTATTAATTAAGAAAATATGCAAATAATCACAATAATTAAAATAATCACAATAATATTTTCCTAAACTTAAAACAGGCAGTCTAAAAGGTTTTCTTAGAATAGAAAAACTTTCAGAAAACCGTAGCTTGCCAGCTATGGTCATTGTAAGTATTGGTCGGAAGATATATATTTATTTAATTATACCTAATTTTAGAACTAAAACTAGATTATTTACTTGATAAAGCCAACGGTTTATGAAACTAAGACTAATTTTTGATATTAAAAATAAAAAAATATATTTTGTAATGTTCTCTCATAGTTTACCCTATTTTGGTCGGCATAATTGTAAGATAGTTATAGCGACCAAATAGGGTTTAGCTTCGGTTTGTTGTGAGTGAGGCAACTGTGGCTAGGACCTAGCGTAAAAGTGAAAGAAAGTTATTCAAAAGTTACCTAAACATTGCATATTTTTTTATTTTTTTTCTTGTATAAACTTTTTTGTTTACTGAAAATAAAGGGCATATGGCAGCAATTAATCTTCATGAAAATTAAGTTTAATCAGTGCACAAAATGAGGAATAAGTGGGATTTATTGGAATAAACTATACTGCAAATTCTATCGATTCTATCGACGGCTTTCCAAAAATGCTTTACTTACTGCAGTACAATTTAACAGTAACAGAAGAAAATACAATGATGCATCGACAGTGCAAATTTATTTTGCTTTATTCTTTTTTATGCGCCTATAGAACAAAACTTATATTTAGTTGTTACGAATACGAAATATTTTGAAGCAGCTTTTTAAAGAAAAATTTATTATTCATAAATTGTTTTGTTTAGTTAATTTTTATATATTTTTTTTAAGAGTAATCGGCTCTTTGATTATACAATTATTTAAGTTCTAACTAATAATCAGTTACTTAATTCCAGCGGCGTTTTTTTGGTTTTTATCACGTTAAATACATTTAATAATTATAGGATTTTGCTTATTAAAAACTGTCTAAGTAAAGAATTTTTATTAAAAGATAATCACAATGGTCTTATTAATTTTAAGCAATGACTAAAGACGGTGATTATCAAAATCAAAATTAATCAAAACTTTTATTATCCAAAAAAATAGACACAAAGTGTATGGATCATAACAGTGATCATGAGCCGATAACATCGGCTCGAAATCATCAATTTCAGTTTCATCATCAACAATGATTTTTAAATCAATTCCAAATTTACAATTTTAATTATTTAGCTGTTATCAGAGGTAATAGCTTTCGTAAACGTTTTTGATTTTTTGATCAATTTAAATGATGGTTTGTTTTGATCATTAAATTTTAAAAATAATGGCTTTTTAAAATTAAACTATTAATGATCTAATAAAAATTAAGGTGAAAGCTGTCTATCTGATATTTTTTATTGCACATAATATTTTTGAATAAACATTGTTTATTTATTATTGCAGTAAGTAAACTTTTTACTTGTTAATCAAATGTCCGTTTTAAATTTGCATATTTTTTACATACCTTTTTAATTAATGTATTATAGGTATAATAAATAAATAATAAAGAGCTCAAAACCCATTTAAAACTAAACTGTTAATTATTTTACCAATATCAACATGACAATTTAATGTTTGATGTTTTCCACCGCATCCCGTTTTGTTGCTTCAATTATTTTGTTTGTCACATTATATATATTTATGCCTTTTGCTGGAGCTAAGAAATTCATTTTCATATTTAACTAATCGAACCCATCATTTCACTTAGATTGAAGCAATAAATTTGCTGTAATTAATGTTCCAATTATGTGCTATATATCGATATTCAACCACGACATAAGACTTTCCATAGAGTTTACAACTAATATTTAAGGTATAATTCCTTTATAGCTTTTGAAGTTTCTATTTCAATATAGGACACACAACCAATTACTACTACGCGCTAATAAAAATCAATTCGAAATTTAAAACGGTAATACTAAATAAATAAGCTCGAATTATCATTTTGCAGATTTTTCAATTAATTTCAGCAGCGTTTTTCCATTTTTTACCACTTTATGTTTTGATATTACAGTTTCTTTCGGCTATCAAAAGCTGGTGCAGTAAAGAATTTTTTTTCGCAGTAATCACAATAACTTTTAACAGTCATCACTCGCTTGAAACCAACAATTTCATCATATTTTACAAGACCTTAATTAACCTCTTTATACATTATTCTATGATTTTAATTAAACTTGTTTTGTTCGTTATAGCAATAAGTATTTTTTTAACTCGTTATCCATATTTGAACATTCAATTTTCTTTTGAATATTTTTCTCCTGACCACCATAGGCGTGTAATTTTGATAATTATTTATAATTTTTTTTTTAACTAAACTAATATCTATTTAACTAATATCAGCATAATAATAGCAGTAAAATTTCTGTATTATTTGTAGCTATAATCTTCTAAATCTTGGCATCCAACCTTATCGTAAGCTCTAGATATGCTTCATTAATTATAGAGAAATTCGTATATTATAACAACTACTATTTCAAGCATAATCCCCCTGTAGGTCAAGAAGATTACTATCAATGTGGCGACCATATAGACTTATTCGTATGCGTCCGTTCACCTGTTCTCGATATCCATGCGAATAAGCGATAAGCTTCTCGTTTTCCGTGTTTACATGTTTGTTCTGTTGCGATCCAGATCTTCCCACATAATTCATCAAACAGGACTGTAAGGGGGTCTATTGTGGCTTGATGTTTGAGGGATATCTGTTGAGTTGTAGCCGTAAGGATTTCCGAAAGCATCTAGTCAGATATTTCGATAAATAATTGAGACTAAGTAAACAGGGATAAATTGTATGTCAGCCAGAGATACTTTGTCGTAAAATTAGTAACTTGACAATGATTTATGCATTTATTAATTATTCATGGTGCATTAATTTTTTAATTAAAAAAAATGTATATTGCGAGAAATGACAAAAGACTCTTAGAAGCTTTCTTGCAAAGTAAAATTACAGGATAGCATGCTACTTTCACATCCAGACATTCATTTTGTTTAGTGCCTGAGATAGCTACGTTTATTTAACAGCGTCGTTATTTAGTTTTTTGAAATTTATTTTTAACTGTTTTCTTCAAGAGAGTTAAGTATAACTTAGGTTCTTGTATAGTCAATGGAAAATATCAATCTATCTACTGTTTTATGAACAATCTATCTATCTATGTTTTATATGTAGTTTTTATTTAATTATTATTAAAATACACAATATATTTTAGATTTAATCTAAGTTAAGAGACCCAAAGTAATAATATTATAATAATGCCAACCAATTTTTTTCTCCAAGAATAACATATAATAGGGGAGAAAGAGGCACATTCAACAATTTGGCATAAAACAGTAGATAATTGTTGGAAAAATATATAGAGCGATTTAAAATAAAGCAACATTTTAAGCTTTAAATTAAAAATCATAGTTTTAACGGGTTTAAGATATTCAAACTAGATAAAGAAATATCAATGGTTGAATATGCCCCATAAGAGGCACATCCAACCTTAGCTAGGGGTAGGTTTAACCCACCTGATTTTAAAGAGAAAATAAGATAAGAATTTATTTATTTGATTTAAATGAAATCATTTATTAAATTAAAAAAGAAAAAACAATAATATCTCTATATTCTACAAACCAAAAATAAGTTTAACACGCATTTTTTATAGAAAAAGAAAGGAGAAAAAACTGTAAAAACTGTAGAAAAACTAAAATATTAGTAAATAAAGAATAACATTGAATATAAAAACACTGGCAGATCGTCGTTTTAATAATTTTAAAACTACGTCATTACGCTTAACCAACAATTCGTCATCAACTGTTGGATAAAAGGTTGGCTTTCGTCTCAAAAATTTTAAGCTAAATTCATTTTCGTGTATAAGCTCAACTACTTTTCCTACATAATATTTAATTTACGCTTTTTCTGAAAATTTTACAACTAAAAAATCTTTTGCTACTGTTTTGTCAACGGAGCATAAAGTAAGAGGCTAAGGTTCTTCCTCGGTAAAGCCATCACTGATTTCGTCTGACTTTAAACTTAGATGACCTTCTGAATCAGAACTCCTGGAACTAGAACTGACCTTCCTTGATTTTTTAAAATCGGTCTTTACTTTTTAACAGTTAATCAGCAAATACTCCTTTTGTAACCAGCAGTTACAAAACTATTGGTTACGAAACTAAAACTAAGAACGGAATTGAAGTTTCCATTTTTCATGATTTTTTTTTTGCGATTTTCTTTCTCACGCTCAATTTCTTCGAATCGATCTTTTTCCGGTGTATCAGTAAAAATTCTCGACTTGCCTATGCTTTCGTCGAGCATCTTTTTTTATACACGGTCTGGAAAACGGTCGAACGGTCTCTGGTGGTAATACTAAATTTATAAAAAAAATAGATAATATTTTATGAAGTAATTTAACTCGTATGTTATACCTTTTTTAACTCCTTTTAGATTTTCATTTTTTTTGCTTATACATACGTGATGTTGAAGCCTATGGTTCATTGCTTTCGAGTTTTGAGAAATTATTGGTCTCTTTTTTAGGCGATACAATAGCCTGACTAATAGCAGTTAAAACTAACTAAAAGGCACCTACAACTAAAAGAAAAATTATTTCCTATTTTTAAGGTAGTAAATTAGTTAAATGTAGGTAACCCTTACATTACCTACAATATTTTTTTAATGATTGAGGGATTCTCATCAGTTAAACTTTCTGATGATCTCAAATCTGGATGGTTAACGTAGCTTGAAGCAAAGTTTTCTTTTTTAAAAGAAGTTCTGTTGGGGAGGAACTTACTATATTTTTTAGGGGAAAAGGCTTTGAAATGCTTGCTTGAATGCAAGGAATTTGATTATTGGTAATAGGCTTGCCACGGTTTGTTGTCATCCAGCCATTAGAGGCAAAAGCATAATAATTCATGAAAGGCCTATAGACTCCAGCATCTAAAGGCTAAAGTTTGTGTGGTGTGTGGGGCGGTATTGATTAGACGTGAATACCATTATCCCTGCAAAAACTTATGGCTTTAATAATATTATGCGCATCATGATTGTTCAGCAGTAAAAGGATTTTATTTTCTTTGTCGCATTTGGTGTGTTCTCTGATATGTTTCAAGACTTCGACAAGCAAATCAGATATTATCCAATTATTGAAGCTAGGCTAGAAGTTAGATCGTTAATAAGATAATTGTCTGAATTACGGATTTCAGGAAAAACATAGACTGGAGATAAATAATTTTCAACAGCGGTAATTATTCTAATGAACGTTGGCAATTCGCCACGTTTGGCAGCGCCGTTTTGACTGAAAATGCCAGGTTATACTAGGTTAGACTAGATTTGTAAAAATGCCAGATCTTAGGTACCATGTGAGCTACAATCTTGTGAATAGCCCTCTTTTTTCAGACAAAGTATTAAACTTCAAGGATTTATTAGTGCAAACACTAATATTATAATATATTATTTGTAATTAGTTATTGGATAACGAAGTTTGGAACTTATATTCAGATTGAAAAGAGGCTACACGTATTTTGTCCCTTAAGGCATCATCAGACCTGATCAACAGCTTCTGAAAATCAAATTTTTAAAAAAATATCAACTTTAAGACGTGCACACTACAAAAAGATTACATATACTACAGACTATAATAAATAGAATATATATATGGGTTTGACAAAATTTAGTTTTTTTTAATAGTTTATGTTTTAGAAATCGCAAATAATTTTTTTTTAAATTATTTAGAAATGATTTAGGGTTGACGTTATCAACATTTTACTCATCCTATCAGCTTAAAATAAGTCAAATAATAATCGCTCTTTGTTTACAGACATTATTGAGAAATACTCTTTATTGCCTAACTATTTGAAATGTAAATGCTATTTTAATTAAGACTAATTAGCTTTACGTTTGTAGCACCCAATAACAAAAAAAAGCTGGATTATACAATAATATCACAGTTCCTTCCCAAAATAAACGTTAGCGACTGGAGTCGTAAAAAAGTAATAATACAAAAGAATTCGGTAAATACCAACATAATACCCTCAAACTTTTTTATTACCCTCGGTCAGTAATTACGTATTATGGGCACGTCCGTCCAAAATCCTAAATTATATGGGTTAAATTAAATTGCAGCACATTCTCGTAAGCATTACGATGTCCTGAATCCCAAATAAGTTTCCTAATGTCATATTGAGTCCAGAGGAGGAGGCGCGGAAAATTTAATAGCTGCCATTACTTTGTCACTCTTCGCCCAAGGGTAACTTTGTTAAGAGGTCCTCTTCCACGAAGTGCTCATTATTTCTCGTTATTTGCAAGAAAGTATGCTTTTTTCTAAATCGTGATTTATATAGGGGTTTTTGTAGGGGGGTTATATATGAAGATATAAAGTATGACCCATTCAGATTAGAAACAACCCTGTAAAGGTTTGTACGGCAAACATTTTAAAGCAATAGCAGTATTACAAGTAAACAACTCTTGAATATAGTATAATTTAATTCCTGTAAGCAACTGCTCAAGTGCAATTTGTAAAAACATTAAGATACTTTTAATAATTTGAATATTTTATACACGAGTAGGCAGAATCTTTTTCAATATATGTAACAACTCTGGATTATTAAATTTTTCTTATTCCTAAATAAAAGTAAAAACATAATGCACTAACAAAAAACGATAGCCTTATTTTAGGACTAAAATTTTTTGTAAAAATACGTAGTAGGATTAAAAAATAGTTGGACTGAATTAGTCTTTATAATTTTTATTGAAATAACAGGTGCAAATTTAACATACGTTTCCATACAGGAGGCACAATGCGTATAACTTGATTCTAATTGCACGTACGCATTCTAGTAGCTGCTTTCAAATGTCATTTTTACAAGAAATTTTTATTAAATTCAATTTAAATTAAAAAATGCCATATTAAAAGAAAAGCTCAATGTCCTTACTTAAAAAGGTGAGAGAAAAAAAATATAAGTAAATGATACATTATACACAAATAAATGTCAATATTAGAGATTAAAACTAGACTGTAAAACTTAATGAAATTATTAGGAATAATAAAACAAACAGGATACAAAAAAAACAAACAAAATAATAAATAAATAAATAAACTAATAATAAAGTTATACAATAATTTTAGTAAAAGTTATATTTATTAATATATAGTAGTAGTTAAACATAAATACAAGTAATTGAATTTTACATTACATTATATTTTTAACATTACGAAAATTTAAATGATGCATCCTATTACTATAAAATTTCTTAAGGGAATAAATACTGTACCTATCAACAGTTTTTTAACTTGCTAATTTTTTAACGTGCCTTGACGTGACTATTATTATTATTTTTTACTTTCTATATTTTTAATTCCCAAATAATTATATATTTTTTTCTTTTTAAATAATTAATTTTTTTATTAAATTGGTTTTTAAGAGGAGCAATTCTTTGCTAGTACTGTTAAATTTTGTCACACTTGCTTCGTTATTAACAGACCCATTCAACTCTACATGGTAAGATATGTTCCATTGTATGAAAATTTATATTTTATTCCTATTGATATCGTTTATTTCCAAGTAACTCAGACTCGAATGTTCTTATACTAATAAGTCTAAGTAGTCACGTTTTTAAACTAGAACTAATATAAATCTAATATTGTTCTAAAAAAATCGTAAGGTATGTTTTTTTGCTAAATTTCTTTAAAACTAAGTATTTTTTTATTTATTTCAAGTATTTTAGGTTATATTAAAATAATACGCATTTGTTACTTTTATATTAGGCGAATTACATTTTGACGTTAATTTTCGCCAGAAATAAATAAAGAATGACTTTTTTACCCAGGAATCGATTTCTTTTGTTCATTATAACCCTCTCTACCAGTGCTAATAGGTCACACAAATAAATACGCTAATCAAAGTTAGAATCTTCACATGAACAAACATGCCTGTAGTGCTCCGTAGAATAAACTCCACAAAAGTAATGCTCAGCTTACTTGCGTGCTGCCTTATTTTAGGGCTATGCTGCTTTAATAATCCTGGTTACCCTTATACCATAACAAACTTATGACAGTTTTTTTCTTACTTTTCGAACTAAGGAACTTAATATTATGTTTGCTATTTAAAGTGACATTGTTTAATGACCGACTTAAATACCGACCACGAATAGGATAATATTTTGGATTTTGAGATATTAGATAAACTAATAATAATAATAATATTAAATGTGTTTATACTAGCGTATTTCTTTTGCACCATTCCATTATCACCCCAATATCACGATTACTGTTTTCTTTATATTAGTGCCTGTTCCTAGCCGAAGTATGGATGTATCATTAGCAAAAAGTACAAGTGATCTACTATTGCTGATGTTCATTAGGACCAAGCACTAAGCCTTGAGGGATTCCATGCTCAATACTCTGCTGACAAATTATTTAGGCCCTTAGCAAATTTTTTCCTACTACTCAAATAGGATTGCAGCCAGTTTAAACTTTCACCTCTAAAACCACTGGCATAAAAATGTATGAGGCAATACATCTTCTAGAATTGCCTTATTATTTAATTTGTGTGTTTTGCTGAGATAAAATATAATATCCAGATGACGCCGGATATATTTATTACACTAATGAATTCACATGATCAGCTACAATAAGATATAATGGATTTTAAATAAATATTCCTGAGATGAATTTGAAACTCAATGTGAAAAAGAACGAAAACGTATTTATTTATTTATTTATTTATTTGCACTTATATAATACTAAGTAACTAATATAAAGTGCAATCCTAAATATAAATTATTTTAACAAACAATAAAATAATTACATTGTTTTTTGAGTAAAGTAATATTAAATAAGTTAATTTTATCTTGTATTTAATTATAAAGAATACACATAAATTTTTTACATATTAATTGCTACAAAACTCTATCCAGCTTTAAATTGTAATTGCATTGGACGTAAATTGTAAAAGAAAATTAAGAAAAAAAAGATAAAATACAACGTATAAAGTGTACAGTCTATAAACCAATTTTATAACTTGATCACAAAACAGTTCTACCACTAACCAAAACTCTTTGTTTTATTCTCAACGCGGGTTTCTCTAATGATCTTCAGTAATAAATTAAAACATTCAGTTGAGATTACAAAAGTAGTATTCTCCTGAAGATGCTAACATTATTATTATTAGCGAAATACGCATCGAGAATGAAATCAGAAGTTTTGGTTTGTGGTAGGACTATTTTGTTATTCTCAGTGTCCCACCAAAGGTTCCAAACATAGGACTACTATTATATAACTATAGAATATGGCTTTTTATGTTTTTTAATGTGACAATTTAAAAAAAATAAAAAGCCATTATTAAAATAACGAGAAGAAAAAAGGTATTTCACTACGTGAAAAAAAATCTCCTATTGCATAACTGAATTTAAATGCCTCGAAATTTGCGATACTAATTAAAACAAATTAAAAAAATAATTAAATTTTAGTACTTTGCAGATCGGTAACGAAGGGGTTGCAAAACCTCGTTTTGATCAAAACATTTCTCCTCAAAATGCAAAATTTTTTTGATAAGAGATAATATTTTTTTAAAATCTATAATATATGTGTGAGTGTAGGTTATGATTTTAAGCATAAGATTTACGTGGTACTATTTTATTTGTTATTACTTCATTAGTTATGTTAATGGGTATTCGAATAATTCCTGTAGTTAACCCTAAAATTACATATTTTTTGACCTTTGGACGCCTATAGATTCTAAATGAACTACCTTTTATTTGTCACCAATGTTTCCCTAAATTTTTGAGATTTTAATGTGTACAAAGCTTTTGCAATTTTTCTATATGATGTTATTAAAAAAATTATCTCTAAAAGGCAAACCCTGGTGTAAAATAAAAATAAATATTACATTTTTGGAAAATATAAGAAATTATTGTAAATGCCAGAAATTAAAAAAAAAAAAATAAAGCTTCCAGGAATAAAAAATATTTTAACTATTTTATAAAGCAAAAAATAAATCACATCTTCGAAAGACAAGAAAAAAACATCAGATTCTTTAAGTTTCTATTTACTAGAAATCCTCTTTATTTCAAATAAAAATATCTTCCTAAAAATATGCAATTCGTAGTCCTAAATAGTTCTAAAGCCATCCCTTGTACAATATTAGAGAATAAGCCTCTAAAATTTTAGGAGCGGCATTGATAGCGACTCTAGCAACCGATCGCTTTAAAACCAGGAAACCGTTATACCTGAAATGGCTCCAAAATTCGCATCATATTCGTGTTTATCTGGACGATATGGAAATGCTATAACTACTCTCTGGGAATGTAATATCCATGCAAGTCGAGTTGCATATCAGTCGATTAATTTCGAATGTCCGTAACTGAGTTTAGTTTTAAGTTTTTATTTTTTTCCAGTTAAATGGTTACTGGGGAGTAATTCCTCGCATTTTGCGGGTATATCGGAAATTAAAAAAAAAAACAGCATGCCAATGCGTAATACCGCATTAAAAAAATGTAGGGGTTCACTTTATTGAATTTAAGGGTATGACACTAGTATAGTTTAAAACCTGGAAACTTAAAAATAGATTCAGGGACTCTGCGTCTTTGTCAACGTTTGAAAACAGTATATGCAATACCTCAATGTTTACTAAATGCTCAGAGAAATTACTCTACTTATATTAAAAACTATTCATTACGGAACAGTTTTCCAATAAAGTTTAGTATACAAAAAAGTAAAATAATATAAAACATTAAGGGTACATCACCTACACAATACTCTGTTGATTTTCAATAGACGTGATATAATATCTATTATTCAGGTACCTACAAAGCAATAATAAAAATTTTAAAATATTTGTTATTACTTTTAATAATAAGAGGCATGTGGATATCACGAGTCCAGTTATTATTTACTAGAATTCTGAATATGTTTGAAAAATATTAGAAGACTTATCCAATATATTTAGTAAGGTACCTTTCAAATTTTAAGTGTAAAAGCCTCTCTCTGTAAACTCCTCTTTTAGATGAAATAAGGTATTTATTTCTAGATTGGACAATTTTTTTATGTCTTTTAGGTATGTGAAATCAATATAATTTTTTGCTAGCTTTTAAGTTAATTTCTTTTCTTTAAGTTATTTTCCTCCAGACATTTGTAAACCGTAAAAACCCATTAGGTCCAATATTTTATAGCTGATCTATCTACTTCAATAGGATTTAAATATTATTACTGTGTGGTATAATAGCAATAGTCTGGAATCTGGAATCTGGTACTAAATGTAAAGAAGTGTATATGTATTTCGTTTGGTCGTTCTAATAAAATGATTAAATATTAATATACAATCAACAATAATGAACGTAGGTCAGGTGACACAGTTAAAGATTTAGGTGTTCATTTCCATGCCGAGCTAACTTTTTTACCTTGGATATTATGGAACAGGAGTATGCATAGTCTTGGATTAATCACTAGAAATAGTGTGTATCTTTTACCTTACTGTTTCAGATTACTTTATTGCTCTTTGGTATATTCCTTACTTGAGTATGCATCCGTAATTTGATTCTTTTATTAGGATTTTCATATTGAATGCATTGAGCTTGCACAAAAAAGAATGTTAAATTCCCTTGCTTATAGATCGACTATAATGCTATTAGTATCCAGTTAGGTATCCCTAATCTTCAAATCAGACGTCATCATTTTGATGCTTTAACATTTTATAACATCTTGAATGGTTTACATTATTGTCCTACTATTTTGAAAGCATTTTCTTTTAACATCTTTTTATAAATTAACTTTTCTATGTTTCGTTTACAGTTTCAATAAAACAAAGTGAATATTTTCCAAACCTTGCATAGTGGAAAAAAATACGGAGCAGAGGATGAGTCGAAATGCGAATTTAAGTATTTACTTTAATTGGAATTGCTCTTTGCGTGCTGTGGTTATGTGAAAGATATCCCATTATGATTTTTGGCGAAGGAGTAAGTATTTTTGTTTGTACATATATGCAATTACTAAAGTTTTAACTAAATTTAAAACATATAGATTAGTTTTTATTCAAATTTATTAACATTCCCCTTGTGAGCCATTTTATATCTAGGGGGAGGGGTTGGAAGACAGTTAAAACATTTTTTGTGAGTACGGTTAAAATAACTTGTTTACTAGATTTTCTTATTTCTAAGATGCAAAGAGTACGTCAAAGGAACACTACGAAAGACCAAACGGACGTAGTAACATATAACAAAGGCTATGAACATGTAAAAGTGGGATTTTTATTAGGAAGAGCGGCAGAAATGCATGGACTTAAATATTGTTCCCTGTTGAGATACGTACGTAAACGAGATGTGTAAGAACCTGAGGTTTCTAAATATTTAACTAAGTGTGCAGATAGCTTTGTTGGTCTAAAAAGGATGTTATAAAACCGGCATATGAACTAGCCATGAAATACGACTTATCACGACCTCGAATCTGGAATGATAAAAAAATGGCTGGCGAGGACTAGTTTCGAATGTTTATAACAAGAAATCCTGGACTTCCAGTACGTGCAGCGTGGGCTACAAGTCTTTCTAGGGCGGCTAACTTTAATAGAAATAACATGCTTTTTACGAAAATTTAACTACTGTAATGAACCGTTATACATTGGAAGCATGAAATATATGTAATGCTGGCATAATTACTATGCAAAAACCGACCGAGTAGGTGTGGAGACCGGTAGGCGTGGTTCAGTGATTTTAGTTGAGAAGGATACTTTAGTCACAGTTGTTTTTGCAGTCAATGCCTTTGAAAATGCCATTCCTTTATTCTTCTTTTTCCGCGAGTCAAGACCGTTCAGCCAATCAAAACCATTTTATTAGGGATAGACCATTAATTTGTTAGAAGTGCAAATCCTTCTGAATGGATGCAGGTGGAAACATTTACCACCAGAAAATAAATTCTGTGGAACAGTTCAAGAAACATATAAATGCTTCTTCTTTACATGAAGGGTTACTTGTGCTTGATAACTACTTCTCACATATTCGTAATAACACACTAGACTTTTGCAAGACATATGGTATAGTGATGCTATTGATTTCTCCTCACTGTTTATACAAGCTCGAACCGTTTGATTGATCTTTATTTGGTCCACTAAAAAAAATTGTAAATTAGACCTATCATGGATCGATGCAAAACTATTCCAGCAAGATAATGTCAATATACGACATCCTAGGGAATATGTGATGCCGCACCACTTTCTCTTACACAATCCAACATACAAGCTGGATTTCGCACAACTAGGATTCTTCTATTTAATCAGCATACGTTTAGTAACCCTCGATTTTCAAACTGCATTTATGACCGACAAACCAAATGCTGTGAATACGAACATAATGGAGGCAGCTGACCCTGGTCAAAATATTAAGATACGTGGGGATTAAACGCCATCAACACCCTTCACCAACATCACCTTCTGAACTTAGAACTCCGGATATCAAGGTAGTGGTAGGGTTAAGCAAATTTCAAATACACCCTCTACAAGTTTTCAACTCTGTCCGGTGTTGACAAATCAAACGAAAAATATTGAGTCTCCGATTAGAGCTCTATTGTTTTTGCAATATGGCCACTATCAAAAACTCCTCCAAGGAAATTAAAAACAAGGCGCGAAAAACCATAAAATTTATAATATACACCGATACACCTAAAAAGTAGCGATAAGAAGAAAACATAAAACCAGACTGAATTGAACCAAAGCTAAGCAAGTTAAGAATAAATTGAAATATATGAAACAAAAAAAACTAACACAGAAAATGAATAATCAGAGAAAAGCAATTCTATTGTTTTGTTTATTTGTCAGCATATTCAGAAAGCAAACCAAAGAAAAATGGACACAATGCACAGAATGTAAAATCTAGACGCATGAAGATTGCACAAAAAGTAGTCTTATTTATGTTTCCCACAATTGTGAATCATAATTATCGCGTAACCACTTTAGTATTTTTATTTAAAATATGGATTTTTATAGAAATTATTTTAGTATTTTCTTAAATAGCACTTTAGCTATAAATTAGGTTAAGTTCAGTTGAATATTATTAAAAATTTATATCTCTGATGTTTAACTGTCCTATTACAATGCGTAAAACGTTATTAAATAATTATTAATACGTTTTATGAATTCTCAAGACTTTTTATGCATTTTTTAACTAACCCTAGGCACTGCTTTAATTGACCCTGGCATAGGAACTGTTGAAACATATTACGCTTTTTTAAATATTGGTTTACAGTGATCTCAAATAACATTGCTTATGAGTACAATATAATATGTTCTCTTATTTACAATATTTTTGATATCACTCACTTAGGTAATCTCGATGCTATGGATAATAAACGCTAAAATATTTCAACCGTACCGAGTCTACTCTTCTGTTTCATTTTGCTGTTTATGGGTTTTTGCTCGACTTACCAGGACTTGCATTTCATCTTTGCAAATAGCTTGGATCCATTTATCAGCAGCTTACGATCAATCAAATTAACAACGTTCCTTGTTAAGTTATTTTGGTCTATAGTTTTTAGGTTTGTTAAGGATTAATTGCTATAACTTGGTATTAAATATTTTTTTGTTAATATAGTATTATTGCTATATTATTTTTAATTGGCTCTGCCATATATTGTGATAAATAAATAAAAGCATATTATCTGATTTCTTAAAAAGTTTTTTAAGGTATTTTTATATATAAATTGTAATGAAAAGAATCCCGTCGTAATTACAAAAAAAATAGTAGTGTTTTATTTATTCTCCTTGCAAAAATCACAAAAATATATTATAGCAGCTTATTAATTTATATTAAACAAACCGTTTTAGAATTTTTTTTTAAATATTAAGACTTTCCTCTTTCTTATTATCACATATTCAAAGAAATGTTTTGGTGCAAAATGTTACAGTATTACCCAGACAATCAAATATTAATTCTAAAAATAAAGTGAAAATTATGTTCTATTATATGAGTATGCACCCTAGCAGTTGAACTACAAACATAAAAATAATTTTTTTAGTTTTATTTTATTAATAAAGATTTTTCTCACATTTTAGGTTTTTAAGCATAGTAGTGGTTTGCATTTTCTTAAACCACTGCCATAAAAAAATGGTACTATTAAGTTTACTATAGTATTTGATAAAATAAACCAAATTCCTTGGCTAAAAAAAAGGAAATTAACACCAAATTAACATCACGTTCACACTTTATTACTTTACTAAATCCAAACCAAATATAAACTCGTTCACATCAACATATTAACTGCAGGACATAAAAACCTTTCGGAAAAAGACAATTTGATACGGAACTAAACTATCCGAGATAGGTCCCCATAAATCTGCTAGACAACATATAAATCCTTCGGTCTAAGGCGGCAATAGTTTCCCAGAAAATAGCAAAAGAAGAGGTGAGTATTTTGTAACACTTGACTTATTGTTTTATATTTAAAGTGCATTAAAGAATAAATAGTGAAGATTCGAGCTTACTTCAGCTTTCTTTATTTATTTTCTTATTGTTTAAATAATTCAGACGAGTGTTTGGAAAAAATATGTTGATAACAGCTGATATTTAGGGCTTAAAGAATGTTAATTTATTTATGTACCATTCGATAAACTTAAAATAATTAAGTGCTTCAAACTCAGGAAAGTATATTTATTTGTTTCCATTTGGACTGTGTTATAAATTTGCATTATTTCCTAGTTTTCTCTTGCATTTATACTACGAGCTACTTACAAAGTTTTCTTTTATTTTGCCAACTTTCTGCTAAAGATTTAATAAAGTTACTGAGAAATTGTTGAATTTCTGCATTAAATAGGCAAATTATACTGAAGTAGATAAATGAAGGGATTCATTATGTTAATCGACTTAAAAAGTCAGAAAAGAAAAAATTAAAATGACAAAGAACCCTAACTTTTTTATGCTAATAAAGAAAAATACATAATTTAGATAACTAGATTTTTAAATTTAATTTTTTTGCCTGATAACTAGAACATAACATTTTATTTGCATTGTCAGTATTAAATAAACGTTTACACCATTCAAGCCAACTCATCATAATAATTTAAATAAGGGTTTAATTACCTACACTACCTAATAATATTTACTCTAATAAGCTGACACTAGTTGTAACTAGCAGTGTAGAACTAAACCAGAGCAAATAGCTCACAATCGCTCATATAACGGTAGTTCCGTAGGTAATCAGACACTGCATAAAAGGTTAATGTCTTTATTCTAGGTCGTCACTTTCCTCTGGAAGTGAATAATGATCAAGGGAGGTACGGATATGCTTTTATAATTGAGTCTTCTTAACAATCAAGTTTTTTCAATTGATTTCAGTTTTCAATAATATTGAGAAGAAATATATTAAAAAACCATTAATAAAATATTGATGCATAACTTAAATAGATACAATGACCAAGTTCTTAAATTTAATTTTACTATAGCCATATAATTATTTAGCTGGCATAATTTAAAAAAAATAAACAAAGATTTTCTCATCTTATGTAATGCTTGTATAGTTAATTTATTCATAAAGAAATTAAAAGTGTAGTATATTTTATAGTGTGAAATTGATAAACATGTATAATATTTTTAAAATAAAACAAAATTTATGTTAAAAATGAGAATCATTTACAATTTTTTAATTATTAATTCTTTAATAGTTAGTAAGTTTTGTGAAAAATATATTATAATTTGTTTAATAAATTAAAAAAGATATATTTTAGCTTTATTCTAACTAAAAATTATGCATAATTCTATTGGGTACCTTAAGTAAATTTAAGTAAGTTTTGTATTGGTTATATACTAAAACTTTTATTTTTCGTCTGTTCTTAATTTTGCTCCTAAGATTTAAAATCTATAAATCAGGTTATTTCCTAAAAATTCCTTTTTAGATAATTGACCGTTAGATGTTTGCAAATCATTTTCCATAAGTTTTTTCATAGTACAATTTAGGAAAACCCTAAAGTTCATAATATATATAAAAAATTTAATTTAAATATGAAAATATTTAGTATTGCCTTAGATTTTAAAGCAATGTATTGAATATATAAAAAAACCATATTCGTTTTTTTCTCAGGAAAGCAATTTAAAAAAAAAATAAATAAATAGATATTTACTAACAATATTAATACAAACCATTATTTAAATTAATTATTTTTTTTAACGAATTTAAAAAAAATAGAGTGACTTTAATAACGACTATCCGTTTAAAAAAATGATTTGGTTGTTTTTGCGAACGAATAGAATTGGCAAAAAGTATATATACATTATCAATTTAATTAATAAAGCATATTTATTATATAAATGTATAAATGAAATATAGAAATCATTAAAATAAGAGAGATTAGAAATATTTTTATACGTCAAAGAATACAAATAGTATTAAGTAACATATAAACACATACAAATCATTAAAAAAGTATTAATTAATTATAAGATAAAAATTAAATTTCATGTTCCAAGTAATAATAAAATTATTGGTAAGGTCGTCCTTTATTTATTATTTAATTAGGAATTTTAAAATCAGAAACGTTAATATGGTTTCCTAAATCTTAGAAGTCCTATAAAAGAAACAAGTAATAGTTATCACTTTCTGTATAAGAAAACTAACTAAAAATAGATTTTAGTAAATAATTTTTAATATCCCTTTATAAAAAAGTAAAAAACCTTCTACATTTTATTACACCATTTGCAAAATAATATTTATTATTTTTCCATATCATGAGTGTGTCTTTAATGTTCTAATAAAGGTACAGCAGACCTTTTTTTAAATCAATATAACAGCAATATTCTCAGTTTTTATTTGGAAATAGTTATAGGGGATCATATCGACGAATAAAATTACAAATTTTTCTTTTAAAAACAAACAAATGACATTTTACCTAGTTAATTCAGACCTGAAAAAAATATAAAAACTAATATAGAAGGGTATAGAAATTTAATGTGGGTAATATAAATATGTAATATAGATATTTCTAAACAAATCTATACAGTTAATTAAAAGTTCTGCAAAATTTACGTAAAATTAATTAAATTTCCACTATCCCTATTAAAATTTCATCACTGAAAAACAACTTTAAATTAAACGGGCATGTAAATTCGAAAAATATAAAGTGCCTTATTTTCAAAATGTATAACGCAACTTGTTACTTTTTACTAAAATATGGCGATTATTTTAAAATTAATGATATAAAAAAATAAATAGACTGACTTTATAAAAACAAGTAATAGACTAGCCCGAACATATTAGTGAGTTTAGCTTTTAGTATTTTTATTTTAGTTTTTGCAATACGTATGCAACATTTAACTTTGCAGAACTTTCGGCTTACTTTTATCTTATTTCAAGTATAAATTGGTGATAAACTTACTTTACTCTTTGTTTTTATACAATTTTTTTATAGTTACTTATTTTTGGTAGTTTAAAAACTGGATCTTTTTTTAAAACTTATTTAAATCCAAAAAAGCATAATGAAACTCGTGTTCTTATTTGTTAAAGAAATTTTGTATTCAACTAAAATATGAAGGTTATTTTCAGATTAATATAAAAAAAATAGATCGACATTTACAGACAAGTAATAAATTAGTCTGATCGGATATTATTGAGTTTAGCTTCTAGTATTTGTACTGTCATTTTTGCAATATTTATGCAACATTTCACTTTCCAAATTTTTTGCATACTTTTATTTCATCTTAGATATATATTGGTGATAAACATAGTTTACTTTTTAATTTTATACAAATTTTCTTATATTTATTTACTTTTTGTAGCTCTTCTCCTTAAACCTTTTGAAATCCAATAGATTTTGCTTTCTTCTATTGTGAAAAACTCGACTTTTTATTTGTCAAAGAAATTTTATATTAAATCGCAAGATTCCTAATAATTTTTACTTAAAGCTTAGGATGTAAATAATATTGTCGGATAAGCAAAAAATGTAAAGAAGTACGTTTCCATCAAATTTATTTTATTCCATGAAGAAAACCAGATAATGTTTTTTTTGTAAATCATTTCCAGAATTCGAATATAAGGAGTAACTCGAACCTTTAAAAAGTAAGCATTATTATTATTAAATGATTTTTTAAATTAGATTTTTTTATACAAAAATTTTTTTGCTTAGTTTTATTTTGCATGTAGTAAGTTTTTTTATACAAAACCTTTATCAAAATTTATATCTTTTTAGCAAAGTAAGATTTCAAAAAGGAGCTTTCAAATATTTTAATACAATTATCTTTCATAAGATTGACTTTGGTATTTAATTGACAGTTTTCTTTCAATAAATAAAAATCCATAAGATGCACAGTGCTACAATGCTACCAAATATATTATATTTAAGTTTTCTTAAAGTTACTCATATTAAAAATAGTTACACTTTTATTATATTTACCATACACTATTATTAAAATATAAATTATTCCCATTATATTTATTTATTATAGTGTAAATTAGCCATTTACCGATTTGACCCAACATTTATAATATCCACTGAAACTTGTTGGTAACGGAGAATATAAAATATTCCCTGGTCTGTACGGTATTATCGGTTTATAAAAGCAGAGTCATATATCACAAAATATAATATGCGTTGCAAAATAATGTGAAATTAACGGTTAACTGTAATATATATTTTAACAAAGTTAATCAAGCATATTCAGTTTTAATAGACCATTTATAATAAAAACTTGTGCATATAGTACATTTTTTACAGAAATAGAAAATAAAATAAAATATATAAGAACAGTTTAATTTATAATTGATTTTAAAGTGGTTAATAAATTTGAATAGAATGTAGCTAAATGTCTAATAAAGAATATTAATAAATGCATGCATATTCATAATCTATTAAGATATATTTTTTGCTAGTATTTTTAATACTAGTAATTATGCATAACCTATATGGGTATGACAACTATGTTCCCAATTTTAATTAATTTAAATGTATAGATAAAATTAATAAGTGAAAATGATTTAAAAGTAAATTTAAGTACAGGTAAATGTTAAAAGTTAATGTTCTAGAAATTAAGCACATTTATATTGGATCCAAGGACCATTTTCTTTAATTTAATTTTAATATATTCAATATCAATTTATTCTCGTAAATTATAAAAATATATATTTTCACTTTCTTTCAACTGCAAATATAATAACCAAGTTCTTAAATTAAATTTAGTTATATTGGTAAAAATATTAGGTTTACTAAAATTAACTCATTAAACTATTCTTAGTTATTTTTTGAATGATATTATTTATTAAAAACCATTAATTAAGCAAAAGAGTTAATGGTATTATAAAGGATGTTAATAAATTCATATGCAAGAATTATTAAAAGAAATATATTTCCTTTAAATAAAAAAGGTTAAAGAAATAAAATAGTTTTAATAATTGAAGATCTAAGTTTTGAATATTGCTGCTTCTAGTTTTTGCAAGTAAATCTTATTAGTATCACTGATAAAAAATTATTTAGATACATTTTCACCTTTTAAGTACTACTCCTTATCGAGAAGCAGCAGCTATTAAATAATGTAATTAACAAATTACAATTTCTACTAGGCAGAGAATAGCCTTAGCTTTCAAATTAACAACTTTAAATTCTAGCGTAGTTTTCCAACCAAATAAAAAGTCTTCCTTCCATTTAATAGAGTTGCCGAGACGAAATACTGTATCAATGTAATCCAAGTTGAGCTCTTTCTATTTATAACGATTTGTATTTTACGCCGTTCTTTGATTGCATTGAAATAAATTTTCTGCACTTCGTCCAAGAAATCCGAGAATAAATTGAGAAATTCTTGAGCTATCGCATATGTTGGTTATTTGTCAAGCTCTAAAGAGTTTTTAAGTCGGCATTTGAAAGCAGAAATCATTAAACTCATAAAATTACATAGAATTAAAAAATTAATTCTCAAGAATTTATGTTAATAACTTGCCACAATAAAAAAACTGTTAATTTTTACATTCTTAGAGCTTAGCAACTTCTAATCAACATTTTTAAAAATGCCCAAGAATCCTATTAAGTACTTATTATAATTACTTAATAGTTTATTACAAATATTTAAACGATGTCCTTTTAATTTGTTGATCAAATATGAAAAGGTTACAACAGTTAAAATAACTACCTAAAACCATAATACAAATCAAAATTGTTAACTACAGTTTCAAGTATATGGTCGAAATATAATGCCAGAAATTGAGTTTCAAACTAGTTAATGGTACACCTGAGATTGTCACGAATATGATTCGAGAGCGCCGTGGTGAAATAATTGCTAAGTTTGCACAATATCAGAAGCCAAATTAGATAACAACTTTGGATCTGACAGGGAGGGGGATGTATGGTGTAGTTTATTCCAACATTGCAATTAGATTGCTTAAAAGTACACGGAAATGATAAAACTAGAGATAAATATCATATTCAGATGTGTGCTATATTTATAATGATTTCCTCATTAAAATAAAATCAAAGTTATAAGATATTTAAGACAAACCGTGTTAATTCTAAGAATATAGTAGGATTCTTTCTTTTTAGATTATTAATATTTTCGATGGTTCTAGAGTTTCTCATTTTGTTTTTTATTTTCTATTTCTCTCGACTATTTTTTAGCATACTTTCTGGTAACCTTTAAAAGTATTTGTCTAAAATTGACTTTAAAGTAGTAGATCGTAATACCATGAATAATCACTTCTGTTTTAAATGTGGTCTACGGCTGTCCTAAACAAGGTATTTGATTGCTTATTTATGATATAGTAGTTGGAGGTTAACGCATAAGCTATGTTTCAAAAAGAACCTAAGATGCTCTTAACATATTTGATAAGTGTTGCAGGGATAAAGATTTATATGTAAATCAATCAACTTTTTTTCATCTCGAGACAAAAGGCTGCACAATCCATAGTAATCAGGCTAATTCAAGGTTTAAAGACTAGAACTAAGACTGAATTTACCGCACTTAAAACCAAAATTAAGGCACTTAATTAAGGCTCAAATACGGCCAAAACTTCATAGAATGGCAATTAAACGCTGTGAACTAGAGAAAAGAATAACATAAAAAGGTCAAGTCCAATCTATGATAATGCCATCAGCAAAATAATTTCTTAAAAGAAGTTTTTCTGGAGAAACTACAAACGGGAAAAAATAAAAGATAAAATTATACTTTGTCTAAGTAGACAAATAGCTCTATAAATATTCAAGATTCAGAGGTAAAAATATTGCCATGAGTCATTTAATATCACCATACATATTTTGTGGAATTGCAGATGGACTCTTTAATGCTAAGACCAAAACCTGGGTCAAGAGACATTTCCACACCTGGTATCTTCCAACACCAGGACAACGTCAGGCTAAAAGATTCATAAAAATGTATAAGCTTAGTAGTATGGATAGTTGCAGATTTACTTATAGGCTACTAATAATTAAACAAACACGCAACAACTTGAAAAATCACAGACAAGGATTTGTTGCCAAAGTGGACATTCTTTACGACTTATTTTATTCAATAAAATTCGGTAGACTTGTTTGTATAATGTTACTGTTTTTATTTGTTTACTAAATTTATTTAAATTTATAATGAAGAGAATTCGCTAGGACACTATTTCAATTAAAAGTATTATTATAATAAGTTTTTATAATTATTCAAAAATTTTTACTATATTATTCAAATTGATAAGGAACGAAAATTTTCAAACAACTTTGAATTGAGTATTGTATTGATTCCGTAAAAATTAGTCTGATTTTATAATAGTTACCACTAGTGACTATAAAACATTCTAAAGTATGTTTCTAAAAGAGGCTAGTATGTTTCTAAAGAGGCTAAATTCTAAAAGAGGCTAATTTTTTATTGACTAATTTTACCAAAAATGTTGTGTTCATAAACTATTAGATATTCCGATTTTGGTAGTTTTCGATTATAGTCCAATGCATATTTTATTTTAATAAGTTTTTACTTATATTTTGTTTGAAGAAGCAGTTTACAAAGAGATATAGATCTGATGCAAAAGGTACAAAATAAGTGTGATCTATATATTTCATAATCATTAATGTAAATGCCTTTGAGTAAAATTAAGTAACTTTATACTAATAATATTTTTTTTCTTAATCTTTTTTGAGTTTTTTATTTCCTTGTAAAAATCCGTTTAAAAACAAATAAAAAATAGATTTTTAAGAGAGAAGAAAACATATTTGTAAGAGACCTTTATATTTTCATTAGAAAATGAAAAGCAGAAAAATGATGTTTGCAGCTTTTGCAACCGATATTGCTGAAAAACCTAATGGCTTGTGATCTGATATAACTAACGCAATTGTAAACAATTTTATTAATTGCAAATGATTACTTAGATTACATGCTAAGTAATGCATATAAATGTATGAATTTCATGATAAAGACATAATTGGAAAGAACGGCATGAAGTTATACATTTTTCAAAAATAATTGTATTTTTATAAATTATAAGATCTTATGTAAATGTAAACATGAAATGTATTCCATTAATTTAAATAAAACACAATAGCTTTTCAAAATTCTAAACAATATTCAAACTAAGGCTTGTTATTTTTAATCTCTAAATAAACTGTTACATTAATCAAAATTACCTCAAAAGTTTCTTTTCCTTCGTCAAACCTCGAAGTACTGCAAAACTTTCTATACATTTTGTAAATTTAAATTTGTTGTTTCTTATTCTAACCTCATGCAATTTACCATAGGAAAAAGGCATAGAAACGCGTTAAAGAATGCAAGCAGCTGTTACAGCAAGCTGCAACACTTCATTCGACAGAGTTTTCGTGTCCGGTCTGTCGGAAAGTTTATGCGAAATATTCGGTATTTAACTCCCGTCAGGCAAGTTTAGTCCGTAACTTATTGTAAGCATTAAAATCTTAAACAACGAGCTCTATTTGCGAATCTGGTTAGAAACTTGCTAATTTACTGCTAACTGTTGTTTAACTGGTTTTTGGTTGCTAAAGGATTTTATGCACAAGATTTTGTACTAAATTAGAGGTGAAAGCTTGGACTCTTTAAAGCGTTTAATATTACAGTTTCGGAATATTGGACTATCACTGTTGAATTTAAAATATTATTTTTAATAGCGCATTTTCTAATTTCTTTGTTAGTAAAACAAAGTGCATATCTTAAAATAAACATTACTAATTTTTTTATAGCAAACAACGTGGAATCTGTTTGTCTGATATGGATGGAATCTTGTTAATTTAAACCATTAGAGAATATATAGATTTTCGAAATTGCATTTCTTATTAAAACAACGTACATAATAATTTTCATAACTTTATTGGCTATGTGGATTATTGAAATAAATATTCATAAGTGTAAATATTAAACGTGTATAATCTTTAAACTATTTCTAAACTCAGTTATTTATATATCGTTAAGTATACTATTATGGTAACCAAAGTTTCCCTCGAAAGTTTCGTTTTGCTCTTTGAAATCTAGAAATTCCGCAGAAATTTCCATACACCTTATAAAATTTAAATTTCTTGGTAAATATAGAGATATTTCCAAAAATGGCAGCAGCTGTTGCAGCAAGCAACACAGGTTGTAACACGATTTTTCATATCCGACGAAGTTTTTTACGCGATCTGTCTCAAAGTTTGTGCCAAAAATTTGATATTTATTGTCAGTTGAAGCAAGTTTGGTCCAAATTTATTATAAGCAACGTACAAATTAACTGGCATAACTTAAATGGGTATCGGTCTTAAGATTCTTGGCTTTTTGAAGAAGAGTCAAGAGCGTTTTCCTGCTACTAAAAGTTTTTTTACTAATGAATAAAAAAATACATATTTAATAAAAAATTAAATACTCTAATTGAACTAAAGTTCAACAATAATATTTTAAGATGCTACAGCTTAATCCCTCCAATATAAAAAGTACCTTTTAATAAAAACTGTCTACTAATGTTTATGTATTGTTTAATAAATATAGAATATTTATTTTTTAAATATACGCCATTCAAATACATACATAATAAAAATGTAAATATATTTTTGTACTTTTAATCAAATATTTATTTAAGATGATTTTTAGTCTCTACTCGACCATATTTACAAAAATATTACTGAAGGAAGTTATAGCAATTTTACATAACTTAAATAGACATGACTCACTTTTCGTATTTTTTTTTCACTTTATTAATTTATTTCAATTAATTTTGACAATTTTCTTTCTTATATGTGAATTCTCAATTTCATCAAAAGTATGTCTATGGAGCCTTTTTTTCTATTCTTCAATTAATTTATAGTATATAATAATAGAATTTAACGATTCTTTATCAACTTTTAAAATCAATATTTATTTTATTAATACTCATTATTGATTTTATCTACATATTGAAAAACTGATAAAGGCTGATTTAAATTATTTTATTAATTCTAAATTTATTTTTTTCTTAGTTACCATTAAAATAATTTAATCAATACTTCAATAATGCAAACTTATTTTGAAATCAGGCTAAATAATAATTTCCTAAATAATTAATTATGATAGAAACCTCTTCTTTTAGTGGCAATAAAGCTTTATTTGAATTATACCAATGGTATTTTATTACTTAAATTTTGATGATCCTTAAAATCATAATGTTAACTATTTTATTAGTTTAAGGCTGTTAAAAACTAAAAAAAAAACATCTTTATCCATAAAGGTTACATTAATATTAAATATAAAATTCTGCTACATTTTTACAGATTAGCTTAGATAAATTCTTCATAGATATATAGTATATCCAGTATATCCATTTGCGGTGCATATATTGTCATTTTAGAGAGAGTTAAACAGGAATTCTTAAAACAACTGTTTATTTAGAAAACTCATATTTTCATTCTTTTGCAACGTTATTCTTTTTTAAGAATTTTAATTGAAGGAGATATATATTTAAATAAATTACGACAGCTAATTATCGTTTGTTATTTTTATGATATTATATCAAGCAATTGATAATTAAACCGTAAGACCAAAATTATATCAATTTCTGACGATACATTTTTATATTCTTTAAGCATGAATTTGGTAACGATGCATACGGAAATTCAGCACTCTAATAGATTTTTTTAACGATATCTCCTGAGATTTATTACTATGTTCTACGCTAATACTGAATTATTGTAAAAAGTAATTTTAAGAAGGTTTTAAAAGTTTCTTCAAAATATCCTTTACAAATACAGACTGTTCCATCGAATACACACAATAGGCACTTAGGCATAAGGTTGATAGGTCGAACTATAAAACTTTTATTTTTTTCACGCATAAATCACTTTTTTCTTTAACTCATGAATGCAAGTTTAGTTCAATAAAAAATAATTATATACTTATTTAGAGACTTAAAAGTGCCCTCCATGAAGGTATTTTATGGGTGTATACATAGTCTCGTTTTGGAGTATGAGTGTGTACCTCTGTAACAGCAAGCCGAAACAAGTCTCTAATTATGGTTTTCTGTGTCAATTGTCGAAATCTTTTTTAATTCTGTTTTAAGATATTATAAGTTTTTAGTGGGATACGCTCTATTTTGTTTAAGATTTCAAAAACATGTGGACGAAATGTGTTTTATAAAAAAATTTAATCTACTAGTTAAAGCAATAAATACATCTGATGATATAAATAGGATTTGCTTAGTTTAAATTAAATGTTTACTCGAAAAGTTATTAAACCTCAATTCAATTCATGGAGTTTCAGGTCATTTTTTACTTATTTATCATGTGGTTATTTTTATTTTTTTTTTATTTTCTAAAATCCGTTCTTCCCTTTACCCTCGGCTTGGTGGTAAAATGAACTTATTCAACCTGGTAACAAGGCCGCCTGCAATTGAATCTTTGAAATTAAGAACTCTCATCACATAGTGGAGCCTAGGTGAAAATTATTAAAAAAATACCCATCGCTCAGTATGCATATACTTGAGGCAAGGACGCAGAAAGTGGCTTAGATCATTACCATCTTCCTTTAGAATTTACATAAGTTGAATGTATATGACTTACGTTTACAAACATTTAAACCCTTTTCTAAGCATACTGCTGCACAAAGTTAAAAATTAATTTTAATAATATAAAAAAAGGTTAATCATAGTTCAAAGGCCAGTAAAACAACTTTTTAATCAGTCAACAATGAAATCTGTTTTACAAGCTAAAATACTAATATCCTAGGTTAATTATAAGCATATTTTGAGTTGAACATTAATTCGTAATTAACCCGAAGCTCGATCCCACAAATGTGAAAATCAATAAATCTTATAATAATCGCCTTTTCTCCTAAAATTTGACGGCGATGTCATTAGCCAAGATTAAATTGGGCCAATATGGAGCGAGCTTAGAGCCGGTGTTGGCAAGCCCGGTAAACCTCAAGACGTCGGCAAAACAATTACCAAGCATGTGGTAAAATGAAGTTCGATGGCAGGTGATAAATTGGAGCTTACATCATTAACCTCATAAAGTTTAAAGCTTGTTAATTTTAAGTAGTGCCACCTTGTGCCAAGCTGAAATTTTTTCTCTTATATATTTAAAATGTTTTTTAAGCAATATGGTACTATGCAGTTTAATACTAAACTATATTACAAATGTTTCAGTTTTCTTTTATTTAGGGATGAAAAACTTCATCGATGTGTTTCTGTCAACATTATGTTTCCCTCTAGTTATAACATTTATATCCTTTTACGTGATACAGTCACGCTGGCACAATAATATGGAATATAATATATTGCGGTCCTTTGTGCAGAATAAAGGCAGCAGCTTTTAACTGTTAAAACTGGAAAATGGCCAGTAGCATAAAAATATATTACTCGACCACCAGATAAAACCTAAAAAGGCTTTTAAAATGTGCTGCTAAAAGGTAACACATTCAAGAAGTATTTATTTTATTTTCATTAAGGAGTACTGTGGTTTTTGCCTTGTTTTGGTAATGTTTAAGTTTTTCCTTTTTGAGTCGTTTAACTAAAAAGCAATTTATTTGCTGTAAGGTTTTACATTTATAAATTATAACAAATAAAAAACTGTTAAAATAAATTTAGGTTTATTTTAACAGTTTTATTATATTATAGGTTTACTGTAACTAAGAAGGATTTTTTATTTAATTCACAAGCAAAAACAAATAAAATGCACATCATTTTTAAATTACAATACAGCCTACGTTTAAATTGATTTATTAAAAAAATATATATTTACATTTTTAAATAACCTAAAATTATTACTTAGTTTGATGGTTATAACAATATACATTTAATATAAATTCAAAAATGCATTATTGTATTCTGAGTAAATTAGCAATGACTTTTATTACAAACAAAACGTCGTCCTATAATTAATACTACTCCTTAATTTAAAAAGCATTTTAAAATAGTTTTTAAAAATACTTTTAAGTTTTAAAATTTTATTTCTATCTAATACCATCATGCTTTTGTAAATTTACTATTTTAATTATAAATATTTCCCCTATTGGGTAACTTATAATTTTAAAAATTTGAACTTAATATTTTACACCCATTACTTAATTTTTAATAATTTCTGGTAAATTATTTAAAAAAAAATATATATTACACATTTAAAAAAATATCAAAAAGATAAAGTAGCCTCTTAAGTTATGCATAAAAATGTGTCATTAATTTTTTTTTTATAACAGGGTTTTTATTATGTAAGCTTTTAGCAAATAAAGTTGAATTTATACTACTGAGTTATCTAAGAAGCCTAAAAATATTTGAATAAAGGATTTTTTTGAGATGTTCATTTTATTTACATATTTTAACTTTTAATATTTTTAGAATATTCGTAGACCCAACTGCAGCTTTGATGCTTTAAAAGTACAAATTTATTCTTATGCAGTTTTAGGATAATTTATGGATAGTCATTGTTATAGGAAGGAGTAGAGTAAATTATAATAAGAAAGAAAAAAGAAAACGGAGAGAATGATGTAACCTTTTTTGTCTCTTTTTGCTTTTATTTGTTAGTTTTATTTAATTTTTTTTAAACGATTTTAAGTAGTAGCTAAAGTCATTTCGTGTGAGTTTGTTTTTTTGTAGGGATGAAATTTACTTTTCTTGAATTTATTTAGTTAATTATAGGAATGTAAATACTATTAATTTTAAATATATGGTTGCTAAAATACACAAATAAAAATACAATCATTTATATTAGCCAATAGGCAATTTAGTTATATTTACTACACATCTCACTAATCTTTTTAATTTTTGTAATTATTTTAAGACAACTTTAATGTAATTTGACGTTAATGAACAAATCTGGTTTCTTTTATGTCTTTTTAAAAATTGACGAAAATGCTTAACAAAAATCACCTTTAAGGCTCCATATTACGTGAACAGTTTCTCTGACATATAATCTAACATAAATTAAAAGCAATTTTATGCAAAACTTTCTTGCCAGCAATTAGGCTTTAGATACTTTTCTTTATAAATCAAATATATTTTTAGTTGTATTGAAAAAAAAATAAAGAAAGCGCCTATAACAGTATTTTTAGATTTGAAGCTTAATATCTCATGTATATTTATTTTGACATGACAATCATTAAAAATAATTTATGCAGAAATTTCCTATAATTTGGTTTTTCCGTTTCTTACATGATGTAATATTGATTTATTTAAAAAATAGTAAATTTATTGTAATAAATCAGTAGGCCAATTCTGAATAATTTTATTTCATAAAACTGTATCATGTCTATTTAAATTATGCCTACTTTTATCATAATTAAAGTTTAAGTATATCAGTAATTTCTGTAAGGTTTGAAAAATGTTCCGAGCACATTTATTTGAAATAATTAAATGTAAAATCTAATTTGATAAAAATTAATAAAGTTAAACAAAACCTTTAACAAAAATTTACTTTAAATCCTCAAACGTAAATAATATGCTGAAATAGCAAAGTAACCCATTAGACTGAGTTTATATAATACCTTTTTAATACCGTTGTATAATAAGGCATCCGACAAACATCTAGGCAGGACGCCAGACTGAACCTTAGTAAAGATAAAAACAAATTTAAAACCAAGTGGTCGTATTCGGGTTCATTAAAATTCTGCACCAACGGGATCAAACAAAAACGATCCCGTTCCAGAGACTGGAGAACTAAGTCCCGTAATGTTCCCCTTACAACCCACTTCATTTCAGGCAGGCCTTTATTTACTAATTGGATAAGAGGACATTACTTTTAGCTTAAATCCTTTTAGAGTATTTCTGTTTAAATTGCAATTCGTTTGCAAGCCTTTTTAGTACGCTTGACTTAATAAGATCAAAACTTATTATTGCTTAAGGATTACAATCTTGCAAAAATAAGCAAAAATTATAAAATTCTGACGAGATATACAGGGTGTTCCGCTGATCATGTTACAAACTTCTAGGGCAGATAGAAAACGTTAAAATAAAAACAAAAGTTCATATAAACATGGGTCCGGAAAAGCTTCCTCAGGGAGCTAGAGCTCTTTGAAAATAACTTTTAAAAACTAGTTTTTTAATAGCTCCGGAACTACTTTAGCTACCGCAACCAATTTTGGGAGGTAAATTATTGTCAGTACGTTTATTATTTTGAACCTACTAAATAGAAAAAATATTTACCAGGGGCTTCAGAATCAGAGGGGTATTTGGTAAATTTAGGCCCATTTCTTTAAGACTTTAATTTCTGCTTGTTTGGACATTAGATTATGATGTTCCTATGCTTTTTACATAAAAAAGGTGCTCTTAGTAAAAGTCGGTAAATTGTAAAAATCACCGTTTTTGAGAAAATTGACAAAAGTTATGAGATACAAAAATGAATTACCTATTATTATTAATAAACAATAAAAAGAAAATCTGGCGTAAATAAAAAATAAATGTTTAAAAAAAGTTAAGGTAGCCACTTTATTAAATTGGTACTAAAATTAATTAACTGTCACTTTAGTTACCTTAAGGCATAATATGTTTAAATGATTTTAAATGTAATAAAAAACCAACAAATTAACAATTTTAGAAACGTAAACAAATTTTATTTAAGATTGGTATTAAAAAATAAACTTAAAATATTAATTGCTCAAAATGCCGGCCGCCACGATCGATACATTTATTGTATCTACGCACCATATTAAGGTTGACGTGGTTAAAAATATCAGGCGTGGTTTGGATTACTTCAGCAGCTGCGGAAATTCTGGCCAACAGGTCTTCTCCTGACTCGACTAAAGTTTCATATACGAGACTTTTCATATGCCCCCAAAGAAAAAAATCTAAGGGTGTCAAATCTGGTGAGCGCGCTGGCCAGGTGACAGGGCCTCCGCGGCCAATCCAGCGCCTTCAAAAATTTTCATTTATAAACTCGCGGACAATAACTGAAAAATGAGCTGGCGCTCCATCGTGTTGTAGCCATAAGTTCTGTCGTATATTTAGGGGCAGATTATCTAATAGTTCTGGCAGTACATTTCTTAAAAAATTTAAATAAATATTTCCCGTTAAACGAGGAGGCCACATAGCTCCTAAAATGAATACCATAAGGGTTTTCCTCACTCCACACATGATTATTATAGAATTAAAAATGCCTTCTTTTGTAAATAAATAAGGCCTCGTCAGTAAAAAGGACATATTTTGGAAATTGAGGTTCTTCTGTACACCGGTCAAGAAACCACTGGCAAAAATTCACGCGGGGCATAAAATCATTGGGTCCTAATGATTCCACCTTTTGCAGGTGGTAGGGCCGAATAAGCTTAAGATTAACAACGTTCCATACCCTAACATGATTTACATGCATCGCATCAGCTACTGCTCGAGTACTTACTGTTGGGTTATCTTCAAATCGCTGAAGCACTTCTTCCCCAAAATCCGGGATTCGGATGTTCCTTTGCGCGCCATTATCTTGGCGTTTTATTTTAACGGAGCCAGTCTCCCTGAGCCATTGATTGACGTTTTCAAAAAGTGTGTGAGCTGGGATTCGCCTCTCGGGAAACCGCTCTTCATATAGTCGAGAAGCAGCTCTACCATTACTTTGAACTTCCCCATAAATTAAAAGCATATCGGCGTATTCAGCAAAAGTGTAATCTTCCATTACTTAACCGTAATAAAAAGGGAATTAATATCATGTAAAAAATACTGACAGTGACAAATTTAAAAATTACTGACAGTGGCAATGAATTAGCATTATTATTATTATTTAAATAATTAATTCAGTTGCTGTATCTTAGTTTGGTTTTAGTCAATTTCCACAAAAATGATGATATTTACCGACTTTTACTAAGAGCACCTTTTTTATGTAAAAAGCATAGGAACATCATAATCTAATGCCCAAACGGGCAGAAATTAAAGTCTTAAAAAAATGGGCCTAAATTTACCAAATACCCCCCTGATTCTGAAGCCCCTGATAAATATTTTTTTTATTTAGTAGGTTCAAAAGAATAAACGTACCAGTAATTTACCTCCCAAAATTGGTTGCGGTAGCTAAAGTAGTTCCGGAGCTATTTAAAAAAACTAGTTTTTAAAGGTTATTTTCAAAGAGCTCTAGCTCCCTGAGGAAGCTTTTCCGGACCCATGTTTATATGAACTTTTGTTTTTCTTTTGACGTTTTCTATCTACCCTAGAAGTTTGTAACATGATTAACGGAACATCCTGTATAATATAACATTTTCCTTAAAATTTAAAAAGAAAATTTATTTGGACAATTTTAGCTAAAATTAAATTGTACAAAAATTATACAGCCAATCTGGCACTTTAATTCTTAAAAAAAAATCCGATGTTTTGATATTTTGACTATCGTCTGTTGTTTATGTAAAGAACTTAAAATCAAAAAAGAAAAGGAATTTCTACCGCTGCCGTTTTTTCGAAAAACCTTAAAAATTTTTGAATTTGATTTTTTGGCTAAACGTTAATACATACAAAAATATTTACTAAACAAAAAATATACGGAATTAAAGTTTTTATAATTCAATCCAGAGACTAGAAGCAACTGAAAAAAGTTAGAAAGCCAATATAATCAAAAATTAGTTCTTTTTTTTGATTTTCTAACGTAGAGAATATGTTTTTTCATCATTACTGTTGGTGCGATTTAAAAAAAAAAGTTAGAACTAAAAGAAACCTATAAATTTTAGGGAATTCTTTGAGAACTTTGTTTTTTTTTCAACCATTTACTATACCTTGCAAGTTTATTAATAATGATAATAAAGTGTTCATATATCTTTATTTTTTTACATTTTTACAATATTGTTAATGTATATCAAAATACATTTTTTTTTCTAAGTATATTAGACTAGTAGACTAAGTCGATTAATTAAAACAAAACCTTCTTATTCAATCATCTAAAAAAATTCAGTCACTATTTTTTTTTATATTTAACTAATTAAAAATTTTGTAAGAAAATTAAGCGGCTTTCAGGTTTCTAGTTTAGTTTTATGTTATACTAACATGCTGAAATCTACATTTATATAGGATAAAGACCTCAATAAAAGTAATACCGTTATGTAAACAATCATTAGCAACAAACTTAATAAAAGTAGGACTGTATACAGGTAATAACCCATATTTTTTTTTATAATATATACATAAAAAATTACGGAATGAATTCGTGAAAGCAACGAGAAAATTCATTAATTTTCCAGACCTCATATATGTGCATTAAACGTGACTTATAATATTTACTTAGGATATTTAAAAGAGACTATGATCAAGGAATCTATAATGAAAAATTAGAAAATATAATTTTAAGCTAGTAAATACAAGTATAAATAATAATAATCCTAAAAGTAATTTAATTAAAGTCAACAGCTCTTAACATAAAAAAAATTATATATATTGATGGCTTACTAAGTTAGTTAAGATTAGGTTAACTGTAAGTGATCGATTGACAGTCTTACACTACGACTCATTGATCTATTGTGACTAACTCCTACTTAGATTTTGGAGCGACCTTTTGGATTAACAAGAAATATTGCATATATCTAATACATATATATAATTTGAACAAGAATGCATACTTATTAAGACATTAAGTGCATCTTATTTAACTCCCTAGATTAGAGAATTTACATTTCTTATTATATTTGGTATGAACGATTTTATAGGGTTTTATTGTCTCCTAGTATTCGATTTTTCTTCATCTTTTGTACAGCTTATAGGTTTTGTTGTATTGTGCCATTCTAATAATTTGTCTTTTAATTTATATTAAGTCCAATGTGTCCCGATATCTAACCTAACTAATCTATATCTAACTACGTGATTCTTCAGTTTGCAGTAACGCGAATTTTTTGATCCGGCCCTTTATTGACAAGAAAAATAATAATAGGCTTCGCTTTATCTGTATCGGTTTTTATAAATTTTCCTAATAGAATAATTTGTAATCCAAACCAACCCAACCCAAAATATAATAATTTAAATAGTATTTGGAATATATTTTAAATAGTATTTCAAATACTATTTAAAATGTATTATTTATAGTAATTTTATCCCAGTTGAAAATACCAGACTTAAATATTTGAATACAAATGGTGCAGAGCGGGATGAACCTCTTTTGTATGAGGCCTCATTAAATCGCACTTTTTTTTTGTGTCATGACTAGTTACGGAATATTTTGCATTTGATTATACGAATAATTAGAAAGAATTTTGATTGAAGTTTAGATTTTTTATGAGCATTAAGATCTTAAATGTTGTGATGTTATAATCTTGAGAGAATGTTTCCAAATACAAGGGGATTTCAATTAACTTCCAACTTATTATAATGGAGATGATGATAGTAGAAATGATAGGATTATGATTTTTATAAAATTAACAATTATAGCCGGATTAATACTATTAGAAGAGAGTTTATTCTCAAAGGTACCCTTATACGGAGTAACAGCTATTTACTTGCCTCCATATTAGATATTCTTTATAATGATGATTTAAGTACCTATTTTAAAGAAAAAGCATCTAAAAACATCGAAGTTTATATGGGTGATATTAAAGTTAACCTTAATAATAAAAATAAATATTTAGTAAATAAGTACTTTCGTTAATAGAAAAAATTAATTTTTATCATTCGTAAACTAGCTCACTCAAGTAACAAACAATTCAAACCCATGTAAAGATTTTTAATTTGTAAAACAAGAATAGGAAGTCAAAACCTGAAATTCCGTTCATGACGACTCAACGGCGATTAAACTGATCACTATTCGATTTTTTTAGATAGGAATTCTAAAAAAGAAAAAAGAAAATTCGCCTTATTATTACACCTATATAAATTATAATTTGCTTTATGAAAAATGTCTATGGCAAATTAGTTTGAAATCATCAATCAACTCTTTTGACCCCAATGAAGTAACTAATATATTTATAAAAGTATTTTTTAGCGTAAAACAATAAGCTACGATTGTGAATAGAATATAATTTAAAAATTTGGATTAGTAATGGGCTGATAATTTCCATTAAACATAAGGATAAGTTATAAAAAGCACTTTTAAAAAATCATATTCCCGCATTCGAAACTGATTACACTACAGCAACAAACTTTTAAAGCAACAGATAATCGACAATCAATCAATATGAAAAAACGACTTAAAAAATTAAATAAATTAATTTATGATGCTACAAATAAATAATTCTTATAGAAAAATTATATTATAAATAATAATATAGTAAAATATTAGTTACTTATACTGATTCTTAGCGCACACTTGTGCAAATCTGATGTTATTCTTTCTGTAATAATTTATTTAGTTTGATGATTTTTTTTGAGCTTTTTATATTAGTTTCTTTATTAATTAACTTTAAGTTGATGGGTTTGTTCCACTCTTACCTTCTTTTATCAGTCGCTAAAGAATATCGGTTGTTGAAAATCGCGGAACAGACCTTTTTGTCGGGAGAAGATGTACTTTAAAATATTAAATATATTATCTTTATTTTGTTTCTAGGAATGTATTGACTCTTTATGGCAAATAAATTACTTTTGATTTGATTTGATTACATTTAATAAATCTTAACAATAATAAAAAAGTAACAATTTTTTCCCTAAATGCGGCGGATAATATTTTCTTCGATGACAACCTAAGAATAGGCTTATTATTACAATCAATACTTTGTAAAAATTCACATTGCAACAGCCAAAAAGATACAATCAATCAATATTAAAACATATAAGGCTAAGTCAAGTGTCGCGTCTATGTATTTCCAACCACAGAGAAAGAGAAAGATTTTCGGATATATATAGATTCTTTAAAAAATGAGTCTTCACCTAGATTGGATGATATCTCAACAAAATTAATTAAAATATCAAAACCAAATATTTTAGTTCCATAGCTGATATTGTAAATTTATTTTAAATAAAACAGGTATTGTTCCGAATTTATTTAAGCAGTCCTTAATAGTTCCAATTTATGAGTCAGGCTGAAAAAAGCTGATGAAGGTCATTTTAGACCAATTAGTTTAATTATTAATTTTGGAGAACTCATAGAAAAATGTTTAAAAGACAGTACATTTTTTTAAAACGTTTAAAATACTTTCGGATAAACAGTTTGGATTTATTGCAAATTGCAATACAATTGATATTACTATATACAGTTTGACTTCAGAAATTATTAATAATCGAAATGAAAACAAAAAATGTCTGGCTATTTTCCTCGACTCCTCAAAGGCCTTTGACACTGTTCCTCATGACCGGTTGATTAACTTTAAAACAATATGTTGTAAAAGGTCCAGCGCTCGAGTTTTTTGAAAGTTATGTATAATAATAATATTAATAATAATAAGCCCTTATTTCCAACACGCAACTTGCCCAATAACAGGAAACAGTTGCAAAACAATGAAAAATATAGTTTAAAGAAAAAAAACACAAAACCTAAAAAAATTAAAAGAAACGAATAAAGGTAAAGTCTCTATCTCAAAAGTTATCCAAAAAGTTAGAACAGATAACTATGAATATCATACAAAACCCCTTGACATGACAAACCCTTTATGTATGGAAACAATATGTCAAGGTTAATGATCAAATAAGTTCGTTGAGTTGTTTTGGTTCTATGGGTATTCCAGAAAAAATAATCTTAGAACCTATCTGGTTTTTTAACATATATAAATTCACTATTGGGGTTAAACATAAATGTTAAAATTATATCATATGCTGACGACACAACATATTGATCTTTTCAAGGACCTCATGAGATGAGGTCAGATGGAAGGCAATAAATGGAATATATGTAGTAAATCAATGGCTAGATTTAAATAAATTTTCATTAACTGTTGCAAAAAGCAATTTTGTTCCTTTTTAGGGGCCAAATTTTAACTTGATTAGCCAAATAAGCCAAGATCTTGAAATTAAAGCTGTGTCAAATGTGAAATTGCTGGGAATTGTGATTAACCAAATTCTAAAATGAACGGAACAAGTAGATTATTTGAGAAGTAAAACTCGAAAACTCATTCATAAATTCTATATTCTTCGAGATATTTTAAGCAGAATATTACTCATATAAGTATATAAATCATTAATAGAATTATTACATAGATATGGCCTTATAATATGAGGTGGAGCGTATCAATCTAATTTGAGACCATTAAAAATAATCTACAGAGAGAGCAGACTATATCCTACAAGTGAGTATTTAAGTGAATTGTATATATGCAGCTAACATACTCATTTACCTATAGGAACCAAAATGTTCACACATATTTAAAACACAGCCATAACTTAAGACAGATATCTAACAATTTTCTTGTTTCACCTGTTAAAAATAATCGAACAATTCAACTTCTTCTTTTTATTCTTAATTTTAATTTAAGTAGCTGCAAAACTTTATAGCTTATTGTCAATTATAATAAGATCAATAAGTAACTTAAAATTGTTTGGCAAAAGATCTAGAATGGATATCAATGCACACAGGAATCACTTTCAAAAATTCAAATCACTTTGATTTTTTTATACAGAAATAGAAAACTTTGCTTCTTAAATGCACGAGAACAAACGTAATATTTCTATCTAAAAAAGAATATCTTTATAACCATGCTATTACTAGAATACTCTTGTGGCAATAAAATGAAAATTTGGTTCTTCTTGAACCTAAAAAGCTAAGAAAAAAGAAAGTTTTTGATTAAATTTAAAAAGAAATCATTTTGGGTCAAATCATGAAAGCAATCCTATAAACATTAAACAAGATTTAATTTTAAGCGAAATAATATTTCAATAGAAAAAGAATCATGGCATTTAGTCTAAGGTGTTTGTTATTATGTGTCCTAAGAAAATTAAAAAAAAATAATGTTATTTTGAAAGCTTTTTTATGCACAAATTAAATAGCTTATTCTACGACTTTAAATCATATCAGATTTTTTTTAATATACTTTTTTTATTTTTATAAAAATATTAAGATACTTAAATTATTTTAAAAACATTCTAATAAAGATCAAATTTACTATAATATTCTCAGTCTTATATAATATATAGTTTTCGTGATCCTAATAGTAATTTTGGAACAATCTGTATAAAACCGCTACAATTTTATAATTTTAGCACCAAATATTTTGCCTACAAACTGATTTTTTTCTTTTTGGAATCTGTATTTATTAAAACAATAACGTTGCAAAAGTTTTTAATGGCTTGCACCATTTCAACTGAGTCCTATCAGAATAAACTCTTTATATAATCCCAACGATGCTACGAAGCACGTTTTCTTAGTTTGACTTGGGTACGAGGAGACGACATAAATTACTCCCTCTAAGGTCTCTACTGTGCTCAAGACGTTGGCAGGGCAATTACCGAGTGTGTGGCTAAAGACTTAAACACCACGTTGTTCCTTAGGGAAACGTGCTAAAGGATCCTCCAAACGGCGATTAGATTTAAATGCTCCGGAAGAACCTGCCGAAAAAGCTTTGTGTAATTTGCAGGCAGGAAAGCCTTTAAAAATGAGTTTCGCGAACTACCTGATCTACATGCTAATTTACAGAAATATGTGGTAAAAGCTGCCTTTTTTCAATCTTGCCTGTATCGTTTGTAAAAACATATTATTAAAAACATATTATGTCTATTTTAAAATAAAAGTCTATATTAAAAATGTCAAAATATCTAGGGTAATATAAAAAAATAAATATAAAAGAATATAGAATTACGTTCATACAAAAAAATTGCTACAAGAATCCTTACTAATGAATATATGTATAGTTTTAAAACATTCTTTATTTACGATATAAAAGCAAAATATTATTATTATACCCTTTTAAACAACTGTTACTAAAAAAATTAAACTTAATTTTATCGTTTAACTGCCTTTGAGACTTGAAGAGAAATAAAAATTAGTTTTACGATTAACAATTAAAGATTTAATTGAAACACCAATATGAAATAAAACTTATATATTAAATTGTAAAATAAAACCACAATATATTTTACAATATGTTTTTATATGTATATCAATTATATAATTTATTATTTATATAACATTTACGTTGAATTTTGCGGAATAATAATGCCATTAATTGAATTGCACCAATATAAACCCTACACCTATATTTACTATATTATGCAGCCTGAGACCATTAATATTGGGTAAATCAATACATAATAATAACAGCAAAATACACTTTGCAATTTACTGATTAATTACCTAATATATTACTTATAACGATCATATTTTGCGCTCTAATTTTTAAGCTTATCCGATATTTAATTTACCAAGATAAAATACGAACTGTAATTTTATTTGAGAACAAAGTAATAACGATAGTCCTTTTATTTGAATTTACATGGGATTTAGTTCGTATGAATATTTAAATCCGATCCTACAATTTGCAAGTAAATGTAGTGGCAAATTAAAATTTAATATTATTACGTATTCATTTTGGATGATTTGGATTGTTTTTAAAACCGATTGCTCGCGTACATATTGCATGATATTTTATACATGCTATGATAAATTATAAATTATATAGTTGATGAAAATGGGAGATTTAAATTTTTAAGTTGTTATCTACATTGCAAAAAATCAAGTAATTAAAAAATTCGATTTTTCGTAGTATAAAATTTATTATATTTTTTATTTTTTTTACTGACACTTTGTTTGGGCTTGATTTATTTACAAGTTTAAATTGCTATTCTCTTTCTACATCATTATAGAGATAGGTTTTAGATATTTATTTTTAATAATATTTACAACAAAAAATTTTAACTTTAATTAGGATATAATTGATTTATACGAATAAATAAATATATATTATTTTATTAATGTATAATCTAGTTAATTATCCTTAAGTAGAGATTTTTATTTTTTAATTAAATAAATTATTTTTTTTTTCAACTTTAATAAAGTAAATTTCCGAATACATAATAATATATATGACTCATATAATAGACAATAATATATTTTTTTATTTAAGAAATCTATAACAGAACATTAAAGTTGGGGTTAGAAAAAAATTTTATAAAATTATTTTATAAAATCAATTTTAAGCAACAATTAATTTTAAGTAATTTAAAATATTTTTAAATATTCTTTCAAGACAAAAATGAGCTTCATTAGTTTTTGAAAATTTAGCAAAAATCAGAGAAGAACCTTAAGAATGGCTGGATTTAGGTGAAAACATTACTATTTAAATATTTACTAAAAAATAAATAATTTATTTATTTAAAAAAATTTTATATCATGATGCTTATCTATCCTATCTTATGCTTATTAAAAATCTTTTTATAATTCAATCAATAGTTTCAAAAAATTATTAACATCACAGATTTCAAAAGTATAAAAATGTATCTATTTTTAAAAGTGGTAGTCATTGATAAAGTAGTAAAACTTAGTCTTCGAACTCCCATTATTCGTTTACTTTGAATTTAATACGACGCTTCAGTAAGAACTGGCTACAACCATTTTCATTTAACAACAATAGCTATTCTACAAGCTTTTATACTACAGGTGTCTGGTCTGCGTTAAGCATAGTTAGATCTTGATCGAACAGTAGAAGGTCTCCAGATATTAAGGATACCAAAACAGGCCTAGCTAAAGAATCGTTGGTTTTGCATGATATAAGTTGATTTCGATAATCTTTTTTTCTTCCAATATTACCCCTTGCACAAATTCTTGGTTGTAGCCATTGTACCAAGCGTGTTCTGCTCTGGAAATATTTCCTATTGAGGTTCACATTCAAGTTCTTTTATCCTGACTTTCAATGGTCACTTTATATTGACTCTCTACATTCACAAGTAGTATACGCAGTTCTTGGGTTCTAACAGGCATTTTGGCTTGGTCGATACGAAACCTCGTATGGTGCTTATGTTTGATGTACGGAATCGTTAAAAATCATTTAGAATCCTCTACTTACTGTGGCAATTTCTTTGTTATTTCTGCTGCTTTCTCAATAGATGACTTTATTGGTTTGCTGTAAATCTTTGGCGATATTTTCCACTTCTTTGCTGAGGTCAACATTGTTGTTGCATATTCTGACTGCCCTCTTATATAGAATGTAATAGTTTCTATCTTTATTAAACCAAGATGATTAGAGTAGGTATAATTCTGTGTGGTTTGGTTAGCAATATAACGTTGTCATCCATTGTTGTTCTTTACTGGAACATATAAAAAGAACAATTCGGACTTTTTATTCTAAGAGTCATTATTATTATTCCATGTTCGTCAAGCACTGACAATGTCATGTCATAGTGGACCGTATCTTAATCTAGATCCAAAAACAAAGCTTAAACTTTTGTCAACTTTAGTATAGATATCGTTCATTAGGTCACTTGCAGCTAACAATATGGCGGATCTTTATTGAAAACCATATTTTCCATTAAAACAGTAAATTGAGAAATTACAGAACTAACCTAGCTCATTATTCATACAAGCTTTTAACATTTTTTACAAGTCTGTTAAAAGGCGCTAAAATACCTGTCTTAAAAACAAAAAAGTACTAGGACCAGGGTTCCTGGATTTTTCTGTTTTAAATTATATGTCGATAGCAGCAATATATCTTCTTAAAATTCTTCTATATCCTTGACGCTAAAACCATCCTGACGTTTTTAAGTTTTCTTATCTAAAAGATAAAATTTTTCTATTTCATTAAAAGACTTGTTTAATTATCAAAATATGTCAGGGTTAATACACATTCTGATAGTGATGCTATTGATTTTTTATATCACTTATTACCACCCAAGCAGTCAGGGATTAGAAAGAATTTTAGTTGTGCCTCTGCAATGTCTGATATAATTTGATGACATATTAAAAGTGCATGATAATAATTAAATTATGGCATTGGTCTTGTTGTGTTACTCGAATGCTTTTGACTTTGTGTGTCTATAAATTTTAGAGTACATTTTCCAGTTTGTAAGGTTTTCTTAATTAGCTCTTACTTAAGTAATCTAAGTAATTTAATGATCTAAAATGGCATGCCTCAGTGCAGTATATTATGTGGTCTATTATTATTCATCATGTACACATCAACACTTCATCTTAAATTAAAAAATTGCTGATATCATCTATATGCGTACGGCACCCAATTATATTATTCTTTTTTACCTAAAAACCTGATTTGCTGTGTATAGCAGTTTTGAACTTTTTTTTACTGTTGTATCCATCTAAGTCAAGTGTCATGTTTTTCAGAAATAAAAATGTTTTGAGAGGTTTAAAAGATAATATAAATATTAAAATGTTGGATGGCACAATTCCCTTTATTATATATATATATATATATATATATATATATATAAGAAAGCGTATTTAGCTCTTAAATTAATATATCTATATCGGCAGTACCATAGGTTAATGGTTGGTGTTTGAATTGCAATTACAAAAATTGATTACGAAAACTGTACAACTCTTGTATGCGTCTTATTTTTGGTATTTCCAGGAATCCTCGCAGCTTAAAATGCAAAATCGATGAATACTCAACTTATGTACTTTCTGCTATAAAATTCGAATGTACTGTTGTCTACCTTGTCTTTTTATCGAACAGACGTACACCATTTAAATGTGAGAAAAATCTGTTACCTAGTTTATATACCTAGACATAGAACTGAAGTATTTAAATGGTCTTTTTCATCTGCGAAGTTTTCCTACTAATACTTTCGTATAGGAATAACAAAAATTATGATTCAGCAGTGAAGATAGTTTTTTTTTAAAACAATATTATTATAAATTTTTATAGGATATTAATTTTTGGTGTTTTAAGGTTTTATGTATGTATTTTTTTTGCTCTTGTGTATGTGGGTCTGATATGTTTTGTTTTTAAATTATTTTTAGTAATAAAGATTATGCATTAATTGCTGTTAGTTGAACTGTATACTTTAAAAAATTTTCCTTTTTTTCGGGTCACATTGTTGAAGACCAGAATCTGCACTGTAGAAATCTGAATTTGTCGGCCTTTTTCTTGCATATAAAGTTTTGTGGTAAATATTTTATGTATTGTATTTTTTTAAATAATAATTCATCATTTTCATTTTATCTACTTATCAATATTTAATCTGATGTCCGAGAGATTTGCTATTTTTCTGGAAATTGTCTTCTTGAGTTTTATTTAAGTTTTCAGTTTGTTTATTCATTTTGCGTTAAGCTCTCTGTCTCATAGACACAAGTATTTAATTTTTTACTTAATGCTTCATCTAAATCATAATGTCAAAAATTATTCTTCTTTCTGTGTTTAAAATAAAATAAAATATTATATATAAACTGTAAACTGTAGGTCGAAGAATTAAGAAAATTCAGTGCAGATTGAAATACATTAAAGTTATATTGCTTTTGGCAAATTTCACCCCACACAACACATAAATCCTCTTTGCATTATCCGAAAACTGTTTTGTAACCCGACAGACAACCATTATTACATTAAAACTTTAATTTTATTATAACTCTACCGCAAATGGTTTTATATTATAACAGCCTAACTGTGGCAATAAATAATTTCCTTACGTAAGTCCAATTTTCCGTCGTATATAAATCATGCGAAGATTTATGTATATATAAAAAAAAGACCCTCGGCGGCGTTAAGCCTCTCGGAAAGGGATATTAGTGTGTTTTTGTTACAAAGCGGAAATAATAATAAATCGAGAAATAATATTAAAGCTAGGAAACTAAAAGCGCTTGTGAATATTTTTTTTATTTAAATCGGTTTTCGATGTTGGCATATGGTCATTATGTTCAACTTAAAACTTAAGTTCGCAAAATTTTAAGCTCAAGCATAAATCTGATCAGCCAGAAAACCCTTCATGAATTTGCATCAGATGTAAATGTGCGGCGAGCCACCTCAAAGAATTTAATTCATCGAATCGGAAATATGGCTCCACTTAGTTTCCCTGCAGGTCCCTCTGAATTTTGTTAAAAATTTTCATCTTTAAATGTGGTTCGGCAGTTGAATTTTAAATTAGTGATTATAATTTTTTTTTTGACTAAAAATCTTTTAGTTGTGTAAAATTAATCCAATGACAAATGTTTTAATTAATTAAATTAAATTAGACTAATGCTGAGTTGTACTAGAATATTATAAAGTAGAATATTTAAAAGCAATTAATAAGCTTTACAGTAAAGTTAACAAATCAACAAATTCCTTACTTTAAGGATTTAAAAAAACTACCCCAGAGCTACTAAAAGATATGATAATGCAACTATTTTTCACCAAAAAAAAAATAATATCAATAACAAAATTCACTTATAAGCTTTACAACTATATAAAGTTGTTAGACCTTGACATTTGGCATACTGATAGTGTGGCCTGTAAACAACTGTTTCGATTGTTAAACCATTAGTAAACATATTGAAGGGCGCGGCCAGTTTGATAAAAACTAAAAATTAAGACAGTATCTTTTTTTATAAGAAATGGAAAAGTATGTAGATTATTGTTACTTCTGACTTAAAAAAAATATAAAATATTTTTTTTTTTTGAACTTTCTTGCTTTTTTTGAGACGCAGATCGGCGTTGTGATCTATTTGAAAGTTTTTTTTTTACATAAATTAAACTCAAACAATGCCAGAGGCTGTAGAGCATCAAATAAATTTTTTGCAGTAAACTTTAAAAGTATACATAGTTCCAAAGTTTCAAAAAAAATTAAATAAATAAAAAAAAAATCCAGTTGATACAATGTTGTTTACAGTTTTTAATTTTTTATTAAGTACAAAGTCGTTACATTATTTGTACAATAATTATTTGTTACATTATTAAATCAACTTACCTTAATAAAAGCATATTAAAGTAAGCAACAAGGATTACTAAATTCCCTTCTCCCGCAAAATATAAATAAATTTAAGAACTAGATTCCCGTAATAAAAATGAAAAATGTCTAAGTGAGAATTTTATAAAAAGAAGCAGACAAAAGAGGTATTTTGGCCAAGTAAACGAACATTGAATACCACTGCTTGCTGGAAAGTATCATAACAGATTTTTATTGGCTTCATGCTAAATAGGTTATAGTAATGCCTTCGACAATATTATCCATATATTGCTTTACTATGTGAAAACTATATATTCAGTTAATACTGTGAAGATAAATAATATACGCAATAAAAAAATTAAATCTACCAAAGGCTTGGTTCGAATCATGACTATCAAATAAGGAAATAAGTCAAATCCAGAAAACAAATAATAATAATTCTTGATACATAGTGTTAATTAATTCGGTACAACAAATTTGATACAGTACTTTGGGTAACTTTAAATAAAAAAAATTGTTTATCAAGGATATCATTAGTAATTTTTAGAAGGCCTTATACACCGCATGAGGTAAGATAATATAATGGTCAGTATCTGACTTTCCAAAAACTCTTTCAACAATCTTGGATATAGTAGGAAGGATGCTTATCTACCTAAAATTCTTGAGTTCAATTGCCTGGAAAATTTTGAGGATCGATAACAGAAATGAGCTACATTACTTTTTAATATTACGTTAACACCACTTCAGAATGAACTTTGTTTTTAATATTTAGTAGATATGAAATTATGGGAATAACGTCAGGAAAGCAGTTATAAATATATAAAAATATTAAAATAATAAAGAATTCGAAGTAAAAAGATTCGACTCATTTAATTTCAATAGCCTCCGATTTTATGGATTTAAATGCCGCTGTAACTTCGTCAATGGATGCTTATCTAAATTCAAAAATGTCCATGAAAAATATTATTTATTCTGCATATAGAAATTGAAAGTGGTAGGGTTCGGCGTTTAAGAAGACGTCCAATCTATAAAATATTTAATAATTTTATCGGGACCGCCTTCATCCAGTGAAATGTGGTTCCTATCCCTAGAGTAAATATTCATTTCTTTAAGGATTTTTCAAATATTTACATTATCAACATGCATATTTCTTTAAAGGTAAAATTTTTTGTTTTCTTGATCTTTAACAATATACTATTTCTCAGCCTTGTTTATTTTATAGTTAATTAAAGCTTTGTCTCTTACTTTAATTTTTTTTTTCTATTTAGATATAATCCCAAAAGAACGCATCTTTAATAGAACTACAAAAATTTCTACAACTTACAAGAAAAAGTTAAACCTTAAAAAATTTATTTGGACCTTACCCTAAATGACCAACTGATCTTATATCACTAATGTAGAACCTACTTCATTGTTATTATAAAATAAATATTTAAACATAAAATTAAAATAATAATCGAAGCATTAGCTGTCCTGACTCGAGTTGGTTTTATAATAACTTGGATTTAACACTGAGAGAAAGTAGGCACTAAAGTAAATTTTAGTTACAAACATCAATATTAAAGTCCCTAAAGCATAACATGTTCATCACATGTTTGTTTTTAAATATTATTCTATAGCTCATCCAAAACTGGATGAAAATTCAGAAATCCAGGCGTAAAAATACCTAAAAGTGCTTTTATGTTTTGTATCCTAAATTCTATCAAAATCTGTTTTAAATATTTATTTTTTACATCTGATAGTACCCTAAGTGACAGTGATGATATAATGTACAAAAGAATGCCATCACCTCTTCTAAAATTATGATTACATCTAACAGATTTATAACCATCAATAATTACTTTACCATCCATCATATGAGTTAACCAGATCTTTGAAAAATCTAAAATATCATATTAATTATGTGTTAATTACGCCTTTAGAACATTAAGCATGGGAACCGATGATTTTGCATTTATGTATTCCAAAAATAACTTTTCCTTGTATGGAATAGTTAAAAAAAAAGTTCATAAAAAATTTAAAATTTAATTAAGATAGATCGACTTGAAAAAATGCAGAATAGGGCAATGAGACTGATCTTAAGTTGTTATCGATTTGCACCTGCTTTACCCATGTTATGTGTTCTAGATATGATGTCTGTAAGCCAAAAAGTTAAATATCTGTTTATTTTTAAATTAAAACATTAAATGCTGCAGGAATACATATGTAGAGTTGACAATTTTTTCAGATGTACATAATTATAATACAAGAAATCGTACAGACTTCATCCTAGTCAATAGATGTAATACGGTCAAAATGCTCAACTCAATTCTTAACAGAAGCTTAATTAAATGTAATAATTTGCCTACAAATATTAAAAACTGTGACAATTTTAATCGATTTAAAGAACTTTTGAGAAAATGTTTATTTAATTAATAAGTGTAGTAAGTTTTTTAAGGTTTTATGTGATATTCTTTCTTAATTTTGTGTTAAGTATTATAATAAGTGTTATTTATTATCAATCGACTTGCTCCATCTTTAGGCTGTGACCTGATGACTTTTTCTGCGGATTTTCTGAAAAATCGGTACGGCGATTGTTCATGGATTACCGGGACGATATCTGGGCCTTGTAATGCAACATCAGCAGTAACATCGATTGTTGATTTTTTGAAAATGAAGTATAACGCAACAAATAACAATTTAATTGTATAATGTGTTTTTAGACAATATCATATTTTATTTATATATGTAGCCCATTTTTGCTAAATAAATATGCAGTACTATTATTATTATTAATTGACAGTAAGAATAAAAATTATCGAAATAATAAAAAAATAACCTAAAAGCTTATTCAAAACATATTCTTTCCTTATTAAAAAAAAAGTCTCTCACCAATGTTCCTTCGAGCTAAAACAGTGCCAACTCTCTGCCATACATACTTGTAACCAACATTTTTTAGATGTTAAAAGTTTTTAAGTAGATTGTAAGTCTCGTGCATTAAATTCGTTGCGTCAAAGATCTAGTTATTCGATTCTCAATGCTTCCAGAAGTGATTCTTCCTTTTTGTCCTCTGGTCTTTAGTATGTTATTTTTTAAATCCCAATTCCAAACCTTGATGAGCGATTTAATCCTTTAGTTATCTTTAAATTGCTTAATCACTTTAAAGTCAACTTTAATGCTTAGAACAATTAGAAACTTACGTATTTTAAGGACCTTTCATACCGCCTTTTTATGTGGTGTATTTACTTAGGCCAGTTATGCTAATTTTATTTTTTATTTTTGTTGATTTACTTTATATCGCAAAGACCAGTTTAAAGCTTTCCTATTAAGGCCTTCAGTTCACCAATTCCACTTTCATCCATCAAATTCTGATGATCTAGAAGTACTAGAAGTACAGTCTGTATATGAAGTCTTTTTTTGCGGCATTAGCCTAGCATCCTACTTTGATAAATTTTTGTAGTTAGGGTGAAAATAGCCACAATACAATCCAGAGTGTTTTTGTAAACTCAACTCTTTCCATTTATAATCAATACAGCATAGAAATGAGACATACGTGGGTAACTTTGTCACAGATATTTGTTGTTATTGTTAAATTGAAAAGATTGTAAAAAAATATAATTTTTTTTACCACAATTAATATTATTATTAATACCGTTAATAGGTTTAGTATAAAATATATTGCAATAAAAGATTGGTTATTGGTGCTAAGATAAAATACCAATAATTTGTTCAGAGAAGGCTACATTGCCGATAAAAAAACTCTTTAAAATAGAAGTTGAGACATATCATAAAAATTAAACTGAATAAAAGAAACAAGCAATTTGCCGACGAAATAATGAAATGAAGAGAGAAATTCTGCTTAGAAAGAATAATGCTTTCAATTTGTAGTTGCAGACGACGTACTTTGCAAAGTAGATCCTTCAACAACGTATTTTTTTTCATCAACGTAATGACGCCTATAGGAAAATAATCATGATTTGATATATAATAATTATTCACAGATGGCATTATGATTTTTATCCTGCTTTTTCGCTGCAAATGAAATCTATAATCCATTAAGTTCCGTATAGTCATGATATTCATAGGAGCAAAAATCCGTCGCTGAAGATTACTTGAGGATATTAGGTATCTGAATTTTCTTTGGAAAAGTATTTTTTAAGATTAATAAGAAAAATTAAATGTACATATCCAAGAACTTAATATTTCTTTATCAACTAAATGTCTAGCGAAAGATCTTGCTCTAACATATTATTTTTATTCACCTATATTAATTTGATTTTTGTTATCAGATGTGCTATTAAAAATTAAATTAAAATTTATTTTTACAAAAACCAAATAATCTTTGCAAGAATTAATGCTAATATCTCCACTGCTGTTAAATATTACAAGTAATAAAGATTTTATTAAGAGATAAGGAACTGTTTTATCAAAAATTGCAGATCGTTTCATGAAACAAACATAAAATGAGGGGCCAAGTTCTACTTGGATTTATCCCTAAGGGAACAATATATTTTATGCCCTGCGGGGGTTTACTTCTAATACTTTAGCAATCTTATCAGTGTCCAGTTAAGTTTGATGCCAAAGGCTAGAGCAAGGATTTGTATCGGCCAAGTTGCTTTTATTTGCCCTGCGAAAAAGGTTTATTTATGTTAGGTCTTTGAGGAAATTTCTAGGTTCTGTAGTTTGATGTATAAGGGAAAATGCTCTAAAAGACCGACTTTGCTGCGCTTACTTAATAAAATGTTAACTAAGTTAACTCTCAAGATCTTTCGGGAATAAAAAAACAGATATCCATAATATAAAAGGGAATTTTTTAGGCCCCTTCTATTTAATTTATTCCTTTGATTTACTTTTTTTTAATTAAAAATTCACAAAAGGGTAAGAAATTTTCTTTTGGGGAAAATATTCAGCTTACAGAGATAAATTAATTAATATCTTAGCAAATTTGTTATTTAATTTATAAAAAAATCAATTAAAATTTCCTTTGCCTTAAAGAATTAAGTAAAAATGAAACCTTATTGGTATTTTTATGAAATTTGAAATAAAATAGATTCATAAATATATTGTATATTTTATGTTAATCTGAGTGTATTATATTTACTTAATTATTAATTTTAGTAATATCGAAATTTATTAATTTAATTAGATTTATTTTCTATTTTAGTTAAAGATTTTTCATATTCAGATCAATTGTGCACCTAAATAAAAAAAAGTTTTACAGTTTTTAAAAATTAAAAAGAACCTATTGGCTTTTTAACTAATTAATTTTATAACCAGACGTGACTATCTTTGCTATAGAAACGTAGCAAAAATCTAAGTTGTTTTTAAACAATATTTCGATAAAATTCGCATTTTTACATTATTGCAAAATCATATTAATTTGTTTTTTTTTTAACTTTTCAGTGATTTAAAGTCCTTCAAAAATCAGCAAACTTTTAACAAATAGGGTTCGGCGAAACTCACTTTATTAGGAGAAATATTGGCAAGTTTAATTAACTACTGCATCAGATATTAAAAACAAATCAAGCAATTTAAATTTTTGAATAGGATATTTTTCCTATTTTAGGGCGTAATTGGTAGCGGGTCAAATTGATATTGTAAATTCGTACTATTCTAAGGAACTAATTTTTATTTATAAATTAAATTACATTAAAAATAGGCGTGTTATATATATTTTACATAATTTGTAATCAAAATTGTTAACTTTTCTTTAGTATATTAAAGTTTAGTAAAATAATTTATTTTAGTGGTGGTATTATTTCTATTAAAATTTTAATTCAAATAAAATTGAATGCATAACTTAAATGAATATAAAACCCCATTTTTAATAAAATTTATTTATTTGGTTAAGATATTTATACTTATTCCTAATACGAAATTCCTAAAATTAAACCAATTATGAATTCCCGTAAATAAAAACATTATTTTAAATAATGACTATTCATATAAACTAATTATTAACACGTTTTAAAACTAATAAAACAGCTCAAAAAAAATAAAAATCAAAACGGTTGAAAGAAAGCTTAACAAGAGAACTTCAAAGAAATTCAAAAACACTGAAACTGAAAGAACATTAGCCATCCAAATTCCAAAAATCTCCCAAGGTAGATGGATATAAAAAAATAAAAGAAAATAAAAAAAAGACCTCTAGACCATGAAGAATCCATAAACCTTTTTAGTCATTATGGTTTTAAATTCTTTATTGTTAACAAGGGCGATCTATTACACAGTACTTTCATTTTAAGAAACCACTCTTAATATTTAAAAAAAAACGTCAATTTAGATATACAGAGGACGTTCAATTTTATATTTGACAAAATTTCGTCAATCACCTCTTCACGTCCAGCTTACCTCACTTTGGTGTGTCAAATAAGCTTCTTATTCCATCTTATCTGTTATATTCTTTTTATTTTCAAATTTAAAAAGTTTAGAAATTATTTTGAAGGAAAAAAGCTTTGAATTGAATTTAATTTTAAATATTACTTTTACTGTGTGGAAAAATTTAAAATTTATTTTTGCCTAAAAATATGTTTTTATTATTTTTATAAATTGTTTAAAAATTCTCAGTTTAGTCAGCTTTAATATATCTTTAGAAACAAAAATATTGTTTATGCAATATTGGTATATTATTGCTCGAAATATTTTCCGCACTGTTGTTTGGAAACTTATATATCCATACTAATATATCCAAACTTTTATTTAAATTCTGTTTAAAACCACTATAATTAAAAAACCATTAGCGAGCCTATTTATGTACTGCCTCAGGAAATAAAAGCAGTAAACAATTTAAAAATGTTTTAACAGCGAAAGTTTACTTTAAAAATTTTTATTGACATTTTCATTAAACGGCTTTGAAAATAAGACTCAAATATTTCTGTTTATTTTATAATATAATTTGTTGTGGTTTTGCTACATTTTTCTTCAGTATATTAGTTAATTTGATAGTGCATTCTTAACTTGCAATAATATTAAGATGTAATCTTATATAAGCATATTACGATGTAAATAAAAAATAAATGCATAACTTAAGAGAATGCAAATACCTTTTTATTAATTAAATTTATTCAATTTTTTACTTATTTCCAATAAGTGTATGCATTTCTAACAACATCTGTAAACTAGCTAATATTGTCATTATAATATTTTAAATTTTGGATATTAAGTGTAAAGTAAAAAGAGTTTTATTTTTTTAATAAAATAAAGACATTGAAATATTTTATATGCAACAATTGTATATTGTAGAGTATTTTATATGTAACTTGAGAATGCATGCATCTTTTTAAATTTATAGTTATTTTATTGCAAAACTCCTTTTTGTATGTATCCTTTTTAAACACAACAAATTAATACAATAGACTAATTATTGTAGTAAACTTTCCTTTTTTAGCCCCTGTAAGTTATACGAAATTTTTTTTTTATCTTAGTAAGTGTCTATTCCACGTAATTTATAGTTTTTCAAGAATTATTTAATATTTATTTATAACTTTTTTAAACAATTATGTCAATGTGGAAAAATATTTATTAAATTTTAAAAAATATAGAATAATTTTACGTTAGAATAGGAATAAATTTTGGAATTATAGTAAATTTAAGTTTAAATATTGTAATTAGAAAATTACATTATTATATTTAATTACTATTTGTAAAGTATTTTGTCGTATATAATGGATTAAATAAAGTTTTTATATGGTGATATAGCTATTTCAAGTCGACGGTTTGGTATTGTTTACGTAAATATTTGATTCAAATATTTTTTATTTTGTTGACTCAGACTAATTGACTTAACTTACTTTTTACTTACTTTGCTTAACTTACTTTTTATGATATAACTAAAACTTTGCTGTACGTTATTTTGCCTGTAATATATAGGAAGGGTTAATTGCAAAATAAACATTTTGTCCTTTACCGTTGTAGACAAGGTAAGACATTGATTAATGAACGCCAACCTCCCTTTTAAGACTTCTAAATTAATTATATTTTCTTGCTAGAAAATTTCAAAATATACATACTAATAATTTGTAACCACTTAGGCCATTTTTTTAAAGAAAAATGCCATAAAACTGTATTTTGGTAATTTTTATCTTTAAAAATTTGTTCTCGCCTTTATTTCAGAGATAGGAAAAATTTAGAGAATATTAACCTAGCTACTTTATATCGGCAAATAATAGAACCCCATGGTAATATGAACATTAATGAGTTATTGGCCGTTTATATTTACATCCTAAATATCTACATTATCTTTAAGATTAATAATTTTGCATTGCTTGCGTAATCCAAAAATATGATTAAAACAATATTGCTTTTATTTACACAATTATAAAAAAGCATCTCCACTTGCGTGAAAATTACAAAAAATATTCAGCTTTACATCCTAAAACTTGAATGCCACTCATCTAATCTAGGCTCTAAATCATCGTCAATTTACTTAATATACAAACGTTTTAGTCAAAAAGTTTTACCCTATCTATTTGCTGATTTATTGACAATATCGCACCTGAACCGCAACCATCCTTAATTAGACCCTATGTATGTCAGATCGCTTTCGAAATATGGCGGTAGTTACTTCCGGTTGTGAATTATTTGCTAATAACTAGTAAGTATTAGGGTTCCATTGACCTAATTAATTTCACGGAGAAATAAACGTCTTAGGTTATTAAAAACGTAATCCTTGCTGCTGATGGTCTTACTTAAATCTTAAATTATGCAAATACCTTTAAATACTTAATGGACTTTCTGAATAGTTAAACTGATTTTTTGCATAAGAAGCTTTGAGCTTAAATAACGAATTTCCTTTTTGTTTAAATTGGAGAATTTTTTAAGCAATGTTAACTTATTAAAAGTTAATTAATTAAAACTTAGTGCCTGTGATGCACATTCTGTAAAAAAACAATAAAATTATAATTCCTTTATAAATTTCTGTATCGACATTACAGAACTACCTAGAATAGTGATTAGAATAGGGATGTCAAAAGCTATTATAAGCAACTTGACATATATACATAATATTTTAAAGCCTTTAATATTTGTCAAATTTTCAAAATTAAGATTTTCTTATTAAAGTCGTCTCTTTATTTGGACTACTGAAATATATACGTTGGTATGTATTCCTATATCTTCAAAACATTTTGTAAATTTTTCATGAATTAAGTCTATCCATTCTATCAATACTACTGCTAGCAGTTCCTCTTCTTATCTTGGAATACTTGAAGAACTATTTCGGGACTATAGAAAAAATAATTGTATGATCTTAAAGTGCTTGGAATCTGCAAAGAAAATTAACAATATATTCTGTGATGTAGTCTTGAATTGCTGTCCCAATCAACATTTTGATGCTGGAAGCTTTAACTCCTTTGTGCTTGACAAAAAAGAGGTAATAAGTGTAGACCTATTGAGGTGGTATGTACTTTTGCTCATATTGCTTCGACTTTAATAAACAGTTCTAAGAAAATCAAAACTATACCCCCTCTAAAGCACCTCTCTTTATCAGATTATAAGACTCAAAATCAATTGCAACTGAATAGCATTATTAGGAAGAGCAACTTGAAGCTAGGGAGAAGAACCTGTAAATCGTTTATAGCAATGGCGTTGCAAAAATTGTGTTTTATTTAAACTGAAACTTACTATATTTTATCAGAATATTTGAGGTTTTAGTAGTAAAACTCACGGTTTTTATAAATCTGTGTATGAAAGCAGGGAGTATGATGTTGTTGTTATCTGAAACTTGCTTGCAAGATAATCTCTATGATCTAGAACTGTTCGTTACTGAATACTGTATATGACAAGAAAATTTGAAGACTATAGGAGTCACCCGTAGGAGTTAAGTAATGCTTAGTGTGCTGAATGTTCTTAGTTCCACCAAAGTTGATCTCATGAATTTGGAGAAACAGATTCTACGGATGGACGTTGTTTGCTGCAAGATTAGTGTAGCGGCTTCCTCTTTGACTATATCTTTGTTTGTAGCTATATATAAAAATAAAAAGTTTTAAGAATAGGTAATTTTAATATCAATATTTACGTTTCAGAATTAACTAGCAATATGAAGGTAGTATTACTGCATGACTTCTTGGCATTTTCTGATCGATTGCAATTTATTACTATTCGTAATTTTCAAGCTAATATCCTTAATCTGATATTTCACTGGTACTAGAGGATACTTGCCATCCTTCTTCTGCAAAACGAAAATAAATGAAATCAATAGAATGAAATCATAAAAAAATGCTTTGCCAGCTGGTAAGCTGCCGTAATTTTGGCAGCATTTAAGGATAAGTATAAGTTGCATAGTAGATGGAAAAGAACTAAATCATTAGTTGACTATGATCCTTATAAAGTCTTGCGAGCAATTATACAGTCCTATTCTAAATGCGTATAAGATTTATATAATACGTGCTGAAAAAAGCTATATCTTTAGAATCCTTAGTATTTTAAACTACAATAACAATTGTTTATACACTCCCTTGCAAGTTGTGAATGCTTTTGAAAATGTTATTAGTAGGGTATTTAATAGCTCCACTCCATCGGCCGATTTTAGTTATGTATAATCTGTTTCTTAAAAAATACATATTTATAAACCTAATCATTTGGATATATTGTAACGAAATTCAGGAACACGCTTTTATTGGCAACGTCAAAAAACTAACCTTTCTCGCCTTGACTATCATTTAATTGTTTCCAAAGTAAAAACTAACTTAACTATTTAAACTCAATAAAAAAACATCCTTTTAAAGCAAGCAAGTATACAAATTTTAGAAAATTTAAAATACAAGGATTTACAATAATTTTAAGTAGTTGATCTTGTTTGACTGTTCTATTTTGGCCCCAATTTAAGTTATTTAGGTTATACTATTTTCAAGATATAATATACAAGATCAACTTTAAGTAGTTGATCTTGTTTGAGTGTCCCATTTTGGCCCCAATTTAGATTATTTAGGTTATATCTCGATACTATGATAAAAATATTAAACCAAACGTATGTAGAACCCTAAACAAGCCCTACGAATCAACTTTAATTATCAACCTAATAATCAACTCATACTCAAAAAAAAATAAAGCCGACCGGTTGCCTGCCGGCCAATCGTGAGGTCTTAGGTTGGAATTCTAGTAACATGGTCGTTGATGTATGCCTAATTTAGTATATGTGTGTATTTTCATGGCTGAAATGCTTGAAAACCTAATATAACAAAGAAAAAATAGCTACACTGTTTTTTTTTCTAAATCAGCTATTGCTTTCACTGAAACTCTGTGTGTACTATTTAATTTGTCAGTTGTACAAGAATTTGTACCAACGATTGTAAATAAGGAAAAAAAAATCCCTGTATTTAAGCCATAAAAAAGAAATATGGTAAAACTATCGCCCAATTTCCATTATGTCCAACTTTTCTAAGGTCTTTGAGATATGCATTTATTAACCAAATTAAAGATATTTTTTACCTAAGCAGCCTGGTTTTTTTACCTGTAGACCAAAAGTAATTTAACATAACTTCTCTAAAAAACCGATATTAGGCTAGAAATTGCAAATGTCAACTTGATGTAATCTATACCAATTTTGCTAAAGCCTTTGATACGATGAAGTAAAATTATTTCCAAAATGATATATGATGATATTTCCAGTAAGTATTGGCAGTAACTTTTTACTGCTTACCAATAACATGCAGGTCTTTAATTTTGTTAAGATTTATTATGACTACATGCAGCTGCAGGCAAATCTTTATAAATGATGTGCAGCTAACAGACTGCCACCTAATCTTTAAAAATGTTAGAAGATGTCAATTTTTGATAAAAGATATCAAAGATGAGTTTGACTTTGGTTACGTAGTAAATGATGCCACATTTCCAAATTTTGAGTCTCTTCGTAACCTGCAGGTCTGTGTTGATAAAAAGCTTACATTTAATGCTCATATATAATATATCCTCATAATATCTTTTTAGAGAGCCTAGGTTTCTTTATAAATAAGGTCACCAAAATTATTTTTCAATACGTCAAGCAGAACATTTTTTGTTTAACTTCCAAGTAAAATTACCATTTTGCCTTAGCATCATTATTATGGTTTCCTATGTATGCAGTCCATATTAAGAAGCTCAAAGTGAATAGTTTATAGGCTGAGAAAGAATTCAGTAGTTGCGTTCAAGGTTTAATACACTGTCTTCATTAATTTGCTGTTTATGGGAGTTTGGTGTTTTATTTAAAATATGCAATAATCAAATTGTTGATTCAGATCTCCTATCAAGGTTTATCTTTGTGGTTTATGTTTGGCATAAATAATTTTAAATCTTTTTTTTTCAGATAGTATAAGATTATTAGTTACTTAAGCTTTTAATATACTACCTACTTTCAGTTTTATATTATACCAGATAGTTAGTTTTATCACGTTATTTATCACATTACTGAATTTATTTTATTATCTGTCAATATTTTTTAAGAGAAAATTCTATAATATCATTGCATTATAAAAGACCTCTAAAAGTTTGCTGTTCCGTGATGAGGAATTTTAAATATTTTCTGTTACTAGTTTTGAGATCATGAGCAAACGGAATAATTTATTTTAACGTAAGGTGATGCTTAGACGTTGATAACTTTGAATGTTAATGATGGTAATTTCAAGCCGAAACGTCATATGTTAAATTTTCTCATATATGTTTTTCAGGCTAGTATTAAGGCATATATCAATTAGGCATAACTATGTATAATACATATAATAAAATATATATGCATATATATGTATAACCGTGGATCTCAAGAAATCCGGTATAAAAAGTTAAACAAATCATCGCATTTAACGATTAGGAGTTCAACTCGATAGTCGCGAAGTGGTGTAATATTTTACATTTTCTAGCTTAATAAATTAGTGTTAAATGTAGTGCTAGATATTGAGTTCCATAGACTAATCATATCTATTTAAAATAAATAAGATAGCTGATTATCTTATTTATTTTAAAAAGTTATGAGTACACGTACAAACAAATAATAATTTACGTAAGAAGCATTTCACGTAATTTAAAGTGTATATGTTTTTTTTAATTTACATTTTTTTAGCACTAAAAAGTGCATTATTCTTTTTCTAATTTCTTTATATAATAATTTTTTTTAAGTGTTTTTCAAAATTAATTTTATGTTCTGTATTAAATGCTACTCATAATTTATAGAACATGTCATATTCTTTTTTATAAAACAAGATTAAAATCCTTGTTTGCTTGTCAAGCATAGCGGGGTTTTCAATTGTTATAGTTCTGCTAATGTAGAAAGTAACTAGTTTTAAAGGAGTTGAAAATTTTGCCCTTTTGTAAAATGTTCATTTAAAAATATCCCAATAACATTAATAATTCTGCTTAGCTATCAAATTTGTAAGAATTTTAATTATTAGTAAGTTCAGTAAGCGCTAATATTTATTCCAGTATTCATTACATCGCAATTTTTTTGTACGCAAATACAGCTCTAGAACAAAGTCTTTTAATGTTTTTGTTAATTATACAAATTTAATATTAATGTATTAAAAATTAACAATCAATAGTTTATTCCTATTATATTTTATCAGATTCTGTATTTTGAAGATCAACGTCAAATTTGCGAAAACAATTTTTCTGTTAATATCTTCTTTAGGATTATATGGAGAAGTGATTTAGGTTAAATGTAGTTGTTGCATAGACTACCTTGCATTTTAAATTATTTGAGACCATATCTTTTATAAATATCCTGTAAATGATACACATATAAGTTGTTTGTAATTTAAATTCAAAGTTAAACTACTTGTGAAAAATAAAATAATCTTAATTTAATAAAAAAATTATTTAATCATAAGTAAAAATAACCCAAATATAATAAGTCTCTTTTCCAACTTCAAAATATCGTATATTTTTATTTTAATTTTAGGTATGATAAGGTTTGTTAAATATTTTAAAATCCGGACAAACCCGTATATTTTTATTATACTTTTAATTACTTAACAACTGAAAACTGACTATATAATTTATACAAGCTTAAAAATTATCATTTTAATTAACGATAAACTAAATATTAATATTAAATTCATATACCCAATTATTTAATAAATTAGTTTTTTATTTAGTTAATTTATATCTCTATTTATCAAGAGAAAATCAAAATTAATTAACACCAAACTAATAATTTTTATTACCGCGTAAAAAAATAAATTAACATTTAAAGACAAACTAATAAAAGGTCGAACGATAAAAGCATACAAAAATACATTTATATTACCAGCAGCTTTTATTCTGTCAGAGTAAATGTGCCATAAACCCAATTTGCGATTTAAAAACATTTATTTTCGGCATTAGCAAAAACTTGTTGTATCGTAGTCATAAAAAGTCTATATTTCAACGGGGTTACATTAAAATTGATTTTTATCCAGGCGTTTTGAGTTAATTTTATTTGCGTCATATACTCGACGTCCGTAAATTAAAATGGTTATTGTTTAAAAAAGGCATACGTCGACAATTTTGAGGGTGGAAAAAATTGGGCGAAAGTCTAAACTTAGTATTATAATAATTATTTCTTTTTATATTAGGTGGTTTTGCTCTCCTTTTCCTTAAAACAGTATTAATTTAATTTTTAAATTAAATATTTGTCACAAACTGAGAATTTAATAATATACTTAAAAGCATTTTTTGCAAAGTTTGGAAAAGTTATAAATTCACTTTTTGTTTCCCTAAACGTTGAAGTATTTTATAAACAATGGAATGTTTCAGTAGTCAGCATCTAACGTAAAGTTAAACGATTACTTCAAAGTTGTTTAAATTCTTATTCTCATTCGATAATATGAATGAACAGTCCTACAAAAGATTTTCATTAAATTCAACGCGTTTCCTCCGTTTCAGTAGTTTTCGTTTAATAGCGCTCCACTAATTTGAAATTTAGAGTGTTTATTTTTGGTAAAATCTTACTTGGATTTTGCTGTATTTTATTGTTTCCAACATCCTTAGGAGAATAGGTATTTTTTTAGTTTAAAAACGAAATTACAATTTTTCAGTAAGATTTAAAAAAACATTTTACAAATTATTTAAGAAAAAAAATTTCAGAAAGTTCTTTTGTTATTTGTAAATTAACGTTATTATATAAATATATGTTTTTCCTTTGTTGGTTTGTTTTTATTTCACTAAACATAATTTAAAGCCTATTGTGCGTCTGATAAAAATTTGTAAACATTTTTATTGAATTTATATTAGGTTCTGTTAGATTTATTAACTTAAAACTAATAGCGTTTTTAGTTTAGTTAATAAAATAAATAATTAGATAGGATGGAATAATAAATATTTAGCAACCTTTGATAACTTAGCAAATGCATTTGATAAAAATAAATTATCTAAGGCCATCAAAACAAAAAAATTAAATTGCCATAGTAATAGTGATGACAGAAATGCCCTTCGTTATGGCTATATGTCAGTGTTAACACCAAAATTATTTTAACATAGTTTATATAAACCATATAGCTAGACCTTTTATTTAGACTTGCTTTAGCAATTTCGTATGCTGACGATACGGCTATTCTAATAAAACGTCAAAATTAAACGTTTAAATAAAGTTTTATTAATAGGCAATTATTTTTGAATATGTATAAAGCTAAATTTATTGCATTTTCCACCTCATGCAAAAATTCAGAATAAACTTATGTCAGAGAAATTACATATTTGAGAGTAGTGTTCAACAAACATTTAGGTATGTAAGCTACTGTTAAAATAAAACCTTAGAAATTAAAAAATTATGCTACATATTTCTTAAATTACGTTACAGATCAAAAAAAATTATTTGCAATTTTTTTAAATTTTTATTGATTTAAATTTTTAAGTTTTTTTTAAATATGTATTATACTCGTATTATCTATATATTATGTATTGCCTTTGTAGCTCAAGCTAAATAAATACATTATTATTATTATCAAATTAAACTACAGAAAGTAAGAAACATTTAAACTTTTAAATATTTTTAAAAATCATTAGTGAAATCTATACCTAGTGTTTAGAATTCTGGGGGTGAAAGGAAAACGGGAGTATATATAGAATGTTGTAACAAGTCAAAATATAGCAAGCAAACTTTAAAATAAACGACGCTATTCCACCAACACAATTCTATTCATATATGATGGCTACTTTACCTTCTTAAGTTAAAATGTTGCCCACCACCAACCAAAAGAATATATTATTATTAACATAAATATAATATTAACATTACCAATAATAGAAAAAACATTTGTAATTCTAAGAAGTAGCTTAAATCTTAAGTTGAATATACAAAACCTAGTTACCCACTTTGTATTTAAATTCTTTAGCATTTTCGCTCAATACAATTAGGGACTAGACTAAACAAAACCGAAATTTTAACCAACATTTGTGATCATTAGAATTACCCAATATTCTTATCGCAATATTAAATAAATTTAACTATGTATTAAGTTAAAATACAAATTTAACCATTTTTATGTTTCCTATCAATTTTTAATTTATTGAGTTTCATTATATATCATCTTAATAAATGTAAAGAATAATTATTATTCCCCTTGTTATTATTTTGATCTGCTTCCTTTTATCCTCGTTTTCCTTTTAACTCATACATTTTGTTTGATAAAGCAATATAATTAAATCAAAACAACGAACTTGCTTACGTTTTAAAAGTGTTCCTCTTAATTAAAATGTCAATTAATTTAGTTAAGATATTATTTCTTTTAGTACGTATTGTAATTGTCTATACTGTAATTGTATACAATATATATAGCGGGTTATCCAATTCGAGGTTGGCTAAGTACAACCCTGCCGTTTGACACCTGTCAGAAATAAACGTCATGTGAAGCGTTTTTTTTTAGTTGAAGGTTTGCCATTTATAAATATGGATCGTTTAACAGTCGAACAACTACTAAAATTATTCAATTGTTCTATAAAAATGGTGATTCTCCTGTGTCAACGTTTAGAGCTTTACAAGCTGATTACGGTCGATATAATCATCCTACAGAGCAAACAATTTCGAACACAGTAAGAAAAGTTGAAGAGACTAGTTTACTGATATTGTAAGGCAAGTGCATCACCGTACCGTTCGTTCAGCTGAAAATATCGCTGCTGTGGCTCAAAGTGTGGAGGAAGACCCAAATTTGTCAATTCCTCAGCGTGCGCAAAATTTCGGTTTGTCTAACGGCTCACTGTGGCGAGTTTTGCATTGACAACGCAGAATATTCGCAAATTGGGTGCTTGAACAACAAGCTACTGATGCTTATTTTTCGAGCAGAATTTTCTTTAGTGATGAGGCTCATTTTACGCTGTGTGGCTACGTAAATAAAAAGAATTGCCGCATATGGGGTTCTAAAAATCCTCAAGTGATCGTAGAAAAGCCTTTGCATCCCGAAAAAGTGACTGTATGGTGTGTATTATGGTCTGGTGGTATCATTGGTCCGTATTTTTTTGAAAACAATCGTGGAAGAGCCTTAACAGTAAACTCTGAGCGGTATGGAAGCATGTTGACCAATTCTTTTTGGAGAGAAATCCAAGAAGATCTGGAAGACATGTGGTTCCAACAGGACGGGGCCACAAGTCATACAACGCAGGCCAACCGAGCTCTTTTGCAAGAGAAGTTCCCAGGACGTTTAATTTCAAGATTAGGTGATATCTATTGGCCCCCAAGATCCTGTGATCTCACAGCTTTGGATTTTTTTTTTGCGGCTATGCAAAAGATCGTATCTACGCCAATAACCCTCCTAAAGCCAACATTCGTGAAGTTCTAGCCGAGATATCACCTTAATTATGTCGAAAAATGAAAATTTTCTTAAAAGGATTAAAGTTTGTCAGACAACTTGTGGACATTTAAATGATATTGTGTTTCGCATATAACGGAATGATTAAAACAAAATAAAAATCTCGTCTCCATCTGAATATCTTGTGTGTTTTATTTAACTTTACTTTCCCAAGCATAAAATGGATAATCCTATATAATACATATTTGTGCAGTGGTTTAAGGAGCACGCTATAAGGACAGCTTAATCCAAACCCAAGATGTGGCGATATGTCGATAACAGATTTTTGGGACAAAAGCAGTAGTAGAAATATAGAGTAAATATAAGGAAAGCAATAGAGAGAACATGACAACTAAATGATCCTTTTAGAGAATTTTTTAAAATATTCCATACCTCAAGGAACTTCAGAGAAAATCATACGATGCTTAGTAGTATTAATGGAGATACAATTGCAGAGTTTTAAATAAATATAAAACATACCAACTTCAACACAGTTATCCCTATAATGGTCAGCCCTTTGCAGCAAAATAAGACCTACATGACTTTGTTACAAATCACAAAGACATCTTAAGTTACTTTTCTGCAAATTCAATAGCATATCTCAAATGGCTCTTGATAATTGTAAAATATGTAGTTCAAAGAAAGTTACAGTTTTAGTATCAGAGAAAGTTACAGATTTTACCGCGAAAATCGAATATTTATCTTGAATCAAAGAATAAATTTAATTGTCCATTTAAGACAAAAATAAAAAGCCATTTATATATCAAGAAAGACCTTAAGGAATACCATATATCACACATCGTGACATCGACTGATGACAATCAACCTATTATCCCTTTAATTAATCCTTTGTATGCTCCTCTAAAGCCATATCTATAAAGCTTAGCAAGTAACATCTCATAATTAAAATGATCTTACCTACGCCTTACTATATCAGACTGAGGTATATTCTATATAAATTTTGACTAAGATAAACAAATAAACTACTTATTTTTAGGTAATATATACTTTACTTATTAATACTTTAATTTTACGTAATATTCAAATTATCAACTTTTTCGGTTTTGTTGTTGCCAATTTGATGCATAATATTTCGCGATTTCTTATATGTACCTAATATTTAAATTTCTAAAAAACCTCATCGATCGGTTCATAGTTTTGATTTACCTTGTATGCATTTAAAAATAACTTTTATTGTCGCACACCGCTATAAAGTCCGGTTCAAAACACATGCAAATGCTTTAAAAAATTAATTAAAGTATTTAAGGATTGAGTTTCAATCATCTTTACGTAGTAAAATAATTTTAAGGTTATTTAGGTTTTTAGAAATTATATACAAATCTATGATAGATATAAAATCTTAATTTTTAAATCTTTAATTACATTTTCATTACTATTTTAATTTTTAACCATTTAATTCTGCTGTCATTTTATCCTATTAAATAACTTATTAATAGTCTGGAAGCATCGCCAAAAGTGAAAAACTTTAACTTAAGTCTGAAATATCCTTTATACAATGTGATAAAGGTTAGCATTTAGCAAATATGCAAATTTTGTCCCTATAGTATATGTATTAACAGCATCTTCTAATACGTCTAGAGAGGGTAAGCTTAAGAGCAAACCGGTGCTGCATATTAAAATGAAATAAACCTTAAATTAAAACTGAACCTTAACCAGTGCATGCGAATTTTCATTACGATATTTTACAATCCAGCAATGATGTCTAAGTGGTATAAAAATTAGTCAATGGAATGTGATCCTTTATGCCGTAAGAACCTCGTTTTGAGAATTTTGTTAATATATAATTTATAAAGAAAAATTTTTTTGATAAAATTCAAATTATATATTAAAACAAGTCTTTATACATTATTTAATATATATGGGGAACAATAGCACACAAATCTACAATAGAAGACGATAAAAAATAAAAAAAAACGAAATTACTTGTGCAAAAGTTTATTCGCGGCTCAAAAAACCACCCTTTAAATGTAAAAAATTATTACTTATATTTTATTATAAGTAGTTATTTTATATTAGTTAGTGTTTTTGCAAATTTAAATTTTAGTGGCAATAAATTAAAAAATGGTAAACATATCTTCTTTTCTAGGCTTAGAAATTGATTTATCTTTTAAGAAGTAAGCATGAGCCTAAGTGAATAATTAATAGTTTACGACTTTTACTTCTCAACATTATTAAAATAATATTCCTTTGCCCTTTTTTATCAGATTGGTCTAACTTTTCTTATATTATTCCTATTTTTTTAATTAGGATAAAAAAGTATTTACCTAAATTCTGCCTTATTTGCTTTTACAAATTTTTAATTAAATTTAATTTCAAATATAAATAGGCCGCATGAGCGTAACTTCAACGCCAAATATTCCAATTAAATTTTATTAACAGATCAAAACTTTAGTTACGCCATATTCCTTATTCTTATTCCGAAGATTATCCTCAAAAACATTTACACTTCAATTTTGCCGTCAAAAATCAAAAATTTGTTTATTAACCTTCTAACATTTAAATTGTTAAATAGTTATTCAGAGAACACGTATATAATTCAATATACAGTGCTTTTCTTTGAAGTCCCCGCCCCCATTTATTTTTTGAACGGGTTAAAAAAAAATTTTTGAAACTTGGCATAAGTAAATTGGTCTATAGATACTATTTTTCACTGTAAACTTGGTAGTTGTAAATTCCAAGATGGCGACTGGGCGACATCTTGAGAAAAAATTTTAAGTAGAAAGGGGGGTCGTGTGGTACCTCATTTTAAAGGTCTCAATGAGTACTTTATAACCCTGAAATATTAGACCCATATCTTAACTCGTTTCAAAATAACGGCCTAATAAAAAAGTTTTTTTTTTTATTTTAACGTTTTACATTTTTATGATTTTTGAATAAGTAAAAATCAGTGTACGAAAATAAATGCGTCACTATTTTATTTTGACATAAAAACGATAGTTCTAAATGTCAAAATAACACATAAGCGCCATCTTGAATAAATGCATTAAATAGAAATCTTGTGTTACCTCATTTAAAAGGTTTTATTGAGTACTTTTAATATTTATTACATGGACTCGGTGGACTCCGTTTTGACCTGTCTAAAAGTAACAGCCAAAAAAATACACTGTTGCGATTTTATTAACGTTTTTAATATTAATATACAAATAATTTATAATTTTTGAATTTTGGATTTAAAGATTAACTTTTTAGTTTCTAAAGACTTACTGAACCGCCCTCGTATGTCACATTTCACGTTAAAGGTTATTGAACATTATTTAGACATTCCAAAAACCAAATAGCTATTAAAAAAACTCGAAAAAAAATTTTAAGATATTTTTCCTTAACCAGTTAAAGTTAATCTTTAAATCCAAAATTCAAAAATTATAAATTATTTGTAGATTATTATTAAAAACGGTAATAAAATCGCAACAGTGTATTTTTTTGGCTGTTACTTCTAGACAGGTCAAAACGGAGTCCACCGAGTCCATGTAATAAATATTAAAAGTACTCAATAAAACCTTTTAAATGAGGTAACACAAGATTTCTATTTAATGCATTTATTCAAGATGGCGCTTATGTGTTATTTTGACATTTAGAACTGTCGTTTTTATGTCAAAATAAAATAGTGATGTATTTATTTTCGTACACTGATTTTTACCTATTCAAAAATTATAAAAATGTAAAACGTTAAAATAAAAAAAAATACTTTTTTATTAGGCCGCCATTTTAAACCGAGTTAAGATATGGGTCTAATATTTCAGGGTTATAAAGTACTCATTAAGACCTTTAAAATGAGGTACCACACGACCCCCTTTCTATTTAAAAGTTTTTCTCAAGATGACGCCCAGCCGCCATCTTGGAATTTACAACTACCTAGTTTACAGTGAAAAATAGTATCTATAAACGAATTTACTTATGCCAAGTTTCAAAAATTTTTTTTGACCCGTTCAAAAAATAAATGGGGGGGGGGACTTCAAAGAAAAGCACTGTATATAATATATTGATATATAGAAATATATATTATTAATATATTGCATAAATAGAAATTAAATGTTGGATATTAATTGGAAAAAAAAACATAGAGGATTTGAATTTTGTATTGTAAAGCCAATAATAAAATTAAATTTCTACACAACATTAATTAATGTTTGACTTTTTCCTAGTCTAAACCCTATTATACAAATCGACGAGGAACATGAATTCCTAAAACAAATGGGAGACGTGACTGACATGAAAACAAATTTTAATTCTTTATGCCAATTTGTTAATTTTTTGTAGAGTTTTTTTTTTAATTTATTATAAAGAACATAGTGTAATACAAATTTTTTAAATAAACTAAAAACATCCTTCTCAATATATATTAACTATTTCAATTTAAACCGAATTTAATTAAGCGTCCGGGTAAACTTAGTGAATCTAGCCTTTCGGCACTGCCATCTCCATCGCTTATTAACAAAGCCGTTTTCTGTTAACAGTTTCGTTCCATAATTAACTAACAAACATAGAGGACCACAAATATTCCTAGTGTTTGATTTTGGAAGAGCAGAGTATACTCATTAGTACATTCTTGCTCTTAAATAATCTACAATCTATTTTTATAACTGTTTTGGTTTTTACCATGGACTTTTTACCAAGTTCCTTTTTATAAGCACTAGTTTAATCAAAACACTATATTATTTTTAATAAAATCAAGTTTTTCAATATATTTTACTGATATTTGGTTATTAACTGAAATGTGAGCATATAGAAAATTGGTGTTTTGTACGTCTTTTCGTAAGCTGGTCCAGAAATATATTTTGTTATAACTAATCTACTTAACGAACAAGTTTTATTAAAAAAAAACGTAAAAATTTGACTGTTTTATTTAGTCCTTAGAGTGAGTCTATTTGTCAATAAATATTTTTCTAAGATAAATATACTTGCAAGGTGCAAGCCCATTAACAATAAAAACGTGTTGTCTATTATTAATTATGGTATACTGAGGGCTAAAATAATTGACATATTTACTGGTCAGGAAATTCTTAAATTAATATATTATGAAAATAAATTAAACTTTTAAAATATATTTTATTCTGTAAATTCTTTTTAAGCTTTCTTATTTTTGACTTTTCAATTAATATTATTAACATATTGTAAAATATTAAGAAAAATGTTATTTTAATATAAGCCATCTATTTTTCATGCCTCTTGAACTATAAACCCCACCCTTAAGTGCTTTCGTCGCAAAAAAAAACGATGGGTCTCGGGTGGCCATTAATCTCTATTTGAAGTTTGCTCAGAAGTCTTAGGAGCATAAATATGAAATCGAGTTAAACGGGAAATTTCCATCACCGGAGTAAACGCATTATCCATGTGGAAGATCCAATTTTCTCGGTGGCATTTTTGCATTAAAATTTTATGCGAAATTGGTTTCCGGTCGAGTAGGATTTTGTTTTATCTGAATGGACCGTTTGTTTGTCTGTTGCTCAGTTTTAAGTGGATTTACACTTACACAGTTAGAATATTAGTCCTTGTGAACTCAAGTAAGTTTATAAAAGGAAATTGTAATAGTTTTTAATGAAATGAACCCTATATTTTCTTTTTAAAAAAAATTTTGATATTAAGTAGTATAAATATTTATCGGGTTGTCTTAATATTTAGCAAAATTTTAAACTAGGGCTTGATCCTATTTATTTCATTAAGAAATTACAACCTAGCACCTTTAGGAAATCTCAAGTAAACTATTAGATAAGAGAGGAACAGGAACGACATTGACAAACGTTCATGCTTTAGCATCAAAGGTGTATGTAAAAGGTAGCTTGTGGACGGCATACAAACCACACATATCATAATATGTATCGTCTGCAATTATAAACGATGTAAATTAATGTCTGTGTAAATAATGTGATGTGGTTCATATGGCAATGGACTCGAGGTGCAAGCCGCCATGACAGATTTTAGTAAAAAATATAGTCCGCTGTTAATATTTTATTCCGCTTTAATTTATTTTAAAAATTACAGCAAGTCCCTTGATAAAATAATATGGGCTGATTAAATAAGTACTTAGATAGAAAGTTGGCTCGTTGTTAGCCAACAACATGGGTAGAAAAATGACAAACATGGAAAAAGATAAAATGAGTTGAAAGTTAGACTAGGCAAAATAGAACATTCTTAAGGTACTCATACGGAAACCATGATTAAAAAATATGATTTAGAAAAGAGACCGATACTAGAACGAAATAGTATTATTAATGCTTGACAGGTACAACAATCATTTTTAATACCGTTACACAACATAGGTTTAATTATCTATGTTTCAAATCCAAAAGCTTTACCTACAAACGAAGACATCGAAGTGAAAATGAGCCTTATCACAAAAAATTAATTTCTTTGTGACATCATTAGATTGCCAATTGGTGAATTCATTGTTCATGGTCTGCTAACAGAAGTTGTTGAGTCAGTTAGATTTTCCAAGCATGTTGCTGTAAATCTTTAGTGAGAATTCGCTAAAGGATGCCTGTTAAAATGTTCAATTATTGTGCCTAATGACAAACTGACATCTTCGAATTGTCTGTCATACTCTCGCAAACTGCCGTGACGTTTTATTTTGAACGACCTCTACGAGCTCGTACCATGTATTCAGTATTCGTTTCAATACATTCAAATTTTTTGATTATTCTTTTTGCAGTAGATAAATTTGGAACATAGTTTTGATGGAGGCACTTCAGGAAGAGTGGCAATTAAATTTTGACGATTTTGATAATCATTCTTGAGAATCAAGACGCATTGTTCTACCAAGTGGTCCTCCATGTATACTAACTCTCATCTGTCAGTTTTCGATCTGTCATATTATAATCATGTGACAGTATGACTTTCAAACATGGCGCGCAATGTAAATCTGAACTGAAATATAACTGAAATATTCTTTATAACTTTTGCTCAAATTAAAAATCACAAATTTGCAAAAGCAAATAAAAAAATTAGTTTTTTTTACTATTTGTAAGCGTAAAGAGCAAATAGAGAGCAAGCTATCCCACTAGCTTCACTAGTCTATAGTTTTCTTTCTTGATCGTAAAAAATATTTATTTTTTTTAATTTTTTTTATTAACATATAATGTATAAAAATGCATTAACAACATCAATATATAGCACTGCGATGGGAAAATAAAATCAAATAAAAAGTACAAATACAACCAACTTATTTGTTGTTTAGATTTCTTAGTTTAGAACTTAATCCGGAGACCGACATTTTCGACAAATTTTCAAACGATCCAGTAAAAAAGAAACCGAATCTCATTTGGATAACAACACAGCCTGTTTGGATAACAAGCTGCTTTGTAGTTTGTCAGATTTGCAAATTTGGCCCAGAAAGTAAAAAAAAAGTCATTCCGCGCCAGCCAAAAAGGAGCTTAAATTATTCATTAGAAATTTCCAGGGCTTAACTTTGCGCCCCTCTCCTTATTGTGTTTAAGACTCTTTGGCGATGTAATGTGGAAAGCAAAAGTTTCTTATTAATTTTGTCTTTGTAAGTAAAAGTCTTATATTGCAGAGATTGAAACGTAAATATTAATATCTATGTCTTATGAATCAGATTTTTCAGTATTTTTAAGTAAATAATATTTGTGTGAATATTGAAAATTTTTAAAAGGTGACATGATTGTTCTTTAAAGTATAACTTATGATCTATTATTAAAATCAGATTCCTTGCTTGATCTTTAAATATGATTTTCTCGTTGCCAATTTTTAAATTTAAATTACATAATATATTTGATCAATGAGTATTACTAGCAAAGAGAACTGCAATAAATTTTGTATAGTTAAAAAAGTTTTGTAGGTTAAATCTCAATGATAGGTTATTATCACTGTTTATATTTATGTTGGCTTCCTGTATTTTGAAAACATTAAAATGAAAAATTAATAGAGACGATACCCATCTCTATATATGTGATAATCATTATACTGAAGACAATTGTACACGATGAACTAATGCTCCATTTTTATCCAAAGATTAAATAATTGTGTCTGTTACCTTAGCCAATGCAGTCTTACAGCTGTGCCCTTGTCTAAATCCTGCTTGTTTTTTAGGTAAAATGTTATTAGTATTTACGAAAGTTTTAATTTGAAGTTTCCTAACTTTTTCCGTATTGTTTAGAAAATATTCCCATGTTTCCTGATGTATTTTATATTTTTATAATTAAAGAAAAGTGTTAATTTAGATCCCCTATATCAGAGAGGTGTTCAGGAATATTGTTAAATTTATTTTTAATTATTTTTAGTTCTTTAATCTTTTGCCATTTATATTTGATGCTACCTTATCTAAAAATTTAAATATGATTTCGTTTTAGCTCTTATAGCCGAAGTTGTCATATTCAATCCGAATCATATTAGCAATAATTCGGATATTTAGTTGTTTTTAAAAAATATCTAAATCTTCTAAATCTATTTAAAGCTTTATTGCGTAATTTTGACATAAGACGAGTATTGTATGCAATCCAGGGTGTGTACGGCCTAGTTTTCTCCTTTACAGTAAGTAGCGGCGCATGACTATCAAAAAGACAAATAAAGTTAGAAAATCTATCTTATTATTAACATAAACCAATTCATAAAAAATCTGCTACAGAAAGTTTTCGAGATCACTTTTAAATAGTATATTATCGATAGAACTTAGACGCCTAAATTTAAAATTATATGATGATTTTCATTTGTATTTTTGAACTAAATATTGCAATATATCTCTTTATGATCAAAAACTTAGAAACCTGTAATATTATCCTGGTTATAAAAAGTTATATCAATAGTTTATGAGCTGAAGTTGTTTATTCTAGTCGGTTCTGTAATATTCTGTTATATTATGTAAGGCTTACTTTACTTTCCAGATTACCACATCAATTTTATATAAATCAGTTAATAATTCCTCGTAATATTTAAAAAGTTGATTGATTGATTAATTAATAAAAATTGTTGAGGGTGGTCTATGGTCTATATAGACTTTCTAAAACCAATGTAATGAATTGAATGGAGCCAAACTGTCAACTATCTTTCTTAGTTATATCATTTAGTCTGCCACAGATTATTTAAAAATGTAGTTTCCTTTAGATCCGCCTTTCTTTCACTAACATAATAATTGGAGAAGTTCAAAGACTTACTTTTTTTCTTAACTTTATTTAGTACAATTATGGAAATTTAAGTTTTGTTTTACTGGCATATTATCTTAATAATAAATTTAATAATGTATCTGTTAGTAAATAGTAATATAATTATGGTAACCAAATATATATGGCAAGCATCAAGATAGAAATCTTCTAGAAGTTTTTCTAAAGCATTAACTAATGGTCAGCTTAGTAATAACTTGTATAAATAGTCCATCACATTTCACATTCTATCCTTGCTTGATGCCTCTATTTCTTTATTTCAACTTTTTAATAGCTATTATTTCACAGTTATTTGTTAGCTCTGTATCTTTATATCTTTTTTTAAATTATTAGATTTTTAATTTTTTTTAGTCTTTATTCCCTTCGAAATAGATTTATCAATTACTTGTTGCATCTTTTTTATTAAATCTGCTTTTTAGGAATTTTTGTTTGAAAACTGATTCACCGTTATTTCTTGTAAGTTTCTTTTTACTTCATTTATTGTTTTTACCCCATTTTAATTATTTTCTGCTTTGATCTTGAATATGGTTTCGATTTTTTTTCAGAATTCGCCTGATATGATTATTTCTTGTTCTATTCCTCATACATTTTCAGTACAACTTCAGTGAACTTCCACATTTTTAAGTGAAAAAAAATTTCCAAAATTTTTTAAAAGGTATTTTAAGGAACCTTAATTGACTGTAAATTCAGCCAAATTGGAGGATATAAGTATATCACATAAGGGGAATATTGCAGGCATAGATAAATAGCTAAAAATTTAGTTTTTAATTTATTTGCATATCTTTAACTCTTTTACCTCTATTGTCTTATCACATCTCTTACGATCTTGATAAATGTAGGTTTTTTACATTGCTATTTACCTTTTGTCTCTAGGGTTTTGATTAAATACTCTTGTTTTTAGCATGACTTTTCAAAATAACATAACTAGATCTATTTAAATTGGGCCAAACTGAAAATGATAAAAGCTGAAAATAATTATTTTCTTAAAATATGCATAATATCTGATGCGGCAATTTTAGTTTACACTGGATAATGCTTAGTACGCTGATAGTTCTTTTTACTTATTATTCTTACTTAAAAAATAAATTATTTAAACGAAAAATTAAAAGAAAGTATAAAATAAAAATAACTGACCGGCTTGACCAATAAAATGGCCTTAATAAAGTCTACACCGTAATAAACCTAGGGAGAACAATGTTTAAAATATAACAGACCCTAAGATAAGTAGGGTCATCTTTCTTTGGATCGGCGCCACGGAGAGTCAATTATGCAAAATCATGATTAAGGGCGTTTGTCGGCTCCCATTTTACCCTCTGTCGCTCCAAAGTTGAAAACAGCTCTCATTTACGCAAATCCCGGGCCAAGTTTGAACCTTTAAGGAAATTGCTATGTCGCCAAACGAGCCCCTTTTCGTTTAAGAGGAGATCTCCCCTTAGGCTTACTGGCACGAATTTTTCGCCTGATGAAAGTGTTTTTGTAAGGATTATTAGCGTTATCCTTCTAAGTGGTTATTTTGACTGCTGTTATCTCTGAAGATTATGCAGAGCGTACCTTTATCATCTAATAATATTATAAAGCGGATTAGATTATGCATTATATTAACATAAAAAGGTGCAGCAGTAAAAATTTAAAAAATCGCTTTAATTACTATTTTCTTTTGAGTTTATACTGAGACTCATTTTGTAAAATAACTCCTACTTATTCTAAATTAGTACAGAAGTTAATATAAGAAAAATAAATTATATATATAAAAAACTAATAAATTTTACAAAAACCTCCTTATTAAAATAAAATTTTGAAACGGCGGAAACTTGATGTTAAGCTTTAAAATAGAAGCTTTTTAGGCCTTGTTGGTTTACCTTCTAATCTGAATAAACAAACACATGTATAAATCCTTGAAACCCTTGTTCATATAATAAATCAAAGCTCTAAAACAGAACATTTACCTTTTAGCTTTAAATTAACAGTTATTACCCCAATTTATAAATCAGGACCAAAGGTAGCATCAGTAATTTGCAACAGATTAACCTAAGAACTTTCTGTGCAAAAATTTCTCAAAAAGGTCTTATAGGGACATACTTATTAACCTTTTATTCACAAATAATCTTTTAGCAGAAATTTAATAAGGATGTAGTACTACAGATGCCTAAGATAAATTTACTTCAGAACTCACCAATTAACTCATCAGTACAAAGTACTTTGGTGTTTTCATTAATTTTGTCAAGGCATTTGGTACTTTTCCACCTAATTAGCCTTTTGTTTTTTAAGCTAATAATAAATTTATTTACAAAGTATACACTAAAATTTTTAAAAATAACATTTTAAGCAAAGAAAAAGTAATACATATTTAAGCCTGTTCTGTTGATAGTTTCTTAAAAGAAAAATTAATAATATAAAGCTGAGTATTCAAACAAAGCATCTTCGCTTATATATAGACGGTTTAAAGGCCGACGAAGGCGTGGGAGCTGTAATTTTTGGAAAAATACCAGGAAAAGGAATATTCGATCCATTAGGGAATCTTCAGTCAGTCTTTCAGAGAGACATCTTTGAAATACCCGAATGTGAAAGAGCAAACAACAAAAAAGCCTACAATGGTGTAATCGAAACCTATAACATTTGATAGCCAGATAGCTCTGAAGGCAGTCGCAACCTCCAGGAGGATGGAGGATGGAGGATGGATCAAAATGTAAAATTTATGTGGCTACTGGGATACAGCGTTGTATCAGGAAATAAGAACTTAAGTGAACTTCCTAGAAGAAAACTCGCTAGTTCCTTTATTAGACCAGTCTTTGCATTGAGAATATCACACAAAGAATTGTAAAACAACACCAACATGTTCATGAAATGTTTAATAAATTAACGTGCTGCTGAATTTTTAATTACAGATTGAACGAAAGCATCAGCTGGTAAACTTTACTAATGTTTAGCATTATTGTTACAATTATCATTATGTTTTCTCAATAAATGTTTGAGTTGTTGATACTTCGTAATGTCAAAGGAGACCACAGGTAAGGAGCCTATCATAAACTAAACGTGCATACCCAAAAGTTAACAATAACTAGTTCTAGACTGTTGGTCTAAAGTGACCTCACTCTGATTGACTCGACACATCTTTTGACAGCTAATAGTGTTATTGTTCATGAAACAAAAAAAACAAAAACACAATCAAAAACTTAAGGAATAAGAAATAATATTTAAAGAATAGACAGGGAAAGGAAGACCATGAACAGCATAATAAATTTTTAACCTAAGTGTCATCAATCGCGAACTAGTAATAATAGGGCCAATTTTAAATATCTTCAATAGTGAACATTAACATATGTGACTATTAGTTCGTATTTTGTCATCTCATGGTTGTGGTACTAGAGGCTAAGTGTCTATTTCTGTTGTTTTTAAAGTTTAAAGGAACATTTACAATAGATAAGCCACGATGGATTTAATACGCTATTTGGATATAAATACAACAAAACAATACAATATAATACGGCAATTTTTACATATATACATTCCAATTTAGATATTTTAGACAGAGCTTAAAAGTTATAATATAATTCATAGTACTAAATATAGATTTTTTTAACAATAAGTGACGTGATTTTTATTTTTCATAGTATCTTAATTTAACGAAAAATTTTACTAGACCACAAATTAGTTCAGTATTTAAAATTTTTCACTTCCTACATTGATACGAAGACAAAAACAAAAGTTTCTGGTTTCTTTGTAAATAAATAAATATGTTATTCAACTATAAAAAGTAGAGGAGTAGAAGAGGCAGAAAAAGTAACTAAAAGGAAATTAAATATTTAAACAAAATTGCAAAACCACACATAAGTCAACCGACTTACAGCGGATTATCATTTTATGACAAATGACAACTACGTAAACTGATAATCAAAAATAATTAACAAATGCACTTTAAATTGCTTATTAGTAGTTTTTTAAAACTATTATAGTTTCGTGTAATAAACTGTCTTAGTTTAGTATTTACATTTTTTTGGTTGTGGTTTCCCTTAATTTTTGTTTTTACTTTTTGCGGTAAAATTTCAAGAAATGCACCATTAGTTTTAATATTAGTGCTTTACGGAAATAGACTTGGAGCAAAAAGGTGACTTAATAAGAAATGGTGGTTTCGTCCAAATATGACCTAAAGGGCACTCTAGGAAGATTGCAATGAGTTCTTTCAAAAAATGAAAGAAGATAGATATATCTTTTTAAAATATTTAAGGATGACAGTGCCAGTATTTTACAAAATCTTGAAAACTAGTTTTGTACAATACTGCAAAAGAACACCAATTTATCTGGATTAGGAAAAATAGAATAATTACTTCTCAAACTTCCACAATATACCTCAGTAGATTTACTCTTTTCATCTAAAAAGGTATTATAATGATAATTTAGTTTAAGTTTGTCAAGGAAACATGTTTGTCTGAAAGTGATGTTTTGTGACCAAAACATGTCGCTACCCCAACAAAAAGCAAATAAGAAAAGCTAGAATCTAAAGCTCCTAAGCATTGCTTAGGGGCAGATAATTAGGCATGGGAAAATACTATTAAAAATTGAAGTAAGAACAACGGTTGCCGACAGATCAAAAAACTGCTATGAAGCTTAACTCAAGCTAGTATAGCGTAGCCAAAGTTTACTGAATAAAATACAATTTTGTATTTTATTCAGTTAACTTTGGCGTAGCTATTATCCCGGCATAGACGGATCATAGCAGATTTGACTAGAGTCTTAACAGATAACTGTAGACTCAACAAGCTGCTGCATATCTTAAGCATGGTGCCTAGTCTCATGTTCCCTAGTTGTGGCGAGGTGTAGGCAACCCAATATTATTTTATGGAAGGATGTGTAAGGTAGGCTAGGATGAAATGAAAAACCATGGCTTTTTTCTTCATGCCACGAGAGTAACTAAAAGACCTTAACTAGGAAGACCTGATTTTCTTCATTAAGGGGATCCGTCGCCGGCTTAAGAGGAATAGAGTGGGTAGCCAGCGGTAATAGTGGAGTTTTAGATAGACACTGATCTCCTACTATTACTACTTATCGTACTAATTTATCAGATAATTACCAGATTATTACCAGGTATGTCAGATTATAAAGAAACTTCAATTTTTTATATATCTTTAGATTATCATTATTTGTAGTTGATATTTTTTCCTCTGACTTCAATAACTTAATAATAATTATTAAAGTAATTAATGAATTTGTCAGTTATAAAAATAAAATGTTTTTATTTTGTTAATATTTATTTTCTAAAAATGTAAAAAAAAGTATTCATATATAATTGAAAGGGTGCACCTTAGGTAATCTTTCTTTAAAAATTTTAAACTAGAAGAAGGTATAATTCAGCTCATATAAAATAAGAACCGAATCAAATAAATCTTAAAGCTGTTGTTTTGATAAAGTAATTAGATCAATTAAAAAAAAATTAAAATTCTCTAACAGTTAAAAAAATTAAAAACAAGAAAGTAGTCATAATAGCCAATTAAGTTGGTTTTCCCCATCTTCTTCCAATTGAAGAAACAATAAATTTACTTTAAAACATCGACTAAATTCCATCTTTATAAAGGGCAAAAATTGCGCAAATTCATTTAATGGCCTTCAATTAATTTAATTCAAAATATTATATCGAGCGGTAAATTGTCCCAGTATATTTTTAATAAATTTAATGGTCTTTATTTTCACTCTTACTTTAATTTAATATTAAATAGGAAAACTTGCTATAGTAATGCCAATAAAAACTAAATGAATAAGAGAGTTGTCATCTTAGTAATTTAAGTTATGCATAATTATTCATTTTTACGAAGTGAAAATTATTTAGCTTTAATGTAAGTTTTTTGAATCCGCTTGGTTATAATATATGTTTGTAATTCGTTGAACCTTTATAATATTTGTGTAAAATGTCTTTGTAGTAATAGGCCTGTTGAGAATATAAAATTTTAAAAAAGCTAACAATTTTTTAAAATTCTTTGAGATCTATATACATAAGCAATTATTTTTACTGTTAAAACCTTAGTTTATTGATTATGAGAATGGGTTTATAAAAGGAAATTGATAAATAACTTTTTGTTTTAGATAGTTTGTACAGATACTTTAGATTAACGACTTTAATTAAATATTGAATGTTTAGGTTCTTATAAAGCCTTTGACCATTTGGATCATAGTATACATATAGTATTTTACTTGTAAGACTTCTTTCTCTTATATTCTCAGATAATGTAGGCTTATATCTAAAATCATTTCTAATTGATAGTAATTGATAGTAGCTAGGAGAGCTTGGTGAATAGTCATCTACATAGTGTGTTGCAACTTCAATGGCCTTCCAAGGATCTTTTATATGCAAAAATCTTCAGATGTATAAAGGACGCGGATGTCAGCTCGAGACCTAACCAGCGGCTGATCAAATCGCTAAGTAATCAATAGAATATAATTAAGTCACACTGTACCACGTATAAGGAATTCTAGAGATTTTGTGTTAAGTTTGATATCAAACTTTTTGTTGTATATCCTATAAATAGCCTTGTAGATAATGAAAATTATTTGTTCATTTAAATTTGAATATACTTCTGTATAATTTCCCTATTCATAATGATAAACCAGGAAAAATTCAACATATATTTTAAAATCTTTAAATTCTAGAACTGACGGTCAGTATACAGATGTTAGTTATTCTCATCAAACTTTGCTATGGAGATATGCATTTTATTCCATGGAATATAGACGATTTATGGATTTATTATTTCTTTAGAAGGTATTGCATAATATTGTGGATTGCAGTAATAAATTGTTGTGCATCATTTTTTTATACGTAAAGCCCTTGCTCGCCAGTCCCAAACATTTTATTATCCCACTTCTTAGTCATTTATTGCTAGAACGATTGCCTAGAGAAAGTGCTGGGTTGCCTGAAGTTAAAGAAGGATGTCCTCATTATTTTATAACTGATAGTACTTAAAGATGTCAGGGAATATGATCAGGCCTTATGCTGGAAGAACACTTAATAATGAACAAAAATTTTTAAATATAGACTGTCCAGAGTCAGACGAGCAATTGAAAATATTTTTCGAATTTTTAGTTCTGTGTAAGATGTACCATGTGTTGTTTTCCAAATAGTGTTGGGCTGGCTACTTTATGTTTTTATAATTTCTTAAAGTAAAAAGAGCAGAACATAGTATATTGCCTTATAAATTTTGTTGATCCGGAAGATGAATAAGAAAACATTATTTTTGGAGAATAGATAAATGAAGATGTTATAAGTATAAGAGATTTTACCACCTAAAAGAGCTGCTCAAGTAGCCAATAATATAAGGGTTCAACTTAATAACATACAAAAGGGATGTAATCAAACGGTTGAAGTTGACGGTTCAAAAGTTTAAAAATAAAGTTGAAAGTAATTTTTTTAACCATATCAGTGTAATTTCTCATTTTAACTTGTGCTTCAACTAATTTTTCTAATAATGTATCCTCATCATTAGTTGATTCATTTGGTAATAGATGTTTCTATATCTTTTCAGCAACTAATTTAAAATTTGTTTTCAAACTTAAAATTGCACTTTCTACTGAATCTGAAGATTTTTTTTTTCACACATACAACCAGTTTTAACCATAGTAAAAAACATTCATTGTTTAAGTTTGAATTAATAACATTTCCTCAAAAAAAATATTTAATATTATATAATAATTCACATAAGTACACATCGGTTCATCTTTTCAATTCAAAATAACTGAATTATTTTCTAGTTTATTGCCTATGACTATGAATACTTTTTTGCCTTTATTAATATAAGTACTCACTGAGGTATTTTCCAACCAGCTATGGTTGCATCCATAATATTTTATAATAACGTATTTTAGTGTCGGTAAAAATTTAACAATATTAATTTTTTTTCGGAACCAAAATTGTTCAAAAGTGCAATATAAAGTTTGTGTTCTAAAGTCAATATTTTTCGGCAGTTTAGATATTCTGGGGCTAAATTAAAAAAATAGCAAAGTAGTAGTTTTAACTTACCTGATAAAAATTTGTCAGGTAAGTTAATATAAGTTAAGATGTGTCTACCAGGTAAATACCTGGAAGACACATTATCCTGCTTATTAATTTTCAAGCATTATCTTCTGAACTTTTCGAAATATTGTAAATGACTATAACAAAATTGCTTTAGGCTAAATTCATATTCGAAAAACTAATTGTCACCAACACTATAACGTGGCATAAAATGGCAAATTGAAGTACTTATATGTTATTACAGTTGACAGGTTTTATTACCTAAATTGAACGTTGAAATTACTGGTTATCCAAATGGCCCGTACGCATTCTGCATTGAATTATTTCAAGCATCAATTTGTATGATCGTGACCTGTAAACTTGGCAAATTAATCTAGGGCCCGTATATATTACGAACTACATATATTATTGAATTTTCGACCACCAGAATTTCAAGTACCTAAAACAAATAATGATATTCGTTTGTTTTTAGTGTGGCTCATATAAAGGGTTTAAGTTAAATAAATAGCCAAGTTTCAAGGGCTGAATCTCTTAGTGACTGAAAGATAAATAGTTTATATAAATAAATGTGCGGTCCTGCTAAAAAACAAAAAGAAAAACAAAAACAAAAGTGTTGAAAATAATAATTAATCGTAAAAATCCGAATGGTGGTAGAAAATCTGAAATAATATACAAAAAGGAATAATACAAAGTTACGTAATAATTTCCGCTCAATCCCTTCAAGTGACATATGGCTGAATTATGTGTTAAAGTCATAGATATAGCATGGGTGAGAGATATGCACTGGACGTGGACGAGAAAGAACAGATAAAAATAAAAGTAAAAGCACAAGAATTAAAAAAAAAAATACTACTAAGGAAAACAACACTAGAGGTACAATAGTCAAGTTAGTTATATCTGAAAACAATCAACCAACAAATAAGATATTCTCATTGACTTTAAAAAATGCTCAACGAAAAATTAGAAAGCAAATAAGTATGTATAAAAAATTATGTCAATTAATTACGAGACTTTCTGGTATTGCTTAGCAAATAAATATATGTTATATTTTTTCTTAAGTTAAATCATCCAAGTTTAAAAGTTAATTGAAAATCGAATTATAAAAAAAATAAAAAAAAAACAAGAAAACGTTGTATGAAAAGCTTTTTTTAAATATTATAACTAGTTTGATGAAAAGGCATAGTTAGCTATCAGTGGTCATATATTAAGACTATGTATTTCATTGTGAAGAATTAACCTTTCTTAAATTGATAATGGGTGTATGGTCTTCTTTAATATTTGAGAAGAAAGTATACAAATAAAGCCTACTCTAATCCTGTATTTTAAGCCAAATAATGCTTTTATAAAAAAAATTATTTGTGATTATATTTCCTTAAACGAAATATAAAGCATATACTATACATGCGTTCTAAACTTGTTGCACTCTTGCTTTATATTTGCTATCCAAGCAAAACCTCACTTATTTACTACCAAGCTTTTACATAGGTTTGTTTTAAGGACTGATTTAAATTAAATCTATCCTTGTATAACAATCTTAGAGTCATAAATAAATTTTGATTACATTTTTTAATGTGATTAAAAAATTCTAACCTGTCAATAAATTAAAATTTCGAAAATTTCTTTGCAATATTAGCAAATTTAAGTTTAGTATGAATCTATATGAATCCTAATTTAATTTTTAATGTTACTGATCATGGATCATTCTGGGATCACTTATGGATCACTTAATTAATGTGTACGTTGACCTCATTGAAGTTTTCGTGTTTAAAACAAGAATGCAATTGTGTATCATGCGCAAACGCTTATATCTTATAAATTGTACGGCTATAAAATATTGAATAAATGTCATGCGTAATACAGGATGGCCATTTGAAAACGAAACAGAGCCTATTTTGGGTCCCTCAGAATATTTGCGAAAAAATCCTCGGACCCGTCAATTTTTGATTCAAGGGGGAAACATTTTTTTACTAGTTTCGCCCCCCTGAGGGCAAAGCCCTAGCGGGGGTGACAAGGGCCCCCAAAATTTTAAATGAAAGGGGTGGTCGAATGATACCTTATTTTGAAGGTATTTTTATGTGGATTATAACCCTAAAGTTTTAAATCGTTACTATTTGCCTAGTCGATACAGGGGCTAATAAAAGTTACAAAAAAATGTTAAAAAGTAAAATTTTAAATAAAGGGCTTAAAGATAAAATCAATCAAGTGAATGTCCAAAATGTTGGCCTTCGACTTCCATACAATAATACAGGTTTTGTTCAAACCTTTCCCGTACATTTTGAAAAATTTCTGGGGTGATTTGACGACATTCATCAATTATTCTTTGTCGCAAATGGTCTAGCGATGTTGGCTGACTAGCATAAATTTTAGTTTTTAAATGGCCCCATTAAAAAAAATCTAACGGGCTTAAGTCCAGGAAACGAGGCGGCCATTCAATAGCTCCTCTTCTTCCAATCCATTGTCCTGGAAACGTTTGGTCAAATATTGACGAACCCTTGCAGCATAGAATTTGAATTTTCAGCATTTGAATCAGCCCAATAGCGACAGTTGTGACGATTCACAGTACCGTTTAGGAAAAAGGAGCATTCGTCAGAAAAACATACATTAAATAGAAAGTGTGGATCATTGGCGGCTTGTTCAATATAGTTTCACAAAATTGTACTCGCCTATCAAAATCGTCTTCATTTAGTTCTTGTACGAGATGCATTTTGTACGGATGAAACTTGTTTTGATGAAACTGCTTCTTTTAATACCAGGCACGGTTGATAACTTCCTTATGCTCAGTGTAGGATCTTGCATAATATGGCCTAAAATAGCTACTTCTGAAGCTTCATTCACCACTGGATTTTCCATTTCGCGCTTTTTATTAGCCACAGACCCAGTTTCCCTAAATTTTTGAACCAATTCCAAAATGTACTTGCGATGGACCTGTCGATTAGGGTGTTGTAGTGTGTTAAAGAGCTGGCCAGTTCTATTAGTATTTTCATTTTTCGCAAAGAAAAGAGAAATTATTTCAACTCTTTCAGCAAGTGAATAAACCATTATCACACTCAATGTTGTAACTAACTAACTTTAAAGAGCTATTTGTTTGATACACTATGATCTGACAGCAGTAATTGGCAACCACTATTAAACTTCAAAATGTTGCTATAATAACAGTCTCAACAATAACCAATGGTTCCCTTGCAGAATTGGCGTAGATACCTACGGGTATTAAAAAAAAAAACAACAGAAAGTACGGTTCACAATATAGGAGAACAAAATTTTTTTTATTTATTTAACTGCTAAATTTACAAGCATTTTTTTTTCATAAAAAATATTGACATATTTTTGTAACTTTTATTAGCCCCTGTATCGACTAGGCAAATAGTTACAATTTGAAACTTTAGGGTTATAATCCACATGAAAATACCTTTAAAATAAGGTATCACTCGACCCCCCGTTCCATTTAAAATTTTGGGGGCCCTTGTCACCTAGCAAAAAAATGGTTCCCCCTTGAATAAAAAATTGACGGGTCCGAGAATTTTTTCGCAAATGTTCCGAGGGACCCAAAATAGGCTCTGTTTCGTTTTCAAATGGCCACCCTGTATCTGTATTAGAGAGTCCTTTGCGAGGCTAGAAATAAAGTAGTGCATTGTGTGACTGGATTGAAAATAATTAAGACAGAAATGGTAGATGATTGGGCCCCCTATATAGCAAAGAGGGAAGTGAATACCTGTACCGTCTTAATACGGGAAAAATTGTTAAAATAGTACTAAATGAATAGTTGGTAACAAATATAAGAAGTGGAGAGAAACTAGATGCATCTGATAAAAAAGGAATACAACTTTGGTAGTACGTTTAAGGATGAAAGTGTCCGCGTTATGCATGTTTTAAGAGAGTAAAAAAACTACTGAACATATAAGGAGGGACTATGTACCTTAAAAGTAAGGGTAAAAGACGTATCAAAATGAAGAGGCAGGTGATTTTCTAGTTTGTGGCAGGGGACGAGAAAATGATCAAAGTGGAAATATTCTACTGGAATAAACAAGTGCAGATGCTTGTCACTGATGTTGATAGTGGCATATAGCAATGAAAAAAAAATTTAGTCGAATTTAAAATTTCAACAAAACTTTAAATTACCTTAATAAAAATTTAAGAGTAAAAAATTATAAAATAAAAAAATTGAGGCGCAACTATAAACTCAGAGTTAGCTTAACTCTAGGAGGGAATTATTTTGTAAAATGCTGAAAAAAAAATATTCATAACAAATTTGGTTTATCGTAAATGTAGGGGAAATTCACAATTTTTGCCTATATTCTTGCTCTTTCTTTCTGTTCTTTTATGTTTTTTTTTCAGCAACTAGTGGGATAGGTGTGAATAGTTACCAACAGACAATATTTTGCAAAATTAAAAAATTTTTTAAATTGACCACCATTGCATTTATTTACACAAATTGTTGCTCGGCACATCGAAAAATTTGTGCATGCCGTGAGAAAAAAACTTTTTTGCGAATTATTCTTGCAATATCTTCTATACGTTCGCGTAATTCTTATATACTAAACTTTTCATATAGCCCTACAGATAAAATTCACATGGATTAAGGTTTGACGACCTTGGAGGCCACCTTAATGGCTCTATTATGGCGTATCCATCTATTGATAAATTCCCTATTCAAATAGCCAGTCACTTCGCATATAAAATGATATGGTGCTTCGTAGTGTAAAAACCATGTAGATTGTCTTACATTTAGGGGCACATTTTCAAGTAGTTCTAACAAATTATTCACCGAAAAATATAGATAGTGTAAACCACTCATTCACTCAGGTAATATGAAAGAGCCAATAAGTAAGTTTACCATGATGAATACCAACTCAAACATTTAACAAAAATATATCGTGGAAATTGGTTCGCTTTATAGCATGCAGATTTTCCATTGCGAGTAAAAGTTGCTATATTTGCTACTAGACTAAATCTAGTAGCAAATAAAATATAATAAAAAGCCTTTACAACAAAATAAAAGTATTTTGTTGTAAGGGCCACACATAAAATTAAACTCTTTGGGGATGGTCTTGGACATTAGGGCCTGAACTTGCTGCACGTAATACGGATAAAGTTGGTTCTTACATAAAATTCTCCATACTTCGCTTTGGGACGCCTCAACTTGAGGTAGTATCTCTCTGATATTAGTTGTTGAATCTTTTCCAACGATATCTAATACAGTTTCTTTAATCTGCAACGTTCTACGTACTACAGGGTCTTATAATAGGATTATTGCAATTTTCCTTTAAGTTTCCGGTATACACAGAAAAACAAACCTTAATTCTCTGGAATACTATCGCAAAGAAAAGCGGTCGGTATGCTGTAGCTGCATTTTGATGACACTCTCCATCTATTACTAACATATTAATCAATTTGTTATTGCTGTAAAGGTAAGCCATTTTAAAAACCGAAATTGACCGTTTAAAACCCAACTAAAGAATAATACTAAATACTGTGAAATATCTTGCGTGTTTTATTGGTAAAGATAAAAAAAAAATCCGGATTTGAACACCCTGACCAAGTTATTATTATTACAGTAATATTTAATTTTTCAAATTAATTTTTATTATTGAAATGACCATTTCCTTTGATCTTAAGTTTTTGGGAACTTAGTACTTATAAATCCGTTTTTTTTAAGTTCAGCTCTCTTACAAAAAAAATTCCAACTCAAGAAATACCCGGTATATTTTTTTAGTAAGAACACCTTATCTTCTTTTTTCGTGAAAGATAATTGCCTAAGTGAAAAGAAAAGTTTAATTAAAGGCACAAACAAACCACATGCTAAGGCTTACGGCAGAATTCGTAATGGTTTCCTATCTGTCTTGGTTAATGGGGTCCAATTATTTGAGAAGCAGTCATCAGTGGTCTGTAACGACACGGCTACCTCGGTTCATCGATTTACCTCAAGTACCCAACATCCATTAATATAATCCTGTCCGGGAAATTGTAGGAAACGTAGCGATTTAGCTTTGCCATATAACGTAGATAAATTATGTAATTATGGTCGTTCTTACATCTTATCTCTCCAGTCCTATATGATTTACCTCTTTAGAAGGGTGAGCCTAAATATAATTTAAATAGCGAAATTTATTTTATTTTTATTTAATTTATAAGCACTGTCAACAATACTACATAATAATTTTTATTTCGAAGATCGGCCATACGAGTCTATTTGCTTTCAAATGAAAATAAGCCAAAGTCTAAAAAATATAGTGACTTTAGACAAGAGACTTGTATGTAAATTTATATGTAACATATTTACATAAAAATTACAACTTTTAGATAGGAGTATATAAATAAAATATTCATGTTGAAAAAGAGCGAAAAAGAAATGTATTCTTACATCTCGATATCAGTCTGACGTATCGCAAAGAATGGTAATAAAATTATGTTTTTTATTGTAATTTAAAAGATCTAGCTAGTAGCATAAAAATGCAGCAAAATCTGGGAAAAGGAATTAAACGGTTTCAAAATTCATATATCATTATATATCAGTCTGATGTATTATGAAAAAGAGTAATATGAGATTACTATTATGTGTTTTTACCGAATTTTGCTAAAGTACGCAGGAATACTACAACTTTCAGTGGATCCACATAGTAGTAATTAAATAAAACAGCCATATGAAAAAGAACTAAAAAAGTTTTATTTTTATTCCTAAAAAAACTATTTCTTTACAAATTAAGCACCGACAGAAATTAACATTTGTTTAAAACACGTTATTTTTTTTTACAAAGAAACTATTAGTACGCAATTTACCTATTCCCGATTGTTTTTGAAAAGCACGCATCTATAAATAATAAAAGACATAGTATAGCCTATTTGTAATTATTATTAAAAATACTACGTAATTTGTTTATTCCATATTAAATGTAAATTTTTGCGTGCATAGCCAATTACCCCTTAATATTGCTATATAAATTTAAGCAAATATATAATACAGTGTTGATATAGGAGAAAAATAGAGAGAAAAATAAACAAGTTAAAATATGCACATGTAAATATAAAATTATACATACCACTCAAAGACTTTAATTAAACCCAATAGGTATATTATAAAACAGGATTAAAATGCGACTACAATGAAATATGAGACGATATTAATATAGTTGGTTATTATTATTTGTCATTGTAAATACTATTAAAATAAAAATTACTATATAATTTAATATTTGAAAAATAAAACGTCCTTGTATCTGAGTGTTATTTAATATTTTTAAATATGTACCCTCAGTGGTCGTTTTAATTCATTAAAAATGTTAAACGAAACTATAAATAAATAATTGCATTATTAATTTTATGGCATTATTCAAAATATTATTGGTAATCATTGACAAATTTTTACCTATTTTTAATATATTATAGGAATAAATTAATTTTTTTCTTGTAAATTTTTAAATAAATTATTCTGCTTTAATATTTAAGTTAAAGGTTAAAATTACTCCTAAATATTTAATGTTTATATCTTACGTAATTTTTTACACCTCTAAACTAATGCAATTAAATACTTGGCAAACACTTGAAGATATTTCGATATATTATCAAACCTAAAAAAAAATTACTTATCTGCATATAAATTTACCTTTTTGTCACAGAGCCAATTACCTGAATAGCTCAGTTTTCATATCACTATCTTATCCAGATGTTTGCTCACTATAAATAAACTTTGTATTGTCAACAAACAACACAATATTTGAATTTTGATTTACGCTAGCCATGACATTATTGGGTACAAAAATAGTAATGAACTCCAAAACAGTTTCACGAAAAGTACGGAAATCGATGCTTTTTAATTTAGGACCTTGTAACCTATAAGATAAATAAGATTTTAAACTTTTATATAATTCCGTTTAAAACAAAAGCAATTCATGATTAATTTTTATGTTTTCTAATTTACCATATAATATATCCCTATTTATAGGTTGAAACCAAAGAGTCAATACAAGATGCCTTTATTTAAATCGTCACATTTTGAAAATTACCTTTCACTTGTCACCGTTACTAATTAATCACTATCGCGAAGTAATTTTCAGGGAAGCTCTAGTTATAAATAGAGAAGTATTTAATAATAGGAGGTATACCGATAACACCGCCTTGTTAACAAGAAATATAAAAATTACTCAACACCTGCAAAATTAAATGAATATTGTAATGAATACCAATTAGGAATTAAAAAAAAAAACATGCTAATGGTTGTTACGAAATTTCTACAAAATGTGAACCATATGAACCTGACTATGGTAAACAGGTTGATAGAGAATGAGCCGACACAGAGGTATTTAGGAACTTGCGAAATTATTAACATTATAAAAAAGAGGCTACGATATATGTGACTTATAATGAGAAGACATAAATACAGACTTCTCCAACTGATAGTCTAGGGAGAGATTTATGGAAAGCGAAAGCATTGTCAGACGCCGGTCCTGGTTCAAAACACTTAAGAGAATGGTTTGATTATAGCAATGGTCAGCTGTTTAAGTCAACAAGGTCCGGATTGCTGTAATAATAGTAAACCTCTAATAGAAGAAGCATTGCAAGAAGAAGATTTTGAATTTGTGAAACGCAAAATGCTTTTGACGCAAACCGAACTCGCTAGAAGCTATAATTTGGTTATGATCATATTATCAGAGTATTTAAGTTGTAACACATCAATATTACAGTAAAATATTTTAATATTAAAGAATTTAAATGTTTCCTTTTACTCTCAAAAATAGCGAATATATTACCTTTATTTAATATATTTTTTGTTGGCAACACTGAAAATGTTCGTTGTGACCAACATAAAAAGGATAATACAATACAATACAATACAGTTACGGAAATTTTTACAAATATACAATCCAATTTATAAACACAACTTAAAAGTTATAATATAATTCATAGTACTAACTCTAAATATTTTAACAATAATTAATGTGAATCTTATTTTTCATATTATCTTAATAAGATAATAAATCCATTAGAATGAGACCAAAAAATTTACTACACAACAAATTAGACCCGTGTTCAAAATTTTTCATTTCCTACATTGATACAAAAATAGAAAAAAATGTTTTAATTTCCTTTGTAAATAAATAAATATGCTATTCTACTATAAGGAGCATAAAATCCATAGTACCGTCGCTTATCTCGAAGTGCATGTATTAGGATAGGCAACAAAGACCAAAAATGGGAGGGAATGCTAAATAATTTTACGAATGAATATTTTTATTATGATATATACAGGGTACTAAATTAACAACTTCTTAATTTTATGACTTTTTAAAGTTTTTTGCTCATAACTCCTAAACAATTCATTTCTGTAAAAATTTTAGTCTTTTATAAATCAAACTACATAAAATTCCACGTCGAATCAGCATAAACTATTTTGAGGAAAACTTCGTCGAAAAACAGTACAAGAAGTTTAAAATGACTTTGCATATGAATTGGCTCTATACTCACCATCTTTATTTGATGAAGAAGGAATGATGAGAAAGTCACGTAAATCAGTTTTCTATGACTTGTTTGATCCAGTCGATACCACGTTAAATATCTCAAGTGCTCTATATGTGGTCGACTCTGGGTTCCTACTTCGCCAAGTATAGTGGGAATTGAGAAAAAAGTTTTCTTCAATTCTTAACAAATACGTAGACTATGTGAAAAAATACTTTAAAACGCTATCATGGTATTTAATTGCTATCCAGATCACCCTACAGAAAAGAGCACAAATCTGCAAAATGCTTTAGAAGAAATAAGTTCATTGCAGCGAACGTTGAATTTTAACAAAACAATGTTTTTAACAATATCAAAAGAGAAATATCTCTTCAATAAGGAAAACAAGAAACAATTGATCTCAATGCTAATTTAAAAATTGCAGGCAAAAACATCGCTATCGAACAAGCTTCAGAAAATACCGACACAATTATTGTCACAAGGGCTATAGAAAATGCTACACATTCCGAATGTGATTGTCGTAGGAAAAAGCAAACATCTTTTAATAATTCCTATATGAAATTTGTAAAACTTTTTAACATCTAATAGGGTGGTACTAAAGATTGTGAAGATATTTAAAAATCTCTCTTCAAAAAACTTTAATTGCGGCTTTGTATGCCAGATCGCTTCCGCAATCTTATTCTTTTAATAAAACGCGGTTTAAACTGTCTACTAAATCCTTAGTACAGAAGACTTTCAACTTGGCAACTCTACCTCCAGTTGAAGAGACTGCTAGACTATATGCAAAAAGGGACTTCATTCAGATAATGATTGTTAAACGGACACATTTCAATGTAATTGAAAGGTTATCAAGAACAACTTAATACCACTCTGTGCAAATGTGTGAAGAAGTGCCGAAATGCTTGTGGTTGCAGAAAGCAAAGAATATAATGATCCCCAGTTTGCTATAATTGCAGAGGAGCATCCTGCACCAGTACATCAGATGAAAATAAAATCTGTATATTTGTGATAAATTCCTAATGAGTTACCTATTTTATTGGGTATTATGTCACTTATAGCAAAAATCAATTTAGAAAATACTATCTCACATGCTCAAAAATTAAAAAGAAGAAAATAGACTTATTCACGTATTTAAAAGAAATAAACTCAAATCTACAATGATACCGTTCGATATATTTAATTTAATTTAAGTTCAATAAGTTTTAAATACAATAATTTACCTGAGGTATAATATAGTTTTTATATACCTAGGAGCTGAGGTTTATTCGAATAATCTCTGAGCTCGTTTCTTCTTCACACTAGATGAAATTGGTGACAAACCAAAGTTTAATGATAACGCAATAATCCTACTTGATGATGACGAGAAATTATAAGAACTTTTGGATGATGAGGACCCTAAATCCGACCAATTGCTTCAGTGAGCCTCTACTTCCAATTAGTTAAATTCAATTAACGCTGTTTTTTTATATATTCTTAAAACTATATGTTTTTTTTTTACTAGTAGAACTTACATTATAGCGTTTTGAACCTTAAGTATATTTTTTACGTTTCAAACACGTTTAAATTAGATTAAGCATTTTTATTTTCAAGCCAACAAATTAACAAAAAATATTGATTAGAATCTACAAATACAATCCGCTATACAATAAAATCATATGGAATTTCCAAATATTATATTATTATTTCATATATTATATTTTATATGGTAAAAAAGAGTAACAAAAAGCTTTAGTGTTTTAAATTGTAAATATTACTGTCTTTAGCCTGGAATTTCTAATGATTTGGCAAAATTTTAAGTATGCTACTCATTCGCAAAATATAATTTTATATACATTATTTTATAGAAAAGTAAAATTTTCACAGAAGTATAGCATTTAGGAGTTATTAGCAAAAAAACTGAAGAAAGTCAGAAAGTTAAGAATTTCCTTGGATATCCTGTATTAAGTACAAATACAAAATTGGTTTAAAAACACAAACTTTAAAAGACTTCTTTTACACGCAAATAAGGACATTAAAAGCATTTCCAGCTTTCCGAAAACCAATTAGTTTACAAACCCTATGTTACCTGTCCTATATGGCACTGGCTAAGTTAACAACATTTTTGACAACCACTTATTAATTTTTAAGATTTTTGTTATTAAGATAACTATGTATTATATTGTTTATATATAAATTGATCGTTCTTTTTTGCCCTTATCCTATCAATACAATCTGAGGTATACAGAAACCAACAACAAGAACCAATCCTCCAACTAGTAAAGCAAAGGTTACGTCGCACAAGAATGGTGCCCAACGTGGGGCGTTTTTAAGCGGACTTTTATTTAACGTAATATTTAGTTATACATATTTAATAGTTTTTAGCTTTGCTGGTTAGTTTACTATGGGCAAAAATAGAGGGAAATAACTGCTATACACAAATAACTAAAGCGCCACATACCCAATATACTCACGTGCATAAGTACAGTAAGGAACTGAAACAATATTTTTTATATACATAAGATAGATACAATTTATTTATACCTGTTTCTAATGTTTGGCTTTCTGGAACTCACTTGGAAGCTGAATCACTTTTTGGCCAGATTTTTAAGGATAGTTAAAACTCCACAAATAACACAGACATAACATTAGAGGTGGCAACTGTAATGAGAGCTTTAGTATAATTGCTTTGCTATCTTAAGTTTCTTAAGATGGCATGATTAAAATACATCGTAATGTAATTGACCCCCTACATATACTTTAAAACATTTTCATCGTTAGGCACTATATTAGATAAAACTCATTATGAGTCTTAGTGTTTGCAACTTTAGGAGTTATAGATGGATTTTTCCATAACTCTAGAAAAATAAATAGTTACTGACAGATTATAAATATTTAAAAACTTTTACACTTTTTACTTATACACTATTTATCCTAATTGAGGTACTTCATAAAGGTTATAAAAGAATTAGGCAGTATTATAAAACTAAAGTGATTATACATATATTAAAAAGTAAATAATTCTAATTGTCTTCTATACCTCATTCTATATATAAGTGAAGTCTATTTATTTGAACTTTAAAATGGATATATTAAATTATTTAGATTTTGTAATAAAATAATGTTTTTTTTTTTTAATTGGCTGAATCACCTAAAACAAACATAACCCTCAGAAAACTTAGAGCGTATGTTATTAAAATGGCATTGAATAAGAAGTAAAAAATTAGATATTTTCCTTCCGATATTCCCACCGGTCTGAGGTATTATAAAAAATTATAATAAAATAATGTCCTTTTATTGTATTTGGGTACATTGCATAAAAAAACATAACTTCCAGAAGAATCCACGCAGTAGTGAATATAAATGAAACGTCTATATAAAAGATACATAAAAAAAATAATTTTTTATCTAAATTCTTATGTTTAAGAGAGTTACTTTGAAATCCATCATTGCAATTTTAAAGAAATATCTTTACTTGTGATTAAAGTATTGCTTTACATTCAATAGCTTTTTGCTTATTTTCTTATAGATAATAATTTTAACAGTAACCTGTTTCACGTATGAATAGTCTAAATATTACGTATAATTTTTTTATTGCGATATAAATTTGAAATTGAATAATTTTCTCTTTAAATATGAATAAAGTAACTTTCCAACTTATGAAAATCCAAAGTTTTAAAATAAACAATTAATGTTTCCAACGCAATTTACTCATAGAGAAAGGGTAACTTTTCGTATATTATACATAAAATCCAAGAAATTTTAGTAGGTTTAGTATATAATTTATGATGTAGGGAGATCCCTTGTGACCTATTTCTAAAAGGGTTGCTTCTTTAGTATGTACAAACGATTAGGGTTGGCATATTTGAGTTAACAAATCTATTTGCAAATTTAATTAAAGAAGACAAAGTTCGGGTAGGTATTAAATTATTTATGAATGTATCGATTTTATTAGTTTTAGAGATTTGCTACTTGGATGAAAGTGATTGTTAATGGTTTAAAGGGAAATATTTTAGATATATGTAGTTAAAATCTCTGTGGTGACTATAAAAAAAATTAAAATGAAAATTTTTTTATTAATATAAAATATAATATAAGCTATTAATAATTCGACGATTGGCAGTCGATCATTAAGACATTTATTGCAAATAAGTCGAATTTAGCAAGCTATTACTTGATGAAATTAGGTTTTGTGGAAAAGTGAAAGTCAGGGCTAATAGCGCATATATTTAAAAACTCTTCAAATATTTCTTTAAAAGTTTTTAATAAAACAAATTTTCTATAACCTATCAGTTTCTCAACACAGAAAGAATGGAAAGACAGCAATATTTCCAAATAAACTTACTTATTTTCTCTTTATTAAACCCTTCTACATAAAATTTTCCGCATAAAATCAGGATGTTCGATTTATTATTAAGATTTCAATCTGGTACATGATCTCTCGAGCCAATATGAAATATTTAAATTAAAAATTTTCGTTTTAATTTTAATATTATAAATTCTAGAATTATATGATAAAAAAAGGCAATCATGATTTATAGGTATGTAAATACTTGATCCCTATAGATATTTATTTTATAAGTTTGGTCTTTTAAAATGAATTTTATGGACGAATTGACAGTATACTATTTTGAGAATAAAAATGAGTATTTATTGTAAATAAACAGAAACTAGCTATTTATTGCTTAATGAAGTTAATTAGTTATGTTTTATTTCAGGACATGAAAATCCCTTGTAAAAAAGAGAAAATCAGGGGTCAATTAAGCGTAAATATTTTCTTTTCAGACATTGTTTTTTAAGTTTTTATTTTAAATATCAGTTGCTGCAAACAATCGAGCAGAAAAGCAGCAATATTCCCAAAAACTTTTCCAAGAAAAAACTTTTTTTCCAATAACTTACTTATTTGCCCTTTATTAAACCTTTCCTTATGAAATCGCTATCAGAAAGTTCGATTTGCTTTCTCCAATAAAACACACAATTTTTTTAAGGATTCAATCTGGTACATGGGCTTGAACCAACCTTTCTTGAGCCAATATCAAATATTTAAATTAGAAATTTTCGTTCTCCCAAAAATGTAGAATTTTGTAATAAAAAAACGCAATTTCTTTCGATTCGTAGGTATGTAAATACTCGATTCGTATAGTTATTTATTTTAAAAGTTTAGCCTTAAATTGAATTTCCTGGAAGAATAATTTTTCGGCTTCGGTACAAAAATGAATTCTCTGTAGAAAATATGCGACTGCATGAAGACAATGACAAATTTAATGATTTTTGGTATTAGAAATTATCTCACTAAACTTAAGAATTTTATTTCTACTGTTTAGAGGAAACGCAAAAAAAGCATTTTATATATAAACTGAGAATAAGTACAACGAGATTTAGGATTAATAGCATCGACTACAAATGTAGGTTAGTAAGTAAGTTAGTAGGTTGTTTTTAGAATGTGAATAAAAAAACACAAAAAAATTCTATATAAGAGAAAAATATTATTCTTTCATAAAAAAATAATAATTTTACTGGTTATTTAAGAAGTGCTTATAGGAATACTTTGTCATTTCATAGTGAATAAACCTGTATAATAAGCAAAATAATATTTTGACATTTCAAATTCAAATACGTTTAACTTGGAAAATATTAAATTGTACAATTTCTTTAATTTTGATAGTATTTACACTGGCAAATAGAAATGTTCCTCAATTACGAACCAAGCCATTAGCCTAAACCCGAAAACATATGGTAGAGATGAGACAACCCTGGTACAATTTTAGAGCATAAATAATAAAAAAAAACTATATAAAGAAATCTAAATTAAAGTATTAAAAAACTATGATTACAGAAAAATTATCTCTTAAATCAATCTAGGCAGTGGGGGTAGTCCTATGAAGGCGGGAGAAGAAAGAGTCGAAGCAAGACAAGAAGTCAAAACCCCACAGGGTACTAGGTAAAAAAGACGAAGATAACAGTAAAACATATTAATAATAAGTTGAAGAAGTAGTCCATTCTTGTAGTGGAATTAATATGTCAATGGGTAACTAAAAATACTTAGGTCATCATCTACTAAATTTATTTAAAAATTATTCATCCTACATGTTTTGGATATATAACATGTTCATCATCAGGGATAGAAATTGAGGGTTTCGGTCAATACATATAAAACGCTATAGACCGTGCCAGAGGTACTCGAAATTTGCAAGTGAAGTCATATACTTTCTAGTATTTAAATAATACCATGGGGAGAATCTATTTGAGGTAATTTTTAGGCAAAATTTATTGCACCAAAGTTAAAGGATCATTGTTTCTCAAATAAAAGTTAATTTAAACTGAATTTCTTCAATATATAATTATTCATCAATCTTGGTTCAGTTAATTTTTGAAAAATTAATGATAATTTTTGTATTTCTTAAAAGATAATGTCTTTTTCTCTCACTATATATAAATTATAAGTTCAAAGCTTCTATGAAGTATTTACAGATAAATGAATTTATAGATGAGGTGCAATAGTTCGCATTGTCTCGAGATTAAACTCTTCTAATATCTATTAATTTATTTAACAAGCTACGACATTCATGACGTGCGATAGTGTTAAGACCGGTAAGTATTGCTATTCTTCAAATCAATTTTTTGCAAGTCATAATTAATATTTAAATTTAAATCTTATATAGTGAAAAGCTTAGTTGTTGTATATCCGGAGAGAGTAAAGTCATTAAAAAATATATACTTTGGTTACCTAAATCATCGACAACCCTAATGAGCAAGTAATATTTCATAGCAGATACTCTTGGATAGAGTCGGTTTTTAATTTACCTTTTGCAAACGGTATATGATAAATAATAATATGAATTTAAAGAGGAAATATAGTTTGGTATTAATTAATATGTTTCTTAATCTTTTAAAATTAATTTTAAAAAAATTAAATTTTAAATTTTATCTCTTAAATTTTAGGGTATTATGAAATAATATGTCATTGGTCACCTTACAAATTATGCATTTTTAAAATTACAATAATAGCCAAACCACATATTTATTATAATAAACACCTGAATGCCAATATACAGCTTTCTTTAAATACCTTACAAATTTTAATTAAATTATTACTAAAATGTATCGAATGTTTAAAAGAAACCAATTGTATTCTTACAAAAATTGACCCACCTAAAAGACTGTTTGCAGTTAGGCACTTTTATGTGAACAGACATAAAACTAGGTACATAAAACTTAAACTTAAAAATAATTTTCACACTTTCTATCAAAATCGACCAATTAAAGTGAAAAATTTCGCTCTGTAAGCAGAAAGTTTCACTATAAGTTCAGCCACGGACTACTTTTAAGTATAAGGCGCAAATCTTTGATGTAATAAAGTTTTCTCATTAAATATTTTAAAATGGTTTTAGTAACCTTCCAATCCAGATAACTTGTCCGAAAATATTTTAGAGAAATTTAGAGGCAAGAGTTTCAAACAATAATTTTGCTCTATATTAAGTTTCTTGCACATTCATTTCCATATAAGTTATGTTTAAAACAATTTGCATTTGCATGTGGAATAGAATAATTAAGATTATTGTTTCCAAAACATGTTTATATACTCATATACTAATTTAGTTAACTTGGGTATAACGAGATAGGATGTTCTTCGTCACCTTATAAATTATGCATTTATGAATTTAGAATTTCAAGGTAATCTGCGTATGTGTGTTTATGTGAAAGTTCTGCGAAAATAAACGGATTAGTTAAGTTAACCTGTATTCTATGTACTTTAAATTCTGTAAATGTAAATTATAAGCGAGAAAAATAACTCTAACAGTATTTCAGTCAAGATGCCTTTACTATTTATTCTTGAATAAATTAGCGTAGTTTTAGCGTAGCTGAAAATGGAGTTTTCCATCTCAGCAAGCTTCTTATTTCGTATAATTGACAAAGTACAAAATAGCTTGTTATCCAAGTAGCCTTTGAAATAAGACTCAGTTTTAAGGGGTTCACGTAATAACATCGACAGATGGGGGTTTTAAAACCTTTGAGGAGGAAATAAGGTATAAGGTTTTACATTTCTTTAAAAAAAATAATTTAGGAAAATATTGCAGTTCTTTAAAACGATTAATATAAACATTATATTTTAATATAATTTGACTTTTATTTTTGACCCTATTTTGTTTTTTTTTTTGAGATATTATAAACAAAACTATCAATATATTTAATTATATAAATAATACCAGTGCTTTTATACTTACTGCTTATCACTTTCATATAATTTCCAATAATAATTTCCAGAGTAAAATATTTTCCTAAGCCTAATGCTGAAAATTCAATAAACTTATAATTCAATACCGGTATACACCGACGCCAGTTAGAACAAAAAAATTGAATTATCATAAAATATTTTATCCATCTAAAATCATTTATATTATCAGATGATTATTAAATATGCTTCGTTCTTGGTTATATAATAACAAAACTTGTAAAAGGTATGAATTCCGGGCGAACTCTGGCATAAGTTTGTGTAGCAAAAGTTTTAAATGCCAGTGAAATTCTATCTTTAAGTTCTCAAAATTTGCAGGTGAAGTTTTATACTCTCTAGTATTTAAATAATACCATAGGGAGAATCTACTTGAGATACTTTTCAGAGAAAATTGAGGCTTGAATTTATTGCATCAAAGTTAAGGGATCATTGTTTTTGAAAAAACATTTAATTCCAACTGAATTTCTTCAATATATGATTCACCACTCTTGGTTAAGTTAATCTTTGAAAAATTAATGGTAATTTAAATTTAAATCTTATATCTTATATAATGAATAGTTAAGTTGCTGTATGTCCGGAGTAAGTAAAGTCATAAATAAATAGGTATTTTAGTTATTTAAATCATTTATAACAATGTAATTAGTTAAGAGTTCATGGGAATATTAAAAATTTTGGATTGTATTTTATAATAGAATTACTGTAATTAAATAATAATTGTAAAAGAGTTACCAGTGCAATAAAAATGGAAAAAGTGCAAATAAATAAATAATATGATTTATTGCCACCGTTCTCTTTAATCAAATTATGGGCAAATGAAATAACTAAAATTTTAATTTACCCTATAGTCTTAAAATACAAAAAGACCTAATATCGTCTTAGTAATTTTATTATTGAATATCGGGTTGCACCTACAATATTTTTTTTATTCTTCTCAAAAAAATATTAAGGTTATATTGAAAAGCATTATTTAGTTATTGAATACCACTTTTATATGTAATATTATCATTACCCATTACATTCAAGAGATAGTGTCTTCATGTCCATGAGAGTCTTCAATTTTTCTTTTAGAAAAGAACTCAAAGTCCTTCTCAACCTGTCCTATTTATCCCATCCGCCTACAAAATAAACAAATCCAACCAAAAAAGTAGACTGGTAGTGCACTAGTAGACACTAGTGTATTTTTTTAACTTAACTCTCTTCTGACTTAAAAAAAAACCCTTACTCCACTTGGCTTGCCAGCTTTATTTTCTTAGTTAACTAAATACAGTTATGAAAATTTATCATGTAATTTTAAGGCAAAAAAATTGGAAACTTTCCAGGTAATTTATTGTCCAAAAAAATTCACTTCTTAAAGTTCTAGAGAATTTCTTTCTCATACGTTAGACAAGCAATGATAAATTGCCAAAATAAAAGCTTGTAAATAATTTAGTTAAAGGTACTTAGGCCTAGCTCAACATAAAAGGCTCTTAAATAATCAAAGTTTTATTTTTGAAATATTTTGATCCTTACGAGATAAGCTACAAAACAACAGACTAAGAAAAGGTTTGAATTAGAATTAAGGTTGAAGTAACAATGGCGAAAGTACCATACCAGTTCTAAAATGCTTATTGTGTTTTTGTTTATTTTTTAAAGCATGATTTTTTGAATGCAGATGATGTATTTGCTACTTATGTATTGGTACTTTAAACATTGTTTTATAAATATATAGTTTTTTGCTAAAGCGTCATGTTTTTTAATGAAACTTTAAATGAGTTCATAAGGGTAATTGAATAGCAATCAAAATGTCGATGAGATATAAATTTGTTCATCTAAAACTTTTTTTTCGAACCAATTTTATTAATGCACTGAAATCCAATAAAAGTTTAATCCAAGTACTTAATACTTATGACTGTATGTACAATTTTAATGCAAAACTAAATTTCGCTATAACGAAAGTACACGTGCTGCTTCACAGAAACGTGCTTAATAGAAACTTAATTAATTACCCTCTTTGATTAAATCAAATGAAGGGGATCTTTATTGCCCTTTAAACTTTATATTAAATACTTAAGTATGACCATTGAAAAGCATGTAAGAAAATAAATGTTCGCTCTCAAATTAAAAACTTTCACTAAACAGATTTATTGTAAATTACTTGATATGCAAAAGTTTACGCTGTCAACTAAAATAAGTTTTACTTGACACAGAAGCCTTCCATACCCAATAAGAAATAAAATACTTAGTTTTATTACTATTCATGGTAACAAAGATCGAAGTTTATAAAGAAACGTCTTATTTAAAGCATAATAAACTTTTTAGAGTAAAATGGGTAAGATCCCTTATCGGGGCTTTATGGGTATGTGTTTTCGTTTTGCAGTTAGTTTAACCCGGAACGGGAATCCTTTAAAGGGCTTTAGAAACCTGAGTGCGTATATCTTAGGCTTTTGTAGTGGCCTATCAGTTGACGAAGGTTTTACTTTAAAATGCAAATTTTTGAAGGCAATTTATTTTTTAAACCTTAAATTTTATAAAGTGCATCATGAGAGGGTCAAAATTTCAAGGTGATGATTATACTAACTCTGAATTTGTAAGTAAGGGCGCCCAGCTTAAAATATTTTTAAAAGTTCTTTTATATGATAATTTGAATAGGCGTAAAAAATAGGTTAAATATATAGGCCTTACATTGTTAAATACTTTAAAGCTAAAATTTTAGACTACACATATGTTCGAGTTAGAATTATTTACGCAAAAATAATATATTGCAATAGATTCAAAGTTTTACTAATTCTATGAGCCTCAAAAGAAGATTCTATACTTTTTTATACGAGCAGAAGAAAAGTGTGGCTTTAAATTAAAGCTTTCAGTTAAATAGTAAGAATATTAATTAATTTTACCTTCTTCCGTTTATATTATTTAAAAAATCATAATGATGAGATATTCGCTACTAATTTAAATATATTACAAAATTCTAAAAAAAATTAAATTAGAGTAAATCTAAAAGTTAATTTTTTTTTATTTTTATATTTAAATTTGTTTTTTTAATAACAAATTAAAACGGGCCCTACTTTTTATAAAGTTTTGATAGATTAGTAAAAAATATTAAAAAATCAGCTATTTTTACATATATTAGTCAAATGCGTAATACGGAGCCCTTATCCATTTAAGTTATGCACTTCTATTATAAATTTTGAAATATCTATTTTTATAGTGGATTTAAAAAAATAAGAGTATTAAAATACCTGTAGTAAAAATACTTTTTTTTTAATTAAATGATAATTATTTATTTTATATAAGTTTATTGATTTATCGTGAAAACAATGTATAAAGTTTTATAGTCATTAATTATTTGTTGTTTCTAGCGTTTTTTAAGTTAAATCTATTTAGATTTATTATGTACAAGTATAAAAAGGAAAATATTTTAATATAAGATATGGAAATAAAGAGATATATTAAATATAAAGGTATTGATTTTTTGGCATTGTCTTATTTTTAAGACTGAAATCTAATATTTTAAAATATATCATAAATTAAAATAATAAATATATTTAATAGGTTTAATATTTTGCTTCTAAGACCTACTCGATGGTACTGTTTTTTACATCTCCAATGATTTAACATCTATGGTTAAAGCTAAAGATAATAGCTTGAAGTAACTCTTAGGTTAAATTCATGAATAAAACCGCGCTCTTAATAGGCTAAAATAATTTAATAGTGGGTTAAAATTGTCCATGTGTTAATTCTGTAATTAAATAATATTTATATATAAAATATTTTAAAGAAAAAATCGATCTTGATAATAAAAATATCGAAATATTATGTTCTGAAGTGAATAAATTCGGTCGTATAAATATACTACTACTACCTTACTTTTTTGTTCTATTTGATATTGTGTACTCTATAAACCACAATTTATAAACATTTTGTAAGATATTTGGTAAGCTAAATTTTTAAGAAAATATTTTTTTAATATAGTTCTGATAAATTAATTAATAAATTATACTAAACCTATTTTTAAAGGAGTGGAGTCAAGCACCATTTTCATTTAAGTTATGCATTTATATACTAGATTTCAAAATATTTAATTTTTACTGAACTTATACTACCAAAAATAACTTTAGCATTTAAAATAAAAGTATAAAATTAAACTTAACCAAATTATTGTAAACAGTAGAAATGCGCTTAAGTTCTTAGCTGTTAAGATTACAAAGGAACTGCACAAAAAACTGAGAGTGGATTTCTCGAGATCGAGGTAACACTAATACGAGGGATTAAAACTACTAATGAGAAATTTCAGAGAACTAACTGGGGGCGCTTCGTTTAGCGGTAAAACGAAAGCCTCGAGGTTCTACTCGGTAATTAGCAATGATATTTCAGGTACATAACTACGTTCAAAGTATATAAAATGGATAATGGTTTGAAAAATTTTTTGCTAGAAAATTTCACATTTAATATTAAATATACGGAGAATAGGTGAAGTTTAAACAAGTTAAACTAGATTAAAATTTTCGCTTGCAATCAGGTCTTATACTATATAATAATCTCAAACACAAACATAGAAAAGAAAAATAAGGTGTATTGATAACTATATAAGCTATGCATCAAAATTATTTAAAGCCAAAATTATTATTTTAGTTATTAACTAAAACATTTGTCTAGTATTAAGCGGTTTATATTAAATTAATGTGAACTATTGCATTTAAATTTATTAAAATTAGCCACCATAACTTTCTTGTTTTAAAAACTAAACCAAAATATAAAATAACTCTTCTATCGAAGCTTTAATAAAGTTTGCTCATAAATTTCATAACTCCAAACGAGGAAAAACATAACTTTTCTAAAAACTATAAAAGTCCACGAGTATGTTTGGTCGAAACTGCAAGAGACAGCTTTATGTAGAAAACTTTAAATTCAAAAGCGAACATTCCACGTCATCTTGTGCTCAATTTACGTCTCAAAATCCGCTTAGCCAGATTTTCTATGCTCTATGTTCGAGCCGAGTCTGAATGAAATCCTCCTTAATGCCTCTTTTATTGTCCGCTTTAAAGTTAAAAGGAAAATGAGGTGATTTTTCATTGCCGCTTACTCTATTTAACGTGGTTTTAGCTCCGGCCAATAGCCACTGGATTAGCAGAAGGGACGCTGAATATACTGACTCTTGCTTAATATCACTAAGCTCTCCTGCATAAAATACAATATTAGCCCCTTATTACTAGCCCAAAATTAAGGTTCCTTTTAGTATAATTAGTTTGAAGTTACAATCATTTGCAATAAACTCCTAAAGTTATGTTGCCTTAATTTTTTATCGTAATAAAAGACTTTACTCCTGTAATAAAAAACATATATAAGTCCCAAAAAACCCTAGGTATTCATTCATCATTGTCACAAAAATAAATACAATTTATTATACAAAAGCAATTTCAAATCATCAAAACACATATATCTCATCTCGTAAAAAAAAACCATAAAATATATTTACTTTAGACGCATGTGAAGACGGCAATCTAATAAATTTGAAGAAAATGTCCGAGTTTTATTTGATAGGGTTTTATTAAAACAATCCGTTTGTCTTGAATTACGATTGTATCCTAGCAGAAAAATAACATTCTAGGTGGTTTCTTATTTAATAAAATGCCTGGGAAATAGATAAAATAAATCAACCTTATTTCTGATAATAAACAAGGCAAGAGTCAGAGTCGAATACTGAACAGAGACAGAATGGATCGATCTGAAGTTGGATGCCACCTAGTTTGAGAGTATGAGACGTGCCTGGTATTATCAACTAAATAGCACAAGGTCTCATTTATTTAATTTTGTTTTTTTTTTCAAATAACAAACATAATTAAATTAGATAATACATAAAGAATAAGGATACAAAACATAATATATTAAAAAATAATGTGTGTATGTACAGATATATACTTTTACAAAAAAATCACTCTGAACTAATTTTAATATAAAATGTTGTTTAAGGTAAGCCACGCAAAATCCAAATAAAATTATTGTGTTTTATGCATTAAAAGCAATTAAGGATGTATAAAAAATTATTGGTGTAATCTAAGAAATAATATATTATTTTTTACAATAAAAGACTAGATTTATTATCATCAATCTATTTGGCTCTCTTTGTCTCTTTTTCTTTAAGGCTCTTACAACCACGAGTAGATCTTAGCTAACTTTACGATTTGCCTTTATTGGTTTATGTCCATCAAAAACTAGTTGGCATTCATATTTAGGGTTCTTAAGTCTGCCGACAGGTGATCCCTCTAGCAGAAATAGTGTCTTCCAAGTAGTCTTCTACCGATTGAAGTTTGTTTTCATACTAATTTTCCCAGTCGTTCGTTATTTTGTCTTTAAATATGTCCGGCTCATCTTAGTCTTTTAGCTTTAACCTTTTTGACGATATTTGGTTGATGGTATATGGTTTCTAGTTTTCTGCTATTTCTGATCCGGTATTGTTCTGAGTTTTGGTCTTTGACTGGTCCATACATAGAGGATTTTGTTTGAGGGATCTTTCATTCTGCTATTCTTAGTCGGCTTTTATTTTGTTTTTCATTGTCCACATTTCACTCTTTAATATTAAAATGGCTCTGATAATAGTATAGTGGATACTTGTTTTTATTCTTTGAGAAGCTATTTTGGAGTGCAAAAGTTAAAGCGGCCACTTCGAGGGTCTTAGTCTCTGAATAAAAGTGTACCAGTATTTACTGCTCCTTTCATGACTTTCTTTAATACTATGTTAAACAGCGGCGACCAATGCAGTTTTAAGACCATTTTTTATGAGAAAAAGCATTTAAACTATTCGCCCTTTCCTGACACTAATATAAGGCCTTTTAGTACATACTTAAGTCATGCTTAAATTTTCTAGGTATTCCTAGTTCTGTCATAACGTTCTATAGATCCACTTTTAAAAAGCAATCACATGCTTATTGGAAATCAATAAATAGCTGATGTAAAGTTTTGCTGCATTCTTAGCATTTCGCTATAGAAGCTTTATATCCCGTAGTATTAAGAGATTCATTCATTCTACAATAGTATAAACTACACATTTTATCTTCATATTTATGGGCACTATAACACTTTCCGTCTAGCTAGATGGCATTCTTTCCATATATGGCACATAAGCGCAAGTAGTGGATTATGTCTATAATATTTCAATTTTTTTAAATTACTTGGAGTCAAAATTTGGTGTACTAAAGATGATTTAATAAATGTTAAAACGTGTATATGAAAAAATTAAGAACAAAGAGATTTTACTTTAATTTGTATCCAATAGTTTCTTTTATAACCATAATAATGGATTGTCAAATTTCGTAACTACTATTGCCATTATATCCTTTTAGCTTATGCATTTCAAGTCAATGAACTAATTATAATTTCGTTTTCGATAAATTAACTGTGTCAAATAAAAAAAAAATTATTAAAGATCTTTGGTTATATAAATTCCATTACAAAAGTATATAATATAAATATTCAGTGTAGAGTAATATAACATAAAAATATCATGTGCCTAAAAATTTAATATTCGTTATTAAAAATTTTAGAAACAGACTAAAATATTATAAGGGTACTTTTTAATAATATAGAATTTATAAAATTTTATGTATGTACCACATTAGATAATATGATTATAATACAATAAAAGTAGATTCGATACTGTTTAAGCTGTTATCTAGCCTTTTTTAAAAAAGTAAAAATATTGTCATTATATCTTTTTAAGTTTTGCATCGCAACGCATTAAAGCTATAAAAATTGTTAATTTGTTAATTATATATAAATTAAGAGATGAATCAATACATTAAGTTTTTTAAGGTTCTTAGCCATAATAATTATGAAGTTTCAAATTTAACAGTTTTAAAACCAAAACAAATGACTGTCAAACTTCAATTAAAGTATTTCATATTGATATAATATGTAGTATAACAAACAATTTGGATGAACTTTCAGCATTTTTAAATACCTTAAACGAGAATTCTGGTGTTATCGTTCTGACTAAAACATTTGTAATATGCGATAAATTTCTACTATAATAACGGTAAAATAAATAAAATGATGGTACATGTTCTTATAAAATCAAATTTAGAATATTATGTTAATTATTACCACATTGGTCAGGAAATGTGTTAGTATTAAACTTATTCTTGACCAAATGAATTGTTTTATCTCAACTCTATAGATGTCTCACGAGACTGATACATATGTATTTATTGATGATCTAGATCTCCAAAGGTTTTTAAATACAGGTTGTCAATATTTAATTGGAAACATTAATATTGATATTCTAAAGGAGACAAATATTTTTGAAGATTATTCAAATTGTCTATATACAAATCGTTTTATACCGTATATAAAGAAACAACTCTTCACAAAAGCTACGGTAAATGGTTATTAATTTGACTGCAGGCGAAAAAATTAAGCAAAAATCAGAAATAAATAAAATACTATTAAACAAAGAAACAGAGACTGATCCAGAAGAATTAGCAGCATGATTTTATAACATCAGAAACACTAAAAAATATCTCCGACAAATTTAAGGGGTATTTTTCTAATGCTATTATAGAGGGTATATTTGCGCCATTATATAAGAGCAGTGAGAAGAATATAATTAACTAAAGATCTATAGCCCTCATTTATTTAGCTACAAAAGTGTTAAATGTCAATAAAGAAAAGACTTGTAAAATTTCTGGAATAATTTAATGTACTTTCCAACAATCAATTTTGTTTGCAATGGTAAATCAATTGAATAGGCTATACTTTTTTTAACAAAGCAAACCAGTTATTAAAAAATAAGGAATCCTTCTTATTACTCGTTGACCTGACCAATGACGTATTTGACCTACATATATTTAGCAATATAGGAAGCTCAGATTTGACAAAATTAAAAGAGTGGTTTTACTTGAATATATTTACCTTAAATACTAGCAAGACTCACTCGTAACATTTAGCTCTTATACGTTAGGACTTTTTAATGCTTAAATATATTAAGCATTCTAAATATAACAGCAACCAACTTAATAAAATATTTCGCAATTCAAATCGATTAATATTTAATAGTGGAATTGCAAGTTAACCACAAAAAATAAGACATCTTAACTTATTTGATAAACATCTTATTTGTCTTAAGGAGCATTTAAAGCTAACAGATTTGAGAAACCTATATTACGCCTTTGTAGATTATTTTTAACTATAATGAATTTTATTTAACTATAATATAAAGAGATTACATACTATGCAAAAATGGATTACAAAAGATATTTATAATAAAAATATTAGATATTCTACTGAACAGTTGTATATACACTCGGAATTTTAAAAGAAAAAAAACCTTTAAAAGTTCCGACCCATTTACACAAAACTAGAAGCATCGTATTGGTGAAAAAATCCTTGCATCAAAAAATTTAACTACACTAACATCTAAAATATATAATGATTTTAAATCAAATTAAAACAGTGAAAAATATAGAAACATGCGAAGAAAAACTTAACTTGTGAATTTACAATTCAAATGACAAAATTCAACTAGTTCCTGAAAAATATGCGTAAAAGTAAGTGGCCTTTAACGCATTAGGGTGTAAAAAGTGACTTTATAAAACCTGGGAAGTGTGTAAAGTGAGCACTTCGCGCACAGTAATATTTTTTTATGATTATTATTAATTATAAGAAAATAAACATATTTTTATTTTTTTATGACTTACCTATTCCGATATTTAATTGCATAATACTTTTTTTTGTAAATTAATGCATATATCCAAATACAATTTACCAGAAAAGCTAAGTCATTGAAGTATATGCAATATAATTAAGTTTTTGTTTTCTATGTACCGAGACGTTTTAAATTAAGTAAATTTGTAAATTAAAATTACTTACCAAATACTAACGGCTTTGTAAGATGACAAGATAGAAACTTCTCCATTAAAGCTAGTAATTTAAAGCAATAGCAACGCAGCAACTCCTCTTATCCTCCTTTATATAAGGCATTTTATATAATAACTGTCTAAGGTTTATTACGTTTAAAGCAAACTGATATTCAACGATAACAATGAGGACTTGTCAGCTTATTATGTTTTTATTAATAAAGTTAAAATGAACTGATAAAACTTCGCTTCAAAGATATTGGAGTTTTAATGAGCAAGATATACTGTTTAGTTCCAAGAAAATACTTTTTGGCATGCCTATTAACTTCGCTAAGACAGGATATTAAAAAATAATCAATATGTAAAGTTTAAGCTCACTTAAGCAAAGGCACGCTGAGACAAAATAGGGCAAACAATTACCTTGCAATTTTCACAGCTTCTCTTTAATATTATAGCAAAAGTTTTTCTTTTCTTTAAAGCTCGGGTCTTTTGTTTTTTTTCCTTTTTCTTCTTTGAACTTTTGGCTACACTCGGTGCTTTTGGTGAATGGAGTTACGAAGTTTAACGCATTTATTTGCTTTGCACTGTGAAAGAAACTTTTTAAAAGTTTCAAAACGGTAAAAAACCAAGACGTTTTACGACATATGAAGCTAAATTATATTAAAAATACCATAGGTAAAAAAGTACCAAATTGCTAAAATTTATATATTTCATATATTAAAAAGGAAACGAATAAAAATAAAATTAATTAAAATATTACCTAATTACGTAATAGAATATTGCAGAAAATCTAAAAGCGAAACTATGCAAGAGCAAATCTTATTCTGTTTATTCGCTTGCTCACTTATAGGTATTTATTTAATCAAGAAAAAGCAGTTAATGTAAAAAGGTTAGAGAAGCGAATTAGATACATTTTCCCAACACTTGTTGGTAGTTTTACAAATGTGAAATATTAATTGCTGCAGTAAATAAATATTTTCGATGCCATATTTAAAAACTTGATGACAATTTTGAAGTCCGTAAATTTTACAGTAAACCATAAAAAATAAGTAAAATATTGTGTATGAATTTTAATTTATTTTAATAATGTCGCAAATATAGAAGCTTTAAAGTACAAAAATAAAATAATTTTATTTATGTTATAAAATTCTTAATATTACAGCATTTTAGTAACTTTATAAATACGCTTTTCAGTAGAATCTAGGGTTGTATCTTAACCCAGGTTTATATTTCCATATATACGTGTTCATGATCATTAATAAATGCCGGCTCTGATTCAACAAATAAACTAGCAAACATTTCCTGGCAAGTTCATTAACTTTTCAGATATTATTAATATTTGCCAGTTATTGTAGGCTCTTCTAGTTTTTTTTTCGCGCATTCGAGTATTGTAAATATGCAAGATTCTCTAATGGGTAGATAATGGATATCTCTGGTCTACGTTTTTCTTTAAAAGCTATTAGTGTACCTAAAAAAATTTCCTCTGGCCCTAAAGTCATTGCCGTTTTACTGTTTTCAGTTCGAATATGCAACTTCCGTTGTTTTAAAGTTTTGTCTGGGGGTATGACCAGACATAATTTTTAATCTTTTATCTTATAGCAGGTTTTTCTGGATTTTTTGATTTTATATCAAACCGCATTGGCTATCGTTAAATTCTATCCGCTGTTGTTCGAGCCACTAGATTACAGGGTGTTATAGAATAAGACGCTGATCCTTAAGGGTGTTTCTTGGGTAAATTAAAGAAATAAAGTTCAAATAAAGCTATGCCTTAAACCTCTCAATTTTTGAGCTACATGGTGTTAAAATCTTGAAAAAAAATCGTTAGTTCATGATACCTTTATTAACGTTCTTGTTATGTTTATAAAATTTAGCACACATTCTTTGAGTATCGACAACCATTTTTTGATGTAGGAGATTTTTGTAAAGTTTACCTAGTGGAGTTCGTGCAGGAATAAAGACTAAATATTTTTTTTTTAATTATTATGTACATCACCGCTTTTCCGTAAAATAAAAACTAGTTTTATAATGCCCATTCATTTTCGGCGGAAATTTAATTTCTTGACTTTTTTAATTTTATATACGATTACCACAGAAAAAAAAACATTTTAATGCATTGTCCATTTATTAGTAAAAAGAAATATCAACTCTAATTCTAGAAGTCTAGTGGTATGTTAATATTAAATACTTTGTAAAAAAGTCACACAGGGTCTTCTAAATTTAATTCTAAGGCGATAACTTTTAACATTCTGTAGCTCAAAAACTAAGAAATTTACATAGCTTTATTTAAACTTTTGTTTTTAAAATTATCAAAGGATTAACATATTTAAGAATCAGTATCTGATTCTGTAACACCCTCTATATCTAATAAAAAATTAAGTCTTTCATAATCATGTCAATATAGCTATCGTACCTATTTATGTTATGCATTAAGGCATGCAAGTGACTTATCCTTATTTTGTAGTTTTTTGCAAAAACATAAAATTTCCTTATTAATGGGCATTATTTACTAAGTATCAAATAATTAACTAGGTTTTTATTTATTGCCTTAAATATCTTTTTTATACTTTTTTTGATTTTTGTAAATATTCTGTTATTAATAATTAACAAATGTTTACTTTGATTTTACTGCATTTAAAAAAATACTCAAATTAATTGTATATATTTAACGTTTTTCAATATAATGTTGATTGCAATATCATATTGGTTGCGAAACATGGCAATTATATAAAAAAAAAATATTTTTTATTTTACGAAAAATATACATTGACATTTCTGATTTTGCAGCTCGTAGCTGAATCAAATTTTTTGTTCTGGGTAAATTTCTTCCTGCTCTTGAAATAAAAATTCTGCATAGCGATTGTCAAAAAAAATTACTTTAGGAACTACCTTGTGGTTAGTTGTTATTATGTTCTGTAGTCTAAGTGGTCTAACTACATATACTATGGTATATCGCGTTTTTGCAGATACCTGTGCAAATTTTACGGTGCCGGTAACAATGATGTTTGCTAAGTCATATTTAAATATAAGAAAGGTGTGACAAACTAAATTTTGCAGCAAATACCTTTGTTATATGAAAAAAATTATATAAGAGGAGTGTAATTATCGAATAATTACTGTTTTATTTACTATTATTGACGAAACGTCAAAACCGGTTTTTAATTTTACTAAAGGTAAAAAAATGCTGTTAACGGCATGTTATGAATGACTGTTAAAAAAAATTACATGTTTCATTGTAATATTTGTAGCAATTAATTCGGGAGCTATTCAAATAAAATACTTTCGAGCATAAAAGAATCCAAATAATTTTTTGAATTAACCTTTTTTTATACAATTGCAATCGTTTCTCTTTATATTTTACAAAAATACTTTTATCCATCGAAGTTGAGGTTCTTGGCGAAAATATAACAATAAATTTGTCAAGTTGTAAATATATGAATTTTATTAAAAAATTATTGCCAATTTTAATTTATGTTTACTATATATAAGATATAATAAAAGTTTTAAAATAAATAAAAAAAATCTATAATTCAATAATATTTTTGTTATAATTTTTATTGAAACAATTTAATCAATAGCAAGCAATGAAATTAATTAAATAAATTTGATCTACAAACGGAAAAACAAACCTAATAAATTGTTAATATCAGCAAAATGTTTAGTTGACCTTTTAAATCTTTATTTAATATTCTTTCATATACGACGTGTTCTTTTAAGTTATGCTCTATATATTTTATTTGGATATTTTATTTAAAAAAAAAATTACTTTTTTACTTTAAATAGTTTATTAAATATCATTTAGTAGGAAGATAAACAAAAGAACATAGAGATTCTACTTATTACGGTGATATATTATAATTAAAAGAAAAACAGCTTTCTTAGTTTTAAAGCCATTGTTTAAGACATATACCTTAATTTAAGAATAATAAAAGTCGATTAGTTTGTTTATCTATTATTCATTACTTGAATTTTTAATCTACTAGCCTTAATATTTTAAAGAAAAACAAGATGACTTAGGTTTAACCTTTATATGAGAATATCTTACTTTAAGAAATCGTTTTAATCAAATATTGGAGATTCTCTTATTTTTTTTGAACATGATATTTAATCCAGTAACACGAATTATCCAAGCTGATATACTGATTACCTGAGTTATTGCTACTTTATTAACACACACTATTAACACACTCTAAAATATACTCAATTAATTAGTAAGATTCTATTTAAAGATATAAGTTATTCATAAAAAAAGTAAGAAGCGGAAAAATCCAAACACGTCTTGTATATTATCTACAGTAGATAAAAGCTATTCAACCTCATTCCGGCGAGGAGAATACTAAGACCCCAAATTAATTCTAATCCATAGAAATTGTCAGTTAGGGCGACAAAAGATCGAGTTAGTAGATAGGCGCTCCCAAATAATTCATTACTTTGGACCAGCTCCAACATACCAAAGCGATGGCCCTAGTTCATTTTGAACTAATCCTCGAAAAGCCTTTGGATTCCGTAAGGGTCAATAAGGACAATTTTCCCTCAGCCTAATTGTCTTGTTTGTTAGTTAGCTATGGTTTATTATGACCATTGTATTTGGAAAAAAACATAAATCCAACCAAACGTACTCGTAAGTTATAATTTGGGGCCTATACAGTATAAATTATCTGCCCTAACAGTTTTTATATTACAAAGTTTATGCAAATCCCATAATCGCTCCTTAAAGGAAATATAATATATCTTATCTAACTGGCAATCCGCGTATACACGCCCTAAGGGATTAGGAAGTTTTGATAGTAAAAGAGAAATCGCTATTAATCGTGTTTCAATATGCCCACAGGAAAATCTATTGTTCGCATTAGCAGTGAAACTGTAACTTAATAAGGATAATTTATTAAGGATATTAAGGGCGTATAAGCATAAAATAGGTCACTTGGCAAGCAAACTTATTTTAATAAATGTCATATAAAATAATATAGCTATTTACCTCAAGTCTACCTTTATAACTGATTGATTTTATTCAAAGTAGGTTTAAATCTCATTCAACTAGTAATTTATTCATAAAAATATAAGTATTACATTTTTACAATACTAATGGATATTATTGACGACATCTATATTATTTCTAATAATTGTCGAATGTAATAATGAAAAGTCCATGATTATTTGCAGAATTTAAAAGTAGATAATTTATCGAGACAAATCATTGTATACAAACTCACTTTTATTTTTAATTTTTAGTACGAAAAAATTATAAAATGATGTGGTTTTTACTTAAAAAACCTTTGCCATTTCTTTTTATGTTATGTTTACATTCTTTCTTATATTTTAATTAAATTTACTATATAATCTCAGCTTAGGAAAAAGTGATAGTGAAGTATTTCTAAAGTAATTTGACCTTGGTATAAGGCAATTTTATGAAATATGTAAATAAATTATTTATTTCAAGTTATAATACATATTGCGTAAAATAAAATGACGGCAGTAAAATATTTTTACCCACCTAGACAGTTATATTTATACGGTTCTTAAAGTACTAATAAATTTTTAATTTGGCTCTTAAAATTTTTAATAGATGTTATACTTTTTATTACTAGGCAAAGTATTCAATAACTCTCAATTTGAAGTCAAAGAAATGTTTATTATAAAAAATGAATAGAAGTCTCTCATGTATATACTTATATATATAAAAAAAACAGTCATATTTAATTAATTTGTTTTATAAATCTTAAGATTACTTAGTATACAACGTGCTTAAAATAAGGCCAGTACAGGGATCTCTATACTTATTAGAGATAGAATGTTAGTTAAATAGGAAGAATTAGGCGGCTTTGAGTGCTCAATATTATATTGCTTTGAAATATAAATAGTTCTGGAGATATACAAAAATAACTGAATTAAAAAAAAAAATCTGCTAAATTTATTACAAAATACATAATTATTGAAAATAAATGACACTTTCTGGTAGCCACTTTTTTGCCTCTTGAAGGTACCGTTATTAATTTTAAGATCTGAGTTTTTGTCTGTGAGCCATCATTAGCATTATACAAATCTGGTGTTTGGATATCCAATATTTAAGTGCTTTTTTTCTGAATTTAACGGTATATCACGAGTTGTAGTTTACTCATGTTTTAGCTCTTTTTTAAGCATTATTAAATATTTTCGATGTCCTAGGAGAAACTAGGATTTGGAAACCAAATAATTGTCATAGAGAAATGCTTTATGATATTTTTGTATCCATGTAGAATACTTATAATATTTAAAAATTAATCTAAGGCCGAATACAATTAATTTAATACTGGCTTATAAATCAATTAAATAACGTTAACTAACAGTTACCATACATGAGTTTAAACGATAAACTCTTTATTGGATATAAAGTGGCTGTTTAAATAAATATTAGTTTAGAAAATACTATCTAATTTGCTTAATTATTAAAAAAAATAAGAAATTAGATTTTTCATACATATAGATAAAATTTGAACTTAAACCCCAATACTTCTTAAATAGTAAGGTAAAATAGACTTTTTTATATACACAGGAGCTAACGTTTAATCTGTGACCTTTGAATTTAATTCTTTATTTAAATAATTCAATTAACTTTTTTGTTAAGTTAAACATAAAAAAAGAGAAAATTAATTTATTAGACACAAAATATCAGTTTTTAAAAAACCAGTATCCTATAAGTTAAATTTACTATTGTTATCAAGATAAATAAAATTATTATTTATTATATTATTATAATTATAATAAAATAAAAACAGCTTAAACAGCTTTATTGTAACCAAAAAAAGTAATTTTTTTTCCAATTTTCCAACTACAGAGGCCAACTAATATCAGCCAAGAATCCTATTGAAAATAGTTTCAAAGTATTTTTCAATTTTTGATATTTTTTCTTCCAATAATTACACTTGGATGATTATAAGTTTATTTTACAATGTGCTTATTTGCATAATCTAAGATCATCAAGTAACCATTTATTTCCCTTTTATTGACATATGATTAAACCATTTTAATAGTTTTTCCCTTATCTGTTTTCCTAACTTTACAATTAACAGAATCTCTATCTAGGTAATCATATCCTAATGGTAAATGCAATAGCATAACATTGAGCAAATTTACTTTTTCCTCGATGTTTAATAACAATTTTTAGGCAAATCAGTATGTTCAGATTTTCCAACCACGCATCACGGGATTTTCAAAAATAGTTTGTCCGTATAGTCAGTTAATGATCAAAAACTTATTAATGATTAAATGCTCAAATGAAAATAACTTAATCTTATTACTTGAAATTTTTAATGCAAGTCATATAACAACTCCTCTGCCATGAAGAAAATAATGAAAAAAATTTATATTTTTAATTATAAAAATAAATTTGAATAGGTGTTTTTAAGGTTTTTACATACAATATTTTTTACCGTAATTTTATTCCTGATTTGTTTTAAATAAATTATATTCATGTAATAAATGCATAACCTAAATGGTTCCTTTTTCACTTTACTTATAAAAATAGTTCACGTCTTAATATTTATAATCAGTAATATTTTTATTCTTTAAATAAGTAAAACAAAGCAAAATTTGTAACTTTGAATGTTCAGATAATTTATATTTATCCCCTTGCCCATAATACAGAAGATGCATTTTGTCATTATAAAAAGTAATTATGTCAGTAATTCAGGAAATTATAAACCAATATTTTAGCAAAAAATTGCCTTTAAGGAGAAAAAATTGGAACAAATAAATCAATATTTAATTAAAAATTAATAACTAAGCAATATGTTTATTCATCATTTATTTATTTCTATTCTAGAAAAAGTTGGCGTAGATGTATCAGCCCTAAAATAAAATAAATTATTTCGTTTTCCATTTTCTTAATGTTCTAGTCTTTAATATTTCAATCATTAATCAACCCGATGATGCATATCGTCTACGCAGCGCAATATATTTCCGGCTGTTTGTCGGCCAAAATCCCATTTCTCTTGCTATATTTACTCCGTATTTTATAATAAAATTTGTTATGTCGCAAACAATTTTCCAAATGGATCCTAGGCCGTAACAAATTGATGCATATTTTTCAAAATATTGGTTTGGTTAAATTGCACCGTCGGCGTTTCATTGGTTTGATTCGATTTTGTCGTATTCGGTTTTAAAAATATACGTATATTATTGTTCAAATAGTAATATTTAAGAACTGTACGTTAGAATCTTTTTATTTATTTTATAAATGGAATTCCTAATTTACGACTCTAAAATAGTTTGATTTGAGTATACAATTATGTTTTGTATTATTGTATTAAATAATCAACAATTCTGGTTAGACTAAAGAATAATACAAAATCATTGATTAAATTTTTCAAACAATATTTTACCAGAAATAAAAACATAAACAACTCTTATTATAGGGACAAAAATGGAACTAAAAATGTTGCAGTCTAATTAAAGTGATGTGAAAGATATTCCTGAATTTTGAAGGATAGTAGAATCTTTTCTGATAAAAGCATTTAATCTCTACAATGTTTCCATATTATGTTCGACAATCCACTAATCTGAAATAAGAGATTTCAAAAGAAATTAATTTACTAAAAGTGTGCAAATAAATGGCCGGTACGCTCTTCTAATCTCACTCTATGTAGCTATTTCTATGGCACATTTTTTGGTGTAGAGATATAGTTGTAAGCTATACAATATCACTAGACTCATAAAATATTGGGCGTTCACCAATATTTTAGACAATTTTCCAGAAAGATTTTATGTGTTTAACCTCTGAATAAATTAATGATACCTTTAATGATAAGTAAATAGCTTATAGAAAAAAGAAAGAAGTAAAAAAATAAAAAGAAAAAAAGGGAATGAAGAGCAGAAATCTATTTTATTAAAACATGTATTACATGCACCAAAATATAGTTCTATAATTAATAATTTAAATCTGAATCTATAGTCTTTACATAACTACCCCAATTTGAGTTATGCCCTTTCTTGCTTTATAGTATTTATTAATTTATCTTTTATTTCAAAGAGATAATTTAGGATAACGATAAACAACTGGGTGGTTGGCATACTCTCCCAATCTCAGTCCTTTAATTATTTTTAAAGTAGTATTTAAAAACAATTTATATAATGAAGTAGTTAGTAGTTAGAAAAGTTTAATAAATTAAGACCCTTAGACATAAAATATTATAGCATTTAAATGGGCAGTCTATTATTAAGTTTTATTAATATAGGTTCATAATAATTAACGCGAATTGTCTTTTTTTCTAGGTAAGAGGCCAAACACTAAAGCTAAACATATTTTAAGGGTGAGTGAAAGACATATCGTATTAAATTTATGTAAATTCATGTTTTTGAAATATTTCTATTATTTTTAATTTCTTAATAAAAGAATACCAGCAAAAATTATGATAGAATATAAAGCTGATTCAGATTTACTAAATAATATGTTTATTTATGTAATAGATATGTCTTATAAGCTAAATTATTAACAGATGAGCACATTTTAATGAAATAAACCGAGTTGTTGTGCGAACTATAAATTGAATGATTATAGAATTATTTTACCTTTAGGTAAATACAAAATAATATCTAAAATAAAAAAAACACATTACAAGTATTCTAGAAAATTTTCATTATCCTAAAGAGATAAAATAATAAAATGTTGTTTTGTATTTTAAAATTGACGATATCTAATTAGACGAAACGTATAATAATTAAAATTTTAATTGAAAGAAAATTTGTAAATTCTATATGTTCCTATTATTTTATTTTATTAATTTACCAGTTACCCATCATAGTACTATTAAAGTCTATTCATCATAGTTAAATTCAATATTAACTTAGTAAACGATTTCTTAAGTCATGAAACATTCCAAGATTTACCTCATTTTTATTCAGCTTTAAGCTATCTAAATAAATATTAATAATACTTTTAGTAGCGAAACGTATTCCAAAAGTTAAAAGCGCATAAAATAAGTGTTAATATTTAAATTTAGTACAAATCATAATGATTTTCTCTGGAAAATACAAACAATGAATGATTTTCTGTGAAAAATACAAAAAATAAAATGTCAATCTTTTTGCTTAAGCATTTGCTAAAATTTGTATACACATCACTTTATATACAGGTTGTCGTAAAGCGATAAATCAAACTTAAACAGGGGAGATAGGGAGTAATTTTCAATTAAAATCACTCGCTATATTGTTATCCAATTGTGAATAGTTTAAAAGCTATAATCATATTTGTGTAGTTTTATAATACCAGAACTTTGTCTAATAAAAGCTTTTAAGAAAATTATACAGTTAATTAAACAATACGGTTTTTTCTTGGTCTGTACATAAAAATGATGTATCTAATATAATAAAAATGTATTTTCTAATATTTCTTTTTGAGAGTATTAGGAAACAATTTTTTTTTATCGACTTTTAAATAAAGTACTTAATTTTAAGTCTATATTTTTGCTGGAAAAATGTAAGTAAGACATATGAATATTCCTGTAGTTAAAAAACCTCTACGATTTATTAAGATTCCAGCAAGGTATAACTTAAATGCATTTTTTGTTATTATCTAAAATGTTTATATCTTTTCAAGAAATATGCAAAAAAATTTAAATAGTTAACTTTTTTTTTAAATTAATTTTGTTTGATTGGGTTGGTGCAATAAGGCCTAAAAGACATTAGAAAGTTGTTTATTCTTTTACCAGACATTTTGGTAATATTTACAATACGTATTCAAAATGTCTGCCGCGATGAATAACCCACATCGATGTATAAAAACCTCTTTAGCAAATTATTCTGAATGAGCATTTACTTTGGCGAATTAACTTAACTCCTGTAATTATTTGATGACGTTGCTCTTCTTTGCTAATTAATGATTTTGTCTGATGTTTACCAACTCTTTAAAGTATCCCCATGGAAAAAAATCAGTTGAGTTAAGCTCGAGGAAGCGCGGTGGCCAACGAATTGCACCTTTCCGTCCAATTCAAAGACTAGGGTAGGCCATATTTAAAAACTGTCTCACCTGAATGCTAAAAAGAGCGGCCACTACATTCTGCTGCGGTCATATTGATTGGCGACTATTCAATGGAATATTCTTAAGTAAAATAAGTAAGTTTATTGCATTTTTTTTAAATTTCGCCATTTAATCTGGCTGGTAGCTCAAATGGCCTAATTAATGAACCGCTAAGACTGCCACTCCACATGTTCATAATAAATTAATGTTGAAAGCGGTCATTTCTAACAATTTTGGGTTTAAAATATGTTCAGCGGTGTAAATTATGAATAATAAATTTTCTCGTTCTCAAACTAGGTTCATCTGACCTTAAAATTTTGTTAACAAATAATGGGTCTTGCATATTGCAACAAAGCATTTCTCTACAAAATTCCACCTTCTTGGCGCAATTACCTGGTAATAGATCTTAAACCCGTTATACACGATAGGGATTTAACAGGGGTTCTTCGTAGAATGACGGTGTACTATTGTTTTCGGAATATCAGAAGGTCTTGAGATGCGACCAACACTTGTGGAGGTTTTTCTAAACCCATTTCAACTATACCATCTTCTGCATTAGCATTTTTACTAGATCTTTTCTATTCTGTAAAGATTTGTCCACGTATGCATTATGCACTCGTTGTAATACCCTATAGTTGGGGTATCGTCCACGATATTCCCTTTTAGCTGCTCGAATGGTTGCAAGCCATAAATATATTCCATTTTTTCATACTCACGGTCGGTATAAGACATTATGTGAAGCTGTAAAAATAACACAACATAGCATATACCCAGCCGATACCCAGAAAACTCAACACGACCTATTTTAAACTTTGTTTATGATACTTTGTTAGTACCTTAATTATTTTTTTCGTGAAATAAAAGGGTAAAATATTGATTAAGCCATGGATTTTTTTTGGCAAATTTTTTTTGAAAGAATCAAAATTTTATTAGGCAATAACAAGTAATTTATTTAAGTTAATGGAAGCAGTATGAATTGTAAAAGATTTTATGTTATAGGATGAACATTAATGTTTTACATTTTTTCATTACAAATATATTACAAATTTTCTTGTAACGTATCATTTCCAGGAGTAAACCAAAAAAAAACTGTATTGTTTAATCAACTGTATAATGTTTTTAAGAGCTTTTGTTTGACAAGGTGCTGCAGTTTAAAAAGTCCGCAAATATGTACTTAATGAAAATTACTCCCTCTATCCCCTGTTTGAGTTTGATCCATTGTTTTAGGATACTCTTAATAAATGTGCACATGGATAACGGAATTTTTTATAAGTTATCTAAATTTTAATATTAAAAAAAAACTTTTATTTTTAGAGTTGCTGGTAATACTATTTTTATAGTCGAAAATAAATAGGAGCTTCCTCAAGTTGTTTGATCCATTGTTTTAGGATACTCTTAATAAATGTGCACATGGATAACGGAATATTTTATAAGTTATCTAAATTTTAATATTAAAAAAAAACTTTTATTTTTAGAGTTGCTGGTAATACTATTTTTATAGTCGAAAATAAATAGGAGCTTCCTCAACTTATATCCTTCATTATATTAATTAATAATAAAGTTAAATGCTCAACTTATTAACAAATAAGTACATTTTTATAACTCATTTAAAACTTACACGATTATAAAAAAACGGTTTTTCTTTTACCAAAAATGCCAATATTTTGACTTAACTTTTAGGCAATTTGTTAGTTGGACCCAAAAAACGTCACTCCCATAAAATAAAATATTTATTTAAAATGTCATTTCCTTTAAAAACAATATAACATAATGGCAACTACACTACAAATAAATACAATAAAATAAATGCATATTTTGGTTTTGTTAAAAAAAACATATAATGACCATCAAAATATGTATTACCATTTTTTCAATTTGAATTTGTTATTTATGTTATGTTAAAATTACATAAATATTTAACTAAGAATTAACAGTTGTAATAAATAAAAAATTAATAGCGTACTACTTCGAAAAGCAAACTAGGTAAAATTGCAAAAATGTAATTTCTCTTCACTAAATCGTAACACATTTCATAATAAAAACCAATGAAAGGCATAAAACAAACCCCTAAAAAGTTGTAATATCCATTCGTGCCATTAATCTCGGTCCAGCTACCGCCACCAGACACGTAAGCTGTTATGACTTGTTTGATTAATTATTTCGTAATACTCATTAGGCTACCGTCCTATTGAATAACGGCCTCTATTACTTTATGAGAAATGCTGCGTTTAATAATACACGTTATTGAATTTTGATTTTCTATAGTAAAATTTTATTATAGCTGCATTTATAAAATAAAAAAATTATATGATATTTAAGATATACGCAAGCATGTATTAATTTTTTTATGTCAAGAACTGGGCATTGTTGAACTTACACATAACTTTGAAAGTAATTTCCTTTGCATGCATGCAATTTAAAGTTTTGTGTCAGAAGTTTCTTGTGAAAAGACTTTATAACGACAAATATCGAAAACTTTAAGTCTTTAAAAAAAGTCATTGATTTTTCGGTAAAATTTTTGAATGAATTTAATAAATCATAAATTTTTGTAGGACCAGTTAGTTGGAAGAGATAACATCAATGCGTAATTCGTTTTCCCTTAATTCTCTTTCATAAGTGCTTAATTCGCAATTTATTTTTTATATAATATTAATTTTTATTCCAAAATTTTTAATAAATACCATATACTCATATTTAATTAGGTAGTATACAAGCCATATTATCTATTCTTATCATGTTAGTCATCAAGTAATAAATTTATTTTTCTTCATGGAACTACATTTTCTTGCAGTTTCACACTAGCACTTGCACTTTTGATCTAGCTGTTTATTCCTGTTTATTCAGTGTCTTAATAATCCATAAGATTTACACTCGTATTTACAATATTTTGGTTTGTTTTTGAATTTTACTCTTTGATTATTTTATTTTTATAATTATAATCATAAAATTTGTGATAAAAGTGTTTATTTAAATACTGTGAACTGTGTGTTTTATTTAACGTTATAATAAAAATACACAATATGTAATGACAATTAAATAAAAAACTATAAATTAAATTTAAAGCTATTACTTTCAAAACTTTTTAGACTTTTTTGTATAAATCTTATTATTTCTCAGACCAAAATTTTTAATTCTAGAACTGACGATGTTTAAGCTAAAGCAACATACATGTAGTGATGTATGTCATCATTATTTTATGTTAAGAGACCGTTATTGTGTTTTCTTAGTTTTTGTTAATTTTGTGTGTTACTCTCTTTGTGAAGGATAGATGAGATTTTTGTATCTCTTTGTTGCTTGCTAGCATTGCTACCGTAGCAGTAGCTCAACTTATATGTTTAAAATATGTGAATTATTGATCTTTTAAAATGTAATTGTATGTAAAAGAACTCATATTGATTGTAAATATCTGCTTATAATAGCTTGTTCTTGTAATATTGCGACAAAAGTCAGGAACGTGTTCTTTGAATAAAATCAGTAATAAAGTTGTAAGGAAATCACTTATTTTTGTATGTATTTGTTGTATTGTTTTGTATGTATTGTTACCCTGTAAATATTTATATATACTAGTTCCGTAAAAATATTATAAAATAATAGTAATAGAAGTAATACTTGATTTTTAGCATAATCAGATTTAGGCGTTATGGCTATTCACAAAAAAATTTTAATTTTTTTTATGCGAAACCCGTACATTCAGTGAAAAAAGCATGAGAAACTAATATAATGTTCTCAAAAAGATATTTTAATAAAAAAAGAAACAGTGACGTACTATTGTTATTTTTCATAAATATTCAATTATAGTCTACCAATGGTTTTGGATGTTTGCAAAAATTTTGCATCATTTTTTAGACCTATAAATATAATAATACATAAAACAGTTCTTGTTAATATTATAGTTATTTTATACATTTATGATAGGAGTGAGTTTTCTATAACATTTTGGTTGAAAGTGGTAGATTTAGGGCTAGTAAAAATATAATATATTTCAAAGCTTAATAATATTTTAATTATCAAATGTTACCTCTTACTTTGCCTAATATAAGTATAGGTCATAAGAATAATCGTGAATTTATTGTAATTTTGATAGTTCATAAAAGGTGACGTTAAATCTTTCTCCCTAAGATTCCAAGATAATAACGTATCATGTAATTATACAAATATAAACTATTAAATTATAATCTATCATAATAGAGTATAATAAATCTAATTTTGCAAATATAGCAAAAGCCGGAGAGAAAAAATTAAGAAAAAAGATTTAAAATGCATATATCCAAAATAAAAATAGCTTAACAAACTTCATAACGATTACTTTTGGCTAAGTTTCAGGCAAAATAAAATTAATAAAGCAAAATTTTCATAAATTTCCTCATTAAAAATACTCGTTTATATCTTAAAAATCACATGAACATTAAAAATTTTAATAAAACCGCCAGTATATTGATAATATGCGGAAAGTGGCCGAGTCTTGGAATTTTTATATTCTCCTAATGAAATCCTATAAATTTCACTGTGCAAGTTATTATAAATTCCCGAGTAAATTCCCAACACAGAACTCCGCGCTATTACGTGGCTTTTCCCCTTCCAGCTCTAAACTAGATGATCTATTGCGTATACGTGTGGTAATAAACATTTCTGACGAATATGGAATAGACGTTTCCTTCTCTTTCTGTCTGCTTATTGTTCATTTGTTTCCTACAATTCTGTCTTAATTTTATATAAATAGCAGGGTTACTCAGAGGTCACGTATAGAATTCATATTTCTTTACCAGTTTTATTTTAAACAAAACGGTGGACCACGGATAACACTTTTAAAATTTGAGTCTATTTTGCACCTTGCTGCTTCATCCAGCCCCTTAAGCAAAGTGAAATTGATCCATCAAAAATTTAAATGAAACAACGGTTTGCGTAATACCTCATATAAAAGGGTATGAAATTCTCTTTTTAACGCCACTTTGCTTTTTAAATTTTATTTTGTGGTTTTTAAGATTCGTCGAAATAATTTCCACAGTATATTTTAGAAAAACTAAAATTACTTAATAAAGTATTTAGTAGATAATTTTTGTTACATGTTAATATTGTTTGACCAATAAGATTCGCTTTTTGTGATGATATTAACCCTACTTTTTATTGAAAGGCATAAAGTATATGCAGAATAGGCATACCTGCATGATATAAATCAGGATACCTAGGTGGCCATTCAATAACATCTCGTGGACTTATCCAACGATCTGGAATGATCTGGATACCTGGAATAGCACCATCTTGCTGAAACCATATTCTGTCCTGAGGTATATCTGGATCGACTGCATTTGAAATCATTACGGCTAAAGAAGTAATTAAATCAAATGACAAAAAATCTAAATTTATCATTTTTGTTGAATGCATCGAAAACTTCAAATGTAAATATTCCGAAAAGGGTATATCATAGCGAGATATTTAAAATATACCTTTTTTTGAGCAAAACTGCTTGCACAGTTCATATTTTAAATAAAAATAAATAATTAAATTCTTCCACTCCTAAAAAACTTGCTGGTGGCGACCTGTATGACAAAATTTAGAAAAAGTTAATTTAAAAATTTTTCATATAAAAAAAAACATATTTTACATTTTGTAAAAAATGTCCAATAAATGTTAAATCTATACAAGATTACATTAAGTTTATCATCGTGTATCTGATTTTTTTAAAGGAATCTGCTGTTAAATTATTTACCATTGATGCGACAGCCTATACAAAAAGCGGATAAATAATTTAAGCGTACAAATATAAAACAAATACTTTAATCATCAACCAGCCAAATAGGCGAAATTCACCATGGATATATTTTCACTTAAACATTAAAAGTTTCGTATCCATTTAAGTTATGCATTTATTAGATATAAAGGGGTCTTACAAATGTTTCTTTGATTTCTTTTAGAAATCACCATGCATGTGTTTTTATCAAGAATATATTTAATTTAAAACTAATTATTTAAAAAATTAAATGTTACAGAAAAGTTAATTACTGTGAAAGTTTCTGCATAAAATCTTAGTAATGATTAATTCCTAGCCGAATATAATTAACTATTTAGATATATTACAATCAAACTTTTCACATTTTTTTAATGACAAAATGCAAATATTGTTTTACAAACTAAAAAAAAATTTAAGTAGAATTAGAATAGAATAGATAGAGGAATAAATTTATAATAAAGATATAGACAATAGTGTAACTAAATTTATTATCCTTTTTAAGAAAAATTCTAGAAATTTTTGTCTAATAAAAAACTTCTATTACGATATTGTTTTACATGTTTTTAATTTGCATTTTTAAGAAAAAAATAAATCACGATGAAAAGAAAGAAACATAATAAGATAAGCATAAGCAATGAATTAAAAAAAAAAAACAAATATTTAGATCATTACATTTTTTTCTACCGCATGTAGAAAATATTTTAAATTAGAAAATACATAAAATTATTAGTTTATCAAACTCGGTGGAAAATTCTTTTTAAAATTAAACAGCAATATAATTATATACAAAAAAATCCTATTACCGATAACCATTTATTGACCTTAAAATTTCTCATAAAATCATAAAATAAATTGATTTTTTTTCCATAGAAAAGCAGCCTTACAGGCACGTAGCCTCTTAACGGCATAAATCGTTGTGGGTAGCATTTCAACTTTATCAAAAAGGTTAAATAAATTTAATTTTTTTCTAGAATAATATTAAACGTCACTGACAACATTTTAAAGGTAATAAAAAATATTAAAAATGGTAAAAAAATAAAAATACCTACTTCAAAAATTCCTTACTCAGCTTTAGCGCATAAAATCCTTAGACAAAAGCATACATCCTTAGGAATATTTGCAGGACTTGCGTCCTATAAGCTTATTGCCAATAATCTCAAAAGTATTGGAAAGTTTGTATATGCACAGTTGTCGTTTTTTCTTATTGTTATTAACGTATTTCCAACTTAACAGTCCCAATAAGACCTCTCTATAAAAATGCTTGCCGTTAATGTTTAAGATTATTCTTAAGCTTCCTATATCATGACTTGCTAGTAACAAAGTTGAAGTTTTATGGTTGTAATGAAATTGTTCTTTCTTTTTGTCTGTTACTGGAATTGTACTCAACAAGAATGCATCAATAACAGTTACTCAGATCTGAAACACCTAATTTCTGAGTTCCTTAAGTATTGATTCTTGTCATACATTTTATATTTTTCTGGAGCTGTAGAGAGATCTAAGATACACCAGTATGCTAACGCTATTCAATTAATTCCTTATTCGGATCCAGATAATTTAGAACAGGTTTCTGAATGTATAAATAGTGGCTTAGGTTTAATCTTGCGCTACTCGAAAGAACATAATCTTAATATTAATATCAATAAAATTAAAGTAATTTTTTTTGCCAATAAAAATCGTACTACCAATATTAAAAATTATACATACAATCATTTTGAAAATAGATTGCTTTTACTGCAAGCGTTAGGATTCAAGGTTTAACTATTGATTTTGTTTTAGATTTTAGAGACATATTAGTGTTGTCTTGCAGAGATACTATTTACGTATGCGTTTGCTCTATACCAACAAACATATTTTAAGATAAAAACTCAGAATCATTAGTGTTATCCATTACTGTTTTATCGTGTCCTTGTCCTAATAAAATAGCCCAGCCAATGTACAAAATACGTTTTTTTGATTGTGTGTAATTTCAGAAAATTTGGGCATGTATCTATTATATATCTATCGATTGCAGTAGCTAAAAATATTAGGTTCTTAAGCTAAATTTTTTTACATTTATATCTAAAAATCAAACACAAAATTTCTGTTAGACAAATCAATTCCAAGAAATGCAATCTATGATAGGAATATAAGACAATACTCTGACATTGCCACACCATACCAGAGCCCTTTTTTAAGTACTTTTAATGCTCTAATATTTTATAAAACTTTGTTTTTGGAGGAACAATCGCACAAATAAATTTTTTTGCTGAATTATAAATATATTTTTTTAATATAATTTTAATTTCTTTTAATTTGTTCTTTATTAAATATTGATATTACTACTGTATTTGATACTAAATAAAGACATATTTATTGATTTATTTAATATTTTTAATTGGTTTATAAATCTGGTATTTCACCATAACGGTAAATAATTTCTTTAAGATATTAAATAACGCAAGAAAAAACAGAATTTTAAAAAATAGAATCTACACATACAATGTAAAATAATGCAAAATTAAATGACGACGTATAAACTTGTAAACTGTTTGATACTATTGAAAAATGTGATGATACTACAAACTAAGGAAATGAATATAAATAAAATACATATTACCTTATAATTTACAAGAACCATATTATGTCATAAAAATGCTGTAATATTTGTCCAATTAACTAAGAAACCTTAATTTAAAATTAAATAGATATTTACCACTCAAAAGCAAACAAGTCGCTTCCATTTCCTCGAGTTTTCGGTAGAACCAAACGAGCCATGACGTCTGCCGGGAATTTCAGATTTCCACACCCGGCGAACATAATTTCATTTCAGTTACGTTAGGCATGTGGTACTAAAGATTACACGTGCAAACAAGCATTGGGATATACATTTAATTCGCGACTTCAAGTGTGTATTTGATCAAGGCTTAATTTACTTGCAACTGTAAATTATTCAGTAATATATTTAGGGTATGCACTTTTTTCAACTAGAATATTATAACCAAATCATAACTCTAAATAAATTTATTTTTAAATCACTTGTTATACCTATTACAAGTTATAACAATTAATATTATTCAAAAATTAACGTCAAGTATACATTTAAACAAAAATAAATTTTAAGCTTTTTAAGTATTTGTTATATTTTTTTAAATTGGAAACTTGTCGACAACTAATAACCATAATTAACTATAACATTTACATAAACTACGTTAATTACAATTAAATTGGAAAAGTGTAAATGAAGTAAATATACAATGTTTTTATTGATGTTTTCAGAGCTTTTGTTATTTTCTTTTTAATAAAAAAAAGTTACTGATATAAAGTAACCTTGATTAAATTTACATAAATTACGCTTGTTCTAAGTAAATTAGATTATGGGTCCATTATATGCTGTTTTAGCTATAACTTAATTAAATTGCCCATATTTGGTTACAGTAGCCCGGTAACATCAATAATAAATTATGCCCCAGGCTTATTAAAAGACGATTAATGGGGACGCATGAAATGGATTTACTTAGGGCCATCTTTTCTAAACTTTTGTATTCCTTAGGGGGTATTTAGCTGAATTTCTGGAGATAAATGGATTTAAAAAAAAATAGTTTGAAAATGGTTATACTTTTATAATAATTTTCCTTCGAAAAATATATGTCATTATAAATGGTTATTTCTTATAAACATATATTAAAGAAACGAATGTGTTCATCTTTGTGATTACCGTGTGTAGGCTATATAAAATTATTTGTTTAAACATTTTAAGCTGGCAAGCAAACTGATGTTTTTAAAATTAATAATAGGATTTTTTTTAGTACCAAACATAATATTTTTGGCTTCTTGCCTATTCTGAGAGATTTAAATAGCCTATTTAAATTGACTTTTCAATATTATGATCCTTTTTAATATGAAAATAGGATACAAAGTCACATTGCAACTACTGAAGAGATAAATTCGGTTCTTGATAGCATGAAAACATAGGTCATAGGAACTGATGATATTTGGTCACTATCCACATTATTAAATCGCTGTCCCCATAGGATGATATGATCAAATATATATTCTCCATTTAGTAGATATTTGAATAGATTCTAAAATATTTCCAAATTTATGGAATATAATATCTGATTACAATTTCAAAAAGTCCATTACCAAGTAAACTTATCTAAGACCTAATGGTAGACTGCCATCTCTATCAAACGTAATTAAGAAAATTCTAGGAGCAGCCTATCATGCAGACACTCCAATATTAAATGGTCCCTTTCTTCTTTACCTCTTGGGAAGTATATTTTAAAAACTAAAGAGCTTGAATGAATACTTCGGTTAAGATGCATTATTTTACATTATTCGGTCAAGACCATTATTTGTGTGTTTACATACAGCTCACGCAAATCGTACCGTTTCTACTTTAGCACTCCAAAAAAAATAAAGAAGTACAGGCACTGGAAATGTATTTATCTCAGCGAACTTGTTTAGATATCTATATGTCTCACTTGCTTCCAGGTAATTCAAAATATTCGTTGATCAGTTTCTTATTTCTTGGATCAATTTTATATTGGCTCTTTTATAGGATAAACGCCGCACATTTATCAAGACCAAACTTTATACCTATGTGTACGGAGTACTCGTGAACAAGTTTTAGGAATTGGCATTTTTAGGTTTTTTTGACTGAAAAAATATAGTTTGAGGTCGTCCATATTAATAAAGGTACCCTCAATTTGCAGGTAGTCGACTGCAGAAGCCGCGCGCTTCAAAAGAGAATCGCATTAAAATACATCCCTTTCAAAAATAATCGGCTCTGAAGATTTGTTTTCATTTCCCGACTGTAAAGAAAACTTGTTTTCCAGAGTGGCATTGGGTATTCAATAAACTGTGTTGGAGAATGAGAGACTTGAGAATACGGGCTTTTTTATAATTAGTCCAAGCCTTTGATAGACTTTGCTTGTATTAAATCAAATCCTGTATAATACATCTGTCTATCAACAAATTCCCTTTGCAACCTTTAGGTTTCCTCCTTCCGCCATGCTGCTCATGAATATCATTTAAGACCGGTTCAATTGCGTTTAACATTCGGTAGAACAAAACCCCGATATAAATTTTATAACAGGTGTTGATGCAAGCAATGGGTCTATAATTTTTGGAGACTCTTAAATTTCCCTTTTTCGGTATAATTGTTCGGCCGTCGACAACCCATTTTAGGACTAGCATGCCCTTATTGATCCAGGAACTAAAAATTCTTGCCAAATGGTGATGGGTCCCGAGAGAATTTCCTCTACCGGCAAGTTAATAATCCTAGCTAATACCACCTAGGTCTGGGAACAAAATAATTCCTGCGGGCTTTTTTCACCTTTTCTTTTGTGAGTGTGACTGTTATGTTGGACTAATCTCAATATTTCTGCAATAGGTTTTAAAGTTAGTCAAAGCAAGACTGTCCATCCGTAATGTTTTTGCAGTTGCATACATTTCTCTCCAAAAATCTTCTAGCACTAGCAGAGGATTGTCTACTATTAGCGCAGGGTCTTTAATCAAGCTAGAGAGTTGTATCAAGATTTTGTTAATATCTTCTAACTTTTCCTTAGACTATTTTTTATAACAACAAACCCTCAAATATGATCCAGAAAACGCTGTTTAATAGTGACAAGCGTATTCCTGTTCGGTGTGCCGTATTGCCGCCAGACTTTTACAATAAGTTTCCTGATCTTTTTAGTAAACGTTTTACTTATGTTGATAAATTCCAGCACACTCTATATACGAGTACCTGCTGCTTCTCAGTTTATTATTATTACTACTAATATATTGCTATTAATATTATTATTATTAATATTATTATTACTATAAAATATCCTCAAAATAATAATTTAAAACTGGTACAATTCAATAGAGCATTGTGTGGTCCCGTCGATTTTTGTGCCCCTATTTTTGCTTTGCTACTTTATCCTCTGATTGGGGGGAGATTCAACCCCGAAATGTTAAATGAAAAGGAGAAGTCGAGTGACACTCTAATTTGAAGGTCTTTTGACCTTGTGTACAACTGCCAAGTTTGAGGCCTCTACTTTCAAACTTGTCAAATAGCAATTTTTTTAATTTAATTAACTATCCACAAAAATCAGATGCTTTGAACTTTGGGACTAATGATAAGTCGATTATCAAGTGATTCTGGCTACGTCTTATAAAGAACTAAGTTAGGTGTCCTTAAAGAAAGAAGTCCAACAAGTTGACGTTAAATCAGGTAATCGTGCCGGCTAGTCTATTTGGCCTCTTCTTCCAATACATCGGCCACAAAAAGTAATATCTAGAAAAATCTCTTACAGGACGTGTGGAGGTGCTCCATCTTGTTGAAATACTAGCAAGTCTTTGGCCAAATCGGGGGACGTTTTCTAAAATCTCTGTGATTTGGGGATTGATGGCATTTTCAAGTAAATTTAAATAAATTTCACCATTTAAATTGACCTGTATGAAAAAATGCCTATTCATGTGATTGCCAAGAATTGCCATCTATATGTTTAGTTTTAAAGAATGCTGGGTATGTATCACATAGATCAAATAAAAGTTACTGTCGCTTCAGTATCTGCATTTGTGACGGTTTAATTTTTTATATAAGCAAAACGTGGCTTCGTCAGAAAAGCAAATATTATCATGGTTGATAAATTTTTTCCGACAGATTTTTGACAAAACTCTACTCTGCGATCAAAGTCACCTTTGTTTTTTTTCTGCACCAATGGTAGCCTGTATATTAGTGATGATTTATGGGCTAGGCTTGATTCTCTGAAGAGGTTAGTTGGGGCCATAGCAACATGGCTACAACTTCAACTTTTTTATTTCGGACAGGTCTTACTCTTTTACTATTTTTTCTTGCCAACTGGTCCGGTTTGTGCAAAATGTTCTCCACAATTCTAACACATTTTTATGGGTCAAAAAATATTCAGAATAAATTTGATTAAAACTCGCAGCTGTAGGTCTCGAATAATTGTTGTTTTTAATATAAACAAGAATAATTTTAATTCTTTCTTGTAACGTGAACGTCCTTTTTGGAAATTACTTAAAACTTTGCATTTAATACTTCAATGTATGAAATGAAATGTACCAAACGCATAAATGATTAAAACGTACTAAAAAAGGCGGTATTTTACATTTTTGTTTAATATTATTGTCATGTTTGTGAAGCAAATACCTCAATAAATTTTGCTTCAATAATAAATTTTATTTTAGCAATTTTTTTAAATTTTCGGAATATTAAATTAAGGATTAAATCAGGTAAAAATTGTTTTTTATTTCCCTTTTTTATTGACAACCCTTACTTTTTCCCTTTTTATTTACAATTTTTAAGAGTTAATAATTTTTATTTAACAGGCTGTCATTTTAACAGCAATGAGAGTAAAGGCGTAAAACTAAGTTAAATGATCTACAAAATAAGGTCAGTCGACACTCCTTTCAATTTTAAATTTTGAGAAATAATCTCCTTCGCATAGGTAATAAAGTGGCGTAGCTGAAATTAGGTGTAAAATGTGTACCCTTCAATACAAAAAACGACGGATCCAAGATTTTTTTAGAAGGAAGTGTAGCGATTTGGGGCGGATAATTTTGCCTTTAATAGCTGATATTTTTCAACAACTTAAATTTAGTTTGCAAAGAAAAAAGCTGCCAAATCTAAGCTAAGGCATGTTTAAAATGTTAAATATGTTGGATGTTTTGGGAATATTAGGAAAAATAGTTATTTATATGCCGAAGGTCCAAAAGGCATTCATTTCTTGATTTCAGACAAAAATTTTTTGTATCCGTGAGTTTTTATTAAACTAAAGTGATCTTCATCTGCATAATATTTTAGCTGCGGACAGCCTCTGATAAGCATATCCCCATATTATTTTTGACATCCTTCATACTCAAGTGAATAATTCTTTTAGACAGTATAGTAAAAACTAACTTCTTTAAAGTGTTTCTTTTAATAAGCTAATGGATCATTTTCGGGAGTTAGTTTTGCCCAACACACCATCGATCAAGTCAACAGAGTGGTCCAGAGAAAGCCCTTTTGGTTGTACTTTATTACTTGCACATCTTTCCATATGTTTCAGCAAAAATGACGATAAGGTTTAACAGACCTTTATACGTGCCATCAAGTCCCAATTTCCAGATTGGAGTATATCTTATTTAGTACTAAGGCTTTTATTCCAATTGAAATTTATTATTTACTACATTTCAATAAAGTGATGTTAAACTAAAGTCTGGAAAAAAGCATAAACGGCCTAAACTCTTATATATTTTCGAATTCGAGCGGAAAAACAAGCCGTTCACTACATATGTTGTTGGCCTATTTTCCTCGCTCCAATGCGATCCCAAACTTTTATTTTTCATTAAAAAAGTTTACATCGATCAATCTCTTGACTTTATTTAATTTTGAAAAGTTGGCCAAAATTAGAAAAGCGAGATACAAAAAATTGTTTATTAGATTTAAAATATCAAGCTGCTAACATAATAATTATATTTATTATATAGGGTGGTAACCTAATAAAATGCGTTTTTTTTAATTATTAATACCTTACATTTTTATGATATTTTTAAAAGATAAAATGAATTCAATAAATTCTTGAAATCAAATACACAATTAAATTTCTTTATTTAAAAATGTGTTCACCTTTTAGTCTGTTATTACATTTTGTCAGATTTTTATAATAATATAAGTTTTTATTGGTAGTGACAATTGTATTGTATACCATATTATTAAATTAAAATAATATATATTTCGATATGTTCTACTTTATTATTGGGTGAAAAAATCTTTAAGGCAGTTCTAATGAAAGGCTAAAACGTCCGATACTCTTTTAATAAAAGGGTTATGTTTATTGGCAAATTAATTAAAAAAAGTAACACAGTAATATAAAAAATAGAAACGAGTTCTTCTGTACAAAAAAAGTTTTAGTTAGTACTATACTTATAAATTTTTCTTTTTTAATCACTGATTAATTTTTTTTTAGTTAGTGATTCCGGTAAATATTTGAAAAATACCGCAATTTAGAATATGCAATGAGCTTTTTCCGTAAAAAATATATTTCCGTTAAAACATCAAGTATACTTGGAACTGCAAATTTCAATATTGCAGTTTGAAGGGGAATTAAAACTGACAGAGAGCAAAAACAACATATGTTTGGTTAATGTAGTAGAAATAGGAATTATTAATTGAAATATGCATATATTTTTTAATAAGTTTATTAAAAAAAAATACTGAGCTTAATTTGCGTAATAATTTAATATGGCTGGAAACAAACAAATTTAAAAAGGTTAATATTTTCTGATGGTTTTTTTAGTATAAATTATATAAAAATAGGTTGAATGACTATTATTGATGCACAGTCTCGTTAGTGTACAGAGAGTAACGTTAGTAGTAACAAAGTAACGTTACCCTTAAAAAAAGGTGAGGAACCATTACTTTTGGTAGTTCTCACCTTTTTTCAAACCTTTTTTTTTATTTATTTTTTTTAAATAGTTTTTATATCACTCAATTATAAGTGCTTGAAGTTAATTCATATATATTTATCAGTATTGTTAATCTGCAAAGCAAGTTATTACCCTTAGCTCTTTAACACAAAGTTAATTTGTTATAAAAATAATTTACTGAATCACTTTAGCGTTAATAAGCCCAGCTTCTTGAATGATTCTCTGTTTTAGTTTTTGCAAATTTCTTGGTTAAGTTTGGTATACTCTCTCTTTTAAATACTTATATTAGGTAAGTAGGGAGATCATTTAATCGCTTCTCTTTAGCGGTTCATCGATTTGGAAAGGTTTTATTCAACAACCTTATTACGTCCCTTCCCTAGTGTGCTTGAGCACCATCTTGCTAAAACCAAATATTATGAATGCTTTCACCTGTTGTCAATCCAATTTCTGGTTTTACTTTATGTTCTAACAGTGCTTTTTACTTACCAGTGGTTAAATTTCCTTAAACACAAAAAGTTCCAATTAATGTATTTTTTAAAATGCCTGTCCAAACGTTTACTATTTAGGGGTACCTACTGGGTATGATCTTCAACCATTTAATGAGGATTTAGCTCCGAATAGAAGAAGAAATTATGTCTATTAGCATGCTCTGAGAAGTTGCTTTGTTTAAAAAAACTATACTGGGAAAAAAGTCAGGGTCATTATCAATATTTGTCATCATCATTTTAGCGAATTTTTACACGGCGATCAGGATTATCCTTATTTAGAGCTTGTACTAAATTCATTTTCTAATGATGGAAATGAATACTTTTTATTGTTCGCTATATGTACAGACATATGATTTATGTCATATTGTAAACCATCGTCGGGTACTAGTATTAGGAACCTAAATAGATAGTCATCATCTAGTTGCCTTTCGTCGCTATTCTGTGTACCTGACTTAGAGTTACATCGCTATAAGATCTTTGACCATCAGCCCGGCTGCACACTATAAAAATATTTATTCTATCTAGTTTACTAAGACGAACAAAGGCCATTTTATTATAAAAAAATAAACTTTCAAATAAAATGTCGTGAAATTACTTTCTTTTAATTATAATACGAGCTTTTAAAGAAGTGCTATAATAAGAGCTAGCTAGGAGAAAATAATCGATTTAAAAAAATGTAGTGTTTAAATGAGGCAAAAAGTATTGGAATTGAAATAATGTATATGAATTTAATAAATAATTGATTAATATTAAATAGATGGCACCACATACAAAGTCAGAAGACCTAAAAAAAGACCAATCAGATAAGTTTCCTGAAGTATCTTGTGAGCCAATAAAGTCTAAACATCCAGATGTGTATGCATCCTTTAAGGTGAATATCAACCAAGATAACTTCAAAAGGGCTTGGAATGAGTAAGTCTGGACAAATAGCTCTTGTCACCCGGTTTTTTACTTAGAGGAGGGTGCTACTGGAATAGGAAGACTCTCTCTAGAATACTATTAGAATATTCGTGGTATAAACGCATTATTTTCTAGAGCTTTATCGGAAAGTTATGATGTTATTGCCTTAACCGAAATATGGTTAAATAAAAACATATATGACTGTGAGCTCTTTGATGTTGGGTAGTATATTATTATACTCATAGCGCTCAAAGTAGTTCCTTGCCTTATGAAATTTAAATTGTTGACTGTGATAGTGACTGCCTAATACTTAAAATACATTTTAAAAATAATCCTGTGTCTGTTGTCTATTTTAAACCTATTTCAGATATATTATGTATGAAAAGTGTTTAAGTATTTTTGAGGATTCCTTATTATTAAAAAATTCAAAGGTAACAGTGCTAGGAGATTTTAATTTGCCCTATTTTAATAATTGTAATTATGTAGGATGTCATCAGAATGTCCTAATACAGCTATTTCTTATTATGTAAAGCCAAAGCCAAATAAATATTGTGCCCAATTTTATGAATCGATTTTTACTTCGATTTCCTTTAAATCGACCTTTTTTTTATTTCGACTAATGTGGAAAATTGCAAGGTATTAAAATTAAGTTACCCCTTAGTTCCTGAAGACACTGATTATCTAGCCTTGAAATTGCTTTGTTATTTGAGAAACACACATAAGGCATTTTTTAATAAGAAAACATATAGCCTTAACTATGTCAAAGAATATTATTTATCTCAGAATATAATTGGTCGACAATGTTTGAGTGTTAGGATGTTAGTAAGGGTCTTGAAGGAAACATAATATCACCTTTTTAGGACCGAAATGAAAAATCAAACAAAAATTAAATATAATTTATATAAAACCTCGATAGAGAAAAATTTTGCCCTTCTGAACTTTCTTCAAATATAAAAATGCAGATTTAACATTATCTATGATGCTAAATAATGCTATTTTTGATAAACGACATAATATCGCAGATGCTTTTGCCCAGTATTTTGCATCTGTGTATTTCTTATTGTTACTTCTGACTGCTCCGATTGCCACATAGACAGGGCACATTTGTTTTAAAAGAAATTAAGAAAATGGATGTAATTAATGCTAATAAGAAGTAAAACCTAAAAAATCCACTGGCTCAGATGAAATTCCATCTTATAATTACAAAAGTTGTGCTGAATTTTTATCTAAACCTCTAGTTTTATCTATTTAGCATGTGCAATAAACAGGGATCATTTGCAGATATACTAAAGTGATAACCCAGTTTATAAAATTAATAAGAAAAATTATATTTCAAATTATAGGCCAATTAATCTGCGAAATAGTTGGTCTAAAATATTTAAAATTATCCTCTATGATTAAATATGGACATGTAAACATAAAATTAACAAGTCTTGTACACTGATTGCGAGAAGGCATTTGATAAAGTAAATTATTGTATATCGTTAAATTGGTTAGTTTTGGTTTTTCAAAAAATGCCTTTAATTTAATTAAATCCAGTTTAACGGGGAGAATAGGAAAGAGTTGGCAATTATTGTTCAAATGAATATATTTCAACTTTAGGATTCCCTCAGGGTAGCAAACTTGGTCCCTTGCTGTTCCTGCTATTTATTACTTACTTACCTGTTACTTACCTGATTGTATCTCTTTATTTGCCAGTTTATAAAATGCTGATTATTTTAAACTATATAAAACAATCTCTGTTAGGGAAAATAATATCAAATTGAAAAATGATCTATTTTCTATTGTTAATTGGCTTAAGAGTAATTAGATGCTCTTAATATAAAATAGTTCCTTTTACTCGCAAAGCAAATTATTTTATTAAAGATAACTATAATAATAACTCCAAAATTAAAAGAAAAAATGCTCTCAAAGATTTGGAAGTAACATTTCATAACAATACAAGATTTAACTGTCAGTACACTAAAATAGTTAATAAGGCTTACTGTGCCTTGGGTTTTATAACAACAATTTTAAAATTAGCACTATAACAAAACTCTAATATCCTTGTGAAGCCATGTATGGAGTATGCCTCTAATATCTGGTTACCTACAGCAACGTGACACTCGGACATGATTGAAAAGGTACAGAGACGTTTTTTGAGATTTTTGTATGTCAGGAAAAATAAGATCCAAATGCTTTGCACTTAAAGAAAGAATCAGGCGGTATTGTTCACATATTTTATATAGTGTAGCTTTTATATAGTGAACTGTATTAAATACAAAAATTGTGAATTTATTGAGTATATTTTCTTTAAGGTACCAAAGATTAGATTAAGAATAACTAAAGATATATTTTATAGAAATAATTGTAATACGTCTCTAATATATAATATGTTACGGATTTGTAATGATGTCTTGGAAGATGTTGACATATTTGCTATTAAGGCCAAAGAAATTGGAAAATTTCTAAAGCATTAGGACATGGTTTAGGATTCAATTAAAAAAACTGTTATTATGAATATTGTAGACTGTACTTAATTTTGTCTCATATCCTGTTTTTATTGTTTTTTTGTTTTTTTTTTTAATTCTTGTTTACTTTACATGTAATTGCTATGACATGTTTGTAGTGAAAAGTTGTTCTAATAAATAAATGAATAACTATATTAATTATTCAAATTTAAAAAAAATATATTACAAACACGTGGACATTTTAAATAAAACTATTTACATGTAAATTATCTACCTACGGACTTAATATTGTGTTTAATTAATTTAATTTTAAAACTGTATTAAAAGGTCATATGTAATCCTGTCAAATATTTTAAAACCTGTGTACTCCTAAAATCCTATTCCGTTGCGTATTATAACTATGAAATTCAGATAAAAAATACTATGAGCAATCAATTTTTAATCATATTTAAAGGAAAATATCACAATCGCAGATATTTATAGCAGAAAGTAACATTATACTAATAAAAAATTAAAATTTTCGTTACATAAACCTTTAAATGACCCTAAGCTGTTTCGCACTATTATTGCAGAAACCGTTTGACCTTGAAATGACCTTTAAGGATTGCTTCGCTCCAAGGTTAATTACATATCTAAATGGTAAATTTTTCACTGTTTTCCTAATTCTGGAATATAAAAATAGTAGTTTCTCTTCAAAAAATAAAAGTTGTCTTTGAGATGACTTTGCAAAATGACCTTGGGTGGACTTTGAATTTTAAATCAAAACTGAACAACTTTATTTTAAAACGTTTTCTTGGAAAATGCGATCCTAGGAAGTTGGGATATAAGTACAGGGATGTAGCATTTGTTTTGTTACACCCTATACACGATTTTTGCTTGTTGGTTAATTAGATTAAGTAACAAGTATGTACTCTAATATAATATAATACATACATTAATAATTAACTATAAATATTTCTCTGTCAGAAAGCTCTTTTTTAATCTACGTCACTGGCTCATACAGCTTAACAGGATTTAATTATTTTATCCTGATTTTGCTCTCTCTACACATATTATATTATTTGGGTGTTTGTTTTGGTGTTATATAAATAATAATTTAATTCCTCCAATATTTGTTAAATATTGACTTTTTTGTGGATAATTTATTATGTATTCGTTTTTTTTCGCAGAGAGCAAAAATGTTTTTTTACAGTTTTCCACCACTATCTTTTTCTGGTAATATGATTGGTTTAAGTATAATATCACTTTTAGTAATTTGTAATTATGAAATTCTAATAATCTGAATGTGGCCTTATTAACAGATTGTTATAATGTCAATGTACATAAATATCGCAAATAATGTGTGACTGCGTTTTAATTAAATATGATAAAGCCTGGATAAATGAGCCAAATTCATTTTATTTACTCAAGATTCATAAATATTAACTAATATATAGCTAATCAATATTATATTTCTTCTTAATATTATACTATATAAATATAATTGTTTTAATATATTTTTATTTCCTTTACTTTCCTGGTATGCTTTTTAGGCCTTTTAGCCATGGTTACTTTCTCAATTTCTCAATTAATTTACATTAATTTTAAAAATTAATTAGTCTTTTAGACGATTATTCTTTTAATTCTTAGTTATTCTTTTAAGTTTTATCGACTGTATTTTTTTATAGAGTTAATAGCTAATAGAGTATTTTTGTTATATTTTATTAATATTATAAAAATATTTTTTTCTTAAAACGCCTGTCTTAAAGAAGTCTATCCTAATTTTTTTTTCATTAAATATATTTTTCCATCTAGATGCAACTTACGTAAAATGAAGAAATAGAAATCCAAAGGTGGCAGGTCAGGGGAATATAGGAAGTGGCTATTAATCCCATGACTCCTGAAATTTTTACTAATACGGCATATTATACAAGATATTTTTGTTTGTAAGAAGTAATGTTTGTTAAATTTTACGTGAATATTCGGTTAATATTTACCTATTTGATTATTAGTTTATTTTACAATTAAGAAGTGTCATTAGGTATAAAATATACTTTATGTTTCTTTATGTAATTAAATAAATTGTATAAAGGCAAATAAATTGGCAATACTTAAGGGATCAACTCATAAGACTTATCATATTCTTGGGAAACTAGGTAAAAAGATGATACATTTTAGCCAGCAATATACCAACATTCGAAGGATTATTTAATTAAAAGTTTAAAAAATATTTCAGAAAACATAATCTATTTTATTGTCAGACTCTTTCACAATGCTTAATTATTTAATAATTCCTAATTGTTCAATTAAGATTTGTGAGATAACCTGACAATTAAATAGGTAAATATTGTGTTTTCTCAAATTCGTTTTTTTTTCATTTAATATTAACTATAATTCTGATATATTGGCTTGGCTAAAATGTTTTATCCTTTTTTCTAGTTGGTTTTATTTAATTTACGTTTTAATTCCCAAGAATACGATTAGTCTTATGAATCAATCCCTTGAGGATTGCAAATTTCTTTTCCATCTTATAAGAGCTCTAACTTAATCATGGCAAAGTTTCCATTATCTTCTTTATGAAAAAAAAACTTTATTAAATACCCCCTTAGTTTTATATCCTGTTTTTATTACTAATTTATAAAATAAATATTAACTTTAAAAGTTGTTATAATGTTTTTCTTATCACAAAAAAGAAAATGCAACAAAAAAAGAAACATTTTTTTATTAGGTTTACTAGAGCTTGTTTTTACTGATTTATATTTTTATTTTTAAATTTCTAAACTGTCAACAAATTTCTAAACTAATATTTATATCTTTGTCTACCTTAAATATTTTTTAAGGCTTAAGGTAAGATCATCATATCCATTTTCATCATACATAATCATTTTCGCTTTTATTTGTAAGTAATAACTCAATCATAAAAGGGCCATAATATTAGCGCAATAAAAATACATTTCAATTTAAAACAATTTTCCAGAATACGACATTAAATGATAAACATGTTATTTGTCAAATAAACTAAATCAATCTAGCACTTCTATTTCAATTCATTTAAAAGCTCATTTTGACATTTATTAATTTCAATACAATTACTCGCGCCATTAACTCATTACGGTAATTGTCGTAATGAGTTTTACTATGGATGGAGTACACATAGTCGCACCATCAGCGCCATACCGATAAATTTACCATGTATAAACAAAATTCTGTTTTAACCCAACAAGCAATTTTGGACTGCATAATTGCTTCGTAAATCTCTCCAAGTAAATAGCTTACGTCACGTTTTAAAATAGTTTCAGTTTAATTGCTATTTGAAAAAAGAACCGTCTATCGTCTAAAGAATAATAATAAATCTACCTCTATTAGATATTTTTTTATATAAATTAACAATATACTTAAATCCTTAGTCTATAAACATACTTTCGAAACACTAATCTACCATAAGATTATTCTTATCTAGGAAGCCTTCGCTATTAGAGGAGGCGCATTGCCAATGTAAATACTGCCAGCAACTGCATATAATTACCACAAATTTCTATGTAGACCCGCAATTAGCAACCCATATTAATCTCAGTTTAACTTTAGTCCATAGCTGAAATTTGGCTTGGTAATAAGTTCATTAGAGTCTCGAGAAAAGAGTCTTACAATATTTATGAAGAGCCCTATCCAAGAGGCCAATTTTAAATTTAACGCGGAAGGGCAAAAATATTAATTTTGAATTAATTTTAATTTACAGTTCTCATTAGATTTTTAGTTTTGGTTGCTAGTTTTAATGTTTACTTGTGAAATTTATGGTAGAATTTTAATTAGAAACTTGAATTATTAAAGAAAGAAAATTGGGTAATTTAATAAAATGAACTAAAGTAGTTTCGCATTATTGATTCAGTCAGTCAGTTTAATGATGGAAAAAAATCTTAATTTACTAAAAATAGTTAAAATCCCTTTTTTATAAATAAGAAATTTGCCGTAGGCGAATGCGGCAATTTCCATGAATAAATAATTGGGATTTTACACATGTGAAACATACAATTTTTTTTTGCTAACGTATTTTTTTTACGCATTAGTGCAGAAAGTAATTTGATATTTTTGATTTTTTTTATGTTTCTTTCGGTAGTAGAAAATTTGTTCTTATGTTACACGTGTGTAAAATCCCCTGTTTTATTTATGGAAATTGTCGAAAAATTTTCCAATCATAAAGAAAGAATCTATTTAGACACTTTTTACATAAATAACTATTTTATTATTAATTTTAAAAGCTAATAAGTATTTACCCAAAAAAAAATTAAATAAATTTGCTGTCATTTTATGTTATACCCCTGTATAAGGCTCTTTGGAACATAGGCTCTTTGCCACATAGCCGATTTTTAATAAATTTATTGTTAGTTAATAAGGTTTATTAAGACCGAGCAAAAAATTATAAAAGCACAAGACTCCAAGACTAGCTCCAACACATAGCATAACTTAATAAATATTATTTATGCGATGTAACATGAATATATATGGATAAGTATATGTTATTAATAAATGTTTAAATTAAATAAAGTATAAAATGTTATTAAAATGTTAAAATTATCATTTAAATCTACACATGAAATTAATTGTGAATCTATAAGTTTTAACTAAACCTTGAAATTACAAGGCTTCAAATTGCCCTATTACATATATTATTTTAAAAATAAAACTATTTAAAGCATCTTTCTTTTTATCCTCAGTGTTTAAAACTCGATTTAAGTAAGTTTTATAAATTTAGTTTTTTCTTAATATTGTTAAAAAAAATCTAAAGATCTAAACTGGTTGCATAGGGAAATTGTAGACATATATTCAACATTACTACTACCTGGATATTTTGCAACTACTTAAATAGTTAAATCTAAATTTCGCTTTTAATCAAAAGTCTTTTCTTTCTATTATTATATACACTTACGTATTTATTTTATTATTATATACAATACGAGAAAAAAGTTCCACAAGTTCGAAATGCCATTTTTTAAATTAACATATTATTTGTGATAATTTAAGAAATGATATAAAATGATATTTTCTTTGAGTAATTCAAACAAAAATAATAATTTTTTTTATGTCAGTATAGATTTTATTTGTTTTTCATTAAGCATCTACGTAATTTTTTTTTATAACGACAAAGTAAAATTTTTAGCTTAAATAATTTATTAATGCTTTAACTTGGTATGAATTATATATAAATTTTACACTTACTGTGCAATTTTAATTTAAGAGATTAATAGTTTCTCTTATCTTAAAGCGTGTTTTTGGTCTTTAAGGTTTAGTATAGAACAATAATTCACCAAACTCCAACCAAAGCAACATTGACTTAAATATTGTTTTTATAAAATATTGTCAAAGGCATTAAAATAACCTAAATATAAAATTACTAATAGAACAAAATTAATTTTGGAGTAAATAATTATTTTACGTGAAAAAAAATTTAACGCACAATAAAATAATTTAGAAGATTCATTAGCCTCTTCATAAAATCTGCATAGTGAATAGTTGAAAATTATATTCATTCTATTTGAGTACCTGATCTACTTAAGATAATACTATTGCTTTGATCCATTAATATAGTATTCTAGCTTTTGATCCGCTATAATTAAGCTTTCTGATTTATTTTGTTATTTGCTTCTCAAGTTTTAACTTGCTTTATTAAATCTAGACTTAATCATATACCTATTTTTTGAAACAATATGGTTCATTCTGTTCAAGGCTTTAAAACGACATAAACATACTCTCATTACAATTTCATTTCTGCAAGAAATTTTATTTAGATAAAAATAGTACTTGAATTTATAGAATTTGCATACTAATAGAATAGATTTGAATACAGAATTTTATATTTAAATAATTGAACTTTACAAACGGATGAAGTTTTGACTAACCCTATTGCTGTAGCTTATTTGTTTATATTCCTCGTATTTATTCAATAATTATTGTATTAATTGGAGTTATAAGTACAGAGCATTGATACTACAACACATTTATCACCCTCATCATAAAATCTAGAAAGTAATTTATCGTGAAGCATTTCGCGATTGCATACAAATATGTCTTCTTAAGCATTATGCAATGAATAATTCTATCATTATTTTGATCGGTTTATTTTCAATAAGGTTTTCGATTTTTTCTTACTGTATGATATAGTTATGTCAAGAATATTACTAATTCTATCACCAATACTCTAACATCTTTTTTCTCTAGCGGTCTCTCTATAATTTTGGGGACATGTCTTTTCATATTAGGTGTATGTTTATTGCATGTTAGAACTGCATGACTTGATACTTATGTAAGCATTATTTTAATATAATTATATAGGGTAAGAAGGTGTTTTAGATCATTTTATTATACCAAGATTTATTTACTGTATGTGTTAATTTTATAGTAATCATAATTTGTGAGTTAAAACTAAGTATCCTTACATATAAGCATTTAGATTAATTAAAATGGATGGATTTTTAAATAAATGGTCTCTTGATTTTCATTTGCTTATAATGCTCTATATATTTTCAGAATAAGTTAATTTGTCCTAGTCATAATCATAGAAATATTTATTATACAAAGTGCATATTTACCAAACAAAGTGTATTATTCCTGTGTATCTTCCATAACACCGGGTAACAAAATACGTCTAAAATATATTAATATATAGAATCCTACACAAAAGATTAAAACTTATATACTAAAATTTAAGTAAAGCTTTTACATAAAAAGAGACATAAAGAAATTTGTCCTAATAATAGTTTAACCAATTATTGTAGATAGCACATCTTGTTCTAACATTTCTTAGTATGATATTTTCAAGGAGGAAAAGTCATAAGAAAGGGTTAGACTAGAATTAACTATAAGCTGGTAAAATTCATTAAGAAATTTAATATCTTTATATGCGAAACAACTTTCAAACTCGACTCTTTAGTAAGCAGGAATATAAAAAGCTGATTTGAAATAATATAAATTAATAGTTAATAAAAAATTTCTTGGAATTAGGTGGAAAAATAAGAGGAATATTAGTACTTATGATAAAACAAAGAAAAGCAAAGTTTACCAAGATAGTTATATAGTGGCCATTAGATAAATATAACTGATTTATAAAATTTTTGGCCTCCATGTATAATAATAATTAATAACGCAACCATATATTTTTGCTAATTGAATTATTTTCTAATACTCACTGATAAGATAGTGATATTAAGCGGCATTATAATAGCCTACCTCAGAATAAACAAGTGTAAGTTTTATGTAAGGAAACGCTTTTTCGGTATATGTAATTGAAAGTTTAAAGAAATATTAAGTAAAAGCCCAAGATCTCGAGCCGGTTCAACAGCTGGAACAATGTCTTCATTTATATGAAGACAAATAAATATAAAAAAGTTAAATTTGGACTTTACATAATCTGGTCCAAATATTAGATGAACAATTTTTCTTGCATTAACCGAAAAAGCAGAGATTCTGTTCAGATACCTGTTAAAAATATTTAATTCTCTCAATGAGTTTTTAGATTTAAAATAATGCAGACACTGGGTGTCGTTAGCATCTAGATGTACAGAGCAATCATGAATAGATCATGATAACAGATATGCAGTAAATATAATAAAGAGTAATGGTTTTAGTATGCTACCTTGAAGAACTCTGTATTAAAGTTTGAGGATCCGACTTTTCTCCACCTAATCCCACAATTTGCCTTCTAAGACTTATATATAAAGAAATCTACTTGTATGCTTTAGTGGAAAAACCAAAGAAGTGCAATTTAACAATAAACCTATTATGGTTCATAAGGTCAAAAGCTTTACTGTAATCTAAGAGTAACAGATATGGTACTTCGTAAACATATATATTTTTTGACAAGCTCGGAAACGCGACACAATGGTTGATGGTATCCGCTTGGAAGCAATAAATATATTCACCATGTCGGAAAACCAGTAACTCTAGTATATTCCCAACAATCGATGAAATGGATATTGGCCTAGCCTTACTCAATAAGGTGATTTTAGCACCTTTTGGAAATGGCTTTACTATTGCAGCCTTCCATAGAATATGGAATTCTCTTTTTTGCAAGCAAATATTAAAAATTCTGGTGACTACGTGCGTAATAAAATGAATGATTAATAATAGCATGTTATCAACGCTCTTCGATTTAATTTTCTTTAGTGATTTATATGCATCATATTAGGTAATGCTACGTTGTTGTGGGAAACATAGTTTTGGATTAGTAAAACTGTAAGCTCATTACCATCTCTGTATTGTAATGGCCCTATATATTGGCAAAATTGATCGAATATTTCATTTATATTTTTTAGATTATGTGAAATGTTAAATAATATTTTTTGGAATAAATACTCCAAGTGCTCCGCTTTAAACAATTTTTTTTAATTAGTCTTTATTTTCATTAATTCAAAAGTCATGTAGGCTTTTTTCTCACTGCGAATAGTGGAAAATAAATAATATTTAGGTAAGTATTTGTTTACACTTATTATATGCCTTGATTTTAAGTTAAATAATTTTTTTAATCAGTTATGTCAAGTTGATATTGTGTTTTATACCGGATAGATTTTACTAAAGCAAATTCATTCAAAACCGTATTTAGTAGATTGAGGTTAAATATTCTTGTGAAAGTACAGAATTAAAGTCAATTTAATGTGGAAAAGCACTAAATAAGTCTTTGTTAACATTTTTAAAGTCTTAATATGTATAAAGCTTAAAGCTCTTCTCTGTAAGTAAGAACAAACATTTCTGCGATTAGGCATATTATGCGAATCTAATATTCCGGATTCATTTAGATCAACACTACTACCAACACAAATAACGATAACTCTTATAATTTAGAGGAATGTGTTCCTTTAATAGCTTGTAATAACTTGTGGGTTTCCAACAGGGTTTCTAGAAAAAGGTGACCTATAAAAAATACCAAGAAAAAACGCATACTATTAATAACTTTGATTGCAAACCAAATGTGTTCTTAGTTCTTAAAATATTAAATTTATATCAACAGAGGTACCAGACAGGCTGTCTGCAACATATGCATAAACTCCAATACCTCTTGTTGAATGATGTCTGCTAAAAAGTTGATGTCTAGATAATATAAAGTAAGTGTTTTACTTTAATACTCTGCATATTAGACATTTTCGTTTCAGAGATGTTTAAAAATTCTCATTATTATTAAATGCGTTCACTGTTTTAAGGACTTTGCATTATTTCTTTAATTTTACTTCAAAATGTTTCCTTTTCTATCATTGCCTATATATATTAAACTGAAAATCAGTATTATATTAAATAGACTAATCCAGAAAATATTTGTGTATATATGTGTAGAAAATCTGTAGAAATTAAAAAAGAATATATGCAGCTCGTTGTTTTTTTTTTCACAAAAGAACCAAAGAAAACAGAGAAATATAAGATTATAAAAAAAATATATTTTTTACGCTACAATTTTAAATTGACCTAATTAGTTTTGGTAACAATGTAAGGGACAATGTATTTAGTAACAGCTTATCCTTAAGTCGTTTTCTCCTGCTTTACATTACTTAATAATGTAACTCCATAATTTAGCTGTCGAGACTAAGCCTTTGAATAAATTATGCGCTTTTCGTCGACAATCTTATGAATTATTAAAAATTACTTGTGACTAAGTAAATCATTTTTAAAGCGAGTTGATAAGATTGTTAGAAATAAATATACTTTTTAATGTTATTTTATTTTAGAAATCGTAATAATAGGCTACAAAAGATTCTTATTTTATTCTATTTTTATCGTGTTTTGTACAAATTATTTTAGAAAAGAATGTAAATAATAACTTGACAATTAAAGAAAAATTATTGTTTGAATAAAACCTTTAAAATATTTGTTTGTTTTAGATAGAGCACCTAACTGATAAACTCTGTAAAGTTTCTAAATCTTTACAAACTAGACTTGCTCAATAATAAATTTTCTACAAAAAACAAGAAACTATCTACTTGGCATATTTTGGGTTATTATTCAGGAATTTCGGAAAATATTTCCATCAGAGTCTAGCAAATTCTTATAATATATACATCCTTTAGTACCTTTTCTCAGTATTGGACAAATTATTAAAAAAAATTGTGCTACTTTTGGATTTTCAGAAGTTATTAAGGATGGTTTGTTTTGAAATACAAGCAATATAAAAATATAAGTCAGAATCAATAAAAAAATATTTATATTATTTCTAAAGTTTTTTTTCTTTTGTAATTTTTTCAGTTGTTCTAATATACAAATATTTCTCTGTGCAAAGATTTTAATAGGTTATTGTTTGAAAGCCAGTTAATTTTTTTAAATTAACCAATTAGTGTATAACATCTATTTAAGCGGATGACGCAATACACCACGTTGTTCGACGTGTACGATTATTTTGACATATTTCATATTAAAACCATTTTGCTTAGTCTCAAAAGTGACAGCATAAATATATTTTAGTGGCACTTATGAGCACTTACTTTTACTATGATACTATAAATCTATCGCTCTATAATAATAAACAAGGAGGGTAAGTATAGCTAATTTATTTTAAATTTAATTAAATTTTAAGGGTGGAAACTATTACTATTAATAAAATATTCCTTTCAGATAATGTTCAGACATATCTAATTTTTATAATAATCGGCTTTCTAAACATCGATTAGTTTTGTTAGCATGGGTTATAGCGGATACTATGCAATACGAAAGTACCCACGTTTTTTTATTATTTTCAGTTTGGCCTTGCCTAAATTTTTTTAATTACTAAAATGTTATAGATGAAGATTATGGGGTAGAGGATAAAAGTCTTAATATTATTATTTATGCAATTCCCTAATTGATTTGATGGTGCCTAGATTCAAAATGATATTTGAAGTGATGATAAACATGAAGGAAACTTAGATCATCTTGGTCGTAATATCCTTCAATCAACATATTGCCTATCAGACTATCGACCTATCAACTATCGACAGTTGAAATAAGTTTAATTGGAAGACGGTAATCCCGAGAGGAATATTCTATCAAGGAATATTTTTTCTCTATTAAATCTTGTAAAGTGAAAACGACCCATAGAGACATTATGGAAATAACTGGTATTCCTAATTACAAGATAAACAAAAATGTTATGCCAAAGCCATCAACCAATGCAGCCACTGAATGTAAAACAACAGAATCCTTTCATTCATTTTTCACTAAAAATTTATTAAATAAAATTGTTCAGCAATCAAATATATGCATTGCCGAAGAACAAACCTCTAAATTTAACTCTTGATACATTGTGTGTAATACTGGAGGCGTTTATGCTATCCGGATATGTATAATATCCGAACAAGCATTTGTATTGATCAGGGGAAAAGGATGTGTCCACTGTTTTATCTGAAGGCATATACCTAAACAGATTTAATCAGGTTCTAAGGTATCTTCATTTGAATTGTAAAAACCATATAGGTAAAAATAATCGTTTATGTAAACTGCGTCTCATTTATACACAACTGAATAGAACATTTCGGATGCAGGGTAAAATCCTGGAGCAAAATTTGTTCATAGATGAGAGAATAATCCCATTTTACGGAAAAATTTGTAAAAAAAACCGGTCAGGTTCAGTGTCAAAAATTAGGCCTTAGTACGAGATATGTTATTTGATATATATATATATATATATATATATATATATATGTGGGAAAATCACAAACATTAGTAAAAACAGTTGGTATTGGAGAAATCCTTGTCCTTCCACTTATAAAGTCAGCAGATGCTCATATTGGCTACAAATTATTCTTCGATGACTATTTCTCATAGCTAAATTTATTTAAACATTTGGCTGATTGAGATTTCTGTGCGACCGCTACGATTCAGAAAGTAGAATAATGGAGTGCATCCGCAAAACTCTAAGCAAATGGGTAAACTTTCAAAGGGGTCATAAGATTTTCAGACCACTACTGATGACGAATAATTTATACGTTGAAAAGACAGCAGAGATTGCACTTTAATAATAACGTTTAATACTGCAGAAGAAAAAGCTATTTTTAAATGATCCAAAGAAGGAAAAAAAATTTAAATATAACAGAGGAATGGGAATAGTCGATAAAGTAAATCAGTTGATAGCGTGTTATGGACAAGAATTCGATGGCGTAAATGGTGGTGGTCAATTTTCATCTATCCATTTGACGCTACGATGGTCCATGTTTATTTTCTCATGAAAAAACTGCACCTTTAAAATGATTGTATTTTAATTGACTTAAATTTATTAAAGTTTCGAAGATATTTATCATTCGGTTTTTTGAAACCCTTCAAGTCGTGGTAAAATAATGCCAGATCACCTCCAGGATGTTACTTATGATGGCAGAAACCATATTCCAGAATATTTATCTACAGATAATGTATATAGATTTAGTAAATGCAAAGCAAAATATATTTGTATAAAATGTCAGGTTGGACTTCATGCGAAGAAGAAGAGTGCTTTTTGCAATATTATTAAAAATAATGCCATAATGCATAGTATCCTAAATTTTGATTGATGACATTTTTTAAATATATTTGAAGATAATATTGTTTTAGTTAATGTTAAACCTACTTAAATAAAAAAATCACTTAATAACAAAAAATAACTTAATTAATTAATTAATAAAATTCATAGGATTTATTTTATCGGTTACAAGTAATAAAAAATATTTTTTCCTTTCCAGTTTTTAAATATAAGACTTCATAACAGGGTACCTACTTTTATGTTTTAATTAATAAGGTATTAGCAAAAAAGATTAATTACTATTATTTCTTTATTCGTTTTTAGAAAGATTTTGTTTTCTTACAATTAGTGCTCTATAATAAATTTAAAAAATATTTCTTTTCATAAATATTCTTTATCTTAATTTTTCCATTTTTATGATGCGTTTGAAAATAAAAACCATGTAACTCTAAAGTAATAACCTAATTTTATTAATAATAGTGGTAACTAATATTAGCTTAACTTGTTTGGATATGCTAAGATAACCAGCAATTATATTAATAGTAATAATAATATTGTAAAAATTTTTTCAAAAAGGGATCAAAACACAGCGTGGCAACTACTGTAGAATATCATTACTCTTCATTATTGGTAAGTTCTTGTCCAGAGTATTGCTAAATCGTATATTACGTTATTAGGTAGTGTGTGATTTTACACAACTGTAGCACTGCTAACATGATAGTCTATATAACCTTGACAGGTCTTCTCGTACGTGGGTATTATTAGCTCGTTAAAAATCTGTTCTTGAATAATTATATCCTGGGGCAGAAATTATATACAGACTCGATGATGGACTATTTAACATTCAAAGACTGCCTCAGTCATCGAAGTTCTTTATGCCGATAATTGTGGTCCTGGTCGAAGATTGAGGAGGATACATAATTTTAATGAGTTATAAATTAAATATAGGTTTTATTAGACATAGGTCTAAAACTAAACATTATCAGAAGTACTATATTGACATATTCCGAACATCTCCCAGGATATTTGTCAATGGCCAAACCTTATAGAAGATCAACCATATTTCATATCTTGGTAGTTAGTCTATAAACTAAGTAAGGCAAATATACTTACTGACGAGTAAAGATCAGACATTTAAGTTATTTTATTGCAATCATGGATTTATTTTATATATTCTAAATAAATCTTGGATCTAATGGATGTTAAAGCTGTTGGTTGTCTTTAAATGAAATTAATTAGTATCGTTGGATAAGATTATTAAAATTATATCAACCTATTTTATTATTTTTAGAATACAACACCTTTTTGTATAAAATTTTTATTTTGTGGATGAGCATTTAATAGATTTTTGTGTTTTTTCTCTTCCCCAAATTGGCGCATCCAGAAAAATCTTATTTGAGTTGCAAGTATGCTTTGCAACTTAATGTTATATGACGGATCAAATAAGGACGAAATTAAAATGATTGGCCCTGTGAGATGTTTCGGAAAAAATTTTTCGTTTTAATTCAGGAACGTTGATCTCTTAATACACAAAGTTAATAAAATTATAGCTATAATTTTTTAATTCCTATATTTGATAAAAACATCGCAAATTTCAGATTATGGATTGCGTATAAAATGACGCGGACATTAATAAACAGATTTAAAAAAATTAATGGTCCTTTTAAGAACGACGCTATTAACCAAGCCGCTATCGGAAAATTGGGTAAAATCGCGGTTTTTCTACGTAAAAAATAATGTCAGGGCTCAATGTTTAACAGGCGAGATAAACCCGAGCACAAACTCCGTTCAGTGTGAAAATCCCTGTTTATCGTTAACCTAATTTTTCGGTAAAATGGTTTAGTTCAAAGGTTAAAATGCTATCGGAACTCAAATGGAAAACTATGTCAAAAAAAATTGAGGACCATAAACTGAAATGAGGCATGTTATTTATTAAGGAAGTTTTTCTTTATTGCGACGCAGGTGTTGAAAAAGTTTTTTTTTATAGACTTTTAGATGTCTTATAATAAAATATATTTTTATAGTTTTTTACGTAGCTTTTTTTATAACCTTAGTAGAAGTGGTTAAGTGACAAAAGTCTAGCACTGATACCGCTTCTTAAATATGAAAAAGAACGGGGAAGGAAATTTGAACTCTAAGACGAAGTCTTATAAATGCAGCCTCTATTTGTTGGATTACGCGTTTCACCTTATGGCATAATCAGAATTAATTTAAATTTAAAACCGTGTGGCTATTGTTAAACCTCAATTTATAGACATCACTATATCTAAATACAAGGACACAGGTCAAGTTTTTAGAGCCCGGAATTCTGAGGTAGTAAGTTTTTCTTTTTTTCAAATGATATGCCTAATCAGCACACGATGGTTAAATAAACGTTTATTTTTGGTTTAATTCAACTATAACTTTAACTATTAATATCGAATATAATGTCCGCATAGTATTGAGAAATTGATAAATTTAGCATTATGTTTAAGTTTTATTTACGTTTAACAAGAACGTTTATTACATATTAATAATATAAAACTATTATTTGATAAAAGTTAAGCGTTTAAGTATGGTATATTTTATAATATCTAAAGATGTTTTTAAAATGTGTTTAATAGAATGAGATTTTTCTTTTAAACTTACTATAAATAAATAAATAAATAAATATGCCTTTTATTTTTAAAATTACATAAACATAGCTGAGAAAAAAAAAACATTATTAAAAAAAAAGAGCATAAACCACTGGCGCAGTCTAGCTTTAAAGAGCTACTCTACTGAACCAGAAGCTATACTTTACTATCAGTAAATAAATTAGGTAGTTAAAAAAAAAATTATCTTAGGCAAATTAATTAGTAAATTACAATAAATTATTAATTAAATATTACAATTAGAAGAAACTAGAAGAAACTTGCATAACAAACATTAAATTTGCCAGAAAAATTGCACAACTAACAAAAGCCACTAAAAAAAATCTCCATTGGTTTGCAAATTAAATAGATGTTCCTTGAATTTTATTTTAAAAGATTGAATTGATAAATTAATTAGGTTTGTTGGTACTTTATTAAAAATATTTGCTGCATTATAAGAATATGGCCTCTGAAACATGGCACTATGATGAAGTGGAACCGTAATTCTTTTAGAAAACCTTATATTTAAACCATGAACAGTGTCCCGAAAAATTAGTCTTTCTTTAAGGGAGACAGGGGAAGATGTGTCATTAATTATTTTCAATAAAAACACTGCAAAATGTAATATCCTGCGCATATCCATTTTAAGCCATCTAATATCTCTATATAAATATGATACATGGTCAAATTTTCGGAGTCCATAAACAAATCGAACGCAAGCATTTTGGACCCTTTGAATTCTTACCCGACTTTCCAAATCTAGACAAAACCCATAAACTACGTCAGCATAATTAAAATGAGACAGTACAAGGGATTCACATAATTGTTTTCTTAACTTTACATTTAACATATGGCGGTTATTATACAATGTTTTCAGGGACATAAAAGTTCTTTGAAAAAATTTTTTAAGGTGTTCCTTAAATCTTAATTGTTCATCCAAAATAACCCCCAAGTTTTTACCGTTGTTTACAAATTCCAATCTTGTATTATCAAAATTAATATTTATATTAGATTTTAAAAACTCTCTTTGATTTTTGTTACCAAATATCATAAGCTGGGACTTATTAGGATTTAATTTTAAATTGTGATTTTTTGAGTTTAAGCCTAGTGCTTGCAGGTCTTTATTTATGAGTGATTCGGCCTCTTTATAGTCGCTGTAATCAAAACAATAATAAATTTGCGTATCATCAGCAAATGCCTGAAGCTTACAATATTTGAGCGATTTTAAAACATCTGAGGTAAACATTATAAAAAGCAAAGGACCCAAAATAGAACCCTGCGGTACTCCACAACTAATACTTACTTGTTCAGACTTTCTGTTATCGGAAAAAATCATTTGATATCTATTAGACAAATAGGATTTTAAAAGCAAATAGGAGTTATTATTAAAACCGTAATACTTAAGCTTAGCGCACAACAAATTATGGTTAATGGTGTCAAACGCCTTAGAATAATCCAACAGCACTAAAACGGTATGCATGTTTTTATCACAAGCTCTAAATAAGTCATCAGTTACATTACTATCATCAATCTAGATATTTATTTCTTTATTTTCAAATGCGTTTTATGCATCAGGGAACATTTTTCGACGTGCAAAGAAAATAATTTTTACTAATGGCGTTCATAAGAGATTTATCTTTAATATTATTTAATAAAAAAAGTACACCATTGCATTTTTCTAAAATAAATTTTTAAATCCTTGTTTTGAGCAAATTTATATTCTTGAATTTTTATTTATTTGTATATCTTACCTGATATAATTATTGTTAAATAAACGTTAATGCATTTCCATTTTTTGCTATTTATTTGCATATGATATTTCATTACTAGTTATGCAAATCCCTTGTCAGTTGTTTTAAATGCAGACATTTTCTCCCTTGTGTAAATAAGATCGTATATGATATACGAATATTCTACAGTTTAATAAATATCACTTGACGATATACGGTTGATAAATATGCCAACAGTTTTAATTTAAAATTTGCATTTTTAAATCTTGATAATAAAAAGTTGTCTAGAACAACAGAAAACTTAATTTTTTAAGGGTTGGGTTGATAAAAATTAAGGTTTTTATATACAGAAAACATATATTCAATTTTTAATTTTATAACACTATTTATTTAACTGTGTTATAATTTTATATATAAATATTTAGTTTAAAAACAGCGTTTATAAATTAGATAATATGGACGAAAAACAGTGATTTTTCAGAACAATTTAATTTAATATTTGAGGTGCAATAATGGAATTTAAAAACTAGATATGTAAATCCCGTGTCAATTTTTTTTTAATTCTGAAATTTTCTTTTCTTTTTGTAAACAGAATAGTATATAAAATACGTATATTCGACAGTTTAATAAACATATATAACGATAATATTATATGATGTATTGCTTAAGATGTTTGTATAAGGGCTAATAAATTTTTAATAACGATCATCAAAGATATACAGAAATTTCACCTACTCGTCCGGTCGAAAAACGTAAAACCAATTTAAAAAATTAATGCAATTAATGTAATGCAACAAACTAGTGTTTGCAATAAAATTAATTCCATTCTGCCCATCGCTAATGTCAGTAAAATAAAGTATTAAATAAATATTTTTTTAATTAAAAGAAAATCAAAATCTAAAAAAAACAAACTTAAGAAGATTATTAAGGAAGTTAAAGGAGCAATTAAAAATTCTTAAACCAAAGCGACGCTATCAATTCTTATAACCATATATGACAGAATTATCTTTACGTTCGTATTTTTAAATTAAAAGTCAAGGTCATATTAAGAGAATTGCCAATTTAAACTTGGCCAATAATATACCAAGGACAGTCACGTTCCACGCTGTTCTTCCGTACAAAACTCAACCTAGTTAGGGAGAACATCGGTATTATGTCCACGTCGTAACTGGCCGACCGCTTATCTTTAACAAAGCAAGAAATGATGCTGCAACTGAAGAAATTTAACCCACTTTAATATTATTACGTACACTGATGAGAATGAGATAAGTATGCAGTCTGAGTATTTAATATATTTTAATTTCAGGACGGTACATTAAATTGATTTTGTTTCAGTCTTTGTTTTCTTTCATTTAAAGTTTATCGATTTGTCACCTTTTAAATACTTTTTTAGTAATTAAATGATCTACACCAAAGTATGCAAGTACTCAATTTGTGGAATTTGTGGCTTTATTTTAGTTTTAAATTTCTTATTGGTTCTCTCTCTTTTTTATCTTCTTTTTTAATCTTTTCCTTCCCCTTATTGTCTAAATCTTCTTTTGATTCAAACAAAAAGTAGTTTTAATTAGTTTTTTTTTTTATAATTATTGTATAAAAAGGTATATTCCTTCTTTGCTTAATAATTGTTTTTGCAGGTATCTGCTATATTTTACATTTAAAGAATACTTATTTGTTATTTGTTTTATTTTATAAGAACTTGATACATTGTATTAGTCCAGTATTAACTATTTATTTTTAGTTAAAGCGCATTGTTAATTTTAGAAAGTATTATATTGATTTTCCATTAAGTTCGATTTTGAATAGTACAAACAGTATACAGTGAACTCCGGTTATAACGTACCCTCTAGGGTGAATAAAATTAGTACTTTATAACCGGAGGTACGCTATAAAAGAAACCCATAAAAATAAATATTTAAAGATTTATTTGTTTTAATTAAAGGACTAAATTAACAAAAAATACATTCTAAGTATTAAATACAAAAAAAGATATAATATTAATATGTAACATATAACATTGAAATAGGATACATATACATATGTAATAAAAATAAATCTGTACTATTTATTAGTTACGATTTTTTAAAAAAATAACGTGTTATTTTTGTTTGCTGTTTTTTACACAATTTGAAATTCTCGATGTACTTCTCAACTTTTAACGAGGCTTGTAAAATTGTATCATCAGATCCGTAATCAGTATATTGTAAGAAATTCGTAACAGTTTTAATTGCACCAAGTGCTTCACAATAACTTGGGATGGGTTCGTTCACTAGTCTATCTTCATCGCCGCTTTTGTTATCGGAAATTAAATCATTCGTTAAACAGTTTGATTCTATAACTTCGGCAATAATGTCGCAATCCGTTAAGGTCTTCATTGCTACCAGATTATCGTCAATGGTCGTAAAATTATCTAGTTCAGAAAGATATTTTTCTACAGTAGTTACGTCTTGGCAGTGATTTTGCAACCAATAACTTAGCGGAATATCCCAGTCATCATCATCATCATCAACACTTTTATATTTCTCGTACCACTGATTCAGAGGCAAGTCAACATCTGAATCAAACTCCTCGATCGATTTCACTAGACCAGCATGTCGAAAGCAGTTTTGAATCATTTTTTGTGAAACCTCATTCCAAGATTTCAGTGAAAAGATTAAAGAATTGAGTCGAAGAGCTGAGAGTTTTACCAATTTCACTAAACTTAATACAAGAATTGTAAAATTGTTTAAAGAAAAGCTAAAAAACAAAAAGAAAGAAGAGCAAATGACAAAATGGAAAAAAAAAGAATTACATGGACAAATAGTTAAAGAAGTTGAAAACTATTAAATTAATACATAATTGATAGCCAAATAGCCATTTTAAATACAAATATTTAAAATGGCTATATCAGACGTTTTTGGCCACTATTCGCTGGTATGTCAACCAAGTTAGTTTTTCTTGTTGAATAAACATTTTAATGCTGCTTTAAATGATGGAAGTTCTCATTTGATATATCAAAGTGAGGTTAGCTGAAGGTGAGGAAGTAATTGACAGAACGTAGGTAATTGCGCAAAGTACTTCGAATACAGCTAAAATACACTGGGTGCAAGGTAGTTTTAACAAAGTGCAATGTTAGAGTAAAACTGTATAAAATAGAAAAGAATCATAATAATAATTTTAATGTTAATATTAATAATATATCATTATTACGTGCAGTAGTAGTGTAATATATATTTATATGATTTCGTACCTCTGATATGTATATTTTTGAATTTTTAATAAACTAACTAGCTTGGTTTTAAGCGGTCGTAAGGCCTTTTAATGCTTTTCGTGTTTAACAATAATTTTATTATCAATATTTTTTAATACTAGCTTAAAGCAACATGATTTTCAGATATAAAGTACGTTTGGTTAAAGTACGTGCTATTAAATGGTAAAGTCTCCATTGTAATGATCCTACAATTCTTATTATAAAAGAAATACATTTTTAAAATCCTAATTTAATTTTTTAAAGTCTGACACAAGTAAAATTTGTCGTGCCTTAAACTATAAAACTTTAAACCTCTAATATTGCTTAACAATTGTAACTTATTTTTGTCAAACAGTAATTACATAGTATATTTGTAAGATTGGCTATCTTTATGATGATCTGCTTTTGATACTCGGATTAAGGGTTTTTAGCCCATCAAGAAAGAATATTTTGGTTGCCAAAGTTTAATATTTTTCTCTTGGATTAATTTAATCTCAAAGATTTTTTATTTTTTTTTTATATTTTAATATTTAATAAATTGACACTTGTAAAAACTAGCAACATTCTTAAATCCATAAAAATATTTATTAGCATCTAGACAAAGATTTACTAAAATTAAAAGATTAATTAAATTAAAATGCCTTGGGAGTTTAAGGAGATTCCGGGATTAAAATGATGAAATAAGAGCGGATGTGAACAAATAAATAGACATATAATGCATTTTTTTTTCATTGGTAATTCATTGGTTTTTCATTGGTTTGGTAATTCATCGGATGCTAGTCTTACATAAACTTTTTTAACATATTTCCGTCGGAAACAATTAAGTTATGTGGCTTAAAAGTGATTTTTGATTTCGCTTGCTCAAGGCTTTTTAAAGCTGTTTAAAACTCCAAATGTACTAAAACTAATAAAAATGTTGCCGCCAATACTGTAAACGTACGTTGGGATTTAAAAATTAAGGTCTCTAAGACATATAATCTATTTTTATATCTTCCACTATTAGCACAAAACTTAGAACTAACCAAAACTCTTAATTTTTTTACTCGACACGTGTTTTCCTAACGATGTTCTACTATTACCTTCTGGTCCAATATGAGAGTTGAATCAACCCCCAATCGCCTATTGCGTAATTTATCTGCTTTTCTACAGATCAAAAATAATTCTTTTTAATGATTGTCATGTAAATAAGTCTGAATTTAAAAAAATGGAGTTTTGCTTTCATTTGTGATCATATTTTTGTTTGCTTTTCTTAAATAAACGGCAATGATCATCGTAATTTTCTTCTGCCTTTTTTACTTGAGTATCAGCATTCCAAACTATTTCCTTCTATGTAAAAAATCATAAATAAAAATCCAATTATAATTTTATGTCCATTTTGTATGTACTTATCAGCTTTCAAATTTTGCCAATAAAAAACTTTTTACCATTCTATTTTTAATGGATATTTAAAATGTAAATTTGTTATTGTATTTTAAATTGTCTTAATCGTTTTTTTTCTTTTTGTACGTTATATAATAATATTTTATTTAACAATATATGTGTTATAAATACATATATATTGTTCTTATCCTATTAAAATATTTATTTTACATAGTTTTAATTGATAACAATAATATATGCATGCATAACTTAAATGGGTGTGATATTGGTAATAATATTATAAATTAAAAGATTGATTTGGTTTTTAAAATAACCTATTATCTAGTTTTTTCACTATTTATTTTCACCCCACAAAAATAATTTTTTACCTGAAATATCCTGTTTTCTAAGTCAATTAGCAAATTATCAGTCAATAATCTCTCATTCAAAAAGTCCTTTCAGATGGAACTCAAAAATATTATATCGAATTATAATTTTCCACTAGTTTATATGCGTCTGTCAGCTTTCATTAAAATTATACCAATTAATATACTAAATATTTATGATGTTAAGAGCTTTTGAATTGTTATTTAAATAATTTGTTAATTAAATATGTTTTGCTAGCTCCCTTTTATATTTTAATAGTGAAAATGTATATTACTTTTGATATTTAATAACGGCTTTGCTTTATACACTCAAAACCCCACTTTTTAAATAAAATTTAACACAATAATATTTTCATAAATTTATTTATTTAAATATAATAAAAGTTTAATTTCATAAATTATATAAAAAAAAGTAATCTAAAATTTAAAAAATAAGTAATAATACTTCCAAGTACATATATTATTTATTTAAATAAAAATCGAATAAGCTTAAATACTATAAAACTTAAAAAGGTAAAAAAGGATTCTAGTTATTGATTCACTGATTGGCATTTATCCAATTATTATAATTGTATGGAGCTGTAAACAGTTGAATATTGAACCTTTTTTAAACTTTATGTCCTATTTCAATTACCCAGATAAAAGAAATTTATCGGTTTTTCGTTTGCATACTGACCCAATACTGAATTTAAATGGTTCGCCTAAACGTTTATTGGCCCTCATATCATTTGAATTTGTGGAGGCGGTTGTAGTTCTTTTTTCTTTAGGCTCCAACAGAACTTTAGATTACAAGCAATGGAATTTGGAATGTGCCAAATAGAAATTTGGGTTAGGTCACTATCCCACTTGGACTGCACACGTTGGTTTATTATATGTTAACTTATGGAAAGCTTTAATTAATAAACAAGTCATTAATAATACTTAATGCTTATTAGAGCCACATTAGACCTGATGTCACAGTGGAGTGACACAAGGTGCCCCACTCACAAAAAACCTAATGCTTATGATACCGTAATGATATATATGCGTAACGAAAACCAAACCTAATATTTTCTAAAATCAACTTTTTAGTTAGAGTATTTTATTTGTTACAATATTTAATTAACAAAAATAATAAATGTATGACTAAATAAATACGGTAGATGCATACATTTTCTTATCTTCTATCTAGTTTCTTCTTTTTTCTTTCTTTTTTCTAGTTTCCTAATATTACAGTTAATTGTTTTGCTCGTAATTCGTATTGGCTACTTACATCACTTAGATCGAACCTGCTCTGAGCTTTTCTTCTACATTTTATAAGAGGATAAGAAAGAAAATGTTATGTAAAACCCAAATTCTTGACCAAATTACCAGTGGCTGTCAGGTAACTTTCATTGAATTAATATTTAAACCAAATGTCATGTCATTTAATGGAAATTCATTCTATTATTACAAGAAGAGTAATTTTTATATAAATAGGTAGATTTTTTTAATATAAGTAATTTGAATATTATAATTTTATGACATGTGTCAATAAATATATAATATAATATATATGTTTCACCCATACTAGGCATTATTAGATCTTCAGATCATTCAGATCAAAAATATTAAATGCATAACCTCAATGCATATGATATATACGTAGTATAAAATTTTCATAGCTTAATGACGTTGTGGCCTTGGTATGATATTATAATTATTTAGACAATTTTTTTTATTAAAATTTTATATATCACTATTAAAGTAAATTTGTCAATAATTTTTAATTCATCTTGAATATTTTTTCTGCTTTCAGTACGTTTTATTTTGACTTTACGAGTTATTTTTCTTATCGTTTTTAAAAGTTCTTTTTATTAAAATATGTTATTTTTATCTCATAAAAAGATACATGTACGCATAACTTAACTAGCTGTGATAGCTCTAAAAATAGGTTAAATAATACTTAGCTCTAATATTATAATAAAATGCTAATTTGTTCATTTAAGCTTAAAGCAATCTACTAATTAGATCGATGGTCCACCCACAACATTTATTTTTTAACTAAAATTTACTCGTAACTAAATCGACTAAACAAATCCCAAACCAATTTCCGATAACCCACTATGGCATGTATTTTCGTTCGATTTCCCAAATTATCAAATAAAGTTTACTGCTTCGTTATTTGCCATTGAGCTTTACATTTAAATAGTAAAAACTGAAAACAAACATGAGAGTGTAATACACACGTGCTTATTTTCATGTCGACATGCTTATTATTTTATAACTGAGTGCGAAAAGCTAATATTAGTCATCAAAGTATCTACATATAAGATTTATCATTAAAATAAATTGCGATATTAAAAATTGACTATCATTGATTAAACAAGACAGAGAAAAACTCATTTTCTAAATGTATGTAATGACTGCCTCGATAAAAAACATGAATATTTTATAAGACTATTTCGCTTTACTTTTAATTTCCTGCCGGTTGTTTTAGTGTTTATGGGGTAATAACCCATGTAATGAAAACTGGTAAAAAATATATAAAAAATGAGTTTTCCCGCACACAAAAAAGCAAATATATTTATTAAGTTTTTTGCAGCATCATTAATTCAAAGATTCAAATTTTGTTTTAAAAGACGCGTTTTATATATTTTTAATATCAACTTAATATAATTTGCGTTAAAAAGTATTTAACCATACCTATCAATTCAAGCTGATAATTTTAATTTAATGATAAAAGTTAACGTTTCTTGAAAAAAAATTTTTATATAATTTTTATTTGTTTAAACCAGCTGTTTTTGTGAATATTTGAAAACTTATAAGTATTGACCTTACTTTTACTATCTTTTTAATTGGAACTTCCACAAATCCTAAAACTCGTCAATTTTCTTTCGAAATATTTCCTTTTTTTTCATTTTGGTCATTTATCAGTCATATAATGTTTGGTTAATGAACAAATTTTATGGAAAAAATTAATATTTCTGTAATTTAAACGGATATATTACCAGCTTGTATATTTTCTTAAGACTTTCCCATCAGTGAATACTTTTATTCTATTGGTTAATATTTATTTTATTTATTATTATTTTATTTTATTTTATTAGCATTTATTTTTTAAATTTTGGGATGTAACGTTAAATAATCTAATATAATATGTTCTAAATCAAACTTTTTATAGAATATATAATAAGCTTTTATTTTTGTTAACTAATTTTAATTTATTTGCTTAAGTAAATGTAGTACGATTTGTGTTATTAAAAAAATTAAAAAATATATAAAAACTAAAACTAACATCTGAGGCATGTTTTTATACCTGGTCGAGGCTTCCAGGTAAAATATTTAACAAATTATTTATATACGTAGCAATTCTACCTAATTATTTATTTTTTTTTGATTTTTTGTAACGTGTTATTTTGATTTTTTAACGAGCAAACTTGACGTCATTATTTTTATTTATGCTATATTTTATAGACTATAAGATTATATTCTAACTATAGGCTTCATCCAGTTAGCCCTACATTTTTCTTGACCTTAAGTTTTGACTTGAGCAAATCCTAAAAATTCTCATTGTTTCTTTCTTGATAATTCATATTTTATTTTAATCATTTATTTAGTCATATGACGTTTTTTTACTGTCTATTGTATAGACTTTAAACGACCAAAATAATAATTGCCTAACTTAAATGGGCATTACAGCAGCCCACATTTTATAATGACTTTCGCTTGCCACTGAATACTTTCATTCTATAGGCTAATGCTTTTAAATTAATGTTTTAATTTTGTGATGTAATGAAAATTAACTCAACATAACATGTTTTAAATTTTTATAGTTAGGTCTTATTTTGTTTAAATATTTTAGGCAATTTTTAATTAACAGAAATAATACATCCTCGCCTAACTTAAATGGCATTATCCAAAAAATATGTTCATTTAATATGTAGATCTATTATTGTTAACTTTAGCTGTTTTTTTTTTTTAATTAAAAGCAATCCACTAATTAATTCAATTATTCACCACAAAATTTGTTTTTAACTAAAATGTACCCGTAAACCGTTTAAACAAATTTCAAACCAATTTCCGCTAACCCACTTTGGCATGTATTTTCATACGATTTTCCAAATAATCAAATAAAATTTAGTATTTCATTATTTGTCATTAAACTTTACACATTTAAATTGTAAAAACTTAACAGAAACATCAGGGCAAATACACACGTTTAGATATTAGTTTACTATTTTATTAGTAATAATGTGAAAACCTATATTAGTCATAAAACTGAAGGCTGAATATATGCTATTTATTGATAATATAGATTATAACATTAAAGATATACGTTTCCTAATTAAACGAGAAATATAAAACTCTTTTTCCTAATGAGATTTACGATGGCTCGGTTGTACAACAAATAAAATCATAAATCTACCATAAAACTATTATGCTATGATCGTTCAGCATTTACTTTCGAAGCCCTAATTTTCGTTAATTCGAAATAATAAACTAGGTATTAAAAAAAAAAAAAAAAAACATTAAAAATAGGTTTTTTTCAAAAATTTAGAAGTTACACTTTTCATTTGGTTTTATCGCGGCATCATTTAATTAAAAAATTAGATTTTATTTTGGAGAACACTTTTAATTTATTGTTAAAACAAATATAATACAATTTGTGATATTAAAAATTAAAATGTTTTCTTAAAAAATGTATTGAAACTAGAACTAATGTCTAAGGGATAAGAAAATTTCAGAATTTTCAGGCAAAATACGTAACCAAATTTTTAATTATATTTAGCAATTATTGTAGCTAATTTTTTAAAATTTTTAACTTTTGTTCAAAAAACGGTTTTTATATAGTTTTTCCCAGGTGTTTTTCTAATTATCATAAAATTTCTAAATATTGACCTTTCTTCATTACTTCTGTTTTATTTTTGGCTTAAAACTTGCACCAATCCTTAAAACTGTCCCTTTTCTCTCCAAAGAATTAAATTTTGTTATCAGTGGTTTAGTTATGTGATGTCTGGTTAATATTTTATAAATGTCCTATGACTTTCTCTTTAAACATTTACTATTAATGTTAATGCCTTTGTATTTATTTATTTGGGGGTTCTAACGCCGGTTAGACAAACCTTATAATTTTAAAATTAAATTTTTTGTAGACTAAATATTTAGATTTTATTCTTGTACTGTCAAATATTTAAGGCAATTTTTAATATACAAAAATAAGATGTGCATGCATAACTTAAATAGGTATAATATACCCCAGAAAATATCCTTGTGTAATATTTAGTTATAATATTATTACTTAAGGCTAGTTTGTTTTTTAAAATTAAAAAGAACCTATTAATAAATTCAATCTCACCACAAGCTTATTTTTTAACTAAAATATACCCGTAAATTCCAACCAATTTCGGATTATCCACTTTGGCATGTATTTTTATACGATTTCCCAAATTTTCAAATTAAGTTACCTGTTGTATTATTTGCCATTAAACTTTACACATTTGAATAGTAAAAATGAAAACAAACATCAGAGCAAATACACACGTGCGGATGTTTGTTTTAATATAGACACGTTTACTGTTTAATTAGTAATAATGCGAATATCCAATATTATTCATAACAATGCCTACAGAATATATGGCATAAACTTAGTGGAAGATAAATTAAAATAAGTCAAATAGACGTGTTCTGATTAAACAAGAAATATAAAACTCATTTTTTTAATGATATTTACGATAGCTCGATTGTCCGACAAAAAAAAATCATAAATATTACATAAAACCAATATAGTTTGGTGGTCCATTAATTTTCTAGCACTAGTTTTGACTTATTTGGAATAACAAGTGTGGTGATGAAAAAGTAAAAAATTAGTTTTCTGAAAACTAAGAAGCTAACATTTTTATTTAGTTTTATCGCATCAGCATTCAATTCAAAAAATATTTTTTTTACCGTATTTCAAAAAACCGCTTTTATATTTTTTGATTCTTTAAACGAGCTGTCTTTCTGATTAGTTTAAAATTTCTAAAAATAAACTTCCGGTTGCGCCTATCTTTTTTTGATCAAGACTTAAAAATTTATTTCTTCGTTTAGTCAATTATTTACTTATATAAGGTTTTGTTAATATTTACTGTATATATTAACTTAAATGCATATAATGGCAGCTTGTTATAATTTTCTTACGACTTTCTTCCGCCACTAGAGACTTTTTAATGGCTTTATATTAATTTTGTAATTTTGGGATTAATGAAGGTTAACTCAACATAACATTTTCTAAATTAAAATTTTTGTAGCTTAAGTAAATACATTATACCCTTAAACGGTCAAAATATTTTAGGCAAATTTTAATTATTTCCAAAAATAATGATATATATATGCATAATTTAAATGGATATAATAGCTTCAAAGAAATATGTTTATATAATATTTATTTTTATTATTCTTAACTAAAGCTCGTTTATTTTTTAAACTAAAAACAAGCTTCTAATTTATTTAATTATACACCACAAAATTTATTTTTAACTAAAATGTACCTGTAAATCGGTTAAAAAAGTCCCAAACCAATTTCATTCAAACCTACATTTGCATGTATTTTCATAGAGTTCCTAAATTATTAAATAAAGTTTAGTGTTTAATTATTTACCTTTTGTTTAATTAGTAAAAATTAAAACAAATATTAGAGCATATAAAATACACACGTACGAATATTAGTTTTCCTGTCGACATATTTTCTAACTAATTAAAAATAATGCACATAACCAATATTATATAACATGATGTCTATTGGCAAGATATAATAAAATAAAACGTTACTTTTTAAACAAGAAATATAAAACTTATTTTCTTAGTCATATTTATGATGCCTTGCACGTCCGACAAAAAATCATAAATATTCCATGAAACCATTATAGTGTGATCCTTCAGCATTTAATTTCCTGGCACTAGTATAAGCTTATTTAGAATAATAACCCTCGTGATGAAAACCGACAAAAAGAACAATAAAAATGGGTTTTTCCGAATATAAAGAAGTTAAAATTTTCATTAAGTTTTATCGCAGCATCATTTAATTAAAAGTTAAAATTTTGTTTTCAAAAATGCTTTAGAATAAAATAATACCATGTTTAATTAAAAAGAAATGTAAAGATAATTAAAATTAATATTTTAGTTTTTATGGAAATTATAGCATAAAATTCCCGTTTTGTTTTTTAAGTCGATATCTGAAAATGAATCTCAAATCGGTGGATCACTTCAATAACTTTAGTTTTAAAACTGGAATAAACAGTGGCTCGTTCAGCTCGTTTTTCTGGCTTTATGTCTAGTTTAAATCACAATGGCTTTTATTGCTAGCATAAAAGTAGATTTATTACTTTTTTCTTATGTAGCGCGCCAACGCAAATTTTGAAATGATCCTTTTACTGGAATATCCACGGTTTTTATCGAGATACGAGTTTTAAAAATACTTTTATTTTGGAAAAATATATTTTTGATTTTGGTTATTTACATAAAATATTATATTTGTACTTGGATTTTTATATTTTAATTTTGAATTTTAAATGTTAGTGGCAATGCTCAACAATATTAAAAAAGAGCAAAATTATCCCAACATTCAAACAAAAATTTAATAAAGCAGCTACTTTTTACATAAATAGTATTTTTTTATATTTTGACAAAATATAAAAGATATTATAATTTATATTATAGAGTATAATATAGTATAGAGTATATACTATAATTATAGAGACAGATTTCAAAAATATGCCAAACTTCATGATTCCAGTGTCTTTTCTTTCAAAAATTATCCAATTTTAACCTGCGGTATATAATAATTTTAGTATAATAGTTTTTTAGACCAGAAAAAATACAAATTAAGAATTAATAAAGGTTTCTAAAAATTGCCACTTCACAGGTTCTTATTTGTAATATTTAAAAGAATTTTACGACAGGTAACGGTGAAATTTTTTTTAAATAATTTTAATTAACTTTTAAAAAACTCTGTGGATATCTTTTTCGGATAGGAAGTTAATTTTTTTAAAATTAAACTAGCCTTCTAAGATATTTACATTATTAAACAAAGTTACTATTTATAAATTTTTTTTTTATTACATGACAAATTTAACTTTAAATAATGCCAACATTAAAAACATTCTTAAAAATTCAAATTATATTTATATTACTTATTTTATTGCAGATTACTTTAATCAAATCATCTAATAAAATTATTTTTTTATTAATCTTTGGATTCGTAGTATTTGCATTAGTGTGAATTTGTTATAATTTGAATACCATTTTATATTAAAAAGGAGAAAAAATGTAAGAAGATTTTTCAAATATCGTACACTTAGCTATGAAGAAATTGACATATAAAATTAAATTAAATTTCCGTTAAGAAAACGGTTTTTGAGAAAACTCAAGTCTGCTAAATTCTAGTACCATAGAATATATTATAAGAACTACTAAGTCTATTTTTTAAAACAATGATTCTAAAGTTAAGCAGTGACCACTTAATTTATAATGATGACTTATAAACCTGTTCAAAAAGTAAATAAGAGGAAAGCATTAAATAATTAATTTTACTGCCAAAATGGAAAATAATAATTAAGCTTAAGTACATTTCTGTGAATTTTAATATTTTTTTTTTATTAAATGCATAAAACACTTCTAACATGTGCATAACTGATATTATAAAAAGACTATTTTTTATATCTACTGTTAACATTAAAAAATTATATAGAAAAATACGTTTAAAATTATTTAATAAAGTAAGATATTTCTGAGAACTATATTAAAAATTATCAGAATTAAATTATCTGCTTTATCCAATCTCTAGATTATCAATTAAAACTGAAAAAAAAAATTTTATAAATATTTAAAATAAAGTAATAACTTAAAATGTTGAAAACTTCTTTATAAAGACAAAGAAATAAACGCAACAAAATATTATTTACTAATATTAACTAGTTGAAAGATAATATGAAACAGTAAAAAATTATGTAACAAATCAATTTCACATTATTTTATATCACTTTTTCTATTTTGCATAGAATATAATACATATAATCGGTGTTTTCGTAAGATTGCTTTTGTGAGCTTGAAAATTTGTGTTGGAAATACTTTTTAATTAATATAGTTCACTACATAAGTTTTCTAATAAATCTGACCATATGGCGTTAATGGTGGCTAGAATATTAGGCTCAATGTTTAAAGCCTTTAAGAGTGTATCAAAATAACCCCATAAAAAGCAATCTAATAGCTTTATTGTACAGAAACAAGGAAGTCAGTTAACACTACTTTTACAAATAAAAGTTTTCACCGAATTAATTTTGTAATAAATTGATGTTTAAGTGCACTATATTTAGTCGAAACTTAGCTGATTAATTCAGCATGGCTCGATAGTACTCGCCGTTCACCACAACGGTTGCTCGTACCTCATTTCAATGGACGTTGCCTCCAGTGTTTAAACCACATCAAACAGTCAATTTTAATCATTATAATGGTGACTCATTAACAGCTTGAGGATTGCCTCTGCTCTATATGTAGTAGTTTTGCTTGTTGACCAAGATATTTAGCCAGAAATGGCTTTTCGAAGAATTTTCAATATAGTCGTAGGACAAAGGCCAACAAGCTGAGAACCACGATGAATTGAAATTTCAGTCTTTTTTACCATTTCGCACTAAAGCATAATATTCGTTTTAAAGCAAGAAGAGAACAGTTGATTTAATGACGATCCATAACTAGAAATGCTTGCTCACTAGGCCTATTACGTTGAGCGTTAAATTGACAAAAGTGCTTCATAAACTTTACGAAGAGATACATTTTTAGAGTAAGAAAAGAAGTATTTTTTAAAAATTTGAAAGCGATATTCTAACGTTAAACGACTCATGATGAATTGCCAACTCTTACTGCATAGAAATGTTATTATGGTGTGATGTTAACAAATGTGCAACTAAAGACAATAAATATCGAAACAGCTAAAAAAACACTCTATATATTTAAAGATATATTTTATATATAAGTTATACCGTATAAATGCATAACTATTTTAAATAAATATAAATTTCCTAAAATATAATATATATATAGGCTTTTATTTTAGGGTTAGTAATTAAAAATTGATATAGCAGAATAATAATTATGCCACCATAAATAAATTATAAAACTTTATGCGATTGAAATTCTGTATTTAAACTTTTATATTTCATTTATTTCGGAGTACACTGTATTCGTCTAATAATTTACGTAAAGAAATAATATCAAAAGATGAATAATTAATTATAAATTACTAAGTTAAGAGATAAGTCCAAAATAAAGATGTCTATCATGAGGAACTTCTAGAACAAAAGAAATACGATTGCGCATTTTAAAGCCTAACAATATGCCTTTTAGAAAGTTTTAAAATTTCTAGTATTTCCGGAGATATGCCTTAAAAACCAAAATTTTATGATTTTGATTTAATTTTTTTTTGCCGGTATTTAAAGTGATATGCAAAAACAAAGGACACTTTCTCGTGATCACTTTTTAAGCTTTACAAAAGAGCGTTGACGTTTTTCCGTACGACGTTTTATTGCGGAGAAACCATCCTCAACTTTATTTTTTTATATGGCACGTAAAAAAAGTATACCCTATTTATATGAATGTATATTTTATTGAAGTGTAATATTCTATGATACAGCAACGCCGTTGAAGCTGGTCGTATGTCTTTATACGTAACCTACATAATCTAAAGAGAATACAACCCAGTAGAAATATTAAGCTTTGTAATAAAAAAAATAATGTAATATTAGCTTTAACTGAAAATCCGGAAATATCTGTTAGAAAAATTTACAAAACTACCGGAATACCGAAATCCACTGCCCATTTCATTTTGGAAAAACAGAAATTCCACCCGTTCAAATTCAGAATCTGTCAAAACCTTAGACCACGTGACGAGGAAAGGCAAAGAACATTTTATAAAAGTTGCGCCAGGCAGTGTCAGGAAGATAAAACATTTCCCCATAAGATTATCTAGTAAGGTTCTAAATAATAGAATTTTTAACTGGAGAAATATACATTAATGGTCAGGGAAAAAACACCGTTTTGGTTTTGATATATGGGTTATGATTTTTGAAACAGATTAATTAGGCATCTTTTTTTAAAACAATTTTTTTTCCGGAGCATTATTATAACTTATTGGAACGCGATTTTAAAGAATCCTTGGACAACTTACCGCCTGCAAAGGTTGGAAACTATTGATTTCAACTACATGGTCCTCCCGCGCACAATGCCATACACGTTTATGAGTATTTGTCGTACAGATTTTCCGCAAAATGCATAGGTGTCGTGATCTGTTTTAAGAATAATAGTTATTTGTTTGAATATTATCTATGAACTAAACAATTTTTTTTAACTTTCTAGTAAATGGTTTTTAAGTAATTTATTTAACTAACTAACATATGACTATACTGATGAACCTCCGTATATGAATGAAGTTATAAAAGCGTCAAAAACTTGATTTAAATTTAATATTTTAAAACAAAAATAATAAAGCCTACACCTCCATACTCGCGCCATCATTTCACCACCTACTATACCAAATCATTGGGAATTTAAGAAAAAACCCATTTTTTCTAATTTAAATACTGTAGAATCATATTGTGTCATACATTGTTGTATTCGCAATAAAATATGCCATTTAATACCATATTAAAAAACAGGGTTGCTGATGGTTTCTCTAAAAGGAAACGTCGTAGGAAAAATCTCTCAACGCTATTTTGTAGAACTTAAAAAATGGACGTAAGAAAGTGTCTTTTGTTTTTCAATATCTCTTTAAATAACGTCGGATATAAATATAAACGAAATCAGCAAATCTTGGTTTTTTTAGGCATATCTCCGGAAGTAGTCGGAATTTTAAAACTTTGTAAACAGCATATTGTTATGTTTGAAAATGCGGAACTTTTCTCTAATTTAACTATCTTCGTATCTCTTTTGCTTTCCAAGATGACCATGATAGACATCTTGGACACACGGTATATAATAAGTATGCATATACGAAGAATAATATTGGCTCCTAAAAAATTTCAGCTGCAAGTTAACCTGAAGTTTTTATTAAGTGTTAAATTACGCTACTAAAGATAGGAATAAATAAAACATTAAAATCTATTAATAAGAATTAAAAAGTTTATTTTAATGCAAAATGTTAAACACGAATTGAAGCTAAAATATTGCTTAAAGTTCATGTGTAGAATTATACGGAATTTTCGTAATTATTCTATTTACTTTTATGCTGAATCAATAAAAAGAAATAAGAACAATTTGAATAGACAAGCTAACGATTATTTTCTCAGCGAGAAAACCAAGACCTAACCATCTCCATTTTCATGTACTTACTATTCAATGCAATTCTTAAACAATATAAAATAAACCGTTTACTATTCACAAGGGCTTCGATCACAACAAAACAGAAGCCCTGAAACCAATCCGAATTACTTCTCTAACAACGGTTCAATCCTTTTAGAAATATTTGCAAAGGATGTATTTTATCGATGCATTCGCTTGGTCCAGAATAGCTCTGTTTACTGTCAGAGATTTACTTAGATTTGATAAAATTGTAAAAAATACGTTGAAGTTACTGATTTCCTTGGAAATAAACATTTATAAATATATACAAATAAATATATATTTTTTTTAAATATTAAATTAATTATTTTTTTTGATTAATTATAATTGACGTCGGTTTTATTGAATGATACATAAAACCAAAAAAAAATCTAAAGAATTCTTTAGATGTTTTGTTGGTTTTATTTTTCGAAAAAAAATGTTTTTTTAACCAGCATTTAGGGGTTTCAACATTATTTAAATTATTAAAATTTAATTTCAAATAATGAAGCATAATTTAAATATTCATACACGGTAAAATGTTCAGAGGATAAAAACTTAGCATAAGGTTCTATACTTAAATGAGTTGGTTTATGTCTAAATGACTAAATATAAAAAATTAACACCTTAAATTTTAATAAATCATTTTGGAAATTTGAAATAAGTTCATGGCCATATTTTCAGAATATTAGTTTTCAAACAAAATTGAAATTACTTATATATATTAATTTTCGGACATTTTACTAAACCAAATTATAATTTTTCGGTTAAACTTTTACAAAAACAGAAATATTTAAAAGCGAAGCTCAAGTCATTAATTTTTTAAATTAGCTTTATTAGAACTCGAAAAATATCAGCATACTTTTTATAAAAAAACCACCGCAGTAATATCTAGGCGTGAAAGTTTTTACGCGGTATTTTGAGTAACAATACCTCATTGGAAGTTTGCCAGACATGCTAGCTTTGAGTTTTTTATGCTGGTTGCTTTTGATGCATTATCTTAATTACTCTACATGGTATAGTACACAGACGATCGTTTGCTCTTTTTAGAGAGCTAAATAGACCTTTTGTTAGCTTTTGTTTTTGTAAAAAAATTTAATTATTAGCACTTTCTCAAAAGCAATTTTTTTATTAAGTTTTGTACCTGTATTATGAACCAAAATCCAACCAAAAAGTAAGCATATACATCGTTATTTAAATTCATATAAAACATTTTTAAATTGTAACTTTATACTGGCTACATTCGGATTATATAAGCAATATTATATGAAAAAAATATATATGAAAAGTATGACAAATGCAATAAAAAAAGGACAAATTTTCATCATATTGTATTCTTCTTTATAAATGCATTGATTTTTAATTTTATGTAATATTGTTGTAAAAGAACTACTAAACTTTTTTCTATGTACATAGAATTATTTAATTATTTTGATTTTATATGAATTTTGTCAATTTGAACGTCTTTTCCTTTTAGAATTGCTAAAAAATTAGAAACCGTTAACAAAAATTGTACTATTTAAACTAATATGTTTATTTTTTTCTTAAAATTAACATTGGTATAATCTATTAAGCATAAATATGTTAAGTAATATTTTCTCTAAGATGTCTATTTAGAAATTGTTTTTCAGCATGATAGTATACCATAGTAATTCAGATATCAATAAAAAATTAATTAGAACATTTTACTGACATCGGATATCAAAATAACTAAAGTGATTAAAGGTTAAAAATATAAACATTGTAAAAGAAAATAAAAATGTAGGTTTTTCGCCATAATACTTTTTTAATTAGTAATCTGGTTGTCTAGCATTAACGATTTTAACTTTAAAATCTTTTTACAGGATCAAATGTACACAATCCAGGACAAATTAAAACTAAAACCAGTGTAAATTTTAATTTAATTTTGGCTAAAAGCTTTTGGTCGAAAACCATTTCTTAATTAAATACCTCCTTAAGATCCTAATATATATAAATATATATCATTATATATTAATTATAGCTTAACTCTAAGGTTTTAATTTTAGTCTATTTTACAATATCTTTTTATATAAAAAAAAAATTAATTATCACGTTCTTAACTATATAAAAGAATTTTAAACTGTTTTTGGTAGAAAATTTTTACTAAAAATTAATTACTTTTTTCTTACAGAAAAAATGTTACTTCAACAACACTTAATTTAAGTTTTTAAAAAAAGACCGTATATGATTAGATTTTTATAAAATAAACGCTGTAGAAATATATACTTTTAGTCTTGAAGGTGATACGGAGAGCATCAAAACGTACACTTAGAAGATTGTTTTATTATACACAATTTACTTTGTTAGTAGACGAAAACCCATATCTTTGAATATTAAAGAAAACAAATTAAAAAAAAAATTGACAATTAGGAAATCTGTTAATTATAATTTTTTTATTTCCAAAACGTCTTAATAAATATTTGTTGCTCTTAATTACACTTTTAGTTACATACATTTTAATTTTATGCTGGTGTCCAAATTTGGTAATGCACGTATTACGATTTTGGAAACTTCAAAAGAGAATATAGTCATTTTTGAAAATTTTATAAAGACTAAAATTATACGTTTTTAGAATTCCCCATAGTTTACATATTTATGAGTTTTATTCAATGATTTTTAAGTTAAATAGTATTTTTGGAAAATAAATAATTAGACTTGTTTTTTATTAAATTGTTTTTTGTTGTAATGACTTTTTCAGGTATTTGGTCAAATCGTTTAATTTTACTTCAAAAAATCATTATTCTTAATAAGTTACTCTAATTATACATTCTATAATAAATTTAATATATTTTTTACTTTTAGTTCCTTAATGTACAACGTTACCAGATTCGTATTAAAATATTTTAAGATTTCAATTTAAAGAAACAAAATTAAAAACGTTTTCTGCACAAAAACTTTTTTTAAATTTTTTGAGAGATTTAATTTTTTTTTATAAATTTGTTATAGTATAATTTTAAAATTGCATTATTTTATAAAAAAAAACGTAAAAAAATGCAAGAGTCAAAATTATAAACTAAATGGTTTTTGCTAACACCTTGTAAGGTCGCAAGACAAGTATCATCAGATTTGGATACACCGTTTGAAAAAAGGTATATTATATAGAGGATACATGATAGTCATTTGAAAATAAAAAGGATCCTATTTTGAACACATCCAGGACACTTCACAGGACACAAAAATATGCTCAGACCTGATCAATCACCATACTTTTGAAAATAAAGATTCGTTTGATTCAGATGACGATAATATCTCCCTAGCAGATATTAAAAGAGAAATTATTTATCACAAATCTATTACAGAAATAAAAAAATTAACTTGGTGATATACTATTTGAGCCGAAAAACATTGAGGCAATAGACTTGGAGAGGATAATAAGGGAAAGGAAGATATGGTTGCTCTTCCAGGACTTTTACTATTGGTAGATTCTGAAACGTCACAGCAAAATTGATTAATAACTCTTCTAGCTACCGTATTACCTCGTGATATACTATTTAAACTTCTAGAGCTAAATGGATATAGTAAATAATTTGGAAATATTGGTATGAACCTAAGAGGACTACTACAACATACTCCCAGATGAAAAATGATGATTTCAGATAGGAATAAAGATGTCAGATAGGTTCTAATCTTGTCATCATCAGAAGAGTGTTTGCCACTTACAGATGTTTGGCGCTGGGGGGCAAAATATTGTGCAATATATAACAATTCAGCGTCAATACAATAGCGCAATAGGAATCTTAGTGATTTCCTATTTATTACAAAATACCACAAAAAAAATTGTCAAGTTTTCGATTTTTTTTTTTGGAAAATACTTACATTTTATTGACAATTCAGATTTTTCACTGCATTAGTTTGGCAAATGTTAACTCGTGGCTAGAGTTTCGACTAGAACAAAAAACCCTAGGAATTCCTAACCAATATACAGGGTGTTACTTAAAGGTATGTCATAATTTAAAAGAGACATTCCTGGGCCGATTTTAAGTCAAAAAGTTCATATAAACGTGGGTCCTAAACTGATTCGTTTTTAAGATACAGTGTGTTAAAGTTTTATTTTTTTTCGTTTTTAATAAATTTTTCAAATACGGTTTAAAATATTGAACTGAATTTTAGCACAGGATAATATGGCATAAAAACACATTTTTTAGATGTTCACCTACTTTTCTTTAGCAACCAGTGGCGTAGCTATGATGAATTTTTAATACAATTTTACAAAAAAAAACTACGCCATTGACTTACGAAAAAAATTATGATTTTATCTTACAAGCGTTTGGCTACATTTGCCGTTTAGAATAAAAATAAATTTAAGAGATTCATAATAACAACTGCAAAGGAAAAACTCAATTTTACTTTTTTATTTATTTTACTAGGTCTTTTTATGTATTTATCCCCGATGACAATGTTTGTTTAAATTCCCTACTTGTTGACACATATTGTGTTTATGTTTCCTTTTACGTATATTATATATTATTTATTAATATTGAAATGTCTATTTGTAATAAATGAGACCTCATGTAATGCTGACTAGACAAATGTTTTTCCCTTAAAAATATATTATTTTGTAAAACTATTGGTAGTTTCATATTCTGTTAATTATCTTTAATTTAATGTCAGGAAAACTAATTTTCTAAATACTTTTTTATTCTAAAGACCGAGAAGAATATAGCGGGGAAAAAGTATAGGAAACACTAAAATAAAACTTATTTTTTTTTGTAATATGACCCGAACTGGTTGATAATTTATAATTTTTACAAATCATTAAATCTACAAATTTGCTTTAATTTCTATATGCAGACATTTCTGGTAGCTGCGTTTGTAAAGATACTATAAAAGAAAACTTGTTTCTTAATTCTATGTTAATAATAAATAAATCTCCTTAAAACGTGGTAATATTCCGATGTTAAATAAAGAGAAAAGCGATCAGATGAATAAAATGCTAAATAATTTAAAATATATCCCAAAAAACACATTATATATTATTATCGTTAAATATATATTTATCTTTCGATTTTTTAGAAAATTTTTGATTTTGGTATATTTAACAACTGTACATGGTCAAGGTTTATTTATTAAACTCTAGAATTTATGTATATCATATACTATTCTGTTTACAGAAAGAGAAAAATTTTGACATTTAAAAAAATTAACACGGAATTTACATATTGAATTTTTAAACTTGATTTCTACACCTCAAGTATGCGATATATTTTTTATACATATATATATTTTATAGTGCAATAATGAAATATCCATAGGGAAATCTAGAAAAGAGTAGGAACTGCATTAACTTGTATGAAACAAAATAATTATATGAAATAAGATATATAAATTAAATAAAACTTAATATTTAAAATTTAATAAATAGATTTCATTTTAGAAAAATGTATTTTTAAAAATAATATTTTTTGTTGTTGTACGTCAAAAAATGCCCTTTGATGTATAAAACAAATCTGCAAATTTCAAAAAAATATCCACATTGGTAGTAAAGTTATTAAGAATTATTTTTTTTGACTTTTAACACTCTGTTGATGCAAAAGTAAAACGTTACATTGATATAATATTTTTTTTGGAAAAACACTCTGTCAAGTTTGTTGATAGAGATCCTGGTTAAACTTTAAGGTTGAAATTTTTATACCGGTTTTCTATAACTAAATATTCAACATTTTGTGGATGGTAAGTATATTTGCTTTAAAACCCAATCCATTAAACGCATTTTGTACACGTCCCAAAAGAGTATACAATATACAATACTTAAACGTTTAACTTTTATGAAAAAATAATTGTATATTATTAACATGTAATAAACGTTTTTGTTAAACGTAAGCGACAATAACCTCATTTCAAATTCCTCAACATATATCACGCCGACATTTAATCCGATATTTATAGTAAATATATAAATGAAATATATATAATGTTTTCTTAAGCTTATAAGTACGATCACAGTTTGCTATTCAAAGATGTCTGTTGATCTGGTATATTTATATAGTTCAACAATATATTATGCCAATAAGGAAGAATATCAGAGCAAGAAAACTGTAAAAATATTGAATAAAGTTTAATTTCTGCATATCAACAAATCCTTCATATTTTACGTACACGCTCCTTTGATGTTAAAAAAAAATAAAAGCGAAGCTTCTAGCTTTAACTTTTATTTATTAAAAAAAAATATAATAAAGACCATAAAAGGAACACATGTAACATTAGAGCGCTTTTCTCTTGCATAAAGTAAAAAAAGTTAAATTACGCGGATGTTGTTTATTTTCACTTTGTAAAAAATGTGGATAAGTTTTTTCTATAAGCAGCCTCGTTGAATAAGTAAATAGCTTAAAAGCATCTTTTTTATAATAATGAGTTTTAGTTGATTTAAGGCTTGCTTGTTACATTAAAGTAGCAGCAATTAAATCTAGTGTCACTTACATTAACTGACTGCTTTGATGTGTTAAGCATGTATCAACTTCACGACTTCAGTCAACACAATTAACAATACACTATACAATAAGGCTAATATCAAGGAATGTAATTACGTATTAATTATCTTTGCCATAATAAGCCACTCTATTATAGAGCAGTGTGATTTATTAGGGCATGATTAACATGAGCATTAATTGATTTTGAACGTCTTCCTAACAGGATGATTATGTAAAGCTTATGTTAGGCAAATTCTAATATTAAAAAAAGGAAAACTAGACTTATCTGTTTTCCTTGAAATATTCAACCTTAATTTTAAAATAAACAGAAACCTTCCGGCTTTATTCAAGGTAAAACCGTTGATCATTTTAAAGCAGAAAATGCATTTTCAAGACCATGCTTTCTTAAAACCATTTTATACAAAGTAGAAGAAAACATGAGGGAAACGGCAAGGATAAACCAGACCTTGGCAATCTGCTAAAAGGATTTTATCCATTGTTAAAATTTACGTTACTTTTATTGAGGATGTGTTTTTCTTTTCAAATATATGATAACATGAAACGAATCCCTGTTTATGTAATAATCAGTATTTAAAGTTCAATTATTCTCTTTATTCAGAAAATTATTTATGTAGTTCATTGGGCATGCACAGTCCATATTAACTTATGGTAACAATATCTTTATTAGATTTTTTAATCGCCTTTTTAAAGGATTTTCAATATTGTTTGAAATAATCTAGTTGCTATTGATTTTAATAGCACCTGATGTAAGCAAGCTGCTTCTAAAAGAAATTAGATATTATTGTTTTATAATTTCATAGTTTGCCTATTTTTAAGAAAAGCTTTGAAATGAAAATATGTTTCGCCCTATTCTTACTATTTTTTAAGAACTAATTTAAGTTATCTAAGTAAAAAGTGTGTTGAAAAAAAATGTATGAAACAGAAAATTAGAATAATTAAGTTTTGGACACTTTACAGCGAATCTATACAACTAACAGAAAGGAAAATATATGGCGCCAAATTTATCAAATAGTTTTGCTTTTTTTTTGTAATTTTAACTTTTTCACATAATTTTTATTAAACACAAAGATTACGTGCAATAAACTAACTGCAATTCACATAATTAAAAGTACAACATCCTTATTTAATTTTACTAAAATATTTTATTTAAGATTGAATAATGATGAAAATTGAAACTACTGCGGTTTTTTGCGACTTGTTAAAAGCCTTTAATTCTATCAGTCACAGAATAGAGCTAGAATAAACTTAGAATATAAAACTTTTGCCTTTCTTTTTATTTTTAATACATTGCTTTTCCTTTGATTCAGATAGCACTGACTTACTATGATGGTTTTAAAGAATTATCTTAACAGTTATTGTGCAGAATTAAACATAATATTTAAAGTATTTATAATGGTTTTTAACTTTGCTGATACATTCGTTATTTAATGCGATATTTTTGAATTAATCCTGGTTGATTTTATTTATGTAAATGTAAAGCCCTAAGCTTACCAAAGTCTTTATGCATAGCTTCCATATTTTTTGAACCGATGTATTAGTTATTTTTCCCAAAAGTTAAAAAAAATATGTTTTTATAATTTTTTTGATTTATTTCATTAAAAGGTTGATTATCTTATTATTGGCAATTTGGTAATGGGGTTCGTACTTCGAAGTTATATCTAGACCAAAGGAGTTATATCTAAAAGTTTTCAATTTTAAACTGAAAAATTAACTAATAGTCTGTTAATATAATCAATAATTAGTTAGATCAAGAGATCTTTTAAGTATTTAGAAAGAATAAGTATAATAGTATTAACGATTGAACTTCAAAATTGGTCAAATCACCCTTAACCAATTAATTACGAGTATGTGGAAAACTAACTAATCATTTCTCTAAGGGTTATGCTAAATATATTACTATAGTTTAGGATGTACAAGCGGTCTTTTGAATCTTTAGAAGAAATTAGTTTAATAGGTATAGTTATACTAAATACAGCCTTCAAGAGTCGCTGGAAAATATTTTTCCCAGAGAAAAGCATCAAGTGCTAGTCAAATAGGCGTGGAGCACGATTCAAGTGCGTAACTCTTATTCCTGCTATTAGATTATTTCTCGATATGCCGTAATGATTACTTCAGATATTTACAAAAATAACCATATAATCATTTCATGTGTTTATTGTCTATTAATATTGCCTATATGACGGTATTCTGCACATGTTCAATTCAACAATAGTAAAATTGAATTTTCGTTAATAACTTGCTAATCCGTAAACCAAACGAATTCTAGAGCAAAACATAAATTGCATTTGATATTCGAAACATGTGCGGGCAATCGTAAAACTCAAATAGAATTTCCTTTTATGAGAGGACGACTAATGGTACATCACGAGTTTAATTTATTCCTAAATAGACAAGCTCTAACCAGGTTTCTGTTTTATGAAAATACCAAATTTCATTGAAAGATCATGATAATATTAGCTGCGCATTTATTAAGTAACTCTTAATTTCTTATGCCAACAATAATATGTCCAACAATTTATACAACCTCATTTATAGATAAAATTAAAATCCATAAAATCTAGTCATTGTCTCTTTGTCAGTTGGACATATTTTTATATAGGAAAACTTAGTTAATTCTTTATGTTCTTCCATTATTTCTACAAGTGCATCATTTCCGATTCATGTCCTAATTTAATAAGAGTCCAGCCGTATTTTACCTCTTACATAATCGTGTCTGTAAGAATTATGCAATGTCTGCTAATTAATATTGCATCCACTTTATACGTCTTATTTTGGTTGTTTTATAGGGTATTTGTATTAATTTAAATAGTAGAATTATGCGGTTTTCGCTAAGCCACACGGAATTCGGTTTGCTTTTAAATTATATGATAAAATCATATTTTTTTAAGTATTAAATTAATTTTTTTTTTCAGTGGGCTATAATAAGAAAGAAATTGCTTTTATTAGATATTCCTACGAACAATTTAATAGCGTGTTAAAAAAAACAGAGGCGTAATTTAGGAGTAACTTGGGAGATCCTAACTTTGTCTTTTTTAGAAAAAGCATCCTATATTTTTTGACGCTAATAATTTTACTAACTTTTTTTTAAATGGTACATGACACAATAATAAATTATAAAAATCTAAAAATAAATTATTTACCTCACCATTATTAATTGGTCATCAAACTACAAAATAAAAAAGTTTAGAAAAATATAACAGCATTTTACTAATTTAAAGACTATTTTTATTAATATTCATGTAGAAAAAGCTTTTCTATTTATATTCTTTAATATGTTCTTTAAGAAAAAACACAGTTTTTGTTGTTTTGGTCAATTTTTTTTCTAGCAATTTTTTTTATAAATTAATATTTGTATTTCCTATTTAAAAGATTCCAAAATTGGTACATTTTAAATAATATTTGAACATGCTATATTTTTCGTTAAAATATGACAAAAACCATGTGCTAGAAACGTTTTATTTCTTAATTTTTAAAATTATGTATAAAAGAAAAAGTCAATTTTCAGAACTTATATGTTCAGTTTTAGTTCATATATCGGTCTGACTTAAAAAAAAAATTTTACTGGAACTACAAGACATTACTGTAACTTGGTGAAAAAAAAACGTCAAGCGAAATTACAAATAAATTATACATTTCTATAACATAAGTCTACTATAAGTGGTATAACTATAATTACGTATAACTATAAGTCAAACTATACTTATTATTTTCTGAATAATATTGCCCAAAAAGGTTATGCAAAACAAAGAAATAAATTGATTACTATTCAATGTCTCTTTTATGTGGAAAAACTTATCTTCACATTTTATATTTTTTATGCAAATTAAGAAATTATATTTAGTTAGATTTTATGTAAAATCTACATAACATTACTAGTAATATTGTTACCAATATTTCTACCAGTATAGTCTTCATTATTTCTTAATCTCATAGAAGCCAAGCCTCTTAGAGAATCAAGTCGATAAGTATTATGCTAAGCCTGCTAATTAAGCAGGAAGGGGAATTGTATAAAAATTCCATCAAATCAATAATCACTATATCGAGTTTAAAAGCTTAAGTAAAAGATATGGGGGCCTAATTTGCTAAGGTAATAGATGGTCCAAAATTTAAGTCCCAACGTATACAGCGAGGTGAGCCATATAATAGCACTTCAAGTAATAAGGATCATGACCTTTTGACAATATTCAATCTACTCGAAAAAAATTATTGACTCCTTGAAGACCTATTAAAGTTAAGAAAGAAATATGACATAATTTTAGGCGCCATATTGACAGCATTAAATTTAAATTAAATAAACATTAATTTATTCTTCATAGCTTAAATGAGGAATTTAATAATAGTAACATTTACAATTATATGTTAAAAGAATTAAAAATAATCTGTAAATTTCTCAAAAAATATCATAAGTTGTTGCTACCGCTTAAGTAAAAATAATACAAATATTCCAGTCTAGGCCTCTAGTAATTGCTTTTTTTTCAACAATAGTCTTGCAACCATGTATATTTTAGGAAAAAGAAACTTAAGAACAGTAAAATTTTAGTAGCGGAACTGTTAAGATCGAATAATTTACGCATTTTTAAAAGGGAAAGATCGATTTATGGTAATTCTGACTGGACTGGTGGTTTGGTGTATTGTGCGAACAATTATACTGTTAAAAAGTTTACAAAATCAATCAAATTAATCTGATTTACCAACTTCTGTACCTTCCTGGTGCAGCGTAAGAATATAAGCTCTTATTTAGAATATTTATTATTAGAAGTGTCCTTTTCTTCTCTTCCTAAATTTTATTTAATTTTTTTTCTATTTTAATATTACTATTAGGGATACTATATTGGCAGGTTAAATTTTTTTGTTTGAATAAAACTTCTGTAAGCATAACATTATTCAGGTCTAAGGTTTTATAAGCTGTACCGATGGTATGTTATTGCTACACTTATACGTGCTGTTATAAAATTCTTTTTAATCCAACAAAACAACTTCTATTTAGTCACTCGTCAAACTCGGATTACGGTACAATAAATGCAGAGCTAATTTCTGATCATAAGTTAATATACTGTGAAATATGTACTACCAAAATTAAAGTTTTCTTAAAAATTTTAACATATTTTTGCTTTAATACGTGTAGTTATTAAGATTTTCTTACTGACTTATTTTATTAAAACTCTTTAGACGGGCATCCCATTAGAAAAGAAAATACCGTAGACATTAAAATTAATATTTCAAATAGCTGCATTATTACACTAGTTAATAAGAATGCTCCAATAAAGACACAAAAAATTACTAAACCAAAATCTGAGTGGCTAACACCTAATCTAAACATGCTCAGCAGTGTCAAACATTTAAATCGATAAAAAATGTACGTGTTTGGAATAATTATAAACAGTTTAGAAATCTTTGTGTTACTGACTCGCTAGGTATTTAAATTTTGTTACTTTTTAAAATAATAGACATAGAACTTGGTCAACTTTTCGAAATTTAGATGTACATACATTCTTCTGACACCGCAAAAAATAATGTATTACTTGATATATCTGATCCTAATGCAATTGACATTTATTTTGCTTAGTTTTTTCAAATTGTTAAGAATGATTTTATTAATAAAGTGAATTTTTACTTTTAGTTAAACTTGCAAATTCAAATGAATTTTCTGCTCTGTCTATCATAACTATTCTACCTACAGCTTCTCAAATACTTGAAAGGATTATGTAGGAGCAAATTTATGACCATTTCCTATCTAAACATTTGTTAACAAATTTATAGAGCTGATTCAAAACCTCATTAAATACATCTGAATGATTTTATGTTACGCCTCTGTATTATGTTACGCGCCTCTGTTTTAAACCTGTTATTTCGCCCGTCCATCTCTCTCTTGCTTTAAACTATAATCGAGCCACGTTATGTAAATCCATTCCGATATTCCTGTGTAACCAAAAGAGACAGATATATATCGATTATGTGCGCTAGTAGTAGTGGTGGTGGTAAACGTCTGTTTGCGTGTGCAACGGCCCCGCGAGAGGGAGAGAGTCGCTTCTTTCCTTTTGTATAATCTCAGAGTTTTATATAATAAGTAATGAACTTCGTTTAGGCATTTTAAGTTTCAATTAAAGGTTGTAAAATTGAGCCTTTAGTTTAATTTCCACCATTGGGGATGTCTCAGGCACCCTGCCGCAAGTGAGCCCCAACAGAAGTTGGTCCTTCGAGCCGGATAGCTGAATTTATGGTCCTTCGCAGCAAAACCCAAGAAACCCAAACGTTTGTATACGTCCAAAAATGGCGACCGTACGACTCCCAGCGGCCGCTGCAGCCGGCGCACCCATTGGCATGACGCAATAGTTTGTTTACATGACGAAATTGAATTTTTTGTCTGACGGAAGCAGTAAAACGAGGTTAGTCCGATCCATTTTATCATCCTAATCCATTTTAAGTTAATATTTATGCCAATTGAACCATTTTATTGCATATTATGCCAGTTTTCATCTAAATTGGTGTTTGTTTACTTTACTAACCTAAACGTACTTATACGTAAATTATATTCTATTAAACCTATTTATTCGTTTCGACTTTAGTCACCATTTACTCGCCATTTTTATGGTATTCATGCATATTTAACCTAAGCTTTATTTAAAGCAAAAACTACCTATCTAAATAAATATTATTTGTGTTTATTTTTTGTGTACACTGTACCCCACAAACCTCCAAGATGCCTAAAACTAAGCGAAGTAGCAAATCTAACGCAGACATTCCTAGTAATGTCGAACAATCTGTCCAACCTCAAGAGGACGAGCAAATTATTATTTATAATAATCTAATTAGTCGCCGTGACGCTTTAACAAATCAAATAAATCTGTTTTACACTAATATTTCTAATGCGAAATTAATTTTGGAAAAAATAAATGCTTTAAATGTACCACCTACCACTGAAAGCACTAATTTAGTGGCGAACTCTCAACACACAAACTTACCTTTCTTCCAATCGGGTGGGCAATATGGTCCTCGTTTGCCACCTATACCTCTACCCAAATTTGATGGTTCATATGAAACTTGGACTCATTTTAGAGATACATTTGTCTCCCTTATTGACAAAAATGTGCAAATAAATAATGTAGAAAAATTCTACTATTTACAATCTACCCTACAGGGTGAAGCCGCTCAAATTATAAACTCTCTATCTACAACTGAAAATAGTTATAACACTGCATGGTCCCTCTTAAAGGAACGATATGAAAATCTAAAAGCTATTATTCATTCTCATGTGAAATGTATATTTGATTTACCCATAATAAAAGATGAATCCTATACTCAACTGAGGAAATTTCTAGATACATTTCAAATCCATTTTAAATCTCTCGAAAATTTAAATGAGCCTGTAGATAAATGGTGCACACTTATTATTCATCTTTTAAGTTCTAAGCTAGATTTTAAAACCCGAAAGGAGTGGGAATCCCTTTCCAAAAGTATTGATAAACCAACAACTCAGGACTTTGTAAGTTTTTTATCACAACATTGTCGATTTTTAGAATCTTTAGATTTTAAATTAAATACCAAAAAACAATATGGTAAATTTGAAAAAACTTATGAGCGAAAATCTTTCATTTCCCAGAATTCTATTCCATCTTGTCCCATGTGTAATGATAATCACTTTATTTATTCATGCAGGAAATTTCATGATTTGCCTATCTCAGGTAAATTCTTTGAGGCAAAAAAGGCAAGTTTATGTACAAATTGTTTACGACATGGACATCGAAATGGAGAATGTAAATCTGCTCATACTTGCCGAAGGTGTCAAGGTAAACACCACACACTTTTACACAACGATTCTAATATCTCAAATTCAAATTTTAGCCATCGCAAATCTTCTTATCAATCCCACTTATTTCAGGACAGAGACAAGCAACCTAACCAATCATCGCATCGTGCCATCCCGATGATACAACCTAAACCCAACTCGACAAACCAAAATAATCATAAAAGCTTAGCCCAAGGCGAAAATGCCAATCGAAATGCCAACCACCCGACTACACTTTTAACTCCAAGTAATTATTATACCCCAAATAACGAGTCATTTTTGCAGAATGCACAGCCTCAATCAAATCTTATTCACTCGAATGAACCCACTTACTCACATATACCTAATATGAGTGAAAATACTCAAAACTTACACTGTACTAATCAAAACCCTAATTCATTTGTATTACTGTCTACAGCATTAATATATGTTTATGACAAAAATAAGCTACCTATTCTTTGCAAGGCTGTTCTGGATAATGGCAGTCAATCAAATTTCATTAGTGAAAAATTGTTTAAAAAACTTGATTTACCCTATACCTCTGTAAATATGTCAATCTCGGGCATAGGTCCAGATGTGACAAATCTCAACAAGCGTACTCAGTTACATGTTAAGTCCAGTGTAAGCAATTACTCACTAAACCTGCCTGCATTAGTCATTAATGCAATTACTGAGCTGACGCCTCAATTTCCTCTTGATATTTCTAACATTAAATTTCCAAATAATCTGCCCTTTGCTGATACATCTTTCCATACACCATCAGAAATCGATATCCTGATAGGTGCAGGATTATTCTATGAAATTCTTGGTCCTAATCAAATTAAAACAGGCAAAGGCAATCCTATTCTTCAAGAAACCAAGCTTGGATGGGTGATAAGTGGTCCAATATCCTTGTTAGCTACATCCCAAGCCAAATCTCAATCATTTTTTTGCACTAGCGATCTTCAAAATAGTCTGGAAAAATTTTGGTCAATCGAAGAAACCACAGAGCAATATCCACAAAAACTTTCCAAAGAGGAGCTTGAATGCGAAGAGCATTTCAAGAATACTGTTGTTCGTGATTCAACAGGCCGTTTCATAGTTAAACTTCCGATCAAACCCACTGTTTTTGAACTAGGCGATTCCCTGAAATCATCTTTAAAACGTTTCCAGTCTTTGGAAATAAAATTTAATAAAAACCCTGAAATTAAAGAATCCTATTCTAAATTCATTAAAGAATATTTGCATCTAGGACATATGTCCAAAATAGATCCCGATAAATCCATATCTTCTACATATCCCATCTACTATCTTCCCCATCATTGCGTGGAAAAACTGAATAGTACCACAACACGCCTAAGAGTCGTTTTTGATGCTTCTTGTACCTCGAGTACTGGCATATCTCTTAATGACACTCTTAAGGTGGGTCCCAATATCCAAAATGATCTTTTTTCTATCCTCTTAAATTTCCGAAAACATAATTATGTCTTAACAGGAGACATAGCAAAAATGTACAGGCAATTCCTAGTAGATCCCAGTCAGCGTAGCCTACAGCGCATAATATGGCGGGATAACCCAAATCAAGAAATTCAACACTTTGAACTCAACACCATCACATATGGAATGTCCAGTTCATCTTTTTTAGCCACTCGGTGTGTAAAGGAAATTGCTAACCAATGTGTAAACGATTACCCTCTTGAAAGCCATGTACTTATGTTCAATTGCTTTGTCGACGACATTTTAACAGGATGTGCTACGAAAAAAGAGCTTATCAACCTTAGAAAAAATCTGGTCAATGTACTTAAACCTTATGGGCTTGAACTGAGAAAGTTTCAGTCAAATGACCCTGAAGTACTATTTGATTTAATTCCTGAAATCTCTAGTGATTCTAATTACATTTTAAACGATGACTCCCAGAGTACGAAAACCTTAGGTATTTCCTGGAATTCAAACCAAGATTTATTTATATATACTTCAACCATTAAATCAACTTCGCAGTTTGTAACTAAGAGAACTATACTCTCGCTTATATCCCAAATTTTTGACCCTTTGGGCCTTCTAGGTCCCATGATAGTACAGGTCAAAATCCTTTTACAAAAATTATGGCTATTGAAAATAGATTGGGACGAACCAGTTCCCATGGACATTTTTAGAACCTGGAATAATTTTATATATCATTTATCTCTTGTTGATTATTTTAAATTTTCCCGACAAGTAACGATTAAAAACCCAATTTTTTTTGAACTCCACGGTTTTAGTGATTCATCCATCAATGCTTTTGGTGCGTCTATATACGTACGATCAATTGATTGCTTCGGTAATATTGCTGTTAACCTTTTATGTGCCAAAAGCCGAGTAGCTCCCTTAAAGGCTGTAACTTTGCCACACCTTGAGCTTTGTGGCGCTTTAGTTCTTTCTCGACTAATGACAAAAACTCTAACTGCTCTAAACTTACATCCATTTAAGATAAATTATTACACAGATTCAACCATTGTCCTTTGTTGGCTTTCTTTAGAGCCACGCCAGCTAAAAACTTACGTATGCAATAGAGTTTCTCAAATACAGCAACTAACTGACACCAACAACTGGTACCATATAGCATCTGCTGAAAATCCAGCCGATATTATTTCGCGTGGTATTAATCCCCAAGATTTAAAAACTTCTCGTTTATGGTGGCACGGACCACTATTCCTTTCAAAACCCTTAGAAAGCTGGACCAATGAAAATCATATTTCAAATTATCATAAAGGAAAGTTCAATCCTGAAGTTTTGGAATTAAATCCAAAATCTATATTTCTTGCTTCAAGTAATATTACTCCAAATCCCATTTTTTATAAATTTTCCAATTATGTTAAGCTTACTAATGTCATAGCTTATTGTCTCAGATTTATTCATAATTCAAGAGCACCCAAATCATCACGTCAAGGTGGGAATTTAACACCCCTTGAGCGTGAAAATGCATTGACATGCATGGTAAAAATAATCCAAAATGAATGTTTTTCTAGCGACTTTAAAGATCTCCAATCTACACATGGATTAAAGAAACAAGGTAATTTAAGGTCTTTAAATCCGTTTGTTGACAACAGAGGAGTCTTACGAGTTGGTGGACGACTTGAAAATTCAAGGCTTGACTATCAAGCCAAACACCCTATACTTTTGCCACAAGGTCATCCTTTTACCAGTCTTGTCATATCTCATGAACATCAAAGGAATTTCCACTCCGGAACTCAATCCACTTTGTCTTTTGTAAGGCAAAATTTCTGGCCTATACATGGCAAATCCTCAGTTAAGGCTGTTATTCGCAAATGTGTAGCTTGCTACAAGGCAAACCCTAAGTCTTTATCAACTCTTATGGGCGACTTGCCTAAACCTCGAGTGAATCCATCTAGACCTTTCCTTCATACTGGCATAGATTATGCAGGGTTTTTCTTAATCAAGAATTCCAAAATAAGAAATAAAAAATTTATTAAAGCTTACCTCTGTGTATTTGTGTGCTTAGCCACCAAGGCGGTACATTTAGAGCTGGTAACCGATCTAACTTCCAAAGGTTTCTTGTCGATGCTTAAAAGGTTTGTGTCAAGACGTGGCCTATGCCAACATATATATTGTGACAATAGCACAAATTTTGTTGGAGCGGACAGCGAGCTACGCGAGATATATAAAATATATGAAACCTCTGAATTTCAATCCTATTTCGTGGCAAATATGATTCAATTTCACTACAATCCCGCGAGGTCTCCTCATTTTGGAGGTTTGTGGGAGGGTGTAGTTAAATCTTTTAAATACCATTTACGACGGGTACTGTCTGATAAAAATCCTTTAACATATGAAGAATTTTATACGTTTATGGTTCAAGTGGAGGCGATATTAAACTCACGTCCTCTCTTACCTATCAGTAATGACTCCCATGATTTTGAAACCCTAACTTCCGGACATTTCCTCGTTGGGCATCCATTAAACCTCATTCCCGACGTAGATCTTCAACAAACAGCAGCAAACAGGTTGACCAGATATGAAATGCTGCAGTCTATGGTTCAACACTTTTGGCTAAAGTGGTCTGAGCAGTACCTTCATACACTTCACGAACGATCCAAATGGCAGTTCAAGACTCCAGACCAGAATCTTCTTGGATCCTTGGTATTGCTGAAGGATGAGAACAGTCCCCCATCCAAATGGAGTACCGGAAGAATCGTTGCTACGCATCCTGGAAAGGACGGCAACATCCGTGTGGTTAGTGTGCGTACATCCAATGGGAACATTTTAAAAAGAAGTGTCGTGAAAGTCTGTATACTTCCAATTAATGATGATATTTAATCTATAACTCTGTAATGCGTTTATACAGTAAACCTAGAGTAAATCCTTTTCTTTTTATGAATATTTTAAGGACTTTAGGCCATTTCCATTTAAAGGTGACTTAAATTTAAACCAACTTTGTTAACTTAAGGTTTGTTATTTTAATCTTAAGTGTTTCAGGTTTACCATTTATATTGAAATTTAAGATTTATATTTTTTATACGATTTAAGTGTATTTTAATCTTAAGTTTATTGAAAGTTACCGCAGTACTTTCAAGGGCGGCGGTATGAATGATTTTATGTTACGCCTCTGTATTATGTTACGCGCCTCTGTTTTAAACCTGTTATTTCGCCCGTCCATCTCTCTCTTGCTTTAAACTATAATCGAGCCACGTTATGTAAATCCATTCCGATATTCCTGTGTAACCAAAAGAGACAGATATATATCGATTATGTGCGCTAGTAGTAGTGGTGGTGGTAAACGTCTGTTTGCGTGTGCAACGGCCCCGCGAGAGGGAGAGAGTCGCTTCTTTCCTTTTGTATAATCTCAGAGTTTTATATAATAAGTAATGAACTTCGTTTAGGCATTTTAAGTTTCAATTAAAGGTTGTAAAATTGAGCCTTTAGTTTAATTTCCACCATTGGGGATGTCTCAGGCACCCTGCCGCAAGTGAGCCCCAACAACATCTATAGCGCTTGATAAAGTAACTAATAATATTTTTGAAAACGTGGCTATGTCATAGTGCTAGGGAGCTATTTGAAAGCATTTAATATCATAAACCATAGGCTTTTAGTTTCTTAACTTAAATATCTTGGGTTTTGTGAAGAACCAGATTTTTTTGTTAATTCATATTTATCCATTAAGTAATTAAAATTCGCTACCATAAATTATATTCTGAGAAAGTAGCTAGCTATACTACCTGGTGTATCACAAGGATCCATATTCATAACCTTGCGTTTTATTACTGATATTTTGTTACCTTTAAAAAAATGTCATGTAATGGTTCATGCTGATGATACGCAGATTTATATCTATTTTGAGCCTACTAAACCTAACGTTGCTTTTGTTGCTTTAAATGATGATTTAAAACGCTCTTATTCGAACATAACCTTAATCTTAATTTGAAAAAATTAAACGTGATAGTCTTTGGTAGCAAGAATACAGTAAAATTAGTAAAATCAAATATGAATGTTTCCGTAAATAATAATAAATTGCCTTTTATAAAACTAGGGAGTAATCTTGATTTATTTTGCTATTGACTCTCAGTTACATTTTAGTTCAGATGTAGAAATGTCAAGGTGTAAGGCGTTTTCTAGTCTAAAGATTCTTTTTACAATAGACACTTTTTAAACTTTAAATTTTTTCTTTTAATCTTCATTTATTGTAATTTTATTTATTTTCGTTGCATTGATATTATTCACAAAAATATGATACAAGTAATGCAAAATTCTTGCGCTCATCTTATTTTTGATCTAAAGAATTGTGATCATATTTCTCAGTAAACTATTGATTTAAAATGTTTATTCCATGTGGGATATAATTGAAACTCTTGAAACTTGGGATATAATCACTTACCTAATTTGACACACAATCTTATAAATAATCATTATCATAATTTTATTATTTTACGCAATATTTTTATAATACGTAATTTTGTAAATACAGGGTGATTTTCAACCTATGTGCATAAACTTGGGAAATGATAGCTGATGAGTAATAATAAGTCATAATGAAAAAAAATGTAGTAAAATATTTTTAGTTTTGGAGATATCCATATTTTTTTTTATAAAAAACGTGTATTTTTTAACGTGTTAAATTTAAACTAATTTAAAGCAACTGTTCGAAGTTGTTTTCATTATTTTCGATACAGACTTGAGCTCTTCGAATCCATGAAGACGTACATGCACGGGCCAAAGCAGGCTGTATGCGAATTGCGTCACTGGCAGCGTTTATGCGATGTCGTAGCTCTTGCTCAGTATCAACTTCGTTTACATACACTATTGTTTTCATATGACCTCACAAATAAAAGTCTAATAAATTAAGGTCAGGCGAGCGAGGGGGCCACCCAACTGGACCATCACGGCCTATCCATCGTCTGGGAAACACACTAATAATGATCTAAATGTTGTCGCACTGGTCGTGAAAAATGTGGTGTAGCACCATCATGAAGAAACCACATATTCTGCCGTAACATTGAGATTCACATTTTCAAGGAGCACTGGTAAATTGTTGCGCAAAAAATTTTATATACCGAGCACCAGTCAAACGATTTTCCAAAACAAAAGGTTTAATGAGCATCCCGTTCAGAATTCCAGCCCTTACATTTACAGAAAAACATTGTTGAAAGTATGTTCTCCGTGTAATATGCGGATTTTCCAAAGCCCAGTAATGAGTGTTATGAAAGTTGAAAATTCCATTGTGCGTAAAATTTGCCTCATCCGTAACTAAAATGTTCATGGTAAAGTTTCGGCTTAACTGCTGGTGATGCAACAACCACTCACAAAAGTGTACTCGAAGCGGCAAATCTCTTGGAAGTAGGGTTTGTACCCTCTGCACATGAAACGGGTACAGCAACTCGTGCCTTAAAATTTGCCAACTTGTAGATTGCGATGTTCCAAATCGCGCTGCAATTATCCTAGTGCTAATTCCAGGTTGTTCTTCGATAACTTCTAAAATATCCTCCTCCAGATTTAGAATGTGCCTAGGTCTAATAGCTCCTCCATCTTGTCCAGGCCGCGGCCGCAAATTGCCAGTTTCTCTACCGCACGTAAGAAAGCCCCACGTCTCGGGTGATATCTTCGGGGAAATCTTTGGGCATACAGATCAGCTACTGCCACTGCCTTCTGATGCGTTTCTCCGTAAATCAAAACCATGTCGACAAGTGTTTCGTTTGTAAAAATGTGCGCCATTACATTTGACGCTTTTATTTTGTTCGTGTGAAAATAACGATCGAAAACGATCACAGCAACCAACAGACTAAGTACTGCTAAAAATTTCAAACAACAAATTCCAAACAGTATGACTTGTTTACTATCAGTTATTAATAAACAAAATAAGTTCGTCTGGTACACGTTCTGTTGACATTTGTTTAACTTTATTTCAGAAACCAAAAATATTTTACTACAATTTTTTCTCAATATTACTCATTATTGATCTTCATCTAACATTTCCCAAGTTTATGTGCATAGGTTGAAAATCACCCTGTATAAAAAATATAATGAAATTTTCAATGCCCCAATTTCAAATTTTATCGAATTAATTCTTTTATTTGAATCAAGTTTTTATACTAGATCCTTTTAATACAATGCAACTTACTTCCCGATGAATTTTACCTCCTCAATTTGAACAAATTTAAGTTTAAATTAAAAAAAATATCTTCTAGAAAAACAAAGCTGTCTAGTAAATGTGTGACTTGAATTTTTTTCTTTTTTCGTACAAAGAACTTATTTTTTACTTATAATATACTACTAGTTTCCTGCCCCATTATTATTAAGAATATTATTATTATATTATATTTTTTTAAATTGTTTGGTATTGTTTTGATCCATGTATCCATCTTTATTTTTTTTCCACTGCGATAACTCAGTATATTGATTTTGGTATGTATAAAGGCAATAATCAACAGTTATTATAAACGTATTTTTTTTTTCTAATAAAATGTGGTATTTATTTATTTATTTTGTTAATTTAATATTGCTCTCACTTCATTTTATGCTGTGTCTTATTTTGATTGTTTTTCTCTGTATCTGGATTATTTTTGACAAGAGAACTTTGCAATTTTCGTGAATTTGTACTACTTATATTGCTCTAAACAGAATTTAGGCAACTTGTTTAGCCTCTGAGATACTGGTAAAAATGAATAACTTCTTAACCATTACAATAAACTCTAAAAAAAAACGTAAGACTGCTTTAGTTTTAAGAATATCAAGAAAAAACAGACAACGATTTTTTAACTATAAAAATGCAAAACTAATAGTTAAAAATCATATGGCTAGTATTTGCTGTTCCGAGATAATATAAATATTATTTTAAGAAGAAAAATAAATATAACTTTTATTTAGATTTTTGGATATCTTTAAAAGAAAAATAATTTAAATCCAAATAACACTACTTCTAATGATTGACTTATTTACTGTTATTCTAGTATTAATATTAATAGAAAATTATTTATTAAAACCCTCTCATTTAAAGTTCTATGGCTCAGGTCAATTTTCTTGAAATGTTTTTAGTTCCCATTAAATAAGTCATAAAAATGTATGCATTTTAATCAATATTCAAGATTTAAACATTATATTTTATTTATAAAGAAAAAAAAACAGCTTTAGGTAAGCTGTCCTAAAAATTATAAGTAGAATTTGTAGTTAAGTTCGCATATGTACTAAAATTTTGTTGCTTTATACATTCCTAAAATAAAGTATAACTTGCTATGGGTCAAACTATATCTATTGCTTTCTGGAAAATGTTGTCCATATAAGTTATGCAAAAATAAGGACAAAAAAATATGACTGCTAGTAAATTTCTTATTATAACACTCTTAAATAATACATATTTAATGTAGCAAAAGACTTTACCCTAATCCCCAACTACCCTATGAATAAATCACAATTTCCCTTCTCAAAATACACGTCTAGTTAAAAATGACACCGCCATAATAACTTCTGTTCGGAGCAAAAATTTATCACCGCACTATTCTTTGCAGATTCCGGGGGCGACCTGGACCTGACAGATATGGGAGACATCTTAAACGAGCTGGGGGCCTCGTTTCCACCCTTGGAGAGTCCTCCAGTTCATTTTGCCACTGAGAATAACACAGTTGTGACGGCACAAACCGGGTCAACCGCCCTTGTTCCTTGTGTCATCAACAATATCGGTGATGGCACGGTAAGTAGAGGCTCCTGTTTTATATAGGGTTTGATGTTTGTCTCTAATATCTTGTACCTGGATCGGGCTATTGTTTAGAGTGCTTTGGAGATTTTAAATAATGCACTATTATGTATTTTTTGTAAGGCTACGTTAAGGTTGCAGGCTGCAGGCGATAACTTAAGGTTATTAACACATTCTGATTATATATTTTTAAAGGGTCAAATAATAAAAAGAAGTACTCAACAAAATATAAATTTTTATTTTAGTTTTTAAGGTATTTATAATTTTAGTAGCGACTTTTTTATTCAAGACAAAAAAAATCATCGTTGGATTATAAAAACTACTAGTAACTAATATTAATGTGACCACAAAAAAACGCTCTGCATGATGCAACCAGATAAATTTCTTATTGTCATAGGTTTTAAAGTTAAGTATTTTTTTCATATTACAAGCAATAATATGCATTTTTATATTTATAGTTTTAAAGAGAAAATTAAAGTCTAGATTATTTTAGAAATAATCCCAACCTAAGTTTAAAAAATACGGTTATGTCTATAAATAAAATATGGAACTAAGAGAGAACAAGTTTTTCTTGCCTATCAGATAAACGGATTTAAAGATTAAAGATATACATTTTTGGTGTAAGATATTCAGAAAAAAAACTTCAAAGAGTTTAGGTAGGCGTTAAAAGCAAGCTGGTAACATTAAGGCGACAAGGTGAAAGCTGATTCTTTGGCTTTTTTTTGCTTAGATTTTGAGTGGGTGAGTCAAAAAGAGCTATTTTCTCTTTGACCAAGATATGTTAAAGAAGTAGGCCAATAGAGTTTTTCATCATTTTACCTCAATAATTTTTTCTCCAGCCTGGGTATTTATAACATCGACTTAAAAAGAAATTGTCTAAGGATTTGTAATATGAATAAAATGTAATATATATTAATAGTTTTGCAACATTTAGTATAACTTTTGGATTTGGTTAACTTTTCTTTAAACTTAATAAAATACACACTTAATAGCAATTTTTTTACGTATTTTCTATATATTTTTTTTGTGCTCTTTTAGCTGTTAATCTTATTAAGATATCAGGAGAAATAGAGTAAGAGACTCAAAATAGATTTATCTTTAGAGTTATTAACCCTTTACCGGAATTTCGACCAAAGCTGAACATGGTAGGCATTTTTTTTAAATACCCGTCAAATGGCTTTTTACTTTTATTTGGTTAATACCTTTTTTTTTAAGCTATAGAATTTTTTTTAAAATTAGAAATGAACATTTTATGTATCTATAAAAATATGAGTCAAATGATTTTATAAGAAAAAATGCCTACTGAACTCTAGTCAACTAATTATATTTTTCAAATCATCTTTCGAAAGATCAATGAAATTCCAATAAATAGAGTTGTTTTAAAGTCGATTAGATTACCCAAAATTCATAACTATAAGTGTCCATTACTAACATTTCAACTTAGTTTGGACCAATACTAGACATCCATTGGAAGATGTTTGCTGCCTGAGTTAATAGCTGCAACGAATTTGGAATTTACTTATTACATTATAACCTTAATTATGCATAATTTAAATGGATATGATATAATTATCATTCATTATAATAAATATATTCTTTGTTTTTGATACACCTAAAAGAATATGTATTTTTAAACTTCATAATGTTTTAATATAACAACTTTTATTGTTTAAGAATTTTTGGATTGTATCGAAATCGTTTATAAAGGTCTATTTTTGAAGCAACTTAAACAAATGTATTTAACGACTAAAAATCTATTTGTTTACTAATAAATTGAAATTTTCCTGATATAAATGCATTTTGCCTATAAAGCCTCAGAGAGCTAGCAGTAAGCTATTTAATCTATATTCTATGTTATTTTAAAACTTTGGTTCTTAAAGGAGCCTTTGAATTAGTCAGAAGCGATAATGAAAATGATATAAATTATTTACATTTTGGCGGTGCACGCTATATACTACCTGTTAATATATTATAATTATGATAAAAATATTTAAATCTTTAATGGTTAGCTTTTCTCTAACAATTTTTTGTTTTTTTTTCAGTTGTATATTAAAGTTGTAGGTAGTCTTAGCTTATTTTCATTCTTTGTTTATTTAATTTTTTGCCTTTTTCTGTCAATTCTTCTTTTATAAATTTATGGGTATATATCTGTTTTTGTTCTTCTTGTTTTTCGTTATAAAAGTAGACTTATAACCATGTTTATAGTTATACAGCGGAAAAGGGATGTGTTGAAGAATTTTTTTTAAATACAGATTAAAAGTATAAATTAATAATTTAATTGATGTTAAATTTAAATGATTAAATATTAAATTATAGTATAATATGTACACATATATCATGCAGAGCACTTACTTTATAATTTTTTATAATAAAATAGAAGAGAAGCTTTTACTTATTTAATTTTTAGCTTATGGTTTATTTTTAATATATAAATAGAACTGTCCAATTGATGCCAAGTATATTTAAAATTTATTGTGTCAAAAATAGAAGTTTGGTAATTATAACTATATATAAAATCTTATTCATAATATATATTTTACCAAGACAAAAAACAACGATGTTAAGTCACAAGAGAAATACTAAATAATTAAAATTATTATCCAATTGGTCCGATAAATTTAGTGCCTTTCCATTGTCAAAGACCGATTTAATTTTTGGTATACCAAAAAAGAACTTCCTAATGAATTTTACGTTAAAAATATTTAAATTAGCTTCTTCATTGGTCTTTAATTAACTAAAATTCATGAACCGCAACCTTTTAGGATTTTTTTTTCATTAAGCGTTTCAGGGCTCACTGGGGGCTTTTCATTCGTCCTTTGGCCTGTTTTAATTTTAAAAAGGGTTGTGTAAGCAGTACTTTTTTCCTGTTAATTGGGGCAAAGCAGCCTTTCTTGTTTATATTTAGTTGCTTTAGACTTGTAATGAAATTAAGTTTAGACGGTAAAAAAGTTAGTTTATGGTGCTAAGATTAGTTAAGTTATAAAAGCAATAAAAAAGGGTTAAATTTTTATATAAAATGGACTAAAATATTCTATAAAGATGAGAAACTGACTGAAGGCAAAAGTCTTTATCAATTTCTGGAAATAATATAGTTATTGTGAAAGAAGTATTTTAAGAGAGTGTTTAATGCATAATAAATTACTTATTATTAAGATATATAATCTTAGTTACTAATAAAGCCTAATTATCTTTTTTAGCATTACATGATATAGTATATATTAAAAGATTTAAAATTATTTAATTATTTAATAAAAATGAAAAGATTTTCGTATCATACGATAAAAATTTATATGATGCTTTAAATTATCGTAAAATTCCAACATAACTTAAGACAATTTAACGAGATGATTGCTTTGAATATTAAAATATTTATGGAAGTTATGAAAAAAATTAGCTTTTAAAACAAGTTTAAAAAATATCATTTAATAATAAAAATAAAGTAATTTTTTTAGGAAAACCGCTATTTTTTGTCAAAAGTATTTAGGTAACCATCATTTTCCCTTTAGCGTAAAATAAACTTCAACATAAAGCTTTATTATCAGAAGATTGTGACACCAGCAGCGAATGTAAATGACTCAATGAACGCGATGTCAACGTTTTGCATATCTTTAAAAGCCTCACTTTTGGCTTTACTTTCACGCTATTTCGAAGGGAACTTTATTTTTTTATGCCTTAGGCAATTTTTCCTTAATTTATCATATACTCTTAAAGTTTCGGGTCATTATAATATGTAGCAGCTAAAAATCACTGTAGGTTAACAACAAATAATAAACAAATTAATTAAAATCTGTATTATTGCGACGAATTACTATTGAGTTAGTTATTTTGTTGGGTATTATGACACTGTTATAGTAAAAGTCAATTTAAAAAATTCAATCTCATCCGATCAATATTAAAAAAAAATAATAAACATAAATCATATAAAACATAATGATTTTTGACATAACCACAGATTAAACTGGGCTGCTTCCTCAATTTCAGCAAAGGAGCCAATCCCAAAATTACATAAATTAAAGGAAAGTACATTTTTAATGTTAAATACAGATAAATGCATATTTACTTGTTCGGTCTACTTTAATAATACATGGATACATTTGCTAATAAGACAGATAGATCAGGACATTCTTAAAATGAATTGAGCATTTTAAATTTATTTTATTCATATATTTTCTATAATTAAATTTCAATAGGATCATTTCCTTTTATTTTTTTTAATATTAGTATTTTTTTTGATCATTCTCAAAACATTATTAGTCAAACAACCGTCAAAATATAAAAAAAGAATATTAAAATGAATTTTAAAGAATGAGGGAATTTTTTTTTAAAGCAAACAAGAAATTAAAAAAGATAGATATTTTTATAATTTTTTTTTATGTACCTTGATAATGGTGGTACATGTTTCAATATCCTACTAAACTTTCTTTTGAATATTGATATGGAAGAAAGCGAAAAATCTATTTATTGAATAAAAATACCTAATTTGTATTTATGTTTTGGTAGTTAAAACATCGGTTCAAATTGGGTATTTTTATTCATAAAATATGGTTTTTCATTTTTTTCAATTTCAATATTCAAAATGAAGTTAGGTCGAGAGATAATACCTCAGCTACTGAATATATAAAAAAAGCTATTATAACTCAAGTACATTTTTGTATTTAAGATGAATTATTGGACTTAGATTAAATTAAATATAACGAAAGGTATTATTAAAGATTTAAGTTCATATTTCTACTAAACACATGAATAAGTCTATTTTCTTTTTCTTTTCGATAATTAAGCCTATGAGATAGTATTTTCCAGATTGACTTTTACTGTTTTAAATATTTATCAACATTCGTCGAGTTTATTTATTTCTCTTTATGTGCTAGTTCTGATTAAAATTGTTGTTAAAAGTTCTCAGTGATGTTTACATGTTAACATTTTATAATCTTCTTTCAAATGACTTAAGGCAGATTAAAATTTTATAGTATTATTATTACACAATTTATTTTTTGCAAGATAGATAAATTTAAATGTTTAATTGTTATTGTTTTTTTTGTTTGAGTATTATTAGCGTTTAAGGATGTTTCATGATTCCATTATTTACATGCACAAGCAGATGTTGTGTATATTTTTTATAACATTTTGCACGATATGTTTTACCAAATAGAAATATTGTTATTCAAATCTTTTTAAGTGATAATTAATAAATAAAAAATTTAAAAAAATTATAAAATCATAAGTAGAATTTTCTTCATTTAGATTCTTTTAATTTAGATTCCTAGACAAGGATTGGCAATCAACTTAATGTTTTAAAAAATTAACATAAAGGGTTTCAATTTAATGAAGATTACCTTTTTTCATTTGGTTTTTTAAATACGGTTAAAATTTTTTTTTGTTAAATTTATCGGAAAAGTACGAGATGCAAATTTGGACTTACGTAGCACCTCTACCTTAATGTAGTCCTAACTTTTGTTAAGAATCCAATTAACCATTTAATAGAAATAGCGTACGAATGAGTTATATTTTTATACAGTAACAGCCTTGGTACTCTATGAAAATATTTTTTTAATATTATACAGAGTGTGTGAAAGAGCAATGCAAAATCTTGGACAGGTAATAAAGTAGGCTAGTTAGAATCTTTTAAAACAGAATCCCCACTACCATTATCGCCACACCCAAGCATCACGAAAATCTCAATGTGAGGTTCTTTCGACTAAACCATTTTTTTACAAGTAAAGTAACACAAAACTTCTGACCGATACGACCTAAACACTTAAACTGTTATCAATGCTATTGTAATACAAATTATTTAATATATACATTATTGAAGTAATCTTAATATTTAATTTAAAAATAATTTTTTTCTCAAAATCAACTGATTAAAATTTAAAAAAAAAGCTACTTTGATAAGGAGTTTTAATACCGGGGTTATAAGAGCTATAATAAAATAATAAATATTTAAGCTTTACTAAAGTTATGAAATATAAGTATTGGAGCTTTTTATCCTAAAATCACTTTAGAACTCATGGCCTTATAAATTAGCATTTTATTATATAAATTCCCGTATTTTAATTTTTCTCGTAAAAGTGCAAGATTATATTCTAAAAAAATTATAGAATAATTAAAAACTGCAATTTTATACTATAATAATAATGTAGCAAATAATTTAACAAAATATATAAAAAATACCAAATATACAGAACATTAATACTTTGGAATTTACGGTACGTAAATAAATAAAAAATTCACAATCACTAATAGATATACATAAATAAAAAATAAGCTGCCATAAAAAGATAATTCGTAAAACTACCCTTTATTAATTAAGAAAAAAATTATTATAAAAATACACAATGTTGCAAAAGCTTGTCAGGTGCAGTTAGCCTAAAGAGCAACAAAGGTTAACGTATTTGCGTAATCATTTTAAAACACGTTTTTATAAAAATAAATCTTACAACTAAAAGTGTTTCTCTATATTTATATAATAGATTGAGATTTATATAGCTTAAGCCGATCTCTAAAATTAAAAACGAATTTAAAATCGTGCTCTAATTTTAAGTCGCTTATATTTTATACGTTTTGCGTTAAAACCATTCCCCTTATAGCGAGAAAATATTATGAATCTAACCATACCAATTTATATGTAAATATATTTAAATGTAATTTTCTTATATTGTTTTGGCTGGGCACGTCGATTTAAATAAAATTTTGCCGAATGTAAAGCGTCCTTTAAATTACGGTATTTGATAAAGTATAATTAAATACAAATATTAGCAAATTTAAAATGTAATAAATTTTACTTGAATAAATATTGCCACGAATGGTATATCATTATCATTTATGCATGTTGTATACGTATTTAATCTTTATTTAAATTTTGATAAAAGAGATTTTATGATATGCACTTAGTTTTATTAATTGCATCAGATTAGGCCTATTTTATATATGTATATCCTATTTATGATCATTCATTTGTCGATGGTATAAAACCATCATCAAAAATCATCACTAGTATATATTAATTTCTAAAAGACAAAGTATTTAAAAATAATATTTGAATCAATAAAATACCGCAAAATAGTATGTTCCAAATGTGAAGGAACCACTTGGACATTTAAAATCATACAAACTGTATTAAATTAGTCGCTCCTTTAAATAACTTCTTAAATTTAATAGTGATGCAAGAATCATTTAAGCTATTTCCTATAAAAAATTATTTTTAACTACAGGTTTTGAGAAAGTGAAAGCAAATATATACACAAATGTATATACTTAAATTATATACTCTTAAAATATTTTTAATATAGAAAGGCACACACATCTATACTATTACGTCTGGTATTGTTAAATAGAGCATATTTGTTAAAAAAAATTCACAGAGGTATAAAGTGGATAATTCTAGATTTAATAATAACAAACGTCGCAAAGGCTAAAAACCAAACATCTTCGTTTCCTGGATAGGCTACCGAAAGGCCTGTGATGTGATTCCATACCCCGTATATGGTTTCTGAGAGTACTTCTAAACCAGAGCCTAATTCATTTCTTAAAACAGAGATTAGCATGCTGGAAAACCTCACCAAGCATAACCGTAGTAAATTCAAGCTTTACAATAGAAAGTATTAAGATTTATAAAGGAATATTCCAGGAAGATCGTTTAAGTCCTATTTGGTTCTGTCTGACCCTAAATCTACTAAGCAGCATGTTAGAGGAAAGTACCTATAGCTATGTTAAATCGAGAAGGTCATATCTCAGATTAAATCACCTCCTGTTCATGGATGACCTAAAATGTCTTGCTGCAAGTCCTCAACAAGTTCAAAGCCTCAACAACTCGAGCTTTAGTCGGTCTATAAAAATGTCTTTTGAACTCGAAAAATGCGGGTTTCTTCATGTTAAAGCTAAAAAAGTAGTTTATTAGACTACAATGATTTCTATATTCCTTTCCGCTAAAACTTAATGAAAAATGTAAATATCTAGGAATAAAACAAAGTTTAAGTGTAGATCACATGGAAGAAAAAAGCCTGGTAAAGAATATCCCTAAGGAGGCGCCCGAAATTATTTTATAAAAGTTACCTGTGCTCTTGCGCAAAAATCGCAACAATGCGGTACAAGTACTGCCAGCGATCACGTACAGTCCTCCGACTAATATTAAGAGAATAAATAGATGTATAAAAACAACGCTTATACAGTACCGAGGTCACCCTAATTCATCGTTCTACAGAATTAACTTACCTAGAAATTAAGAATGAAGAGGTCTAAGAAGCCTTAAATACGCACATGATAAAGTATTGGAATATATATACTCACCTTAAAACTTATTCATACCCAGTTTACAATCCAATTATTGCAAATCACAACAGACTTTTTCTTCCTAATTTGGCTGAAGAGGAAGCACCTGCTAAAGAAAATAATAATTATTACACAGAAATAAGAAAACTATCAAAAGAAAAAGAACTAGATTGGAGGTATGCTGCAGCACTAGATGGTAATGAGGTTGATTTTAATTTATCTGTAATGTGCCTAATACGCAGTAACTTAATATTATAAGCAAAAGGACATATCACAATCATAAAAGATCAGGTTGCTTGTACCAAAAATTATAGTACATATCAATTGACTACTTACTGACAAATTTCGACTTTATTAGGAGAAATCAGAAAACATACAGCATGTAACAATAAAGTGCTCGTACTACCAGAGATTACAGAATTTGACACGATGACGTGGAAAAAGTTATGCACCCATCATTATGCAAAAAAAGAACCAATTAGAGACATGGTCCTGTACTATAAATATAATCCCAAAGAATGTCTCGAAAATATAAACGCGAAAACTGATGAGAATGAGTTACGATTCCTCGCATAGTTATCTCCGCTAGTGATCTTGTAGAGACTCACTTTAAAAAAGAGTTGTAAAACCTTAATATCTTTATAAACAAATAGAATATACTCTGTTTACAGGGTATAACTGTTCCGAGCTAAAAGCGATACCAACCAAGACATCTTCTGGAAAAAAATTATAATATTAATAATAAGAAGAACTTACTAACAGTAACCAAGCATGTTAGGCAGAATAAAAGAAACCTTTTGGTAGCTTCGATAGACATTTACAAATTTTGGACATTTACAAAATGAATGCCAAAGTTGTAAACTATTTGTTATTGCTTATGGGAAAATGACAAAGTTGCCTGTCGCTCAAAGTTGGATCAACCAGCTACACAACAAAAGCATTAAGAGTTTGGGGTCATATCTTGTAGCCGCTTTGGTTCTGCTTAGCATTAGAGTTAGCCAAAGGATACATTGTCATGTTAGTCGGAATCCCTAGAACTATCATTAACCATCTAGTGTATATGAACGACCCAAAAAATTTTTGCAGCTAAGGATGATTATTTAAAAAGCCAAATAAAACATAAAACCTTATTCGAAGGAATAAGTCATTTTATGTGAAGCCCACAAACCCTAGAACTCCGTTGCTCTATCGACTGACAAACATATATAAACTCGGATATATAGTAGTCTCAGTATCAACTGTAGGCTCTTTTACGGATTCGTCATGTTATTCATTACCAGCTTGGATCAACAAGGTAGAACACTAATTTTTAACATAAGTTATTCAAGTAAAAATTCAGTTGATTTTCCAATTTAATCTCCAATCTCGATAGGAGCGAACTTGATTTTTCTAAATGCAAAAAAACCTTTTTCCAAGTATCCTATCTAAAGATTGCATATGATTGAATACATGGAAAAATATTTATCTAAATTATCTAAGCTTAAAATTTGGAAAAAACTTTCATGCATAGATAATTTATTAAATTTCTCATAAAATCCAGCATATTCACATGAATCTGCTGCTTTTAAGAGTTTCCTCTATTCACCTTTTAAAATACCACTTTCAAAAACAGATAACTGCGAATATTAACGGTTTTCGAATTAACCTAATAATTAAATTATTTTTTGAAATAAGGATAACATGTCTGATATCATGATACACAGTTTAAAATTCCATTAGATAATTGAATTTTATTGTAGTTGTTGCCAATTGTAGGGCTACTGTACCCAAATAACTTATCTAACTTATTTGGGTACAGTATCCCTACAATTGGCTAAATTTTTTATAAACGAAAGTTTTTCCATTTTGTCTAAAACTTCCAACACTTTTTATAATTATTACGTCTTTAGTGTGAAATAAAAAGAAAGTGTGGCAGGCTTATGACTTCAAATAAAACTGGTTTTATTTCAGAAGAATTGGAGGAATTGTCGTCGTTTCGGCCTTTATTTAGACCATCTTTAGGGCCTATTCTATTTAAACAGAAATTTTTCGTAAGTTTTATTTTAAATCCTAAGCCTGCGATAATTTATTTCCACTCTTTATAATCATTTGATTAACACTAAAGGCAAGAGAGATATCTTAAATAAATCGGAAGTCTATTTACACTAGGGTATTGGAACACTTAAGCCTGCATATTAAATATATAGACGCTGACGTCGCGGAAACATAATCAGCTTTTGCTAACCATATCCTATCTCTAGGATATGCTACTACTATACATGAGAATGTGAAAGTATAACGTGAGTGTGCTAAAGGTAAAAAGTTAGACCTTCTAGAACAATAAAAAAAAATTAAGCCAAAAAACGTTTAGTGCTTAATTGTGTAAACGACATTTTTAACTTTGAAACCCAGTTGATTTTTAATAATTTGACCTTGCCTTCAGATTCTACTTAAATAAAGCAAGTCAATTTAAAGCTTTTTTTTTAGAGCTATGTATTGGGAATCTGAAAGGGAGTTACAAAAAAGAACTAAAAAATCTGCAAATTTATTTCAGCTCAGTTTAACATCTACTGCATCAGGCATTCGTATCCATAGATCAACAACTGACTCCTCTAAACCTCGCACAATACGACGTACCTAAAAAAGAAAATAAAGATTAATACAAACATCTTAAGACGTACTGCAAATAAAAACATCTACATTAAACATATACATCCGTATAATACTCTCATAAAGTTAACGCTAGTCATTTAGCATAATATTTAATTATAAGTCTGTAGACTAAGGAAATTATGAGAACTATACAGGACAAGAGAATGGCAACTAAAAACTATCGCACGCATACATATACTTAAGCAGGATGTACCAAACGATAGATGCAGACTCTGCAATGATAAACCAGAGATCATTTAGCACCTGAAAGCAGGCTCTTACCTCGATTCAAGGAATTACAAACAATCACTTAATAATAAAAAAATATGAAACTATCGATAATTGCCCATATACTGTGATATTTAACAAAGTAGAGAGTAGAAGATCATAACGTATAGGCGGCAAGGAACAATGTTAAAAAAAAATTACAAAACACATCGATTTAGCATTTCAATTACAGGCCATCCATAAATTCAGAGCAGTGACCTACTGCTTAGAAGTACTGATTAGATGTGCGTATATTAAACATAAATAATAAATTATCAAAATACTTTGCTTCGTATTTATTATAGTTACACATTCATATTATATTAACACTTTAACATAACTTATAACAATATTATTAATAATAACACTAATAATTATATTAAAATAAATCGAAAAAAAAATTAAGCGAATTAAACTAAATTAATTTATTTACGAAATCAAGTGACAGAAATGATATTTGCGTCTGTCCTTAATATTGTAAAAATATTTTTAATTAAATTATCATTTGATAAAACATATATTTTTAAATTTAAATACAGTAAACCCAAGTAGTTGCTGCGAGAGGATGTGGCTTTTGAGCACTAAAAGGTTTCTACGAACTTAATGATCAAGAACTTTTTAGACTTAATCTTTTTTTTGTAATATTTATTTATCATTAGAAATATAAAATTATAATATTTTTTACACTGCTCGTAATTAACTCTTAGTAAAATAATCTACATAATATTCACGGATATGTATCCATGTCAAAATGTCAAGGTATGCATCTATATCATGGATTCAGACGTTTGGAAAATGTATATATTAATGTTGGCACCCAATAATTTGATTAATTCACTGTAAAACCTTGCCTTTAGTGGTTTAATTAAGGCCCATTTGTTTTGATGTTTTAATGAAAGAATTGCATAGACATTTTTATTATCACCTATAAAAACATTAGTTTCACTTATGATGAAGATAAGAAGGTATTTCATTAAGAATCTCATTAAAAGTTCTTTAAAAATGAAAATAGCAAAGGGTTATATTAAGATCGCTACAAAACATCAGAGAATTTGTATTTTTAAAAATTAAATTATTAGTATAAATGAAATTTATTTGTCACTGAAAAAAAGTACTAATCACTTTTACAATGCGCTTACTCAATCTTGATGAATATGCTTAAAAAACTGAATATTTTAATTAATTTTACTTTCCCCGGTTTAAAATTATATTTTCTTTAAAGTAATCCATTTGGCAAAAAGAATATTCTTTATTTTTTAAATCAGTTGTATTTTCAGGTCTCATGGATCAGAAGAAAGGATTATCATCTGCTTACGGTGGGCTTAGCGACTTACAGTAGCGACGACAGATTTCAAGCCATTCACCTGCAGCATTCGGAGGTAAATACGACTTTAAAATTTTAAAGTTTTCATTGGATTTTCTGTTTCCGGTTTTACCGAGCATTTCATAGCTAGGTGATTTTTTTATATAAGTCTTAACGTGGTTAAGAATATTTTTTGTTGAAAAATTGTCTTTTTGAAATATAAAGTATAGTTAAACAAAAAACTTAATGTTGTGGTAATTTTATTTAGCATGAAAATTATGTTAAAATGGTGTATTTGAATTAAAACTTATTTTTACCAAGTACATAGTTTAAATACGTTCCCTTTCTAGTAATACGTTATTTAAAGGTCGTCACAAGGCAACATCGTTTTCCAAACGTCAGGTAAATCGAAAAAGATAAAAAAATAAATAAATAGAGACAAAGTGGGGCATAACACTTACCTCTGCTTAGGCAGTAAAGGAATTAAGAAAACTTGTTTTGGTTGAGGTATTGGAAAAAAGTAAAAAAAAAAAAACTTTGTGTTGCAAATATTTGTCCTCTATAAACTGATCTACTTAGTTTTCGCAAAAAAAGTAACATATTATATAAGAATTTTAAGCCTTCTACTTGTATGTAATTTAGGTTAAGCCCGCGCATAACAGGTTTGTTTTATATACAACGATATCAGTAATTTTATCTTTTTTATCATAAAAAATTTAGTGAATTAATATCTGGACTTCTGTCACGGTAACGTATAATATATTTGCAGTTCACTTTCAAAACAGATCTCCTTGTACATTAAAAAACAGTTTTTTCTTTTAAAAAAAGGACCTTATCTCCTTCTAACTTATCGATTTTAATTCCCACGAATTTCTGCAACTAGCGTTGAAATTACCTCTACAAATTCGTTGTCCCCAGGCGTTTTAAGATAAAACGTTCAATAAAATACTCTCCCTTATCCGACTTTATCCAATAAATCATATAATCTGCAGACTCTTTTTAAAATCCGTGAAAAACATCAGAAAGACGGGGCTCATTCCCCAGATGTTTTAAGTTAGATTCTTTTTCTCGAAATATCTTAAATATTAAGGTGCAATATGTTCGAGGTGTGAAGCCTGATAAAAGTGTAGCGTCTCAGAAAATGTGTCTATTTTATTACCATGTTTTTAAGATTTTATATATAAAAAATAAAATTATAGTTTTTTTTATGTAAAATAATAGTTGAGGCCCTAAGGCTAGAATCATAGCGATAATATAAATATGTAAGCGAGAATGTAAATATGTATAATATGATGTATAAGAATTGTTTTTTTGAGGATTATCACAGCTTGAATAATAAAAAGTACCAAAAACTTACCATTAAATTAACAGTTACTTTTTACAATTATTTATTATACAGATCGATGTAGATAAAGAATTTTCATCAAATTTCTTGGAAAATTCCAGTAATTATTAATATTTCTGATTAAAGAAATTACAGTAATGATAAAAACCAATTAATAAAAAAATTAAAAAAAATGCATTTAAATTAAATTAAGTTCTTATTTATTAAAATGTAAATTTTTTCGTCATAGTTTAATATATTTTACTTATTTTATATTAATTTAAAACCTCAAAATCTCGTGAAAATTTGTTGAAATATGCCGTTACAGGTTATATTATTTTATTTAGATTTTTTAAATTTATTCGCCAGAGAAAAACGTAAAAATTACGAGACGTCTAGTTAAGAAGAAAACACAAAAAACTTAGTATACCTCTCACATTCTGGGTGCTTTAGGAAAACAATTTGCATTTGTATTTTTTCAAATTAAAATATTAATTTTTAAAATTCAGTATAAGCTTTCACTCTTTCTTATTTCTAGTCATGTGTTAAACAAGAAAACAAAGAAAAGTATAACACCTATATTGTATGCTTCAGGAAAATAAAATACTTTCTCAATTATTTCTAATTAAATATTTATTTAAATTATGATCAACTGACTTCAAATATAAGTTATGTCCCAGATGAAACTTTTTTTTTATTCCCAAGTTACCATTTTTGCCTCTCTAAAACCCAACAAGTCGATTTTTTATCATTCCGCTCTCTTTTTCAGACTTAATTGCCTGCCTACAAAATCAGAAAATGTTATTTTAATCTCGGATAAATTAATAATGACATCTCATGTTATCACCAATAGTAATCTTATTTTAATTAACACAAATATTTAAAATTTCGCTTTTCACCAAGTAAATATCAAATTAAATAAAGCTACCACAAACAGAATCTTACGTGATATTAAATAAATATTAAAAAAAAAAAATATTTATTCCTTTATAATTTTTTTTAGGTTTCCTGATTAAAATGTACTCAAATATATTGTTAAAATTTTATTTTTTGGTAGATGTTTTTAGGAACAACCATCTGACAAAAGTGTGGGAGTATTTAAACTAGACTAAAAACTCAATTTTATATCTTAAAGTTGAGGTATGTATTTATTTCTTTATATTTTTTTTATAATTATGATATATGTTTAATTTACTTATAAATAATTTACAATATTAAATACAAGTATTTAAAATATCGTATTATAAGATTTATATTTTAGCTTGGCAAAAAATTATATAATCATTACGTTGAAAGCCTAAGGCTATATATCAAATTTCAATTTAACTTGAGTGCCAATTTTAGTTTTTATAATTATTTTGTGAAAAAAATATATAAAAATGTAAAATGTGTCATGTTCGTGTCATTTGGTGAACAAATAAAGACAGAAAATAATATTTATGAGATGCCTCAGAAAGAAAATATAATTTAAAAATATATTGTATGTTTTTTTGATATGATAAACCGAAGTTCAAATGAACGTATATTACGGTTTTATCAGAGTTGCTTTTTTCTTTCATTTCATTCTAGATTCTTAAAACGTCGCTTAAAGAAAATTTCCTTTTTTTAGTTACTAGCAGAAACAACACGAAAGAGTGTAGTAGGTAAAACCAACCCTCATTAATGATTATTGAACAAATTAGTGTATTACATTAAACAAAGACTATTAAATTAATTGATTACATCGTTTGGTTTAATGTTTAGCTAGAGGATTAAAATGTGGTTTCAAACGCACAAATTGATCTAAATTATAAACTTTTGTTATTTTCTTTGGCTTGTGGGATAAATATTTTAAGCCAAAAGGTCAAAGCTAAAAAGGCATTGTCTCTATAATAGCCTTAAATATAATAACAAATTTTATTCACACAATAGCATTTTTGTTTCTGGCCTCTGTGTCTACTACAAGTCATGGAACTCGTGCTATTTGATGGTTCGGCAACTCGCCGAAGCACCTCTTCTTCAAATTTGATCGTTCTTACGGTTCGGGCAACTCCAGTATCATGCATCTTTGTCTTAAGCATGCCTGTGTCAGCGAGCCGCCGATGAACCGCAAAAAACTTTTTGTATTTAGGATGCTGTCGTTCGGGATAACGTTCATGATACAACCGCGATGCTGCTCGTGCTCAGTTTGTTGCTCCGTATGCGAAATACATATCCGCCAATTCTTGGTTGGTAAAGTTTTCCATGGGCAATAAATGTTTAAAAATTGTAAGCTTTAAAATTTTTCAACATGACATTGAGAATTGACTTTGATAAGCGTTGATTTTAAACCATTGTTGTTATGGTATCATGTACAAACGGTAAAAATATATATAAAAAATAAATAAATAAAAAAATATATAATAAATTATAAATGCAGCAGATCCTATTTAAGTAATTAATTTGTTTTTAAATTTTAACGCATCTTAGGGCCGTAGTGGCGTAGTGACACATTTCCGGACATGGGTTCCTATTCTCAAATGGATTTTACTGTTGCACTGAACAACCCCTAGAAGTGATCCCATAGTTCTGAAACACCCTGTATATCATTATCTATCATAATATTAATTTAACTTATTGATGTTAGAATTTTAATTCAAATAAAAAGTAGAAAAAATCATCTATTATTTCCAAGTCTGCAGGAACATTTTCTTGTTGCAAATAACATTATTTTTTAGAATTAAAATACAATAGATATTGATATATCTTGGCACGAGGAATTCACAATTAATAACTCCAGGTTTTTTAATAATTTAATATATTTCTTATTGGTAATTATTTAACATGTTAACACAAAACATTTGTTTACTATTATAAATTGTAAATAAAAACAATAACAAACTATTCATTTGCTTCTTGAAATTGTTTTTCTTTTGTTTTTCACAACTATAGATAGTAAATTTAAACATCAAAAATAAATGTAATTATATATACAAAGATTTAAGATGTACTTACCTAATACTACCTGAGCATTTATTCATTCTTCTTGAACATTTTCTCTCGTTTTTCACATTTTGACTTGTTAAGATACTAGAAAATAAAATGTAATCTTATAATGGTTATATTACAGTTTAATTTTAAAAAATGGTTCTTTTAAAAACTTATGAAAATGAAGCAGAAACGTGAAAAATTTGATTTGTGTAAAAGAGTGACGACTTGACTGTCAATTACGAAAATATCGATATGAGCTGTTCCAGTGTTGGTAGTGCCGCCCTTTTTAGTCAGTGAAACTATTAGTTGTCAAGTATTAAAAATAAGGTATCCCAAACGTGCTTCATTGACGTCTCTTTTACTTCACTTTCTCTATAAGTCTTTTGTGAAACCTAATCAACACTCATGGTGATGCTGAAATGGGTTTTTTTTTGCTTAGTTGACTGTACTACAAGACAAAAAAAGGTTAAAATCTTTGATATTCTATTGCACAGCAATGGCTTAAAAAATCATATTTGAAAAATAAATAACAGAATTCCTTTTTGTGAAAAAAAGTGCGGCCCTTGCTAAGGGACGGAATTGATGTGTAAATATATGTAGGGTTTTCTATGTTGTCTAGGGTTTGTTGATGGTAATGAAAAGTCCGGTGCGGGATTTTCAAAGTATTTAATAAAATAATTAAGAAAACTATTGCACAAAAGAGTTTGGAGTAGACTTTAACTGTTAACTGATATGGTAAATCGCGTCACATCCCTATGTCGAGCGGCTTTAAAACACTTATAATAACTCGTCTCACGTCTTATAATAGAAAAGGAAAAGGATGCAGCCACGTCTTACTGATCCTGACCTTAACCCGTCTTTTCGTCTTTTTTACGTCTTTCCGTCTTAATGTTAGGGACACGCCCTACGTCTTTTAAGATTTTCCCGAAAACGCGGCTATTTCGGAACCTTCAAGAAGACTGTCCCACTGATGTCCCCTTTCGTCATTGCCGATGTCACCGTTAAAGTAAAAACTGCCACCTAATCATAACACATCGATAAGGAGCGTTCACGGAGCCTGAATGAGATCATTGTTTATTGAAATGGATTTCGAAAGAAAAATAATATTATACGTATAAATTAAATAACTACGAACCTAAAACTAATTTATTCTACATATATTAACCTGAAAACAAAAGTATAAGAGTCCGATGACTTTTTTAAAATTTATATATATTAAGCCTTAAACCTTGCTGTATTCACATTTTTGAACAACAACAACAATTGTTGATTTTGATTTTATATTATATATATTTTTATTTATATAAAGTAAATATTATTAATTTGAGAAATATGTAGTCCATGTCCAGTCACATATGTTAAACATATTTTTATCCTCCTGGGACCCGGACATGTTTTTGTTAAGTTAGGGTTGTGAGGCTTTTAAATATAATAAAAAATACATAAATAAACATTGTTTACTAATAACTTTTTTTATTTTTTTTCTTATTTTGACAGATACATGACGTCCAATAAAATGGACACTGGGTCTTAACCTAAACAAAAATTCCTAATATATAAATTTTTTCAATAACATTTCAGTCTAAACCTATGAAAACGCAGAAAATAAATGTAACCTTAAATTTATTTGCTATGGAACTCCATGAAACAGTTTCTGTTGCCAGTAATGTACAAAAATGTATTGCATGTATTACAAAAAAACATGGTTTTTTTGGCACATGAGTCATTTTTACATTTAACCGATTTTTTTAAGTCTGTGGCAATTCCTGGAAAGTGTTGTTTCCGTTTTCTTTCGGTGCCTAATGATGATGACGGTGAATCGACAAAGAAATTTTTCCTCAGGATTTCTTCTAGTACCAACACCTCGGATGTTTTCTTGAGATTCACTTTGTGAGTTGGGTGTATTTGTCAAAAGTTGAGTGGCAATTTCAATTTCAAAATCTAAATATTGTTGTATTTTGCGTGAAGGGATTTTAAATATTTTTTTATCTCTTCAATAAAAAATCCATGAGTTAGCCATTGCTAGATCAAAGAAATGGAAAATGACTCTTACAGTCCATTTTTTTTATCTGTCTCGAATTCTATAATAGCTAATCATTCGGTCTATCAAGTCTATTCCTCCCATAAAATCGTTGTTTTTAGCAACAATGTAAGGTCTTTTAACCTGAATGTATTTAGAGTCTTTCTTAGACCACCTTTTACACTCATCGCTAGGTTGAATTCCTAGAGCGGTAGATGCCAAAAGTACAGGTTACAGATCATAGCATTGTACAACTACTATTTCGCCATCTTGTCTTACAATTTGTTCCGAGCTACCTCTACCTATCTTGGCCATCATTTTTAGTTAAATTGAAGTTAAATTTGCTGCCGCTGGTACACCAAATTTAATATTGGTTCCAGTACAATATTTGGCTTGTTGACAAAGATATTCGAGATGTGGTATTTTTGTTAGACCTGCGTACCTCTTCAGCGATGCTGCCATCAATGACGATTTTAAGGTTACTTCTTATAGCAAAAAATCTATCTCGAGTCATTGTATCTGCAATAGCTGAAACTTAAGTGGTTTTTGAACAGTACATTCTGATTTTAGGATATTTTAGACAGGACAAACAAACTATCCAAAAAAAATTTTTAATCTTATTAAAAGTTAATTTAAGAGATACACCTTCAATGTACAACGTTCAACGTACCTTGTATTTGTGCAATCACACCCTTTTTGGAATAACTTATCTTCAAAGTACATGGCTAAATACGATTTTGCAGTCCAATCGTACCGGAGCTCTACGCTACATTCACTAGAGGGGCCTTCAACATTTGGAGGTGCAAAAGTATCATCTCTTCTCCAAGACCTTCGCTTTAAAGGATCCACAGATTGCTTGGCCATTTTTAAGTTTTCTCTCAGGACACTAAGAGGCATTCTATCTTCTTCTTCTTCCTCCTCACTGCTGCTTACTAGTTCTTCATTAATTATTTCTTCTTCTCTCCCCATTAAATTATCCGTAGTTTGAATTTCTTTTTCAATGTCAGAGTCATCATTTCCAATTATTTTTAGTGTTTGCTCCAATTTTTCGTCATCTTCTCCTGGCTGAAGCACTCTTTGATTGCCAAAAATTCCTAAAATAAAGTTTATAACTTAATTTAAAATGTGCATGAGATAGACCCAATGTCCATTTAAATGGACGCGAGTAACTTAGGGTAATACAAAACTTATTTAATTTTTTTATTTTTGTAATGTTATTTAAATTTGTTTATTAAACATTTGCAAATAAAAACTTTCATCAAAATCATTACAAAACGTTAAAAAAAGAGGCTACATACCATCATAACGAGAACCACGTGCAGCCGCCATCACAACAGAAAACAAACAACTGATTCCCAGCACATGTGCACAATTAAAGTCGACCGAATCGGACTGGGCGGCAGCACCGAAGTATCCAACGTAGTGAATGCGAGGTCTAAGCTGCTTAAATAATAAATTAACGAAACTGGAAACATAAAACTGGCATGTCCATTTAAATGGACGCTAGGTCCCAGGAAGTTAAGATTAAACGAAAAACATGTTTTCTAGGAAATACACTTTATTAGATGTTGAAAATATTCAACATGAACTTTTTGATAATATACCAATTTATTTAAAAACTTTCTTTAGTTAAAAGACTATTATTACTAATAGTTAGGTATTATTACGCATTATTACGCAGGTATTATTACGCCATGTTTCGACTCTCATTTAAAATTTAAAATGTTTGGGCTTATCTAAATGCACTATTCATTTTAAGTTTTTTAAACCTTTGAGGTGGTAAAAACCCGGAAATCTGGGGATCTTGCTTGTCATTTTGTGCTTTTTTCTCTCAATTTACTCTTGCTGAAAAACCGTGGTTAAATCCTCGGCTACTTTTCTACCCCGTACATTAAATTAAGTTTAATTTTTTCGTTTTAAGTTTTTTTATCTAACAAAAACCCGTGACGCAAAACTCTTAAAGCTACTTTTTAATCTTAAATATTCTTAAATCTGTTCGCTAACTCTTCAGAATTCTAACAGCCCCCATTCACTTGATCCTCTTATGGGCCCTTGAGCCTCTTAAAATAAAATGCGAATATTTCCTTCTGATGAATAATGCATTTTGAAGCGTCGTCGCGTCGACGCGACTTCGATCATGTTCTTATTAATGGACCTCTTTCCCATTAATTAGTCTGCCCTTTCTCCACTGATGGCATAAATCAGTCCGATCCGCCTTTATGCCTTCCTTCGTCGAGTGTGCGTGCTAGATTTCGAAAGCCAAAAGGAAAAGCTAGATAAAGGGCATGAACAGACCATTTGGTTTTGCGGTAGGAGAGATAATATTCTCTTGGTAAATTATGACTGTTGTTTAATTTGAAAAAGTTAATGAAGCCGAACAAGAGATACATATTGTTCTAAAAATTAAAACCGTTAACTTTATTTTAAATATATTAATGTACTTGGTAGCCCAGAAAAAAATAAAACACTTGATAACTTCTTTGCTTTTTAAACAAGACAAATTAAATATAGTATGTAGTTATATTACGTAATTGCTAATGAGTTATATATTTTATTGGGTATTACGTCATTATTATAGTAAAAATTAATTTAGAAAATACTCAATTATTAAAAAGAGGAAGGAAATAAACTTACTCTCGTATTTAGAAGAAATATGAACATAAACGCTACCTTTCGTTATATTTAGTTTAATTTGTGTTCAATAAACCTCAAATACAATAATTTACTTAACCCTGAACTACTACCGACACATTTTTATTACACTACTGATAAGACCCATAATAATAAAATTGCCACAAAATCAATAAAAAACAAACTTTTATTCAAAAATTTAAAATTACTTGGGTATATTACAGTACATAAACCGATTTACTTTTTTCAGGAGGTACTTGAGGCTACTCAGAAACTGGATTCGCAACCCCCAAAAGTTCAGCAATGAGAGGATTCATACATTTGAGTGCACCTTCTTGTTGGCCATTCTGAGTCGCAAATATTCATCTATTAATTGCTTCCCAAGAGTTTTGATAAATGAGTATCATTTTATTTCTATACCTTTTGATGCAAATTGGTACAATACTCGAGAATTTACACCTACAATGTTCAATATAGCAAAAAAAATTGCTATTGGCCAACGGTTAGTTCTTTTGGATACTGAATACAAAGCACATTTCGCATCTAATGCGTCAACTCCAGATTCTGTTTCATTATAAAAATGAATTATCTCCGGCTTTTTGGTTATTTCGTTGACAGAATTGTCATGATGCATGCTAGAAAGTAATATAACGCTTTTACTTTTTTTTGATACATAGCTCATTATAGTGGTTGAAGAAGTAAATCCAAACGTTGATGAATGAATTGCACGTTTTCGGTTCGGTAAAAATTCAGCTGGTATAGATTTTTTTATTTTTTCGTAAGGTTCCCACGTACGTCAAACTGTTTTTCTTGAGTTCGTCGACGAGTTCCACTGAACTTTACCAGTTGTCCCCGGTGATGTTCCTGTTGGTGCCTTTAACACACTCCACAAGCCTAAGAACCACTCTTGTTGGATTTGATAATGTAGGCTTTTTTGCACCATCAACTTTTATTTCGGAACCGGCATAAATCTCTGCATCTAAGAGATAATGCGTTTTAGCATCAGCCAAAACCTGCACTTAAATTCCATATTTGGTAGGTTTGTTCGGAATATACATCCAAAATCCACACCTTCCTCGAAACGGTACAAACATTTTGTCTACAATTAGGTAAATTCCCGGTGAATAACATGACTTTGATCTAGCTACAAACTCATCAAATAATTCCGACACAGCGGCCAACTTATCAGTTTTTGATCTTTCTTTTCGGGTTTCTACATTGTCAAATCTAAGACAGCTCAATAAAAACGAAAATCTGGCCAGACTCAAAGTAGCACGAAAAATAGGTCTTCCTGTCTCATCTGTTGCCCACGTAGAACGGACGTCTTCATGATTAGAATTAAAGATGGACTGAAGATACAACAACCCGAAAGATGCCTTGATTTCACATATGTTGGTATTTTCAGTAAACGAAGGCCAAAATTTAGTTTGTGACTGAGCAAACCTTTTAGACTTTTTATAGTTTTCTCTGGTGGAGGTTATCTTCAAATTGGTAAAATCAACTAACTTTTGTATCATCTCCTTAGAAATTAGTAGACTCCAAGCATTAAGAGGCTCAAGTGGAGGATTATAACGAGCAGGGCCAATAAGGCCAGGTAAGATAGTAACCAAATTATGAGCAGGGGTCCTACCTCTAATACCTGCTGTTTTTGACCATTTGGTATTGTCTTTCCCATACCAACTGTTCCTGATGGGCAACTCTTCTTCTTTCGAATGGGAGTTTTCTTGCTCTGTTTCCGAATTGTGGTCGCTCAGTATTTCATTGTCCTCTTCATTCTCGTCACTCTCTTCAGCCAATCTTTCTAGTTCCTCTAACACAGCTTCTCTGTTTGGAACACCAACAAATACACTTTTCTTGCTCGAGCCCATTTGGTTTGAGTCTTTCATACTTTCCCAAAAGTCTTCAGACTCTAAATTATTTCTTAACGCATCTTCTGACAATGCCCTAGAACTGGACGCCATTGCGTTGCATTTACTGAAAGATAGTAAAAAAACACATGTTATATCTATTAACTTATACCTTATGGCCACTAGTACCTATTCTTGTGAAATAGATAAATACCTTGCAAAAAATAACAACGAAATAGATACTTTCAAACCAATAAGCAGTTATTAACTTGTCGCGTATTTACTACTGATGGGTCCTCAGGACCCAGTAAACACTACCTTTGAACCTCGCTGACACGAACGAATATTAAAGTATGAATCTATGCCGGTGAAATCACGCATATGGTATTGCGGAGGAGTACCGAGACAACGAGTATCCAATGTTGCCAAGCTTAAAAAATATACCCTATTTAAAACTAGGATGGGTTCTCAGGGCCCATCAGTAGTAGCTACAGGTTAAGGTATAATAGATTTTTTAATTTTATTGAAACTTCATTTAGAATCTGGAAATTAAAAAGAAAAACCTGTTTAATGAATAAAAATACCTAATATGAAGCAACGTTTCGGTAGATAAATCTACAACCGTTTTTAAGGTACATAAAAAAAATTAAATATGCAAATACTTTTTATATATTTCACGTTCTTTAAAATTTTTTTAAATGTACTTTTTTTTTATAAGTTAATGGTTGTTTCACTTTAAAAAGTTGTTTTAAAAAGTAACAAAGAAAATACAGAGATTACTCTTCTTAAAAATAAAGAGATGTCTATAAGTTTAATGAGATGTGTTTTTTTTTAAATTAAATCCTAATGTAATTTAATAATAGAAAATATATGAATAAAACATATTTTAAATTATCAATTATATTTAAGAATGAATTAAAAGAAATCCGTGTAATATTAAAATCAGTCAAACAAGCAGCTATGCATTTATCTTTATTTAATATTAATTATACATGCACCTTTTTTTAATTTACGTAATTTTTGAATTAGTTCCTTTGCTAAATTAATTCGGGAAGCAGCCTTGTTCATTTTATAGTTATTGTCGATGGTTATTGGTAACGGTTTAAGGGGATCATTTATATAAAATTACTCACAAGTTCAAAGACTTTTATATATTTATTACTTTTTTATAAAATTCATTTTTAATGAAAGGTTAAATTTTTGTTATTATATATCTCAATGTGTTTTGCGATTTAATGTTTTTCTAGTAATTCTTTTAATTTTATCAAAAAAACTTAGAAAAAATGGTAAACTAAAATTTGTGGTAAAAAACGATTGATCTAATTTTATACCTGTTTTATCATACTCTTTAAAGCTATTTTCTAAAAATTGTTTTGGATAATTGTTTTGCTATAAGACATTTTCAATAAAATCTTTTTCAGTTGTTAGTTGTTCATTATTACAAATAATGTTTGCACGATCGTATAAACTTTTTACCACTCCTCTCTTCAGCATTATTGGCTAAGACTAAAATTAATATTATAATATTTATTATTACGGGCTGATTTAGGGTAAATTCTAGTTTCAAAATTTTGTAAATTTTTTTAAAGTAAAATATTAAGAAAAGGAAGCTGATCGTCAGTCTCCTTTTCGAGAGTAAATTTTATAGTAGACTTTGGAGTTGATGTAGTTTAAAAAATTATTAAGGTCTATTTCGTTATGGTGATATATTGAAATAATTTTATTATCAATTTATCACCACCAATTTTTAGGTTTTTTATCAAATGCACTTATATTTTCAAATTAAAAATTGTTCATAAATATATTACTTAAAATTGGTTAAAAAGGAGAACCCATAGCCATACCATAGTTTTGTTAATAAAATTCATTATTATAATATAAAATTGTACTAATATTTAGTATTTTGTGTTTTTTATTATTATTTTCTAATTTATTTTTAAAAAGTGTTAAAAATAAAATTGTTAGTGTATACAGATAAAATATTTAAAAGATATTTTTTTATATTCCTTATTTAAAAAGAGAGAACAGGACATTCTTAAAATTAATTGATAATTTAAAATATGTTTTATTCATATATTTTCTATTATCAAATTACATTAGGATCATACTTCTTTATGATATATACAAACAAACATCACATTATAAAAAAATTAAATTAAAAGATATTTTAAAAAATGTGAAAGTTGTAAATATAGATAGATATTTATTTTTAATTTAATTTAATTTTATTTACCTTAATAATAATAGTAGATTTGACTACCGCAACGTTAATTCAACTTGTGTATTTTCATTCAATAGGTTTTTTGTTCTTTTCAAATTTAAAAATTAAGATAAAGTTAGATGAGATAGTGAAAAGAGAAAAGGAACTCAGAGGTCAATAAATAAAACCTCATATAAAACCTGGGTATGTAAAAAATTTATTATATCTCACGTAAATTATTTTATTTAAATTTATTGGACTTAGATTAAACTATATATAACGAAATGTACCGTTAGACATTTAGGTTCATATTTCTTTTAAATATGTGAATAAGTCTATTTTCTTCTTCTTTTCAATAATTAAGCGTATGAGATAGTATTTTCTAAATTGATTTTTACAATAAGAGTGACGTAATACCGAACAAAAAAATTAAGTTATTACAAATTCATTACAATAATACAGATTTTACCTAAAGGCTAATGTTTTGATGAATTCATTTGATTTTTTGAACATTCCAATAAACGAAATCAACATTATTACCAACAGATATAAATCTGAAAGTAATAACAACTATTCTGTTGACAAAATACTGTCATTTATTTTATTAAACGTCCTGGAGGCATCTGCGTAAATGATATCCATTTTCTTTCGATTCAAGAATTCACCAAAGTTGTCTTACTATATTTTAAATATATGCTAGTCATTAAATTATTCATAGATAAGAATTTAGGGATAGCCTGTATATTTAAACTACAAATAGGATTCTCTTTGATGTTAAATTCGATCTCGGTTTCTCAATGTAGTTGAAGGTTGGCAAGAATCTATTACGTGCAAATGTTCATTTTAAAAGTAAATAAAATAAGAAAGTACTGAAGGGCTGAGATAGAAACAGCGCTTCGATACGAGAGAATAAAATCTCATCATTGGGTAAATCGAAAGCTATTATCACATACGTATGCGAATTTATTTCCATTTATCTACAATACCTTATTGAATCTGGCAGGATTTTTTAATCAATTCGGAACAATTGAGTTGTTTTAATAATAGTGAAAATGGTTCGGTTAGAATACATTTCTTTTTTAAAACTCAGTTTACATTTAAATGCAAATATTAATTTTAATTGACAAATACATAGTATCTTATAACTATTGTAGTTTTCATTTATATCATAAATTTTGGAACATATAACAATATTGAGTTCTCTATTACGTTGGAGTATGTATTTGGACTTCTTCGGAACTTTTTCCATTGATGTTAAGGTATTATTTAAATATACAGCACTTGATTATAAGTGAAAACTTACTAATAAAAAGAATACAGTGTAATTTTACCCTATAATGTGATATCAGCCGAAATAAAATGTGTTTCTAAATTTAATTAAGAATTTGATTTTAATTTATTAAACAATCCTTGAATGACATTTCAAATTCTTAATATTTCGTTTCTTGCTATTCCTCTCCTAAAACTACCTTGATAAAAGATTTTTTTGTATTTAGATTAATTAATTTTAAAGATTTATTAAAAATGAAGCCGAGACCAGTTACTTGTTTATTTAAATTTAGTGATTATATCACATTTACTAAATAAGCAAATTAATATTTCAGTTATGCAATTATGCATCAGATACGCCACAAGTAGTTACTTTTAGTATTTCACTTCAAATCCTACTTAAACTACATTCAATATTCTGCTTTAATTTCCTAAATAGTGTAATCCAAGAACCATTTGCCTAATCAGTTTTACTCACCACTAGCATGATACATACAATAAGATAAAAGAATACTAAACATCTCGGTAGATATTACTCCATTCGTATCTAGACTAATTTATGTATTTATATCTCAAAAAGAAGATATCTAATCTTCTTATAATCAATATATAGTCGTAAAGCCGTTTCCTTTTTTCTTTTAGAATTGATACTATCTACAAACTCGCAATACCTGTTTTTCGAAATATTGAAGTTTTCTCATTGTGGATGTGAGTTAAGTTAGATAAAAAAAAATTATTTTATAATATTAAAGAATATTAAGAATAAACTATTTTAATAGTTTTATTAACTGTTATTAATAATACTCATGTATAAGGTCCCTTTTTTATTTTATTAAAAAATTATTATTTTACACATTTGTTACATAAATAACTATTCTGAGTATTTTTTTAAAAAAGTAATAAATATAGATGTATTATTAGGAATTAAAAAATTAAATATTGATTCTTTTTTAATATACAGAATAATTTAAGAAAATTATTAGCATGGAAATTTAAATTTAAAAAAAAAATATTGCGGAGTGTTGTTGGGTGGAGTCAGAAATAAAAGAAAAACGTGTTTACCTAAATGTTGACGTTTCGACTTATATTAAGTCATCCTCAGGACACTGAAATGGATTCAATTTCAAATGACTTCAATCATTTCAAATACATAAAAAACACTATTAAAATAAATGTTCTTTATTATCGATATAGAGTGTACTATTGGCCTTATAAATAAGGATGAGTTAAAAATACAAAAAAGAAACCAATCTATTAACATAATTACCAATTTTATAAACTCATCTGTTCTACATAAATTAAATAAATCTGAAAAAATCCTAAAATACAGTAACGAAACGAAAGAATTCTTGAAAAAACATAATAATATTTTAATAATTAGGGCTGATAAAGGTAATGTCACCGTCGCGTTAGACAAGGAAGAATACCTACAAAAATCAAACCTTCTTTTCTCAAATACAGATACCTATCAAATTTTAAACAAAGACCCCACTACTTCTATTCAGAACAAGCTTAATATACTATTAGAAAACTTGTGTAAATCAAACTTCTTTTCAAAAGATCCAATTAGAAAACTAAAATGCAATAACGGAGTGCCTCCAAAAATTTATTTTTTACCAAAAATACACAATAAAAGTACTCCTCTAAGAACAATTATAAGTTTTATAGGTTCCTCAACATATAATCTCAGTAAATATTTAGCAAATTTACTTAGCTTAGCATTTGAAAAAGATCAATTCTGCACAAAAGACTCCTTGACTACTGAAGTAGTCACGCAATTGCAAAATTTTAAAATTCCAAATGACTTTATTCTAATATCATTGTATGTAATATCTTTATTTACCAACATATCAACTGATTTAATTAAAAATATAGTCCAAAATAAATGGCACCTTATCAGAGACCACTGTAACATCCCTTTAGAAGAATTTTTAAGTCTTTAAGAGTTTGTAATTGATCACCTATATGTTCTGATCTAGTTATGTCAGAATTACAGAAATATTGCATGGGGAAAATAAAATTTAGGTTACCATTTTTTAAAAGATTCGCTGATGACATTGCCACGTGTATTCCAAAAACTAAAATAGAAAACATAAAAAGTACATTTAACAGCTTCCACTTTAAATTACAGTTCACTATAGAGTGTGAAACAAATAACAAACTTCCATTTCTAGATATTCTATTAATCAGAACAGAAGATAATACAATCATCACTGATTGGTATTACAAACCCACTTTCTCTGAGAGATTTCTTAACTACCAATCAAATCACTCATTTAAACAAAAATTAAACACAATTAGGAACCTAAAATCCCGCGCAATAGCCTTATCTCATTCCAGTTTTCATCAAAAAAATGTTAACAAAATTAAAGATATTTTACTAAAAAACAATTTTCTTCATAAACTATTAAACAAAATCATAAATTTGCAAAAATTCCTTATGTCAAAGGTTTGTCTGAAACTAACAGGAGTTGTTTCTGATGATGAAGTCAAAATAGCATTCAAAAATGGAAATACCATTAACAAATGCTTCTCAAAACTCAAAGATAAAACACCAAATGAGTTACAAAGTGGCGTGGTTTATAAAATACCCTGTTCTGATTGTCAAGGTCTGTATGTGGGTCAAACGAGTAGGTACTTAAAAACCAGAATTAGCGAACACGAAAGAAGTGTAAAACCAACGAACTACACAGCATCTGGGAAGACTGCTCTAGCAGAATACTCCTTCAACCAACAACACCAATTTGATTTTAACAGCACTCGGATCATTGGTAGAGAATCAAATTATAAAAAAAGAACTTTACTAGAATTGATTAATATAAAAAAGTACAAAGAAAGTATTAACAAAAAACAAGACACCAATGATCTGAGTGCAAGTTACTATAATTTAATTAATTTATTACCAAAAAAATAAAACTAAAACATAAAAATTTTATTTTTGTCAAAGAGTGTATGTCCCAAATTTAGATCTCACAGTGTATTCAAAAAATTAAGTTTCTGGTTTTGAACGTATAGGTACATACATCTTCCTTATCTACTAATCCTAAAAAAAAAATTTTAACGGAAAAATTTGTACCTGAATGTAATTTTAACTGTGTCGTGGTTTTTGTTTTTTTTGTTTTAATTTTTGTACACGTAAAAAACATGTATTTTACTAGTGTTTTTTATGTATTTGAAATGCTTAAAGTCATTTGAAATTGAATTCATTTTAGTATCCTGAGGATAACTTAATATAAGTCGAAACGTCGACATTTAGGTAAACACGTTTCTGTTTTATTTCTGACCCCACTCAACAACCCTCCGCAATATTGAAGATATTGGGTCACAAACACGAAACTGAAAATAACCAAAACTTGGAACATCGATAGACTGGAACGTAACAACATTTAAAAAAAATTAATAGTGGGGATATTCTTAAAGCTTAGGAAAATTAAGTATGTTTAAAAAGAAAATTCTTCTTTCCTTTGTTGCGTTTCTTTGAAGAAGCCAATAAACAGAAATACGTGTCGGAAATTCCTTTCCTTCCTTTTTCTGCCCTCTAATTTATAAAATATCCTGACTAACTATTTCTTTGATATAGCTCAATTTTTATCTCTAAATGTGAATTATTTTATTTTCTTTTACTAATAAAGATATGAAAAGTCTAATAATTTTAAAACTGCAAACAGCTACTATATAAAAGAATATTAGGGGGTAAAAGTAAAAATCTATTAATTACGAACATATTAGATTAAAATAAATTTATAGGGAAATATTAATATTATTAGATACTTAGTTTCACAAGACCCAAATGTTTATTTTTTTTATTTTAAAAACTAAGATTTATTAAATATATCAATATAAGTACTTTATAGTATTCTTAATAAATCCAAAATTAAAAATTTAAAAAAAAAAATTGTAAAATCTTAGAAAAAACATTGTTTAATTAAATGGAAATAAGTTTTTTTCCGCCAGAACTGGACGGCACACAAAAATTGAATAAACATGTTCTAGTCAAATAATAAAAATTTGAAATGAATTTATTGATTTTCGTTTTTTTTATCTTCGGGTTATATAGTATATATTTGTAAAATTATTTCTGTTTTATTTATATATGTTTACAGTGCTTTTCTTTAATGTCCCCTTTTTCTTTATTTTTTGAACGGATCAATTCAAAATATTGCAAATACAATTGACGAATGAACACTATGTTTTAATGAAAATTGACAGATGAAAATTTCAACATGACTGTTGAGCCTCATCTTGGAAAAAAAATTAAATGGAAAGGGTAGACTTGTACATCATTTTGAAGCTCGTGCTAAGTACTTTAAAACCCTAGAATATAAATTTAATATCTTTACTTACAACAAAATGGTGATACAATTACAATTACCTGAATAAATTAACATTTAACTTAATATATCGAATAAATACTTTGAGTTCAATTGAGAAGATGCTGGAAATGGTTGCCTTGAACTTGATACACGAACAGTCCGAAATTTCACACCGAACATTTTCAAATGCACTAACATCGATATTTCTACAAATATTCGTTATTGTCTGTCGTAAATCCAATACTGAATCAGGTTCAGTTTTATACACCTTTTTCTTCAAATAGTCATCGAGGACCTGTCGAATGGCCGGCTTGCCAGATTTGACACCTCTAGACTTTTTTTTATGGGGCTATAGGCTCACATAAATAGGGTGTTAATTATGTTCGCGTCTTTGGTAAATTTTTTTTCTTAAAAACCAAACTGGATTGAGGACAAAATTTTATATTTATTAAGATATTTAACAATATGTTGTTTTAATATTTTTTTAGTAATTTTTGTTATACTGATTCAATATACATAGCTGAGAGAAAAATTGTTAATATCCTCCAAAGATATCGACTTCTGGATCGGTATAATATTAACTATAGGAAAAACATCTGGAAAAATACCCGTATTAAAACATAATTTAATTATTACAAGTAGAGATTTTAAAAAGTGTTTTAAAATGTTTTTTAGTAATTTAGGGTAAATGTTATCTTGACCTGGCCCTATGCAGCTTTTTATGATAACTTCTTAAACACTAGTTTAAAAAAATATCGATTTTTCTTTAAAATCTTGTTCTTCAGGACTATCATTCGAATTTAATTTTAACTTAGGACGTAGACTAATTCCACCAAAAAAAATATTAAAATTTTTGAGAATTAGCATTCTTATAAATATTTTCACAATCTCCTTTTTTTAGTTTACTTATCTCTTCCACTTTATGTTCGTTTTCCCATACAATTTTGCGACACTATGCCATAAGCTTTTGTTTTTATGATTAGCTATTTGGGAGGATATAAAATCTTTTTTTTCCGTTTTGATGATTTACCAAGTTGTTACACCTCTCGTATTCCGCTTTTAACTACTCACTATTTGGCAATTTATTACATTTTTTAAATAAGCGGTTGTTATGATTCGTATCTATCATAGTAACAGCTTATGAATTACAGTGGTTTAATTATGAAAAACAATATCCTATATTAAAAAAAAACAAATACATAAAAGAGAATGCAAACAGCAGTAAGACTTTAGTAAATGGATTAAATGATAAAATCAATAGCATTTAATTAATACGCAGAGATATAAAATAGGCAGAATATAATTATATATTTATTAGTCAAATTTTATCAATTACAAATAAATTGATTGCTTTTATTTTAATTTAAGCTAATAGTAAATTAAATTAAACCTGCAATATATAAATTGATAAATTAACTTATTATTAAAGTAATTATCAGGAAAAATAATATTCGTTACATTAAATTTAAATGCTTTAAAATTGTTCAAATGAGATATATCCAACTATTTTTGCAAGTCACTTAGACATATGAATATTTCAAATATTATAAATTGATAATTTGGGTCTATTTCAGCAATATTAGGAAAGAAAACTCCACTTTTATAGGTAAAAAATTACTTTTTAAAACAAGATGTAAGATTTATTAAAAATATTATATTAGTAAATAAAAGCAGAATCATATGTCGGCAGATACCACCTGTGGTTCTTCTACTTATCGTCTTACGGAGTCTCCTGACAAACTTTATCATTTAACTTTCCATGCTAACTTTCTTTTTTTAATAAATTAACTTTTCAGATAAAGACAAATCAAGCACAAGGAAAAAAATAGATGCTAGAAGCCAAAAAGCACAGAGAACAATCAGCAAGAGCGTTTATTTCTTTTAATTCTTTTATAGTCGTTTAAATGTACTCAGCAATTAAAATTCACTTATTGTATATTTTCCGCGGCTTAATTTATATTTATGTGTGTTATAGTGTTAGATTTGAATAACGTCGGGACTAAAAATTATTATTTAGAGCTTAAAAGAATTTATATGACTATTTTTAGTTAAACCATTTATGTAGTTTGCAATTTACCTAATATTAAAAAAAAGTGACAAAATTAAATTTATAAACTTTGTGAGTAAACTAAAGCTAGATTAAAAAGAGCAAATTAATATTTTAAAAGAAATTTACAAGAACTAAAGAAAACTGCTTTTGGTCAGCTTATTTATATTTAATTTATTTAATTTGTTTTATTTCTTTATAATTGAAGCAGATAAATTATTTGTTAATTTTAGTTAAAAATTAAATAAATAATGTTGGATTAACAATAGTCAAAAAAGGTTATGTTATCCAAATAGTACATTTATCACGCACAAACATCGAAAATGGTCAGTGAGCGAAAGTAACGCACACAACGCGTTATGAATCAAGCTAAATGACCAAACATCGAAATTAAATTATGTTTCGTGTGATATTTCGGCAATTTTAAAAATGATCCTAATACCTTTGTTTCGTTTAAACAACCATCATAAAACGTTAAATAATTTACTAAAAAAGATAATACATTTAAAGACTAACTTATGATTTAGTAAACTAATAGTTTTAAGGGTTGCAAATATTCTTAAATTTAAAACCAATAAATTTATGAATAATACTTTTAAACAGCTAAAATAAGAGATATGACCAAATGTTATATTGAAATAGAATGTACAAATCACTTGTTCTTACAAAAGCTACTAATATGGCACTTGGAGTTTAATAGTACTTGCTCACAATAGCAATTATACTTTTTAGTATCAAAATAGCGCTTGCATTAACATAACGCAAATTTTTTTGGGAGCCAGTGATAAAGGTAAACCGTTTATTAACCCTTAACTACTATCCTCCCTATAGTAAAACATTACAGCTACCCGCGGGTCAATATGACCCACCTTTTTATTTTAAAAATAAAAAACTGTTTATTTTTATTTATAAAAAATTATGAAATAAACATTAATAAACAAATTTTGTTGGCCAAAATATCCTAAACACACTTTGGGCAGATTTTTTTTGAACATTGCTGGCAAACTGATATTTTGCAGGAATCGCAGAAGGTGTTCGTTTTGCGGTCCTTTTTCGGTGGGCAGAAAGCACATCTCTTTCTCTTGGATGCACCCTGAGCCTGCTAAAGAGCAGAATGCGTTTCTATAACAACCCCAAGTATATCTGCAGTTAGTTCTCTCAACCTATGTGGTATTTTGTTGTTGTAAACTCTCGATCTCATATAGGGTTCGCATAGTTGACGACCAAGATTTTTTAGAAAATTTAATCTACAAATTTATTTTCCTTCAGCAGCAAATTGATAGATAACTCTGCTGTTGATTGCAGAAACGTTCAAAATCATGTGAAAAATAACCATTGGCCATCGGCGTGTCCTGCGAGATGTCGAATATATTGCACATATTGCACATTCATTCTCACATATATTGCACAGTCTAGTGCGTCAACACCGGCTTTTGTATCGTTATAAAATAACACTATATCCGGCTTTTTTGATGAGTCGTCTACAACATTATCGTTGTGCATTGTCGACAACAATATTAGGGATTTGTTTTTTTTGGGAACGTGAGACACAATAGTGTGAGTAGAGGTAAACCCGAAAATGGAGAACTCTACTTCACGTTTTTTGCAAGGTAAGAATTCGGGTGAAACAAATCTTTTATTCTTCTTGACTGTGCCAACATATGTAAGCTTACGATTGAGAAGTTCACCAGTTAATTCCATTGATGTGTACTAATTATCTCCCGTTATGTTTCTATTGGTCCCAACCTCAAAACCAACTAAACGAGGTACTGTTTCTGTCGGTATAGACAAGTTAGACCGATCACTGCATTTTCCGGAGTAGATTTCAGAATAAATCATATAATTTGATTTGGAATCTGCTTAAATTTGAATCTTGATGCCGTATTTCGCCGGCTTAGCAGGCATGTACATTCTAAAACCGCAGCGCCCTCTAAAAGGAACTAACATTTCATCTACGGTTAAGAATTCAGAGGGCGTGTAACACATCATTGAGTTTTCAACAAATTCATTATAAATTTCAGATATTGCAGCCAGTTTGTCGACTTTCATTCTCTCCCACCTGGTAACCATATCGTCGAATCTTAGGCAACATAATAGGAAAGAAAAACGCGCAAGAGACATCGTACAACAAAATATATCTCTACCTGTCCCGTCGATAGCCCATAGAGATCGTAGATCTTCGTGTCCGGATTTAAAAGAACCCAGCAAATATAAAAGGCCTAAAAATGCCTCTATTTCAATTCTATCGGTCTTTTGAATAAAAACTGGTCGAAATAATGATCTGCTATTTTTCGCTTCTTGAAAGTTGATACTGACCTTGCATAGCTCTAATTTTTGCATTGGTATGTTCAACAATCTTTTCAAGAATAGAGTGTGTGATGAGAAGTCTCCAAGATTCCAACTCCAATGAGGGAGGGGTCTGGCGAGCTGGTCCTTTCAAACCAGGAAGTATTTTTATAATATTAGTACTTTTCGTTTTTCCCCTAGGCAAGGGCACCTGACACCACTTAGTTTTATCTTTTCCATACCACAATTTTGTTTTCTTTACTGTTTGTCCTTCATCTTTATATTCATTTTCCGATGATAACTCTTACTGACGGTTCATCATCTGGCTGCCACTTATTTTCGCTATCGCTGTCATGTTCACTGAATTCTTCAGAATCACATTCGTCCTTATCGCTTTCGTCTCCATTGTCAAAAATCACGTTACATGCAATCTGTCTGTCGTAAATAACGTTTGTGCCGCTGGTTGATGGATCATTTGAAGTAGTTCTATTTTCTTCAGGCTTATTTATATACTTCAGATCTTCCCAAAAATTATTATCTGCAACTATCTCGAATAACTCGGCATCAGACAGTCCTCTTTGTGTCATAATCTAAAAACAAAACTAAAGTATATATATATATATATATATATTATGAAGTGTTTATCGACAAAAATGTCATAAAAATCAATAAAATATCGATCAAATCGTATAACGAAATCCTTACTGTATTACTATCCCCGGGTCAATTTGACCCACTAGACCGAAAAAAAATATCAACGCAACCACTAAGACACTTCAAACTTTAGTATTCGTATTAACGGTCGACAGAATGAGAATACTCCGTTCGCCGCACTTCCCTCTCCTATGAAGCACTAGATGGCGCAAAAAAACTAATATGCCTTGGGTCAGTTTGACCCGGCGGTTAGTAGTTAAGGGTTAAAGTTAATAACTGCTTAAAGCAAACCTATTTCAACTATATCACAACACCTAAGTCTTAAGCGTAAAAATGATAAAAATATCGATCATAATAAATTTATTTAATAATAAACTAAAGATAGGGATTGCCGACCAGGAAATTAAAAATTGCAAAGAGTTTTACCAATGAAAACAGAAAACTGTCAAAAGACATGGGAGTATTTTGTCCCATGACAATTTACGGCTTTGACTGTTGGATGAAGCGATAAGCGTTTTTTTTCAACAAATGTGCTTGGATGGCTAGCGAGATTATCTTTATCAAGCTGAAAGATAGTTGTGTTTGCCATATAACGTCAGAAAGTTATCTGCAAGAAACTAAAAATAATTGTCCTATGGACTAATCATGACTTTTTTGGCAATTATGCCACTAAATATTTTCACCTTATTCCTATTACTCAGAGATGGTTGAATCGAGGTATAGATAAAGGTGTTATTAAACTCCATGACTATGAATTAATTTGAAGGGATTGCTGTGATGTAAGTTGTAGAAATAGCGATATCTTTAACAAAGGATTTGACTGTTCAGGTTATTTCAGTAGAAAAACGTGTATTTTTAGAGAGCATGTGAACAAAGTAAATTCTAGTAGGGAACAGCATCTATTTGGAAGAATTTATAGGGAACCAAATTTTAATTTGTTACATTCTCTGGAATTTTAAAATTATTTAAATTATTAGAATTTTTTAATTTAATACGATTACCTGCTAATAGGCTTATATAGCGTATAGAACTTAAAAATTCAACCAGTGAGTCAGTTAATTTCGAATATGAAACTTTTAATTTAAAGCAAATTATTACTGATCCTACACATATAATAAATAATACTAGCTTTATAATAGATCTTATTTTCACTCGTCATGAAAATATTTTATATATGTGTTTTATAAGTGCCACATTCTCGGATCATTTTGGGATTTTTTTACGAACTGTACAGCTATTCTTATTGTCCACTTTTACCCTAATTTTCTTTAGTTTCAACGTCACTTGGAAGCTATTTGTTGTCACCTTATTTTTGAATGTGAATCTATTGATGATAAAATTAACTTTTTGAATAATAATTTAATTTTATTACTTGAGGAACATCTGTTAAATTAATTTAAATTATTACAGAAAATAAAACACACACCCTGGATTAGTAAAAACGTAAAACTTGTGCAAAAACGAGAGATAAGACATTAATTGATTTAAAAAAATTTAAACTGCCATCAAGAAGGAATCACTATAAGCAACTAAGAAATTATGGCTGAAAAAAGGGGTTTTTATCATAATAAATTTTTAAAATTAATACAGTTCCAACAAAAATATTACCAGTTAAAAGAATAAAGATTCCAGATACATGACGCTTAATTACTTTAACAAATATTTTATTAACTATACTAGTTCTTTAAATAACATTATAAGTTTTTATGTGAAAACGACTCTTGGTACAGATAATTTATTTTCTTTCAGCCTGTAGACTATCATGGAATACCTTCTATTTTTGTTGAATTAAAACTAAAGCTTCTGGTGTAGATAGTATTAATAAAACTCCATTCAATTTGTGTGGCTTTTTTATTATTTTATATCTTCGCCATATTATTAAAAATGTATATTAAATAATTGTTTTCCCAAATTTTGGAAGAGTAAGTATTGGGCTTACTGCCTGTTACAATGTAATTATTGAGGCAGTACTTGTAGGCAGATGATACCCAGTTGTATCTATCTAATAATCCATATAATTATTAAATAGTTAAAACTCTAATTAACGAGGACATATATTATATATAGAAAATGTCTTCTAGTCATCATTTAAGCCTTAATGCTTCCAAGTCAACTGTCATGTTTATTTCAATTAAAAAAAGCATTTTAGCTTTAAACAATAATGCTACTTTAAAAATAGGCAGTGCAAAGATACCAATTGTTCAAAATTGGATATGTAAGTCCTAAACATAAAAAATGGATAAAGAACTTAATTTTAAAGAACATATATCTTTAGTCTCAAAGATATATGGCTCTCTTTGGCTTTCAAATAGATATTTTTATACAGACATTATTTGGTGCAAGAAACAAAAAAAAAATTATGTGAGACGCTAGTGCTGGCTACTATTGCGATGTGATGAATATACTTATATAAAACGATCGCGTTTCCGTGAGACCGATATTATAAATACGAATGAAAATGTAAGTTATATTTAATCAATGAATTTGTATATAACACCTTTAGTATTTTATATCCAGTTTGGTAAAGGCGGAAATATATTTTAATGTATGTATTCTTAGGCGATAGTTTAGATTTTTCCTAGCGATGGTATAAAAATCTGGATCTGTTGATCTTTTAATCTAAAATATTTGTATCTTTTTCTATTTACTTATTTTTTTTGCTAAATAAAGGATATTTTTTATTATTATAATCATTATTATTAAAACACAGGAAAAATATTTTTTAGTGTTAGCCTATCTCTCGAATTTTAACTAGATTATTTTGACAGGCATATAAGTCTTTGCAAAGGCAATGCTACCATTTTTTTGCCCGTTTTTTCATACCGAATTTTGCTCTCTTCTGTTGATCTCTGATAGTCGCAGATCTATTACATATTACATCATATACGTAAAACTAGATATTTTGTTTTAAAAGTGCAGTTCATACGAAACTTTAGATTAAATTTTTCGTAGATTTACCGCAATCCAGTATTTTTACATATTAATATAGCATATCCAACTGTACAATTTTTAACAGCGTCACCATCTGCATTTTCTATCTCATTTGATACCTGTTGCAAATCTTCTTCTGTTACACGTTTCTCATATATTTACCACTATTTTCTAATATTGTCTATCATCCAGTATATCAGCATATCTCTCACATCTTGATTCGATCGTTCTCAATTCGCTTTGCGAATTCGCTTCCGTTGTTCCCCTGTAAAATAAACATTCAAAAGATATCAACTCACTTATATTCAACCTCTTCAGATGTTTTTAGTGGTAAAAGGATTGTAAATTCAGGTGATTTTAATAATTAAAACAAAAAAGCGGTACTCTTCATCAGTTTTTATTTGCATGTTTATTAAATCCAGTTTAAATCTGAAACTCATATGGTTTAAAAAGATCGGCACAACAACAAGTTTCTTATTTTTTATTTTTTTCTTTCCCTACATTGATCGCAGAGCGCCAAATAAATATAAATAACGGCACGAGTTACGTAACAAGATTTTTTACTTAATCGATTCTCCATATGTTGAAAACCAAATAGATAAAAAATAGTGGCTATATATAATCGGGGATATTTCTAGAGATATAGATTCTGTAGTGGATTAGTTTGGATGGCCTGTAGCTTTTTTCGAAAGTAAGTACGTGACCTACCGGTCTTTAAATCTTAAAAAACTTTTTATAGATTTTACTTGTATTGGAATATTTTTGTTTTGTCGCTTTTAATAAATAAAATGCAAATATATATATATTTTTATAATTCATAATTTTATCCTAATTTTACGATAATAAATAGATTTATATAAAAATTTTATTTAAATAATTCTATTTTTCATTGGGTATCTTAATGAATTTAAAAGTATCTAATAATAATTTGAATATATTATTTTATATGCTTTGAATTTTTAAGAACAAAGAGCAAATAGACCTGTTTGGATATCTAAAAAAAAATTGTTTTTTATTTGAATTTTGTCGTAAAGCCAAATAAGATACGTACTTAGTTATCAATCTGGAACAATAATTCATATTTGACTTAAAAACTTGACTACCTTAAAAATCAAAAAACAAAAACCTTTCTTTAATAAAAAACTACTTAAATCTTTTTATAAACAAATGTGAAAAACTGTTTTTATAGATATATTTTTCTTTCAATTAAATTAAAAAAATATTAATAAAAAAAAAATGGTTGTATAGTACCATCTTAAAGAGTGTCAGTAATTCTTGGACATCCTTTATTTAAATACAACTTTCAAGCTTAAAAGTGTTCGCTTCCGCTTCAGGGCTCATAATGTACATATTCTATTCCTTTATTCTGATAAAACGTCGCTTACGCTTGGAGAACTGCGAATTCGTTCGTCTATGGTTCAAAAGATACAATTTTAAAATAGTAAAAAGCAGATGAAAAGATGAACATAAAACATGGCAGATTTCCATTATATTATATTTTTTATAAAGTTTTTTTATATATTTCCTTATATTTCTCAGAACTCTTTAAATGCCTTTAAATATTAATTTTTTAATTATTCTAAAATTTATTGGTTTACATTACAGCTTAAAAAATGCCACATTTTAGTTTTTTCTTGCTTTCCAGGACTGGACGCTCCAAATCAAGTTTGTACAACAAAGAGACGCTGGATTGTACGAATGTCAAGTATCTTCTCATCCACCGACAAGCATTTTTATACAGTTAAATGTAGTAGGTAAGTACACATATTATTTAATTTGTTTTAAAGTGGTTCGTTTCCAATAAAAATAAACACTAAAAGCGGCTTTAGGGTTATAGTCTAATATAAAAACAAAAATTTCTTTGAAAAAGAAAATGGAGCAAAGCCGCTCAGCTAACAAAGGACATCGGGATGATATTTAATCCTAGCCTGCCTGACATTATTTGTTTTCACGCCCAAAGCTTGAATTTTCTCAAAATACGGTGGCTTCTTGCTATGCATAACGTAAATTGAAATGCAAATTGTCCGTTTGTTTAACGAAAGAGTGAGGATGAAAAGGGTTACGCTTCTTGGTTATAAAATAACCTTATTTTATTTTCATTTTAAAAATGTAAAACTGTTTTTTATTGCATTAAGGAAAATTTAATTTCAATTAGGCATGTTTTATATTTTCTACAGTAAAAGTGTAAGTATACCGGCCTGGCAAGTTTCTTTCCTAAGTGCATTTGCCGCTAAGATAGGCAATGCAAGAAGTAGTATGTTTTAGCAATTTGGGTCGAACTATAGTTAGCAGTATTGCTTTCTTTTTAACTTATGACTTTAAGTTATTTCTCATTGCTAGGTAATATCTTGATTTCCATACCTTTGCTAGCTGGTAAATATTAATTATTTTCGGAACTTTTAAAAGATATTCAATAAATAGAACCTTTTAATCTTTGGAATAAAAAACTTTGTACATTGATTACGTATAGGAAAAAATATATTAAATTTAATATAAGCATAATAATGATAATAATATTGTTTATTTACGATAATTTCAAATCCATATTCAGCCAAATACATAATTATAAATATAAATACATAAATAAACATAAATATGCCCTAAAACCGTAAAGCTTGTTAGGACAAGAAAAACAAAAAAAAATCGTAAAGTCCATATAGAGTATAAAGTCTCATTCAGTTTAGCGTTCATATTGTTCACAACTTCTACATTGCTGGGTTCTACGCAAGTTAGGGAAAATTTACCTAATTAACTAACTAGAGCTAGTAACATTTTATTCTGACACAAAACATGTAGTACATACATTACAAACACATTTATACCTAGTGGTTGTTGACGTTATTTTATGCATGTTTCTACTAACAAAACATATGCAATGTTTGCCCTGCATCTTTTTTTAAAATCCAATCTTATAATCTTCTTTTAAAGAATCTCTTATTATTGACTAAGAGTTTTAGAGTTTCTGGAAGGCAATTACAACATTTTGCTGCTAAGTAAGAAGCAGATTTATGGCCAATTTCTTTTTTTGAACAAGGAATCACTACCAGTCAGTATTGTATCGTGTTGGTCTATTATATTGAACCGGTCGGAGAATTATTTTGTTTTTAGCACTGCACATAACAATATTGAAGAAATATAATTGTCGCAAATCCAACACCCTGGATTCAGCAAAGATCTAGTTGCTCGGAGTTTTATTTTTATTCTAGAGAACTTTAAGAATCTATTTCTGAATTATATCTAAGTTTTTAAGGTAAAAGTCTTTCGCACTTCTCCAACCAGCTATTCCGTATTTTAAGACAGATTGAACTAGGGCATAATAAATTATTTTAGGCTTGTCAACTTTAAATATTGTTTTAATACGAGCAATTCTGTTTACAAGGTATTTAGTTTTTGTAATTATATAGTTTATCTGTTGGTCTTATCTTAAATGACCATCCATCATAATGCCGTGATATTTGAGAATGGCCAAATTTTATTTTGCGCTCATTTAGTGTTAATTTATTTATTTAAAACCATTTATATATTTCGTTAAAATCAAATTCAAATAATTGTTTTTACGACTTTCACGACTCTCCTTCATATAAGACAACAGTATCATCGGTAAAACTAATGATATGTCCCCGTGAATTTATTTTTAAAAAACCATTTATATAAGTAATAAATAAGACATTATGGTTACTTTATTTTGGATATGGACAATATGGACTTCACGAATTTTAAAATATAATTTTTTATTTTTAGTCAATCCGTTATTTGCACCATATTTTTATAATATTTTTATACATATTTTTATGCCTTCTTATTATTTTGCTTTTGCGGTTTTTAATAACAATTTTTTATGATCAATCTGCTCTTATTTAATAAATTTATTGTATATGCAAGAATAACCTTTATATTTTATATTTTTAGTTAATAATTAAAAAATAATCACTTAGTTGTAAGCATTTATTTAGATATAGATAAACTAGAATAAACGGCAAACGCTGGTTAACCCGGCGTCAGTGTGGTGACATTTATCTGTTCTTTTAGCGTGGTGGGGTATGTGATTCCCCAAATAAATTAATTTAAAATTAAAAATATTTAGTTGTTTTAGGTAGATTTTTTGGATGGAATATATTAATACATCATATCAGATAAAGAATAAGTAGTAAAATAAAAGTAACAATAATAAAAAAAAAAATATCACGAAAAATTGAACCTATTGTCAAAAACAAAGTGTATTTTTTCTAAATTAAGATATTCAACCAAATAATAGTTTCTAGGAGTAAACAGTATTAATTTAACCTTAAATATTAGTACAGAATGAAACAGAAAGTAACAGGTTACTCAGAAATACAATTTTGGCAGTTCTCACATATATTAAAAGAATGCTGAACGCAAAAAAAAACAAAAAAAAACAAAAAAACAAATCGTGCATCTTCTTGCAAATCTCTGGCGTTTTCCTGATGGATCTCAAAAATACTCTCCTCTTTATTTCATTTTGAGTATTAGCTCTATATATGACTAAAGAGTTAATTCCCGCGCAATTCAATAGAGCATAAAATATAGTGAGTGGCCAATGCCTACTATTACGGGATACATCATAGGACGCAGAGAGTTCATCTACTACATCCACCCCACACTTGCTAAAATTAAAAAAAGTTATAATTTCAAGCTTTTTCTTTTCTGCGGTTGACGCATCAATATCGGGAGTGTGATGTAAAGTGAACATAACTAAAACAATTTTTTGTTTGTTTGGTATGTACGACGTGAGCGTACATCTTTTTGAAAGCCGAATTTACTGGAAAAAATGTCACGACCCTTAGAGACCAGAAAAGTTGGAGGCAACTGTTCTTATTTTTTCTGACTGTACCAACGGCCGTAAGCTTATGTTCCTTTAACAAATGCAGTAATATTTCAAAGCTGGTAAACCAATTGTCAAATGTGACGTTTCTCCCTGAGCCTGAAATTGATGCGACAAGTCTCTTTACGACATCAAATGTTTTATTACTAACTGTATAGGGTCCTTCAGGTTGCGCACCTATATATACTTCCATATTCAAAATATAGTAAGTTCTTGCATCAACCATAGCGAAAATGTTAATACCGTAACTTGCCGGCTTGTTAGGTATATATTGACGAAATCCACAGCGTCCCCTAAATGCTTCTAGCTTTTCATCTATAGTTAGATACTCGCTTGGGGTGTAATTGTTTTGACTGTTTTGTAAAAGCGCTCAAAGACTGCCCGAATAGCGGCTAATTTATCAGTTGCTTCACGTTCATTTCTATTCTCAATATTATCAAATCTCAAACAAGAAAGAAGTATAGTGAATCTTTGTAATGACATGGTCCTACGAAATTTTCTATTCCAGAACCATCCGAACAAAAGAGAACTTCTGAATTTAATCCTGCCGATTTATATTTCCCTGCTAAAAACAAAAGACCAATTACTGCCTTTATTTCATTCAAACTGGTCTCTTTTACAACGTATTGATGATTTTTATTATAAAACTAAGACTTTTCTGCAAGTTTTTTATTAGTCCACTTGACAATATCGTTAATCATACTATTATCCATGAATAACTCAAAGCTTTCTAAAGGTGTTTTTGCATTTTTGCCATTAGTTTTAACACCTGCTAAATGTACTATAATATTTTCACTACGACTCCTTACATTTCTAGGGTAGCATACCTTAGCCCATTTGGTCCCATCTTTTCCTATGTAGTGCAGATTTCGTTTCGCCTTACCTCCATTTTCGGTTGTTGTTTCTTGCGTTTTTTCTTCTTCGATCTCTTCCACATGTGCTGATTGAGTCGTGCTTAGGTTGTTAATTTCTTCTTCACCCTCTCCATCATTTACATCTATCATAGCGTCTTACTCGCTATCACTGCAGTGATCACTTCCGCTTTCGTAGTCCTCTTCTCCTTCACTTTCTGAACCTATTGGCGCTTCTCCTTCGTCTAAATCTTGCCATAACTTAATAAGACGCTCTTACTCCTTTTCAAAGCCACGCATTACTAAAAATGCAATAAAACACATTTAAAATATCACCCACTTAAAAAAACTAACAATTTCATAGAGTATTGAAAAATTAATTTACCTGTGTGGTGGGGTATGTGATACCCCAGACAACTTTGAAGACGTGTGGTCGCTACAGAATCAACAGGAGCACTGATTTTGCTGCGGGGACAGGATGACTGAAGTATAATTGGAAGGTACTAAGGCGCTTGGCGCGCTCCTACAGTGTACTAGAAAATCGCGCTTAATTTAAAATTACTAGGGTATGTCATACCCCATCACACTGACGCTGGGTTAAAACGTAATGCGATCTATTGCTAAAAGTGCTTGGAATAGTCGGAGTACCATTTTTATTTTTCATAATAATTGAACAATATGCATAAAAAATGTAAGCGAACTGCCAAAATTCACGACATAGTATACGATAACGTTTATATCATTGATCAGTAGTCGTTGAATATTATAAATAGAGCATATCTTTCCGAGACTATACATAATTATAAGGATAAGATTTCATATATCTTGATATAAAACAATTTTCTTCAAGTTATCTTATTATATTATTTATAAATAAATCCTTTTTAAAAATTCTTCACTTTAGATTTTTCACTTAAATATTCGTTCGCTGTGTGTTGTGTTTGTGAAATATGGCTGAGGAGCGACATCGACTTTGTCGATTTGGAAATTTCTGGATATCTTTTGGAATATCTCTGAGAAAAGGTAGGAAAGGCATGTCTGTTTTCTATAAATTAAAATGGTCTCTCGGATTCTAATAAATAGTACCATACTACAGTTAAAACAGTTATGGATCTCCTTATCTGAATATACAAGCCACATTCCTATAAGTCGGATGAATTTTTGGCGGCAATTTTGAAAGATTAGATGGTCAAAATTAGTCCCAAATATAATTATGTGGCATTTACGGAAGCTTTAAATGTCAACATGGTAAATCTTTTTTTAAATAGATGTTGCCGAATTTAACTCTCTTCTGGATTCAAGCGCTTTTTCAGCCCACAAAAACCACAGCTAGTACTTACACACTTATTACTGTAACAATAGCTTAAGATAAACTCATTATTTAAATTGAGAAAACTATATCATTTCCCAATATTTCCAATCATGATTTAGTATGTTGCGATTTTGCTTTGCCTTAAGTGAAAGCCAAATCATCAATTACACATTAATTAACGCACACTTACATCAATACCTTGGCGTAATTTATAAGATCTTGATCTCGTTAATAAAAAATATCTTCGTTTAACCACAACCTTAACATCCTACCCTATATTCATGCGCCTTTAAAAACAGCTACAATTATAAAAAGAATTTGCAATAGATAACGCACACTATTTGTATGATAATCAAGACTAGAAAGAATGCACGTTTTAAAAACTTAAAAGTCCATGTTCAATGGGATTATTATAAAAGCATTCGAAATCTTACAGCTGTTACAATTAAAAGAAAAGAAAAGGCATTTCTAGAGCATATATTTAAACATACGTCAGATATCTGGCAATTCTTAAATTTTCTTAGCACCTCAAAATTTAGGTGTAGTTCCTAATCATCTCAAAGATCTAAGCAAAATAAATGAAAAATTAAATATTCTATCGAAAAACCAATACAATATACATGCAATAGTACCATTTTATTTATTTCTCAGGAAAATAACCGAACTTGAAGTCCTACAAATATTACAACAAATAGAATCTAAATTAGTGCGAATAGATGGTGTGAGTTTACGTCTCAACTTTATTGCCCATATTTATTACCCTTTATAACTTATGTTTTTAATTAAATAATCCGTTTTTTCCTGAATGTTGGAAAATGGCTTTAATTACTCGTATTCCCAAAATTTTCTACCCCAAGAAAATGAAAGATCTTCGACCAATTAGCGTATTTATAATGATATTAATTATCAAAACAAATTATTTCCAGCTGAAAAAGTACACGAAAATAAGTAATTCACTTTCTGAAATTCAATCCAGGTTCAGAAAATGTCATGGCTGTTCGACAGCATTAACGAATTTTTTAAAGACTTTTTGATAAATAGGTCCCAGCCTATCAGGCTTGATGAATAATATTCATATCCTATAACTATCTCGCAAGGGGTCCTACTAGGATAATTTTATCTCCACTCTTAGATGCCATTCACACATTTATCCTTTTTATCCTAATATCCTAATAAATGATCCTTTATAACGTTACTTAAATTTAACCAAATTTAATTATCCTTCGACAGAATCGATGTTACCCGGAGCTGTAATACTATGAATAAAATAATATATATAAACTCTTCTTTTTTAAATTAGATTATTCTCTTAAGTCCAATCCAAATAAATTTTGCATAATGCTGTTTGGGAAAAGACCCGATATTGAAGCTACTGTAGATCTGACTAAAATTCAAATTATTAACGTAGTAACCTAAACTATAAACCTAATAAGTTAATAAATTAGTAACCTATCAAAAATAATGTTCGTAATTTAGATGTTTATTTTGATAGTCCATTAAGATAACACTTATATTTCCGAATGCAATTAAAAGAAATTTATTAGACTAAAAGTGCTGTAGAACAATGGAAATTTATTTATCAGAAAACAAAAATTATGCTGTGTGATCTACTTATCTATCAATTTTTAATTATGCCATTGTTGTCTATAATAACTGCCTCACGTATATAGATCAACAAAGACTACAAAAAAAAAGGCATAATCTATAGCATCAGGAGGTTTGAACATAATTCCCACAAAATCACAGAAACTAACTGGCTATATAAACATGGAGGAAAGGCAAGAACTATATCAGGCATGTTTCTATATCAAAATAGTTTGTAATAAATACCCAAACGATTTGTTTAACCGACTAATTTTTAGGATAGATATTCAAAATAATAATATTAGACATAAGGATAAGCTATCACCACCATTTCACAAAACCGCTGCTGGTTTTTCCTATAATGTTGTTAAAATGCATGATTTTTTCCCGAAAAATCTTTAAAAATTATCATATGCTGCTTTCAAGCAACAATATAACAAACTTATTATAAGCAGACGAAGCAACTAATAATAAGCTAATATAAATTTTATGTAGGATCAAACTCTGGAAAAAATGTTTTGGTATTCTAAACCAATTATGGTTATTATGATCTTTTAAGTCAAAGCTTTCTGTTAATTCAAATATGTTATTTGTTAAAATATATACCACATTTGTATTTATATTTACTTAAAAAATATTTATTTATTGACTCACATTACAAAGCTTGAGCACAATCAGGGAGGTACTTGCCAAAGATTCTCATCTGCAATTCACCATTTTCTGAAGAAGAATGACTTCTTTTCATGAACAAGTTACGAATTATAATACATTAGTTTGTTACTATTTTGCTAAAAATGGTACCGTCAGAAGTAGAGCCATTCTTAATATTATTAATTTAGCAGATTCTGACTGTTAAATATTCAAAAAATACACCTTCAATTTTTGGATTTTTAAGTGCATAAAAATAATGTATTTAATTGCTTCTCATTTCATTATTATCTAGGATCACTTCAATGATTTTTAAAGTGATTCTGATTATAATAATATCCCTTTACTACTATAATAAATTATTTAATAATTAGATAATTTTGTGATTTTAATGTAAAAAAATTTAAAATAAACATTATTTATTTAAATGCTACAAATTTTACTTATTCTTAAATTTTTCTAAATAGATTATTCTTGACTCAATCAATTTTTATAATTATGGTAGCTTGTGGTTTTATTATTTATCGAAATATACTAGACTACATTCATCTACCACAGTTTTGTCGAGTAGGCTATTTTAATATATGCACGCAAATTGCCCCGAAAGTTCCTCCTTGAGGTCAAAATAGACCTTAAAAAATTAATAACTTTATACCTGAATAACTGTGGTTTAAAAAATTGTTCTGTATCTCGCTTATTCTTGGAGCAATTTGGGTGTATTGTCTATTAAAATGGCTCTCCCTGTATAACATTACCAGCATATCTGAATCAATACAATTAACTTATTTAGTTTTAATCCATTTACTATAATCATAATGATAATTTAAACTCCGGTATCTGATTTATATTAATTCATAATTATTCCGGCACTTTAGTGTTGAATGAAGTTAATTTAATTGATTCTTACAATCATAAATATTATATTTATTTTGTTAGGTATCATACGATTCCCTATAACCGCTATTTCACATATTTCAATTATTTTGTTGATTGATTTATGACTAATTGTTTACAATCACATTAAATTTATATGAATAATGTATGCTAGTTTTAATGTTATGTTTCATTTTGTTGTTTCAGTTCAAAGAGTCTTTAAAATTACTTAAGTGTATTAATTTTATGATTCTATTAAAAAATTTAATTAAATAATTAAAACTTATTAAATTTAAATTGAATTAAATTTGGAGTCAATTGGATTTTGTATGATGATTAAATTTATTTTGTAACAAATACATATGTATAATAAATTATTTTAAAAACTATGATAATTCATAAGTCCACGCCCCTAAAGTCATTGTAATTATAAATAGATAAGAAAAGGGCCTCAAGACTATTTATTACATAGATATGCGGTAATTATTCTATTAATTGAAAAAATAAATAATAGTTGCGGTCATGTCATACATGACTAAATATAATTTCCCAATCTCGTAGTGCACATCCATTTCTCTAGCTCAGTTCTCAAAAAGGACACTCACTGCGCTTTAGTATAAATCCCTATATGAATTTCCGAGCATTAATTAAAACTTCTCTGCGCTTTTCCTGTCCTAAATTCAATTTTAATTTCTAATAACGGCGAAATGCGCCACTCCTCTTAATTAAACACTTTGTTCTGTTTAGGTTTAGATTAGAATGGAGCTTAATGCTGACAATTCCCGAATTGCTTTATATTGAATTAGCTGCATTAAATTTTCTACATCAGTTATTATTCGAGAACAGAATTTGTGTCTTAATTTTTTTTTTGTTTACATTAAGATTAAATAAACTTTGTCAAATATAAAGTAAAGGATCTAAATCAGAGCATTTCTTGGAATAAAGCTATATTACCTAACAAGAGAATCTTCTAGGTAACGATGTTATGGAAGTATGTATGAGCACGCAATCATACAGAATTATTACTTAACTTGTGTAAACAGCCATATGAGAGTATAAGTTAAATTATTCCTTGTGTCTTGTACTTACTTTGATAAGAGGAAAAAGCTTGGAAGATACTATAGTGGCGGATAAAGGCTCCCGAGAGATAGTCTATTTTGTGGTTAAGTCAGATGGTAACAAAATTAAATATGTATTATAATATACCTTTAACCGGACTAAAAGATAAATAAATACATTTACAAATATTTAATACAATTTCTAAACCTAGTATTTTTTCTATAAGTTAATCATATTGTATATCAACAATATTGTTAACAATATTCTAAACCTGGTTGTAGTGTGTTTGCATAACACATCTCTTTATTATTAGATATAATTGTTGTGTTGAAAATTATTTAGGAAAAGAATAAAATTACGCTAGTTTCTCAGGAACGTGTAGCGATTCTTAGTAGCGTAACTTACGAGGTGTAGAAATTTGAATCCCTAAAAAAAAATAAAAGAATGATTATTGTAAATCTGCAGGCTAAAAATGGCTGCATTTCTCTAATAAGCCAGTATACAATTTGAATTTATATTTTTATATTTTTTTTCAATATTGAATTTTAGGCAAAGAAAAATATTTATGAACTAAAACGTCTAAGAAATTCCTATTTACTAGAGACAAGTATAATTAAACTATGCTTCTGCATTTTAATTCCTTAAGTTCCAATTTTTTTGTTTGTTTCCTTTATTTCAAGGTTTTATGTATAAAATTTTCATTAATTGTTTTTAGTTCAATTCTTACAAAAGTTACAATATTTATTTAAGCCCATATAATATTCGTCCAATATAGCCTAAATGCTACAAAAAATCTAAAATAATTGGGACAACATAAATGCGATTAAATATCAATAATTTTCAAAAAAAATTGGACTTTTATCAAATATACAAATTTTGTACTGTATTATAGTAATAATTCCGAGTTTAAATTTAAGTTTGTTTTTTAGGATAACTTTTTTATTTTTGCTTATTTTTGGCCGTTATTTATAAAATTATTTCATTTAAATATTTATGAGATAAAAAAGCTTGTATATTTGTAAAATCTCGCTAACATTATACTTATATATTCTTATGCATTAGTGAATTCACAAGAATATTTTCTATTATTTTATTATTTTCCCAAAAAATATTCCAAACACCATTTCTTTCTATCTATTGTAGAGCCCTAAATATAAATTAAATATAATTTAAAACATCGCATCGGTTAGAAAAAAAATTGTTTTCTTTAGCAATTGACCATGCTTTACCCATAAAACACCTCTTCTAATTATGTTTATACCATCAAATCAATATATTTTTAATTTGACCTCGTATCTATCTTGTAAATAATATACTATCTTATAAAAATATCTTATAACGATAATCCAAGTTCAGTTTTCAGATGTGAGGTATAATTTCTTGAGAAAATATGATTTAAAATGAAATGGAGAAATAAGAGAAAAGGATAAGAAAACTTTTTATTTTTTTGCAGTTTTTACTTGTAGAACAGTTCATTGCAATTTAGGGTTATAAAAAATAGCTCTGACATTATATTATGTTAAAGTAGACTAAAGCATTAGAGTATTAATTTAAATTCATTAATAAAAAAAATATTAAAAATATAAAATTATATGAGTTATAGTTTAATTAAAGTTATATAAGATTGTACCCTATTACACATAAATACATTCAAAGTATGACTTGTTGCGTGGATTGAAGCATATTTGCAAACTTGTGTGTAATAGCCGTTGCTTGGAAATCATATGGGAGAATGGGTAATATGCAAGATAGTGTACTTTTTGTTTTTGATTTACTGATATTTCACAATTTGCTGAATGAAGCCCAACTAAATCCTATTCTCCTAGGTATTTCAGCTTTTTGATTTTCTTTAACCAATAGGATTTTAGGTCCTAGGTATATAAAGTCTAATAAGTTTTATAAAATGTTGTTTTCTATTTCTATGATGATATTTTCAGGCCTCATTATTTTTGTTTTTTTCCATATTTACTGCACGTTAGTGTAAGATTCCATGTCTGATATTTAGAAGATTTTATTCGTAGTTCTTGTATTACGGTTCTAAGTTCTTGCAAAATACAGCTAGCTTAGATATACTCCATCGATTTCAGTGCCCTTAAAATGCCAGTTTAACCAGCTTAAGAGCTTGTATCCCTTTATTTTCGTGAATAGTAGAATCGTGTTTAATTGGCTATTATTTCATCTATCTTGATTTAAATGAATTCTTGCAGATGTGTTTGATAAGATTTTAATATCTAGAATCAACCCTTGCACTATCTAGGGCTTTCAGAATTGACCATGTTTAGACAGATTGAAAGCCTTTCAAAAAATTATAAAAGTCAGATGTAATGGCACGTTGTATTAACATAATGTTATAATTACATACATCAAAAAATGTTAAATATTGCTACTATAGCTACAAATATAAAAGCCAACTTAATAAAATTTTGTTTTAATAAAAACTGGGCTAGAAGTAATCTCACCAGCAGCACCTTGCATGCCAAATTTAAGATTATTATTACTACTGCATTTCTGGGGACTACTGTTAACAACCAGTTAAATTTAATTTTAATGTAAGTACAAGTTTTATTGTAATATACTAATTATATAACATAATAAAGCCAAACGAAAATCACAAAATTACCAATGCCAACGAGTGTACTATAATTGCTCCACACTTCCACACAGAGTCAAAATCTTTGGCTAAAAGGACAATACGATGATGCACACAACTTAATATAATTTAAATGATTATATTTTTATTGACATTGTAAATATTTTTCTTAATAACACGAATGAATTGCCTATCGCTACCTTGTAAGCCCTTAGTTATAAACTTCGATACACGTTTATTCTGTAATAAAATTTAATAATTCGATCAAGGCAATTAAGGGAATACTTTTAAATCTATTTTGCAAGCTGATATATAAAACTTTAAAAATAAATGTTTATTAATTGGTGTCGAATTTAGACTGGTGCTAACATAGGACACTATGTTCTTGTACGACTGGTGATATCGTAAATTAACTATTGTTCCAAAACTTCCTTTAGGACCCATATAACTTTGAAAGACTGCCTTACTTTTTGAGGGTTACAATTAATTAAATCCGATGGCATAAAAGATCCAAAACAGATTTTATCCAGAAAAATATTACATAATCAGAACAAATAGCGAATTAGAATAATTATTCAATTTACTTAATATTACATAAATAATACACATCGATCATGAACATGAATTCAATATCTATCAAACTAATAAAAGAAAGCAAACCATCCGGGATTGGGATTTACCCTCTTGATAGAAATAAATTGTGTTCTTCTCCAGATGTGCTATGCTAGATAAAAGTCTACAAAATTATGTAAGTATTTCGAAAATTGTAAAAGAACAAAAATCAATCACATTATACATCATCAAACATAGCCATACTAAAGTAGCTATATATAAGGATAGATTTGTTTAAAATTTAAAAAAAAAACAAAAATCACGCAAAATTACACCTATTGTCTCAAGACGAATAACTTGACTGTGTAAAATCTGCGCTCGCTGATTAACTTAAACCTTAATTAATCATTACATGGCTGTAAGATGATCCCTTGAATAGGAAATTACCGCCTGGCATTAAGTATTCTTAAGCTGAGCTTCAAAGTATGATATAACCGAATATCAATTAGATTATTAAATAACGACGATAATAATTGAACGGCGAAAAATGTTCTTATTAACTGGTAATTTTGCGTCAATTTTTCAAGAGAGCTTGTTGTATAATATCATTATAATATACAACAAATTAAAAAAAAAACGCCACATCATAGAAAAATATTATAGTCTATTTTTCAATTTAGATGCTTACTACAGAAAGGTCATGCATTAGGAGTCACGTTAATAAATATATAAGTGAGACTTGGGCTACGGTAAAAGCACTATACATAATGTAGAGTAGCTCGGTAACTTCACTGTCACCTGCAGTAATAACTCCCTTTTATCTTCCTTGAAAATTATACCACAGTCCATGTACTTCTTTTAAAGGTTTTTTTTTCAACTTTTAAAAAGACAACTATGAATTTATAATGATTGTCACAGAAAAAAAATTGGTATATTAAAATGAAAATTGCAACTAATGTAAGATCCTATAAAATAATATTAGCATATTATATCTAATATTATTTTTCAGACAATGGAATTAAATGCACACAACAGCAGGTGGGTTGGTGAATTTATAATCCATGGATTAACTCAGTTTAAAGCATTTTCTAAAGTAAGTGCACTAAATTTCATAATCTGTATAAGAGTAAGAGAAAAGTCGAAAATATACTGATGGTGATTTAGATTAGATTAAAATTAGGGTAAAGTTACACTGCGATCTATAAGAACTATTGTGTGTAGCTTTCTAATTACTGCTTGATTTTAATCTCAAGTCCAATTAGTTCAACTTACCGGTAAGAAAACTTGCACGAATATTTAATAATGGCTCACAAAAATGTGGTTGATTTAAATTAGATCATCTATACGATTAAATATCTCGATGGGTTGTTCAAGTATATTATTATCAAAGAAAGAAAAGGGCTTGGCCTCCTTGAGTACATGTGTTGCATTTATTTTAGAGAAATTTTTTTAACTAATTAATTTAAATTTAATTAATTTGCTATTATCAATTGCTGTGCTTGTTGCAAAGTTTCTGGTCTTATTATTACTCCTAATTTATAATAAATTACATGCAACATATTATGTTACAACAATTAAAATAGATAATTTATTAAATCACAATAATCGCAAAGGGTAACTGAGATAGTCTGAACTTTATATTATACGCCGCTACGATGCAAAATATATTTCCTTATTCTATCTCACGTATCCCATTTTCACAATTTCTGCCGAACGTAGACAGTATGTATCTCAGATTCTATAATATACATGTAAATATTTTGCGAAGCTCGACGCTTCATTATTTGGAAATACGAGTACGTGGCAGCTGGTGTCGTGTATTAACTCTCTGGGGTCATGTATCATTTGGGTTAGTGTAAATCTAGAGGGGATGTGAATTAATGGACTCAGATGTTCATTTTATTGCTGTTTTTTTTGTAAATTTTTGTTAACCCTAATTTAAAATTAATAAAAAAAATACTATGAACCTTTAATTTTCATTAGTAGCCTTAAAATAATTATTAAATTATTACTGCTGTTATAGGATTAAGAGTTATTTAAAAAACTATTTAAAACATAAACCAGATGTACTAACTTAAGTTAATTTTTTAAGCTGTTATCTTTATTAAGTTCTGCCAGAGAAACCTAATGTTTTGAGTTTTTTTAATGAAAAAAGCCTTTTCATAAGGTTTTATAGTTTAGTTAAAAAATAACACTTTTCATTATTTCACTATTTAATTGCTTTTTAATTTTTTTTGTATAGTACGGTCTTTAAAAACACAGATATAAATAAAACTTATCTCTTATATATAAAAAAGCTAGGTTTTTACATTTCGCAAATCCATCTTAAGTAAGTAAAATTGATAGTTTATAACAACATTTTTATTTCAAACAGCTGGTGCTATATATCATGATAAAAAGTGCTTAATATACTAAATTTAATATTTAGCAAAAAACAATATTCTTTTCATATAATTAAATTTAAAAGGTAACAAATAGCACGAAACGTTCAAGTTACGAGCAACTTCAGAGTTTTCATTTACCTAATGGAGTTTATGAGGTAGTCAAACTGCCAAAACTTTGCCTTTTATACCAGAGGGCCCATATTGTTTATCCGTAATTTTCAACTTGCTATTTAATGGTAATAAGGCTTTTTTTGTTTATATTTGAGATGAAAAAGTCCTTGAGACGTGAAAAATTATTAAAATAAAAACTTTGGGTAACAATATTAATATAACGTGCTTGAGTTTTACATTTTGTTGTTATTTTTAATTACGTAAATTATTATAGATAATAATATCGACTTAATAATTTATTAAATTTGATATAGAACCCATTTAGGTTATGCACAGGTTTAAAGCAAAGTTTTTATAATTGAATCGCTTATACAAAGTGTATCAAATATACATAGGTTTCGACTTACAACATTAATTTTTTCCCATTGTAAGAGTTTTTAATAAATTTGTTATTATTTTTTGAACGAAAAAAAATGCTAAGGAGACTTTCTTTTTATTTTAGAAGCAAGAGCGGATATACAGGGCCCATCAGAAAAATACCTAAAACCTGGAAGTGGTCTAAGATTGCAATGTACAGTTTTGCAGAGTACAGAACCTCCGTCTTATGTCTTTTGGTAAGTTATAGTGATTATAGCGGATAAACTAAATATAGGACAAATATTTTAGAATAGGATTCCAATATTTATTAAGTGCTCAGGTGATTTTAAAAAGAAGAGTTTAAGCAAACCTTATTGAATTCAATTTGTACAAAACTGAATAGAATATATATACACAGCAGTCTCCTTAGGAGACTGCTGCGTATATGTATATATATCGTATATGTATCTTAATAGATCTCTCACTATCCATTGAGAGTTACAGGTGACCCAGAGTATTAACAAAGCTAGTAGTGCGCTTGCTTTGGTCTGTCTAATATCCAGTTATCCAACATATTAATATCCAGTTAAAAGACCCGTAGTGACGGTTGCTTAATAAGCTGAATTTCGCTTTTCTCTAGACACCGTAATTGTCAAGTGCCCTAAATATGTGTGCTATAATAGCCGATAGTAATATATACGACATATTGTGGTTCTAGTTCGGTGTTTTATTCTGAAGCCGTCTAGTTACTAATTGGTTTCTCGGTAAACTAATTCAAGACTATCGCAGATGCCATAATATCATCGCCGATTAGGTCGACTGTAATTCGGTACTATCTACGGTCAGATTTCCGAACGGCCTGTCCTACCGTTATGTAAATCACAAAGTACATATAGTCTGCATATAGTCCTTATGACATAGCATATACGTTACGAGGCTTATGATATAAGTTTATTTGAACTTTTTTCTAAGAGTCACATAAGGATTAGTACAGTATTGGAGTATCGAGCAATGTTTAATCGAATAAATACAAAAAAATCTAAATTTCCCTGAGCATAAAGCGCCTTGATCGAATTATTTAATTTTATTATATGAGATTTTAACACGAAAGTTTATATCAAACAGCAACTGGATCAATAACTTATTGCTATAGAATGAAATGCAAAAAAAATTAAGTGAACCCTATTGAGATTTATAAATATCTGATATTTCGTCTTTCAGAAACCATATTATCTTTTTTTGAATAATTTGGCTTTATATTTTTTATTGTTACTTTTGGGCTTTATATAGATCTTCATGTATCATACTTATAACTAAAACATATTCTTCTATAAAAAAAATCAAATTAAAAATACAAAATTAATATGTAAACTTATTGCAAAAGTTACGTATCAGACAAAGGTGTATCAATATCTTAGTTCAATTTATTATTTTTATATTTTAAGTGTCATGCGATATTAGTCAAGTTCAACATCTTTAGTGCTAATAGGAGAGAAAGTGTAGCGTGTTTAGGATTTCAAATCAAAGCAATTGTATTCCAGAATAATATCCGGCGTTTCGGCCTTTATTTAGCTCATCGTCAGGTTTGCAAATTATTTGGCACAATTTATAAATTTATAACTAAATAAGCAAATAATCAAGAAAATTGATTAAATAAAAAATACTGTAGAAACAGGCCTTTTTATTTTTTTTATGATGTGGCCTTTATTGCTAGTTAGTTTAATTGAATCATATTCTTATATATTTTAATTTTTAAAGCAAGAGAAAACATGGATTGCAATCACAAATAATATCCAATGACAAGATAGGAAAAGAGTCATAGTTTAAATTTGTTTGTAGATGCAGAGAAAATAAATATTATTAAAAATACAGTATTTTATGACTGATTTCTAAAAAAATAAAAAATATTCGCATTTTTAGAGGTATTTAAAATATTAGCACAAAAACTATATAACGGTAAAGCGTCAAATTATAATTTAAGCCCCTTACGTACCTTTAATAATTCGAACCAAATTTGTTAAACATATTTCAGATCCGACACTAACCAAAAAATTAATATTTTGTTTAATTGAACTTAGGTATCATAACAATAGAATGATAAACTATGACGTAGATCGAGGGATAAACGTCACAACAGAACTAAGCGAAAAGAGCAGTACATTGACAATCACCAATGCAGCTACCAGACATTCTGGAAATTATTCCTGTGTGCCAAGCAATGCACAACCTGCCAGCACCTACGTGCATATTTTAAATGGTAAGTTTATTTATTTATGTTTTAATTAAATAAATCCATTTTATGTTTTAAGGAAACCAACCACTTCCAGAAATAAAGATTTTTTAATTTAAAGCTTAGCAAATTTAAACAGCATCCGTTTAACTTTGGAAAAGCGTAAAAACAAACTTAACGCAAACGCGAAATAAATGCAACTTAAAAAAATACCAATTGTTCTTTTCTGTTCCGTTTTTCTTGGTCTGCGGAAGCTGAAAGAATTCCACTTAAAATTTATTTAAAGAAAATGCTTTGAAGTTACAATTAAAATACGGAAGGCAGGCCCGCCTTGCAACAAGATTTGTATTACGTATAAAGTATGATTAAAATGTATTTTAAATTAATTGTTTTCATGGTATTTTAATAAGGCTTTATATATTAAAATAAAAGTACATTTTAAATAAACCAAATTTATATTTTTAGTGAGATTAAGCTTAATAAAAGTTAAATTATTCTCAGAACATGCGCTCTAAATAGTACATCATAGTGATACAAAAATAATTTAATACAGAATATAGAGGTGTATTTTTTTTGCCTATAAATAGGAAAATATATGTTTCTATAGGGCTTGTTATCGACTTATTATGACTTTATATTAGGTAAAACATTTCTTGGAATATGTAGCAGTTTTTATAAACTTTTGCAGATAATGATAAAAAAATATATAGCGGTTCCTACTAAAATATATAGAAATTTATAGTGCTAGTCACCCGTTAAGGTTATTAATATTGATAAGAAAAAGAGTGTGTTTTTAACCCAAATAAATACATTCATCCTTATTAAAAACTTTCCTTAAAATGTATACAGAGTGACTTATTTTAACAGCACTTAACCCAAATGTTACATATATGTAAGTGTTATTTCACAACCATATTCCGAATCTAACTTACACATCCAATAAAAGGGTACGTAAAGCATAAAAATATTTTATAAATGACCGACAATCTATAAGGCATGTTAAATTTTTTCTTCAATTAGTTTCAATTATTCCTGTCTACTAAAGAAATTATTCTGAAAGGCAACCTGTAAAGAAACCACTTGACTAAAGATTACATATTACTTAGTTTTTTTAGACTAATATTATAACTAAAATTATAAGAGTTCCTAGAAAAATATATAGGGTTTCTATAAATATTTCCAAAATTGATTTTTTTCATAGTGATGGTTATTTGTAAGAAATAATATTTGGATGAACTCGGGTTCTTCTAGACTAATACTTCTTTCTTCCTCATCAAATTTACTTTGCAAACTTAGTTTTTCATAATACTGGTCCTCTTAAAGAAATTTAATATATAATATTGACCTGACCGACGAGTTTGTATTAGCGGTAGTAAGCAGAAAGTAAATTATGTTTGTTTTAATGCTATTTCCTTCTTTCTGATATACTATTATGTATCATTAAGTATAAAGAAGGAAATATATAGTGGATTCTACAGATATTCCTAAAATTATTCTATAGTTAGCATTAACTATAAAATAATAATGACTATAAATAATACTAATAATAGTTAATATGAATTAAAGGAATTTGTCTTTTTGTAGTCTTTATATTTTTTTTTTATTTTTTGATCCATGTCTTTAATTTTAATTCGTTATCTATTTTTTCTTATCTATGCCCTAGTCAATGTCTACTTGAAAATATATTTAGAAATAAAAAGAAACTGGTAAATTTAAAATTGTATATTCTTTATACTCCAAGATATTTGGTTTTGGATTTTTATACCAAAAGTTCTTATTTTTTACACTCTTAGTGTTTTCGCATAATATCAGCAGTCTTTCAAACATAATTATCTACAACATTATGTTTTAATTGTCCTTTATTTCTGTACTATCAAAAATACTAAGTAAAAAAAGTCTTCCTCATAATATAGAACGCTTCTGAGTTGTCTAACCATTAACTTAACTATTTTTTGACCGACTAATTAAATTCTTACTTTCCTTACCAGTTCCTTTTATGGCCCAACCTTTTTAAAGGTGTTAGGTTAATGTCCAAAGCTACTTGGTACTAATCTGTATCTGGACGATCATAAATTAAACTTTAAAATTTTGTTCTGTAGCTTTGAAGATTTAAGTCGAGTTTTTATGTCTTATTCTATATCTAGTCTGATACTCTTTTCTTCTAATATACCAGTTTGCATTGTAAAATATAGAGGGTTTCATAGCAAAATATATAGGGCTTTCTAGAAACTTTTCTTAAGTTAATATGGTATAGTGATTGTTTCGGGCCTGTTTATAATATATGTTTAATTACTTAAATCATGGTTATTTCGATCTCAATTATTTATCAAGTTATCAAGGCCAGACTGTAAAAAAATAGGAACGCTGCTTCAGTCACACTGAAATAAGATGATCCTTTTATTTTTGACGCACACCCTTAGTGACTATGTAATGAGTGAAATAAAATAGAAACAAAATAAGAAGAGACACAATTTAACGTGAAAGGAAAAAAATGACTCGACTTACCCTAGTAATAAATGAAGTAAAGGATGTTGATATAAGGAACACCCCAATCAGCTTTCATTAAATCGACAAAGACGTGATGCACTTCGGTATTATCTCGCATGAGATTTAGGTACCGATTCAATAGTTGCAGTAGTACTACTATTTTCCGGTATCGCACACCTGTTCCGTATACTTGGTTTTTGGTGGATGACCTCGGTCAAATAGCTTACTCCTCTTGCCCCGAGGGATCCATAAGGTAAAGTAGGATAAAAGAGCAAGGCTTTATGGAAGGAACATTGGAGTAAGAGAGTAAGGAAATGTAAGATAGGTCGAGTTTAAATATTAAGAATTTACCAAGAAACGCGTGTGTTATACCGGGTGAACTTTTATATGCAAAATCAATGTAAATAAACCAAAATAAACAAAGTATTACCGAACTAATTCTTAAATATCTTAAATTTTAAAGAAAACTTATGTTAACTAAAAATAAGTAAAATTAGCAAAAAGTAATAAAAGGACAGCGAACGAAACAGTGGTTATCTCTAAATATAATAAGAATAATAGTAATTTTTATTTCTATCAGTAAATATTTAGTACATAGATTTAGTGATTCATAATAATAATACAAAATACAGTCCCTATACAAAAAGGAACTGGAGAGCAGATTTAAAATTATTTCAAGTCTAGCATTCAACACCCATACATAATTTGTAATATAATACAACACAAAGAATATGAAATATACAGTAAGCTTAATGCCTATAGTGTTGATGATCACTATAAATTTTAAGGCATCAAACTAAAGCAGTTACAAGATTTTACCAATCTTTAAACATTTAAAATGTCTCAATTTCAGTTAACTATTCATTACTTAAAGCTATAAAGAATATTAATTAATTCTTTAAGTTTTTTATAGAACGCAATATAATAAATATTTGTAGTACGTAGTTAATTTTATATTATTTTTTTTTAATAATTCATATGCATACGACAATTACAAAAAACAGAAATAAAAGAAAACCGACAAAAAAAAACAAATAGCAAGCAACGACTCTAATTATTTTGATTGCTCTGTTCACAAATGCACCACAATTGGGATTTAACCTCACTAACAAAATTTTATCGTGTAATATACGTACATTATCAGCAACGAATCAACAAAAATATAAGCGTATAAAATTTAATAAATCATTTAAGTAGTTTGACCTAACACATAGAGTTTTACTTTGGATTTAAAGTTATTTACTGGTAAATGTTTCGAGGTGTTGGAACATCATTGCACATATGGTAAACATTATAAGAGAAGCTTCTTTCAAACATTAAAGTGTTATGACGAGGAGGAGTTATGTTTAGTTATCTTTTTCATGTTTTTCCAACCTGCAACTCAGAATTTAAATAAAACAGAATGATATTTCCTTATTGCAAAGATAAATGTAAGACACGTTTTTTGTACTTTTTGAATTCTGTTTTGTTTGTATTGGGTTAGGTATTATTCATAAAATATATCACAATATTTAAAATAATTTAGAACTTAACTCTCTTTAAGGTCAATCCTTTGTTTATTTATGTTAATATTTGTCAATGTGGGTAAAGAACTTTTAATGATGCGTAGGCCTTTTTAATGGAAAGGTTTACGTTCTCCTTAAATCTCTGTGTCGACCATAAGACCCACGTTCTTTCTCAGATTGATGTTGGCAGTAGATTTCCCTGAATCGTTAATTTAATTTTCTTGTTTAGGTCACAGCTTATTTTTGCTATAGTAAAGTGCTACTGTCTTATTGGGATTTATCATTAAGCTCTGCTTTTCGGAAAAGTGTTATACCCTTTCCAAATTTCAATGGTTGCATTCGCTAGTTTTCAATTTCGAGAATTAAACGAGTATCTTCTCTGGGCATTATCGGCATATTGGTATGACTTTGACAATTATTTAAACATTTGGCGATATTGCATGTAAATATTAAAAAGGAGGCAAAAATTAAATTTTTTGGAACACCATTTTTCATCTTTCTATGTTCCGATTGTCCTAATGATGTCTCCACATACTTACTTAAAGCAAGCAAAAGATCATAGTTGATTATAGTTGTAATAATATCGATTATTCGATACAAATTCTGTATCGAATGCCTTAGAGTAGTCAAGGAGCACTTATTACCAAATACTATCGAATCGATAAATGATTTACCAGATCATTCTCTTAAAAAATGTCATCCATTATATGAGCCAGCACTGAAGCGCAACTATACCCTGGTCTAAATCCTAACTGATGCTCTGATACGATATTAAATTTATTGAAATGTTTCCTAATTTGTGTGTTCATTGTTTTTCTTTTTAATTTTCGAGAGACATGGTTAAATACTTACTGGCTCTAGGTTATTTTTGTCGACTGGCAAATTACTTTTTGACAATGGTTGAACCTTTGCTATTTTTTAGTCTGAGGGGAAATCCGAATTTAGCAGACATGAATTAATAATATTTGTAACAAAGAGAGAAAATGTTTATTAAAATAAATCAGCATCAAACAGCAACATTAATATTCACAGTATGAAAAGAAAAGACGCCAATAAAATCTACTGTTTTCTTTCGCTGATAAAAAGCTAGATCTTGATTTACTTTTATGTCCTGTCTCGAGTATTTTATTTAAAATATCGTTTATCTTTTTTAGGATTGATTGTCTAATTTATCTGGTAAAGATTTTATGTTTTTTAATAATATTATGTCGAGATGCTTAAGATCTTCCAAAGAACAAATTTGTTAGAGCGAGTAAAACATTCCAAATAATTTTTTTTCCTGTGCTATTGCGTTTTTAGTAAAATTTTTTAGCTGCTTGTGGTAGTCCTTTTGATGTTGACTTTTAGAAGCTTTAAAACATGTGTAAGCCTTATCTTTTAATTTTATTATTGTATGTTTTGAGAAAGAAGAGCTAACTTTTGTATGTTCACTCTTCTCTTTCGTGGTTCTCTAATTTTTACTTGTTTTCTTTTGTAGCTTTCTAAAACTGACTTTAAGAGTTCAGTGAATCTTTATATCAATACTAGAGTGTTATTTCTTTCCAAATATACTGAAGTATTGTCGAACTAATCAACCATTTACATTTTATAAGTACACTTAAATGTAGCAGTAAATATCTATGCCTCGTGGACTGGTACATATTGTGATAATTGTACTAAGCTTAATCTCGTTTTCCTAAATAAATATCCAACTAAGGTTTATCGGTTTATCTGTTTATAGATATTTTAAATGTCATTACATTTTTTAGATTATTACTTCTAGTCTATTTATAATTACTAGTTTATCATCGATATGAAGAAATGTGATATTCAGTTACAGCTTTATTATTAAGATATCAAGTGTTGCCTACTATAACTAAACTGTTAGATTTTTATTGATCCATTGATTTTATTAGATATTCTAAACAGAACTCTGAATATGTCTGGAACTTAGAACTTAGGTTGATCTAGGACTTAATTATTTAAAAGTTGTTACACTATTTTCCCTATCACTATATTAAATAAGAAATAAAATAAACTAATCCAAAATTCAAAATCTAAGGCATACTTAATACCAAATAGTTGGAAACTAAAACATCGCAATGGCACTAACGAGCTGAAATAAAAAATTACCTAAAAAAAAATAAAACAAATCAAAACTAATTCGTTTCTAACCAGGAACAAAAAATTGACCTGATAAACAGCGAAGTCCGTCCAATCAATTTTAATTAAAAAAGCCGGAAAAATAACGAACGTGCCGAAGTAGCAGGTTTAAAATGAATTTTTTTAGCAAATAAAATTGCTATGTTTAATTACGTTCGCGACATTTAAAACACTTAATATTTAGTGAACTAAAGTCGTTGTTTACACGGGTAGATTAAAATGTTATATTTTTAATTAATCTTTACCAAAAATTTAATTAATATTTATCGCAGCTACTTAAAAAATAATGTTATTACGGTTGTTAAACTAAGAAAATTATACGTTTATTATCGTTCATTATATGTAAAATTCTGCGTAAGTTAAAAATTATATTACGTGAAAATGATATCTGCCGACAGGTATTTCTGCCTACTGGATTCTTTAGAATAAAAAATGTATGCTTTTAAAACCGCTACATTGTATTATTTAGTTTTATTATTAAATTATTTTATCAACTCTTAGATTTGTCTAATTTAAATTTCTAATTAATTTTAAATTATCTGTTCGGCTGACGTAAATCTTTTTTTTCAATACTTTCGACGAAGAAGGCTTTTAAATATTAAATGCAATTTTCGTGGCATTATCCATTCGTACCTTATTTCGACTAGTGGCATGCTTCCTAAATTTTTAAAAATATCTAGTCGACTGACCTAAATCTATAGCAAATGAAAAAGTAAACAAACTAAAGTATGACTGCTAAATCACTGACTGATCTCCTCTTTAACTTACTATGGTCCTGAATTTCTGTAATAATTTAAAAAATATACTTTCATTAAAACATACACTGAGGCCGTTAACTTTGTGTCAACCTTCACCTTATGAAATATTATTTAGAGATATACTTTGAGAAAAATGAACCACTTTTTCAAAATCTTTAATACAGTTTTTAGTGAACATTTTAGTCTTTATTATAATATTGGATTTTTAATATTATCACAATCATACTTACTAAATCATAAAAAATAATTTTTTTAGATTATCTGTGATACATTATATTTTTTTACAAAATGTTCCACTTAAAATTACAACTTTTTGGAATCATATGTGCTCTAAATCAAATTATTTTATTGATTGAGCATATCTTAAAATACTACGTTTTGCATTTCTTCTATAAGTAGAATAAACACAAGGTTTTCGTTATCTCATTATGTGTTTTTGTTACTTTAAAGTTAGAATCTTATTTAGTATTTATTTAAAAAGTTTTAAATACATAAAAAAATTAAGTCTAAGATTAGTTAAAAACAAATAATTAAATTTTGTTTTTAGCCAAATCCAAAGATGTGAACATATCGTTCCAATATTTGATTTAGTTAAACTATATTAAATGAATTTTCAAATAATAATTTTTTAACATTAGCCTGTACTTTAATATTCTTTCTTAAATTTCAATTAATTTTAAATTTTATATCGATTAAACTTAACTTTCTTTTTAAAATGCATTTCACGAAGAAAAGTTTATGGATATTAAATGTTCAATGCTGCTGGCATAATCCATTTAAGTTTTTTAAGTTTTTTTCTTAATGGAGCTAATGGTCAACGTAAATTTTTTAATAATAACTAATCGATTGACCTAAAACCTATAAAAGATATTTTCTTATTACTTATAATATTACTGTCTGCATTGCCTATTGATCTTTTTACAGTCTAACATAAATGAAGTTTTATTGTTTTACTTATTGGTTTGATATATTATGTAAATACTAAAGTTATTTTAATTTTTTAAATTTTAAACTAAGTCATTTCTTGTCGCCTAATTTTAGCAAAGTGATTTTCAGAAAAACGAATTTCAATATTTAGAACTTTTAAACCTTTAGAAAATGTCATTGACGTTTAGTCTAACGTGCCTGCCGCATATATTTAACCTTCTCTGTCATTATCTTCCTCTACTTGATATTTATGTTCTGATTTTAAGGACATCCTTGTTCATTCTTGTCTTGATTTCAACAACAATCGAAACTTTTTTAAAGAAAAAGTTATACTGCGTTTTTTGGCTTGTACATAGAAGCTGTATTATTTTGGGCCAATTTTTAGTCTCAGATATTAGGCGCATTATACTTGACAATCTATCATTATATAGACTTTGACTACCTACTGTAATACATACTGCAGTATCAAGTAAAAACTTTAAATTTAAATGTAATTTTCAACTTAAAAATAAAAATTAAAGTCTAAAGTATTTAATCTATTTAAATCAACGAAACAATTCAAAAACAAGTTTTTTAAATTACTCTAAACTAAAATTGTAAAAATATGTTATTTTATTCTTACTCAGAATTTTAGGGTTTTCCAACTTGTTCTAGCCTTGACCTACTTTGTCATCTCGAATTTGAAAATGTTCCTTATACAATTGTATATTTTTTTTGTTCAAATCTGATCTTATTATTTTATTAAAATTATTATTATAAAATTATATTTAAGTTGAAATTTTAAAATTGTATACTATCTGAGCAACTATCTGAGCAAAACTTGGAAAGCAACCATATATAAATAGTTAAATATACTCTGTGGTAAAATAGTTATGGTAAATCCTAATCTTCCTAAATATTAACGCCACATAAGTGCTAAAGGCAATTAACATATTTTATTATAGAAATCCTTTATTTTAAATTACGTCATTAAAATTTGCGCGAAATCAAGTTGCTTTAATTGGCATAACCTAATTGGCTATGCTTTACTTTTCTCTTATAATTCTTTCTTAAAAAAAGCTTTTTCTTTATATTTCATATTTATGTTTACAATTCATATTTTTAGGCTCAGAATTTTAATAATTAGATATTTAGTAAGTACTTAGGAAAAAAATATACAATTAATTAAAGAAGATTTAAATAAAATACTGAGACATATTTCGGTTTTAAAGTCATCGTAATTATTATAATTATAATCTTTTGCTCAAAAGCGTAGAGCATTTTGTTGTTAAATAATTAAAAGAAAAAAGAAATAATTTAAATAAAATAAATTTTATTATGAATTTATATCGTATTGGATTTTAAAAATTATCATAAAAAGTCATAAAGTTATAGCAAATAACTTAATAACAATGGAACAAATAAATTATCAATTAATAAAATATTTATTTAGAAGAAAAAATTAATATACCTTCAGGCATTTGAAATTTTCTCAAGGAAATTTCGGTTAATTCGGAGGTGATTTAATTTTTCTTAAAGACTTAAAAGCTATTTTTTAAATCATTTAAGATATTGTTATTAATTATTTGCTTTAAGAAATTTAAATATTTATTTTATCTTAGACATCTGTTGTATGTTTAAAATATTTCATGTATTAACGAAAGATATTTATTTTATTTTTGGTATGAATCGTTGCATTTTACGTTTTTTAAACGTTAAATTTTTATAACCTCTATCAAATTTTCAAAATAATTTTTATCATCGACAATTATTAGTTTCTCGAAATTTTTTAGTGAATTTTAAATATGTTTTTAACTTATTTGCTTAATTTATTTATATCTTTGGGAATTGATACTAAATATCGTCTTAAAATATAAAGTTTTAAAGTAGATATAGCAAAGCAATTTTTTTAACAATAAGCCTAGCAAATAAGCTACTATTTTAACTTCAAAATATAAAATTTGTTTGCCAATTAAGTCGTTAATTTCTAATTTACATTATATATTAAATTAAGCTAAAATATGTTCAAAATACGAAAAAGTTGCATTTAAAATTACAATAAATAATTAATCAATTACTTTTTATAATGTCTTAAAGTTATTTGCAGCTAAAATTATATAATTTCTGTTTCCAGCTAATTTATAAAGAAATTAATACATTTCTCATATTTTGTTCTCAAAGAAATCATAATACCTTAAATTTTATATTTTGCAGACAATTCTAAGAAAGAATCGTTTATTTTTCCAGACGATCGTTAAAAAACCAATTGTTCTATAATGTCTTTCTTAACGACACATTCTACCGTTTTCTTATTGTTAAAGTTAGACGGGGTATCATAAAGTTAGAAGCTCTGCTTTATTCGTATAAATTATGAACTATTTAAATTAATTATCTATATAATGTTATTGTTAATACGTTTTCATTAAAGGAAAATTTTAAAAGCTTTGACTAAACAAGTTATTGGCAACATAAAATATTAGTATTTTTGAATTGCCAAATTTAGTTCAGTTTTTGCTTTCATTGTTCCTTTGTATAAATAAACTTAAAATAATTTTATCACCCGTTACAAAAAAAAAACGAATCATTATTATTAAAATTAATTTTATTACGTTGTAAGTATGCCATAATAAATGAAATTAATTCGCTTTTTATAACAAATATTATTGCTGTCAAAATACTATTTGATTTCATGAAATAGATTTTATTTTGAGAAAGGATTTAACGAATGAGTATTGTAATTAAAAATACGCATTTTTCTTACTCTAAATTTCAGTAGAGTTTTTTGGAAGTTCTATAGTTAAATAATATTAGTTTATTCGTATCTAATTAAAAAACGAATAATATTTTTAAAAGCTGACAGAAGTGAATTTGCTTAATGTATTTTTTATAAAAAATATTATATTTCTTCAAGTTTTCTTTTTTAATCTTTTAATTTTATTTTAAAATAGATACTAATAATATATGGCAAATTAACCTAATTTTGAGTCGAGTCGAATGAAAATCATTGAGAAATACTACTCAGAGCTATGCGAATACAATAAGTACAGCGATAGTTAAATAGAAGATGAATGTGAGAAATATCGGATTAAAAAATTACCGAAAGCAACTAAAGCAAGACTTGAAATGCATCAAGGCACTCGAACAGGATAATATATTATCAAACTGCATTTCACTTGTTTACCATAAAATTTTTAATTCAAAAGTACAACGAATACCACTGTCTTTTAAATTTGACTTTTATAGACTATAAAAGGCATTAGATACGGTTGATCATGAGTTGTTCAGAGACCACTGCAAAATTGCAAGTTTGATAGTACATACTTACAACTAATTGTACTTGAAAGAGAAAATACAAAAAACTACCAGTGAAGGAATAGCAACATACTACTTAAATACAAAAACCAGGTTCCACTTAAAAGAAGAGTTAGGCATGGCTATACTCTAGCACCCAAACTATTTATATTGGCTTTGGAAGACGTGTTTAGGAAGCTGATTTAATCAGAGCGCAGTAATATTGTGAATGGTAAAAACTTGAGCCACCTGAAGGGTCCCTAAATTTTAAATTGAGGATAAACAATAAATACTGCCTATGGAGGAAGGCTGATATTAGAAAGCTCCAAGAAAAACATAAATCTGATTCAAAAAATTGACCTTGCAAGAGAAAGTCAAATAGTGAAGGTATAAAGAAGAATAAAGTAATCCTGGGCGGCAAACTGAGTTCTGTACTAAATAAGATGGAATGCGAGCAATGAAGCGAGTAATATTGGATATATCTTTAAATGACTGAAAATAAATGAATAGAGTAGACAAACAACGTATGTAGTCAAAAGGGTGGTAAAGTTGAAGTGGTCCTATGCTGGACATATGGAAAGAGATGAGAATTTTAACCGGGCAACCTTATGTCTTCAAGCAAATTAGAGGATGCCCACCAAATTGGTGGTATGATAATAACAGACTAACAGCAAGACTATAATTAATACAGGAAGCCGCAAACAAGTTAAGGTGGAAATCAGAATTGGAAAGGCGTATGTCCGTAAATAGACTGAAGACGGCTGTGAGAAAAAAGGAGAAGATTAAGAAAAAAACGAAAAAAGAAGAGAAGAAGATTCTTATTTTAACGTGTTATTAATATTATTTGCAAAATGACGTGTTTGTATAAATTTAAATAAACTACAATTCAACCATATCCGAGTGGCCGATGAAATTAAGATGCGCAGTGGCAAAACCCTCTGATTAAGAACGTAGCTCGTTCAAAAAGCTCCGGTCATAGAAACCTGTTAGCTTACATCGCAGTGTTATAATCTAGATCAATTAAATGATATTAACAGCTTTTTTTTGTGCATTTCTAATTTCTTAAAATCTTTTATAACTTTTTTATTTTTTGAATAACAGCAATAAATATATTAGAAATAGATAGAAATATATTATTTATGATTTGTTTTATTTCTAAGTAGAAACACAAAGCTAGTTAAAAATTTTCTATGTTCCCAATAGTTTTTTAGGAAAAAAATAAAAACGGAAATTGTAAAAATTTTTCCATGGGTCCTTACGATTTTTTGCGAAGACTTTTTTTGGGAAATTGGGTTTAACTTTTTTCTGTTAGATTTTTAAAATAAAGTTTTATAGGACTTTTAACTATAGCGTTAAAAAAGTTTTTACTGCTTTGCAGTTAAGTTTTATAAGACTTTTTTAACGCTTTTTGGGCAATTTATTAATCTAAAAAAAAATCTTTTTAAATAAAAAAATTAAAATTTTTCAAAAAATTTACCTTCAATTTTTTATAGAGTTATTCTTAATTATTTATTTCTTTTTTGGTTAGGATTTCAATATTAAAATTATTTTTTTCTATTCCTAATAGTTTGAGAAAATAAAGAAAAACTGCTAGGAGGTTTTTTTTAATTTTCTGGAAAACTATTGGACCTAAAAATTATTTTTCTGTTGCATCTTATAGGCATTAATATTTCAAATAACTTTTAATTTAACAATTTTTTTTTCTATTCAATAGTTATCTAGAAAAAAATTAAGCATCAAAATTATGTAACTGTTTCCCATGACTATCACTTTGGATTTTTTGACGAACACTTTTTGACAAAGTAGGTATGACATTTATTTGGTAAATTAAAAAAGGTTTCCTAAGATTTTTTTAAAGCTTTTTGGGCGATTTATTAAAATATAAAAAAAAAATCTTTATAAAAAATTATTTTGTTTTTTATTTTGAGGCTTTCGACTAACTATTATTCTATATGATTTGTTCTACTTTTGATTAAGATTCTAATCCTGAAGGAAAATTTTTCCTACAAGCAGTAATTTTTGGTTTTCCCAGAATTCAAATTAAAAAAAAATAATGGCTTCTAGGAATTTTGAAACCATTTTCATGTCTTTCAGACCTTTCTGCTATAATATATATTTGAGATAATTTTTTTTAGTTATTTCAAAATTTTTAAAAAAATCATGTTTTCCAGGCATTTTGATATTTTTTTTGTTTTACTCCAGATATTTATCGTTCAAGTTTCTTTAAGAATTCTTATATTTTCCAGGATTTGAAATCAATTTTTTGATATTTTTCAAGCGTGAAAACTCATTTTTAATTCCTTTTAAGTATTTAAAGTCATGACTGTTACAAAAGAGATTTTTATTTTAGTCCAAGATTTTAGACTAATTTTAATCCCTAAGGCTTTTTATGTATTTCTTAGACTCCTTTCATGCATTTAAGGTGATTTTTTAACCAAGCTTTAGGACCAATTATTGATTTTATTCCAGAAATATAAAATATTTTTTGTGTTTATTCCAGGCAATTTAAGATTTTTTTTTTGTCAAAAAAAGATTCTTGCTTCTTTGACTAAGAGATTTTAAAGATTTTATCCCTGGCATTTTTGTGCAAGGAAGTTGATTCGAAACCCTAGAATGTTTATGAAGATTTTCGTCCAGAAATTAAGTGATTCTGAACACTCACCTTGACGATCACATCTTAATATTAAAACCCTCAAACTACTTGGAATTTTCAGCAATAAGAGCTCCAGTGCACTATATACTTTTTAAAAAAGATCTATGTAGACAGCAAAAAACACAATCGGTGCTTTGTATCAATTATACTACTATGTTCTTTCGCATTAAGCATTTTTGGTCTACCATTAACCTGACCTAGCTACTCTTGATCTTCCTCGGCATACAAAACTTCCCATATCTACGGAAAGATATTTAATTAGTTTTAATTCTAAAAACAAAACTGATAATAGCAAATACGGACAAGCGGCCTGAAAAATGTCTCTAGTACGATGCATCGGATTTTTGGACGTGCGCAATTGAGAAATATTGTTAAATGATGATTTTTTTAAAGACTTTAAATGCTACATACCTCGTTATGAGCATGCAAAAAAAATTAAACAAGAACATTTTTGAAAAGACCCATCAGTAAATCTTGTTGTGGATCAGCTTCTTATTAATGTAGATGAAACTGATAGCGAATGAGAAAGTGATACCGATAATGATAAATTTTAAACAAAATAGTGAATTTTTTGGACATGAATGGGATGGATCACAAACTTATAAAGATTGTAAATTTGACTTTAAAATATTATGTGGATTTTTAAATATTATTTTTTCTTTTATTTATTAGATAAGTATATTACATTTGAATTTAATATTAAAATAAGACAAATACAAACACGGTAAGACATTTGTTATTGAGAAAACGTTATAGAATAAATTACGAAAAAAGAACTGAAAGATTTTATATATGTAAAAAAACGTTATGCTTATTTAGGACCAGGAACTTTGAGATTTTTATAAAATAAGCATTTTAAATAGAGGTTTTTATTTTCAGCGTATTTTGTATCTTTGGGGGTATTGGGTTATTATAGTATAGTAAAAAAAATAGATAAAAATGTTTTTTCCTGACGCCTAGAAAAATGAGGATTTTCAAAAATAATAAAACTTATAAAACCTCTTTTTTACGCAACATAACAGTACAATATTACATAGAACACCACCTCTGTGTACTATGAATGTTTTATATTGCAATGCCAAGCAATTCAAAAAAAAAATCGGCTACAATAATTGAATTTAATTTACTATAACATATATTATATTTGTTGTAAGTTATTACTAAAAGTTACGCAAATTCCTAAATTTCACTGCTAAATATGCCATAACTATAAAATATATAATGTATACTGATGAGAATTTAAAATTTAAATAATAATTTAGTTACTCGTTTTCTGTTCCTGTTGCATACTGACTCTTTCGTCTGCGCATTTTATTGGCCACTTATGGTTCAGTTTTACATAAAAATATAGAATTTCTATCTAGATGTTTTAGATTATAATAGAGAAATAAAAACGGGATAAAGGAGAAAAAAATATTTTTATATCACCTCTTTATTTTAAGGTATAATAAAAACTGTTACAAATTTTAATTTGTATGTCATTTACTTAATTAGGTATTAAATGAAATAAGTACATTTTTTAGATGATGCAGTTGGTAATTGAAAAATAACTATTCCTTTAACTAATTAATTTGTTACTTGAGTGTTTTATAGCCAGCTTTTATGCTTCTTTATTTTCATGGTAGTTTTTTTTATCTGGTACGCATGTTTCCTAGGCCACTCAAACACACTTTTATTAGTCTGTATTTGACCAATCACTAGCATGCTAGCCTTTATTCCTCTTGCATTTGCTTAGTTGTTGTAACTGGTGTAACCTTTATTCCCTAGTGACTCCTAAATACCTTCATCCTTACACCACTTATCAATTATATTCTGTGCATAATATGTTCGTTATTAAACATGTTTTCCTATGTGTTTTTGAAGGTGGTAGATAATGGTACAGTGAAAACATCTTGTCGAACTTGCATTGTCTTATTTATCTAATGTAACACGACGTTCACGAAACTTACGGTTGGTAACTATCTCCAACCGAGATACTTACCAATTGAGATATCGTGTTACATTAAATAAATAAGATAATGCAAGTTCGACAAGATGTTTTCATGTTTTTCTATATTTTCTATATACCTAGTTTACCTTGGAATAACCTCGGGTCCTCTAGCTATAACTGTACTTTTCTCCAAGATTGAAGTGATGGATATTAGTCTATTGAAGTGATTCATATTAGGCTATCCTAAATCTAGCTGCATAAAAATGCCAGAAATTTATTTTTATATGTGCATTGATGAGTTCCTTTTATGCCTAGGAATGTTAAATCGCATATTTTGTGTTAGTAATAAAAACAGCATTTTGAACAAATGTTCTACAAAATTTCTCTTAACAAATTTTATACTTGTGCGACAAAGCTAATTCTAGAAGAAAAACCAAAGCTAAGTCGCCTGAAACTACACCTAATTACCTCGAAAAAAAAACAATTTTAAAGTTTACGATCCCGGAGGCAATCTGACTACTTTTTTCACTCCCCGCAAGCCAGACTCATTTTTCTTCCGTTACAAACCTGGCAAAGGCCACACTATTTTTCAGACAATTTAAACGAGGTCTCTAGTTTCACAATAAACACCAACGCGCCGAGTTTTCCAAATATACTTTAATAAATTCGAAGCACGTAAGTAACTATGAGAAGATTAATCATTGCGCGGTACAGTTTTTCTTTTCATCATTTATCATCTACGTTCACTAGGCATCCGCTCACTTGGAGATGGTTATTTTTTTAATAGCGTAATTTTTCATTATTTTAATAATAACTGGTATAAAACTTCTATTATTTTTTTATTTTAAGGAGCATGCAGATAGAGATAATGAATTCGCAAATATGTAAAAATGCTTTTTCAAACAATAACCTATATAGCCTATATTCATAATATCTGCTTCATTATTCCTAGTTATAAGGGAGCTTATATAACAATGTATTTAAATGCATTGTTATAAAGTAGGGAAGTGTTATCGGAAAATTTTCTATGGCATCATCCAGCATGAAATTAGAAGTTCAAAAGCGTATTATAATGCATGTTTACGTATGGGTTTTGTGAATCTTGTCAAATTTACTATCGGAACACCCAATAAAGTTAATAACGTAGAAACCACCTATACTGACTAAATTATTATTACTTCTGCTAATCCAAAGGGCTTGCTCAAAATGTTTGTTTGCTTCTTGACATTCTGTTTAAATATTTCATTTTTAACCTAATACATTTTATAAAAGTTCTTTTGAATTGTATTTTGCCTTATATTTGCGAGTCTTTGCCAAATCTAATAAAATGCTGATATATTGACGCACAGGGTGGTGCGATTTCGACTGTTTTAACAGAAAACTCGTATTTTTCGAACAGATAGAAAAAAAAAGACTTAGATATCATGAGCTCAAATTTTGTAAAAAAAAATTTAAAGTTATTAAAATTTTACTATGTCAAACTGTTTGGCCGCTAGGGGGCGTTTCTTGGATTTGGTCGATTTCGGTAATTAGCCATAACTTTTTTGCTATTAAAGATAATTGACTTCTAAAAACACTTTCTTAAAGTACTTTTTAATGATAAATATTTTTATACAGGGTGTTTCATAAAGTTGATATTCTAAAAAATTTTTTTTTTCTTATGAAACACATATTATTTTTTTATAAATTCTTAAAGCCGTTGAAATCCTCTTTACAAAAATTTATAACACCATATATCTCATTTTACCTATTTCCGATATTACATTGTCATTTTTCCATTTTCCAAGTCTTTTAATTTTTATAGAAGTAGGCTATAGAAAAATTTACTTCACTTAGATTATATACTTAATATTTTTCGACATATTATAAAAAAATAAAGCAATTAACAATAATTTCTAGGCATATTTACAGAGTTTAATAATAATCATAAATTAATATCCATAATTATAAACTCAAACTGAACACCTTCTCGAATACATAATAAACACCTTTTTATAACTGATTTGCAAGCGTTTATAAGCTCAAGAGGTCTAATAGCACGAAAAGCTTGCCTAGTCGCTACTTGCAACTCTTCCCGTGTTTCGATAGTTCTTCCTTTAAAAACTAAATCCTTCAATCTCCCCCATAAAAAAAAAATCTAACGGCGTTAGGTCGCAAGACCTAGCAGGTCACAATATAAGTCCCCAAGTACCAATTCAATGATCCCGAAATTCCTGATTTAAAAAATCATTCATAATTCGTGCGTTGTGCGAAGGACAACCGTTTTGCTGATAATACGTGTTCCAAACTCTCGCTAATGGTAAATTTTACAAAAATGGTGCAACATATGTTTGTAAAATATTTACATAATCTTGGGCAGTCAAAATTTCATTAAAAAAACGAAGACACAAAAATCTACCTCAAAAAATTCCAACCCAAATATTGAAGCCCAGCCGTCCCTGTCTGTTCACGCGTACTACAACATGTAAGTTTTCTGTAGTCCAGTAATAGGAGTTATACCTATTATATATTCCTGAAGTGTCTATTCGGCTTTCATCTGTCCAAATAATGTTATTATGGAAGTTCTCGTCCAATCTGGACTTATTGACATACCAATCACAAAATGCAATTCTTCTCTAAAAGTCGCCATCCTGAAGGTGATGAACTTTCCTAACCCTGTAGGGTTTAAATTTGTGCTTTTTAAGCGTTTTTAAAACTCTGGTTTTCTCAACACCTATTTCCTCTGCTACTGCTCGATGAGACTTATTGGGATGATCTAAAACCTCACCTATTATATTAAGTTCCTGAATTTCAGCTTCAACATCAACAGCATAAGTTTTGAGCCTTGGTTTTTAAAACTTCCGTGCTTCACAAGATTTAATTTTAACACTGGAAATATTCTTTTGTCTGATTGATGACGTTCAGGAAAGGTATTTAAATATAATTCACTGGCTGCCTCAGAATTTTCGTTAGACAGAAAATAGCACTTTAACATGTCAACTTTTTCGTAATTTTCATAAATTTTTTTTTAATTCTCTAAATATTTAAGCAGTATATAGCTCTAAATACAGCAAATTCAAATATGTTACTGACAGGAGAAATAAACAATTTTCTATCTGGCTCTCACATATAACATGTGCTGTTTTTTACCAAAGCCTACTTCTATAAAAATTAAAAGAATTGGAAATTGGAAAAATGACAAATGTAATATCGGAAATATCGGACTGCTAAAATAAGATATATAGTGTTAAATATTTTTGAAAAGAGGATTTTAAGGGCTTTAAAAATTTATAAAAAAATAATATGTGTTTAATAAGAAAAAAAATTTTTTGGAATATCAACTTTATGAAATACCCTATATAAAAATATATAACATAAAAATATTTATAATTAAAAAGTACTTTGAGAAAGTGTTTTCAGAAGTCAATTATCTTTAATAGCAAAAAAGTTATGGCTAATTACCGAAATCGATCAAATTCAAGAAACGCCCCCTAGCGACCAAACAGTTTGACATAGTAAAAATTTTTATAACTTTAATTTTTTTTTTACAAAATTTGAGCTCATGACATATAAGTCAATTTTTTTCTATTCGTTCGGAAAATACGAGTTTTCTGTTAAAACAGTCGAAATCGCACCACCCTGTACATATTTAATTACGTAGTTTATATTACCCTTAGAAACTTCAATTTATTTTTTAAAAAAACTTAGATATTTTTTTGAAATTCTTGATTAAATTTTTTAAGCATTTCTTTACACTTTTATTGAATATATAAACTAAAGGCTTAATCTAAAAATCCAAATTATTGAAGAAATTTTTTACAAAGGAAGAAATGTAGATGATTGAGAGTGATTTAAAGAGGTAATTTTATTGATGGTGAGAATCCTTATTACTTTTAAGTCTGAAATATTTGGCAGTAAATATGAAATAAACTAGCAGTTAGTTATAATTTTAAATTTGTAAAATCTTATAGGATTAAAGCTTACGATATATCTGTGTCAGTCAAAATTTAAAAGATTTAGCAATCATAATCTAAAAGAAAAAAAAAGGTTTTTTATAAGCTTCAAAAAATTAATTATTTATTTAGCAGCAATTTGAATAAATAAATGCACCAGGGCAATACGATTTCTAGATACTATACTGGAGTCCACACACTAGGGTTAATTTTTATTATCCTTAAACCCTCTTTTGACTTGCGTTTGATGACACTACACAAAGGAAGCAAATGTTAAATGCAACTAGATATAGAATCCAATGCTCCCATGGCTAAAGGTCACAGAATCTATAAAAATGACCCCAAGTAGTGCCCTAAAAATTCTGATTGAATATTCGAGATCATGAGGATCGCGTAAAGGCTACATGTCTTATAGGTGTGGAAGATTAGCCATGCTAAAATATTCAGGATAAGGACTTTATAACCTATATGCAGCCAGAGCTGCATATAGGCAGCAGAATTTATGCAGCAATTACTAAAGAAAAATATCATTTCATAAATATGATTTAAGGATACCAGCACTGAAGATACTATGAAGAAAGTCAGGGAGGTCTTGGTTGGTAAATTAAAGGTAAATATAAGATTTTAAGAAGAGAAGTAAATCTTAACTGCATATGGGACTGACTAATAAATGCATAAAAAACCCAGGCAAAATACTGTTACTTTTATTAATGCCTCCCTAATTCATGTAAAATATAAAAAGATTGGGAAAAGAAAGGAAATTTGCATCGGAAAGATTTGGCTTTAGAAATACATGGATATTTAATGGAATTGTAATTACAAAAACTAAAAACGGAGTAGAGACAATGGCTTAATAAATGTCATTCTCGTCGTGCGAAAATATGAGTAATTTAGCTATCCTTGGTCAAATGAATATACAGTCCTTTATACCAAAAATTTAATCTCTTAAAAAATTACATATATGTAAAATAATTTGATATTCTAGGAGTATGTTCTTAATTCCTAATATATATTTTACTTTGTAACAACAAGGATATTAGTGAATCTATTTTTCTTACTAGTTCCAACTATTTATACCATGCGTAAGTCCTGTGTAAATTTTAAAAATGTGATAACCCTAAGTCTAATGTCTAAAAAATAGTACTCATCATATTGTCACACAACATAAAAAATGTTATTTTATATTTTTTTTAGAGATAAAAGTAGTAAAGATCTATGAAAAGACTATAAAACTTTTAAGCAAATTTAGTAATATTTTTCCTCAATTTCCGGGCCCTAGTACTATTTTTAGTTTTGTTATTAATAATATACCAAAAATTGTCAACCCTTCAAATATTATATACTATGAAGAAAATATGTTATTAAAAATATATGAATATACAGTATGTCCAAGATAAGGATTTCTATCATAAAGATCTCGGCAGCTATAGGAGGTACGAGGTTGATTAAACTAGAGAAAACTTGCGCATTTTAAAGCCTAACAATACGCCATTTAGAAAGTTTTAAAATTTTGAGTAGTTCCAAAGACATTTAAGAAAAACCGAAATTTGCCGATTTCGTTTTTATTTTTTTCTGGCGTTATTTAAAGAGATATGGAAAAGTAAAAGACACCTTCTCATGGCCACTTTTAAAGCTCTAAAAAATAACATTGCGATATTTTTCGTACGACGTTTCGTTTCGGAGAAACCATCATCAACTTAATTTTTTTATATAGCGCGTAAAAAAAGTACATCTATAAAATAACATATTCTTTTACGATTACAACGATGTATGACACAATATGTCTCTACAATATTTAAATTGTAAAAAATGATTTTTTATTAAATTCCGATAGTTTTGATGCAGTAGGCTGTAAAATAATGACGCTGAGAAAATGTCAAAATTAAATAAAAATTAAATATCAAAGTAGTTTTTAATATAACCATTATTTTTTATTTTTTTTTATCTTAAGTGAAGTAAATAGTTTTAAATGTTTGATAAATTTAGTTGACATTGTGTTTTTGAACTCTGTTTTTGCATCTTGTTGCTAGTTTTTTTTGTTACAAAATGGAAGACGCTTTTTTACCTAAGGAAAAGTTTGATATGTTGAAATGTTACACCCTATGCTACAGCAACGCCGTTGGTTGTATGTATTTAAATAACTATCCAGACAGGAAACAACCTAGAATAAAAACTTTTGGACGATTGATTTTCAATCTTAAGTAGTATGGTGCATTTAAGAAGCCAGATTTGTCAAGAAATAAGCCCTGCAATGAAGAAAAAAAATTAATGTGGTATTAGCTGTAACTGGAAATCCGGAAATATCTATTAGAAAAATGGAAAATACCACTGGAATACCAAGATATACTGCCCATTTCATTTTGAAAAAATATAAATACCACCCGTTTAAATTCAGAGTCTGTCAAGGCATCAGACCTAATGACGAAGAAAGGCGCAGAACATTTTGTGAATGGTACACTAGGAAGTGTCAGGAGGATGAAACATTTCCCCATGGAATTAACTGGTCCGACGAGAGCATGGTTACAAATAATGGAATTTTTAACCGGAAGAACACCCATTATTGGTCAAAAAATAATCCCCGAGTACACCAAATGGCTAGACATTAGCACCATTTCGGTTTTAATATGTGGATTGGCATTTTTGAAACAGATTTAATAGGCCCCTTTTTTTACAACAACTCCCTTACCTCGGAGCGGTATCGCAACTTATTGGAACGCGATTTGGAAGAATCCTTGGACAACTTACCGCTTGTCAGGGTTAGAAACTGTTGGTTTCAGCAGAATGGTGCACCCGCACATAATGCCCTAATCGTGCTAGAGTATCTATCGAACAGATTTCCGGAAAAATGGATAGGGAACACATTCAACAGTTTCGTGCCCTCCTCGTTCCCCAGATATAATTCCGCTCGACTTTTTTCTCTGGGGCTATTGCAAAAATTATGTTTACAGTCGTGTTTTTGAATCTGAGGATCAGCTGAGAAGAATAGTTCTTAAAGCATTTGAGCGCGTTACACCTGATATGTTAAGAAGTGTTTAAACTCGACTGTTAAAAGATGTTAACTGTATTTGAAGAATAATGGTAATTTGTTTGAACATTTATTACTATGATTTAATTTAGTATTTTTGGGTTTTTAGTAGGTAGTTTTTTAATTTAATAATGTGTTTAATTCTTGAAGATAATCACGTGACCTAGCTACGTGGTTTTTTTCGAATATCTCCGGAACCACTTAAAATTTTAAACCTTTCTAAATGGCGTATTATTAGGCCCTAAAATGCGCAACTTTTCTCTAATTTAATGAACCTCGTATCTCCCATAGCTGCCGAGATACCTATGGTAGACATCCTAATCTTGGACACACTGTATATAAATATATGTTTTGAAATTATGTCAAAATAAACTTCCCCTCAGCCATATTTCACAGATAATGGTACAAGAAACTCTTACTAAACTGAGAAATGCATCACCTGGTTCTGGTGGCTTGGGTATCACTTTCATAAAATTGTGCTCGTAAATAGTCCTAACAATATTTTACTATCATCAGAATTTTTCGAACTCTGGAAACATGCCATAGTCAAACACCAATTTCTACAAATAACGACTGAACAGTTAAATAAAAAATAACATTTTAATACCCACTCAGTCGGGGTTTCGTAGTGGGTTTAGTTACTACAGCACTCGTACATATAACTGATGACATATTTTGATGATGATAATTGTACTAAATTGGTGTTACTGGACTTCAGTAAAGCGTTTAATACTATAAAACATTTAACTCTATAAGCCATTTTGAAAACGGATGGTGCATGTTCAATCTCTTCAACTTTTTAAATTATATTTGACCGAATGATCACAAAGTGTCAAGTTTGGCAATAACATGTCCCTTCTTCGAAATATATTAGCGGGGGTGCTAGAGTTTTTAAAGTTTGGGCGTTACTAGGCTACCCATTTTTTGATGCCGACAACTCCCAGCTTTACTTTTCTTTCTCTGTTAATAATCTCAAAAATGTCATTGAAGTAATTATTAGGGATCTTAATGTAATTACGCAACAATCTGCTGAGCTTTATTTATCATTGCGAAAATGCGAATTCGAAGAGAATATGCGGCTAATCATCAATAACAAACAAGTCAAAATTCCTAACAGTTTCAGAAATTTGGGTTTAATTTTGAACCAAAGGCTGCGATTTAAGAACCATATTACTCTGAGTATACAAAAAGCCTAAAGAGCATCGAAACTTTTAAATCCTCATCCAAACTGGTTTAGTTTATTCTTTCTCAGTTCGGTTATTGTGCATTTCTTTATAGGTCTTGCCTTATTACATAAACGAATAGGAGATTTTAAGGAGAACAACATTTGTGTATTCGATTTATTTATGGAATCAGAAACTCTAAACAAAAATTGCCCGAATTGAGGTGACTGCCCATAAATTCGAGAATCACATTGTATTATTTCTGTTTTTATTACAAGACGTTGGTGTGTAAAATTCTATTTACTTATATGATAAGTTAGCTTTTTGAACATATAAACATAACATTAATAAGAAAAAATAACTTTATACCTTTTAAACATAAAAGTGTTTTCTTTAAGGGAAGTTTTCAATACAAAATATTATGTAACCTATACAATCATCTAAATTATTCACAATCAATCCTCCAAAACCAAATTATGTCAAAACCTTTAAATGTGTTCGATTTTAAAAGGATATTAAATATTTATTACAAAACAATATTATATAATTCAGAGATGACCTAAAATATAGTAACCTAACAAACATAAAATTAAATCAATTGAGAAAAAATATATAAATTTATAATATATTTGTATGGTATGAACTAGGTTGGGTAATATATAGTTTATAATTCCTAAACTTAAATCTTTAATTAATTAAGTTTAAATTAATTTTTAATTAGCACCATTACTGGCCTTCTGATGTGAAAGGTCCTAGATACTGGTAAACCAGCGCTGTATTATTTAACTTGCTAAGTATTTAGCCACTCAGGTAATGGTGATTATGTGGAATTGGACTTTTATATTAGGCTAAGAACCGTGAAGCTGCCAAATTACTAAAGAGTCTGCTTGTAAGAAAGACACTCCAGACATGAATAGCAGTACCTAGCATGAAACAAGTTAAGGCCAACATAGAGTCTAAGCCTGATTTCTAACTAATAATTTTGATCTTAGCCCTAATGATGCTAGAGCGAAACACCTATAGCGTCTGATTATATGTTGTTTATATGATTATCTTTGTTTTCGTCAATCTTGATCCACCAGACATTTACTGTAGCTAAGGAGATGCAAAAGCTTGGCTAGTGTTGAGAGCTTAAGTGCTAATTAAAATATAATTTTTATATCATATTGCAAACAATTCAGAGTGTTACTTGTGTTGGGAGGTGGAAATAACTTACTTAAAGTAAACCTCTAAAGAAACATACCACGCATGCTAGATTTATAATGCTATATTTAAATATGTAGATAATACTTACAGTTTCTGGCCAAAATTTCTCAGACCTCATTGGCTTTTCCAAGTTTATTTGTCTCTAGTTATCTTTAGTGAAGTATGGCGCATATATCAAGAGACCTTTATCACATCTTTACACATCTTTAATATAATGTGAACTAACAAAGAATCGGTTTGAAAAGTGACATTTTTTGACTGTCGGATTGGAACTAATAAAATATTTTTATACAATAAGAATGTAAAAAGATTCTTCACTGATGCGAATACTTTCTCTCTTTAGATAAAAAAAAATGGAAATTATTTTTTGGAAACAACATGAAGGAAAAAATATTTCTACACTTTAGGTTAGTAATTTATATTAATATATTTGTCTCTATGCCTTGGAATTGATAAAATGTTCTTTTTAGTATAAACTGATAGAGCCAAAGCCTTAAATTTAGCTTAGGATATTTGCTGATGATGATTTTCTATATTTTTACTTTAATATGATATAGCATCTTTTAAATTTATGTTATCTAAATTATAAATATTTTACACTAAGACAATCTTCTAAATAAAACAAAATAACTAACATAAAAAGGCTTTAATTCTCCGTTTATTAAAAGTAAAAAATAAAGTGCATTTTTGCCGCTCATTTATTTTTATTTACAACCAATTTTCTTTGCAGCCAAAGGCCGTGACACTAATAAATTTCCGTTGGTAAAATCTCAAGCGTTTCTGTGAAAACAAATTGCTTCAAATAAACAAGGCGTTCAGTAATCTGCAAAAAATTATTGGTTGGCAACTAGAGTTTCCGAGATCGATAGAGCAGATCCCGCATTTGCTCTACCTAGGTTAGAGTTATTTATTTTCCTTGGTAACCCTCCAAGCGATTAGTCTTCTGTGACACAAATTCGGTTCTCGTATTTCGAGTCTAAAATACGTAGTTTGAAATACATGGCAGTTGGAACAAAGCGGCTTGTGAAAAAATATGATACATTAAAGATGGTGCGATAACGGATGAAGCAATCGTAAAAAGGAAAGAAGTTGTTTGGAGTTTTTAAAACAAAAAAGGTCTATAAAATTTATTTGTACTTAAAGTAATTGATATAAGCTCTCTTAATTACTAATGATAAAAATGTAATTTTTTGAAGTTGAACTACTAATATGCATAATTTAAATGGATGCTATACGCCAAAGTTTAGTTTAAATAAAATTATCCGTATAACACCAATATTCATAGTTATCGAGTTTTGCTGCAGAATGGACTCGAGACAAAATGAGATCAAGATATACTTAATATATTATCTAATATTAAAAATTCATAATTATTGGGATTTTAATTACAAAAGTTAAAAAAAACTAGGTTGTTTGAATCTTTATAGTAAAAATATTTCCATGGGAGCTACTAGACAAAAATAAGTTATTTGTCCTTAAAAGTCTTTCATTGTTTCGTATTTTGTTCAATTTCTAAACTTTATGTTATAGGGTATTTAAGTCGAAATTGTAGCTTAGTTGCTTCACAATCAATTTACTTGCAACAAGTTTACTTGCTTACGCAACATGGAGTGGGCCGGTATAATGGCCGACTTCTTAATTGGTCCGTACTTACTTTCATCTGGCTAATTGATCTATTTACATATATTACAAAATATGCTGCCGTAGCTATCAGGCAATGCTCCTGTTCCTCTAGGTCTACGAGCTAGAATGTGTTTCCTACATGACATGTTTTTTCTCCAATTGCACAGAATCTCTTAAACCAACAATTTCCTGAGCGATACATAGGAAAAGGAGGGTCTATCAGATGGCCAGCGCGAAGTTAGGACTTAATCCTCTTGGATTTTTTTCTCTGGAGTTACATAAAGCCGTTAGTGCATGAAACTTCTGTAAACAGTCGCCCCTTTTTGCAATGGTTACGTTACATCCAATATTTTTACTATATTGATGTTGTTCAACATTTTAAAATTAGTACTGTGAACCGTGTACGGTGAATATTTAATCTGTTTATTATTATGATTTTAATTTCCAAATTGCTGTTTAATTTTGGTTTAAAAGGGACACTGTATGAATGAAATTTCATTACTTAAGGTTGAATAATTCTGAGTAATGACTATCTATTTTACACTTTGCAATTTTTGTTTTATCTACATTTATTATAATTTAACGATTAATAATTTTTTATAATTATGTATGTGTATTTAATTTGTCTGAAGCAGTTTTACCTTTTTTATTCGAACTCTTGTATGCATAAAAGCGAAGATTTATATTAGTTAGTTGCAATTATGTTACTCCGAATATTTTTTTTTTTATTTAAATTAAAATTATTACACACTTTTGGTCCATAGAAAACAACTGCATTTTGTTAAATAATATAGGGTACAAAAAAAAGCATTACTTATAAAGGACAATGGGATTTTTAACCTAGTTACCTAATTTATTTTTTTTTAATTAGAAATCAAATAACACAATATATGTGTCTTGACTTTCGCTAATATAGATATTTTTAACTGTTAATTGAGAAAATGAATCCTAGTTTGCTAAGTCCGTTAAAAATCTATTTGAAACCAAATTTCCTTTACATGTTCATGACAATATTTTAGGTTTTTTTTTTATAATTAAATTAAAATTTTATTTTAAATAAATTATAACGAATTCCAAATTACATCTTTTGTAAGATAAATATGTTTCCCTAATTTTTTTAATTAATTAGTTTAGTAAATATGTATTAACTAAGGGAGAGCGCCCACCAAAGTGGCGTGACAAGTAACAAGTAGCAAGTAGCGCGCGTCTAGCATGTTACTTTAAATTAAACCAATGACAACGAATGATTTAGAGCACACCAACATGACAGTGGCAGTGGCATCATGCAGCTTGCTACACCGCGTCATTAAAAATAAAGCTTGTTCTAATTTTTGCCACGTGCTACTTGCATTTTGTATGTGTATTTGTTGACAAATTTAAATATGGAAGACAGTCCAGAATTTAATATTCGTTTTGTTTCATTAATTGAGAAATTTTCAGGCATCTATGACTAAGTCCGGAATATTCAAACAGAAATGTCCAAGAACTTGCATGGGAAAAAATTGCGAAAGAAATGAAGGCAACAGGTAAAGAAAACATTATTTACTTATTAATAACTTTTCTGATTAGCCGATCTGTTTCAATTCTTCAAAGGCTAAAAACATGACATATTTTTATTGGCATGTCTAATACTATTTGTTACGATATTTATTAGGAAAAAAAATTAATAAGGCAACAGATGAGGGCTAAAAGCATTTTCCTTTTTACTAGAATACCCTATTTTTATTTACCTATTCAGGCATATGTATTAACAAATCTATAAAACACAGTGGTCATTCTGTCAAGGCAGGGCACCAGTAGGGTGATTAAAAAAATTACATAGTCTATTTCTTAATTCTAATGCACCATTTGTTGGCCTGCGAGGCCTGCCTGGTTGTATTGGATTATTATTTACTATAATATGTTCTTTCAATTGAAAAGTCGGATTAGTAAAAACTCCATCATGAACACGTATAAAATCTTGTAACACACAAATAGCTTGAATGATGCTATCAATTTTATCAATATTGCAACATATTGGAGTCTCCAATACTCTGAACTTTAAAGTTAGCAAACCAAATGCACACTCAATAGACCTTCGCCCTCTAGAAAGTCTGTAATTAAATATTTGTTTATCATTTGTTAAATGTCTTCTGGGATATAGTTTAATGATAGGATCTAAGAGAGGAAAAGCTTAGTCTGCTACAAAATAGTAAGGAAAACTTGCATTATCATTTTCTCCTGTTTAGATTTGGGAAGATCAAGTTATTCGCCAACTATTGCTTTTCTAAATGCGCTTTCTTTGAATGCTCTGCCATCACTATTTCGTCCATATTCTCCAATATCAACCGACAACAATAGCCCATCTGCATCAGCCATAGCTAACAAAACAATAGAAAAATATCCTTTGTAGTTGAAGTTTGCTGACCCAGAGATTTCGGAGGGGCTTTAAGCCTGATATGCTTTCCATCAATAGAGCGACAGCAATTAGGCAAATTCCAAAGTTCCCAGTATCCACTCGCTGTTTTAAGCCATAATTGTCTTGATGGTTTGGGCAGACATTCTGGCTGGAGTACTGTAAAAACTGCTGTAGATGTTTCGTACACAATTTTGCGTACAGTAGTATGTTTTCTTAAAAAATAATAGGATAATGCTTAAAACGAACTACCAGTAGCAAAATATCTGAAAAAAAAAACAATGCTTGTATAAAAATATTTCAAGAAAGTATTGTTTCAACCAATAATATGTATTTGTTGTAGTTGCGGTTTGCAAAGAACGGTGGAAGAACTTGCGAGGTTCTTACACACGATATTTAAAAAAATGTACGCCTTCTGGTTCTGCCGCCAAAAAAACGCGACCCTACTACCTCGCTGAATACATGCAACTTCTCACGCCATTTACCAAATCCAGCCCAATGAAGAGTAACCTAGAACATTCATCGCAACCATCTATAGATTATTCCTGTGCGAGCAATACTGGCGATAACGAGTCACAATGCAAAAATTAAGAAGGTAATGAATCCCAGCATGTAATGCCTTTAGAAAATGAGTCACCTCTTCTGTTACCGACTGAGAGCAATTATTCGACTGGCAATACTTCATCCAGTGTGCATAATTCCCAACAAATGTTACTAGCCAAAAAACCTCGTATAATCACTACAACTGCAGTATCGTTAGAAGAAGTTAATAAATCCGCGCTGGAATACTTTCGGTCTAAAAAGACGTCTGTGGGAAAAGCATCGACTATAACATCATATGAAGACCCAGACATTTCCTTCCTAATGAGCATGGTACCTGACATGAAAAAAATGAACGAAAACTAAAAAAGACGCTTTGAAATTCACATGTTGTCAACTGCTGGCATTATTTTGGAAGTAAATATAAGTAGTTCCAGCACCACATGTAGTAACGATAAACTGTTAACAGACCTGAGGACAGTAACTGAGCCCACAACATCAGTCCATCAAAATTTATCGGAGTTTTTGGACTTTTATGTTATTATGAATAATGATTATATGATTTAATAATAAAAAATAGATACATACCTTATTGTTATTAATAAATGTTCTGCAGGTGATATTGCATATCTATAATTTGTATCCTTTTTCGAAATTATTGGACTAATTTTTGTTAGTAATAGCTCAAAAGTTTCTCTTCTCATTCTGTAGAAGGATTGGAATTTCGCCGGATACATATTAAATTCTTTAAATACATTAAATCCACTATGTCCTTGCATCTCTTTCCAATAAGGGTGTACCCAAAACTGACGTTGCGGACGAGTTTTGTTCATATTGTTCACGTTTAAAAGCGTTAGCATAACTTCATCCTCAGAGGACGACATTTTGAATTTAACTAACCTTTTTAATGTAATGCTACTTTAGTGTGCGCTACCTGCCACGCCAGTGCCATACCCGTGCTATGTCACTGCTATGTTACATGTCATGCCACTTTGGTGGGCGCTCTCCCTAAGTAATTAATAAAGGTACAAAAAGTAACTGAGGGCAAAAGTAATCTGCTGCCTTAAAAGACGTAGAAATTAACTTTAAAATAATAGTAAAATTTATTATATTTTTGAATTACGGAGTAGGGTGGACAGTCTACAACAAAAGTCTAGAGCAAATTCGTTACGCAACTTTGGAGTTGAAGAAGCCGAAGCAATAGAGACGAAAACCTATTAGATAAGTTTATTCCAACCTAAACCGCAGAACAATTGAAACAGTGGAAGCTATAGCTTCCAACCACATGACTGAATTCAATTTTTAAATGTTTATTTTATGTTTAGCATTATTGTTTATCATTTTTTGTACAGTGCTTAACAATAGCAATGAATTACCCTTAATAACATCTTAAAAAAAAACATGTAAATGACGTTTAACTTATATTTGACAAGCTTGTGTCAATTACTTTGATATATCTAAGAAAAACCCCCATGGTGTGACACATTATTTTAACTAGAATTAAAATATCTATTCAATAGTGCAAATATTAAATCTGTTGACATACCAGCAAATAATGAGCTAAAATATCTGATAATTTTTTTACAATGATATTGCTATAAGATTTTATTTTCGGAATTTATCAGAATTTACCTACTCTATAAAAAAACATAAATTCGATTTTTTTAGCTATTTGACTTACAAAGCTAAAGTTAAAGAGATCAAAATTTGGCATCAATATCACGTTCTTTCTTTCGATCCTTGAATAACTTTCATAAAAAAAGTTAAATTAAATGAACCTTTCTGAAAGTTTCTTTAACCGCTTTTTTAGATAACTTAGATTTTTCATAAATAAAAATTATGCAAAATTCTGGTTCTTAATCAGAGAATCTTTTTACGAATATAAAAGCATAAAATAAACAACGTTAACAGAACGAAATATTATTTTAACGCTCAAAATATGATAGTCATAATTTCCCTGTAGGAAACACAAGAATTAATATTCCACAAGCGGTTTTAGTGGTAACTTTTTGTCGGAAGTAGGCCAAGTACATTCTTTGCTAACTTTAACACAGTAAAATGCAAATGTGGAGAGAAAAAAAAACATAAAATATTTCCAGCGACATAAATTTGTCACTTTGTTGGCAAAATGTGCAGCGTTAAGATAGGAGAGAGAAAATGTGAAATTTACTAGCAAAAACACGATGCATGCTAAGTAGTTTCACCATGCGCCCATGTATATTTAACGACCGAAACTTTCTAATTTGCGAAATATTTAATAAATCTTTATGAATTATAATGCTATTTTGCTCTTAACATTAATAAGGCCTAATTTATGCGTAAACATGCTTTTAAATGAATAGTGCTCATGTAGTTTCCGGATATATGTTGTCAAGTTTATTAGTGCAAAAAGTTATGTTAGGTTTAATAGCAACATTCATTAGTATACCTTTAAAGCAAATTTTGGCTAAATTCTATGTAACCTAATAGTAATATATTAAAAGGGATGTAAATGTTAAAGGAATATCTAAAATGTATTCTTTTTTAATTTTACCACTGGTTATCATTTTGGGCTTTTCGCTCTTGCAGTATGCATTTATTCTTAAATATAAAAAAACATCGCAGATTTTTTTTTATATAATTTTAATATGAAGATGCAGCAAGAGACTTCAATCGACTATTGAATAGAAATCCTATCTTAATTATAAAAAATGACGTTATGACAAGCCCTTGTTTTGGACCAAGTTGCAGTATTGTATATAATAGTAATCTGTCATTATATAAAGCTTTCAATAAAAACAACATTGACCTAAGTCGAATACTTAAATGCAATTATGCTAATCATTTTGCGGATTTGGCTTGTATATTTCATGGCCACATAAAAAATATTTTCTAAATCCACTGTAAAATTCTAAAGCATCTAAAACTAAAAAGCATCTAAAACTAAATAGATCACCTAATTTTGTCGAAAGCGTGGGAACTGCGTCTGAGCGTGTGACTGGTTCTGACTCTTTTTTATAGATGAGACCGTAGAGGTTGAAGCTCCCTTTCATTCAACTGCAATATCAAAGTTAAAGCATTGTAGTGCATTTTTATTAAATATCCAATCCCTTCGGAATAAGGTCGATGAGCTTCAACTTCTGCTTGCTAATTTTGATTTTCCTGACATTGTTATATTAACAGAACTTTCGCTTAGACCTAATGAATGTTTTTGTATTGATGGGTATGTACCACTGTCAGTTTATTATAGACAAAACTCTCTGCATGGAGGAACTGCTGTTCTAATTAGGGGACATTTTCAAAACTTTTTGTGTACTGTTAGTGAGTTTGGTGATGCCTCAGTTAAACGGGTTTTTGAGTGTTCGGTGTGTTTTTGTAAATTGAATTTAATATGTACGTTATTTGTATATACCGCCCGCCCTCTGGGGATATCAGTGTGTTTCTTGACAGGTTAGATTGTCTTCTGTCCCAGCTTCCTATTCACTCGCGTGTTATCTTGGCTGGAGATTTTAATATTAATTATTCAGAGGTTTCCTTACCGCAAAGAATTTCTCTTGATGGAATCTTCAAATCATTTGCACTCACCATGCATGTTAATGCACCCACTCGTATTTCGTTCTCTTCATCGACCACTATTGATTATTTCTGCAGTAATTTAGACGGTGTTACCTGTTCAGTGCACTCAGTGGGTATATCGGATCATGAAGGGGTGTATGTCCAATTCCCTGGTGACTTTAAAAACAAATCTGGCCGCCGCATTGGGAGAGTGTTTAGTGGGAACAATTTGAATTTATATTCTAAATCCATTTCGTCTATTAACTGGAATGCAATTCGGGCTGCTCCACAACCATTTTCTTCCTTTTATTATACATTACGTGATAAAATAAATATCTGCTTTCTCTTGATTAGACTTAAATCCAAGAGACTAAAACCATGGATCACCATGAATCACCGCGGGACTAAAAACATCTGCCCAAAATTTGCGATGCTTAGCAAGACTTCGCAAATCTATAGGCATCTGATAAAAGTCAGAAAGGAACTATATTACAATAAGCGCTTAGATTCGTCCGGTAACAGACAGAAGGAAAGTTGGTTAATCATTAACGAATGTAGGCAGTCTTCTCGTCGGCGGTTGGTTGAATCAGACTTGGGGCCCGATGATTTCAATAACTATTTTTGTAATATTGCTGAGAAGTTACTGGAAGCAGTTCCCAGTGATGGCGATCCATTGCAGTATCTTAATCGGAATGCTATCAACCAATCATTCTTTTTCCACTCTGTAGATGCCACCGAGGTCCTTGAAACAATTCAGTCCTTAAAGAATCATAGGTGTTCATGTGTCATCATTCGGGTTCTGATGGTATCTCTTCACGTCTGCTGTCACTTCTGCCTGCGAGCTCTTTAGGTGCTTTGGTTTGGGCAATCAATCAGTCATTTATTCGGGGCGAGTTCCCATCCTGTTTAAAGGAAGCTATGATTATCCCTCTTCATAAAAGTAGTAGCTTGGACTGACCCTCTAACTTCCGTCCCATATCAATTTTGTCTACCCTCTCCAAGGTTCTTGAGCGGCTTGTAAAAAAGAGAATTGTCTCTTTTTTGACCAAATACAATGTGCTGTCCCCTAATCAGTATGGATTTCAGTCACCTAAGGGCATGCAGGATGCCATTTTCAGATTCTTGGAAAGTGTGTATCTATCTATGAACTTCAAGGAGGCTGCAGCAGCGGTGTTCTGTGATCTGTCCAAGGCCTTCGATTATGTGGATCATGGAATACTGTTGCTGTCAAAGCTTGATTTTTATGGATTTAGGGGAGTGGCTTTGGGGTGGTTGGAGTCATACCTGTCTGGCCACACCCAGAGGGTGGTTGCATCTGGATTTTCGTCAGGGATAGCACATCTTAAATGTGGTGTACCTAAAGGGTCAGTGTTAGGTCCTATTTTATTTTTATTATACGTTAATGACTTAAGCTCTCTATCACTGCATGGACTAGTGGTTCAGTTTGCCGATGATACTACAATTCTGTGGCATAACAAAGATCAAAAAGTAGTCAGATCTCTCATAGTAGAGGACCTTCACAAAATTAAAGATATCTGCAATCAGCTTGTATTCAATGTTGATAAGACTTTTGTTCTGGGCTTTAAGTGTAATGTAGAGGGTTTTTTGTTTTATGAGCAGAGCCCACTACATGGTAGGGATTATTGTCGATTTCTCGGCCTCTTCATTGATGAGAGTTTAAGGCTTGACAACCACGTTTTGGGCCTCACTGCTAAACTTTTTTCTTTATGAAAATTAATAGTTTTACTTTTAAGAATAACACAATAATTTAGACTCTATCTAAATTAATAGAAAAAAGTAAAAACTACTTAGTACCACCAAAGAAAATAATAGTAAACTATAGAAAATCCATCCCGTGTAAATTTTTTGACCACCTAAAAGGATCTCCGCTTTTCGAGCGAGGATCCATCGGTGAAATTACGCGTTGAAATCTGGCCGATCGCTTGGCTGTGTTGCAAAATTTAATTTGGCGGCTGCGACTCGGCTGATTAACACAATATTATTTTTGTTATTCGCTCTTGTGACGGACGTCTCGATACAGGTTATCAACACCGGCAAACCTCTCCGTCGATTTTTGACAAAACTTATTTACAAATAATTCTGTTATTTTTTTAAAATTTTGTCACTGGTTCTGTAATACATAATGTCGGGCAATGTATGCCAATATTATGACTGTAGGCGAACTAGAAGAGAGAATCCTACGTTAAAGATGTTTAAATTTCCTTATAAAAATCCAAGTATTTGCGAACGTTGGATTTTAAATTCGTTAGTATAATTATCTTTGACTGTACAAAAAACCATACATTGCGCATTGTGTGCACAGCTTCTCTCCTTTTAATTACTCTTTCATTTAAATGAAATTATAAATTTAAATTTAAGTATTAACTAATATTACGATTTTATGATTTTTATAGTTCGTTCACTATAAATTAAATACTCAATTGCACTATTTACACACTTACACTTCTAAACACGATCAACTACGAATATTAGAAATATTTATTTTCACTTTACTCATTTACTATTATTTATGTCCGATTTCAATATTAAAAAGGAAAAAAATATTAACAAAGCTTGGTAATAAAGTAAGTATTATTATCATCAATAAAAAAAAGAAATGCTAAAACGAAAATATTCTTGATTTACATAATGTAGAAAATATATTTTTTAAATATTCTTCTTTTTGTTGCATTTTCCTCATTTTAGACTTTAAAGTGAATGTCCAGGGCATGACATTCTTCTAAAATAACAAAATTTTCATAATTTTGAATTTCTTTAAATACGGCCTACCCGGTTACAAAAAATATATTAAATAATGTAATATATTTTGCTTTTTTATGACTTTTGTCGATATTTTAAGTCCCACTTACACTTCTTTATTGCACCAATTTTTTTTTGTCAAATAATGCAAGGCCTAAAATATGATGTCATCTATATAAAAGAGATGATTTTTATAAGGATATCCAATTTATTTGTTATATACAATCATTTCTTAATATATTTAAGCAAATCAGCTCAAAAATGGCCAAAATGCAGTATTATAATGTTTGCTACAGGAACGTATAGATAGAAGAATCGAACAATAACTTTTTAAGTGCTCTACTTAAAATCAATATATTTCTGTATAGGTGATGACTATTGATGGTTTACTTCCCTTTTGATAATAATTTACACAGCGAGCTTTATATCAAATCAAGGTTTATTTTAAAATTTAAAGTATATAGAAAAGTTATAAACTGGTTTATTCTATTCTCTAGGCAGCAGTAGTTTTCTTGTTAAAACTGCGTTGTAAATATGTATCATGTGCTTACTGATGTAATTCACAACCACTTATATAATTGCACAAAGTAAATAAGACAAGTAGTCGAGTCTAATATCAAGCCCTCAAGCTCTTCGTTCTATCAATTTACAGGCTGTGCATATTTACTTTTCACTCAAGACTCATTAAAGAACTTTGAATTTATTGTGTAGGAAATAAAACGACCTCAGCTAAGTCAAAGATCGAATTCTATTTTCACATACATAAAAAAACGTGATCTCTATGGTTGTATAGAAGCTTATTAAATTGTGCATTTATAATTTGCTATAATCTAATAGCAATAGCATTAGAAAAAAAGTCTTATAATAAAGAACTGACGAAAGCTTACAAAAACAAAAAAAAGCTATTATTATTTGATTTCTAGGCTGAGACGATCTGAGCCTGAAAAAATTTATTTAATTAAGGTTCTCGTCAAGCATATTACTCTTATTATTTAGAAACTAAGAAATAGTATTAGTAGCTTATATATTTTTATAAAATCTATAAGAAATGTGTATTAAATTATGAGGTATTTTAAATAAGCAGTAATGTCTTTATTTATATAACAATAATAATAATAAACTAAATTTGTTTTTTCTCATTACACATTCACAAAAACTTGTACGAAAATTAATAATATATATTTAGAAAATACAAGGCCATATGAATGCAGCCTTCAGGCAATGCCAGAAACTGTTTAGGCCTAACTAAATATCCATTAACAATTATAAGAATGACGTAATGACGAATGACGTGTTCTCAAGTGAAAAAAAATAGCTATATATAAAAATTTTAGATTATGTAAATTATAAATACAAGCAGCATAAAGCCAGCATATGAGAGATGAGAGGAATTAATGTAGGGATACATATACAAATACATTACAAATAAGAAAAAAAAGTTTATATATAATTAATTTTTCCTAGGCAGAAAATAATTATTGCAGAAGATAAGACAAATGTTTAACGATTAAGCATTATTAGCGATATTATATAAAAAACTTCTTTTAAAAAGTTCTTTTCTATGTCGCGGAATAGTAAGTAGATGTAATTATCTAAAGCGTTGGCGGTGAGTATTTAGTCGAAACTGGACTTTACTGTATAAATATGAAGGTGTTTAAAATTCTAAAGCTTTGTAACTAAGAGAAAATAAATGTAATTTATTTTCTATCTTTTTATCCTAAATCCTTTTGAGATTATATGTATTCGATGACGAATTTAAAAAATAAGACGAAGTCATATATTTTGCAGTTTTTGGATTCTGCAAAAGTTCATAAATGATAGTACAGTGGCTTAAATAAAGTAATACTAGAGAATCACAAAGATGTTTTTTTTAAGTCTTGACCCTTTTCTTTGGTTATAGATAAGTTTAAGAGCGGTATATGCTTTTTATTTGTAATATGCTCATGCCATCAAAGATCAGAATTAATAATTAGGCCTATGGATTTTGAAGTATTCGTTATTACAATAGGGGTGTCATTTATTTTTATTTTGAGTTCCTCGCTTATTCCGGATCTATGGCTTTTATGTCATCAAAATAGGGTAACTGACGATTTTGTAGGGGTTTTCTTTGAAAATTGTTACTAAATTTTGTAGATTAGTATTTATATTTTGATTTGCAAAAGGTAAATTATTAGCGTTATATTAAAAATAAAGCTGAGTAATGGTAATTACACAATTTTAAAACCTCTTTAAATCCGCAAATATAATTTCAAAAGCCTATATGATGCATAATAAAGAAAAAAATTTCATGATTTATAAGGTCAAAAGCTTTTTAATAGTCTAATAATATAAGTGCACTTAGATTATGCTCATTACAGGCTTAAAATATATAATCAGTTACATCAGTCAGTGCTGTACCATAGCTATATCCTTTTCGAAAACCTGACTCTTTTAACGATAAAAACCACATTTTTATTTAAAAAAACACGAACTTTATATCTAAAATTATTTCTAACACTTTCCAGGATGCGATAAGTAAAAACTTAATTATAAATGAATAATAAAATTAAGCCATTGTAACATTAAGGTCGTCGCATTCGTATGCTTTGCTTTTTATGGAACAATAAATTCTCACTAACTCTTCTTCTGTCACTATGCTTAAACTAAAAATATGTTCAGCATAATTTTTAAGGCTATTTTTATAAAATTTAAGGAGATTTTGGTCTGGTTGTTGAGGATTAGTATGTACATAATAATGACAAATGTTATTTATTTATAATATGCGCAGTTATCTAAGATTTTTAATGTTTTAAATTTTTTAAAGCTTTCTCTTTTAATTTTAAAAGATTTTTTATATTTTCTGTTAACCAGAAAGCATATTTATAGTTTTTATTTTATTTAAATACCTTTAATTGAGCGTGCATATCAAGAAATTTCTTTAGTGTAGTGTAAAAGAATTTTAATTTCTTATTTATATTATTCATATCGTAAATATAATTTCAAGCTAATGTTTTAAGATCATGTTAAAAGTTGGTAAGATTTATGTTATTAAAAAAATGAAAAGAGAAACATACTAATCGTTGTTGTTTTACTTGCAATTTAATTTTAAAATATACTGATCCCAGCGTCTTCAATATGCTCAAAATTTGAGTGAAAATAAGATTATTAAGGGTTATGAAAGTAGAGGTTATATAGGTAGGTTCGTTAATTATTTGAGCAAAATGAAAAGTATAAATAAGTGATTTTAAACGTTTAGTAAAATCAGTGAAACTTACAAAAAAATTATCTAAATTTCTATTTGGTGACCTGTAAATATTTCCCTTTATGACATGATTACTGTCTGAGGTGACCTCTATCCAAATATATTTAACTAAATTAATCGTTACTGTACATAAAACTTGAAATTTATTATAGTTATTAATTTTTAAGGCTTTATGTTTTTTTATTAATTTCTTTTAGTGTGTATTTTTTTTGTTTTTTTTTTGTTATGTTATATATATGTAGGCCTTTTTTCATTTAAACTTAATAACTAATAATTTTGTATTTTTTCTAGTATTCTAAACTTTATATAACTTTAGCATTTCAAATTTCAAAAAATTCATGCATCCTGTTTTTTTAGCTGTCGCGATTTATCAGAAACACTTTAAAATTAAAATGTGTATCTCTTAATTTTGCAATTTTTTGTAAACTTTAAATTTAATTTTTTAACTAAGTCATAGTTCGTACAAATAAACTTATATAAAAAAAAGTATTTTCTAGGAGCGAAACTCTACACATTATAATTTCATTACGACCGGAATAAAATTGAAATGCGCCAAAAATACAGAAAGAAAACTAAAATTTAAAAAAAGATAGTAAAAAGAAAAAAAATAACCCAAAATTACCGCAATTGAGTAACTCTAAAGTTAAAAAAAATACTAAAAGACAAGTCAATTTATTAACTTCGCGCACTGTAAATTGGTCCATTGGTTATACACTTTCACTGCCAAGCACTAAATTATTTAAAAAATAAAGAAAAATTATTTGTTTTATATTTTTTACACATTATTCTGTATGACTTACCGTTTGAAAAATTAAAAACTGTCAAAAGCGACACAAGTTTTAATTTTTTAGCTATTCCGATAGACCACTAACATCTGACAAAATACAATAATTGCGTGGATATTTTAAAATTACAGACTTTTTTGAATTTCAGACTGACTATATGTTAACATATATTTCTTGCATAAATTTTTTTGCCTAACTCACTATATTTCTTAAAAGAAGGTTACCTTACTTAAATTTAAAACAAGAAAAATGTACATGAAAATTTTGTAAAACCCCTTTATCTCAACGTTTTATTTCACTCGCCTGATGTGATTTCCCTTTAAAACAATCTTTTATTTGTCGACGACTGGGATTTCAAATCTAATTTTTCGTTTTGCTTGCAGGTGAAAATCCTGCGGCGATGCAACACGGCGGCCGAGGATTATCCTGGCTTCAATGTAGCCCATCCTCCTGGCTCCTGATTTTGTTTTCCCTGTTACTGCTGATGTGCTAGTTCCGACGATAAAAGAATAGGGAAACTTTTTGTTTTATTTTCGAGGGACAACTGTTGATTTTTTATTAGAAATCAACGTACAGTGCAAATGCTTGAGCCGAGCGAACGGTGCAACGGAATGGACTTGCAGTGGTAAAAGTGATTAAAATTTAGTTTTTATAGTTGGCAGCTTGTAGTTTATTAATGTACCGGATTATTCAAAGTTTTAAATTTCTGGCATTCTACTTGTTTGTTATACAACTTTGAACTTTTCTGTATATTAAAAATTATCATTATAAATTAAAGCAAAAAGCTGTTAATAAATATTTTTGTAATTACATTTTCATAGGATTTAAGACTTATTAATATAATACTCCTTATATTTAATTTTAAAGCGATTCTGCTAAGAACAAGTGATCTTATTTATAGTAAAACAGTATAACAACCATATAAAAAATATTTTAATTAGCATCTTATATGCTTCTCGATAAAATTAAAGTATAAATTAAAAACAAAAAAAGATCAAAATCAGTAATAAGTATTTACTGAAAAATATAGATACATTTCTATCTTCATATTAAAAAATATAATATAGCTTACATGTGACTAAATAATGTGTTAAAATTAATCTAATATTAATCTGGGACTATCATTTAACATTTTATTTTTAGTACTGTGCATAACTTTAATGTATCCGATACACACTTTTTTGTAAATATTATCTTGCTGTTGTAAAATTACAAAAATGAGTTAAATTGTCCAAAATAATTTACTATAATAATTAGGAACACTGATGCCAACTTTGTTTGCCGTGGCAATATAGCTGACATTAAAAGGCAATAATAAAAAAAAATATTTATATCATAATTATATTTTGATTTTAGTATTTTGTTACAAAAAATATAGTATATACCATATTAATACAATAAGGTACACTGAATATTTGATTTAATATTATTTTTTTTTGCGATTTAATAAATACACATTTTTAACGTAACAGTGAAAATTTATTTTATATAGTAAATATTTAAAAGAGAAAAAATATATATATAATTTCTTACATGTTTCTTAAATATTAATAATTTAGAAAAACTCTTGCGGGTTTAAAATTTTTGTAATTTAATTGTAATTAAATGTCTCAGTATAAAGTATAAAATCCAAAGTATTCTAAGGCAAGGTTATTTTTTACTAAAACAGACTAAAGAACAAACAGCAAATCTATATTTGTTTCTAATTTATTAAAACTATGTATAAAATAGTTATTTATGTAACAAGTGTGCAAAATGATCCTTTTTTGATGAACAGGAAATTTGTCCCGATAATTCTTATGAATTTAGTAAGTTGTCAATAATAAAAGCCTAAAAACAAAAATATCTATTTTTATCCCAATTTGTTGAAAAACTCTCAATTTTATCTAAAAGATAAGTCGTACAGAAAATTAGTAAAATTGAAAATAATTAATAATAAATTATTTATAATTTATCTTCTGCAAGCCAAACTATAAAAATAAAGAGCATACAGCTGGTGAGCACCAATGTTACAAAAAAAATTAAAACAAAAATAATACAAAAAAAAATTAAATTAATTCTTTACAGAAAAGTTACTAAAAAACTAATTATTTTGGTGACATTGGCGCCTTCCAACTTTGTTTCTGTATTGCTCCTGATTGTACCCCTGAAAGTAGTAGTGTAAAACGTAATATTACCGAGGTAATGTTACCAGTAATTTTGGTATTATTAGGTGATATTACCACAAAATCGGAGCTGTAATTGTTTTACCTTGTTACGTAATAATTGACCTGGTGTGTCCAAATATTTATATGTTGACCTCTTCCCGATATACTTATTTTGTAGCCTCGATAACATGGTTAAATCGGAGAGTGATGTACACTATTAAAAAAAGAAAACTGGAATACTATTGTGAAAAATAAGTATCGATAGCCTCTACTGCAAATTATAATATAAGAAAAGGTATTGGGTAAAAAGGCGCCGAAAGGAGAAAAATATCATGCTTGCGAAACTTACGAACTTGTTTTGAGCAAAACTCAAAATTGCGCCCACATCCAAAAGCGACAGATGCCTAAAAAAGAAGAGGAATGATATATGGAGATAGCACAATCTTAAAGATAGAGACAACTATGCCAGTAAATTTTATAAAACCTCCTTTAAAAAAAAATCTACCAGATAATTTAAACATTTACTAAAATGTGTCAAAATACCTAATTATGTAGTACAAATAAAAAAAATTAATTTTCTTGTAAGAAATGTTTCCGGTAGTAACAATAAAGTTTAACGCTAAAGTTTAACGCTTGCTTAAGTTGCACGCCAAGTTTAACCGAGTTATTAGAAAATACTGATACTGCTGAAACTAATACTACCTCTTAGCAGGAATAAGGATAATCTAAAGACTTAAGCATTGCTTTACCAGTCAGCCCTGTACCTTTATTACCTAGTTTTTTATGCAAGTATCTGCAGCTTATCACAAGGTTTAATTTCTTCGTATTTTGATAATGTCCTCTTAAGAAAACAATAAGATTGAAGAAATACTCGCAAGGGCTATTTATTTTTTAGGAGCCCTCTTAGATATTACAAAGACATAATTATGGTTAGATTTTTTAAAACAATAAGATGCGCAAATAAGCCATCCTCTTGTTACCAGTTGTCACATTCACTCTTCGAATCCGAGAACACTAAAGTAAAAACTGCAGTATATTCAAAAATTAATAAAGCACCTATCTTAAGCTTACAAATAAATGGATAATCAAATTGAAGAAACGATTTTATATCGAATTTTGTAAAGACGTTGGAAGAACAATTGAGAAAAACAAACTGACGATGGAGCTAACATAAAAAGGGCTCCTTAAATAGTTAGCACTAAATACGGTTAAGTTAATAAATATGGTTATATTTGCCATGGTCTAATTTCTGGTGAAAACAAGATAAAGTGTCTTTGTTTCTTGTCTAAAAAGCTTTTTGGATACTAAGCATTCATTGAAAAGTTTAGCAGTTGATAAATTAACCTCAGATAATTCTGATGTTCTTTTACCAACTACTGTGGGACTTCTGCAAAACGAATTTTGGTTATAAATAGAAGCAACTTATGACTTGCACCAGCCAGTCTCTAAGTGGATTGTTTTGAAGCTAATGGGCAAACAATCTCAGAAGTGTTTACCTGCTTCTTTGAAGTATGGTCTATCACATAATGATAAAAATATGAATCGTGACAAAGTATGAAGGTAACTATGGTTGAAAACCAGAAAATGTGTAAAAAGAAACAGCAAGGGCCATTTAAAGTATTCTTCAAAAATAGATCCTATTATGGAAGATGTATTATTATTTTTCCAAAGAATTTATTATTTTTAGCAAAAAATCTATGTTTAGTAGCCTAGGCCTGTTTGATTGGCAGAAATTTGCGCCAGTTCTAAAATAAGTAGATCAGCTGTAGACATTTTAAATTTACCATTATCAACAGCCGCAATCGAAAAAAGCTTTAGGACTTATGGGTTTATTCATCGACAAAGAAGAAACAGACTTACCGTAAAAAACTTCGGACTATAAACTTATATTACGCATAATTATAATTTACTAAATGAAGAATATCATCTAAAAATAGTATAAGACTGGGAATGGTTTACTGTAACTATTGTAACTACTCTACTATATAACACATTATAAATCTGACTGGTTACAAAAAATGTTCCTATTGTTTTTCAAAATGTTTCTACAGTTTTAAAATAAAAACAATTGTGTTACTCTAAATGCTGATTTTTTATAAACTAACAATTTTAACGTAATATTAGTGTAATATTAAATCAGCGTAAATGTTTAATCACTTATTTTTTTAATGACTAGCTAGAGAATATAATTGAAAATCGGTGTTATTGTTTTTTTTCGTATGATTTTTTTTCATTTTATTAGATGTTAGATTGACTATCCTACTTATAAAAAACTAAACATCTTTTAACTTTAAAAGGTTTAAAATAAACTTTTCTTAACAACTTCATTTTCATTATGGTAACTGTGCATAACTTAAATGTATACTATAACCTGTTAATTTGTAATATTTATTATGTAGCTGTAAGAATGAAAAATTCAATTTGATTGTTAGGAATTTGCTACTTTAAAAAATCTTACTATTTTGTATGACAATCAAGCTGATATAAATATTATATTTGCATATTTTTGTTAAAATTCAAACTAACAAAGTAATGTTCAATATAAAATTTGCCATAACATGTTCTGCAGCACTTAAATAATATAGCGAGATTATTTTCAAGGTTTATGTAATTTTACTGACAATATTTTACGTGTAATAAAAATAATTTTTAAAACTGTAAAGAAACTAACTAAAAAAAAATTGTTTTTGTGACGTAGCCATTAATATTTCAGAAATTTCCCTCCTTATACACGCTTTAATTAGATTTAATTATAATATTTTTACTATATTTCGTAAATTGAAATTCTTTAGATACACTAAAAAAATTGCCAGTAGCGAATGAATAAAATCTAAATGACTTTTCTTTCTTGGGCTGTTTATTAAAGACTACACAATTTTATTTTAAACACTGTTCAACCAACTTCAGAAAAAATTCTTTATGGAATTTATTAATTTCCTTTAATAACACTGGTCTATTATAAATAAGACGTTAATAGAGATGTATACGTAACCTTTAAGTATTTTATAATAGACAATATTTATTAAAACTGCTTTTGACTCGCCCCATGGTATGTTAGCGTACTGACAATTAGCTGTCAATACAACAGAAAGAGATACAAGCAAAACATATAACGAATTTGGACATGTACGTAGATCAAGTAAGAAAATTTATAGGATGTCACCTAAACCTATAAAAAATATAATATATTTTGTTCTAATTGGCTTTACCTCTTTCGTACAATCTAAAATTGTAGCCATGTTATCACAAAACAAGTTGATCTTTTTATTTTAAACTCTTGTAGAACTAGGATCTATTTTACTTACAGGGAAGTTTAATAAAACGCTTATTAATAGCTGAGAATTGTATTTTTTAATATGATTTTAAAAACATATTACCATTGCATGTAAATTATTTGAAAATGTATATAAGGGTATAGTATTCATCACATTGTAAATATTACAAAATATAATAGATATTGTAAACAATTATTGGAATTTTTGTAGTTAGTACTCATTTATTAACACGCCTAGGATAGGTAAATATCTATGTATACATACATGTCATTTCTGCTGTATCCATTTGACAAAAATTATTACATGGTTAGAATTTATATTATTAATTAAATTATTATTGATAGTTAAAGTTATAAAAAGGGTTTTTATTTATTGAGAAAAATTAAAAAGGTTTCTCAATAAATAAAATATTGTTTTGTATGTTAAAGCATTGTTATTTTATCAAAAATAAAATTATTAATGTATAAATTATTAAATAAATAACTGTAAATATTACTTTTGTTTTTTTTATATAACCCGTCTTTTTAAGTTATATAAAGAAATTACTTCAGATAGGTTGATTTTCAAAAAACTCCAGAATTCAAGAAGCAAATAGGAAAACAATGAAAAATAAAAAGTTAAAAATGTGACATGGATATTGAGGCCACACAAAATCTAATAGTTTTGTCATGGCCGGCTATATCAGAATTAGATATAAGGTTTTTCAATTTAAATCAAGTACGATATATCTTATTATGCTATTAGATTCTACGCAAAAATCAAAATATGTTTTTCAGATTTTTTAAATTTAGTATAGAAGATTATGTTTTCAGGTCATAAAAATTTTTTTTCCCATATAAAAATATCCATGAATAAATTTCGATTCTTGACAGAAAAATCTTGTAATATTTGAATACCTTTAAAATAACGGTCAAAGTATTAATAATAAAAAAATATTTATTTATACAGAAAATAGTACGAAGCTTAAGAAGAAAAATGGCGATATTGAACTGAAGCTACTCATACATTACTATCCTTATATATTATTTACAAACATTTGCTTAATGACAATGACCTAAATTTATTACATGTAGGTAATACGTATATAAAACAATTATAAAGTGTAATTCAATAGCCACTGCACCTAATATTCACTAAATAAACTTTACTAGTACCGATAAACTGATACGGAGGGATAGTAAAAAATCGCTATTCATTCTATGAAAACTAAATAAGTGCTGGTAAGGCTAGAAAGTAGCGAATTGAATGCGTAAGTTGCTGATTACCTAAAATATAAAAAAAATTATTGTATATGATGACAAATCTCAACCGAATCCACAGCATGGAAATCAGAAAGAATATTATGTTTTAAGTAATATTAGGAATATTAAGTTATTGTTTTTCTTGCAAAAGACCAAACACAAAATATATAACTAGTATCTTCGTCTTATAGTAGGATAGCTTTAGATGCGGTGATATATAATTAAGCTTACGAATACTATAACTAAGTCTCAGACATGCATTTTGAATTTTCTGTAAAGATATATGATTATGCTAAAAGAGTTAAACAAGGCATATAATAACGATTTTAGGATAATTAGGTAATTTATTTAGGATAATACTAATGAGCCACACAAGCTGACCCTAGTTGGTGTATCAGAGGCTTTTCTATGCATATAAAATAATTTAAGTTTTCCAAGACTTTTCTATATAACTGATCTGAGAACCTTAGGTCTGAGTAAAGATAAAGGCCCAATTTTTCGCAACTGCCTATTGGGCTTAAGTAAATGCCATTTAAAGTGAATGAAAAGTGCTGATCGTTCAAAAAAAAGTTTTTTATTTGATGATTAGCAAATCATTGTTTATGTTCCTACATGACAAAGAGGTATTATTGAAGTAATATTGAAATAGTAATAGACTTGTCGGTCATTCGAAAATTGATAGCTCTTAAAATCGAATAAAGTTTACTATATATATACAAAATAAAAAAGGATATATCACACTGTCCTGGGGAAGACCTTAAATAATTATTTTAACTTTACAGCTTAAGCAATTGTATACCACAGATTGTTTTATATTATTGAGATAAATTAAGGCAAAGGTCATCAAAAGGTAGCCAGTAGTACTTATTCCTTTTAAAAAAAAGATTGTTTAAGTAAATGCAAAGAAAAAAATTAGTTACGTTAAAAAATATCCACGTGGTTCTTTAAATGAGCTTCAGGATAAGCGCCAAGGTTACCAACCAACATAAAGTAGTTTTTTCATATCCATTTACTTGTATATTAACTAAGACGTTAATTAAACACTCCATAAACTAAAAATCATTTTATGAATTTTAAGGTATTGTAACTAGAAACCTATGGTTCTGGTGCACACAAGAAAATTTTATCGAGACATCTCAAGGAACACTTTATGTTAATGATTTCATTCAGAGCCTTAATAACACTGTTTAACCTTTCTCCCCAGGAACTTATGATATAATTCAAGGCGATGAGAACTGCATACAGGCACATACCCTTAGTGAACTATTTTACTAGGAAGGTCCACTTATCGGGTAACATAACAACTCAGTTGCTAGTATTATTTGGACAGAAAATTTAAAATTATAGACAGAGAAACAGAGTTATATTAATCTATTTAAACAGTAGAATAATTACTAAGGTTATCGCGAATGAAAAAGTTAGTTTTATGCTTATACTAGAGTTTATAAATATTATAGAGCAACCTTCTAAAGAAGGGCTGTAGATTTCAGCTTATGTAGATGCCTGACCATTCAGTTAATGTGAATATATAAAAAAGAAGCCCATTCTCGGTATTGCCGATAACTCAGAGTGCCTTTTGTTTCGAAAAGAGAAATACAGACAGATTATCCAGCTACCTAAAGTGTCCAGATGCGCACATTGACTTTTCTAAGGCTATTAGTTCTGTAGTACTTCCTGTCCAACGCTTTCTATTTTTATGACACAGTTTTTTGTTAATGTTTGGTTTTCACAGGTGGATTTATATAAAATTCCTCTTATTTTTATTTATAAACTTCAGATATTATTATATTAATTAAAATAAACCTTTTAATAAAGCGCCTTAGTTTTTCTTTTAACTGGCAGCTTTATTTCGATGAGCTTTAAAAAATATTTAGTTCTTAAGTATACAAATATTTTGGAATTCTGTACCATGAAGCTGGGACATGCACATTTGTCTTAAAATCCAGAAATTCGAGTAATAAAACGCTAAAATAATTTTTGATAACGAAGCTTCATTGTTTTAAATAAGCAGATCAGGTTACCAAATTGTATAAGTAGACTTTTAATAACTGAACGCCCTATCATTTCTGAATGCTGTTAATATAGTTCTTTTTATTTCGTAGTCTCTTAATTTCCTTTTTAAAAATTTTACCTTTATTCTTCTTTATTACTCTTCTCAGATTAAGAAGTTACAATTTAGACATTACTTCTTAAGAATTCGGAATTCTGTGGCTTATCAATAAAATAATATTAAATAATATCAATATGTTTTAATTAATGTTAAATATTAAAGTAGTATCTTCTGATCCAAATCTTTCTCTTGTTTCACCATCAGAATGATTAAAGCATATCATATTTTTAAATTTCATTGCGTTAAATAAGTAGAGTTAGGTCTTCTTACTTGCATAAGGAGGCTCTATGGCACAATATTAATTAAAGACTAAAGGGGAGGAGAAAGTAAACTCAAAGTCCAAGTCCTACCAATCAAGCGTCTATTTAAAGGTTACGCGTTTCGCCGCATTAGGGCATCATCAGACCTATAATAATATATAAATACAAAAAACTGCACACTGACTTACACTAACATAAAAATAAAATAAGTTTATACCATCGTGTATCGTTATTGACTAAAATATGATATTAAATATAAAAATATATATTTTAGTCAATAACGATACACGATGGTATAAACTTATTTTATCTTTATGTTAGTGTGAGTCAGTGTGCAGTTTTTTGTATTTATATATTATTATAGGTCTGATGATGCCCTAATGCGGCGAAACGCGTAACCTTTAAATAGACGCTTGATTGATGAGACTTGGACTTTGAGTTTACTTTCTCCTCCCCTTTATTCATATACTTAAGTCTCTTTGGGAATGATGGATGATTATTTTGAATTAATTAAAGACCTTGTAATAGACTCTTGCCAATCAAATTTTCTCAAAATCGATTATTTTTAGTTTCCTAATTTTTTTTTCTAATGTCTTATCATCTTATATAATATTCGTTCTTGTTTTTGCCCCTTCTTAATTAGCTTTTTTTATGGCCCTCATGGATTCTTTTTTTTCATTTATAATGAATTTTGTCTTGTTACGTCTTATTTTTTAACAAAACTTATGAATTTCTTGTACATCTTGGCCTAAGTTCTGATTATTGCTACTCACTTTTTTGTCTTTTAAACCTTTTAGACTTTAGCATATAATATAGAATAGTTATTTAATAATTAAAGAATAATAGCAACTTAAACTCCATGTAGTTTAAATATCTTACATGGTAAAACCTAAAGCATTTTTATTGATGTTCCACTCGAGTTGCTCTATTAACATTAGAAAAGAATCTTATATACATAACTAGCTGAATGCCCGCGGCGTTGCTCCCGTGAAAATAAAAAAAAAGTCGAAGAAGGCCTCCAATAATAGTAAATGCAACCCACAATATACAAAAATAAAATCCGAAGCCACGGCTCAATGATTGTACATGCAACCCACAATACATAAAAATAAAATCCGAAGCCTCGCCTCATTGATAATACATGCAACCCACAATTGCCACGCCGTTTTTCTTGAGGTCAACGGGCGCGATTAATATAATATAATTATTATAAAACTAAGACCCAAATAATCTTAAAAATGATTCGTTAGATGCAGAGCGAGCGGTAAGACTGAGTCGAGTCACCTATCGGGTGTCAGTCTTGCATGAACCCGCCTCTATCCGGGACTACATTATAAAAAAACATTGTTGCAGTTCATTTTTTTTTCTTTAGTTAATGCCTGCGACTCATTGGTGCGGGCAGTCTCCGTTCAAACTCCGAAGCCACGCCCCTTTAGTTCTCGTGGTCACGGGTAACATTTTTCTCATTTTTTACCCCTTATCGGTGGAATTTCAGAAAATCCGTTCTTATCTGGTGCCTACATTATAAAAGGAACCCGTTGGCAAAATTTCACGTTTCTAGCTATTGTAGTTTGGGCTCTGCGATGATGAGTCAGTCAGTCAGGACAAACTCTTTTATACAGGGTGTCATTGAAATGGTGTAAAAAAATTCGGGGGGTGATAGTACTCCTAAAAATTTTAAAAAAAGTTCCTATAACTATAGGGCGGAAAATGCATATTAAGGGAGTTAGGGGCACTGAAAGGGTAAATTTAAAAAACGGTTTTTTGAAATTGTAGGCTTAAAAAACGAGATAAAATTTCGAAAAAAAATCCTCTGCCATAAATTTTGACCCAAAATCAAATGGTGATACTGAAAAATAATTTGGAAAATCGGAAAGGGTAGTTTTTGCAAGGGTAGGGGGTTAATTCGTGAATAACTTTTTTTAGGTTATTTTTTTCGCAACGTGGGTTCATTTTTTAAAAACTACATACTTTTTCCTACAAAAAAGGTACTCTTGTTGCACATCGCCCAGAACGATGGTTTTCGAGAAAATTGAAGGCAAAAAGTTTGCTCTGATGGGTTGCTAACTGGTTAAACAACATAAACCTATGAAAGTTATGGGGTTTCAAAAGTAAACACGTAGTTATTAAATAATTAATTGAAAAATGTTAATTTTATGATTTTTAAAACATCTTATTGCTTTAAAAAACGAAATAAACCAATTACCAAAATTCCTTATTAAAATAATGCATTTCTTAATTCATTCATAGTAAATGTTCAAAGTGACCACCATTCATTTCAATGCAGACATCTGCTCTTCTTCTCCATGATCTGCGTACCCTGTGGAATATCCCTGGGGTTGTACGAATTTGATTGGAACAGTCAATAATGCGTCAAATAAGTATGCATTTAATAAGGAATTTTGGTAATTGGTTTATTTCGTTTTTTTAAAGCAATACGATGTTTTAAAAATCATGAAATTTAGATTTTTCAATTAATTATTTAATAACTACTTGTTTACTTTTGAAACCCCATAACTTTCATAAGTTTATGTTGTTTAACCAGTTAGCAGCCCATCAGAGCAAACTTTTTGCCTTCAATTTTCTCGAAAACCATCGTTCTGGGCGATGTGCAACATAAGTACCTTTTTTGTAGGAAAAAGTATGTAGTTTTTAAAAAATGAACCCACGTTGCGAAAAAAATAACCTAAAAAAAGTTATTCACGAGTTAACCCCCTACCCTTGCAAAAACTACCCTTTCCGATTTTCCAAATTATTTTTCAGTATCACCATTTGATTTTGGGTCAAAATTTATGGCAGAGGATTTTTTTTCGAAATTTTATCTCGTTTTTTAAGCCTACAACTTCAAAAAACCGTTTTTTAAATTTACCCTTTCAGTGCCCCTAACTCCCTTAATATGCATTTTCCGCCCTATAGTTATAGGAACTTTTTTTAAAATTTTTAGGAGTACTATCACCCCCCGAATTTTTTTACACCATTTCAATGACACCCTGTATATATAGCTTTGTAGTTTTACAACCCTTGGATGACTGTACGATCATTCTCTATCTTGCTCTACCTTGCATCAATGTAGGATCGTACTCTATTATCATCGCTCTCAGATCAGCAAAGATGTTGTCTCTTTGTCTCATGCACGGTCTCCCATTAGATTTTCATACTTCCGCATTCTATTCTCAAACTATTTTGATTACTCAAGAGTCTGGTTGTCGATGTATACGTCCAACTTATCTCAACCATCCTAACTTAATTACTTTGATAATGTCTGGTTTTTCATAATGCTCAGTAAGTTTGTTGCTTGTTTTTTGGCCTTTGCAAAATCCAAAGGGTCCAAGGATTTTGCGCAGAACTTTTCGTTATAAGGAATAGTGAGATTTTATTAGTAAGAGTCCAAGTCTCAATCCTGTATATAAGTAACCACTCGTCAAATGATATATTTTAATTTTTAATCTTTGGGACCGATTTTTGCTGGTAATAACTTTTTGTCAAGCGTTTCTTATTTTAACTTTGTTTTCGGATATACTGTTTGCGTCGTTAATTGTGGCCTTATGTACCTAAAACTTGTTACCCTCACGAAATTGTACTATTCCATTGTGACATTTAACCCTGTCGTATCTCGTCTCATTCTTCTACTAACCTATATACCTTTCGTTTTGTTCTCGTTAATTTTAATACTTATTACAACCGCGTGTCTTTTACTATTCTTACTATTCTTCATTGAATGTCTTTTACTATTCTTACGGTGTTTTTAACTACTTCAATGACACCAGCAAAAGCCGGGAGAACCCTTGGGCCATCAATGCCAAAAACCTCCGTGATATTAAATCATATTGTAGAAAAAATCATCTTGCTGTAGACTAGCCTATACCTCAAGCAAATCTGACATTATCTTAGCCATTTTTATTTTACTTCTGGACCGTTGACACATCTACTTATTAACTTCTTATCTTTTTGGGAATTCCTGGCTATACCTGCTATCGTATGCTTACCTAAAGTCGATAAACAGTAGACAAATTACCCTATTAAATTCCCAGCATTTTTATAAAATTTGCCTTGTTGTAAATATTTAGTCGACAGTAGATCTATTTTTACGGAATCCTCACTGGTGACTCACTGACTACGATAAGTTTAAGGCATTCCAACAGTATGCTTGCAAGCATCTTATATGCCCTGTTGATTAAGGATATTCCTCTGTAGTTACTGCATTTTATTCTGACTCTCTTTTTATGGATAGGAATGGCTTTCCTGCCATTCTTCTGAAATTTTCTTCTGACTGTATAAGGATAATAGGTGTATGCAGTACTTCTCCTCCATACTTAAGCAGCTCTGCTGGTATGATGTCTTTTCTTGGTTGTATCTTCGCTATTTTTGATAGCTTTGGTAATTTCTTCGTATATGGATTGTTCTATGGTTCTACAGTTTGGTACTTTAAATTCAAATATCTAATCATAAAGCCAAATCTAAATAAGAAATAAAGGTAAATTTTTTGCACTCAAAAAACAATATCTCCAGCAACCTTTTAGTTAAGTATGTTGAAGAATTTCTGTAATTCTTGTTTTAGAAAAGGAGACAGACAAGCATTTTATTTAAAAAAAACTAGTAACAAAAGACAGTCCCATCAGCTTCTTTATTTCTAAACGATAAATATTTTTAAAACTAGCTGGGGATCCAGACATTTTTATGCGCTATAACAAACCTTATTTTTATCTAAAAACGTAGCAGACCATTTTATTTTACTTCTTGTCCCACCCGAGTCTTTCTTACCCGATTTTTTTGCGATACAGTTACCATTTGTGTTTACCGAAGTCCCGACGTGAGAGTCATAGAGAACATCTGGGAAACACGTCGGGCATAGGGAATAAATTGCTAAGAAATATTTGGATGTCGCTCGCCCAAAACGCAATATATTTTAATACGTGTGGAAATACATTTCAGAGGCGCGGATTTATTTCGAGCCATTTACTCTTTCAATAAAATACAATAACGTCGGAACGAATTTATTATTTCGACACTTGCCGGAGATTTTCGGATCATATTGCCGCAAAAAGTGCTAAAGGTTGGGAAATTGAGTGTGTGTGTGTGACAGGGTATATAATGATGTTTTGCTTTAAGGCTTTTTTTGCCTAAGTGATTCTTCTTTGCGTTTTGTTTGCGATATTTATTTGAATAAAAATAAATTGTTTCTAATGGTACTTAGTAGAGAGTAGAGAGTTGTAAATTTTGATGAAAATCCTACAATTTGTCTGTAGTAGCTTTTTGACTAGACCTGCATTCTGATGTTTAGAGCATATTTTTTAGTTAAAAAATTGTCGGTGGTTCATCTTCTAAAAAAAAAATTGAAAAAACTAAAAAAATACAAAATCTGTAGAAAAAAAAGGCCTCTGATGTTGTTAAAATATGTAAAAATATTTTTTTAATGCCTTTGGTGCACATTGAAAATTTAATTTTTTACTTATTCAGTAGTTTTTACATTAATATTATTAAGAAAGTTATAAAAATTATAATAAAAAGAACCGAACTATTAGTGAAACTAAGATCAGTTGCTCTTTTATCGCCGATATGTTTTTATCCTTTTAGTAGCCCTCATTAATATCTCTATCTCATTTATACTAAGATGAACTTCTTGTCCTACCGCTAAATCTTTTGAATTGATCGTATCCTCAATAAAAACTTACTCGCTCAAAAAACTCTGTAAACTTACTCGCTACAAAATTAGTCAAAAAATTTTGCAGAGAATATCAAAAAATTGGCTAAAATAATAGCGGGTTAAATCAAAGCAAAGTTAAAGGTTTTTGATATTCTTTGAATCCCAACTAATATTTATAATTTATATTTATAATTATATTTATTTTATAATTTACTTTCCAGGACGTACATAACCACGTAACTGATTCTTTTTTACTTGTTATAATCTTTATTGACATATTTGCAAAAAAATCTATAAAAGTATTTATATATATAGCAATTTTTATGGACTTGTCGACAGCTTTTGACACTGTGGTACACGAAATTTTATTTAGTCGATTAGAAGAAGTAGGGTTTCGAGATGGTCCATTAATTTTATTTAAAAATTATTTGTCAGATAGAAAACAATCTGTTAAAATAAATAATAAACTCAGTTTACCTAAATTAGTCGAAACGGGCGTTCCACAGGGTACGGTACTAGGCCCGATTTTGTTTTTGATATACATAAATAATATTCGACGAATTGCTGACTACTTTGATGCTATATCTTACGCAGATGACACTGTATTACTTTTTTATGGTGAAAACTGGAAAAATGTATATAATCGAGCAGAGTTGGACCCGGCACAGATACACCTGCGGTTAAATCAGAATTTACTTTCTTTAAATAAGAATAAGACCTTTTTTAAAACTTTTACAGCTGATTGTTATGATCAGCCTGTTAAAGACCATATCTTCATTCATAACAATGCCTGTAAAAACGAATATCAAAACTGTTCTTGCACAAGTATTAAAAAGTTACTAAAATAAAATATTATGGTGTAATACTAGATCAATACTTAAAATGGAATGAACACATTATATATCTTAACAAAAAAATTAGAAATATTACTTATACTACAAATTTTATCAGCTAAGAGATATTTTGGACCAAAAGTTACTTATTATTCTGTATACTTCACTGGTTGAGTCAATATTACGATATTGTATGATTGTATGGGGCAGTGCTTATAATACTACTATTAAAAGGCTATGTGTATGTTAAAACATTGTATTAAAAATACTACAAAAAAGTCCTTTAGAAGTCCTACAGATGATTTATATAAAACAATGTTTTGAATATGCGAAATTTGTACATACACTGTGCCTTAAACTTTACAACAAAAATAAATACTCCTATTTCTGAAAGTACTTATATAACTAGATCAAGATTACAAAAGCGAATTCCAGTACCTTTTATGAATAACACTTTATGCCAAAGATTTGTTACATACTATGGACCAACATTATACAATCGACTTCCTATTGCTATAAAAAATTCTATCAATAACAAGAAAAAGTTTCGAAAGGCAACAAGAATCTTCTTATTAGAAATTCCAAGTTATTTTGACAACTTATTTTAGATACAGCTACCTCCAGCCCTGACTCTCCGTTCAATCGTCGCCATCCTCGTCTACTAGTCATAAATTTATTTAAATATTTTTCTTATCAATAAGTGGTTTGTATGCTATACGGGGTGTCCCGTATCGTTGTATTCGGGTTTTGTCGCAGCGTGCTGGATTTGATTCTGGGTCGGGTGGTCCTGGGGGTTGTGGTACCGTTTTCATTTGTTTCCGGGCTGCAGGGTGTTAGGGCTTTAACTAAATAATTGCCCTTTTTTTCCTAAATGGTTATGCTCAAATTTTCTGACAATGTACTACATTTAATTTTAAGTCAAAAATCCTTAAAGTTATACTTCTATTTTTGTGTCTTTGAGCTGCAGGGCGTTTCAAAATAAAAAAATAATTATTAAAAAAAGAAATATGCCATGTGATACATTAAAATTCTTGCAATTTTATGTAGAATCCGAAAATGTAATTAAATACAACATTTCTATTTGGAATAGGAGGGACGTTGCTAGTTTTACATAGAAGCGGCAACTCTGCATGTTTAAAGACATTTTTATTGGATGTCCCCTAATGACCATACAACGTCGCCAAATTTTTTATTTTTTTTAAATGTAAAGTTTTACAACAATCACAAATTGGTGATTAAGGCTTCGGCGCCCTGTAGCTCGGGGGCGGGTGGGGGTGGGGCTGCGGCTTTTGGGCTCGTTTGGCTTGGAGTTGGGTCTGGTGTGCTTTGGCGGAGTTTGGGTGCGGTGATGCGGGACACCTTGTATATCTGTATATATTGTAGACTTTTAAGAATAGTTGTATAACAAACTAGTTTTTTTTCCCAACTTTTTTGAGGACAGTACTGCATACAAGTTGTTAAATGAACTTAGACATGACCCCTCTATTGTAAAACAGTATGTTTATATAATGCTTGAATTAATTGAGTTTGAGTTTGAGAAATATAACTTCTAAAGATTAAAATTACCCCTGGATTAATATTACCCTGTATATTTTGATCTGCACTTTTTTATTTGGTCTACTTTTATTCTTCGTATAAGCCTCTTGAAGCCTTTGTTTCTTAGTGTTTTTAACTCATTTTATAAAAATACAGGATATATCTCCTGTGATCAACTCTAAACAGGCAGAACATTTTTAAGCAAAATGGTTTGGCCGGATTCTTCATTTTTCTCTTTAACTAAGATAGATCAAATAATGAAACTAAAAATAATTAATTATATTATATTAAAATATTTAGAACTTTTAAAAAAATTAGATGAGGGCAATTCAAAAAATTACAGCGTCAAAGCAAAGAATGTCGTACTCTAATATTTAACGTTAGGTGATTCAGTGATAACATCTGATATAGTCAATGCCAATGGATATTTTTAGGTCACTATGTTATGAAGATATTTTTTTTTAAGTTTCTTTGATTTTGGTGCCCTTGAGTAGTGCTAATTACAATCTCTAATCTATTTAAAATAACTCAAATAATTATGATTTTTATTTAACGTGTTTCTTTCTACAAATTGCTATTATTGTATTTTCATATTTCTAAGCTCGACTCTACAGAATAAGAAATTTATTTAAAAAAGTTCGTTAGTTTTAATGAACTTGTTTAATTACCTCTAAAAAAAAATAATATATTAAATTATCTGCTAAAAAGTGCACTTCAGTATTTGCTTGGTTTTGATTTAAATTTAAATAATTTTACAAACCCTGTTTGTTTTTGAACTCTACCAGCTTATAAATAAATCTCCTTTTTGCATATTATATGTATTTTGTATATCTTCCTTGTTATAAAGAATTGTTGCTTTGAAAAAAATAATAAAAAAAACATGCGACGTCGGCGAGTTTTTATGCAAGAGTTTCTTTTCTGTTTTAAACTTATTTAGTTTCTAATTATTTAGTAAGGGAAATTAATCAGACCCTTAAAAATGTATCTAAAACAACAGCAGCTTTTTGGCTCGCAGAAACTGCTGTTATATTGTCTGAGTCTTCAGAATTTGCTGCTTTGTCATCAAGAATGTTGAAATACAATAGTTTTAGGAATTTTACATTATAGCATTAAGGCTCATAAAATTTAGGATCTTAAAACATTTACTTTAAATTCACTGGTTTAATAACAAAACATTCTTATATTTGAAACTAGTTTTCGCTTTTTTACGAAAAATTATAAGTAACATTATTACAGTATAAACAAATACGCACAATCGGTATTGTCTAGTCAGATGTTGATTTGGTAAGAGATTAGGTTAACAATCAGTTTTTAGATACTTTTAGAGATAGAGCTCAAAAAAACATTTACTTTCTTTAAATTATCTCTGGTATAAATAAGGTTAGATTGCCTACCTATTCTACCAAGTAATGATATACAGGGTGTCAATTTGAAAACTTACCCACCCCTATTATCTCGAAACGGGTTAGGTTTTTATAAAATCGCTAGGACACGTCGATTTTATTATCGAGGGGGAACAATTTTTATGCAGAAATCACTTCGTCTCTTTCAACCCCCTACCCCCCAGAACCTCCCTCTCAAAAATCTTAAATGGCAATAGGGGTTGAGTGATACCTCATTTGAAAGAACTTTTTATTCTCTACATTTTGGCACCTTATTTTTTAAATTTGAGTGCTGCGTTGCCAAGTTAGGGTTATTTAAACATTGTTAAATTACTTATTATTAAACATTATTCCTGTAAGTGTTTTAAATACGTTGAAGATATGATTTCTATTGGAACATGTTTGACCATAAAGCGAACCGGTGCATTTCTCACTGAAAGTATTTATCAATCCGACAAATTCTTTTGGTCATGAAAAATAAACATTTAATTTTTTTTCTTTTTTGTTTATTTTCGTTTGCAATGGAATTCGTCTCAATACAGTTCGATGATATGATCCGAAATTTAAAATAGTATTTAGTGAACTTTCCTACCAGTCAATGTCACTAGGTATTTAAATCAGTTAAAATTTATTTCGATAATTTGTGTGTTATTGTTAGTTACTATGGTATACACGCTTAGGCAAAGAATTGAAATGATTTTTATTTATGGCGAGCAAGGAAGATGCGCAAGAAGAACGGCAGAAGTTTTTAATAATAGAAATCCTAATTGTAATGTAAGTCACAGATACATTTTGGACGTAGTAGCTAAATTTAATGAAACGGGTTCAGTTGGAAACAAAACAAGGGCAAGTCGGCGTGTTTTAAACGAAGATGCTCAAGTAGAGATTTTGGGAACATTCGTTGCAGAACCCACCAATTCTCTCCGTACAGTAGCACGTCTAACTGGAATGTTACATGAAACTGTACGACGAGCATTACAGTTACATAAATATCATCCGTACAAGATGCAAATTTTACAGGAACTTCATGAGGACGATTTTGATAGGAGAATAGAGTTTTGCGAAATTATGTCCAACTTAATAAACACTCGTGCAATTGTGGTAAGCAACATTTGCTTCAGTGATGAATGTACCTTTTTCCTAAACGGCCATGTCAATAGGCAGAATTGTCGATACTGGAGTGAGGACAATCCCCACATTTTCAGAGAGGGTGCTACACAGCGGCCACAAAAAATTAATGTTTGGGCTGGTATTCTTGGAAATGCTGTTATAAGACCGTTGTTTATTGAACAAAACGTAACTGGAGAGCTCTACTTATACCTACTTGAAGATGTAATTGATCCTTTGATAACAACTGAACTGGAAAATCAAGTTGGTAACATTTTGCAAGAAAACGAACTACACTTTCAGCAAGATGGAGCTACGCCGCATTATTTTCGGCCAGTGCGGGAGTGGTTGAATAACAGATTCCCTAACCAATGGATTGGTAGAAGGGGACCGATAGAATGGCCTGCTAGGTCATCAGACTTAACGCCGTTAGATTTTTTTTTATGGGGGCACATAAAATCGGTTGTTTACAAAACTCAGCCTGATGATATCGAAGATTTAAAAAGAAGAACTACTGAGGCAAGTAGGGCTATTCCAGAAGAGGTATTTCAGAATGTTCGGGAAGAATTTGAGAATAGACTTTATTTTTGTTTGGAGAACAATGGAGAACACTTTGAACACCTCTTAAAGTAGATGTGATATTAAAATAAATTTTAGGCGTGCTTTTGTAAAGACCATAATTGTAACGGCTATGCAAATGTTTAATAAAAATAATATTAACCTAAATAACATGTTTCAATGTAATATTAACCTAAATAACATGTTTCAATGCAAATCATAGCTTTAACGTAATTAAAACACTTACAGGATAAATGTTTAATAATAATTAATTTAACAATGTTTAAATAACCCTAACTTGGCAACGCAGCACTCAAATTTAAAAAATAAGGTGCCAAAATATAGAGAATAAAAAGTTCTTTCAAATGAGGTATCACTCAACCCCTATTGCCATTTAAGATTATTGAGAGGGAGGTTCTGGGGGGTAGGGGGTTGAAAGAGGCGAAGTGATTTCTGCATAAAAATTGTCCCCCCTCGATAATAAAATCGACGTGTCCTAGCGATTTTATAAAAACCTAACCCGTTTCGAGATAATAGGGGTGGGAAGTTTTCAAATTGACACCCTGTATATAACCAAAGTAACTTTAAACGAATGATTGACGTTATTTAAGTCTAATAAGGTAAACTATATAATTTTAAGTATTATCATCTAATATAATAGAAGAATAAGGATACTATCAACAGAATCATTTCTTGACTTGGTACCAAAGGTATGTCCAGACCAAGAAACATCGCCAGAAACAACTTTGCAACATTGCAACATCGAGTTTCCATTGACGGCTTGTATCCGGCAACATGTTGCACTAGATGTGTCGCGTCCAAATGTAAATTTGAATATTATAGCAACAATAAAACATTTAATAAATAATATGGACTGCTTGGAAGCCGCTTGAATTACTGCAGCTTTTATTACAATTAGAGCTCATCAAAAACAAAGAAAAAAAAAGCGTTGGTGGAGAAGAGAATTATTTAAAAATAATGAAAATTACGGAAATAATTTAATGGCCGAATTAATTCTTAATGACGGAAGTGGTTTTAAAAACTTTGTGAGAATGACTAAAAGAGATTTTGAAGAATTATTGTTATTGGTAGCTCCAAAAATCTATAAAAAGAACACGAATTACCGTGCCTCAATTTCACCTTCAGTTCGATTAGCAGTGACTCTTCGATATTTGGCTACTGGGGATTCTTACACAAGTCTAATGTACTTATTTAAAATATCAAAGCAGTCCATATCTTTAATTGTTCCTGAAGTTTGTGAAGTGATTATTGCAGTTTTACAAGAATATTGTCAGATAAGTAAAGAAACACTAATTTTTAATATTTTCTAATGACTTATTACAAACTTATTGATAAACATCACTTGGTTTTAATACTAAGAATTCACCAATGGTTGAATATTCAGCGGTTGATGCTTGCTTAGTCATTTCTTTTTCCAGGGGAGAGTTTATTTGCTTTAAGGCTTGCTGAGATTATTGAGTTATTAACCCGGTGGTATGAGCAGGTTGGCACTAATAGGATTGAAACTGATGAGTATAGGATTGACTGTCAGTAAGCGTATTTGTAGGAGACAACATTGGAGATGATGAATGTGATGAACATACAGATAAGTGCTCGGGGGTTTGATTGTATGCAGTAGGTTTTTTTTAAAAATCGTCATATTCACCCATCTTCAATTTGAATAAAATGTTATCTATGTGATGCTTAGCTAAACATACAGCTCGGTGGCTTTGCTTGGCATTGCGCATCCTGCAAGAAACATTTTCCCGTAGACGGTATAATCATTTTCTGCCTTACATCTGTCATAAATTTATACGCTTCATCGACTTTCTCATCTTCAGCTTTTTTCTTAAGTTTTTTATTTATTATTTCGGGCATTGAAAAACCATTTTCTTTTCTTTTTACTGCAATTGGTTTTTGAATGTTAGAAGGACCAGGATTAAATAGATTTTCTGGTTCTGAAGCAGTATAATTTTGTTTCACAATAGTTTCTATATTGCTGTCGTTACTCTCATTTTCATCAGTTTCAATCTTAAATTAAGAAAGGAACTTTTAAAATACTTTTATTTTTTACAAATTTTAAAAAATATTTTTCAATATTTTTTTTTCGGGTTCCTTCATCGGAAAATGAATGGTTAAAAATCGCGGAAGGATTTAAAAAAAAATGGAACTTTCCACATTGTTTGGGAGCGATTGAAGGGAAGCACGTACAAATTGAAGCACCAGAAAATAGTAGCAGTATCTACTATTACTACCATGGAACATATATTATTGGTTTAATGGCTATAGCAGATGCAGACTATAAGATCAGGTATGCCGATGTAGGCTGCCAAGGTAGAATTTCAGATGGTGGTGTGTTCAATAGTACAGATTTTCACGGCAAGTTTGTTAATAACAAATTAAAAATACCCAATTATAAAATATTGCACAGCTTACAGAAGCCCCTTTCATTTCTAATAGTAGCTGATGATGCATTTGCATTAAGCACGAATTTAATTAAACCTTTCCCTGGCTCTTATGAAAAAGGATCAAATGAAAGAGCTTTCAACTATCGATTATCTCGAGCAAGACGAATTATTGAAAATGTATTTGGTTTACTGGCTGCTGTTTTTAGGATAGTTAGAAGACCTATAGCTTTAGAGCCTAAAAAGGTCACTTCTATTGTTCTTGCTTGCATTCATATACATAACTATCTTCGGAACAGTTATTAGAGGTAATTGGCGCAGTGAAATTGATGGAATAGCTATGCTCAATTTACAAAACATTTCTAGAAGGAGCTCTGAAAATGCTAAACAGATCAGAAATGAATTTGCAAGATATTTTAATTCACCTCAAGGAATGGTACCATGGCAACATAATTTTGCATAATTATTATCTTAAATCATTAGGTAAAAATATAGTATAAAAAAATAAAAACTAATGTTTTAGTTATACATGCCATCCCATGGTAAAAATGTTAAACTAGTTGTCAGATTTAACGGAACACCTTACGTTTTTTGAGCAAACTTAATCTTCAACAATTTTCCCAATCCATGAGGGTACATAATTATATTTGTACAGTAAAAAAACAATGTAGGTACTTATTAATATTGAAAAAATAGTATAGTGAAAAATGTAAGATTAAACAACGACACTTACCTCTAGAGTACTACGGCTTTCTATAGAAACGCTATTTTCATTAAGAAAACTTAAGGGATTATAACCAAACCATTCAGTCTCTGGGGAATTGGCTCCGGCCCCACTTTTTTCAGCGACAAGTTTCTTTTTATGCTCACGGTGGAACTGAGTTTTTAAAGATTTTATTTTTTTTGAAATCTCCTCACTCTCAACAATAAAATCTTAGATATTTTATTTATCTCATAAACTTTATATTTCTATCTCTGCGAGTATAAGTTTTTTGCAAATCCCACAATGCATGAGCTGCGTGAAACAGCTCTATAAGTTCTAAAACTTTATTTTTGGTCCACATTTTACCTATAAATGTACATTAATTTATAAAATAGAAATCAAAATACAAATAAAGTAGATATATACAAAATAAACAATACTAATAGTTACTTACAATAACTAACTAACTAATAGCTATAATACTAACTAATAGCTACTTACCTACAGTAAATTTTTAACACTATCTATGCTTAACTATATCCTATATCTGTATCTGATGTATATATCTTAATACCGAAAAAAAATCAACACAATTATATCAGTTTTGCCACACACGGACCACACTGGCCGATGTTACCCATTTTAGGCGGGAAACACGCAACAACCAATATTCTTTGATGTTTATGCCGTCGTCACTTTGTCTGATGTTGCAAAGTTGCCGCCACAATAACAACATCAGTCGACAACATCGAGAATCGCTTTGTTGCCGACGATTATCGTCCGGTCTGGACTAAGCTTTAGTCGTAAAGGCCAATTTTACTTTAAGAATCACCATACAATACTAATACTAAGGCCACAAAGACTCGTTCTTAATATTTTATTTATTAAATCTTAAGTACATATATCAGTTGAAATAAATTATATTTTTATATTTGATAAATATAAAGGAAGCGATATCGCATAATTTCTTAAATAATGATTATTTAATCACTAAAGGCAGCCTAAATAGACATTCTTATTTTAACAAATTTCCTTTATTAATATTTTCTTCAACTTCACAATACAGATTTATAGAATATTAATATTATGTTAAGGATAAAATAACCAGGCATACATAGTAAAATGCCTTCAAAAAAAATCACGATATAAATACAAAATAGCAACAAAACCTTGAAATTCGATTATATTATAGCAATAATAAATAAAACTACAATAACCGCCAAGACTTTTGGACGATCTCTAGTAGTTTTCTGCGATGGAAACTCCTCACCTATAAAAAATTGTATTTTAATTATAACAAATCTGGTATAATGGGAACATTTATAGAACACCAGCTTCAGTATGCAATTAATCAATAAACACAAAAGGCTCCAGGCAATATCCAGAAAATTTAAAATTGCATATAAAGGCTAATATTTTCAGAAGTTTCTAAACATTTACAAAATATGTGCAGTGAACGACTTTTATTTCTTTTTTTCACTTTTAACAACCTAATTTTTTTTAGGTTAGAAATTATATATATTTGAAAAAACTAATTTTTTTAGGCATCATCGTTTAATTTGATAAATTATAGCATTTACAAATATGCTCATATATTATTTTGTTACTAAGCAAGTAACAAATTTTTCAGAAATACTCTAACTATACTAAAATCTAAATAATTCTTAAGCTATTTCGAAATTTAGTTTACTTATTCTTATTTATGTCAAACATTTAAAAAGTATACACTTCCTCAGTTCATTCAAATAATTTTCTCTAAAATATCTACTTGAAATATTTTATTACGAGTATATACTTCATACAAATCTATAGATGCTTTATTCTTAAGACCCATTAAATAATTAATTAATTTTTTGGTATTAATTTAATAAGTTCCAGTTTTTTAGGTGTCCACCTTGAAAATACCAAAAAGTTTTTGTAGACCTACCAATTTGTAAGTACATTATTTTAAATACAGTAAATCTGGAAAATTTTGTCATAGAGATATACCGGTCCGACTAACAAAGATTCTGGATACGGAAAACAATAGCGTTTGTTTTACTCTCTCTGACTACAAATTTAACAGAGAGGTAGCCTATTTTAATATAACCTATTTAGCCTATTTTAAGTAACTATTTTAATTTTATTAATTATTGATAAGTTAATTAATATAATAAATTCCAAACATCTCCTTTTTTATTTATGACAACCGACAAGTCAAACTTCATATTACGACAATAGAGGTTCAAAAGATTAAAACAATTCTAGTCATTAAATCCCAAAAATATGGCAGAAACAGAGGTCAAAGAACAAAAAGAAGACCCAAAGAAGATTGTGCACACTTACCCTTTTATAAGGCATTCTGATATGCCTGAAGAAGCCAAACTGGAAACTATGGAATTAGTCGTAACTGCCTGCGAGAAGTTTTCGAATAGCAACGAGGCGGCAGCCAAGATGATAAAAGATGAAATGGACAAGAGATTGGGGCCTCCGTTTCACGTAGTCGTAGGCGAAGACTTCGGTTTTGAAATCTCGTATGAATGTACTAATTTGCTTTATATGTTTTTTGGTGGTAACTTGGCTATTGTCATATGGAAATGTGAATAGCTTTTCCAAGCATGATTAAATAAAACAATAATTTTTTAAGCCCTATATTAGTAATAATATAACCTTTATATACCAAGATATATTGAACGAATTTAATGACTCTTTAAAAACGTCATTAACATTTTTGGATTTTAAATAAACCAATAATAATACTACAAAAGTTTTGTAGTTTTATTTCAGCAACTAATACATATACTTTATACTCAATTACCACAGGTCCATTATCTACCTTTGTATTAGAAACCCTCTGCATGTCATAGCGCCAAGAAAGTTTTCCGAACTACAAAGCTTTACTAAGTTTCAAGTTTCTCATCGCAAAGGCAAAATAGATTCTCTGGTCCTTGAGCTTTCGTCTTGTGTTTGATGGAACTGATAAGTTCGCAGGTTTATCATCTGCCTACCTCTATAATGAACGATGACTTGCACGCTTGCCTGTCTAGCGTTAGAAGGCACACACGTATAATTCCCAGTATGCTGTGGTAAAGCCCTTTGAAAGATAAGCTCAGTGGCCAACTCTCCTTCGTGGACGACCGCGCCGTCCTTTAAGTCGTAGTTTATTACTCTATTGTCGCGATACCTGTAATAAACTTATTTTTTTATCATGCTTTATAAATGAATTTTTTAAAAGTATAAAAACATTTAAATCATATTAAAAGCATTTTTGAAAAATTCTCGATTTTTATAAATTAAGCTTGCCAATTAATGTGTATATTATTTGAAAATTCTGTTTCTTAATGAGTCTGTATACAAAATACGAGAGCACAGTGAAAGGTTATACATACGATATATACTAAATAGTTTATGATGTACACGATTCTTATAGAACAAAGGCATTTGCCTTCCCAAATGTGAAGAATTGAAGATCAGCTGAAGTTCATACTAATATAAACATACAAGTTACTGTTTGGCATCTATACCATGTCATGTAGATTTGATAAATTTTACCATTGAAAATTCCCTCAAAAAGTGCCGGGACGAAGATTACCCTAAATTGGCAAGTTTACTTTTTAATATTATGCCCATCGAAAAGGTTTCCAAGGATGAAATGTAAAATTACAGGTAATCAAAATTTTCTTTTTAATATTATGATGTAAGTTTGACCAAATTTGGTAGGCTGAGAAAAATATACACGTCGTTGACGTTCAGAAAGAACTTTAGGCCTTCAATGAAGTTACAGAACAACCAACAGAAATCTGATTGAAATATATTTTTATCTCATTATTTTTTTTTCTCATAACTCCATCAGTTTAATTCCTATAGCAAAACTTAAGATTGTTTGACTTGCTAAAAACAAGTTTGGTTAGGTGCATTAATTTTAAACTTCTAGCTTAGATGAGTTTTTAGAATATGGTAAATGATATACATTGCGGTATAGCATGCAATCATTAAAGATAAATACTTAACAGGTTAAATGATCTAAGTAGCCAAAGTATTTATCAAAAAATTTATTATTTAATTCAAACGCTATTTATCTTATTTAATATTACCATTGTATGAAATAGGCAAGGGAGATTCCTAATGAAACTTTCCTTTGTTAAATTCCCAAATTGAATTTCATACATGTGTACAGAAAGATTGATTATCATAATTTTTTTTAAATGACCAATGTTAGTGATGATTATTAATAGACTGTTCTTGCGGCTAATTGGGGTGCTTTAATATTGCGCGAAGATCAACGTAGATAATTATTGGATGTGTGATTCACTAAATTTTATAACTTTTTTAATATTTGAAGGATAAGTCCAGATATTTACGACATTTTACTAATGATAAATCCTACAGCTTTCATTATTTCTTCAAATATCTTACCGTATAAAATATTCTTTAAAAGAAACTTACCAAAACATGTACCTGGGCTGTATCATTATATTGCTATGATGAGGTTTATGATAGCCATCAGTTAGATTTATAATGCAGCTGAGCCTTATAGGAAATCCCTTGTCTACTTCTCGAATATCAGGGCCTAATATTGACGCGCGAGCCTCTTAAAAAATAAAACAATATTATTAATATATTTCTCTAACTTAAGTAGTTTAATTAAGAAAATTATTTTTACTGTAGTTCTATTTGTAAAGTTCAACAAGCTCTAGACTAGCTACCAAAGTTTTGCATAATTAAAAAAGAAAAATATAAACTTAGAAACTTTAACATGAAACTATTACATATATAGCACGTTTACTTAAGAAAATACGTTCAAAATACACAAGTTGTAATTAAAATTTACAACTCTATGAAATGTCTAACTCATTATCCTGAACCCCTTCATATACTTAAGAGCTCTCTAAAGTTACGGACATATATCAAGCTAAGCGAAATTTAAATATTATTTCTGCTGAAATCTGTCTTTACTTTAGACTTATTTCCCTACATAAGCACGAATCTACAAAATTCGAACCTAAAATATGTTAAGGGTAAAGTTACTAGTATGATGACTAAGAAGTTTTACTTATTAGTTAGACTTACCATATAGATCTAGCGTGGTAAATATACTAAAAATTGTCTCATTATAAACGCGACACTCGTAAAGCCCTTCATCGGATTTTGTTGCGAATCTTATGTGTAAATACCAAATCTAAAAAGAAAGTTAATTAATTTCAATCAAAGAAAAAAACTAAACAAATTAAAAAAAGATACTAAAGTAAAAAATTAGATCTCTTAGAAATTCTTGAAATTAGTAAAGCCTAAAAAGATCGGGACTGTATATTCGTAAATGATATTTTTATACAAAGGCAAAAAATTAAGCCTTCGTGTTTGGTGGTGATGAATATGTAGATAAGGTCGTCGACTTTTGAGACTTCGACTTGAGACTTTTAAGAGTTTATAGTAAGACACAACTAATGTTCTTTTTTGCTATGTTAAAAGAAATCTGTACATAAAACTAATGTAACTCTCGCATGTTTCAAGCAAAATAAATATAAATTATATCCCATAAATCCAAAAACGGCACTTTGGTATGGCTTGTCAAATATTAACCGAATATGCCTATAAGATGAGTAGTATCGTTCAGGGATCAAAAGTTTACGGATTTTCTACTAATACCTCCGTCAAAAATTCGGTCATATTTTCAAAATGTATCTAAAATAATTAAATATCTTTGATACCGCTCCTTTAATTTCTCTCGAAATATAAAAAATATTTCTAAGTATTTTACCAACAAATTGAGTATTGCTTGTATAAAAACTTTTAAGGAATAAAGTTCCAACTTTAATACTAAAAGACTTACTTACGTTCCTTAATCTGTTATTAAAACAAAACTCCTTTCAGTTTAATAATAAGGTTTTTAAGCAACGAGGGATTGGCAATGGGTTTTTGCTTGTCTCCTTTCTTAAGCGAAGGTTTCATGGATAACTTGAAACAAAAGATCTTTTATAGTAAATATCAACTTGCTATTTTAAAAAAGGTTTGCAGGTGATATTTGTAATGTTCTTTGGATTGGAGACAATAACCGACTGTCAGATTTTCTAAAATTTTTCAATAAAATTGAGTTTATGCTTCAAATGGAAAAGAACGATTCCTTACATTTTCTAGAGGTTTTGTAAGCAAAAAAAATCGTGTATAAAATATATAGAAAGAAGAGATTTGTTTTAAGGACTTGCAATACAATTCTATTCCAATACCTTATATAGCAACAAATTTGCCAGCTTATTTAGCGCTCAATTTTATATATTAATTAACATTTATTTATCTCGCCAAGTGTTTAATAGAGAATTTTGCAAAATTGCTGAGAAGAATTTCTTCCCGATAAAAACCATCAGATCTATTATTGGTTTGTGAATAAATACAATTCATCTTTTAATTTTATTTATATGGATACATTATTTTGTATCTTCAGATTTATGTTAATTGCTGACAATATTTTACATAATTGTAGCGTTCAACATCATATTTGCTTAAAATGCCTAATACCTTAAAGAAGCACTTTACAAGTACAACTTAAAGATAAAATGAGCCCCTTGCAATCTTCCGGGGTATATAAAATTAAATGCTCAGATTGGCCAGCAGTTTATTTAGGTCACTTAGGCCGAAAAATGTCTCAGTGCTTCAAGGAGCACCATTATCAATTTGCAAAACATAACAATAACAATTTATTAACGTAAAAATCGGCTATCATCTGCTAAGTAAGAACTATTTATTTTTACCGAAATATGTCATTTAATTATTGCATGCCTGTGACAAGAGTAAAAAATTAGATCTTTGATAAATGGACAACAACCATTTAATATCCATTTAATTTTTTGCAACTTTTAAGTAGTTGAGTAAGCTTATGTTCACACACTTTATTTTATTCTATTTTTGTCCAGGTCATTTTTAAAATACCTATGACTTTGAATTTTTATAAATTTATTGTAGATGTCTCGCTCGTAAGCTATATCAGATATTTCCTATCTTGTAAATTGATCTGTACACTGTAACATCAGAGTCACATCAACGAAATACGACAGGAGTACATCAACACTGAATCATTGAACTACTGATTAACCTTGAGCAGCACTTTTCTGAAACTAAAAGATTTTCGAAGTCGGTATAGAAGGTCAAGTCATTGCAACGAATAAATTTGTTAATGTAGGTTATCAAGCAATATTACAATCTACAACATTATAATCTGACAAATGTAGCTAGGGATATGAAACAACAGAGTCCATACAGCATATTACGGGAGGTTATCAAATAATTTCATATATATTTTATTTATGTCGCAATATCGGTAGTCGACTCTACAGTCTTGTAATGTTCTTAAGATGGCCGCTAGTTTTGCTGTATCAAAAGCCTTTTTAAAGTCAAGAGATATCAATACTGCGGGGCGGTTATATTTAATGGTCTTTTCTATCAAGGTTTTCAAGCACTGCAGGTAGTCGCTTATATCGTACTTCGAGCGGAAACCGGCTTGCTTCTGTGGCTGATAGAAATCCAGATTTTCGTTTAATCTACTTGTTAACATTCTGATGTACAGCTTATAAAGATGTTTAAAGAGACTTATTGGCCTATATGCTTCCACATCCGTTATATCTCTCTTCTTGTGCAAAAGTATATTTATTAATTTAATAGGGATATTCTGATTCCACAAGCATAGATTAAAGAGTTTTTAAATCATGGCGATCAGTACCATTTTGCCATTATTGTTAAATATATCTACTTCTTTGATAATCTTAATCATGTCTTGTTCAGCTGCCTTTCCTTTAGTTTTTGTTTTCCCTTTTATTCCCCTGTTATTCTATGATATATATATTTTTTTTATGGTTAGTTAAGGAATACGGAAAAGTTTTAGCTATTAGACATTTTTATGTAATCTTAGAAAAAAATTATGTTTAAGGTATAAGGGTATTCTTTTTTTTTCATTTTTTTTGTTATTATTATTATTATTATAGTACTGGTGTTCCTATCTTTATCGCTGTATTATACTTTATTATTTTCAAACTAATATTAATTTTATCCAAAGAGATCTTTGAAATATACTCGGAGCCCTGATTTTTAACTGGCATTCCTGATATTCCTCTGGATTTAAAGTGTTTTTTTTATTGTATAAAGTTTGATAAAATGATGCCACAATATGTCACAAATATTTTCTGTTGGATATGATATTACCATCCTTGTTGTTGAGTTTGACAATTTTTCTTTTCCCACTTGTTAGTTTACGTGTAATTACTTTTACTCTTTTAATCTGCGCACAGTTTTAACAATTTTCTCAGTTTTGTACTTTCTTAGGTCCGTTTAGATTGCCTTTGCTATTTTTTTGTTCAGTCTATTTATTTCGTCTTGATACGTGTTTTCGTCACTTTTCAGTATTCTCCTTTGTTCCATTTTGTTGCGCATTTCCAGACTGATTGCTTTTTCGCATCTGCTATTGCTTCCACTATTGCATCATTTAATTCAAAATCAACTAATATATATCGTTTTTTAAAGGTTTATATTGGAGTATTCTGCTGAGGTGTTCCTTGAATTCTCGTTCATCTTTTGTGCATTGTCTTTGTTTATTCTTTTTTAATAATTTTGTGTCGTTCGTAGCTATTATTTAGTTCAATAGGGGCACTTTCCATTCAAGGGTCGCTTAACTTTCAAAATTTATTCAGCATCAGGACTGTAATATATTCTTAAAAATATATATTTTTTGTCAGTTATAAAGAAGTCTATTTGGTTCGTTATCTTTCCGTCTGGGCTCACCATTTTCGATATTATATCATCCTATGTTTTCTAATTCGCTTTCCATTTCAGTAAAACTCTACTTTTAGAGTTCTAATGTTTAAAGTTGCAATTTTAAAGACGATTTGTTTCTTTAAACGTACTCTTGTTAAATTTGTGTCTTCCACAAAATCCTTGGGACAGACCGATATATTAGTATGAGAGTACCTACTCACCTCGGGTAGTTTCTGTTTCGTTTTGAAGTCTGACATTTGTAAGGATTCAAGGCCAAATGCAATGCTACGTAATCCATTCACGGGATGACACGCCCTACGTGGGTATCTTCTTAGCTTGGTCTACCACTGGCATAACTGCCTGGTTACCATCCAGTTTACTAAGCTCTCTCACCAACGACAGGGTGATGATTCCCTTAGAGAGAGAAAATGCCACAACAACTATAAATTTACACTTTACAACCAACAAGATAAAGATGAAAATGGGAGTTAGGCAAGGCGACACCTTGTCGCCAAGGCTGTTTATTACTGTCCTTGAGTATGCACCTAAAAGGTTGGTATGGTCACGAAAAGGAACACTCATCGATGCACAGAGACTAAATCATCTAGGCTTTGCATACAAGAAACTCAACATATATGGTTTCTAGTCATCAAATCCAAATTCATAACAATAAAGTACAATTGGTTGACATGTTTGATATTTGGGTCATTAGATAAGAATAACCAGAGACAACCCAACCTGCGAACAAACGAATTATTCTGGGATAAGTGACATAGGGAAAAATAAAGAAATATCACTATTCGTTTGAAGCAAAAAACATTTAACCGATGGGTATTGCCGGTTCTGACCTATTGCGCAAAGGACTTCAACTTTAAAGACTAAGAGTAACTTAAAGGCGAATGATGAGATCGAGATGCAGCGCGTGAATTTGAGGGATCCATTGAGAATTGAAGAGATACGCCGACATACTGAAATAGATAATATTATTCAATAAAGCACTACATGGAAACGGAAACGGCATTGTTAGAATAGAGGACGGGCGATGGACCAAAAAACTGTTGGAATGAAAACAAGAGCTGATAAGGGAGACCTTCTAGTTGATGGATGGCCTGAAGAAGGTAGCGACAAATTGGACTGCAACAACTAGGAACAGAGAGAATTTGAGACGTTTGAAGGAGATCTATGTCCAACAATGGATGCGAAAGGGGCTACATAATGATCAATGTCAAATATTTGCGAAACAGAAGCTTTAAAGAGAGATATGATCTAGAAGCAAAAATACTTCATCAAGAGCTAGCATAAAAACTATATTTTATATAATAGGTTGGCCCCTAAGCCAATACTTGATAATAACGAACAAAAATTAAACTTTTTGTAACTGGTACAGGACTGTACTTACAGAATAATGAGTAAGTACTAAACCTGATTTACTCCTAATAGATAAAATTTATAGAAATCTAAATCTTCTTCTTTTATTCATATTGCTATCTCGAACAACAAGTTATGAGCAGAATATAATGAAAAAATAAGTTAAATATAGAGATTTTGTACACCAGATTCAAAGATAATGGAAATAGGATGTGCAGACTGAATTTGACCATTATACAGAAGTAATTATTATTAAGCTAATCGAAAACATTAAGTGACTACAACTAAATTAAATCATCTAGAGATTGACGCAAAAATCTCCTGTTTACCTCACGCATCGTCCGAAAGTTCATTGGAAGCTCCGGTGTATTATAGTTACTAGGCCAATTACAATATCTACTCTATAAGCTCCTTAGCTTTAGGTTTATTGATAGTTAATTAGTTATATTAACTATCAATAATTTAAAGTTGACATTTGAGATCAGTGCATATGCCTCCCATTTCAGGTGGGATTTGATGCTGTTTGGCATGTAATATGCATTTAATATAATAATAATAATAATGTTAATAACATATCTTAATTTAATTAATATTAAATATGGCTTAAATTTATTGTTTAGGGTCATTAAGGTTATTCCAAACTGCTCCGCAAATATAATTTTCTTTAAAGTAAAAATAAAATGAAAAAAATTACCTTTGAAGTTTTCTTACCTTTCTTCATCATTTAAATAATTATGACTTTTAACGTTTTCTTAGAGTCCTCACTAAAATTCTTGTGTAATATTTTACTAATAAATTATAAGATGTCAAGAGGGGAAAAGAAATTTTTATGAAATATTATTTTAAAATTAATAGCTTACCATAGAATTTTCACTTTCAACAGATAAGAATCTTTTGTCATCAGTTAATGTTTCATTATTCTTTACAAGCTTGATTTGGGACTTATTATTATGGTCATATTTATACCACTCTACCTAAAAGAATAAAAAAAAACGTCAAGTATATATTAGTTTTTCGAAACAAAATAAATTGTGAAAAAGAATACACAAAATTTTCAAAGGTATATTTATTTGGTAAAAGAATAGATCAAAAAGCTAAAGATTTATAGAAAATAGATTTATACAAAAACTTCATTTACAAAAAAGTTAGAGTAAAATAGAATTAAAGGAACTTTTTAAAACCCGTGAGGGGCTGCTAGTTTTCCATCGGTTATCTCCTCTGATAGCGGATAGAGGAAAACCTCCAAAAAAAAGGTGGTACTAAAGAAATTAAATACCCAGAGTGGATCAAAAGTAACACTGATCAAAGGCAGCAGTTTTTTCAAAATCAGATTCATGGCACGAGAAAAAGTGGTAAAATACCGAAAAATGGAGAGCGGAGCTATACTAGCAGAGTCGCCTTCACACTATGGTGCAGAAAAAAACGGAACTCTTTCTGCGCAAGTTTCGAATCGCATTATGAAGGTCATACCAGTAATGAAACACTCTGAAAAGGATGAAATGCCGTTAATCACGGGAGATTTAAATGCTAAGGTTGGATATGCTGATAATGGGCTTATCCAGAGTTTCGGTTTCGATGAGAGAAGCTTTAGAGGTGATCGATTTGTGAACTTTTGTGACGAGTGTAATTTTTTCCAATACTTTTTTCCTTTTTTCCCAAACCTTCTTTTTAATCCTAGATCCTTATATATCTTAACTTCACTTGCACACAACCAGGATAGAATAATACGAAATCATTTAGATTACATAACGACTGGCCTCGAAATAAAAAATTACGTTAAATCAGTAAAAACATATGTCGGAACACATGTTACATGTGAACATACAGTACGTATTACAACCCGGCTGTTGAAAGACCAAACCTTAAATAAACAAACAGATTTGGAGAAATTTCACTACATAGAATTTTAAACAAAAGTAGGTATAGCTTAAAAGGTACTTAAAGTAGAAATTCCTATACGAGAACAACTAGACATAAAGGATACGTAGATTTAAGTAATAGATGCTATAGTGAAAGCTTAGGAATAATGAATCCTCAGATGATCCTGATAAATAATTAAATTATAAATGGGTTTGCAGAAAAATCAAAAAGATGGAAGAACTACATAGAAAAACTGTTTAATAATAACCGGTCGGAGTCTCCTACGGAGGTTGATGATACCCGAGAGAAGGAACCTAGTATTACAAAGAGCGAAGTGATTCATGCAATAAAAATTCAGAATAAGATAAAATACATTTAAAGATTACAGAGGAGACCATTTAAAATACAAGGCTGAACTTACAATCGAATAACTGGTAGAAAAATAAAAGCTTTTGAGATGAATGTATATTACTGCATTCTTCGTATTTCATGGATTCACCGAGTTACAAACGAAGAGAAATAAAAAAGAATGAAAAATGCAAAAGAGTTATTAAACATCATTAGAGAGAGGAAAACCAGATACGTAGATCGTGATACATGAAAAAATTATAGTTTACTAAGGGTGACTATTAAAGGAAAAATTCAGGAAAGTTCTATTCGTCAGACCTCCACGTCAAATTGAGATTTTTAGTAGGCCGTCTGAGATTTTCAGATCTGATGTATCCAAGAGCCATGTGGATCGCCAACCTTCGTGAGAAGATAAAAACATAAAAGCGTGATAAAAACAAGAAGTAATAAAATAGTAAGAATGAAAAGACACAAATTATAATACTAAAAATACTAAACTATTATAAGTACTTACAGTTATATTAACAATTTTTCTCGTATGACATTCCAAGATGGATTTTGTTCCCACTAAACCAGTAACAACTGTATTGTTTGGTATAGGTATTTCTTCCAAGGGCCTTCTTGTAACTTGAAATTTCCGCATGTGATGAGCAGGTTTATGTACAGAGGGATCAAGAGTCCCTGGCTCCTCTAAAAAAATTAAAATGTAAAATATCCTAGAAAGTTTCATGTGATTGTCCCTGATATTTTATTGAAAAGGTAAACGTAGCGCCATCTAATCAAGCACACTGAAACTTAATCAGCCCAGTCGATATTCTTTGTATCCGAATAGAGAAATTTTTGAGCGTTATTTTTATCAATAATATTTTGCGAGCTTTCATGATAGATGGCTGTAATAAATATTATAGATTTTAGTATTTTCACCTTTTAATCAAGAAAATTAACCATAAAATATGTTTTTATTTTAAGAACTATAAGTCGTCCTAGAAGGGAAATATCCAGGACTAACCTACATCTAATATTTAGTCAAACCAACGAAAACAAAAATTGCTTTTAATTATTAAAATGTATAAACAATTCGAGTGAGCCTCTCAATTTAAAACGTATATAAATACCTAAATAAACATACATAAATACCATTTTGGTACAACAAAAATATTAATAACTATATAAATCTGATAACAATATTTTTGTGCAAATTGTATAAACAATGTTTGAGTCATTTATTGCTCTAGCCTAATATAAGAGATAATTGAGTAAAATTACAACATTCATAAAAATATTATTATTAGTACTATTATTATGAAATTTCAATAACTACATTTTCAAATCAAATCAAAATGCTTTATTGTCAGAAAATTTACATTTTATCAAAGCTAAAGGAAAAAAAATACAAATATAAGCAAATAAACATTAAAAAAAATACTCAGACAAAATACACACAAAGTAAATAGGTGCATAACAAAACAAAAATACTGTACAAATTATCAAATTGTACAATTTGGTCGAAATACATAAATAAAATCATTTTTATATACAAATATGCACACAATTATATGTATAAAATTGTCAAAAACCTTAGTCTCAAAAAAAAAACATACAATAAAATAAAACATAACAATAAAAAGCTGGCAAACATTTTGCAAATAATAGGTAGTAGTTAATAACGCCAGTGTGTGTGCTTTAAAAGGAAATATTAAAAAAATCTTTTACTGTATATAGGGCTTTTTGCAGTAGCGTTGATTGAATATTTGGAATAATTAATATATAATATATATTAATTAATATTCAATCAACGGCAGTAGTAAAGATTTTAGGGCATTGCGAAAACAACTAAAAGTGGTCATCGATTTTATTACGGAAGGCAGATGGTTGTGCATTTTTATTGTTTTATAAAGAATAGAGTTCTTTACTAATTCCGACCGTGGAATTGGCAGATGAAGATTATGATCAACGTTCCTTAGTGAATAGCTGTGGGATGGTCTTTCTGGAATCTGCGACACATGTTTGCGGATAAGGCCGATAGATTTAAATATAAATAACGAGGGAAGAGTAATGATCTTATATTTTGTAAAATTTACTTGGCAGTGAGCTCTACTATCAAGTCCTAATAAGTAGCGAAGCGCTCTCTTTTGGAGTATAAATATACGCTCAAATTGGGTCTTGCAGCACGTACCCCAGAATGGAAGAGCGTAACGAAGATGTGACTCAAAAAGAGCATAATAAACTGTTTTGGCCGTGAAAAAGCCTAATTCTCTTGAGATTGATCTTATGGCAAAACATGCCGAGTTTATTTTTTTAGATAACGTAGCTATGTGCAAATCCCATTTCAAAGAGCCGTCCACAACAAGACCCAAGAACTTGACAGACTCAACAACTTCCAAACTAGTATTATTTAGAATAAATGGAGGAATGGTCGTTTTATATGATAAGACTTTAGTTTTTGAGAGGTTTAGGCATAAAAGATTGGAATCGCACCACGATTTAATGAAGACCAAGTCGTTGGAAATTGTTGTATGTAGTGCCCTTGCATTCGGATTGCTCCAAGTGAAGCTAGTATCATTAGCAAAAAGACAGATTTTTCCGCTTATGTTTAGGCTGGCCAGGTCATTTATAAACAGCAGAAAGAGCATAGGACCCAAAACGGAACCTTGAGGTACCCCACATTCAATTGGTTTACAAGAAGATCTTGACGTATCGACCTTTACAAGTTAACTTCTGTTGCACAAATATGACTTAAACCATTGAAGGGATATACCTCTGAATCCATAGTGCTGCAATTTGTTAATTGCATTAAAATAATGTGGTTTACGCAATCAAAAGCCTTTGAAAAGTTACAGAAAATTGTTGCTGTTAAGTAATTTTTGTTGATATTTGAATAAACGCTGTTAAATAGGGAGAACATAGCATCGTTGGTGCATTTTTTGCTCAGAAATCCAAACTGATAAGGGGTTAAGATATTATATTTAAACAAAAATGACAAAAACCTTTTTTTAGCCAGGCGTTCTATGATCTTTGAGAGGGTTGGAAGAAGTGCAATTGGACGATAGTTTGAGGCTTGATCTTTATCTCCTCCTTTATGTAATGGAATGATTATTGCAGTTTTAAGGCAGTTTGGAAAGACCTCATTTTGAAATAACATGTTGATTAGGTCTACTAAATGGATTAGAGTACAATCAGGCATATTTGAAAAGATTTTAAGAGTAAGCCCATCTGTACCAGCTGATGATTTGTTTTTTATTTCGTTAATTGTACTTTAAAGTTCTGTAAATTATACTGGCGTAAAAAAGAAATTGTGCACATTTTCATTAGAGAGATATGACAGAGGATCATCAGAAGGTGTTATGGTGGCCATTAGATTTTTTGCCACGTTTACAAAGTAATTAGTTTAGGTCCTTGGGTGATGTAGAGATAGTGCTAGTTGAAGTAGACTTATTTCTTAGTTCGTTAACAATAGACCATGTTATTTTAGCTACATTGCCAGATTTTGCCAGCCTCCCACTGTAATAGATTTCCTTTGTAGCTTTAATTGTTTTAAGATAAGTTTTCCTATACTGCTTGACGTAATTATGAAAAGCAATAGATTCTGAGAACTTTTTTAGGTAGGAAAGTGAGCGCATGTTTTTTGCCGACACACGAAGACCTTTGGAGGACCAGGGCTTTTGTTTTTTAGTTTTAATTGGCCTTAGAGGAAAAGATATATTTGCAATATCTGATAGCGAATTTAAGAATCTGGAGAACTCATTATCGACATCATTTGAAAGAAAGTTCCAGTTTTCCGTTAGACAATGATTCTTAAAATTTAGAAACTTATTTTTGTTATAAACACGGCCTAATTTACGCAAAGTGCTATTGTTAATTGAATCCAAAGAGAAGCTGGTTGATATAGCTGCATGATCTGAAAAGCCCAAACTGAAAACAGTACGATTTAAGAGTTCTGAAGCAAAGGATGATACTATGTAATCGATGGTGGTGAAGCTATTTTTAGTTATTCTGGTGGGTGAGTCTATGTGCATTATCAAGCCCATTGACTCGAATATAGACTGATCACTCTTGGGCAGCACATACACTGGAATAGTCAATAGGCATGGATTCTAGCAAGCTTAGTAGTTTCTGGCTAAAACTTTGTATATCAGAGTCGAGTGTTCTATATAGACAAACAATGTAGAGATCATGTGAATTATTATAAACAATGGAAAATTCAAACAATTTTTCAGATAATAAGTTATCAAACTTTGTCACTACTGAAAAGTCGTTATTAGTGGACCTTATCAATATGCCTCCATGCGTTATGTTTGTTCTATCGTATGCAGCTATGATGTAATTTTTAATATATATGGGTTCATCAGTATTTAACCAATTTTCAGTAATAGCAACTATTTTAGAGAAATTTAGTTCTTCTAGCAATAAAAATAGCTCGTTAGTTTTGTGTCTTATGGACTGAATATTTAAAAGAAAAATACTAAGCTTACTATCAACCAATTTTAAAAAGGGTGCTTGATCCTCTGGTCGCGTCAGGTATTCTAAAAATTTTTTCTAGATGGCGATCCACTAGAAAAATAAATATTTTGGCTTTCCCTAATTTTTTGGAGCCGCAAAAGCTTCTCCGATGAAAAATAGATTCTAAAGGCAGAAAGGTCCTCTTCAACTTCCGTGGATCCAATACCATAGGCCTCGTGGAACCGGATGTACAGCTATCGGAGAATTATTTTCACTACCATCGATATAAAACTATAAAAATTTTGGTGTTTTTTTTGCATACTAAGATGCTTTTTTCAGAAATTCGTTGTCTTTTTAATAACATTTCTTGCAACTTTTCTTAATTTTAAATATAATTTATGATATGGTTTATTATTTTAAAAAACAACACTCACAGTGGGTAATCGTATTAAGAGTGTAGAAACCATCAAATAGTTGTATTTTGATAAGAAATTCGACTTTAAACCGGATTCTCACCTTTTTTAAAATTTAATCCGACAAAATAGCAAATAATAAAGTAAAAATCGTTATTTTCTCAAAATTATGTTTAAATTAAGGTGAAAACAGAGTATCTGTTTTACTTAAATAGATAGACCGAACCTCGCTCATACTGATATAAATATTTTTTTACTTTACTTTGCTAAACTCATTACAATTATTAATAACTAATTATTAAAAACTAATTGTATTATAAAATGTATGCAAGTCTCTTTGCTTTCGCACCACTGGAATTGGCAACCTTTTAATATAAACTTAATTAAAATAAATAATTTACAAAATACACCATGAGCCGCTACTGTCTTTGCTAAAATAAAAAAAATAGTATAATAGCTAAGCGAAAATAATAACAACCATTTTTCCAGGTAAAAACATTATTTCAATGAAACATAACTAAACACGACAGTACTAAAGCAATTAACTCGTACCAATGTAGCATAAATTTCGATAAGAGGCGTTATCCCTGCAATAAAAGTTGTCCATTGATAAAGAAAACCAGTTAAAGATTAAATTCGAATTTAAAATTTCATGAAGGGATCAATGTATTTATGCACTTACATACAAACACTTCCTAAAAGATTTAAGCCGTTACAGCTTGGCCTTCCACGAAGTCATTGAGATTTACAGGCACTTATGCTACCAGTGGCGTGGAATGTCTTTCTTTTAAATTATTATTTGTTAACTCGATAATTTATATATTTGTTAAGATTTTCTAATCTATCCTATAGTAATAAATAGAATTTGTTAAACCAATAAAATATACATTATTATTATTAAATATTCTGTTGGAAACTTCATTAAAACTATTATCTTGTACTTTTTTTTGTATCTTTGTAATCTAGTGAATATTTTAACAATATACGAATTTTTTATTTATTTTCTAATTGTGCACCCCATTTTACATAAAATTTCATCTAGACTTTTTTATAAAAAATTATAAAAACAGTATATTTAACTATTTCTATGTACCTACTGTTTTATCAGTTAGTAATATTTTAGGTCAAGCATTTTAGGTCTTTTGGCATGCTCTTATAGTTGTTCTCTTAAGTATATTTTAATAGCCCTATATTAATTTTTGGTGGGGACACTTATCAACCAAGCCACCATATCTGCTCATCACTAAAAAAGAGTGACAGCTCCCCTAAAATAATATCAAAAAGAATAGAAATTAAATATTTACTACTCTTATCGTATAACAATTAGAGAACAACTTTCATAAAAAAAAATAAATATTTTAAATTGTTTTTTAATTTGAGTTTTTATTAATTGACTAAATGAAAGTCAAAAATAATAGACAAATTCTTATATGAATAAAATTTAATCTATATTATAAAACTTTTAACATATTTATTTTTCTACATTTAAATTAACAAGATTTGTGTTTTATAAGTCAAGAAGTTAGTATTAAGATGAGTTTTCAGATATTTGATTTAGTTTTAAAATATTTGCTCTTAATGATGACTGTAACGACCCCTTAATGTTTTTTTATTTACTTTTTAAGACAAACAATATAATTATATGCGTATAAAGTTATAAGTATTTTACTTTTTAATTCAGTTTGCCATATTATATATGTAGATTTCATTTAAATCTAAGAATAATAGGCTAAATGTACTACTTTTACCACAACTAAGGATATTTAGCATTTTATATTAATACATTCAAATAATTAAAAATAAATTATTTCTTAATAATAATTTGACGCCCCTTATAAATAAACTAGCAAAAAAAATCTATTATTTGTTTTTTAGATATATCAAAAATATTATATTGTGTATAAATATTATTGATGATATCTTTTATTGAGATTATTAACAGATCTTCATGTATGATTTTATATAATAAATAGCTACTAAGCGTAAATAAGTTTGAATATTATATGAAATTCAGATATTTTAAGTACATGATTGATAAAATAATGACTTTCGATAATATAAAATATCAAAACGAAAAAATTGGTTCAACAATGAAGAAAACAATAATTGAATTTTTCCTTTAACTTAAATTATAAATATTTTTTAAAAGAGTGAGTTTATGTAAAAACGCTAAAAAGACCTTTCTTGTAAAATTCTAAATTTAATTTTAGAACTTATATTGTTCTTTTCTATAAGTTAATTTGTTCGTTAGTTAAAAAGTACCAAATTAAAAAAGATTAATTTACAAAATATATTAATGTTTAATGCTTGATTATTTGAAAATATAATGTTCAAAGAACGTTTTTTTGTAGGGAATTTTATTTCCTATAAACACATGTACATACAGCTAATTTTTTTACTTCGGTAGAAAAGTTTACCGAGTATACTATATATTATATTCTATAAACTCTCGATAGTTTGATAGCCTTGACTTGCAAAAATGAAAGCACAAATAAAAACTAGAAATTTAAAATGATAGACCTCTTAGTATTATTATAATATATAATATTAATATAAGAATACTAATATAATATATTAATGCTATATTTTTTGTTAATTAAAAAATATTTTCAATTTATTTTAAAAAAAAAATTAATTTTAATCATTTTTTGGCCCAGTCTAAAGTAGTATATCGATCCCCATAGAGCTTTTTATTTTTCTTATTTACTTACAAAATAAATACAAGAATTATATTCTTGGACCATACGGGATGGTCGAATAATCCCTACTTTTTAAATATTAATAATATTCCAAATAATTAAATTGAATTTTTGTTGCTTAATTTCATTAACAAAAAAAGTAGGTGATTAAGCGCAAATTTATTTAAAATGAACATAATAAAATGTCTATTTATTTGTTCTTAAAAGTTAATTTTATGAAATAAAAGTTGCTTTGGATACGACACTGGTCCACTTGCAGAATATCACTCGACCACCTTCTGAAAGGCGCCAACACAGACGCATATAAAAACGTACCTACTGGTGAAAACGAGGGTTAAATATATACAACATAATAAAGCTGGTTATTGTAAGGATATTTTGACTGGCCTGAAATGTCCAAATGTCCAAGAGTACTTTTTTAAATTATATTTTTATAAGCGTGGTAATAACTGATAATATTTATAATAATTAACCTTGATTAGTTGTCAAAAAAAAGCAGATACTACGGCTAGTATAATATTTGTATAATGATATTGCTATAAGTTATATAGTTATCTATTTTTTTTATAAAAAAATTATAAAGACTTAAAGCTTAAAATGTGACGATGTGCAGAATTTCTAAATTGTCCACTATAAAAAATTCTAAACACTTCTTTTTTTTTTGAATTAGGAGTTGTGTGTGCTTTTCTTTTTTAATAGTTTTTTTTTTGCTTTAATTAGCAACATTTAGTTTATAAATTTGAATTATATGCATAATTACCCAACATAAAATATCAAATGGATGCATTGTGTCCGGTAGAATCGATTCACTTTCTCGTAGAAAGAAACCAAATTAATTAGATCCACTTTACAGGACAAATTAAGTTTGTTGTAGTTTTGGATTTATTTTCACCTCTTCTACACACGTATTAAATCAGAATAAATTAAATAGCATTATATCCTTTTTTAATCTGTGTGCAAAATCTGATACATCCAAACGTATTATGATATTTGTCCAATAAGAGGCGGCAAATTCGCATGACATCGTGTAAACATCTGATTTTTTAAATTCTGCCATACTTATAATATCGTTACTCATTCAGCTATTGATGTATTAACGTTTTTGTTGTTGTTATGATGGAAAACTTGATCAGAGTGTTTCTGAAGGAGAAAATAGCCAGGGATCGCGGAAAAAATTGCGATAAAAGACAAACTCGACAAACCACAAAACTCGAATAACACCCAACGGTACTTAAAGAGGCAGTAAGCACGCTATAATAGTGGCTGATTTTGAATATTTAAGCCTATTGTCTTAGCGCTTAAAATAGGTTCAGATTCGATACATGGAAATAGCTTTTGTTTTTTTTTGTAATAAATTAATTTAAATTTAACAAAAGATTATTTTGTTTTCAGATATAAGGCCAATGATCCCATGCTAATTAAGCTTCGTCCGCCTTGCCGGCATCAAGGATCTAGAGGAAAGAACAAAATTTTTAAATGTAACGATATTTCCAAAAACGTACTTGTGATAGACAAAAAAAATTTATTCTTTAAAATGGACAGAAGAGAACCGGACAAGCGGCTATCCTTTTTGATGAATGTTAAACTGTGTGTACCCTAAACGCACTCGTGTTCGAGGTGAGGAGTAGCAAAGAAGAAAGAAACGGTGCTGTTTTCCAGTAAACTACTTTTTAGTCAACTACTTTACAGTAAGTTCTTTTGTAAGTTTTTTTGCAAGACGAACAAATAAAACAGCAGAAAGAACACTGAGCGGCAACGTAGTACAAGATAGAAGAGGTTGATGACTCAAAGCTAACAAATACTCCGAGCAAACGTTAATGGTGTACGAATTCATTTCCAAATTGAAAGCATGTGAAAGTAATTACGCGCCTAATAAAAATAAGGGACTTTATTTGCCATCTTTCCTAAACATAAATCGACTTTTTAAACTGTATAACAGCACGGTTATTGATGAGTTCAAAGTAAAATAACCTTTTTTTATCAAACTATTTGAAACTAAATTTAAATAGGGGTTTGGGACACCAGCATGCGATTCATGCAGTTATTGCTATAAATCTAAGACCGAAATTAAGTTATTTGGACCTGGCTGAAAAACAAACTTTGACGACCAATTTTATAATCCATAAACGGAGAGCTAGAGCCTTTCATTCATTGATAAATTCGTCTTAACAGATTTGTGACTTGTGTATTTGACTTACAACAAGTACAGCCCAGTTGAACATTGGTGAAGCATCTTATGCTCGTCAATTTAGCTATTCTTTTTGTATCACAGACTGACTAAAAGGCGCGCTCAGGAAATATTAACAGATAGTAGATAAGTCTGCTAGATCAGTTAAGAAAATTATGATATTCTTTCCGGTCCACGGACATTCCTGGTTACCCGCTGATAAAATGTTTGGATGTGTGGAAAAAAATCTACGTAAAGTTGAGGAGATGTTACATCCAAATGCTTATATTCAAATTTATAAGGAATCGGGAAGCGATAGAGAAAAATTATAGATATGAGCGGTATAAAACGAATATTTATACAGAAATTCAGAAAAAATGAATCCTTCAATGTCAGTATCAAACTTAAACCATCGTATTATTTTGATGACAAATTAAAAATATCAATGCCACTGATAAAGCGTGGTCAGAATTTAAAAAACGTGCAAGAGCTATCTGACACCTTAGTTGTGAGTCTGATCCACGAAGATAAAAAAAGATGTTAAAAATTTGGAAGATGACGCCAACTAAGCTAAGATTGCGCCACAAATTCCAGAAGGAGCTCAAGACGATGAAGAGACAGAAAACTTTTGCAAATGCTACGAAGAAGACCAAGTGGACCACATTTAATTTATAAGTTTTTCTATTAAAATTATTTCTAGTATCTTTGATTTATGTGTTTTATTTTATATTGAGTTAAAAAATTGCTCAGCTGAGTTTTATATTTTTTATTCCATATTTAATGTTTACAGCATAGAGCATTATGTACCATATCGGCCACAACAAACCGCAATATATCCACACTAATGGATCAATAAGCGTTATGTCCAACTGTTTATTGACTTTTTCTCACAACGTTCAGGTCGTTTTGAAAAGCTACTTCTCATTTAACCAATTCTGATATCCAACCAGATTTTTACTTCATGCGCTTTAATAGTCCGAGTTTTTGTTTGAACTGCTTCCGAACATTAAAGTGGGGCCGACATTGAATATCTATTAGACACCATTTGGATCATTTTAGGATGTCCATAGGATAGATTCAAAGATATGCAATGGCTCAACGGGTGTTTTCTGGGATAATATTTTAAAAATGTTTATGGTAGACCAAACAGCACAGATAGTATAGGTATTTTGCACGTACTCCACGACATGTACGTACACAGTACACTCTGTTCTATTTTGGATGAGATTTCACGGTATCTCTGTAATTTTTTAAGATACGGCTTTGCGGTTTTCGCAACCGTGTATCACTTTTTTCGAAAACTTTTAAAGCCACAAGCAGAAATATTCCAACTACTTTTGTTCCTGAAATACAGGGCGAAAACGAAAATGTTCACCTTTAAGATGTAATTATTTCTCAGGCCCTGTATAAGATAGAAAAAAAAATGAAAACTGCTTATAATAGATATTTTTATATATAAGTCAGTGGCGTATAAAAAAAATTTTTTAGAGCACTGTTTTTTAGATTGAGCACAAACTTGGTATTTTTTAAAAGGGATAACCTCTATAATTTAACGTCAGATTTTTGCATTTTTTTTTCTGAATACACTAATATATCACAACATAATCTTTAATCAGTTTTAGCTTAAAAAATCAGAAAAATCCATATTTAGTTTGTTCTTTAATAGTAGGCCATGAATTATTTCACACATGGAGTTAATTATTACTTTTTTAAAATGCCATGTGATTTAAACCTATTTATTTAATAATATTTTAAACATAAACTTAAAATATTACTCTTTAACATAAACTTAAAAATACTGGAAAAAAATATATCGGTATAGATTTAACAATGAAAAATTTAATTACAACATTGACATGTTGTCTTAGACATAAAGCACATACAGTTTCAATTCGCTTTGGGCATTTAAAATTATAAAGGATTGCCCTTGTAAGTTTCTGAATGCTTCTTCGGTTGAGGCTCGGAGTTTATCTTTTCTATATTATTATGCCGATTTTCATAAATTTGAATTTTTATGTATTACCATACAAAGAAGTCTAAACTACTTAAATTCAGTGACCCCGGGGGCCATCTGATTGGCCTGTTTGTGCCAATCCAGCGTCTACCAAAATGAGCACTTAAATATTCTCTAACTATCCTTAAGTTATAAGCTTCTTCTTCCTGGAAATATATCTGATGTCGCTGTGCCAAAGGTATGTCCTCCAGCAATTCTGGCATATTATTTTGTAATATATTTAGGTATCGTTGGGCAGTTAAGCTACCCTCAAAAAATGTATATATAATTTTAGTGCCCAATATAAAACATGAAACACTAAAACCAAATCGGCCTCGTTGCTGCTATTTAAAAGTAATATGTTCGTTTTCTTGATACCAATGTCTTGTATTTTGCCTATTAAATATACCGCTGCTGCTTATATGGGATTCGTCAGATCCTATTACCTTTCTTGCAAAATCCAGATCTTCGTTAGATTTGTTTAAAAACCATTAAGAATACTATAGCACGAGATGGCTGACATCTTTCTGAAAATCTAATAAGATATTTTTTGAATTTTTTAACGAAATAAAATAAGTCGAATTTTTACACGTTTAAATATAATTGCAGCGTTGCTTCGAGGTTTTTGTTATAAAGGTTTAAACACTTTACATCATACATAAAAAATTTGAATTATTGAGCCATCATTATTCATTTGTATTGACTTTGTCATTTAGTATCCATAAATGCAATAAACAAAACGTTTTTTATGCACGTTCAAGATTTATGCATGCGTGAAAAAAATGTATGGCCTACTTTTAAAAAAACAAACATAAATATGGCTCTTTCTGATTTTTAAGCTAAAATGTACTAAAGATTAGGTTGTGATCCATTAATGTATTCAGAAAAAAATGCCAAAATTTGACGTTAGAATATATTCATTCCATTTAAAAAATACCAAGTTTGTGCCCAATCTTAAAAATAGTGCTCTAAAAAATTATTTTAAATCTACCACTGTCACACCATCTATTATAAGCAGCTTTATTTTTTTTCTATCTTATACTAGTGGTTAAATGTTGGTGAACATGAATTAAATGGTTATCGTAAAAGTAAAATCACTGAACAAGTTTAAAACATATGAACTCATATTTTTTCGAATAAATTCTTTTTTATTATTGTTTTTATTAATTAATCTTACGGGAATAAGTGTGCTCAGGTTACTTTTATTATTTTAGGTCTACACGTGTAAGATGTTAATTTATTTTACTTATTATATTTTATATGTTTTTTGTCGAGCATCAAAAATTAATAAAAAGGGCAACGATAACCGATGGGAATGTTTAGGGCTGACATGTAAAGATAAGGTCGATCTGTAAGAATCTTTAAGTTTTATGATTTTAAGAGGTTTTTCGGAGTTAACAAAATAATACTACTTGCGGGTAAAAAGGTCACTTCGGAGAAAATTATAATGTGTGGAAATGTTGGTGTTTACAAGTTCTCAAAAACATAGGCGATGACAGATGTTTACCAGAATTCTTTTACGGGATATTTCTAATATGATTCTTTTTAAAATTCAGTTCGACGGTAATTTTACTCAAAAATAGTCGCTCAGCAGTGCCCACTTGCTCACCCGTAACTTTTCTCTTGTGTTGTGGTTAGTGCTGTTATTGAACCATTTATACCTGTTAAATTACAAAGGCGAGAGTTTTCACTGAGCAATGTTTTACCTTATGTTTTTCCCATTATTTTAATCATTATCAGTATAAAGAAAGTAATATTTAAATGCGCATCCTTCCGTACTAAGTGTAGTGACCTGACACCTTGGTCCGTAAAACAACGCTAGCTAGTGTAAGTAGGTGTGTGGCACTAGTGCAACCCAGAGTGTTGTGACACCTGGGATTATTTTGTAGACTGTCTAAGTGGCCATTACATCAGTGTGTTGTTTTGTGGAGTGCTTGCTAGCACTATCTCATCAACTCGATTTCTAATGCTGGACATCAGGTTTTGTTCTGCCTGGATTGGAAAACAACTTTTTAACAAGGTCTACTGATGTCTATAATTTGAAGGATGTTAGTCTTATTGATAGTTTTATAGTATTATGTACAGGTACTATAAACCTGAAATGACCTTGTGTAAACGTATTTTACTTTTACTTAGCAATCACAATAATTAGGGTAAAATATTTGCTCATAGGTACCTTTTACTTTTTAGGTATGTAGTATCATATCATCTTATATCAATGATCTCGAATCCTGACGTAAGCAATACATCTATCATTCCGTCTTCTTACACGTTCCACATATACACCACAAGTTACTGTAAGTACATTTATCGTTTTGCTACTATTTACAAGTTTATTGTTGTAATACATCCTAACAAAATGTTGTACATAAATTAAAATCTAATAAAACAACTGGAAATAATATAAGAGGCCCTCTAAAGAATTTAGGTCCTGACACACGTCACCATCTCTACTTTGGAGTCGCCCAAGCGCCCAATTGTTTATTATATTTTTCTTTTTATGTTTTATTTTGTTTATTTTTGGACTATTTTGACTTTATTTGACGTATTAAAAATTTTAAATTTATTTAAATGACGCTCACCGGTTTTAATTATTACAATATATCCTTAAAAAACAATGGAAAATTTTTCTGACTCATGTTTACCGTTATACGTAACGGAAATTTTCCTGTTTGATTAATTTATTAAAATATCCTCTACTCTATCGACCATGGTGTGTGTGTACGCCAATGACGAAACGTAAAAGAGAGAAACAGAAGTCAAGTTCCGGCGACGATAAAACAGAGGACGCGATTCATAATATTTTCTCTCTCAGGGCCAGGCGAGGCCAAGCCAGGCCAGGCAAAGGCAAACGGCAAAAGCACAACTTGTCGATGCCGGGGCCGGTTTGCACGCCTCTCCACGATCCGCATGTCTACGAATTCGTCGTGTCTGTGGTTAGTTTCCGCCACAAACCCGGCTGGTGCACAACATAACCTAAACAAAACGTAAAATGTCGTCGTCTACGGTAGGCCAAAATATACCGTCTTCGGCGGACGCGTGCCAAAATATCGTCCACACATTGATGTGTCATCGACAAGGTGGTGAAAGCGAGGGATTTTCGCGACGTGCAATCGAATCCCTAGTGAAAAAATTAAAAGAAAAACGGGACGAGTTGGATTCACTTATTGTTGCCATAACGACGGGAGGTTCCCAACCGAGTAAGTGCGTCACGATACAGCGGACTTTGGACGGGCGCCTACAGGTGGCGGCGCGAAAGGGGTTTCCCCATGTGATTTACGCGCGAATTTGGAGATGGCCGGATTTACATAAAAATGAACTGAAACATCTTAAGTTGTGTACGTACGCGTTCGATCTCAAGTGCGATCTCGTTTGTGTTAATCCTTATCATTATGAGCGGGTTGTCTCGCCCGGTCTGGATTTATCATCGCTCACTCTACAGTCGGTGCCTGTTAGGAACAACGGGATTATGGACGTTGAGACTGATATAAGTAGGTGGAAGCACAGTTTAAGTTCAACAAAAACCAATCGCGACTTGTGAATTTGCAATGTCGTTTCTTAGACTTTTATACAGGGTGTCAGAGACCGAACAGTTCACCCTGAAAATCTTGAAAAATAAGTTGCTTAGCCAAAAACAGTTTAACACATCAAATTTAATATTAAGGGGGACATTTTGAGGGATTCCATTACAAAATTCGCCTTGTCCACATTCAGTGAATTTTTACAAATGGCAAAAAACGTTTTACAAGAGCTATGAATATGAATGCAAGCATTTCTTATATCTATAGAATTGCTTTACTAGATACGGCAGAAATTTTAGTACTTACTTAAATCCCCTTAACTCCGTTTCAAAAAAATTGCATATATAAGACAAGTTCTGGCATAAAAAAAATACAGCATATAAAGTTTTTCTTAACATTGCGAAAAACATAGGAAGATTTGTCAGGTTAAAGCACCATCAATTCCTACTTTACAAACTTCATTGACTTCACTCTCTTCATTCATTCTCCCAATACTTGTATACTAGTCAATAAAAAAAATTGTAAGATTACAATTAATTTTACCTTTATTTGATTAAATTGTCTTTCATATTTAAAATTACTTTTATTCTCCTAGATCAGGGCTTCTTAAACTATGGGTCGCGACCCCAAATAGGGTCATAAAACATTGAGGTTAAACAATGATTCAATAACACTGACTGTAATGTGAATTAGTGAAATATTGACGCTCTTCTCGTGTGGTCAATTGTCAAGTGTTCCGCCCTAACAAGAGTTTAGTTTTTTTTTTTTTATTGATTTGGTAATTAATAAATTAATTATTATGTGTAATATGTTATTTTTATATATTTACTGTATTTTAGGATCAAAATAATTTTTGGTCATGGATAAATGGCTGAACTTAAATAAGAATGCTAATGATGCCGATGGTAATGCTACAAATCTTCTCAGGCAGGATAAAGTATTAGGAAACAGGCATTTAATATGCGAAAAAGAAAATATGATGAGTCTTTTCTTTAATTTGGCTTTACATTTCAAAATTGTAAGGGTAATGAACAACCTCTTTATTTGATCTGCATTGGAGTGTATCTTGAATCAAAGCATGTTTCGTATGTCAATAAACCAAAAGACTATTTTAACAGACTGTTTAAATCTATAAATAAAGAAAAGAAAATCTTTGAAAAATTTATAACCATTAATGAAAAATATTTACTAGCGTCATATGAAGTTTCATACTGTATTGCTAAAAATAAAAAGCCGTTCACTATTGGAGAAGATCTTGTATTACCTGCTGCTATTAAAATGGTAGAAATACTACATGGAAGAAAATGTTGCGATGATATTTAAAAAATTCCTTTGTCGAACGACACTCTCTCGAATAGAATTTCTGATATTAACAGGGATCAATTAGTACAACTTATTATAAGAATTAAAGAAAGCCCAAAATGTCCAATTCAGTTGGATGAAGCAACTGATATTACTAAATTGGCTCAGTTGTTAGTATATGTTAGGTATGTTTATTAAAAAAGCGTGGAGGAAGAATTGTTATTTTGTCGACCTGTGAAATATCATAGTACCAGGGAAAGACATATATTGTAAAGTTGAGTTGCTAAAAACAGAAGCTTTTTTATTTTTTATTCAAGCTGCTCATTATGATCATATAAATTTTACTCATTGCCTTATTCACCGAGAGGCTCTTGCAGCAAAAAAATTTTCACCAGAATTGAACAATGTGCTTCAGGATGCTGTTAAGATCATAAATTTTATTGAGAGCCATGTCCTTAACAGCCGCTTATTTTCAAATCTCTGTAAGGATACGGATTCCAACTACACAACTTTGTTATTACATGCAGAAGTAAGATGGTTGTCAAGAAGTCAAAGTTTAAGAATAATATTTTTATTAAAGGACGAGATTGAAATAGTCTTAACCGAACTAAATGTGAACTTGCTCCTCATTTTCAAAATGACTTAAGGCGATCCAAGTTGTGTTATTTTTCAGATATTTTTGCGAAACATCAACTTGTCTATTCAAGGAAAAAATTGCCATATATTTACTTCAAATGATTAAATTGAAAGTTGTATTAAATATATGAACATTTGGAAAAGTAGGGTCAAAAAAATGTGTTCGAAATGTTTTAAAATTGTCGACACTGGAATTTTATAATCGTGAAAATTCATTCTAAAACTTGTATTGCAAAAATCATTGTAGATCACTAAAACGCGCTAGAAATACAGTATATATTTGTATTAAATAATATAAGTACATATTTTATATTAAATATTGATTTCCAAAAAAAATAGTTTGAATTCAAAAGCCGTTTTGGATTGCCTTAAGTGAGATTGAGCACCTGCCACTTAAAGCTCAAGAGGAATTTGCTGAACTTTCGAGTGACTCAAACTTAAAACTGCAATTCAAAAAAAGCCCTTGACTGAATTCTGGATCGGAATAGGAATTTCCCACAATCGCCAATATGGCAATAAATGTACTTCTGTCCTTCAACACCACATATGTATGTGAAGTTACTTTCTCTGCTTTAACACATATTAAATCCCAATATCGTTCAGCGCTGAAAAATTTTCGTAAGGTCTTACGTCCAGCAGTTTCAAACATTTCAAGATTTGATTTGTTATGCAATAAAAAACAGACACATCCTTCTCATTAAGTTTTTTACTTATATTTTAATTTAATACGTACCACGCAACTACTTGAATATATTCGAGCGAATTAAGACGGTCAGAATCCACTTTTATTTTTGAAACTATAATAAATACAATTTTATAATTTTTTGTGAACATTTTAAGAAGCCCTGTCCTAGATCACTGTTGTATTATTGATCGCGATCGACTTTCTGCGACAAACGGTATATTTTGCTTGAATTGCTTGAATTGCTTTTGCTATAATTGCTCTTGATGGAACCCCAAAAATCATGAATTTCAGGAGAAAATTGTTCAGTCTTTGTTTTTAAGGAATAAAATAAGGTACCAAATTTCCTAATGTGTAAGCATTGAGCAGATGTTAAATGACAGAATTTTAATTTTACATTTAGCACTCTTTGAAATTGCGTAAACATTATAGTTTTCTTTCTTATCACGCAAGAAAACCGTTCATATACAGTTTATCTGGGCAACTTAAAATGACCCTTCATAGAACGATTTTCTCGTAATAAAATTTTGCGTTCCTATTGGTCACATGGATAGAACGACTTTTGAAATAATAGAGTTGCTGGATTGGGTAAGTTTTGAAATGGTACTTGATTTTTCTTATGATCTCATTATAGGCTAAGGCGAGTATTGGCATGATTTAATTTGTTAAACATATAGAGGGCTATTAGCAGAATGAACTGATATGAGTTTCGAAATAGAACCCCTCATTTATTGATAAAAATTGGTATTCTCTGACATCATTTCCTCACCCTCAGAGCCCCCATATCCATTTTTTTAATGGGAATAGGGGTCAAGGGATACCTTGAATGAAAGGTAATTTGATTCTCTACATAGCTTTATTTTTATTTTTCTTCTTTTATCAATTCCTTCTCAAGAAATCTGATTAAATATGGATGAAAAGATTACTCATTTTAAATGGAAAAAATAAAAAGTACTTATCTAACACCTATTTGATTAAATGGTGAAAATGATCTCCGTTGACCTCCATACAAAAATACAATTGTTGTTCAAATTGACTCCGCACATTAGCAAACATTTCAGGCGTTATTACTGACGAAATTTACAATTCTATTTTAAAGATCTTTAAGGGAGTCAGGCTTTGTGGGGAAGACTTTGGTTTTTAGATGACCCCATTAAAAAAATCCAAAGAGGTAAGATCGGGAGATCTAGCAAGCCATTCTACGGTACCTTCCGGTCAACTTATAATCCAGGAAATATAACGTTCAAAAAATGACGAACGGCAGCAGCATAATGTGGTGGTACCCACTGATTTTAAAACATCAGTTAATTTTCTAAAATGTTATTCAAGAAACTCAGTTATTCTGGGATTGATGACGTTCTGCAGGAGTTCCAAGTAATTTTCAGCACTAAGATTTGTATTAATAAAAAAAGGTCCACCAATATGACCTCCCAGAATACCAGCCCATACATTAAGTTTTTGAGGTCGCTGCGTAGATGTTCTTCGAAACAAATGAGGACTAGTATTGCTCCAGTATTTATTAACAGTTGTGTCTATTGACTTCACCATGCAAATAAAAGGAGCATTCGTCCGAGAAACATACAAAAATTATGCAGAAAACTTTTCTCACGTTTTAAACTGACACTAAAGTACTCACAAAATACGGCGATGAAAATGATCTTCATTTAGCTCATGTACTAGTTTAATTACTTAGGCATATTTGTGTAATTTTAAAATTTTGTGAATGGTACTTATAATCACCCACATGCGGAAACAATTTTTCGAGCAGATATATTCATTCTTACCATCTCAACATGACCCAACACTGCAATTTCTACCACTTAATTTCTCACTAGGTGCTAAACTTAATTTTTTCTGTTTTGTACTGATCTTGTATCCTGAAATTTCCTCATTAAATTCTTTACATAATGATGATTTATCCTTTTATCCGGCTGATTATCATAAAAAACACATGCTGCTGCTCTAGCAGACTCATTTTTGTTGATAATAAAAATGCGCCAACTCAGTTCTTTCTTGCAGTGTATAAAGCATTGTTATCAATACTATCAATATCATTAGTACTAGATTTAACAAACACTTTAAGCTACTGCTCACTTCAACAAAACACAGATACCAAAATAAAAATAATTTATGCAGGCAACAAAATTGCAGGATTGTTCAGATCAGCCACTTTACTAATATTTATTGAGAACGAATTGATAAAATAAAAAAATTAAAATAGAGCTACATTATTTAAGAATAAAATTATCTTTAGTTTAAGATATATTATTTGCATTTAAGGTATGGGACGGAGAGGATAAAAGGAGAGAAATGCAATTTCTGTCAACAAATATCCTCCTTAATAATAAAAAGTGTTCGGCCACTTTTGGCTAAACAGTTTATTTTTGAAGATTTTCAGGGTGGACTATTTTGTCTCGGACACCCTGTATGTTACTGTGTTAGTAAAAACTTTTAGAAATAGTTTAGGACAAAGGTCTAGTTTAACAAGCTTTATGAAAATCGCCCTTAAAATTATGGAAAAAAGTTTAAAAAGTGTATTATTTTACCAGGTCCAAAATTCCGAAGGTGGAAAATAAAATTTACTTTTAAAAATGAAAGTTTTTTTTTCAGGAAAAGAACCTCGGCAATAGACATTAGGTCATATTTGAAAGAAGTACATTTCAAAGAACTACTTCTTAAAATAGGTTATCTTATAAGAATAATATACATGTAAGTATCTCTTCCTCTTATAGGAAATAATTAAACTTGATAAATTAACTGTAATATCTAATCCAAAATTAATTAATGAAACTAATAAGACCTATAAAAAATTAACATTTAAAAAAGGGATGATGGATAAAATGAACGAGTAAAGAGTTAAATTCGTATAGATTCATCAATAAAAATTCATATGAAGTGATGAAAAAGGTTCTTTGGCAAAAAGTGTATTACTCCTGTTACACCTAAACTGTAAAAATTTAAAAAGAGTACCAGAATTCAAATAATTAAAAAAAAAATTTTTTATTGAGTTAGGTACTACTAATACTACTCTAGGTACTACCCTATTTTCTAGTAAAACATTTTATCAGCTTCATAGAAATTAAACAAACAGTATAGACCCTTAGATATGCCTCTTACTTAAAATTCAGACATCCTCGAGCTAAAGCTTGGACACTTATCGTTGGATACTATCTAATACCTGAAATATTTCAAAACAAAATATAAAATTTCTACCTTCCTAACCTAACTTCATTTTTTACCAGTTGATACAGCACAGACGGGGTCGGCGGCTGTTAAAAATTTTAATGCAAACAGACTTAGCGTATCCAGCAAAACAGGCAATGACCAAACATCAAATTATAATATACTTTTTCAATAAATACATAAAATATATAATATATGACTGCTGATGTACAAGCAATGTGATTTTTTTGTATTTCATAAAATTTCATTACAATCTGAGCATTATTAAATTATTAAAAGTACAAATATTTTGTATAAATAATATATGTAATATTGTAATTATACCTTGTAACAGGATTAGTATATTGTATGTATTTTAATCACGAGCTGCAAATAAATATATCTAGGATAACTAAAAGAGTACATCAAGATATTATAATATGTGATAATCTGACTATAATTTCTTGTTAGTTGTTTATTGTATATACTTTCTTTCAATTTCCTTTTTAAAACATAGTAAAACATATCCAATAACCGCGAAATATCATTATATTCACAATGACAATTATTATATCACGAGATATAATAATTATCATTATTATATCTCGCCCATAGGCAATAACACCTCTACAAAAGGACAAAGCGCTCCAAAAAATTTTGCTCGTGACGTCACACGTTTGGGCCATGCACTTCGGGTTGATTTTCGCGTGAATTCAGCTGTTGACGCTACCGTTGTTCGTCCACGGAAGGCTTCCTGCAACGCTGCCAGACTTTGCAGATTGCCGTGAACGTTAGGATGATCTATCACTATCTTAAAATAATTAAATCTATATCTTTAACTGCTCTTACTTTACAATTTAGTTAAAAAAAAGAGTGCATCCTTATTTCTCTTTTTATAATTTAAACTTCCATTTTTTCAAATTTTATCATTATCTAATACCACAGATGTAAATAGCTACTTGCCAATAGGAGTTCTTTCTATATAAATCTGACAATGGCATACATAAAACATACCTTTGAATGTTTCCTGAACTCTATTCTATTCCTAGCATTTTTTAAAATAAGCCAAATATTGAGAGATTAGCATATGAAATCCCTTGGTTTTTAAAAATCGGTGGCCCACATCGATGACGTCACGCGCCAAGCACTAAGGCCTTGTCTTTGAGTGGGTGTTGCCATAGGGGACCAAAAAGTCAATAAGAATTTCAAAAATCATGTTTCGGTTTAAACATATTATTTCAATTCAAATTTTAATTTCGAAATTATTAAAATAAATTTGGTTTAATTCGCTTCACATAATAAAATCTCAAACTAAAACTACCATAAGTAAAAATGTAAATTAAAAAAAAAATATATTTCTTGTAAAACATTTAAGAATTACACTTTTTTATTATATTACGATTTTAATAAAAGAGTTTCCATAGTTAAAATTAAGTAACGCATTTTATATTTATTTTTAATACAAACTTATTTTGATTTTAACTGTTTTAATTAGAAATATTCGTGTTTTAAAATTGGAAAAGATTTTTCTTTATGTAAGACGTATAAGCGATTTTTTTTGTTAAAGAATTTAAAATTCTGAAATTTCATATTTAACTTAGTATAGTGTAAAGTACCTTTTTCGTCACTTCACATACATAAATGTTTTTTGATTAATGTGTATCGAATTTGTCGTTAAATTTATCCATCATCCCTATTCTTAAAATGCTCATTTTTTATAGCTCTTACTAGTATATCTAATTGATTTTAGAAAAAATATTACAGTTAAATTGTCAAGTTTTATAAGAGGAATTGTATATTATTCTTAGAAGAACCTACGTTTGGAAGTATTTTTTTGGAATGCGAATTTAATAGATCAGTAAGAGGGAAATAAAAAAAAATTACTTTAACAACCTGGATCACTTTAATAAGAAAAATTAGAACCGAAAAATATTTTTTTTTAGTCAGATAGCGAATAAAAAAACTAGAAAATGAAAGTGAAAAAAAGCCAGTAAAAGTGTTCTTCAAAAAATCGGTTATTAATCATTAATATTTGTCATGTTTCTCAAATATATGTAGATAGCCTCCTACATTTTTTTTTCAATATTGACCTAATGCCTATCGTTTCAGAGGTTCCAATAAAAAAAAGAATAACCTAAACCGTCCTTATCTGGTATACATTATTTACACATATAACGAAATTCCTCCCGATTGTGTTTCTTAAATCATTTCTAATGTGTCTCAATATCGCAAAAGAATGTTCCTTGCCACAGTTAATGACTTTTCTAATAATACGATTTCTAATTTTCCAAGACACCTATTTAATGAATTCTAGAGTTTCTGAAATAAAAATGTACAAAGCCTAATGCTCTTATCTGTCAATAGTAACATCCGGGTCGCATCTGTTTTCAAAATCTCGGAGAATCGCACCATTTGCTTTTTATATTGTGTGGGTGAGATGTTTTGGAAACATTCAAGGTTTACCGGTTTGATGATTGTTGTTTGTAAAATAATTTAAGAATTTGTCTTTTAAAAAGTCTTTTCAGTTTTATCAAAATTGACTTTTTGATATAAAGTTGTGGGTAAGTAATGCTGAACTAATGTGTCCTCTTAAAAAAATGCATTTATTGAGTGTCAACATGACCGAGGTTATTTTATAGATTTTTTTAAAATAAATCCCCATTTTAAAAGTGATGAACTGTAAAACTTTAAAAATTCGTAATATTAATAATTTGTTTATTATTAACTTCATGGAGTTTATAAAGGCAAAAAACTAGGAAAAAAAAGGAACGAGAAAAGAAAAAAAATATAGCATGATTAGCACTAAATTCGATTTAAGTTAAAACTATAATAATTTATATATATATTTATATAATTATTTATAGTAATTATTATAATATTTTTTTAAATATTTTGCCTTGGTATTAGTAAACGCTTTATTTTTATATTGACATTAATAAAATTCTTTTTTTGTGAGATTTTATTGTAAGTGGTAAAAGTTTGACCTACTTAGGGTTATAAACAGGTCAAATTTTGGGGCCAATATAAGAAACCTCAAGGTTAAATGGTTTTCTTATTTTAACTGGAGGATGAAGCTACTAAACAAGAAGGAACCTTATCAATATTACTTTTCGCTCTTATAATTTATGATACACCCAAACTTAAACCTTTAGAACAAAAAATCATTTAGGCATTTTAATTTATATTCAAATCGCAGTACCAAGATATTGTTGCACGATAAGGTCCTTCTAAGAAATGCAGCCGTTGTGGTGGTCTCATGTCTAAACATATTTAAAAGTCGAAAACTGTGCAATACTTAAAACTCGTTTTTCTTGTTATGTTTTTATGCTTGTCTCCGGAATTGAAAATATTTAATAAATGCGCTTGATCATGCACACCAACATCTCATTAAACACTATAAAATACGCCTTAAAGTGTGAACTAATAAAATTAGTTTATTTTAATTTTCTATTGCAGACATGGGCCAAACAATTCAACATCACCACCCACAACATCACATGGTGAACCCACAATCTCCACCTCACCTTGCAATGTACGGCATACACATGCCAATTCCCAAAGAAGAACCTCAGCTGCCTCCTGAACAACCTCCTGATCTAAATTGGCCTCAACCACCTCATCAACATAACGTTAGTGGTCGTCGTGTATCGCCCCCTCATCAGCCTGTCAGTCTTTCACCACAAATGCAACAAGTAAGACCCAACTATTAATATGTGAATTTAATGTACTATTCAAAATTATTTTTAGCCAATAAGTATAACGCCTCCAGAGCCGCCGGCTATGCATTATTATAATGGCCAAACAGACAACAGGGGATCTCAAAATTTATTAGAAATGGTGCAAGCACCTACCAATGTGATACCTCAAAAGCAAATGCAGACTCCTCCTCAATTACCTCCGCCTGCAATTGCTGACAATAATAGTGGTCCAATCAAAAACAATGTGTATCCTGTTAATAATTGGGAACAGCAGCAGCAATTGAGTATTCAAACAGATAATAGTAATTTAGGTAAAAAAAAATTGTTTTCGTCAGAGTATTCATTAATAAACGAGTTTATTTTTTAAAGAGAATCTTTTTGAATATTTTCTTTTTAGGTCTTTTATCTAATCAAGCTTTACCAGAATACTGGTGCTCGATTGCATATTTTGAACTCGATGCTCAAGTCGGTGAGACTTTTAAAGTATTATCGAAAATTCCTTCTGTATCTGTTGACGGATATGTAGATCCCAGTAGGGGAAATAGATTTTGTTTGGGTAAGTTAGTTTTTTGACTAATTTTTTTTGTTATTCGTTAAGTTTACTGTTTTGTTACAGGTGCTCTTAGTAACGTCCATAGAACAGAACAAAGCGAGAGATCAAGACTACATATAGGAAGAGGAGTTGAGCTAACCCTCAAAGGAGAGGGAGATGTTTGGCTAAGATGCTTAAGTGACCATTCAGTATTCGTGCAAAGTTATTATTTGGATAGGGAGAATGGCAGACAACCAGGCGAAGCGGTTCATAAAATATTTCCGGGAGCAAATATTAAGGTAGTTCGGTTTAGTCTATAAATTTAATGTTGTTACACATGGAATAACCTTCACTACACATTAAGGTGAAATAATATGTAACAAATTTAATATTATTTGCCTGTAAGGTCAAAAGATACATAAAGAATGCTCGACAATAACAATTGATGACAAATGAACTAAGGATAGTGATTGCTACTAATATCAAACAAGTTTATTTAAATAGCACAAAACAGATTAAGACTTAATTTAACGTCAGTTATATTAAAATAACAGCTTCGTCAAGAAAATTTGCTGAGATCGAATCTTACCTCACACAAATATTATTTTTTTATTTTAATTCAAATCTTCTGCCTGCGCTTCATGAAGAAATTTTTGGGTTATGAGGTTTGTTTTACAAATAAATAAATTCCTAGTAGTAAGTCCAAAGTTGCATATTTACTTAACTGCGGACAAGGAGATATTAATTAATAATAAGACTTGTAGATAGTTGTAGCAAACATAACGCCATATAAATTCAATTGAGTATTCTTATATAATTCGTTTCATTACCTGAGAGATACATTAAAGAGTATCCCTGATACAGGAAATATTTTAGTTCATATGACCTTCCTGAATTCAAGTTGATAATAACCTAGAAATAATGTTAGCATATTAAAATCAATTTATAATTAATATTGTATTTAGGATTTTCAAGTTAAAATTTTTTAGTATAGGGCGACAGCATCAGGCTCATATAAACTGAATTCCTTGTAATCTCGCAAGAAAAATGAAACCAACGTAGAGAGATGGATATGTTAGAATTCTTATCTTTGATTTGCCCAAGTTAAACTATCGAGACTTATTTGGGATAAATTAAGGGTATGGTCAGCCAATAGGATAAATAACATCATACGTATCGTCATACATATTGACGATCGTCACTTGAATGTTCCACTGTAAGATGTGATTTCTTTCCTTTTTGGTTTCATTACTAATAGGCTTCTACGTATATGATCATAGTTAATTTAGAACATAATTATTTTTTTAACTGCAATAGTTTATCCATGTTTTATTATTTTTTAGAAAAATTAACTTAAAGCAAAAAAATTACAAATAGTATCTGGTATAGTACTCTAAGTTAAATGGTAGCAATAAGATCTAGATATTTCAAATCAATACAATTTTTAAATAGGAAAATTATTCTTTATAGCCACATTTTATTCAGTATATAGGGTGCTTATATACTTAATGTCTTTATGTAGAAATTTTGCATGCAAGTAATTCAAAGAAAATTGAATTTTAAAATTCTATTCTATTCTTTAGCACAATTTATAATCTGCAAATTTTTTGCTGTGAAGGGTTAACCTCCTTTTACTTAATAAACTAAGATTTTAAAGGGAAGCAAAAATATAAACATATGTAAAAGCTGCTATTTAAAAAAAGCCAAAATTGCTTTCATATCTCCTGTATGACCAGTCTTATATTTTTTTAATATGCATTAAAAAATAAAATGTACCTATCTTACATGGGCTTTAGAAGGTCGAAGAAATTTAAAAAAAAAAAGCAATATTTCGACTCGAAAAATCCTATAAATAAGAATAGTCATTAACTCTAACTAACTAACTGGGCAGAAATTAATATAAGACATAGAGTTCGATAGAAATAATATAAAACATTATAATTACAGTATTGTGTATTTAATATCCAGGGATATGCAACTAAGTTTTTTTTTTTGATTAAAAACAAAGCGAGATACGAAACTAATTGAATGGTTCAAAATTGGATACGGAATATACAAAATACTGGAAACAATGCTTTTTTTGGAACTATTTTTAAACAGGGTGTTCAGTTAAGGAGGACGAGTCACTACACTCTATATCTAAAGAACCCTTGACCTGAGTCAATTAGGAAAAAAAATCATACCAAAAATGGCAACGAGAAATTTAAATTTAAATTTGTTAAAAATTACTAAATTAAGATATAAGTTTGTTAACGCCACTGGAAAGCTGAGTAAATTTTCTATAAATTCGGTTTAAGCCAAATTTTCATTGGATCGATAATAAGGGTGAGGGAAACAAATTAATGTTGTCATATTTAAATCGCTATATCGCGTAAACTTCTTTAAAAAAATTTAATTATTAAGGTGTCATATGAAAGATAATTTTCATTTTAACTGGGGTGTAACTCTGTTATTGTCAGAGATATTAAAAAAGTAAAAACTGATATTTGTAGATTTCTTGCGTAAAATCCAGTGGCATACTCAAATTTTCACACAGAGGTCACAGGTTTTGAAATATTGACTTTTTTTTAAAGGGACACCCTATATATATTTTTTAAATCTGTTTCTGCTTACTAACAGCTTTACAAAAATATAGCACAGTCTAGATTTATTTTTATTAAATAATGCAAATTTTTTTTCTATAATTAACTTTGATAATACTAGATAGCCGTGAGTAATCATGGTAAAGCAGAAAAACAAACAAAATGAGTAGCGTTCTGTCATTCCAAAGATACCTGTTGTTTTAAAAAATTTTTAATACATTAAAAAAGTTAAAGACCTAACACTCATTTAAAAAATTTATTAATATAATATCAAAAAACTAGATAAATATAAAATACTTAAACAGTTTTATAGCAAACTAATTTTAAAAAAATTACAATTCTGCAGTACTACAAAAATAGAGACCATTATGTCTCCTACAAGTTTCATAAAATTTATAAATTCTTTTACACTATTTTTCAAAATAGATTGTCTTTGTAATTTTTCAAAAGCATTTTCCGTTGCAATTTTTAATGTTGCATGTTGCATGTTGGCCTATTGCCTTAAATAAATTTTATTCTTTAAATAACCCCAATAAAAAAATCCAGAACCAAGAGATCAGGTGATCGTGGTGGCCATCGAACAGGTCCATTTGTTCTTATGGATCTCCTGGTAAAATATTCATTTAACCAGTGTTGTATTATTTTGGCATTGTGGGCTAGAGCCTTATCCTTGTGGAAGAATATTTCATTCAGTTGAGCCAGTGGAATGTTTTTTTAAATGTTTATAGTATTTTATTGTAGAATTTGTAAGTGCCCATTAAATTTTATATTTTCTTCATAAGTCTTGTAAACTATTTTTAGGTTAAAAAATAAGGCACTGACTTTGATGCTCTCTAGGAAGAAACAGATTGGTGTTTTCTTGACTATAAAAGTGCAAGTTGTGTCTATTAAGAATTCCCGGACTAGCGAAATGTGCCTCCAACCAATTTCTTTTCTTTCAAAATTATGTCATTTGTTTTTATATTTATAAACCAATTGCAGAACTTCAATCTACGTTCAATATCACCAGGGTGCAGATGATCAAGAAGTTTATACTTAAAGGGTTTTAAGATCCTTTGCACTTCCGTTTTTAAAATAACGGTCTTGTGAGCTATTTTCCTGCAGAAGTTTCCTAAATCCCGGGTTGGCAAAATAGGTATATAATAAAAATATAAATCCTTAGGTAAACATTAACTGACCGGTTGAGATAGAGCTCTAAGTTCTGGTCTGCGGTCTGCGTGTTTATTAGATAATATGAAGCCGGTATGAATTCATATTTCTCCAAGTTTTGAAATTCTTGAGCCATTTAAAAAAATAATTAAACAACAACAGAAACAAGAACGATAACAGTAAATAAAAACAATAAATAACAATAAATATTAGCACTAAATTTGGGAAAATGTATCCAGTATTATTATAATTACCTATGTAAGAAATTGCAGAAAGTTAAATATTTTGTTTTCTTACTTAACCATGATTGCTCGCGGCTATCCTATATTAAAAAAAAGATTTTGTTACGTTATTTATATAAATAAATATGGACCATGCTATATTTTTAAAAAGCTCTTAGTATGCGAAAACAGATCTTGAAAAAATATATAAGATGTCCCATAAAAAAAAGAAGTTATGGTAATATTTCAAAAACTACGACGTGTAAAGAAAATGTGAGTACGCCACCGGAATCTTCGAAAAAAAAATCTACAAATATCAGTTTTTTTTTCTTTTTTAATACGTCTGACAATAACAGAGTTACAAAAGATGATTGAATTTTTTTTTTCAAAATCATCTTGTAGCACACAAACTAAGATAGCTGTGGCAAATTTAATTAGTGCATCTTTGGTTTTATTAAAAAGTGGTACGGTGTCGTGAAAACCACCTCTTTCTAACTCTTTCCATAACCGAGAAGCCCCATATGAAAATGGAACACTCTGTACCGCCTGAATTTTTTCATTGGAGTTATGAACGACACGGCATAAATTTTTTTTCTCTTTGTAATTCATACTTACAAAATTATAAAATAATATCAATAATATCAAACGCAGACAATATCCATGTAATCTTTATTTCATCAATAATACAACAGTTTTTTAAACATCCCACTTAATCTCAAAAGCCTGGCTATTATATTATTCGCACCATAAACGAAAAATGTCTAGAGCGTGAAACAAGCCCCGCCAATAATATTTTTAACATCTGATCGGGATTTTATCCGCCTCTGACACGCTTCATTTACATTAAATGTTAATTTCAGGTTTTCGACCTACGTCAATGCCACCAGCAGATGACGGCGCAAGCGGCCAATGCTCAGGCGGCAGCCGCTGCGCAGGCGGCAGCAGTGGCGGGTCATATACCGGGACCCCATTCGGTTGGCGGTATCGCACCGGCTATGAGCTTATCGGCAGCGGCGGGTATTGGGGTAAGGCATATTAGATTCAGGGAGAAAAAAAATCATAGATGTATACATTACAACATAGGGTAGAGTTGGGACAGATGACGCACCTTTTTTGTTGCGTGATAAAGTTTATAGTTCTAACATTGGGAGACAGTAAATAAAAACCACATTTAAATGTTTAAGTTTATATGTGAAAAATGTATTATTTGGATTCAATAAATCAGGTTTTCCTGTCAATCAAATATTTTTTCCTTATTATGTATTTGGCAATATCACCCATCCTATATGGGGGTGTTGACGCCGACCGGGTAGGTGTTATTGCTTATGAGCTTTATACATAATTAAAAAAAAAGTGAAAAATGTCTAAGAAAAATGTAAGTATTAAACTCACATTAAATAAAGGTAGCCTAAATAAAATAAAAAAGTAACAGAAAGAATTCTAGATAATATGAATTAAATATTAACATGTCTATTTTTTAAAAACTAGTAGTTTAGCACATAACATGCAATGTTGTTCATATGAGGTGCAGGGAAAAAGCATGAACCCATCTCTCACATTTTATCCAGTCTACAGTGGTTGTTTGGTCTTACTTTTCTAAGCAACCAACACATTCATTCTCATCAAAAATCTCGTCATCGGTGGAATCATTAATTGAAAAATCATCATCATTATCTGATGATGACGACTGACTTTCAACTAATTTGCGTTTGGCAGAATTAAGAGCACTCATGCGAGAAAGTGATAGTGCTATTTCTTTTTGTTGGTTTTGCTACTGTTTTTCTAATTTTTTGGCTTCAAGCTCTAGTTTTTTGAGTCTCTTCTTTTTTTTTTCAAAATGTTGATAGGGCTAGTTAGGTCTTGGGCAGACTGTTTTCTTCTTTTTGGATTCTTTGAAGCTACGATCTTGGGAACAGGAGAAAGATCTTCTAAAATCTTTGAAGGCGTCCAATCTGATGTACAAGCGACAGGCACTGCAGAATGATTATCCAATGTCTTAAGAGGGAAAGAGTTTGAACTTGTCAATGCTACATTGGGTGTTAATCTGGATTGCGGAGGACCAGGTTCTGAGCGTTCACTTGGGAAATGTTGAGAAGGTAGTTCATTTTCCTCGGCAGAAAGAAAAGCATGATCTGGAATAGCAGATGGTTTCAAGGGGTAAATTCCTGTAGCACGAAATCCTGATATTCTATTCTCAGTTATTGCTGCACGTATCAGCAAGATCGTATCTCCAAGAATCAGCAAGAAGTTTCCCAAAATGTCTGCGTTCAATACGTTTGCCTGGTTTTACCCTTATAAATTCATTACATGCACGTTTAAAGTAACTTTTCAGTGGCCTGAAAAAAGAGCGATCAAGGGGTTGTAAAAAAATGGGTAGTATGGCTGGGCAGGCACAATAATAAAATGTCATTTTCCAGGGCAGTTTCTAGCATTTCATAGGAGTTCATATTAGAACCATGACCATTTAAAATCAGGAGACACTTTCCAGCTGGCTTCCTGGGTATGAAGTGATTTGTTACCCAATGCATGAACAGCTCTTCACAAATATAAGCAGACTTTTTTCTCATTTTAATTATGGCTCCGGGCGGCATCCAAACTTGTTGCTTGTTCACCCCCTTAAAAATACAAGATGGTAGTAAAAATTAACCTTCTGCATTACAGCAAGTCACAAGAGTTATAGTCTCTCCTCTTTCTTGACCTTTAATAACATGAATAACTTTACTTCCTTTTGCAGCGATAACTTTTCCAGGATCATTGCTAAGCTGCAAGCCACTTTCATCCATATTAAAAATATTCAAAGGCTTATTTAGCAAATCATTATCTGTTAACATTTTTGATAATAATTGAAAATAATTATTAACCTCTTTTTTATTTAGCCCTTGAGCTCTTGCTAAAGAGACGCCCTCTGTTTTACTTATAGAAAGGCTCTTATTTCCATTTAAAAAAAATTTCAACCAATCTTTTTCGGCCATATGGGCACAAGCCCATCATTGATTACCACCAAATTATTATCTGAAATAAAAAAATCTGGCAATCAGTTTTCCCCCTTTGTTGACAGGAGAATCATCCCATAAAGGGTGGTGTGAGTTAAGATCACCCATTATAATGGTTTGTTCTATGTTTACACCCTGTATTAGGTCTTCCAATAAGTTGGTAGTAATATTTTTATCAGTATTGACATATATATGTATAAGGTAAAGATTACCTAGTTGAATGGTAATGTATTGGGCTGAGTCAGAATTGAAGGTTTTTAGTTTGTTATAAATTATATTCTTTTTAATACAAGTTGCAATCCCACAAGTATTGAACATACTTTTGATACCCAACAATTTTGCTAAATTGTAGGCTAAAATTCTAACAGTTGTTCTTGTTGGTGCAAATCCAGAATTTTGTAGCTTTTTAATATGCTCACAAAGCTTTTTTGTGACATCCTCCCCCAAAAGTGATTTTCCACCCATTCCACCCTTCTTAAAATCGTTTTTATGCATTCTAAATCTTAGCGTTCTTTCAGGAATATTATTTTCTCTTGCAGCCTGTCTTATTAAAACGTTTCTGACTCTTACAGCTTCTACATCTTTTAGCAATTCTTCTTCTGTCCATTTGCCCCTTGAACTTTTTCTAGGACCGTAAAATGTTGGTATTTTGAAGGATCTGAAAATAAACATTGGCTTAAAAAAGTAAACAAATTTTTATAAATTATGCATCATCTATCCCAAATATGTGGGAGAGATGACGCACCTATATTATTCTATATATTATGAAGTAAACGCACTCGCCTTAATATAAGCACGTTACTAACATAACCTAGTTTTTCCTACGTCAAGTATTTTTTTGGTTATTTACGAACTTTGGTTAAAATAAAATATTTTTTAACATGTTCCGAAGCTCCGTGGTACTTACCAATTAGAAAAATTATACTGCACCTATATTTTAACGCCTTTTTATATGAAAAAACAAGAGAAACCGAAAACAGTACCAGCTCTACCACATGGCGTGTACGACTAATAAATTGGGTATGGTTACACCGTAATTTTGGCTCTCCGTCATCTGTCCCGGCGCGTCATCTCTCCCGACTTTACCCTATTTGTTATGGCTCACAGTGGGATTTAATGTCCAAAAACTGGCATTAATTCTAAAATTCTTTGAGACGCCTTAATTATCAATAATTAAAGAAGGGTTTAAAAAAATCACGGTAATAAATTTTATATAGCTTTTAAACATTTTTAATCGAATTAATTAAAGAAAAAATTAGTATGAAATCTTAAAATATTATTCTACAAATTTTAAACGATAAAAAAAGCATAAAAACCAAATGTTCATTTTATTCAGAACTATCATCTAGTCTGTCACTTTCACTATCGCCTATGGACATATTAGATAACTGGATGTCCAAGGTAGTTACTAAATCTAAAACTTCCTTCGGAAGATGTCGTGAAACTAGTTACGTAACTAGTCACAAGAGGATTCGAAATATAAGCATTATATTAAAAACATCTTCATTAGACTTCTTGCAAGTTGTTTTTCAAGAATAATTCTCACGAGATTTCCTAAAATCCTTGTTGCAAGCTTCTTGAGCCTCTTCCGATAATTGACCTATTTGCAACAAAAAGGAAGCAATTATATCTGGTCCGTGAATTAGCAACTTATGCACAGTGGGAGGCATTTAATACCAAGGATATAATTAATTGTACAAAATACTTGTATACTAGAGCATACTTTTTAAAATTTTCAATATTGATATTAAAGTCACTTAATATTGTAATTAAAATTACATATTAGCTCTACATCTACACCCGTTATTGAGATGCAATATTTGTTTTACCAAAAAAACTTCTTGTCGTATTTCCATCATTACTGTTCCAAAATCAGGTTTAGGTTTATCGATAATTAATCCTATATCATTTCTAAATTTATTCTTAATACGTATTTTGTTTTTTGCCACAATTTATTTATCTTCCTTTCTTAGTTGCCATTTTTTTACGGGTAGTTTGTATCCAATATGCAAAAGGTATTCAAATAGTATTATCCAGAAATATATCACTGATAACTCAAGTTGTAATGTGAACGGATCATATAGTATTTGACTTTTTGTTAAGATTTTTATAGAATTAAGATCTTTAGGACTAGCTCCGCATATCTATCAATATTGAGTTGAAGTGGTGTTCATTGATATATTCAATATTTTACCGTCAATTATTGTAAAAACTATTGATTGACCTAGTCCTTAAGTTTTCCAAGTAAGCACTGAAGTGCTTAAATATCTAAATCTATTTGTTTTTTTTTATGGCAATATCTTGTGGAAGATGGTCGCGGGTCCTGCCAAATTATATTGCCATTGTTGCTGTCGAATTTACCATTTAACAATCATAAGAGGTAAAAGGGACACTATAAAAATGCTTCAATGCATCTGTGCCAATACAGTTTTGTCGACCGGAACTACCATCACATCCTTACTTAGATAGTAAACGCATTTCTTGAATTTTGAATTGTAGAAATACATCTTGCGATTTGGAAAGAACTTGTAATGGGGTGATGAAATTAAGAAGTGTATGAAGAAATAGGATCTCTAGGAATAGGATGTGGTAGTTCTACAAATGTTGCTGTAACAGTTATATTATTTGGCTAACAAGATTTCTTGACTGCTTGAACTGTTTTGTACGACGAGCATTTCTCTGAATCTTTTGCTCGCATAACGTTTTATTGGTGCGTGTCAGTTTGGCCTCAACCATAGTCGAAAGATCTTCCACTCCAGACATCGAGGCGTCGAGGCGTATTTGATTAGAGAATTTCTGTAATCAGATGCGCATGTAGGTGAACGAGTGAACTTCTTCAACGTGTTTGGCATTTTTCATTGCAAATCCAAGCTGACATGTTAACATATTTTTTCCGAGATTTTCAGTTTTCAGTCGTTTGCTTTGGTTAGAGCAATCTTAAAAGCTAGTTTTGAATGACATGGCTGTTTTGCAGATATATTTTTATTTTATATGTGAAGCCAATTGAAGTTTAGAGCCATTCTTTATCAAAAAAAAAAATCGAGATTCAATTCGATATGCCTGACTCCACTTTTCCTTAAGACGAGATGTAAATTGAGACAACTGATATATGCAGTTTTCTGTTTGGGGAGTAGCTCTTCGCCTCTCAAGAATACAATGAAGCTATAAGCTAATAGCTGGAATTGTTTATCAATGCTATTTTTAATTAATTTTATGGACAATTCCCCCGGTTATTATCATATTTTTCATTGTAAATATCTTAAAATTCCTTTCAATCTTCTGTCAGCTTTTTTCCATAGTTTTTCTACGTATTTTCGGTAAAATCAGATTAAACCGCGTTCTTTGAAAAATGCATACATATACTTTATTAATGGAATAGTTTTTTTTTTCTTTAATAATTTGATAAAAAATATATTTGCATAAAATTGCTGCAATATTATTCACACAAGGAACAAAAAATATTTAAAACATCATTATAAAGAAAAGCAAAATTGTCCCTTTTAAAATTCACCTAAAAGTTCCCATATATTACGTAATTCTTAGTATTTTTTTAAGACAAAAATTTGCGTACTCAGTCGAAGGCATTGAACTCTAAAGTCGTTTCAAGTTCTTGTATAATACTGATAAATCTAAAGTACCATGTATGTGTATATTTTTATATGCTTAACAGACATTCAAGCATGTATTGAAAAGGCAAGACAAGCATACAGAGCCCCACATCACTACCGTACACGCAGAAGGAATAAATGAGGAACTGCTATAATATATCAACAATTCTGAGGAGGTATCTCAAAAAAATATTCCAGACGTAATGTTTTTAGAGATAGTTTAAATGTTAAAATCTCAGGAACTTTATTTTGTTTCAATTATTAAAGTTCTGTTCTGTTCTTCTTAGTTTTTGCAACATTCAGATTCTACATATTAGACATAACATGATCAGCTCTTTATTATTCTAACCAAATGGTTGCTAAACTGAGCACACAGAAAGAAAAATCAGTATACAATTAAGTACTGTTGAAAGTCCTGTTGAAGTCCTTGCACTATATAATTTTTGATTTCAGCTTGATATATTATAAGCAGTATTTTAGTATGTTTTGTATTTATATATTTTTTAAATTGCAGGTTGATGACCTTAGACGTCTCTGCATTCTAAGGTTGAGCTTTGTCAAAGGTTGGGGCCGGGACTATCCAAGAAAAAAAATAAAAGAAACCCCTTGTTGGATAGAGGTTCATTTACACAGAGCATTGCAATTATTGGATGAAGTACTTCATAAAATGCCGGTCGAGGGCGGGTGCAGCGCAAAGTAAAAATAACTGATTTTTATAGAATGAGTTAAGGATGCCAATAGAATTTTGGTATAAATTTGTAAAGAGAAATTAAAACCTTTATTCGTTTTTTGGAATATTTTATAGAGGGGGATCGTTTGGGAAATGTTTATTTTTCCCGAAGATTTTCTTGTATAATCTTTGACAAATATATTGTTACGGCCATTGACCGTTAATTATTTATAAGAATTAATCTAAAAACATATTTTGACATTGTTATTATGGCCCTGTTAAATGAATAAACAATTAAATATTTGAATGTTTATTATAATAATTAATTTATTATAATGCAGCTTTAATACAAATAAAGACCTTGATATAAGTTTGGTATAATTTAACTTAAATAAAAAACGAAGCTCAAGTATTAAAACAATATACGTACAAAATATACACAAATCATAAATCTTCCACAGCTCAGGTAACTTAAATTACATTTAAAAAAATAACAGCAATAGATATTTTGATCGATAATATTTTAATTACTATAATAAGTGTAATTTTAAACGTCATCTACATATTTATATATATACTGTAAAAATGATTTTAATATTCTGAAACAAATAGATATTTTTAAAGTTGTGCTCTCTAAATTTTTAATAAATGTTTACATCTTGTATATTCTGCTCGCTATAGGTTTTTTTTTATTGTATTTTTGTAAAATTAGTAATTTTTCCTCTTAGACCAAAGTATTTTTTATTATTTATCCTCTAGTTTTATTAAGATTGTTAGATTTTGTAGATATTTAACCTAATGATATCAAGTTTGTCTGTGGTATTAGTGTTACAAATAAGCAAACAAAAAACAGTATAGGACCAAGAAGACACCTTATAAAAATATATATTCATATATACATTTAAAACTATATTTTTCGTAAAAATGCGCCTGTTTATGTTATCAGTTTTTAAAATTTTTGTACATTGTTGTCCCAAAGATTGTTGTATTAGTAGTTTACTCAAGCTTTTACGTTATCCTATTACTTTTTTTAGTTTTATGTAAATATACATGACCCTTTTTTTGTAATTTTTTTATTCGGACAAATAAACAATTATAGTAGTATAAAAGTTGTGGTCTTTTAATATAAAAATGGTTTTATAATTGAAAATATACATAGGACGTCTTAAAAATAAAACATATTTTCTTCCAATAAGTCATTTATTATACCCGTAGTGTGGGACATGGGATCATCGTTTGAGGAAAACATCCAATCCATTTCTTTACACTATGGCGACAAAAAATCCGCTATTATTGTTGATGTTCTTACCAACCTAAGTAGGCTAAATAATGAATGACAATTTTCAAAAAAATAACGGACAATATCTTATAAACCACTTGAGAAAGTTAGTTTTTATGGATGCAAAGTTTCACGAGAAATTTCTTTAGACAAATGGCAAATATATGTCCGTTTCCAACATACACTAAGTAATCATCCTTAAGTTTTGGAGAACGAAGATTCACCAACATATCTGCATTCTCTTTTAAAAAATAGGACAAATTTGACCAAGTTTTCAGTATTCAGGATAAATACTTTAGTCAAATATTTTAGCCAAAGGTTCAGCCAGGTTCGAGATTTTTCACAAAAAAACTGGGTATTCCATTAGGACTTCTAGACATTTGATTTCAGCCTTCTAGTGACCCTAATAACTTGTTCCTCGCTAAACATAGGAAGAGTAATAAATTTTATCGCTTTCCGTCCACAAATCAAAATTTAATTTATTCTCTTTGCTACAAATTACTATTTTGCAACAAATATTTTACAACCCATTGGTCTATTTACCGACCTGTTCCTTCCGATATGACATGCATACTGGTGCATAATGGCTTAAGGTCAGATATAACTTTGTTTTTTATACTGTATCTATTGTCCCATTCCTTAGTTCTTTAAACTTACTTAAATAGATTTAATAGTGTCATAACGGTAAAATTTATAATATGCCATGTCTACATCCGTAAGACCGTCCAGCATTCATTAATTCAGCAGCCATGTCTGCGTAAGGCTTTCAAAAATTCGCTTTCATAAAATTATAGAACTTTTTAGAATTATTCTCACTAATTTAGAATTTTTGTCATAAAGTATAATATGTAATAAAGTTATTTCTAAAGCAGGATGTCCTCACGCATCATAGGCATCTCTAGTCTGACAACTGAGCAGCACAAACTTGACAAAACTAGGCTAAGATACCTTCTATTGATGTTAAGTACCTTATTGAGCTGATTTAGAAAAATAGGTTACATACTTAGAACCATTTTGAAACTCATTCATAAATAATTAGAGAATAAGTAGGTAATGAATAGAGTAATATTTTACCTCATAAAACTGTGGGAAGACATTAAAATCACCTAAAACTGTTAAATTATTATCATGCATACGTTCACAGAACTCTAGGAAGTAAAAAAATTTGATACATTACGTGATATTGGAATATAAATAGTAATTATTAAAATTTGCACAGTATTCAAAAAACCCTACAGCCTCTCAAATTCATTTCTGGTATCACACTATGATTTACGTCTCAAACGAGCTCAAACACTATTGACATAAAACTGCTATATTATAGAGTATGTAGAGTATATATTAGAATGCTGTTCCCAGACGACCAGTCTTGCTAATTATTTATTGTTTTACTTTTCTTAATAAATACATAAAAAATCAAATAAATATACCTGCGGTTGCAGAAGTACCTAAAAATTCTTACTTCTAATCCAATATACGTGCTGTAAGTAGCCAAAAATAAGAGAGCTGGGAATACCTTTTTCACCTTTACCTTCTCATTATTTCCCTTTAAGAACTTCGAAACAGAATCCTAAAAACTCATCTCAAGAACTTATCTAAGAATGATTGACGTAATGGTAAAGGAGGACTGATTTTGGGTACGACTAAACTAAATATATAAACTAGTCTATATATTAATAAAAGCCTAAATCCGCAGCTCCGCTCGCGTAGTAGAGTATGATGGGATGATAACATTTTTAGTACAATAATTTATTTAATATTATAATCGGCTAAAAAAGTAAAGTAGCTTTAGGCTGAGGTGTATAAAGGACGAACCCCAAGCGGAAAAAAAGTATAAGTAGAAGGATTTATTCTCTTTGAAGACAGTCCAGTGTCGACAAATCGACAGTATCCTCTCCTTATTTTTAAGCTTAGGGGAGACTGGGGACAATTGAAACAGGGGACGGTTGAAACAGTCGCCATTTTTTTTAAACGCGAAGGTAAAAACTCGTGTACTCAGCCTCACAACGTTTGACTAATTCCACATTTCTGCTCGACAGTGTGAAACTAGCAGTTGAGCCAAGTGAGTGTGTTTGCTCTCGGCTCTTTTATTTTATGTCATCAAAGTAATTTTTACGTTTCATCTAAAAAGTGTGGAAACAAGAAATTTAGGTGTACACCACTTTTTTGTTTTATATCAATTTTTTTTGTTTTTTCTTAGGCTTAGCAACCTAAACTTGTTAATTTTAATTAAAGAGTTTAAAGAAAAATAATATTTTGCCAAAAAAAACCTGAAGGGGACAATTGAAACATAATTTATAGAAGGCTTTTGGTATAATTTTTGCGTAAACTGATTAACTGATTGTAACAAACTCTCTGAGGGCTATTATTTTGTTATAGAATGCCACGTGAAAGGGTCAGGAAAACAAACAGAGGTACCAAATCCAACTTGGTTTACAAAAATGCGTATAGGGGGGTTATTGAAAATGCAGCATTCGTAAGGTCTGCGGCAGATTTGTTTGAACTGAATCATGTTACATTAGACAGATTTATTAAGAAAAAGAAAGAATCTATCGAACAAGGGTCCACTGAACCTATAACCATGGGACGTACGCACCTATACGTACGACGAGTATTTAACGTTGAGCAGGAAAATTCCATTGTTAAATACATAATAAAGGCATCTCAAATATTTTACGGTCTATCGCCAAAAGAAATAGGTAAAGTGGCGTAGCAAATAGCCGTAAAATATTCATTGAATATGCCGAATACATGGACTAAAAACTCATTGGTAGGAGAAGATGGGTTTTCCGGGTTTATGAAACGTAATCTTGAACTATCAATACGTTGTCCCCAGGCTACAAACCTTTCAAGAGCGATCAGTTTTAACCCAACAAATGTACAACTTTTCTTTGACAATCTTGCCACGGTAATGGAAAGATATAAATTCCAAGCGAAGGACATTTATAATATAGACGAAACCGGTATTACGACGGTACAAAAACCTGCTAAAATCGTAGCAGAAAAGGGACGCAAATAGGTAGGGGCACCTACATCAGGAGAACTGTCTCAGGGCACTTTAGTTACAGTGGCAATAGCGGTAAATGCAATTGGAAATAGCATCCCACCAATCTTTATCTTTCCAAGAACAAGATATCAGGATCATTTTGTTCGTGACGGACCACTTGTGTGCATTGGAGCAGAAAATGCTAGTAGATGGATGCAAGAAGATGAATTCTTGCTATACTTAAGACACTTTCAAGAACATACCAACAGTTCAATTGGAAATAAAGTTTTGCTTTTAATAGATAACCATCAATCTCATGTACTTACACTCATACACATAAACTACAACCTTTGGATCGATCGATTTATGATCCATTTAAAAAATCTGTAAATTCAACTTGCGATTCTTGGATGAGAAACAACCCAGGCAAAACGATGACATTTTATAACTGATTTCCCCAGCATCGTTAAACAGAGTCTCCCTATGGTTTTAACACAATCTAATTTGGTTGCTGGATTCCAGTGCACTGGTATATGGCATTAAATTGAGATATTTTTACGGCTTTAGATTTTGCTTCATCATATGTAACTGACAGACCTGCTCCCGAAAATTTGCAGTTAAATATCCCCCAAGAAGTCCAGGCAGTAGGTTCAAGAGAGAATAAAGATTTAAGCAGCACTGATTCTTTTCCAAAATTAGTAAATTCTAACTCTCCAAGAGCGTCAACGAGCGGAACTATTTCGTTAGAGCCACCAAGCACCTCGCCTCCAGTCGCATCTACAAGTGTCCAGTCAGCCTCTAACCTCTCTTTGGATGTATTTTCACCTGAGCTAATAAGGCTGTTACCAAAAGCTCTTCCTCGGAAAACTACAGGGAAACGCAAAAGTAGAAAAGCCACTATTTATACAGACACACCAGAAAAAGATGCTATTCAACAAGAATATGAAACGAAAAAAAAGAAGAAAGTGAAAAAAAAATTGGTGATCCAAAAAATACATCAAAAACACCAGTGTCCAAAAAAACTCGTCAACAGAATAGTCAGGACGATCGCAGTAGTGACAATGAAGACTCTTTTTGTTATTATGTTTGGAATCGTATAGAAATAGCCGTTCAGGGGAAAAATGGGTGCAATGCATTGATTGCCACCAATGGTCACATGTAGAATGCACTCGTCAAGAAGATTTGTATATCTGTCATAACTGCATGTCAGAATAAATCTTCTACTTTGCTAATTTATCTTTATTTCAGCATTAGGATAATTATTATGTTGTTTAAAACTTTTGAATAAAAAATTTGTTTTATTTAAGTGCAAAAATTATATGTATCAATGTTTTTTTCTTCGTATTTCTAAATTTAATGTTATTTCAGTATTAAAATAAATATTTTGTTTATTCTTAATGGTGCTTCAACTGTCCCTGGTATGTGTTTAAACTGTTCCCGTTTCCGGGGCAATTGAAACAATATACAAGGCTATATGTTTCCTTTAATATCTTACAGGCATTATATAATAAGTAAAATAACCTAATTTAAAATATACAAGTAATTAATAAATGTCCTTGTAAAGAATTTTTTAGCTGTAAATATGATTTTCTCTAAGAGAAAAAAAAAATATTTGGAAATTGTTTCAATTGTCCCTGGTCTCCCCTACTGAAATTTACTCATTAATACATGTAATTGTCAATAATGTAAAGAAGTCATGGTAGTTACGACGCCATCTAGTAATAAATGTTTTCCACTGTACCGATTTCAGTTGCATAGTTCGCAGGCAGCCAACAAGGGCGCCTCGTGTGGAGAATCAGCTGTTGTGCATTGTTTAACAACTAATTGTTATAGCAAAATTGATAGCAAGTTTGCTAATAAGGCTACGCCTATACCCTTTCAAGGATAAAAACTAACAGCTGTGCAAATTTTCAAGCAATTCTGCATTGTGGTTCTTAAGTTATAAGTCAACATAGCCACAGACATTTACATTTATACATATATACAGATGACTGATTTTCTTCAATAACCCCTCCTTGTAAATCATACACAATACTTTCTAAATATATGCTGTTAAATTTAGGGAAAAAATAAACGAGCTAAAATAATTCAGATATATTTATCATATCCAATTAAGTTATGCATCTAAAATCGTCAAACCGAAGCTGCAAAAAATTACGTCGCATCCTTTAAACCCGTCTCGTATTTCTTTATAGTACAACATTTTTATACACTATAATTCAACCTTTACGTTGTCTTTTTGCCACCGTTTAATAACGTAATTTCGTTCCAACGCTGACAGAGCGGCTGTAAACCAAATTACCTGAGGCACCATAATTAACCTAATTCAATAAACTTGGCTTGTTACAGTGACCAGTAATTGCCCCACTCGCAGGACTCTATTTTTCTCCATGAGAGATGAGCCAAACTAGCAACAAAATATTGACTTTTTTACAATAATTGGGAACATATAATGGAGACTAAATGGTATAGGTTTTCTACTTAAATCCATATTTAGTTTGGAATTGGCTAAATTTTTAATGATTATTTATTAGATCTATATGATACAGATGTCAGTGCAGTAGCAAAACACTTATGTACAAGCTAGCGCCATCTACGAACTGGGAAAGCCAATTTGGACAAATCGATAAACGCAGAGATGTTTGATTATTATTACGGAAACTTTTATAGAAACTATTTAGAGGGCATTACTTTCGTCAGTTTTAAGTATAAAGAAATGTGGATAAACTCTAAATGAATTTTTTAATTAGAAATTTAAAAAAGTTGCAGAATTATGGCTGATGTATGTGACTGCAAAAATAAATCGTAATAATCTCGGCATTATGTTGGATAAACATCTACAATGAGACGCACACATTACTTACTTAAATAAGAAATTTAGTTATTAATTTGTAAATTAATTATTTACATATTACTTACGTTTTATTTTTTTTTTAATTGTGTGAAGTACTTAATTTACGAATGTTATTAGTATTATATGGGTCCTTGGTAGGATCAATGCTTAGATATTATGTTATCGTTTGGGGTAATTTATATAATTCTAACCTAAAAAATTTATTTATTTCTCAAAAGGCTGTTTTCAAAATTCTGTAGGAACAAGAACTTTATATACTCTAGCAAACATTTTTTTTCTGAAACTATTTTAAATATAAATTTTTATGTCAATTACATATTAAATTGTACTTTTAAAATGGATCACTCTTTTGTAACAGAGAATCATAACCATTTAATAAGATTTGTTTTTTAAGAAAATATCATAGTTCCATTTATGCTGTCTTCTTCTTGCCAACGATTAATCACTTATCTTGTGGCTTTACTTTTAATTAAACTTTTGGAGGAGCTCTAAAGAATAATCAAAAGGGAACAATTTAGAGGGAAATTAGGTGTTTTCTGCTGAAAAACCACTTACTTTCTGCACATCATTGAACCTGATCCCACTGTTTATATATTTTTATTTAATTTTTTTTTATATGTCGTTCAAAATCTAAAGTAAAATATAAATCATGTATAGAGAATTTTCCTACATGTTATGGTTTTGTTTCCGTACTTCCTCATCTCCCCCAAACGAAACGATGGGTATTCTAGCTATAATCATTTTTTATTATTATTTTTCTTGTATATTTGTTTTATAATTTTTTTATATAATTTCAGTGTGCGGCATCGAATTAAATTTGCGTAGGTAAACATATTTCACAGTTTTTGCACATGCACATGTACATGCACTAACCTTAAAGTGGTATTAGGCTTACAAGCATCAAAAGAGCTTTTTAAGACTTAGACAGTGCCCTTTTTTTAGGTTTTGAAATCGCGACTATAATTTAAACTGACTTATTAAATTAGGTTAGGTATATTAAATAGTTATAATATTCAGGTATATAATGTATTTAAAGTTTGTTCACATGTTAGTTTATAAGACTTACATAGTCCATGAATTTGTTTAAAAAGTTTCATTTATATTTAAACTATTTAATAAATAAATAAAATTAAATTGAATATTATTTATTATTATTAGAAGTTTGTCTTTGTTATAAAGTAAAGTAAAAAAAATAAAATTTATGAGCAGTTTACTTTTAATTTTATTTTGTATAGTATAATCCTTTTCTATTACTTGAACCATGTTAAAATGCTATTTGTAGCTTGTACATTTTTTCAAATTTATCGAGTAGTTAGTTTCTATTTGATTTTTTTATAACAACATTTTATCCTTTTTTTCCCTTTTTGGATATGTTTTGTCGTTTTAGGAGTAAAAAATATTGCAAAAAGAAGGTCGAACATAAACATTAAAATAGCTTTATAAAATTACAAAAAAAAAATAAAAACCTCTTCAGTAAATAAGAATGATTTTTTTTTCAATAAATAAATTGTTGCGTTTGTACATTTTAATACTTACATCTGCTGAATACTCGTTTTTTTATAAAACATTTAGATTTTGCAGCCATGTAATGAGCTGAAGTTTTTTTTTGCCGGCTGGTATGAATAGTATTTTATTATTAATTAAGTAGTTTTAATATGAGATAACTTAAGCCAAAGAAAGGCCAAAATACTATTTTACTCACCAATATTTACCATATTTTTAAGTCAAAAAACATAATCGTAATTTTGAGTAAGACTTAGTCTTATAATAAAACAAATATAATTTTGATTTGTGCAGGAACTTGTATTACTTTTAACATTAATATTTTCAATGTTTCTAAATTTTCATGTAGAGAAAAAATTAAGTCAAATAAAAAATTATTTACTTACATAAAAGATATGACAATAATATATAAAAGGTAATAATATCAGATCAATATTGTAAAAATATGTTCTGTTTAAGTAAGAAATGCAAATATTTTTCTGAGAGAAAAGTTATTTTAAAAATAACTGTATATACTCACGAAAAAAAATGTATAAAAATTTGATCTTTTTAATAGTTTATTAAAATAAGTTCATTAAATATCAATATTAGAATGCATATTTTTTATATAAAAATCACATTTCTTATTTAGACTAATTAACTTATTTAATGTCTATTATTTGTAAAATTGAAATTAACAATTATATGTTTCTTAACTTTAGTGTAATTAAGCAATTAAATCTAATATTTTGATACTTGATTTCTTAAGTTATTTATTCAGCATAATTTTGCAGTAATCAGATTATTACTTAAATTTTTCAATTTAAATCTACAGGGTGTGCCAACAAGGTGTACGGCTAAGATAGCGCCTTAACTCTACGAGGTAAAGCAAAAAGTTTTATAGCAAAGTTGTAGGGTTGACAAAAACCTACGAACTAAAAATATTTTTTTTCTTCAACTTTCAAACTTGCTGAAATTAAATACGCAATGTCTCAAATTTTTCAAACGGAACACCCTATATATTTTTATCTAATTAAGTTTGTCCCTCAAATACCTTCATTTTTTATTTAATATGTCCTATAGCTAAACCAAGTACTTTTTTAACTTTAACTTTTCTGTAAAATACTATGCATAAAAGCGGTATTCTTTAAGTTTTGATCAAGTTTGTTAAAAAAAATATTGAAGAATTAGAATTATTACTTTTCCTACAATTATTATTATTATTACATACTTGAAAAATTAACCAACACAATTATTTACCTAAACTGCCAAAAAAAAAACAGCAAAATTAAATTACATACTAGGTAGGTACTTACGTTTTTTTGCATAAATGTACAAAATAAACTAATTTTAAATTTTAAAGATCACTTACAATTATTATAAATTGTGTTCAATATGACCTCCTAAATTTTGTACGCAAGCGTTTACCCTTTTTGAGAATGAGCCATTAACCTTTTCCAACATAATTGGCGTGACTGTTTGAAAAATCTCCCGAATTTTATTTTTCATATTTTTACTTGTGGTAGTTGTTCGATAGACTTTTTCCTTCACATATCCCCACAAGAAAAAATCCAGTTTGGTCAAATCTGGGGATCTTGCGGGCCAAGGGACCGGCCCACCTCTCCCTAATCACCAGTCATCAAAATGCTCATTTAAAAAATTTCTAACACATGGCTATAATGAGCTGGAGCGCCGTCATGCTGAAACCAAATCCTATCTCGAACATGGTCAGGCAACGTTAGTAGAAGGACATTAAAATCGTTTTGTAAAAAGTTTAAATACATTTCACCTGTAAGATGTCCATTAAAAAAGTGCGGTCCAATAACGTTATGTCCTATTATTCCTGCCCATACATTCAGTGACCATCTATGTTGATGAATTTTCTCGGGTGAAGAATGGATTGCTGGTGTCGTAATAATGAAAATTATGTTTATTAACACTGCCATTATTATGGGATGTAGCTTCATCCGAAAAAGTGCACAAAATTAAAAAATTCAAGCTGACGCATCTTATTTTGCGCCCACTGACAGAAAGGCATTCTTCTTTCTTAATCCTGCGGAAGTAATTCCTGCAACAATTGAGTATGGTAAGGATGGAATTTTTCGCTTCGAAGTATGCGAGATATTGATGTTGCACTAAAGGGTAATTCTTTAGCAAGCTGCCTAACGCTTGCGGCTATGAGGATCTTCAACGACCCTTAAAGCTACTCTCATTCTGTTTTCCTCATTTGTAACTGGCTTCACCCGTTCATGTTTTTAATAAATTCTCTCCACTTCCTGTTCTCTCAAATCTTTCTTTTGGTTTTTGAATTACTTGTGCTTGAAGATGTCTCCTTTTAGGATAAAGTTGCGCATAAATTCTAGGTGCCAAAAGGCTATTTCTTTTAGCAGCTCCAAGGGCATATATCATATCAACAAATTCCTCACGAGGAAAATTCATATTGATTACAAAATGAACAATAAAAATTAAAAATCGATTAACTAACTCACTGATAATAATTTCTAAAATGGTTTTTGAAGAAAAAAAATTGATCTTGTCTACTGCTGTCATAAAACTGATAATCTGACAATTATTATTTGACGTTTCAACCAATGTTTCTAAGCAATCTTGATCAAAACTTAAACAATACCCGTTTTATGCATAGTATTTTACAGAAAAGTTAAAATATCTCAAAAAGTACTTGATTTAGCTATGAGACATATTAAATAAAAAATGAAGGTATTTGAGGGACAAACTTAATTAGATAAAAATATACAGGGTGTTCCATTTGAAAAATTTGAGATATTACGTATTTAATTTCAGCAAGTTTGAAAGTTCTTTAAAAATACCCTGTATTAAAAAAAATACAAATTATCATAGTCAGCTTAGAGGAGGTACCCTAGACTAACTGTAGTACAAGTTTCATAGGTGCCGAATAAATTTTAAGTTAATTATGATTTTTTAAACAAACCCCCTAAAATTTTAAAAATGTTATACCAAAGTAAAGTACTCTTTTTGCCTCACATTTTAGTACCATAATATACAAGGCGTATATTTAAAAAAAAATCATATTTTATAGTATGACACACCCAGTATACATAAAAATATTTTTAGTTCGTAGGTTTTTGTCAACCCTACAACTTTCCTGTAGAACTTTTTGCTCTACCTCGTATAGTTAAGGGGCTATCTTAGCCGTACATCTTGTTGGCACACCCTGTAAATTTTTTTGCGTTATACAGTGCTAAAATTTATTCCAATTGATTTTTAAATATTTAAATTGAGATATTCTCTTTTTATGTGTAACATGGAAATTGGGATTTGAAATGGTGATTTCATTAACTTACCCAGTACTGACGTTTAAAGGAAAAAATTGCTTTTACATGAAAAAAGCTGATCTTTTTGTATTTTGGGCACTTTTTATGGGGCTCAAAAAATACCTTAAGTAAAACTTTATACTCTAATTCGAGCCCAAAATTTATTTACCTATTTTAGGGAAACTGGAGCTATTAATAATAATGGGTAACACAATACCTACTCTGGTGTTGGGATGCTAGTTTCTATTCTTTAAATGTGCATTTATTAATATCTCGACAGAAAATACTTAAAAAGATATTAAATTCCTATTTAAGAAATATGTTTATTTCTATCTCAACATTTAATCGATCCTTTGTACACTATTAAGTACATATTTTAACTCTGTTTGAATTTGAAATAATCACTTATATTATTAATCATGAAAGAGGAAAAAAAAAACGTTTTAAGTTTTAGAAGTAATCTATATCTGCTATTGAACTTCTTGGATTTATTGTATAAACTCACCATATAATTACTTATGGTATAAGCGTTGATACATGACCTTATTTTATATCACCAGCTATAGTAATTGCTATTTCCATAGGAAATAGAATTTGTAGTTTGTTAGAAACTTTCTACGAAGCACAAGTTTCTTTAAGTCAAAAAACCCCATGTAGTAAACGAAAAGTGACATAATCAAATATTTATGGTCATATTTAACTTCTACATGTTAGGTATTAGTATACGTATACTGCACAAAGAGTACTTTTTCTTAGTTTCCATCGAACCTAAAAAATTATTTAAAATAAATGTTTAGACTATAATTTATTTAGTCGCCGCGCCAGCCGCATGATATAAATTTAATTTTATTACAGGCGGCATATTAAGTTTTATAAACAGTCTTATCTTTATAAACAGAGTTATTAGATTTAATTTCTTAAAACCGCTTATTCAATTTCCTTACTAAAGCCGACAAATAGTACAAAGATCCTCCTATAATCAAAAATGCAACGTTTCATTATGTAAGCATTTTACACAGCCACATTCTCCACTCCATCCATATTTTTATATACATTCACACTTTTAACTTCAGGCCAACAGGTCATTAAACAGTATATAACACAAGATTCGGTTAGAATCAGAATTTTACTTTGTAAAATTTTTATTTGTATATTTTATACAACAATAACAGAATTGTACGGTTAGTGCAGTGCTTTATTTCATTCTTCTAATTACACTTATTTACCGAAAAATTGGTGTTTTATTGAAGAAAAAAAATCACAACCCAGAATACCGTGTGTGGAAAAGCCCATACACAAAACAATAAATAAAACAAAATATTATTAAAAACTTTTTAATTGGGCGCCAAAAAGATATTTAATTCATATTTTCTGAATTTTTCTTTATAAGCTAAAGGATTTCGAATTGCCGCATTGTTTCGTAACATAAGAATTTAAATTAGTATGTATTATTAAATTTGGCTAACAAACATCTTTAAAATACCATTCTCCATGTCTCCACGCGATTTAAGGGTCAGATGTCGCTACAATGTAAAGTGTACCAGCTTAGTTTTTCGGCTTTACAGAAAGGAGAAAATGAGGTAAGTTTATTTTTTGCTATTTTGATGTTATTTTTCGTGCATACAGATTCTTGGATTATGATTTTATAGTGAAAATTACGATAACAACGTTAATTTGTTATAAAAGCCCAATCGTAATCTCAAATATATTCACCTGTTGTGAGTCGTGCTTGTGTCGATTTACACTGAAAAAAAAAAATAAAAAATAAAAATGTGCATGTGGGGCAAAAGTTCGCACGGCTGTGTGGGGCCAAAGTTCGCGCGTACTTTTACCCCATGAATTTTTGTAACCCATTTTCTTGTTTTTAGGGACTACAAAAGAAAATCAGAGCGCACGCCCATCACGCCACAAATTCTTAATCGAGCTAAGGAGCTGATCCAAAATGGTTTATCCAAGCGCCAAGCTGCTGCGCAATTAGAAATTTCAGAAGGTGGCCTAAGAAAGCGACAGAGACAACCAAAGGGACGCGCAACTGTGCGCTAATAAAATATCCGATTATTTTCCATCTTTGTCTCTCTTCGTGAAAGGTAAACGTAGATGGCGCAGATAGCGTTTACCGCCATAATTCAAACCTCGGCTATTAAGCATTTAATTATTTATTTTAATTAAAATCAGCCGTTATGTTTCAGAAGTCAGAACATCATAATTATGTTCTGAGACAGAACGGCTGACTTTAATTAAAACAATGCAATCAAAATTTAAATCGGGGAACTAAATAAACTAAATATAATTGTGAAACATTTTGTATTGTATTTTCAGCATATGGTATAACTATAATATGTGCATGCATTCTTAATTATTTTGATAATTTATAATTTAAGATGGTAACAGTAATATGCATATACATAAATGCATTAAAAATATAGAAAAATTTTAATTATCACAGTACTATAATAATATTCCAAAAAATATATCCTTTGGTGTAACAATTTTTAATTTTTTTTAAATGTTTTTGCAAATCTCTTAATTTTTCCTTTTGAACCTACATGGAATACCTAAATTTAACTACAGCCTTAACAATTACCTTAATGAACATATTTCTGTTCCTAACACGAATCAAAACACTAAAATCCGTATCCTACAAAAAACTACAACTACTAACTACTACCAAGTTCACCTAAATCCGGTAGGTAATAAAATACGTAAAATTTAAGCACTCGTCCAAAATCTCAACTAATGATGTAAAACAACAAAATTAATCAGCAACAACAACTATTCAGCCATATTGAAATTCACGTGTTCATGTTGAGCAAGGATTGCACTGTTGCCGTACTTAATTATAATTTTAGAAATACTAGAGAATTAAACACAAGCTATCCTGTATTTTTGCATTCATTTAGACGGAGATGGAAGAATGTTTTCTCTTGCCTGCTCTGATAACTAAATACATTTAGAATTGCAAAAGATTAGTATTGTGGCGCCACCTTAGCTCACCTTTTATAAGGTAAGAGAGAGACAACGAAATACAACATATACAGATTAAAGAGAGCAACAACAATAGGATAAAAATTTCTATTTAGTTGCACGTCTCTTTGGTTGTCTCTGAAAGCGACTAAAAGTGGATTGTGGGGTTCAGCAGTTAGGTCGATTTAAAAAGGTATTTACGATAGAACTTGATAATGAACTCGCAGAACACGCAAAAACCCTGGAAAAAATATTCTATGGCCTAACTTTTAAAAGCTTGCGACAAATAGCTTTTCAGTTTGCTGAAGCTAACAACATAAATCATCCTTTTTCTCGTGAAAAATAGATGGCTGGGAAGGATTGGGCTTACAGTTTTCTTAAAAGGCACCGTTTGTCTCTAAGAACACCATCAAAGATCAGTGTAGCCAGAATGATGGACTTTAATAAAGTACAACTGGACAGGTACTTTTCAAACCTTAAAGTTCTCTGGGAGAAGCACCAATTTGGGGTTTCTAGAATGTTTAACATGGATGAAAGTGGTCTGTCAACGGTTCCTAATAAAACACCCAAAGTCGTTTCGGAAAAAGACAAAAAATTAATCGGCAGTCTTTTCTGCTGATCGAGGACAAACTGTCACTGTTGTGTGCTGCATGTCGGCATCTGGAGCTTATGTTCCTCCAGCTATAATATTTCCCCGAAAAAGACGTAAACAAGAACTTCTTAATGGTGCCCCCCAGACTCTCTGCTATTGACATCAGATTCTGGATATATTAATGGACCCCTATTTTTGGAGTGGCTGAAGCATTTTACAAAACACGTAAAGCCATCAGAAGAGAATTCGGTCTTTCTCATTCTAGACAATCATTCCTCTCATTTGTATCTAGATGCCGTTTTGTTTGCCCGCAATCATAATATTCATATGTTGTCTTTGCCGCCACACAGTAGCCAAAAAACACAACCGCTGGATAGATGTTTTTTTAAGCCTTTAAAAGACAAGTTTGCTGAAGCATGTGAGCGGTATTTAATAAGTAATCCTGGGAAAGTGGTTACACAATTTCAGATATCTTTACTGTTTGCAAAGGCATACCAAACTGTGGGTACCATGGGAAAAGCAATTAACGGCTTTAAAAAATGTGGAATCGTACCTTACAATCCTGATGTATTTACCGACTAAGACTTCTTACCATCAACTGTTACTGACCAACAATCCATATCGCAGGAAAATTTACCTCAACCAGAAGATTCTGTCCTTCAGCCTTCTACATCTCAGAATATTTTGGAGCCATCAACTTCAAATAATTTACTACAATCTTTAATTGAATTCCGACAATCAGAGATTAATGATCAGTCACCTCAGCCGCAACCGTCTACATCAAAAGTTGTTCCAGAGCCTATTCAAAAACCATCTGCAGTTACTAATTTACAGCCATCTACATCAACCAACGCTGATGTACTGGCAACAATAGCATTTGAAAAACCAAGGAATGACAAAAAACATATTCGCCCCTCCCATATTTTGCCTATTCCTAAAAAAAAGGACCCTATGATAAGAAAAAGTAAGGGGAAAAAATCAGAAATAATAACTAGCACACCTGTTAAAGACGCCTTGGACGAGGAAGTAAAAAAGCGCGAAGGAAACAAAAATAATAAAGGCAAAAGAAATGTCTTTGATATAAAACACAAACGGGACCTAAAAACAAAAAAATAAAAACTTCGTTTGAAATAAAATATGAAATTAGAGAAACTCTAAAAAGTGTTAAAACAGAAGATGTCATTTGTCCTGGTTGTGAGGAATCATTTTTGGAAACTCCCAACGATGATTGGGTTCAGTGCAATTATTGCCAGGAATGGTGGCATGAAGATTGTTCTCCTTATGAAGGCGTTGGTGCATTTAAATGTGACCATTGTGTTTAAGCCAAAGTTTTAAGTAGTTGCTATTAGCAAGGTCTAATGTTTCATTATTTTTTGTTATTATTTGTTCAGGAGTTATTTAGTTCAGGTTGTTTTCTATTAGCTATAAGTACGTATGTTGTGAAATATTTTTTAGTTTTTGTTAAATGCAATGTTAAAGTGACAATAAAAAGCAGTTTCATTTTAAAAACAAGGTGCGTACTTATGCCCCACGGCATGCGTGCTTTTGCCCCCCTACTGGGGCAAAAAAACGCAATTGACATTTTGTCATATTTTTTTTAATAACTTTAAAACCATTTACATTTAAATTTTTTTCATCAGATATTTTATAGTACTGACTTGAAGCTTTCATCCATTTGTGTTTTTTTATTTTTTTTAAATTAAGGTGGAAACTAGGGGAGTTCAAACATTAACTGCGTGCTTTTGCCCCACTTTACTCTACATATCATCAAAAAGTTATATTTATTATTATCTAAGTCGATATCAAAAAATAAGTAAAATGAGGCTTATATAACTGAAAAAATAAAATAATTTTCTATTAAGACTTGAACTTTGCTTACTAACTAGGTAAGGCCTTTCGAGGAAAACTACCCTTAACATGCGACTTGAATCGATGTGTTAACTCGTACGTGCCATATCGAAGTCGCTTGTTGAGACTTATGCAAATTTACATTACCCGGCAATGCTGCCAAGTATTTGCTCTGGCAATTTCCTGAAACTGTTAGATACTGTTATGAAAGCAGAGCAAACACACATCAAATGGCTCCGCACATATTTATATTTGAACTCGGAACAGGGGTAATATTTCATTGCTGTCGTCAAAGGATTTACGACTAAATTACTGAAACGCAAATTAAAAGAACTTTATAATATTTTAATATTGTTGTAACTACAATCAGTTTTAGTTAGCAGGATGTTTATTTTTTAAACTTTATACACTTTTTTCAATAAACTTGAAATGAAATATATTTTTAAGTAATGTATACATCTTGCTATTAGGCAAGTTAGTAAAAAGTTATATTAATTTGATAAACATAATATTTTAAAAGTAAATTTAAAATACTTGTTAAAAATTTTAATAAATGCAAATAATAAAATGACTTCAGGAGTTACGATGGCCTTTGACAAGCTCATATGACAAGCAAGCGATTATTAACTAGAAAAGTGATATTTCTATGTACTAGTATTTATACAATGGTTAAATAAATTTTACAGTTATTTTGAAATTGGCCTGCAAAATCACCAAATTTGAGCTTCTGGATTTTTTTCTGAAAGAATAGAGTTATAACGATATCGAAAGCATTTGAATTATTTGTCAGTAAGTTAGAAACAAAAGATCAGCATATAAAATTCTACAACAAATGCATATAAAATTATTTATTTGTATAGCAAATATTATATACAGATTCTCTCAAATTCGATGGTGACACAACCCGGTTTATAAAGTCAAATAAATTTAAGAAATTCCACTCTCTTATTTTTACTTAAAAGTTTTGTCAATATAAATTCTTATAAAGAAATATAAAATTCTTATTTTTTGTGTGCAATTTAGAACAAAATTGTAAATAGATGTGTAGAATATTTTTACTTTAGATTATTTGCTTACACTTGAATAAAATATTTTTTTAGTCTGTGACTGATAACGGCCTTATTTATATTTGTAGCTTCTCGTAATGTACGAGTTTATCGTATGACTTAAAAAGTTCCAAATAGCCGAAAATTATTGTGAAACAATCAGGTCTAAAAATTAACTTTTTATAAAATAAGATCAGTTTAAGTTTATTTTATAGATATTAAGACCACTAAACAAAATATTAGCCAATCGTCTTATTACAAATCAATATTTTTTATTAATAGGTGAAATAAAACTAACTTACACTTAAAAAAATTAAACTCACAATTAAATTAGACATTTTAGAAAATTTCCAGTTTAAAAGAGCTTTTAACGTCCCAGACGTCATTTGGGTGTTTAATTCTGCTGTACGTTTGGAACTTTATATCATCACGTACTATTTGCCTCTCTATTACATAATAATAACAACAGCTGACAAGTTATTCATACACGCCTTATTATTTTTTTTCTTAAGCACTGAAATTGTTACTATTGCATATTAATAAAAGGCATTCAGAAGGCAAGATTTCTCACTTATGCTTGTGGTTTATAGGATCAGTGCAATACATCTCACTCGGCACTCTCTATGATCAATTTGGGTCGCTCACTAGCTAGTAGAGGTGGAGTACAAGAAACGCCATTATCCTCTTTTTCACAGATTTTTTATTGCAAATTAGCTTATCGATTTCTGCATCCACGATCTGAGTTGGCCTGACGTGTATACTCAGAGACATTCTCAATATCTTATAAAAATCGTGTAACTTAAAAATGTATAATAACGTATATTTAGGCCCAATGTTGCCTTTAACATAAACCATATATACAGTGAGTCTACTTAAGCTGGAATTCTATTCTATAGGAAACTTTTTTATTATTAGTTTTATGAAAAAGCGTTATTCTTTATAAAAAGTTTTGCATCGTCCAAAACCTAAAATGAGATAATCAAATGTTATTAGTCGTTTAAGACATGTGAAAAAAATGTTAATTTGGTCAAGAGTAGTAAGTAGCACCCTTATTTTGGAAAATATCGAAAATTATTATAAAAAGAAGTTAGTTAGAACTAAAAACGATGTTCAAAGTGTAACATTCCTTGGATACTACAGCAGAATTCAAAGCGCTTATCACGTTCTCCTGGTCTTATTGTATGAATGCATTAAAGCTTGTATGGGTAAAACCTGTTCTTTTTTGTTACATTTTTAAAACTGTATTTTTGTTAATAATATATGACATGAAAGTTGCCCGTGTTCGCAAACATTTTTCATAATTTTATTACACTTTTTACATTGAATACAATTCCATTAGATATGTTTTGGGGTAGAGATCCAACAAATATACCAATAGATATTTCGAGCAATTAGGCACCGTTAATTATTTGTTAATAAATTGGTAACAAATAATAATCATTAGTATTTGCAGTTAACTGTTTGGGGTGTGCCCATTTTTATATATCATTGTCAACTCTTTCCTCTGCCTTTGACATTAGACGTCTTACCGATATCCATATTAATATACGGGAAGTTTAAATAATTATATTATATTATAATCCCCCTCTGAGACAAATTTCAACTTGACAACCATATTCACCTACCCATATCATATCTTTCAAGTTGTATAATAGGATATCGAATATTGTCCTAATGAATCCAATGATATTCAATGAAGAGTCGGACAATACACTTTTAGATGTCCATTTGGAATCCATTACTTGTCCTATACTGTACACTTAGTTTTATACTAATTTTTGACCCTGACAATTTCCTTAAAATTAAAAAAAGTAAAACATTTAAATTAGTAAATATAATTTATTTTTAATTAATTTTTATTCTTTGTTTACACATCGGCTCCATTTCCATATCGCTGTCTCTATTGCCTTTTTATCTAACTTTTGCCACTTCTTGAAAAAACTAGTAAAATATATACATTAAAAATTAAGACAATGAGTGCCTTAAAGAAATGAAATAATTTGCCTTTTATAGGGAACTTAATATTTTGACCTCTAGTGCCTTATACGCTATAATAACTAATGCTTAATTTCTAGGACATTTCGATGGCTTTTTTACCAGTCTTTAAAAAAATTATTAAAATTCCTTAATAGATAATGATTTGGAGTGCGTGAAAAAATAAAATATTTTTTCTCTTATTGGCAGCTAAATATGTTGACTTCTGGTACTTAAAATGCTATAATTATTAATTTCTAGGATATTCCAATTGACATTTATCTCACTGGAGTGCCTTGAAGAAATAAAATAATTTGTCTCATTGGCAACTGAATATCTTGATTTCTAGTGCCTAAAATGTTGCAATTTTAATATTTCTTTAGAAATCGATATAACTGTGATTTTTTTAGTTTATTTGTGAGTACTTATTTACGATATATTGTAAAATTTTGACAAATAAATTTATTACTATTAATACTTTTAATATTGGAGAACAATAAGAATAGAAATGGATATCCTAAACTGGTAATCCATTGGATGTCCAATAAGTATTTATTCCTGGTACTTGGACATACTGGATAATAATTGGATTAATTTTGGATGTTCATTGGACCAACGGTGCTATCTGAGTAAGTTTGTTTGTCCAAAAACAATACCTATCATTAAATACCACAAGCCAAGACAATGTTTAACTTAAAATTATTACATTTCCAATTTATTACATTCGACGGTTCTTAAATAAAATATATTTAGTCTAAAATGTATAACAAAATATTTAAGCATACATTATCTGTATAATGTATCTGAACAGTACTTAATATATCACAAACACTTTGTATATGATTACATAACGCACTTAAATTTAGCACAATAAAATTTATCAGCAAAGAACATGTAATCATTGACAACCCATTGTTGGCGTTTCGTAGTAAATGTGTTACTTACATCTCCAAAAATTTTGAAATTGTTTATTATTTTCCTTACTCACACTTCTCTCTAGGTGTCAGTTATTAAAAATGACTGCTGCTTCTCGATACCTTTTATAATTGTCACCCACAACACAATTTCAATTTTATCTCCAGTGCTTTTAACCGTCAATCGTTTCTTGGCATAAACAAATTATTTATTTGTCAGTGAATTCTAGTTTTCACGTAATTGCCTTTACATTTGCATTGTTATTGTAAAATGGAAAAATATAATAAAAAAATTGAAAAGATCAGCATTCATTAAATAATAATATAAAACCAACAACTGTCATACTTGGTGCTGATGTAGCCCAAACAGATAAAAATGCTAGAGACTAATAAGCAATTAAGATATGGAGTAATATCTAAGTCATTTTTTAAAAAATGTAATTTCAGTCTAGATTTTATTATAAAATATTTTGACATATTGCATATAATAAAATTAAAGGAGAACCCCATAAAACTTCCATATATAAACATTACTATATGGTAGTAAAACAGCCGCAAAAAGAAATATAATAATATGTAAATTAAAGCTGACGCTGATAAATTGCTTACTACGGCGTACACGACGCACGTATCTTGCGTAAACATTTTTCCAGCTTATTGGGACCGTGCTAAAAGGATTTGCCGGGCCATGTTTGCCAGGATCTAAAAAATTTATTACACCTGCATATATTTCAGACCAACAAATTGGGTGATGAGTTAAAGGGATTTTCAGCATAGGAAATTTTACTCATATCGGCAAGCTTTTGTAAATTTGGTTAGGACAGTAAAACCATTAAACAAATCAAAAATTGATTTTCTTAGTATTTTTATATATTTAACGAAATTGCAGGAAAGGATGCTTGATAACAAATGGCCATTTATCTCTAACCTGTTTTGGTTAAACTATAAATTTCTTATCTAGGTAAAAGTAAATGACGTTTTTACGTGCCAGTGATATAAAATATTTTTATTTGATTGTGATATGGCGCAAAGCATAAAAGTTGAATGACTTTTGAATGTGAACAAATAAAATACGATCAGTATTAACACAGATCAGGAACTATAAATTATACGCCCCCCGGTGCTCTTATCCTACGATTTAAATTTTATTTCTAGGGATTTCAAAGCGTGTTTTATGTTATACGGGATAAAAATTATTTTAAAAGTATTTTCTTTTTAACAATAGATTTAATTAATTTTCTTTTATTTGTTTTCAGAATAACAAAAAAGTTTTCAGAATATATACGAATATTTAACTTAGAAAGCTATAAAAGTAAAGGAAACTGGATGGGAATAAAGAGTCTATAAAAATTCTTATTTTTAAGAAACTTCAAATGAAAAAACTATAAATGATTTCAGTAACTTATACGCAGAAATGGAATTTACTAGCTCTAAGCTCAAATCTGAGCAGCTTATTCTAGCTTGCTTAAAATTAAGGTTTTTTAACTAATTAAGTTAAAGAAACTATCAATGAAACTTTGCAACATAATACTTAAAAGTAAAGCCGAAAAATTAAGATAGTTATTGAAAGTATATGATAGTATGTGAAGATTGTATTAATGTACTGCCTAGTAATATCATAAAGATAACTAAATAAAAAACTAGATAGAATAAAAAAGATGACAAGTGTTTTTCTCGTTACGAGGTCTGAGAAAATTGACTGAAAGCTGACCACTTTTTATATGAGTGTATTTATATGAGTGTATAAATATATTGCGTTTATAAATATTGGATAGTGTTATAAATATTTGGTTTTAAGAAGCATTTTTTATTCCTATATTTGCTTTTAAAGGCAAAACGCTACTGTTAATGGAATTATTAAATTTGAATATTATTTCGAATCTATTTGCATAACAAATGTCTATTAATACTAGAGAAAGCAACGTTAACTGGGTAGTTTGCAATGAATCTAACGCTTTTCGATTATAGAAGCTATAGCATCCGGATTATGACGTAAATCTATATTTAAATTAAATACGCTTCATCCCTGTAAACGCAAATTCTTCAAGAACTTGATATGATGCCGACAGAAAAATTAAACTTTGTAAAATTGTGACAGCTGGAACTACTAAAACCCTCGGCTCAATAAAAATATTTGCATAGCTAATAAATGCACTTTCTATGTGAATTGACACGTACAAAAAGAAAACTGTGGATACTGGAATGACGAGAAAAATTACACATAAAAAAATTTTTAAATCAAAGTTTTTAAACATTTATGAGATGAATTTTCCATTTACACCAACCTACTTAGCTAGGTTGGGGCTTAGAAAATTATTTATTATAATGATATAATATATCAATCGAAAAAAAAATATGTTTTTGTATTTAAGCAATAGTTTAAACATTTATTTAAGAATTTAATTTAAATTTTTTGTAGTCGGTAAGTTCGTAAAATTACAATATTCCAATTTCAATTTTCAACTTTGATTTTTTTACAATTTTTTTAAAATTTTTACATAAGTTATCTACTTAACTCTCTTACATAAGTATCTATAATATCTACATTTATATTTAAGCACATATGCACGTTTCGGTTTCTGGTTTATTCCAGTATCCCTTTTTAATATAATAAATCATACATGTATACTTATTATGCATTATTGTTTTTTAATATATCTGACTCTCTCCACTACATTAGTAAACAAAACAAATTAATTTTACCTAAAGCTTTACTTAAAATGACAAATGAAGTTGTGGTGGCACATGTGGTCGATACCCTTAATAAAAAGTTTAATTATAATAATGCAAGCTTATTCTGGTAAGCAAACTCTTCGACTTCTATAAATATTTCTTTTAATGCATATCGATCTATTTTATATCGATAATATATCTATTCGACTGCAATGTTATAATTACCTATTATATTATAGGAACAAAAATGTTTGTCAAACCTCGATATCGACGGCTTTCACGATTTTCATTATGGCAAATAAATTATATAACTGAGTCTTATTTATCTTAAGTCTCCGATTGAGGTAATGTGATATTTCATTAAGTGTAATGAAGTAGTATCATCGGCCAACTAATTTTTTTTTTGTCCATGAAGTGGTAAAAAGCTTACGTCATTGAGATGTAAGAGAAACAAAACCGGATCTAATACAAACCATTGCGGTACTCTGTACCTAAGGCAAGGATTTGCTGACAAAGATAAAGATATAACCATGCATAATTAACCAACCCATAGCTTTAAGTTCGTAATAATTAAGCTTTGGTCAGAGAACACCTTTACTGCCCTTTAGAGTTTACAGCCAAATACACTAAAACAAAAACATGGAAGTGGCATCCTAATTACAGAAATTACAAAATTCATATTGACTAAGAGATTTTAGTTATGGTATAGTGGATATAAAATATTATTAAAGATAAGTTGATTTACGTGAAAAATTTAGGTTGAATTCTTATGCATAACCTAAATAAATGTGATGCTAAAGTACTTGTATCCTATCAAATGGATTGCTTTAAAGTTAAATTGATATTAATTGTGATAAATTAATTACTACAAACTGATTTAATCCAATTTTAAACTAAAACTCAACTTACATACTAAATTTAAGTATATGTCAAAATTATTTTTATTTAAAAAAATTAAATATCATTACAAAGCGATGAAAAATAAAGAAAAGCTAATAAAGAGAAAAATAAGTTATTAATTAACTTCATAACTTCCCATGCGCCAGATGGTCGATATATTGAGGGTGTATATTTTAATATTTTGAGAGCTTATTGTAATATAATACACTTGGGTATAAAGGTACTACTATTAATGAACGTCGGCAACCTTTTTTACTTTTTTTCTGTCCATTTCTGATGCCTTCAAGAATGTGCACCAAAAAGCAACACAGCCACTTCCCTCTTCTAAAAATTGTTTTACCAAAATTTTTGTAACATTTCATTTAAATTCATTATTATAATTAAAATTTAATTAAAAAAAAATTATCTACCTATAGCATAAAAAGAATAATTTAGGTTTAATTCAATTTAATAAAATCGAATGCATTCATTATTTTAAATCTAAATCTTTTGAAAACTGTATCTTATAGTGACTTTAACCAAATACTTCTTTTACGTGAAAATAACAAAAATTTTTTTTAACTAAAGAGTTAATTCAAGCTCACATAAAAGTTGCAATGCGTTAATAGTAGAAAAAACCGCAGCTATAACAATAAATTCAACTTTCAAATATCAAAAAATTTCCAGATATCAAATTTGATTCAAATACCGGCATAATTTTAAAAATTAATTAAACAAAAAAAAATTTTAACAACCTCTAATCACGCACGATGACTTGAGAATTTTTCCAATATTAATAAAACACTAATATACACTCGCCGGCACAAAATTTCGCCACCCTGAAATATTGGCCAAGTTTGATGTTTTATAAATTTTTTATTTTTTATCATATTCTCACGATTTTGTCATCAGTTTTTAGATACATTTGTTGTGATTTTTAAAATCATTTTGTAAAGTAGCATTTTTCGATTAGGCTATATTATACAGGAGTAAAACAAACTGTTGTTTTTTTTTGTAATTTTAAAAGATCCTGTAGGAAAATTAAGGTGGATAATTGTGTTTACATACTGTTCCTTGTAATCTTTGATGTATTCTAAATATTTCGATTTTTGATTCATTTCATTATCTCATTTCTGCTGCGGGCTGCAAATCTTTTATTAAAACGCTGATTTGAAGCTTATTTTTAGATAATTAATGTCAAGTTTTCGGTTAAAAATTATCGACGTTGGCTAAGGACGCAATTAATGTGACATAAAGTTTGAGAGTGTCACTATTATAATTTGTTGTGTGTCAATATGGTATTAACTTCAGCAGACGTGGGTAGAATTGTTGCGTTAATAGAGGATGGCCGTAGCAAAAGTTATGTCGTCCGTACTCTAAGATTTCCGCGGTCTACAGTTCGAGATACCTGGAATAGGTATTTACAGACGGGAATTTTTACTAGACGACAAGGCTCTGGTAGAAGGAGAATGACCACTGTAGCTGATGATCACTTTGTCACCATTAGTTCTTCTAGAGTGAGAATCTGATAAAAAAAAAAAAAAATTGTGCCGGCGAGTATATAAAAACTGAAATAAAAAAGATCAAGAATACAAATATTTTCAATTTTTAAGCCTTTTGAGCCTAACCTATAAAACTTAGATGAACTTCATCTGTAAGATGAAGTTAACTAAGAATATTAAGTCTAGTTAATATCTTTATTATTAAAGCGGAGTTCATAAGAGCTAACCTTATTCGAGCCATTTTAAGCAGTTCCAATTTGATATAGGGTAGACTATTCCGCTTGTTTAAACTAGTATATTTATCTCACGCGCAAATTAACTATATAATGAATGTACCAGTTTACTACACAAGCCATTTATTCACTTTCCAGTTTAAAATTAGCTCTAATTGCGCTCCAAGGCAGACTATTGTATAGGATAGTTTATAGAGCACGCACGACCGTAAATACCAAAGATGTACTACTTTATCCTTTAATTGGAAAATTAAGCAAGATCTAATTATATTAGGTTTTACTACGTTATTGGATATAAGTCGAATTAAAAGATTCAGTAAAGTTGTTTTTTTTTTAATTTAATTGAATTCCGTTTTTATCAGATGAAAAGACGGCTTTTACTTTTGTTATATATTTTTACATAGATAAATTTATATAAATTTTCCCAGCTTTACATTTGGCTGTAAAATAACATGCATACTAACTTCTATAAAGATATTTTCCAAATATGCTGCATAACGCGTTTTCGGTCTAACTAAGCGATTTAAACCCGAAAGCTTCAAGCCACCTTTTCCGGCTCATATTGATCGATGCTGTCGGTCAGCATATTACTGAAAGCCTAGTTTATAACCGTGATAATACTTACACAAGGAAAATGCCAAATTCTCTGGGAAAACTGTAAAATATATAATCAAGGACCCTCATGATATTAAGTATGAAAGCGGATATCAGTAAAAGTTTTTTCAGGGCTTACGATAGAGTTTTATGTGGGCATAAACTAAATGTGCTCCTACTTAGGAGAATTATTAGAAGTAAAATGAGTATGTTTTAGGGCATATGATATGAAACTGAGGTTTTATGTTGAGTGAGATAAACCAAGGCAAAGCTATATTTTTAGCTTACAGGTAAATTGTTTGTGCTTATATAATCTATGTTAATTATATAAAAACCACCCTTTTTTTAAATATTTGTGTGTAAGCAAATTCGCTAGCACATAAATGTGACTTAAAGCTGTTAACAAAATAGCTATTTTTAAATCGTAAGATAGTAAGATCTTATTTTGTCAAAAATAAATTTATCACACATTTCATAATGGTTGCATTATTTAACCATAAACAAAAACGATTTATTTTTTAAAACGCATTAGTACGATTAATTCATAAATATTTCATTATACATATGTATAACTTAAATGCATTCAACTTTTTCTTAGTTGAGGTATTAAAAAAATCACATTTTTGTAGGTTGTAATAAATAGAAAATTTTAGTTGTTGAATAAGAAAAAAGGATAAAAATAAGTTCATTTAAATAAAACCGTTTTGCGATATATTATTAAGTATTGCATATTATTGTCTGAACTTTTTTAGGATAAATTTCCAATCATGCTGTAGTCTTTAATTAATTTAACATAAACTATATTATTTTTACCTAAAAAGCCATTTCCTGAATTTTAACAAATATTTTTCTTATTTATAACATTTATCAGCCTAAACCTTTAAAAAACTAAAATAACTACAAAAAGAGGATAATTTTCAAATATTTTGCGAAAATCAAGAAACTTTCTGACTAGTACTTGTATATTTCCCTACTTGTACTTGTACTACTACTCGTATATTTTTATTTTTTTATCAAGAATATTTATTTGCTAATTAAAAAGGCCTTAATAAAATATTTTTCTATAATCATCTCAAAAATATATTTATTAATGTAGTTGATTAAATAAGTAATAAGTCCTTTAAAGGAAAACAAATAATTTATTCTAATGCCACCACTTTTGTTAGGACGACTTTTGTTTAATTTTGACTAAATAAGAAAGTTTGACATAGAAACTTGGTACCCTTTAACGGTTAAGTACACAAAACATTTAGCCCCATAAAAGATTGAATGGTTAGTTGATGTTATGAAATATTAATACAAAAAAGTTCTTTTTTTGCCTATCGTCTTTAGGCTTGCAGTTTAAAACATTTATTTGTTAAAATTATTTATATTAATTCTTGGAATTCAAATTGTTTGATTTTAGACTACTTAAATGCATAACTCACAAGTACATAATATATGTATGAGCGACTTCTTATTATTTCGTCCTTATAAAAAATTGGTTTCTTTAATATAATTTACAGAATGATTATACTGTTGTAAAATTAAACTATAGACTATTGTAGTCAGCAACGAATTATACAATTTTAAATAAATATTGTAAATTCACACACAGTAATTGAACCATCGCAAAACTTTAATTTTTTTCTAAAACTTTAATTTGATATATTCATCGATTAACATAAGAAAGAAGTTTTACGTTTATACTTTAAATTCTGTTTTCATTTATAGGTTTTTAGCCAATACACCAATTTTAATGTCAAGCCTTAATAATAATAATAATAATAAAAATGGTGTATTAATCTATAAAAAAATATTAGTACATCTGTTAGCAAAATTAGGCATATTGGCTAAAAGGTAAATTTCAGTTTCTAAATAAAAAGTTAAGAGCTATTGCAGCCTGGTATACAAAAGACACAAGCCATAACCTTAAGATATAGGTGTAACACAAATTTGTAAATCTAGGATGAAATACAAATTTAGACACAAATAATAAGATTTGTATAATAGTAACAACTAAACCTAACTCTTGCTACTTAATATTTAATTGACTGTATAAAAATTATTCTATGGTCTTAATAGAATATTAAGACAAAGCAGTTATAAACCTTTTCCTTGTATTATTTCGAAAAGCATTTATAGATGGCAAGAGGTCCGATATATATTTATTCGCACAAGTTGCGATATTATTGAAAAAGCTGCATTTAAAAATTTCTTTTATGAGGATTTCGATATCTTATATTGATTTCGCTAGTAACAGCCCTCCACTTAAGTTTGTCCATTGGGTAGAGAGGATATTAATTTTTGAAGATTCTATAGCAAAACACAGTGTAATTTAATTTTCTTCTTTGAGACATATTTAGCTAGAGCAAGTTCTTCAATTTGTGTGATACCCCATGTGGTCTTCGTATTCCAAATATATATCTCACACAAGCATTTTGAAGTTTTTGAACACGCTTCTTATTTCAGTGATCAAGACAAAGACCATAAACAGTATCACAAAAATTTGTTTCTATACTGAATGCATATCTTTGGGAATAAAAGGATTTAAATATTAATTGAATTTATAAATACGTTTCAGAAAATTTTGATAACCAAGTTTAACTTTTAGTTTTATACGTGCATAATATAATAAATAATTATGAACAACCTGCTATTATATCTACCTCTATAATAATTTTTATTTTAATTACTGATTAATGATACTTTTTCAAATATTTTTTAATTGATATGTTTGATTTATCATTATAAAAATTAGTTATTAAATAATAAATTAATAACGTTAAATTTTAGAAATAAATATTACATTATTTATTTTAGAAAAGCCTATTTATTTAGCCCTGAATGAGAATGCTACAGAAATTGCAAAATTTGTATTAGTTTAGTCCAAAAGATATACAATAAATAATTTAAATGTAATATTTTGAATAATGCCGTTACCAATGATGCAGTCAAAATTATGTGTATTTTTAGCATGGAATGTGTAATTTTGAATAAATATTCCAGTCCGATGTAGAATTTTAACAGATTTTTATGTCCTGTATGACCTGTATTCAGCACTACAAAACTATGAATTGCTAGTTGATATATGTAATAATTAATATAAAAGAAAGCTTCCAGCTTCTGCCTTTAGGGTTTCAGTCAAGAATTTGGTTTTGAAAGAAAAGCCTTTTTTTGGTTAACATATAACATATTATGTGCCCTAACTTTTCAGAATTATAAACGTGCATAACTTAAATGGATATAAGCTATCTTCAGTTATTTTTTTTTATATAGGGTATCCGTTTTGCTAAGGAAAAAAAAATTACTACGTGGTGTTTTTTACGCAAAATTGACTGAAAGATGTCCTATAAGCATGGATCTGAAAATGCTTTTTTAATAACGTACGCAATAATATTCTGTTGAATTTAATGCTAGTTTGCTGGCCCACTCGCTCACTGGATTTAACTCGTTGGGATTGTTACTTATAGGAGTAGATAAAGAGTTTGGTGTATTAGTGCAAAGAAATTACATACTAGAAGTGAATTACTTCAATTTAATTTACAGAGTAATTAAAATGTTGTGAAATTAAACTATAGACTACTGTAGTCAGCAACAAATAATACAATTTTAAATATATATTTTAAATTCACATACAGTAATTAATGCATCAAAAAACTTTAAATTTTTATTTATTATATTTATCAATTAATATAAAAAAAGAAGTTTTACGATTATACTTTCAATTCTACTTTTATTCATAGGTTTTTAGCTAAAACACTAATTTTAATGTCAAGCCTTAATAATAATAATAATAATAATATTAAAAATAAAAACGTTTAATAATTCTCAAGAAAATATCAGTACATCTATCGGCGAAAATAGGCACGTGGATTAAAAGGCAAATTTCAGCTTCTAAAAAGAAGTTCAAAATTAAGAGCTGTTGTAGCCTCGTAACTAAAATACTAACCTACAAAAAACAAAAGTCACAACCTTAAGGTATAAGTGTTATACAAATTTGTAAATCAAAAATATAATGCTACTTTAGACATAAATAATAAGATTTTTATAATAGTAACAAATAAACCTAACTCTTGCTACTTAATATTTAATTGACTGTAAGCAATAGGTATATAATAATATAAAGTTGTATGGTCTTAACAGAATATTAGGACAAAGCAGTTATAAACCTTTTCCTTGTATTATTTCGAGAAGCATTTATAGATCGCGAGAGGTCCGGTATATATTTATTCGCACAAGTTGAGGTATTATAGAAAAAGCTGCGTATAAAAATTTCTTTTCGGAGGATTTCGATATCTTATATTGACTCCGCTTGTAACAGCCCTGCACTTAACTCTGTCGATAAGGTAGGCAGAACATTTATTTTTTAAGATTCTATAGCGAAACACAGTGTAATCTAACTCTCTTCTTTGAAACATTCAGTCAGTGCAAGCCTTTCAATTTGTGTGATACCTCATGTGGTCTTCGTATTTCAAATATGTATCTCACACAAGCATTTTGAGGTTTTGCACACGCTTCTTGTCCCTATGATCAAGACAAGGACCATAAACAGTATCACAAAATATCAGATGTGAAAGAATCAGGGAATCTTTAGGCAATCAGAACGCAGAGCATCTTTCTTGTTTCTATATTGAACACACATCTTTGGGAATAAAAGGATTTAAGCATTGAATGAGAATTTTAATAACCAAGTATAACTATTAGTTTTATACGTACATATTATAATAAATAATTATGAACAATCTGCTATTATCTCCTATATAATGATTTTCCTATATAATGTTATTTCTACTATTATCTACCTATATAATGATTTTCATTTTAATTAGATATTTTTTTAAATATTTTTTAATTGATGGGTTTGATTAAACGTTATAAAAATTAGTTATTAAATAATAAATAAATAACATTAAACTTTAAAAATGAATTTTACATTATTTATTTTAGAAAAGCCTATTTATTTAGCCGTTTAATAAAAATTTTGTAATTTTCATTAATTTAGTTGAAAAGATATACAATAAATAATTTGAATGTAATATTTTCAATAATGCCGTTACGAATGATGCAGTCAATAATATATGTATTTTTAGCATGGAATGTGTAATTTTGAATAAATATTTCAGTCCGATGTAGAATTTTAATAGCCCTTTAGGTATTCAAAGCATTCAGCGCTACAAAACTATGAATCGCTAGTTGATATATGCAATAATTAATATAAAAAAAAAGCTTCCAGCTTCTGCCTTTAGGGTTTCAGTCAAGAATTTGGTTTTGAAAGGAAAGCCTTTCTTTGGTTAATATATAATATAATATGTGCCCCTTTTCATAATTATAAATTATAAACGTGTATAACTTAAATGGATATAAGCTATCTTCAGTTATTTTTATTTATATAGGGTATTCGTTTTGCTAAGGAAAAAAAATTACTACGTGGTGTTCTTTAAGCAAAAATGACTGAAAGATGTCCTATAAGCATGAATCTAAAAATGCTTTTTTTAATAAGATATGCAATAATATTCTTTTAAAATTAATGCTAGTTTGCTGGCCCACTCGCTCACTGGATTTAACTCATTGGGATTGTTACTTATAGGAGTAGATATAGAGTTTAGTTTATTAGGGCAAAGAAATTACATACTATAAGTGAATTACTTCCTTATATTGATTGAATATTATCATATAAGTGATATTTACCGTGGAAAATTACATAATATTATTAAAGGAGCTAGAATACACTTATATTGGAAATATAGATGCTATATAATTATTATGAATAGCTTTTATCGTAGGTAGTATTAATTGTTTGTCAATAAATTATTTTTTTTTAAGTAATACAGTTTTCATCCCACTAACACTATTAAGTTTTAAAAATAATTGTATCTCGGGTGAGGAAGCATTTGCGGACCTATTACCGACTACAACACCCTGTAAATTTTTTTATTATATTGATAAATATTATCAAATATACATTTTATAACAATACATTATTGAAACTAATAGCTTCAATAAATAGCGATAAATATTGCACCATTCGTTGTACAGAACCCTAAATGTGAATGCTTGAAAAATCGCAATTATTTTATTATTTTAGTCAAATAGATAAACAATAAATAATTTAATCAAATTATTATTATTAATTCCGTTACCAGCACTGCAGTTAGCAATATGGAATGCGTAATTTTGAATAAATATTCCCGTTCGATATAGAATTTTAACACCCTTTAGGCGTCAGGTATACAAAGCGTTTAACACCACAAAACTTTGAATTGTTAATCGATATATCCAATGATTAACATGAAAAGGAAGCTTTTGGCTACGGTCTATGGGATTTCAGCGGCGGTTGGCAAAATTTTGCTTGCTGCGTATATCCACAAACGATTGCAGATTTACATATTTTAGTCTCAGTAATAATGCTACAACCTTTCTGCTTTCAGTGTATGAATTAAAGGGTTGTTGCAGTCTGTTTTTGTTGCATAATTTAAACCGATCTGGCAAAACTTAACTAGAAACTAATTTTAATTACTTTTAAATAAGGAAATAAATTCAAAATTGTATTCATATCAGTCAAATACTTATTTCTTTATGATATTTATGTTATTTTTCTAATGTACTTTTAGTTATTTACACTAACAAAATCGATTGTTTCATAAACTTAATTTTATTTTCGTCATCGTAAGTTTTGATTTATTTAAAAGATTATAAGGAAATAGCTCGAGTAGTTTATTTAAAATTATTGCCATAAGCTTTGGATGAAGTCTTTTAAAAATACGAGTATACTCAAATAAATCCCTATTTAAAAAAAAATATTTTTCTCTATTCTTCCAGATTAAATATCTTACCAATTGAGTACTTTATTGACTTAACATATTACTTTATATTATTGAAGAATTGATACTTAATAGTTATCGAACCTCTTTCTCCTAATAATAGATAAATTCTGCTTTTAATTAAAGTATCATATTGTTTTTATTAATATTAATTTTTTTGTATACTCACAAACCATTATTACATACTTTTCATTATAAATTATATTGATTTTTTATTTATATGTATAAAATTTTGTGACAAGGATATACTTGGTGGATATTTGTTATTAATTTAAAATCTTCTAAAGTATATTGATAATTCTAATTCAAGTTTTGTCTGAAAGTCTTACAAAACTGAAAAAAAAACCGTTTTAAGCTCCAAGGACATTAAAAATAAAAAAATTAAATTTTTGGCATCGGTGTCAGAACAACAAACAAATGGTTTTAACCATTTGCATTAACCAAAGATACAAATGAAATATACCTTCACTACAAACCTATATTATTTAAATAAAAAACATCATTTGTTTAAATAAAAGACTTACAAATGTCCTACATTTTCACATATGGATAATGATATATTAAGATTATTAAGGTTTTATAACTGTAATCTATTTAAATTTAAAATCGTCTCCGTCAAATTAAGCAGGAAAATAAAACATTGTTTATATCATAATTATTTTATTTACTTTCTTTCCTCTTTTCAGCAATTCTAAACTTAAACATCATGAACTGATTCGACTAAGTCGCGGCTTCGCTCAGCATGTATTTGTCTTTGTTTATCGCATAAAAATAAAACGAGAGCAAGATAGTTATGAGCACTGTTATATTTTGGTCTGCATGATTATTCTCTCGCTTTCAGGGTTTTTATTTATTCTTGAATGTACAGTTTATTTGTTCCCACTACTGAGATTATGTATGTTAAACTGAATGTAAATAAAATTTAAATTGGCCCTGGAAAAAAATATTATTTTCGCGCGTATGGGATTGTAAAACGAACTATAATATACACGACAGTAATATGCAATGGAGATGAATAGTGACAATATATATTCTATGGTTAAACGTACAATATATATTTATTTCTTTTCGCTACCAGTCTTTTATATTAAAAGGCCAGTTGCGAAAATATTTGCAGTTAAAAAATAATATAAAAGATGAAAAAATTATATTATGTGTCAAACAAAGTAGCTTAATTAAAAAAGCTCTTTACCAATACGACAGAATTTATATAGCTACTTATTTTAGGTATTACTTTTCTGGTATTAGAGATAATTGTAGTCAATTTTCTCTTATTCCAGAAGTTATTTTATGTGAATTTATGTACATTACTAAACATCTTTAGGCTTTATTCGGGATCATCTTTAAACATATAAAAAAAATATATATAAAAATAACTAAGTAAACTTTCTATCCTATCTTAATCCAAAATAAATGATATAATTAATCAAAATTATATAAGTTTTAATTTAAAAATTTATTTTATAATACCAAGTGCAACTGCACGAAGTAGAGAATTATTAAAAAAATAACTTATTCTGTTAATAAGTACCTACTTACTTCCATATTATTCAATTCTAATCACGTTTCTTTAAATACGTAGTTCTAAATCCCACCGTACATATAATTAAAACTGCTTTGCAAAGATTTATAAATAATAAATGAGAGAATTAAAAGAGGGCGTTTAAGTTATTTTCTTTCTTTACTGGAAAACTGGGACGCATCTATGAATTAAACAAGAGTTGGTAAAACATTTCAGGTCTTCAGTGAGATGTAAAGGAAATCAACATATACAGTCAGCATACTCCAAACTAAATTAAGTACCGAATTTAGGTTAGCATCGAGAAAAGACCGCACTACGTTTTAAGTTGAATTTCTTGCATGCCTTATTCAATTTACGATGGAAAACGTGACCTATGTTTAGAACAAAACAACCTTTATAAACGTAAGCATTAAACGAATAACGGTAAATTTAAATAACTTATTCTTTCTCTTTTAAAATATTTGTTAATTAAACATAATTTATTCAAACAATTAGTTGCAAAATTAAGATTTTGGCTATTGAAGAGTAAACGAAATCAACTAACTACTTAACAATGCATAATTGGTAGCATTTATACTAGAGTCTGATTTATAATCTAATCAAATATATAGGTTGGAGAATTGAAGATTACGCATTGTCCAAAATAATAACAGCACCAATTCCTCTTATCGAAGAGCGGCTGCCTCCTGTCGTCTGATAAGTATTTGCCGTTTCCATTTTTTTACATAATAATAATAATTTTTTTTAAACCTCTCATTGCTGCTTATATTTCTTTCTAAAGAGTTCAAATTATTAACTGGTTTGTAGGGTCCTAGAAGTGGATTTAATACTATCAAATAGAACTGAGAAGAACTGGGTATAAGTCATAAGACTATTACCAGTATTTGGAAAAGACATGGGTGCAAATGTTACAGTGTGAAAGTCACCCTTATGCTTACTAACGGCGTACTAAAAATGACAATGTAGCACAATATAGCACACGAGTAGCAGAGCGCAGGAAATGCATGCATGCACGTTGCCATATTGCTAATTTAAGCACTTCTCTATGCGCAATGATTGATACCCCAACCTGTATTTCAAATATTATTGACTAAGTCTTTCAATAAATATTTAATAAGAGATTTCTTGTTCATTATTTATAGACAGACTGTTAAATATTTGTGATGCTTCATCAATAAGGTTATATGTTAATATTTTTTCTCAAGTGATATGGGTGTGATACGTGAAATAATTAGACTTTTGTAGCTCGTGAATAGAGTAAATTGGTTACATTTTTAAAACTTTATAAATATTGTGAATCAGAAAATCAATATTAAAAAAAATTAAGTACATTATTTTATAGGACTTTTTGGATATTAGTTTTGTTACAGGTGCCCCAGACTGGGATGAGGTATCTTAGTACTAATTAAATATAAATATTAATTTCAATATTTACCTGATATACCTTAAAGATATTTGTATCTCTAAAATGTATTTGTTTTTTGGTTAAATAATACATATTTAGTTTTGTCCAGATTTATATTAAAATTATTTTAAAGCAACCAATATTGACTTACTTAAGTCAATAGTCAGTTGATTAACCAAAGCCTTGTGTCGTATCTATTTAACTAGGACAAAAGGACGGTGTCGTCTGCATATGTGGTAAGCATATTAGATCCTAAGATATAAGTATATAAGATGTAAGATGCTGTTTTATAAATAAGAAAAATTTAGGCAAATATACACATTTTTATTATTCATTTAATAAATTAGTATGATTAACTACATCAAATGGTTTATGTAAATTTATAAAAACTGCTACTGTCATTTTACTATTTTCTAAATTGGATAAAACGTTGTTAAGTAAATCAACAGTGTGTAATGTAATGTATAATTTTTTTAACAAATGATACTATTTTTTTCTGATTATTGTTGTCAGAATTTTAGAAAGTACATTGATTATAGAAATTCTAGATTTACCTACGTATTTAGAGAAATTATGAATTTTAACCTTTAACGATACGTTTCAGGCTTTCATTATATTTACTTTAAAGCAATACTCATTTATGTAAGGTATATTTTTATATACCTAGGAGCTAACGTTTAATATATCGTTTTATTTATCGACCTCTGAGCTTTATCTGATATCTACGTAAATTTAGTATTTTAAATATGAAAAGAAGAAAAAAAAACAATTTATTGAAAAAAAAAAGCAATGAAAGTAGGAAAAGAAAAAAAATTAATTAAACAATAAAAATATATTTGGTTGCTTTTTAAATAGAATAGTTCTGGAGTTTTTAGAACTTTTATTAAAATCAACTTCTTTCAAAGATATTTTTTATTAAAATTACTTATTTTAGTAAGAAACCTAATTTAGAATTAGCAGAAGAAATGTGGTAAAATTTCCAAAGACTTAAGGCGGTACTAATACAAATAAGCAAAGTATATATAATAAAGAAATAAATAAATATAATAGAAGAGAACAGTTATTTAACAGATCTTTAAATATATAAATTGCAATATCTTTATTGTGAATTTAGATATTAATTGCTTAACCAAAAATGTTAGAACCAACTTGCGTAAATTAAAGTTAAGGAAGAATAAATTCGTACTAAATTTTCGCTTCTAGCAGGTTGGCGGCTTTCCAGAATCGAATAAAGGCTTTAATATTTGATGGAATACTGGATCGCAGTAGAGTATAAACTTGCATTGCACTAGGGCTAGACATTTATTTCTCGTTAGTTTGAGTATGGAAAAGGTTACGCCGACGTTTACGAGAAAATAAACAAAGAAATGTTCTTAGAGTTTATTTAGGGTCGTGAATAAGTAAATGCTTGAGACCGCAAATGAATACTGGATTGTTTTTTTTTCTTTATTTTACCGATTTTATTTATTATTAAAACATAAATTTAATAATTTAATATATTATTTTACAGGTTGTTAAATGGGAGTAAGGCCTTAAATCTTTGATTTTTAAGATGCAAAGAGTAAAAAATTTATATAAAATATTTAATTTTTTTTATAAAATTTTAACAATATTAATAAAAATCAACTTCAAAGTTAATTTAAGATGTAGATTATGTAAATTAAAGTAAATATAAATTATAATCGCGGCCACACTGTTGGTTGCTGAAAAACTAATGGGTTCAAATTTGGTAAAATATCTCAACTCGTCTTAGAAGAATGTTAAAAACTATATAAGATGTATCTTGAAAACTTTAGATTTTTAAAGCCCACGTTTATATAATCGGTCCAAGAGTGAATTCTTGTAGGAGTAAATTGATTTTTCATTTTCCATATTAACTTTAAAATAACGTGTAGTAACAATGGCGTATAATAATGACTTAACTATCGGCTAATGGCATTTTATTTAATATTGCTTTTTTTTTCACAAACACATCAAGATATTTAGTAACACAAGAAGAAAGCTAAAAATATAATATTGAAATTTATTTATATCGAAGTTGTATTTTTTAAAATCAGAAATCGTGAATATTGAAAACATTTTTAGATTGACAAACCTGGTGTGTTAAACTAGGACAAAAACCAGATTTTCACAAAAATTTAATGTCACGTTTTTTATTTACATCTGACGTGACATCGGCCTTAATCACCCTGTATAAAGGCGCGTGTGTCACTAAAAAATTATGATGTAATATGATCCGTGGATCAATCCTCCATGAATTGCATTACTCAAAACAAAAAAATATTGTTTTGAGTAATGCAAAATATAATTTAACTTTTTTTTCTTTTTTAGACCTAAAACTTTTTTTCCGCATTAATCTTTTCTTATTTCTTTTTGATGATAATTATTCCCACTTCCTTATTCTTCCTTATTCCAATTATTACCATCCTTTTTAATGGCAATTTTAAGTCATTGTAATACTACAATTAGGTACCAGAGTACCCCATATATATGTACGCGTTCTCATACATCGCGTGCTTACGTATTGATTAATTCATATTATGTTACTTACTATTTTATTCCTTACTTAGTTTATATAGATTACTTTCATTTGTTAATTAAATAAAATTTTATACCATTACATGAGTTATTCTAGTATAGGTTATGCTCACAATTAAATAAATACGATATTCAACATCCATGCAAAGCGGCCGCAGATAGCGGCCGCTCTTTATAGGCCAGGAAATTCGTTATTAATGCGGTTTTTCTATCGAATATAGGTTGAGTAATTGAACGTCATAGTTGTTTTAAGGTAGATTTCTATATGAAAAATTATCAACTAACTGAAAATGGTTATGAATATGCAAGGCATATTAGTGGGTATAAATTGATGTAACTGTTAAAAGTCAGAAATTTAAGCAGCCGACATGTTCGTGTTCTGTAGTTAATGTTGATTCGTGGGATTTATTTAGGGTTCTATTAACGTTTGGTTCAATATTTCCATCTTACTGTCTAGTTTTTAAGTAGTTCATTATTTGAAAGCCCCATTCTGGCCCCAATTTAGGTTATTTAGATTATATTATTGTAAATTCTTGTATCTTTAATTTTCTAGAATTTGTATACTTTTTATTAATTATTAGTCTCTTTCAGCAAAAACGATGAAGAAATTCTAAATATTTCCAAACTGTTCCATTGGGCTTTAAAAAAAATGAGCTTCATGACATTTTGTTAATTTTTTATTGTTTAGTCAGTTTCTATCTTGGAAACGTTAACAAACGTTTTTGACGTTGCCAATAAAAATGTGTTCCCGAATTTTATTACAATAACAAAAGACTCTATAGTATTTACATACGACAATGTAAACAAAACAAAGAAATAGTTAAATTCTGTACTTAAATTAAAATATTTCAATAGTAAAGAAGATGTTAAAAATAACGTAAAAAGACAGAACAATTCACATATTGAAAAAATATTTGAAACATTTTCACAGCTTAAGGTAAAGCAATTAATAATAGCAATTTTATTTGTTTCTAATTTAACGCTTATACACCGAATCATTGCTGCTATAAAGATTAATGTTAGTTTTTATATAGCATAAAGTTGCATGAAGATATAGAGTAATGTTTCTAGTCATTTTATTATCCAAAATTGACACAATACAGTGTATGGAATTCGTCTATGTTCAAAGAAGCTAAAATTATAAACATTATATATTTAAATCTATAGTATCACTAAACCTATTTTACATACTCAAAAAAATTATTAAGCATATAAAACAGTAATAGAAATAAATATATACGCTACCTTATTACTCCGAAAGGTAGGTCTTAATATCATAGTAACACTACAAAACTAAAAACAGCTTTCAATTTCTTTTTAAATGTTGACAAAGTATTGCAATTTTTTATGTCATTTGGCAATTTATTAAATACTTTTGGACATATTTTCAGGATAAAATTTTTTGAAAGAGTTAATCTAGTACGCAACAAAGATAAATCATTTCTTAGATTAACATTTTTAAAAACAAATAAACACACTTGAAATATATACATACATGGAACAGTTAAAATCTCAAAGTGATTAAACAGCGATCTACAGGAACTTTTGGGGGGGTACGCATACGCTGAAAAACCCCAGTATTGGATCCCATACAGAATCCTAGAGTGGATTATGGCATAGTATACACAAACTTACTGGTTTTTATCCATTAAGGACCTAATATTTGTTATGGCATAACAAAGGCTACCTAATTTTAATGCCAAATTATTGCAATGTGCCTCCCATGAAAGAGTGCCATCTAGTATCAAGCCATGAAACTTTATTGTTAGTAGACGTTGCAAGAAACTACCATTTTTGCTCAAATGAATGTCAAGATCAAGATTTAATTGACCCCGATGAGTGCAAAAAACCATTTAATTTGTTTTCTTGGTATTAAGAAAAAGTTCATTTAGAGTAAACCGGTTGTTTAGCTCGTGCAATGCTTTTCTCGCAGTAATGTGCATATTTTCTGTACTTTGTTGTCGAACAAGGCTGATGTATTATCCGCGTACATAGTAACGTGACTATATAGTAAATCTAAACGCAATAAATTTACAAATATAAGAAACAACACAGGCCTGAGCACCGAACCTTAAGGTATTCCCAAATTAGTGTGAAGATTGTTTGAACAATATGAACCTAATTTATTTTTTATTTTCACGTATTGTGTCCAAAATACCAAAAAGAAGGTGAACCAATTTAAGACGATACCTCTAATGCCGTATGACTCCATCTTGCACAATAAAGCATCACGGCTGATACAGTCAAACGCCCTGCTTAGGTCGCAAAAGATCCCCACAGGGCACTCATCTGCCTCAAGTGCATCGATAACCTCAGATAAAAAACTACAAAATGGCAGACGAGGTAGATCTACCTCAAACAGAAAACCTTATTGTATTTCCGAAAATATGTTGTTTTTTATTAGATAAGCTAAAAGCCTATCAAGCATTGCATATTCAAATATTTTTGAGACACAGGAAGTTAAAGCTATTGGCCTACAATTCTCAACCAAATTAAAATCCCCTTTTTTGAAAACAGAAATAACCTTACAATTTTTTAATGAGTTTGGAAATATTCCCTTTTCGAATTACAGATGTTATTCGAATGATATATGTTAATGAGATATGTTAATGGACCTATGCAATCCTCCGCGGTATTTTTAAATACAGATAATGAAATTTCATCAGGTCCTCCAGACTTTTTATTTTTCATTTTATTTTTTATAATATTTACGCTTTCACCCTCACTGAAAGGCACAATGCTCATACTATGGAAAAAACATGCAAAAGAAACATTCTGTATAATAGATGAAATATCTTTATTTTGTTTTATAGTGCTTAAAATATATTTAGGTTCTTCAATAAAAGAGTTAATAAAATAATTATCTATTTCTATAGGATTTGTAATTAATAAGCCGTTATTCTCTATATTAAATTAATTTTTTTTTATTGTTATTTAGCTTAGACACGATAGACCACATTGTCTTGCTAGGATTTTCAGAGTTTGTTATTTTATGGTGATAAAATTGTTTTTTACTATATGAATTAATAACTTATTTCTGGCACTTTTACTTCCATATGTCGTCTCCAATTCCGAGATCACACGCCGTCGACGGTGTAAATATTTTAAATTTTTGCTAGATTTTCTAATTTCATCCATTAGCCATGATTTTTTATTTTTATTTGGATGTGAAAATTTTAACGAAAAAATTAAATTAAAATACCATAAATATGTTAAATAAAATAAATCAAATTGGACACTAAAATTATTTTTCTTATAGACCTCTGCCCATTTTTCACACTCAAGGACAGATTTAAAATCAATTATATTAGTAAAACAAAAATTTCTTTTAAGCTGGCTACTCTGATTAACTTCGTCGGAACATTTATTAAGAATTCCAGAATTAAAAAATACAGTTTCATGATCTGATATAGTATTGCTTTCTACCACAGCATCCTTACATTCAGATATATTAGTAAAAATTAAGTCCAAAAGGCTAGAACTGGTAGGGCCAATTCGAGTGCGCAAAACAACTTTATTTTTTAAATTAAAGGTAGACAATATATTAAAAGAACACTGATTGGTTACAGAACTCAGGGAAGGCATATTAAAGTCGCCAGTAAGAATTATTTCGCTACTAGACTTACAGTATTTTTCCAACAATAAGTGTAAGTTCATTCATGTTATTTTAAGCCCATATAGCTGCACCACCATAAGTAAAAATAGATATGATTACAATCAGAGTTAAAAGAACTAAAATCTCTAATGTTTAACAAAAGAATATCATAAGTATGTAAAGGATAACCATATGTTATTTTTCCATTTGTATTTAAAAGCCCCTTTGTAGTCATCACTATATTTCAAACCTGCAACCACCCTAACTGCTGTCCTCTGCATTCATATATATTTTTACTAAATTTGTTAAAATCTGATCTGTGTTAGATGTCAATAAATCTGTTTTTCCTAATTCTTATGTTAAGAAAATAAAGTCTCGTTAATATTAAGACACAGCAACTTAAAACAAAACCATAGATTGTCTATCTTCGGTGCCTCTTCCGACTTAACCTTAACGTCCTCCTAATTGGCATACTTGTTAGTTCTAGTAGTATCGTCTATGAAGAGCGCATACTTTAATTTAGGATAATTATCAGGCACATTATTTCTTTTTAGGACAGCTCTTGACTATGAAATAGCGAAAAAGTCATAAGAAACAAAGTCAAACGTCTTGCTTGGATCGTAGAAGACAGTTGCTCAGTAGGTGAGCTCAGCAAGGAGGTTCTAAGAACCTTTATAAAATCAAATTAATGTTTTTTTTTGTAATTATTTAAAAATTCTAATAAAAGTGAAATTCCTTAACTTTTTCCATAGAGTGCATTTTATTAAATTAAGGCTTTTAATGTAAAGACTTATTTGGCTAATATTTTTTTGATACTTCATTAATTCTATATTTCATTAGAAAAATACATTTAATGTTTACGGTATTAAAGTTTTAAATCGAACGATAAATCTTTAAATTCGATTTCGTTTTAGTCAATTTCTTTCTCCAAATTTATCCCCTTAAGTCAAAAACTCACAAAATCTTTACAATCTAGTTGAAAAGAAAGCAATAAATTCCCCTACCTGATAAATACGTCCTGGGAGTGACTTCTGGCAGCTCGACGATCAGCACCGCTATGAACAAGGTAATTTGTATGTTGCAAACAAACAAGCCGTTGTTGGCATTCGAACTAGCTGCGGACATGGGCATTGGTTTTCTCTATGGCTCTCTGGAATATCTGTGGCTGTCGGCCTATCCGGTGGATCACGCGTTTCGCATCTCAATGAAGATTTGTTGGCGGCTGCTAAAGTCGAATTGTTTGGTGTACAATCAAGCGATGGACCTCTGTGTGCAAATCGTGCTATATTAGCCTTTGTAATGGTTATTATTGGGGTAGTAATTAAAATTTAAGGACAATCTGATTAATGTCTAATATATCATGGATATTTGTCCCGATGTATTGCGATAGCATTGTACAGGATGTTTTCCAGATGGTGTGTCAAACTTAAAAGTGTTGTGACTTAGGTCACAAAAAATAACTCCAGGATACTCAAGAAGGTGCTAAAACCCCAAATAAATAATTTTTGCAGTCCGTTTAAAAAGACTTAACTATTAGACTAGACAAACTAAGAAATTCCTATAAAAATATTCCAAGATCAACTAAATTGATTTAAAATATCATTAATCCATCTTTATTTTCTAATATACTTTTTAATATAACTACCATGACATAATTTAGATTTCTGAGTGTTGTCGTGTTATACTTCAATAAGCTTTCAGTATTTTATAAATAGATGCAAGACCGATTGGTAGGTCTAAATTGATAACTACATGAAAACGCACTGCACAAGTAAAATGGTTAAAATTTAAGGAAACTACCGCTTTCTGATAATCCTAAAAACGTAAGGTCAATTACTGTTTCATTTTTTTTATAAAAAATCATATTATCAGTTCTTTAATTTCACGTTTGTAAAAATAATTGTAGATAGTAATAAAATATATATTGTAAATGATAGTAACATAATTAAAGGTAAAGTTACACCTGATTATTTCCTAAATATGCATTTTTAAAACTTACTTTCCAAAAACAAAATTATTAGGAAAAAAATTAAAATTTTATAAAGGTACGTACCCAAGGAGACTCATACCCAACACAACATATTCTTACAAAAAAAATCAATTTTGCATAAAAAATTATAACAAAACACATAAGACAATTAGTTTTTCCAGTAAATATAAATGATGAGCAATATCCATTTAAGTTATGCTTAAATTGCAGCTACTATTTATTTTAGAGTGAGTTCTGAAATTCCTTTTGCTTAATTCAAAATATATTTTACCTCTTGTCCTCCTTGTTAAGTGCTAAATGTTACAGTTTAAATATTGCTTTGTTCGGAACTGTCACGACAAAACTTCAATTACAAGTACACTATACCAGCAAACTAAAATTCATACGCAGTAATTAAGCGCTGCCAACCACATCAATTTTGAGTGAATATTTGAACAGGAGCTGCCTCCGGACGGTACTTAATTGATCAATTATTTTTGAAATTGAAACTGACGGAAATTTATAAGAGATAAATTAATAAGTTGATGTTTATCGAGACTAGTATCTATGTATGAAAATATTATCGGAAATAATATTTTTTAGAGATCTGTTTAAAATTCCTTTAAGTAGTATAGCGTAAATATTAATTAGGTTTTAGGTAAACACGTTTTACAATATGTGAGAAATTCTTGGTATATTATGGGGAAATCAGTACTTCACTTTTTCTAAATTTAAAAATTTCAAATTTGATTTCAAGACTAATGAATTGACTAATTCTACTCTCTATAGGCATATACTCTATGTTACTCAAATATTAATTTAACTTACAACACTACTTATAAACTATTTTAAAGCACTCATTACATAAATAATATATGAGCTCTTTATTCCCACTAGATCAAAGCGTTAGCTTGCAATCACGAGTCTAACAGGTTAAGCTTTTAGAGTTTTGAAATAGAAATAGCGAATTATTTATAGTAGTAAAAGTAACTTTAGTTTAGGTTCTCTCCCAGTTAAAGTAAATTAAGCTTCCTAAATTCGCATTAAATAGTCCAAATAACTAGAAGTTTTTATATTTTTAAAACATCGACCTACAATTAAAGAGCTTTAGTTATAAGTTCATTTCTTTAAATTCAATTGGGTTATCCAATTTTTCAGGATGCCATTTAAACGTTTTATTAAGAAATTACGTTAAAGGATCACGAAAAACCAGTATTGAAAAAATCCTAATTTTTGAATTTTGTTAATTAATAATAAGCTAGCATTTTTAAACTTCTATATTACGACTAAACAAAATATTGACCAAAAAAGAAAATGTAGGGAAAGTTTGCTTTCGTCATTTAGTGTGCAATGATAATTATGTAAAAAGTTTTTCTTTTGAAATGGCTTAAAAAATCAATGAAGGTGTGAAATCCACTAAAAAAAATGTTTTGAGTACTTATTCCTTATCAATGAATTTCCTGGCTCTCAAGACAATTTGGTTTACTGACTTTCGAAAAACTTCTATTACAAACATTCTATATTCGGTTATGTGCTGCTCATGACTCGTAATATCAACTTTATCAAACTTTGGTATTGAGATATTAGAAGCCCCAAAAAATAATAGTCAACAGGATTAAAATCAGGCAATCGAGTAGGTCATTGAATAGAACTACCTTTCCCTATTTACATATTTGTAAAATTATCGCTTACTAAGTTAATTATTTGTATTGTACACATCTGTTGTAAACTGTGCGCCATCCACTGCTATGACTGCTACAATATATCTTTTAAACTTTAATAATTAACTGACTTGTTGGATGTGATATAAATAAAGTCTATATTTCTACAAACATTGCCAAATAGGAATATGGAGCATTACTCACTTTTCTGTTGCTAATTTCTGAATTGTTAATAATAATAATAATAATTATAATAATAATAATAATAATAATAATTAGTCTTTATTTCTTTGAACAAAATGGAAGAATTACTTTATGTGCAAGGCAAAACATAGAAGAAAAAGATGGAGTTCACGTTACTACGGTATCTATTCGTTCCGAATGTTAGTGACTCGCATGGAAATTCTTGCTCTGGTAACGGCTGTGCGGAAGAGTATAGTCGTAGTCATTTTGAACCATTTTCTTAGATTTTGAAACCAGCAGATTCGCCTTCATCCTGGTCTACTCTTGCCCTAACTTCCGCTCCGTTTAGTTGAATGGCAAAAGTATAGCAATGTAGTATGAGGATTTTAGTTTCCAGCGATACGTCACCGCTTTTAAAAGCGGTGCTCAGTTTTATAAATGTTGCTTTTGCAATGGATTTTGCTACATATTGTCTTATTTCAAGGAGTTGTCTTACTGTTGATTTACTGTTTATAATTGTATCAAGATATGTGTAACATTCAACTATTTCAACTGAATGTTAGTTGGTAGTCAGCTGTTCATTTAAGATTTGTCTTGTTTGTGTACCGTACTTTTGGTTAATTTTAAATGTACGTGTCATTAGTGTTTGTAAGTCTTCTAGACTGTCTGCAAATGTCACTTTGTCGTCTACGTATCTAATGCTGTTTTAACATTGGCCCTTAATAATTAGTCTGCTTTTATTACAATCCTCAAGGTTTGTTTGAAGATACATTCAGAGTACCCATTAACATAACAACTTAGGAGATCATACATATCCTTGCCTCACTTTAAGCTCTACTGAAATTGCAACTAATTGTCTATTCTTATGTTAGTATTTTGATTAAAGTAAATATGTTGATGATTCTCAGATTACCATCTAGGCTAATCTCTTTAAGCAGAGATATAAGTTCGTGATGAACGCTTTTTATTAGTCCACAAAGGATACATATATATCACAGCTAACGTCTGTGCATCTTTGGAATAAGATCTGCATAGCAAAAAGTGCCTCTCGTGTACCCAAAGCATCAATCATGAAGCCTAAATTGTGTACACGTTATTTGTTCTTCGCATTTTTTATAAACTATCTTGTGGGTGATTTTTAGGAAGTAGAAGCCTCACAAGAGTTATGATTCTGTACTCATCATACTTTTTTATATTTGATTTCTTTGGTTAGATTATAAGTGTCGATCTTAACCAGTTCTGATTGATTTTTCCACTATTATAGATTTTAATAAATATTCTTTAAAGCCATTTTATTCCATTGTCATTTATTAACTTTAAAGATGCTGATTGAAAGTTATCAGCTATTTTTGTTTCCAGTTTCGTCAGTTGTGATCAAAGATACAGTTATAGAGTCTGTATTACTGGTGTCGTTCATTTTTAACTTCGTTGTTTATCCTTTTGTATGTTGTTTTATCTCGGTTTTTAACGTTACGTTTTCCTTCAATCATGTCTTGTATCTCTTTAAAAATCTAATCCATTCTCTCTACTCTTGTTAGTTTTAGGTACATACTTGTCCAGTATGTCCTTAGTTATTGTGTGTTATGTAGTTGTTTTTCTTCTGTATTACTGGTATCTATTCCAGTATTTAGATATTCTTTTATATACTGTTCTGCATTTTATTTGATGCGTTCGTTATTTAGTTGTATTCGCCATGGTTGTTGCATCTTGTTGCTTGAATTTTATTTAATTTAGGTTTTATTGTACCAAGGAGTAAGCTGTGATCTGAGCTGATGTCGGCTTCTAGATGTGTCTAGATGACTGATGTTATAGAGATATGGACTCTTTTGTTAACCGTCATATCATCCATCTGGTTTCTCGCTATGTGATCTGCAATATATTAAGATGACTTCTAGGTATATAGTCTTCTTAGAGAAAGTTTGAAAAAGGTATTGGTACTATAAACTATTCCTCCACCACAAAATCAATTAGCCGATCCCCATGTTCATAGAACTCTATGAGTCCGAAAGGTCTTTTAAGATCCTGATGGCCAACATTAGCATTTAAATCGTCTATGATTATTTTTTTAAGAGTCCTCTTAATGTGTAGTTAAATTGTAAATTATCTTATCCACTTTACCAAGTTTAAAGGGTTATACCTGTTTGATATTAAATTTATTTAGGATAATATAAAGCTGAATAAGTAACAGTAAATTGAAAGTTTGTAACGTCTCTGGCAGTTTGTTCTTTTACAAATATACCCACTACCATTATTACTATTAAAATTCTTTTTATCTTTTTAATTGCGTTATGAATTTTGCTTGATTCATACATGGTTTTGACGTTTCAATTACCAATTTTAGTGCAACAGGTTATTTTTCTGTCCCCATTATAGTGTTAAGGAGAGTTTGTTGTTGCTAATCGTGGCAGACGGCCGAGGAGGCTTAAGAATGTCCTCCTTTGATAGATATTAGTATCTGCGATTCGCCTCTTATCCGGTTTGTAGTAGTCATACTACGGAGAGATCGTATGGTGCTTTTCCTTTAACTTTCTCATTACAGTTAGGAAACCACTCAGACAGCTTCGGTCATGCTTTTTAGAACTCAATTTTTGAACTAATCTTGGATCATTAATTTCACTATGCTTAATGTGATACTAAAAGTATTGCTTTTCATTCTCAGGCTAGTTTAAGTTCGCCATGAGTATTTAATTTCCTAGTTAATTTTCTCAAGAATGCTTTATTACTATAACTGTATACATACATATAAGTTTAATATATATTATTTTAAAAGCCAATTATATTACTACTAAAATACTAAAAAAATTTTATAATTCGTTTCAATTAAAAAATATGTTTTTGTAACATTTTACTAGCAATCTTACTTTAACATAACTAACACATAAAACATACTGCATAATTTATCTTTCTTTAATATAATAAAAAATTTCTAATAATAATCTCGCATTAATATAAAAAAATTTCTTTTAAAACAATAACATTTTTCATAAATGCGTCAGTTGAAAAAACATCTAGAATTGAATTAGGTTTCAAGAAATTATAAGTAATAATATTACTGATTTATTTATTTTTTTATAATTTTTGATCAAATTAATTCTAAAATAATATTAAATATGCACATATTAAAAAAAAAAGTCTTATATGTATATTTAGAAATAATTACACTTACGTAATTTATTCATTTTTATATAAATACGTTTTGAACTAAAAGATTAAATTTATTATGTTCAAATCTTAAATAAAATATTTTAGTTATAATTATTTAATTATATTATTTTTGTAAAATTTTACACAAAAATTTATGTTTTTAAAAATTACCCCTGCCAAAACCGCTAAAATTAACCTTTTAATATTTCGTCATATATTTCTGCTCTTAGGCCAATCATCAGAAATATTTTTAATTTAGGCTGACAAATTTAAGTTGATTAATCCAAATGGAAATACTTAGTCAAATTTCATGTGCTTTTAATAATTAAAATATTAATTTGAGTATAGATTACATATTTCATTAGATAGAAAGGTAATAAATCAGCAATAAGTAAATTGAATACGAAAATAGATTCAATATGCCTAATTGGGAGCTATGTTAGCTATTTTTAAACATGTAATTATTATTTTACTAATAATATGTCATACTAATATCATTAAAATAGCTTTAAAACAATGTTCTTTCAATTTTATTTTGGTTAAAAGTAGAAACTTTTTAGAATTTCAAATCAGATTTCGCCATGTGTGCCGCTTTACCATATTTTTATGTCCAAGTTAAAATTCGTGATGTTACCTATCTCTCCCCTAAGTTAAACGTCCTGCATTCTAAGTAAGATTTTCTTCCATAGGTACGAACTTAAAAAATAAGAATTAATGTCTTTTGTTTTCAGGACGAAAGTATTTATTTAAAACTAACATAAAAAACTTAAATATAATAACTTCTTTTTACTCGTCCTGAACAAATACCCTTTATTGGGCGATAATTTGGGCAAATAATTAGATTAAAGGCCTTATAAATTAATGCAATCTGAAATTTACTCCGCAATCGCTTTATATACCTATTTCACTTTATCTATATATTTCGATACATTATCGGCTCATTTTCAAATTACGCACAAATCTGCAATTACGCTTTATTCCTGTAACCTCTGCCGGCATATGGGCTTTTGTTGAAAGCACGTATAATTTCGATCAGTATTCGCACTATCCGCGCTTAAATGTATACGTATTTTCAACTATATATAGCATGTGGTAGACTAAAATATTAATGGTGATTGAATTTCAAATTTTAAGACGAATCAACTGAATTTAATATTGAGTTTAGTAATGATATGATTATATAACGAATTGGTTAAATTATAAAAAAAACTTTTAATGCAGAATAATTATTAAAAAACTTCAAAGCAAACGAGAACTAAGAAAACCAGAATTTAAGGATACTAATTATTGTCTATACTACTCGTATAATCGTTTTTTAAGCTTTTGGCGTATAATATAAAAATTAATAATTAACACGTTATTAGGCAAACAAAATTTTGACAATATAACATTAAAGTAAAGAATAAATATGAATCATTTTTTGTTATTTTATTAGTAATAATTGAATTTCTCATAACGTTATAACAAGCAATTAATATAATTACTTATTATAACATAATGTTATTTTAAATGCATACTTTTAAAGATTAATTATTATTGTTTATAAATATATTTCCATCATAAAAGCATTAAATAAAATAAGATGCAAATTTTCTTGGAAAACATCATTACATAGACTATTAAAGTTAAGTTTTACCTACTGAAGTAATAATGTTATTGGTTAACATTAAAATGATTTTTAGGCAAGAATTAGGTAAGTCTTAATTTATTTTTTTGGGAGTATTATTATATCATTGTTTCTGCATTTTGATTATTTTCAAAATTAGGTATTTTTTAAATAAGAAATTTTAAAAAAGTTCATTGAAATGCTTGACAGTCTGCCTTTGTAAGAAAGAACGCCAGTAAATTAGTTATATTTTGATTCGTGTCTTTAAAAACTTGTCGTATTCTTCATTTTCCATTCCCCTTTAAGTACAATTCTTGCCTCATTTACAGGTTGATATTCTATTTTAGTCCCCTTATTTCACTTCTTGATTTTCAGTAATAATAAAAGAACTATAATATGAGCATTACGATCCAGATAAAATTGAGTAAAAATTATTCATTCTATCAAATATATAGGGTTTACTTCAAAATTCACTTAATGTAGATGTATATTTATTTCCTAAGCATATTACTTAAATGAGTATAACATCAACTATAATATTACTTATTAATAAAATTGTTTATTAAAAAACTAATTATTTCATTGTCTTTTTTTTATATTTTTTTGGTTTCAACATATAACCATATTAGCTCCTTCACCATATCACTTATTAGTTTTGTCAATTTGTATGGGGTTAAACAAGCTGCTAGTAAAATTCTCACATTTCGATTCATATTTTAAAATATCGGATATTTTAAACTACATATCACATTTATAAATCTAGCCTATAGTCAGTTATATATCGGATATCCAAGAATCCTCTTCCTCTTTTTATTCTATATTTTCATTTTTAATCCCTTCTTTCTAATCATAAGTTTTGCATCTTGCAAACGTACGTTTGCAAAGGAAAGTTTTGCTGTAAACCATAAATAAAAAATTGTACATAGAATGGTTTATCACTCTATATAGATACACACTTGCTTATTATTTTATAGCTATAAAATAAGACTTTTAGTAAATGAAATGTGCTGCTCAATTAAAATTTAGGTTATAAAAACTCTTTTATTAATCTACATTTAGTTTATTATATTTCTATAAATATTGTTATGAACATGTACACACGTTAAATATTGTCATAGTTTGTTTACTGTTTATTGCTCTTTACCTTATAGTTTTAGACTTGGTTAGATAAAGAGTTTATTTAGCTTATAAGCAACAAAACTACAGTTAATGCGAGTCAGTTTAAGGTTTTACCGTTAATAAAAAGTGTCTTCGTGACATAAAAGAGTATTCCTGGAGTATGTAATCAAAAAAAGAGTATTTTTCTGAATGATATTACAATACAATATTTTTATTTGTTACATGCATATGACACACATATATTTTTCCTAATTGCCCAAGCGAAAAATATTTATAAGAGAGTGTTAGATTTCTTATATTTGGAAACATATTTAAACAAATCTTATTATTTATTTGATTTCTTCGTCCTGGCCTTACTCTTATTTTTTAATACGATTTTAATATATCTTTTAGGTAAGTTACACATGCGGATAATTTCGGGATTCAAATTTACTTATTAATTAGAACACCCAGACTTTCTTGTCTTAACACTTTTGAAAAATTTACTTAACGAACCTATATTTTAGTTAGTTTTAGTTCTATTTTAGCAGAGTCTATAAAGATTACCTTTAAATGCAATCAATCTAATAATTATTAGAAATTTGATTTATAACAAACCTGACATAGTTGCTATAACTCTTAGCGGCGCCTAATTTAGTTGGTAAAAAAATACCTAGTGGAGCCAAAATATTTTTTTTATGAATTTTTATATTTGTTGTAAAATTGTAGTAATTTAATACAAGTAATATTAAAAAAATAAAAAAATGAAAATCTGTCAATCAGTTTTTTGTTAAATTTGAATAATTCGATGGATCATATTGTGGACCACCGCGACAGAATATAAAAAAACTAAGAGTAAGATAACAAATTTATTTAAAAACTCATACAAACTTGGGTACTAACAATTACGTTGCATAATAACTTTCGAAATACTCTTTACGTTTCCTTAAGCACAAAGGGACTTTACATATGGAACATACCCAATCCGTCCTTACTGTGTTAGCGTTAGTGCTACAAAGCGCGCATCTTCTTCTGGTACTCCTTGTAGGTTGATGAGCAGATGACTGCTGTCTTATCTCTAAGGGTACGTAAGGTTTGTATTTTTTTTATTTCAACATCTGATGGTGCAACCAAACTTCTCTTTCGATTTTCAAGCGTTTCTGAGATTAAACCGTTTATCCGACACTTCGTCTAAAATCTTTAGCAGACATTTTTGGTAACTCCAACCTATTATAAATAATATTGGAATGTACAATTGATGCATCTAATAAGTAAAAAAATATTCGATGCCACCACTTTTTACTGCGACGGTCAATCTTGTAGTTAGAAAGTCTTTGGTCAAATATGTCAACTCCATTCATATTAGAATTGTAATCGATTATAAATTGAGGACATGGAATTTCAGTAATTTGTCCACTTCCTTCTTTTCTTTTTACTGTTCCTACATCTTCTGGCTGATTTGCAGCTAACAATCCGGTACTGCTTGTAAACCATTATACATCACCTCGTTTCAAATTCTTAAAAGTTTAAATTTTGGCATATGACGACGATTAACACGGTTCCAGCAGCATGGATTTTTCTTTCTTTCAATCGTTGAAATAGATCGACGCTAGTAAATAAATTATCAACATATAACACATGGTCTTTTATTTAAGTGTTTTATAAAATTTGTAACGACTCTTGAACCAAGGCACTTTTCTATCTCACCAGTAGGTGATTTTCCAGTGTATAAATCAAATTTTAGGCAATAACCAGATGTATCAGCCAACATCTTTTACCTCCTTTTGATTGGTTTTTTTGGGCATGTACTGCTTAAGCCTATCCGACCCTAATCATTGAATCATCAACTACAACTACTTGATTAGGAATTAGGCATTTTTCAAACTTATGAGTCAACAGTTCTAGCATAGGGCGAATTTTATAGAGCTTATCATAGTCTGGGGAAGATTTTGGAGGCATCAGAGAATTATTATTCAGATGGAGATGCCTCAAGGGCCATCCAAATCTTTTTTGGGTCATTACTGAGCTGATAAAAGCACCATGCAATTCGGGAGCAGTTGACCAATAATCCTTATAGCTGGGACTACGTTTGATACCCATTAACAAATTTATGCCCAGAAAAGCACTAATTTCACACTGATTTGTAGGGACATAGCTTTTTCCAGTTGAAAGTTTTTACTGCTCGGCATAAAGATTTGTTTGAAACACTAAAGTATCAATAAATTCCTTAGTAATAATAAGTTCAAAAATCATATACGATGTTGGATCATTAATATCTTTGATAAATTGAGGAATTCTGGAAGGTTCGGTAAATTGAGGAAGAGGATCAGGTCTATGAACATTAGACCAAACAGGAATTTTACCTTTTGACCACTGTTGTTGTAGTTTGGAAAGAGGGATATTATCACTTGGATCTTTCTCCTCAGAAACCGGCAGATCTTTTTCCATATCTGTAATAACTGTAGGAACTAAAGTTTCGTCCTCTATATCGGAGGAGTCCATATCAATTTCTGACTCAAACCCCGAAGGCAGTGTATCGACATGAAATGTGTGGATTTGTGTGTTGACTTTATCGTAAGTCAAACCTCCTACCGTCTTAAATGGCAATGGCTCCATACCTGCAAGAAAATATTGTATAGGTATTTTATAATTAGTGAAACTCAATATTCTAAGTGGAGCGGTGGTAGAAAAAAAGGACCACGTAAAAACAATGTTTTTTTTACAACATACTAATAAATATATGTAAAGTAAATGTCTATACTTACTGGAATGATGTAAGCTATCACTTTTTGCAGGATCTAATAGTATTTGTCAATTTAGACACAGATAACTTTTGTTTATTTTAACCTCAAATTTAATTCGTAACAGGTGTTTCATCAATGCTGCTATCCACCGAATAAGAAATCTAACCGCCAAAGTAAAAAAACGTTAAAATGTCCACGGAGCGAGCTCTAATAGGTGGTTTCAATTTTGTGCTTCGGCAGCGCATTGCAAAGCAACATCAAAATATGGTCTATTTTTTGAACCACCGAGCCTTTAAACCATTAGTTAGCGTGGTTTAAATTTTCGACCATGAATACTTAAAGAGATAATGTAGACCAATGCGATAATTTTCCATGAATAAAGAAAGGATATTTTACACACGTGTAACGTTTAACATTTTTTCTACTACCGAAGAAAACATAACAAAAAATTTAAAATACCAAATTACTTTATGCATTAGTGCCTTAACGTCAAAAAATAAATGTACTAGTGCCTAAAAAAGTCTTTAGTGCATAAAAATAAACCCTGGTACGTTTGTAAAGTAAGTACTTTAGGCACGGTAATATAAAAATATATTAATTTAACGTTTAACCGATTATGTATTTATATTTTTTTTATTTAGAATATATTTATGATTTTAATATAAAACAGTTATAAATAATTAAAATATATTAATAATTTTTCTAATAAAACTAAAATTTAAAATATACCCAATTGCATATAATAACTATTTATGTAAGAAATGTGTAAATCCTTTTCAGATGAATGAAAAATTCGGCAATTTCGATTAATAAAAAAGGGATCTCACATACGTATAACATTTTTTTTCCAAAGAAAAGATAAAAAAAGGACAAGATACTTTACGCACTAATCTGTAAAAAAATTAATGAATAAAAAATACTTTTTTAGGCACTAGTGCTTAAAAAGTGAAACTCTATAAGCCTTGGGAAGTTTATAAAGTGAGTATTTTATGATACTTGTTTAAAATTCCTTATATTATTCAGGGAAATTAATTTCAAAGTGCATTTGCCTACTGCCCTTGCGACAAACTTCCCATTGATAAAACAGGAACATTTAACAGGTTTGTTACATAAATAACTATTTAAATTACCTAATTAAGAAAAATAGTACTGTATAAATAATAAATTTTTAAAGTAATAAATTAAATAAATAGATAAGAAAAATTGATTTTATATAAAAAAAAATAGTTTTTTATAAGATGTTGCAACGTATGTATATATCCCTTTTTTGTTATGACTCTCACACATTAAGAAAGCTAAGCTAGTATATACATAAAAGGATACCCAAGCTACCAATTTAAATTAAAAGGAAAACCTTTTCTTAGTGCAGCTCCTATTGATAAGCCCTCCAAAACAAAATTACCTCTTATTTCTTCCTAAGATACACTCTGCCCTAAAAATTCACCAGAACAACGCCACTTGAATTCGCAATAATGCCAACTTGGTCCAGAACAACGGCATTCGGAAAGGGAACGTTCGAAGTCGGAGGCGTCTTCATGTCGGATCCGCTATTGGACAAGCGCTGCGGAACGTGGAAAACGAAAACGGGATTTATTACGAATTGGAGATGGAAAAATCGAGCGATGTGTGATGTCTTTGGTGCAGAAAATACTTGTTTGTTGTTTTTCTAAGGCAATATACTTGATACAAAAGAGCGATTTTAAAAATAAAAAACAAAATAAGTAAAAATTGAAAAAACGATGCGTTAGTGAAGTGGCGTTACGGATAATGTGAGCAACCTCCCGGATTTAAATACCTTGCGACCAACAGAAAAATGTTTTATTATAATTTTTTTTACATTTTCTTCCTACGGAATTATAAGCCCATAAAGGACGCCGTCTGTCAAGATAGTAAGATTATTTTGGAAAATAGCGACTAAATACATAGAAACGATGAAAAGTGATTAAAATAGAATACACCATAAACAATGCTAAGAAAAATAGGCCTGTAGCCCAACAACACCTCTACAAAAGGACTAAGTGCCCACAACATTTTGGCTTGTGACGTCACGCATTTGGACCTATGCATTTTGGTGGTCCTATAACCTACCCTAACCCTAAATGCATTTTGGACCTATGCATTTAGGGTTGGGAAACGGGCTTGAGGGCGACATTACATTATTATGGATAAAAAGTCTTTCCATATTGAAAACTGTTTTTGCGAAAAAAAAACTTTTTTTTCTCTTTATTGTCTCCTAGTTCATTTATTTCATAAATAACGACTGCCTTCTTTGCAGCCTTGTCTAAGGCAATTGTTTTCCTTATGTAACCGGAAACCGCACAACACCTAATATGTTAAGCATACGTTAAAAGACGAATGTGCCCAGCCAATGAAAGCGTTCCAGCATTATAGAGGCGTGACTTGCGTACCGCCAAAATTCAAAATATGAATTTTTTGAATGCATGTAGTTGAACAGCGAGATTTGGCAACTCTGACCTATATATTTTTGTTAATATAGGATTTTGTTTAGTTATATTTTAAATGGAAAAAAATGCGATATGCATATAAAAGACCCTCAAAAAAAAATTTTTTAGCTGTTCTAGATTAGTAAATTAATGATTTTTTTATATACAGCGCATCCCAAAAGTAATGTCTAAATTCATTTAAAATTCAGGGGTGTGTTTGAAAAAAAAACGCTTGGACCCGTCGATTTTTATTTCAAGTTGCGCATTTTTGTACGTAAAGTTTGTATATACAGGGTTTCTCAAAAATAAATTACGAACATCAACTTCATTTTTTCAAATGAAAGCACCTTTCTTTTATTTTATCCTTGAATTTCGCGTGGAATTCTACGTATGTTTCATGCATCATGTCTTATACCTAAAGTTAACAGTTATCAAAAAAAAAACGATTCATGTAACAAATAAAAAAAGAACAAAAATTAAGTTAAATGTTCAAAATGGTTGCCATTTACGGCTTGACAATATCCAAGGCGATCAATAAAGTCTCGTTGCACATTTTAAATCGTTTCCGGAGTTATGGCGCGCACTTCTCTGCGAATTCTCTCTTTCAAGTCGTCTAGATTATTTGTTCTATTAACAAATACCTTCGACTTGAGGTATCCCCACAAAAAAAAGTTCATTGGTGTTAGGTCGGGCGACCTAGCAGGCCATTCGATAGGTCCTCTTCTTCCTATCCACCGATTGGGAAAGGTTTCATCCAAAAATGTACGCACAGTGGCAGCATAGTACGGAGGAGCGCTATCTTGCTGAAAAATTAGTTTTTCGTCAGGATAGTAATAGTCTGGGTCCAATGGATTCGGAAATAAAGCTAGTAATGCTGGAACTAATTCAAATTGGAAAAAAGTCGAGATACACTTGTCGCGTTAAAGTCTATTTAAAGAAAAAGCGACCTATTACTCTTCCGCGCACTATTCCATACCACACATTTAGTTTTTGAGGGTACTGGGTGTTTACCATCATCATCCAATGCGGATTTTCTGTTGCCCAATATCGACAATTTTGTCTATTCACACTACTATTCAAACAGAACGTGGCTTCATCGGAAAAAATAATATTTGTTACTAAATTATTATTTAGATTGCACATGTTTTGTAAGCGTTCACAAAACTTATTTCGCCTATCGAAATCGTCATGAAATAACTCTTGCACAGGAATAACTTTGTAGGGGTGATATTTGTGCTTTTTAACTATTTGGTGTAGATTTCGCCATGTGTAAATTTGCCATAATCTGCGACAGAGGAGTGCATGGATTTTCTTCCAAAGAAAGCAAAACGTCAAGTTATTCATTTTTATCTCGAGCAGGACGACCAGATTTCGGCAAATCTCTAACATTTTCGAATTCTCTAAATTTAGCCTCTATTACATTATACTCACCACCTTTTGACATATCGGAGGACGATCAGGATGGATTTCATTGAATAATTGAGCAGCTTCTCTTTGTGTACGTGTTCTATCACCAAACCCAACCATGCACAGAATTTCTTTTTTTTCTCGTTCCGTTAACTTTACCATTGTGAAAACCGCAACTTAGCTCGTATACTTCACACTTGACAATATCTGTTTGGCGTACAACTGTTATACAGTTTCTATGAAAATACATGGTCACCAGCCAACAATAAAAAAACACGAATGAATGGAATTTTGCTCTGTATAAAAATTCTCGGAGATAAGGTGACTCGTAAGGTGAACTGCAATAATAATGTTTAGTCGTCTTTTTTTCGATAACTGTTGACTTTAGGTATAGAACATGATGCATGAAACATACGTAGAATTCTACGCGAAATTCAAAAATTAAATTAAAAAAAGGTGCTTTCATTTGAAAAAATTAAGTTGATGGTCGTAATTTATTTTGAGCAACCCTGTATATACAAACTTCACGTACAAAAATGCGCAACTTGAAATAAAAATCGACGGGTCCGAGCGTTTTTTTTCGAACACACCCCTGAATTTTAAATGAATTTAGACATAACTTTTGGGATGCACTGTATATATTTACAGCTTGAAATATATATAGTCTGAGCGTTTAAGCGATGTAGGAATAAAGCCACAATCTCCCAATAACAATTATATTAAAAAATATCGTCGGTAGTACGTCATATATAACAAAGGTAATTTATAAATAGTTGCCAAATTTGATTTTTATAGATATATACGGAGTATCTTATTGAAATAGTTTTATTATGGTAGCGATAGAGGTATGAAAGCAATATTCATTATTACTGTACATAGTTGTTGGATGAGGTCAGAAATTAAAAAAATAATAGAAACCACTCATCCTTAGAACACTAAATCTAGCTTTTTTGTCACCTCTTACATGTCGTATTCCTATGATAGGTATCTATAATTTATAATTTTCATAATATAATAATTGTTAATAAACTTTTGAAGTTTATTTAAATACTCAATTATATATTATTGACATGTGGATCAGAGAATAACGAGTGGGTAAAAGTAAAGATATTGCTGGGATAAAAGTATATAAATTTAATGAAAAAAAATATAAACGTTTATTTAATAGCCATTAAAATCAAAATATATATTACAAATAATCCTAAAAAATGTGTGTATATGTAACTGTTAAGAAATTGTTTTAATAAAATCCCATGGGTAGTCATCATCATAGTGGCGATAAGAAGGCGATATAAATATTACATAATAATTTTAAGGCAGCTTACTTGATGAGTATTTTTCAATAAGATAATTTGAAAATTATCTAAATCATTGTGATGACAGTGATATTACTTTGAAATTAAAAATTAAAAAAAAATCTTATTTATCAAATATCTTAATGTCAACTAGCCTACTGAAATGTTTTAAATTTTAGCAAATATATATTAAATTTTATAATAACTTACTAATTAAACTATACTATGGATATTATACTATAATAAAATTGGTCAGAATGTATTATATTATATTATATCAACAACTTAAAACTAAAATCGTGGTGAATAAACTAAATCCTTTATGCTTGGTCTATAGGCTCGGCTGGTCATGTACAGCCCAACCTTCCATTTAACAGATTTTTTTTGTAGTACCATGAAAGAAAAAAACTATACTGTATACATTTTAATAAATTAATATACTCACAGAGCGTCTGTCTCAAAACATTGAAATATAATACTTAGATAGCAATCCAACTTTAGATACATTTGAAAATTGAATTAGAAAATAAGTAAAATATCAAAAAGCTGAATTAGTCACAGGATAAAAGATAGGTATTTATATAAGTAGAAGCCATACACCTAACGTCAAACCTCTTAAAATTGATATCTATCAATCTTGTATAATACTGTAAAATACTGCATAATAGACCATTATATTTTAGCTAAAAATAATCCTATATTAATAATAATAATAATCTTTATTTAGCAAAACCTACCTAGATAAAATAGTACAAAAAATTATATTTATTATTTTACCAAATTTGAGAGCTCTGTATAAGAAGCTCAATTAAATATTTAAAGAATAAGTCAGTAGAAGCGTTACTAAAATGTCGTCAGTTAAAACGTCTTTAAATGGTGAGTAATAGAGGTCTCATTTACATTACCCAAATGACGTTATTATGGTAGAACTTATTCACGTGATTTTTGTAGTCATTATGACGTCATATAAAAACGTTATTATAGTCATTTGCTGACGTTTTTGCCATAGTTTTGAGACGTCGTTTGATTGCTGGGGGTAACAAGGGCGATTCAAATTTAAAAATAATTCACAGCACTTTTAACCTTTACTTAGATGATATTTTTCAAGAAGCACTCGAGGATGCAGAGATTGGGATCAGAGTTAGTGCGTGAATCGGTATGCTGAGGACGCAGTTCTCATTGCAGATAGTAAGGATCAATTACAATAACTCCTTAGCATAGCAGGCCAATATAATAAAGCCATGGGCTTAAATATAGACATCAAGAAAACTAAGTTCAAGGCAGTAACAAGAGATGAAAGCGCTATTACTAAATTAAGGTTGACTTGGATGATGGGTAATCAATAGAACATGTTAATTGTTTTTGATACTTCAAACATGACTATCTAAAAACTGGACATTACACAAAGAAATAAAATGCCGCATAAAATAGACTAGCGCAACATTAATAATCCTGAAAAAGATATTTACGTATGCTGATTTTAATCTAAAGCAAAGGGTTCCAAGTTCCATTTTTTTAGGTTAAGATTTGTTGACTGCTACATTTACCAGTTATTCTATATGAGACTGATGGTTGGACTCTGAAAACAATTATGATTGATAATTTAAAAGCGTTTGAAATATGAGTGTATCGCCGAATCCTTAAAATCACATGACGGCCAAAGTAAGAAACAAAGAAGTTTAAAGATTGATTAACAAAAGCCTTTAACTTTTCGACAGTATAAAAAAAGAGAAAAACTGCTTACTTCAGTCGTATTATGCGCAATAAAACTTCTCACAATTAATTATCAAAGAAAATACCTAAGGCAGATAAAAAATTGGAAAAAAATTTCATAGTTTCAAAATATAATACAATGGACCGGTTTACATAACATTAACTGGGAAGCTAAAGCTTTTAACTTAACCTAAATATATAAAAAGTAATATACCTAAGTGTTTTTTTTTATTTTGAGCAATAAATAAAAGCTGCCGCTTAATTATTATAAACGACCTCTGTAATATATTAGGGTATTTTAACCTAATTATCGAAGTAGTTCATTTTTGTGGGAACTACTTTTTCATTCATCACTACATGCTTCCTAAAGTAATACATCAACGTGTACACTTGTCATTTAAGTCTATTAGAATAGAACGAAAAAGTATCCGCTCCTCCGAAATTAGATGAGACCTATCTCAAGGTGATTGATAGGCAGCTCTAACGGTAAAACAAGAAATTCCAGGGCAACTAATCTCTTATGGTATAGAAGAGTGTAGGTCAAAAACATACGGAAGGATACTAAAGTAAAGACAAAAAACTAAAGGATCAGTAAGGCAGATAACTAACGTATAATTAATTCAAATTTTTTCTTACGAGCAAATACTGGAATTATTGAAAGTAGGTAAACCCTTAATTTTTCTACCACCAAAATGAAATAAAATATGTAATATGTATTAGAATTATAGTGTTTTTTTCTGAGGAATTCTATAACTGTCTTTCCTAGTCTGGAAGTTTATGTGGTAAATTATTTCTTAACTGCAGTAAAAGACACTTTTGTCTTCATAAAACTTGAAAACGATAATAAATATATTAATTATGTATTGAAGTTATAAATATTTTTCATAGTTTCGTTTTAACTGCTTTTTAAAAAAAAGCTTTTTAAAAAAGATTTGGCCATATATTTACAAATTCTTACACTTTTAGTAGAATTTTAATATTTAAGGATAAATAAAATGTACATTAGGGTTATAAAAATTATTCTTTGTTTATACAAAAGCATCTTTAAGAGTTTGTGTAAACTAAAAAAAAATGAAAAAAACAGGGTATAAAATTATTTAAAATTATCTATATTATATTATGATTAACAGAAGATCAAATTTAATATTTTGCTTGAGAATCTACAGGGTCCAGCAAAATGATCTCCCACATTTTGATTTTTAATAAAAACTATTTATATTTTATTTTTATTAACTAAAAATATATGGTATGTCATTTTGTTTTTATTAAGTTTTGAAAATTACAGAGTCCAAGTGGCGACCATTTTTTTCGACACACATTCGAAGCTGATTTCTGAAAGTTTCGATTACTCGAGCAGTAATTTGAGGCGATATTCCTGTAATTTCTTGGCGTATTGCTGCTTTCAATTCGTCAATGGTTCGAAGATGATGTCGAAAAACCTTCTCTTTCAGGTAGCCTCAAAGGAAAAAGTCGCATATGACAAGATCGGGTGAACGCGCAGGCCACCCAACGTCTCCACGTAACGAGATTACGCGTCCTAGAAACATTTCCCTTAACAGGTCCATTGTCCTTCTTGCCGTATGAGCTGTAGCCTCATCCTGTTGAAACCACACATCCGGAAGTTCAAATTCCCTAAGTTTTGGTTCCAAAAAATTCATCGTAGCATGTCGACATATAGATCAGCAGTTACGGTAACCGTTACCCCTTCTTCTTCAAAAAAATAGGGACCCCAAACACCAAAAGAACCAACAGCACACCAAACGGTAACACGTTGGCTGTGAAGTGGCCTTTCATGGAGCTGCCGCGGATTTTCTGGTGCCCAGTAGCGAAAATTTTGCTTGTTCACACAGCCAGACAAATGGAAATGAGCCTCGTCACTCGTTATTAAAAGCGCATTTTGTGGGACGTTTTGAACAATATCATTGGAACATTCTCGGCGATTTTCCCAGTCCCGTTACTAAGTTCTTGCACGATCATCCTTTTGTATGGGTGGAACTTCAGATCGATGTGCAAAATTCTTCTCACAGAACGATCTGACAAACGCAAAGCAGAGTCATGTTTAACAGCTGAACGTCTAGAAGATCAACGTCAACTGCTTCTCTTACAGCTGCAATGTTTTCAAATGTCCGAACACTTCTGGGTCTACCAGTTGATTTTCTTTTTAAGGCTAAACCTGTAGCTCTAAAATTTGAAACCCACAACAGTATTGTTTTGCGATCTGAAACTGGATCATGTCTACCAAGCGCGAAGTGAGTACGAAAATTTCTTTGTGTCGTAATCACAGATTCGTTACTTTTGAAAAATGTTTCGATAACGAAGGCACTATGCTCGCCCGTCCAGTTCATGGCGACAACTGAAATGGCAAGGCGCACGCAGCCAACCGACTATGCTAAGCTGGCTCCCTCTTTGTGGGGGCCAGCTAAAACTACCCGTCTTAGCTGCTTTACCCACTTAAAATACTCGGATACAGGGCAAATGATAAACTACGAATTCCTCGAACTCAGAACGTAATTTATTCATACTTGAGTTATAAATGATAAAGAAAACAAATAGACACTTCTTACACAGTTATTGGGAGTATTTAACAAACATTAAACTTAAAATTTACATCAGTAACCGCACGATTACAGAGGGCCAAAACACGGCGGCCGCGCGACGTTACTTAATCGATATCGAATCGATGACAATAGACGACTAACTTATTGTCCGGGGAGCGGGGAAATAACAGCGCGTAATTATAAATAGATTGACAGATGAGCGCTGTTGCCACTACACTTAAACTAAATATGAAATTAAGGGAAAATAATACTGTCCCGAACATTCTCCCACCTGAGAAATATTTTCACATAAAGATTTCTCACAACTCAGGAGAGACAGTCAGCAATAAACTATTATTATACTACAGTCTACTTACAGTCAGTCAACAAAATCACAAATACCTCGCAGGTATTTTGCTGACACGTCCACACCGAGTCACTTTCACTGCCTCAGCCGACCTGTTCAACACATCCTCGGTTCTTCCACTCGCCTCCTCACTGTCTTGGAACGCTTCTGGTGTAGTGGATTCAGGACCAGGAGTTGCTTCCACATCTCGCTCCATAGTAATACACTCCAGCGGGTAAAGTCGTTGCAGGGGTCTCAACAATTCACCTCTGGGAGTTTCTAACCGCACTAAACGCACTTGACCATCTTTACCCGATAAAAGTTCACTAACCTTACCCATTGGCCAGTCCGTTCTCTTAGAATTGTCATTACCGATTAGCACTACATCTCCGATCCGGACTGGACTGCACTTTGCGTTTTTGGATAGTAACTTCAATTGTCCCATATATTCGGTGCGAAATCGCGCGCGTAAATCATCTCGCAAACGTTGGATATGCCTTGCTTTGCGACACAAGGAAGCGCGGTCAACAGAATCACAGTCAGGTAAACCCCAGTCGGTTTGTTCGCGCAAAAACAAAGATGGAGTAAGAGGAGCCAAGTCCGTGGAATCCTCGGAACAATATGTTAACGGTCGAGCATTGACAACAGCTTCACAGTCACAAACCAAGGTTAACAATTGTTCAAAGTCCAAACACGCGTGACCCAACATTTTCCGTAATAGCTGTTTAAGAACTCCTATCAACCGTTCCCAAAACCCACCCCACCACGCCGCTGTCGGGGGGTTAAACTTCCAAACGATACGTTGCACACTGGTTTCGCGTAAAATCGAGTCCCAATCAAGAGCCGATAAAGCGTTTTCCGCACCAACGAAATTAGTCCCGTTGTCGCTATAAATCTTTTTAGGTCTACCGCGCCGAGCTACAAAACGACGAAACACTTGCAAAAAACCCGCGGTCGAAAGCGACGTGCATAACTCCAAATGAACCGCGCGGTACACCGCACATGTGAAAAGACACAACCACACTTTTTGTCCAGTTCTCAGGAATAACGGGCCAGCAAAGTCCACGCCGGTGATCTCAAATGGAACTGCCAAACGCACTCGATCCAGAGGTAACGGTGGTGATTGAACAACCAAGGGTTTTCCATGCTGTCGTTTGCATACTACACATCTGGATATGACACTTCGAATACTACGTCTTCCTCCCAAAATCCAATATTTTTCTCGTAAGAGACTCAGTAGACCTTGGGTTCTAACATGGCAAGACTTCGTATGCTCGAACCAAATCAAACTCTGTACTAAAGGATGCTTGGCAGGCAAAATAACGGGAAATCGGAAATATTCAGTATCTTCCCTGTTAGACACTCTTGATTTCAATCTAAGCACTCTCTTTTCATCATAAAATGGTTGAAGATTGCTGATACTTTTATCATCTTCTCCCGAAAAACACTCTTGCTGGATCAATTTAAATGCCAAGGTCTCGGCAGCCGTAAATTCTGCAGCACTTAACTCACCGCTTTTCTTATTATCTGAATGCGTGATGTTATAACAAAACCGGAGAATCCAACCAAGCATCCGTATTGTCTTGTGATAATTCGAAAAGTAGGATAAATTTCATTCACTCTGGATATTTAAATCAGCAAGGGCTAATACCAGCTGTTTTCGTCGCTCCTGTAAAATCTCCTTTTCATTGTAGTTTGGGTTTTCCAAAGGCCATTGGTCTGGTTCCTGATAAAGCCACGTAGGTCCCTCCCACCATTTAGCTTCAAATAATTGCTTTGGAAAACAACCCCGGGAAGGCAGATCTGCGGGATTACAAGCCCCTGGTATATGTCTCCAATGTTCCGCTATGGTTAGCTTTCGGATCTCCATAACCCTATTCCAGACGAATGTTCCCCATTGATCTTTTCTTTGTATCCACGATATTACCGTAGATGAATCGCTCCAAAAATAACAATTTGCGGTAGTATTGAGATTTTCTCTGACATTCTTAAAAAGTCTTGCACCTATTACTGCGGCCAAAAGCTCAAGCCTTGGTATCGTCATTTTCTTTAGTGGTGATACCCTAGCTTTACTTGCTAACAGAAAAACATTTTGATGCACAACCACTCTCAAAAAAATTGCACATGCATAAGAATCCTTGCTAGCGTCACAAAAGGTATGTATGCTGACATCTTGTATATTGCTCCCACCAGTCAAAGTCCATCTTGCAATTCGTATTTGCATCAGATATGGTAGTTCTCGCAACCAGCGTTTAAAAACTTGTGCATACTCCTCATCCACTGTTTCATCCCAAGTCAGTTGCTTTACCCACAGTTTCTGCAATAATAATTTGGGAAGCAACACTGTTGCTGACGTAAATCCTATGGGATCAAACACTTTCTGAGTTAATGATAGAATTTCTCTCTTAGTGACCACTAAATTGTCAACATCAATTTCCAAAAAACCTGGATTAAGAGTTAGAACATCTTGGTCGGGATGCCAAATTAAACCAAGTACAGGGCAGGGAACAGTTTCTTTTTCTAAATTACGAATTCTCGTGTGCTCCCACCCTCTCAATTCGAATTGTCCTTCTGCCATGATTGCCACAGACTCGCGAATAAAGATAGCTAAAGTGTCACCATCTGGCACACTTGTGACACAATTGTCCACATAAAAGCTGTGCCGTAATCTCTCAATAGTGTCTCGTGAATAAGAACTGCTTCTGTCACCTTTTCTGAGGAATTGCTCAAGATGATACTCTAATGTCACACCTAATAGAAAAGGACTGCTATTCACTCCAAATACAACTCTCCTGAATCTAAAAACAACCTCATTGTGCTGATCATCTTCCCACAGGAACCTTAAAAAATCACGATCATTTTCATGCACGCTGATTTGCAGAAAAGCTTTGCGGATGTCCGCTATAACTCCTAGTTTATATTCTCGAAATCTTAAAAGCAGCGACGGTATCAACTCCACAAGATTCAAACCCTTTTCTAGACAATTGTTAAGTGACGGTTTGTTCTTCTCATGCGCAGATGCATCAAATACCGGTCGCAACTTTGTGGTCATACTGCTGTCTTTGATTACTACCCGGTGCGGAAGGTAATGACCTTTATTAACGTGCACTTCCGGGTTAATCCGTTCGATAATTTTCTCTGCTTCCCACTCTTTAAACACTTGGTCACACTGTTGAAAAAGTCCATCTCGTCTTAGTTTGGTAATATTGGACTTCAATCTCTTTTGAGCCAGACAGTAATTAGAAGGGAGGGGAGGGTGTCCATCAACCCACGGTAATCTAACCTCATATCGCCCTTCATCGTTGATGCGAACTGTTTCAAGAAATAGCTGCTTAGCTGCCATCGCCATTTCTTCTTTAGTTCTCTGCTCCGTTGGCTCCTTAATACCGAGAGTATCCAGTTCCCAAAGTTGTTCTATAGAGGCATCCTTCACAAAGAGATTTAGAGTTGTCATAGCAGCACCTATATTTCTCTTCACATTAGTTACAACCTTTCCTATGACAGTCCATCCCAACCTAGTCTCAATCGCCATCAGACCACAAGACAAAGACTTTTGATTTCCCGTATACAAAATACCAGCTACATCTGCTCCTAACAATAGCTCTATGGGCCCGGCATCTTGGGAATCGGAAAGTTGAATACCTAGGTCTGCCAGTTCATCTGACCATTGACCACTAAATATTGGAGGTATATTACTGCATATAATAGGCTGATCCAGAGCCTCCATGGAAAACACAAAGTTTTCACCACTTAACGTAATATCATAGCATTGATGGTCATAACCTGCCTCTCTACCTCCAAATAAACAATGAATCACCTTTTCAGAGCGCTTGGATTTATATTCGAGTTGAGCAGCTGTTGACTTCAAAATATAACTCCTCTGGGAACCACTATCCACTAACGCCCTCACTGACTTGTACCCATTTAAACCTTTTAGTTGGACTCGAAGGGTTTGCAAAAATACATAAGTGTTAGTGTAATTCGCCAACGTCTGATCACGTACAACAGTTCTCTCTTCTCGAACGTCACTGCTTTGACCACCATTATAGCATTTTTCCTGTTTGGAAGCGACTTGATTGACTGACAGACTAGGACACATCAAAACAAGGTGGGATTTTTCACAAACAACACAATTGAAACGCCCTCTACACCTTCGAGATTGATGACCCACTTTCAAGCAACGGAAGCAAGCTTTCTTACTGGACAAAATATTTTTCTTTTCCTCTAGTGACATTTTATTGGCTTTGAAGCAAGAGGCACTTTCATGAGATCCGCCACAAAAAATACAACTGGCAGCATCGCAATTTACAAGACCCGCGGCAGTGGAAACTATGTCACCTCTAACAGACTTTCTTTTCTTAAAATTATCGTCATTAGAACACAATCTGACATCTGACATATGTTCCGTCAAACCAAAACCGTCTGCGGCCAAACTAATCCTCTGTTCATTCTCCACCTCACTACTGAGGAATTTCATTAGACCTTTTAACCTCAACTCTAACACAGAACCACCAGGATCATCAGGGACATCACTTGGAACACTGGTTACTGAAAAGGGTGAACGCTGCCAAACTCGAAGCAACTCTGGAGGTAAACATGACTCAATCAACGGAAAAAGTAAAGCTGAACAACTTTCCGTTGTAATACCCAAAGTCTCGAGTGCCCGCAATTGTGTCTCAATTTTATCATGGAGCATAGTAATATCCACCTTTTGTTTTCCAGTAGCGCTACCCAAAATTAATTTAAGAAGTTCCCTGATATAGACCTCAATCTGCATGTCTTTATTGCCGAACCTACTTTGCATACAATCAATAATTTTGACATAATTCTCGCTTACAACTGGAAAACTTTCAACAAGCTGTCTTGCTCGACTTCCTGGGATTGTCGTCTGCCACAAATACTCGGTTTTGTCATGGTCATCAATGTCAGAGTCACTATGGATTTTCTGGAACTGGCTCCAGAAAGACAACCACCCCTGAACACTACCATCATAAGGTTTTAACTCGATGCGAGGTAATTTAAACTTTCGCTTACCTTGACTTTCTCCTGTCATCGAATTTACACTAGGCACAATACGGGTACTAGACTCTAAATCGGCATCCACGAAAAGTTTTTCACACCTTAGGTTCAGTTCACAAAACCGTTTGATATACATATCACAACTGTCCACCTCGGTAGAAAGTTCATCTTCCGATGCGTCCTCCAATAAACTCTTAAAAATCGCACTATCCCGCACTTTCAAATCTTCTGCTTTCGGTTTTAAAGTCTCCCATAAAACACGAATAGCCTCATTATTTTCCTCCGAACGGGGGCCATCTAACAAATTCGCGAGTTCATTGGCTGTTCTCGTGAAAGATCCACGGTAAACTTTTCGAGCCTTTTTCTGAGCTTCTAGTTCCTGATCCATGGTAACTAGTCAAAACCACGTCCCACAGGATATGTGATTAACCAAAAAACAATACTTCCCAATATACAGAATCTTGAATCAAAATCCAAACGAACTTATCCGTACTCTTAACTGTGAAAACTCAAGCGTCGATTTGCCACTGTAAGCCGAGGTCCTGTCACGGTCGCCAAAATGTGGGGGCCAGCTAAAACTACCCGTCTTAGCTGCTTTACCCACTTAAAATACTCGGATACAGGGCAAATGATAAACTACGAATTCCTCGAACTCAGAACGTAATTTATTCATACTTGAGTTATAAATGATAAAGAAAACAAATAGACACTTCTTACACAGTTATTGGGAGTATTTAACAAACATTAAACTTAAAATTTACATCAGTAACCGCACGATTACAGAGGGCCAAAACACGGCGGCCGCGCGACGTTACTTAATCGATATCGAATCGATGACAATAGACGACTAACTTATTGTCCGGGGAGCGGGGAAATAACAGCGCGTAATTATAAATAGATTGACAGATGAGCGCTGTTGCCACTACACTTAAACTAAATATGAAATTAAGGGAAAATAATACTGTCCCGAACACTCTTTAGTGATTCGAGCTCAGTGGCGGCGTAAAATGTGGGAGATCATTTTGCCGGACCCTGTATATTAACAGAAATTTTTCACCCTATAGATCATAAAACTACCAGACCATAATACGAGAATTTCTTTAGAAATAACTTTACTTTAATGGTTTCATTGGAGACAACTGACTCTAGGTATGTCTGTAGTCCAAAAATATTGTCCTAAAAAGTAATAAGGTAATGTTTAATACTTGCATAACACTTTGTATTGCTTATTTTAGTTTTTTTTTTTTTAAATAAGTTAATCTTTATCTAGTTATTTATCTAAATCTCTGGTGAAGTCTGGTCTTCAAGGAGATTTTTAATTTATTTAGTGTTTAAGCAAATATCTTTCGGAAACTATTTATAGTTTAATACGTTCATTTGACTAGGACTGATCCTTTACAATTATTTTTTATTTTTGTATATTTACTAGATAATAAATCAATTTTGAATTCATATGGTTTATTCTAATCTTCTATAAAGAATACCTAATTTATTTTTTCATGGTTTAATATACTATTTCCAACTTTTAAATGTTGTTTTTATTTGTTCATAATTTTTTTTTCAGTTTAAATTTATTGGTATCATTCTACATATTTTCCAATTTTATTGCTTATTATAATTTATCTGTAGCATTATAAAAAAATAAATATTTAAAAAATAGAATTAACTTCTTCTATGCTTTATCCTTTTCAGTATGGATTAATCTAAAATTTCGCTACACAATATTGCAATTTTCAGCTTTTCTTGTTTTACATATTCCAAACATGTTAAGGTTTATTTTTTTCTTTGTTTCTGATCCCTTGGGGTTTGATATCTCGTCATGAAGTCCGTCAAACGTGCTAAAAAATGAAAGTAGTGTTTCTCCACTTTACAAAGTAAGACCCATTGCTTAACAAACTATCCTCTCTGTGTGATGATTATCCATGTCTTATCCTTAAATATACGTTTATATATATCACCCTAACTTGTTTGAATTGCAAATTAAATTGATAAAGGTTTTCCAAGTTATAAGCAATAGAAAATGCACGTTTTATTTAGCAATATATATAAAAAATTGGGGTGATTAAAGTGACCTAAATTTAATTCCGCTTAAGATTTTACTAAAAAAAATTAAATGCGTTTATCTATAGTTCAAAAAATTTAAAATAATTATTATCCAATGCTACATTTCCCGATTTTAAAGTTAATATTTAAAATATAACATTAAAAGTGTTTGAATATTAGTAACAATATTATGAAATAAAAACAATAAGTTCAGTTGAGGCAAGTAGCGCTATCTCTCTATAATGCATCAAACCTGCAAGACTAAAGCAGTAGGACTTTTTATGTATAATTTTAATTTAAGATTTTTATCTATAGATTTAAATGTATGGATTCTAAAAGACTAATCATTATTGTGTCTTAAATACATTTTGTTACATTTTTTTAATCAGAAATAACTACCGATAGTACTTTAGTCTGATAGCAACATATGTTTTAGCATCCGTTTTTTGTATTGACACTATACTTTTGTCGGACTGAAATTTTTATGGTTGACTTAGATCTTCATAAAAATATACACATACGTGCCTGTAGCATAAAATATCCATTAAAACTTTCCGTAGTGTAATAGTAGTCTGCATATAAATTAGTACTAATGACCGCTTAGTGTCATAAAGTACAACAATTTTGTGACAGGTTAGTGAAAGTCTGTTAAATATTCTATGTTCTATTCAATACTTATTTAATTTAAGGGAGGTTCTTACAGTTTCTTTAAATCCTTTATATGTTCCTATACTCAATTTGATGGGCGTTGATTTAAATGAAAGGAATCTAGGAAATTATTTAAACCTTAATTTAAAGGACTTTACTGTGTCGTTTCTTTAAAAAGGCCAATGTTCTTCTCGCGCTTATTTAGAAACGTAACTAGAACTAAGTTAATTCGTATTAGGCCTATTTAAAAGTTTTTAAAAATTCGTCGTATTAGTAAAATCGTTTTACATATTAAGTTTCGCAAGTAAAAAAACCCCTAAAAACCATATTTTTTTCTATTTAATTTTTAATTTATTTATAGTTGGTACATATTTTTCAAATGGTATACAGGGTGTCATTGAAATAGTGTAAAAGAATTCGGAGGATGATGGTACTCCTAAAAATAGTAAAAAAAGTTCTTATAAGTATAGGAGAGGAAATGCATTTAATGACGAATTTTGGTTTATTAATTTTTTATTTAATAACTACTTAATTTCTTCTGAAACGCTATAAAATTCATAAGTTTATGTTGATTAACCAGTTAGCATCCCATCAGAGCAATCTTTTTACCTTTAATTTTCTTGAAAACCATCGCTTTGGGCGATCTACAACAAAAGTACCTTTTCTGTAGAAAAAAATATGCAATTTTCATAAAATGAACCGACGTTGCAAAAAAAATAGCCTCACAAAAAGTTATAAACAAAACAACCCCCTACCATTGCAGAAACTACCATTTTCGATTTTCCAAATGTTTTTTTAGTAACACCATATAATTTAGGGTTAAAACTTATGGAAGAGATTTTTTTTCGAAATTTTATCTGGTTTTTTAAAACAACAATGAAATTTCAAAAAAAAATAAATTCACTATTTTAGTACCTCTAGCTTCATTAATATGCATTTTTTATCCTACACTTAAAGTAACTTTTTTTACTATTTTTAGGAGGACTATCACCACCCTAATTTTTGTACACTATTTCACTCAGTATATCTAAAGTCTTTAAATAATGCATTTGTAAATATAATTCATAAAAAATTATACTTTTGATAATAAAAAAACTTAGTTTCTCTACTTTAAAATATAGGAAATATTTTTGAAACCATTATATATAACAGACTGACAGGTCTTCTTGAAAAATATTGCACAATCGCAAATAACCAAATTGATTTTATTAAGGGAAGGTTAACCATCAAAGCAATGTACAATAGATTGATTGACATCACAAATTCCCTTAATGAAAAGCACTTTACAATGGCAATATGTATAGCTTCTATAAATAGCAAATGTGAAGAGAGCCCAAACTAATTTGCGTAAAGCGTAGAGAGACCATATGATGCCCTGGATAAATACTTCTTATGCCATAAGAATTATATTGTTGTAAATGAAAAGTACTAGTGAGATCTCTTTTTTTGAGTTAAAAATTGATGTGCAATAGATTGGAAAGCTCATATAGATGATCTTGCAGCTAGTATCTTTAAATAGTGCTACGCTTTGATAGATCGACTAACGCTAAGTTAATATATGAAGCTATAACAGCTTATAATTTGCGCTAAGTAGAATTAGATATAGCTTAATTTTCTAGGGGAATTGAACAGATATGAAACAAACAATTCTAATAACAATTAATTATTTTGATATTTTTTTTACGCATATTTCAGTGACAGCTTGAAACCTGCTTTTCTTTAAAATACAGTTCTTTCTGTTATACCTAAAAATAGAAGAAAACTTTTTACAGATATAAATTAAGATTACTATAAATAACCTACTGAAGGAAAAGAGTATCTATAAATAAGAAACTTCAAATGATTCATTTGCAAAAATAGGTTCAGTATTAAAATTTATAGTAATTTTCTGTCCATTGTAAAGAAAATCCTGGTCAAATTTTTAATAGAAAAAGCAATCTTTACGTTAAAATATAGATAACAAGTATATATGTTACAGTCATAGTGATTAAATAGCTATTATACATAATAATTGATGATTATATATAATATCTAAATGATCCAAACAATCTGATAAATTATCACTTTATCTGGGTAATATTCATAATAGCCGGTCAAAGTTATCAAAGTAATAAAAAGGAGTCGCGCCACCTATGCTCCAGTTCCAGCAATTCATTACAGTGGTATCGGTGTCTAATGATGGAAGATCATATTAAAAAATATTTTTATGAATCTATTTCAAAACTTAATGCAAGTAACGGAAAATTAATCAGTTATTCACAAATGAGCAATATTTGCCTTTAATTATAAAAGTAAGAGTCAAAGAACAGGATTACTAGAAAAACTCATACATTAAAAAACGGTGGTGACCCCATTATTTACTATGCGTACTTAGATAACTTTTCAAATAATCTACGACTGTCATATTAGTATTAGACACGGTGGTAGAGTCAGGATGATGAAGGAGTTAAAATTGAGAGATCAACTTGTTACTGCCGAGCTCACCACAATGTATTTGAAGTGTCCCCATAGTAAATCTAGCCAAAAAAGGTGTCGTAAAACTGATTATCAGCAACAAATTTGATTGAAGGTTTCCAACCAATAGACATGCAGTCACAAGCTAATGGTAAACATAAATTAATCCTAATCTATCAAGATTTCTGAGCCAAATTCGTGCCTTTAAAAAGCAAACGAGCAGAAGAGGTAACGTACCATTTACTGGACATTTTTTCTATATTCGAAGCGCTTAGTATATACAGCGATAATGGGAGGGAATTTGAGGTATGTGAGGTGGTGCCAGAATTAAAAATTGTACGCGGCAAGCCCCGATACGTGCAATCACAAGGATCTGTCTAAAGAGGTAATCAATACATAGAGAAAATGGTCCTATGGTTAAAACCTTTGGTGTGATACTCAAATTACGAGACTAACCAAAGCTCTTTATTCAACTCTCGACACATGTTTCGCTAACGATGTTAGCATCTTCGGGAGAAAATTAAAACGAAACTAAAACTGCTTATCTTAAACACTAACTAAACTATGCAAATAAATATAAAGGATTGAATCTTTATCCCTATAAAGAATGTAATTTTTTTGTAGTTTTTAATTTTATCCAAGCAATGCAAAAAACTATAATTTTGGGTTTTTTCATGACTAATTAGATGGTGTTCTAGATTTTCAAATTTCTTATTGGAAATATAAGATATGGGCCATCAAAGGGTAAACTCCCTTAAATCCTTTCCTAAAATTCGATTTACACCATTTTTGGGACGGAAAAAATTAAGAGAACTCAAAAAAACCGAAACTTGCTAATTTTTTAAAGATATGACGCATAATTCTCGTCAATGTTCCAAATAATCGAGTTTTTCAAGAAATTAGTGCAGGCTATAGCTCTGAAAAAGTGCACTTTAGGATACATGTAAATAGAACAAAAAGTCTTAATTTGACTGTAACAATAAGCTCTTAAAATATTTGCACCAAATTTTATAACACAATGTATTTTAAACGATGACTGTCAAATGGTTTCCCGGTATAGAAGTGGAAACTTAATTATTTAAATAGTTTACGTTCTGAGAAGTAAAGAGGCTAATTTATATTTTATAGTATGACTATTAGATGGGGCGATAGGTACTTATTTAAAAACAATATTATTATCAAAATTAGTGAATAGGTCACAAGGGTGAAAATAAATATTCTCGCACTATGAAATATAGCTCTTTCTTCATTAAAACATTTTTACAGTTTTAAACATTTTCTTTCTCTACGCTAATAAACGGAGATCTGTATTTGTCTTTAAATTCCACTATGACAATTTAATAAGCTTAAATAAATGCATATGACTTTATCACCGTGCTTGCCTTTTAGCAACCAAAAACTACTCAAGTATGACTCGTGGAATAATTAATCTTATTTGTCTTTCCATAAAGCAATCCTTCAACATCTACGAGGATATGCTTTTAACGAAAATTGTTTCATCAATCAAGGTTGTTAATTATCGTCGGGATATTAAAAAGCGTTTTTTCTAATTAAAGAAAAATTCTCTTTTAATTTATTATGTCCCAACGGCCTTGCTTTAATATAACCCGCGCCCAATTTTTTTATAATATGCGATTAAAAGGGTTTTTTGACGGCCCCGGATTGAATGTTAATGTCCGATTTTATGGTTTTTAGGAGAAAAATAGGTAACGAAATATTAAAACATTCAGAATATTTTTCTATTGTTTCAAAGGAGGAAAACTTAAAATGGCTTACATGATACAAGATTTGTTTTAATTAAGAAATGTACCAGAATTGTTATTTTTAGAAAAGCTTTTCTTTGGAACAAATACTATAATTCTTGTTTATTTTATTTTCTATTTCAACTTATTTTCTATTCTAAAAAGACAGATGACTAATCGAGAAGACGTTGACTAATTAAATATTTTCTCCTCGAGGTGATATCCCGAAAGGAACTTAAATTTTTAATGCTAATCGCACTGACTGACTGGCTAATATTAGTGCTTTGCATTATAACTGGCTCTATTTTATTAAGTATTTATATTTTATTTTCTTTTAATTGCTATACTTATACATCACTGTGACACTTTATTTACGTGCAAAGTTATTTGCATGTGAAAGCAGAAAAGTTTACGAAAGGCTATGCGTGTTGATATTACACTTTTTCCTTTCGGTGTTATAGTTGTAATTATTTTTAGGGAGTCACAAATATAAATACAGCTTATCACAGATATATTTATTTTTTTATTTTCCATGATCGATTAAGTTTTTTTTAATTTTTTACCAATTTACGTAATGGACAACTAGAACTAGAATACTAGAAAATTAAAGATTCTATTTACATAAAAAGTTGTTTGTCCTCTGTATACATAAAAGTATGTTAGAAAAAAACTATAAGGCAGAATATCTATTTTCAAAATAATCTATATTTTTTTATTACACATTTAACATATCATGATCAAAAATAAAATGAATTAAAATTATGAATAAATATTAATAAATATACGCTATTATAGCATCGCTAGTGGCGTGCCCTCTCGTCCTTAGCGCGTAATATCTGCAGTCAGTTATGTCGCGAATGCTATTTTTTTACTAATTGGCTAAACTGGTATTTTTTTTAAATATCAATAAAAAAAAAATTATTTAAATTTAATTTTACCGATAAGTGTTCATACAATGAAATTGGTGTGATCGTATTAACAGGTAAAGTCGTGCTGATGCAACATGGTTATAAGTATTTTATTATAAAATACCTCGCATTTACTTAACATAAAACTAGGTTAGATCAATTCAATTTAAATATTTTATTAAAAACTTTAATTTCGTCAATTCATTTATTCAGAAGTGTTTTTTTTTTTTGAAAATATGCTCGGACACATTGATTAGTATTTTTAATTTCCTGTATTTTAATGTAAAAAGTTTCAAAAAATCTCAACAAAGCAGCAAAGGCTATCTCAAATTCAAGTTATCATGTCATTGATTATTTCTCAATTAACAATTCCCTTTTTTTAATGATTATAATTAAAGGATTTTACAGTTTATACGTGCGTCCCAAATATTCAAATTTAAAAAAAAAAAGAAAGCTGCTAGCTATCAATATACAGTGCTTTCATTTCAAAACGATCCACCCTTAATAACTTTCTTAAAAAAAAAAACACGTCAAATTAGATATACAGGGGGACGTTTAATTATGCATTTACTGAAGTTCTGTCAATCACCTCCTCACCTCCAGCTAACCTCACTTTAATATGTCAAATGAAAACTACCATCGTGTGGTACATTATAGTAAGCAGCGTAAAATTCTATTCAACGGTACCAAAAAAAAATGAAATCGGTAAATGTGTAAGCAAATAATTAGCGAAAATGTCTAGAAATAATGAATATTTTATTTACGTCAAACTTTGGTATGTAAAATGGTTACCCCATGGTGTGATACATTATTTTAAAGGGCATTCATTATGCTATTAATGGTTGTAAAAAAAAATAAAATTGATTGACCAAGAAGCAATTAAAGTGTAAATCGGTAGGGTAGAAAAATAAATTTAATTAGTTTAACAAATTTATTTTATTAAATGTTCAAAATGCGCGCCGTTATTTACAAGAGAAAGGTCAGCATTCAAACAAAAATTAGCTCTTTCAATATTACTAGCATTAAATGACAAATATAATTGTGTGTCGTCGGCGTAGAGATGGTATTTACAGAATTGCAATTTATCCATAAAAGCCGACGTAAAAATGCTATACAACAAAGGACCCAGAATGCTACCCTGTGGGACGCCAGACCTTACTATTGCGACCCTAGACTTATCTTCTCCAATTAAAACTCGTTGTATTCTATCACTTAAAAAATATAAAATTAATTTAGTAGCTGTAGGATTAAAACCGAAATAATGTAAAATATTAATCAATAGTTCGTGATTTAGCATATCAAATGCTTTAGAGTAATCAAGCAGTATTAAAATCATTGCATCACCCCTGTCCAAACTGGCGACAACCTCATCAGTGACGTCAGTAAGAGCGGTAACACAGCTAAATCCCTTTCGAAATCCCGACTGTTTTTGTAATATAATATTCTTATCAGTAACATAGGCGGTAATTTGTTTTTCCATTACTTTTTCCAAGATTTTTGAAAGGGCTGGTAAAATTGAAATTGATCTAAAATCGCCATAATTTAAGGGATTATTTTTTTTAGGAAGTGGCAAAATAAAAGCAGATTTCCAAGATTTTGGAAAGTACGAGTTTAACAAACAACTATTTATGATATAAGTAATAAATGGTATCATAAATGGACAAAAAAGAATTATTAGTGTTGTTTTTAAATTATCAGGCCCAAACGCCTTAGATTTAAGTTAATTAATTAAATTTGATACTAAATTTTCATCCACTGGTGTAAAAGAAAATAATGATGGAAACTTTTGATTAGATTTATAGAAATTGAAGGCTTCGTTTGTCGGAGGAGTAATATTAGAAGTTAAATGACTGAACCAGTCGTTAAGTTCATCGACTTTTTTTAGATGTTCGGGAATTTGTCTAGATTTGTAATTTATTATATTCAGTTAATAAAGCTCCTTCCGTTTGTCTCGAGTAGTGCAGTTTGGAAATTTGTTACTTAAATAAGCCTTTTTTTCATTACGTACGGCGGTGGTGGTAAAATTTCTTATCTGCTTATAATAGTTCCAATGTTCCAAATTTCTTGTTTTTCGAAAGCGCATTAAAGCCCGATTTCTGTGTTGCTTCATTATTTTTATATTATCAGTAATCCATGGACAGTAAGGTCTATTTTTACAAGTTTTAACAGTAAGAGGTGCGTGAATATCTAGTATATTAAGCATATGATTAGTAAGTATAGACACCTTTTCATCAATATCCTCAGTATCATAAATTTGATGCCAGGGTGCACCTTCTAGATCAATCTGAAAATTATCAAAGTTAATTCGAGTCAAAGGTCTGTAAGAAAACATATTGTTTTCCTTATTTAATTTATTTAGTTGTAGATTACAGTATGTTAAAAAATTATCCGATATATGTATATTTTTAATACCAGAGTCAACTAAATTATCTGAATTATAGCATATTAGATCGAGGAGAGTTAACGAACCATTAGAGACTCTCGTTGGTTCAGAAATATACCGTTTTAAATCAAAAGTATCAAGAATCCCATTTAAGTCATCAACCCTACTCGACTCCAACTTAAGCATGTCTACGTTAAAGTCCCCAAAACATAAAATTTTATCACATAATGTGTTAAGATTTATTAAAGTGTCCTCAAACATGGACAAAAATTCACTATAATTTCCCCTTGGCGGCCTATAAATAACTCCAACTATAATTATTTCATTCTCAATCTTTACTTTAACCCATAAATGCTCGATTGCATCAGCACACTCGCGGTATATAATTGAGTAATTTAATGTGTTGTGGATATATAAACCAACCCCATGTTATTGATCGACCGAGGTGAAAAAGGTCAGACAATCTATCTACTAATGAACCTGTATCTACCAAATGTTCTCTTTTTCAGATCTTTTTTGATAGTGATGTAGTAGAACTCGTAATTATTTTTTTTTTAATTGTGCTCATGATAATAATGTCACGAATTTTGATTGACCAAACTAGAACCTCTAAATTTCTTTAGTATCTTTTGTTTTTGGAGTACCATTCTTTATCTATAATTCATCACTATTAGTCAACTGATGAAGGATAACAGGTCTCTGAGGAAATGTTACCATAATGCTCTTATCTGTAATTAAAAAGTCATGGAATCATCAAATCTTTTTTGACCATTCTTTTTGTTCTCAACATTTTATGCATTTGAAAGAAAAATTAATTTTTATTACAGGGATCATTCGCAACAATCGAAACCTTTACCTTTATTAAATAACAATATGATTGGAAAAACTTATCGTGGTATAGTTGATATTGCTTATGATGATAAATCAAATATTTCCATGGTGCGTTGGATTGATAATTTAGTATTCTGGTCGTCAGTAATATTTACAATACAAAACCTCACTGTAAGTGTTCTGTTAGTTAGTTTAATATTTTTATTATCTAGTTAGAGTTTTGTTCATGTGTTTGGTTATTATTAGATTTATTTATTAGACGTGGCAACGTTGGATTGGCTGTAATTGACGGGCAGTGACCGAACCAACACGGTGTGTCAACAGGCCTTAATTTCGCTCTTGAATAGTTGATATAAAAAAAAATAAAAACGAGTTATATCGACCAAAATAGCTTTCATTTCAAGAACCCAATGATCAGACAGTAAGTTAACGAAGGAAATGTTACAACAAAAATGAAACAGCGAATACATTAGTTCAACGGACTTTATTTTACAAAATTATCGAAAACAACCACGTGAAAGTAATTCGACACAAACATTCAAGTGGAAAAAGAGAATATCACGTCGAACAAAGAATATTTGTTACAAATTGTGGAAGTATAAACGACCACCTGCAGTGGTTAAAAACCTTGATAAAAAAAGACTACTGAAAATAATCGCCCTGCAGCATTGATGTTTGTTGACCTAAAAAAAGCTTTTGATATAGTACAACTAGTGGTCATTTTAAGAGCATCATATAATGTGACAAATAAAAATAAATATGAAAATTCCACAACGACTGTAATCTACACTCTACAACCAACAAGATAGAAAGGACAGTTAGATAATGCGACACTCTATCACGAAAGCTGTTTACTACTGTTCTCGAGTATGCATTTAAAAGGTTAGTAAGCAACAAAAGGAAAAGTAATTGATAGAGAGAGACTCATTTACGCGTCGCGGATGACATCCCTATATACTTAGACAATCTGGGGAAGGCCAAATACTTGCTGTAAGACCTCAACGATATCGTACGAGACATTGTACTAACGCTAAATTTTAAAAGGCTAAAATCATAAGTAACATAGTCCCCAGTCATCAAATACAAATTATTATAAGCAAAATAAAATTGGTTAGAAAGATTAGAATAACCAGAGACAACCAAATCTGCAAACTAAACAGACATATTATCTTGGCATGGGCGCTTTACGGAAAAATGAAGGAATCGTTAAAGGAAATATCTCAATTCAAACAGTAAAAGCATTCAAACAGTGCGTGTTAGACTTACTGAAGCAGATAATATTATACAAAAAATCATTAGACGGAAATGGAAATGGGCTGGATATATTGCTAGAATGAATGACGGTCGTTGTACCAAAAAACCAAGGCAGATCTCCTACTTGATAAACGGATGGCCTGAAGTGAAGAGCGACAAATTGGATTGCAAACGCCAGGGACAAAGAGAACTGGAGATCCTTGGAGGAGGCCTTGGTCCAACAATAGACCTGAAAGGGGCTGCAAGATGATGGTGATGACGAAATTTAAAATATTAGTAGACCTATAAGTCCATTTAATGGATTCTTATATACAAAACTTGTAGCGGAGATGTAAGATATCTCATAGGCATATAATATATATCTGTACTAAGTATCATTTGTATATAAGTTGTTCGATATAATATCAACAGAAATAGTGAGCGCAGTATACCAGTGGTTCGCTTATGAAGCAGTAATAAGAATAGTTTCTTTGGAAACATATTACATTTTAAAACATAGGAATATTTTGGGTTCTTATAGTAGCATATCTAGTAAACAGTAACTTTAGACTAGACCAAAAGAAAGAATTAGATTAATTTTAAAAAAATTAATGATTTGTTCCCAGTGATTTGTACACGCACCAGGTTTTTTTCCTAAAATATTAGTGTTCTTAGTATAACTCATATAAAATGACTATAGTTTAAAGAATCGGACTGTAAACATTAAAATATTTAATATTTAAATATAATTTCTTTTGACGGAATTAAGTTGCACAAACAAATATTTATTAATGTCTTAACACTACATTTTGATGTTAAAGGTAATTATTAAAGTTATGTTACAGATTTTAACTGAAACTTTCTAGGTAAAACACAAGCGCCCAATTCAGTCTTTACTACTATGTAGTAATAAAGTTTCCTTTATATTAAACTTAAACGAGAAATACGTAACATGCAATTCTATTACGTGCCAGACATACGTTCCTTATAACCCTTAGGCATTTATGTAAAACTTTTAGAATAGTATATAATAAGCTATTATTTAAGGGAAGGGACTTAAGAAATTGAAAAGTTACTTTCAATTTTACATTCGTTTTTCAAAACAAATAGTTTTAGGTGCACAAAAAATAACTCATAATTTTTTTTCTTCAGTTCAACAAAATATTATTGGCAACAGGAAATTAAAAATATTTTGGTATAATTACCACCTTCAACAATTTCATGCAAATTATAGATTTAAACTAAAATATTTAAGATACATAAAATTAAATCTTTTTGTATATTCTCTTCCCTGGGGCCACACCAGGTTTTTCACTAGTAGATATCTGTAAAAAATAATGATTATTACAATAATTTATTCAAATGTTATACTTAATTAAAAAAATATATATAAAAAGAATAAATAAGAAGATATATGCTAATTTTACCACTGTAAGCTCGTTTCCAGAAAGGACGTATTCCCTTTTAAGGCTGCCGGTTTCTCCAAATTGGCTGTCAAGCAATAGTTTGTCCCCGTCTAGCTTAGCGATATTCTGTAAAATGAAAGAAAACTCATAAAAATAACGATCTTAAATGTACGCTTGTATTTCTACTCTAAAGAAAAATAAATAATATAACCTTAATAGTTCTTCCATCAGGACCGGTCTCAACTTTTTCTTCTCCAAACGTTAAAGTTTGCTTTTGACCTCCAGGTCTAGTAAGAGAAACAGAGTTACCGCTTAAAGTAATTTCCAAAGTTTTGTCTGCTAACATCTTTTTGGCTCTCTCCTCAGGAACTCCTAAAAACATTAAATGTTTACTAATTTTTAATACTTTTTCGAGTAAACATAAAAGTCAATATAGTTTTTCTAATAATAGAATTAATCTTGACCTATATATGACTTTTTTTAGTACATCTGAAAACATGCATTTTTAATATATGGAGGTGTAATAAATATTTTCATATATTTTTTTCGGGAACTTGCTTTTCCACTTTTAAGGGAAATTATTGCTTTTGTTATTTGGTAAAAATTTGTGGGGTCAAAGAAAAATTAATTTGGAATTGTTGAGAGTTAAAAAGTCAGTATCGCATTCTTTATTTTTCGTGTTATTTATTTTAAAACGCTGCGAAAGTAATAATTAATAAATCTTTCTACCAATTTTTCCTTTTTAATTATTAATTTATTGTATTCTTCCATATCGTAAATGATGTCTTTTTTTAAGGATTTCATTAACGTTTTTCCAGAGCTTATATGGTTTTTTTCTTTTATTTGATATGAGCTTCAGACAAGACTTTATTTAAATATTTTTTATAGATTTTATATTGTTTAGCATAATAACGATTTCTTTGATTTTTTTTTAAATTGTTTTGTAGTTACATTTTTTCAATATTGTTGAAAATGAGAAACTTTGCATAAAAGTACTTAATATATAATAATAGTAAATTATCTGTTCATATTTCTTCCACTATATACACACTTCCATATTTCGTTGGTCATAAAATATTTTAGTCAGTGGTCACTTATTCTCTATTATCTAGAAACTGTTTTGTTTTTATGAAAATATAGCCTAAGCATGTTTTAGAGTTCTGGTGATGTTACTAACAGCAGACATAAAACCAGTGTCATTTAACATATTTTTGTATTATTTTATTAAGTTTAGTAATCTAGTTTATTTTTGTTTTATTCTAAAAATCCAGTCAAACTCATGCCTCTTCATGATCAAACTCTTAAACCACATAGCTGTGATGTTTCCATGAAAATCAATAATGAATTATTATCATAATTATTTTAAACGATTTAATTATCATAATTTTTGACATTACTAGGTAGCTTATTTAACCTAATTATTCCATTGAATAAAATAGTGTTGAGCATTTGACTGGTTCCACGAGATTCCATCTACCAAAGTAAAATCTGTACGAGTTCTTGTATTGTCTTTCTTCTTGTTCATGGTAGTCACTCTATTAGGGGCCTATACCTTTTCTCAGAATCCACAGGGTGTGTATAAAAATTTCTTACCGAAGTATTTTCGTTTTAAGCAAATTTTAAATTATATGAGTTTCATCAATACAGGATCTTCAAAAATTGCTGCACCGACTTTAAAACCAGAATTTTAAATGGGACACCCCGTATATTTTTAGGTACCTACGGCAAAATGAAGGTAACTTTTATAAGAACTACCCATCTGAATGTTGTGTAGTTTAGACAGAAATTAAGGTTTTGTATTTTCTTTAGCAAATTTATATCCTCGGCATATAATGTTTTGTAATGCTGGTAATTAAGACTTTTTATTAAAATTTCCTATTACTATTTAAGACTACCACTTGATCGACGGTGATCGGGTATTTTAAATTTATACACGGTATCTCAGGTAATAAGATATATTTTAAAAATATTTCAGTTTTTTTAAATTAAGAAAAAAAAAACACATATTTTAAGCTAATTATTGTATTTTAGTCTTATACTCTTGTGTGAAATAGCTATAGTAAGCCGAGATACAGTAGTCTAATGTACTATAGTGGAATTAAATAATAGATTCTTCTAGACAATTAAGTTGTTCTCTCTTAGTCTATATTTATCTCTTTCTTAGACGATTAAATGCACTCAACTGCCTGGAGTAAACAAAAAATTGTTTCAGGAAATAGCCTTAATTTTTTCTCATTTTCTCTTTTTCTTATGTGATCAAGTCCATGAACAAAATTAGAAATTCTTCCAGGCATTTGACTTGGAGTTTTTTACTCTCTCTCTCGCTTTCTCTTAGAGACTTAAATGCACTCAGTTAAACCATAAGTTTAAAGTATATTTTTTAATGAAAAGTGAAGAACAGTTTGGTGAAATTTATCGTAAATTCTACAATTTTTGACAAGTAATGAACATTCTTGTACTAAAGATCCAAAAAAACTGAAAAATGGTTACCATCATCTTTGACGGCCTGTAAAAAGTTCTCCAGTTGTACCATAAACTTAAAATATAATAACCTAATGTAATAACCCGTGTGGGGTTCGGGTACGGTTGTAGAATAGCCCCAAGGTATTGTCTGCCTATCGTAAGAGGCGACTAAAAGACAACAGAGTCTCTGCCGGTATAAGCAGAATACCTTTGGACAATCCACCATCATCGTCCTCAAGGAGAGAGTAGGAAATGACTCTCATCGCGTCCTGATTAGAAAGGAACTATCGTCGCAGACCGTTTGTGCCATAGACCTCCTTCATGCGATAGCAACTGGGCAGCAGGCGACCCTGATCTGGTTGTTTCCGACAATACCACAGTCGCAGCCTACATTTGAAGATGAATCGTTGGAACAGGACAAAACAATCCGGAGGTAAAATACCCTCCCACTCGGATCTCCGGAGGAGGGTGCCTGATCGAACGAATTATCAGAAATACAACCACAAACGTAAAACCAAAAACTTATCCTTAGCTACCTGAAACATCCGCACCATACACGACTCGGACACTGCTACTCATGCACAACGAAGAGCGGCAGTTATAGCAGATCAACTAAACCGCCTTAATGTGGACATAGCCGCCCTTTTTGAGACTCATCTACTCGGTGAAGGTTCTTTAACCGAACAGTACTATACCTTTTTCTGGAGAGGTTATCCAGAGGATGCTAGAAGGCTGCACGGAGTAGGCTTCGCGATAAAGAACGATATAGTCAAATCACTCCAACAACTACCTTATGGCATCTCCGAAAGACTTATGCTGCTTAAATACCAAGTGGCTAATGGTAATTATGTTACCATCGTATCGGCTTATACACCAACACTGGAAGCAGACTTTGAAATAAAGGAAGCATTTTATGAAGAACTCAATACCAAGGAAAGAACACGTTATTCTCTTGGGAAATTTCAATGCCAGGGTTAGTAAAGCAGATGATATATGGCCAAAGGTTATCGGTGCCCACGGAATCGGAAAAGCAAATTCAAACGGAGAGTTGCTATTGGAATTGTGCATAGAGCATGACTTAGCCATAACAAATACCTTCTTTCAAATGGATGATAAATTCAAAGGTACTTGGTGTCACCCTCGATCGGGACACTGGCATATGCTGGACTATATAATAGTACGCCAGAAAAATCTGAACGAAGTGCAAGTTACTAAAGCCAGAGTTGATGTAGAGTGCTGGACGGACCACCGCCTGGTCCTGGCCAACTTAAAACCAATGTATAGGCATAGCAACAGTAAGAAAGTCAACAAAAAGCTTTGCCTAGAAAAACTCAAGGATACAGCAGTAGCTTCGCATTTTTGTAGTGATATTAGGCAAAATCTTCATGCCGATAATTTCCCACAAGATCTAGAAGAACACTGGGCTTTAGTTAAACAAAATCTAATGGACATTAGCAGCTCAATTCTGGGAACCATACCGCGCAATCATCAGCCAGACTGGTTCAAAGAGAATGAACTCCTGATAAAACCTCTATTGGAACGTAGATTAGATTAGATTAGATTAGATTAAAATAAGGGTGAAGTTTCACTGCAACCTAAAAGATCTATTGTGTGCCCCTTTCTAATTACTGCTTGATGTTATTCTCAAGTCAAATTACTTCGTACAATCCTATGGCTTTAATAAAGACTAGTAGTTGTGACGGTTCCAGTAATGAGATATTTCCTTCTGGAATTTCATAATTACCAAGGTGCATGGCACGACTTTCGGCAACTGTTTCGCATGTAGTTACTGAGGTCTCTTCCTCTTCCCCACAGAATCTGCATTCACCTGTCTGTTCTAGTTTTAGTTTCCTGCGGTGTTCTCGAAGGTGACAGTGCCCTGTTAGGAATCCTGTTACAATCCGCAGTTTAGTTTTAGTTAAACTTACTAGAGCTTTAGATTTTTTTGGGTCGAGGGTTCCAAGGAACATCTTGGAGTGTCTCAACCCTGGATGATCATCCCAGAGGCTTTCTCTGAGTTGATCCTCCATTTTTGTAAGCTCATATAGGTAAGTATTCTTTCCTATGCCGCAGAAAGGTTCCGGTCCTACAAATTGAGAACCAGATCCTTTTTTTGCCAGAATATTGGCTTCTTCGTTACCTTGCACGCCTGTATGTCCAGGTACCCACAATATTGTGACTTTATTTCTCTTTGCTACCTCATTAAGTTTGCCCAAACAGTCTCTTACCATTTTAGAACTGATGACATGTGAACTCAGTGCTGCTATGGCTGCTTGACTGTCGGTGAAGATTGCGATGTCCTGCTTGAGGTAGTCTTTGTTCAGGATTAATTGAGCGCATCTTTCTATAGCGTGTATTTCCGCTTGAAAGACACTGGTGTATTTTCCCAGTGGCTCTGAGTATTTGGTGCCAGGCCCAAATACTCCAGCTCCTGTTCCTTTTTCGGTTTTAGAACCATCTGTGTACCATTTGATAGTATTCTGTTTAAGTGAGCGGGCGACAGATCCATTTTCCCAGTCACTTTTGCTGTCAATTTTTGTACTGAAATTCCTAACAAAGTGATATTCCCGAGTTATATCGTCCTTGGGAAGATCGAACAGGGGAATGGATCTTGTTTGAGATACCCAGGCTCTCTGATCAATGTCCCTACTGTTCGTTCTATCCCTTGCTAATCTGAACATGGCCCTTTTAGCAGCTCCCTCTACTGCCAGGTGAAGAGGTGCCAGGTCAACTATGACCTCCAGTGCTGCTGTGGGGCATGTTTTCATAGCTCCTGTGATGCATACGCATACAAGTCTTTGAACCTTGTCAAGTTTACGCCTTACTGTACTTAACTTTGTAATGTCATGCCCCATATGTGATTATGGGTTTAACCATCATGGTGTACATCCATCGCAGTATTTTTGGGGAGCATCCCCAGTTTTTACCCGCTAGGTTCCTACAGATCATAATGGCTTTAGTGGCCTTGTTTACTGTGAATTCTAGATGCTTATTCCAACTAAGCTTACTATTCAGTGTCACTCCTAGATATTTTACTTCATCCGATGTATGTACAACTTGTCCGCCCAGGTGGATGTCCCTGGTGGGTTGCATTTTCCTTTTACGAGTGAATGGTACGATAGTAGTTTTCGCTGAATTTATGCTCAGCCCCACTGATGTGCACCATTCTTCCGTGATGCTTAGGCTTCTTTGTATGAGGTCGTATAAAATGCCCTTATACCTGCCTTTGACTATAATAACGATATCATCAGCATATCCTATGCAGGTGAAACCGAGATTTGTCAATATCTCAAGTAGTTCATCGACTACTAGACTCCATAGTAAGGGTGAAGTTACCCCTCCTTTTATTGGAATGTAAGTACGTAGCTCAGGAAAACGCTCTTAGCAATCCTCAGAACATAGCTGCGCAAACAAAGCTTAGAGATACTAAAAACGAACTCAGAAAGGAAACGCGAATGCTAAAGAATAACTGGTGGACAAACAAGGCGCGCGAAATACATTGCACAGTACTTAATCAATCAAACGAAGTTGACCTCAAAGTGATAGACATGATTCCACAATATGAAACGGCACACGAACTGGATGGTCCAATATCTGTGGAAGAAATTCGGTCAGCTATCAAAAAATTACAAAATAATAAAGCTGCGGGGCCCGACGGCTTACCAGCTGAGATCTACAAGGCGGCCGGTGACGATATTATTGTACCGTTGAAATCTATCTTAGACAAAATCTGGCTCAGCGAAAAAACCCCGCAAGACTTTAAAAACGCCAATATCATAAACATTTACAAGAATAAAGGCTCCGCGTATGACTGTAACAACTATCGCGGCATTTCATTACTGTCGATAGCGGGAAAGATCCTATCAAAGATCTTAGCGGATAGACCACAACCAGTAGTGGAAAAACTTATTCCAGAAACCCAGAGCGGCTTTCGGCCAAACAGAGGAACCAACGATCTGATCTTTGCACTTCGCCAACTTCAAGAAAAGGCGAGAGAACATCAGATTCAATTACATGTCGCATTCATAGATCTGGCGAAGGCCTTTGATTCGGTTAACAGAAAGGCCCTCTGGTGCATTTTAAAACGTTTCGGAATCCCAAATAAATTCGTCTCAGTGGTCAAAAATTTACATACAAGTAATCAAGCACAAGTGCTAGTAAACGGTGAGCTTTCCGAACCGTTCTCCACTGAGACGGGAGTTGGGCAGGGCTGCGTCCTGGCTCCTATTTTGTTTAATGTTTTCCTTGCGGCGCTATCGATCATTGTTGACAGAAATCTAACTGCTAGAGGGATTGGAATCAGATATAGATATGATGGAGGGCTTTTCAATTTAAAACGTCTTAGAGCTAGAACAAAAGTGCGTTTTATCACGGATCTTCAATATGCGGATGACTGTGCGCTGATTGCGTACACAGCAGAAACTCTTCAGGAAATTCTTGCTTCTTATGCCTGGGCATACCAAGCCTTAGGTCTAAAACTAAACACGTCAAAAACCAAGCTTCTTATAACTCCTGCATCAGATAATCCTCAGCTCATACAGGTCAATGACGAGACTTTGGAGCAAGTTGAACGCTTCAACTACCTAGGTAGCGTATTTAGTGCAAAACTAAACATAGACGACGAAATAGCAAACAGAATTAGCTCTGCATCAAAATCGTATTGGAGTCTTAAGGATCGAGTGTTTTACAATCATAATCTGAGTCTTAAAACGAAAGCGGCAGTATATAGAGCAATAATTGTACCAACGCTATTATATGCCTGCGAATCATGGATCCCATACAGACGACATATAAAGGCTCTTGAACAATTTCAGCAACGGCAACTGCGACAAATGATGAGAATCAGATGGTTTCATAAAGCTTCTAATAATGAGGTTCTGCAAAGATCAAACTGTATAAATATTGACACTATGGTACGAAGGGCAAGAATGAGATGGCTGGGTCATGTATACAGAATGGACGAACGGCGCTTACCAAAATCTCTTTTGTATGGAGAACTAACAGAAGGTGCAAGGAGGCCGGGAGGCCAATAAAAACGCTTCAAAGATGTCGTCTACGATGATTTAAAGGTATTGGGAATTGAAAACAACTGGGAAGAGATAGTCAACAATCGTGTCCAATGGAGAAGAGCGACGTCCGTTGCTCCTCAACCGACTAGAAGAACCCAAAGATCGGCTCTGCAGGAATTTCCGTGTGATGTTTGTGGTCGGATTTGCAAATTTCGCATAGGATTATTTAGCCATAGTAAAACTCACCAAAGACTATAGCTTTATCTTTAGTTTAGATTTATCTTTTATAATGTAATTATTTATTTTTTTTTTACTCGGAAATCGAGCTCGGCAATATATATATATATATATATATTGCCGAGTTTAAGTTTATATATATATATATATATATATATATATATATATATATATAAACTTATATATATATATATATATATATATATATATATATATAAACTTAAAATATATTTTTGAATAAAGAATGAAGTTTTCTTAATGGTTTGGTGAAACTCTGAGTAAGTTTAAACTGATTTTGCCAAAGCAATGAACGTTTTAGAACTGAAAGTCCAAAAATTAAATTAAATTAAATTAAAACTTTTTCCGGGCAGATAGGTTGGAGTTTCTTACTCTCTCTTTCTTTCTCTTAGAGAATTAAATACACTCAATTGCCTGAAATAGTAAAAAAAATCAAAAATCTCAGGCAAATGGGTTGGAATTTATTACTCTCTTCTTTCTCTGCCCATGACATCTAATGCAATCCTCCTCGAGAAGAAAGTGTTGTTTCATCGAGACAATGCACCAGCTCACAAATCCGTTATTGCAATGGCCAAAATTAACGAATTAGAGTTTGAATTGCTACCTCATGCACCCTATTCGCTAGATTTAGCCCCCTCAGATTATTTTCTGTTTCCAAACTTAAAAAACTGGCTCAGTGGTCAAAGATTTTCCAACGATGAAGAAGTGATGTCTGCAGTTAATGGCTATTTCGAGGCGCAAGACAGTTCTTATTATAAAATAGGTATCGAACTTATAAAACATCGCTGGTAAAAGTGTATAGAGCTGAAAGGAGATTATGTTGAAAAATAAATAAAATTTTTTCCAACATTTTCGTGTTTTCTTTCTTGGGTCGGGTACCTCTGGGACCACCCTCGTATTTTAAAATTTTTAGCAATTTTTCGTTTTTCAACATTAGATTAATCATGTACCTTTTTTGAAGTCTATACAACAAAATTTGGTGGTATCCTAAACAGTTTTTTATTTTTTTTTTTTATTTTACATATGTATTTGACTGTTGTCTTCCATTATAGGAGTGAGATATACACTGTTTCTACTGATAAAGGTAATTAGAAACTTGATTTATTTCATAATTGTTAGTTTGAAACCTATTATATTAACGATGTAAGTCCAGAAGAATTAGAAGTGGTCGGAGATGCAATCATATCATATCCCACTCCACAGCAAGATATTATAAATAATGAACAACGTTTAATTATAATAAGACTAAATTTCAGTTAATTTTAAATTTTAAAAATTAAACGATAATAAACAAAATATCCTGGTGGGTTAAAACAGAATTAAATAGACCCATTAATATTTTTGTCACAAAATGTATCATAATATGGTAAAAACATTATCTTAGTTTCAAAATAAAATTTCACACAGTACATTAAGGTCAAATGGTAAGCCCTTATCGGGATTATGCAGTATTTCGTTATATACCTATTGTCTTCCCACACCTTAACGTTAAAACCGCCTGCGGTACTGTTGTTATTTGAGGAGCTTAATTCATGGCTCAGTAGATGCTAAATTTAGAACAAGATATTGTTATTTCAGTAATATTCTCTAAGAGAAAAAATTTATGTTTTTTTTTTGTTAAAGAAAGTTAATGAGAGAACCTTAAATTAGAAATATATGTGCAAACGAGTTAAAAAATCTTAAATTATAATTGAAATATTTTATTAAAAAGTATGTCCTAAAGTTTTAATCGCAGTAGACCGTTTAAATAGTTTTAAATTATGAAATTTACTTTTTTTCATTTGATAACTATTGATTATGCCAGATTATTAATTAAAAAAAAAAAATCTTATTTTCACTTTCAACACTGCTCAGTTAATTAAACGTAAAAGTTCAAAAAGTTTGAATGGTTAAAACTTTTTGAATTTCACCAGTAAAAAAAATATTTAAAACCTTATAAAGAACATTGGGAAAATACAAGAATATACATTAAAAAAAAATTAAAATATACCTGTATTTTTTATTTATTCAAAATTCTCATCAAATTATGAATATAAATTAGAGTATTTCAAACATAACAAAGATATGCGAATAAAATATCCTAGAAATATCGCATAAAGTCTAAATTTATAACTGGTGTATCCAAAAATAAACTCGTCTTCAAAGCCAATATTCCCAAACCGTTCTATCCTTAAATAATAATAAAATTTCTCCAATAACTTTTAAATAGAGAACTTATTTATTTAGGGAATTAATAGTTTAGGTAAGTCGATGACATTTGGGTATATTTGACAAATATCCATTAACTTTTTATTAAACTTTTTTTGAATGTGTACTAAATATTACAAATATTTTATTTTTAAACACTTTAGATCCAATAACAAATCAAAAAAGTACTTTTTTTGATCCAAAAAGTTAGTTTTTAAAACACTTAATAATGACTAAATTAAAGAAAAAAATATACAAGTATTATTTGTACTGAAATAACTATAAAAAACTTTTAAAAAATTATAACTTACTCAAGTGAATTACAAATAATATAAAAAATTATAATTTTTTTAAATAATTTGAATTTTTAGTATACTCGAAAATTTAATATTTTTTTTAAATAATCTTAATTCTTGTAAGGATTTGTTAAGGTCAATTTAAACTAAAGAATAAAATAACAAATCATTAAAAACTTTAAATTTATGAAATTAATTATACATATATAAAATAATATACATATTTTTTTTTTAAATTACAGTATAATTTATAATTTAGAGAGTATAATTTAACTCAGTTATCCTAAAAAGTTTATTTTTATGAAAATTTTGCTAGAGCTCTATCAAAAAAGTTAATCTCACCAAATAAATCGTTTATGTTGTAAATGGATGATATGTCCGAAATATTTAACTAAAATATTTATAGAATAAAACGGAAAAATGCAAAAACTTCATAAAATATTAGTATAATGTTCCCGATATGTCTAATAAATTATAAAAAATAATTATGGATTGCAAAAACACTTACATACGTAATGATTTTAACAGGTTATATCGGTCCGGTAATTTTTTTTTTAGTATAAATAAAAAATAAATACCTATGCATTAACGTGCAATAGAAATTCATAAGCAAAAAGAAAGATAGAACATCATCAGTTGCTTAGAAAATATTAAACATATTTAAATGTAATATTTTTGAAATATAAAATTTTCTTACCAACTGCAGTTAGAAATTCAAGTTGGCCTTCTTCCCTAATAAGTTCATATTTCCCAGTTAAAGCCATTGTTTTAATCTTTATTAAAGCAAAGATAAATTAACGACAAAGGTTTATAAACTGCAATTTTATTTCAACTGCTGGTCTTTTATAAACCTAATAATGAATATTTATTTTTATTTAATCTTATCTTATCAGAAACAGGTACTTCTGAATAAGTAATTAAAAAACCTATTTGATCTCGATTTAGATAACTTAAATATTTAAATAATATAACAATACTATCATAAAATATATATTAAATTACTATATAAGAATTACTTAATATGTATGCTTAATTTGGGCTATTCTTAGATCTCGAAAAGGCAAAAAATTATTTATATCCTTATATAAGTCCTTGGTGAAGTCACTTATTAGATATGGTATTGTTGTATAGGGAGGTATGTGTTAAAACCTTTCAAATTCCTTAAACGTAATGTAGAACTATACAGGGTGTTTTTTATATATTACGACAAAATTCAGGAACGTGTTCTTTAGACAAAAGTTCGCAAAAAAGTTCCTATGAACATAGGTCCTAAACCTTTTAGATTTTGAGCTACAGGGTGGTAAAGTTTTAACAAAAAAATGATTTTTTTTCGATAACTTAAATACCCCTGTGGATATTTGTGCAACGATTGGTATGCAGGGTCTGTGTATCCAGAGCCATTTACCAACATACTTTTAACATTTTTAGTTCTCCAGTGGCGTGTGTGCGGGTTTTCCGCTGAATACTTTTATAAAGAAAAATAGTACGCCACTGGTGTTTCTTGTATTAAAAAATATTTTTAAATTCCCCATTTTATTTGCAACATTTTTGATTCCTTGAGCTTTGTCCGTTAGATGCATGGTTTTTGCACAAAAAATTAAAAATCATGGACATAGTAATTATTCGTTTTTTTAGTTTATTGCAATTTTAATAGTAAATAATAAAATGTTTATTAATTAATTTAGTACAAGAACCAGCCCAATTCAATAAAATTGTAACTGAGGATTTAAAACTTTTGCTTCCTCAATCTTTAATTTAAAATACAAGTTTTTAAGTGATAAAAAATATTTCATTTCTGTATTATTTATTTAAGTAATATTATTATTTTTTCAAAAGTTGTTCCAAGTATGCTTCTCCAACATCAATACAATCATCTACTCGACGTCGCATTGATTGGCGGACACGTTCAAAAATTCCTGGTGTCTGCCGAATTATGTCACAAGACGTTATAATGCGATTACACAAATTCCTCCACATTATCAATTGGATTTCTATAAACTAGTGATTTAAGGTGGCCCCACAAAAAAAATCCTGCGGATTTAGGTCGGGAGACCGTGGGGCCAAGGGTGAATACTGCCACGACCTATCCAACGAACTAAAATGGGCTGGAGTACCGTCATGTAAAAAAAACATTTGCTGTCTCAGCTGAATGGGGACATCTTCTAGCATCACTGGTAATTCATTTTCAAGAAATTCTTAATACACTTGTCCAGTCAACCTTGTGGTAAAAAAAATGGACCGATGAGAAAGTTTTCAATAATGCCGACCCATACATTAAGTGAAAACTGGTGTTGATGACGGTTTTCTGCCACAACATGTGGGTTCTCATAATGCCATATGTGGTTATTGTGGAAGTTCATAATGGCGTCCCTGGAGAAATTAGCCTCATCGATGAAAAGTATTTTTCTTATAAACGGTGCATCTTGCCTTATACGTTCTTGCATCCAATGACACAAAGCCGTTCTTTTCGGAAAATCGCCTGGCAAAAGTGCCTGCACCCGCTGAATATGATACGGGTATAAAAGGTTTCTTTTAAGAATATTCCAAACTGTAAAGTTACTAATGTGTACCGTCTGAGCAATTTTCCTAGTGCTTGTGGTGGGATCTTCCTCGAATTCATTGAGCACCTGTTCTTCAATTTGAGGAGTAACTGTTCGGGGATGTCCGTTTTTAGCGGTGAGTTTTTTAAAGCTACCAGTTTCACTTAGACGTTGGTGTAAACGCGTAAACATGGAGTGATGAGGAATAACGCGATTCGAGTAACGTTCAGCATAAATAGGCAAAGCTCCTCGTGCGTTTCCGTTAGCCAGTCCATAAATGAAGTGCATATCGCACATTTCATTATTTGTGTAATTGTTAGCCATTTTTTTAACAAATTAATCTTGTCAACTGGCGGTCAGTGACTATGATTTAAAATTTAAAATATCACAAAATCTTACAAGTATTAACTTTATCGTGGGCAGAGGAAGAATGTGGTAGAAAGATTAAACTCTTAAACAAGAATGTGATTATCGTAGCGGTGGCATTGTCCGTAATTACGTTAAAAAAAATTATGTTCACAGGCTACTTCGCGATTTTGGAAGCGTGAAATATTAACACGTTACTCAAATGTCACTTTTTTTAACATATTAAATAAAGTGACATATTATGAACTACAATGAAATTTTAAATAAAATTAAAAAAAAAAACTTTTTATAACGATCACAGAAAAAATAAATTTTAGCGATCAGTCAATGTAGAAAAATGTTTTTAAATTTTTTGTGCAAAAACCGTGCATCTAATGGACAAAGTCCAAGAGATCAAAAGTGTTGCAAATAAAACGGGGAATTTAAAAAGATTTTTTAATACAAGAAAAACCATTTGCGTACCATTTTTCTTTATCAAAGTATTTTTTTGTTACCATCCTGTAGCTCAAAATCTAAAAGGTTCAGGACCTATGTTTATAGGAACTTTTTTTGCGAATTTTTGTCCAAAGAACACGTTTCTGAATTTTGTCGCAATATATAAAAAACACCCTGTATATTAAAAGTTGTGTTTAAAAGAAACAAGCTCTACTCAACAAATCTGTTATACTCCAGCGATATTTTTGATGTTCGATTAATCTATGTATTAGAGGTATGCTGCTTTATTAAAAAAATAACGAAAAAAACAACTATAAAATGCATTTTTATAATATCAGAAATTGCGTAAACAAACACTTAGTTACTAACACAAATTTGAACAAGAGATCTTTAAACTATCTTGCACCAACAATTTTTAATTTAATTCCAAACAACATCAAGAGTGTTTATAGGTTCAAAGCATTTAAAAAATTATGTAAAAACGCTATTTTCGAAAATAGAAAAAAACCTAAAGAACTCTTCATCTTTCCAAGATTTAGTATTTTCACCATTTAATCAAAAAAATTAACCATAAATTGTTCTTATTTTAAGAACTAGAAGTCGTCCTAGAAGGTAAATATCCAGGACTAACCTACATCTAATATTTAGTCAAACAAACGAAAACAAAAATTGGTTTTACTTATTAAATTGTATAAATAATTCGAGTGAGCCTCTGATTTTAAAACGTATATAAATACCTAAATAAACATACATAAATACCATTTTCGTACAACAAAAATATTAATAACTATAAAAATCTGATAACAATATTTTCGTGCTTATGATTCAATATAATATAAAATTGTATAAACAATGTTTGAGTCATTTGTTGCTTTAGCCTAATATAAGAGAAAATTGAGTAAAATTACACCATTCATAAAAATATTATTATTAGTACTATTATTATGAAATTTCAATAACTACAAATTCAAAATACGAATAAACGCATTTTGGTTAAAGCTACTCTGATAAGACAGATCCTTCAGGAAATATAACAGCAAATTTCTCCTATTTGCTATATTTTCCAAAACTTGAATGAAAAATATTTGAAGGATTTTAGCACAATTTTATATTCAGTTGGGCTTTAAACATTTTTTGATATTTCTCTTTCTTTTTTAAGAATGTTGTTACAAAGTTTTGGGAATGTTCTTATAAGCATTTTCTTGCATATTTTCTTTTAACAGATTTTGATTACTTTATCTTAATTGGAATATCGTTAAAATAGTTCCACACTTTTTATGCTAACTACCATTTTGAAACGTAAATTGTAGCATCAATGTTTTATTTATTAATATAATTTGGAGGCTAAACTTTTGCACCAAAATGAAAAGATTACGAATGTTGGGTTAGATTTTTATCAAAGTGAAAAGAGAGTAAGATGATGTGTATTCATTTGCATGTTTTGTTATTGTGGCTGTTTATTTTTTTAATTGTTAGAGTATACTGTATTAAATTTTTTTTCGTAAAAACAGATAGGAGCACATGCAGATATTCGGTTATCTAGGAGCATAATTCGTAATTTTGTATGTCTATGTTATGTATTATACTTTTGTATGTGGATATATGAAGTAAATAAAAAAAAACCGTATTATAGAAAATATACGTGTAAATATACTTTTAATATAATTATAAAAAGTGTTACCGCATAAATATTTTCTTTACACAATAAAAAATTATTATTAATATCCGGGTTAATAAAGACTTAAACTTCCGCAAAAATAAGTACCTAATTGATTAGTATCCTCCACATTTATGCGTATTAATTTAAAAAGGCTGGTTTTTATGGTCCGCCAAGTAGAAACGTTCGAACGTTGCTTATAAAAATATATAAAGCAAAAATTATATGAAAGGATTTGCAGCACGTGTTTTAATTTTAAAGAGGGTTTAAAAGAGTTTTTATTTACTTTCTATTACACTAAAATGACAGGTTAATTTAAAAAAAGTTCAGCTGTGGACATATCTATTATAATTTTAAACAGCTCCACGACTTTTATGGTGGTGGTAACATATCCTTTGCATGTTAAGTATTTTAAAACAATTGAATATAATCAACATATGTTTAATCAGATCATATAGAAAATTGTGATCTAATTAATGTTACAAAAATGTATAAAATATAAAGGGAAGGCCAAGCAGCTGAAGTAATCACAGTCATTAATAAGCTTAAATTTATTATAAAAAGCTAAAAAATCTAGAATATATTATTTTTGAACGTTAAAGTAAAAGAAAAACGATAATATTTTTTAAGTACCAATTTAATTTTTAATGTTAAAAAAGATGACCTTTAAAAAAATATAAATTATTTTTTCAAAGACATATAATAATATTCATCCATTTATGAGATAAACTAAGTATGAATCAAACTAATAAATAGAAAAGAAAAAACAAGAAGCTCCTAGAAGTAAATCATATCAGTCTTTTAGATACAATATAACAATATAAAAAGTTAAGAAAGTTACTGCGTAAGAGTTACTGTGGTTTAAGAGCAATATAAATAAAAACATATTTTGCATAGAGATATTCAAGTATGCCGTATATAATACATTTACAAAGCAATATGAAAATGTTCAAAAGCTCCACCTTTAATCTTCCCTTTAAATCCCAGATAATCAATGATCACTATCAAAGCCAGAAGAAAAACACAATATATTTTTTTTCTAATGTTTATGGAGAAGATTAAGCCTAACGCGGATTTCACAACAATCATGGAAGTCCAACTGGACTTGCCACCACTTCACTTGATTGTTGGCGAAAAAAGACTGGGACTACAGCGGATAGAATAATATAGTCGTTTACTCGATTTGACAGAACATAAATATAATAATTTTGACGTACCATTCAAAGGTCCGTTTTCAAGCAAAAAAGAGCAGAACGATAGCGATCGTGAAATTTGTAGGGCTCCAATGTGATACACAGATGAATCAAAGACTATGGTCGGCATTTTTAAAGAATAATCAAGTTAAAAGATATGTATAAAGGAATCTCGCATCAGCCTTTTATTCAGAAATCTGTACAATACTCGAATGTGCGAAAGAAAGTCTTTAAGTATAAGCAGATAGCTTTGTTCGCGGTGATAGTTCTGAACGCATCCCGGATCAGTCAGGAACTCTTCATCCTTTCAGAATATGCGGATGCGTGATCCATAACCGGTTCGGAATTTATCCTCTTCAGTCCAACGTCCAGCCCGCTGTACATTTTTCAAAATATATTAGTACGGGCTCACGACGACTTAGACAACGTGATTTGGAGCCCGCCGTGCAGTGGACTGGACGTGCATACATAGGCCAAAAAATATTTGGGAACGTTGGATTTTTTTCAGTTTTGTTTTGACGGAACAGGTGTTGTGTTGTAAATCATGGCGTCGTATCAGAAACTATGTAGTATTTGCATTATTTTCGATTGTTTTGATAAAATACTGATTAAAATCAAATAAATTGACTGCTATTTAGTAAATCAACAAATATACGTACAGAAAATGTAACGTCGCTCTACAGAGTGTTCAGCTTTTGATTTTGTGCAGTATTTTGGACGTCGGGACTGTATTTGGTTCAAGTTTTTACTTTTTACCAAAAAATTTTAAATTTTATTGTTGTTATTATTTCGTCTTTTTTTAAAGTGGTATGCAACCACTTTAAGATAAAGATCTTGAAGAGATTTTAAATGACAATGACTTCTACTTGAGCGATGATGATGAGGAAATCACCGCCGAAAACAGTGAATCAATTGAGGCAAATGATAATGAAGACGACGATGATTCGGTTTCTGATACTATTGAAGAGTCTGATGACGATAATATTCCCTTATGCAGAATAAGAAAGCAGGTTCTCCAGGAGCAAACAAAAAATAAAACCGCAGAAGTAAAATGAAAAAGAAATGTTTTTGAAAGTCGAGAAGATGTCTACCTTGATCCAGCATGGCAGTTAAAAGATGATCATGAGTATTGGACACCCCTGAATTATTTTTATGAATACTTTCCAGATTATTTTGAGAAAATTTATCAGAACAAAGTAATATTCGTGCCATGCAAGCAAATGAAAAAAACCACTAAAGTCAGCAGCCAAAGAATATCGAATATTGACTGGAATACATATTTTAATGGGCGTTTTTGGACTTCCACGGCTGCAGTTGTATTTGATGAAGTGAATTGAAATATCCTGCATTACTCAGCTACCTAGAGACCGTATTTCTAAATTAAGAAATTTTCTACATGTTGTTAACAATCTTAGTGTTTCAAATAAGGTAAAGCAGTCAAATCGGCTATGGAAAGTTCAACCTATCATCGACGCGATTCGTAAAAGGTGTATTACTTTACCAAGGAGTAAAGAATTAAGCATTGACGAGCAGATGATCCCCTTCACAGGCACTACTGCTCTCCGGCAGTACGTTAAAAACAAGCCAAATCCAGTAGGACTTAAAAATTTTGTTTTAGCTACACCTTCCGGACTGATTTTAGATTTTATGATTTATCAAGGTGCAAAAACTTGGCCAGATGGTTCTCCCGATCAAAATTTGGGAATAGGTGGATCGGTTGTAAAAAAGCTTTCAGAAGATTTATCGCCAGGGCACATAACTTATTTTGATCGTTACTTTACTTCAGTCAAGCTACTGGATCATTTACTAACAAAAGGAATTTTTGAAACAGGGACAATTATGAACAACAGAATTCCGCGAGATCTTAGGAGCAAAATAAAAAATGATAAAGAGCTCCTCTTGAATGGTCGTGGTTCCTTTAATGTGTTTGTGCGAGAAGACAAGAAACGCCTTTTGAAATAGATGGACAATAGATCAGTAACAATGGCATCAACATCTTCAGGCTCTGCGCCAGTAACAGAAGTACGCCGATGGGACAAGAAAAATAATAAGTACCTTCTTGTTTCATGTCCAAACTCTGTCACTAGTTACAACCATTCTATGGGAGGAGTGGACATGTGTGATAGACTAATATCTTACTATCGCATTTGTATGCGAACAAAAAATGGCCGGTAAGAGTTTTCTGCCATTTTGTGGACTTAGCAATTACAAATTCGTGGGTTGAATACCGCCAAGACTGCTTCGCTCGTGGAGATAGAAAAAACTCTATCATGGATTTACTTGAATTGAAACTGTATATCGGGAAATCTCTTGCCCTGGGGGCACAAGCAAAAGGTTTTCAAGATCCATCTTCTTCATTAGATGAAGAAACAAGTCAACCTACTAAAAAATGCAAGAAGTCGGAGATGCCACTAAGAGATGTCAGGACCACTGGTAATGAATATTTACCGATATGCAGTGTTAATAACAAAAATTCCTATATGCGCTGCCGTAAACAAGGCTGTACAAAGAAAACAAGATTTTTTTGTGTGAAATGTAAGCTTTATTTATGCATTTCTCCAGAGAGGCAATGTTTTTTTGAGTTTCATAATTAGAGACTTAAGTCCAATTGTCCAAAATACTGGATATGTCATATTTTTTTCTGTAGTAATTTTTTTTTGTAAAAATTTTTTTTTTGCTTTTTTTAAATCCTAATAAACCTATTTTATTAAAAGTTTCACAAAAAAAAGTAAAACAATTTCTTGGGACTGAAGAGGTTATTTCAGCCGCGAACGATCCACGGACTGTCAATATCTAAATTTGTTTGAGTAATACCGAAATCTATTGGGGAAAAAATATAGCACAAGTGCGGAACCAGGGCAAAATTTACAAATCATTGGTGTAAATAGTGCAGGTTTGTGTAATCCATTGGGGCACCAAGGTGGCACTTTTTGCCCTTAGTGCATTCACTTCCATATGAAGGTAACGTAAAACATAACAATTTTTGAATTTTTCCCTTAATGTTCAATGCGAAAACCATTGGCAATGCAACAATGCAGTTTACCTGTACCGAACCAGTGTCGGTGCCGCCCTAGTGCCACATTTTTTTTTCCAATAGATTTCGCTATTAGTATAGCTTATATTTGTGTTTTGTGTAGTATAGGTTATGTTTTTGGATTGTTGTGTTTAGGAAGGATTTTTTTTTCTTTAAACAATATGTAAAACAGGGAAATGGCTCAGAAATACTGTAATAAATTTTAATGGAGGTATTTTTTCTGATGCCGCAAATCGATCTGCCAGTTCATCAGTCAGTGCTGAGCCCATTCGAAAATGTTGAGAATAGGTTATCATTAAATTGTGGGATATTGTTTTTCCAATATCCAACATTATTGGGAACTTCGGTAACGTCTAAGAGGTTCTCCAAGTCCTCATCCTGGAACTTAAATGATCAGACTTAGTAATTTTTACATGGACAACTAATCTAAAACAAAATCAATTAAAGCAGGAATTGCTACTTAAGCACCAAACTATCCATAAAACTAATAAAAAACAGTAGGGCAAGCAATTATTATTTGTAACAGAAATTATTATTGGTTTTGAATTTAAAAATTAAATAAAATAAGCACCACTTATCAGATAACACAAAAAGAATGAACGGTCGACATACATCAAATATGTCATTAAAAATTTACTGTGCTTAAAGTTCAGAACTCAAAATTCTAGTAAGAGTCCAAGGATGAATTGAACTAATTATAGATCGATCCTGAACAAGTAACAAAACATCCGCGAACAGCAGGATTTCGAACTAGAAGTTCAGGACTGGTTACCGCGAACGCTCTTTTTAATAATGCGGATGCGAAGTAATTCTAAACTTATCCAGGACTGTCACCGCGAACAAAGCTTATAATATTTGAGAGCCAGGCAATGTATTAAGTACTTGCTAGCCTCAGAATTTGATAGAAGCTGAATGGAATTGCCAGAATCTAAATTCTATGAAGGTGAAGCGACACAGCAGTGCTAGGAGTGACCTTGCTAGAAGATGTCACTTTATTGAACCAGAGCCTATATTAGGGTAGTAAATAGTATCTCATGCAGAGAGATATGATCTTGGGCGATGACACAATACCGAACTCAATTAACAGAGCTGCGATAATTATGTATTTATGAAATTTTATATAAACAAAAACGTTGCCTGGATATCTTGCGTTCAACAGAGACGAACTTAGAACATATATAGGGCTACAAACGCTGCAACATGATTTCAGGTCACTTTAAACACACACACTGAATAAAATAAATTCTTAGAAATGTGGTATGTCACAAATTCGTAAAAAACCATAACAAACAAACTAAACCTAATAAAAAATTAAGTTAAAGAATATTGTTGACACAGTGTAGCATTGGATTTTTCTTGGCTTTAGTTATTTTCAGTTTTTCTAGCGACAGCAAAATTGTGGCCCGAGTTCAGCAAGTGTGACGGCAAAGGCCGACTTAGTCTCAATTGTATCAGTGTCCCTAAACTTATTTACTAGACCTAGATGTTCTTGTAATATAGTGAAAACTATCCTGCTTGACTGCCCTACATCAATAGCGGGACAGTCAATTCAACCCCAGATTTGAGTAGAGGGTCTTGTTTATTTACCGATTTTACCCAATTTCTTTTTAACGAAGTCGAAGTTTTTCTGGCACCAGATCTGTTAAAGGGCTTAAAAAACTTAGCCAGCTGATGCGGGCTACCGCCAAAGTACGTTATATATCTAAAGTTTTTACTTATTATCTACAGTTACGTACTTGTATATATTGTTTGTACTTATTATAAAACTTTAAATACATTTTATTTAGGCTTGAAAATGTTTTTTAGCAAAAATTTAATGATGGTAAATTCTTTCCTAAGTAGCTGCATCTCTACGTTAGACAGAGGTATTTCAAATAATCTCTATAACAAAGAATTAAATGCCGCAAATCTATGTTTTTCAGGTGATAATGCGTCAAATTGAATGATGTCCGTCGCGGTTGGTTTTCTATAGGCTTCAAAGTAAAAGTAAGTCCAACAATGGCAAGGAATAGTTTACCTCCCTTTCTAGCGTAAAAGTTATGATTTTATTTAGAAAGTTGTTAAACATTAAACAATCGGACAACTTGTTATAGTTACTTCCCCAAATGAGACAATTATCATCAACGTACCTCTTATAGAAAATGATAAGTTTAAGAAAATTTATAACCCTATTTTTTTTCTAATTTACCTATCAAAACTTCTCTTAGAAAGGGAAAAAGAGAAAAGCTTATAGCAAGATCTGTAGTTTCTCTATCAAATTTCTCGTTGAATTTAAAATTATTAAGAAGAATTAAGAATTATAAAGAAGTTTTAATCTACAACTAACGATAAGAGAAAAATAGGATTACTAATTATCAATTAAGGATGGCTAGTTAAGTTAAGTAGGTTTTCTATCAGGTAATTACATTCTGACAAAGGTGTACTTCAGAAATAGATTTTAAGGTCAAGGAAGAACAAAATGGCGTTAGAAAGAATGTTGAAATTCTTTAAACAGTTTGCAAAGTCTATAGAATTCCTAATTAAACCTAAAAAAACTATGTACCACAGAAGGGTAGTACAGCGTGACAACACGTTGTGCTGGGTAGAGCAGATAGATTATTATAAGAATGCAAAATAAGTCTAATATAAGCTGAGAAGCGTTGAAGAGTGAAAACTGGATGGGTCCAAGGACGAGGAAAAGACCGACGCTATAAAATCAATCAAAAACAGCTTTATACTGTAATTTAATTTATATCATGTCAATGTTACGTTAGAATAAGTTAATACATATTAATATCATTAATCCCTTTTACTCATAAAATGGTGAAACTTAAAAATCGATAGTATCATTCCCTTTCTGAGAGTGTACATAGATGGCACTGGGTACTGGCTATTTAATAATGGTTCTAGGCAACCATCTACATAGTTTTTAAAGTCTTCAATCTCTATATTATTATTGTATACTGCAACTGTTAAGATAACTATGTATGTTGTTATTTAGATAACTGATTTATTTTTTTATATTAATTTTACATTATGTATCACCTGAATTGTATGACCTTATGCTAATGTAATCTTGTATATATGTTATCTTCTATTTACAAGAACTTACTTAGGATCTTGTGGCATTCAGCATTATTTTATAATTTTCGTTAACAATAGTATTTGTAATTTTGAAAGTAATTAAATTTAGCTATCCCCTTATTAACTTGGCAGAGTGCAGGTTGCCCATGCTTTGGCATGTCTGTCTGAAAATTCCACTATACATTTATATTTCATGTCAGTGATGTTGATTACCCAATTACCAATTCACCAAAAATTTTTCATCTTTTAGTAATTTACTAGTAAATTACTCTAAATTATAGGTCGAATCGTCATTCTTAGAGATAATATCAACAAAATTAATCTATAACGCCAAAGATGTAAATAGAACAGATCGCTGTATACCAAAGAGAAGATACAGTTGGTACTATGAGCTCTGGTGAACAGTATTTCTCACCTAATTCTTAGCACTCAAAAAGCAGATATCTAATCGGCAACAATAATCAATTAATTCCTAGTAAGCTGAAAACGGGGAAGAAATTCAAGATTCGCTTCAAAATCTAACAATCAGATGATTGGTTTATCTACTACGAGATAGTTCTTGCAATAATTTTTAAAAGACTTTAATATCCTGAAACTTTTCTTTAAGTCTATCCATCTTCATTTATCCAGTTTTAACCAAATTTTTCTTTTGTCAAAATAGTTTTAGCTAGTGTGGTGTTTAATGATATCTTTTTGAAGTTGTAAAAAATATTTAATATATTGGCAACACCTTGCAACGGGATATATTTTAATTATTTTACGTCTAATACGACATTACAGTCAATTCCACCTTAAAATTGGGTAGCCTTCTGATATATAGGTCCATCCCTAATTCAGGCTTTACTCGATTTCAAATCCCATACATCCCTGAATAGCCTAAGCAAACCCAATACATATACGCATTACGAGTAATCCTAAATATCCTTTCCTGTGGACACATCAATAGTGATGTATTTGGCCATCGCTTGGGTAAAATAGGGTACTTGTATCAATTACGAAATACGAAAAAAAGGGAAAACTTTTATAAACACGTTGATTTAAAGGGGGGTTTCGGTCTGGGTTTTTTGGGGCCTTTTAAATTTTCTTTTTTTGATAAAATAGACCAGCATAGTACATTTTATTGCAAACTAATAAATTAAAATTAGTATAGGGTTTAGACAAGGGGTGCAAAGTGGTAATTAAATGACCGCATTCATAGCTCTCGAGAGGGCTAAGTAGCTTGTCAGACCGGATAAAGTTTGTGGATTGGGTCATGCAAATTTAAGGAGGTCAACCTACTACCGCTTTGATGTTGTATGATTACATATATAAGCGAAATATTTAATTTATAATATATTATTGTTTGAAGAAATTACTAATAAACTGAGCGAAGCCATAGAAACATTAAATATTTAATATTTTATGTGCCAATTAGCCAATCGATTTTATAAAGCCTGTTTATTAATTCTCACGGTTTTTATCGATAGTTTTAATTTGAACTAGTGTCTTATGATAAACCAGCTCATTTCTGACAAGCTTTGATCGGTATAATATTTTTATTATAGATAATTTTGTTATTGCTTTACTTCAATTTTATAATATTTTGTAAAAGCTATTACATAACTGAAAATTATTCTTTAAGTGCACAAAAAATTAGATATTTAAAAAGTCAATTGAATATTGATCATTTAAAATGTTTGAAAAAAGACTAAAAAATACAAAATTTGGAAAATTTCGTCGTAATATGTAAGTTTGAACTACTAATTAAAGTAAAGCGGTTAATTCAATTATTGATTGATAAATCATGACAATGGTTTTTAAAGTCATTTAATGGCAGTACTTGTATTGAGCTTCTGAAATAAGCCAGATGTATTCCGATTTTGTTGGGTTGAACTAACAATCAAGATATTTCATTTTTTGTTTAAGTCTAGTCGATATGGCTATTTAGAAAATACTTTAATGAATACATTTAATGCAGTTTAATGTCTGATTTGGATTACTTAACTATTCTGTTAAATTTTGCAGCAAAAAATTTAGACTGAGTAATTATAATTAATTAAGCTTTGTGCTGAAACCTGTGGAGGGTAAGTATAAGTTTTAAAAAAATATTGATTAACTTGACGAAACAGAAAGCTTTTAAAAAAGAACGTCACAAAATCTGAATTTAAAGGACAGCCAATCTTATTCAACTTATTTTACCTCAGAAATACTCCAAGCCAGGTGCTTCTAATTAGAATAAATATGAACTATAATGCTAACACCATTCGACAAATTTATATTCTTTTAATTCAATTTATCTCTAATTTAATTCATTGTAAAAAATCTTATGTACACAAGATTTTTACATTTTTGCGCAATACAACAATGTAAAATAGAGTTTTTTTTTCGTTTTTTTAATAAATTATATTTACCAAACCTAAAACACGAAATTTTATATTATTGATTTTTATATACAGCCAATGCAGTGCTTTGATCTTAAAGCAAACCATGTAATAAATGCTGTCAATGCCTCACTTTCTGTTGTATGACTACACGTATTTCGTCCTTTTTATAGAGCATCATCAGGCCTTAAAATCAATTGCCTTAATGCAACGCCGCAAAATATATTAAATGACATTTACCTTTTCTAAATATTTTCTTAAATTATGTTTAACAAATCAAAAACTTGAAATTTGATATTCAGAATAATTTAATAACCAGTTGATGTAGTGCTTGATCTAAAAATAAACCATATTAAAGATGCTTATAATTAATAGATAAAAACACAAAGTCAATATCTTTGTCACTTTTATTTGTATAGCTACACGTGTTCTGTTCATTTTAGAGCATCATCAGGGTTAAAAATGTTTATAAAACAACGTCGCGTATTAATTAAATAAAATTATCTTCAAGATTAACCCTAGGCCATCAATGTCTAAAATAATCAACATTATACGTAATTTCGAAAGTCTTGTAGAATAATCTTAAAGTCAAATAAAACTAAAGATAATAATAAAAAGTACAAAGTGACCTCGTTGGATATTAGTTCAAACCAACTTTTAGTGTAAAGAAGAGAGTGGCCATTTCTGGACATTTTAATAACTAGAACAGAGAACAAATTAAATTTTGAATAAATACGAAAACCCGTTTCCATAGAAAATAGCATACATAATTCTTTAGCATTTTTTTATGCTTTAAAATTTACTTCTTCTAAGTCACTTTTTTTGAATTGTTTAACATTTCTCTGTTCAGAAGGGCTTTTATGAAACTTAATATTAACCAGCTTATTGCATTCAATAATGGCGTTTCTCTAATTCTTATTAACAAATTATATTTTAAAGTTTCATTTAAATACAAGCCAACTTATAATGTTTAGTCCTTTAGACAGACGAGTATAAATTACATAAATAGATTATTGTTGTACAACATCCTAAAAAAATTACTCAGTTATTGGATGCAATGCATAAAAAGTAGTATATGCTAAAGCTTCGAGTATGTACTACATTTCTAAAGTTTATACTACACTAATGAAGCATTTACTACTCTCTGTAGCAAGTACTACTATGTACGCGATACATAGAAGAAGGTGCTATGCTTTGGAAGTATCTACTAGTTATAGTAGTATTTACTACCGTTTAAATGAAGTTGGTGTTTGACAAACTTCGGCCCCAGCAATCAAATAAAAATCAAACAAAGTGTTTTAGTAAAAAATGGCAGTTTTTATGGATGTGCATCGTCAAAAAGTATACAAACAAAGAAGAGAATACAATAATGACGATTTATATCGAAAATTATTTAGGTAATTACCATAAATTTAATAGATTTTTCTATCCCAATCATCTAACCACGCTTTGGTATTTTAGATTTAACAGAGAAAATGTAGAGTGGCTTGGACATTATTTTCTCCAAGATGATAATGAACCGGTGGAAACAAGGGGTGAAGCCCTGTCACCGACTTGGAAAATGGAGGTTTTTTTAAAAAGCTTAGGTGTTTCTAGTAAATTAACTTTGTAATTTGAAAAATGTAAATAACTTTTCTTACAGGAGATCCTGGATTTTAGCAAGGAGTTGGTGTTGATCTAGACGTCAATCAAAGTACTGTTTCCAGAACCTTAGCCACGGTATCTAAAGCAATTTATTCAAAAAGAAACAATTGGATAAAGTTCCCCAACACTAACGAATTGCTTAGAGTTGCTATTAATGAGGGAGCACGTGGTGAGCGAATGCCCAGGGTTACAGGTGTTATTGACTGTACCCATGTAAAAATAACACAACCATCTATTCACGGTGATGAATACGTGAACAGAAAAGGGATATGCTCAATAAATGTTCAAGCTACTTGTAATGCCCGAGAAATGTTTACAAGTGTGGATGCATTTTGGCCAGGCTCCGTACACGATAGTCGAATTTGGCGAAACTCCATAGTGCATGGAATTATGTATAATAATGTGCACGAAGCAGCTTTATTAGGTGATAAAGGATATGGTGTTGCCCCGTGGTTATTGACATCATATAAAAATCCAACTACACCAATGCAAGAAAATTACAATTTAATCCATGCAAAGGAACAATGTGTCATAGAGCGCTGCTTTGGTCAGTTAAAACGGCGTTTTCCAATGTTCCAGTATACTTTTCGCCTAAAAACTGAAAACATTCCGGAGCAGATTGTGAGTGCATTTGTACTTCACAATAGAGCTAAATATCTACAAGATCAAATTGAGATGGAAGTTCAGCATCCCAATGAACTAATGCCAGAGGGTAATCAAGTACAAATTCGAAATCAAGGTACACAGCGCAGAAATGAAGTTGCTGAGTTTTTATTTCGTAATGATAACTAACATACCCAATAATTTAAGTTATTATTATTATTATGATAATTATATACTAAATAGGTAACTTATGAAATGTTCAATAATAAACTAAGTATAAAAAAGTAACGACTAAATAAACTAATTATTTCAATTTTAAGTTTGTGACAAAATATAAAACTATAAAAGAAATAAATGGATACTACACCTCATATTATATTTAAATTATGGCATACGTAGATTTTATATTCCTGTTAATAATCCAACATGTCCCGCCTAATTAAATGGTCAACTAACTGCCCACCAGCTTTGGCAAAATTTACCAATGCAATCGCGGCCCGTTCCTGAGCTTCGGCTGAAGACTGTTGACCTCAAGAAGCAGAAATTTAGCCTTCGGCTGCTTCAATTTGTTTTTGTAGACAGGTCTTTTGAAGTTGAATAAGCGTCTCCTCCTTATCAGCTGCTTTAGAACCTTTAGCTGTCATGACTTTAACTTGTTTGGAGCCAGATTTAGAACTGAGGAAGTCATCTTCACTGTTTTGGAAGGAAACATCAATCTTATTGCTTACACCGGCCTGACATGCACCTGGTACTCTGCGTAGAACTGGGTTTTCTCCTACATTCCATAAGTCGTAGAATTTTGTTTGCCATTCCGTCAGTACAATTCTTTTATTTCCAGTTTTTTTCAAGTCAACTATTTTATTAACTTTTGTTTTCATGTTATTAAACTTTTTTAAAATTTGTTTCGTATCTAGGTTTTTCCCCATTATTTTATTAAAACCGGTTGTTAATTTTTTTACTGCATCTTCTTTTTCGTTTTTAATTTTTGGTGTCATCTTTTTATCAAATAAAATTTGATAACTTTCAAGTAGAATAACAAATAATACTTGTTCGTTTTTATCTTGTCCTAGCTTTTTTGTTGCATCGGAATCTGAAGAATCACTTATAGTTAAACTAGTATTATAATCACTGAACTCTTAAAAAGTTTGAATCCGAACCGAATTACATGAACACAGTTAATACTAATAGACGCACTGATAGAAAAGCGAGTTTTGACAAGTGTCTTGTCAATTTTGAGAACTTTGACATGCCCTCTTAAGTAGTAGGTACTTCTTTTGGGCCGTACAGTGTAGTATTTACTTCATAGGCGAAGTAGATACTTTTATGTAAAAGCAAATGCTACAAAGTAAATACTTTTTAGCGAATCATTAGCATCTACTACTTTGTATGCATTCCACCCAATATTATACAAACCAAAACTAAAGGATTTTTCCTTTAGATAATACCATAAAAGGAAAAAACATGTATGCTAATCAAAAATATTATTAAATATAAGCTCATGTTATTTCCATTTTTTTTAATCATGATAAGCTTTTGAACCTTGGATTAATTATGGCGATTTTGAGTATTTAAAGAAAAATTGTGAGAGGCAAATTAATAATCTCCCATTAGTTAATGTAAATAGCATAATAATCATCACACTTCAAACAGTATTCCCCAAGTGCAGACATTGATTTAAAAAATTGCCTATTACTTCGTAAATGAATTTTGCGTTTATGAAAATGTAAAATATAATTTTTCGTTAAGTTTAGAGATAAACCATTATTAAATGCAATATGCTAGTAAATATTAACTTCTATAAAAGCACTTTCCTAGACAGAGGAACGAAAAATAATTTATTGGAAAGAGATTTAAAAGAAGCCAATTTTTAATATAAGGAGAGGCTAAAAAATAGTGGAAGATATTATCTATAATAGTGGGTTTCCAAAACATTGATAATAATAATAATAATAGTGTTATTTTATATGCAATAGTATAAAAAAGTACAAAACATTACATAAAAGGTAACCATTTACAAAGCGTTCTTCCATGTTCCCTAAGAGACAATAAGAAAAAACGTTAAAGCATATATGTACAGGAGATAAAATAAACCATATAAATACCCAATAATAAAACAATAAAAAGAAAAGTGTAATTTGCTGTAGACCCCCTGAATAAGGGGTTTTAAATTGAGACCAATTATGTTCAATAATCAATACATAATTAGTATATTTTAGACAACAACTGCTCTATATGTGAAACAGCCTTTAAATTTAACGCTCTGGTGGTATGCAAAATCTGCTTATCTGTCTAAGGTTAAGATTATGTAAAATACTTTTTGGTACTGGGTACCCTATCAGATAGGGTAGAGAGCCATTCCTAAGACTGCAATGCAAAAGCAAGCCAAAATGTTCAATGTTATTAAAATGAAGGTCAAATTTATATTTGATGTGACTTAACTTTTGTTTTCCGTATATAAAGCGCATGCAAGAATTTTGAGCCAATTGAATTTTTGTTCTAAACTCTGCTTTAAGGAAGTTGTAGGATACAACATCACAGTTGTCAAACTAACCTAAAATTGGAGATTCGACCAACAAATATTTAATATGTTGGTGGTTCGAAATTTAAGCGAACATCAAAAATAAGCGTCAAATTTCTAGCACAGATAAAATAATTTCTTTATTTATATTAAGCCAAGAAAATATTAAAAAAATGAAATTTGATTTAATCTTTGAGTCAGAACCAATCACCAAGTAAGCACCCTTCGTTGCCTTAAGCAACAAGCCATGGCCAGAATGATGACCAATCTGAAATTATAAGAGTCAGTCCCGAGTCCGCATATTCTGGCCTAATTTCAAACAGAAGTTTACTGTTACTTGCATAATGGTGAATAAAACCAAAAAAAACCCACGATGGTAGAACTGACGTGTAAGTAATAAAAAGAAGTGGACCAAGAATGGAACCGTGTGAAACTATACAAAGATGCAATCGACAATCTGATTGCAATCCATTTACTTCTACAACCTGCTTCCTAACCCTAAGATATGCAGAGAACCATATACAGACACGAGCAGAGAATACAAAATATTGCCTCTTAGCAAACATTATTTCATGATTGATGTGATTAAATACCTTGCTGTAGTCTAGCAATACAAGATAGAAGATAAGTAAGGCATCGATGTTTTTGAAGATGTCACTGGTAGACAAGCCCTAAAAGCGGACTGAATTGTAGGCAAAATGTGTCTAGGTGCAATAAAGTCATTGATCAAGACCGATACTAACAACTCCAGCATTTTCCCAAAGATTGGTAGAATGCTTAGAGCATGTTACATAGCAGTGACATTCCATGATTGGGTATGTCAAAAAACTAATTGCAATGAACACTGTTATCATTTAATTTTAACCATTTTTTTTTAAATAAATTCCACACAATAAAAATACTATGTCTAAAATAAGTCTATATTTTAATTTAATCATTATGTACAAAGAATCCAAAATTGCTGAGCTAAACTATTGCACATAAAACAATTATTAATAAACATATTTTTACATTATTTGACATACTTCTGCAAATGAACTGGCATGAACCCTGACTAAGCCATTGACTAATATATGTAATTATAGTAACTTAAAATATTAGTTTGTAGGTACCTACTATATGCTAAATAACATAAATAACCTACTATATGATTAACTTAATTCTAAATAATATTATATAATTTAAAGCCTCTATTATTATACTACAGAACATATACTTCTAAGAGCCCTCCAAACCTAACATTTAATACAATTTTAACATTTAATACACAACTATTTTTTTTTCTAAATTATCCACAGAAATCGCACCGAGAAAAGAAGAACGATAAGAGCTCAAATCAAAATCTTATCTATAAAATCGCTTGTTGGCAAATTAATCTAGCACTAGTTTAAGAAGGCTCAGGAAGTCCTCAACAATCAAGACAAGAAAAATCCGAAACGAGACAATTGACTAAGGTAAGGTAAACAATTGACTAGAAAAAAAGTTATTACTAACAGTAAAATTTAAAAAAAGACACACTGATAATATATGATTTGTTAAGGGAATTTTGTTTTTGGTTTTATTTTTATTCATATGGAAAATAGTTAGATACATATTATTAGTCCTTCTGGGATGGGACAATATTGACATTTTTATGTTTTTTTTTAATTTGTTTTTAACTTGTTTTTGTGCCTCATTCCCTATAGAGTTTTTCGTTATTTAAAATATTACCTGTGCAAATATATTAAATACATAATAAAGAAAATCGCGGCGAATTTATAATATATATAATAGTGATCCCTTTGCATTACCTGATCGGCGATTCCAGGAATTATTTCAATTAAATAAAGATCTTATGGAATATTTTTTTAATAATCTACTATTTCATATGGAAAACCTGCAAAGAAGAACTAGAGTTCCAAGGGAAGTCAGGATATTGATTGCAGTAAGGTTTTTAACAACTAGCAATTATTAAAGAGGAGTGGGCGAGGAATGGACATTGTCAACAAGTCAGCAAGTAGTCGGTAGACATATATATCTAAGCTTTCAAACTTATGATTCAGTTTCATATGCATTCATTTTCCATTAGAAAATAATCAGAAAATGGATATCAAAAGCAGTTTTTCAGAAAAGGCAGGGTCTCCAGGAATAGTTGGGTGCAATCTATCTATATCAATTTTGTCACTATCTTTGGAGGAGCACAATTATGTAAACCGCAAAGTTTTTATTCCAAAAATGTGCAGATTACTTGTAGCTACAACTTAAAAATCCTTAATATCAATGCAAGGTTTTCGGGATCCACAAATGATGCCTATATATGGAGAAACTCAAATAAAGCAGTTCTTGCAACATGAATATAATAGGGGTAGGTTATTTAATTTATTGAATTTTAACTTGGTATACATTAATTATTTTTGATACATACTAAATCCAGCATCACAACTTTTTAATTTGTTATAGGCAAAAGAAAGACTTGGTTAACAGGGGATTTAGGGTTCCCACTTGAACCATGGCTAATTACTCCATTTGGTAACAATCCTCCCCCAAATACACCAGAAGTTCATTATAATCGCTCTCACAAAATTACCAGAAGTATTATTGAGAGGTGTAAAGATCTATTGAAAGGTATTTTTAGATGCCTGTCAGAAGAGAGAAAGTTAAGCTACAGTCCTCAAAAAGTGGGAGTAGTTGTAAATGCCTGTGCTGTATTACATAATATATGCATAGATGTAGGCCTAGAATTTCGTAAAGACCTAAATCAAAATGATGATAATGAAGACCCAGACAATAATATACAAGCTCATATTCAGAATCCACACTTAAACCAAGAGAGGCAGGTTAGGCAACAAATTGCTCAGAGATATTTCACAAATGTTGGAACGTGAACTTAAAACATCGGCGTCTGAATTTCCAGATGTTTATAAATATAATTAAAAACTTGATAAAATTAGGTAATTTTAAAAAACATAATCATCTTTAGTTTAATGATTAAATAGCTTGTACCCAAGTTGTTCTTATTTTAAAATGAACTAAGTATGTTTACTTTTTTGTTAAATATTTTAGAAATTCAAAAATACATACTCAAATGATAAATAATTTGGAAATATATTTTTTTTTTAAAAGAGAGAAAAAAATTTAGAACAATCTAAGAGGTAATTTATTTAAATGTGTGCCACTAATATTTGGTCTTTACCAATATTTGGAATGTCTTATTTTGTATATTTTTAAAATATTAATTTTGGAATAATTATGCATTTTGTAAATTTTTGGTATTTATTTGTAATAAAATATTACTAAAGTAGCCTTTTGTTTTTTTTTTGTATTAATAATTTAATCGCCTTAGAAAAAAAAACCATTTCTGGTATTAATAGGCATTATGAAGGAGAACCAGGAAAAAAAATAAAAATAATATTAAAAATACTTTTATTAAATAAGTATCATCCAGGTCAACATTTAGTAATATATATTCACAACAAAAATAGGAACTCATGTTTATAAAAGAAACTTAAATACATATATATTTATACAGTGTTACTTAAACTGGATAAATTATTAGTGATATATTATCATTAATAAAATCAAAATGCTGGATGTAATGAGATTGGCATTTACAGCAGCATCTTAAATTTCCAAAATTTTTTGCGATTTATGGTAAGGTTTTCATTAATTTTCTTTCAATAAGTCCTTATAGAGTCTTCTTATGCATTATTAAGAGTATTTTAGTATCTTTTTTCGTGGCTATTTTGCTAATTATTTTATTTGGTTTATTTAGCTTTTCTATGAACTTCTGTTTTATAGAATTGCTCTCAAAATTATACCAATTGCTCTCAAAAGAGGTAATTCAGATACCTGAGCTTTTATATTTTTATTAACTGGTGTGGATTTTGGTGCTGTGGTAGATGTACTTGCAATTGCTGTTCCCGAGGCTTTTCTAGTATTAACTTTTTTTTCCATGCTGGTACTGCTTTCTTGGGTCTGTTATTTTTTAGTTCTGTAATTTAGTTACAATAAGGAGTAATAGGTCTTCTTAATTAAAACATTGTCAACTCATAAAAATAGCAATTTATAAACTCTTAGATTTTTACATGATAAAATAACATGATAACATAACATGATAAACATTATGTTTCACAAATTAATACATTACCACTAATCCTTGCTCCTCAATCTGCTTCTATCTAATCTATCCATTTAAGCTCATAAACTTTTCTTTAGTGGGAATTAGTTGAGGTATTGGACCTCCTTCACCTGTTCTGTTCTGTTCATGGTCAATTCCATAGTTTTAGCCTTTACCTTAACTTTGCTTTTCCATTTGGAAAATGCCTTAAACTGCATCTTGTATATTTATATTTACATCATATAGCTTTAACTTTAAGTATACATTTTACCTCTATCCACTTTTCCGAGGTTTTAGACCCATAACCCATACTATTTAGTTGGGTGGTTGCTGCACTCCATAATTTCTTATAGTGCTACCGTCCATTTAACCCAGCAAATGCCTTGGTAAGCATTTCTGGGTAATTCATCAAATACTCGACCAGCACTTTCCACTGCACAGGGCTGGGTTTTAGGGCTCTGTTACTTGGAATTGGAAAAATCATTTTAACTTAATTGCCTTGAACCACAGATAAACAATGTTCTTATATACCTCAATATATAAGTAGACAATAATTTTTTTACTTTAATAAACTTTACAAATCAAGAATTATCACGAAGAAGAATAAAACAGTAAGTAGCTATATTTATAAAAACTAACCTAAAGAAATAGTTAATAATAAATTTTCTAGGATATCTGACCTACTCCATTAAAGTAGACAGAGATAAGTAGAAATTCGACTTACAATAGAGTAAAAAAAAGTTGTTGCTCTTTAATAGGAAGATCATTTTCTGTGTCCTTATTTAAAGAAATTCCGAGCACATGGAATCAGTGGCGATCTAATCCGATTGTTGTTACGGAGTACAAATGGCGAAGCAATAAGGATTATAGAAGATCGCTGTTGCTATTTTTGTTATAGAGTTCCAGCCCTGATGCTCTTCATAGTCTAAATTAAGTGAAACACGTAGAATCATATTAACTAAAGTGAGAAATTGACTGTGTGTTCTTGTTTGTTTTTCAGAAATAATTGTTTGGTCTCTTGGATGATGATGTTTAAATTTAAAAAAAATATATATATTTGTGTCTTTAGATATTAAAGGGAAGTCTGTTCTCGCTTTAGTGTCTTCAGGTGAAACCATCCACAGTGTGACATATTATAGCAAAATTTATACAATTTCTCAGAGAACTTTACTGTTTTATAACGTTTAATATTTAAAAAATTAAGTGCTAAAAGATGATGTCATAAGATTCAATTGAATAAATTTCAGCACACAAGTCTTTTCAGTCTTTTGAGCAACACGCTTTAGCAGCTATACTGTTACCAGAAAAATATGTTTGCAGTCAAATTATATCGGCATGGTACGTATGATATTTAGATTTAACGTTTATATTATTTTATGTCAGCAATAAAACTTTGTAATAAGTGGCAACACAAGTAAAAAACAAAAAGTTAAAAATATTTCTATAATTTGTATATAAAGGAAATAAACCATACAAATCAATCATACAAAAAATTACTTTTCTCAATAGCACTTCATTAACCCGCTTAAAGCCAATATGATCGAAACTATTTGTTAAAGTTACGATCAGAAAAACGGAGCTAAATATGATAGTAATTATGCATCTAAGCTTTAAATTGTTTTTTTTTTAATATATTTCTCTATTTACTTATTATCCGCGTAATAATGATTAATATCACACTTTGTGGAGAATATATCTCTACAGCGTCTTAATCCACCAGGGCCCAGCAAGACAGGTAATTTGTTATATTTTATTTACGTAACCTTTTGTCCTACTTTTTCTACCTGAACTGGCTTAAAAGTTTTATGACTATTTTTAGTCACAAAATGCTTAAATTCATTTAAGAAACTGTTTAACTTTTAATTAGTACTAGTTTACTAATCACAGTTTAAGTTTTAAACTAAATTAAAAAGAAATTCATTTAGGGAGACCTTAAGAACCCCAAAGATATTAAAAAAAAAACTATAATAGAAAAAAATTATGAAAGTATAATTATTATCTTATTGGAAGGATTGTTCCTTTTTCGATGACACAATTAAAATATTGAAGAGCTAAAAAATTAAATTAAGAAGAAGAAGAATGTGGTTTAATGTAGCTGCATTTAATAATAAGTAACACCGGAGTACACAGAATTATACTAAATAAAAACCTGTACATACTTAAATAAGAAAGTAAAGAGATTTTGCAAATATGACATGTTTAATCAACAAACTAAAAATTAATATACAAAAAGTAAATTCGGCGAATCAAAGGAGCTATCTGTGATATTAGAAATAAATACTTGGAGAGTTTAATTTTCTTTTATAATAACAATAAGTAAGGTTTATCATATTCATATGTAATTATACTAAAATATTTTTATGTATTTTATTGTATATAAATGACTTTATTTAACCAAAATTATATTTTTTGAAATTAAACTGTTGAATCATTGGTAAATAGGAAAATAATTTTAAAAAAAAATTGAACTGTAGGTTTTCAATGGTGGTATCCTTGCCTGCCAATTTAATATGCTTAAAAAATAATAAATATCTCATTTTAAACTTAAAAAATAAGAAAGCAAGAATATACAAGATATTTTTAAGTTTCCGCTAGAAAACTTTCAGTCGAACCTGGGAGTCATCGGAGGAATTTTTTATTACAGAAATGTGATATTTTTAAATTTAATCGATCTCTATTTTAGGAATAGCCCTATATAAGTGTCACTCTCTACTATTAAAGCCTCAAAATTAATGCCTTAATACAACAGTTTAATGAGCACCATGTAGGATCTGTTATTCAGAATAATATTAAGCATTAACCATAGGCTTAGAATTAATACAACTTCGTTCTATGATTTCTAAATTCCTTTACTGGTCGCCAAATGTCTTCTTACATATGGGGCAAAAGCTGGCTCTACATGGAAAACGCAAAAGTGTTAGTATAAATGAATAGAGTCCAATACCTCATAATTATATCCTTAAGCATCACGGGATCTATAACCTCAACTATACTCTATTTCAGAAGTGTATAGAGCAATAAACTGGGGAATTCCATTCTGTTTGGCTACATTTCGTGGTAGTTCATAGGCGCAGGTACTTATAATATTTATGAATTTAATTTTCACGGATTAAATGCCTTTATTTTGAAAGAGATTAAATACTAAATAAATACTTTTAATCCTTTTGTATAGGTACCTATCTTTTAACGCTTTGTAACATGCAAAAATGGGGCCAGGTAATATATACAGACTATGAATACTTTTAAATCATATTTTAAACGTTAGTAGTTACTGCTACGCTGTAGTGTAATCACAATATTATTATCCCAATATTTAAAAAATTGAGGTATTCAGTCCAACGAAAAGATGTACTAAAAATTCTCCACTATCGCTGAGTGAAAAAGTTATTATTTTAAATGTACATGATTGCATAAAACACGATTACCCTAGTTTTACTGTGCAAGAAATTGTTAAAAAATGTTCTCGAATGAGTGGAATTGGAAAATCCACCATTTTCAAATTGTTGCGGGAAAGAAAAGTAGCAGGTCAAGTGGAATCTCCCAAGCAAAAGCCAGGACGACCTACAAAAGTCCTTGATGAAAATGCTAAATGTATAATTCGAAGAAAAGTTCACTCTTTTTATTTTAAAAAGGAAATACCCACCCTAGACAAAATTTTAATGGAGCTTGGCCGAGATGACAGTATTCCGTTGATAAGTAGAAAACTTTTATGGAAAACTTTAAAAAATATGGGTTTTGCCTGGGAAAAGCATAACCGCAAAGCACTTTTACTGGAGAGCGACGAAATTGTTTGTTGGAGACGACAATACTTGAGAAGTATCAAGCAGTACCGCAGGGAGCAAAAGAAAGTTTTTTATCTTGATGAGACGTGGATTAACGAAGGTTATATAGTCCAAAAAATGTGGCAAGACAAAAATATAACCAGTGCTCGCCAAGCTTTCATAGAAGGCCTGTCTACGGGTATTAAAGTACCTTCGGGAAAAGGAAAAAGACTTATAATCACACATATTGGAAGCGAAGAGGGATTTTTAAAAGAAGGTCTGCTAATTAGGCATTTAGAAATATATTATAAGCTATAAAGAAAAGTAATATGAAAAAAGAAAAAAAAATCAAACATTGCAGAACTTTGTAACATTATACAAATAAAATTATTACAGATGTGTACACAAGAAAAACAACTTATAAATAAACAAACTTATATTTCACATAAGTACCAAATTCATTTTACGTTTGGATATATAAGGAGACATATCTTCAAACTGATCTACATTCTATTAAGTTAGAAGTTTAATCGAACTATAGAAAATGAGCTACGAGTAATGGTTAAATTAATTTTAGGTATTTTATAAAGTTAATTAAAGCGTGTTTCACTAGAGTAAACCAGATTCCTCCCAGGTAATTTTTTAACCAGATCTGTGGGGCTTTTAATTTTGACCAAAATAGGTGGTAAATAAAATAGGTTAAAAAATCGAGTTTTTTGCTTTCCTAAGACCTATATCCTAGATGCAGTTTAAGAACAGGCAAAGAGTTATTATAAAATGGGTGTGTTCAAACATAATTGGATAAACTGCAATAGAAACATTTAGATTTCAACATTTTAGAATAATTCCGAGGATATTAAAAAACTGAGACTTAAAGGAAAAGATTACATAATATTACAAGAAGTGTATTTTAACAGGTACTAAAAATGAATACTCATCAAATTTTCAGGTATTTCAGATATGAAATTGAACCAATAGATATAAAAAAATAAGAGAGTTCATATTTATTTAGGTGATAAATGCTAATAATAAGAAAGAGATAAAAATGCAAAAGTAAAATATAGCTTTTTCTTGATTGGATATAATTAACAATTTTAGTTCGGAAAGCTTATGTTCCATATAAATATAGTGTCCTAACTAACAAATCAAACGTATCCAAGAATTCTGCATGTTTTGAAGTTTATTCTAAGTAAATACATCGAGGCAAAGGCCATATACAAAATTACAATTTCACCTTACATGTGAAACAATACCAGTGCTTCCTAGCGATTTTTTTTGCTTAATTTATTTTCTTGTGTTGCGAAGATTATAATAGGCTTCTTGAAGAAGCATAGATACATGACTTCGGAGTTTAAGCTTGTTATTAAAATTTAGATCCAATGTTTTTATATTCCTCAACAACTTATATTGCTACACCGTCCATTGTTATGACCAAGTTTTGAGACGCCAAATCTTTAGCTGGTTGAAACTAAATTATGGGAATTTAATTTTAACCCATGATTAAGAGAGTATTTAAAAACTGACTTCAAACATTGATTAAGTTTTAATCCATTTTAATTGTATCGGACCTGGCAAAAGAAAGCTAAATCTGCGTATTATCAGCGTATTTATGACTGGTTATATCACGAAAGTACTCTGGCATATCAGCGGTAATTATACAGGGTGGTTATTTGAAAACGAAACAGAGCCTATTTTGGGTTCCTCAGACAATTGCGAAAAAATCCTCGGACCCGTCAATTTTTGATTCAAGGGGGAACCATTTTTTTACTAGTTTCGCTCCCCTGAGGGCAAAGCCCTAGCGGGGGTGATAAGGGCCCCCAAAATTTTAAATGGAACGGGGGGTCGAGTGATACCTTATTTTGAAGGTATTTTTATGTGGATTGGATTTATGTAAGCCCATCAACTGTGATCGACTGCAATTAGTCATCTAAATAAATAACTGCAAACCAGATGAATAGTTTTAAGTTTAAAACGGTACTCAACCAGTTTGGTGCAGAGCAGTGCACGGGTAAGGTTATCGAGGGCTTTGCTAAGGTGCAACACCAATTTTCTCCCTATCTGCAGCCAACGTAATATTATCTTAAATCTTTAGGAGTACCATGGCAGTACTAAACCCTTCACGCAATCCAGATTGTACCTTAGCTAATAAATTATTATCAATGACGTAATCAATGATTTCTTAAAAAACAAGCTTTTTAAATAGCACTGCTGGTACACTAGTTGGGCGCAGATCAGAGACATCCTTAGGGCTGCTAATTTTTGGTAGCATAAGAATTCAACTATTTTGGAAAATGCTGTTTTGTATGTAGGAATCAAAAAGGTCAACAAGTACAGTCAGAGTTGTTGGACGACACTTACTAAGGCTAATTCTGTTTACGCTAAGACCCACAAGACCCAATCTCTAGTTTTGGTCTTTAGAAATGGTATTCGCATCGACAATATTAGTGGCACCGAGTTTATAAAGTATTGATTAGTTAAATTTAGATTTTTGAGATGGTTAGAAATTTCTAAATTTTTTTAAATTGGTTTTAGATTTTAAGTGGGTCAAGAGTTTTCTATATCACGTCTTTGGGTTTTTTAGTGCGACCGATGAAATCAATATAAGCCCTGATTTCTTCGCGTACAATTATTGTCAAAATTTTATTTACTTTATTTACTTTATTTACTTATTTCTTGGAAAAATTCCGAATGCCGTAAATTATTAGTACGTTTGTATTTAAGGAAAATAGAGTTTCGGTGATATTTCGTTATGCGCCAAACATCTGCAAACTATAAGGAAGGTAGCCTGGCCACTTTCCTTCACATATTATTGCATGGCTACCAAAGAGAGCCAATATCATATTGCAGTTTTTTCATTAACATTAGTCAATAAACTGCCATCAAGGAAATTTTACAAGATCTTGATTGAAGCTGTAAATGCCAAAATCCTTAAACCCATGATATAAAATAACTCTAGGTCTAACGGCAGATATTTTAATATTTATTGTACAGCTTGCGAGCTAATGATTAAAATACTGATAGAAATACTGACGATATAAGGAAAATCATCGCAAAGAAAAATAACTCAATCAATCAAACTAGCTTTGTCTTGGGAGTACCTAGTTGGGTTAATTACAACTTGCTTGAATTCAAAGGTATCAAAGAAGTTATTAAATTGATTAGTTATGTTAATATAATCAGTTCATTAGTCAATGGAATCAAGTTAGCAATGGATTCTTATCTTGACGCAAAGCAGTGATAACATTAAAATGAGGGAGGTGGTAAATAATGCTAAATTCGAATTTTATTTTGCTAATTTTCATAGTAAACTATTGCTGTTTAAAACTTCGACTATGGTTTTCAATTAAATCTAATTCGACTACAGTAATATCAGATCGAACGTAACCCCTATTCCGCCTCCCCGAGGTCTCCAATCAATACAATAAAAGTAAAATTGTTTATTTTATTTTCATGTTCACAAATGCTTTGAGCTAACTATGATTTAGTTACTTCTATGTCCAGTTTTAATTTATCTGTTGAAGCTTTAGCACTAGGCACTAGTAATCGTACAAGAATATTTTCTCTCTTTACAATATTTTAAATATTCCTATTAAACATGATAAATTATAAAATCAAATAATAAATTGGAGTTGTCATTATTGGCGTCGTCATTCTTGAGAGCTAAAATTTTCTCTTCCCGATACCACACATATTTGTAGTCTAACACCCTTGAGTTGCTTGGAGTGTCTGAACAACTGGTATGTTTCCTTGGTCAGCTCCTAATCGGCAAAGATTTTGCAATTTGATTTATCAAATTTCTTAATTTTCAAAATTCAAAGTGTTCTTAAGTGTCAGCTTCCTTTTTCTAGAATCAATTGACTGAATCCGCTTTTTATGTTTAGGCTGTAAGGTGACTTCTCTTTATAGAAAACAACTTTCTGTCCTGCGTAACCTCATCCATTTAGAAAGCAGATAATACACTCAGATAAAGCAAGTTATAATAAAGTAAACTCGATTGGGATTCTCAAAAGTGCATAACCCAAACTTATAATTGGCATAGCTAAATGTGTATTTATTTTCGCATAGCTAAAGAATCTGCTCTACAGTCAGACGTTGGAGAGATAAATCGCAGCACCTAGTATGAGAGAGGCTAAGGGATATCTGGTTGAGTCGATTATTTGTCTCACCAAACAAGTACTGCACTTAAGAGATAGGAAAGTCGATTAATGTCGTATCTTTAAAATGGACTGATACTCAGACAGCAATTCCACACCCTAGGCATTGTGTTGAAAGAAACTGCAGACCACGTTATCACGTTTTGCCTTACGCTTACGTGTACTAAAATCGAATGTATGGACAAGACTTACAATTTTCCATCAATTGTATATTTAACATGTTTTAAAACGAAGAGTCTTATTAACTTTTCCAAGGCTATTGACCTCTGGTAACCTTTGCTGCAGAAGGTGGAGAGTGATGAATTAATTACCCTAAGCACAATAGCCTAGTTGGCTGTTAATGACTTTAAGAGCTCTGAAAACTTGTCAAACCAAGTTGATATAATAATAATCGGTTCTATAAAATATATAAAAAAACTAACGTGATTGTCAAAAGTCTCATATCTACACATTTACAAAAGGTAACGCGTTTCGCCGACCTACACGGCATCATCAGACGTGCATAAAATTACATTTTTGACTTAAGAAACAAAAAAGTGAAAACAAAGATTAGCTATCTACAACAGCCAGACCAGCCACTATGACAAGCGGGACTGAAAATTTAAGACGTTCACGTTATTATTATCTGCAACAGATAATGTGTAAACAAAGTAAAAAAGAGAGATGCAACGTCAAATTAAAATTAAAATATTAATTTTTTTAAAGTAACTAGAGCAAAACCCATGATCACAAGCTTAAACAAAGGATCAATACCATTCAGCCAATCAAGTTCGATAAACCGTGAACGATGTTAGTTGGTCATGAAGAATAAATATTACTAATATTTATTATTGTTTAAAATCAAGCCTGGTTCAAAATTATCTTTATTTTCCAAGAGGTCTAGTTTAACACCCCTCTTACACTGATTTAAGAAGGTTGTGTCCTCAATGCAAAAAGAGTGGCCGGAAGTGAGAAGATGGTTTGCGAATGCTGACTTAGTTTCAGTTATATCCGAGTTTCTAAATTTTCCACTAGGCTGAGGTGTTCACCAACCCTGGTGGAAATCATCCTTTTTGCCTATTGGCCTACGTAAATTGCTGGGCATTTACTATAATTCAATGCGTACATGCCTGAGTTCGAGAGTTTTGTCCTTTATTTGGACGATATTTTTCTTCAGGGTATTTGTTGTTTTGCAATTGTCTAAACTATCTAAATGCAATTGATACATTTAACTTTTTAAAATACTCGACTATGCCCTGTGAGATTTCACTGAAAAATGAGAGAGAGACATCTAAATTTCTTGGTTGCTTTATGTGGATGGATTAAATTATAGGTAAGTTTGTGTTTATTTAAGAATTTATAGTAAAGTTTATAGCTAGAGCTTAAAGCGAAACCGTTGTTAACAGCTATTTGTCTGATTGTATTTAACCCCTTAAAGAAATCTATTTTGGTAAGAAGTAATTTAAATAGCCTGAAGAAAAGTAAGTTAAATGTTGAAAATCTATTTGAGAAAGCGGAGTTGGAGGAAAACTGGATAACATTGTCTGTGGCTAAGTCTTTCCTATACACCTTAAATTCGATTTTGTTGTTATTACCGGTCAAAAGTAAGTTTAGAAATGGTAATTTCTGTTCAGTTTCTTTTTCGATGATGAATTCGATTTTGGGGTGAAAAAAATTAACAAACATCAGGAAATCAGCAAGCTGATCTTCACTACCGCCCGATACTATAAAAATATTATCAACGTATCTCCAAAAGATTATAAGAAAATTGGCAAGTTCACTAAAAAAATTGAAAATAAAAAAAATTATAGAGATTTGTTGACATTTCTACACACTGGCGTGTAAAAACTTTCGTTAAAATATAAGGCTCTGAGTAGAAATTTGAGCTAGACCAGTGGTATTAATTTTTTAATGAGCATATAACTTTACTTTTTCAAACTTTAAAAAAAAAAACATTTTTTTAAAATTTTTTATAACTAAACATTACGCGGTAACTCCAAAAATTGACTTAAAAAGCTACAAATAAAAAGTTTTTTTAATAAATAATAATTTGGAATATTCTACTTAAATGGATATAATAAATGTTAATAAAATTATCACAATTTAAATCTAAATACCCCTAAAGCATTTCAAATAAAATTAAACCCCACAATTAAATTTAAAATAATTATTCTCATCGATTGCACCAATATTTATTTCTCTAATCAGATTAAAATACGCCCTGATTTATTAAAATACCGATTAAATTGACGATTACGAAATAATATTGGTCGGATTCCCATAAGACCGAAAATCAGGTCGCTCAATTGCCAGTAATTCACTCTCTTAAACCTTCCAGGCAACTATAAATTCTATCTGTTCTGCCTTTCTCGGAAATTTGATGGTCTTTTAGAACCGGGTTTCGCACATATTGCCGTTTTAAGTTTCCAAAATCAATAGATAAAATTTGATTTATTAAAGCTTAAAACAAAGTTTTCTCTTCTAAAGAATTCCCTTAAATAAAGGTTTTTCTATTAAAATCTCTCTAATACTCATTTAACTTAAAAGAGTTAATTTTTTACTTGCTCTGTTAATTTACAAAACATGGCGTTACGCTGGCCAAGCATCGTGTCGCAAATACGAGTATGCTAAGCCTTTCGATCACTAAATTCGCTTTCGCCTACTGTACTGGAAAATTACGTTCTATAAGCTGAAAATGACAAAATACACTCCGTTTTTCCTGAGCAAAATTAAACATCAATTTCGGTATTGATTTACTGTTAGAGATTGTCATGAACGAATTTATTTTCTAATTAATATTCGTCAGTCGGATGTGAAAATCACTTAATAACAATGTTAATCTTAAAGAAAAATAGGCTCATTTTATTTCAATCCAGCATGTTTCTTATTTTGGTAAATTTTGTTAAAAAAGAGATCCTAATGGAAAGAGTCCGAAGATGTTTAAAGCCAAAACGATTTAATTGGAAAATTCAGTTTTATAAGCTAGAAAAGTCCCTTTTTCTGAGGAAATTTAAATATTAATTTCCGTGTTAACTGAATGTTAGTGGCCTGTAATGAACCAATTTATTTTCTAATTATACTGCAAAATTACATCCTTTAAACTGGTAATAATACTGTACACTTCGTTTTTACTGAATAACATTAAATTTAAATATTTGAAAATATTTCAGTATTGACTTAGTATTAATTTTTATCACTTAGTTATGAAAATACGTTTCTTATGTATAAAGAAACTAAGAAAACTATAGACAAGTCAATGATTTTTTTTATATTTAATAATTGCGATGTTGTTTATGATTTTTGGATTTATGAGCCTTATTATTTTATTATAAGAAAATAAAATAATATTAAGATTAATATTTGCACCTAATTTTTTGTTCTATAAATTTTTTTGTAGGACAAAAAATTTAACCAACGGGGAATACAATTTTTTTTTAAGCATGCTTTATACAATACTTAGGACAGTAAAAGCTGTACAGACTTTTCGAACTTAAAATGAATAAGCTGAAATATTTTTTGATACTCGATTAATTGTAGTGTATTGCGATATCACGAATAAATAAAAGACAATATTTTTAAACTCATTCGTTGTTATCATAATGCTCCCTAGTTAGGAAAATTAACCATAAAAGACACCAAAATGGTAAAAACTGAAAAAAACCGAAAATTCACTCACATTCTATTTTCAAATGCCAGATTGACTGTAGTAATAAATGACTAATAAGGTAAGCTGGACACTATTGGATGGATTAAATAAACTAAAATAAAAATAAATAAAAATGCGAAAAAATAAGATTTTGGAACGCTGCTATTTTGCTATGATTAAAAGTAATGACTTAATATTCAATGAATTCAATAAGAGCTTTTAAACAATTGAAATTAAATTATTCAAATAAGTGCATGGCCCTCCTTTCTATTTAATTTTAGTTTTCAAAATTGGTTTGCAAAATTTCCAACATCAAACAGTAGAACTAAGGTTGTTTATAATGTGTGCCAAATTTCAAATTTGTATATAACTGCATTCAAAAAATAAGAGAGGGGGTCAAATAAGTGCTGTACTGTATCAGAAAATTAGGTTATTATTAGATTTACCAAAAACCATAGCTAGAGATTTTGTAGGATTAATTATGAGGTTGTCATTTTTTGCTTTGTTAGAGAATTCATTAAAATCAAAATTAAATACTGTCACAAAGCATAGTTAAAATACTGATAGGACGTAGTTGCCTGATATGCTCTGTATTCTGATATAATTCAATAAATTTAATTTTTGGTGGTGATATAACAAGTGCTTTCCTCCACATGTTCGGAAATGCACCTTCTGTAATGGCGCAGTTCATACCATGTATTAGGTAGGATAGGATAAATGGAAGGCATAATTCCAAAGAAAGAATATTTATACTGTCTACTTGAGTGGCTGTAGCTCTAATCTGCGATATAATCTTAAGTACTTAAATATCATTTATAAGTGGAAAATTAAAACTTGGTAGATAATTATTTTGGTTATAAAAATGTAATTGTTCAACATTTTCCGCAAGAGTACGTACTTGATTTAAAAAATGTGTATCTTCTTTATGAATAAAAGACAATATCGAGAATTACTAGTGTCGAGATTTTCCAAAGCTAGATTACTGGCAATATCTAAATAAAACTCCAGCAAAACTGTATGAACCTTTTTTGTTGATGATGTATGCTCTTACATTATCAACGAATCAACTTTTCAAAATTGGTCTGAGCCCAAACTCACCGAGGATGATTTAAAATGTATATAGACCATCCTGATTATAAGCGAATTTAATAAATTACCAAAAAGGAGATTTTATTGGAATTCCAAAAATAATTTGCTTAACAATAATATGGTGGCAGATGTTTTCCGAAAATGATTTCTTCAAATTATGCAATGCATTTGCTGATAATGCCACTCCTAGTAATATCGACAAAATGTGGAAATTTAATTAAATTTAATTAATAAAAATGTGGATACGCTACTGCGACCATTGATCTTCTTAACTTTGACTTATATTAAGGCAAACATAAAAAACAAAACGAAGAAAATGATATTTCTTTCGGAAAAATTACATTAGTAGAAATATAGGCAGACAGTTGCATGAAAACAAGACAAAAATGCCATATTAGCGTAAATTTTCTTGTTTAATTAAAGTAACAAGGGTATAGTGCAGCCAGTACATTGAGAGCTACTAGGATTCTAAAAAATATCCCTTTGTCTAATAAAGAAAAACTTTTTCAAAAAATGCCAGATAAAGAGATTTTGCCTCAATAATTTACAAAAATAGCAGCATAATATTCATAAATTAGTTAGATGATGATGTGGTTACCATGATACCTACATCTAGTGGAGTAGCTCCTATTGATAAATTAGAGAGACACTGGCCGATAGAAAAAAAATACATATAAGTGAATAGGCCAAACCTTATTCCTAAATAGAATAAAGACATAGGATACGTAATAGAATAATGAAGCAGGATATATAGAATTTCTATGCGCAGCAAGAAGTGGTGCTGGTTTATATTTAGCTGGCGTATTGACATTTCAATTCAGAATCTCTGAATAATTCATACATAAATTATTTGTTTTATGATGAAATTAAAAATCTATTAAAACTTGTGTCAGCATACACTTAGGCTGCTAAAGGTTCGAGTTGTCCAGAAATATCCCAAACCAGCGTAACATCGAACAGAGTACGTTATGATGTCAAATATAATGGAAAAGAACATCTGAATAACCTACTAATAATAATAAATCATTAATAATAAACGACGACGCTCTACTAAAAAAGATTGATCTTATAGTAAACGCACAATAATTATGACTTTGGTCAGTGTGATGAATGTAACTTTATTTCACTCTCGAGAATGATTTATGTAACCTTGGTTTTCTGTTGTATCCTGTGGTTTTATATAAGCATAAAAAAACGAAAAGTTTTTACTTTTATACCTATTAGTAAGATCCTAGAGTTTTGTAAATAATAATATATTTCAATATATTTTGTTACCCTATTTAAAGCCTAGCATTACCATAGGGTCACATTATATTTTTAAAAAATTAAGAAAATATCATACAAGCATAACCCTAGAATTGTCTATTTTAATAAAATATCTGTTATCTTATTGAAAAAAAAAGTTACATAAAACATAAGCATATGAAACTGCCTGGAACAAAAATTGAAAAATATTAATAATTTTTTATCTCAAAGAAATTTACGTATAAACTTTTTTTTGACGAAAAGAAATAAAAATACTTTCCTTTAACCCTGATGATAACCATGCACCACAAATTCATGCTAACAGATTGAAATTTACAGGATTTCGACGACGCCGACTCTTAACTACGGCAGAAGCAATTCATCAGTCAGGGAAGTACACACTGAGACAGCTTTGTTTTGCAGCTGTTCGCCTTGAAAAGTCTTTGTCTTAATGTTCCTCGGAATAAAAGAATTTTGCCGATTAGATGATAAGTAATGACCGCATCCATTATAGTTAGCAAAAACGCAAAAAATTTACTTTGGTTTTTTAAGGTAAGTGAAGATACTAGAAATTTGTTGGGCGCCAACTTTATGTAAAACACATATAATTTTATTTAAATTACCATTTTAAATTTTAGAAAAAAATATCTAGAATAAACAGCTTTTGCATGACAAGGATGAAATTTTTACTTAATTTTACTTTCTTTTTCCAGTTTGCAGCTTTAATTAAGTTTAGACCAGGTTATTTTCTTCTTTAATAAATTATTATGAATTAATATAATATTACTAATTTTTTTTTTAAGTCCGAAGACCTAAAGATTTTTTTTTAACTTTATATATGTACTCATAATTATTTTATTATATGTTTTATAGAAGTTCACATAGTTAGCTGAACATCTAAACATATTTCAAATATAATAGAGACAAATAATGATGTACAAGAAAAGGAGATTCTTGCTTCGTTCGGCATAAAAATATCACCAGTAAAACAAAGGACTATTTACACGCTTATATAGGAAATATGTTAAGGATTATCTTGAATTTAATCATAAAGTACGTCGAATTATGGGACGCTCTATTTATTCTTCACTCTTAACTTAAAATGTTCATTATTAGGTATTCTAAAGGGAAGTTCTATAGTAAGGAATTAATGGGTTGTAGTATATAAGAATAGATTTAAAATTACTAGAAGTTAAATGAGTTTTACCGAACCTAAAGTAAATTATAATATAAAATAATTCAAGCAACCTTCATCGTTTTAATAGATTGCCTTGCCAAGATAAACCATAGATTTCCTAAGGTGTTAGGCCCCAACTTGTCCCCTTCTAGTACTATCGGAGTGTTGATTATCTTTGTTTTCATACAATTAATCCTAAAACTACTAAACCTTCCACTAGAGGTCCAAATGTTTGTTTGACCTATGGCATACATATGTTAATTTTGTGATTTATATGCGGCTTTTTGTAGTTATCGTTAGACCTTAAATAATGTTTCAATGATTCTCCATGTATTAACTCTACGTAAATTAAAGGAGCTTTTGTTAGAAAACGCACTTGTTTAGATATTAAGTCGTAATAAAGACTTTAATTTTATTGGTAAGCGATATATGTTGGTAATGGTCTAAAGTTATACTCACTTGAGTATTCTTTTAATAACTGATCTTATCTACAATCGATTTTAGATCATGTTATAAGTTAAATTAAGGAAATAATGATTACTCTTACCACTTTTGACATTAGATAAAAACATATTAAAGGAATATCAATTGTTGATTTTCTATCAATGTAAGTTGATGAATTTATGTATAACGTGTTCCAAATCCAAAAGTATATTTTTTAAGCAAAATTCAAATATATTTTTTTAAAGGGTGAAATACCTGGTATTTATTTATTTTACGCTTATGCATTTGATTTAAAAATTTTGTCATGAAGTTGAGGTTTAACTGGATTTTTTTATGATCTACTATTAATTATCGTTTGTTTTTCAAAGATATTTTCTTAATTTTCTAAAACCTTTTATTGAGACATCTTTGATTTTGCTTAATATGGTTCAGCGAATTTTCTCAGGAATATGCTTAGAACTTTCGTAAAGTGTATATATTTTTATTTTACCTATAGTTATTAGAACTGGTACTAAAATACTAGCTGAAGTAAAAGCTTTCAGTGTCGCTAAAGAAGACGACATTCATTTTTTTGACCAATTTTATTAAAAGAAATCGTTTTTTTATTGGTGCAATTTTATCTCTGATTCCATAAGTATACAGAAAATATTTTAAATTTCATTTAAAAAGATATACTGGAGAACTATTCTAGGTAGAACATTTTCAATTTTTTTTTACAATTATAAAAAAATATTATTCAAACTGATAAGGATGTTATATTTTCAAACAGGGGCTGTATGTTCATTGCTTAGTAAACATTGCTCGAGTCTTATCACTGTTACTATAAATAGTTGAAATTCACACCGCTCTCAGCCAAAAATTATCTCCACAAAAGTTTTCACTTTATAGTAAAAATTGGCCCAATTTCACTCAGTAGGTTTCCACTAGTAGCTAGAGAATACATTAAATTATAATTAAATAAATACATTGAAAGACTAACTAGAGTTAAATTAATTTTTAAGTGTTTTCTAAATAACCATTAAACCGATTATGGCTAAGTTTTCGATAATAGTACAACTCATATTTTATTTAATTCAATATTTTTGATTAAATATAAAATTATTTTTATAAATATATATGCAGTTTGAATAAAAAAAAGTTTTTTTTATAAAAGCTCTTAATAAGCATAAATAAAATTATTAAAAAAAAACAATTAGCAGTATTTAATTTGGTAAATTTTCTCAATATAGACCAAATGCACCTCCTTTTTTTACATGCAATTAGCACTTAACTAGGTGTACAAACAAAAACTACATTTATAATTAAGCCTTATTTGTAGTAATGAGTTATTTAATTACACACAATATAAACAATCACATTACTGTATACATAACCGGGTGTTTGCCTCATAAATGAACTGCTGGAATTGCAACCGGTATACACATTCAGAACATGACAATTCAAACAAATGTAAAGCGAAATTTGAATAGATCTTGGGTAAACTAGCTTGTACTAAATCAGCAATATGTAAATGTTAGACTTGTTATATCGATATACATACATATGTATGAGTCTTTATTTTGGCATACAGTTATTTATATTTACCATTTGATATACAGGATGTTTCATTAATATTGCGAGAAATTCAGAACGAGTTATCTTATTTAAAAATTAAGAACGTTATATAATCCTGTGTAGCAGAATGCTTTCTTTTGTGGAAGGAGGGTGTTAAAGTTTTGTATTTATTTAAGGTTTTTTGGAAAGCAAAATTGAAATTTAATAGTAGTAGAAATCTTACTTATAAGGAGCACACAATTCTTTATACTATTAAAGCATCATATATTTTTATGCTAGCTTAAATTTTTAACAAAAAGAAGATTTTGCTTTCTTACCATTGTCAGGTAAGAAAACGTATTTTAATGGAAATTGCTACGACATATAATATACAATCTTAAACGTATTTGTAGCTGCTCTATTTTATTACACAACCTCAAATATCTCTAAATTCTGATATAAGAGGCCAACTGCGGAAAATGATTACTTACTAGACAGCAGAATCCATTTACCCTTAACCGTACATGACTACATAATAAACACCTATAATAATAAAATTAACAAGCCCAAAAACGTAGATCTTAATGAATTGCTACAAAAACTTAAAAACAGATTTTTCTAATGATGAATATAACATTGACTTCAGATGAGCTTTCAAGGAACAGCCTGTACACTTTGATATTTAACTTAGACCAAGCAGATAGCGCATCATCAATCGAACCTCGACAAGCAGCAAACAATATGCAACACAATGTCTAGTAAAATAAGACTATTTTGTAAAAGAAATAATGGCTACAATAAAAGAAAATATCAACTTCATCACTTTCTCCATAATAAAAAAGTCGACTGCCTAAGGTTAGTGGAGACAAGACACAAAATTTCAACAATCACAGCTCACCGGTACTGGCAATCAATAAAAGAAAGGATACGAAATAACTAACTACGCTAGAGGAGGAATCCTCGTCGAAAACTTAAAATAAGTAAAGAAAACCCCCTCCAAGAGTAAATAATCCCTTAACTAAAAATATTTACATCATTTTTTGAATCCAAGAAGAAAAGATATATATATTTCTAATTCACATTCAGCCTTAGAGTTTTAAAAATTAAATCATTATTGGAGAATGGAATTTAAACCAAAAAAAATGTTATACGAAATGGTAGCTTCACAAGAGCTAGGATGTTTCAAATCCTTCTTTTGCTTTTAGGATTGCCAACCATAGTGCCAATGCAATTATACACTCCAAAAAATTAAAAGACTGTTTTGAAAAGATTGGAGTTGTACCTGATCTGGAATCGGATCTAAGGCCTAAAACACACCTGAACGAAAGATACTACAATATGGAGAAGCTCAACATAGACCCAACCACTCATATTAACCAGCAAAATCAAGAATCATCACCGAACAAATCATATCCTTAAACAACAAAGTAGCTGAAATTAAATGAATAACATATCTGATAAATGTCAAAAAATTTTTTTCTTTCTCCCACCATTTATAGTCAGATTAATTAAAGAAAATAGTAAAATGCTAAGAGAATACTACGCCAGATCAGTTCCAGAAGTAATAACCAAAATTATCAAATTTAGTAATGATATTCAGAAGTTACTTTCATTAGTTTTAGAAATGGAAGAAAATGTAGTCACCTAGTCTAAAGACTAAGAAATAGTACAGAAATTCTACGATTACTATGAGCAACACTTCAGTCAGAGAGACCATTCTGACTTTGACAAAGACTATAAAGTATTTATAGAAAGATGGTCTGAAAATTATTTTATTGAACAAAAAGTAAATCAGCCTAATGTAGTAATGAATATTCTATAATAAACTATTCTATACACAAAAAGAAAGCGTAGCAGACGACATTCCTTGGACTATAGTAAGGCAATTCGAACACACAATTCATGAATATTGTCTTAACAAGCAATGGTGGGACAGGACCGTAAACTCACCAAAAATTATAGACGTATTACATTACTTCCGGTTATCGGAAAAATATTTAAAAAAATTATACGCTTTAGCCTTAGAAATTTAGTAGATTAAAAATACCAATATACCGATTCAGGTTCAAAGAAAAAAATTCTACCAATCTCCATCCGCTAATCACAATAACCTGCAAAATCAAAATAGCTTAACATCCGAACTGGAAGGCAGAAGCTCTTTTTTTGGATATGGCAAAAGCATTTGACAGTGTCCGGCATAGAGGGCTCCTATACAAATTATATAGCTTAGAAGCAGTAAATAAGTACATCATAGTTATGATAAACTTTCTTAGAACATTGAAAAGCTAGAATTAGCATTGCTGTGGAACTGTGCGCTGTTTGTTGACAAAATGATGTCAAATGCTTATGTAGAAATGGAAGAAAAACACTTTAAAATATCATTAAAATTTGTCACATATTTTGACAGACACAAAACATCACAACTGCTCCTCTTTAATAAAATATGAAGCATTTTTTTCAAAGTTAAAGGAATGCAGTTACGTATATTATAGAAAAAGGTAACAACATCGCAACGCCGCTGAATCGCTTTGCTGATGCACCGGACACAAATACTCTTTACCAGTGGCGTCATCAAAAAATATTTACATGATAAATATAATATACTAATACTAGATTATGCTTTAAATTATAAACAATTTAACCGTTTATGAATTTTTTTTAGCGTAGTTTATTAGAGTAAAGGTGTCTATCTAATAAAAAGAATTTTCATGAAATTAAATATTTTGTAATTATTATAGATTTCTTAAAGAGTTTTTATAATTGTTTATTTCTTGATGTGATGCTATGATTGATTTGATCAGTATTTACTCGTGAAAAGATCGCCTTAAATTGCCTTTTTCTCATGGTGCGGCATAAATGGCATAAGTTTTTACCTTCGTAGTAGTTCACGAAAACACTTGAATGAGTGATGAAGTTTTTTGTTTTTCAACCAAAAACCAAAGAAAAAACACAGAAGTTCATATATGCTGAATGTAAACACAAGGCCTTTTGGTAAGATGACATCAGGTTTTACTTGCGGGGTTGCCATTCGAAATTTTTTATAAGCGGTTTTAGGAATAAGAATGGTATATTTTTTTTACTTTGAAAGTTTTAGTTAGAAGATATTAGAAGTTATTTTTGTGCCTAAAATAAGATAAATGTATTTATACTTTTAATTTTTAATCTAACGCCAATAAGTTTAGTTAACATTATTATATGTGTTAATATATGACTGAAAATTTCCTCTTTTAAAAATGTGTAAAAACTTGACAACAGAGAATCGGTGAATATGTTTAAAAACAAAACACCTCCATTGCCCCTGGGCACATATTTAGTACAAAGTTATTGTTTACTAATTCTAGTCATCCAATGTTCTAAAGAAATTTTTAAGAAAACTACTAATAAAAAACCAATAATCAAAAATCACAGGAATTTAGTCTACGACAAGGAGTACCATGAGGTTCACCTCGATCAGCATTATTGTTTTAATGTATGTTACTACGACATAACTGAAAACATTGTGATATGGATGCGAATAAATATATTTTGCAGCTTGCCGATGACACCTCATTAAATACACTTGCAAAATCTAGTTCAGAAGGTGCCACTAAGCTTTAACAATATACTCAACTAATTACGGTCTGGTTCCGACCATGGCAGTTAACTTCACATTTTACCAAAAATGCAATAAGAAATGCAATATGCAGAAAAAATGCACAAATGCAATAAGAAAAAACTTTATCAAATTTAAAATTTTAGTAAAATCCCAAAAAATTTTGGAGAGCTTTAAAACAAATGAACCTGGGTAGAACTTCAGCGAGTCTTGTTAATAATTTTGATGCTAACGTATTTTATAAATATTTAATTGATAGTATCCTTAATTATGTTCCAGTTCTAGACTTTATGTTAGACAAACAGTGGTTGGATTCATGTCCAAACTTAAGCTACCGGTATTAATATTATAAGTGTTTAAGTTATCTTTTAAATCTTGCCTCATATTCTACGTCATATTACTTACATCAATAAATCTTTATCTAATAATCAATATCTTGTGCTTTGTAAAAAATCAATTATAATTTCGGTTCCTTAGTTAAATTCCTCTGACGCATCACATTTTGGACCTATCAATTTTTTGTGCACCCTGTCTAAAATTCTAGGAGGATTGCATGACCAAATTAGTCAACATTTGTCTTATTTAATTGCTATACCCTCTACACAGTCAGGCTCTTGTACTGGTTGTAGTACAACTACTGCTTGACTCGGTGTAACAGATAACTTGCATAGAGCTACCGAGGAAGGCAATACCGGTTCGTTAGTAATCCTCGACTGTAGTAAAGCATTTGACGTTTTGCAGCATGATACACTTTTAAAGAAAACTATGCTATTATGGTCTGGATAGTAGTGCAATTGCCTTTATCAAAAACTATCTAAGTAAAAAGTAGTAAGTATATAAAGGTTCTAAATCTTAATCAATAAATAATGCTAGACACGTGTCCCAAGGAAGTATCTAGGGGACATATTATTCTTAGTTTATATAGTTTATCTACTTTCGATTCTCCTACTCGTATCAAAAAATGTAAGTCGCGTCAGTACACAGATGACATGCAGATTTACTATTCGTTTCAGGCTGACAATATTGGTCATGCTTCTTAACTCATAAACCAGGACTTAAATAATATTTTTCACATTTCAAAAGCGCATGGTCTCAATTTAAATACTTCAAAAATTAAAATACTTATATCTAGAAAAAGTAAAGAAACCTGAATTAAGATTAACTACAATATTATTACTAAGTTAAATGGGACCTCTCTTAATCATTCAGTGTATTGCCAAAAGTTTATAAATTTACCTTAACAATAATCCTTGTTTTAAGTATCATATGTCGCATCTGCTCCAGACATCTATCGCCGCGTTGCTATACAGATCGTGTTTTCGTTCGTTACTTATAGGAAACCGCATAGAGGCGAAATTTTGCATCATCGCGCGTGTACGAGTGCCTGCGACAGAGCACCGCCCCGGCCGGCCCGAGGACGGGATTAGTAAACATCTGACTTTTGTGGGAGATGCGTCGTTTGGCGACAAAATGTCCTAAAATATTACGCGAATATCCAGGCATTTTTAAAATATTTATTCTAATGCGGGTTTTACAGACATGACAATGTGTAAATCCGCATAGAATTGTAATCTTAAAATGTTTAATATGCTGTGTTTTGCATAATGAAAATTAAAGTAATTTTAATAATTCTAATAAAAAATAAAATATAAACTCTGATAAAAATATAATAAAAAATCAGAAATAAAACTCTAATAAACAAACTTAACAACATATCATTTTTTAAATAAAAGGCTCAAATAAACCGCCTTCTTTCGCTAAACAAAAACTTTACCTATCGTAAAAGCTATTTTGCACCTCCAAAAGAGTTTCAGGTAAAATGGAATTGGTATCTTCGACAATTTTATTTCGCAACTCCTCTAAATTTGTTGGCCTACTAAATTCATGCTTGTAAGCTTGTAAATGGTCTGCTTAAGGTAACCCCATAGATAAAAGTCATTTGGAGACAAATGTGGAGATTTTGGTAACCATTTAATATCGCCAGTCCCACTAATAAGGCGCTTAGGAAAAGTATTTGTTAAAAATTCTTTAACCCTAGCCGCGTTACAAGCAGGACAGCCATCTTGCTGAAAATAAACCAATCCCAGGAACCGATCGAAGGATTTTGTTTGCCATGTAATGGAAAAGAAGATTCATCAGAAAACAAAATATTTTTAAAAAAATATTCGTTTTCATTTGCCTTTTGCATCATGGTTTCACAAAATTCCATTCTTCGCCACTGTTCTTGACGAAATATTTCCTGATTTTTTGAATACTTGAAACATTTGTACCCATATTTTTTCCAGATACGAGTAACAGTTTTATTGCTCATTCCCAATTCCTCTCCAGCACTTCTAGTGAACCGTGTGGAATCAAGTTCTAGGGTACGGCAAACCATTTTTTCCCGCCGTTCTATATCCTGGATCACTTCAACAGTGGGTTCTTGACGTTTTGTGTGGCATTTTTTACAATCTTGAAGACAAAAAGATGTCTCAAAATTTATAACCACATTTAAAACCATTTTTGCACAAGGAATCGGTCTATTCTCAAATGAAAACAAATCTCTACATTGTACTGCCGAATTGCCTCCATAAAACCATTTAATTAGTTGAACTCTTTCGGAACGGGTATAAATAGCCATGGTGAAAAAAACACGAAAATAACGCTCAAAAATTATTAATGCAACGTGCAGTAAGGCCGGTCGTCCATTTATTCGACATGACGTCCACAATTTGTTTGCGGCAATTGTCCGAAAACAAATGTCGTAAGAAAATAAGCTAAGCTCGTCCACTTGTACGCATCATGTCGTCGGACGAGGATGCAATTTTATTACTCGCGTTGGTTCACCGACGTAGAAAAAGAAAACAAAAAAGAAAGTTTTAAGTTCATCCATACTTTACTGCCAATCAAGAGAAAAGTGCATTCGTAAGCGGCAGATCAAAAGAAATCATCGAAGATCCTATAAAATTTTAATCGTTCTACAGAATGTCACGAGATAGCTTTCTTGTATTACTTTATAAACTGGAACCCCATATCGCCAAGCAAAATACTAAATTTCGTTCACTTATTGCTTGCATGGTTCGCATTTTAAACTGATGCTTCTGAGTATGGTTCATTCTGTGTATATCCGGTAAAAGGGTTTTTAAAAATTGCAAACCAGATCGTTGATTTCTTTTGTAGTATTTTTTAAATAGAAATAATCTATAGCGCATTTCTCCAATGGGTCCAATTTTGCTTGTCTCAGTTTTTGGGCAGTTATGGCAGAAATGGCGATGATGCCGTTTTCCGTAAATCAAGTACTGGTATACATTTTAAAGCAGGCACACTGAATTTTCCACAATCGCAGCCATTACCAAAGGAGCCACATCAACCAGCTTTTCCGTACTACCTTGTAGGTGACGCAGCATTTTCACTTTCAACGCATTTGCTGAAACCATTTCCAATGGAAGGAATAACAAATCAAAAACGGATATTTAATTATAGGCTGTCACGAGCTCGTCGAATGTGCCTCTGGAATATTGGTTTCGAAATTTAAATTACTTCAAGGTCCTATTCTCTGTTCCTCAGAAAAAAAACGGACAAAATTGTGAAAGCATTATGCATCTTGCCTAATTTTATTCGAAAACGTGAAGGAAAACTGTCCCAAATATCAGTTCAAGACGATTCTGAGAGTGTTACTTTACAGTCACTTCAACCTGATCCCCGACGAAATACAGAAGAAGCACTTGCTCTCCGAGAAAGACTTTGTCAATATGTTAATAAGCCATATGCAGCTTTGCCATGGCAAGCCCAATATGCTTTAAATTAAAACAATATAACAAATTATTTCAGTCTTACCTGTTTCATTGAATCTCTTTCCAACTTTATTCCATGTTTTTTCCTGAATTTGTCTGTTTGAATATTCGCTTAAAGTGTAATCATATAATACCCTGTACTTTTCAACAGCTTCCACAAATTTAATATTAAAATTAGGGTCGTCCTTCATATTTTCGCTGCACACTCACGTTCACCGTATTGAACAAACGACAAATGTCACTTGAAAACACAGCAAGCAGTGTTGTATACAAATTGTCGCAGACAAGTACTGGCTCATTTGCGACGTGTCCGTTTAATGTACGAGAGGCAATTTAAAACTATGAGTTCTGATAAAAAGCGACATGTCGGCGACACGTCGACGAATGTGAACAAATGTCTTTTAGGTGGACGACCGGCCTAACACAACAAAGTAAGGTCTGCTCCCGGTTCAAAAAAATAAAAACGAAAAATTCCGCCGCCTGCAAGCCGCAACCAACCAGTGTTGCCATTATTTTGGGTAATACGTAGCTCACGATAACACGATCCACAAAGAATAGTTTACTAAGGATATAAAGCTTAGACTAACTAACTCGACCTCAATACTTTCTCACATAACTTATGGCAATATTGTTTATTGGCCTGCACTAACTGCAATCTGTAAAGTAACTTTGCTAAGGCTAGCCTACGGTATTGCTACTCTCGAAAAAAATTTCAATCACATAACAAAATTATTACGCCAATCTGGTTGGCTTAATTTAAAAGAAAAATTTAGGTATATGGCTGTAATGGTTTTTAAAATTAACAGCATAGGATGTCCAAGTTTTTTACATTATAAATTAGCCAAGGAACGTGATATACATGAGGGTGTTACCCGAAACAGAGAGTTTTATACGGTTCCAACACATAATCCTTTAACAATAATGCTGTTCAACTTTTCAACTCTATTTCTTTTGACATAAAATCGGCTCCATCTTTAACTAACTTTAAATTAGAGTTCAAAAATTTTATTAATTTGCAATGAGACTAATTGTATTATTAAATTCCTATCATCTCTTTTTTTATAAAATTTATACACTGCAAAAGCTTTAGTTGTTCGAGCAATGACAAAAAGGTCACACACTCAAAATGAAACTAACAAGCTAACAAAAATAAATAACAAAAAACTAAAAGAACGAACTGCTTTATCAGAGGACAGGAATTAAGCCAATCCAACCAGCTTCAAGAACACAAAACATGGAGATCCTAGAGCTACTGCAGAGCAGAGAGAGAACAGAAATTCCAGGCACAGATTCCGTATTCTCAGGGCAATTACAAAATCCCCATTATTTTAAAATTTAAATAATAATTAAAGAATTTTTTACACAAAAGTAATATTCACTTAGTTTTATAACATCCTGTAAATATTATATACAATTGTAAAATTTAACTTGGCTTAAGGACTTCGGTCGATGGGCTTTTGGAAAACCAATAAAGATTTTAATAATAATATATTATTACATACTGCCCTTAAAAAAACAGAGAACAAAGTTCCAGGTAAGATGAAACTATCCGTTTTTCATATTTTTTTTTTGTCTCTGATTTATTATCAAGCCCAATTAGTTTAATTAAACACCCAACCACAGCCTAATTCTATAAGAGCTGCGGTATAGAATTTGTAACGAAGACAATACAATTAGAGGGAATGTAAAGCACAGTAAGCTACGAGACCTAATAATAAAAGCAATAAAATGGGCTACATATTAAAACTCGTGTGGCCAAAATTGTTCTGAAGATAAAACGAGCCTGTGGAAAACCGCGTACCGCAATCTGTTTTAATTTGCGAAATTTAATTAAATCGTCAATAAATTAACAGTCAGACCTTGGTGTATATATATTTTTTTAATTGCGTGATTGTGTTTGGTTTTATGTTTGGTAATAGTGTTAATATTGAGATATTGGATTACACAGCTGTTTCATTAAAAAATAAATATTTTAATTAATTAGTAAAATTTTATAAATTAAAAAGCAACTAACTTTTTAGAAGTGATCTGTTCATTTAAGAATTAGGTGTTTAAAGTAAGAGGAATAACGAAAAAACTTAAAATTTTTAAAGTGCATCTTCTTTTTTTTAATAACAAAGTAAGATACAAATATTTTTTATATAGTAACAATTTTTAATACACTAACATTCTACATTTATTATATTTTTTTAAAACTTTATTGCAAAAGTTATATTTTTTATTATTCTAAGCAAAAGAAGTTAATCTTTTTTTTGTTATTATAAGTTGTCCCTTTTTCCTATAATATTTCTATTGTTTTAATATTTTTAATAGTTTTTGAGAAAGACTTTCCACTCCGATTAATTACAATATGGGACTCTTTTGAGAAATTATTTAGACTCCTTGATTCAACTATTTTATAATATTAAACTTACAACTCAATTGTAAATAAAAGACTTAATCCTAAATAAAAAAGCAGCACACAAAAAGCTCAAATTCAGTAAAAATGCTGACACATCTGCAGGTTTTATAGAGCTATTAAGTTATAAATTAATTATAAATTATCAATAGAGGATTGCAATAAACTTAAATTAATTTAAGCAAATGGACTGGGAAAAACCCGAAGTTTTACAACTGTATAGACCATAACTAGGTAAATATATAATTCATAGTGAACAATACTTAAAGAACGGTCATTGAAATGAGAGACGACAAAATATACTGAATAATAATAGCTAGGGTTTCAACATTATCTATTTTTTACATTTTGACAAAAAAAAATATTACCTACAAAAAATTGAAATCTTTTATACTTTACTAAAAAAACGTATATTAGGGTATAATTATTACATTAAAATTTAAAAAGTATAAGAGTCAAATTATAGGCTTGTCCGTCATATAAACGGATTGGATTTGATCAGTTTTTTTGCTTTTGACAAATTAGCGCCGTATTCGGTTTTTTAATTATATATTATAAGGAGTTATACAACATCTTTAAAAATTTATTTTTTCTGCCACCATACTCGTTGCTATAGCTATTTGTTGAGTTTGTTAACTTAAGCCTAGTATCGAAGCCAAATATGTGCCAATATATAAGCAATGAAACCATATAACTCTTAAAGCTCATAACTAATTTGGATTAAAGCGTGTTCTGTAGTATCAAATTTTGTAGTAAGCTTAAAGTAGTATCTTCTGATATTTAAATTGATTTTTCGTATAACCGGAATTCGTTGAGAGGTGCAATCCTTGTAAAGCAAAATAATTTTTTTAAGACTTAATACGCTATTAATTTTTAACATACGGACTTCTAACATTATGAATATAATTTGACTATGTTGAGTTATATGCTGTAACTTGAAATCGAGATATTAAAACGAGGAAATCGCTTAGTGAGACGTTATCTAAGCTGATAATCTATCGGATATTATTGCATCTCACACTTCATTGAGGCACTCAGATTGATTACTATTTGCCACCATTTAAGCAATAGCCAAACAGATTAAGCCTTTGCAACGCATTTCCTTTCATGTCTACGCAATATATTATCTGAGTTTTAAAATGACCTTAAAATCTTCAGGTGAAAGTAATACGTAATAAAGATTGCTAAGATATGTATTAGGGTCTAAATATATTTAATACTTAATGAAGTACAAGGTGTTTTTTAATATTTACGCCAAAATTCAGAACCATGTGTCCTTAATGAAAACAAGTTAAAATGCTTCTTTTTAACATAACTATCTCTTAAATGCTTTAAACGTTTTACTATAGGAAAGTAATGCAGTAAGATATGTGTTCAATTTCATATTTAAAAAAAAATAAATAAAAAAAAATTAAATAATAAACTATAATAGTTCTCTATATAAAGAATTTTAAACATACAATTAAAATTGATAATAACACAAATGATTTTTTATATAATATTTGGAAAAATTATAATACTTTTTAGCTCGAAATTTTTAATGTAAATGCTAATAAATCGTAATCCTAAAACGCTTATAATTTAATATGTAAAGCATATTTTTACTGAATATAATTACTCTACTACCGAAACATATATCTAGTTTAAGTGTTAAAGTAGTCAAACCAGTTTTTGTATAAAGCTTATACTAATCATCCAGTATTATTATTATGGGGCTATAAAACAAATATATAAACTATTCTCCACATAGACTTAACAAACCGTTGAGTAAATAAGCTATTTCATTTGTGCCATAAACTTAAGAAGTAATCATGAACTATATTCTGGCACAAGTGGATTATTCATTAAATAATTATGATTTATAATGCCCTATTAAATAACCATACATTAGCGAGGCTGAAGCGGCAATAGTTCAAATCGTACGCCATTAATCCTCCGTTTTAATGTTTAATTAATTTTATTTAGAAGAGCGCTAGCTTGCGCAAATTATAATATCAGTTAAGCAGCTGAATGAATAACAAGCTGCATTTAGCGCTTAAATTTTTAATTGGGGAAAAAATTCTAGAAAAAAAAATTTTTACAGGTATTTTAGTAATTAACGGATCAAACATGGGACCATTAAATTACTTTTCCAACTATTTTTTTTCCTTATTTTGTTAATGGATTGGACGCTTTTAAATGCTTTGTTTGAAAAAGTGTGTCCAATTTTATGTTGCTTTTGCAATTAGGCTTTAATGCCACAGCCTTTTTTTGATTTTTGCCTCAGTAAGAATTTTTACTTATTATATTGACTATAGATGGATGAATGCACTTTTTTAGTTTTAATCGGGTCTATTTAATTAGCACTTAATATTTTGATTCGAATTATCTAAACCTTGATTTTACTGCTTGAAGAGGAATAATGCTGATATTAATTTTGTTTGATTATACGAAGTGAAAGTTGGAATTGTGCAAGGCTTTATAATTTTCCAGTTATTATTGAGAAAATCGTTATCGCTGCTAGTTTTAAATTAAAGGTTTCACCTAGTTTAGGCCTCTATAATATCAATTATACCGGGACCTAGAAATTCACACAGAGAATACCATGTAACATATCAGACATCAGCTTCAAAACAAAAAAAAAGAACAAATCACCTATATTATATGGATAGACCTCAACATTCAAATCAAATATAATTAAAAAATTGCAAAATATATAAAATTTGCCACACAATGACTTTAAAAACAGCAAAGAGTAATTATCATAAACTCATTATTTTACAGACCGGCATCACCCCACATATCATCAATACCTATCTTAAATAATTTGGTCTCAACTAGTGGCCCCAAAACGAAGCACACTTGCAGCTATGATAATTTGATAATTTGATAATTAATTATGAAAATTTTTACAAAAAAAAAGGAAAAAAAATAAAGCTAAAACATTTTTAGAGAATTCAAGGAAAACAACGTATTTTTTATATTTCACATAATAGTAAAGACATTTGGTTTGGATGTCAGACACAATTACTCTTACAGCTTGTACACTAAATTTGTCTGGCAAAACCCAACACTCTCTTTTATTAAAGTGAAATTTTATAAAAGTATTTATTTCACAAGAGACGTTTTTAATAGAAAATAAAAATAATTGTTATTAACATTACCTTGGTTTTGCTTTTTAATACAGCTGCATAACCTGAGAAAGTTTTAATTGGCCTGGAGAAATAGCAGTGCATACATAGCAGTTATAGAGCTATACAGCAAAACATTTGTAGTTTATTTTACAAGCTTATAATTTGTATTTGTTGGTGCGTATACTCGTGATAGGGAAATATTTCTATTATTTTCTTTGATGAGCTGATATGTTTTTGCAAGTGCCTGATGAATAATTATGGTTTTTTCGTATATTCTGTGCCTGATTCTATTTTGCATCCATTGGTAATATGATAAATTAGTAACATTTTCTACATATATCTTACTGAAAATCCCTGTTTACAAAAAAAAATAATTTTCTGAAGACAGTAGGAGTTTGCAGCAGATTTGGTTTGTATGTAATGTTTCGATATCTATCATGCTACTTCCTCCTTTATTGTTATTCTTTTTTTAGAGGAATTGGGGTGGTCTTTTCTTTATTTCATGCATTTTGATTTTGTGAGTATATGGATATTTTTCAGGCCTGTTTGGCTCCATTTGATAATATCAAATGAGTATGTGGGAACACAAATGTGTCGATGTCTTTTAAAGAGTTTAAGAGAATAATCGAAGTTTTTGAAATGTTCTGTAATGTTTGTTTCTTTATTTCTGGGTGGTTCATTTTGGTGTTTGGTTGAATTCCTAGATATTTCTGTATGCGGTTGATTTTGTATTGTGCCATTTTTTGTTTGTTTTATTTTAGTATGTGCTAATCATTAAAAAGCCGTGGAAAGATGCCTTGCTTAATGAGTTTGTTTATTTTTCTAGTGGGTGCTTCGTATGTGGATGTGATCTGGTTTTACCAAAAATTGTATTCCTTATATGCTCCTAGTTATAAATATTTTTGATGATTGTTGAATGTTTTTTTGAGTGACGTGATGATCCAACTGTACTGATATATTAATTTATTTTTTCTGTTTCGGTTATGATCCAGTTACTATTGTCGTTGTGTTGACCATATACAGGGTGTTAGACTTTGTAAAGACGTGCTAATATTTATGGGGGTGATTTCTAGACCTATTTTAAGAAAAAAAGTTTCTATGAACATATGTCCTAAACATCTTAACTTTTCAGATACATGGTGTTAAAGTATTAAAAAAATCAGTTTTTTAATAATAACTTAAACATTATTATAGACATGTTTATGAAACTCAGTATATGTATTTGTACTAAAAGGATTTAAAATTTTTTTTTCTTAAAATTGAGCCAAAAATCACTCCCTTAAATATTAGCGTGTCTTTAAGGAACACCCTGTATCTAACCAGAAATCTGTAAATTCTTATTAAGTATGTACTTCATTTATGGAATTATTTTCTTGTTGTGTTATGGTTTTATAAAATTGCTTTTACTTCTATTAAGTTTTCTTTCATTAGAGTCTTTGCCTCTACCAGCACTAGTTGCAAGTTATTGTTTCATAATATCAAGGGCTTCTGTTTCTGTTTCTGTCGGGCTATTTTATATTTTCATCAAAGAGTTTTTTATTTTAAGATTTATTGCCATTTGGTATTGGGTCATGTGTTCTATATTCACAATTCAAATGCTGTATTTGCCAATATATAAAATTATAAAATACAGTTATAAATCTATGTAAAATTTTGACAAAGGATTAATTCTCGATTATAAAAACCGTTAATCTGTTGGTACAGATGAAATAACCCTTAAAAATGATTAATTTACATCAAATAAAACAAAAAGAAACAAACAATAATAATAATAATAATAATAATAATAATAATAATAATAATAAAAAAGAAAATTAATCCAGAACGGGAGAGCGGTAGATGCGGCAGCGGATAAAAGAACCAAGGAGGGTAAAGACAATTTTCAACTAATGACAATTAATAATGGTTTTTTTTATTTGTATCTGATGTTAATTAACCTATTCTTTGGTCAACTAGCAACTGTTATTTAATTTTTTTAAAAATATGTTTAAAGATAGTTGTTTAATGCTGGATGGAATACTATTCCAAATTTTAACCCCCGCAAATTTAAAAGAGCGCTGAAATGATGCAGTTCTATGGCGTGGCACAACAAAAATATCATTGTTTCGCGTCATGTGTTCATGGTCAAAATCCAAAAATTCATCTCGTATGTTAGCCGGTTGGCCTTCTTTTATAATCCGATAAATAAAGTTAAACATATGATACTTTCGTCTGTCAGTTTATGTACGTCTGGGACAATTGGAATTGGAGTGTTATTTATATGAAAATTTATCCGATTTTCAAAATTTCGCCTTAAATTATTATTCGAACACATCAAAAGAATTTTGGATTTTTCAGCATTTAATTTGAGGTTGTGATTTTTTGCGTAGTTTTCTAGATTCATAAACTCAAACTGAAACTTATGCTGAAATGAATTATTATTCATAACTTTAATAGAAACAGGAATATACAGTTGTGAGCCGTCAGCATGCTGCTGTAATATGGAATGTTTTACAGTGTTATACATGTCTGCCACGTAGAGTGCAAAAAAGTAAGGGTGATAGTATAGAACCCTGAGGTATGCCTTGATTTGTTTGCCTAAACTCCGAACATTGTTTTTCTAATCGTTGGACTGTCATAACACAACTTTTACGATTATATAGATATCCTTTAGAGAAGTTAATACCATATTCAGAGATTCCAAAATACCTTAGTTTAGCCAACAACATTTCGTGGTTAAGTGTGTCGAAAGTCGAGCAGGGCCACACATGTCGCTTGATTTTGCTCTTCATGCACTCTTACATCATTTAATATTTTAACTAAGAATGTTGACGTGCTAATTATATTCTTCCTAAATGCTGACTGGCAATCGGGAATTAAATTATAAGCTTCAACAAAATTAGAAATCTGGTTATAAATATGTTTTTCAAACACTTTGGACACTGCAGGCAATATACTGATTAAAGATTACAAATAGGGGAAGTCTTTATCTCCAAGAAAAATGCATCTAGGTCACTTAGGTAAATGTATTATGCATTTCGGCTGTGTAAACAGCCATCATCAGATACTAAAATAAAATGAAGGTAATTCAAGACAGTTTTAAAAAAGAGCTTATTCGCTATAACAATACAGATTTAGAACTTATCAGAACATTACAAAAAACATATACGTTCACCAAATAAAACAAAAATTACCCATTATCGGGAATACAAACAACAATAAATAAAAGAATTAAAATTAAAAACATAGTACAATAAGGACATCTACAATTCAAAATATAAAATTTATACTTAGGACGATACAGATTTCTACATATTAAAAGAAGGTACTATAAGGAACTATTGTATATTAGCGTTGCGTTAAAGAAAAGATTCTATATTTTGATTAATACAAATATTATAAGATGAAACAGTTAAAAACAATAACGGCAAAAGTTATTTTCTAGGGCTAATTGAATCAAAAAAGCGTAAACTGTCAAACTTAGTTTGCTCATTAATGCATGTGCAGTCTGGGAAGTTTATGGCCCTATTTATTTCAAATGCTTCCAACAAGTCCAATTGTAACCCTTTTTCACAAACATGCAGAACTTCAGTGTTAGGTCTCGGATCAAAATTATGCCCAGACTCTAATATGTGGTTCGCAAAAGGAGAATTGGTATTGTTAATAACAGTATTTTTATTTCGCGTGATAAGTCTTAAATGTTCGTTGACTCTGACTTCAATTTTCCTTCCGCTTTGGCCGACATAACAGATATCACATAATGGGTGGGAACAAGTTAACTTGTAAAATTGAAGTTAACTTGTAATCTTGGAGATAAAGACTTCCCCTATTTGTAATCTTTATATACACATTCTCCTACAATATATGGACTTCTATTCAACTAATATACTGATTGGTCTTAAATCCCTGTATTCTTTAGGTACTGAATTTCTTGCAATAGGTTTGATTATTGCTTTTTTCCATAAATTTGGATATTTTTGCTTAAGGATGCACCTATTAATTATATTTAATAACGGATTTAAGCAAAATTAAGAACAAAGTTTAATATCCCTAATCGAGATACCAACAATTGCCACTGCATTAGATTTTATTGAAATGATTATTTTAGTTAAATTAGTATTCAAAAAGCTGAAATGCTAACACTTCATTACAAGCTAGATTATTTTTATAGTAATCTATTGCTTCTCTACTTACTCTATCCAGAAGGGCATTAATACTATTAAAAAATGTATAAATTTCGGTTGGATTTAATAGATTAATTGGTATATAATTTCGATTTTTTTTCTTGTAAAATGAAGTTTGTCTGCTACTCTTTAAAAATCCTTTCCTTTTTTATGTGACAGTTAATTAAAAAAAGTAATTTTTCTCTAATGATTGCGTGTTTTGTGTAATTTCTTAATACTGCAAATGCGCTGGACATTTAGTTTTTAAATATTTTTTATGCGCACGGTCCCTAAGTTTCATTAAAGTTTTTATATTTTGTGTTATCCAAAGACAAAACGGTTTTTCCTTGATTTTTTTAGTTTTAATAGGTGCATGCCTATTTAGGATTGTCAAAATATTTATGTTAAAAAAGTCAACTTTTTCATTAATATCAGTCATGCAGTACATCTCGTGCGAGGGAATAAGAACCCCATCATTATAAAAAATTTCGATGTTTATTGCGTTATAATCTCGAAGAGCTACAATGAAATGTTTTCCTATCGCCTTTATATTCTCAAATTAAAAAATCGAAAAAATGATATTATGGTCTGATATGGTATCTGAGGTATCAGATACCATATTTATATAACATATTTATATCATGTCTTAGGTTTTAATTTTATTCTCTATTCTAATTTACCACTTTAGTTTATAATTTCATCTTCTTTTACTGTTTGTAGCGGGCTTTTCGGCGTTACGTCTTATTTTTAGTACTGCTGCAGCGTATATAAGTTTTTGAATATCTTCTTATGTGCTATTTTACGCTACATATTTAGTGATTAAAATGCTTATTATCTTGATCTGTGTCTTTCACTTTTGTGATTGAGCTTAAGAGCTACTTTCTTTTTTATTAATTCCATTTCTATGGTAGCCAGTCTCTCATTTCTTAAAATAACTCTTCTCTGATCTATTAAACCTTGTTGTGCAATAGTTCTTTATGGTTCTAGATACGCTTAAAAAAAGGGTATATGTACTTCGAATCTGTATCCTGTTTGGATAGTTGCCATTATTGTTGCTTTGTAAGTAACAACGCATGATTAATTTAATGTTAAATTTCCCCATTCTTTCCTCAGGTGAACTTCTATAAGATTACTAGCGGAGATAGTACTATGGAACGGATAGTAATACGTCGAAGAAAGCACATATTTCTTATTGTATGTGCTAAGCATAAATATTATTTTTTAGCCACTGTTTCTAAAGTAGATGTCGCTTGGTATTGTTATTATATTTTAGATGGAAATTACTTATTTTTTATTGCCGTAAGCTAAATACTTATCTTGCTTTTTATGCTGTCATAATGCGGTTGAGAATTTCAAAGAATCAAGGGTAGTTAAAGAGATTATATTGAACAAAAATATTTTATATTCACAAACGTGTTTCCACATTTATTTTTATATTATTTTCTCTATACGTGTGATTTTAACAATTACTTTATTGTTTTTCGCGAATACGTGGTTGAGACTCAAATTTACTTATCAATTTCTGATTTAAATATAATCGACTCTGAGGCATGTGTCAACTCCTAAGTTCACAAGATCCTCCTCACTAATTCTATATATTTTCATCCTCAGATAATTTTAAAATTAAAATTGAGGACATATACATCATGATTAAAAATTTTAATGCTCTCTCTAGTAACTTAAAATCTTTAAAAACACACACTTTATTTTTACTTAAGATGTAAAGATTAACATTGCAAGTTTTTATGAATTTTTTAATAACACATCAACTATATCCCTGAAATAAAGAATAACAAAAGACAATACCCATTCTAGGCACACAATCAGCCTAATAAAAAATAAACTAAGGGTACATAAAATGTAAAAACTATATTGAAGATAAGCCGATTACAATAACTTGTGAAATTTTTGTAAAACAATTAAAGTTAATATAAGCCATGATTGTAAGAATTATATTTATAAAACCGAAAAAATTATTGTCAAGGACGTTAAATATTTTTGGCTATTTTTTGATAAAAAAAGTTAGTAAAACCTTACCATTAAAAATAAAATTTAATGATCAGGAAACTTCGAATTGTGTTGACATTATTCAACTTTTCTCTAAATATTTTAGTAAAGTATTTAAACCTTCTAATATTCCAGCCTTAGTTAAGCCTAGATAACATCAGGAATGTTTTGCAGTTAGCAACACTGATAAAAATGGTATTATACCCGCACTTAAACTTATTGATCCTAGAAAGGGATCTGGTCCAAATAAATTTCTTTAATTTTTTTCTACAGTCTAATCGTGGTTTATGCGAGCCTTTGCACATCTTGTACACCCAACATTGGTCCAGTAGCATTTTTCCCAATATTTGTGAAATAGCTGAAGTTTAACCCAAATCTGGAGAAAGAAATTCTGTTAAAAAATTTCTTACTTAGTCACTTTGGTAAGTTATTTCTTAACTAATAAAACATATATTTTTCAGGGTCAAAGAAGTAATTGATGGGTTGTTATAAAAAAAGTCATTAATAACTGCCTTAATACTATTTATTTAGAGTGTAAACAATAAAAGAAAAAAAGATCTGAAAACAAGTGCCGGGTAAATATCGACTTTTCCAGGGCTTTTGATCTTTGAGTAGATCGCCATAAATGGAGTAAAATCTCTTGTACTATCATAACTTTAAAAGTAACATAAATTATAAATATCTTGCATATGCAGATGATCTAAAAAAATCAGACTTTCTTACTTTATAATCTGAGCTTTCTAATTTGGAAAGGTATTGCACCTTAAATGTAATTTATCAATCGAGAAAAATGTCATTCTATACTCTTTAGTAGAAAAGCAATTTTAATAAAAAACCAAATGTCATGCCCATCTCGGAGGTACTACCTTGATATATATGTAATGTATTACGAATTTGGATGTGGCACTGGATTCTAAACTGCTCTTCGACGGTAATATAAAAAACATTGTTTTAAAAGCTGTTAAAAATCTAGGTAACAAATAGGTACCTCGAATTACAGAGGGTTTCAGTAATCAAATATCATTAATATAATTATACAATGCAATTGTTAAACCAACAATAGAATATGTGATATGTAGTAAAAAGGTACAACATAAGTTAGTAAATGGACAAAATTTCCGCTATAACAGACATATAAATTTGTTGAACCACTGAGATAATTTAAAGTTTTATGGTATTAAGTCCTTATAGAATCCTACAAGTAATTTGTGTTAATTTTAAATCTATAAGATCATGAATAATCTAATAGGCTCCACCCCCTGTCTGTCAAATTTTAATATTAACGTTAATTTAATTTTGCCTAATAGTTCAAGCTTTAGTATCTCAGGATATTCTTCAAATTTTTTGTTGTTTTTACTATTATTTTTTTATGGTTGTAAAAATGAAAATAAATAAATGTGTTAGGTTTATTTCTTGACATACAGACCGTGTTATCGTGAGCTACGTATTATTCAAAATAATGGCAACACCGCTTGGTTGCGACTTGCAGGCGGCGGAATTTTTCGATTTTATTTTTTGAACCGGGAGTCAGCAGACCTCACTTTGCTGTATTACTGTACGTTGCATTAATAATTTTTGAGCGTTATTTTCGTGTTTTTTTCACTATGGCTGTTTATACCCCTTCCGAAAGAGTTCAACTAATTAAATGGTTTTATGGAGGCAATTCGGTAGTACAATGTAGAGATTTGTTTTCAGTGACATTTGAGAATAGACCGATTCCTTGGGCAAAAACGGTTTTAAATGTGGTTACAAATTTTGAGACATCTTTTTGTCTTCAAGATTGTAAAAAATGCCACACAAAACGTCAAGAACCACCTATTGAAGTGGTCCAGGATATAATAGAACGGCGGGAAGAAATGGTTTGCAGTACCCTAGAACTTGATTCGACACGGTCCACTAGAAGTGTTGGAGAGGAACTGGGACTAAGCAGTAAAACTGATGCTCGTATCTGGAAAAAATACGGGTACAAATGTTTCAAGTATTCAAAAACTCAGGCAATATTTCCTGAAGACCAGTGGCGAAGAATGGAATTTTGTGTAACCATGATGGAAGAGGCAAATGAAAACGAATATTTTTTAAAAAATATTTTGTTTTCTGATGAATCTTCTTTTCCATTACATGGCAAACACAATCCTTTTATTGTTCGTTATTGGTCTCAGGAAAACGAGCACAGAAGTTTTCAGTTTCGTACCCAGTATCCTCAGAAATTAAATGTTTGGGCAGGTATTTTGGGCGACAATGTTATAGGGCCATTTTTTATTGATGGCACTTTAAATGCCCAAAAGTACCTTGAGTTGCTGTAAAACGAAGTTTTTCCTGCCATTTAAATCCTACCTGATGTAGACCTGGGATCGGTTTATTTTCAGTAAGATGGCTGTCCTGCTCATAACGCGGCTAGGGTAAAAGAATTTTTAACAAAAATCTTTTTCCTAACCGCCTTATTAATGGGACTGACGATATTAAATGGCCTCCTAGATCTCCAGATTTGCCTTCAAATGACTTTTATCTGTGGGGTTACCTTAAGCAGACCATTTACAAGCATGAATTTAGTAGGCCAACAAATTTAGAGGAGTTGCGAAATAAGATTGTCGAAGGTGCCAATTCCATTTTACCTGAAACTCTTTTGGAGGTGCGAAATAGCTTTTACGATAGGTTAAGTTTTTGTTTAGCGAAAGAGGGCGGTTTATTTGAGCCTTTTATTTAAAAAATAATATGTTGTTAAGTTTGTTTATTAGAGTTTTGTTTCCGATTTTTAATTATATTTTTGTCAGAGTTGATTTTATTTTTTATTAGAATAACGCTTTAATTTTCATTATGCAAAACACAGCATATTAAATATTTTAAGATTACAATTCTATGCGGGTTTTACACATTGTCATGTCTTTAAAACCCGCATTAGAATAAATATTTTAAAAATGCCTGGATTTTCGCGTATTATTTTGGGACATTTTGTCGGCAAACGACGCAGCTCCCACGAAAGTCTTAAGATGTTTACTTTACTAATCCCGTCCTCGGGCCGGCCGGGGCGGTGCTCTGTCGCAGGCACTCGTACACGCGCGACTTTGCAAAAATTTCGCCTCTATGCGGTTTCCTATAAGTAACGAACGAAAACACGATCTGAATATGTTGTAATTGGCAAGAAGCTTACTTGTATTTAAATTCGCCGAGATATTTTATGCTTTCCTGTTATTAGATTGCATAGTCTATCTGTAAAAAGGTTCCTAGATCGATAAGTAAAAGGTCTCCAAAAGGTCATCAGTAGCGCCGGTAAATCGACTATAGTTCTGGATATGCAATTTAAATTTTTATATTGCATCTATATTTTACTTTTTTTTGTCCCTTATTTTATTGGCCTCTTATAAACTATTTATGTTAAGAAATATTATTTTATAGAAAGATTTTTAGTAAACCTGTTAAATCGAATATTATCCTAAATCTCGTTGTGTATTTAAATTATTGTCATTCCATGTTTTAAAATTTAAAAAAAAAACAATAATTACTATTAAAATTAAATACACATTTTTTTTACTAAACCAACATTTTAGCTTTAAAAATTTCTACTCATAATTGTCACCATTTCTTCACCAAAAATTAAAACAGTAGATAAAACGAATTTTAAAAAAAAAAGAACCAGATAAAAACGTTGATTTATTCCTTTTACCCTTAGCAGTGCGCAGAAAACCAGGAAAATATTAATTGACGCCACTTTCGACGGCTTCTTTTTAAACGAGAAATGCTTTATTAAATTGGATAGTAGCGCTTTATGCTCTGGCTTATATGCGATAAAATTTAGCTGAATAATGTTGTTTTTTATCTCATATTCTTTCTCCAGTGTAAAATTTAATAGTGTTTCCTAAAAGCCTAAACAAGACACTCCATATCCTGTAACAAAAAGTTTGTTGTAAGTCCTAAACTTCTAAATAAAACAAAGTTGTAAGAGCTAAAATTTTGCTGAAAAGTAAACTCTATAGATTCATTACTTGCCAAAAACAAAGTTTTTCATAAAAACTAAAGTTGTGGATAAACGAGAATATCAACTTTCAGTCTATTAATTAAACATGAAAATACACTACATTTTATATTTATGCTTGACACATAAAAAGGCGAATTTTCGCTATAATTTAATAATTTATCTATGCGACCAATACAATAATTAAACCTTTTAAAAACACGTCCGCCATATTATAAAATATAACTCTCTAATGGATATTCCTATTTATCATTGCGTCAATATTTTATTTATTAGGCAAAATACCAAATATTATTTATTTAAAAAGCTATATAATAACCATACGGTAATTAAATTTAATTCAAACATAAAAAGTATATGTTGGCCGCTATAAAATTAATACTAATAATATTGTGTCAGTTGACATAAGTAAGTAATTTTAATTTTACGGATAAAATCCTATGCGTTGTGATGGATCTAGTACCGAGATTCCTACAATTTATTTTATTACAAAATTCAAATACAAATATAGATATAATTAGCATAATCTGTATTATTTTACATAAATTATTGAATCTAAATTATACACAGCCAATCAGATTTTTAAAAATCAATAAATGTAAAGTAAAATTAGTTAAACATATGACAATATGCAGACGAGGAGTTTTCTGGGATATCCTTACATGAATAACTTTCAACTACTAATAATTCTTTTAATTTGTTTTTTTTTATATTGTTAGCTATTCGAATAAAAACCAGTGACAAATAACTATAAGTTTATATGTGCAAAATACTAACAAATTATAATGATCTGTTTTATTAATCACCTCTCTTTTTTATATGGGAAATTCAATTTTTGAAGGCCTAAAAGAACAAAGGCTTTTGCTTAAGTAAAATTTTTATGAAGAAATTTTAATTTATAGTTTAAATTATCTTAGAGAACATGCTAAAAATATTTTACTTTTCAAAGAAAATACATATATGAGCTTCCTATTTAAATTTACTTTAGCCAAGAAGTCAATAGTAATAATTTGTTACGAATAAAAGCAGGTTTTGTAGCAAATATGTAACTATATAAAAAAACATTTCCATTAAAAAATATCAGGTATAATTTATGACATAAAATTAATAAAAGTATTTATTTAAACCACGCAATCTATTTTTTAAATACGTCTATTTATTAGATATTTTACATTTATTGCTGCGTCAATATGTTGAGTAAAACGCCAAATTGCATTCCATCAAAAAAATCTATACAAGAGCAGTACATTTATTAAATTAAATTGAAAAATAAAAAGAATTTGTTTGCTGCTATAAAATAAATAGTATTTATATTGTGTTAAATGCTAAATTGTTATTTGCCTAAAAAATCTATACGTACGTTAATTAAATTAATTTCAAATATAAAAAGTATTTGTTTGCCACTATAAAATAAATAGTAGTCCTTTTATCAGTTGGCATAAGTGAAACAGTAATTTTATAAATAAACTAAATTAACTGCGCGTTGTCACGAATGTATTACTGGGATTTCTATAATCTGCTTTAATCCCATAATTAACTTTCAACATCAATTTAATTAGCATAGCCTATATTATTTAGTGCAGTATTTTTAAATGAAATCGACATGTATAAGGGACTTTATATTTAAAAATCATTAAAATTATTGTTATTAAATTAGACATATGACGACTTTCGTCATTTACTAAATAACGAAGTTCAAAAAATTGAAATTTTGAAAAAATGGAAATCAATCAGTTTTTTTAGTTTTCACAGAAAAAAACTAAAAATAAAATTATATATTTCTAAGATACCTTGTATATTCTTATTTGAATAATTTTTGATTATAAAAAACATTTTTGATTTATTTTCCTTTGTGTATTAATTTTAGAATCTCCCTAATAAATAAGAGAAAATATTGATAGAGGAATCTCAAACAATTTGATTATTTTTATTACTTTTTTCCTTTACTTTATTATAGCCTTTGTGAAAAAATCTTAGCCTTTAAATAAAGTCGTTATAAGCCCAGAGAATTTACTAAAAACCTTGCGAACAAAATATCTTGGATTATTATTTGAATTTACTTTTCCCAAGAAATTAATTTTTTAGTACAACTAAATTTGAAATAAAAGAAAATATACGGCTTTTGGTGTAATCATTTATTAGAAGTGTTTTTTTTTTGGCAAATTGGTTAATTGCTGAAGAAAACTATTTGCTTCTTAGTAGTACCAGTAGTATTTACAGCTAGAACTTAATTGTCTTATTTACCAGTTTGTTCAAATTATATCTTTATTATAAATTTAATTCTACTGCCTCCTCTACGTAAGCGGCTTAAAACTGTGATATCTACGTTCTTTGAATTTTCGGAAAGCGGAATTTGACAGAAGTGTAGTGTTTTTTATACATTTCCTTCCCGTATTTAACAAAATTTTAACCACCATCTCTTTCTATCTATTGCAGAGCCCTAAAGATTAAATATAATTCGAAACTGTGGCTAGAACAAATTCACAAAAATAGATAAAAATTTATTATGAAAAACTAACCATTTTTTTGTAAAATAGGCCACCATATAAAGATAAGGTTTCACTAAAAATTTTAATGTATAGTTTAAGAAATAAAATAAAATTCGTATTTACTCAGACTTCGCCATTTATATCTCAAAATGTTGTTCTTTTGTTGGATATTCTGCATTTATTACTACGTCAATATGTTAAATAAAATGCTAAATTATTGTTTGTTTTAAAAACCTGTACTATAGCAGTAACTTATTACATTATATTCAAAGGTTTATTTGTCAGTCGTTATATTGTTTGAGTCGGCATAATTAAACTAGTACTAGTAATTAGTAATTTTACAAATAAAATCAACTAACTGCGCTTTGCTACTAATATATTAAGGGGCAATAATTCTACAATCGACTTTCATCCGATATTTTACTTTCATCATGGATTTAATTCGCATGCATAACCTACATTATTTTGAGCAATTAAGAAAACAAAGAAAATACGTAACATTTAAAAGTTAATAAAAAATATGGTTAGTAAATCAAACGTATTATTATGGCAACATGTAGTTTGAAAAATATAAAATAAAAAAAAAGGAAAAATGAATCCCTCGAATAATAAGGCGTAAAATACCTCTTTACCTAATTAAGATATTTGTAGAAAATTAAAACTTTTAAATTAAATCCTTACAAGTCCAAATAATTGTTCGAAGACTTTCAAGTTTTAATTTATTATAAAAAATAGCAATTTTTGTAGAAAATCTAGTCATATAAAAGCAAAGGTTTATAATTTTTATTTATTTATGTAGCTAAACAATAAGCGTAATATCTTGACATATCGTCCCTACAATGTTTAACTATCGAATGTGAAAAAAAGGATTTTTCAAATTTGATATATTGCTGTTACTAGACGTAATACGTCTTGTGGCAAATTATTGAATCTGTAGCTTTTTTAGAACGCGTTTTAGAAGTAGCGAATATATATGTATTTCTATATTTTACAGAATCAAAGTATCGAATATGACACATTTGTTAGTTAGACACTGCAAATATCAAAAAATCTTCAAAATCTTGAATATCATAGTATTGAATGTGCCATATTCGATAGTTGAATTTGGGAAAAATCAAGTAGGGTTTGCAATTAATACAAAGCATAATATCGAATGTGGCACATTCGATAGTGACGCTTTGTAGAAAATGCAAATTCTTTGAAATTACCGGATGTCATTTTATACAATATTTCATATTCGATAGTTGGAGTTCGTAAGTATTAGCAGAGTATACGAACGTAGCTTCATTAATTTATCGAATGTGTCACATTTCTTATTTTGAAATTGTTTATATTTTCTGAGTTGGCGCTGAATCCGATTATCCGGATTTAGTTTAGTTGGCACTGGTGCAGGAAACCACGAGTGGCTATACTTAGATTTTCTTTAGCACGTGTTGTTTGCCGCCTTTATTGCAGAAAAAATGTTCAAACGTGTATTATTTTTACAAGGATTGAAAGATTCCTGTGAAAAAAAGACATCGTGTAGGCCTAGTAGTTTAGTCCTTATAATCATTTTATTAATACGAGTAATTTTGAGAGAATATAAATTACTTTTTTAGAATATTTATGCCTAACCTCTGTAGTCGATGATTTTTTGGATCCTATACCTTTTTCAGAGCAGATCATTATGAGCTAACCTGTTGATATTAATAAAAAAGATATTTTTATTATCTGCTTTTTTAATTTTTTAGATCCATCCATCCTATTTCTATAATATACCATTTTTATTTTTTTTTAGTTACTGGTAACATAAATGAAGTGCAAGATAATGATTGCGATCAATTAACTAATACGCGCTCTAGTAAAAACCTTCTTAAGGAAGGTAATATTAAATATAAAACAAATAATTGATTAATATATTTTTGAAAACATCTTTATTACTTTTTTTAGATGGTTTATACCTAAGTCCCGGAAAAAAAATCTGATTTAGATGATTCAGACTCTGACCCTACTTTTTTGCCTGAGCAAGTAAATTGCGAGGAGTCTGATGATGAATCTAAAAGACAAGGTATTTTTTTCTTGTAATATATTTTTTTGTCTAATAATTTTAATTTTAGTTAAAAATTATGAATACCCTAAACGGAAGAAAGATAATAGAAGGGACAGAGTAATCAGCTCTAGTGATGAAGAGGATATTGAAAATCAACACCTACAAACAAATATAAACTTGACAAACAGTACTAACGTGCAAGATGTAAGTAGCGCATCAACTAGTACTAGTGTTTGTTTATTGGAACCATCTAAAAAACGCTGTAGATCCAATCCTAAGTTTACTACAGTTTACACTTGATAACGGTTGGAGAAACGTCGTGTTACATTAAATAAATAAGACAATGGAAGTTCGACAAGATGTTTTCATCCAATCCTCACACCTGGAAGCGAAATGAAAATAAAAAGCTTCGTCTAAAAGGTGTCATGAGTGGCAAAAATGTTCTTGCTAAACATTTAAAACCTTCTGCGTGTTTAAACAAACATAAATGTCTCACAAATATTCCCGAAAATGAAAGACAAATTATATTTGATAATTTTCATTCATTCTCTTCACTTTATCTGCAGCGGGAGTTCTTTATTAGACATATTGTAGTAGAACAACCTAAAAAATGCGTTGTCGATGGGATTTCAAGAAAGAGTGTGACAAAAAAATATTCATTGACGAGCAATAATGAAAAACATGTGGTTTGCAGACTATAAATATTTGGATTCAAATCTAAACATAAAATCCATGTATGAGATATATAAGACTATGTATGAAATGTAAAGAATGCCAAGTTCAAGGCACAAAAGTAAATTGTTATGAAACCTACAGGAAAATATTTAAATCTTATAAATTAAAATTTCATAAGCCCAAAAAAGATTTGTGCAAATTCTGCATTGCATTTAAAGAATGCTCAGAGGCAGACAAAAATAAAAGGGCTGAATCGTATGCCAAGCACCAGGAAAGAAAAGAAGCAGCCAGAGCAAAACGAAATGAAGACAAAGAGTTGGCTCAAGTTAATAAAAATATATTGGCATTTAACTTTGATTTGCAGTCAGTTTTATCAACTCCTAAAGGAGCCGCAGGACCTTTTTTTACGTAAGAAAACTTGCTATTTACAATTTAACTATATATAACTTGGGAGACTCAAGTCTACATTGTTTCTTGTGGGATAAAACGGAGGGAAAACGGGGAAACACCAAAATTTCTACTTGTATTTATAAATACATTATGTCGTTTCCACTTATTGAGCATGTTAAAATGATGTCGGACAGCTGCGGTGGACAGCAGAAAAACTTCAGTTTTTTAGCTATATATCAATATCTTGTTAACACTCACCCAAATTTAAAAACAATAGATCATGTATACTTTGAGCCAGGACACCGTCACATGGAGTGTAACTCTGTACATTCAAAGATGAAATTGAATCAAAAAATTGTCCAGTTTACACCCTGGAAGTTACTCAGCTACTCCATGATGATTTCTTGGAGTTTAATAAAAATCATATTAAATTTGAAATGGAAAAACAAAAAAAAGCTAAGAAAAAGCAAAAAAATGAAGTAAATGTAATGGAACCAGTTATTGACCTCTTGATTTTTTACTTGATTGATCATTTTACTTTCATTGATGGTGTATGGTTTCACCATAAAAAGCATGAAAACAAACACATTTTAATGAAAGGAAACTATAACGAGGACTTTTTGAAATTAGTGGGTACAAAAAAAGAGGATATTATCAAACAACTCCTTCTACTGCTTATAATAATAGACTTCCCATAACTGATGTAAAAAAAAGAGATCTTTTGTCAATGTGCTCACAAAATTTGATACCAAAACCCTACCACCAATACTACTACTCCCTACCAACATGAAGCGAAGTAAGGGACTGTCTACCAGAGCTAGATGCTAATAAAATGAAGATGAGCCCAAAGAGATTTAAAAAATATTTCTAATTGTAATTTAATTTCATGTTTACATTTCCGTGAGAATGATGATTCTTCTATCATTTAATTCCACTTAACTATATTTTTATTTTGTTCTTGGTTTTGTTTTTTGTTTTCTAAAATGTTTAGTGCTTATAATAAATAATTTGTATGTCAATTTTTATTTCATTACTTGACTTTTATTAAAAACAAAAAAGTTAAATTTTTATAACACAAACAATCGAATATGTCACATTCGATTCTTTGAAGTAAAATTTTTGACAAAGCCGCAAATTGGTAACATTTTTAAAAAGATGCAAAGTGACAAATATAGATTTTTAGCCTATAATAAGAAAAAAAACTATAAGTGTTAGCACTATCACAAAAAGAATGAAAAGCTGCATAGTAGTATAATAAAAAAAACAAGTTGGCATATGCGATAATTTTTAAATGACAGTTAAATATGTTTTTTAGCTCTCCTGAAAAGTAGGCATTTTCACATTCGACATTTGGACATTATAGGGATGATATTTTTATAAGCCTGAAACTAGAAAAAACAATTATTGAATAAATAATTATATTACTCACATAAAAAAAATCATTTTTTATTTTTTCGTAGGACACTTACGTTAGCAAGAATATCCCATATCTCTCTCTGAACCGGGGAACTCTGAAAAGTTCCCCGGTTGTCCCGGATGTCCAGGAAGAGTAGCATCCCAGATATCCAGGAATACTGCAATGTTTCGGTTCATGAAAGTACTGCAACACCTTAGCCAAGAAACACTGTGTTACAAATGCTTAGTCTAGTGTCAGTAACACAACAAGACCATAAGTAACTCACTAAGTAGTAATAATATATAGATTTATGATTGTTTCTTACAGAAAACATAAGACGCTATAAAAGACAAAATAAATTAAAAGATAAAATATTAAATCTCTAGACGCTTTACCCTTTACCTGTAATATTAGTTTAGTAGATCCAATTTCGACAACACTCACAGCACATCCTTCCACATACCTTCCAGTAGTCTATGCTAAGCATAGTGTTTTAGTATCTCTTGGACTTTTGTAGCAGTTGCGTCACATTAAGCGAATTTCAAAATATACAGATCTAGGACATCAGTTATTACGAATGTAGTTTTTATAAAAGGTCTCCCCGACCAATTGAAGCAGATTGCGTGCTAAGGAAAAATAAGGTATTTTGTGTATAAAATACATAAATTCTTACTAATAATCTTTAATTTTAAAGAACCGATGGGTACGCTTGGTTCTAGGGGTACAAATCGAAGTAAATCTGAATTTCTAAAAAAAAAAAAACAAATAATGCTGCGTTTCGAGAATGAAGATTTATACTTATCTGGTTAAGAGGCTGAAGATTTTGTAGATAATTCGGATGAAGAACCACATTATGCTATTAAAAAAAGTGAAGACTTGCGATGAAGAACTTTTAGAACTAGATGAACTGGATAATTGAATAGATGATAATTGAAATAATTGATATTGTGAAATATTGACTAGAAATAATTGAATTTGATAGAATGGATCAGCAGCAAATTAGAACCGACGATCCCTTACAAGCAGAAGTGAATATGTTCCAGGGAAACCTGGTTTCCAGTGACAAGCGAAAGAGCTTCCGAGAAGCACAAAAACGGGAAAAATAACATTATCAAAGGGATTCCAGGTCTCAAGGCATATGACAGGCGTCTGAGAAAGAACGCGTCTAAATTAGACATTTGGAATTTTTCAGTAGATAATGAAATGCTTCAAGAAATTGTAACTTGGACAAATATAAAAAATACTTCTATAAGAGAAAATTTGCCCAATTTATATTAATATAAGTATATTAATAGTCAAGCTAAAGGCTTTTCTTGGACTTTCCATGCTATCTTCATTCATGAAATTCTTCTCATGAAGATATGCTTTAACAATTTGTTAAATATCCTTTAGATCGCCCAATAGTTTTAATTTTAAATATAAACATAAAGTTTTAAATGAAATTTTTTGCTTCACAGTCATAATTCTTAAGACCTTTAACATGGTATCGATTAGCGTATATCTATTAAACTTTAAAATAATCCGCATGTCTCTATTTTTTTGATTTGTATTGATTATGTAGATTGGAATGCGAAATATAATTCTCTAATTCCTGAAATAAAAAATAATTTTTCTGAAAATTTTGCTTATTAGGTTATCAACATTCAAATAAAAAATGAGTTTTGAATTCAAGATAACGCCATAATACTAATATCTTTTTTGTAGTCAAAATTTTAATTACTTATAAATAAGTGAATGCCATTCAAATTTGCCACAGTTTTTTACACTTACTCACAAAAACTTAAATTGTTGTAGAATAACCATATATGTATATGTTTTACTTAAATTGTAGTTTAGGACTTGTTACATTTTACCGATATTACTTTCTACCAAATATCATTATTGTTTCATCCACAAATAAAGCTGATATACTTTCTGGTATTACTTTAGTTATATTATTTATGTACAATAAGAAAAGCAGAGGACCCAACACAGTTTCCTGAGGGACGTCATAGCTTACAAACTTAGCATTTGATAAACTATTTTTAAATTTTACAACCTATTTTCTGCTAGATAAATATGGGTTTAACCGCTTAAAATCTGTACCCTGAAGTTCCATATTTTTTTTGTAATAAAAGGTTTATATTTATTATTTTAAAAGCTCTACGAAAGTCAATTTAGGCAATTTTTCACAAATTAGCCGTATTTACTGGCCTAAGCTGATTAGCTATTAAAACTGTGGGAGCCAATAAAATGGTAGATATTTTTTAATTTTCAGGTAACACCTATTTTCAAGAGATACCATTTGCAACAGCTTTTGGATTTTTCATTGTTGTTATTATTTATCTCGTTCCCTTCAAAGTTGTCTTTTCAAATATATCAAATGTGTAAGAAATTGGTATATTTGCAAGAAGCTCGTCAAATGCTAAAATGGTTTTGTATTTATACTTTATCGTATTTTTTAATGTAGGTCAAGTTTGACAAGGAGTATGTTATAAGCGATAGTGATATTATAAAACAAAATGATCTAAACAGTAATTGTAATAATTTCAGCTTAAAAATATTGCATAGAACCACAGATTGAATTTTATATTCAAAGCCGATGATGTAACATATAATTTACTTATAAATAGGGCAAAAAGGAATATAGATTTAAATCCTTGTCCTGCTTATAATAAATATGGAGTAATTGGATGTTATAATTGTTTTCAGTTTCGTGTTTGTGACCCAATATCTTCAATATTGCGGAGGGTTGTTGGGTGGGGTCAGAAATACAACCGTACAACGTCAGAAACCTATTTACTTAAATGTCGACGTTTTGACTTTTGACTAAGTCATTCTCAGGGCACTGAAATGGATTCAAGTAATCACAGAGATAAAACAAAGTAATTGAAAAACACTTTTAAAATAAATGTTCTTTACGTGTACAAAAATTAAAACAACAAAAAACAAAAAACAAAAACCGACGACACAATAAAAATTACATTCAGGTACCTGACTTAATATAAGTCGAAACGTTGACATTTAAGTAAACAGGTTTTTGTTTTATTTCTGACCCCACCCAACAACCCTCCTCAATATTGTTATAATTGTTGTCAATTCGGCCGCTTTAGCAAACATGTAAGTAAAATAAGTCCATTCCAAGAGTAGCATAAAAATTCCAATTTAAAGTTTCAACATGGATTTAATTAGCATAATCTATATTATATAAATATATAAACTAATTTTAACCTTGGTCAATTTAATGACGAAATCTTTATATGAACATGGGTTCACAACGGCTTTGCTTTCAAGCTAGAGCATAAATATAAAGTAAAGAAAGTACCCTACAAAATAAAGCATAAAATACGTTTATGTAATTAAATATAATTAAATTGTTTCGAAAAAGTCTTAACTTATACACATAGTTAAGTTATGAGAATATACAGGTTAACCATAATAATTTATTATGAAAGAATAGTACTTTTTATAGAAAATATGCCCACATATAAAAGTAAGTTTCTAATAAAAAATGTTAAGTATAATTTATAACATGAAATGAATAAAAGTATTTATTTAACCCACGCAATCTATTTTTCAAAATACGTCATGTAATTAGATATTTTGCAATTATAACTGCGTCCATATGTTAGATAGAACACCAATGTACTATTTATTTAAAAAACCTATACAATAACAGTAAACTTAATTAATTAAATTCCATAAAATTTATTTGTTTGTCAGTCATTATATTGTCAGTCGGCATAAGTAAACTAGTAATTTCACGAATAAAATCAATTAACTGCGCATGATCACGATTGTATTAGAGGCATTAATTCTATAATCCACTCACTCCTATATTTTACTTTCAAGATGCATTTAATTAGCATAGCCTACATTAGTTGGTACAACTTTTTTAATGTAATAGAGATAGAGAAGAGACTTGATGTTTAAAAACCAATAAAATATATGGTCATAAACTTAAAAATGCGACAACATGTAGGCCATTTTCGTAATTTACTATAAATAATAAATTGAAAAATATGATATTTGCCAAAAAAGCAAGTGCCTTAATACCGTTTCGTAATACACACAGAAAAAACTAAAAAAGATTTAAATTTGATTTGAAAAATAACAATTTTGTAGAAAAAGTACCACCACATAAAAGTAAATTTTCATTTAAGAATATTTGCTATAAGTTATAACATACAAGTAATAAGATTGTTAATTCTCTAACTCATTTTTTCATAATACGTACATATATGTTTGATTAGATACTTTGTTTAATCTGAATAAGTTCATAATACTAAGAACTAAAATGATTAAAAAAGCAATTTAATACTCGTTCTGAAATTGCGATCAACGACGAAACGCATGTTTTAGTTATTTCTTGTTTTTCTTACAAATCAAACAAAATAAGTGTCACTTCTAAAAAATTAGTCTGTAAAAGCAAGGCAATAAATCAAAAAAAAAACCTATAAAATTTAAACTAATATTAGTGTCAAATAATAAAAATATTTACCTGATTAAGTGAAAATGCATGTACCAGATATCTTTCGTATGTATATCGCAATCAAAATCTTAAAAAAGTATAGGTTAATAGCTCGGCAGAAAAAAAGTAGAAATAAAAGCCCATTCATTTAAAATGTTACTAATGTTTTGTCTCATAGATATCTATATGTATTACGCTAGTATGATTAGAATTTAATAACATATTTGTTATTTCTAACCGTAGATAAATGAAGAGTGGTCGAGCTAAGTGATCTAAGTGCCAAAATTAAAAATTGCTAGAAATCAAAGAAAACTTGACAAATAAGGAAAATAAAACAATATATAAAATAATTTTTTTTATAGACAATTGGCTTTATTTACAAACATAGAGATAAACTAAAACAAATGTTCCGTGGTAAGACATCAAAGAAACTTCGTTAAGCAAAATAAGTGAAGACATAACGGAAATGATCTAAGTCCACAAAAATAATAAATGATTAAAAATCTAAAATAGTGGTAAAAAATGCCCTATTGTCCTGATCAATGTATTTTAGCATTGCGCGAAGGTCTTTTTTCTTACTTTCCTATATTTGCTCAACACCAGGCAAGGCTAAGAGCTCAACCGAATTTAAATTTTGCACAGTCACACCCTTTTTTAATACACGGCACTTCTCCCATCCTATTAAGTCACTGAAATTTTTCTTGTACAATACTATGCCGGTCTCTTGTTTCGTCACACGTAACCACGAAGCTTGTGTAATGCCTAGTTTAGTTGTATTTATAAGTTTTGATGATAGTTTATCAAAATCAAAAAAAGTACATTCACCCACACCTAAGATGGCATGTATGGCCTGGAAGGTCTAGCAGCCGCAATTGCGGTTTTGACATCGTTTACTGTCTGAAGCTTAGAACGTTTTACTTGTTTCTCGATAAGGGCAAAATCTCTATCTGAAGACGAAAAACTATGGCCGAAATCTAAAAATTTATGGTCAACGGTGTCAAAATGTCCATTGGCTACTAATAAAATGTATAAGAAAATAAACATTCGGTTTTTTAATTGTCCTGCGCAATTGTCACTCCATATACATAGTTTTCGCTTATAAGTTGAAAGCTGACCTGTGTTCAAGGCGACATGGTGCCATTTGGTTGCCACCTCGGCCCGACAGTCCTTCATGCCAAATGCACATTATCCCATCTGACGTATCTTGCACATGTATTTCAAAATTGTAGCATGACAACTGGCGGCTGTAATACATACTACTATGCGTTAATTTTGGTAGGGAAAAAACTTTCTGTAGATCCATGGTAATGGTACAGGAATCGCTACCTGGAAGAGTACTACTCGCACTGTCTTCTTGAATAACCTTTAGAGCTTTATCGGTTTTTCTATGATGCAACTCCAGCTCGTTTTTAGCTTTTCTTGATACATTAAAGTCTATGTCCTTGCTTCTTAAAAAAAGTAAATCACAAGTCTTGCACGTATCAACTCTAGATCTTCTAAAAGAAAGATTTGGAAAATCCTTTATAAAAACTCTTCTATAGAATTTGTATGTTATAGTGCAACTATGATGTTTTATTTTAAAAGCGTTGAATAGCTTATAGACATTAAGGTCTGGACTGAGATATTCTTTTTCACTTTTGAACGGCTGTAGTGGCTCTCGTCCCTCGGAAAGCTGTTGATGAGGTCTTTTACCATCTGTCTATCATGAAGAGTGTACTTTAATTTTTTACAACCTCCTCGTCTATCCTTGAAGGTTGTATGCCCCTACGTTAGGCGTAAAAAGGCGCCTAACAAGCGTGGTAATCTTTTGCGGACTGATAGCAAATATTTCCAAAAACGTTTTTTTACATACCCTTTTTACGTTATCTTGCCCATCTGGAACAGCAAAAGCTATACAACATTGTCGTCTGCTTTCTGCTGAATCATCGTAGGTACCATGGCGGCGACGTTGGACTGGTAAAACTTGCAATAATCCTATGATATAGCTGTCTTGCTCGTTGAGTTCAAGGCCATGGTATAGGTCGAAAAGCTTAACTTTTATATCAATCACATCCCTACAGCTAAATTTACATTTACAGGTGATCTGAAATTAAAAAAATCTCAGGGTAATGTAACTATCGGCTTCAAAGATTTGATTATCGGGCCGCGCCTCGAGCGGTCTAAAATTTCAAGCGAAATATCGTTAAAAATCTCGTACTTCCCACATTTTTGGGAACGGCTTTTTCAGGTTTTTGCAGCTTTGATTTTTGCGTAATATAAGATTTTCCACTCAATCTAGCTTCACTCTGTTTTTTTCTTCTTGATTTCATATTTGTATTATCGCCAAACGCAATAGAGTTCATTGTAATTACTTTAAAATATAAATACACAGACAATAACAATGGAATCTAACGACAAACCAACCAAGAATATCGACCTGCATACCGGCACTTAGATCAATTAGCAAAGAATATGATGCCGGACATAGAGGTGGCCCCATCTTTGGACTTCGTTTGCAAGCCCTAGGGTGAAATTGGCACTTAGATCTCATAGTAGGATATTGGCGGTGGCACATAGAAATATATTGAGAGAAAAAAAACGAAAATGTATATTTTGGCACTTAGATCATTTAGCTCGATCACTCTTCGAATATAATAATGGCTTTTTTAATAGATATTAAAGGCAAAATTAAACCATTTGTTAAGTATAAACATTAAGTCTTATAAAAGTAGAAAGACTAATCCAAACTTAGCTTTATTTATATTCCTAAGTAGGCAGAGTATCTAAATTTGGACACCATCTTGGTTGTTATATAAAATAGAGCCTTGCGGGTTTCGCATTACTGTAGTACTTTTTTTATGAAATGAAATATGCTGTTGAAATTAGCACGTGTTTCACCGTTTTTTTTTAAGTACATAGTTTTGAAGCTATGATATATAACAAGTAGTTTCAACCCTTTCCCGATGGAATTTAAAAAAAAAATTACTTCTTAGTGGACGTCAACATAACCATATGAATGTTGTTCCCAAATTTCATGTTTCTAGGTTTTACCGTTTGAACTGTACAAGTCTTTTTAAATATAGAAATTTATTTTAATAAAAATTGCCTAATATGATAAGGTTTTCAACAAATAATGAGTCTTACATAGAGTCGTACATAGTCGTAACCCACGATATTCGAAATATCGAGTTTGCAGTGTGGTTTTCTAGGATCTGCATCAATAGATTATAAAAACACTATGACATTTTTAATCAGAAAAATGATTAAAGAATAAATTAAAGCAGTTTTAAAATTTAGACATAAATTGTCGATTATTTTAATAACTACAAATTATCGAGAGAGATAACTTTATAAAAACTCATCCTAATTCATAATTTTGAGTCCAGTAAAAATATGAAAATAGGGATAAAATATATCAAAAACCATTTATATTTGCTATAGGACAATAAACATAAAATATACCAAAATTTTTACGTAAATTCTAAAATATAAATAGTATGTAAATGTAAAAGTTAACATCTATTTATATGCGATAAAACTACCCTGTATTTAAAGCTTTCTTAATTATTTGGAAAAAAGTAAATGCAAATAAAATATGAAGGACAAAAATAAAAAGTACAAAGTCTTAATTCGTTTATATAATTAGATTCTTATTCGTTCGTTAGTAGAATGAATAAGAAAGTTTGTCATCAGGGGAGCAGGACTCGAGGTTGTAGAATTAAGCAATTGTAGAAAAAAAACTCATAATTAAATTAGGTTTTGCAGCAATTATGTAAGAAAAAGTAAAGAGAAATTTTATTTATTTTTATTTAGGTTTCGAATTGCAAATCGTTTTTCTAAACTTTATTTGTCTGATCACTTAAATCTTTTAACCAAAAATCACCTTAAAATTCATTAAAAGAAGAAAAAATCATTTTAGCTCAAAGATCCTTTACAATAATGTAAAGCTACCTTAACTTAAGCTATTCTGATAATCATTTTACATTACAATAGATGGATGTATAAAGAAATTTTTTGTTCCTATTTTGACTTCATAATTCCTGTAAAACCTTTAGATTAAATTTCGGAGTTTTTTAGATTGTGTTATTATTTTAGAACAGACTTACTTTGAATACGATGTAATACATTATACAGAGAAATCTATATTTTGCGTTTTACTTCTCTATTCTGGTCACTTTTTTATCAGAATAATGTAGATCGCATTTTAAAATTATTTTATTAGATTGCTCTCTCATACATTTATATCATCCAGAATAATTATTTATTAAAATAATTTTAAGCTATATTGATATATGATATATTATCATGTATCTTACCACGAATTATCTTTTATGTATTAAAAATTGCAGCAGGAAAAAAAATTAAAAAAATTCTTTTACCTTACATCTCTAAATTCTATGGTCATTAAATGCGAATTTAAGACGATTAAAATTAAAATAGAGAAGTATTGTGGTTTATTTAAGCTAGAGATACCAGTAAAAGATAGACAAAAGTATCTATGTGCTGAAGTTTGGTCTAGTGGTAGTTACAGTGGCGTATTAGTAAAACATTTTTTAAATCTACAGAGTTAGGGAAGGATGCTAGTGAAGTCCTTATTAATGAACAACTAAGCCTCTTTAACAATCTCAACTATAATGTTTAGTCGATAAGGAACAAGGTATCAACTTGAAGCCGTCTTGGCGGACATGGATGTCAAACAAGAGAGGAGTGTCAAGATAGGAATATTGTTTACACTTGCCGAATTGAGTTCAGAGGGATAGGATCAGCAAAACTTATAACAGCAGACAGCGCAATTTTATAGAATTGGGGCGTATGATTTGAAAATAAGGCCCTCAAAAGCAAATTGCTTTAGTTGGAGACCTCAATTTTTTTTTGAGGTGGGAGATGTCACGGGGTGACTTTGACTCTTTAAGAATTATTGACCTGCCTGAAGGCTATGTGCTCCTGAAGCTTGAACGTGGAGATTCCTGTCTAATTATTTTGTCAATTTTTCATATAAAACTTCTTCCTCAATAGTATGTGTTTGAGATTATTAGTTGACTTTAATAATCTCAAACAAATAGTTATAAGTTAAAGTCAATATTTTCAAAGTCCTCAGAAAATCTCCGGTAAATTAAAAAAAAAATAGATTTTATTATTTTAAGATCTCTCAGAGAGGTACTAATGAATTTCTAAACTGGTACAAAATGTTTCATGGGATTTTATTCATCTTAAATACATTACTCCTGATGATAAGTTTAATATTTTTCTTTCTTCATTGAAAGTAAGTGTATCAAAAAAAAATTATACAAAAAAAATCAAATGACTTAAACAAAGTTTTATGGTTCCCGAGTGATTTTAAACAAATAAGAAAAACTTTAAATGCGGTCTGTAAGCAATATAGTAGGGCAGATGATTATATTTTAATTTTTATTTAAAATGGTCAATAAGCCCTGAGAAGTTTAACTCTAACGTATTAAAAAGAACCTACTTAGAAATCTTTCTATATGAAGAATCATCTTCTTTTTATTTATTTTTATTAGGTATAAACTGTGATAATTTCAATTTTAGTGAAATAGGTTTTAATGATGTGAGGAACATAACCTATAGTCCTAAAAGAAAAAGAGCTGTAATGTTTATAAGTTTTGTGTAAAGACCATTTTGTTAATCAAGAACTGAATTATAATTACATTACCAAAATTAATGAGTCAGTATGTGCATACACGAACAATGTTATCCCACTAATCTTAAATAAGCTTAAGGATATTTTGTATGGTTTTAAATTACTTAGATTTTTAGACATTTCTGACAATTTTGCTGGGTTTCCTGCTTTCAGGAGTAATTGTTACTTGTATTTGACGAGTCTAAATTATATCTTATTTTGCGTAATGCAATAAACTACTTGTATTTGTATATGCCATCTATCGACTGAAAATGGATGCCTAAAAGTGGTAGTTTAATTTATGTAATTTTGGAAAAAAGAAAGAAGTCAGCAAGAGCCATTCCTGGTGAATTATGGTGAGTAAGATTAGTTTAGTTTTTGATGAATTTGCCCTCTGAAACGCCGCATAATGCTCAGATAATATTCGCTATTTTCTGCCTTACATTGTGTCAAGAATTCCAGAAAGTGAACCGCCTCACGATAATTAAGAAAAAAAAAACTATGAGTATCGAGCACTTTCGAAAAAAGTAGTCAATTTCTCAAAGAGACTTCCTAAAAATTTGTATTCGGAGGGTAAAGTATTAGTATTCATACTCTGAGACTGTTTCCCTTGTGTCTCTTTACCCTCTAAATATATATCGTTAGCACTTGCTGAGTTTGACGAGCCTCGATAACTTTTCAGATTCAACTCAGTTGAAAGGCGCCATTTCGAAGCTTGTTGATTAGTTTGTATATTAAATTCCTAAATCCTATACCATCACCCATAATAATCCGTTTTATGAATGTCGGGTCGGAATTTACTTTTATATGAATCAGTGTTTGCAGAAAATTCAAGTATATTGGCAGTAGTCCACCGGAAACATGGTTTATACCGTAACTATCATTGAAAATAGGAACATCAGCAATAGGAGGAATAGCAGCATCTTCTTCTAAGTTCTTTTCAAAAGTAGTTTGTCAGCTAAACGAATACTATTGTAATAATTATCCATATACAATGAGTGCCCTCTTTCAAGATAATTTTTTACTAGACAAAACACAATATTTGCAGAATGCCCCAACTCTCCTTGCATATCCTCTTTGTCTTCAGTATATATCCTCATCCTCATGAGGACATTAGGTTCCGATATAACATATAATTTTACGACAAATTTATGCTTTATATTTTTAATATATTGCCGGAAAAGCAATCGAGGCGCAGCTTGCTTTTCCAGCAATATCACAAGACCATCGACTCATCTAGAGATAATTGTTTATTTGGGTAGTAAATCTCATCCATTTTTGCGTTAAAAAAATCTTGTACCAATCTAATCCTCGACAGACGGTCATCATATCCTGGCTCTCTTTGTTCCGGAATTTTGGCAAAATGTAATCACCTTAAGATCGTCAAAAAACGATTCCTGCTCATATGGATTCTAAAACATTGAATATTGTATAACGTGTGAGTTTTCCAATAATCCTGCAGATGGTTTATTTGTATATTGCCCATATGAAGCCATAACCCTATAAAAACTTTTAAAAACTTTTAGAGTTGGAACTGTCAAAGGCTTCCAGTTCGTTATTTTTGAATTTTGTCTTGTTTTCTTACTTATGAAGAATTGCTCAGCGTATCTGTTTGTCTCAACTACGATATTTTCAAAAAATGTATCCGTAAGAAATAAATTAAAAAAGTTTATTGGATCGTCAGATACTAAATTTACTTTTAGTCTAGGGTTGCCGAAAAATGGATTTTTTTTTATATTTGAATTGTCAGTCCACATTAGAGCCTCAGGCTTCCTTCCTTATCTTCCTTGCATGCCTTTCCCTCGAATTTCCTCGTCTTCGCTTGAACTTGTAGAATCAGGCTCATACTCGCTGCCACTGTCCATAAAAGGATCTTTCTTTTCGGTCTAGATGGTCCTGCCATTTCACTGTCCATTGTATTAAAGACAAAAACTTAATCTCAAAACCAATCACGCAAAAACACGTGTTTATAGTTCGGTAAAAGGCCGGCGTAATATCGCATTACCCGTTCAAAGGCCGAAGCTGTAGCGACTGGTAAAACAACGCATTGCGCTCGACTCAATTGTTGAGTCATCGGCCTCTTTCGGGAAGTCGCCGTGACTCAACAGTTGGGTCATCGGCAGTGAACGTGTTAATTAAATTTCTTGTATTTAAAGATTTTTAATTGGTTGAGATGCTGATGGCCAATCAGGGTGAGGCAAATCTTCTACTGACCTGGTAATGATCGCGGTACCACTCACATGCAGAAGTCCTTAGTTCAGCGCTTTAGCATGCAAAACTCCATTTGCAATTTAATTTCTAAAGTATATTCGTTGTTCGATTTCTATATTAAGTTAATAAAGGATATACAAGGTTGCCGTTTTTCCCACAATAAAATGCAAAATATCTTTAAATTAATGTATTACTTATTTCGGCTATTGTAATCATTTAAGCCATTAATAAACACAGAACTATATAAAACACATCACAAAAAACTAAAAAATCAGATAAACATAATGTAGAGCAAACAGCAACCTTGCTTAAACATAATAGTTCTACTCTTCTGCTTATAATTGACTTCTATACCACAGAACACAAATATAGAGAAATGTGTGTTACAGATGTTGATGAGGTATATGAAGAATGATAAGAGATATATTTAAATAGAATTTTATTTTATTTCAAAATTACCGATACGCTTATCAGCTTAAAAATACCCACATTTTAATAATTTTGTTAATTTTAAATCTGAAATTTGCGAAAGTAAAATAAATGTTAATATTGCATATCATAGACATTTTTCAAGAACTAACAAGTCAAATATTATTTAATTTAAATTTAGTTTTCTAGAAATTGCTTATTTAGCATATTCAAGTCTAAACTTCGAAGATATTTAGATATAGATACTTACCAATCATTATAAATTAGCATCATACGTTTTATGTATGAATAGGGAATTGTTTCAGGTACGAAGCATATTTTTGTTTTATTACTATTTCTTATTTCTAAACTTTCATAAAAAAATATTTGCTTTTTTTTATTTCTATATCTATTAAAAACATTGTAAGAAGTATGTATCTAATACACCCGAATAAAAAAAATAAACATATCAAGACCATCAAGACCAACCATCAAGAAGAAAAGAAAATATAAATTATTAAAACAAAAACAAAATTTGTACCTATTTCTTAAAATAAATGTATATTCTTATACTAAATAAATTAATTAAAAATCACTAGATCTAACAGAAATACATCTGTACAAATTAATATGCATATTTTTTAATTTGTTTAACGTAAGCAAATATTACCAAAATATAAATTAAAATCCAAAACTAACTTAACATAATATAACTAAGTCCTTAACATAATATAACAATGTACACACGGATATAAATACTATTAATTTTTTATTTTTTTAAAATTAAATCAATAAAAGCAACATATTAGTAAAAAAAAATTATTTCTAAGTCCATCTTAAAAATTTGCATAATTGCCAAATTTTTACAGGGTGATTTTTGTTAGTCACAATACGGTAAAGATTTGAAGTGCCAGTTGCCTCCTGTAAGTATAGAACATCAAACATAATAAAACAGATTAAGCCCCTTATATTCGTAAGGACAAAAGTATATTTATTACCATGGCCTGATTTCAAACCGGAAAAATCGGAGTTAAAGGATATCGGTGTACTATCTAGATTCACAGTGTCAAGTTCGATCAAGTGAGATGTTTGGAGAGTAAGAACTTGTAATATTTGCAACAATGATTTTTGAAGATTTCTGTTTTTGAAATGACCTTAGACCTTCTTTATTAAGTGAATATAAATGTTCTTTCTTAATTTGAGCAACATACATCTTGAAACTCACTTTAAGACTGGGTTGCAAATAGGACTTTTTTTGCACTAAGGGCCTTATGCTCACTTTGTATTTTAATTTTATGTCGTGATTATGGTACAGCGTCCCATGTTAGTTGCAAAGGATTATCAGGATGGTTTAAAATTAAAACCAGATGTATTCTGCTTATGCACATTAGTTGCCTGAGCAATTAATGTGCATAATGTGCATAAAAGATATTTGCATAAGTCCATTAACCTAGATAAAGACAAGGAAATGGAAATACCCGAAATTTTGATCGGTGGAATATAAAGGTCTTAAAATTAGAATTGAATTGTAAAAAATTAGGAACTGTGATAGATATGTCTAAAATAGAACTAAATGTACAGTTATTCCTTGGAAAACAATAATTTATCCAAAATTCAGCTCAACATTATTAGAAAATACTTTACTATATTCTATGTTGCACTTCAATGATTGGATGCTTGTAAAAAATTTAATTACCCATGATACCGGAAAATCACAAAAAACTACAAAAACGTATAAAATTTGTTAAACATTTTAAGTTAGAAGAAAATCTTGAAACTCGGCTTGTTTTGTACCCAAAGAGCACATAATAAAAGCCAGTCTTGGGTGACAGACTATTCTATCCCGCCATATTCAACCTTCGTACGGCTGTTCTACACTACTACTAAACTCGAAACTGTTAAAAATAACTAATAAATTAAAAAAGTAAATACTATGAACGACCTAAATGATGGTTTTTCAAATAATCGATTTTCGATACTTTCTTCATAATTACTATAATTTTTTACTTATATAAAATTCAAAAATATCGTAAAATATCATTGCTCTACAATTTTCTCCTTTACAAATCTAACTGCCTGAAGCTTTGCCAAAAATAAATATATTCACTGTTCAATATGCAACACTTTTTTAACCTCACCGAACAGCCCTTAAGGCAATAGAAAATTTTATATTTTGCTACTCGAGCGTTTATGGAGAAATGTCGTAAGCGCTGTGGTATCAAGGAAATAAAAGACGGGATAAAGCAGCTGGCTTTTTATATCTTTATATAAAATGCTTCACATTGCCTATCGTTTGCAGACATCTTCCAATTAAGGAGGTTATGTTTTTTACAAACCTTTTTCTTGGAACAAAAAGGTTTTAAATAGATTTTTTTTCTCTTATAATATTAACTTTTATTATAAATTTATAGGGTATATCCCGTGTATTAAGTAAGAAAGCTATGTAAAAGCCAATTTTAAAAGTGGACTGAATAATATATTCATGGTAGATAGGAGGGATCTTTTCTATACAATAAGAGGCAAATTTATTTTCTTTTTCGAACTGGTGCACTTCGATGAGCTTTTGCATCATTATCGGGTCGTATAATGGATTTATAATTTAAGCACCCACAAAGCTTTGTAACTTTTAAAAATATAAAATATTACAAAAATAATTTTAGAAAGCAACATAAAAAAAACTATAATATATATAAGTAGTTGATTGTTACTTCTTTTTACAAAATAGAAATCTGCAACTGTGCAAACAAATTAGAACCGATAATAAAATTAAAAAAACTTGCTAGGTGTGACTGCAAAAATTTAAAAAAATAATTTAGATAGGTTTAGATATACAGTGGTGGCGAACTAATTAGAAATAGTGTGAATAGAATAATAAAAATCATAAGTCTTTTGTAAAAAAAATTGTTTATTCTTAAATTTCTCGACCTTTGTCGTAACTAACATTTACCTTTAATATTACCCTAAATTTAGTGGATTTGTCTATATATTATAAAAAAAAAGTTAATTTTTTATACAAATATTGAATTGGACAACTAATTAGAAACCAAAGAATTATCAATTTAAAAAAATAAAAGAAGAACTCTAAACCCTAAATAAATCAATATTGTGTAGCAAATCCCTTATTTTCAATGACAGCTCTACATGTCCTGGGCATTGACTCCACCAGATGTTGACATCTCGCTAGTGGTATCGATTTCCACGCCTGCTCTGCTTCTTCCGCCAGATCTTTAAGGTTTTTATTATTTTTATGTTGTAAAAGTTTTAAGGTCTCTCCAAAGATTCTCAATGGGATTAAGATCCGGACTACATGAGGGCCAATCAAGTACATCAACATGGTTATCGTCAAACCATTTTTTTACAGACTTAGACGTGTTGGGATCATTGTCTTGTTGCAAAACCCAAGACACCGGCAAAATTTTATCAGCAAATGGCAACATGTGGTTTTTCATAATATCTTTATATTTTTCTTGGTCAAGAATACCATCAATTTTCACTAATGGACCAACACCACGCCACGAAAAACATCCCCATAATTTTATATTTCCACCTCCATGTTTGACTGTGCTGGTTGTATACTTCGGATTATTTTCCGCACCCCTTAGTCTTCTCACAAATATTCTACTATCACTACCAATGCGATTTCATCATAAGACCATAATACTTTTTTCCACTCTTTTATGGTCCAATTAATATGGTCCTTAGCGAATTTTAATCTAGCCTGGCAATTTTTCTTCTTTAGCAGTGGTTTCTTGCAGGATACTCGTCCAAATAGGTTGGCCTCATTAAGTCGTCGTCTTAAAGTTCTTGATGATATCGCGATAGTTGGAGAAAGTTCCTCTTTAATCTGGTTGGAGGTTAAAAATTGATTCATTTTAGCCATTCAAACAATAGTTTCATCAGTTCCTTGGCTGGTTTTTTTAGATCTTCTCTTGCGTGGAATATTTTCGTACGTTTTATGTTCTTTTATGTGTTTGAGTGCATAGAAAACCATTTTTTTTGAACATTTTAGGTGGTCAGCTATTTTACTATAAGTCCAACCTCTTTCCCTTAGCGTAAAAACTATTTTATGCATTGACGGATCACAATTTTTTTTCTACCCATTTTAAACTGCGGAAGACACAAAGACAAGGCTTGTAGATACAAAAAACACAAATTGTTACCAGTACAAAGGTTTGAAATGAACTATACGCGCGTTTATTTTCGTCGAAGTAGATGGCCAACAGTGTTATCTATAAATCTATCTGTTATCTATAATCAAATTTCCTAGTAGAATGTCTATAAATAAATTATATATTGCTGTTGTGATGAACAATCAAAATTTTTCAACAAGTAGGTTTTCATTTATTTTAAAGAACTGAAACATTGAATAAAGTATTTGTTTAAAATCGTTTCTAATTAGTTGGCCACCACTGTAGATTTGTAACATGCTAATTAATAAAATATTGGGAAGTGAATAAATTATTTTAAAATTAAATAAAAAACTTTATTATATCAAAATTTTCCAATAATTATATTGGGTCCATTTTATAAAATTTACATGAGGCTAGATAATTTTTACATATAAACTAAATCTTACAAACTATTTTTAAAATGTAAATACAATTTACTATTAAAACAGCAAAATAAGTACTTCTTACTAAGAATTTACATCTACCCAGTGAAATTATGAATAGTAACATTAAATAAACTTAAAAAAAAATAATTCCTTAAAAATATGTTCAAAATAGGGAAATAAATTAGATGTGTCTTAAATCCCTTAAAATAAAAAAATATACAAAATCAGAATGATTTGAATATATAATTTTATTATTAAACAAGCTTTAAACGGAGAAAATCTCATTAAATTGGGCTAAAAGGATCAAATGTTAGAAAATAAATGGGCAATAGAAATAAGAAATTCTTAAATACATTTTATTATATTATATTTTTTGGAAAATTGTTTTTAGCTTAACTTAGCTTAAATCAATAAAAAAATAAAACCTAAATTTTGACTTATCTTAAGGTAAAACGTGTGAATTAAAACAATACTTAAACTGTGATAAAAGAAAAAAAAATGAAAAAAAATTACATAAAAAATACAAACTTTTTCTACCCTATTTGAAATAAACTGTCTTAATATAGTTTTTTGACCCAATTTAAATTGTGACAGTTTTTAAAGCTTCAATAAGCCTCTATGAGGGATCGAGTTAGGCAATTTTTAAGATAAAATCTTCGCGATTTTTAGTTTTATGATTACTGCTTTTCGAAAATCTTAAATTGAAAAATTAGAAGTATAATAAGTAGCATTTAATATTTTAATTAATAAAACAAACAAAAAGGTACTAAACATAATTTTTTAACGAAGAGGAAACATAATATGTAAAAGACTCAACATCGACACAACTATAGTATAGTGATTATATTTAAGGATCAGTCATTTTTTCCACTCGCTTTAATAGTTAGTAAGTTAATGTTGTTTGTAGCAAGATTAACAGTATGGTAGAGCAATACACTAATGAGAAGGAGCAATTGCACTATAAAGGATTAAGTACGCATTAAAAGGGTTTTTTCAACTTTTGCTAAATAACCGATTTGCTTTAAAAACTTCTTTATTATGGGAATAAAAATGTGAATCACCACACTTTAAGCCACACCATATTTATTAATAATACATTTAGACACATAGAGTTGACCCAAGCTTTTACAATTACTTAAATAAATACCTCATTGTAAGAAGGGTGATACTAAAGACCCTAAAAATTATCGCCTTAATGGCTGCTATATCCAATGTATTTGAGCTATTGCTAAAAAATCAAACATATACATATTTTGAAAAAACTTTTCACCAAGAAACACTCTGGGTTTAGATAGCAAACGTCTCTCATACAGTATGTGGACGGAGATTTTGAAAAGGGTCGACATGTAGGAGAAATCCTTTGCAACTCCTCTAAGGCCTTAGACTGCATATACCATGATATATTGCTACTGAAACTTAAACAATACTTTGGTTTGAAGATATAGAATAAGTCATAAGTTCCTCAAGGATCAATCTCAGGGCCTCTCCTCTCTAATTTATATAAGTACTAGAATCATCTGTTAACAATTTGTAGTTTTTTATGATGACCCAGTCGTCCTTTAAAAAACAAAAATCTGGGATCTCTAATAAGTGAAATAAATAGTAAATTGATCTTAATGGAAAATTGGTCTAATACAAATATTTTATCACTAAACAATAATAAAACCGAAAACATCCTATTTAGTCTAAGAACAATTAAAATATAAAGCTTTACAAAGATCTTTCCCAATACACAAACTGTGAAGCGTTTAGGGTATATATAGATAATATTTTTATTTTAAACGAGCATATCGATCATACTACTAAAAAATTAAGTTTATCCACTTTCCTTGTAACAAATATAAAACCACTTGTCGGTAAGTCAAAACTACTAACAGTTTATTATGCACTCTTTTAAAATCATATGAATATGCGAGGGCAAATTTTTTAAGCTAAGAGAATTTTTTCACTACAAAGGAGGGTGATTTGTGTAATCCAAGGTCTGGATTATAAAGTTAATGTAAGAAGATCTTTTGTTGAACTCAGAATTTTAACTCTTCTCTCAATATGCGTATTAAGATGCCTAGTTTATACTAAACGAATCAATATGAAATGCAAATTAACTGTGATATTCAGAATACTAGACTAAATGAAAACTCAAGGGTTAATTATGTATAAGTACCATTTATTTTGGACCTTTTCTAGTAAATTGCATAAACAAATTCAGAAAATAAATAAAAAACAATTTTATTAATATACGAAAAAATATTTATTTATTAAGGCATTCCACAGCTTAAATGAATTTTTAGATCGATAACAGTCAAATAATATAATAATATTTTATTTGACTTTAAAATAATATGTTTGCTGTTGTAAAATTGTTGCTATAAGAATACTACTGATATTATATTTACACATTTTAATTTTGCAAACCCTATTACTATCGATCTTTAGATATGTATTTTTGACGTGCGTAAAAAATTGTATATATTCGTATCATCAATAAAAGAGTAACTCACTCAATGTTTAATTTTTCGTTCATACCTCCTGGTTTTAACAAAAATTGCCTACCTTTTTTCAAAAAGAGGATGTATATAAATAACACAGTTTCTGTGCAACTATTACTTTAAGAATTTTAATTAAAAACGTTTTGTTTTAGGTTTAATATTGGTTTTTATTTACAAGTTAATAAATATATCAACTATATAGAAACTAGCAAATCTAGATTTAATTTAATTCCTTAAATAACCAAATTTATAACATTTATTATAATTGAATTGAAAAAAGAAGAGTAATGACCAAATATTAATTATCAAAAATTCAACTATGTCCTACGTGAGTACAAAGCAATGCATTGTGCTTTTATAACCCTGAAGAAGACCTAAATATATAGTCGGCAATATTTTAAAATAAAATGGTTTTATTTCTGTCCCAACGCTGCAATGCTACCTAATGTATTTTTCCTTATTCAGGTTAAATTTGACTAGTCATAATTTTTTTGCCAGAATTGTATTTTTAGATATAAATTTAATTTTTTTGGAATTTATTCTTGGCTTTCAAACCATTACTTATTATAAATATTCTAATAGTTAAAGCTGCTAATGATATTTAAATTTAAATTATTTTATTTTAATATTTCCTACTCTAACATGCTGCTCATTTTAAAATTTCAGTATAATTATTCAGATTATGGTTATTTTACTTTTTACGCATATGAAATGCATCTAATTTTTGATTCGTACTAACCTTTGCCATTTCTGACTTTTTTTTTAGTAAGAATAATAAATAAGAAGGAGAGGAAGGGGAGGCACATCATCACATTTGAGGGAGCACTAATACGAACCCTAGAGGTAACTATTTCAATGTATAATGGTAAACAACTTAGACATTATTAACAAAGGTAATTATTCTACTTTTGTAACAAGACAAAAAAGTGAGATTATATATTTAACTGTATATACTAATTATTCGGACCATATATACCTTTGTTTTTAAATTATTGCTATTGACCGGGAAATAGCAACCTATCGAAATACAAAAAGAACCAAAAAAGACCAGAACTTGCACTGGGAGTTTCAAGAAGCACACTCTGCAGTGGGATCAGGGACTGGGTGAAAAGTAAACATCAAGATCACTGGATACAAATAAGACAGCTGAAGAGAGGAAACACGTTTATGAACTTTAAAATAGATGAAAAAATTACCAGACACCTTAGCACATTTGGAAAGAACAAACTCGGAATACGTATTGATATCAGAATCAACCTTTAAAATAAACCGTTTAAATTACATGTAAAAAATAAATGTGAATACATTTTACTAGTTTGGTTAGGAATGATGGTATGTTTGATGTACTTGTCGCCCACTCGATTTTCGACATTTTGAGCAACAGAGCAACATATTATATTATAGTTTTTTATTATTTTTTAAATTTATTTTAAATATTACTTCTTTCTTTTAACTAATATAAGTTAAAAAATTTTAAAAGTTATGCCTGGAATTTCGTTGCGTATACTCGTATGTGCAATTTTTTAAGAACATAAAATACAATTCTTTCGTATTATTTCCCTCAGCTTCAGCCTACGTTTTACATTCAGTAAGCACCGGGAATTTTAGTATATGGGGTTCTGCTTTGATAACATATTTGGAATAACTTACCGGCTCATAAAGAGGACAAGTAGGGAATATTAACCTTATTATCTCTAGCTTCGAATATCTTAAGGTAGTAAGCATTTAATAAATAATTTATTTATTTATTATAATTGATTTTTTTTTTATTATTTACTTTCTAATTTACACTGCAAAAGATATAATTAGCAGTACAATTGCCAGATGATCCATACAGTAATTTATAAAATAATTCAATAACTCGTATGAACCCCACATCCCATTGCAAGAAATAGATTTTGGTATTTTTGAAAGTGTGACAAAAATTAGTTCTTTTACTTTTGTAGCAGATTATATAAAGATATAAAACACAGTTATTTAAGCGATTATTTTCTTACAATTTTGCTTATCAAATAAATTCTTTAAATTTGGATCCGGACTGATTACCAATTTCTGGTAATACTTTTCGCAATAGGATGATTGTACATCTAATGATTCAGCAGGGTATATAATTTAGGTATAATTTAGGTTCTCCTTTTTTAACTTTTTGAATGGTCGTTTTCTTGAGTAATTCTTGATCATTTTATTGAATTATTTACTGTCTGTTATAATTTTTCTATTTTTTGTTATTTAACAAAATTTACTATTTTAAAATTTTCTAATTTACCATTTTTTTTAATGAAGTGTGGGGCCACAATGTTAAAGACCAGAATCTGCTATGGCAGAATTCTGAATTTGTATACCTTTTATTTGCGTAAATTTATTACTAGATTTTGTAAACTTGTATTTTTTTTTCTTTCTATGCAAATAAAAAATATTTAATATTATTATTATTATTATTATTATTATTATTATTATTATTATTATTATTATTATTATTATTATGCTTTATTACGCATGCCTAAAAGGGGCTGCAAGCATATGACTTTATTAAAGGGAAAGGTCATGGCTGGTAAGGTTAAAGATGGGCATATCAAGCATATTAGTATTTAATGAGTCATCAGACCTCGGACACAGAGACATTTTATTATTCAATTTTGTCTTAAAATATGCAGTTAGCAGAATAGCGTCAGAGTTAACAGAAGGTTTTGCCTATCAGGATTCAAAATTGCTATCGGCTTTTGCTGATGACCGATACAGTGGCCCATTTAGCAGGAGATATTCGAGGGCTTTTATTATAAGTTGAGAAAGAAACAGGTAATCTACCTCTGCGAGAAAAGAAAGAAAAAACTAAATATAAATAACCCTCAATAAGTTTAACTTTAAAGTGGATAAGGAATTTACAAAATCACGGATGACATTCAAGTAGAAAAAGATTTCTCGCCACGAATAATGGCGGGAAATTAAGTGTGTATCTCATAACACTACTGAAATTGAAACTGTTGAAGAGACAGTTTAACCTAACTTTGTAGAGCGCAGTAATTTATCCAGTAGCTACTTTTGGCAGCGAAAACTTGACACTGTATAAACAGAAAATAAGTAAACTTCTTAAATTTAAAGAAAAAGTTCTCAAAATGGTTTTTGGACCTTATATAGATAACGAAAGACGCCACAGTGCTGAAATGGCGGTACTGTATTGCGGTGAAAACATAGATACATAAAAGCTAACCGAATAAGATAGGGAAGTCCTGTAGAAACTTTCTTTACTAGCATAATAGCTATATTCATAAGTCAAAAAATAAGAATAATATTTTAACCTATTTAGATAAACTTAAATCCATGAAAAAATTATAAACTAAAGAATTATTACTTTTTTATAACACATTTACTATAGCAAGAGCACAATATGCATCTTATTAAACTGATGTTTGACCAAAAAAAAAAAGATATATCAAATACAAATATATATTTCGTATACAAAATTATATTTCGTAGTTTCAACGTCAAGTTGTGGTTGTTGATTTATTTTCAAAGTTTAAGGTATTGCGATATTTTACTCTAAGTTGTATCCCGGTTATTTCCAGGAACACCAGGAACATCCCAGAAATCTACAGATATTGCAGTGTTTTAGTCTAAGAGAGCACTAAAATGTCGCACTTCAAGAAACGCTGTGTCGCAGAGGCCTACTGTAAAATCAACAATAAAACAAAACCATAAATGTGCTCTTCTCAACGTTCTAAAGTACAACCAATTAAAAATTAGTAGTCATCTCTAGTACTATAATTAAGCATATATCACTAAATAATCTTGTTTTTTCATAAATATATTACAGAAGCAATTAAAAATTAATTTTAAATATAAAGATACAAGTAAATGTAAAGAAAAAGTTTAACACGGTATCAATTGGCGTATATCTATTACACTTTAAAATAATTTGATTGTATTCTGTATAATTTGTAACCTGTGGCTTTTTTAGTTTGGGATGCGAGGAAAAAGTGCCAAGTAAAAATTAATATGTGGTTCGACAGTACTAATATAAAGAAGCAATTTTAACTAAAATGATAGATTTTCCTCAATTGCTGAAATAAAAGTAAATTTTCTGGAAGAAACGAGAGGCTTACGTGTTATGATATCAACATTTGAATAAAAATTAAGGTTTAAATTGAAGATAACACCCAAATATACATCATACATGAATATTATAATTTTATTCAAATTTGCCACAATTTTTACTTCCAAACACATAAAGATTTGATTTAGCCACATTAATACTTGAATTGTTATCGCATAACCATATGGATAATCATCCACACTATTATCTATAGCCTCTTGAAAATATATATCCCTTTTATCCTAATTTTACTTAGTGTCTGATTTCGAACCATTTTATAGTTTGACCAATAAATCTGTTGAACCTTCTTGAATTGCCATCATGAAACATGCTGCTCGTGAGGAGTGAGAATACATCCGCAGGAAAGTTTTCATAATTTGATACGAGGAATGCTGCGAATACTTCAAGCGATCATTGCAGCTAGAGGTGGCAATATACGTTATTAAGAATTCATTATGGGTCTATTGTTTTATTTTTGTATCAAAATTGAAATTAGTGAAAATCGATGCTTTTCCATGTATTGAATTTAGTTACTTAAATCTCGTTTTGTTAAATAGAATATAATTGTTTTTGTTAATTAATAATGCATAGTTAACAATGCTTATAAGTTTGCTTATTTTTTTATCTTTATTAAAAAAAAATCTCTAAAAATCAAGTGGTGCGATAATTTTGTCCAGGAGTTTATAATGCGTTCCTTTCTTCCATTACTGATGTTGTGATTTTTTACCGTATTTACAATATTTATAGCAGCCTTTAATCCTATAATTATTATAAACCTAATAATCGCTTCACTCTATACTATTCATTTTTTGACTATCAATGATACTATTATTCGTATTTTGTAGTTTCTAAGGACAGACTATGATCGAAACCAGGATAAGATTTTTTTTTAATTTATAAGTTTTATTAAATAACTAATATAATTTTTAAAGTACTTTAATAAAGAATTAAGTCTCTGTTACAAAAAACAAGTTGGAAAGATAGATTTTTTTCAAACGTAGTATCTATTTTAATATATTATTTTTTTTAGTCTTACTGTACCCTTTTTTACCTCTTTTTTATGTAATAATGTAACTATAATCAAAACATTTAAATTACAAAAAAAAGTAAATATGAAAATATTACCTAATTATTAAAATATCTATTTGTTAAAGCCTGATAAAAACTTATATTTCCAAAATTTATTGTTACTCTTAAAATGATCCATTTTATGGCTAATTAAAATCTAATAAATTAGCATTTTGCAACTAGCATTTTTCAACTAATGTTGCACACCCGTTCATAGTCATAAACCTTCAGTCATAAACACCATCATTCCTTTTATAACCAAACCATAAGGTTTTACGATATCATATAAATTTCAGTTTTTATCACAGGATGGCCGGAAAATTTCGCTGCAGGTTGCAGCAACTATCATAAAAATCAATCAATGGTAAAAAATCAGCTATTTGTTTCCAGCATTCTAATATCGCTTAAAGTTTTCGCTGGAACTATGCTCCTAGCAAAAATAGCTCTGGTTTATCTCGGATTAGCCCAACTGACAGCAACAGCTTTGTCATGGCAATTTACAGTATCCGCTTAAAATCAACGTTGCACAAAATGGTTTCAACGTAAAAGATATTTCTTTATTATGACTAGATCTCATTTTAGATGCAGCGAGCCTTTTCCGTATTTTCCTATTGTTTCGTTTTCATACTTCCTAGTAATTATTCATGGTTTTTGTTTTTTTTTCTAGCTACTCACCGGAAAGGCATTTGTCCTAATAAAAATGTATGGGCAGGGAGATAAAAAAGGGTTTTATTTAGAATACCCATTCTACGGTGCATAAAGCTGCTATTATTGCTACCTTTATTTGTTTCACGAAAGCAATAAGTCAGCTTTTTTACTACTAGGAAAGGTAGGTACAATACTAGGTAACGTAGGTACAATAAGGTATTTTAGAATAATATTTTAAAAGATACAATAATTACAACAAAGATTCTAGGTAAATATATTTTTTTAAATCGTTACTAATTTATTTAAATTTTTGAACTAAGAGTGGCATAAAGTATTATTTTAAAATAAATATGTTTAAATATACAAAGATAAAGACAAGTTTTATGATATTTCAACAAATACCAACCCAAGAATTAACTTTTTGGGGATATTGTGCATGCCTTCTCGAAACATATACGAACATTCGTCATTCCAGTATTGACCAATATTGGATAATATTAACCAATATTCCAATTTTGTTTGTTAACATTTACATTAAGAAAAAGTTAATCATATTCGTCAGAATATTAGAGATAGCGTTAATGAATCATAACTTAACTTCCATATATGTGAAGTGTGGTGGTTCTGTGCGCAGAATTAGCAACGAAATAGAATTATCCGGATTAAAAAATAGTGCGACTGTGTTTAACACCGAATTGTAAGTACTTTTTGATATGTATTCTTTGGTTGTCATTTGCACACTATATTTCTGAAAAAAAAGAAATGAATAAATAAACAAGAACATAATTTTTGTAATTAGGATTAGGTAAGTGTATGAAAAAAAAGTTAGATTTTTTCTGCGGTTTTTCAATATGTTAAATACATATTTAAAATATTTTGTGGGGTTGTTTGGTGTTGTTATAATTTCGTTTCTAATGTTTGGGTTGGTTTACTAGGATAATTTTCTTTCTTTTTAACTGTTGTTAAAAGGTATTGCTATTTCAAGGGGTATGAATTTATATATCTGGAGTGGTTATATATATATGCGTATCGTATATATGCGTACCGGTGCTTTGCTGTGTTATTGTTTTAAAGATGCAGGGTTTTATTTTAATTGGTTATGGCAGGATTGGCGCTGCAGTTGCAGTCGGGGGAGCTTGGGGAGGGGTACGGGGGGCTAAAACTAAAATTAATTGTATAGATTATGGCTAATGATCTCAGTAGTGTGAGTGTATCGGATAATCAAAATATCATGCAGGATTTGGTAGCTAATTTTATGGGAAACCTATCGGTGGGTCACTTAAAATCAGGTCAATGAATACAGGATTTAATGAATTTTCTTGGTATATGTCACAGTGTCCTTTTGATTTTTTTGCCCTTACGGAAACCTGGCTAGACAAAGACAGTGAAACCCAATGTTTTAATTTGCCAGGATATAAGTTAATAAGACAAGATAGAGAAGAGGGTCATAGTGGAGGAATTGCACTATACATAAAAAATTCTGTAATATTTAACAACTTAAATTTGGCTTTTAATAATTTTGAAGTATTGGGCATATCATTTACAATTAAAAAACGATCTTTCGCCCTTATTACGATATATCGTGCCCCTGCCAATAGCATACCAGCTTTTTTAGATAACTTGGTGGATCTTTTTAGGTTAACTTTATATTTCGATTACGTAATTATAACAGGCGACTTTAATATTGATTTTTTAAAACAAAATACATATTCAAATAGACTAAAACTTATTTTAGAGTATTTTAATGTTTCACAGCGTATTACAGAACCAACAAGAATTAACATGAACACTGGTGATAGTACCCTTATTGATTATATAATTTGCAGTAATGATTTGGTGTCATTAAAATCAGAGTCGCGTGCCATAGCAGAAACAATCACGGATCATAATATGGAAACAACAATATCAACAACATAAATATGGAAAATTTTATAAACGATGGTTTGCTTATAAATTGGGATCAGATGTACCGCCTTATAGATATTAATGACAAAGTGCAGTTTTTTAATGAACATATTTTACAGCTTTTAAATACACATACTCCGATTAAAAATAAAATTATTAAAGAGAGAATATAATGTCCATGGATAACCGAAAATATAAAAACTCTTATCAAATTACGTGATCGTGCTCATAAAAAATATCTGAAAAGTAAATCTCAGCCTCATTTTGAATATTATAAACAGCTAAGAAACTACACAAAACATGCGATAATACCAGAAAAAATAACATTCTTTAATCAATTATCAAACAAAAAAGGACAAGAATTTTGGAGAATAGCAGATAAACTATTCTTAACTAAAGGAAAAAAATATCAAAACTATCTACCTACTAACATATCAAATCCAACAGATATTGGGAATTTTTTTAATACTGTTTCCACCCTACCTGATACTGCAAGTAAAGAATGTCTTGAATTTTATCAAAATAATACCATAAATAATATAAAACTTAATTTCCAGATTTTGGACCAAGACGATATGATTAAAATAATGTCGACTATTAAATCAAATACAACGGGAATCGATGGTATTTCTATAACAGATATAAAATTATGTTTGCCTTTTTGCTTAAGTCCTTTATTGCATATTATTAACGAATGTATTCTTCAAAAAAAGTCTCCAAATGTGTATAAAAGGGCAATTATTAAACCCATTCCAAAAGAGCATAAAGATCTCAGACCAATTAGTATTCTACCAGCATCATCTAAAATTCTGAAAAAACATATTTTTAATCAAATTTCAAATTTTGTTGATATTCATAAAATTATCCCCGATTGTCAATCCGGTTTCAGGAAAAACTTTAGCACGTCTACAAGTTTGGTGAGTATTTTAAATGATATTAGGGTAAATGAGGAGAATGGTCAGCCAACATGTATGGCCTTATTGGACTTTAGTAGGGCTTTTGACACCATTAACCATGATATGTTATTGGCGAAATTAAAATATATTGGTATTTCAGAGAGCGGTATAAATTTTTTCAAGGATTATTTGCGTAATAGAGAAAGTTGTGTAATGGTGGTTCGGCAGTCTGAAAAGCATTACTCAGAATTTACACCTTTTAACCAGGGAGTTCCTCAAGGCTCTATACTATCGCCGTTACTTTTCTCTATTTACGTGACTGATATGTACAAAGTAAAAAAAACACGCCACTTTGAACAATATGCCCATGATTCCCAAGTTTATATTCCAATTCACATTAATAATATAAAACTATTCTATCAACATTTTAATAGTGATTTAATTAGTCGACATAAATATGCAGAAAATCATAATATTAAGCTTAATGCCACAAAATCTTAAATTCTTATTATGTGCTCCAACTTTAATATAAGGCAAAGGCTCGAACACAACTTATCCTTAAATCCTATATCTATTGATAATACTTCAATAATTCCAGTTGTTTCCGAGGCAAATAATTTAGGCGTTATATTTGACAGCTCTCCCTTTTGAATTACACATAAAAAATAAAACGAAAATTGCTTATTTAGGTTTAAAAAAGCTTTTTAAATTTAAGCGAAATTTATCGGCAAAACAAAATTACTTATTGTGCGATAGTATTATTTTGTCATTGTTTGATTATGGTGATGTAGTCTATGGAAATTCTTTATCTTCACAAAATAAAAAAATTATACAAAAAGTCCAAAATTCCTGTATGAGATTCTCTTATAGTATCCCCTACAGAAACCACATATCGCCTTATCTCAATAACAATAAAATATTAAATATGAACAATAGAAGAAAGCTACATATGTATAATTTTGTATATCGCATAGTAAATAGTAATCAACCATTTAATTTAAGAAGTCAGTTTCAAGAATTCGAACATGCGCATGCCACACGAAATAACAACGTTTTTATCGTACCATTGCATAGAAGCGCAGCATTTCAACGTTCCTTTAAGTATGTAGCTGTTCAAATGTGAAATGGCTTAAACAATGACACAAAGCAAATGCCCTTGGAAGCTTTCTTTGGTCAAATAAAATCTAAACTACTTATGGAGCAAAGAATTGGCAATTAATTCAAGTAGAGTGATATATAAAATATAATAATGCGTAATAACATAATACAAGAAATAGTAACATGTAACATGAGATATGCATGTGTATATAATATGCTAATTTTCAGTGGCATATTCGGAGATTATATTTTAAAATTCCGTTTTTAGTTTTATTCTTTCTTTTTCCGTAACATACATACGTATATCTTTTGATAGCCTAGCCTAGACCGATGCACACATCTTCGGGTTATTTTTTGGAGTCTTTTTTTGCCTGGTCTGTCCTCTCTCCTTGCGCTCGTCCGTTGTCGCACTGCCGCTGCCTGTCTTAAAATCTTAGATTAATTAATTGTATATCTTACTTTGCATTCCTATATAAAAACGTTATTTTTATTTTTGTAAAATTGTTTTTATAAATTGTAAAGGGCTTTTTCATCCCTTCTTTGCTTGTGCTTTTTCGGGAAAATGGTTTTATAATCGAGAGAATAATCCTATTTGTCAATGTAATTTTTTTTTCCTTATAATTTTTATTGACCTATAAAACTGTAAATTTTGACAAATACACCATTTTGATTTGATTTGATTTGATTTGATTAACAAAACTCTATGCTTCAAAATCATCGTCAGTTCTTGACGTATCTGCATTTTGTCTATATAGAGTTTATGCATTTTCAGTGCCCTTTTTACTATCGCGTGTGATACTTGTATCTGTTCTGATAATATCCGTAAGGAGCTTGTGGGCTCTGCACCAAATAATCTGAAAACCTTAGTCTGAGAACCTTCATTCATGATTTGTTGGTTATTTTTTTCTATTGCTCATCAAACCAGCTTCGGAGAACTTTATCCGTCACGTTTCGGTTTTTTTTATTAAAAACCAATACCGTCCTTTTGTGCGAACTTTCCAACCTCTCTATAAAAATGGAAATAATTTTAGTTCTTTCTTAAAAAAATAAACCACTTTCACAATTTATGCATTTAATAAAAGTTATTACTGACGAACCTATTAAGGGAAAGCGAATTAACAATAATATTTCAGTTTTGGCTTCATATTTTAAATTTGTTTACCATGTTTGTTAAAAAAAACAACGTATTTTTAGATATTGTTGATAAAGTAGCAAGGATTTTTGTGGAATATGAATCATTACACATCGAAAATTAGCGCTGACTAACTAGGACTGAAACTGAACGTAAACTAACGTAAACTATCATCGAAATTTTATCAGAATATATTTTGATGAATATTTTTCGAGGTTCCCCATATCCAAAAACCTCAAATAAAGTTTGAAATGGTGCTATCCAAGGGAGGAGGGAGCAATAAAGCAGAGGAAGGCTATATTTCGTACTGTGGAAGTTGCCGCTCATTGGAATTTAGAAGAAAATCGTTAATGTTTATGATGTTCTGTAATTGCTTCTGCAACATTAAAACGCGAATATTTGAACACTTGTTAAGAAGCACCAAAGAAGAGAAGAGAATTAAAATAAATTGCCCATTAGAAACGATGTGCCACTTGCCTCTACTTCTCATTGAAGATTCTAAGTTGGAACAAGAGGGCTAAAAGTATTCATTTAAAGTATAATTTTTTCAAATAAAATTCACGTGTCGTCCTGATTTTTCATATTTTCAACTGCAAGAATGTTATTAACGGTCGAAGGTTTTTAAATTGCTCCCTGGTATATTCTGTGATGTAAAACGTTGTTTCTTTGAGAAATATAACGACTTTCACAAGATAAACTCATATTCTTAAAGTAAAATAAACTTATAAGAATTTTAATTCATTTTTCTAAAATTTAAAAACACATAAATATTACGAATTTAATAAAAATTCAAAATAATTCCTTATGAGCAAATTTAAAAGGTTATAAAAAAAAAATAGAAAAACTGATAGCGAATATAAATTTTAAATGATAATTAAACAACATATAAATTTGAAATTATTTTAATATTACTTTTTCAACTTTAAAATTCTTTTACTAAATAGTTAATAAAAAAATATAATTATATGTTTCTTATCTTTTTAATTATTAAAATTACATTTGTCAAATTTATTAGGGCTTGCAAAACAAAAAAATATAAAACAGTACTTTCACAGTTTTAAATTGTAGTTATAATAAGAACTAAAATTTTTAAATGAAAGACTAAGAAACAAAATACTTGTAACAAAAGTAAATTTTAACAGAATAAAAAAAGCTTAATAGATAAACTTAAATAATTTCTTAAGAACTAAATGAATAAAATAAAAGATCATAAATTAAATAAATCTTTTTGTAAAGTAAATTTTATGATGTCTTTAATTAATTTCTGGATGATTGGTGATAAAACTTTTGATTGTTAAATAGGCTTAATGGAAATTCCTGTAATATTCCTAGTAAGTCTTGTGTTATAAGAGCGGGTAGAGTTTATTTAGATTCATTTACTCGCAATGTAAAAAAAATTAATTAGAATAGTTTCATAAGTATTTTATTAGTTCTAAGAATAGCATCTTAAAAAAGGTAGAATAGTGCCTTGAAAATATTTAGAAAAAGGGAAATTTATCATCCTCTTTTTTACTTGACTAAATGGCCTATATTCCAAATATAAACTTATAATTTTTTTAATAATATTTCAAGCAAAATATTCCAATGCTGCTTGCCATAAATTTATTATGTCTAACTATTATATTCTAGATCCATCAACTTTACTTCTCTTGGTCCTTTTTATAAAATATTACAGTATAAAAAGCAAACAAGAATTTAAAGCCCAAATATCTAAACATTTCTATCGCCCATGTTTCCCTTTTATCACATTTTCCAGTCGAATAGGATTTAAATTTATTTGCTGGCCTATAATTCAACTTTTCTATCGTTAGGCTGTATTGATTGGTTTATAAATTATTGCTTATCGAACTTTCCCTTTAAAATGAAATATAGCAGACGGACAAAGGCAAGATAATATGCATAAAGGAATTTATTAAATATAGGGTAAAAACTTATATTCTTGCTTTGTTGCGATATAAGCTTTCTTTGAGGGCATAAATTTAATAACTTTAAATAAAAGCGAAAGTATTTGGAAATTAACTATTTTTTAAATATGATGTTAGAATATTTTATGACAATTATACAAGCGAGAATGAAAAGGTTTTTCCTTTGTTATTTGCATATAAATCGGATTAATATATTACCTGGTACACTAAACAAATTTAAATATATATATTTTTTTATATCAGTTTATAATTTAAACTTAAAAATGCATTATCGTCAACCAAAATAAAAATGATATGAAAATTGCGGCTATTAAGGACTTATATTCTTATTAAAATTTTATAGACACTGCTCAAAAAAACTGCTATATTCCAGCTTTACCGTGACAGAAATCTAAAAAAAAAGTCTCTAAACACACCATTAAAAAAGTTTTAATAAAACTGTCAATAGATGATTTATGCATTGGCTCGTTCCGTAACTGTATGTCATTCTCTTTTAGGGGTGCAAAGTTCTAAAACTTCATAAAACTGTCGAGTTAAAGAAGCTTTTAAAATTTTGATTGTTTTTTAAACAGGGTATGAACTTTTAGGCTCGGCTCACGTTCAGCAAACAATTTAATTTAAAAACAATAGCGCCGAATACTTTCCCTGTTATATTTATATACAGGATGTTATTTTGATTTTGCGACAATAGTCAAAGACACGTTCCTTGTGTTACGGTTATTTTTTCTTATGGATGAATATAAAAATGCATTTAATTAGTCGAAATTTATAATAGTATTATTATATCCAATAAAATTACAAATAGAAAACCTTCTATCTAATTTAACCATTTATTCTGCATAAATAAAGTGAATGCACTATATAATACAAAACAGTGATAGCATGGAATTAATAATAAATGCCTTCTGTGAGTATTGAATTAGTTTTTAATTTAGTACACAGGTAACTTGTCGCACTATCACCATTTCATGTCTTTATTGTTTTATCTCCACAATTGTTCAATTCACTCAGTATTGTCTAGCAGGCAGCAGTCAGGGAATGTGTTGTGTTTCATGCTTTATTCCTTATTAGGGGAAAAGACCCTTGGTACTTACCTTATTGATTGGAAGTGGTCTAGGAAACATAAAAACTAATTGTATTAATTTATTTCCTCTATTTTATTAGGAGAAAACAAACCCATTAAATAATCATTATAGATTTTTCAAAAGTAAACATGCCACTTTCACTTTCTTACAGGTTATGTTTGACATTCAAATTTTGGACACTGATTCAAAAAAGTAGTCTATTTTTTTTAAAGAGACCTCTTAATAATAGAAATTTAGAGATTGAAGGGACACAAAGTCAATGGTCTCAAATTATGTTTATTTTAAAAAAAACGATTACAGTCGTTTCCCCCTAAGGCATTGTCAGATCTAAAAGAAAATAGAAATCAAATCTAGTATAAAAACAACAATGTATAGACATAAATTACAATGTTGAGATATGACTTTCCGATAAAGCTATTGATTAACACCACAAACATTTAAGTTAAAACAAAAATAAATACATAAAAAATAAAAAATAATGCTGACATTAACATTAAATTCGGTGTCAAAACAAAGTAAAATAAAAGTAAACAAAATAAGCAGAATGAGGTTAAGTTGAACGGGAGAATAATGGAAGGAGAGAACGGAAATATAGCAAAAAATAAAAAGTGAAATATGACTTGGTCGAGAAATGAACCAGCGACCATCGGGTTCGTAGACAAACGCTAATCTTACGTGCTATCCAGGTCGTGATAAATATTGTTAAAAACTAAATGCGGTTCAAAGGTAAAAACATCATTCACACAAGACAGTACAGGGCTCCTTTTTGCCCTTGTGATCTCCATCTTCTCTAATAAGTCAAGCTTCTTTCCCTTGGGGCACTCATGAAGGATTTTTACATTTTCTGGGATGGAAGGAAAGTGTTTTGAGGACAATAAATGACTTGCAAAAGCCGATTTAGTCTCGGTGATTTCGGTATCTTTGTGTTTATTATATTCTCTTAAGTATTCCTGCATTCTCGTTTTTATTTTTCTTCCAAACTGACCAATGTAAACGGCATTACAGTTATTACACTCCGACGTTGTTTTTTTTAAAGCGGAAGAGGACGTGTTAAAATGAAATTTAAAATTTAATTTTTCTCATAGTGCTAATATTCAGTGTAGGAAGACGTTAGTAGTAGAGGCCGAAAGCATAATTCAAAACACAAATATTTCTTGCGTTCATAACATAAAACATCCGAACTGTAATCAGAAAATCCTAAAAACAATTAAAGACAAAATCAGGGTTCACGACTTGATTGTCACAAGGGCGGATAAAGGTAATTGCTTGGTACTCATGAAAATATGTCATTATATCGAAAAAGTTCTCCATTTTTTGAATTCAAATGAGTTTGTACCTATTCCTAGAGACCCAACATACTCATTTTTTAATAAACTCAAAAATACTTTAGATAACACCGCGCTCACCCTCGACTTCTTCCATACTAATAAGTATAAGTTATACCCCATGAACCCAAAAACACCTTTACTTTACGGTTTACCCAAGGTCCATAAGACTGGCTATCCCATTTGTCCTGAAGTTTGTTTTTTAGATTCACCTTGCTATTTATTTACTATCCTCGTGGCTTATTAAAGTCTTAAGAGATATTACAGCATCTAATAACATTTACTCCACTAAAAATTCTATAGATTTTGCTGACCCTTAAAAATACACCAATATCTGAAAAAACGATATTATTATCTTTAGATGTTAAAAACCTCTTTCCAAGTATACCTCCCAAGGATTGCGTTGATATTGTTAAATTTGTTAAATAAAACCTCCTTACCTAAACTGATTATAGACAACCTAATCACTTTATTATCGATTGTTCTTGACCAAAACTTTTTTAAATTTAACGATTGTTTCTTCAAACAGACCAATGGGTGATGGGCTCTTGTCTGTCCCAGTTTTTAAGTGAGATTCTTATGCATACCTGGAGAGTAAGATAATGTGTAGTACCTATGCCAAGGGCATTGTTTTTTACAAACGGTATGTGGATGATGTCTGTTTGACCTGGAGTGGGGATGAACTCGGACTGGATAATTTATTGTATTTTTTAAACTCTCTACATCCTAACTTTTACTTTAGAAAAAGAAAAAGACGGTAAGCTTCCATTTTTAGACCTTTTGCTGACTAGAGATAACAACAAAATCACCTTTGATATTTATAGAAAACCTTCCTCGACGGACAACATTATCCAGTTTGATTCTAATTCCCCGTATTCTCATAAATTTGCTGCATTTAACTCCTTTTTCTATACCGGTTATTCAAAATATCATTATCGGCAAGCACCTTTCAAAAAGAGTTAGCTACAATTAAACAGATTGCAGTAAATAATCCATTTATTAATAATCCACAAGTTTCCATTTAGTATAATTATTAAAATTTATTTAAAATTTTATGATAAATACAAGTTCATCACAGATATCATTCAAAACTTCCAACACATTATTTAAAAAGCTCGTAAACGTTAAAGATAAAAGAGAACCTTTAACTCAATCGGGAGTTTACTCACTTAACTGCGGGGACTGTAATGCCGTTTACATTGGTCAGTCTAGAAGGAAAATAAAAACGAGAGTGTAAGAACACTTAAGAGAATATAACAAACACAAAGATACAGAAATCACCGAGATTAAATCGGCTTTTGCAAGTCATTTATTGTCCTCAAAACACTTTCCTTCCATCCCGGAAAATGTAAAAATTCTTTCTGAGTGCCCTAAGGGAAAGAAGCTTGACTTATTAGAGAAGATGGAGATCACAAGGGCAAAAAGGAGTCCTGTACTGTGTTGTGTGAATGATGTTTTTACTTTTGAACCGTTTTAATATTTAACAATATTTACCACGACCTGGATAGCACGTAAGTTTAGCGCTTGCCTACGAACCCCATGGTCGCTGGTTCATTCCTCGACCAAGTCATATTTCACTTTTTATTTTATTTTTTGTTGTATTTCCGTTCTCCCGTTTAACTTAACCTCATTCTGCTTGTTTTGTTTACTTTTATTTTATTTTGTTTTAACACCGGATTTAATGTGAACGTCCGCATTATTTTTAATTTTTTCTGTATGTATTTTTATTTTAACTTAAATGTTTGTGGTGTTAATTCAATAGCTTCACCGGTAAGACATATCTCAACATTTTAATTTGTGTCTGTGCATTGTTGTTTTTATACTAGAGTTGCTTTCTATTTTCTTTTAGATCTGACGATGCCTTAATTTGAGACCATTGACTTTATGTTCCTTCAATTTCTGAATTTTTGGACACTGACATTTCTGTCAAAACATAGGCAGGTCAGGATATTATTTTACTAATGATATCTCACCGACAAAGCTTTCCTATTGAATTAAGTAATGTGTATAGTGAATCCTTGATTTTTTTCATATTTACTGAGTTTTATTATGGTAATGTTAGTTATGCAGGGTTGCGCTAGCTTCGGTATGAGCCAAGACTGTAAATAGGATTATTTGGATGGATCGGATCTTCTGTCTATTGATGAGTATTGAAGGGGGGATTGACTAGCGGTGATAGATTGTCACTTCCTGGACTTTGTTTTTTAGTGTGGGAAAGTGCGAACATTAAAAAAATGTTGGCTTGAAGTTATCGGCTAAAATTTTGGATTAAATTTTACCATTCGCCAATGTAGTGGGATTTATTTGATCGATATTGTTTCGACGTATTATCTGAGCTGTCTAAGCATATTTTTGGAAAATTTGCTCCGGAAGATTTAATTTTCATAAATCGAATATTGATGTTCGACTTTACCTCATTTTTAATCTTCTTCACCTGCGTCACCTAATTCAATATTCTGTCAATTCAGGGTAAGTGTATTTTATTTCAAAATGTATATAGGGATATATTATAGAGGTCATTTGTTTATTAGATTTATTTTTATTTATGCTAAATTGCGACCAACCATTTCTCTCGCATCGTATTTTCCTTACAAATTTTTCCTAGGGGGTTGTTACACTCCTCCACCTTCACGCAATTCTATACTTCATTGGGTACGCCAATTTTCCCAGGAGGGAACAGTTAAAAGAAAAGTTAGAACAAACCTAAATGCACAAGATAATCTATTGGATGATATTTTGCTGGTAAAAGAACTGTTGTCCTTAAACAATATCCAAATATCTATTAGGAAGATAGCTCAAACGACAAATATGTCAAAAAGTAAAGCACATAAAATTCTAAAAATAATTAAGTTTAAGTCCTACAAAATTTAAACTTTCCAAAAAATAGAAAGTCGCCCCCTTGAAAAAAGATATTTAATGTGCGAAACACTACTAGATCTTTTTAGAAATGAGCCGGATAACAATTTAATAATGTCTGATGAGGCAACATTTCACATCACTGGTCGAGTAAATAAGCATAACTGCCGAATTTGGGGAGTGAAAATCCTCGAGTGTATAACGAATTTAAAAGAGATTCTCCTAAGCTGAACGTTTGGTGTGCAGTATCGAAATCTAAAGTTTATGGACCATTTTGTTTTTAAGAAGCAACAGTGAATGGAAACAATTACACCGATATGTTGGAAACATTTTTTTATCCTCAACTTCAGCAGCATGGAATTTTAGACACGGTCTACTTCCAGCAAGACGGTGCACCACCACACTTCTCCAGAGTCGCAAGGGATTCCTTAGATATTACTTTTGGAAACAGATAGATAGAGCGAGCAGGTTCAATCGAGTGGGCACCTTATTCTCCCGATCTAACCATTCCAGATTTTTGTATATGGGGATATGTAAAAAATAGACCGTTGCTACAATCCAACCCCAAAAAATTTGGATGAACTGCGCAACAACATAGTAAACGTTTTCAACCAAATTACACCGCGAATGCTACAAAACGCCTTCAGCAACTTATTTCTCCGTCTACATTTGTGCTCCGATCAAAATGGGGGTCATATTCAGCAGCTAATTTATTAGTTATAAATTAAAATTAATTTCTTCAATTGTTTGTTTTTAAAATTAAAATTAAATAAAATTGTTTGTTGTAAATAGTTGTAATTTAATACATAGAATAAATACTTTTTATAGACACGGCAATAGTGCAAATTATTTAATTATGATCATGCTAAAGCGATACACAGGCAATTACCAGAAAATGTTCATCAATCACCGAATATGTATTCTAGGAAAATTTTAAAAAGGTGTCATTTATTAAAATTGGCTCTGTAAAAAAAAATTATGAATTTAAGACAATTTGTACATTTTCGGAAAGGGGATTTAACAAGTTTTCATGTGAAATTAAAAAGTACAGGGTGTTACATTTAAAATTTTTGAGAAATCGGCCTTTGAAAATCATCAATTTTTTTCCTCCTATTTCAGGTTAATTTTGAAACTTGGCAACACTGTCAAAAAAAACTTTAAAAATATTGGTGAAGTTCTGTGAAAACCGCACATTGTTGTCATTTTCCGTTCTCGACTTATAAGCAGTTAAAATGTGTCAGGTTATAGATGGACACCTTGTATTGTAAATTATATTCAAATGAGTCATTTAGTATAGTCTAGTACTTAAAACCGGATAACTCCATTGTTTTTAAATTTACTTTATTGCGAAATCATAAAGTTTGGGTCGGTGCCTATATATCGGTAAAACAAACTGTTTCAAAAGCGACTAGTTTCCCTCTAAAATAAATAGGGAAATGAATGTTTTGTTTCAAAACCGGCTTTCTGAATAGTTGTTAGTTTCAAAATTCCGGGAAGGTATCGGACACAGAGGGCTCTAATAGGTTAACCACGTGCTGTTAGGTGGCACATTTTAGATTGCAAAATTATTCATTGTTTATTGTTGTAAGTTGTCATTGTCCTGAGCTATAATACACATGATTTCAAAAGAAGCATTGAGGCTTGCTCAAAAAAGAGTGAAAAACCAAACAAGCGGCTCGCTAATTAAACTTTGTGGAAGCAAGCCAGGGTAAAAAGAGAAAAACTAATCTGTTTTTTAAAGTTTTTATAATTTACTTTGACCATCAATTAGTAATTGGACACTTTTTAAGTTTTTTTGTTCTAATTCTCATTTTTGTTGATACTTATCACCGGGTGCTCCAAAAATACCTGCATGTAAAAATCATTCTGAAAAAAACTTTTCTTGTAATTAACTTACTACTCTTTGCATTGTATGTAATTTTGCTCAGGATAATCAGCATTTTTACAATCTTTTTTATATAAATCCAAAGAAACTAAAATAAAATAATTTTATTCCTGACTATAATGAGCATAGGAAACCTAAGAAATCCAGACAAACAATGTTTACTCGTGAGGGGAAAGCTGGTTTTGTTAAATACTACATAAAAAAATTAGCTGATCATAAGAGTATTCATATGTAAGAGTGATATAGAGTTTCTTGGGTATACTGGATATTACAAAACATGGAGTACAAGGTGTTATAAAAATTATTGCTATTACTCTAAAACATCTACAAAAAACGTTACTGATTTAATCAATCAAAACTTTTAATTATATTTTGAATTCAATTTAATCAATATCAATACCCGTTAAAATCTGAACTTTGGTTTCCCAAAAACTGATCATTGCTCAGCGTATATTCTGTCAAATAAAAAAATAAAATCGGCCGACAGTGAAAAAGAAGTATTAAAATTGATGACTGAAAAAAGGATCCACAGCAAGAGAACCCAAATACTTTATAAGCTGCTACAGGAATAGTGAATATAAAACACCCATGGCGCTTCAGAACAAAGTCTACGATAACATATCTGCTTTAAAATGTACAAACAGCCCGAAAATGCAGTGCTTTCAGTTCAATGCAAAGAAATACTTTTTCATAACCAAGACAAATACTGAAAACCATAACGTGGGAGTTGAACGAAGCTACCGCGCTCCTTTTATTGAAGCGCGAACAATATTGCGAAAAAAGTATACGCCTTCTCATATCAATTATTGAAAAAAATTTTGGAGAGAAATGGTCGGATATGCCAAATCCCCGATTCTACTACCAAATTAAAAAAAAAAGCAAGCAATGATGTAACATCGTTTACAGCGGATAAAGCTTATACCATTAGAGATACTGATAGAGTAATTTAAAATTTATTAAACTTTTAAATTTTTAGAGTTTAACGTGTTAAAAAGGAAAGCTAAATAAAACTTTTCTAAATCTCTTGATTACTATTAATGTGTGTTGTTTATTAAAAAAAAATTTACATATATTACTTAAATAATCCATCAATGACTAATTGGGGCTCTTTTTGGACTAGAAGTATGTGAATTTTTTATTAAGTCCCCAAGATACGTTAGTTTCCTCCCTAATTGCACTATGAGCTAACTATGTTTCTGTCTTATATGTTTAAATTTGTAAAACTGTTTTTATTTTACAAGCTGCTCTTGAGATAGAAATTTGATAGGTATTAAGGAAATGATAATCAAAAGGATAGAGGCACCGTCTATAGATTACAACTATTGTTGTAGTTGTTGTGATAGAGGTAATCTTTTAAGAATGTTAATACATTTGTTAACTTTGGTATTATACTCATTCTATAAAAAATGCTAAAAATTTCCTCCATAGATATTGTGTTTTTTCATAGTGATATAGTTAAACTTATTAGTGGTATGTTATACCAGTCTAAAGCCTTTAATCTTTGTAACTTATGGAGCTAACATAATCGTTAAACTTTCAAACTGATATAATTGAGATAAATTTGGTAATTTAATAAAACAAAAATAGGATAATTTGTGTTTTAGCAGTTTTCGTTATTTTATTTGTTTGCTGACTTTTTCGATATAAATATTTCACTTTAATAAATTATCTATATGTTAAATTTTCTGTATATTAATTACCTAGTGTTTTATGGTTAAGTTTGAAAATCCGGGTCTGTTCTTTTTAGAGCAATTAAATGCTATATATTTGGTCTTTTTTATGTTGATAGTTAATAGCATTTTATTTAACGATTCCTTTATTTTAGGTAAATCATGTTCTACTTTCATCCTTGCATAAATGCTTCACAGAAGCACAGTATGTGAAGAGTTGTTTCGTCTGACTGAAACTGATTTCCCTAGCGTATGCAGGTGTTTCCTGCTGGGTGCATGGCCTGTAAGTAGCCCTGCGACCCTTCGCAGTTGTTGTCTGGAGAGGCCCAGTATGTTCTCACCCTTCTTGAAGGGTGGGCTGCCTATAAGTTGTTTGGATTGTTCCATCTTTGGCAGCTGCTCCCAGTAGAATTTGTTCTGGTTTGTTAGCCAGTTGCCGATTTCCCTCTTCCAGGTCTTATCGCTGACATAACACGTTGGTTCAGGGCCTACCAGGCTGTTGCTGGCTCCCTGGGTTGCAAGTTAGATAGCCCTTCTTGCTGCCTTATTGTTGCCCATATTCTCTGCTAGGATTATCTCTGGCCTATTTTGCGCTTCGGCGAGGTTCCTGAGATCCTCCCAGCAGCTTTGCACAGTCCTTGACTTAGTCTCGAACTGTTGTAGTGCAAGTGTTGCAGCCTGGTCTCCTGTGAAAATTGCGAAGGTTTTGCCTCTTGGCAGCCCTTCTCTCATCAGTTGGACACAGGTTTGAATTCCTATTATGCTTGCCTGTAAATTTGTTGTTTCGAGGCCCAGGTTTAGCATAAGTTGTCTGCCCTGTTGTTCGTCCTCCACCATGCCCACAGCTACCCCGATCTTGGATCGTTTGGTTGCCGTGTGCCATACTGAGTAACCTCTTTGCCTGAGCCTGTTCGCTTCTGCGTCCAGTGGTCCCCTTTTTTCTTTGATGATAAAAGGTTTGTCTAGGTATGTGACCTTGGTTCTGTCTGTTCTTAGGGCCAGGCGCCCAAGGTCCTGTATCTTGTCAAATAAGGCATTGTGCCCATCTTTCGATAGGATTGTTGCGCCATTTGACAGCAGTCTTTTCGCCCCCGTTATAGCTTCAGCCTGTACCACTAAGTGTAGCGGGCTTAGTCCTATCAGGTTCTCTAGGGCAGCAGTCGGCGTTGTTGACATCGCTCCTGTTATGCCCAGACATGCCATTCGTTGTGTTTTGTTGAGTACCTGTATTACAGTCCTCTTTTCTGCCGCATGCCACCATATAGGTGCTGCGTATGTAATGATGGGTCTAACCAATGTCGTGTACATCCAATGTACCATTTTTGGTGACAGTCCCCATGATCTACCGAACATTCTCTTGCAGTACATAAGAGTTTTCGTGGCTTTATTTGTAGCCTGGATTACATGTTTCTTGAAGCTGAGTTTTTTATCCAGGGTTATACCTAGATATTTGACCTCGTCTTCAAGTCGCAGATTTTCTCCATAAAATTTTATGTTTCTAATAGGCTCTAGTTTCCTTCTTTTGGTAAAGGAAACCAGAGTAGTTTTTGTGGGATTTACCCTTAGTTGTTCTTCCTCACACCAGTGCTCGACAGTAGTCAGGGCTCTTTGCATTTTTTCGAATACATAAGCCTGACTACCCCCTCGTGTAAGGATGACTATATCGTCAGCATATCCTATAGCAAGGATAAGCTGCCTCTCCAGTCATGTCAGCAAGCTGTCCGATACAAGGTTCCACAGCAGCGATGACAGTACGCCCCCTTGCGGTGTTCCCCTGCACACTTTGGCCTTAACCGTTGTGCTGTTGAGATTTGCTGCTACTTTCCTATGATTTAGCATTTGGGTTATCCAGCCGCCAATCATGAGATGTATTCCTCGTGCTGCTATCGCACGGTTGATTGAGTCATATGATGTATTGTCGAATGCTCCCTCAATATCTAAGAAAGCTCCTAGGGCGATCTCTTTGTTGTTCAGAGATTGTTCGACCCTCTGGGTTATCTCGTGAATCGCTGATTCGCAAGATTTACCTGTTTGGTAGGCATACTGGTGTCGATGTAGAGGGTTGACCCGTAATACATTGTCCCTGATATGCCTTTCTATGAGCTTTTCCTCTATTTTTAGGAGGAATGATGTAAGGCAGATTGGTCGGAAGGATTTAGGTTTCGCATAGGAGTCGCGTCCCGTCTTTGGTAGAAATACTACTTTTGCTTCCCTCCAACTCTCTGGTATATGCGCCGTGGCTAGACTTACCCGCATTATTTTACATAGTGCAGCCAGCAGCAGTTCGCTACCCCGCTGTAACATGACTGGCATTATGCCATCCATTCCGGGAGATTTAAATGGTTTGAAGGAATTTATCGCCCATTTAACCTTCTCGTAGGTTACTACCTTTTTTGCTAGTTCCCAGTGTTCCCTTTTGCCCCTGTTCAGAATGATAGGAGTTGGGTCCTGGGTATGTTCTGGTTGGTGGAGAATTTTCGATCCCGGAAAGTGCGTGTTCAGCATTAAGCCAAGCGTTTCTTCCTCGGTTGTCGTATATTCTCCATCGGGTTTTAGACAAGAGCCTAGGGTTTGTCGTGGCCCTTTGGATATTGCCTTGTGGAGTCTAGCATATGCTGGTGTCTCTGTTAGGTCCCGGCATAGCTTCCTCCACCCTTCTTTCTTTGCTCTTTTTATAGCATCATTGTACCTGGTTAAGTGTTGTCTGTATAGATTCCACTCGCCAGTTCTTTTGGCTCTGTTAAAAAGCTTTCTTACTGTCTTCCTTAGCTCGCCCAATTCTTGGTTCCACCATGAGGTGTTCCCTGCTTGACGCGGTTTGCTTAGTGGACATGAGTTTTCAAAAGCAACTTTAATAGCCTCAGTGACTGACTCTGTCAGCACTTCGAGCTCTACATTGTCTTTTGCCTCCGTTGGACAGTTTTCCAGTTCGCGTCCTAGTATCTCATTGAAGAGGTCCCAGTCCGTTTTCCTGGCGTTCCTGTAGGTCTCCGGATTTGTATCTATAGATTCTAGATCGAATCTTATGTACCTGTGATCCAACAAACTTGGTTCGTCAGATACATGCCATTTTTTAACGAGGTCGCAAATGCGTCCCTTGCCAATGGTTAGATCAATTACTTCTCTGCGGAGTATGTTGACGAAGGTCGGTTCCTCCCCCACATTAAGTATATTTAGACCGGAGGCAGCACAGTAATTTAATAATTACTTTCATCCTTACTTCTGTACAGGAATTGGCATCATAATATGTAACAGTTACATCAGCGAAGAACGAGATGTGTTTATCATAGTTACCTTGTAATAGGCCGTTTACATAAATTGAAAACATTAATGGCCCAAGAACTGTGCTTTGCGATAAACTATATTTAAGATTTTTTTTCACTTGTTCAGTCTTCTATTTGAACTTGGTGTATCGTATTCGAGGGACAAGGCAAGGACAGGACAAGGGACAAGAGAGAATATTTTTTATATATTTAAAACCTTACTAATAAAGTCAATATTTTTAAGTGCATTCAACTTTCTATTATTATTTAAGCCAAACTATATTTTATTGGTGAGGCAAACAATTACATCTTCGGTCCAAATCTTTGACTTAAAACTAAATTCTCTAAGACTTATTTGATTTTTAACAAAAATTCTCAATATTTTAAATAAGGTAGAAACAAAGATAAAAAAAATGAATGGTTAGAAAGTAAGGTAATTGAACGATAGTTAAAGAATAATTTTTTATTCCCTTTTTTATGTAATCGCTTAACTAAGCCTGTTTTAAAAGCTACGGATAATTACCTGTCAAAATCATTCGATTAAATAGAGAAGCTAATGGTGTTTTAATAAAGAAAATTATTAGTTGTTTATGTCCCCTTTTGTGCCATCGATGCCCAGCGCTTATTTCAGGTATTTTATTGGTTCTACAATATCACCATTTGAAGGCTTTAAAAATACAGGGTATTTCAGAACTATGGAATCAAACTTCTGGGGGTTGTTCAGTGCAACAGAAGAATCCATTTGAGTATAGGAACCCATGTCCGGAAATGTACCATGAATGATACCATAACAACAATTGTTTAAAATCAATGCTTATCAATGTCAATTCTCAATGTCATGTTTAAAAATGTTATAGCTTACAATTTTTAAACATTTATTGCTAATGGAAAACTTTACCAATCAAGAATTGGCGGATATGCATTTGGCATACGGAGCAACAAGCTGCAATGCACGAGCAGCATCGCGGTTATATCATGAACGTTTTCCCGAACGACAGCATCCTGGATACAAAAAGTTTATTGCGGTTCATCGGCGGCTCGCTGAGACAGGTATGTTTAAGACCAAGATGCATGATACTGGTGTTGCTTGAACCGTAAGAACGGTCGAATTTGAGAAAGAGGTGCTTCAGCGAGTTACCGATGAACCATCAAATAGCACACGTGACGTCGCTAAGAATATGAATAAGAGTAACGCTTCTGTCAGGCGGGTACTACACGAGCAACAACTCCATCCTTACCACTTCCAGACAGTTTAAGGTATGACTGCAGCCGATTATCATCCTGGAGTTCAATTTTGTCGATGGCTTCTGGATCACATCGTTGCACAACCAAATTTTTTACGATATGTTTTGTGGACCGATGAAGCCTCTTTCATAAGAGACGGTATTTTTAATAGTAGGAACAGCCATGTTTGGGACGAAGAATATCCTTATGCAATTTTTCCAAGAAAACATCAGAATCGTTGGTCTGTCAACGTATGGGCAGGCATTGTTGATAATTATTTAATTGGGCCATACCTTTTACCGGAACTATTAACAGGACCTATTTATCTGCGTTTCTTGGAGGAAGTTTTCCCAGAAATCCTTGAAAATGTTCCACTAAACGTTAGACATCAAATGTGGTTTCAGCATGATGGAGCGCCCGCTCAGTTTGCTGTATAATTACGCGAGTATTTGACTCAGCGATTTGGGCACCGTTGGATTGCCAGAGGTGGAGCAGTTTCTTGGCCTCCTAGGTCACCCGATTTAACATCGCTCGATTTTTTCTTATGGGGACATGTAAAGCCTTTAGTCTACGAAACTCCAGTAGAATCAGAGCTAGACTTAATTGGACGAATAACAGCAGCATTTGAAATAATTCAAAACGAGGATCAAATTTTTAGTGTAGTCCGCCGAAATCATGTGCGGCGTTTAAATCGGTGTATTGAGGTTGGAGGAAGACATTTTGAACAATTGTTGTGATGGTATCATATAGAAAAGGAAAAAATAAATGCATCAGATCCTATTTAGGTAATTAATATTTTTTCTAAATTTAAGCGCGTCTTAGGGCGTAGTGGCGTAGTGACACATTTCCGGACATGGGTTCCTATACTCAAATGGATTCTACTGTTGCACTGAACAACCCCTAGAAGTTTGATCCCATAGTTCTGAAACACCCTGTATATTGTACTGTTGTTTGATTTATAGGACTTTGTTTTTAGGTTCTCATAAAATTTATTTAATTCATTTATCTTGGTTATTTCCTACTTCATGTTACCTGACTTCATTAGGCGATGTTATACAGGAATTACGTTTTTTGTTTTTTTTTTATTGTTTTTTAATTTTAAGTAGAAATATTCTTAAGAATCTTAATATTTTGACTATAGATTATCAAATAACCTATTAGATTGTCAGTATTTGGTTGATTATAAAAAGAATCCGAGTTTAGTTTACTAAATGTTTTACCAAATTTTCATTATTAAACTTTTTATAGTTTTGAGCTAAATAATTCCGAGAAGTAGCATTTTGTATGTCAAAGCAATAAATTATAAAGAAGTAATCTGTAGTATCACTTTTTACTAAAAATTATTTATTTTGCTGCCCTAGCTTCCTCTTAAGAAATATATGAACTATACAAGAATGTTCTGTCGTTACGTGCCGAATTTTCTAAAAAACATTTAAGGTTATCACTAAATTCTTTACGGCAAACCTTATCTGACATGTAAAGAGCTTGCAAAGGAATCGTTTTTTATCAGACCTAAATATGTTATAATTTAAATTCTTCCATCATTAAAAAATTCCAAAAGGTGGACTAAAGGCATTAGGTGTAGTTACGCTACTCTATTATTATAGTATCTCTAAGTAAAAGTTTGAAATTCAAAAAGTTAGTAAAAGAGCATTAAGACCTATTGTAAATATATTCCGATATAATTAGATCGGTATCCATAATTTAGGCTAGTAGCGCTGATATTGATAGGTTGCTTCAATTGAATTTACTATTTATCATCCTCAAAATGAAAGCGATATTTAGACGTGTAAATCTTATGAGACTAGCGCAATTTCATTTTACTTCGTTCTTCGGCAGTCCATAAAGTAAATGTCAAGAGTATATGAGATGCAAAATTTATGAAATAGCAGCCCTTATACATATTTAGTGTAATCCCAAGAGACGCTCCTAAATGTTTTTCTTAATTATCCAATTATTTCTAGAATATCCTTAGTAAAATTTTTTGATTTTATTATATGATAATTTAGATAATATATATATTATTTAAAAAAATGTAGATGTTTATAAAATTATATTAACCCAAAAAAAGTTATTAAAATTAAACCTTAATATAAAATAAAAACCTAATTTTTGTCATGCAAAAAAATATATTTGATTTTTATACTGAATGATATTTACTTTTCTTAAAAAAAATACAAATACAAAAAAAATTAAGTATTTTTTTTAGTTTAATCTCATTTTTCAATTTATGTACTACAGTTCTAATTACAAATTATTTTTATCTATAGCTCAATTCATATTTAAATACGTATATCTAAAATTAAATTTTATAGACAATTATAAGATTGAAACAAACTTTTGAAACTTAAAATATTTCTTCCAGATTCAAGTTTTGTAAAATTTGATATTAATTTTACTTTTTTTGTAATTCTTTTAATATTAAGAAGAAAACCTTATTCAAATTAACTTATAGATGTAAAAATCTTTTTCTTTAATATTTAAGATTTTTTTGTTAAATTTGGTTTTTCCCTTTATTCATTTAATTAAAAAACATGATTTTTTTTAAGTTACCCTTTTTTTATTTTAAAACCGTTAAATGTTTTAATTTAAAAGACAAACAAAAATAAATGAGTTTTAATTTATCTTGTTTTCTAATTTGAGTATTTTAAGTGCTTTTTTATATTTCTTAATATAAATTTGAAAAAAGCAATATTTTATTAAAGGATTCTAATTCTAAAAACAACTTTTTTAAAACCTTGTATTTTTTTACATTTTATGTAATTATTTATTTTTCGACTTTAAGATATTGGAAAGAATTTTGTTGAAATTTTTATCAGCTCATGAGATTTGCCAATATGGGAACTTGCCAAATTTACGTTATGCAATATCCGATCACTACAAGGGAACACGGATTCCCTTGTAGAAAACTTAGCTTATTTGGTCAAACTTTTGCAAGCTGCTAATGTTAGACTCACATATAAGCTAGTAAGAACTGATATTGAAAGCCATTATTATGTCAATCTGACAATCTCTTAACATCATCAGGGAAAGACTCAGATAAGACGTAACACTTGCAGAACACAGTAGACTTCTACTAGGGAGAGTGATGGATCATTTCGAGGTTTGATATAACTCCTCCTTTCAATTCAAACATAGAGTTTAGTTGCTTAGGGCGATAAACATCTAAGGGGTGACACATTATAGGGATAGCTCAATCCAAATCCTAGGTGTGGCTTCGATTTTTTGATGACCTATTTATTGTTTGGGATAAAGCTATACAGACTAGCAAATTTTCTACAGCACAATAATAACATGAAGCTAAGCATTAGGTTCATAATGGAGTTGAAAATTGAGTAAACAAAATCCTTCTTAGACGTTCTTGTAAAGAGCAATAATCATGAGCCTATCGCAAATCAATAATCACATGACAATACCTACAGGGCAACTTCAAACATCGTCATTCAACAAAGATGAGAATCATTAAAACCTTGTTTAGGATGGCAGCTATAACATGTAGCAACAAATTTGACCTTAACAGCGAAACAAAAGACTTCACCAAGGACACAGCATAACAGATGTCCAAAACAGATATCATTAAAAACACAGAAAATTAATTAATAATTATCTATTAAAGAAGCAACAGATGGATTTTACAGGGCGTTTAATTAACGACTCCGTACATCAATAACCTAGAAGCAACTTATATTACACAAAATCAAAGAATCTTCAGCCAGTCCAGTGTTGATATTCCGAGCATCTAGAGACCTCTACTGTAAGATTGGTCATACACTTCTAGTATATAAATAAGCATAAACAATAGATGTTGTTAGTTTATACTTGATAACGGTTAGAGATTCTTTTGAACCGAAACGTCGTGCTGAAGTTAAGATTAAGACAATAAAAGTTCGAACTTATATACGATCTAAATTATCTATTAATTACAAATTTTAAAAATTCATTCAATTTAAAAAAAAAAACTAAAAAAATTAATATTAAAAAAAGTTAACTTAATGTCGGCATAAATTGATATTTATTGTATTGCTTAAATTATATTATAACGCCGTGATACAAAAATAAAAATCTAAAAGTCAACGTTGGGATTTCTAAAAATTCCATACAAAATAATCTTGCTAAAGTTTTAGGAACTCATGAAAAGTTCCAATAAGTTTTACCTGAACGGAGTTTCTTATTCGAACTATATTGCGCTCTGTAGCTTTAAGCAATTTAATCCTAAATTAAATTTTTTTCCTTCCACCTTTTAGTGCTATCGGATAATTTTGCCATAGGAAAAAAGTACCTTAATTATACCAGGCAGCTGTTTTTTTTTTTTGAAATTTGATAATCCGAACTTTAATTAAAAGTAATTACTGAGCTTTGCAGAGTGGTAGTTAGTGTGTTTTTTCCAGATTCAGATTTAAAAATTTAATTAAGCATAGGAAGAGTTTTTGGTAAAATAAATATATAGACGTGAAATATTTATGCGTCATTATATGCGTCTATTATGTATTAGTCGTGGTAATTAAAATAAATATAGAAATCTCATTAAACATAAAATTAAAAACAGAGTTAAAACATATTATACGAATATGTATTCTCTACATGATTTTTCTAGTAGTTAGAAACAGAATTTACATTATCGGAGATAAAATTAAAAATTGACATATAAGGATTAAATCAGCGTTAATAGTATCAGCTACATTATCAAAATTACCAGACTGAAAATAATGTATGTATTGAGTGTCATCAGTAGAATTTATATGTATTTCAGAATGTTTAACAAGACCTGATAAATCTAAAGTATGTATAAAGAATATTAATGGGCCTAGAATCGGCCCTAGTTGTACACTAAAAATTATATTTTTTGACATAGAATATTTATTATTCACTCTCACTTTTTGGGTACTACACTACAAGGAAGTTTTAGAAAAGGACAAAACAACATCACTACGGCCATTATATTTCAGTTTCGCAACAAGCAAATCATGTTCGATGACATTAAATTATTTCGAGAAATCAAGAGAACTTTCGAGATTACGGGAGGCAAACTTATCGGACACAAATCTTGAACACTTTCAGGTCAAAAGGCTTTGTAAATCGAATATATCACCGACTCATTCCAGGCTCTGAAAAAATATTTTACTTCCAAACAACAATTTATAATATAAGTGACATGATCCAGAATATTAGGGAGACCTAAGTGTAACGTCAAGTTATGTTATCAATACTAATATCAAAGAAAATATATATATTCCAAATGTATTAATATTAATCTCAATCAAACCTGAAGTCGTTAAATTAATATTAACTATGATTTTTAAAATCTCGTCCTTTGATACTTCTAAAAGGGTTAGTTAAGCATGAAGAACATGATTTTGTATTGTAATTGCTTTTAATTACACACGAACATTAGGTAAGGCAATAATGTTTTCCGTTATAAAATAATTTTTTGTCTGAGTCTGTAATGTCATGTAAGTTATTTAAAGATATTGAGTGTATATCTGACTCAAATTGATGTACATTTATGTTTTTAAAGCAACGTATTTTCTTAACAGTGGGATCTATCGCGACTACATTAAAATGAGATCCTTATCACCTATGTCACCACTTTGAACTGTGCCATTAGCAATCACCGACTCGCGGTTAGTTAAAATTGCATAATCAATAAAGGTAGCAGAATAGAGAGCAATAAGACGTGGTTCATGTATAATTTGAATAAGACAAAGAGCGTTAAATAAATCATTTATTTAAAATACATCCCAATTCTTAAGTAAAGTAAAGATAAGTTAAACTCACCTATGCAATAAATAACTTCATACATTGGAATTAAATTTATTAGCAAATTTTTAAAATGATTTGAACAGTACACTTGCTAATATGGATGGTCTCTATACGACTCGAATAGCAATATTTTCCATCACTGATTGAGAATTTAAGCAACAAGCGCTTTATTGGACATAGGAAATTAATTATAAAAAATTATATCTAATCTTCTATATTATAAGCTTCGACACATCTCTCACTCTCATGTCTATTATACCCTTAGAGTTTAAATCCAAAAATCTTAAAGTTTTAAATGTTTTCTCTAACTAATTGTTGCTAAATCCGATATTATCATAATTTTTATTTAGAATTAGATGCTAAATTAATAAAAGTGAACATAACATTAACATGTATTATAGTATAATACCACAAAAAAAAAGATTTTAAGAATATGTATCAATAAAAACCTATAAAATTAAATATTTTTTTAAAATCTAAAATTTAAAAAATTTACGGAATTCATAATGTGGATAATAAAATTTATGTAAAAAAACAATCTTACACATCTTTATTCCTATATATCATATTCTTTCTTCGTTCCATCTGCACTGACATACTTAATTCTATAATAAAGTCAAAAATTAATTTCATTACAAGGTAACAGAGTGAGGTAAAATTATTAAAAATATAATGGGAAGGAAAATAATACGAAATACAGTTTATAAACCTATATGCTTATAGTCTAATAATTCTTTGGTATGGTATGTTGTTCTGAGTGTACACAAGAATTATAATATTATATATGTATTTAGGTATTGCATATAATTATACTACTTTTCTTTTACAGTATGCTTCACCTTCAAGTTGATCAATATTTTGCCCTGTACAAAAGTGTCATAAGGAAAAAACATTCCACAAAAGATAACTATTTTAGGTTATATAAAACTATTTTTATTACTAGTTTTAAATAAATTATCCTAATTTGCTTTTAATTAAAAGACTTTCAGAGCAAGGTAATATTTGACTCAGTTTCCCTTTTATAAAAACATTTTCGGCATCCCCTCATATAAGGCTAATATTTTATTTATTAAGGGTACAAAAATAACGAGTTTAGAAGATCTCTCTAAAAAAAATACAAATTATTTATTGTGGCCTTTATTTTATTTTTATTAATGTTACTCTATATTTAATAAAAATTATCGTAGATAATCGAAATCTGTAAGGTAAAAACATTTACCAGCATAATACTGATTTAAATGAAATATTTATTAGAAACCCAATTTTCTAACTAAATTTCTTATTTATAAGCTTGTGTATATCATAGCCATTTAGGTTATGCCAAAATATCTAAAAGTTGCAAAATTATTTATGTACCTTACCATCTAAATATTACCATCATACCAAATTTATCTATCTCATTATAATTTAAGTAATAATTTTTTTCATTAACATTTAGATCAAAGCTCCTCCTTTCTATATAATAATGAACCTTAGGTAATGACATTTGGGAGCCAAAAAGTGAACAACACGTAAACCATGTCAAATCCTATACAAACGCTCAAAAAAGAATTAACATTTTATCAAATGCTCCCACATGAATACTAAAAGTTGGCGTTAACTTTGCTCGTTATTTCCGTGTGAGGCATCTTTAAAAACTCAAACTTTCCGGGCTGTTTCTAAGCGACTTATCTATGTCAACATCTGTCGCTTGAAAGTTTATAGCTGCTGAGGTCGCGGTTTGAAATCCCCAGCAGCTATTATTCGAGCTGTTGAATGAGGAAATAGTTGCTGAGGTGAAAAAGATTCTCTTTGCTTTTTATTATGGTTAGTTGTACATATTTTTGCATTTATTTATTTCAGTCTTTGGTAATTGTTATGAAACTATGAGCCATAACTTACTTATACAATTGTGAAACGAACAATTATGGGATATAACATATTACGTTATATATAGGAATACATCAGTAACACGATCAATAAAACCTATAGTTTTACGATTTAGGGCGTCATCCGACTAATTTAAAAGACATGTTCAGGACGTGAAGTGTTATTTACCATTTATGTTTCGAGCAGTAGAGTATGTATGTGTGGCGTATGAGTAGAAATAGTTGCTAATTTAGACATGTAGACGTGGACCTAATTCCTTAAATAAGAAAAAATGTTAAATTTATTCATTTATTCTCAGGTAAATTGTAATCAAATTTACTTAATAGCTGTTTAAACATGTCTTTATACTAAACAAATATGTGCAATCCATATAACTCTAATCGACGCTTTGAAAGGCAATGAACCTTTATTTTCCCGTATATGTTTTTATAAGATTCCTTTTATATGAACCGAGCCCTGGAAGGGTTTTGAACACACAAGTTAGATGGATATATAAATTCGCCTCTATAAACCTTTTGTAAACTTCCACAAGATAAATATTAGCTTAGGATGATTCATAATCCTGTTATGTATTCTCAGAAAAGGTTTTTAGTAGCAGAGCTGAAATGTCTAAATATATCAGTTATTTCTTTAACTCCCAACATAAATAGTATGAAAGGTAAATAATTTAGTTATATAAATATGTATATTATATGTAAATCTGTTACGAATCTACTAAGATATAAGTTTTACGTTCATTGTTATTTAATTTTATATTGCGAGTTCATAAATTAATCTAATAGAGGGGTTTGGGCTGCTATGGGCTACATAATTGAGTTTAATAATATCTGCAATAGGGATCCAAATTTCAGCAATTTTTCGTTTTATGTTACAGATTGTTGTAGTTTCAATAATTTGGATTGCGCATACTTGTTGATTTTGAATGTTAAATATTATATTTTAATATTCTCTAAAGGGTTAAAGACTGCGACAGTATGTAAGGCGAGAAATTCTACTAGACCAGAAAATAATTTGAGTAATTAATTTGTTAGAAATCTTTTTTTTTACTTATTCTTACTTGTACCTAATAACTTAATGTGTACCCTAACCAGCCAAGTTATGCATAATAAAATAATTATATGTAAGTGAACAAGAATAGTGATTTTAAATTTATTTAACATCATAGCTTAAATTTAGCAATTCTATAGCTCTCGTAAAAATCCTTAAAAGAGTGCACTGGTATCAAAGATATATTACATGTATAGTGTGTAACCTTCATCAAACTAAAATGTTATATAATATATCAAAAAATATTATTTTTATATATTATCTATTTCTTCTAACAAATAATTTAAAAGTTTTTTTTCTGGGAATTTTTTTATTGAGCCCATGTGTTTAATATTTTCTGGTAAATATTATATGCTATGGCGGCTTAATTAGCTAAACTACGTATAGCTACATTAGTCGTAATATCATCTCAGTATAGCTTATGTTCAGTTGTATATTGCTTCAGAAAATTTTCAAAAATTACCACTCTAATATTTGAATTTTTGGATTTTAGTAGTCACTTTAAAAATACATTTACCCTGTTTAATTAAACGCGCTTTTTTCAGAATTATACACCAAACTCCTTATAGAGCTCTACAGTGTTTGTATGTCAACTAATTTTAAATAACAGTTCCAATATCTTATTTTGCAATATACGCATTTTAATAAAATTTACCTACATGAATTTCACAAAGAAAGAAGGTATCCAATATATACACATATTGCTCTTAAATGTCAAACTGTCCCAAGCTCTGTATATAGCGCCTAGCATTGGAATATTTCTACTTGCTACTTATTTAATTAAAATATTATTTATTTTTAATAATCAGAACCCTAGAAAATTTATTCTTTTCTTTAATGAGTAAAAAATGTGTTTTTGAAATATTAAATTTAAGTTTATTGCACGGTAACCCTTTGAAATACTTTTCCAAATCTATATTAACTACAAGGTCCAGGTTTTTTAGCTCACTATCACTATACAGCAAAACTGTCTGATCTGCAAACACAAATTAGTGCTCCTAAGACAGACCACATAAATTAAGTACAGTATTGACCCAAGAACCGAACCCTGTGAAACTTTACACTTGCTCAATTTAATGATACTGGCTAACTGATTAATATAGGTTTACGTATAAGCGAATAGTAAGCAAAAATGTATGGTAATAAAAGACATTTTATCAACTTAAGCTTTGGTAAGTCAACGATCATTTAATCTACATCGAGTCATTTAAGAACATCTTAACTAAAGTACTTTATGTAATTATTAAATTAAAAAAACGATAAAGTCTCAAAATCATTCAAGTACATGCACCAACTAGTACAAACACCGACGATGAATTAGATCTTTTTTATGAGGATGTGAGCCTAGCCTGGGAAGACCAGAAAACTTAATATAATTTTGTGACTTTAATGCTAAAGTGGGTCCAACACCTCGCTTGGATGCTCTGGTTCGTAGGGCAAAAGCAAGTCTGACAAAAAATGAGACTAACTTTATAATAACTGATAATTAATTGTCAATATCAATAAGGATGTATCAGTACTAAATAAATTTACCATTGGCGGTGACCACTGTATGGTAAGAGCAAAAGTTTATCTTAATTTAGGAATTTGTCAAATAATTGTCAAGACGTCAAACGAAAAACCTTGCCGTCCACCGATTGATACTTATAAATTTTAACAATATATTTAGAGCCTTATAAAAGAACTTGACATATACTCAAATATAAAAAAAGCAAAAATATAACTAATTTAAATGATACTCTCTTGTAAGGGTCCTGAATGCCAAAATAAAAATTCCCCAGAAACTAAAAGATACAAAAGGAGAAGCGAAGAAACCAGATTACTAATGCAAAAAAAAGAAACAAAAGAGGTGAAGGACAAACCACAGAGGAATAGCTAAAGGAAATAAATAGAAAAATCCTCAAAGCAATAAGAAGAAACATAAGCAGGTACAAAGAGAGAGAAATTAACTGAACCTCAGAAAATAACAAAAGCATGAAGGTACTCTTTAGAGCTTTTTTGTGTAAAGTTCCAAAAACTGGATAATTGTATTATAATCCTGCTTTACAAAAATTAGAGATAAAGCAGAATTAGAGAACTATCCATCAACAAACCTCTTAAATCATCTTAAAAAATTGTTTACTCGAATTATGTCTACTCGACTGGAAAATAAATTAAATTTTTATTAACCTATGAAACAGGTAGGCTTTCGTCGTGGATTTGAAACAAATAAACACTTTCAAAACATCAAAACACTTATAGAAAAGACACGTATTCATTTAACTACAACAGATCTTTAGTTGTAACATTCATGGACTTTCACACAATCTTCGATACAATGCTGTGAGCTAAATGAATTATGGAATGCACTTAGTTCTATTATATTAGACCATTGTGTAGAGCCGATCACCGATATATAAAACTCTTTTACAATATCTACAAAAATAGAGTATTGACAGTAAAACCAGCTTTATGACTATTAAACGTGCTGTTCGTTGTTTAAAGTGACACAATATCACCAAAACTGTTTAATACGAACTCATTCAAATAGTTCGACTTTAGTCAGAGAGGTATAAACAAACCTAAACATATAGCGCTATTCTCGAATAACCTAGAAGAAATGCGACTGTAGCGAGGGTACTTACGTACTTGCCGTATGTCCACCCTCTAACCTTTGACGTCGCAGGGTATCCGTTAACTCCCCTCACTATTTCTTTGTACAGTTATAGGAGAAAAAGCTGACAAAATGCCTCGGGCGCCACTCTAAGTAATTAAAGGGGCTTAGAGTCCTCTCTAGCCTCTCGGGTAAGCCTTTAGACAGTGGAGAAACCAGGTAAAGATTGAAATTAGACTGTCCGGTTATAATGAGATCTTATTGCTCTAAATCTTTATTATTACAAATATTAGTAAGTAACAGTTTTGGTTGCTTAAAACTAAATGAACAAAAGTGTCCTTAAAATCTAACAATTCCCATCACCAATTTCTATGATTAAGCACAGGCAGTTATTTCGGAAAATGTACTGAAAAATTCGGCACTCTATTAATGACGCAAAATAGTATGATTTAAGGGGAATTATGATGTTTTGTACAAGCGGTTACGGATGACATTCGTGAAGCAAAGCCGGAAACTCAACACCAATCAAGCGAAGCAATCTCAATCAATCGGTCAACATTTACCTCTGTTAATATACGGATAGTAATTATATTATCACGGACTCGGTTATTACTTGTCTTTTACCATTTTGAGAAGACAAGTAATACTTAATAAACGCGGCTACTGCCTGCCCTATAAAACACAAAGAAAGATAGTGTCCAAGCAGTAGTTTTCCTGAATAAAATAATTAACGAAACGGTACGGTCGCGGACAGAGCAGAAAATAAAAGGTCAACAATAAAAATTATCAATTAAATATAAAATAAATCCGCAGTGAGTGTTTCTATGGTTGCAAACAAGAATGTAAATTTTCGCAAAATGAACTAATGAAACATTGGTTTAATCACCCGTTTACTACCTGCCCTACAAAATACGAAGAAAGATAGTGTCCAGGTAGTAAATGAACAAAACCGCGCTGCTGCCTGCCCTACAAAACACGAAGAAAGATAGTGTCCAAACCACAGTTTTAAAAGTTCATAAAGCGGAACGGAATCAATATGAATATTCTAATAATTAATCACAGATAAAAACTCACAGCGGAAAAATAAAATACCACCGTCTTCCAAGTGTGTAAAAATGGTAACTAAAATACCGTAACGCGGATAATTTTACGATTATTTTATAAATATATCCCGCTTACTACCTGCCCTACAAAACACGAAGAAAGATAGTGTCCAGGTACTAATTTAACAAAAACGCGCTGCTGCCTGCCCTACAAAACACCAAGAAAGAAAGATAGTGTACAGGCACCAGTTATCAATCGCGAGTCACATCCCTAGAATAGTTATTATAGCTCACTATGTAAATTGTCTCTATATATACGATCGTCGTTAGGTTAAGTTTAGCATTAGTTCCGTGTCAAAGCTCGCTGTTCAAGATTATTGTTCACCATACGTTTATACTCCTAGTTAATCTTATTTTAATAAATGTTTTTTAAAAGAAGCTCCGTCGATCTTGTTATTTAACCCGCGGCTGTTGCTTGCCTCACAAAACACGAAGAAAGATGGACCCAAACAACAGTTTCAAAATTAAATAACACGGAACGGAACGGAATGATATCAATAGCAACGGATTCGATAAAAATCTTTATACGCGAGCTTGGAAGCGGCCGGTCAACTGTCAACAGGTGGCTCTTACCTAACCCAATTCACACTGTCAACGTCAAGACAAAATTAAACGTAAATATTGAAAATTTAACGGTATGGTACGACCTTACTGCGACGAATATGTCACCTTGGTGGCTGGAACCTTTTTATACCCATCGCAGGAATTTGGATGCCGACGACTCACGAACATCCTCGGAACCAATCGTTGGATAAAAATGCAATTGGGAAAACTTAATGAAAATAGAGTTTTTCCTCATGAAAACGATTCAGATTTATAGGCGATGACCTTATATGGTAAACAAACTTAGTTTCAGCTCTCAAAACCTGGTATTTCTAGGTGAAAACAGCGAAACAAAATCTGGTCACATGTGTACAAGAAAACCGGCTTTTCAGGAAAACCGCGGGACACTCAATCGTAATTTATATTATATTTTGCCACACCAGGCATGCACCTTCATTTAACAGGGCTTTTTAAGGTAGGTAAACCTTGAAACTTGCAAAATAGAACATGTAAACAATGCAACAGCATGAAAGGAAAATTTCATGAAAATAATCGGAAAACTGGGAGCATAGTGATGAAAACCCTCTCAGTTTTAGGAATTTGTGGTTCTTTATTATCCTAAGAATAACCAGGGCTAAAAACAATCAAGGCCAGAGACTACAACATAGTCAACGGAGAACTAAGTATAACTTATAAGAAATCGAAACTTTCCCGGATACTATCAGGCTAGAAACCTCTTTAAGTTGGTTTCTTTATGTATGTTTACAATTATTATAAACCCCTCATGACTCACAGGTAAAGCTTAAAATGTATCTTTTTGTTATGTAAATTATAAACTTGGAGGTTAAAATGTTAACGGAGCAAAATTATCTAAGTTGTCTTATAAAAGACTGCCTGGGCTTACCCTTATTTCTATAAAATAAAGACAAAATCTTGTAACTTCGTTACACGACTAATATTACGGACCTGCAAGAGGTGTGTGGAAAAGTCGCTCTTAATATCAGTATGTCAAAAATAAAATTTAAGGCAAACCTTATTCCCAGCTGTGACTTGAAAATTGGTAGAACTGATATTTAAATGGTAGAAAGATATATATGTGTAACTTGACTACGAGATAAGAATCTAAAGGGACTTAAAGAGATTTTTAAGAATGACATTTCCAACCCTATTAACATCAATAGCTAAGAAACTTAAAGATACACATAGGAAGAAAAAGAGTTTCATGCTTGCTATGACCTTTAGGGACAATATAAGAATTCCAATTAAGCTATTGCTCCATTTTATTTAATTGGAACTGGGCTGGCCAGGTTTCACGGATGCAGGATGAGCGAAGTTGTAAGTGTTTTCATAACTAGTTTGTTAACTTTTAAGCGTAAATGTATTATCTCTTTTAAATCATTCATGAATAACATAAATGACCTATAATTCTTAACTATCCTTAAGTTCTAAGTTTATTGTAACATATCCATTTAAGTTATGCAAGAAAAGTGTTTTTAAAAGTGTATCTAACTATTTACGATTTTTTTAAATAAGACCATACCGCAATTACTCATATCCACATAACTCAAGGAACAGTAAGTTCAAATATATTCTTTTTTAAAAAGAAGTTTTTTTTGAATATGCTTGTTTTTAGTAAACACAGTTTTAAGAGGCAGAAGTTAGTAAGGTAAAATTTAGCGCACATGTCAAGGTACTATCTTCTGTCTAGCATATCACAATAAATGACAAAAAATTTATATTACGTTAGCTTATATTAGTTAGCTATGTCAGAACTCTTTCAGATTTCCGACTTACTATTCATTGTTGAGTTGCTAGTTATCTTTTATTGCAATTTTAGGCTAAAATAACTAAAATTTAGGGTGTTGAATAAGCAGCAGCTAGAAATGAAAACCTAATATCTAGCAATCTGAGGCAAGATGCTAGTCTAAACTAATTTTTACAATTGAAAACTAATTTATCATCAATTTCTTTATAGGTTGCATAATGATATTATTGTCAATATTACTAAAGATTAGCCCGCCTAATATTTGATAAGGTTGGCTTCTAAGGGTTAGGTGAGTTTATTTCGGAACCGATTTATTTTTGGGGCTTACGCTCATAAAAACATTGGTTCACAATATAAAATAATAAAATATAATTTTATTTGATCTCTTGTTTTAGATTAGTAATATTCAGCTAATCTATTTTTGCTAGCATTCTTATTTATGTTATTATTATAGAATCACTCGTTTTTGAAGAGCATTTTAGTGAAAAGTGAAATTTATTTATAATACATTTCTTAATATTCACTTACTCTTTTAAAATTAATTTAGTTTATTATACAAAAAAAATATTTCAAAATTCTTAATATTCATTTAAAAAATTATAGTACTATTTTGTACTTAACTACTTAACAACCCTCAACAAATTCTAAATTTTATAATTAAATACGTGGCAAGAGTCTTTACATTAAAGAAGTTTAATTTAACACTATTTTACCCTTTAAATCACGAAATACTTCCAATTACGCCTTCCCTTTAATTATTTCATTTACTTTCACTTTGAGGTGCGTGCGTGACTGCGTAGCTTTTAAGAGCTTTAAAGACCTTTTGCTACTGTAGTATCATAAAAGAACGAACGTAAAGAAATTGTGGTAAATTAAATAATTATGAAGAAAATAATTAAAAGGGAGCAGCTGAGAATTTCTTTTAAGATTATTGCTTTATTATGTCTAAACTATAATGTTTTATTTATTGCTTTGGCTTTAGATTATCTAAATTAAATTAAAAATACTATTACAGTTTTATAATACATCTAGTAATTTTAGAAAACATAAAAATCTCGAATTACACTTCTAAAAAAGGACAATAATAGTTCCAGACTTCATTAAAAATGAAAATGATGACGCGTCGCTATGTATCTCCTCCGGTTCTGTCTGGCGTTCTTGGCTTTTATAACCGACTTAACAATGCGCCTTTTTAACCTCTCGTTACTCCGTGTTATTCGTTCTTTTTTACGGCGGAAACATTTATTTTTCTGCCCGTAAAATGCGTCCTTTTAATTTATTACCTTCGCCTTAAAAGTCATAAAATATGCATAATGTTGCTGCTTTTCTTTTTTTGTTCCTCCGTACTGTCCCAACCAATTTCCTATTCAATTTCCATCTCATTTTTCTGACGGATCTGACTTTAATTTACATTTCGCGACATCGCAAGGATTTTACTTTGAATTATCTTTTATTATTATTTCAAGTAAACGTGTTTAAGAACTGGATTTAGTTCTTAAACACATTTAACCAGCGAGTTGGTTTGTTACTTTTCATCGTAACCTAACTGGTGCAGAACTTAAATTTGAATTTAATTCTTATTTTTAATAATCTTGCTAGCTTTAAAATCCTTCGCATAAGCAAGCAATATAATATAAGTAAGCAACTAACAGGATTATTTTAGTTTTATTAATATTCTGCGCAAATCTTTTTTTATTGTTAAGATTAATTTAGATAAAAGTTTAAAAAATATTTGGCTTTAGCACACTTTGCGTTCCTGTGGCTTAACTGCAACATATATTGACTAAAGATGTCATTAAATGCGTTCAGATCAGCATTTGTTTTATTAACAGCTTCTTGATATTCAGAAGGAAAAACGAATAATAAATTTGGGTAAACAAACAAACAAACAAAAAACAGTGTCTTGGTCTCATAAGCAAATTTTTATTGGCTACACGTGTTTCACCCGATATAAGCAGGGCATCATCAGGCCTTAGGACCTATACATACACTGCAAAACTAAGTTTAGTACACATACACTGTAAACTGAGATGCCCTGTTTATACAGGGCAAAACACGTGTAGCTAATAATAATTTGCTTATGAGACCGTGAGATTGTTTTTTGTTTGTTTGTTTATATTTTGTGTGGTCTCTTGGAGAAAATGGATGAGAATTTTATATAAATTTTGGTGTTATCTGCAGAAAGATGGTACATTAGATAAAACATTATCAATCTTCACAGGTTGACCCTAATCTCCAAAAAAAAAATTCCAATCATCGTAGTTGCAGTGTTACCAAAGCCCACATAGTGCATTAAAAGCCTTTGTAAAGTCCAACAGTACCAATGCGGTCATTTTATTATTATCTCTTTTATAAATAATATCATCGACCACGTCCGTCATCGCTTATTGTGCAACTATATCCGCTTTTAAATCTTAGAAAAAGTATTAGAAATAGCCTAAGACTCTAAACAAGGTTCGAAGCACATTAGTCGACCTAAAATGGGCGTAATCTGTGGGATTATTTATTTTAGGAAGTGGAGCCACAATTGCCTGTCTTCCAAGGCTCAGGAAAATAGCTTTGTTTTATTTATTTATTTATTATGTGTGCAATATATTCGCAGATATAAGGACAACAAAGTTAAATTAAAGTTTCACTAAGACCATCCGAACCAAACCTTTACTTTTCAGTTTACCTAATATTTGATGTACTATATGAATTTCCACAGGTTTGAATTCTAGTAGTGAACTTGGATTGCTTTTTATATTCTGAGACTAAAAGCTTTGGTAGAATCAACAAAGAAATTGTTTAATTTTTCAACATCCTTAAAATGCTCAAGGGAATCGTTTTTATTTTCGATGGTGTAAGTTTATTAAGTTCTTGCCATTTTCTTTGCTACTACAATTTTTAAATTTATGTCGATAGTATGCTTTGCAATCCATTTATATAGGCGATGTTACCAAGTTACGTAGTGTATTTTAATAATCCCATTTTGCCGGAAAATTGCTGCGGTTCAATTCGCGAAAAGTTTTGTCTCTTAGACTTTGCATTTTTTTAATCGTTTCGGTGATCCATGCTTGAAATGGTTTTTTACGTAGCTTTTTTTAGCGAATTTCTTGAAAAATATAGGGAAAGTCAGAAAATATGCTGCTCTTGCTCTTAAACCTGTACAACTTTACCCTGTAGGCCTATTCGTGGAATGGCTTTTAAAACTCTCTCAGAGTAACAACTGTAAAAATTATTTAGTCATGTCTCAAATTAGGGCTTCCTAAATGCCTGTGTCACTACACTAAAAATTTAAATGTGTCAGTACCCCAACGACATATCTTATAAAATCCATATTTTCCTAGAAAAACGTTTAGTTACTTATCTTCTTGACTGATTAAAATACTTTATACTAGAATTATTTACACCGATAAGGAACGAGAATTATCAAAATATTTAATTGGAGTGGTTGGAAGTAATGCCCTATTAAAATAGGTTAAGCGGATTTACCGTCCACGGTAACTACTTGTTCCAAAGATTTACACTTTTAACGAGCTCCTAAAATATGCAAAGCTTCGTGCTAAATTCAAAATAATACTTATTTGCTATAACATTAAGAGCACCTTTAAGCAACTAAAATTAGAAGTATATCAAAACACTCCTCACAATTATACTAATCCTAGCCTTCTTACTTGCCTAAATATATTTAACTCAAATGCATTATGATATTTAATCCCCACATTCATTACGATAGGCATCCCCCTTGTCCTCCTTATCTACACGAGACATCATCGTAATCAAAAGCTGAGGGGATTCAGTCAAGTAGATACACCGTGACTCCCTCCTTTTAACGATAAAGTCACGTACAAAACAAAGATCAACTTACGCGTTAATAAAGTCTGAGTGCATCTTGGTAAATCCCCTATTTCCGGGTTTAGATTAAATTGTAGCATCGTAGATAAAAGCTTCTTTTATACTCCTCGGAGCGTCGTAATTAAGATACATCATGATTAAACGTAAATCTTACTATGGCTCATTGCGACTAAAATAGCATTTTTTTCACTTAGATACCGGCATTTTTGGTAAAGAATAAATCCTAAGAGGTTTTTCTATAACACCTACAAAGAGTTATGCGAAATTTCAATAATAGTTCCTATGCATGAGACTTTTATTTCCATATTAATGAGTTCGTTCGAGTCACTTGGGAGTCTAAAAGCCTGATTAATATGACTTTTATGGATTAGTTTGATGACAATTGATTTAGTCGAGATCCATGGATTTCTATTGCATGTTGAATATATGCTTGTTTATATTTATTTAAATTTAAATCTTGTACTAAAATTACCTTGATTTCAGTTAAACAAAAGTTTATGGAGGCTGTGAATCTCTATGGAAACAGTATGGTGCCTATTATCTATTTAGAAATAGGCGAAGTCTCTGTTCAATAAGTATCTTATTTGTAATACAATCCTGTTTTAAAAAATTAACTCAGACTATCTGACCCACAAATTATGTATTGAGCCTAATGGACAACCTTAGCAGTACCAACGATTGTTGTTATTTCGCAAATATAATAGAATGCAATATGTAACAACTTAAATTAAATTGTGTACATTTGAATTATTTTATTTATGATATACTTTTGTGCAAAATAAATAAACATTAATACTAATATTATTGAAGAATTTTGTTTTAATTTTGAAAAGAACCCTCAAAACCACTTCTATTGAACTTATTTTTCTTACTTTTTATTTGCCTCACGTCGCCTTCCATTGCCTTGTCGAGATAAAACCAACAAGTAAAAGGACATGTGAGAGATTTATGACTTGACTAGATAATTGGATTTTTTTCAAATATTTCAAAACTTATTTATATAACAAAATTTCCTTTATTATTTATTATATGATAACTTTAGATATATATTTTCTATCCGTGGATCACTTGCACTCTAAGGTTTAAAGAATTTATATTTTTACTTAAAAAAGCTTTTTTATGCACAAGGGCCTAAAAAGTAATTTTGACAATTATTGAACATTTAACTTATAATTTATCATAATTATCAGTGAATTAAAATTTATTTTAGACAAAAAAATTACCCACGGGGTAGCAACCGAACCAAACATTTATAATAATTTAGTTGTTCTCGCCCAACTTAGCGGGAAATATTAAGAAACCTTTTGGTTCCTAGGTAGAATGTATATTGTTAATTAGCTTATGGGACATATAATTAGACCTAGTTGCATGTTTACATATTAACGCTAAGTTTAAGTATAATTGTTATGATTGTCATATAGTTATAGTGGATGTTACTACACTACACATTATTAAATTACGTAAGTACATATATTCGCCTAGATTAAAAAACAAAAAATAGCAATAAAATGCAAATACTCTGTTCTAAAAGTCTGCTTGTCAGTTATTCTAGGGTAGCTGTTAAAAATTAAGTTTTTATATAAAATATTTCGGGTTAAAATCCGCTCAATATGTAATAAGTTTAAAGCGCAAAACCTACTGGGTGTTTTAGATGTTTTAAATAGGTCTAAAGATGCTGTGCAAGATGAGCAAATACGTGTCACTTTGTTAAATATATTTTATATGCGAGTATTATGACTAAAACTTTTGTTTTTTATGTTTGTAAAAATATATACTTGATAAAGATATTTAATGAATGGAAAACCTAAATAACATCTTTAAATTATGTAATACTTTAAGTTGGTGGAGTAAATGACTGAATTGAATACTCTCAGTAATACACAAATCTATATTTAAGGAAAGGATACGCTTACCAAAATAACACTTCTTAACCTCCTAACATAGCTCGCTTTTGTTACTTAAAAAATAATAATTATTTATATTTCACAGCCAAGCGAAGGGTTCAAAAAATTAAACAACGAAGTTATGTCAGTTGACGATAGAAAACTAAGTTAGCTATAGATTTAAAAGGACCTTAAGAATGATTAAAATATAATTATTATATTGTTTTTAAATATTATTATTTTATAAATTTAATATTGATTTAAATTTAATTTAAGAATTTTAAACTAGTTACGCAATTGCGGAAAGCTTACAAATTACCTAATATGAGAAGAGAGAGAAATGAATCTAGGACAATTTATTTTTAATTGAAACTGCATGAACCTTACACCTATAAATCTAATTAATGTGTTAATTTTCATAACTCAGCTTACTACACTATTTTAATAATTTAATGATAAATGAAATAGTTTCATAAACAATTTTTTCCTTAAAGGCTTAAGCTAAATGGCTATAAAAACGTTTAAATTGTATATAGTTATTATATGCCATATATACAATTTAAACTAAAATACATTTACCATAAATCCAGACCGGACGATGATCAATATTTTTAACTACAAGATAAAAAGTGAAGATAACTGAATCGTAAAACATTAAATTTTTATTTACCTAAATTAAATCTTCCAAAGGGGACCAAAAATATTATGCCTTCATAATACACCGAAACTTCTATGTAAATAATCTATTAAGTAAATATCATTACATTAGCGAATAGTAAAATTTAATCCCAAATATAAACCGATGACTTTAATCTGACAATTTTTAATGTTCGTACTTTGCTTTTCTACACCAGAAAGAAAGTCCAGGAACTGACATCCATCAATGTCAATTGATACGAATGTACAGACAGGATGTGATGTAGTGTGACACGGTTGTGGAAATGAGCGATTGTGACGAATCAGAATAATCTTTTCTAAATTAGTCTCTCTATCAGCCTGTATTAATCCACTCCTGGACAAAGGCCTCTTTTTATTTTGTTCCATGTTAACCTGTTTTGTGTTGGAAGACATTCAGTTCTATCCCGATTTTCTCTGTATATCATCTTGCTATCTCAGCATGAGTCTGCCTCTGCTTCTCTTTATTTTATGTGGTCTCCATTGCATACTGATTTTCCTTTGAACAATTAAAGACTTTCAATGTTTTAAGAAATGTATGTCCATTTCTCATCAATTTGCCCAACGTGTTCTGCTCAATGCCACTTGTTTGATGCGGTTTATTTTCTGATGTCTAAAATCCTTGTTTCTTTCAAGGCTATGTCCCAACATTGTAAGCTCACTCGCAGAATGACAAATCCGTAATTGTTGTGCAATTTTTTTTCGGTCATAATGTATATTCTCCGTTTCAAATTAATTCGTATCTTCGATTTTTTGAGAATGTATTCGATGATCCTGGTTCTGGAATCACCTTGTCTCATCCCCATCATTATGAAAATCTTTTCGGTTGTTACAATTTCGTCTGCTGTCACATATATTGTAGCACCATTGTAGATATCTTTAATGAAATGAATACATTTTGACTAAATTCTCGCAATATCCAATGCCTCCGGCACTCGACACCGAACCAAAAGCTGTTTTATAGTGGACAAATTCGAGATTTAATGGGATATTGCATTTGGTACGCTTCTCAGTAAGAGCTGGGTGTCCAACTTTTCAATATTAATCAACAAAATACAACTTTTTGTTGAGTCGGTTGGTTATGATGGTCGATTGGTAATGATAAGAACCTTATACAAAATGGACAAATGACTGCTCAGTCTATAGTTTTTAATTAGTTCGGCTTCCTTTTTTGAAGAGAATTATTGCCTTTTTTCCTACACATTTGTAAGTGTGAAGGAGGTCTTCTCATGGGAACTTTTGGTTTTTCAACTGCTTTAGTGCCTAAAAATGGCACTATTAGTTCACTACTGTTTTGCAGTATTAATCTCCGGGATATCCTCGGAGCCTCCAATCAGGTCTATATGGTCTTTTTGGTCTATACGGTTTGACTATAGAGCTGCTGATAGAAATGCTGGATAGTGAATGTGATGTGCTCCCTCTTTGTCACAACTTGCCCTTGTTGGTTCCTAATTTTGTACACGAGCGACTTTTTTTCTTGTTTTTAATAGAAGGGCTTTTATATTCATGTTGTCTTTAGTGGCTTCTTGTATGATCGTTGTAATATGAGATCTTAGGTCTTTCTCAATCGCTTTCTTTACGGGTTCCTAGTCCTTGGTATCCTATAAGGTCTCTGTAAATTTTTGCGTTTTGCTGTGAGTGCATTTGGACCAGGTAATATATTTCCTTCGTAGCCAATTGTATACTGCATTTGATTTTTCTTAGATATTCAGTCGTTTGTAGTTTTTTGTTAATTTGAGAAATGTATTCTTCTATTTTATCTTTAAACTAAATCCTACTAAATCCCTGTTGGACGAACAGCTTTATAGAGTTCCTTTCTTTTCAAGCATTTATTTATATTTAGTATCTAAATTCAAATTCAAAATACTTTATTTGCCTATAAAAAGAAAAATAATTCTAACTAAAAGCTAATTGCAGAAGAATCACATAGTTTTATTTAGACAAAATGGTATAGCAATTTTTAAAACCGTTGACACCTGGCATTAAGTACGCCAGGAGTAATACAACCGTACTACTACTACTAATACTTAACATTATAATAATACTTATTCATAAAGAAAAAGAAACAAAATAAAAAATCACATGTATGGTGCGCAATCGTTGTGGCATTATACCGGGTGGTGCGTCGCCGAGCGGAACATAGGAAATCCCATATGAATTTTAAGGGGGTCAATTATTGGCTTTCCTGTACATTTGACAGAAAAAATGTAAAATAACTGTTTGAAGAGACCAATTTGGCAAAGCCTCGTGCAAAGTTTCATTTCTTCTGTATCTTATATTTTTCCTGTAAAATGTACAGGGAAGCCAATAAATGACCCCCTTAAAATTTACATGGGATTTCATATGTTCCGCTCGGCGACACACCACCCGGTATAGAAAAGACCTGTTCCCGAAATTTTAAATAGATGTGTATTCCCAATATTGTGATTATGAATAAGTGGAATAATTTTTTTTTTTAAATCTAAGACGGTTTTTGAGATTTGATAACCTTCAACATAAAAAAAACATGTGATATTTTCGCCTATTGGACATATTGAGCATTTATTTGTCTTTCAGATACATAACCGTATGTTAGTTATGTCTATAAATCGAGTTAGTATCGCCATAATCAAAGAAAGAAATTACAAGGGATTCGCAAACTAAACAATTAGTTTCAAAGGAAAGATATTTTTTTAAGTGCGTAATATTTTTTAATCTAAAATATGCCAATTTTAGTTTATTATTGATATGACTTTCAAATCTTAGTTCGCAGTCCATAAACATTCCTAAATTTTTTATCTCAACAGTAGTTTATATAAAAACATTTCCAATTTTAATATTTAAATTGTCTTTAACAAGCTCTTTAGTCTAAAGATTTGAATGATAGCTCATTACTTGAGATTTAGAGGGATTAATTTTTAAATTGTGTTCTTGTGCAAATAGAGCAATATTATTTAAAACAGTATTTATATTTAGTTCTGCCTGTTATATTATTAAAGTTTAATGGTAAATACAGTTAAGAGTCATCTGCATACTGAAGAATTTGAGAATGTTTTAGTGATTTATAATATAACAAATATGTAGAATAATGTAGACAATATAATTTAAGATTAAACGACTTACCTGTAAGGAAGTTCAATCGTAATTATACGACTGGTCCGTTCCGTATAGAACACCTTGTAGTTGCTGCAAAGCGCTGACAGTACACTAAGTTTAAAGAGAGAGAGAGAGAAGAAATGCGACACCATCTCCGGCGGCCACCCAGCCATTCATTACGCTTCGTATTACTCAGAAAATCGCAGAAAAGGGTGGGAATTTTTTCAATTCTTGTAACAGTAATAAGTGGAGGGTATGTTCTATACGGAACGGACCAGTCGTATAATTACGATTGAACTTCCTTACAGGTAAGTCGTTTAATCTTAAATTATACTTCCTGGTCCGTTCCTAATAGAACACCCTGTAGTGGTTTAAAGTAACTAGCGATTTTCGGTAAATAGAATATAATATTTAAATAATATTATCCCTTTAGAATAATGAAATTATATTATTTATCCTAAAAAATTTCCTTTTATTTCTAAAAATAAGAAAAAAAAAATTATAAACTTTAAAAATTTACACATATTTAAAATAATTCAACATTATTTAAATAATAAAATAATAGTACATAAAATTAATAGAAATATCATAAAATGCAAATAGATAATTTTATCCCAATACAGTTCTGCGAAAATTACATTACTCTTCCAAAGGTCTATTGTAATATTTAAAAAATACCTCAGATTCCTTAGACCAACCTGCTGTAGCTCTGATAGTTTCGATGCTAATACCTGCCTTAAAGGCTGCTGAAGTAGAAGCATGGCGAGTACCATGTGCGGTAAAAACTTTTGTATCGATTCCGCTTCGATTTAATGTGGTCTTAATCCATCTTGATATTGTTTTTATTCAAGCGACTTTATGTGGTTTTTTATGTGTAATAAAAAGATAGGATTCTTGACCTCTATTTATTTTGGTTCTCTCCATGTAACATAAAAGTGTTGATGCTATACAGAGTTCAGGTCTCTCTGGGAAAAAAGGTATTATGAGTTTTGGTTGTTGTCGTGAAGGTGAATGTTTTTCAAATGTCAAAAATCCAAATTTCAATTTTAGTATTTAGATTTACAATATTATTAATTTGTATCTTTGATAAATTTTGAATCTTATGACCCGTACAAAGTGCCATTAAGGTTGCTAATTTAAAAAATTTAATTGTTCTAAAGATATTGAATTTAGAGGAGACAATTTCTCTACATAATTTAACATTATTGACGGATCCCAGGTAAATTTATATTTCGGGAACATGGGCCGAAGTTTAAAAATGCCCTTCAGGAACCTATTTATTATTTTTTCTTCTACTTTTATACTAATAATAAAATTAATAGCAGACCTATACAATGTATTCAATGTTGAATAACCTACATCCCTTTTATACTGTTCATTTAAAAATTGTACAAAATCATTAGTAGAGGGCTTGTATATTCTTCTATTTTTTTTTGATTACTACAAATATTCCACTATTTTTTATAAACTGTCTCATATTGTTTTACAGTGTTTTTACTTAAAGAAGATTTTAATATTAAGCAAGCTTCCTCTAAGATGTTTCGTCGTAAAAAAGATTCCCTGATAATCTCGCTACCACCAGGGTAATCTTTTTCCAAAGAGGATGATTGCGCCAGAAAATGGATATTAATAAGTCTTTTTTCGGAGGGAAATAAAAGGGGTTGGAAACTTCAAGTCTTTTAAAAATCGGAAACCATGGTTGTGTTTTCCAATACGGAACTACTACCAACCCTTCCGCTTGATGTTTTTAAAACTTTAAATTATTTTATTTAAAACTTTTCCCATTAATAAAAAGGGTGGAAAGGCATAAAAATTTATATTTTTCCAGCTAATTGTAAATGCACCTATGGCAATTGAGCCTGGGTCCCTTTCCAAGAAATATAACGACTGCATTTGGCGTTTACTTGAGTTGCAAATAAATCGATTTCTGGAGTATCCAATAAGGTTGTAATTTTTTGGTATGAATTGTTATTTAAACTATATTCAGTATCTATATATTTGGATCTAGACTCAAAATCAGCTTCAACGTTATTTTTGATTCAATATAAGAAGCAAAAATCCATAAATTTCTGGCTTCGCACCATTGCCAAATTTCCCTAGTAAGCACTGACAATTTTTTGTATCGTATTCCACCCATGCAATTTATATATAAAATTGCGGTGGTGTTATCTACTTTAAGTAATATGGTACAATTGCTACCGTGTTTTGCAAAACATTTAAGACCAATAAATACAGCTAATAATTCTAAATTTATATGATAATTTAACTCTTCTGTATTCCAGAAACCGTGCGTTTTTTCTCCATTACACGATATACCCCAACCAGTACTTGATGCGTCCGAGTACACTTCATTATTTTTATATTATTCTTACTCAATGTAATTTGATATAACCACCAGTTTAATTCCTGAATTATATCTTTATTTACTACTAATTTTTGATCCTAATTACCTTCATTATTTTTTAGAGCAATGAATTTTTCTCTTTCTAATACTTTAGTATACAACCAACCATATTTAATTGCAGGGCAAAATGATATTAATTTGCCTACTATCTTTGCAAAAGTTCTAGTTTGCATGACTTTAATTTTAAAAGGGATTTAATTACCTCTAAAGCTTAAACTCTTTTATTTTTTTTTTTTTAAAGGTAATTCTATTGTCATTTTTTCACTGTTAAATAAAAAACCCAAATATTTACAACATCTGGTAGGCGTTAAATTACTTTTTTCATAATTTATAATGAAACCTAAGGATTCTAACAGAGAAATAGTAATTTTGACATTCATTAAACACTCGTCTCGTAAATCCTAACAGCAGAAAATCATCCAAATAATTTATTGACATCAGACCTTTCGATCTTGAGTATTTTATAAGTGGTTTCATAAGTTTTGTAAACAAAAAAGGGGCCGTATTTAAACTAAATGGGACGCAATGAAATTCATATAATTGATCTTGAAATTTAAAACGTAAGTACTTTCGATATTTTTTTTATTTGTGTATTGGAATACCAAAGTACGCGTCTTTTAGATCAATTGTAGCCATAAAAACATTTGGAGAAATAATATTTTTGACAGACCTGTAATCCTCTAATTTAAAATGTGGTGGTGAGATAAATTTATTTAGAGCTTTTAGATTTAATATGAATCGAAACTGTTGATTAGGCTTGGAAACCAAAAAAAAAAAAATAAAAAATGATGATATAAATTGATCTTTCTTAGAACTACATGTTTGAATGGCATTTATTCTTAACAAATTTTAAATATTTTCTTAAATTTTACTTATTTCAAATTTAGTAAACTGTTTTAATTTTGGGAATTTTCTTTGAATGGGCTATTAATTAAACGGTATACGATATCCTCGAACACATTGAAAAATTAATGAATCATTGGTTATATTTTCCCATTTATCAGAAAATTCCCTAAGTCAACCCGCATATTTCCCCTTTACCTTTAGGGATTGTAGTTGGTGCGTTGACGGGCCTGACGAGGTTGGAAGGATGGCTCCTTCTGATACTTTAAATGTAAACGGTTCGGCACCCCCCCTCCTGACTTTTTGGATTTTTGTAATTTTGGCCCTTCTTGAATCGAGCTTTGGTGAAGGGACGTCTTCAGTTTAAATCATTCCTGGTTTGTTTTGTTTGAGAACTGCCCCAGGTTTGGATTCAACTTTTAATGCCATACTGGATGTCTTAATGACTGTGGCTGATTTACATTTTTCAGCAAAATCTTTGCCAAACAAGAAACTATCCGATTTACATTCTCGTGCAAGTTTTTGTATAGGTGCATTTAACATTGGGTAAATATGATGTTTTCGGTGTTGTGATAACAAAAAATGGGCCTGAGCAATAAGTTTGGCGGAATCTATTAGGCCAGGCAGAATATCGTCCTTGACATTTGACAAGTCGTTAGCTAATAATTTGTTTAAGGATGTGCCCATAGATGATAAACCTAAGCCCAGTTCATTCTGAATGTGTGCAAAGATAGAATCTTTGGTACCATCTGTATTATTAAGTAAAGGTTGAATTTCTGGATTGACTTTCGAAGCACTTAAAATAGTAAAGTCTTCCGGTATGGCCCATTTTTTCTTTAATTCTATTTTATTATCGGTACTTAATCCTTTAGTTAGGTACCTTGACCACCGAAGCATAATTTCTTTATCAAGACGTATTCCTTTAGTAGTAGTACTTAATTTGCAGTTTTTGTCTGCGTAGGATTTATTTGACCTCTTGACCTGAATCGGAAGACGAAATAATGCGGCACCTTTTTCTTTTAACTATTACGTAATATTGGAAGGTGATTAAACCTCACATTTTTTCACATGAAAATATATTGTATTATTTTCATAATTTGGAAGTTAATTAACCCTTACAAAAAACGTCATTGAAAAACAAAACAATATTTCTAAATTACGTCATTAACTGATACCCATAGGTATTTACTGATTCTTTTATAAATCCAAAACCTTAGCATAAAGGTATCGCTTTACTCTCTAATATAGGCGGTTGTTTATTTTAACGCCATAAATATGTCTACGACCCAGGTCAAAAAAGGCAAGGGGGGATTCTAAGTTAGATAAGTTGAGACCGTTTCCTATAGATTAAACGTTATTGAATTATTTTCGTGTTTTATTGCAATTTTATGATTAATTCTTACAAATTGCTTTCATGAAACACGAAATTTTATTGCAATGTTTGGGATGATTTAACCCCGCATTTTTATATCAAGAGATGATTGAATCTCTAAAAATAAATGGTGCCATTTTTACAATTAGAGGGGTGATTTAACCCACAATTTCTGACATCATTAAAACAGCATTAACTAAACACATGCTGTCGTTAAACACGAAACTTTAATGCATTTTATGAGGTGATTCCCCGCATTTTTATATCAAGAGACGATTGAGTCTCTCTAAAATTACATGGTGCCATTTTTACAATTAGGGGTGATTTAACCCACAATTTTTGACATCATTAAAACAGCATTAACTAAACACATGCTGCCGTTAAACACGAAATTTTAATGCAATTCATGGGGTGATTTCCCGCATTTTTATATCAAGAGATGATTGAGTCTCTCTAAAAATACATGGTGCCATTTTTACAATTAGGGGTGATTTAACCCACAATTTTTGACATCATTAAAACAGCATTAATTCAACACAACTGTTGTCATTAAACACAAAATTTTAATGCAATTTATGGGGTGATTTAACCCCGCGTTTTTATATCAAGAGATGATTGAATCTCTCTAATGCGTGTATCTTGACTATATGGAAAAACCCGTATGATTATTATAGGGGAGTTGATTAGCACCCATTTTTTAGTAATTGAAGCTGATTAAAACTTCCCAATTTAATCATTTGATTATTTTCTGCACTAATTATTGTTATCAAATTATTAGGTACACAGAATAAAAAAACTAAATCTTAGACAGTATAATAACTACTTACTTGAACTTGACAAACTTGAAGAAAACACTTTTAACAACTTTTCTAACTTCCTCTTCATCTTTTCTTTTTTAGTATTTTTTCCTTTGAAAACTTTCATTTTTAACACTTGACAAAATATGAAAATAATATAATGCACTGTCGACACTAAGAAGCGTAATGAATGGCTGGGTGGCCGCCGGAGATGGTGTCGCATTTCTTCTCTCTCTCTCTCTTTAAACTTAGTGTACTGTCAGCGCTTTGCAGCAACTACAGGGTGTTCTATTAGGAACGGACCAGGAAGTATAATGTTATTTGGAAAGTAATAAGTTGTGGTCTATTGTGTCAAAGGCTAATCTAACAAAGTAAGATAGGTTAGATCCTTCTTTTCCTCGTTGAATCTAAGATAATAGGAAATTTTGACAAGGCCGACTGACAATCGGGAATTAATGCGACAGTTAACACTATTTATCAGGATATTTATGCAATAGGGCTAGCATAATCATATTTATTGTGGCTTTTACGATTTTGTGGCCACATCCGATAATAAAACGACTAAGATCTAATGCATTGGTACAGGACTGTCTATTTAACGGCGCCATTTGAATTTCTTGATGACCATTTTTTCTGATGTTGTCTAGTATGTCACATTTGATTTTTTAGAGTTCACTTTTTAGACTTGGTAGGTGTTCTTCCAGGTTTATTGTACAAATGTTGTATATTAAGACTAGAATATTCTCGTTTACTTTATGTTGTTTATCTGCAAGGATCGAGTTTTTGTCTCCCCCAGAATGCTTGCTAATGTCTTATTGGCTAATGTACCATTTCGAGATTGTGATTACTTGGCTCTATTCGCCTGAAGTTTTTCTATTTTAATTTCTATCATAAAAGGTTTTTTCTTCGGTATAAAATAAATATCAGTTATACCGGTTAGTTGTTATAAGTAAACTAGTAATGTTACGGATTAAATTGATTAACTATGCGTTGTCACGAATCTATTACTAATATTTTTATAATCTACTTTAATATATATTTAACTTTCAATTTTGATTTAATTAGAATATTCTATGTTATTTTAAGCAATTTAATATTTGTAATTGACATGAATAAGACCCAATATTTAATAATCTATATAAAATATGCTTCTCAAATAAATATCTGACAATATGTAGGCGACTTTTATAATTCAAATAATAAAAAATAAATAAAAGTTTGACAAATACGAAATGAAAGAAAATGTTCTTCAATACTGTTTTCTTAACCACGTAAAAATTTTTTGAGTTAGTATTAATTCTAAGAAACCTACTCAAATATGAGAAAAAAAATTACTAACGAAAACTCAAATAATTTGAATATCTCGATGTTATTTCCACATGAAAAGGATTTTTTTCCTAAAGTCTTATAAGCAATTCCCTGGAACAACAAAGCATAAAAAAGCCCGTCGACTTTAATAAAATCTTTATAAAGAAATCTTAACTTTTAAACATAGTTGTAATAAGCACAAAGAATTTGCTTAAAACTTCCCAATTAGAACATATTAGTTTAGTATTTGAATCCAGAAATTAATATTTTCTTTTTTTTTTAACATTGACTTAATTAGCATAATCTGCATTATTTTGTGTAAGTCAATCAATGTAATCAATATAGAGAAGACTTAACACTAAAAATTAATAAATATAATAACTACCAAATTCAACAAGTGACAAGTTGCAGATGAGTTTTGTGATTTATTAAAAATAGAAGTTTAAAGAAAATAAAATTAAAAAAATAAGCCTCTCAATACCATTTTTCTTAATTACGTAGAAAAACTAAAAAGGTTTAAATGTTAACATATGTATAAATATTATTACTTGAATTATCTTAAAATGCTTAAAAATAGTTCCCTTTAATTTTTTTTATTTTGGTAGTAAATCTAAGACAACCACTGATAAATAACAGAAGATGTTAATAGATAAAATTAAAACAATTTGTGTAATCGTTTTGTAATACAATTTTAAGTTATAAACTAACTTAACTTATGAGAATACATGCTTCCTTAATCATTCGTGATGAAAAAATTGCAATATTTGTAAAAAATATGTCATCATATAAAAGTAAATTTTGATAAAGGAATATAAGGTATTAATTTATAACGTAAAACTCGACGCATTCTATATTTTTCAAAATACGTCGTTATATTTGATATTTAACATTTATTACTGCTTTAGTATGTTGAATCAAACGCCAAACTAATATTTACTTAAAAAACCTATACAACAGAAAATAACGAATGAAATAAACGAGCATAAGTAAAGCACTACTTTTACGAATAAAATTAATTTATTATGCATTGTAACAAATCTATTACAGTGATTTCAATAATCTACTCTAATGTTATGTTTAATTTTTAACGTGGATTTAAATTGTGCTTAAAATTTAAAAATTAGTAAAATATGTCGCTATTATACTAAACATGTAATAGCATATAGATAACTTATATAATTTATTTAAAATAAGAGTTAAAAAAATATGACATAAAAAAAAGAAGTGCTCTAATACATGTTTTCTTAGTCTTATAAATAAGCTAAAAAAGATATTAATATATTTTTTTCTAAGATATTCTTACTTAACCTATTAACTTTACCTTTAAAAATTAAATTAGATAGAGATTTTGCAATAAACTTGCTATTTCTTGGGGACAACTTATAGTAAGCGAATACTTAAATTCACTGTAATAAAGAAGCAAATTTTTTATAAATATTTCAAAATACGCTTGCATTTGTTACTACAACGACATACTATAAAATAAAACGCTAAATATTATTAGCTTCAATAACTATATAATAGCAATACTATATTTATTAAATTAAAACTTAAAAAACATTTATTTGTCGCTGTAAAATAAATTGCAAATATATTGTTTCTGTCGCCATGAGTAAACCAGTAATTTCACGGATAATATCGATAAACTGTGCATTGAATCTATTACTGGGATTTCTATAATCTATTATAATTCAATATGTTAGTTTCAACATGGATATAATTAGCATAATCTGCATTATTTCACGTAAATAATTTATATGTAATTGGCATAGAGAGGCGACTAAACAATTAAAAATTAATAAACTTTGGGGTTATTTAATTAAGAATTTTTAGATATGCTGTCGATAATTTTTAAAAATACATAATTTAAAAAAGTCTCATTTTGTTTTTTTTATGGTTATTTAATTAATGTAAAAATGATATGCGTTTTTCATTTATCAATCATCATTTCATTCTTTATGGAAAATCATATATTTTTTGCTCAAGGCCCAAGAAACAGATCTTTCTGACTCTGGTAAAATCTTTATAAACTTATAAATTAAATTGGGTGGTGGACATAGACAATTTGCTAAAAGTTTCCATCTTTTCGAAGAGAAGATATAAGTTTATTATTATACTTCATTTTAGCCCAAAAATATTTTTTTTTGTGACAACGAAGTTATGGAGTTATGAATGACTAAAAAATTTATAAGATTACCACGCTACGCCAAAAGCTTAATAAATTATAATGGAAAAAGGCCATTCTATAGATGTAATCATATTAAGGTATCATTTGTTTAACAAATACCATATATAATTTATAAGAAATATAAAAATTTTAAAATACTCTCCTTGTAGTGAATATTTTGCTTTTATTACTACATTTTTAAACCTATATAAGAGCAATAGTTTAACTAAATCTATATATATAAAAGAGTTTGTCCTGACTGACTGACTCATCATCGCAGAGCCCAAGCTACAATAGCTAGAAACGTAAAATTTTTCCAACGGGTTCCTTTTATAATGCAGGCGCCGGATAAGAAAGGATTTTTCGAAATTCCACCGATAAGGGATAAAAAATGGGAAAATTGTTACCCGTGACTTCGAGAACTAAGGGGGCGTGGCTTCGGAGTTTGAACGTAGACTGCCCGCACCAACGAGTCGCAGGCATCAACTTAAGAAAAAAAAATTAACTGCAACAATGTTTTTTTATAATGTAGGCCCCCGGATACGAACGAACTTTTTGAAATTCCACCGATAAGGGTGTTTCCGCGGACGAAGTCGCGGGTACCAGGCTTGTTCTAACATAAGAAATATGGTTTGTATATATAATAATAATAATAATAATAATGATAATAATAATAATAATAATAATAATAATAATAATCATAATAACAATTATTGCTCACCACTTTCCTTATTTTTTTTAATTCCCTATTTTTTTTTAATTTGAAAAGTTTTTAAATCTACCAAACATAAGGCATTCATTACATGTCAATACGGTCTCATTAAAAATAATTTCATTTTGCTTTAACTAATAAGATATAATTTGCTTATATAGGATAAATCTTTATAAAAATCCTATCGTGTATTTAGAGTCAAAATTTCGGTATTCTGTTCCGAAAATTTCACAGAACTAGTTTTGCATATTTTTGGAAAAAATAAAATTATTGTCATTGTGACTCTCAAATTGTAAACTTGCCTTGTACAGAAGTCGCTATATTTTGAATCGATTTAATTATTATCCCTAATTATAAGCCTATACTTATAAGACGGGATAACAAATCTTGAGGATAACACTACGTTGTGTTTAGGTACGTCATATTAAAGCTGCACATTTTACTGTATGGATTATTTTACTTTACTTTACTTTAAATATTTTCTTATAAGGTATAATTTATTTAATATAAAATTTATCATATTAGTTTATTTTTCTCTTCTAAGTAACTTATTTTAATCTTAAATTTTACCGCAATAGGTACCAACTCAACTCTCACCAGTAACAGTAAAGAAAATAGTTAAAATTTATTGGAATAAAACCATTAATACGGATGTTACAATGCAGCATAATAGACCAAATACCATAGTGATCAATAAGCAAACAAAATAAGCTTCTTCTAATAGACATATCAATTCCAAACAACTCTTATCATAGGAATGAAATTTTTATACTAAAGAAATTTAAAGACTTAAAAAGTGAAGTAAAAGAGTAATGAAAGCTTGAAAAAGTAAAAAACGTGTGATGTATCGGCTAATTCCAAAGAAATTACAAGATTCACTAAAATAATTTAACAAGTAATGCAAAAAACTGTAATATTTTTTTGCAAAAACTATCGCTAGATCATTTTTGGATTAGTAGCACTTAGGCGTACTATCGTTCGTCGATAACCCGATTGTAAATTCGGTGCTTTACAAACAAAAAAAAGGAGGGGTTAGAAATATTTAGTATAATTTAACAGACCTAAAATAAATAGTGTCCTAACGGTAGTTTACTTTTAAATGGAAAAATATTAAACCCCGTTTAAACATACGTCTATAAGGTATTGCATTTCTTCCCTATAAAAACCAACTCCTACCAAAAAATTAAAGCTTTAAGATCCTTAAACAAGCAACCAGTATAGTGATTTTTTTATCTTAAGTGGTACACTCTGTATAATATTAAAAATAAAGAAAGATTTAAATATAAGCAATACGATTAAATTGATAAACGTTGTGTTCCACTTCATTTGCGAAATATCAACAATCAATGGCTGCATCGCATGGTCGACTCGTGTTGATGTTTTGAGCACGTTACGATACATGATTTCTAGGACGTATATGTTAACTCAGGCTAAACAAAGCATTTTCGTTAATTTTCAGAGGGACATTAGGTATCAACTCGGTATTCCAAGAATAATTCTAGCCTTTGGTACTTAAAATGTGGACCAAGTCGAATAATACCAAATTACAATATATATAATTCAAGAAATTACCTAACTACTTATATAAAATAATACAGGATCGCTCGTTAACCTAAAATATATTTTGTAAAGAGTCCTTTAAACCATTTAAAATTGTCACAGTTTTTGACATTCGTAGGCAAATTGTAAAACTCTATCAAGCCTCAATTATGAATACAGTTGAGCATTTGGTGTTACATCTGTTGAATCATACTCAACAGTCTGTACAATTTCTTTGTATAGTAATTATGTACACCTGAAAAAACTCCCAAAACTTTATATATATATTCGGGCAACATTAAACATTATACTTAATTGTGGTATATAGACATCAGACCTAAAATACGTAACATGGATGTGTAACAATCCATGTTACGTAATTTAGGTGTGTAACAATTACAACTTAACACTCGCTTAATTGCTGTACTGTGCATTTCTTGAAGTCAATCCATTATTTATTGTGGCAAGTTATATTTTAAAGTGAAGTAGTATTTTAGATGGGAAAAATTGTTAAGCAACAATTTTATGCGCAACGACTAACTAATACCAATGGTCAACAAATCAAGTTTACATAAACCTTTTAGACAAACAATTTTTATATGTAAAACACTGAGCCCTATTAAACTAGTAAGACTGACTCCCAAGTGGTCTTCTACAAAGGACTATTTTTATTTAAATATATGCATTGCACGTAAAATCTTTCCTTCTCCACTCTTATTTTGTAAACAATAGTACAAGATTGAAAATAAATATTTAATATCACTGATCACTTACCTGCATTAGACACTACAGTTTTACCCTTACTTTACTGGCTTTGATTAGAGATGATTTAATATCACCTCTAATCAAAGCCAGTACTCCCCTTGTTCCATTGTTATTACTTGCGCACTGATCTTATTTGCATCAAAGATCAGCTTATGAGTTTCACTTAATAGTAAGATCTTTGTTGTTCAGCTAACCTTGGCAATTGAAGTAATCAATACTAATGTAAAATAAATTATCTAAGTCAAGTTGTTATTTGGTGTATTCATTTTTTTGAACTTTTTTAATTCGTTTATAGGAATCACATTAACGTCCAAAAAAACATGATTAATATTAAGACTAAGAGCATGTCCTTCATTAGATGTAATCTATTATATATACTTAATACTATTAACGTAACAATTTTTACATCATATGATCCACTACACTTCGCACATACCTTATTTACTCTGCATCAACTTCCAAAAATATTTTTTTTATCTAAGGTTTTGGGCCAATTATTTTGATTTTTGATTTTAAACAGAATTTAAAATCAAAAATCTTTTTGATTTATCTAATTAGACACGAGATTGACGCTTTTTTTCAAAATTTTGCTTAATGACAGCTGCAGCATAGAATGACTTTACTACGTTCATGTTGGATACTGGTGCGCTTTATTGTTGTTTACACTCTTTCAGTCTGACAACCTCCACTTTATGATCTCGATTTTCTTTCAATCATAGCTCTAACTTTTATGTTATTTTTTTATTTTTTTTTATAAAAATTTTAAAGTAAGTAGGTAAGCATAAAAACGGCAGTGTACATTATCCACAAAATCAGAATCAACAGCGAAAGAATAATCCACGAGACTCTTTTTCCATGTACGTGTTACTTTACCAATACCGGATACACTTACTACAGGCTCACACATTTAACATTTCCATGTTGCTATCCACGTGCCAACATTAATATAATTAGTATAGCTCATAATATTTCACCCAGTTATATCATCCAAGTGATAAGGTCACTTAGTTCATTCAGAGTTCATTATTAAAGTTATGAAATTGAACATAAGCATAAAGAAATACAAAAGGAAGTTACGGACGTTTCTCTTTTTATAATTTATTATGTACTTTATTAGGCACAAGCTACAAAGATTATTACAATATTATAATTAATTACACATTGAAGAAAAAAATTAAACAATGCTTTTAGTAAAATAAAAATGATAAAAAATAAAATATAAGAACATAATACTCAAACTTATGTCTTAAGACTTAAAAATAAAATAGGTACTACATACTAAATCTAATATATGAAAATTAAAGCTGATTAAAATAAAGGATGAGTTAAAATCGTGAAAAAATAAAGCTTAATAAATAAAATGGAATATGCAACTTAGTTGTAAATTAAAAATAAAAACAATAAAATAGAATAAAATAGGTGACATAAAAAGTAAATTTTTAAAAATAAAACCCAAAATTAAAATTAAATAAAATCAAATGTAAAACTATACAATAAAACATTATGAAAATTAAGCCTTTGAAATGAAAATAAAATCAGGCTATTACATGACTTTAACATGACCCTAATATGAGCTGAACCTATTAAATTCCATTAATCCGCTAAAAAGAAAAACATTTCAATATTTAACTAGTGTGTGAGCTATAATTGTGAACGTTTTTATTTGTTTTTTATTACATCGTTGTTAATTTTAGAATAAAATAATTATGTGTAGCTATAAAGAAATTAGGCAAGATAGGCCTAAAAATGTATCTGTTTTTATGAATCATATACCTGTTTACATAAAAAATTCCCATAGATTTTCCCCAAAACTTCTAAAAAACGCATTTCTTGTGGCCTAAGAACTTTAAAACAAAAGTCTAACTTATAGATAAAATTAAGTTGTAAGGGTGAAGAATTTGCTGGAACTTTTACCACTACTCGAGGAAAACACTATAAGTTCGTTATTTCAATTCACTTTAGTCAAGAAATAAGTTTTTATGAAAGTAAAGCTTTAAATAAGTAAGGATAAAAAGCTTTTAGCTTCTTAAAATTCTCTGTGTGTTTCACTATATAAAGTAAAAAATATAATAAAACCAATACAAATACGCGTTCTATATTTAAAAATAATATTCATTATATTACACTTTGTATTCTATATATACCATATCAATCATTAATAAGAAGAGGCAAAATGTTAAAATGTTAATTACTAAAAAAAAAATAAAAAACAAATGTTCTTTTATATTAAAGTGCATTAATGCATAAATAGCAATTATACTGTGTCAATTAGATGCGTTATCGTAAATGTATTATTGGGATTTCTATATTCTGGCTTAATCCAATATTCACGATTCAGTATGGATATAATTACCAAAGCCTGCATCATTTTATCTAATTTAATGAACCTAATCAATTATAGAGAGATGACTGAAGATTGATTGAAAAAAAATATCCTTTTTTTATTGCTCGCTGAAGCTAAAAAAAAACAACCTTAAATATGGATAATGAATTAGGTTCTTGATTTCGGTTTTATTTTTACTATCGAATGAATAAGCAAATTAATACTGACAGTGAAAAAAGGATGACCAATAAGAAATAAAAATTACGTGATTTTTTTATACTAATAAAAAATTTTCTAGTTTTAAAAAATATATAATATGATTTAGAAGAATATAAAAATTAAATATGAAAATATATTTAAAAAACTGACTAACTATAAAGTAAGGATGTATTTAATAGATGTTTTTCCACATATGCTTTTTTTGCTAAATATTAACACACGTTAATAATACAAAACAAATTAGAGCTAATTTTATTTTATCTTTAACTACTGTCTTTTGTTCATATAAAAACTCTTCTAATATTAAAAAGAAAGCAAATTTATTCAAATTACGAAATAAATATCTTTGCATTAGGACATAAGAAGGATAATAATTGTATTAAAAAAAAAAAATAAGAGAAGTTCCCCGTGGGTATCGAAGATATTTTTTTTAACTTTAAGTGAAAATTTTAATTGTTAAAAAAAATCTTTTAGATATTTGAGTATTTACGTTTGTAACGAGATCTGAAAGCTTATTAAGGGAAGAAAAAATAAACCAAGTAAAGGAAAAGGATATTTATAAAATTAAGCTAAAGAAAAGAAAAGTCAAAACCCTATAAAAATATAGAGAATTTAAAATTATTTGTTCTTAATTCATATTATAAATATCTGATTAACTTAAATATTTTCATTTGTAATATTTTAAATTGGTTGTAAATAATAACAGTAGTAATCATATGAATTTCAAAGAAATTGGAAAATTAGTATTAATAAGTCAGAGAACTAACATTACTTAATTAGAAAAATAGTTTACAGACTTAAGATTAACGAGAATAGTAGAATAAAAATCGTAATATAAGAACGACGCTATTTTGGCTCACTTTGATTGCATTTTATAAAAAAAAAAATATTTATTTTTTCTCAAAATAAGTGATGGACAAATATTTTAAGAATACTCGTATGTATCAATTATCAGGTATATATTTATTCTAAAGTAACTTAAACAATCTACATAGTTTTATATTTATTTTCCAAAATAAAATATACACAAGTAAACATACACATTTTTCAAAGGTACTATCTTAGAAAACACATATTTCCGACAACATAGTTAAAACGCACTCTGCAACACAAACACAAAATATTTAAATATAATAAATCTTAGTTTATATAACAGTTTTCTTTCCATGATATTTTAAACCCATGCATGCTCTAAATCCTAATAAGAGGGTTGTTGTCGACAGGTTTGCGCGGTGCTTGATAAATTAGCTCAATTTTTCAGCAGCGTAAATGAACAGACGCCGTAAGCGTCTCAGTTTATAATAAGACAAAGTAAACAGAGCGGCTGTTACTTTTTTCCTTAGATGCTTTATCACGAAAAATATTATTTGTGGCATTATATTAGTAGGAAAAACACGCGTTTGTTCAGTGGCGTGTTCTGGTAAGGCTTTTATATCTTAAATTATTTTTAATCCAAACGATAAAGGAGAATAAGTAAACATTAATGGTATCCAATAAAGTTATGCATTTTAAATAATACAATAAAACTGTCAAGTACGTGATTTATCCTAGGGTTTTTTTTCAGACACGTCGATAAGCATTGTTACTTGTGCATTCTTTGCTATAAAATTTTTTTATATAGGATACTTTAAGTAGAAACTTGGTTAGCATTAATTTTTAAACATCCTGTATATCATGACATTTTACAATATATTCTGAATACTTTTTGTTTACCATACCATATGCCTAAAGTCAGCGGTTTATCAAATTTTACATAATAGATATCACGACAAATAAAGCATAGGACTTTAAAAATATATTTAATTATATAATATTTATTGCAACTGATATTCAATTTAGTGTCCATTTGCTTAAATGCATTTTTGAAGTGGATAAATAATTTTCAATTTTATATTTTCAATCACTGCGGACCGATTTGTTTAATTTTTTTGTCGAATTTTTTGCTTTAAGTCATCACCATTATTTGGTCTATTCATATAAGCTTTGGACTTCAAATAGCCCCTAAAAAAATCTAATAAGGTTATATCAGATGACCTTAATGGTAACTGAATCAGTTCTCTTTGTCTTATCCATCAGTAAGAAAAGTTGCATTAAGAAATCGTTGAAAGTCCAAGTAGCGGTCTCCGTTTAATGTTTCTTTGAAAAGAAAAGGATTCAAGGATTTGATTTTTTACAATACCTGCACACCCAATAATTTTTTGAGGATGGTGTTCAGTTGCTTAATATCTGCAATTTTGCATATTATGTCCATTGAGCATTAATATAATATGATCACAAAACTGCACTCGGTGATCAAAATCGTCGTCTAACAATTTATAAAATTTGTCAGTTGTGCTTTTCAGGGATGATATTAAACATCAACTTCAAAATTAAAAATCTAGCCACTAGTCAAACAACTTTTTATATTTATGCTAAACATTTTACTCAGAAGAACCCAATGAAGTAATTTAATGCTTGAAAAATTTTATTATCCAAAATAGAACAGATAATTATAAAATTCTTAGGTTATACTGCGACAACTGCTTTAGTCAAAACAAAAATAGATTCTTGTTGGCTTTTCTTGACCAACTTTAAGTAAGAAATATTTTTAAAAGTATTTAACTTGTGTACCCAGTTCCTAGATATACCATAATGCCAGTAGTCCGAGACTTCAGTTTTGATAGAAAATAAGAAACTCAAATCTGATTAAATCGACAATCCTAAATAGGACGTTAATTTACTTAAAAATTATAACAGAAAATTTATTTTTATCCAAGACAGCTTAAGAACAGATGAAAAACTCAAAGATGATGAGAGAATTATTAAAATCAAAGAATTTAATTGACAGAAGGCTGACTTACCCCACATATAAAAACAACAGTACCTGGAACTTTCACAACCTGGAGTTCTTTAAAGGACAGCCTCGAAAGCTTTAATTAATCAACAGCTTCAATCAACAAACAAACCAACCATCCTTGACTAAGGAAACAAACTATGTCTCAGTAAAAAGCGTGGAATGTCAAATTATTATGCATCTCCTACGTTTTGTAACGTCAGGTAATAATGATTTCTTCAAGTGAACTCTTATTGATAATGTTGCTACTACTGCACGCTCTGCAACTAATAATGAAGGTATAGTAGATAAAGATATCGATTCGAAAACGTATATATATATAAATAATATTGAGTTGTTTTGTCTGTTTCTACTATTAATATTATTAATTCACTTATATTTTTGGTAATAGTCATTAAAATATTTTTATAAGTGCATTTTTATTCCATATTATAGAAATTCAAAGTAAAAGTTTATTTGAAAAAAAAATATGTTGAAAACCAAACTACTTTTTAATGTTTTAATGGCATTATACTTCCTAGGTTTAATAAACGAGCCATATGTGAAATATATAAAAAAATATGAAAGATGCCTATATTTTCAGATAAAAATTAAAGTCGATTTTCTACGTGTTCCCTAAATTTTGATTTTGGCAATTTTGCTAAGGGTGAATCTAGTAATTGCAGGCCGATCAGCATGAAATAGATTACAGACTTCTAGTTGTGTATGCGCCCGGTCTCTAACATCAAACATCATGAGTATTTCAATTCGTTCTTTTTTCAGATAAATGCAATTTATTAAAAAATGCGTGAAATGACAAGTAATAAAACAAGTATACTCACAAATTCATGACAAACTGTTATCAAGTAGATTCTAAAATTGAAAAATGTTCGGAAATAATAAGGTCTACTTACTTTCTAAGAAATCACATAAAAAAATTATGTTGGTGTCATAGTTTCTACTTGAAATACACTGTGGGCAAAATTTTGATTGCAAAGAATACCCTGAATCAAACAATTGTAGTAAATTAAACATAAGTTGCTATTCGGAGCAGAACTGCTCTTCTGCCTGGTCTCTTCCCCGAATAGAAGAAGACACAATGTATCACTGGAGAGTACGAGCTGAATGTACTATTTTACTTTTTATGTTCATTGAGGGACCACAGCTTAAATGTCACTAAACCAATTAACTTAATAATTTAAACACACTGATACAATACAAAATATGCTGGATTATTAGATTCGAAGATGAAAAAACGCAACATTTATTCATTACGGCAGTTGTAAATTATAAAATGTCTTGCTATATTTCTGTATACCTAATTTAACCTTATTTGCTTCTTAGCAGGTAACTTCACTCAGTTCTTACTCTATGGCATTTACGGACCTTCACTATGTCACGAAAGATGTAAAGAGAGAAAAACCGGTCTTGAGTAACAGGAGAAATAGGAATAATAGCGAAAACTTCGTGAGCAACTTCTCACTGAAATTGCAACTACGACTCGCGACAGTGCTTCAACTTGACTGTAACAGTAACTCAACCCACTTTTTTTTACTAATTTTTAATCGTGTGAGTTTTTACTAAATTTTTTTACTTAGTGTGTGTAAACATTCTTAATAAATGACTAAGAGTCTGACAGTTTCATGGCAATTCATGGGTTATATTTGTAGTTTTTAAAAGTTTGAAGTATTTAAAAGTAACTACTTCAAATTAATTTTTTTCTGACCTGTGGAAGACTTGTAGGGATCGATGGTATCTTTAAAATAATAAACATAAACCAAATAAAAATAAGTACACCTCGCTGACAGAAAAGGATAGTCTGTTACATCATATTTTACAAACCATTTACGTTAGGCATAGGCTACACAAAAAGTATTAAGAATATATCATGTGTCTAAAAAATAAAAAAATAAAAAAAATTGCATTTTAAATAAATTGGTTTTTTAATGTAATTATCTTATTTAAAATAATTCTTGGTTTGCTTTTTATTTAATTGCGCGGGAATAAAATATTAATTTTTTTAAAAGAAAGAAATGATGATTGCTGTATGATAATGCTCATTCAAATTTCATTAATTACCATCTTTATTCACCGCTCCCGCAACCATGGTTATATTTTATCATAAAATCAATGATATATTTAAAAAAATATATTATAGCTTTTACCAAAAAAAAAATGTTAAATAAAGATTAAAATTAGCAACGGTAATTTTCTTCCTTACTGAGTCAGCGTTCCGTATTAAGATGAACCCATCAGGATCCCTATTTCGCCAAAAATTGGTAACTCAGTTAACGTACCGATATGATCAAGACTGTATTCAGCCAATCCGAAGTCAAAAGCGAGGGTTTATTTACTTAGCGCGCGCAAAACTTTTTTAATATTTCGACATCAGCCCCGCTTTGAAAGTTAATCCCGAATCAGCCAATCTGAAGTAAGCACGAATAATACTATTTGAAAAAGTTATACTTTGGAAAATATATAAGTTTATACCTTACACAGGGACATGTCTTAGAAAAGTTTGCTGCTTTGTGATGCTGAAATTTAGAAGTTGAATTTCTTTAAACTGAGTGGCTCATTGTTATAGTATAAAGAGAAATTCTACAGACTGTTAAATTAAGGGAGGGAATACAGAAAACCTATTGTATGTATATAAAAATATTTTAAGCAATAAATATATTTGCTGTAGCGTAACAACTTTTTGATAGTAATAAGAATTATCGTTATATGTGCTGTAATCTGATGTCTGTTTTTATGATATTAAAAGCTTAGTTTATTTTATTATGCATCTTTTTTTTTACTATTTTTTTCCATCGAATTTACGATTATTTTTAGAGTTACAATAAAGAAAAAATTGGCAACTGTTTTAATTTTTAACAACATTTTTAAAACTTAGGAAATTTATTAAATATTTCACCAATACTTTAAAGTCCACAAAAAGTTAGTTTATTGTACCATGGTCTTTTATTCAGCAGATTATGACATAAATGATTTATAATTATATAAGGTCGTCAAAAAGGAAAAATTAAAAAAACTCCATGATTCCTTAATTTATAGTTTTAACTAGTTTAATGTTATATATAAGAGCTTGCACCATACTGATAAAGATGTGCTTCTTATACGAATTATATTTATTGGTTTTAAGAGGCCACCACTCGCCAAAATATATATGGGCTTTATAATGCTTTGAATATCCGGTATATTTTCTTAACGGTTTAAGCTAAAAGTATAATTTAAAAACTATTCAACAAAAAGAAATATTTGTCATGTCTCTGTTCAATCAGAATTTTGATTTTTGTTTTTGAATTTGAGAAATCGGCTGGTAAAATAATTAAATTTGAACCCTATTTTTAAAAATTAATTCTGTAATGTTGAAGGCGAAAAACGGTTTCAATAGAGACCTAGCTTTATGTTTTATCTTTACATTGGTACCAAACACTACCTATTTTTATAAAATTTAGACAATGAAATTACGGAACTACTGAGCCCTTCCTGAAATTATTTAATTCGAATATATTTGGAATTTAGTGTCGCCGATCCACGTGCATTTTCTCGGCGCCCGCCTCCTTGCCTTATGGTGGGGCGACCAGAGCCGGCTTTCGATCTAGCTGCATTTTCTTCTTTATATTACGTATTTTATATAATTTGGTATACTATTTTCATTTAATTATTAGTATTTATTTGGTAAGTGTTTTTTTGTGAAAGTATTTTGTATACTGTCGGACGTATATCTAATTTTAATATCAATGAATTTATATTTTTTGTAAGCCTCAAAGCATGCGGCGCTGAGCGCGAAAAAAATAGCTGTATCCCCATTTGCCCAATATGCTATTAGGTCGCGAACTGCAAATGTCAGTCGTACGACAACTTAAGCTCGATCTTGAGGTTACGGAGAAGTCTTTACGTCTTTTACTCGTTTGTTTGTTTTTAGTTGGTGTCAGTGTTTAAAAGCTTAGCTTTTTGAAATGTGTTATTGTGGTATTTTGAATAATATTTTTTTCGACTACTTATATTGTGTATTGAACTTTATTATCATGAAGCCCACCCAGAGAAAAGAAGCTAAAGGCAGGTTGCGCCCTTCTGCTCCCAGGAAAAGGCTTAATAACATTGCGAAATTCAGCTTGTAAGTAATTTTGAAATTCATATATTCATTTTGCACATTTGTAATACTGGTTTCAGGTACAGGTTGATGGTAGGTTGGAAATTTGTGGTAAATAAAAGGTTAACCTTTGCTGAAAATTTATCAACATAAACTGTTTCACCTTAAACCTATGGGCCTTTACTCTATGGACTTGTAATTATGCTACTTCTACCAAAATAAATATAAAATAGTGAAGTAAAATTCCTATATCGAAAGTTATTAAAAAAAAATGAAAGTTAATTACTTTAGGCTTACATTTAAAAACAAAAAATCATTGAATGATATGTCTTTAATAATTTAATAAATTATGTTATTACGCATTATTTTTATAAAATCTTAAAATAAAAATTATGATAAAAATAAATTCTAAGTCATATAAGCAAAATTATAATATTACAATGATATACACTTAAAAACCAAAGTTGTTTGGAGTTTTACAAGGATCAATATTCGTATTCCATGAACGTCTAACCTATCATCGACTTATATGTACCGGGTGTCCCGCTAAGAAGTGCTTCGGATTATCGAGAAGAATTAGCCTTGTCCTCAGGAAAAAAAAATATTGCAAATTACCTCTGGCAAAAAGCCTATAAGAAATTACTGGAAATTATTTTCCAGTTTTTAGAACGATCGCTATCTCAAACTATGGCGAATAAAAAAATGGGATTTTTACAAAATCTTAACCGACCTCGGTGGCGCAGTGGGCAAAAGTTCACGATGCGATCGTGTGTTCTCAGGTTTAAATCCTGGCATAGACATGATTGTTTGTGTACAAAAAATTGGTTCGTGGATCCGAACCCACGTTAAACTATAGGTCCATTAGATTAAATTTGGGCGGCCGTCTAAAATGACGCGAGCTTATAAATAAAGCAGAAGAAGACAAATTTTAATTATAGCCATTTTAATAAAATATGAGATATAAACGAATAATTAAATTTGATACCATAATTCCAGATTGATTAATAAGTAATAATTAAGATGCCAGGACAGTGAACAAAAAATGTGCGTCAGTTATAATAGGATTTGGAAAAAAGTGATTTTTAAGTAACAGTTTAAGAAATAATAATAATCAACATTTTCCAATTATGGTGCCATTATTTATATATACCATTACAATACCTCTTATTTAGGCAAAAGCTTGTAAAAAATGGTTCTAGCAACTTGAAAATAATTTCCAGAAATTTCTCATGTCTTCTTTGGTAATATTTTTTTGCATACCATACCGGCCAATACTTTTCCAAAGCAGAGAGCTATTCTTAGTGGGTCACACGGTATAAATGTTTGAGTATGGTAAAATAAAATAACGAAAAATATACAAAAATTAATATGATTTTTTTCTTTATCTTTAAGAATACGTTCGATTGGGCTTCCATCAATAAGTTCGTCATCGTCTAGTTTGACTATGTAAGTACTTTGTAATAGTACATATTCCATTTCTTATTTATTTTAATAATTAATCGGTTACCAAATCCGCATTTTTGCTTTTAGTTTTAGCGAGTTAAAATTAAAAGACACTATAAAATATATACTTTTTAGAAGAGAAAATAATTCTTCTAGAATTGGCACGGATATACCACAAGAGCCTGAGACAAAATCCAGGATTGAAATAACAAAGTAAGATTTTTTTTAATGAATTCATAATAATCTTATATAAACAAAAAGTTCCTAATTTCTACACATTTTAATTTAGAGTTATTTAGTTTCTAACGTAGCAAAACTACAATTAGGAGTTATATAAATTTAAATTAAAATTTCTGCAAATTAGGTACTTTTGAGCTAATTTAACTATACATTATATTATTTATTAACAACACATTAAAAAAGAGATTTTTTTAGGAATGATGCCGAGCTGACTATCGATGATTTAAGAATTGTAAATCTTCATCAGTTTATCAAATCACTAAAGGACTTATCTTCACACTCTACATTATTTAACTGCAGCTTAGCTAATATGCGAGTGATAAAAGAAGCCAAGATTGGCTACCAATCGCGACTTACATTCAAATGCGATTTTTGCAATTTCTCAAAAGTAATTTTCACTTGTCCTGATAATCCAAAAACGGTCAATATTAATACTGCAGCCGTCACAGCAACAATGAATGTAGGAGGAGGATATAGTCAACTCGTTAATCTGACTAAGGCCATGGATATTCCAAGTTTAAGTTTTACGCTGTATAAAAAGCTACATTTGTACGGCCTGGGAGGAAATTGCTTGGAAATCAATGAATGATGCTGCTGAAGAAGAAAAACAAATTGCAATAGAATGTGGCCATGTGGATATTAACGGAGTTCCATCATTTACAGTATATTGCATGGATACAGTATATACAACGGAGACATTTACAGTATATTGCTATTTTGTTTTCAGCTTATACAGCTGGATTCACGATTGTCATTTGTTTAGTAGGTATACATATAGCTCCAATTAAGGCAAGCATCTCTTTGAGCCTTTGTTTTATTATACGGGCTCCTTTGCCAACACTGATCAATGTTTATGCAAAATCTTGATTAACGATCATTATATTCATCGTCAAGAATGTCTTAATCTCACGTCAAGTCAGTTGAATTTTATTTAGTACTTATTGCACAACATCAGTGTTTTTTGGAAAAAACAACTGATTTTCTATCACTATCTCGTTTTTCATCGTTGAGCAAACTGTGGCTATAGTAGCACCCGTGATACCAGCATTTGATATAAGCTTTATCTCCAAAGGTGGAACATTGATCGATATATTTTTGCGTGTGATTTGCTCTGCCTCTACTAATTTAGATTTTGCAGTATTTTTTTGGTCATTTATATTGAGGATTTGGTATATTACTTTTGTTACTATAATATGTAACAGAAGATCAAATTATTGAAAGAAAAAATTGTTAAAAACACAAAATTGGTTAAATAGAAAAAAAGACTTAGAATTTCAAATAAATGCCGTTTAGTTTGAAATTTTGTGTTTTGTAGTTTTTGAGATATTTTGAAAAGTTTAGTAATGTAGTATCTTTATTTATATATACATTTAAAATATTTAAATATAACAAAAATAATAATAATTTTTATACCTAATATATATATATATATATATATATATATATATATACATACATAAGATACATAAGCAACAACTTCACTATATAAAATCAAAATATTATTAATTAAGAGTTCTTGTATAAGGTTTGCATATAATATTTTATATATACATACATATTTATTTATAGGGTTCTTAGTCAACGAGCATATTGAGAAGACTTTAATACTTCTATCACAACGACGTATTTCCAATTTTAGAATACCGAGAAATAGGACAATAAATGAATAAAGAATATTTGCGTCTTTTGCAACTGAAATTTGAAATAATTTATTACTTTTTTGAAATATTAGAAGCAGCCGCAGTTTTAAATATATATTCGAGCTATGTTAATTAATATTTTGATATATAGTTTAACGCTATTAGTTTTTTTTTCACCTTTCGAATTATAATATTATTCTTTCATTACTTCTACGACTATTTGTTTTATCTATTGAAAATAAGTTTGAAGTGATTAAATTCAATGCAAATAATTAACTTTTGGGGATCTGAACCTATCTTAAGACCTTATTTCTTTTGCCGCTTGTGATTGATCTCTTATACCTGTATGTATGCCATTACAGGCCAACGATGTATGTTCTAGTAAATTTAAATCGGGAGAAAAAAAAATCGGGGTCTTTGAGATTTATCTATATTGAGGTCTCTTTCGCCAAGTAAGAGTAGGTAGTAATATTTAATTTTACTAATGAGGCTATAAATAATAAGTGTCAGCCAGACGTAATTTACGCGGACTTCGCCAAACCTTTTGACAAGATGAGCCATGGACTTCTTGCTCATAAACTTATCAGACTTGGCTTTTAATCTAATTTTGTACAATTTTTTGCATTCTATCTGGCAGATAGATATCAATTTGCAGAGTTAAATGAATATTTTTATTTTTTTTAGAGTTTAATTAAATTAGGGTAAATGTTTACAAAGCATGTAGCGATGCTCCTCAAGGTAGCAATCTGTTAAAATTTGAAGCAATTGTCTTCTGCTTGCTGAAAACCTAAATCTCTTGGAAGATTTCTAAAACCATATTAATTTAATTTACAACTGGTGGAAGATTGATAAGCTTTTTAATATTGAAAAGCGTAAAAAGATGTAATTTTTTGTGGCATAAAATAAAATAGGCCTCGACTACACATTAAATGGTACAATTCTTTCTAGCTGTAGTTATGTTCATGATTTGGGTGCCACTGTTGGCATGAAGCTTAATTTTTATAATTATATCGAAAACATTACAAAGTCATATTTAAAATCATTATAAGAGCTATATCATACTTCACTAATATATCAAGTAGAATCATCTTATTTAATTCCCTTATACAATCGCAATTACTTTATGCCACTCCACTCTGACATCCAAACTATACGGTTCACCTTGTTAGATTTGGATATGCAGATTTAATAGGATAGGATAGGATAAATTTATTAGAAAACTATTTGTGCAAGGTTTTTCTTTTTCTTTTCAAACTATATAATGGCCGAAAACAAACAAAAAATTATCCGCTTTATTTACCCTAAAATTTTGCATATATTTATTTTTTACATTTATTTTGTGCTTCACCTGAAGACGCTGTTTTCTCATTTATATAGGTAAACCCGCAAAAGTAACGGGGTTTTATAAGAAATACACTAACGAGGTCCAACAAAGCAACTATAATGTAATATGCTCTTTTCTTCTTCACATAATATTACGCTGCTGATTACAAAAGTTAGTTTATATGGCCTTTGTTCGTTAAAATGTGAGGTACCAAGAAAATACCCGCAGCATGTATTTGTTTGAGGCAAAAGGTTTTCAAGTAAAAGCCGCTTCTGGAATATTACATAATTCTAAAGAAATGGTATTTAACTTAGCCTGCTTATTATGTCGACGACTTTGAGAACTTTCTTTGTGCTCAGGGCAAATTAGATATTGCCCTTTATATGGAAATGGAATCTTAAACATCTTAGATATGGTCTCATAAAGGAATTCCAAACTAAATTGAAATATTTTATTTATTTCTACTATTAAAATAAAAACAGTGACTTTTATTAGTTTTTTTTAAATCCTTGATAATATGGAATTGCTTGTCTATTATTCTTTTTTTTTTACGATTGTTTATTATATTACTTTATTTTATAAACCAGTAAAAAAATAAATGATGCAAAAGTAAACAAATCATACATGATAGGAATAATTTTGCAATTTAGCTTGCAACCATAAAAATAATTCAAATTTAAAATGTCAGCAAGTGAGTCGAGAAGATGTAATTAAACTTTTTATAGAAAATCCAATAAAACCATTTAAGATGGAATTTTAGCCAGTTACATTACTTTAGATACACCTAAACGAAAAAGGTGTCGCAAGGCTGATGGAAAACCTCACTCTTTTGTAGTAAAATATTGCGTAAGTTAAACTAAAAGTGCTCAAATCCCCACGCTGTTATATACATTTATTTTTATTTAAAAAAAATATGGATTTGAATTTTTTTTACCTATTAAAATTAAATATTTTTTTAGTTTAAATGTTTCACCAAATTTTTTTTAGGTTTTCGTTAAGTAACAAAAATTGCAGGTTTGTCAGAAGTTTATAATGGCTGTTTACAATGTTGGTCAGAGGAGGGTGAATACCATTTGCAGAAAAGTGCAAAGTGGAAAAGTTTTAACAGAAAAAAGGGGAGGGGATAGACGCACTTTTAAGTTTGTGGATAAACTGAATGCTGCAAGATCTTTTATTAGTCAGTTACAAGGAAAGGAAAGCGACTATGGAAGAAAAAAGTCTCGACGGATTTATGTATTATCAGAATACAACATTTCTATACTTTGGCAATTATATAACAAAAAAGCGCCAAACAATCTGAAAGTAAATTACAAATATTTCAGCCGAATACTTTAATTTAGGATTCGGTAATCCCGCTACTGATGTCTGTAGCTACTGCGTTAGAACACAAACCAAAATTTGTATGTCTCAGATTGCTACACAAAAACAAAAGTTTTCTACTGAACTAAAAGTGCATAAATTCCGTCACAATTTCATAAATTAATGAAAGTTGAAGATCCCAATACCATTTCATATTGCTTTGATCTGCAACAAGTTCAGGTATTACCCAAGGTCCCTATTCAGGAGGCATTTTACGTCCAACAGCTGTCAATATACTTTTTTTGCATTACCAAACCTAATTGTAAAGACTTAGTATTCTATACGTGGATGGAGCACCAAGCAGGTAGAGGGGCGACTGAGATATCTTCCGCTCTTATCGATGTTTGAAAAAACTTACATTTCCAGAAAATGCGACGAAAATCCGTTTTTTTTGCAGAATAAAAAAAATTATGTTGTGCATGCTTTAATGTTTTGGCTTCAAACGTTTTCATGTAAGCAGATTAGGGACATAGAAATTATATTTCCTATTAGAGGTCACTCTTATCTCCCCGCCGATCGTATCTTTGGACGCATTGAAAAAAGCTTAAGGTCTCATAGTATTATAAAAACTCCAGATCAATATTGGGATATCTACACAAGTGGGTGGTGTACAAAAACTTGGAACTGACTGGCATTTAATTGACATAAAAAAACTTTTGCTGCATCTGAAAAAAGTGAGTGGCATTCATTTTTGTATATTTTGCTGAAAACTGAGTTACTATATCGCAATTCAGATAAGACAAAAAAGTTTTAATCACTCCTAAAACCACGAGGAAGATTCGATCAAATATAATTACAGGAATTAGGTTTGGATCATAAAATAAAGATAAAAAAATTAGATAGTTTAAACAAATTATTGGCATCATTATCTGGAGAAAACTGGAATCAGGATCCAGAATTGAAATGGTTAGTTCAAATTTTAGAAGGCCAGTGTGAGGTTGAAACCAATGTTGAAGAAAGTGAGGACTGTGACTGTAACGATACGGAAGATGTTAATTTCATTTGAGTTTATTAAAAAATAAAAATACTGCTTAAAGAAAATGGTTCTTCATTTTTTGGTGGTAATTTTACCCAAAAAGTTTTACCAAATGACAATCAAAAGGCATTTTGTCCACTATAGACATGCAAATAGCATTTTGTCCTTGTTTTTCTTAAATACCAAAGTTACTTTTGCTTCTTCTAGTCTACCATTCTAGTATTTACTTATCCTAAATTTTCCTAATTTTTTAGTAAAAGTCCTAACTCGGTAAGACCGATTCGTAGCACCAGTTTTTGATGTTTCCTGAAAATGTACAATTTTAGACAAACCGCATTTTGTAAGTCTGCTCCTCAATTGTCTACATCAGTTTCAACACGACCCCTAAGATGTTTCCTAATATCTTTGTGTAGTTGCAATTGCTGCGGAGTTTTTTCATTTGAGACAGAAAGATGCCCAACAGAGAGAAAATCCTTGATCTTTTTAGAATTCTTGATAATTATGGGTGCAATATTAGCAGAACTACAATTAATTGGTCTGCATTTATTGTCCGATTTTTCGTCTAAATACATTGAGACTAGCAGGATCAACTACTTATTCTCAATAGCTAAATTGTTTAGATTGTCTGTGGTCTCAGGACAATTAAAGACCATGAAGTTTTTTTCTACTTTATCTGTCATTTTATTCACAAAATAGTCCATTAATGGATTATCGCTAAAGGGAGAAGACCCAGAACTATAATTTGTAGAAGATTGTTTGAAATTCGTAAGTTCCTTGTCAAGATGCAAAATTGACTTTGGTAGAAGGCTGTTGTTTTGCTTTAGAAGTTGATTTTTTTCTTCCAGTTCATTAAGTAACTTCTTAGATATTTAGTTTCTGCCTTAGAAGACTGAGATGCTAAATTATTAAAGACCTGTTTATTTAGTAATACATTTGGCTTTACATGTAAAGCTGATGATTGGCTCTACTTGACTCATTATACGATCTTAATTAAAAATGTTTTCCAAGTACAAGTGATCAAATATGAACAACACCCAAATTGGGACAGGAGTTTTTATCAGTGAACTTGAATTTTTACAGCTTTTTTTGAGAATTTTCATTTTATTTATTGCTCCTGTGAAAGAGTATTTAAAAAAAAAGTCATCCTTGTATATGTATAATTAATTATGGTTTTTAAATGTTGGATAAGGTAGATTAATTAGATAAATCTTTTGTACTATTATTAATTTAGTAAAAAAAAAAATGTTTTATTATAATCGAAATGAATATCGTCAGAACTTCCACAAACAAGTTCTAAACGATGGCAGTCATTCTTTCCTATTTATTTCTATGTAGAGTTGAACTTTAGTAATAGAAATCTTAAGTATCTTCAGTGTATTAGACATAAATATATTTTTTTTAAGTTATTGAATATATGGTACCAATTTTAAAATTATTTATTTTATTTTTTTTTCACAACATAATAAAACTAAAACTATACTACATAACTATACTTCCAACTATATAAAACACATTTCGGTACTTTAAAAACCCGAAGAGGTTTATTTTCAGTTTTTTTCAAGTTTTTCATAACCGAGCCATAACGCACTTTAGATAACAAAAGAAAACTTCACTTAAAGATATACAGAACTTGAGCTTAAAAGTTTTAAAAGGTTTATAAGTAACGAGAAGTTTCAAGCCCTGAACACGTAATAAAGAAGTGAGTAAATAGTAAAGGTTTAAATGCAAGTAAATGCATTCATTCTTTATATCAAAAATATATTTTTGAAATGATTTTTGAGTTAATAATATACGATTGTTTAGAGATTTGTCAAACTTGATATACATTAAAAAAAAAGTTTCTCGTACATATCTTTTAACTATTTAGGTAATTTATTAAATATATATGGTCCATAGACATTAGAACGTAACTAGAATTTATTTGGTGCTTCATAATCTAATGCGTATATTCCTAGGCAAGTATGATCACAGTGAGATTAAAATAGTGAATGATATATTAACAATTAGGTTTTATGGGCTAATCGGCAATTAATACTCTAATTTAAAAAAGGTTAAGTAAAAGAACACTCTAGTGGAAATTGAATATTACTAAAGTGAACTTCGGCTTTGTCTTTTATATGTTGGCTTAAAAATACTGTAATTCTATTTATTCATTGGAAGAAATAAAGAGGGTAGAATAATATCAATATTGTTAATAATAATATAAAGTTTTTTAAAGGGTATAAGGTAGAATTTTTTCTTGCCACTCAACAAGTTTATCAAAGTCTAAAATTTCATCCAATCTCCAGCTAACTCTTAAAAGGTGTACGATTCTTAATTAGTATGATTGTATTATACTCAATTTCTTCAGTTTTATGGTATTTGAGGACAATTTACTTGCTTTAACCAAAGTTTTTATCTTTAATAGATAAGATATTTTATTGGTTTATCTTTTTGTTTTTTAATGATCTAAATTTTGTCAGTTGTCTAATAAGATTTTGGGTTTCAGCATTAAAGAATTAAAAGTCCAGTTTAACTTAAAGTGGCCGACGTTTCGCAAAATATATGTTCTTCTTCAGGGCGGTAAAACTACATGAATTTTTGTTGAAAAACTTTCAAGTTAATAACTTTGACCCTAACCATATATAAAAAAAAATTTGCATATAATTTAGATACAAAATTTTGGATGAAAACAAACAAAACATAAGAATATGAACATATATTTAAAAAAAAAGAAAATTATTTCATATTCTACTTAAACGATTTTTTTGTTAATAAAATAAAAACAAAATAAACGTTACTCACAATTTAAAATTCTGAACCTAGTCATAAAAATAAATATAAACGTAGATGAAAAACATATTAAGGTATTTAGAAAAATTGAAATAAATAATTGATAACCATCGATAGTACATATTTCATTGTTACATTCTACCATTTTACCAAAACTTGGTACCAAAACATTTTAATTCGTACGTGTCCTGTCTTATGTAAAGAAATATCCATGTATTGTCCATTATACCTAAGTGTTTTTTTCTAGATGTTTCTTTTTTTTATATATATGTACATTTGTTCCATTTTGTTTGTTTTCTTTTAACATTTTTTATTTAAAATTATTAACTTAAAAGTATTTCTTAACAAAAATTCGCCAGCAGAAAAAATTATACTTACAATATGTATGTGAGTTATTAGTAGTAATTATAGATATCTTAAAGAATTTAGTGACTAACGATTGATCTGATAATTAAATACCTAATAATTCCATACTTAATACATCAAATTCATAAAATTGTAGCTTTAAGAATTTTATTATAAGAGAAATGTAATCAAATGCTTTTGAGAAGTCAAAAATGATTGCTCCTTTAAAACCGTTGACACTATACTACATTATGAGCAAAATGGCTGAAATTATTAAGATTTGGTCCTCAAAAACCATTATTTGTTTGTCAATAATTGTGTTCATTCATAAGTTTGGTTTTTTTAATAAAAATTTGAAAATCTTTGAAACAATATGTAATAAGCCTATATTTGTTAATTCGTTTGTATAATCTTTTTTCTAAATCGGTACTCCTTTGGATATTTTGTGGATAAGGATTTCGATAAGCCGCCTGATTTATGCAATAAAGAAGAAAGAAAAAAGAAAGGAAATGTGCTATATTACATAAGAATAATCTTGTGTACAAGCATCCTACAAGCTAAAAAAAAACAAAACAAAAATACAATTTCAAAAATTGACAAAACAATGAAAAAAATTAAACACAAGAAGACAAAACTTTTTGAACATACTTAAATTAAAGATAACTAAATAAAACAATTAATTACTAAATATAGGTAAACTTGTTGACAAAACTAGAGAAGAAAGAAGGAAAAAAAAAATTCCAACATGTCCAAGGTTAAAACCTATCATTAAAAAAGTCATTCAGGTTATATTATGCCTTAGCCAATAAAAGCGTTTTTAATTCTTTTTTAAACTTCTTAAAATCCGATATATGTCTAACAGATAGAGGAACATGATTGTAAATTTTTTTACTTATGTAAGTTAATGAGTTTTTGGTAAGGGAAGACGTAGGAATAGGTAGGGGAACATCATTTACACAACGAGTCAAATGGCCAGTGTTAGAGGGTAGTTTGGGAATTTTGTGAATAAGAGCAGCTGTTTCTAAGATAAAGAGTGAAAAAAGAGTTAGGATTTTTTCAGAAATGAATAGGGGTTTGTAAGAATTTAGCAAAGCACAGGTATCTAACTGCTTTTTTTTTAATAACAAAGACAATGTTAAGTAGCCCCTTATTGGTTAAACCCCAAGAAGGCAAGCCACACCGAATATGAGATTCAATAAGTGAAAAGTACACTGAACGTGCAACCTTCCCTCCCAGCTCTTGTTTTGCCATTCTTACTGTAAAACATCCAGAAGATAATTTCCCAGCTAAATGTAAAATATGATCTTCAAACTGAAGGCGACCATCAATGGTAATTCCTAGGAACATGCAGCACTCTTTATTCTGCAAGAGGGAATTTTCGTTAAACATCAGACCCTCAACATCGCACTTAGACCCCATAATAGACGTCTTTCTTACATTAAACACGAGCCTGTTGAAAGCACGCCACCCTGATAAAATCTGAAGGTCTTCAAGGATACAAGTTTTAATATAATCAGAATTTTTGTGGCTCCATAGTATGGTGGTATCATCAGCAAACTGAACCACCTTGCCCTGCAGTTTCAATGAACTCAAGTCATCCACATACAGTAAAAATAACAGTGGTCCCAACATTGAACCCTGGGGAACGCCGCATTTTAGGGATCTAGAAGCAGACAAATGCCCAGACACTGTAACCTTCTGAGTACGATTTGATAGATAGGACTCAAGCCACCGCAACGCTACGCCCCTAAAACCATATTTATCGAGCTTAGGTAACAGTATTCCATGATCCACACAGTCAAATGCTTTGGATAGATCACAAAACACTGCCGCTTATGACTCTCCAGGATTCAAGGACACATAGACGCTCTCCAAAAGTCCCTTGACCGGCTTGAAATCCAAACTGATTTGCAGACAAAATGCCATTATGATGTAAAAAGGACAAAATTCTGCTTTTTGCAAGTTTTTCAACTATCTTAGAGAGGGTAGACAAAATAGAAATGGGACGGAAATTACAAGGCTGATCCAAATCTCCACCCTTATGAAGAGAGATAACCACTGCCTCTTTTTAACATGAAGGAAAAATGCCAATATGTAAAGAATTGTTTATGGCAGAAACTAAAGCATTTAAGGCTGAATCAGGCAAAAAGAGTAACAACCTCGAAGATATCCCATTAGCTCCAGATAATTTATGGTTTTTTAGACGTTTGATTTCATTTTTTACTTCGGTAAGATCTACAGGATGAAAGAAAAATGAATGCTTAACCGACACTTGTTGAAGATAGTATAAGGGATCAATGTTACTACGAATGCCCTTAAGCAAGATATTAGGTATATCACAATAATAGTTGTTTAAAATGTCAGGTCTTAACTCCGGTTCAGATACTTTCCTATGGCAATGTCTAAAATCATTAATAATCGACCAACACTCTCTTTGCCTATTTGATGACATATTTAAGCCTATAATAATTAGATTTTGCTGCTTTAATTGTCTTTCTGTACAGACTACGGTATTTTTGATGATATACAAGGATATTTTCATTTGTGATATATTTGCACAATTTAGTCAGAAAACGGAGGTTTTTAGCTGAAATTCTGGCCTGAAGGCCTCTTGTAACCCATGGTTTTCGTTTCTTAGTTTTAAGCCTTATTTTAGGAAAGCACTGATTGATCTTATCTCACAGAACTTGAAAAAATAAAGTAAGTGGGTCAGAAGCCGTTTCAAGTGCATTCCAATTTACCGAAGTTGTAGCAGCACAAAAAGCATTGACATTTTTCCTGCTGAAAATTCTTTCCATATAATTAGATGAAGATATTACAGTATTATATGGCATTTTAGCAAGAATAACTTCATGGTCGGAAATACCAGATGGGAGTACTTGCATAAAACGTCATCAAAATTTGTACAGAAATAGTCAATTGTAGTTGCAGATGAAGAAGTTATTCGTGTGGGAGAAAGAACGTGCATTTTCAAGTCGTAAGAATTTAAAATACTTAAAAGAGAAGTACGTGGCAAGGTTTCATCAGTGTGGTTCATATTAAAGTCACCAGCCAATATAACCTTAGAGTGTAGGGGCAACTGGGATAAAAGAGAATCAAGTTTGTCCAGAAACATAGCAATATCTCCTGTAGGTGGCCTATAAACACAAAGAATATATAAATTAAAACGCTTACAAAAAGAAAGAGAGAATTCAAAAACATTCTCTAACAGAAGATTATCATATTTATCAATATTACAAAAAATACTTATCAATATTCAATTGTTTGCCTAGCCAAGATCATGGTTCCTCCATGTATAGATTGTTGACGACAAAAATTTGATATAGGAACATAATCAGATATTAAAAAACATTCACTAGGCCTCAACCAGTGCTCAGTCAGAAGTACAATATCAGAAAAATTACATGTGTCCAGCAAAAGATGAAACTCATCCATCTTGTTTCTTAGGGATTGTATATTAAGAATAAAGATACTTAAGCTTTTTGAAGAGCTAATTTCAATCTTACTAGTAGAATATGAACATGAATGAGATTCAACCTTCGTGGACATGTCTATAAAAAAGAATAATTCAATTCAGGATCAGTAATTAGTTCAGACTCATTAATTTGATGATTCAAAGACAATTTATTCGTTGAAATATTAATTTTAAAATATTTGAAAATATGTAATAATGATGCCAAGTCTGAACCAAAGTTACTGGCGTGATTAAACTCTAAAATCCCATACAGATTAATATTACTTGCATGAAAAATATGATAAAGGGCCTTATTACTATTATAGATAACATTATGGTTTAAATAAGTATAAGGGCTTGTCATCACCAAAGTGTTTGTATCAACATGATTTTGAAATAAATTTTTTAAAACATCAGATGAAGAACAAATTCCATTTAATATTACTATTAAAAAATCTTCTTTGATAAAGTCTCTGCTACAATTTCCACCAACAAAGAGAGTCGACAATCATCAGGTGTATTTGGCCTAGATGGTAGCTGTGTTGGAGAATTAATAACAACAGATTTAGATATCTGTAGCTATTCCTTCAATGGACAAATGTCGGAATAACAGGTATATTTTTCAACTTCCAACACCTTTACGGAGTCTAACATCTTCTTAATTAAATTAGTTAAGTCGTTTACGTCTTTTTGTCAAGTTTATTTCAGTCTTATAGGTTGAAGACTCATTTTCTAGTGTTTTTGTCGTTACAATTAAAATTTTATTTAGGATATTTAGCTCGCTAATTTGTGAATTGAACTTAAGACTTGCCCTTTCACTCACTTTCAGTAATGCCAACAATTCACCTTCTTTAATTTTTAAGTTTTCCAATTCAACTTTAAATTCTTCATTCTGTTTATGCAGATTTTCCAGGGATGAGGAAAACTTCTTTTCGGCCTCCGACACTTCATCTTCAAAAACCATGCTGTTTCTTCTCATTCTCTCTATATGTCTATCCTTCTCTTTTAATTCTGTCAACAAATCATAAATCTTTTGCTCATTAATTTTTCCTTCCTGATCTTTTTCATTAAAATCATCTTGACATCTTTGTGAGCATAAAATCTTGTACCTCCCAGTTTTATGGCATCAGAATTTCTTTCCAGACAACTTGGGTGGAACATTGAAATACAAGAGATGCAGCAATAATTTAAAAAATCCCGTTTTTGACAACATTTGAAACTGCGGTTCATTTTAGATTATAAGGAAAAATTATTAAATTGAAATAAATATTAATGGTAAAAACAGGAACTGCAAGTAAACAGTAACTTGAACTTAAACCCAACGCAGGAAACAAACGTACAACAAAACACACAATTGCACGTCCTACGGTTAATGTTCAATTATTTTAAGTTAAGGTCAATGGTAGCCAGATAATTTTAATTTAGTCAAAACAGGAACTGTTTATAAAACAAAAACATTTACTGATGCAGGAACTTAATTAGTTTTTTAGGAAACACTTGTAATGCGAAAATATAGCACGTTAATGTAAAAACACTAGATCAAAACAATTTAAATTTAATCAAAACAAAGCAAAACTGAGCATCGGCGCCTCCTACGAGTATAGACGTCTACTCTGTACGACTGCTAAACCGATACTGAGAACTGACTTAATGTGTAAGTAATGTTATTATAGTAATTTCGTTTTTTAAAAGATCTCTATAAAAGCCAAAAATGTCTTTAATATGACTGTATTTGGCGTTTCTGATTTTCATCAAAGGTTACTTGCTTTAAATAGATTAACTCTATTATCTTACGTAGAGTGAGTAATAGCTGTCGTTAACCCTAATGCATTTTTTGTATGTGATAGAAATAGTAAGGAGGTTTATGAACATGTATGTACTGTATAATTTACTTATATTATAATTTAGAATTGCTAATATTTTCTATGGAGCACAACCCAAGGTATATATAAGACCAATTATGATCAACAAATGATATATTTTCATTAAAAAATATAGTACTTTTTAGAATAGATTAATTTACATTTAGAAATGCTTACTGGATTAATATTTAGACTCACGAGGAAAACTTGTAGGTGTTTAGCTGTGCTGGTTCGGATTTTAAAATAAGTACATTTTCCAAGTTTGTCTTGATTATATCAATTAATAATAATTTTTAAACTGTTGCAGAAAAAATTAAGTTACGTAAATAATTATTTTTCTTTATTTATTTTAACATCTTCAAAGCAAAAGGTTATAAATTAATATAAATTATTTCGATAAAAGACTTAAACGTATAAAAATATAGTGTTAGAAAAGATATTCCAGGAGATAATGTAATTCCACTCAGTAATCATTTTAAGATCAATTTTATTATTTTTCCATAAAATAATAGAAAATATTTTTTTGCTTTGCATTTTTCGAAAACAACTTCTTTTTAAAGAGAATCCAAGCTCATATTAGCATTGTCAAGTCTTCATGGTCTCAGCCGAGTGCAAGATGCCAATATCATGAAAACCGCCTGAAAATCTACCTCGCGTATTTTTTTAATTCAGCCATAGGTTTGCAATAAAGCTCTATTATACTGGGCTAACACCAAGGTATATATTTGTAAATCTAACTTCAGATTCATGATCAAAAGAACTAAGAACATTAAAGACACGTCCTTGCAACCATAATCTCTAAATCAGAAATTATAGAAGTTTTCTACGGAGCTTAATATTAATTTAAAAAAATAAAAAATTAGCATCTTTTGAAACCAGTCAGTAAATAGGTTGACCTATAATATTTTAGACAAATAGAATGATAAAAACGGCTTCTATAGAAAAATAATTAAGTTGATTAAATGATCTTTGAAACAAGGGTCAGGATTATAGCCAAGGTCATAGAGAAGTAGCTACTCAATATATGGAGCGTTATCTTATGGCCTTTAAGGTTGCACTTTGGAACCTGGTGCCTATAAAGACTTTTGGTCGGAATACCTTGAGTAACACAAAATAATATTAAATTATTTAAAAGATAGGAAATAGGTCTATTTTCAGTTTCCTCATCCTTAGTCCAAATCCCTTTTAGGGATACGGTGTTTCCAATTTTTTTTAATTCCTTCCAAATATAAGATAAAGGATCTCGATTTTTTAAATTGTGAAAAAAGGTTAATCATTTTATAACCTTAAAATAAAGAATCCGTTCACAGTTAAACACTAAAATGGCAGCGCCGACACCATTATTCGACATTTCGTAAATTATGTTGCAGTTTGCCAAAGGCAGGCGCTTTAATAACGCATTAATTACAGCAGGATTGGCGCCGGAAGAAAAATCTGGAAGAGTCCTGGAAACGAGTGGATTTGCTCGAGCGCAAATAATGTGCCAGCTGCACTTTCCAGAGACAAACGAGATCTATTTGCCCCCGATCTGTCTTTTTAGTTACTTAATTTAAATCTAATGGTTGTATTTTTTTAACACTGCTCTAATTATGTCTTTACGTCTCCAGTTACAAAGAGTGACACGTTAATTGAATAGATTTTTTTTATAGGATAAAGGATTTTTTAGATCAGTATATTCTTGATTCATTTTTAAATCGTCTTACTAAAAACTTAAGCTGATCATCTAAAAGTGTCAAAAGCGATACCAGATACACCATTCCAAAATCAACAGGTAACTGATATATCTGATACTGTCAATATACATTATTAATATATTTTAATTATCTTAATAATTTAGGCAATAGAAGTAAGCCTAAATAATGTTTAGATGATAACTCATAACAGAGCCAGAACTCGGTATTATGGAGAACTTTATTAAAATCACGAATGTTACGTATATTGAAAAATACTTATAATTAAGAAATAATCAAACCAAATATATTCAAGGCAAATGTTTCTTTATATCTTAGCACAGCGCTTTTCGAGTAAGCGATTTAAGTAAGCGCTTTTGGGGGTGCTAACTGAAAGTAAGTTAAATGTGATTTTTAATTTTTTTTATATAGGTAAAAGGATTTTAAAATTAAACGTAGTCACTTGTCAGTTATACACAGGAGTTCCAAATAGTAGAAAAAATATTGCCACAACTTAAAAAAATATTTAAAAATATTTATGACTACAAATAAGACACCACCTAAATAAAAGTAACTAAAGAAAACGTTAGTATCCTTCCATGTTTATGTTTAAATTGTGTCAAAAGGTGGGAAACACAACGTTAACATAAATTTGAATTATCCTACTTCAGATAGTGGCAACAAATCGGTCTAGAAACATTGACCATAAAATTGTCACAAAAGCCAGATGTTAAAATAAAATGGTTGAACTACCTAGACTTCAACAGTAAATTATTTAATGTCTCTGAAAGAAGATTATTTAGCGATGCAAAGGCAAACTTAAAATAGTATAAATCAGAAAAGATGTTAATTATAAAATTGCTAATCGTAAAGTCTATTGAGGTTTACTTGTATATTTGAACATGACGGATTATAATAATTAACATATATTCAAGAAAATCTAGTCAGCTGTAATTTCTTTAAGTAACTTGGTGAAGTATTCTAGAATTAGACTTTGGACTATAATTATGGTTACCGGGATCATATATGTTCACTAAATGCAGACAAGTGTTTACTAAATGCTCAGCTCTGCGTATTTTTAAGAGTGTGCAAGTATGTCTTACATATGAAAAAGAATTACACTGCAGCCTGTAAATACCACTTTTTAATAATATATTAATTTTATCCTTAGTATTTACCAAAAACGAACCTTAGTTGTATTTGGTTACATAGGAAATTTCTAATGCTGACTGATGTTTATTATCTGTTTTGTTAAATTTCTTAATAAAATAAAAATTTATAAATGAGAATGAATTTATTATCTTTTTTAATGCCAAAAAACATTTGTTTAATTAATTAATTTAGCTAGTTTGATTTAAATGAATTATGTGTTAATTAGGTTGAAGTCATAGTTGTTATAAAAATCTGTCTATTAAACACTCTGATTATATCTGGTTTGATTATTTTATACAGTCCTGTGAGCAACATAGCTACTTCCCTCTTTTAACTTTCAAAGAAGCCTTATATTTAGCATAAAGTAATAATTGAGAAATAATTTGTGGTAGAAGCTAGAAAATTTAATAAAAAAATTAAAGTCATAACACACCTCAGACTAAAATGCCATTAAATACCATCGAGGATCACGATAAGATTAAACTGTCATCGGAAAAGCTTATAAGAACGCCTGCAAGACTTAAAATCTGATTGTTTTAAAAAAATTATACCAAATTGAACAATGTTAATTGATCTAAGGCCTAGGTAACATTAAGAATCTCTAACTAATGTAACTAACATAATTTAATTTGAGTCAAAGATGACAAATGGAGTCAAATGCGCTTATATTAGCATCAGTTGAAAACATCTGATAGAGTAAAGCGGGGAAATATGCCGCATCGGGTAATATGCCTCAGTTCGCTCATAGCTCACTCTGGCGGTTACGCCATCGCACTACCATAGTAACCTGTCGACATTAACGTAGTCAACCACCTGTTTACTGATTTTCTATAATTTTCATCATTTAGTGCACGATAAGCCCCAAAAACGGGTAAGTACCTACAAAAAATTATTTTTATACGATATATGGTAGGAGTTTTTAAAAGTTTTTTGTGATCCGATTGAAATAATCCACGACCACGTTGCTGTGGTAAGGTGAGATTCATAACCTAACATTTACCATCTTCGCCGCTGACTGTATTTACACCGGGTTTTTGCTTTTCAGTTGAAACGTTGGTGTTGCACCCTGGGGTAATATGCCGCATGAAAATGCAAGTGCGGCATATTACCCCAAGTACAGTTTGACCGTCGGATCTGTGTCTACGAAAAGAATGCGGGCGAAATTTTGAAGCGTTGTCACGTCTTTATGCATGCTTTTTATGCAGCTCTCTGTCTTTCTCTATCTTATTGGGTCGCATCATACCAGATTTTGTGTAATTTTCAGAATAATATGGATTTCTTGCGGATTCAGTGGCGGCGGCGTATGTTAATACTTTTGAGCTATTAAACTGTTTTTATTGTTGTATTTTTAGGTACCTACTTAATTTATGACCTATGACTTTTGAATAGTGTAGCATAGTTTAGTTTATTTGCTATTATTGTTGTTGCTGTTTTGTTGTTGTTTTGTGTTATTTGTTTCTTTGTTGCTAAAGTTCATAATTTTCAACAGTTTTTGTATTATTTATGTTAAAATGAATAACTTTATTTATAGAAAGACAATTTATAGACAGGCAAGGGAAGTGATTGCGAATGTTTATAGGTAAGTAAAATTATAATAAGAGAATTATAAAGCCTAAGCACATTTATGAAGCACATTTAAAAAAAACATTAAACTAAAATCATAATTTATGCGACACTAAATTTTAAAAATTATGTACCTAATGTTGTAATAAATAAAAATCATATTCAATGAAATAAAACCAAGCTCGATTGCTTTACAAACAAAAAAGATTTAAAGTTAATGTTGGTTATTTTGAATATAAAATGTCTATAAATATAAGTAATATGAATCGGAACGACGACTAAAAAAAATCGAATATCAGGATTATACTTCTTGTACAAATTTTTAGGGCTTGCGATGAAGAAGCTACTAATAACTTCGTTAATCTACCAGTAAAGGGCAAACTTGAAAGAGTATCTCAATATACTGGCGTAAGCATTTCAATGGTGAAAAAAAAATCACCAAGAAGATGATGAAAGAATGCGGACGGACCCCAACAAAATGCTTTCTAGTCCCGGCAAAAAAAGGCCGCGAATGACGAAGGTGGAACCAGACGACAACTTTCATTTTCTAATAGTTAGACACCTAATAAATCGATTTTATATAGAGTTTAAAGTTGTGCCCACTACCAGAAAGCTGTTGCAAAAATTGCGAGAAGAAAAAAAATTTCCTTATGGCCGAGAAATGAGTCCTCTTAGAAACTTATTAAAGGAAAATGGCTTTTATTGGCGAAAGTGTCAGAATAAAAGAAAAATTTTAATGGAGCGACCCAATATTTTATCTTTAAGGTAACATGATTTTTTAGATACCTTAAGGTTTTACCAATAACATCTTTAAGGTATAAATACCTAAGAGAAATAAAAAAACACCGAGCCGAAGGTCGCAATATTGTCTATTTAGATGAAACTTGGATAGACAATGACCTAACGTTTATAAAATGCCGGCAGAGTGAGACTGTTACTGGAGTGGTTAGCAACATATCTTCAACAGGTACAAATTGATTATACTAATTTAAATAATAATTTAAATTATACATATTATGTAGGCATTAGATTATATACAGGGTATTTGGTTCACTGACGTATACCTTAAAACAGATGATTCTATAGGTCATTTCTGACAAATTAATCCCGCTAGGGGTCGAAAACTAACGGTCTCCGAGATTACGGCTTTTTAAGTTTTGTTTCTATCCTTTCTATGCATCTTAAGAAGAAAAAAATCCTATTGAATTACATAGGTACTTATTTTTTGGCAGTCAATTGAATATTTTTTTAAAACTAGAAAGATAACATTTTAAATGTAAATAAAATTGTTAATCTTTAAAAATGTTTAAAATAACTATCTTGTACTAGTAATATTGGAAAAATAAAAATTTGACTTATCTTTATTAATAATTTCTTTAATTTTGAAAGATTAACAATTTTATTTTAATTAAAAATGTCTGTCAGCTTTCTAGTAAAAAAAAAAATATTACTCTAGAATCAACTGTTTCTAGATATATATTATATAGATAGGTCGGTGTACCAAACACCCTGTAGGTATTTGTTATTTTAGGTCGGCTTATCGTGGTACATGCCGGTTCGGAAACTGGCTTTGTTAATAATGCCTGTCTTATATGTAAGGCAGGACTTACGACAGGAGATTATCATGACCAAATGAATAAAAATTGGCTTGGGCAAAGCTCAAATATATAATAAGGAGTCGGAGCACAACTGGAGATTTTTCCATAAGGGCCTTAAAGGAGGTGTGTGAGGAAGCCATGTCTTTAATTACTATTGAAGAATGGCAAAAATTTTCAGGACATGTTCAAGATATTGAAAATAAGTTTTGGGAAGCTGATGAAATTATGGAGGAAATTGAATTAATAATTATTACATTACCCCATGATGACAGTGATACCGATACTGATGACGATGATGAAGCCGAAGAAGACAATAGTGATACTAATAACGATGCAGGCTGAGATACCAAGACGTAGAAGAATAATCTACCTACGTTCTTTTTTCCCTCTTATAAACGTTTTATGCAAAGTAATAAAATGATGATGAAAAGGATATAACAAGTACTAGCCAACAAGCAGAGACATGTGCCGGCGATTAGCATCTGTTATTTTTCTCTGCTTTTTTAGATTTTTTCGCGCTACCTAATATAGCTTAAATTAAAAGTACTAATGAAGAATTACATAATTTAAAATTTTGTACTGTAACATACGGCCTATAGATTTATACATTTGTAAATATCATGTAAGACCAAACAATTAGATATTGCATTTACCGCACACCTATATATTTAGGTATATTTGTTTCTTGTTATATTTTTATCAATATTGTCTTTATTAATAACTTACAATGATTATGATATTTTAACGTTATGTAATGCACTTTATAAGTTTTTGTTTATGTACTTTTATGCTAAATTTCGTTTTTTTTTTTTATGTAAAACTTCTTAATATTTCATTAGATCGAGTTATGCTGGTAGTAATAACGAATTCCATCTCTAAAGGTAAACAAAAAGAAGTTAAATTACTGTACTAAACCGTTTATTAGGTGGTATTGGCTTAGTAGTAGTAGTAGTAATAGTAGTAATAATTTTGGTATGATTTTGTGTGTATAATATAAGGGCCTTGGTGAATCTAACTAACATTTTCCACCGCGGCGTGGTGGGGAAAATATCATAGATTTTACTTTAAAATATCATAATTCAACACTCTAAAAAGAGAGCTATGAATATTGTATAATGAATATGAATATTGACCTTCAATTTCAACTTTAGCTGGGTTGCCTCGCCGTGGGACCCCAGTACCTTCTGGACATGTCCGGCTCACTAACCCAAACATTCTTTAGTTTTAAATGTGGCATGCTGAACGGTTAATAAATAGGTTTCAACAGTTGACAGAAATTTAATGATCTTATTATTAAAAATTCAATGTTTAAACAGCATAATTCGGATTATCTGCCGTGCTCTTTCCCTCGCGATATCCAGACATCGAGTACGGCACTCTTATTTTAAGTGAACAAACTAAGTAGGTGTATTACAAATTTTGTGTTTTCTTTACTTTTCTTTTATCTCAAACTGCCCTAATCTTGTCTATCAGGCGTAATCGAGGTGGGTTACGAAAATATACGAACCATATGTACATATATCATATCTAAAGCATTTTTTTATTACATATTTACAAATAAAATATTTTAGAAGACCTTAATTTCCAAATTAATATCTTACCTACAAATACCTATTTTAAAATTAAAACCAAACCATATTTTTTAATATTTAATACATTCAAATCTGTGTAATCGGTTTATAAAATTTCGCACGTCACTGGCCATTTCATGAATGAAATGAGGCGGGTCTAGTCTACAACGACGTTCCCCGCACCGACACCGCTTAGCTACAGATTGGTTGGGCAGACTTTACTTTTTTGATAGGAATAGCTCATGGTGATTGCTCATGGTATTTTTTTATCATTCCAGATAAACACAATGCCACGTTCTTATATTTGGAAACATAGAAGGGCCCAATGCTCAGAAGTAGATCTTCGAAATGCAGTAAGTGATATTCGTGCAGGCAAAGGGTCGGTTCGGGAAATAAGTCGTACTTATAATGTTCTAGTTAGAACCTTAATGTGAAGAATGCGTTCCGGAAATTTGGATAAGATGGCATTAGGTCGCAAAGGCTCACTTACTATGGAACAAGAAGCAAGTTTAGCCAAATATACAAAACATGGCATTTCACGGCTTTGCTTTAACTGCTCATGATATAAGAAAGCTTGCTTATTCTTTTGTGGTCCAACAAAATATTCCACATGAATTTAATACTGAACGGAAAATGGCAGGACAAGACTGGTTTCTAGCCTTTATGAGAAGACATCCTGTACTGGCCGTTCGTAAGGCTCAAGGTATGTCTACTGCCAGGGCCAAGGCATGACAAATCAAGAATGTACACAATATTTTGAATTACTGGGAAACGTTCTTAGAGAAAATAATTTATTGAATACCCCACAAAAGATTTTTAATCTCGATGAAACAGGATTGCAATTGATTAACAATCCAGGCAAAGTTGTGGTAACAAAAGGCGCTAAAATGGTAAATTGTATCATAAGCGCTGAAAGGGGAGAAACTATTTCCGTTATAACCTGTGTAAACGCAGAACGAACTTTTTTCCCGTTTTCGAACGGGAATTCGAAGATGGCCTACCACCTAGCGGCAAGGTTTTTATGGGCGAAAAGTCAGCTTATGTCACATCTGAAATTTTCTTCCAGTGGTTTAAAGACTTTTTTATTCTACGGAAAGGTACCGGTAAGGTTATATGGATGGATATTCCTCGCACTGTTCTAATGTCGAACTCTTAGATTTTGCTGTAGCGAATGACGTAATCCTATTTTGTTTGCCCATCCACACCACTCTTTGGCTCCAACCGCTTGATCGCTCATTCTTTAAGCCCTTGAAAGCTTATTGGCCTCAAACTTGTCAAAACTGGGTATCTAAGATACATTGTGTGATTTTGTTGCATCTATATTGTCATTGTTATGGTCAAATTCCTCTTTCTGTTCAGTTCTGCCTTATATTTGTGATTGTTTTCTTTGAGCTTATTGATATTTTTGCTTATCTTCTGCTTTGGTCTTTTATTAGTCTTTAGTTTTATGGCTCTCAAATTCCAATTCAAATGAAACTTTACATCTAATTATTTTATGATCACTTCCTGTTAAGAGCTGGTTTACCACATTTTCGTCTTGTACTATGTTTTTATGTTGTGTAAGAGTGTAATCGATTTTATTCTTAGTTTGACTCTTATTAAGTCTCCTATTATGCTTTGAGAGATTTCTTCATTGAAGCTTTCAACTTCTTTCCCCCTTTTTCTGATATTCCCTAAAAGTTCCATTTGATTTTATCCATCTCGTATTTCAATCCGACCAGTCTTTCTTCACTTTTTAAGGTTTTTGCAATATGCGTCCCTATAAATATTTGACAGCCTGGTCGTATCTAGATAATTTTAGCACTCCTTGATTTATTTAAATTAATTTAATGGTGGGCTATAACTATGGGGATAGGTTTGTGACTAGTATTTATATTTTCTATGGAAAAACTTAAATTGATCCCTCTTATTATTTGGTGTTTTAAATATGTTTTCTTTTGCTAAATGTTAAGTTTTTTTTTATTACTTTAAAATTAATATTAAAAAAATTTAATAGTCACTGCGTAAAATTTTAGAAAACCCGAAAACCCTTATACTCACTATATAAGGATCAAAGCTCACCCTACCTAATAAATAATTTATAAAATAAGCAACTAAGGGTTAAGATGTTAATACCTTTCAATTAATAGATTTACAGCAAAGCCCACGTTAATTACCTAATCCATATTTCATGAGCATGTACGAGGAATATTCAAAAAGTAAGATTTCCTTGTCTAGAGTTTTTGTTGCTTAAATTAAAACAAGCCATTTAGTACTCAGCTTTAACAATTATAATTTTTAAATGTAGGGTAGGCACATTTTTTTTTAAATTTTAATTTAATCATTTGAATTAAATCTCATTACGCTTCTGTTTACTTAACGTTTTTACCATTTAAGCTGCTAGAACAGTTACCTACTGTGTTCACCTATATTTGCCGTTTATTTGCCTTTAATCGATCTGTCAATAAATTACTTATAAATTACTTTATTCCTCTACTTGATTGCCTATTTTTGCGTTACTGATTTTTTTAATAAAATACAAGATAGACCTCACTGAAACTATTTGTTTTGCAAACAAATATAAATATAATAATTTAATGCACGAGATGCAGTTTATTATACATAACTTTCTAATAAGTTTTCATAATATCTTCCTTTATTACCTGTCTTTTGTTAAGACCATTTATTTAGATACACCTTGAGAAAATTGAGGTTTTGCTAATAATGAAAATAACCTCCTCGCTTTTTCAGAGCGAGACGGTTGTCGCAAGAAATAAAGGCAAAATACTTTTCTCGTGACTCCTATACACAAGAAGACAATTTTGTTTTATTTTGTTTTTATTTAAATCAGAAGATTTGTCACAAGTTAAAGACGCTTGCTTAACTACGGTTGGTATTAAGTTATCTTCTAATTTATGCGCTCTTTCAAGAATTTCCAAATATATTTGCAATAATATTTATATTGTTCCTTAAAATAATGCCAATATTTAAGGGGGTGATTCCTTGACCCATTTTAAGAAAAAATGTTTCTATGATCATACGTCCTAAACATCTTAACTTTTGAGTTACATGGTGTTAAGGTTTTCAAAAAAATCATTTTTTTAATAATAACTGAAACAATATTGTAGACATTTTTTTAAAATTTGTTACATATATTCTATGCATCAAGGCGCATTTTTTGATGTGCAAAAAATTTTTTTCCGCCGCTAGTGGCGTCCCTACAGGTCTTCTATTGATTAATTTAAAAATTATTTAATTAAAATACCCATAGCAACGAGCAATAGGAAACAGGCATAGGCGACTCCGCGACCTTATTTGCCTTAAATAAAGACGCGTTACGGCACTTTTTTACTCTCATTTACTTTTTAAACGAGTGAAAGACATGAGTATTTATTAAATAATTTAATTTTTTTAACTTTTCATACTTCTTGTAATAAATCTAATCCCCTAATTTGCTTGCAATCGACAAACAAACATTTTCACACCACATCAGATTTTTAGGGAAATTAAATTTGTTTTTATTCTTTTAAGCGAAGACCATGCATCGGATAAAAAAACCAAGAGATTAAATTTACTAAAAAGTAATTGAGAATTTTAAAAATAATTTTTTTTCTAGGAAAAAGCTGTAAAGAAGTACTTTTTTCACTAAAAATATTAAATAGAAGACCTGTAGGAAAGACACTGGCAGAGAAAAAGCTTTTATTGTACATTAGAAAATCTGTCTTGATGCCTAGAATACATGAACCAAATTTCATAAAAATGTCTACAATATTGTTTAAATTATGATTAAAAACTAATTTTTTTTTGAAAATTTTAACACACTGTATCTCAAAAGTTTTTCTTAAAATGGGTTCAGAAATCACCCCCTTAAATATTAGCACGTGTTTAAGAAGTACTTAGGAGGTCACTGATGTGTATCTATAAAAAAGTAAATTTTCATGGTAATTATTTGTATTTGAATACTTATTCTTCTTTCTAGATGCTCCTAATTTCCAAACGTAGAAGATTGCAAAATTCTGATTAAAGATTGCAAAATTCTGATTTTCGACCTCGTTTGAGGCCAAAATTGGGCATCACAAATGCCATATCTCGGCTATCGAAAAAGCTACGACCTTGCAGATAGTCTCGTTAGATTCAGAACGACAAAACTAAAACAAAACCGTTAAAATTTTCCCGATAGCTCCCATGAGGGCCGAGATATCAACCTTCAAAGTGTGGATTTTTTCATTTTTCGGGTATACCCCCCCGTGTGGATTTTTTTCAGAAATTTTTTTTTTTTTTGAATTCGAACTAACTATACCAGCGGATTGTTCTCAACAAGTAGATGACGAAAATACCGGGATATAACAGGATTCGATCACAAATAAGAAAATGAGAGCCCTTTGAAAATTCGGAAATTTTCACTTTTCGACCTCGTTTTTGAGGCCAAAAATGGGCATCCAAAATGCCATATCTCGGCTATCGTAAAAGCTACGACCTTGCGGATGGTCTCGTTGGATTCAGAACGATAAATCTAAGACAAAATCGTTGGAATTTTCCCGATAGCTCCCATAAGGGCCAAGATATCGACCTTCAAAGTTTGGGTTTTTTCATTTTTCGGGTATACCCTCCCGTATGGATTTTTTTCAGAAATTTTTGTTTTTGTCGAATTCGAACTAACTATACCAGCGGATTGTTCTCATCAAGTAGATCACGAAATTACTGGGTTATAAGGGAATCAGAGCAGAATGAAGAAATCGAGTATTTTTTCGACCTCGTTTTTGAGGCCAAAAATGGGCATCAAAAATGCCATATCTCGGCTCTCAAAAAAGCTACGACCTTGCGGATCTCTCATTGGATTCAGAACGACGAAACTAAGTAAAAACCGTTGGAATTTTTCTGATAGGGCCCATAGAAGCCGAGATATGGACCACCAAACTTTGAGATTTTTAATTTTTAGGGTATAACCCCCGTATCGAATTTTTCACCAAAAATTGATTTTTTTCGAATTTGAACTAACTATACCAGCGGCTTGTTCCTATCACCTACAACATGAAAACACCAGGTTATAATGAGTTTCGAGAAAAACTAAGGGAATTATAGCACTTTGAAAATGCAAAAAATCGATTTTCTATAAACCCGAAAATAGCTATAGAAACCCCTATCAGCGGCTTATTCCCATCACCTACATTACGAAAACATCGGGTTATAACGGAATTCGACCAGAACAAGTGGAATTATAGCTCTTTGAAAATTCGGAAAAAAGTCAATTTTCGACCCCGTTTTTGAGCCCAAAAATGGGCCACAAAAATGCAAGATCTCAGCGAATATGGGAGCTACGATTTTGCGGATGGCCTCGTTGGATTTAGAAGGACGAAACTAAGACAAAGCCGTTGGAATTTTCCCGATAGCTCCCACAGAAGCCGAGATATAGGCCTTCAAAGTTTAAGTTTTTTCATTTTTCGGGTATACCCCCCCGTATCGAATTTTTCACCAAAAATTGATTTTTTTCGAATTTGAATTAACTATACCAGCGGCTTGTTTCCATCACCTACAACACGAAAACACTGGGTTATAATGAATTTCGATAAAAACCAAGGGAATTATAGCACTTTGAAAATGCGCAAAATCGATTTTCTTTAAACCCAAAAATAGCTATAGAAACCATTATCAGCGGCTTATTCTTATCACCTACATTACGAAAACACCGGGTTATATCGAAATTCGACCAGAACAAGTGGAATTATGGCTCTTTGAAAATTCGGAAAAAAGTCAATTTTTTACCCCGTTTTTGAGCCCAAAAATGGGCCACAAAAATGCAAGATCTCAGCTAATATGGGAGCTACGACCTTGCGGATGGCCTCGTTGGATTCAGAAGGACGAAACTAAGACAAAGCCGGTGGAATTTTCCCGATAACTCCCATAGAAGCCGAGATATAGGCCTTCAAAGTTTGGGTTTTTTCATTTTTCGGGTATACCCCCCCGTATCGAATTTTTCACCAAAAATTGATTTTTTTCGAATTTGAATTAACTATACCAGCGGCTTGTTCCCATCACCTATAACACAAAAAACTGGGTTATAATGAATTTCGATAAAAACTAAGGGAATTATAGCACTTTGAAAATGCGAAAAATCGATTTTCTTTAAACCCAAAAATAGCTAAAGAAACCATTATCAGCGGCTTATTCCCATCACCTACATTACGAAAACATCGGGTTATATCGAAATTCGACCAGAACAAGTGGAATTATGGCTTTATGAAAATTCGGAAAAAAGTCAATTTTTTACACCGTTTTTGAGCCCAAAAATGGGCCACAAAAATGCGAGATCTCAGCTAATATGGGAGCTACGACCTTGCGGATGGCATCGTTGGATTCAGAAGGACGAAACTAAGACAAAGCCGTTGGAATTTTCCCGATAGCTCCAATAGAAGCCGAAATATAGGCCTTCAAAGTTTGGGTTTTTTCATTTTTCGGGTATACCCCCCCGTATCGAATTTTTTACCAAAAATTGATTTTTTTCGAATTTGAATTGACTTTACCAGCGGCTTGTTCCCATCACCTACAACACGAAAACACTGGGTTATAATAAATTTCGTTAAAAACTAAGGGAATTATAGCACTTTGAAAATGCGAAAAATCGATTTTCTTTAAACCCAAAAATAGCTATAGAAACCCCTATCGGTGGCTTATTCCCATCACCTACATTACGAAAACACCGGGTTATAACGGAATTCGACCAGAACAAGTGGAATTATAGCTCTTTGAAAATTCGGAAAAAAGTCAATTTTCGACCCCGTTTTTAAGCCCAAAAATGGGCCACAAAAATGCAAGATCTCAGCTAATATGGGAGCTACGACTTTGCGGATGGCCTCGTTAAATTCAGAAGGACGAAACTAAGACAAAGCCGTTGGAATTTTCCCAATAGCTCCCCTAAAAGCTGAGATATAGGCCTTCAAAGTTTGGGTTTTTTCATTTTTCGGGTATACCCCCCCGTATCGAATTTTTTACCAAAAATTGATTTTTTTCGAATTTGAACTAACTAGACCAGCGGCTTGTTCCCATCACCTATAATACGAAAAATTGGGTTATAATGAATTTCGATAAAAACTAAGGGAATTATAGCACTTTGAAAATGCGAAAAATCGATTTTCTTTAAACCCAAAAATAGCTATAGCAACCCCTATCGGTGGCTTATTCCCATCACCTACATTACGAAAACACCGGGTTATAACGGAATTCGACCAGAACAAGTGGAATTATAGCTCTTTGAAAATTCGGAAAAAAGTCAATTTTCGACCCCGTTTTTGAGCCCAAAAATGGGCCACAAAAATGCAAGATCTCAGCTAATATGGGAGCTACGACTTTGCGGATGGCCTCGTTAAATTCAGAAGGATGAAACTAAGACAAAGCCGTTGGAATTTTCCCAATAGCTCCCATAAAAGCTGAGATATAGGCCTTCAAAGTTTGGGTTTTTTCATTGTTCGGGTATACCCCCCCGTATCGAATTTTTTACCAAAAATTGATTTTTTTCGAATTTGAATTAACTATACCAGCGGCTTGTTCCCATCACCTATAACACGAAAAACTGGGTTATAATGAATTTCGATAAAAACTAAGGGAATTATAGCACTTTGAAAATGCGAAAAATCGATTTTCTTTAAACCCAAAAATAGCTATAGAAACCATTATCAGCGGCTTATTCTTATCACCTACATTACGAAAACACCGGTTTATATCGAAATTCGACCAGAACAAGTGGAATTATGGCTTTATGAAAATTCGGAAAAAAGTCAATTTTTTACACCGTTTTTGAGCCCAAAAATGGGCCACAAAAATGCAAGATCTCAGCTAATATGGGAGCTACGACTTTGCGGATGGCCTCGTTGGATTTAGAAGGACAAAACTAAGACAAAGCCGTTGGAATTTTCCCAATAGCTCCCATAGAAGCCGAGATATAGGCCTTTAAAGTTTGGGTTTTTTCATTTTTTGGGTATACCCCCCCGTATCGAATTTTTGACCAAAAATTGATTTTTTTCAAAATTGAATTAACTATACCAGCGGCTTGTTCCCATCACCTATAACACGAAAAACTGGGTTATAATGAATTTCGATAAAAACTAAGGGAATTATAGCACTTTGAAAATGCGAAAAATCGATTTTCTTTAAACCCAAAAATAGCTATAGAAACCCCTATCGGCGGCTTATTCCGATCACCTACATTACGAAAACACCGGGTTATAACGGAATTCGACCAGAACAAGTGGAATTATAGCTCTTTGAAAATTCGGAAAAAAGTCAATTTTCGACTCCGTTTTTGAGCCCAAAAATGGGCCACAAAAATGCAAGATCTCAGCTAATATGGGAGCTACGACCTTGCGGATGGCCTCGTTGGATTCAGAAGGACGAAACTAAGACAAAACCGTTGAAATTTTCCCGATAGCTCCCATAGAAGCCGAGATATAGGCCTTCAAAGTTTGGGTTTTTTCATTTTTCGGGTATACCCCCCCGTATCGAATTTTTCACCAAAAATTGATTTTGAAAATTTAATTTGAATTAACTATACCAGCGGCTTGTTCCCATCACCTACAACACGAAAACACTGGGTTATAATGAATTTCGATAAAAACTAAGGGAATTATAGCACTTTAAAAATGCGAAAAATCGATTTTCTTTAAACCCAAAAATAGCTATAGAAACCATTATCAGCGGCTTATTCTTATCACCTACATTACGAAAACACCGGGTTATAACGGAATTCGACCAGAACAAGTGGAATTATAGCTCTTTGAAAATTCGGAAAAAAGTCAATTTTCGACTCCGTTTTTGAGCCCAAAAATGGGCCACAAAAATGCAAGATCTCAGCTAATATGGGAGCTACGACCTTGCGGATGGCCTCGTTGGATTCAGAAGGACGAAACTAAGACAAAACCGTTGAAATTTTCCCGATAGCTCCCATAGAAGCCGAGATATAGGCCTTCAAAGTTTGGGTTTTTTCATTTTTCGGGTATACCCCCCCGTATCGAATTTTTCACCAAAAATTGATTTTTTTCGAATTTGAATTAACTATACTAGCGGCTTGTTCCCATCACCTATAACACGAAAAACTGGGTTATAATGAATTTCGATAAAAACTAAGGGAATTATAGCACTTTGAAAATGCGAAAAATCGATTTTCTTTAAACCCAAAAATAGCTATAGAAACCCCTATCGGCGGCTTATTCCGATCACCTACATTACGAAAACACCGGGTTATAACGGAATTCGACCAGAACAAGTGAAATTATAGCTCTTTGAAAATTTGAAAAAAAGTCAATTTTCGACTCCATTTTTGAGCCCAAAAATGGGCCACAAAAATGCAAGATCTCAGCTAATATAGGAGCTACGACCTTGCGGATGGCCTCGTTGGATTCAGAAGGACGAAACTAAGACAAAACCGTTGAAATTTTCCCGATAGCTCCCATAGAAGCCGAGATATAGGCCTTCAAAGTTTGGGTTTTTTCATTTTTTGGGTATACCCCCCCGTATCGAATTTTTCACCAAAAATTGATTTTTTTCGAATTTGAATTAACTATACCAGCGGCTTGTTCCCATCACCTACAACACGAAAACACTGGGTTATAATGAATTTCGATAAAAACTAAGGGAATTATAGCACTTTGAAAATGCGAAAAATCGATTTTCTTTAAACCCAAAAATAGCTATAGAAACCATTATCAGCGGCTTATTCTTATCACCTACATTACGAAAACACCGGGTTATAACGGAATTCGACCAGAACAAGTGGAATTATAGCTCTTTGAAAATTCGGAAAAAAGTCAATTTTCGACTCCGTTTTTGAGCCCAAAAATGGGCCACAAAAATGCAAGATCTCAGCTAATATGGGAGCTACGACCTTGCGGATGGCCTCGTTGGATTCAGAAGGACGAAACTAAGACAAAACCGTTGAAATTTTCCCGATAGCTCCCATAGAAGCCGAGATATAGGCCTTCAAAGTTTGGGTTTTTTCATTTTTTGGGTATACCCCCCCGTATCGAATTTTTCACCAAAAATTGATTTTTTTCGAATTTGAATTAACTATACCAGCGGCTTGTTCCCATCACCTACAACACGAAAACACTGGGTTATAATGAATTTCGATAAAAACTAAGGGAATTATAGCACTTTGAAAATGCGAAAAATCGATTTTCTTTAAACCCAAAAATAGCTATAGAAACCCCTATCGGCGGCTTATTTTGATCACCTACATTACGAAAACACCGGGTTATAACGGAATTCGACCAGAACAAGTGGAATTATAGCTCTTTGAAAATTCGGAAAAAAGTCAATTTTCGACTCCGTTTTTGAGCCCAAAAATGGGCCACAAAAATGCAAGATCTCAGCTAATATGGGAGCTACGACCTTGCGGATGGCCTCGTTGGATTCAGAAGGACGAAACTAAGACAAAACCGTTAAAATTTTTCCGATAGCTCCCATAGAAGCCGAGATATAGGCCTTCAAAGTTTGGGTTTTTTCATTTTTCGGGTATACCCCCCCGTATCGAATTTTTTACCAAAAATTGATTTTTTTCGAATTTGAATTAACTATACTAGCGGCTTGTTCCCATCACCTATAACACGAAAAATTGGGTTATAATGAATTTCGATAAAAACTAAGGGAATTATAGCACTTTGAAAATGCGAAAAATCGATTTTCTTTAAACCCAAAAATAGCTATAGAAACCGCTATCAGCGGCTTATTCCTATCACCTACATTACGAAAACACCGGGTTATAACAAAATTCGACCAGAACAAGTGGAATTATGGCTTTTTGAAAATTCGGAAAAAGTCAATTTTTTACCCCGTTTTTGAGCCCAAAAATGGGCCACAAAAATGCAAGATCTCAGCTAATATGGGAGCTACGACCTTGCGGATGGCCTCGTTGAATTCAGAAGGACGAAACTAAGATAAAGCCGTTGGAATTTTCCCGATAGCTCCCATAGAAGTCGAGATATAGGCCTTCAAAAGTTGGGTTTTTTCATTTTTCGGGTATACCCCCCCGTATCGAATTTTTGACTAAAAATTGATTTTTTTCGAATATGAACTAACTATACCAGCGGCTTGTTCCCATCACCTACAACACGAAAACACTGGGTTATAATGAATTTCGATAAAAACTAAGGGAATTATAGCACTTTGAAAATGCAAAAAATCGATTTTCTTTAAACCCAAAAATAGCTATAGAAACCCCTATCAGCGGCTTATTCTCATCACCTACATTACGAAAACACCGGGTTATAACGGAATTCGACCAGAACAAGTGGAATTATAGCTCTTTGAAAATTCGGAAAAAAGTCAATTTTCGACCCCGTTTTTGAGCCCAAAAATGGGCCACAAAAATGCAAGATCTCAGCTAATATGGGAGCTACGACCTTGCGGATGGCCTCGTTGGATTCAGAAGGACGAAACTAAGACAAAATCGTTGGAATTTTCCCGATAGCTCCCATAGAAGCCGAGATATAGGCCTTTAAAGTTTGGGTTTTTTCATTTTTTGGGTATACCCCCCCGTATCGAATTTTTCACCAAAAATTGATTTTTTTCGAATTTGAATTAACTATACCAGCGGCTTGTTCCCATCACCTACATTACGAAAACACCGGGTTATAACGGAATTCGACCAGAACAAGTGGAATTATAGCTCTTTGAAAATTCGGAAAAAAGTCAATTTTCGACCCCGTTTTTGAGCCCAAAAATGGGCCACAAAAATGCAAGATCTCAGCTAATATGGGAGCTACGACCTTGCGGATGGCCTCGTTGGATTCAGAAGGACGAAACTAAGACAAAATCGTTGGAATTTTCCCGATAGCTCCTATAGAAGCCGAGATATAGGCCTTCAAAGTTCGGGTTTTTTCATTTTTCGGGTATACCCTCCCGTATCGAATTTTTCACCAAAAATTGATTTTTTTCGAATTTGAATTAACTATACCAGCGGCTTGTTCCCATCACCTACAACACTGGGGGAAAACACTGGGTTATAATGAATTTCGATAAAAACTAAGGGAATTATAGCACTTTGAAAATGCGAAAAATCGATTTTCTTTAAACCCAAAAATAGCTATGGAAACCCCTATCGGCGGCTTATTCCGATCACCTACATTACGAAAACACCGGGTTATAACGGAATTCGACCAGAACAAGTGGAATTATAGCTCTTTGAAAATTCGGAAAAAAGTCAATTTTCGACCGCGTTTTTGAGCCCAAAAATGGGCCACAAAAATGCGAGATCTCAGCTAATATGGGAGCTACGACCTTGCAGATGACCTCGTTGGATTCAGAAGGACGAAACTAAGACAAAATCGTTGGAATTTTCCCGATAGCTCCCATAGAAGCCGAGATATAGGCCTTTAAAGTTTGGGTTTTTTCATTTTTTGGGTATACCCCCCCGTATCGAATTTTTGACCAAAAATTGATTTTTTTCAAAATTGAATTAACTATACCAGCGGCTTGTTCCCATCACCTATAACACGAAAAACTGGGTTATAATGAATTTCGATAAAAATTAAGGGAATTATAGCACTTTGAAAATGCGAAAAATCGATTTTCTTTAAACCCAAAAATAGCTATAGAAACCCCTATCAGCGGCTTATTCCCATCACTTACATTACGAAAACACCGGGTTATAACGGAATTCGACCAGAACAAGTGGAATTATAGCTCTTTGAAAATTCGGAAAAAAGTCAATTTTCGACCCCGTTTTTGAGCCCAAAAATGGGCCACAAAAATGCGAGATCTCAGCTAATATGGGAGCTACGACCTTGCAGATGACCTCGTTGGATTCAGAAGGACGAAACTAAGACAAAATCGTTGGAATTTTCCCGATAGCTCCCATAGAAGCCGAGATATAGGCCTTTAAAGTTTGGGTTTTTTCATTTTTTGGGTATACCCCCCCGTATCGAATTTTTGACCAAAAATTGATTTTTTTCAAAATTGAATTAACTATACCAGCGGCTTGTTCCCATCACCTATAACACGAAAAACTGGGTTATAATGAATTTCGATAAAAATTAAGGGAATTATAGCACTTTGAAAATGCGAAAAATCGATTTTCTTTAAACCCAAAAATAGCTATAGAAACCCCTATCAGCGGCTTATTTCCATCACTTACATTACGAAAACACCGGGTTATAACGGAATTCGACCAGAACAAGTGGAATTATAGCTCTTTGAAAATTCGGAAAAAAGTCAATTTTCGACCCCGTTTTTGAGCCCAAAAATGGGCCACAAAAATGCGAGATCTCAGCTAATATGGGAGCTACGACCTTGCAGATGACCTCGTTGGATTCAGAAGGACGAAACTAAGACAAAATCGTTGGAATTTTCCCGATAGCTCCCATAGAAGCCGAGATATAGGCCTTTAAAGTTTGGGTTTTTTCATTTTTTGGGTATACCCCCCCGTATCGAATTTTTGACCAAAAATTGATTTTTTTCAAAATTGAATTAACTATACCAGCGGCTTGTTCCCATCACCTATAACACGAAAAACTGGGTTATAATGAATTTCGATAAAAACTAAGGGAATTATAGCACTTTGAAAATGCAAAAAATCGATTTTCTTTAAACCCAAAAATAGCTATAGGAACCCCTATCAGCGGCTTATTCTCATCACCTACATTACGAAAACACCGGGTTATAACGGAATTCGACCAGAACAAGTGGAATTATAGCTCTTTGAAAATTCGGAAAAAAGTCAATTTTCGACCCCGTTTTTGAGCCCAAAAATGGGCCACAAAAATGCAAGATCTCAGCTAATATGGGAGCTACGACCTTGCGGATGGCCTCGTTGGATTCAGAAGGACGAAACTAAGACAAAATCGTTGGAATTTTCCCGATAGCTCCCATAGAAGCCGAGATATAGGCCTTTAAAGTTTGGGTTTTTTCATTTTTTGGGTATACCCCCCCGTATCGAATTTTTCACCAAAAATTGATTTTTTTCGAATTTGAATTAACTATACCAGCGGCTTGTTCCCATCACCTACATTACGAAAACACCGGGTTATAACGGAATTCGACCAGAACAAGTGGAATTATAGCTCTTTGAAAATTCGGAAAAAAGTCAATTTTCGACCCCGTTTTTGAGCCCAAAAATGGGCCACAAAAATGCGAGATCTCAGCTAATATGGGAGCTACGACCTTGCGGATGGCCTCGTTGGATTCAGAAGGACGAAACTAAGACAAAATCGTTGGAATTTTCCCGATAGCTCCCATAGAAGCCGAGATATAGGCCTTCAAAGTTCGGGTTTTTTCATTTTTCGGGTATACCCCCCCGTATCGAATTTTTCACCAAAAATTGATTTTTTTCGAATTTGAATTAACTATACCAGCGGCTTGTTCCCATCACCTACAACACGAAAACACTGGGTTATAATGAATTTCGATAAAAACTAAGGGAATTATAGCACTTTGAAAATGCAAAAAATCGATTTTCTTTAAACCCAAAAATAGCTATAGAAACCCCTATCAGCGGCTTATTCCCATCACCTACATTACGAAAACACCGGGTTATAACGGAATTCGACCAGAACAAGTGGAATTATAGCTCTTTGAAAATTCGGAAAAAAGTCAATTTTCGACCCCGTTTTTGAGCCCAAAAATGGGCCACAAAAATGCAAGATCTCAGCTAATATGGGAGCTACGACCTTGCGGATGGCCTCGTTGGATTCAGAAGGACGAAACTAAGACATAATCGTTGGAATTTTCCGGATAGCTCCCATAGAAGCCGAGATATAGGCCTTCAAAGTTCGGGTTTTTTCATTTTTCGGGTATACCCCCCCGTATCGAATTTTTCACCAAAAATTGATTTTTTTCGAATTTGAATTAACTATACCAGCGGCTTGTTCCCATCACCTACAACACGAAAACACTGGGTTATAATGAATTTTGATAAAAACTAAGGGAATTATAGCACTTTGAAAATGCGAAAAATCGATTTTCTTTAAACCCAAAAATAGCTATAGAAACCATTATCAGCGGCTTATTCCCATCACCTACATTACGAAAACACCGGGTTATATCGAAATTCGACCAGAACAAGTGGAATTATGGCTTTATGAAAATTCGGAAAAAAGTCATTTTTTTACCCCGTTTTTGAGCCCAAAAATGGGCCACAAAAATGCGAGATCTCAGCTAATATGGGAGCTACGACCTTGCGGATGGCCTCGTTGGATTCAGAAGGACGAAACTAAGACAAAATCGTTGGAATTTTCCCGATAGCTCCCATAGAAGCCGAGATATAGGCCTTCAAAGTTCGGGTTTTTTCATTTTTCGGGTATACCCCCCCGTATCGAATTTTTCACCAAAAATTGATTTTTTTCGAATTTGAATTAACTATACCAGCGGCTTGTTCCTATCACCTATAACACGAAAAACTGGGTTATAATGAATTTCGATAAAAACTAAGGGAATTATAGCACTTTGAAAATGCAAAAAATCGATTTTCTTTAAACCCAAAAATAGCTATAGAAACCGCTATCAGCGGCTTATTCCTATCACCTACATTAGGAAAACACCGGGTTATAACAAAATTCGACCAGAACAAGTGGAATTATGGCTTTTTGAAAATTCGGAAAAAGTCAATTTTTTACCCCGTTTTTGAGCCCAAAAATGGGCCACAAAAATGCGAGATCTCAGCTCATATGGGAGCTACGACCTTGCGGATGGCCTCATTGGATTCAGAAGGACGAAACTAAGACAAAATCGTTGGAATTTTCCCGATAGCTCCCATAGAAGCCAAGATATAGGCCTTTAAAGTTTGGGTTTTTTCATTTTTTGGGTATACCCCCCCGTATCGAATTTTTCACCAAAAATTGATTTTTTTCGAATTTGAATTAACTATACCAGCGGCTTGTTCCCATCACCTACATTACGAAAACACCGGGTTATAACGGAATTCGACCAGAACAAGTGAAATTATAGCTCTTTAAAAATTCGGAAAAAAGTCAATTTTCGACCCCGTTTTTGAGCCCAAAAATGGGCCACAAAAATGCAAGATCTCAGCTAATATGGGAGCTACGACCTTGCGGATGGCCTCGTTGGATTCAGAAGGACGAAACTAAGACAAAATCGTTGGAATTTTCCCGATAGCTCCCATAGAAGCCGAGATATAGGCCTTTAAAGTTTGGGTTTTTTCATTTTTTGGGTATACCCCCCCGTATCGAATTTTTGACCAAAAATTGATTTTTTTCAAAATTGAATTAACTATACCAGCGGCTTGTTCCCATCACCTATAACACGAAAAACTGGGTTATAATGAATTTCGATAAAAACTAAGGGAATTATAGCACTTTGAAAATGCAAAAAATCGATTTTCTTTAAACCCAAAAATAGCTATAGAAACCCCTATCAGCGGCTTATTCTCATCACCTACATTACGAAAACACCGGGTTATAACGGAATTCGACCAGAACAAGTGGAATTATAGCTCTTTGAAAATTCGGAAAAAAGTCAATTTTCGACCCCGTTTTTGAGCCCAAAAATGGGCCACAAAAATGCAAGATCTCAGCTAATATGGGAGCTACGACCTTGCGGATGGCCTCGTTGGATTCAGAAGGACGAAACTAAGACAAAATCGTTGGAATTTTCCCGATAGCTCCCATAGAAGCCGAGATATAGGCCTTCAAAGTTCGGGTTTTTTCATTTTTCGGGTATATCCCCCCGTATCGAATTTTTCACCAAAAATTGATTTTTTTCGAATTTGAATTAACTATACCAGCGGCTTGTTCCCATCACCTACAACACGAAAACACTGGGTTATAATGAATTTCGATAAAAACTAAGGGAATTATAGCACTTTGAAAATGCAAAAAATCGATTTTCTTTAAACCCAAAAATAGCTATAGAAACCCCTATCAGCGACTTATTCTTATCACCTACATTACGAAAACACCGGGTTATAACGGAATTCGACCAGAACAAGTGGAATTATAGCTCTTTGAAAATTCGGAAAAAAGTCAATTTTCGACCCCGTTTTTGAGCCCAAAAATGGGCCACAAAAATGCAAGATCTCAGCTAATATGGGAGCTACGACCTTGCGGATGGCCTCGTTGGATTCAGAAGGACGAAACTAAGACAAAGCCGTTGGAGTTTTTCTGATAGCTCCCATAGAAGCCGAGATATAGGCCTTCAAAGTTTGGGTTTTTTCATTTTTTGGGTATACCCCCCCGTATCGAATTTTTGACCAAAAATTGATTTTTTTCAAAATTGAATTAACTATATCAGCGGCTTGTTCCCATCACCTATAACACGAAAAACTGGGTTATAATGAATTTCGATAAAAATTAAGGGAATTATAGCACTTTGAAAATGCGAAAAATCGATTTTCTTTAAACCCAAATATAGCTATAGAAACCGCTATCAGCAGCTTATTCCTATCACCTACATTACGAAAACACCGGGTTATAACAAAATTCGACCAGAACAAGTGGAATTATAGCTCTTTGAAAATTCGGAAAAAAGTCAATTTTCGACCCCGTTTTTGAGCCCAAAAATGGGCCACAAAAATGCAAGATCTCAGCTAATATGGGAGCTACGACCTTGCGGATGGCCTCGTTGGGTTCAGAAGGACGAAACTAAGACAAAATCGTTGGAATTTTCCCGATAGCTCCCATAGAAGCCGAGATATAGGCCTTCAAAGTTCGGGTTTTTTCATTTTTCGGGTATACCCCCCCGTATCGAATTTTTCACCAAAAATTGATTTTTTTCGAATTTGAATTAACTATACCAGCGGCTTGTTCCCATCACCCACAACACGAAAACACTGGGTTATAATGAATTTCGATAAAAACTAAGGGAATTATAGCACTTTGAAAATGCGAAAAATCGATTTTCTTTAAACCCAAAAATAGCTATAGAAACCGCTATCAGCGGCTTATTCCTATCACCTACATTACGAAAACACCGGGTTATAACAAAATTCGACCAGAACAAGTGGAATTATGGCTTTTTGAAAATTCGGAAAAAGTCAATTTTTTACCCCGTTTTTGAGCCCAAAAATGGGCCACAAAAATGCAAGATCTCAGCTAATATGGGAGCTACGACCTTGCGGATGGCCTCGTTGGATTCAAAAGGACGAAACTAAGACAAAGCCGTTGGAATTTTTCTGATAGCTCCCATAGAAGCCGAGATATAGGCCTTCAAAGTTTGGGTTTTTTCATTTTTTGGGTATACCCCCCCGTATCGAATTTTTGACCAAAAATTGATTTTTTTCAAAATTGAATTAACTATACCAGCGGCTTGTTCCCATCACCTATAACACGAAAAACTGGGTTATAATGAATTTCGATAAAAACTAAGGGAATTATAGCACTTTGAAAATGCAAAAAATCGATTTTCTTTAAACCCAAAAATAGCTATAGGAACCCCTATCAGCGGCTTATTCTCATCACCTACATTACGAAAACACCGGGTTATAACGGAATTCGACCAGAACAAGTGGAATTATAGCTCTTTGAAAATTCGGAAAAAAGTCAATTTTCGACCCCGTTTTTGAGCTCAAAAATGAGCCACAAAAATGCAAGATCTCAGCTAATATGGGAGCTACGACCTTGCGGATGGCCTCGTTGGATTCAGAAGGACGAAACTAAGACAAAATCGTTGGAATTTTCCCGATAGCTCCCATAGAAGCCGAGATATAGGCCTTTAAAGTTTGGGTTTTTTCATTTTTTGGGTATACCCCCCCGTATCGAATTTTTCACCAAAAATTGATTTTTTTCGAATTTGAATTAACTATACCAGCGGCTTATTCCTATCACCTACATTACGAAAACACCGGGTTATAACGGAATTCGACCAGAACAAGTGGAATTATGGCTTTTTGAAAATTCGGAAAAAGTCAATTTTTTACCCCGTTTTTGAGCCCAAAAATGGGCCACAAAAATGCAAGATCTCAGCTAATATGGGAGCTACGACCTTGCGGATGGCCTCGTTGGATTCAAAAGGACGAAACTAAGACAAAATCGTTGGAATTTTCCCGATAGCTCCCATAGAAGCCGAGATATAGGCCTTCAAAGTTTGGGTTTTTTCATTTTTTGGGTATACCCCCCCGTATCGAATTTTTCACCAAAAATTGATTTTTTTCGAATTTGAATTAACTATACCAGCGGCTTGTTCCCATCACCTACAACACGAAAACACTGGGTTATAATGAATTTCGATAAAAACTAAGGGAATTATAGCACTTTGAAAATGCAAAAAATCGATTTTCTTTAAACCCAAAAATAGCTATAGGAACCCCTATCAGCGGCTTATTCCCATCACCTACATTACGAAAACACCGGGTTATATCGAAATTCGACCAGAACAAGTGGAATTATGGCTTTATGAAAATTCGGAAAAAAGTCATTTTTTTACCCCGTTTTTGAGCCCAAAAATGGGCCACAAAAATGCGAGATCTCAGCTAATATGGGAGCTACGACCTTGCGGATGGCCTCGTTGGATTCAGAAGGACGAAACTAAGACAAAGCCGTTGGAATTTTTCCGATAGCTCCCATAGAAGCCGAGATATAGGCCTTTAAAGTTTGGGTTTTTTCATTTTTTGGGTATACCCCCCCGTATCGAATTTTTCACCAAAAATTGATTTTTTTCGAATTTAAATTAACTATACCAGCGGCTTGTTCCCATCACCTACAACACGAAAACACTGGGTTATAATGAATTTCGATAAAAACTAAGGGAATTATAGCACTTTGAAAATGCAAAAAATCGATTTTCTTTAAACCCAAAAATAGCTATAGAAACTCCTATCAGTGGCTTATTCCCATCACCTACATTACGAAAACACCGGGTTATAACGGAATTCGACCAGAACAAGTGGAATTATAGCTCTTTGAAAATTCGGAAAAAAGTCAATTTTCGACCCCGTTTTTGAGCCCAAAAATGGGCCACAAAAATGCGAGATCTCAGCTAATATGGGAGCTACGACCTTGCAGATGGCCTCGTTGGATTCAGAAGGACGAAACTAAGACAAAATCGTTGGAATTTTCCCGATAGCTCCCATAGAAGCCGAGATATAGGCCTTCAAAGTTTGGGTTTTTTCATTTTTTGGGTATACCCCCCCGTATCGAATTTTTCACCAAAAATTGATTTTTTTCGAATTTGAATTAACTATACCAGCGGCTTGTTCCCATCACCTACAACACGAAAACACTGGGTTATAATGAATTTCGATAAAAACTAAGGGAATTATAGCACTTTGAAAATGCGAAAAATTGATTTTCTTTAAACCCAAAAATAGCTATAGAAACCCCTATCAGCGGCTTATTCCCATCACCTACATTACCAAAACACCGGGTTATAACGGAATTCGACCAGAACAAGTGGAATTATAGCTCTTTGAAAATTCGGGAAAAAGTCAATTTTTGAGCCCAAAAATGGGCCACAAAAATGCAAGATCTCAGCTAATATGGGAGCTACGACCTTGCGGATGGCCTCGTTGGATTCAGAAGGACGAAACTAAGACAAAATCGTTGGAATTTTCCCGATAGCTCCCATAGAAGCCGAGATATAGGCCTTCAAAGTTCGGGTATTTTCATTTTTCGGGTATACCCCCCCGTATCGAATTTTTCACCAAAAATTGATTTTTTTCGAATTTGAATTAACTATACCAGCGGCTTGTTCCCATCACCTACAACACGAAAACACTGGGTTATAATGAATTTCGATAAAAACTAAGGGAATTATAGCACTTTGAAAATGCGAAAAATCGATTTTCTTTAAACCCAAAAATAGCTATAGAAACCATTATCAGCGGCTTATTCCCATCACCTACATTACGAAAACACCGGGTTATATCGAAATTCGACCAGAACAAGTGGAATTATGGCTTTATGAAAAGTCGGAAAAAAGTCATTTTTTTACCCCGTTTTTGAGCCCAAAAATGGGCCACAAAAATGCGAGATCTCAGCTAATATGAGAGCTACGACCTTGCGGATGGCCTCGTTGGATTCAGAGGGACAAAACTAAGACAAAACCGTTGGAATTTTCCCAATAGCTCCCATAGAAGCCGAGATATAGGCCTTCAAAGTTTGGGTTTTTTCGTTTTTCGGGTATACCCCCCCGTATCGAATTTTTCACCAAAAATTGATTTTTTTCGAATTTGAATTAACTATACCAGCGGCTTGTTCCCATCACCTATAACACGAAAAACTGGGTTATAATGAATTTCGATAAAAACTAAGGGAATTATAGCACTTTGAAAATGCGAAAAATCGATTTTCTTTAAACCCAAAAATAGCTATAGAAACCGCTATCAGCGGCTTATTCCTATCACCTACATTACAAAAACACCGGGTTATAACAAAATTCGACCAGAACAAGTGGAATTATGGCTTTTTGAAAATTCGGAAAAAGTCAATTTTTTACCCCGTTTTTGAGCCCAAAAATGGGCCACAAAAATGCGAGATCTCAGCTAATATGGGAGCTACGACCTTGCGGATGGCCTCGTTGGATTCAGGAGGACGAAACTAAGACAAAATCGTTGGAATTTTCCCGATAGCTCCCATAGAAGCCGAGATATAGGCCTTCAAAATTCGGGTTTTTTCATTTTTCGGGTATACCCCCCCGTATCGAATTTTTCACCAAAAATTGATTTTTTTCGAATTTGAATTAACTATACCAGCGGCTTGTTCCCATCACCTACAACACGAAAACACTGGGTTATAATGAATTTCGATAAAAACTAAGGGAATTATAGCACTTTGAAAATGCAAAAAATCGATTTTCTTTAAACCCAAAAATAGCTATAGAAACCCCTATCAGCGGCTTATTCCCATCACCTACATTACGAAAACACCGGGTTATAACGGAATTCGACCAGAACAAGTGGAATTATAGCTCTTTGAAAATTCGGAAAAAAGTCAATTTTCGACCCCGTTTTTGAGCCCAAAAATGGGCCACAAAAATGCAAGATCTCAGCTAATATGGGAGCTACGACCTTGCGGATGGCCTCGTTGGATTCAGAAGGACGAAACTAAGACAAAATCGTTGGAATTTTCCCGATAGCTCCCATAGAAGCCGAGATATAGGCCTTCAAAGTTCGGGTTTTTTCATTTTTCGGGTATACCCCCCCGTATCGAATTTTTCACCAAAAATTGATTTTTTTCGAATTTGAATTAACTATACCAGCGGCTTGTTCCCATCACCTACAACACGAAAACACTGGGTTATAATAAATTTCGATAAAAACTAAGGGAATTATAGCACTTTGAAAATGCGAAAAATCGATTTTCTTTAAACCCAAAAATAGCTATAGAAACCATTATCAGCGGCTTATTCCCATCACCTACATTACAAAAACACCGGGTTATATCAAAATTCGACCAGAACAAGTGGAATTATGGCTTTATGAAAATTCGGAAAAAAGTCATTTTTTTACCCCGTTTTTGAGCCCAAAAATGGGCCACAAAAATGCGAGATCTCAGCTAATATGGGAGCTACGACCTTGCGGATGGCCTCGTTGGATTCAGAAGGACGAAACTAAGACAAAATCGTTGGAATTTTCCCGATAGCTCCCATAGAAGCCGAGATATAGGCCTTCAAAGTTTGGGTTTTTTCATTTTTCGGGTATACCCCCCCGTATCGAATTTTTGACTAAAAATTGATTTTTTTCGAATATGAACTAACTATACCAGCGGCTTGTTCCCATCACCTACAACACGAAAACACTGGGTTATAATGAATTTCGATAAAAACTAAGGGAATTATAGCACTTTGAAAATGCAAAAAATCGATTTTCTTTAAACCCAAAAATAGCTATAGAAACCCCTATCAGCGACTTATTCTCATCTCCTACATTACGAAAACACCGGGTTATAACGGAATTCGACCAGAACAAGTGGAATTATAGCTCTTTGAAAATTCGGAAAAAAGTCAATTTTCGACCCCGTTTTTGAGCCCAAAAATGGGCCACAAAAATGCAAGATCTCAGCTAATATGGGAGCTACGACCTTGCGGACGGCCTCGTTGGATTCAGAACGACGAAACTAAGACAAAATCGTTGGAATTTTCCCGATAGCTCCCATAGAAACCGAGATATAGGCCTTCAAAGTTCGGGTATTTTCATTTTTCGGGTATACCCCCCCGTATCGAATTTTTCACCAAAAATTGATTTTTTTCGAATTTGAATTAACTATACCAGCGGCTTGTTCCCATCACCTACAACACGAAAACACTGGGTTATAATGAATTTCGATTAAGACTAAGGGAATTATAGCACTTTGAAAATGCGAAAAATCGATTTTCTTTAAACCCAAAAAATAGCTATAGAAACCGCTATCAGCGGCTTATTCCCATCACCTACATTACGAAAACACCGGGTTATAACAAAATTCGACGAGAACAAGTGGAATTATAGCTCTTTGAAAATTCGGAAAAAAGTCAATTTTCGACCCCGTTTTTGAGCCCAAAAATGGGCCACAAAAATGCAAGATCTCAGCTAATATGGGAGCTACGACCTTGCGGATGGCCTCGTTGGATTCAGAAGGACGAAACTAAGACAAAATCGTTGGAATTTTCCCGATAGCTCCCATAGAAGCCAAGATATAGGCCTTCAAAGTTCGGGTTTTTTCATTTTTCGGGTATACCCCCCCGTATCGAATTTTTGACTAAAAATTGATTTTTTTCGAATATGAACTAACTATACCAGCGGCTTGTTCCCATCACCTACAACACGAAAAACTGGGTTATAATGAACTTTCGATAAAAACTAAGGGAATTATAGCACTTTGAAAATGCGAAAAAATCGATTTTCTTTAAACCCAAAAATAGCTATAGAAACCCCTATCGGCGGCTTATTCCGATCACCTACATTACGAAAACACCGGGTTATAACGGATTCGACCAGAACAAGTGGAATTATAGCTCCTTGAAAATTCGGAAAAAAAGTCAATTTTCGACCCCGTTTTTGAGCCCAAAAATGGGCCACAAAAATGCAAGATCTGAGCTAATATGGGAGCTACGACTTTGCGGATGGTCTCGTTGGATTCAGAAGGACGAAACTAAGACAAAGCCGTTGGAATTTTCCCAATAAGCTCCCATAGAAGCCGAGATATAGGCCTTCAAAGTTTGGGGATTTTTCATTTTTCGGGTATACCCCCCCGTATCGAATTTTTCACCAAAAATTGATTTTTTTCGAATTTGAATTAACTATACCAGCGGCTTGTTCCCATCACCTATAACACGAAAAACTGGGTTATAATGAATTTCGATAAAAACTAAGGGAATTATAGCACTTTGAAAATGCGAAAAATCGATTTTCTTTAAACCCAAAAATAGCTATAGAAACCCCCATCGGCGGCTTATTCCGATCACCTACATTACGAAAACACCGGGTTATAACGGAATTCGACCAGAACAAGTAGAATTATAGCTCTTTGAAAATTCGGAAAAAAGTCAATTTTTCGACTTCGTTTTTGAGCCCAAAAATGGGCCACAAAAATGCAAGATCTGAGCTAATATGGGAGCTACGACCTTGCGGATGGCCTCGTTGGATTCAGAAGGACGAAACTAAGACAAAGCCGTTGAAATTTTCCCGATAGCTCCGATAGAAGCCGAAATATAGGCCTTCAAAGTTTGGGTTTTTTTCATTTTTCGGGGTATACCCCCCCGTATCGAATTTTTCACCAAAAATTGATTTTTTTCGAATTTGAATTGACTATACCAGCGGCTTGTTCCCATCACCTACAACACGAAAACACTGGGTTATATTGAATTTCGATAAAAACTAAGGGAATTATAGCACTTTGAAAATGCGAAAATCGATTTTCTTTAAACCCAAAAATAGCTATAGAAACCCCTATCGGCGGCTTATTCCCATCACCTACATTACGAAAACACCGGGGTTATAACGGAATTCGACCAGAACAAGTGGAATTATAGCTCTTTAAAAATTCGGAAAAAAGTCAATTTTCGACCCCGTTTTTGAGCCCAAAAATGGGTCACAAAATGCAAGATCTCAGCTAATATGGGAGCTACGACTTTGCGGATGGTCTCGTTGGATTCAGAAGGACGAAACTAAGACAAAGCCGTTGGAATTTTCCCAATAGCTCCCATAGAAGCCGAGATATAGGCCTTCAAAATTCGGGTTTTTTCATTTTTCGGGTATACCCCCCCGTATCGAATTTTTCACCAAAAATTGATTTTTTTCAAAATTGAATTAACTATACCAGCGGCTTGTTCCATCACCTATAACACGAAAAACTGGTTATAATGAATTTCGATAAAAAACTAAGGGAATTATAGCACTTTGAAAATGCAAAAAATCGATTTTCTTTAAACTCAAAAATAGCTATAGAAACCGCTATCAGCGGCTTATTCCTATCACCTACATTACGAAAACACCGGGTTATAACGAAATTCGACCAGAACAAGTGGAATTATGGCTTTTTGAAAATTCGGAAAAAAGTCAATTTTTTACCCCGTTTTTGAGCCCAAAAATGGGCCACAAAAATGCGAGATCTCAGCTAATATGGGAGCTACGACCTTGCGGATGGCCTCGTTGGATTCAGAAGGACGAAACTAAGACAAAATCGTTGGAATTTTCCCGATAGCTCCCATAGAAGCCGAGATATAGGCCTTTAAAGTTTGGGTTTTTTCATTTTTGGGTATACCCCCCCGTATCGAATTTTTGACCAAAAAATTGATTTTTTTCAAAATTGAATTAACTATACCAGCGGCTTGTTCCCATCACCTATAACACGAAAAACTGGGTTATAATGAATTTCGATAAAAATTAAGGGAATTATAGCACTTTGAAAATGCGAAAAATCGATTTTCTTAAACCCAAAAATAGCTATAGAAACCGCTATCAGCGGCTTATTCCTATCACCTACATTACTAATACACCGGGTTATAACAAAATTCGACCAGAACAAGTGGAATTATGGCTTTTTGAAAATTCGGAAAAAGTCAATTTTTTACCCCGTTTTTGAGCCCAAAAATGGGCCACAAAAATGCAAGATCTCAGCTAATATGGGAGCTACGACCTTGCGGCACATCTCGTGAGAGTGGATTCAGAAGGACGAAACTAAGACAAAATCGTTGGAATTTTCCCGATAGCTCCCATAGAAGCCGAGATATAGGCCTTCAAAGTTCGGGTTTTTTCATTTTTCGGGTATACCCCCCCGTATCGAATTTTTCACCAAAAATTGATTTTTTTCGAATTTGAATTAACTATACCAGCGGCTTGTTCCTATCACCTATAACACGAAAAACTGGGTTATAATGAATTTCGATAAAAACTAAGGGAATTATAGCACTTTGAAAATGCAAAAAATCGATTTTCTTTAAACCCAAAAATAGCTATAGAAACCCCTATCAGCGGCTTATTCCCATCACCTACATTACGAAAACACCGGGTTATAACGGAATTCGATCAGATCAAGTGGAATTATAGCTCTTTGAAAATTCGGAAAAAAGTCAATTTTCGACCCCGTTTTTGAGCCCAAAAATGGGCCACAAAAATGCAAGATCTCAGCTAATATGGGAGCTATTACCTTGCGGATGGCCTCGTTGGATTCAGAAGGACGAAACTAAGACAAAGCCGTTGGAATTTTCCCGATAGCTCCCATAGAAGCCGAGATATAGGCCTTCAAAGTTCGGGTATTTTCATTTTTCGGGTATACCCCCCCGTATCGAATTTTTCACCAAAAATTGATTTTTTTCGAATTTGAATTAACTATACCAGCGGCTTGTTCCCATCACCTACAACACGAAAACACTGGGTTATAATGAATTTCGATAAAAACTAAGAGAATTATAGCACTTTGAAAATGCGAAAAATCGATTTTCTTTAAACCCAAAAATAGCTATAGAAACCGCTATCAGCGGCTTATTCCTATCACCTACATTACGAAAACACCGGGTTATAACAAAATTCGACCAGAACAAGTGGAATTATAGCTCTTTGAAAATTCGGAAAAAAGTCAATTTTCGACCCCGTTTTTGAGCTTAAAAATGGGCCACAAAAATGCAAGATCTCAGCTAATATGGGAGCTACGACCTTGCGGATGGCCTCGTTGGATTCAGAAGGACGAAACTAAGACAAAACCGTTAAAATTTTCCCGATAGCTCCCATAGAAGCCGAGATATAGGCCTTCAAAGTTTGGGTTTTTTCATTTTTCGGGAATACCCCCCCGTATCGAATTTTTCACCAAAAATTGATTTTTTTCGAATTTGAATTAACTATACTAGCGGCTTGTTCCCATCACCTATAACACGAAAAATTGGGTTATAATGAATTTCGATAAAAACTAAGGGAATTATAGCACTTTGAAAATGCGAAAAATCGATTTTCTTTAAACCCAAAAATAGCTATATAAACCCCTATCGGCGGCTTATTTTGATCACCTACATTACGAAAACACCGGGTTATAACGGAATTCGACCAGAACAAGTGGAATTATAGCTCTTTGAAAATTCGGAAAAAAGTCAATTTTCGACTCCGTTTTTGAGCCCAAAAATGGGCCACAAAAATGCAAGATCTCAGCTAATATGGGAGCTACGACCTTGCGGATGGCCTCGTTGGATTCAGAAGGACGAAACTAAGACAAAACCGTTAAAATTTTCCCGATAGCTCCCATAGAAGCCGAGATATAGGCCTTCAAAGTTTGGGTTTTTTCATTTTTTCGGGAATACCCCCCCGTATCGAATTTTTCACCAAAAATTGATTTTTTTCGAATTTGAATTAACTATACTAGCGGCTTGTTCCCATCACCTATAACACGAAAAACTGGGTTATAATGAATTTCGATAAAAACTAAGGGAATTATAGCACTTTGAAAATGCGAAAAATCGATTTTCTTTAAACCCAAAAATAGCTATAGAAACCCCTATCGGCGGCTTATTCCGATCACCTACATTACGAAAACACCGGGTTATAACAGAATTCGACCAGAACAAGTGGAATTATAGCTCTTTGAAAATTCGGAAAAAAAGTCAATTTTCGACCCCGTTTTTGAGCCCAAAAATGGGCCACAAAAATGCAAGATCTCAGCTAATATGGAAGCTACGACCTTGCGGATGGCCTCGTTGGATTCAGAAGGACGAAACTAAGACAAAGCCGTTGAAATTTTCCCGATAGCTCCAATAGAAGCCGAAATATAGGCCTTCAAAGTTTGGGTTTTTTCATTTTTCGGGTATACCCCCCCGTATCGAATTTTTCACCAAAAACTGATTTTTTTCGAATTTGAATTAACTATACCAGCGGCTTATTCCGATCACCTACATTACGAAAACACCGGGTTATAACGGAATTCGACCAGAACAAGTGGAATTATAGCTCTTTGAAAATTCGGAAAAAAGTCAATTTTCGACCCCGTTTTTGAGCCCAAAAATGGGCCACAAAAATGCGAGATCTCAGCTAATATGGGAGCTACGACCTTGCAGATGGCCTCGTTGGATTCAGAAGGACGAAACTAAGACAAAATCGTTGGAATTTTCCCGATAGCTCCCATAGAAGCCGAGATATAGGCCTTCAAAGTTCGGGTTTTTTCATTTTTCGGGTATACCCCCCCGTATCGAATTTTTCACCAAAAATTGATTTTTTTCGAATTTGAATTAACTATACCAGCGGCTTGTTCCCATCACCTACAACACGAAAACACTGGGTTATAATGAATTTTGATAAAAACTAAGGGAATTATAGCACTTTGAAAATGCGAAAAATCGATTTTCTTTAAACCCAAAAATAGCTATAGAAACCCCTATCAGCGGCTTATTCCCATCACTTACATTACGAAAACACCGGGTTATAACGGAATTCGACCAGAACAAGTGGAATTATAGCTCTTTGAAAATTCGGAAAAAAGTCAATTTTCGACCCCGTTTTTGAGCCCAAAAATGGGCCACAAAAATGCGAGATTTCAGCTAATATGGGAGCTACGACCTTGCGGATGGCCTCGTTGGATTCAGAAGGACGAAACTAAGACAAAATCGTTGGAATTTTCCCGATAGCTCCCATAGAAGCCGAGATATAGGCCTTTAAAGTTTGGGTTTTTTAATTTTTTGGGTATACCCCCCGTATCGAATTTTTGACCAAAAATTGATTTTTTTCAAAATGGAATTAACTATACCAGCGGCTTGTTCCCATCACCTATAACACGAAAAACTGGGTTATAATGAATTTCGATAAAAACTAAGGGAATTATAGCACTTTGAAAATGCAAAAAATCGATTTTCTTTAAACCCAAAAATAGCTATAGAAACCCCTATCAGCGGCTTATTCCTATCACCTACATTACGAAAACACCGGGTTATAACAAAATTCGACCAGAACAAGTGGAATTATAGCTCTTTGAAAATTCGGAAAAAAGTCAATTTTCGACCCCGTTTTTGAGCCCAAAAATGGGCCACAAAAATGCAAGATCTCAGCTAATATGGGAGCTACGACCTTGCGGATGGCCTCGTTGGATTCAGAAGGACGAAACTAAGACAAAATCGTTGGAATTTTCCCGATAGCTCCCATAGAAGCCGAGATATAGGCCTTCAAAGTTCGGGTTTTTTCATTTTTCGGGTATACCCCCCCGTATCGAATTTTTCACCAAAAATTGATTTTTTTCGAATTTGAATTAACTATACCAGCGGCTTGTTCCCATCACCTACAACACGAAAACACTGGGTTATAATGAATTTCGATAAAAACTAAGGGAATTATAGCACTTTGAAAATGCGAAAAATCGATTTTCTTTAAACCCAAAAATAGCTATAGAAACCATTATCAGCGGCTTATTCCCATCACCTACATTACGAAAACACCGGGTTATATCGAAATTCGACCAGAACAAGTGGAATTATGGCTTTATGAAAATTCGGAAAAAAGTCATTTTTTTACCCCCGTTTTTGAGCCCAAAAATGGGCCACAAAAATGCGAGATCTCAGCTAATATGGGAGCTACGACCTTGCGGATGGCCTCGTTGGATTCAGAAGGACGAAACTAAGACAAAATCGTTGGAATTTTCCCGATAGCTCCCATAGAAGCCGAGATATAGGCCTTTAAAGTTTGGGTTTTTTCATTTTTTGGGTATACCCCCCGTATCGAATTTTTGACCAAAAATTGATTTTTTTCAAAATTGAATTAACTATACCAGCGGCTTGTTCCCATCACCTATAACACGAAAAACTGGGTTATAATGAATTTCGATAAAAACTAAGGGAATTATAGCACTTTGAAAATGCAAAAAATCGATTTTCTTTAAACCCAAAAATAGCTATAGAAACCCCTATCAGCGGCTTATTCCTATCACCTACATTACGAAAACACCGGGTTATAACAAAATTCGACCAGAACAAGTGGAATTATAGCTCTTTGAAAATTCGGAAAAAAGTCAATTTTCGACCCCGTTTTTGAGCCCAAAAATGGGCCACAAAAATGCAAGATCTCAGCTAATATGGGAGCTACGACCTTACACATCTCGTGAGAGTATTCAGAAGGACGAAACTAAGACAAAATCGTTGGAATTTTCCCGATAGCTCCCATAGAAGCCGAGATATAGGCCTTCAAAGTTCGGGTTTTTTCATTTTTCGGGTATACCCCCCGTATCGAATTTTTCACCAAAAATTGATTTTTTTCGAATTTGAATTAACTATACCAGCGGCTTGTTCCCATCACCTACAACACGAAAACACTGGGTTATAATGAATTTCGATAAAAACTAAGGGAATTATAGCACTTTGAAAATGCGAAAAATCGATTTTCTTTAAACCCAAAAATAGCTATAGAAACCATTATCAGCGGCTTATTCCCATCACCTACATTACGAAAACACCGGGTTATCTCGAAATTCGACCAGAACAAGTGGAATTATGGCTTTATGAAAATTCGGAAAAAAGTCATTTTTTTACACCGTTTTTGAGCCCAAAAATGGGCCACAAAAATGCGAGATCTCAGCTAATATGGGAGCTACGACCTTGCGCATGGCCTCGTTGGATTCAGAAGGACGAAACTAAGACAAAGCCGTTGGAATTTTTCCGATAGCTTCCATAGAAGCCGAGATATAGGCCTTCAAAGTTTGGGTTTTTTCATTTTTTGGGTATACCCCCCCGTATCGAATTTTTGACCAAAAATTGATTTTTTTCAAAATTGAATTAACTATACCAGCGGCTTGTTCCCATCACCTATAACACGAAAAACTGGGTTATAATGAATTTCGATAAAAACTAAGGGAATTATAGCACTTTGAAAATGCAAAAAATCGATTTTCTTTAAACCCAAAAATAGCTATAGAAACCCCTATCAGCGGCTTATTCTCATCACCTACATTACGAAAACACCGGGTTATAACGGAATTCGACCAGAACAAGTGGAATTATAGCTCTTTGAAAATTCGGAAAAAAGTCAATTTTCGACCCCGTTTTTGAGCCCAAAACTGGGCCACAAAAATGCGAGATCTCAGCTAATATGGGAGCTACGACCTTGCGGATGGCCTCGTTGGATTCAGAAGGACGAAACTAAGACAAAATCGTTGGAATTTTCCCGATAGCTCCCATAGAAGCCGAGATATAGGCCTTCAAAGTTCGGGTTTTTTCATTTTTCGGGTATACCGCCCCGTATCGAATTTTTGACTAAAAATTGATTTTTTTCAAAATTGAATTAACTATACCAGCGGCTTGTTCCCATCACCTATAACACGAAACACTGGGTTATAATGAATTTCGATAAAAACTAAGGGAATTATAGCACTTTAAAAATGCAAAAAATCGATTTTCTTTAAACCCAAAAATAGCTATAGAAACCCCTATCAGCGGCTTATTCTCATCACCTACATTACGAAAACACCGGGTTATAACGGAATTCGACCAGAACAAGTGGAATTATAGCTCTTTGAAAATTCGGAAAAAAGTCAATTTTCGACCCCGTTTTTGAGCCCAAAAATGGGCCACAAAAATGCAAGATCTCAGCTAATATGGAAGCTACGACCTTGCGGATGGCCTCGTTGGATTCAGAAGGACGAAACTAAGACAAAGCCGTTGGAATTTTCCCGATAGCTTCAATAGAAGCCGAAATATAGGCCTTCAAAGTTTGGGTTTTTTCATTTTTCGGGTATACCCCCCCGTATCGAATTTTTCACCAAAAATTGATTTTTTTCGAATTTGAATTGACTATACCAGCGGCTTGTTCCCATCACCTACAACACGAAAACACTGGGTTATAATGAATTTCGATAAAAACTAAGGGAATTATAGCACTTTGAAAATGCGAAAAATCGATTTTCTTTAAACCCAAAAATAGCTATAGAAACCCCTATCGGCGGCTTATTCCGATCACCTACATTACGAAAACACCGGGTTATAACGGAATTCGACCAGAACAAGTGGAATTATAGCTCCTTGAAAATTCGGAAAAAAAGTCAATTTTCGACCCCGTTTTTGAGCCCAAAAATGGGCCACAAAAATGCAAGATCTCAGCTAATATGGGAGCTACGACTTTGCGGATGGTCTCGTTGGATTCAGAAGGACGAAACTAAGACAAAGCCGTTGGAATTTTCCCAATAGCTCCCATAGAAGCCGAGATATAGGCCTTCAAAGTTTGGGATTTTTCATTTTTCGGGTATACCCCCCCGTATCGAATTTTTCACCAAAAATTGATTTTTTTCGAATTTGAATTAACTATACCAGCGGCTTGTTCCCATCACCTATAACACGAAAAACTGGGTTATAATGAATTTCGATAAAAACTAAGGGAATTATAGCACTTTGAAAATGCGAAAAATCGATTTTCTTTAAACCCAAAAATAGCTATAGAAACCCCTATCAGCGGCTTATTCTCATCACCTACATTACGAAAACACCGGGTTATAACGGAATTCGACCAGAACAAGTGGAATTATAGCTCTTTGAAAATTCGGAAAAAAGTCAATTTTCGACCCCGTTTTTGAGCCCAAAAATGGGCCACAAAAATGCAAGATCTCAGCTAATATGGGAGCTACGACCTTGCGGATGGCCTCGTTGGATTCAGAAGGACGAAACTAAGACAAAATCGTTGGAATTTTCCCGATAGCTCCATAGAAGCCGAGATATAGGCCTTCAAAGTTCGGGTTTTTTCATTTTTCGGGTATATCCCCCCGTATCGAATTTTTCACCAAAAATTGATTTTTTTCGAATTTGAATTAACTATACCAGCGGCTTGTTCCCATCACCTACAACACGAAAACACTGGGTTATAATGAATTTCGATAAAAACTAAGGGAATTATAGCACTTTGAAAATGCAAAAAATCGATTTTCTTTAAACCCAAAAATAGCTATAGAAACCCCTATCAGTGGCTTATTCCCATCACCTACATTACGAAAACACCGGGTTATAACGGAATTCGACCAGAACAAGTGGAATTATAGCTCTTTGAAAATTCGGAAAAAAGTCAATTTTCGACCCCCGTTTTTGAGCCCAAAAATGGGCCACAAAAATGCGAGATCTCAGCTAATATGGGAGCTACGACCTTGCGGATGGCCTCGTTGGATTCAGAAGGACGAAGCTAAGACAAAATCGTTGGAATTTTCCCGATAGCTCCCATAGAAGCCGAGATATAGGCCTTCAAAGTTCGGGTTTTTTCATTTTTTGGGTATACCGCCCCGTATCGAATTTTTGACTAAAAATTGATTTTTTTCGAATATGAACTAACTATACCAGCGGCTTGTTCCCATCACCTACAACACGAAAACACTGGGTTATAATGAATTTCGATAAAAACTAAGGGAATTATAGCACTTTGAAAATGCAAAAAATCGATTTTCTTTAAACCCAAAAATAGCTATAGAAACCCCTATCAGCTACTTATTCTTATCACCTACATTACGAAAACACCGGGTTATAACGGAATTCGACCAGAACAAGTGGAATTATAGCTCTTTGAAAATTCGGAAAAAAGTCAATTTTCGACCCCGTTTTTGAGCCCAAAAATGGGCCACAAAAATGCAAGATCTCAGCTAATATGGGAGCTACGACCTTGCGGATGGCCTCGTTGGATTCAGAAGGACGAAACTAAGACAAAATCATTGGAATTTTCCCGATAGCTCCCATAGAAGCCGAGATATAGGCCTTCAAAGTTCGGGTTTTTTCATTTTTCGGGTATACCCCCCCGTATCGAATTTTTCACCAAAAATTGATTTTTTTCGAATTTGAATTAACTATACCAGCGGCTTGTTCCCATCACCTACAACACGAAAACACTGGGTTATAATGAATTTTGATAAAAACTAAGGGAATTATAGCACTTTGAAAATGCGAAAAATCGATTTTCTTTAAACCCAAAAATAGCTATAGAAACCCCTATCAGCGGCTTATTCCCATCACCTACATTATGAAAACACCGGGTTATAACGGAATTCGACCAGAACAAGTGGAATTATAGCTCTTTGAAAATTCGGAAAAAAGTCAATTTTCGACCCCGTTTTTGAGCCCAAAAATGGGCCACAAAAATGCGAGATCTCAGCTAATATGGGAGCTACGACCTTGCAGATGGCCTCGTTGGATTCAGAAGGACGAAACTAAGACAAAATCGTTGGAATTTTCCCGATAGCTCCCATAGAAGCCGAGATATAGGCCTTCAAAGTTCGGGTTTTTTCATTTTTCGGGTATACCCCCCCGTATCGAATTTTTCACCAAAAATTGATTTTTTTCGAATTTGAATTAACTATACCAGCGGCTTGTTCCCATCACCTACAACACGAAAAACTGGGTTATAATGAATTTCGATAAAAACTAAGGGAATTATAGCACTTTGAAAATGCAAAAAATCGATTTTCTTTAAACCCAAAAATAGCTATAGAAACCGCTATCAGCGGCTTATTCCTATCACCTACATTACGAAAACACCGGGTTATAACGAAATTCGACCAGAACAAGTAGAATTATGGCTTTTTGAAAATTCGGAAAAAAGTCAATTTTTTACCCCGTTTTTGAGCCCAAAAATGGGCCACAAAAATGCGAGATCTCAGCTAATATGGGAGCTACGACCTTGCGGATGGCCTCGTTGGATTCAGAAGGACGAAACTAAGACAAAATCGTTGGAATTTTCCCGATAGCTCCCATAGAAGCCGAGATATAGGCCTTCAAAGTTCGGGTTTTTTCATTTTTCGGGTATACCCCCCCGTATCGAATTTTTCACCAAAATTTGATTTTTTTCGAATTTGAATTAACTATACCAGCGGCTTGTTCCCATCACCTACAACACGAAAACACTGGGTTATAATGAATTTCGATAAAAACTAAGGGAATTATAGCACTTTGAAAATGCAAAAAATCGATTTTCTTTAAACCCAAAAATAGCTATAGAAACCCCTATTAGCGGCTTATTCTCATCACCTACATTACGAAAACACCGGGTTATAACGGAATTCGACCAGAACAAGTGGAATTATAGCTCTTTGAAAATTCGGAAAAAAGTCAATTTTCGACCCCGTTTTTGAGCCCAAAAATGGGCCACAAAAATGCAAGATCTCAGCTAATATGGGAGCTACGACCTTGCGGATGACCTCGTTGGATTCAGAAGGACGAAACTAAGACAAAATCGTTGGAATTTTCCCGATAGCTCCCATAGAAGCCGAGATATAGGCCTTCAAAGTTCGGGTTTTTTCATTTTTCGGGTATACCCCCCCGTATCGAATTTTTCACCAAAAATTGATTTTTTTCGAATTTGAATTAACTATACCAGCGGCTTGTTCCCATCACCTATAACACGAAAAACTGGGTTATAATGAATTTCGATAAAAACTAAGGGAATTATAGCACTTTGAAAATGCGAAAAATCGATTTTCTTTAAACCCAAAAATAGCTATAGAAACCCCTATCAGCGGCTTATTCTCATCACCTACATTACGAAAACACCGGGTTATAACGGAATTCGACCAGAACAAGTGGAATTATAGCTCTTTGAAAATTCGGAAAAAAGTCAATTTTCGACCCCGTTTTTGAGCCCAAAAATGGGCCACAAAAATGCAAGATCTCAGCTAATATGGGAGCTACGACCTTGCGGATGGCCTCGTTGGATTCAGAAGGACGAAACTAAGACAAAATCGTTGGAATTTTCCCGATAGCTCCCATAGAAGCCGAGATATAGGCCTTCAAAGTTTGGGATTTTTCATTTTTTGGGTATACCGCCCCGTATCGAATTTTTGACTAAAATTGATTTTTTTCGAATATGAACTAACTATACCAGCGGCTTGTTCCCATCACCTATAACACGAAAAACTGGGTTATAATGAATTTCGATAAAAACTAAGGGAATTATAGCACTTTGAAAATGCGAAAAATCGATTTTCTTTAAACCCAAAAATAGCTATAGAAACCCCTATCAGCGGCTTATTCTCATCACCTACATTACGAAAACACCGGGTTATAACGGAATTCGACCAGAACAAGTGGAATTATAGCTCTTTGAAAATTCGGAAAAAAGTCAATTTTCGACCCCGTTTTTGAGCCCAAAAATGGGCCACAAAAATGCAAGATCTCAGCTAATATGGGAGCTACGACCTTGCGGATGGCCTCGTTGGATTCAGAAGGACGAAACTAAGACAAAATCGTTGGAATTTTCCCGATAGCTCCCATAGAAGCCGAGATATAGGCCTTCAAAGTTCGGGTTTTTTCATTTTTCGGGTATATCCCCCCGTATCGAATTTTCACCAAAAATTGATTTTTTTCGAATTTGAATTAACTATACCAGCGGCTTGTTCCCATCACCTACAACACGAAAACACTGGGTTATAATGAATTTCGATAAAAACTAAGGGAATTATAGCACTTTGAAAATGCGAAAATCGATTTTCTTTAAACCCAAAAATAGCTATAGAAACCCCTATCAGCGGCTTATTCCCATCACCTACATTACGAAAACACCGGGTTATAACGGAATTCGACCAGAACAAGTGGAATTATAGCTCTTTGAAAATTCGGAAAAAAGTCAATTTTCGACCCCGTTTTTGAGCCCAAAAATGGGCCACAAAAATGCGAGATCTCAGCTAATATGGGAGCTACGACCTTGCGGATGGCCTCGTTGGATTCAGAAGGACGAAACTAAGACAAAATCGTTGGAATTTTCCCGATAGCTCCCATAGAAGCCGACATATAGGCCTTCAAAGTTCGGGTTTTTTCATTTTTCGGGTATACCCCCCCGTATCGAATTTTTCACCAAAAATTGATTTTTTTCGAATTTGAATTAACTATACCAGCGGCTTGTTCCCATCACCTACAACACGAAAAACTGGGTTATAATGAATTTCGATAAAAACTAAGGGAATTATAGCACTTTGAAAATGCAAAAAATCGATTTTCTTTAAACCCAAAAATACTCTCACGAGATGTGT